>NC_090267.1:229382959-232130459 GCF_040414725.1 Anabrus simplex | reverse complement strand
TACGGCTGATGATGCCGATGATAGGAAAGGGCGAAACATGTCCCAATTCTTATTTTAATGAGGATTTAACACTAACGTTAACATATTGAGTTGTATTGAATAGGTGGAAGAGAAATAAATTTACTTTTATCATAAGATTATTTTCAACACGGATATACAATGATTTTCATTACTTGTACCTGCTGTTCCGTAAAGAAAATTAGAAATGAAAGAGGAGAACATGTTTTCGTAACAAATACATAAAATAACGCGGTCAACAGCAGTTGTTAACTCGTTAGAAATACAGGCTAAGAACACGATCGCTTAATTTTAATACTCTACACTGAAATTAAGTAAGAATGCGATACCATCAAACGGGGTGATTTCGGACGGTTTTGAGGTTATTTTCGTCTTAACCCACGAAGGGAACCTTAAATTGTATTGTTTATCATCCTAATAATGAGGAATATATCCAATTGATGCAATACCCTACAAACAAAAAATATACGCCAACACAGGTTTTCCTGAGAAAACAAAAAGGAGTGTCCGAATTCACCCCGTACTTCGGGGTGATTTCGGACGCACATGCATTTTAAACCGCTGTCCAAAGTTTCAAAGTGTATTAGGTGATTTCGGACATAAATAGTCCTTTATATCAATTCTTCGTTATTTTTGCTTTAGTTTTGTGATATTTAAAGTGTTCTGAGGGTGTCCAAAATAATATGACTAGCTGGTTAAAATCATTGTAATAATAAATGTAATGTGTTGCTGATCGATCTTTTTTTTTTCTGACAAGGTAAATGTAAAGTTTTTCTGTCTAAATTGAAATATTAATAGTTACAAACTGCACAGAGAACCTACTGAGAAATAGTAATTCTTCTTACAAACAATACAAATGTCGGAGCAAAGAAAGAAAGGTTGATACAATGAACATGTAGATGCCACGGCCTATAAATCTAAAATATATTTTCTTTGAAAATCAACATTCCTCTCTACTCAACTTGGACTGGAAGTATTTTCAAAATTTGTTCTTTAGCTATAGTATCCTCCGCAGGGATGTTAGGGAACACAAACACTTTTCTGCTGTTTCTATATGGGCACAAGTATTTGACATCCACATCCCTTGAACGAATATTTCTTCTTTTTTTTTCGCTAGGGGCTTTACGTCACACCGACACAGATAGGTCTTATGGCGACGATGGGATAGGAAAGGCCTAGGAGTTGGAAGGAAGCGGCCGTGGCCTTAATTAAGGTACAGCCCCAGCATTTGCCTGGTGTGAAAATGGGAAACCACGGAAAACCATCTTCAGGGCTGCCGATAGTGGGATTCGAACCTACTATCTCCCGGATGCAAGCTCACAGCCGCGCGCCTCTACGCGCACGGCCAAGTCGCCCGGTGAACGAATATTTCAGGCCAGGCCAAAATACTGCCTGTATGCTCTTTGTTCCTCAACTTGTATTTATAATCTGCGGTTAGAGAGGGAGAAGAAAAAGAAGGAGATATGGCCAGAGTTCTACTCTTCAGAGGCCATGATGAACAGAGCATGGACCGGCACAAACCAGGAGCTGAGACATTTTGTAAATTCCATGGCAGTCCATGGCTACCATCTCAAAATCTGTAGGTCGAAGACATACCATGACCCGGACTCGATGTGCATATGTGAACTCTGTGATAAACATTGTGACCGATATCACGTACTGTCATGTAAAAATCGTGTGAAATCAATCATAGACCTCTGTATTGATTAATTATCCTAATAATGCACAACTTGTGCGCAATAAAGTTTTTATATATATATATAATCTGCAACAAGGAAAGCCTCTTCTTGCAACACCAAAACATCATTACATTCATTGTGAGCTTCATCGAATTCATTTTTCACTGCTGCTGCAAGCGCCATCCCTTGTTTCTGCACTGCTTTCATCTCGGCGAAAGTCACGACCAAAAATCGACTTCCCAGGAAGAACATTTTATTTGCAGAGGCGGCGGGAAGTAGCAGGTTGTGTTGGAGCATGGCTGGAGGGTGACGAGCTTCCTTGAGCATTTCCTTCTTCCTCATTTAGCATTGGTTGTCTTCGCATTTTTTCGGATGTACATTCCGCACTTTATTTTGTAGGGTGAACCAAGGCATACCATAGAAATCAAATGCTTTCCTATAAGATAACTTGCCACTTTTAATATCACGTACGGCTTTTTCTAATAATTTTGGTTCGTAATCACACCTCGAAGCAGCTTCTTTCTGCCTCTGATAATTTCTAGGCATTGTCCGAAATCACCCAGACTGCTTTCAATTTTCAGTAAAATGTGCGTAAAACACTATTTTTCACTAAATCACACCAAAATTCCACAGCAATCATTTATAAACACTTCAGTCAGTTGATCTCACTAAGAACCATAGTTATAATGCATTCTTTCCGGCAGCAACAATCGAAAATATCCACTGAATGATAATGCATGAACGTTCAACATTGCCAGTGCACACGGGAAATTTTTGAAAGTATAAAGTCGATTCGTAATAAAAAGCATAGAACACGGGAAACATAACCTAGAGGTCAACCTAAAATGCATGCAGAAGTGCAAAGCACCGGTGGCTCGTTGCTATGCGACAAAATACGGCAAATCTACCATACTGTCCGAAATCGCCCCGTTTGACGGTACACCTCGTGATATGGCAGAGCACATCACTGATTTCTGAGGTTAGATTATACATAGTTAAAAAAAATTAGGGGAACATGTTTTGTAACATCTGGTATGTGAACGTTAATTTGGTAGATGGGATTCCAATGGTCGTACAGCATACCTTGAGACTTTAGCTACTCAGGGTATGTCAAATCAAAGTTATACTCCATCTGTAGGTGGAGCCATGCATTAAACTGTCAGGTGACCCCTCAAAACAAAGTGAATAGCAGTGCATCTGTGTGTCGTTGTGAGATACATAGACTACTGCGGTCATTTGAGCACGTTGTACGTAATCAGCACATCCCATGAGGCATCTTAATGAGGTTCAAGTTGCAAGGGCCGTCACTTTGATCCAGCAGGAAGGATGGACTTTTCGTTGTGTTGTTATGGATCTCAATGTCTCTCCGTCAGTTATTCACCGCTTGTGGAATCACTACAATGAGACAGGCCAGTTCACAAGGAGGGTAGCATAAGGTCGTGGACGCATGACAACCACACAGAATGACTGATATCTGACCATCTGTGCATCGTGGCGTCGTCCAGCAACTGCCAGAGAACTGCAACAAGACATCAAGAGGGTCACTGGAGTCACGGTGTCTGACCAGACAGTAAGGATAGGTTAAGAGAAGTGTCCCTACGACCCAGATGTCCCGTTCGAGTGCCTCGTTTAACACAGCAACATCGCACAGCTCGCCTTCTGTTTGCCCGTATCCACGTCAACTGGCAACTTCGCCAATGGAGACTTGTGTTGCTCACAGACGAGTCCAGATTTCCCCTGACAGAGCATCAGGGACGTCAACATGTATGGAGACACTGTGGTGAGCAGTACATGCCAAATGTTGTCCAGGAAGGCGACCGATTTGAACAAGGTTCTGTGATGATGTGGGGTAGCATCAGTATTGATGGCCGTACGGATCTTGTCGTCGTTCATGGTAATCTTACTGCTGCGGGGTACACCAAACAGATACTGCTACAGCATGTGTTGGTTGCTGCATACGGTGTTGGTCCTGAATTCGTACTCTTGCACGACAATGCCAGCGCTCAAGCAGCATGCATCACCAGAGCAGTCTTGCGAGAACTGGACATTCAAGAGATGGAATGGCCAGCAGTGAGTCCCAAACTTAATCCCATCGAGCATGTGTGGGATAGGCTTGACAGAAGTGTTCGTACAATAATTGAAATTAATAGGGGTCCTCCTATTCAATACACAGACATTTATTAATGTGAATCAATCACATGTCGTTCACATGAGGTACTAGTTTCGGCACTAAACTTGTGCCATCATCAGCCAACGAGTGAAATCAGGCAAACACAATAACTAAAAACAACTTTAAAACACACTAAAACACCTGCACAGATGCATATTAAATACAATATGGTACATGATGATATTGCACTTCAGTACATAATCTTTTTAAAATGAAGATGACTCAGTTGTTTTGTACATATGGTGGTTTGTCCAGCTTGTATATGTCTTTAGTTCTTTGATCATGTTGAAATTACGCTGCAGAGTTTAAAGTCATATGAAGTTACTACTTTCTTTGATCTGTGGTTTGGTTCTGAAAATAAATGTGCATATGACAAACTTGGTTAGACCCAAAGAATTAATTCTCACTTCAATATGGGGTTTTTGGAACCTGTAGAAGAAATTAAAAGCCAAATTAGGCAAAGGATAGGAAAGAAAGATTAAAAGAAGAACGAAAGACTAAAAAGAAAAATCCAGAAATGACAAGAAACGACTAGAAATGAACTTGCCTTGAGCAGCCTGTTTGATCAGCGGATGGAGCTGGACTGATGGATGGAATCATGAGGTTAAGGGCCAAGACGGGGGGGGGGGGGTTGAGGCGGAGCAACTGTCAAAGAGCTAAGGTGGAGCGGAGGGATGTGGTAGTGGGGAGTAACTGATGAGGATATATATTACGTATGGTTTGAAATATCAAGTTGTTTTTAGGCGGTCTAATATTTTTTAACCATTTAATTAAGAGATCAAAAAGAATATTAGATTTCTCGGAAATTTCATTTAAATTATAGTTAGGGTTGAAATATTGATCGCAATGAATGAAACAATTTTCGACAATAATCATAATTGGCCCTTTGTTTGCTATTTGAAGTATCTCGAAGTCATGTTCTATGTCAGTGAACTTATGATTAGCGTCGTGAATATGTTGGCCTATAGCAGAAAATTTGTTATGTCTTACTGCGTTGACATGCTCTGAATATCTGGTAGTGAAGCTGCGTCCTATTTTTCCAACATAAGAGGCGCAGCAGTCATTACACTTGAATCTATAGATCACAAATGTGTCGTCAACATACCTGGCCCAAATGAGGATGTTTGGAAAAGTGTTGTTATTTATTTTTGTATATTCCATAAAGTCTAAGTAAATGTGTGCTAGAATTCCCGATGCAGTTGATCCCATGGCCAGTCCATTTTGTTGATAGATGGTTTCATCAAACTTAAAGAAATTATTGTTGATGACCAGTTTCAGAAGAGAAATAAAATCTTGTATTTCTAATTTTCTGAGAGAACTCTGTTCAAGTTATTTTCAGTAATGGAGGAGAGTTTGGTTATGGGTATGCTTGGATACATATTTACTATGTCGAAAGAATGAAGGGTATGGTTGGGTTGCACATTAAATGACTTTATTTTTTCAATTAGTTTGGTGGTGTTTTTGATGGAATTTTTTAGAGAGAAACTGATAGTTCTTAGTTAAAAAACACTGAATAAATTGAGAAACTTTATATAGAGGGCTGGGTTTGTAGTTAATAATGGGCCGGATAGGAATGTTAACTTTATGTATTTTAGGGAGGGCTTAAACTGTGGGTAAGCCTGGGTTCATATTTAACAGTTTAGATATTTCTTGATCCGTAAAAAGAAAGGATATACTTTAATGTTTGCTTTAATTGTCGCTGTATTTTCTGTGTAGGATCTTTATTGATTATTGTTATTATTTGCTATAATGAATGAAGAAATCAAGAATGCAACCTCTACCCTGCAAGAACTAAATAACATCGACCCCCACATCAAATTTACGCTTGAGTCCAAAAATTATGAAGTAATTAATTTTCTGGATTTAACTATACTCAGAAACCCTTTTGCTCTTTCATATAGAATCTTCAGAAAACCGAAACAAACTGCCAATACTCTTCGCCAAGATTCCATACACCCCCAAACACACAAATGTGCAGCGTACAATAGCACAGTTCATCATGCATTCAAGATACCTATGACTAAGAAAGACCTCGATAACTAACTCAACACTATAAGGGCAATCGCCAAATTTAACGGTTACAACAGATCATTTATAGAACAGATAATCAATCAATTCAGACACCGGCCTAAGACTACTCTCACAAAAGAAAAACCTAAAACTACCATTTCATCTACTTTTATGATGATGATGATGCTTGTTGTTTAAAGGGGCCTAACATCGAGGTCATCGGCCCCTAATGGTACGAAATGAAAGAAAAAAATTGCAAAGGCATCCACTGACCAAAATAAAAATAAAATATGGCATGAAGAATGAATGGATGGACAGGAACTCAACAAAACACAAAACAAACAAAAACCAGTGGATCGGACTCAATACAGATCGAAAATAACATTATTACCGACCAAGGAACCACTTGTAAAGCACAATGATGCTTGGTCTCTAAAGGGGGTGCAAAATCCACATCTAAGGCCCCACAGAATGGTACATGTCGCGAGTAATGATGATGCTTGTTGTTTTAAGGGGCCTAACATCGAGGTCATCGGCCCCTAATGGTACGAAATGAAATAACAAAAAAATCAAAATCATGCACTGACAAAAATAAAAAACATGGTCATGAAGAAGGAATGGATGGACATGAACCAAAAACAAAACAAAAACAACAAAAACGAGCAAACAAAAAAGGAGTGGATACAATTCAAAAAAGATCATTAGATAATTCATTAATGACCAAGGGCCCATTCATGAAGCACAATCCTGAATCGAGGATGCTTGATGTCTAATGGGGTTCAAAATCCATGTCTAAGGCCCCTCAGAATGGTATATGTCGCGAGTAAAGTAGAACCATGGTATTTCTCAAGCTGCGGTTCTAATCAAAGGTAGCGTAAACTCACGGTGTTCCAAACATTAAGGTAGTACTCACAAGTATTGTACATCGTAAAGGTAACGCAGACCTATGGTGTTTCTCACAAAATGGCGCCACACATAGCCAACGCAAACCATTGAGGTTCCTCACCTAGGTGTACTAATCACAGGCGCCGGCATTCCCGTGGTGTTCCTCACATAGTGGGTACTAATCACTGGCAACGCAGACCCACAGTGTCGCTCGTATAGTGGTACAACTCACAGGCTACGCCCAGACGCGTGGTGTCGCTCACACGGGTACAACTCACAGGCAACGCCCAGCCCTGTGGTGTTGCACACACGGGCACGACTCACGGGTACTGGAAACCCACACTGAACCCCCCCTCGAGTGCTACGAATCACAAAAATATGGAGTACCTTACAGAGTGGTACTACTCGCAAGTAAAAGCGACCGATGGTGTTCCGCGCGTGATGGTACTAATCAAAAGTAGTTTCATGGTTCTAATCCAATCATCCCTTGGTCGCCCCTTTTAGTCGCCTCTCACGACAGGCAGGGGATACCGTGGGTGTATTATTCGTCTGCCTCCCCCACCCACAGGGGGTGTGTGTTTGATCCGCGAGAGGTATTTTATTTCCCTCAAGTCCGCCGGCAAGCCGGTTAGGACCCCCCTATCCGCCACCTGGGACGCGCCACGTGGGAGTATCACCTCTCCCCCTGCTACGCCATTGTAGTAGGTTTGTGGCATCTACTTTTACATTCAATGACGATGTCCATCAAATTACCAATCTCTTTCGAAAACATAACGTAAAAATGTTCTTCAGAACTAATAACAGGATCTGTCAATACCTCCAACAGATTTTCTAAATTCGGAATCTATAGATTCAAGTGTAATGACTGCAGCGCCTCTTACGTAGGACAAACAGAATGCAGCTTCACTACCAGATATTCAGAGCACGTCAACGCAGTAAGATTTAACAAGTTTTCTGCTATAGGCCAACACATTCACGGCGCTAATCGTAAGTTCACTGACATGGAACATGACTTCAAGATACTTCAAATAGCAAACAAAGGACCAATTATGAATATTGTCGAAAATTGCTTCATTCATTGGGATCAATATTTCAACCCTAACTATAATTTAAATGAAATTTCCGAGAAATCTAATATTTTTTGATCTCTTAATTAAATGGTTAAAAAATATTAGACCGCTGAAAAACAACTCGATATTTCAAACCATACATCATATATATCCTCATCAGTTACTCCCCACTACCACATCCCTCCGCTCCACCTTAGCTCTTTGACAGTTGCTCCGCCTCTACACCTCCCCTCTCCACCCATCTTGGCTCTTAACCTCATGATTCCATCCATCAGTCCAGCTCCGTCCACCGATCAAACAGGCTACTCAAGGCAAGTTCGTTTCTAGTCGTTTCTTGTCATTTCTAGATTTTTCTTTTTTTTAGTCTTTCGTTCTTCTTTTTAGTCTTTCCTTCCTACCCTTTGCCTAAATTGGCTTTTAATTTCTTCTACAGGTTCCAAAAACCACATATTGAAGTGAGAATTAATTCTTTGGGTCTAACCAAGTCCATCATATGCACATTTATTTTCGGAACCAAACTACAGATCAAACAAAGTGTTAACTTCATGTGACTTTAAACTCTGCAGCGTAATTTCAACACGATCAAAGAACTAAAGACATATACAAGCTGGACAAACCACCATATATACAAAACAACGGAGCCATCTTCATTTTAAAAAGATTTTATACTGAAGTGCAATATCAATATGTACCATATTTTATTTAATATGCATCTATGCAGGTGTTTTAGTGTGTTTTAGAGTTGTTTTTAGTTATTGTGTTTGCCTGATCTCGTTAGCTGATGATGGCACAAGTTTAGTGCCGAAACTAGTACCGCATGTGAACGACATGTGATTGATTCACATTAATAAATTCTGTGTATTGAATAGGAGGACCTCTATTCATTTCAATTTTTGTAATTCCACTTCAATACGGATCACGAAATTTTGAAATATCAAAGAAGTGTTTGTAGGCGTCCTGTTCCACCACAGACTCTCCAAGACCTTGAACAGGCTCTCATTGAAGAATGAGACTTGATATCGCAACGTGACCTCCGTCGACTTATACGGAGCATGCCACGTAGGTGCCAAGCTGTGATAAATGCTCGTGGAGGACATTCACCATACTGAAGCTCTCCAACTGTGATAAAAATCAGCCCTGGAAGACTATTATCACTTTGTTTTTGCCCCTATTTGGACATTTCCGTTTTGTGTTCTGAAAATGAACGTGAATCCATCAATGTTCTTTTGTACACCTCAACAGTAAAGAATAAAGGTTTAGTTGGTAATATACCTGGGTGTGAGACATTGTTTTGTGGAGCATGGCATATGTTCAAAAACATGTTCCCCTAATTCTTTTGAACTGTGTGTTTTCTCGCGTCTGCTTAAATTTCAATAATGCTATTCCTATCTAAATTTATAGAGAGAAGGTTATCACTTTTCTACTGGCGCTTGATATATATTTTCATGGTACATATGGCGTTAAGTTAGGTTAGGTGATGCTGTTTGAATAAGGAAACTGAAGCGTTTGCCACAAAATGTGACCTTCAGTATAGTTTTCTCGCTATGCATGCTTGCAAGCTCTCTCATCGAAAATTCGAAGGCGATGTCGGAGTCGATTGGAGTTGATTAGTAATACCCGTCATCCGCTGTTCCATAAAGAAAATTAGAAATGAAAGAAGAGAACATGTTTTAGTAACAAACACGTAAATAACATGGTCGATAGCCGTTGTTAACTCGTTAGAAATAAAGGCCAAGTTAATGATCACTTAATTTTAATACTCTACACTGAAATTAAGTAAGAAGGCGATACACCTCAAGATATGGCAGAGCACATCACTGATTTCAGAGGTTAGTTTATATTTTCTCACGTCTGGTTAAATTTCAGAGAGGCTATTCCGATGTAAATTTATAGAGGGTATGTTATCATTCCTCTACTGGCGCTTGGAATATGTTTTCATGATACATATAGTATCGTTAAGTTAGGTTAAGTGACACTGTTTGAATAAGAAAACTGAAACATTTGCCAGAAAATGCGGTCGGTCAACTTTGGTACGGCACTGTTTTCTCGCTATGTACACTTGCAAGTTCTCCCCTCGACATTCGAAGGCGATTCTGGAATCGATTAGTAATGCCCGTCGACTTATTTTTTCTAAAGGAAAACTCAAAATGAAAGAGAATAACACATTTTTGTAATAAATGCGTAAATAACGTGGCCGATAGCAGTTGCTAACTCGTTAGA
Organism: Anabrus simplex; assembly: GCF_040414725.1. Classification (NCBI taxonomy): domain Eukaryota; kingdom Metazoa; phylum Arthropoda; class Insecta; order Orthoptera; family Tettigoniidae; genus Anabrus; species Anabrus simplex. The sequence continues at coordinate 232,120,407 of NC_090267.1, read as the reverse complement.
AACAAAGGCTGAAGTAAACAATCGTTTAATTTTTAAGGTTATATACTGAAATTAAGAAGTAAGAATGGGATACAACTCAAGATATGGCAGAGTAGGCTACATCACTGATTCAGAGAATAGTTTATATTTTCTCACGTCTAGTTAAATTTTGGAAAGGCTCTTTCCACGTAAAGGAGGTTATCATTTCTCTACGTGTGTTTGAAATACGTTTTCATGATATACATACAGTTAAATAATACGTTAAAAGGAGGTATATAATGGTTCCACCTTTCAATACTATTAAAATAAGAAATGTAAGTTTACATTCCTATTTAATTAAAACTGGTACCGGTTTCGACCAGTATTCATGGTCATCAGCCAATTACAAATGAGCTTAAAACAATGCATAGAAAAATAAATTGCGAAGTCTAAATAATTGTGTTTGGTTTCTGCTATTGAAGCACTAAAATCTTTAAGGAGTACTGTGCGTGAAATATAGCCAAAAAAACACAAATAAGATGCAGAGGTAAAAGTGAAGTTTAGATGAGGTTGTCAGATGCAGTTTATGAAGCACAACAGCACATAAGGGAGCACTGTGTGTTGAGATTTCAAAGTTATGTAGAAGTCTAAAGTCAAATACGGTACATATTTTTAGTTGTAGTTTGTGAGGCACTGTATATAATTTTAAGTATCAGTAATGCGTGTCTATGAAGAAGTCGTAGATCAAATACGTTATTAAGACATATATGTTAGAGAGCACTGTATGTGAAGAAGAATCAAATACGCACTTAAATGTAATACGGAGTAAGTATTTGAAGAGTTCAGTTGCAGTTTATGAGGCACTGTATAATTTTAGAGATTAGCACTGCGTATCAATAGATCCAAATATAATGTAGAAGTCATAGATCAAATTCGTCAAATATGTATTTAAAAGTAGTACAGAGGAAGTTCTTGAGGAGTTCAATTGAAGTTTATGAGGCACTGTATAGTTTTAGAAATTAGCACTGCATGTTGATAGATCCAAAAATTATATAAAAGTCGTAGATCAAATATGTACCTGAAGTACGGAGCAAGTTCTTGACCATGAATACTGGTCGAAACCGGTACCAATTTTAATTAAATAGGAATGTAAACCTACATTTCTTATTTTAATAGTATTGAAACGTGGGACCATTATATACCTTCTTTTAACTTAATATTGAACTCAATTCAATACAGAACAATATGAAATTCTTATCTCTTAATTAATATATACGGTTAGGTTAGGTGATGCTGTTTTAAAAAGATACCTGGAACATTTGCCACAGAGGCCTCTGGAGTGATAATATAATTTTGTTCAGAATGAAATTAAACATAAACTTCCACATGGTACCGGATTAAAAAAAAAAAACAAGCAAGCCATAGCGTGGATACCATCCACGAAAATGCAAGTTTTGAAAAAACTGATTGCCGTTTCGTACCGATTTTGATGTGTATGGTGTTTTTCTCGACTTGTATGAAAAATCGGATATAACGACAATCCGTTAAAACGAGTAAATTTTTTGCCATTATGAATTCTCCCTATAACAGACTTCTACTGTATTGCGCCGGTCCTGCGTCCAGGGCGGGTCGTAAAGAAATCCAGACTAGCTTGCTCAGGTTCAATTGCCTATCAAAGTTTCTCTTCCTTTCGTGGATTCGTAGAAGTTGTGATGACCTTTCTGACATACGAATAAGTCATTTATTGCCAACACCAAAGGACGTCTCCATCGTACCAACTATTAATTATGTTAAAAAATAATTCTGCACATACCTTAAATTTAAACTGAATATACGAATATAATGCTTATGCTAGAGTATAAAAATAAATACCAAATATCTTTATCTCATCTAATTATTCAAATTCTGAGAAAATTAAGGAAAAGAAGGAAATATAGTTAAAAAGAATTATCATCTTTGAAAATCCATTAATTAACTTTCACTGTACTATCAAAGATCTTTGATTAAATTGCAATCATAATTAGGTACAACAGGAAAATTAAAATGATTCTGTACAACTCAAATCATTGAAATGAAATTACACCGTTATCTTTGCATCATTAATTATATGTATGAAAGAAAATATCTCTAAACTTCAGTTAAAGTTTCTCGAAATATTTACCAATCTTGTTGGGAAATATTACATTACAGCATTGATTATTTCTCTTGTAATTATTTATTTATTTATTTATTTATTTATTTAGGATGAGGGTAATATTTTTATCATTCTGGGATTCTGCTTTATGGATGCATCAGGAAAAAGATAAATACTAAGTCAACCATATTATGCGCTAATTTCTGTATTAATATCTAATATCACTTATCAGCGCAAATGAATATCTTATAAATCTTACAAATTAGTTTAATTACATAAATGTGTCTGATGATATCTATAGTCAGATGATTAATTGAATTCCAATACCTCACCTAATGTTATTTATTAAAATAGGTATAGAGTATCATTCATGAAAAATCTATCAATTATGCTAACGGCCGTAGTCGTGTTGAAACACCGGATCCCGTGAGATCTCCGAAGTTAAGCAACATTGGGCGTGGTCAGGAGTTGGATGGATTGCCACGCGCTGTTGGTGGGGGGTAAGAGAATGGAGGAGCGGAAAGGAACTGGCCACCCTACCGCACGTAAACTCCGGCTCAGGAACACCTCTGCGGAGGTTCGGACCTGCCTTCGGGCAGAACAACCCCTACCTACCTATCTATCAATTATTTCACCTTCTGGAATTATATATGAAAAACTCATAATACTTGTGCATAGGATTAAGTAAGTGCCATGTACTTCTTCAGCAAATAATCAACATTACGGTAGAGATATGGGTTAATTTCTAATTAATATCCTACTCAACTTTCCCTACAATTAATTGTTTCAATGATTTACTAGTGCCTTAACTCCTTATGAACTTCATCATACATTTCTACACATGTTGGATAAATGGAATACCTGTCAATGATTACGTATCAAGTATATTACTGACCCTGGATTGCTTCAATATTCTTATTTTTATCTTCACAACTGATTATTCCCTTCATTATCGATGTAACAATACATATCACACTTATTTATTCTTCCTCATATTCATTCAATATTCCTATATCACTTTCTTCATATCTCAATATCATATTTCTTCTTTCTCTTGCAAATAATCCTCATCTATACCTTAACTTGACGCACAGAATTCTCTATTCATCATTTATTCACCTGATTAATCCATTTCTTAATAAGTTAAAAGAAAGTATAAAATGGTTCTTTCAATACTATTGAAATAAGAAATGTACGTTTACATTCCTATTTAATTAAAATTGGTACCGGTTTCAACCAGTATTTTTGGTCATCATCAGCTGATCACAAATAGGTGTAAAACAATGCACAGATAAATAAACTGTGAAGTATAAAGAATTCTGTACATTGCTGATAGTGAAGCACTAAAATCTTTAGGGAGTACTGTGTGTTGAAAGATGCACAGGTAAAAATATGAAGGGTGTTTTTTTTTGCTAGGGGCTTTACGTCGCACCGACACAGATAGGTCTTATGGCGACGATGGGATAGGAAAGGACAAGGAGTTGGAAGGAAGCGGCCGTGGCCTTAATTAATGTACAGCCCCAGCATTTGCCCGGTGTGAAAATGGGAAACCACGGAAAACCATCTTCAGGGCTGCCGATAGTGGGATTCGAACCTACTATCTCCCAGATGCAAGCTCACAGCCGCGCGCCTCTACGCGCACGGCCAACTCGCCCGGTAATATGAAGTTTAGATACTGTAAGATGCAGTTTATGAAGCACTATAACACACGTATTTATCAGCTGCATTTTATAAGGCACTGTACAATTTTAAGGATACTGTGCGTCAATTATGAACGTTAGTAAGACAAAAGTGTTAGAGAGCACTGTACGGCAAGAAGTCCATAATCAAATACGTATCCAAATATAGTACTGAGCAAATTCTTGAACAGTTCAATTGCAGTTTATGAGACACTGTATAATTTTAGGGAATAGCACTGCCCATTGATAGATCCAAAAATTATGAAGAAGTCACCAATCAAATACGGAAATGTACTAAGGAGCAAGTTCCCGAAGAGTAGATTAGCACTGTGTTTCTGAAAGTCTGTTAAGTTAGACGTGTTAGAGAGCCCTGTGTGTGAAGAAGTCCAGAATCAAATACGTATCCTTATATACTTCAATTCTGATTTTATACGGCACTGTATAATCTCCACACTATAATATATTAACCCTTACTCACTTATAACCTTAACTACTTTATCGATATAGATCTCATAATTCATTTTGCTTAAATGTCACTGCAATAGCACATACATGTTGTTCACTTCACACATATCCTAGCCAAGGATTGTTTATGTTATTCAGATGACTACCTACTATCCCTGCATTTTGACACACGTATATCATTAATTCGCGAGGATCTAACATATCTGAGCTAATTTGAAGATCATAACATCTAACCATTTATTCATCAACAAATTAAAGATTATATTAAAATCTGTAAGATTTATCTTAAAAGAAGACTTATCTTTTTCCGTCAGCTCCACCGGGATTGAATTAGATGCTCCAGAACATCTGTTTTGGGCACGGCGTACATCCTCTCGCTGGTCATTAGGATGCTCTGGGATAGGTAAGGTTCCTTTGCCATCACCTCAAGTCAGTCTCCTCCGGACATCTCGCCATCGTCTTCTTAGAACATCTTGAGAGCCATGTCTTGCGCAAATATAACAAGACATAAACGTATATGAAGTCATTTGAGTCATGATAGGGATTCCATAGCCTTCTAACATGCTAAATTCAATGTAAAGTCTGCCGTTTTAACTTCAGTCTTAAAAGAGTTTGTAGACTATACCAAAATGTCTACCCTCGTTTTAGATATCTCTATTAAAGTTGCTATTTTATGGGTTAATTTAACTATTTCCCATATCCTTAATATTTCTTTCCTTGTAACCTTGTCAACGGTTATCCCTTGCGGTCTTGATGATTCTGATGATGTTGATGCTTGTTGTTTAAAGGGGCCTAACATCGAAGGTCATCAGCCCAAATCTTGACGATTCAATGCATGCCTTTTGAATTTTCTTCTTATCTCGCAGCTTTATTTATGGTTTTCATAATTCTACATTCTTCAATAAATATATAGATTCCGCCAATCTTTCTCCTTAAATTAATTGAATTTCTCTCCAAGTCTTGAAATGCTTTACGCGATAAATAGCTCTTCTTGACTGTCGCTCAAGTTTTGCTCTTTCAATTTTCAATCTTTCAATAGTAGTGTTCTAACAATTCTGAACTCTTACTTGTCTTAGTCACTGCCGCCTTTATCTTTTCTGCCTCGATCACGCCATATGTTGTATTTCATTGATATAGATGACTGAGTTTATGCACCGTATTTAACTTATCTTGGCAATTGCGTCCATTTTAGTTCCAATAAACTATCAATTTCGGACAGTGAAATGGCACAGTATATAGGAAGGACTGGACTGACAATGATTCAATGCTACCACAAACATTTTAAAACAAAACAGTAAAATAAATATCCAGCATGACTAATAACAATTATAACTTCCAGCGCATTGGTAAGACATGAAATTAATCTATAAAGCTAGAATTAAACATCCATGAAAACAATGAAATATTTACTGCTCGCAAGGAACCTGATAAAGTCTTAAATGAAACCAGTATAATTATCATCTTGTTTACAACCTTAATGTGATTCCAATATAAATGGTGAAAAATGAAAAGCCACAGCCTGTTTCCAGTCATTTGAACGGGTCAGGGATGGAATGAATGAAGCCCCCATCTAGCGGTGAGGATAGGAAATGTGCCGGCTGCCGAAGCCTGTCGCACTCCTCTGGGGCAATGATAAATGACTGATAGATGAAATGAAATGTGAATGGAGAGTGTTGCTGGAATGAAAGATGACAGGTAAAACCGGAGTACCCGGAGAAAATCCTGTCCTGCCTCCGCTTTGTCCAGCACAAAGTAACCGGGATTTGAACCACGGTATCCAGCGGTGAGAGGCCGGCGCACTGCCGCCTGAGCCACGGAGGCTCCCAATATAAATGGTCCGTTATTGAAATTATAAATTTTCCAGCTAACTCATTCTTGGTTGCCAATGTTTCACTCCAGTGCGCCGATTTGGGCTCATCAGTTGGTAACTAGCATGCCTACCAAGACACATGGTAAGTGCATATAGTGGAGGTCAACGCGTAGGCTACTTGGAGCCACAGGCAGTGTCATTACACTATGAGAGATTTGGTCTCTTTTACAAAAATTGATACCTGCTAGGCCATCACATGATATATATATATATATATAATGAACTGTTGCCACAATAAGAGAAGTATGTTACTGTCTGAAATGTCTGGGAACATGGCAGAGTTTATCAATGAAAACAGGCCCACAAGGGAAAAAAAAAAAAAAAAAAACTTCCTCCTCCTCCTCTTCTTCTTGTCTGTCTACTCAATATGACATTACAGCATTTGGGCTCCAGCTCCGATACACTATTTTATATCTACTACTCTCAATACTTCGCTATCGTATTTATTAGATTACAAGCTGCCACTCGATTGCAAGCCAACCCCCAGGAAATCAAATGAGAAATTTTAAAAATTAATGTAGCACAAAAAATCATAAGGAATAAATTTACTGCCATTTAATTGTTTAGCGAGACATCGCCATCAGACAATTCAGGCTCATCGTTAGAGCCCTGCACGGATGCTGTTAGTGTCTTGGCGGATGCAAACTGTATGGCAGTGGGGATAAGTTTGCTAATAATTTATAAATAATAAAGTTAACTGATTTTCACTCAGGTATACTCTTATTTTTGCTTGTGGTTAGGCGACCCTTGACCTGGTATGGGGGAATGGTGATATATAAAGAGCCTTGAGACCACAGAGCAGTAAATCTGACTTAAGTTTACCTGACTCCTGCCCGCAATTAATGGAAGGAACAAAGGTCAATATGTTGGTAGTTGTCGCAAGAGAAAATCCCTCATAAACCAGTGACTGTAGGGATTGTCTAGTGTCAAAAATTTCAATTTTTAGATACCGTATTGAATCGAGATTTACATTCAAAATTGTTAGGTACGGGAATCCACCTATTCAATACAAAAAATAGTGATAATTATAAAGTTATCACATGTTCATTTTATTTGGGACCGGTTTCAGCAATAGGGTATGCCATCATCAGCCTAGAAAGTAAGACAAAGACATTGGACATAGAGTACATTACATTTCTTGAAATTAATAACAAAACTTTTTAAATGTACGTGCTTGAACTGAATTACTTTACATATGTACAAGGGTTTTTGTATTTAAAATTGAATATAGAAAGGTGTACACCAAAATATTTGTACAGTTAAAATTACAAAAGTGGAATGAGCTTTTTTCACATTGTAAGAACAATATGGGTCGTAAACTACTTTGTATCATAATGGTATACATGAAATTGGGTTTCTTAGTTCAATGTAATGTACTCTATGTCCAATGTCCTGGTCTTACTTCCTAGGGTGATGATGGCATACCCTATTGCCGAAACCAGTCCCAAATAAAATGAATATGTGATATCTTTATATTTATCACTATTTCTTGTATTGAATAGGTGGATTCCCATACCTAACAATTTTTAATGGTGCCAGGTATCTGGCCTATTGTATTATGTTAACAGATCTACCCGTTTCAATACCTTAGGCATAATATACTGTAGTTAAATATTTCCAATATCCGCGGATAACCATTCGCGGATACGGATGCGGGTGCGGATGAAGGAAGTGCAGATGCAGATAATATTTTATATATCGGCGCAGGGCTCTACTCATCGTCACTTATTTCTTTGTCACAGTCTTCGTACAGAGTGTCGTCTTCTGTAATGTAAAGCGCATTTGTGATCAAATACCTCTTAAATATACGACCGATGGTTTTTTCATGTAATATTTGGAGATAATGCCTTAATTTCAAAAGCTTCAGTTGGCAGAATTGTTAGCAGTGTTTCTGCAGATATAGCATCCATGAGAAGATTACTTAGTATTTCCTTCAACAATTATCCACAAGTTCTACAAAATATCCCACTTTGTTCGAAATTTAGGTGCAATAGTTAGTATACTTGCAAGAATCCAATCACCTGGAGGCAACAGAGCTGAAATATGCTGCAATCAGAAGGGATATAGTTTTCTATCAACATACAAATAATTAATGATCCTAACCTTCAAATCAGGGAGTAGTTCTGGCCAAGTTCTGTAAACGACAGTATAATATTTCATAACTCCCATTCCCGAGCACGGTTTGTAGTGGGCAAAGTTACAAAGGGATTCTGAACAGTGTGAGAAGGATGATAGAGATCTGTAAAAGACTGTCTCCAGTTCTTAACTGGGGATTGTGATTCAAATGTTCAGACAACCTGTTTTCACACACTATGTGTTAAAACTGTATTCAAAGTCAAACAAAATAACATTGGATCGCGCTCAAAAACCGCTTGGCTTTGCCACTGCCTTCTAGATTTGCATGGTTCGTAACACATGCAAGAGTTAACAATATGTTAGCTAACATTTCTCAGGAAAAGTTTGAAGAAACACAAGAATCCTAATATGGGGTTAACTAACAACTTGTTGGTATATTTTTTAACAACTGTTGATGAAACCAGACCGGAATCTAGATGATGACTGGTAAACGCCATTCGCCAGGCATCCACCATATTATCTACGCATGTCCGTCTGTATGCCAAAGCAAGCATTGTAACACATCACTCAGTAACACCTTCTTCCACTGCTCCATAGTCCAATATATACATTTATTCATTGAGAATAAACACTTCCCCCATACGGAGGTTGCTCATGAGGACAAAGTATACTATGTACAATTAAGTGTTAATACCACTTCGAACAATGTCAGGCACTGGTCCATGTGATCAGTGGCTTCCTAGTGATCTCTGTGGCTACAGTGTTCTCCCCATAAATTTTCGTTTCCCGGGTAGCAGGAATGAGTAGCCGGGCGGGGAATACTACGTAAAAAATAAATATGATAAAATTTCAACGTATTCCCCTCAGGTCATTAACAATAATATTAGACAGGTAAACATTAACTGCAAAATTCAACTTTTTTAGTTTTATCATGAAGAAGGCGTAACAGAGTAGTTTGAACTTCTAGTGTTCTACTGCTCGTTCATAATCAGTCGGTTGCTGTGGAGAGCCAGACGGGTCTGTTACGTCCCGCGGAATCGAGTGCTCGCATGTGATTCCACGCTAATCCAGACACCGCTTGCGCACGACACTATGTGATAAGCTGAACTCTGATGTAACTCACGCAATTATGGTGACAATAATGATCTTTTTTCATTTAAATAAACAGTTTTACAGTGTTTACATTTTAATTTGGAACACATAATGACTGAAATATGTGTAGCCTCCGTAGCTCAGGGGACAGCGAACCAGCCTCTCACCGCTGGGTTCCGTGGTTCAAATCCCGGTCACTCCATGTAAGATTTGTGCTGGACAAAACGGAGGCGGGACAGGCTTTTTTCCAGGTGCTCCGGATATCCCTGTCATCTTGCATTCCAGCAATACTCTTCACTATCATTTCATCTGTCAGTCATTAATCATTGCCCCTGAGGAGTGCGACAGGCTTCAGCAGCCGGCACAATTCCTATCCTCGCCGCAAGATGGGGCCTCATTCATTCCATCTCTGACCCGGTCACTGACTGGAAAACAGGTTGTAGGTTTTCAATGACTGAAATGTGTATTAATATTACGTAATCCGAGTGTGTTAGGAGCTCGCAGCTGTGAGCTTGCATTTGGGAAATAGTGGGTTCGAACCACACTGTCAGCAGCACTGAAGATGGTTTCCGCGGTTTCCCATTTTCACACCTATTTCATCGTCGCCATATGACCTATCTGAGTCAGTGCGCCATAAAGCAATTTGAAATATTATGTAACTAGCAGATATCTAGGTTATGATAGCCGGGCGGTCAGCGGAAACAGCTGGGTGGTGCGCCCATAAGAAAGGTCCTCGGGAGAACACTGGGCTATTAAAACCTGGTGTAGCCCTTGTAAGACAGACTCTCCAATGAGGGTGGGTGAAGTCTGCCATGTATGAGAAACTGCAAGGTATTGTGGTGGAGGATAGTGTTATTTGTGGTGTGTAAGTTGCAGGAATGCTGGAGACAACACAAACACCCAGACCCCAAGCCAAGGGAATTAACCATGTCCTTTTGTTTTTGCTTTCGTAGCACAAATTCTTTAAAATCCATCTTGTCTTGTCGGTGATGCAAGACTCATGTAATGACTGTACTTGGTCTCCTGACGTTCCTGCTGCTTGCCCTGCTGTCCTCCATGCACTGCGATAAACTAACATTAACATGACTTCATCCAAGTGCAATCGTATTTTGAGTAGGTAAGACCTTCACTTATATCATACAATTAACTGCAGTTCACTTATATGACAATGGTCAGATATCTTGAAGTCTCAGTGCAAAGTTCTGTTGCTGCAGGGGGATGTCTGGTGACTTTTGGGCACATAATCCACAAGTTGTGTTGCATCTAGCATTGATCTATCACCTATTTTCTTATAATACATTAATTATCATAACTGTATGATAGGATTGAATTACTGTTGCCTTACCTTTCCTGCTTGAGTGAAGTTATCCACAAGTTTGGCAAGAATGTCAGACAGTAAGGTAGGGTGTTTTGAAGTGATGTTAGATAGCAGTACCCGAGCAGTCTTGGAACAGCTTTCCTGAGTGGCAGAACTAAGAAAACCAATCTGAAACAGTAAGAAATCAAAACAGGCAGGAGTAACATATTCATCCAAAATGTACCATCATATCGTTCTTCATTAATTAAACAATAATTCAAGATGTTAGGTTTTTTTTTTTTTTTGCTTTACATTGCAGACACAGATAGGTGTTATGGTGACGATGGATAGGAAAGGCCTAGGAATGGGAAGGAAGCGGCCATGGTCTTCAGTAAGGTACAGGCCGAGCATTTGCCCAGTGGCACGGAAAACCATCCCCAGGGCTGCCGACAGAGGTGTTCAAACCCACTATCTCCCGGATGCAAGCTCACAGCTCCGTGCTCCTAACCATACGGCCACCTAGACCGGTAAAATTACAGTTATCTGAGTGAATAAAAAACCTCAAGATAAAAGTGCAAGAGTTATGAATACAATGACTTGGTCATATATTGCATACATGAGATAACTGAAAAAGAAACCATGGTAGTCAGTAATATCCCACATCACAATAAAATATATATATTTTACAATGGTGTGTGACCTTCTGGAGAGGCCTAGTTCAGGTCTTTCGAGTTGACACTGCATAGGCATCCTGTACTCCTGTGACAATGGGGTCATACCTAAGATGAATTCAAATGCTGAAAATGGTACAAACACCCAGCCCTTCAGCCACAGGAATTACTAATGAAAGTTAAAATCCCCAGCCTGACTGGGAACTGAACCCAGGACTCCTTGCACCAAAGGCCAGCACGTTAACCATTTAGCCTTAGAGACAGACATCATAACACTGATGTCTGTAGATTAAGAACAATAAGATACTCAGCTGAAAAACAAGACTAAAATCAAAATCCTCCACTCTACAGACAACTGCATCAACTGAAGAGTGCGGCCGAGTAAGTGTCTATGTTACACCCGGCGTGTTTCAAGATATGAGCTTGAAAAGTTCAGAGAGCTTCAGTATGCCAGGTGGTAGGCAAGTGCGCACGTACACCTTTAATCCGCACAAGCTTAATTCTCTAACATAACTTGTGGAAATCGTATCCATAGACCTTACTCCGCCAAATAATCAACATGGCTGAAAATGTAACAGACCCTTATTCAGCTGCACGCTTCAACTGTTTCGGCTAGAAAGGACCATGAACAAGAGAATCACTATCAGCCCTAAGATGTTGAACTGGCTGCCTATAGAGACTTTGTCAAACAAGGACTGGGCTACTACGGATCAATTTGACAACCCAGAACACACTGTCAACAACTCAGCAACTGACAAAGCCTTTCAAATTTAGAAATGGCTTTAGAGGATAGTTTCACTTAACCAAATGATACATTTAGAGTTTTGAGCAAGATCAAGATCAGACTACTACAATGAAAGAAAAGTCAGTTTACAAACCCTGACTGATGTAACTGTCTGATCACTTCAGAATACCACTACACAACCAGAGTATAGCACGACCGTTATCTACAAGCAGAGGAACAGTACCTAAGCTAATGTGGGACTGCTCAAAAAGTTTAGGGTTTTTAAATTATGTTGAAGATGATGTTATAAATATTATTAAGGATTCATTAGTGATGCTTCACCACTATTTGTATTTCAAAATATCATTTTAGTTTAAATACAAAATTGCATTGTTTCAGGACCCCTGAGGTCACTTACAATTTTGTAAGCTGATGTCTCTTTGAGAATATAAATGATAAAAAGACCAAAAGCTCACATGTTTTTCAATGTCATAACAATATATTAGGAAGTATATTCAAATTTGGAAATGTTTTCTAATTAGATGATATCTGACTTCAATAAATAAATTGCAAGACAGAATTCACATGGAAGTTTTTAACATGATGAAGATTTGCAAGATGATTCCAAGGTGCTTCACTTCTGAGCTCAATGAGACTTTGGCAAACTTTTGTGCTGACATTCTTATAATCATTGAAAATTATCTTCGCTCTTCCAGAAATGTAGTAACTTGCAGAAATATTGTTCTTCTTAGTATGACCCTGATACTAAAGGCCAATTCATGTCCTGAAAGCATTCCAAATCACCAAGAAAGAAGAAAGCATGGATGAAAAAAGTCCAAAATCAAAGAAATGATGCGAGGAAGTTTTCGACAACCCGTTATGAATTATGAACAGGTTAAGAAGGTGACAGCCTAAAATGCAGAACAGCTTATGGATTTTTCACCTAGATAATGTGCCAGCAAACAATTCACTGTCTTATCAAAGCATATTTGGTGAAGCACAAATTGAAGAAAAACAAAACAAACAAAAAACAAAAGAGCTTAACTTAACCCGATGTGACAAACGTAAGAATCAGAGGAATTCATTTAATTTAATTTATTGCTTGCTAGAGGATTATCATCCCAATTACAGCAGCATTCCTTGTGATACACAGAGAACTTACAAATAATTATTACTTAATATTAACTAGCCCAACTAAAATCTATTCTAAACTAATTTTAATCTAATCCTTTTTACTGAAAATTGAACAACTTTCTATACATTCTGCATTGCCATAAGAACAAAGTTTAACTACATAAATAAAAGTCTCACAATTAATAACAATAACACAATATACAGTCTACAGCATTAACACTGAAAAAAAAAAAAAAAAAAAAAAAAAAAAAAAAAAAAAACACACACACACACACACACACAAAGAACAATACGGTACATTGCTTATTATTATACTAACGGGAATATAAAGGCTGGCCGGTGTGATGCTCCATTCTGACTGTGGGATCAATTACATGGCTGTCATGAATTAACCAGACATGGATAAAAATCCAAAGCCTGGGTGAGAATCAAACCTAGAATCCACTGAACTAAAGGCTGCAAAGCTGATCATTCAGACAGCTCCACATTAAGGCATGACATTATTCTGATGAAATAAGGAAATAGTCTCCCCTTCACACAATTACTGACACTGTTGACAGCATGTGCTTCAAAATGAGGAGGAAGCTAAGTATAAAGGAGAACACTACTCTGCTCACAGATGCCAAGACCACAAGGATTGGGTAAAAAGAGAATCAGTCCATTTATTTTCTATTACATTAAATATATAGTTTCAGATAAACACTGCACCCACCTGAAAGAGATCCAACGTTACTTCTCTGACAAAATCTTTATCAGCTGGTCCTCTAGCCATTGCCATATTAGCAAATGTAGTCAAGAGGTAATAAGATTCAGCTTCAGGCATTGTTGTTAACTTCTCTTCAAACTGAAGTCTCAATTGATCATCTATCAGCTTATATCCATAATCTATAACACAAAGAAACACAGGCTGAATTTGTAAAAGATCGACAATGGTTGAAAATCATGCAGAAAACAGCAACATTCCTACATGGCAGCAGATCTGAACTGAAATGTTCTCTGGACGAGGGGTGGACAGACGGAGCATAATTCCAACAGAAGGAGGTACACACTACCTGTTTGAATACCTATTCGAAACGGTACTCTAAATGCTGCTTGGATATACTGAAAGTAGCAGACATTCATACAGGATGGGCCCACAACGGCTAAAACTCTTCAGGGGAGAATGTCTACCAGCCATCAGAATGTCTACGAAGAAACAACAGACCATTCTTCCTGCAATGCAGTAGCAAGCGTAGTTAGCGATGTGGGTTGTTGGGGTTTGGAGCAAAGTTGCAGTTCACGTTCATCCCAAAAGGACTGAAGTTGGATCCCTGTGCTGATCAGTCCATTTCCAGAACCTTAATATCCGCGAACCACTCAAGAACAGACTAAATTTTATGGCAGGGAGCATTATCATGCTGAACGATGTTTTTGTTGTTTGAGTCATCAGTCCACAGATGGGTTTGATGCAGCTCTCAATGCCACCCTATCCTGTGCTAACCTTTTCATTCCTACGTAACTATCGCATCCTACATCTGCACTAATCTGCTTGTCATATTCATACCTTGGTCTACCCCTACCATTCATACCACCTACACTTCCTTCAAAAACCAACTGAACAAGTCCTGGGTGTCTTAAGATGTGTCCTATCATTCTATCTCTTCTCTCATCAAATTTAGCCAAATCGATCTCCTCTTACTAATTTGATTCAGTATCTCTTCATTCGTGATTCGATCTATCTATCTCACCTTCAGCATTCCTCTGTAACACCACATTTCAAAAGCTTCTATTCTCTTTCTTTCTGAGCTAGTTATCGTCCATGTTTCATTTCCATACAATGCCATACTCCAGATGAATGTCTTCAGAAACATCTTTCTAATTCTTATATCAATGTCTGAAGTGAGCAAATTTCTTTTCTTAAGAAAGCTCTTCCTTGCTTGTGCTAGTCTGCATTTTATGTCCTCCTTACTTCTGCCATCGTTAGTTATTTTACTACCCAAGTAACAATATTCATCTACTTCCTTTAAGACTTCAATTCCTATCTAATATTTCCTGCATCGCCTGACTTCGTTTGAATGCACTCCATTACTTTTGTTTTGGATTTATTTATTTTCATCTTGTACTCCTTACCCAAGACTTCGTCCATACCATTGAGCAACTTCGAGATCTTCTGCAGTCTCAGATAAAATAACAATATCGGCAAATCTCGAAATTTTGATTTCCTCTCCTTGGATTCTGATTCCCTTTCCAAATTCCTCTTTGAATTCCTTTACTGCCTGTTCTATGTAAACATTGAAAAGGAGGGGAACAAACTGCAGCCTCGCCTCACTTCTTTCTGGATTGCTGCTTCTTTTTCAAAGCCCTCGATTCTTACCACTGCAGACTGATTTTTATACAGATTGTAGATGATTCTTTGTTCTTGGTATCTGATCACAATTACCTTCAGAATCTTAAATAGCTTGGTCCAATCAACATTATCGAATGCCTTTTCTAGATCTACGAATGACATGTACATGGGCTTGTACTTCTTAATTCGATCCTTGAAGATCAGACATAAAGTCAGGATTGCTTCACATGTTCCTACACTCTTCTTCTAAGCCAGATTGATCTTCTCCCAACTCAATTTCAACTTGTTTTTCCATTCTTCTGTAAATAATGTGTGTTAAAATTTTGCAGGCATGAGATACTAAACTAATGGTGCAGTAGTTTTCACACTTGTCAGCATCAGCTTTCTTGGGAATAGGTATAACAACATTCTTCCAAAAATCGGATGGCAATTCTCCTGTCTCATTTATCTTACACACTAAATGAAATAACCTTGCCATGCTGGTTTCTCCTAAGGCAGTCAGTAATTCAGAGGGAATGTCATCAATCCCAGGTGTCTTGTTCCTATTTAGGTCTCTCACAGCTCTGTCAGATTCTGACCTCAAAACTGGGTCTCCCATTTCATCAGCATCAACAGCCTCTTGTTGTTCCAGAACCAAATCATCTACATCTTTACCTTAATACAACTGTTGGATATGTTCCTGCCATCTTTCTGCTTTGTCTTCTTTCCCTAGAAGAGGCTTTCCACCTGAGCTCTTAATATTCATACACATAGATTTCCTTTCTCCAAAGGTTTCCTTGATTTTCCTATATGCAGCATCTACCTTTCCCAGGACCATACAACCTTTTACATCCTTGTACTTCTCTTTCAGCCATTCTTCCTTAGCTACCCTCCACTTTCTATCCACTTCTTTCTTTAATCGCCCGTATTCTTTTCGGCCCTCTTCATTTCTAGCATTCTTGTATTTTCGTGGTTCATCAATCATGTCTAGTATTTCCTGAGTTATCCACTGACTATATGGCTTCCCGGGCCGCCAATTGGAAACCCCTGATCTATATGATTCCATTCCGAAACATGATCGTTTTCTTGGTATGAAAACTTTCCACCCTGGCCACTCCTTCCATAGCAAAAGTTTCTCATCAATTGACACTTTGCCATCAGGGGTATAAGGTTCCGAAAATTTTGCTAACAGGTGGTCAAATATTGGATTTATCTTGTATATTTTGGGAGGAAGATGCCCATTATTTACCTCATTGTCAGAGATATGTAAAAAGCTGTGGAGGAAAATATTGTAATAATAATAATAATAATAATAATAATAATAATAATAATAATAATAATAATAATAATACCCGTGTGGGGATTTACCGGTTACCTCCATCGGGCGCGTCCCATTGGAATTGGGGAAGCTCGCTGGCTCTGCCGCCAGCAGAGTCAGAGGGTAGTAGGGAAATAAAATACTATCGTGAAAAAAAACTGGTCCCTTGCCAGGGTTACGGCGAAGACTGGTAAATGACCAGAAGCCAGAAAACATCTTGAGGCACCCTCTAGGGCTAACAACCCTAGTTGTAAAAGGATGGGTACCCATCCAAAGCAAAGTCAAGTCAACAAGCATGATGGCACAACATTTCAAGAAACATACCCCAGGGGGTACATCTTCGGATAAATCCCTCGTCGTGAACGCCATGGCGCACGAGTCTCGTTCGGATTCCGGGGGAGATTCGCAATTAAGTATTTAATTTATTTTCCACCTAGTCGATACAATGATTGCTTAAGGCAATTTTTAATGGTCAAAAGTGGTACATGTTTCGTATATTATCAACATCTTCAGCCACATAACACTGTTTAGATGAAAAATATATAAAATTGACAAAGTAATGCTTTAGAGGAAGTGTCCTTAAAATTAACATAAGATTGACAAGATTAAAACAAACAAATAACTCAAGAGAAAATATATAAATTATTTCTACAATAGAAAGCAGTCGTCAAGGAAACACTTGTACAATATTCCATAGAGAAATTGTCCTAATAAATATTCTTTTCTTAATAATTCATGAAAAAAGATCAATTTGTAAATTAAAAATTATACAATTTATAAGTAATTATCGAAACGAAGAAATCCTGATATCACAGTGCGGCTCTTATTATTAATGTAGATGAAAATATAACTAATTCCTAGTTGTCAAATCTTATTAAGCCTGCTTTCCTTTGGAACAGTAACTCCTGTCATTCTTTCACAGTTTTGCGCCGGGTGTAATATTGATGATGCAATCTTCCTTGCTCTTGCACCTGAGGAGGTGGAGGAGCGGGGGATATAGGTGTGTCAAGAACTTCCTTGCTGTCACCTATAGCATCATCAATATTACACCCGGCGCAAAACTGTGAAAGAATGACAGGAGTTACTGTTCCAAAGGAAAGCAGGCTTAATAAGATTTGACAACTAGGAATTAGTTATATTTTCATCTACATTAATAATAAGAGCCGCACTGTGATATCAGGATTTCTTCGTTTCGATAATTACTTATAAATTGTATAATTTTTAATTTACAAATTGATCTTTTTTCATGAATTATTAAGAAAATATTTATTAGGACAATTTCTCTATGGAATATTGTACAAGTGTTTCCTTGACGACTGCTTTCTATTGTAGAAATAATTTATATATTTTCTCTTGAGTTATTTGTTTGTTTTAATCTTGTCAATCTTATGTTAATTTTAAGGACACTTCCTCTAAAGCATTACTTTGTCAATTTTATATATTTTTCATCTAAACAGTGTTATGTGGCTGAAGATGTTGATAATATACGAAACATGTACCACTTTTGACCATTAAAAATTGCCTTAAGCAATCATTGTATCGACTAGGTGGAAAATAAATTAAATACTTAATTGCGAATCTATTGAAGTGCGATACAGACCATGAAGCTGATTTTATGTAATTCCGGGGGAGACTCGACATCATGCAAGAGATGAGTCGGAGCGTCTCGGTGTACCCCGAAGAGTCAAAAAATCAGGCCAAAATCTAAAGCCTTTCTAGCAACTTTCAACATAAATTCACTTAAACAAACTGGCAAGCTGAAAACCCTCACCAAAGCTCTTCACGAAAATCAGATATCCATAATAGCCCTACAGGAAACAAGGTACCCAGATGAAGAGATTTTTGAATCCGAAGGCTACCGATTTTTCAAGAGCAAAGCGCAAAGAGAAATCCTCAATGGAGCTGTGATGCTTGGAACAGCGTTTGCTGTTAGAAACAAGATCCTTAAATCGGTTGCAAATTTCAAACCAAGGACCTGGTGGAATAGTACCTGCGAATCAGTCCTCCAAGAAAGACTCAATGCGTGGAAACAGTACTACTCTACGAAATCAGAAAATGATTGGGAAACCTACAAAACCCAACGTGCCCAAGCAGCTAGGGTGTTCAGAACTGAGAAACGTAAATACGAAAAATCTCTCATTGAAAAGATAGAACAAAACTTTAGGAAGAATGAAAGCAGAGAGTACTACAGTGCCTTCAAACGCAAACTCTCTGGCTATAAACCACCATCTCTATGCTTTGAGCGAAAGGACGGCACACTGGCGACATCAAATGAAGAAAATTGCAGCATTCTGGTAGATTACTTCAAGAATTTACTTAATTGCTCTAAACCGCAAAGCGCCATTGAGACCAAGGAACCCTTACTCAAGTACCCAGATTCCAGACCACCCGACAGAGATGAAATCAAGCGCCACATTGCCCGTCTCAACAATAACAAAGCGCTGGGGGAAAGACTCAGTAGTAGCAGAACTATGGAAATATGCCCCAGAGGAATCACTTGATATCTTGCAAAAGCAAATAGAAGAAATTTGGAACAAGGAGACCCTACCCGAAGATTGGAAAATAGCTTTGATCCATCCATTACACAAAAAAGGCAGCATGAAGAACATCAACAACTACAGAGGAATATCTTTGCTACCCGTGACTTACAAAATTCTATCACTTGCCATCCTGGAGCGTTTGGAAGCACAAGTCGAACATCAAATAGGTGAATACCAAGGAGGGTTCAGAAAAGGTCGCTCAACAGCTGAACAGATCCAAATTCTCAAAACGATCATCAGATATTGTACACTAAGGTCCAAGCAGTATGTGTCTGTCTTTGTGGACTTTAAGAAAGCGTACGACTCCATTGACCGGGAAGTCCTGCTAAACATCTTAAATGAATTTGGAGTTGATTTGAAACTGCTGGCATTAATTAGAGCCACCCTGACCGATACAAAATCCAAGGTGAAGTTCCTCGGATGTCTCTCGCATTCCTTTGACATCAAAACAGGAGTCCGACAAGGTGATGGGCTATCCCCGATACTCTTCAACTGTGTTCTTGAAAAGATCATCAGAACCTGACGGGTGAGATTACAGGAAACCAACTACAGTCCACTGAGAATAGGAACCAAATCCAAGGGGGTCGCAACAGACTGCTTAGCATTTGCCGATGATATTGCTGTTCTCTCAAACGACATAGAAACCACTAGAGCTCAAGTTGAAATTTTAAAGGAAATTGCCGAACAAACTGGTTTGCAGATATCGTTTGAGAAAACAGAAGTAATGACTAACATCAAAGAGGCTCCACCAAAACTCCATACAAAATACGGGGACATCACCCGAGTAGACAAATTCAAATACCTGGGTGAGATCATCATGAAAAATGGACTGGACAAAGAAGCACTTCAGGAGCGAGTACACAAACTGGAAATAGCCTACCGAACATCCCGCACAATCTACAACAAAACATGCCTTTCCCAAAACACCAAGATATGTCACTATGAAACAGTTCTGAAGCCAGTAGTTCTATATGCAGCCAAAACCCTGTCTCTAAATGCCAACAAAGGACTACTTGAAGAAATGGAGAAAAGAGAACGCAAAATTGTTAGAGGAATCTTGGGATCAAAGTTCAGAAATGGAATCCATGAAAAGAGATCCAACAAGGAAGTCTACAGCAAAATAGAGAAAATTACCGACACAATCAGAAAAAGACGGGCACGATTTTACGGTCATCTGAAAAGAATGGACGGAAGAAAGTTAACTAAAGAAATCTTTCACTTTTTTTGATTCAAACCCCAAAACCAGAATTCCCTGGTTTAGAAATACCAAAGAAGACCTGCAAATGCTATATATCTCAGCTGAAGACGGCCTTAACAGAGATCTCTTCCGCAAGAAAATATTGACGAACAGGCTAAACCGAGACGAGCAATCGAAGAGAAGACACGGTGCCCCTTGGACAGAGGAGCGTAAGCAGGCCCACTCACACAGAATGAGGGAAATTTGGGCTCTAAAGAAGGCCAAGTTCAGTGTCAAATGCAACAAGACTTAACGTGGTCCTTGATGGCCCCAGCGAATAATAATAATAATAATAATAATAATAATAATAATAATAATAATAATAATAATAATAATAATAATAATAATAATAACAACAACAATAATAATGTTATTGACTTCACATCCCACTAACTATTTTTACGGTTTTCGGAGACGCTGAACTGCCAGAATTTTGTCTCGCAGGAGTTCTTTTGCATGCCAGTTAATCTACTGACATGAGGCCGACATATTTTAGCATCTTCAAATACCACCGGTCTGAGCCAGAATTGAACCTGCCAAGTTGGGGCCAAAAGGCCGGCCAGCGCCTCAACCGTCTAGGCCACTCAGTCCGGCGAGAAAAGAATCTCTTCTGTATCATAAGCTCATAGAAAATTGGCGTAGTGAACAAGCAATTCCGAGAAATAGAACGTCCTAATATAGGTTTCTGTACAATCCCCTGCGGCAACGGTATGGCCATAAGAAGCTTTATTTCATCCTTATTTGTTCGGACATGGTCTTGATTTAGACTACTTCATTTCATCTTACTAAACTGGGTTTTATGTGCGATTT
This sequence comes from Anabrus simplex, assembly GCF_040414725.1. Lineage (NCBI taxonomy): Eukaryota > Metazoa > Arthropoda > Insecta > Orthoptera > Tettigoniidae > Anabrus > Anabrus simplex. The sequence continues at coordinate 232,099,097 of NC_090267.1, read as the reverse complement.
CCTGGTCGACATCTTTTGTCTGTTCAGCTATGTTCTGGCATATCTCATCATAAAAAAGTAATTAAAATATTTTGCTCAGTTTTGTTTTCCCTAAAAACTCTCCCTTTACATCACGAGGGAATTTTGGATCAAAGCGGGAATTTCTTTGTCCATTTTCAGTTTAAGTTGACGAAGAACTTGGAATGGTTGGATTGTAATCAGTATAATCGTCACAAATGTCACTGTCATAATCGCTACTTGAAGAATCAAACACGTGTTGTCTCTTTTGCAACTGGTGAACATTCGCATCAGCTACGCCCGAACCCTGTATATTCGAGCCTGCAATACTTATTCCAGGTAAGTTATCACTTAAGAATTACGTAAATCTTCCTCTAACGGTGGGGGCCGGTAATTCGTTATAGATATTTTAGCGGAAAAAATTTAAGAAAAGGATCGAATAAAACCCTGGTCTCTGCAGTTAGGACAGAAATCATGAAATAACCCTGTATTACGAATGTGTACAGTAATAAATGTTGTGTAATTCGCGGTAAACACACACTCCACTCGTGAAGGAAGAACTCAAGACTGGGGATAATAAATCAGGACACAGTTCTAAAATGTCATCAGAGAGTGCGTCATAATCTCTAGAAATCCCTTCTACAGCGCGAAGCTATTAGGCCTTAGGTCATTCTTGCCCGGACATAAGCTGCAGATTTTATGTAGCAACTCATGGATGACACATTGGAAGAACATAGTCGAAAAAATTCACATCAGAGGGCAGACTCATCCAGAACACGCTGCTGAAAAGGAAATAAACCTCTGCAAGCAGGCAACTGAGAAAAAAAATATAATTTGAATCGTGGATATATCCGCGTTCCCTGCCGAGCAAGCGACCTGGAGCCACGGATCTCACCACATCGCCCACCGAAAGTGCGATGCTCATACCACCACTGAAAGATGCAGATGCCTGTCCACTTCCTGGATTTTAATTTTGTCTTCATTAGTAAGCGATTTTTCGAATTTTTCAGCATTCATAACTGGGTACCAGAAGACAAATAAGCACCACGCTAATCAACTTCACATTATTATGTTCCTAATTCGTAGGTAAGCTATCATGCAACAAATATTCACTATCCTTTACTGTATCACAAACAAGCTTATTGAGTTATTGAGCAATATCACTGAAAACCAGCAAGCAAAACTGAACTTTCCTGAGGCTAACAGCTTACTCTCCGAAGGTGTAATTTACCACTTTAAAATTCAGGAAATCAAAGCCACAGCCCTGTTTTCGCACAACTTTCCCTGACCTACCTCATGTGGGGCTCTTATCTGTGTTGGAAATCACGTTCCTTTGACTAGGGATGATAAAGTACATTTTCAAGGCTAGGAAAATGTGCGATCGTACTAAGCGGTAATAGAGAAAATTTGTAACACGATAGGTGAGGTATTTTTATATACCTTTAATATAATGTGAATCGAGACTTCAAATTTACGATGTGCTAAGTGAGAAAAAACTTAATGAGGAATGCGCTAAGGAGTTTTCACTGTATTACATTAGAAATTATCCCCTTTTAGTGTTTGTATCTTTTTCAATGTTAAGTGACATGCAGAAAGATAGAAGCATGAAAAGGAACACACAACAATAGTATAAATGCAATGACTTTCCTCCTACACTGTGTTTATCCTATTATGTTTTCCTTTTCATGGCAGGTCAGTGTAGGAGTCGTCATTGTGTTTATACTATTGTTATATGTTTATATGTTCTTTTTCATTTTCCTATATGACATGATTTGATACTGATTTGTTCCTTTATATTATTTATAAAAGCAAAATTAATTATATCTTGGACAATGTCAGAGAGAGTGATCAAACATACAACAATATTAAATGAGATATTATGTACCTGAATTATTAGTAAGATTTTCTTCCTCTTGGCAATCATCATGTAGGAGGTAGAAGAGTCGCCATAGGGTATGGAGAGACACTACATTGTAAGGTATGACAGCGAGGAACTGCCAAGCCCCCAATCGCTGAGAGGAAAAAATGCAGCGCGTGGCTCGCAAAAAGAAGGCATCGTACTCTGTCTGAAGGCGTTGCAACATGGCTGGATCCACCCACCGGTTGCAGCTCCTCACCAAGAGACAAAGTTTAGATTAATGAAACAAATATGGAATGAAGGAAAAGTTAATGATCGTCATTCCTTAATGCTTTGTTAGCACACTCAATATTACATGAAAACCTCGTATTAAGATATTTTAACCTCATCTTCAGTTCCTCATATGAGTAGCTGGTCCATATTAGTTTTCTAATTACCCCAAATTTGCTTCTGGTTACCTCCTAACCCTTATAGGACCAACTGATGCATATCGTCAATGCCTAGCCCTGCATATAAGAACGGATGATGATATATTACTGTTGCATTAGTTAAAAAGTAGGTTTGATATAAATCATGTATTTTAAATTTAAATGAGATTTTGGCACATTCACACGTAATTTAAGAGCTCTTATTGCATCAGTATATTTTGTGTATAAAAACCAGTAGGCAAATTACCGTATTTACGCGAATAATCCCCGCCACCGAATAATCCCCGCACCCTAACTTTAAGTAGGCTTATTTTGAAAAAAAGAAATACCAACTTTGACGCAAAAAAAACGCATCCGTATTTACGCGAATAATACCCGCCACCGAATAATCCCGCACCCTAAATTTAGGAAGGCTGATTTTGAAAAAGAATGCCAACACTGACGCAAATAGAACCCACACCCCAATTTCGTGCCCCAAATTTTTTTTAAAAATGTGCGGATATTATTCGCGTAAATACGGTATTTATTTAATTTGGAATACTCGTACGTAATTTTATAAAAACATGTCAATAAGCGGTGGATATAGTCGTTAGTTGTTTTGTAAAAGAACAAGAGTTTAAAAATTAAAACTACTTATTCCCAACACACGAATCATTCTGAGAATATTCTTGTTTAACATGTTCACAAACACTCAGATATCTGTAACCGCTACCACGGTACTGTAACACTTCTTTCTTTTTTTTGCTTAACCCTAGAATGGTAACAAGGAAATTTAACGTTTATTGGTAACTATACACTTCCAAGGCGCACACGGCGCAAAACAACATCTGTACTGTCTCCTATGTTTCTTTTCTCCAACGTTTTTCATGTTAACTACATCACTAAGTATAGAGGTGAATTCAATTATATTTTCTTTCTGAAACTTGAATTAATTATTCTATTTCCAACACAAGATATACAAGGCACAAGTGGTACATAAAAATAAACACCAGTAAAAAAAAACTAGACTCTCAAGACAGTCTTACTAGCTTGTTGAAAGTAAATTCTTGTTCCAGAAGTAAGTAAAAGAAAAATAACCTACAACAAATTTGATAAAAACTCATATGAAATAAACCAGAAAGAATCACACCAATTGTTAGCCTTCAACTCTTCTAGCCCAGTAGGCAGTGTTACCTTACACTGCACGCACACATTGCTGCTGTGTTCACCACAAATTGACTTCTTGCACTTGTGACAAACCATCTTTGTCATTCTCCTTTTCTTGTAGGAGCAGTAGCTACAGTACTTCCTCTTGAGGTTTCTGTCCATTGTTTCTTCAACAACAAGTTCAGACACATTCCCCAAACATTTCTGAATGCTGTCCCTAACTGCATGAGGCATGTGTGGTTGTTGGAGCCTTTGCATCATCCAAGGAGATGTCAACTGATCAGACAGCTTGACTAGACCTAGATAATGGTCTCGTTCCGTCATTATTTATGTAGAAGTTGTACACATACACAACATAAGCGTTGTACGCTGCTATGTTCAGCATGTTGTAAAAAAAGCACATGGGCCATCGCTCCGTCTTCCTTGCAGAGCTGGTGTTTGTCACTCATTGGTCAAAGGAATCAACCGGCCCTTTTGTCTGATTATAACAGACTGTAATTTCAGGTTTCAGACTCCCCTTGTTCACTGCATCATCATCGTGCATGGTGGAAATCAGCAAGACCACCTTGTTCTTGCGAGGCGAGTAAGAAACAGCCGTAATGTCTTTGTGGAACAGAAATAATGATGATCCAGGAGGGCGATTAAAGTATTTCAGATCCACAAATTCTGATGGGAGCTCCCTTTTATTCTTGATTGTCCCTACCATTGTTAGCCCGTAGTTCTTCAGTAGACATGGAGCCAGTGGTATACTCGTGAACCAGTTATCCGTGGTTATATTTCTGTTTGTGTTTTTTTTACAGTTTCCACAAGCTTTTCCACAAAATAGTCCGCTGATGGTTTATTATTTGGTGTACTGCCCTTTCCGAGGTATGGTATGGCATTGAGCATATAATACGTTCCCTGATCACATATCATAACTATCTTCAGCCCATATTTACCTGAGGTTTTTTTTTGGATATACATTCTAAATCCCGCACGACCTCTAAAGGAGACGAGCTGTTCATCTATATAGTCAAATAAGCACTTGGCTCATACTATGTTTGACACTGCTTGATCAGCAAGTCCCAAATCTCTCGGATGGGAGCTAACTTATCTGTTTTCTGCCTTTCATCTTGTGTCTCTCTGGAGTCAAAGCGAAGAGTATTGATCAAAAATTGATGCCTTTTGACGGAAAACACATTTCAATATTTTTCAACAACAACAACAACTGTAATGGAATTTATGTTGTTTTATAGGGGAATTTCTTTAGCCAACTTTTATGTTTTAGGGGATTAAATTTTTCAAACACCATTTTTACTTTGGGTTCTCATTCACAATAGGTAGCAGGTAGGGACCCTTTTCGCAGGCAGTCCTACCCAGGGAGTGGCGCCCCTGCCTACGTGAGTCCCAGAGCACACTGACACAGTGTGTAACATCTGGTAAGGGTCCCAGCTCAGGGTTACGAGTAAAGACCTCAACGACTTCTACAACAGAGAAGATGGACTTCAGTACGGTGGAGACAGCGTAAGAGGCAGCCCTCAGGGATGAATATGAATACAATCTGCTTCCTTGTAGGCTGAGGTGACTGGACACCAAAGGCTAAGGGAGAAAACCCTTAAAGAAAATCTCCGTCTGTGTTAGGCTCAGCATGTCAACAGAGGGATTACTGAAGAAGTTGCTTTCAAGAATAATATGAGCCTCGGATTTAGGAATTCACAGCAACAACAACAACATCAGTTTGGTGCGAATGAAAGTTTACAGCCCGATGTTACACCAGCTACCCAAACCAAACGAAGACAAAGTATCACATCCTGACATTGACAAACAAAATGGAAGAGCTGGTCGACCTCAAGGAGAGGAGGAAACTTCTGATCATGGGCCTGAGTGAAACAAAGTGGAAGAAAACTGGGAAAATGAATATCAGATTGGCCTACAGTCTCTACAGGTCTGGAAATGAAGTACAGTCTAAGAATGGAGTAGGATTTTTAATACATATAGATGCTTGTAGTGAAGTGGAATTTGTTAGTGAAAGGATAATTAAATTATCTGTGAACTTAGGAGGGAAAAAGTACAATGTTATCCAAGTCTATGCTCCACAGGTAGGATGCTCAAGAGGAAAAAGCCAACTTCCTTAATAACTTGGAAGAACACACTGAGTATGACAATCTAATTGTAATGGGTGATTTTAATTCACAAGTTGGCTCACAACAAACAGGATATGAATCCACACTGGGCCCTCATGGAATGGGAAACAGAAATGAAGAGGGAGAATATTTGCTAGATCTATGCATGAGAAACAACCTGATAGTGAGTAACACTTGGTTCAAGAAAAGGGACTCCCATAAAATCACAAGGTATAGCTGGGATGATAAATTAGGTACAGTAATAAATTATATTCTGATAGATCAAAATGTACGGAAAAATGTCAATGAAGTCAAGGTCATTCCAAGTGAAGACATTGATGGAGATCATAGACTGCTGGTTGCAGTTATTGAAAAGAAAAGATCTCCCAAAGTTTGTAACAAAAGAGTCCCAAAAATAAAAACTTGGCGACTAACCGAGCCAAGTGTAAAGGAAGAATTGAGGGAAGGTGTCCGCAGGTTCTTGCCGTGAGAAGAACTGAAATTGGTAGATGAAGAATGGGGTACTCTAAAGAAGGTTGTAGTTGGTACAGCAGAAAAAGTATGTGGATGACAGAGTCAAATAAGAAAACCTACAGAAACTGCCTGGTGGAATGATGATATTAAAAAGGCTATCAAGACAGAAACCATGCAAGAAGATCCTTATATCAAGCAAGAACGTGAGGAGATCAACATGAAATAGAGGAGAAGCTGTCACTTTACAGAAAGAAAAAATTCAGGTCAAACAGTTGGTTGTAGCTGAAAAGCAGAAATGCAAGGAAGATCTGGCTACCAAAATAATGCAGGATGGAAATAAAAAACTGTTATACAGTATTGTTAAGAATAGAAGAACTCAAAATGAATCTATCCAATCTGTAGAACTTCCTAAAGGTGAGGTGAGTAGGGATAAGATCAAAATATTAGAGGAGTTCCAAAGGCACTTTGAAACTTAGTCTGACATGGTTGAAAGTAGAGACAGCAATATCTAAGCTGAAAAACAAGACATCAACTGGATCAGATGAATTAAGTGTTGAGATGATCCAAGCACTAGGAGAGGTTGGACAACAGTGGATGTACAGGGTACTAAATAGAATCTGGAAAGAGAATGTAAAACTCAATGACTGGAAGCAAGGAGTCATAATCCCATTGTTGAAAAAAGGTCATAGAAAGCAATGTACCAACTACAGAGGTATAACTCTGCTGTCACATGGCCTCAAAATCTACGAATCCATCCTTGAGAGCAGGATTAGAAAATATGTTGAACCTACACTTGAGGAGGAACAAACAAGGATTTAGACCTCATGGAACTATACACCTCATTTTTGCCCCCAGAATGTTCTATGAGAAGTATTGGGAGAAAGGTAAAACACTTATAACTGTTTCTCTGGACATCCAGAAAGCATATGACCATGTATCACGCAGGCATATATGGGAATGTTTGAGACATAAGAAAGTGCCCGATGACATCATAGCACGAGTACAAGGATTATATGATGAAACCAAGTGTTGTGTCCAGGTCCAGGATGGAAGGGTCAGGTTGGTTCGAAATGAAAAGTGGAGTCCAGCAAGGAAGCTGTCTTTCACCACTTCTCTTCATAATCATAATGGATGAAGTTTTAAAAGTGGTTAAAAGAAAGGATCCAACAACTAATGCGCTGGTATTTGCAGATGATGTAATGGTATGGGGTGAGACAGAAGTGGAAGTACAAACTAGACTAGATCTCTGGCATGAACCTTTTACAACCTTAGGTCTCAAAATCAGCAAAACGAAGACAGTTGGCTTGGTGATGAGTAGAAACTCTCCAACTGTTCATCTAAGAATTAGAGATGAGGAGATGGATATTGTAGACAACTTCCAGTATTTAAGTAGTGTTCTGTTATCAGACAATACCATACATCAAGAGATTAGCAAAAGAATACAGAAAGCTTCCAAATTCTATCACAATGTATGTCAAATACTTTGGGATGAAACATTTCCGTTAGTTTCCAAGATCAGCTTGTACAAAATATATCCAGTACTTATATTGACGTATGGCCTGGAAGCAGCAACACTTACTGGACCAACAAAGAGTCGTTTTCAGACAACAGAAATGAAGTTCCTCAGTTCTTGTTTACAAAAAACAAAAAGGAATAAAATAAGGAATGTGGATATCCGGCAACAGCTCGGATTGGAAAGAAGCTTGCTTGAGACTCTAGAAGTGAAGAGATTGCAATGGTATGGTCACATAAAAAGAATAGACCCTCACACGACTCCTCGAACATACTTTGACCACAGTGTTCCTGGGAAGAGACCAAAAGGAAAACCTTGTGATGTTTAGGAAAAACAGATATTGAAGGACCTTGAAATTAGAGATGTGAACTGGCATCAAATATTTTGAGCAGCATCTGTGGATGGATAGAACAAATTGGAGGAGGCTCATAGACAACCTCATCCGGCTTGCTGGAGCGAAGAAATGATGATGTTGATTCTCATTCATTCATATGTAATGATATTCCTGTCCTACTTACATCTTTAAGTCATTGTAGTTAGCTTCTATTGAGACCTACATCGAACGTTCTGCGGGCGATGCCGCTGAACTAGCCGGGGAACCAGAGTACAGGATAATGGTATATAATTTGGTTCCTAGTACATGGCATAATATCTTTGTTTTTGTGAATCTGTTTTTGCCAACGCTGTGTATGGTACAACATATAGTACATATTGAACAAATGTTAAGTACAGTACAAATGGCCAACCAGAAACCAGTAGTATCTGAACCCACAACCTCCCGATTTTGCATTGGTTAGTCTATCCAAAAGAGCTACATTCGTCTAGGTCATATTTTTTCTGTTGGAAAGAATTTAAGCTGCACTACTGCCATCACACTGTAATGAATGCAAGGCGTCCATTGTGGGTCAAGTCAATGAATATTGAATTTTTGCACCTGCATTTCAACATATTAGGTTGCATTCAGTACATATAGTAAATACTGAAGAGATGTTAAGTACAGAACAAAAATGGACCACCGGACACCAGTGAGATCCAAACCCACACCCTCCCACTTTTGCGTTGGTTTCGGAATTAGGCAAATTTCTGCATTACACCAAATATCTGTGGTTTTCTTGCCTTAAAGCAGTAAATAGTAATTTTAAATATTATTAAGAGCTACCCTGTATCTGCCTACGCATGGCGCTCGGCTATCTAGAATCCAGATTTTTTTTTGCTAGTGGCTTTACGTCGCACTGACACAGATAGGTCTCATGGCGACAATGGGATAGGCAAGGCGTAGGAGTTGGAAGGAAGCGGACGTGACTTTACTTAAGGTACAAGCCACAGCATTTGCTTGGTGTGAAAATGAGAAACCATGGAAAACCATCTTCAGGGCTGCCAACAGTGAGATTCGAACCAACTATCTCCCAGAAGCAAGCCCACAGCCATACACCCCCAACCGCACGGTGCTATCCAGATTGTTGTATGTAGTACTGTAGTACACTGATTATTAATTTTTTTTTTTTTTTCCAAACCAGTGAGATATGTTATTATGAGTTATTGAGCTGCCTGCTGTCATTTCTTGATGGATTCAGTACTTTTGTATCCATCTCTTGGCAAAGGCCAGAGTAAAATGTAGCTTCCACCGAAGTCCCAGTCAACATCCATGGCTGTGGCAATATGGAAGCTGCTGGGATATGGGTAGTGCTGAGTACTGACGTTCAGAGCACGACGAGTGTTATGAAAAATATTGCTCATAGGGTTGGTCTTGCTGCAATAGTACTTTCTGACCCGGGGGGAAAGCAATGGCAAACTACCTCACTCCTCATCTTGCCCAGTACGCCTCATTTTGGTGCTACCATTGGTTTTTGGGGTTTCCTTATAACCGCAAAACCTTTGATGATGCTATTTGAGGATCCAACCAGCCTCTGGGCTGATAACCTAACAGAGTTATTGAGAGGCCATTGTGTCCTGCAATGTTGTGATGCTCCCTAGGGAAGGGATGAGAGTTAGCTCAGCTGACAACTGCCTTATACTGAAGGGCAGAAAGGGGACCCATTACCAATGTAACGATAAGCAGACGTGTGAGAAGCTTTGCCGTGTACCTATGTCTATCTGTAGACAGATGAATGTTATGTTTGGAACAGCGAGAGACAGTCACCTTGTCAATCCCCCAATCTATGTAAGGTCAATGAACATTGCTGCAGTAGATGACTCTGAAGTTTGCTAGATGCTTAACAGCTAAAGAAATCAGAAGGAAACATTAAATCTACTGATGAAGCTTTGAATCAAAATAAAACAAGAGACTAATATAGGACATCTAATCATTACCAAAAAAATTATATTCCTCCTACTCTTCTGATGAAAGATAACTGAAAGGTGGCCCATAATGATTATGACAATGCAATAATTTTGGCTGAATACTTCAAAAACATTACTTAATAGTGATGAACCTGAAAAATATTTTGAATCTGATCTATTTCCCAGAAATAAAACACCTTTGGAGAAGGTCATACCACCAGTTTACGATGAAGTAAGTGCAACTATTTATTCACTGAAAATTTTTATTAAAGCAGCAGAAAATCAACTAGTAGCAGAATTCTGGAAGAATGTGAATATACAGACTATTCAAAATCTACATACACATCTCATTGACATTTGGAATACAGAAAAATTACCTGAAGAATGGAATGTTGCAATTATACACCCAATCCATAAAAAAATATTTAAAAAAGGTGATAGATCAGATCAGATCAGATCAGATCCTAGTAACTATCAGGGATAGATATCACCTATAAAATTTTCTCTAAGGGCCTATATTCCAGAATCCATGACCAGCTTGATAGTGAATTGGGTGAATATCACCGTGGTTTTCGTCCAGGACGAAGATGTCCAGATCAAATTATAAGCCTCAAATGGATCATAAAACATCAACGCATTAGGAGCAATAAATTAGTGATCACTTTTGTTGATTTTCAAAAGGCTTATGATACTATCCATAGTGAATCATTACTATTATCTGCGCACTTTTTAGTGATAGATTTACACCCTAGTGCTGAAGCGGTCGACTTTGGTTATCTTCGAGATTCGTATTGGCAACCTTTGAAACACAAACTAAGAATCGCTTATCATCGCTGTGCGCCATCTGGCGTACACTTTAAGTACTCGTACTGTTGTTGTTTACACAGCAAAGCCAAACTATAGAATTCATGCTAGGAACACGTTTCGCAACGGGAAATGTTATATAGTATTAAATATTGTGTGTGTGACACAGTTGTTTTGCTTAAAATAATAAAGGTTTATAAAATTCATATCGATCGATCATATTATCGATTCAATTCAGATTTCATTTCCATTCAGTTGGCAGTATTAACGGAACCCTTCTTACTTCTCCAACGAGTACAAAAATCTATCACTAAAAAGTGCGCGGATAGTACATATCCTTACTGAATCTAGTCAACATTGGAAACTTGTTAACCTTATTGCAGTTACTCTGAGAAACACAGAATCTAAAGTTAGGTTCAGAAATGAAATCTCTGAACCATTTAAAATTCATACTGGTCTTGGACAGGAAGATGAATTATCCCCACAGATGTTTAATTGTGTGTTAGAAAAAATTATGCATGTATGGAGTAATGTATGTCCTCCGACTGTTAAGACTGGAAGAAATATTCAACTAAATTGTCTTGCGTTTGCTGATGATCTGGCGCTATTAACAAATAGTATAGAAGAAGCAAAAATTCAAGTAGAGGAACCAGGAAGATTAGCAGTGAAGGTTGGGTTGAAAATATCTTTTGAGAAAACAAAAATGATGCCATCCTTTAAAGTTCACACTCCACTATATTAAATTATACTTAGAAAATTAAAGTTGTAAATATCTTGCTGAAATTGTCACTTGGAATGCTAATGAAAAAGCATCCATAGATAATAGAACTCTAAAATTAAGACGAGCACAACAAATTACATGGCAGAGTTACAAAAAACAGTCTCTTTCAATGAATGCTAAATTTCACCATTATAACTCCGTCATCAAACATTATTCAAACTAAATACCCAAGCAACAACAGACAAACTGGAGAAAGTGGATAGAAGATGTCTCCGAACAATTATTGATAATTTGATGGCCAGTAGAGACTTTTACCCGGGGCCGATGACCTTCGATGTTAGGCCCCTTAAAACAACAAGCATCAGACTTTTACCCAATTCAGTAATTTAGAAGGAAAGTGAATCAATTACTGACATCATGAGAAACAGAGGATTGTATTTTTTGGACACACATACAGTTTGCCAAATTTTAGACTCCTAAAACAGCTTTTAGAATTTTTTGGAATAGTAAAACAAAAACACTTGGTTTAAAGAAATACAAATGGATTTGGATGAAGTGAAAATTACTACAAAACAAATTGAAAAGAGAGAAGAGAAGATTCTAAACAACAAATATACAAAACTATCACTTAAAACATCAAAATGTAAGCAATATGTTATATCAGCAGAAGAACGGGCTGCAAAATCATCTAGAATGGAGAAGTTTTGGGAAGAGAAGAAATTATCAAGTGTTAAAAATGAACTTAGTTTTTGATGTACATATTTTTTAAAGATTTTATTGTATAAGGTTGATTTTGGTGCTCCAATGTGGGCGTAAACAGTGTAAATAAATAAAAATTATTATTACTGCACTTTTTTCTTTTTTACAAAGGGCACTAGGAAAGTTTTGCAATACGCAAAAACGGTTGGCTGGACATCCCTGTTATGGTTAGGGATGAAAAGAGAGGTGAAAACCAGTCTAGAAGAAAGCAAGATGTGACCTTCACACCAGTTGTTACCAAGCAGTGGGACTGAAAGCAAGTTAAGATGTCAGTGCGGTATAAAGGTGAATATCGCACAATTATCCGCTACAGATTTGCTCGTGGATTAACTGTTGACCAGTGCCTGGAGGAAATGACTCCTGTGCTAGGGAAAGACTGTCCACATCGGACAACAATTTTCTGCTGGTACAAAGAGTTCCAGAGGGAAAATTTTGGGGTTGAAGACGATTCTCGTTCTGGGCGACCGTCTGAATCAATGACTGAGGAAAACATGGAAGCTGCAAGGAAAATGTTGCAGCAAGAGAGGCGGTTAACATATCGGCAGGTAGAAGAGACCCTCCACATCCCTGCACCAGCTATTCATTCAATTCTACACAACCATTTCCATGTTAGAAAGGTTTGTTCCCTTTGGGTGCCCCATTCACTTTCAGAGGAACAAAGGGCACATCGAGTGAAATGGTGCCGAAAATTGCTAAAACAGTTTGAAAATGGGACTTCGCGTAAGGTCAATAGCATCGTTACAGGTGACGAAACTTGGCTTTATTATTACGATGTCCCAACAAAATCCCAGAACAAGGTGTGGCGGTTTGAAGATGAGAGTACTCCTGTGACTGTGCTAGAGTCAAGGTCAGTGAAGAAAGGGATGGATGCAGTATTCTTCACTCTACGGAGCATCCTGACTTGGGTTGTGCTAGAAACACAAAGGACAGTTACTGCTAAGTAGTACAGTGAGACTTGTCTGCCTCATGTCATCCAGGCTCTCAAGCAGCTCTGTCCATGGTCACGGCTCAACACTTGGCTCTTGCATCACGACAATGCTCCAGCACATCGTGCTAATGTAACAATGGATTTTCTTGCCAAATCAGGGTTGACTGTGCTTGATCACCCTCCATACAGTCCTGATCTTGCCCCATGTGACTTTGCTCTCTTCCCAGAAGTGAAGATGAAGTTAAAAGGGTGGTGTTTTTCATCCGACGAGGAGCTTCTGGCAGCATGGGATCAAGAGTGTGAAAATGTAACCGAAGAAAAGTGGCAGAGTTGGTTCAGTGACTGGTTTCGACGTATGGAGAAGTGTACTGAGTGTTGTGAAAATTATTTTGAAAAAGACTAAAGCATTCACTCACATTGTAAAATTTTCCTAGTGCCCTTTGTACAACTTGCTTTGCGTCGCAGCGACACAGATAGGCCTTGCGGTGACAATGGGCTAGGAAAGGCTTCGGAGTGCGAAGGAAGCAGTGGCCGTGGCCTTAATTAAGGTACAGCCCCAGTATTTGTCTTGTATGAAAATGGAAAACCACGGAAAACCACCTTCAGGGCTGCCAACAGTGGGGTTCGAACCCACTACCTCCCAGATGCAAGCACACAACTGCACAGCAAACTCACCCGATAGTACTGCACTTTATTAATACAGTACATACAGTAGCGTATTATATCGCTTTCAACAATCTAACGAGCCTCAGATCGAATGTAAAACCAATACCAAAAGTGACAAAGCCTTTGTGCAGATCTGTCAGGTATGACGGCCAAAGTGGCTCTGATGATAGACAAATCTGTTCAAAAAAAATATAAGAATTAGGACTATTAATGTCGTATCCTTAGAATAGGATGCAAGAATTCACGAAATCATACAGATAATGAAAGAGAGAAACATATCGATAACGGGACTAAGTGAAATAAGAAAACAAAAAAAGGGAGTGGTAGTAAGGTGCTGGAGAGGGGATATAAAATGTGGTGGTCAGGAAGAGACAAAAGAATAAATGGTGTTGCAATAATAGTGGCTAAAGAACTGGCCAACAAAGTACTCAATGTAGACTATGTTTGCGCCACAATACCGGTAATTAAAGTTCAGTTAATGATGGAAGTAAATATCCTTGATATAATCCAGGTTTATGCTTTGTCAATTTATATATTTTTCATTTAAACAGTGTTATGTGGCTGAAGATGTTGATAATATACGAAACATGTACCACTTTTGACCATTAAAAATTGCCTTAAACAATCATTGTATCGACTAGGTGGAAAATAAATACTTAATTGTGAATCTAGCATGTATGATTTTCGAGGTGAAAGTCACGTCCGGTGGTTTGGACTTCGCGTAAAAAATGAGTTTCTGTTGTTTATAATAGTGAGATTATTGGTAAAACTACAAGCTTCCTCCCTCCCAATAATAATAATAAGAAGAAGAAGAAGAAGAAAAAGAATAGTACTGACATGTGGCCTACTTAACAAAGTAAAGTGTTTTTATGAATTGTCACACGTTTAACACTAATAACAGTGAATTTAATATGAGCTAAAATATTTTAAAATAACCGAACATTCAAAGCTTGTGTAGCCCACAGTTTAAATGAAGGCTTGATCAGAAAAAAATATAAAATAAAAAACAATTTTTGTTCATTCTGCTTCTAGTGTTAATGTCTTTACGTCCGACTAATTTTTCGGTTTTCAGAGATGCGGAGGTGCCGGAATTTAGTCCCGCCAGAGTTCTTTTACGTGCCAGTAAATCTACAGATACGAGGCTGACGTATTTAAGCACCTTCAAATACCACCGGACTGAGCCAGGATTAAACCTGCCAAATTCGGGTCAGAAGGCCAGCACCTCAACCGTCTGAGCCACTCAGCCCGGCATACATTCTGCTCCTGGTATGGACTCATCAAAATACCATTTCCCACGAGTAAAATGAGGCACCGGAAATATCTTTCGATTTCACTTTCACTTAAAAAGCACTCGCCTTTCGTCAGTGGTTTTCACAAAACAGTTTAGCTCCATCGTTGCACTTGCGAAAATTGGTTACAAAATAAACATCACCATCACTTTCATTTATGGAACAAATGTTTTTGCATCTTGACGCACATGAATCGTTTCTGTTGTTTTAATTTTTCTCAAGAACTGTCCTTTATGGCGATAAAATCTCTTGCTTGAGAAGATGGCCAACTGCTATCATCTCGATTGAAAAATCAAGAACTTCTTGATTCAGAAGTGAAGACTTCCTACGCTTGCTAGAGGTAGATGAACTTGAACCAAATTTTGCACTCAGCTCAGAAACAACTTCCCATTTCTTCTGCGGACTCACTGGTAAAGCCTGCTCCACACGCTTTACAGCTTTCCCCAATGTTTGTTTGCATTTTTAAGCAGACGTTGGCGTACTCGGCTCTGTAATCGATGTTGATTGTTGTGTTATTGGACTTGTAGTACAGGAAGTAACTGTTGATAAGCCCTGAAGTTTCTTCTGAGCTCTGTGTTTCTTCACAGATTCTTGTACCTGTTGGCAGCGTACGCGTAACTTGGCAGGCGTCATCTTCCTTCTCCTTGCATGCCTTTCCCTTTCTGTTCTTTTAAAATCCTCATTATTTTTCTTCTCGCGATACCGTTTACAACGTTCCTTGTGAGTAAGCAGCATTAATAAAAATCACCTCAGTTGAAATATGTCCTTTACAAGTGCGTGTGATGCACAACTGAATCCTGTGGGCAGCGTATTGCATCACAGAATGCATTCCTGTACACGAGGCGATGGGGAAAGTTCACGAGAACATCGTAAACACGCGACGTATTTTACTCTCAGCTTCGTATGAATCCGTTTGAAATTTTAAATGGATGAAATAGCAGCTTGAAAGGGTGTGCAGAATTGGCTTTGCATACCAAATTTTATTCAAATTGAGCCACGCACTTTTCGTCCACAGAAACTTTTATATCTGATTTGTCGCGTTTACATGGCCTGCAGCAATAAATTCATCGCCTTATATTACACCTTATATAAACTGTTAATAACCAAAATGAGTAATTTACTGCAAAGAGAAAGAGCATTAGAATTAACATTTACCATAATAATTTTGATACCTTTCCATCATAATAAACAGCAATTCCTAAAAGAATTGATTAATACTGTTACGAATAAAACTCCATCTGTTTCGTTACTCTAATTTATTTCAGGATGGCCAAATAAATGCACACACACACATAATTAAACACAAACAATTCTAACCAGTTATGAATGACCACACACTAATTACCAGTCTATTTACAAATCTCCCTTCTGTACACACATCCGGGAGTCCCAGCCGGTTGCTCCCTGGGAACGTCTATAATCCTTACTTTCACTTTCCCCCAAGTCCAGTGACCTCCTAGAGCCGCTGTGTGTAGACAGCTGGATTTGAACACAGTGTCCCTGGCTATACAACCCAAGACGACCGTTCGTCAGTTCGACTCCAATGATAGTCCGGTACTTCACACAGTCACATGAAGTGAAAAACAATCAGCAACAGCTCACTAGTATCCAACAGCAGGACGATACTCACAACAGTGAATATTAACACACGTCCAATTATCCTCACACTCACAATAAATGCATCAATCGCTGATTCACGGCGGTCCTCAATCCACAAAAGTGTGCACACACACACACGCACGCACACACACAGTACTCTAAGGCAGTACACAGTCTTCTGTCCCATACACCATCTCCCATGCAGCTACTCACTGGACACTCCGACACCACAACAACAGTTCCTGGTTCAGACCTCGGTGGGACACTAGTGACAGCCAACACCTCTGTCGCCCTCAGCCCAGCCATCGAACCCCAACTCACTGAGTGTCACACTGGCTCCACCTCGGAGCCCAACTATCGCTCACTCTAACACTGACTCCCACACGGAGTCCAACTCTGACTGACTCTCCGGGGCTCATCTACCTTTTTATAGCTCACGTAATTTGATTGAGAAATTTCACGATGTCACTGGAGGCAGAACATTCCTGTTGAATCTCAAAGAAACTCACAGGTAAGCTGGCCACCGAGAACAATACACGGGAAGGCCGGCCCCATCCCACAGGCCGACTGGGAGATTCCAGGTCGTCTGAGTCACCAGCCCCTTCCTGGAAATACCTAAAGGAGCTACCACGGGGTGGACATGAAACAATATCAAATTAATTTAGACTGCACATAAAGGTTCAACTAACCACACAATTAAAAACTGAAAGACATCAATAAATGAATACATTTAATAAAATTTCATGTTTTATCTATCATAAAAACAGATTGTTCAGTTTTATTTTCAACTTAACTTCTTTCCTACTTGGGTGGACTATTCTCTGGAATCAGCCTTTAGTAAAAAACAGGAACATAAGAACTCACAATTATTACACTCTGTTTCAGTCACCGCCCCCATTATTCCACAAACTCCCTTCTCCCACAAGCCCCACCCCATTTACCCACTCCACTTCCTTGCAGCAATAGTGTTGGCTACTGAATGCATGATTCGAAGCAGTGTATCGATTCATTCAAGTGTCCGAGTGAATCGATTCACAGGAAAGGCGAGCTCACGGCACACGATTCAGCTTACTCCCAGCGGACAGTGCTGAGGGGCGCACTCACTGGACGTTGACGGGGAGCCGAGCTTCCGCTGCAGCGAGACTGTATCATGGCACATCAAAAGAATCGTGAACGAGCGCGGCTCAGTGAGACATGATACACACGGCTCCTTATCGGCTCACTGGACACGCGGAGAGCCGAGCTTCCGCTGCAGCGAGGCATACAGTGAATCATGGCACATCGAAAGAATCGTGAACGAGCGCGGCTCAGTGAGACACATGATACACACGGCTCCTTATCGGCACACTGGACACGCGGAGAGCCGAGCTTCCGCTGCAGCGAGACATACAGTGAGCCATGCTAGACTGAAAGAATCGTATGCTATAATGGACTCTCGAGCTCAGCTCATTTGAAAATAATGCCCATTTGCATTCACTGTCCTCTTCTTACAGGGAGGTTTAAATAATAGATGGATTTATTTGCAGTGTTAAAAAGGTAGTCACAACATAATTCTGAAGTAGCTAGTAAGTAGGTAGGCTATTAAGTTATACTATTTATTAGTTTAATGAATCTTAGTATTATAACTTAGTTGACATTTGACAGTTAAACTCGACTCTAGCCTGCCCTATGACTATGAGTCATGCTCATGAGTCATGACCACTCAAAAGTACCTGTTTTATATTGGGAAAAACGGCTCAGTATTCTCTCAGTTCATATGTCACATCGTTGCACAAGACTTCAATCATATGTGGACAGACGCAATAACAGAATGTTGAATCAGAAAACCAGCGGGCTACTGTACATCTCGGGTAGCCTATACAAAATATGACGATTTTAAAAAAATCCTCAGCTGATAGAAAACTACTTTTAAAAAAAGACTGAGCGAGTTGTCGTGCGGTTAATATCGCGTGGCTATGCGCTTGCATTCGGGGGATGGTGGACTCGAATCCCACCGTCGGCAGCCGTTAAGATGGTTTTTCCGTAGTTTCCCCATTTTCACACCAGGAAATGCTGGGACTGTACCTTAATTCAGGCCATGGCTGCTACCTTCCTAACATTTCCCACCCTGCGTCACCGGAAACCTTCGATGTATTAGAGTAACTAGCATTTTTTCTAAGAAAGGAGTTCATAGTATGAAGACCAGGCGGCAGCTGCGAGCACTGAATGCTGTTGCTGCTGTCTTACCAGCACATA
Source organism: Anabrus simplex (assembly GCF_040414725.1). Taxonomy (NCBI): domain Eukaryota; kingdom Metazoa; phylum Arthropoda; class Insecta; order Orthoptera; family Tettigoniidae; genus Anabrus; species Anabrus simplex. The sequence continues at coordinate 232,080,298 of NC_090267.1, read as the reverse complement.
CTACACAGATGCAGTAGGAGCGGTGACCAATGAGCCGTGAATCGGATCACTGTATCGATTCAGTAACGTGAACGGAATCAAATGAATCGATTCAGTAAAATGAATCGAATGTCCCATCACTATGCAGCAACACTCCTGCTTCTCGACTGCAGAAGCAAGTCAGTCAAGAGCTGGACTCCATAATCAGAGAACACGGGTGATACAAGCGGGCCACGTAACGTAAGTTCATTTTCATTCTTCATAACTTAATCTAAATGTTGTTCCTGTTAGTCACCACTTTTCAATTAATTCAATTTGTATTATCCATTTCACAGACTAAAATCAGACAGTTCAACTTCAATAATGCTTTGTATAACAGCCCAGGTCAGAACACAAAAACAAAGCCAACAGTATACAGATACCAGCTGAGCCACACCAAAGGACAACAAAAAGCACTGAAACAGAAAGACTTGCTCAAGACTGTTTTAACGATCAACATTTCACAGTTTTTAAACTTTAATCATTTTTTTTTTTTTAAACTTTTAAACTGACATTTCATTTTGTGTGTTTCCTATGTTTTTTAATGCATCATACACATCTTACTGAGGATGACCCAAAGCCGGGTCAAAACATGTCTAGTCGCCATAAGACCTATCTGTGTCGGTGCGACGTAAAGCCCCTAGCAAAAAAAAAAAAGCCTATTTATGTGTGAACTTTAGTCTTAACTGGACGTTAAAATATATAGTATTGACTAAAAGGATTAAAATAGTTTTGTACAATTTTGTAAGAAGTTCAACCGTCAATACGGATTCAAAAATGAGATTCACAGTCTGTAATAAAATGTTTGTATGTGAATGTATTACATGTAAACACACCACTGGTTGAAAAGTTTAAAATTCAGGAAAACACAGTGCTAACTGATTCTAATACACCACATTTACTTCTTTTCCATAATTATTACATGGAGTAACCAATCACCAGAAGCAAGACCAGCACCTGTTTTATTAAACCAAATATTTGGACCCAAAACCCCATTTATTGCAATATTACCATCAATACGGACATGAGAGAACAATAATTGAAGACCCCTGCACTACATGGTTAGTGTTTACTTTTTATATATCACCTTAAAATTCTTAATTTCTTACTTTTTGTGGGAGTAAGTATGGACAACTACTCCATGAATTCTGGCAGAACATGCAGAACCAGATTTGTGATATGAGCTATGCAAAAAGAAAACTTAATGACAAAATAGATATAGGTGATTTCAACCAAGCGAGTTGGCCACACAGTTAGGGTCACATAGCTGAGAGCTTGCATTCGGGAGAAAGTGGGTTTAAATCTCACCGTTGGCATCCATGAAGATGGTTTTTGTGGCTGCCCATTTTCAACTCAAGCAAATGCTGGGGCTGTACCTTAATGAAAGTCATCCAAATTTGCTACCTTCAAATCCTAGCCCTTTCGCATCCTTGCATCACTGAAAACCTTTGATGTGTTAGTGTGACATTAAATTACTAGCAAAAAAAATCAGATGATTTTAAAAATTTAATATGTTGTGTAAGATATAAAACATGATACACTATTTCAGATGATGGAAGGACAACATAACACACCTAATAACCATAGATGGCAAAGATCGAGTGGAAATGGATAGAGCAAAGGTGCAAATATAGCTCTGAAAAATTCAGTGATCATGATGCATATGTAGAAAACGTGTGCCAGATCACATGCTTAAATGGTGTGAAACATCAAGAAACAACAGTGTGACATTTCACGGACAGCAAAATCACCTTTTCATTGAATAGGGGGCCTACATTACAGATGTCAATTCAAGGAAAGAGTGACTTCTAACATAAACCGAAACTGGATAGCATACTATGGCTGTATTTACTTTTAGCACTACAATAGTATTTGGCCACCTAAACAGCTCCAGGATAGGCTGTTAGAACCATGCAATGTAGTGTCAGTGACAGTTCAAGTGTTAAGGGAGGTGTAAAGGCAACACATGTCAGTGAAAGAGATAGCGTTTGATGAGCATAGTTCCCAAAGTAATATGATACAGTGAGGAGCAATGAAAAGTGGGAAGCAACATGAAGATTGGATCTACCACTGTGAAAACTAAACTATACTTGATATGTAGTCCAATATCAATCATGCACTATTGATATGCATTTAAGGTACCGTCAAACGGGGCGATTTCGGACACAGAGGTGGTTTCGGACAGTATGGTAGATTTGCCGTATTTTGTTGCATAGCAACGAGCAGCCGGTGCTTTGCACTTCCGCGCGCATTTTAGTTTAATCTTGAGGTTATATTTCTCGCGTCCTATGCTTTTTATTACGAATCGACATCATACTTTGGAAAATTTTCCGTGTGTACTGGCAATGTTGAAAGTTCATGCATTATCATTAAGTTAATACTTTCGATTGTTGCGGTCGGAAGGAATGCATTATAACCATGATTTTCAGTGAGCTCAACTGACTGAAGTGTTTATAAACGATTGCTGTGGAATTTTGGTGTAATTTAGTGAAAAATAGTGTTTTACGCATATTTGACTGAAAATTGGAAGCAGTCTGGGTGATTTCGGACAAAGCCTAGAAATTATCAGAGGCAGAAAGAAGCTGCTTTGAGGGGTAATTACGAACCAAAATTATTAGAAAAAGCCGTACGTGATATTAAACGTGGCAAGTTGCCTTATAGGAAAGCATTATTGATTTCCAGGATAGGCCTATGCCTTGGTCCACCCTACAAAATAAAGTGCGGAATGTACATCCTAAAATGGGAAGACAACCTATGCTAAATGAGGAAGAAGGAAATGCTCATGGAAGCTCGTCACCCTCCGGCCATGCTCCAACCAAATACCCAACACAACCTGCTACTTCCTGCCGCCGCCGCAAATGAAATGTTCTACCTGGGAAGCCGATTTTTGGCCGTGACTTCCATCGAGATGAAAGCAGTGCAGAAACAATTTATGGCGCTGGCAGCAGAAGTGAAAATGAATGCGATGAAGCACACAATGAATGTAATGACGTTCTGGTGGTGCAAGAAGAGGCTTTCCTTGTTGCAGATTATAAATACAAGTTGGGGAACAAAGAACATACAGGCAGTATTTTGGCCTGGCCTGAAAAATTCGTTCAAGGGATGTGGATGTCAAATCTTGCGCCCATATAAAAAGAGCAGAAAAGTGTTTTTCTTCCCCAACATCCCTGCTGAGGATATAATAGCTAAAGAACAAATTTCGAAAATACTTCCAGTCGAAGTTGAGAAGAGATGAATGTTTATTTTCAAAGAAAACGTATTTTAGATTTATAGGCCGTGGCAACTACATGTTCATTGTATCGAATTTTTTGCTCTGATATTTGTATCTTTTGTAAGAAAAATTAAGATTTCTCAGTAGGATCTCTGTACAGTTTATAACTATTAATATTTCAATTTAGATCGGAAAACTTTTACATTTACCTTGCCAGAAAAGAAAAGATCGATCAGTAACGCATTACATTTATCATTACAATGATTTTAACCAGTTAGTCATATTTTGGACACCCTCCGAACACTTTAAATATCACAAAACTAAAGAAAAAAGAACGAGGAATTGAATAATGGACTATTTATGTCCGAAATCACCGAATACGCTTTGAAACTTCGGACAGCGGTTTAAAATGCATATGCGTCCGAAATCACCCCGAAGTACGGGGTGAATTCGGACACTACGTTTTGTTTCATCAGGAAAACCTGTGTTGGCATATATTTTTCATTTGTTGGGTATTGCATTAATTGGATATATTCCCCATTATTAGGATGATAAACAATACAATTTAAGATCCCCTTCGTGAGTTAAGACGAAAATAACCTCAAAACCGTCCGAAATCACCCCGTTTGACGGTATAGGTATAGAGCACTTTCACACACAGCATACCTTAGGCATTTGATTAATGGATAAAGATAAGGTGCATTAAATTATAAATTACTAATACATTTCATCAATAATAATTAGTATTACAAAATCTCACTGGAACGAAAATAACAACACAGTCCCCACGAGTTCAGTTAAACAATATTTCATCATAACAAGCAAACATAATAACATAAAGTCAATGTGAGTTCATTATAATGATGCTGTACTGTGTAACATTTGTGATAATTTCTTGATCAGCATGGTCTGACTTGTTTTGTTGTTGTTGTTATTTTGCCTTACGTCGCACCAACACAAGATAGGTCTTATGGCGACGATGGGATAGAAAAGTGCTACGACTGGGAAGGAAGCGGCTGTGGCCTTAATTAAGGTACAGCCCCAGCATTTGCCTGGTGTGAAAATGGGAAACCACCGAAAACCATATTCAGGGCTGCCGACAGTGGGGTTCGAACCCACTATCTCCCGGATGCACGCTCACAGCTGTGCACCCCTAACCGCACAGCCAACTCGCCCGGTCTGAGTTGTTTTATGGACAAATAATATATCAACTCTCTCTTGTCTCAATGTTGATTAAATTTATCACTACAACTACACAGAAAGTATGTGAAATGAAAATTTACTGTGTATTATATCAATTGATAATGCATTATTAAAGTTACCTAAAACACTCCCACTGATCAGAGGCATATTGGACAGTATGCCGGATGAGACGTCCTAACCGCTTAGCAAACTGACGGTATCTAGGAGTGTCGTACGTTCGGAGTCCTTGTCTCAGTAACCGCACTAACACAGTAGAGAAAGCAAATAGGCGCAGTACATGGTTCTCGGTAACTCTTGTGATGTCATAGATGTCCCTGGAAGGAAGATAAATCACTATTATGACCTAAAAAACTCTGGAAATATGCATCCACATAAACCCTAAAGATAATATGACCTAAAAACTTGGAAAAATGATGGAAAGAAAAATATTGTCCAAAAATTGCTTAGAAGATACTTTTGATTTCTACAAAAAGGAATTTGGTGAATATTAACTTCCATGGAACACAGCAAACTATTTGACATACAGTATAAGGAAATAGAATTCACTGAATTAAGTTTTCCCCTGAAAGCAAGAAAATATGGCATATTTAACTGAATTCACACTTCACCGTAGAAATGACACAGATTCTGCCAAAAGAGATTATCCAACACCTGTCCTTTGCAGAATTAACGCTTTCACAGTCATGTTAACAGAGTCACCGACTGCTCAGAATTACTACCGGCAACGATGGGGCTGGAACCACTAAAGTGGGAATATTCGGGAGAGGTGAAGAGTGTGGCAATGCCGACCAACAGAAAACCAGCCATATTCCTAACATTATTTGGTCCTCTCCATTTTGACAACTTACTGCTAAAAACCCATTACCTTCAAACTTCATTTAACCATAAAACATTCCCAGGGAAAGGAAATGCCACATAACCAAACACAAACAAAATCACTTGGCATTACTAGCACAAAACACGTGAAAAATGGAGAACGGCTAAAACAATTATAATAAAAGAAAAAAAAAAAGGCTTTTATGTACTTATTTTAGTAAAAAATATGACATATATGGGGAGGACAGAGTGGTTTTGAAATGAAAGTGACAATAACAAGCAAGTTTGCTGTTACTACGACTACTACTACTACTACTACTACTACTACTCCTGCTGCTGCTGCAACTACTACTTCTTCTTATCTGTCCCTGTAAAAATTAAGAGGGGAATTCCTCAAGGCAGTATTATTGGACCTTTATGTTTTCATATTTATCAATGATATGTGTAAAGAAGTGGAATCAGAGATAAGGCTTTTCGCAGATGATGTTATTCTGTACAGAGTAATAAATACGTTACAAGATTGTGAGCAACTGTATAATGACCTCGATAATGTGAGATGGACAGTAGGCAATGGTATGATGATAAACGGGGATAAAAGTCACGTTGGTTGTGAGTTTCACAAATAGGAAAAGTCCTCAGTTTTAATTACTGCGTTGATGGGGTGAAAGTTCCCTTTGGAGATCATTGTAAATACCTAGGTATTAATATAAGGAAAGATCTTCATTGGGGTAATCACATAAATATGACTGTAAATAAAGAGTACATATCTCTGCACATGGTTATGAGAGTATTTAGGGTATGTAGTAAGGATGTAAAGGAGAGAGCATATTTGTCACTGGTGAGACCCCAACTAGAGTATGGTTGCAGTGTATGGGACCCTTACCAGGATTACTTGATTCAGGAACTGGAAAAAATCCAAAGAAAAGCAGCTCGATTTGTTCTGGGTGATTTCCGACAAAAGAGTAGCATTACAAAAATGTTGCAAAGTTTGGGCTGGGAAGGCTTGGGTGAAAGGAGACGAGCTGCTCGACTAAGTGGTATGTTGCAGGTTATAAATTTCATCTTCTTTGTCTGTACTGAAGATCTACTTGTGATACAAATTCTTATAATTTTGTTAATTACCACCTATTCAATACAATAAAAACATAGTACAAACTTACATATTTATTAAGATGTTTATATGGTACATGTTTCGCTCCTTTTTCGTGAGCATCATCAGCCAACTATCATTCACTTAAGGTTATATAAGATCATGAAACAATTCTTTTGGATCAAGATTATTCCTATAAAACTAATTGACAAATCTTATAACATTTTAAAAGTCACACAACAATAAAATTATGTCTTTAAGTTAAAACTTTTTGTCTAAAATCTATCTAAGTCTAACATTTTATTGATGAAACTCATCTGGTGAACATCTTTTAAATTGTTTAAAAAATAAAAAATAAAAAACTTTTGAGATCTGGCTAATTGTATTGATTCATGTAGCTTAACTTGTATGATTGTCGTTAAAACTTCGTAAACTATACTGACAATTTTCTGCAGTTGATAATTGTCTATGTTATGGACATTTGACTTGTTCTCGTTGCTGGAGTAACATTTATACATTAATTTTATATTGTCAATAGGATAATATTGTTCGTGAACAAACTTGTTGATGAAACACTTTCTAATGTGATATTGGATTTAAAATGTTCTCGTCCGTTCCATAATGGCTTTGTTGGTATATCTGTAATGAAAGATAAAAAAATTATATGTTTATGGTTTTGATTAAAATTCTGTATAACTTCTTATTGGAAGAATTGTCACTTACTTTTCTTTCTGCTGCGTGATTGTTTGGTGTTACTCCTAGCCTCTTGAGAACTACTTGTTGTTCTGTTTGCACTTCTTGTATTATATGAGTGAGTGTGGATGAGTTTACGTTTTGACGGGGAGTGGGAAGGGGAAGTTAAGGTAGGCGGTGCGTTGATAGCTCCAGTAGATTGTAGAGGGGATTGTCTAGGAGAAGTAAGGGGAGGAGTTGAGTTTGTTTGTGTCAATAAGCCATTAACTTTTGTCGATTTAAAATGTTTATAGAATTTATTTATATCTGATTTAAGCATTTGTATTAGTTCCGGTAATTGTACTAAGATGGGGTACTTTATTTCAATTTCGTCATTTAGGTTTTTATTTTTGTTGTATTGTTGATCTAAATGAATGTATATGTTTTCCAATTCCGTCATTTCTTTTCCTTTTTCTACTCTTCTTAAAATTTTTAAATCCCTTTCAATAGTTGTAAAACTGTGTCCAGTTTCTAGCATGTGTGCACCCATTGCAGAATGTTTCTTGTGTTTGGCTGCATTTACATGTTCGAGATATCTTATCGTAAAGCTTCGGCCAGTTTGGCCAACGTACGAAAAATTGCATTCTGTGCACGCGAGCCTATATATTCCAGATCCTTGATATTGATTACTATTTATATTAACTTTATTGTGGTTGAAGAAAATATTTCGGTTCGTGTTTTGGGTTTTGAAGGCAATGTTAATATCTCGTTTTTTGATGGTATTAGTGATTTGGTATATAGCTGGGTTAGTAAATGTAAAAGTTGCAAATTTGGATTTCTTATTTTTATCTGGTATAAGATTAGTGGCCTATTGACAATATAAAATTAATGTATAAATGTTACTCCAGCAATGAGAACAAGTCAAATGTCCATAACATAGACAATTATCAACTGCAGAAAATTGTCAATATAGTTTACGAGGTTTTAACGACAATCATACAAGTTAAGCTACATGAATCAATACAATTAGCCAGATCTCAAAAGTTTTTTATTTTTTATTTTTTAAACAATTTAAAAGATGTTCACCAGATGAGTTTCGTCAATAAAATGTTAGACTTAGATAGATTTTAGATAAAAAGTTTTAACTTAAAGACATAATTTTATTGTTGTGTGACTTCTAAAATGTTATACGATTTGTCAATTAGTTTTATAGGAATAATCTTGATCCAAAAGAACTGTTTCATGATCTTATATAACCTTAAGTGAATGATAGTTGGCTGATGCTGCTCACGAAAAAGGAGCGAAACATGTACCATATAAACATCTTATTAAATATGTAAGTTTGTACTATGTTTTTATTGTACTGAATAGGTGGTAATTAACAAAATTATAAGAATTTGTATCATAAGTGGTATGTTCCAAGCTGTCAGTGGAGAGATGGCGTGGGAGGACATCAATAGACGAATAAGTTTGGATGGTGTCTTTAAAAGTAGGAAAGATCACAATATGAAGATAAAGTTGGAATTCAAGAGGACAAATAGGGGCAAATATTCGTTTATAGGAAGGGGAGTTAGGGATTGGAATAACTTACCAAGGGAGATGTTCAATAAATTTCCAATTTCTTTGCAATCATTTAAGAAAAGGCTAGGAAAACAACAGATAGGGAATCTGCCACCTGGGCGACTGCCCTAAATGCAGATCAGTAGTGATTGAGGTCCTCCATTTCATTCTAGGCCGTCCCCTAGGCCTCTTTGCAGTCTCTGTATTCATCACTGTTATTGATAATGGTTAAGGACAGAACTGTGAAGGAGACAAAGGTAAAATATGAGGGCAGGGAGCTGAAGCTAATGTTGTTTGCAGATGATATTGTGCTGTGGGGAGCAAACAGGGAGGAAGTAAAAGGGCAACTCAACATACTGAGTGAGATTATTGAAAATTATGGAATAAACATCAGCATGAAAAAGAGTAAGGCAATGGTACTGACTAGAAGAGAAAGGTAAAGGTATTATAAAAATAAAGGGGCAAAACCTTGAAATTAAGGAGAGCTTCAAATACTTGGGAAGCAAACTAATACAAGACACAGGGCTGGACATGGATTCATCAGGGAAATGCATTCTACCAGAATGTGAGAAACCTGATGTGGTGGAAGAAATGCCAATGAGATGATGTATAGGATATACTACTGCACAATACCATGCAGTGGAGACCTGGACATCAACAAAAAAGACAGGAGAATAAAATCCAGGCCAGTGAAATTAGATTTTTAAGTACCCGTAGTGTGACAGGAAAGACAAGAAAGGAAAAAGTAAGACATGAGGACATCAGGAAGGAAACTGGAGTGGAAAAATCTTAAGAACAGAATGGAGAGGGATAAACTTAGATGTTTTGGACATGTTAAGAGGATGGAGGAGGGAAGGATGCCAAAATGGACGATGGAGACTCAGATAAGAGGGAAAGTAAGTTATAGCATTTAACCCTCAGACACTCAGCGCGCCGATCCATCGGCGTCGACTTATCAGGCTACTTTAAGTATGAAATGTTGTTTGTAGAGTGCAGCACAAATTAACTACGGTATCTTTGGGTTTTAGTTCATAGGAGTTCTGTAATCTACCAGAAGCTACAGATACAGAGTTACAGCATTGAAACACCCTTAAATGTCGATGTTCCAATAATGCCGAAGGGTTACTGACGACAGTACAGGTCATCACCAGATGGCTAACCACATACCATTTCATAAGACACAGTAATTCATGCTGCCATTATTTCCACAGAAGTCATCATATACTTAGTAACAAGTGAGATGAATAAACAGAGTTCAATATAAATAGAATATAACAAGTTTATTCAACTAATAAACAATGAAAAGACTGAATGAAAATGTTTTTACAAGTGAAGAAACACCCTTCTATACTTTGCAACTTTTCTTCATACAGTACACATTGCTCTCTACTTAGTCCCACAACAAAGTATTTTACGTTCTTTGCCTGCCTGTCATTGCTCTTGAATTTATTACTTCATGAAATCTTCCCTTTCTGATATGTCAAACAGTATTAATGTATTCGTGTTTATCTCTTTCAGGGATACAACTCCAGATGTTGTCAGATGGAGGCTGATCCTCCAATAGTCTGCAAGTTCAAAACTTGGAAGCAGTTTCCAAGAAACAAGCTTCATGTTAAACAGACATAAAGGCAAGGATCCAAGTTGGGAATTGCTATTACTATAGCCTCAGTAAACTTCTGAAGTTGAACAGTCCAACAAGACAGCTCAAACTCAAGTTGCACAAAACATTAATCCTGCATTGCCTAATATGGATACAAGACCTGGAGTATCCAGAAAGAAGATTACAACAGTCTCCTCATATTTTAAAGGAAAGTTTTGTGAAAGGTCTTCAGATTGTCAAAGAACACAATGACTGGGGAGTGGCAGATAGGGTACAATCATAAGTTAGATGAAACGTATAAAGATCCAAACATTATAATCTACATGAGAAGTTAATGTCTCATGTGGGTTGGGCATGTCTCATGAATAAGCACATAAAAGATGACCTGTGAAGCTGCTGGATTTTGTCCCCTATAAAAAGAAATCTATGAGCAGACCAAGAAAAATATGGAGTGATGGCTTACATGAAGACCTGAGACAGTCTGGTATTAAAGCACCAGATATGACTGGCCAGAGAGAACAAGTGAATGATATGATATGAGATATGAGATATGATATGATATATGATATGATATGATATGATATGATATGATATGATATGATATGATATGATATGATATGATATGATATGATATGATATGATATGATATGATATATGAGATATGATATGATATGATATATGATGAGATATGATACATGATATATGATATGAGATATGATATGAGATAAGATATATGAGATATGATATGATATATGATATGATATGATATATGATATGATATGATATATGACATGATATATGATATTTAAAAAACTTGTGTCCTCATCCCGAGGTGGTGCAGCTCGATGATTATCTATTTGTCTTTAATGATAAAACGTAGTTTAGACATTACTAACCTGGTGCAGCCCCTGTAAGGCAACCCCTAATGAGATTGGGCAGCATCTGCTGTGTACAGGAAACTGCATATTAATTAAGGAGAGGTTAGTGTTGTGTAAGCTGTATGAGCAGCATGAATATCTAGTCCTCAAGCCAAAGAAGTAAATCTCTCACAATTAAACTGACTGGGAATTGAACCCAGGACCTAAAGGCCATGACGCTGACCACTAAGCCACAGAACTTAACATCTATCTACCTAACTCACTGCCAAGGAAACATCAGACTTAAATATGGCAACATGAACATCATGCAGTGGCAAGGTAATCACCCTTCCAGTGACGAATGAAGCTGCCTTCTAAACAGTGAAGCAATAAAGAAATTTAATTCAAACCTATTAGCATTATCAGAACAGTCATCATTTATTTCTGAGGAAGATGAGTCATGACTCTGAGAAACAGTAAATTTTCTAACAGTTTATATAGCATAAACCCAAATATCCCATGTCTAGATTCCAACATGTAACTCATAGGTATCATTCCTTAAACACTATTTGGTAACAGGACCATTTCATCATACAGTAATTTATATAACTGACTTATGACCTGCCTCTCATCGCGGCGTTCAACAAGCAAGACATGTCGAAACATGCAGTCAAGTGGAATCTGGTTGAGCAAAGAAACAAGATCGTTCTCCTTCAAGATCGACCAACATGATTTGCTGACATCTTCATCCTCTTCCCCTTCTGAATCAACTAGGACCCACACACTATCAGGCTGAGGTTCTCTTGAGGTGGACTCCCGCAAAGATGTCTGAACCTAGAACAAAAATCGAATCACCCATTATGTTTGATATGTTGCTATTAATATATACAGCAATATTCTAACCTAGGGCTACAGTCTCCAAAATGAATAACAACAACAACAAGAGCGGTGTTGCTAAACCTGTACATGATTTAAGACTGGCTTGAAAGAACCAATTGAAGGGAGGGATTTGAACATGGACATCCCAGATGACAGGACTGCATCCTAGTAAGAACGCTACGATGACACCCGCTGATATCCAAGGTCTGTTTGTGTTTGTTGGGGATTTCTCGGCATGGCTCTCGTGCAGATTTAGCAACATCGCCTCACAAAGCCCATTTGAATTCACTTGCACAGTGATCTGTCTGGCTAACTTCAGCAGCTGATAAAATTACAACAGCGAGAGACAACGAATTATTTTTTCAAATTATTTATCAGTATGATCAACCCTCTAACGGTCATATACCCAGTTTACGTTGTTTCCGACCACTGTGTATAGATTGTTATGCTGTACATTCTACATGTATTGATTTACCATTATACACTGACTGACAGAGCAAATGCAACACCAAGAAGGAGTGGTCAGAACTTTATGCCAATTGCAGGGTAGACTGACGTCACTGAGGTATGCTCATGATGTGAAATGCGCCGCTGTGCTGCGCACGTAGCGAACGATAAATGGGACACGGCGTTGGCGAATGGCCCACTTCGTACCGTGATTTCTCAGCCGACAGTCATTGTAGAACGTGTTGTCATGTGCCACAGGACACGTGTATAGCTAAGAATGCCAGGCCGCCATCAACGGAGGCATTTCCAGCAGACAGACGACTTTACAAGGGGTATGGTGATCGGGCTGAGAAGGGCAGGTTGGTCGCTTCGTCAAATCGCAGCCGATACCCATAGGGATGTGTCCACGGTGCAGCGCCTGTGGCGAAGATGGTTGGCGCAGGGACATGTGGCACGTGCGAGGGGTCCAGGCGCAGCCCGAGTGACGTCAGCACGCGAGGATCGGCGCATCCGCCGCCAAGCGGTGGCAGCCCCGCACGCCACGTCAACCGCCATTCTTCAGCATGTGCAAGACACCCTGGCTGTTCCAATATCGACCAGAACAATTTCCCGTCGATTGGTTGAAGGAGGCCTGCACTCCCGGCGTCCGCTCAGAAGACTACCATTGACTCCACAGCATAGACGTGCACGCCTGGCATGGTGCCGGGCTAGAGCGACTTGGATGAGGGAATGGCGGAACGTCGTGTTCTCCGATGAGTCACGCTTCTGTTCTGTCAGTGATAGTCACCGCAGACGAGTGTGGCGTCAGCGTGGAGAAAGGTCAAATCCGGCAGTAACTGTGGAGCGCCCTACCGCTAGACAACGCGGCATCATGGTTTGGGGCGCTATTGCGTATGATTCCACGTCACCTCTAGTGCGTATTCAAGGCACGTTAAATGCCCACCGCTACGTGCAGCATGTGCTGCGGCCGGTGGCACTCCCGTACCTTCAGGGGCTGCCCAATGCTCTGTTTCAGCAGGATAATGCCCGCCCACACACTGCTCGCATCCCCAACAGGCTCTACGAGGTGTACAGATGCTTCCGTGGCCAGCGTACTCTCCGGATCTCTCACCAATCGAACACGTGTGGGATCTCATTGGACGCCGTTTGCAAACTCTGCCCCAGCCTCGTACGGACAACCAACTGTGGCAAATGGTTGACAGAGAATGGAGAACCATCCCTCAGGACACCATCCGCACTCTTATTGACTCTGTACCTCGACGTGTTTCTGCGTGCATCGCCGCTCGCGGTGGTCCTACATCCTACTGAGTCGATGCCGTGCACATTGTGTAACCTGCATATCGGTTTGAAATAAACATCAATTATTCGTCCGTGCCATCTCTGTTTTTTCCCCAACTTTCATCCCTTTCGAACCACTCCTTCTTGGTGTTGCATTTGCTCTGTCAGTCAGTGTATTATTACTAAGGACCTGAAAAAATCGCATTTGCGATAAATGCGAATTTTTTAATCTTGTACTGAATCTAAGCCTACGGTAATTCTAATGTGGAATAAAATCATTTTTATGCATAAATAGAAGTGCGACAAAATGCGAATTAGTATGAATGTGCGATTTTTGTGCGAATTCTGAGAAAATGTGCTATTTTACTGGCGAAAACAACATATTTCGGCAAAATCGTCAGAAATACTCAAAATATGATGCATAAATCTTTCGACCGTTCCGATCGTTGAAGAGAAATAGCCGATCGATTGCTGCTTGCTGATTTCAATCGATATTTACAATGGGAATAGCAAGGGGAATAAGATCTGTATCGATTAATATCGAAATGTAAATCACGTGTCACGGAAATAACAAGACAGACACAGGATTGTTTTCCTGTTGTTAAAAATTGAAACTAGTGAAGAGTAGAAAGTCAAGCGATCATTTAGGTTATGGGGCGCACGACAAAAACTGCACACAAAATGCTCAGCAATATGTAAAGTAGTGACGGGCAACGCTCTCGCTCGAGACCCTCGCGAGAATCCCGAGACCGATCCTCCTGTAGCGCAAGTTGTGCGACGTACCAATAACTACGACTGTAAACTTGATAGTATATAATTGGCAGTTATTGCGTGAAATAACGTTCTCTTATGAAAACGTGTGAGCCATTACATTTTGTCAAAAGCCTGGAAAAGTACTGCATGTTCAACTATGAACCCCTTAATACCGTTAACTAAAGTGGAAACAGAATGTCAGTATCTTAAACTGTTCACGACTTATTTGGGGTGGACATCTTAGGTGAATAACAATGCATCATTTGTGAATAACTGTAGATAGGATGTTCACCTACTTGGATACTAGAGGCGTGCATTATTCGAACCTGAGACGGAGATGTCCTTTGCAACATACGCAACCCCCATTACACATGAGTGGAACGTGTAACAGGGGTGATGGGCAACGCTCTCGAGACAGATTATCGTGTGCTGCGAGCTGTGCGACGTCCCAGTAACTACGAGTGTAAGCTTGATAGTTATCATCAGCAGTTCTGACATGGAAACGTGTGTGACGATAAATTTTGTCAAAATCCTATGAACGCACTGCATGTTGAACTATGAGCTCCTTGCCATTAACGAAAGTGAATACAGAATGCCAGTATCTTAAACTGTTCACGAGTTATGTTAGGTGGACTTTTTAGCTGAATAACCCGTATAATTTGTTAATAATTATTATTAGGATGTAATCCTACCTGGATGCCTCACAGTCGTTGTCGGCAGGGTAGTTTCTTGTGATTCAGACCGGACCGGAGGTGTTCTGTGACGATTCCTCTTCATTGATATGCGTTTGTAAGTGCCGGATCATCCCAGAAGTATTTCTGCCGATGTATTTTACTTCTTTTGAATAAGAAACACAGTGGGCTGTGCTATGTGACATCTCTTAAAAATAACCGACATCCACGACTTACGTTGCGTTTCGGACATCGTCTTCAAGAAGTCGCGTACAATTAGACACAGTTCACATTGTACCGTCATATATGGAAGTACCTACCTAATTATGACGCGAATACTCTATAGCAATTTAGATTCCACATTCCACTCATGCGTAATGGTGGTTGCATATGCAGCAAGGCGCATCTTGCCTCGTCTCGTGTTCGAATAATGCACGCCTCTAGTATCCAGTTACGTGTACCTACAATAGCCATCAGGTTCTGTACTTAAACCACTCATTCGTGTACCTACCAGTGCATACATTGCCCGAATGCGTATCCTTTATAATTATGATATACTGCGTCAAAATAGACCTCGGTATAAATGAACGCCCTAGCTTTTTTTTTTTTTTTTTTTTTTTTTTTTTTTTTTTTTTTTTTTTTTTTTTTTTTTACGGGGGGCCCCCGTAGCCCGCTCCCCCGCCGTGACCATCGACTCAGTCTACATGGCCTCCGACATGCTATTAATTTCTAAGTAGAAAAGAGATAGCTGGGTAGAGTGGGAAGTGATACAAGGAGTATCTGCCGGTTTCCGAGTCAGACTCGCTACCACGGCAAAGTTTGTATTGGTTGGATAGTGTTAAGGTATGGTATTGAAGGGTCAGGGAAAAACCACATAGGCAGAAAGAAGAAAGAGCCTACATGTAAAACCTGACATCTTTTGATAGCACATGCAAGGATGTGGGCTGGAAAAAGACCAGAGGTTATGTTAGTTAGGAACAGGTAACATGCACAAAACATAAACCAATTCCTTGCAATTTTTGTTATTATGGGGATCAGTCCTTCTTGTCACTGCCGGGTCGGCTCGGGTCTGCTAGCGTCTGGGCTTTGGGCCACAGGTTCGTCCCATTGTCCAGCAGCCAGCAGTCCCTGGTGCCAAGTCTCCTTTTGGAGAGGGGGGAATTAGAGCCAAGCCTTGCATGCAAGGGGCTATCTTCTTCCTCCTGTCGATGTCCCTCTATGCGGTGTTGTTTGAACACACTTGTCACTGCAGATCTAAAACTAAGATTATTAATAACATATGTATATACAATTTCTCATTGGAGTGCCGGCTGTTTGCCTGCTCTCATGTCCAGCTTACAACCTAGATAGGAAAGAGATAACAGATAGATATTAGTGCTGTTTATAGGGCGCGGGCTGGTGTTCCGCTCCCATGTCTCTGTAGGGGGGCGGGGGTGGATTGACACGTCCTTGGCCGTCTGGCTGCGTTGCCGTCGTCTTCTTAAGTTGTACTTTTTGTCAATCTTCCTCGCCTGGTCCCTGGGTCTAGGACAGCTGAAACATATTTACATATTTACATAGGAGTCTGCAGTGTGTGGGTGTATGTGTTATATAGGTGTCAGCTTGGCGGGAGTGGGTTGGCTATCGGCCCCTCGCCCACCCAACCCTGTGGCTGAACAGAATGTGCTTCGGTGTAGGATACTTTTTGTACAGATCAACGTCGTAGCGTCCGATCCCGCTTATTAACGGGTTGATCTTATTACTCCATGACTTTCTGTACATGTTTAGTGTCTGTTTACGTATTTGGTGCCTTATTGAGCTGACTTTCGCAATACTGCGTAGTTGGCGTATTGGCGTGTCGAAAGGGAGTCTGGTCGCTGCTCGTAGGCATTTATTTTGTATTAATTCCAGCTTATCCAGGTTCGTCATTGCAGTGTACCCCCACGCTGGGGCCGCGTACATGATTATTGGTCTGATTAAGGCCTTATACATGTTTATGGCTACTTCCGTTTTAATACTGGACTTTTTGTTCAGTATAGGATATAGCTGGTTAAGTCGTATGTGTGCTTTTCTTTGAATATCATTGATGTGGTGTAGCATGGTGAGCTTTCTGTCTAGGATTACTCCTAGGTATTTGACTTTGTCATGCCACACTATATCTTCGTTGAAAAGCTTTAGCGCTTTTATGTTGACTGGTTTGCGTGTGAGTCTGTTCTTCTTAGTGAACAGCACTGCTTGGCACTTGTCAACATTGACCTTGATGCGCCATTTCGTTAGCCAAGGCTCGAGAGTTCTTAGTGCTACTTGGAGCCTCTTTCGAGCGCACGCTAGCTGTGGATGTTGAACTGAGATAGCGGTGTCATCAGCGTAGAGGTGTGTGGTAGTGAGTTCTGTCGTAGGCATGTCGTTTGTATACAGGACGAAGAGGATTGGGCCGATAAGGGACCCTTGGGCTACGCCCGCTCGAATCCTGCGAGTACTTGACAGCGTGTTATGTACGTCTACTTTGAACTCTCGGCCCTCCAGATAAGATTTAATAAGTCTTATATAGCCTGGGTGGAATTCGTGGTCTATTAGTTTCGCTAGTAGGCCTTCGTGCCAGACTTTGTCAAATGCTTTCTGGATATCAAGGAAAACCGTTCCTGTGTCTCTTCGTTTGTTGAGACCTATGGTGGCTTGTTCTATGAATCGAGTGAGCAGTTGTGGGGCAGAATGTGCGTTCCTAAAGCCAAACTGCTCGTTGCGAATTATGCCTTTTTCCTTGATATGCCCTATTAACCTTTTCAGTAGTATTTTCTCGAATACTTTACTGAGGGCGTCCAGAAGGCTGATGGGTCTGTAGTTGTTGGGGTCTGACTTGTCTTTGCCTGGTTTTCCAAATACGAGGATCCTAGCCCTTTTCCATTGTTCAGGGTAGTATTGTAGTCTGAACATTGCATTGAAGATGCTGGTAAGTAGTGTTAGGGCTTTGTGAGTTAATTTCTTAATTATTATGTTCTGGATCTCGTCTGGGCCTGGCGCCTTCTTGGAGTTAAGATGACCTATAATCCACTTAATTTCGTGTATATTTGTCCTCTTAACCTCCGGCTTAGGTGCGTTTTCAAGGAATTCTGCTACCTTTGCCTCAGTTTGCCTGATGAAGGCTGGGTCAGATGGTATTTCGTTTGGGGTGAAAGCCGCCTCTATGGAGTCCGCTATGATTTCGGCTTTGTCACGGTTCTCGTATACCGGGCCGTTAGGTCCCTTGATGGTAGGGATGTTGTGTGGTTCTCGCGTGAAGTGTCTCGCTAAGTTCCACACTGGCCTGGTGTTGGTGTCGAAAAGTTTGAGGTGGTTGTTCCACTTTTCCGACCTGTATTCGAGTAGTTGCTTTTGTATTTCCGTGTTTAATTCGTTTTTCATCTCGCGGTCTTCGTCTCTGTGATGTCGAGCCCAGTTACGCCTGTGACTGTTGCGCCTGCGTATTAACTCTTTAATGTGCGCTGGAATCTCGAAAAGAGGTGTTTCTCTGTGTTTGCTTAGCGGTATGCTCGCAGTTGTGGCTGTTTGAATTGCTTCTACGAGGGTTTTGACTGCTTCGTCAATTTGGGCTGTGCTGTCTATTAGCATGCCTTCGCTTCCCTGTAGGAGTGTGTCTAGCTTGCGTTCGAATTTGCCCCAGTTGGCTGCTTTATAGTTGAGCCGGCGTCTGGGGTTTTTCTCATATTCCTCTGGGTTCGCATCTAGTGTAAATATCACTGGTTGGTGCCTCGACCCCAGGTCGTTCACTACCTTAATGCTATGCCTTTGAGGAATATGTCGCAATAGGGCTATGTCAAGTATGTCGGATACGTGATCGTTCGGTGCTAGGAACGTATTACAACAGCGAAACCACATGCAAAATTGAAGGATACCAAATTTGAGTGCGATTTCCATATTGAACTATCTTACCTGTACCCAACTAATCCAGTAATTTTAAATTATTTTGTTATAATCTGAGGTCTTTCTTCCTTTCTAGAAGTTGCATCTGACCATCAGAAAAGAACAGCAAAGGCTCTAGTGGGGAAAAACATCAACATACTCTGTGATGAAACTACAGATAGAATGGGCCGTTGTGTTTTTATCATAATATTCCAAGTCCCAGCCGGATTGAAAAGAGAGCTGCACGTTGTTTCTGTGAACTATCTTGATGCAGGAAATGCTACAAACTGCTCTCATGCTGTTTTATAAGCTCTGTGCAGTTATAGTGTACCATATGATGCAGTTAAAGTGTTTGTTAGTGACAGTGCTCCGTACATGACCCGATGTTATGAAACATTAAGTGTGGTCATAGGGGATCATTTAATGCATGTACAGTGCTGGGCACATAAGATCAGCTTGGTTGGCAATAGTTGGGTCGCAGTGATGACAGATTTAAATCATGTGGTTGCGATGGTAAAGTCTACATTTTTGAACACAAATATAATGAATTACAATTCTTAACATCAAAGTATGGTACTTCAAAGGAAGCAAAGCTCTTTCCTGTACCTGTCATAACTCAATGGAATAGCTGGTTTCAGGCTGTCTTCTATTTGAGTGCTTACTTTACTGATGATGATACATTTTTCAAGATGTCTGACATGAAAGACATCAACAACTGTAGTATTAAGTACCTGACAGATCTGAGTGACCGAGAAGTGAATAGGCTTCATCCCACATGGTTTTTAGTCACAGATCATGCAGCTGGATTGGTTGACCTCCTTACTGAACTTGAAGGGTCTCTGTATCCTACCTCTCATCTCCTTTACTCCAAACTGCATAACCTTGACTCAGTTTTACTTTCATTTGTGAGGGAATTTTTTCTGCAGCAACTAATGATGCTTTGATTAAGCTCACTCCTCTACAGCAGGCTGCATGTAGAGACACATTTGTCAAAGCTGCTAATTCTTCACAGTGCAAGCTAACCACATTGAGAACAAAAGACCCCAACCATTAGCATTTTGTGTCAATTTCTCAAGCTTTGTATCCAAAAAATATAATTTTGAACAACACTGATAAATTAGATGAGCTTGAGAAATTGTTTGAAGTAACAGATCTCTCACGAAACAATATCTGGTCTGGTTACTGTTCTCTGAAACATGCAATTCAAACCCAGATGAAAGTGAAAAATGTGACATCATGCCATTAACTGCAGTTCAGACAGAGTTCAGCATATTTGCTAAATGCTGTCTTGAGTTGTTGTGGACCCCAATGAACAATGTAAATAGCGAGCACGTGTTGTCTCATTACAACACAGTGGTTACAAACAAATGGTGCAACATACATACATTACATACATACATTATCATTATAGACTGTTATGCCTTTCAGCGTTCAGTCTGCAAGCCTCTGTGAATTTACTAAACGTCGCCACAATCCTCGATTTGCAACTAGTGTTGTGGCCTCATTTAGTTCTATACCTCTTATCTTTAAATCATTAGAAACCGAGTCTAACCATCGTCGCCTTGGTCTACCTCTACTTCTCTTACCCTCCATAGCAGAGTCCATTATTCTCCTAGGTAACCTATCCTCCTCCATTCGCCTCACATGACCCCACCACCGAAGCCGGTTTATGCGTACAGCTTCATCCATCGAGTTCAATCCTAAATTAGCCTTTATCTCCTCATTCCGAGTACCCTCCTGCCATTGTTCCCACCTGTTTGTACCAGCAATCATTCTTGCTACTTTCATGTCTGTTACTTCTAACTTATGAATAAGATATCCTGAGTCCACCCAGCTTTCGCTCCCGTAAAGCAAAGTTGGTCTGAAAACAGACCGATGTAAAGATAGTTTCGTCTGGGAGCTGACTTCCTTCTTACAGAATACAGTCGATCGCAACTGCGAGCTCACTGCATTAGCTTTACGGCACCTTGATTCAATCTCACTTGCTATATTACCATCCTGGGAGAACACACAACCTAAATACTTGAAATTATCGACCTGTTCTAGCTTTGTATCACCAATCTGACATTCAATTCTGTTGAATTTCTTACCTACTGACATCAATTTAGTCTTCGAGAGGCTAATTTTCATACCAAACTCATTGCACCTATTTTCAAGTTCCACGATATTAGACTGTAGGCTTTCGGCACAATCTGCCATTAAGACCAAGTCGTCAGCATAGGCCAGACTGCTTACTACATTTCCACCTAATTGAATCCCTCCCTGCCATTTTATGCCTTTCAGCAGATGATCCATGTAAACTACAAACAGCAAAGGTGAAAGATTACAGCCTTGTCTAACCCCTGTAAGTACCCTGAACCAAGAACTCATTCTGCCATCAATTCTCACTGAAGCCCAATTGTCAACATAAATGCCTTTGATTGCTTTTAATAATCTGCCTTTAATTCCATAGTCCCCCAGTATGGCGAACATCTTTTCCCTCGGTACCCTGTCATATGCTTTCTCTAGATCTACGAAACATAAGCACAACTGCCTATTCTTCTCGTAGCATTTTTCAATTACCTGGCGCATACTGAAAATCTGATCCTGACAGCCTCTCTGTGGTCTGAAACCACACTGGTTTTCATCCAACTTCCTTTCAACGACTGATCGCACCCTCCCTTCCAAGATGCCAGTGAATACTTTGCCTGGTATACTAATCATCGATTCCCCGCCAGGTCAGGGGTTTTTAATTGTAAATGTTAATATCCTTGGCCTGGGGACTGGGTGTTTGTGTCGTCCTTAATGTTCCTTTCCTCACATGCAGCACTCTACACTTCCGCAACACCAATTACATGCAGGTTCATATCATATGGTGAAAGTGGGGGCAAAAGATCTCTATAGGTCGACGCCCCGAACAAATAACATTTAATAAAAAAAGCTCAATCTATAGTATTGTAAGCTGTAGTGTTAAGACCTAGAAATACTTAAGTTGCATGTGAATTTGTATATGATGATACTGGATTTAGAATGTTAAACTGGTAGTATTTCTTATAACATTTTCTTTCCATGGATTTGCTTCTTGTTGTTGTTGTTGTTATGGTTGGGTAATTATGTGTTTGTTTTTAACTTTATTATCATTGTAATGCTACACTAGTAGTAAGATGAACCTATCTCTAAGCCATAATGTTAAGCACTGGATATACTTAAGATTGTTAAACTAGTAAGTTCTTATAATTTTTTTTCCCATGGAACTGCTTGTTGTACTTTTGTTTTGTTGTTGTTGTTGTTGTTGTTGTTGGGTAATTATGTTTTAACTTTACCTTATCATCACACTACTGTAAGTGACCATTGCCACTGGGATATTTTCCAATTGAGACGTATTTGTTATTAATAATAATAATAATAATAATAATAATAATAATAATAATAATAATAATAATAATAATATTGACAGGTTAGATTCTCGTTTACTAGAACGCACTGTTATTGGTAGAGTTATATTTGAGTTCAGTTAGGTTTTGCAGCAACCTTAATATTACTGACAGAGTAAAAATTACCGACATCATTACCAATTACTGTTAGCTGCAAAATTTCTGATAGTGGTAGGTTTTATTATGGTTTACTGTAAACTATTGCTAGCGACCTGCAATTAGAACAGTCGCCCAGGTGGCAGATTCCCTGTCAGACCGTTTACCTTGTCTTTTCTTAGATGATTTCAAAGAAGGTGGAAATTTATCAAACATCTCCCTTGGTAAATTATTCAAATCCTTAATCCTCTTCCTATGAAAGAACACTGGCCTTGATTTGCCTTCTTCAATTCCAATTTTATCTTCATATTACAATCTTTCCTACTTTTAAAAACTCCTTTCAAGCTTTTTCATCTACAAATATCATTCCATGCCATCTCTTCACAGACAACTCAGAACATTCTACTTAGTCCAGCAATCGTGCTTCCTTACTCTCCAGTCTTCCCGCCCCAAATTTTGCAATATTTACATAACACTGCTCTTTAGTCGGATATCACCCAGAATAAATGGTGCTGTTTTTCTTCGGATCTCTTCCAGTTCTTGAATCAAGTAATCCTGGTGAGGGGTCTCATACAATGGAACCATACTCTAATAGGAGTTGTTCCTAGTCATTCTCTTGCTGTTTCTACTACTGCATCCCCGTATGCCACACATTCTGTTTCTACTCGTATATCTTGAACCTGCTTACTGTCCATTGTTTGTAACTTTTCACTAATCATATCCATGTACTTTTGTCTTAATTCTTTGTCCTGGAGATTTTCCACCCTTATTTGTCTGCAGACAGATTTCACTTTCTCTATCCTAGCCTACAGATACTTAGTTCACTACAGATCTGTATCATCAAAAAATCTCCAGAATACCGACATATTCCTAACAGATTTCCTGAATTCAGAGTTGGCTATTGCATATTCCATTATGGACCCGGTGCTTCTACCCTCCCATTAGTAGCAGTGAATAGCTGTATGCTTGAAGAATGTATTCGTAACTGGTAATCGCATACTAGCACAGAAGACTAGCAAACGCTCCGCATTCCTATTAGCTTCCATATCTTCCCCACATTTACCCATCACCCTTTTGCACTATCCTATCCTTGCTGTTGACCCTGACTACGATGTCACACAATGCTTCTTAAAACTTATCAACTTCATCCTCATTTGCACCCTTACATGGTGAGTACACTGAGAGAATTCTCGTACTAATTCCTCCAACTGCCAAATCTGCCCACATCATTCGCTAATTTATGTGCCTAACTGAAACTATGTTGTGTGCAATAGTATTCCTGACGAACAGTCGTACCCAACACTTTGCCCTTCCCTTTTTAACACCTGTCAAGTACATCTCCTATCTCTTCCACCTACTTGGCAGATTTGATTCTGGCTCAATCTGGTGGTATTTGAAGGTGCTCAAGTACGTCAACCTTGTGTGGGTAATCGTCTGGTGGCTCTTTGCTATGCCCCCCTGACTTTTTAAACCAGTGGAGTCTCGCTAACAGACATCTCGCCAACAGCTGATTATCATAACTGATGAATCGTGTAAGCAACTAAGCCGCTATCAACAAAAAAAAAAAAAAAGCATCAAGTCATATATAGAGATTAGCTGATGTACCTGTGCTTTGCTATGGGATTCTCAGAAAGACTGACTTTGTGGTTTTCCTAACTGAAGTCAACATAGGTCATTACAAAAACGTCAGTAGGAATGTAGCGATTAAAAGCAATGTTATCACATAAAATACTCAATCAAATGAAAAACTGCACATTTTATCACTTTTAACGAACAGTACTACGGTGCCAATCTAACAGTCCAAAGTTCCAGAGCTGGAATGACCAGGCCGCAGACAGCTGTGAACACTCCTCTGCCATTATTCCGTTAAATGTGCACACTGCTCATTTCAATCAGTGCCTCAGAGTAGGGATTGAATAGCTCGAATGCTATAATGAACCAGTGTGCTACGTACCAGTAGTATCAGAAAATTAACGAACCAGAGGAACATGCTAAAGAAGAAATTTATCTAACTCCCCAGCTACTTCCCGTCAATATTCAAGCAGGCTGTTACACTCTGTACGACCGGGCAAGTTGGCCGTGTGGTTAGGGGTGCGCAGCTGTGAGCTTGCATCCGGGAGATAGTGGATTTGAACCCTACTGTCGGCAGCGCTGAAGATGGTATTCTGTGGTTTCCCACCTTCACACCAGGCAAATGCTGGGGCTGTACCTTAATTAAGGCTAAGGCCGCTTCCTTCACATTCCTAGCCCTTTCCTATCCCATCGTAGCCATAAGAACTATCTGTGTCAGTGCGATGTAAAGAAAATTAAAAAAGTACACGGTAGGCAGCAGTAATCCCATCTACCGGAGATGAGTGGCAACAGAAGACACAAAGCACATCACAACAAACAATGGTGGTATAACATTACATCCTGCAGCCCAATGTTTATAACATTATAAGGAAGTGAAAATGCAAATCTTACTTAGAATTCCTTCTAGAGGAGAGATGTGTTCATTGCAATGTCTAGGAACCCACCATCCCGTCCCTACAAGTATCATCATCATCTTCCTTCCAAGTATTGGGCCATGTGACCCGTTACGGTCTTGCATTTTACTTTTTGCAAGACTTGAAAGCAATCAAATGTCCTTCCGATGGGTTGCTAGCCTGAAGGAACCCTACAAGTACATTTACTTTTATAACCTAATGAAGAGCAGCAGCCGCTATCGTCCATGGCTAAAGCAGCTTCTTGCATTCTCATTGGTCAACGTGAACTGAACGTGATGTCATTGCCATCAATGCTGATTAATACATTGCGTTACCAACCACGGCTAAATAAAAGCACAAACAAAAAACACCATGTAAAATAACAATGTGGCTTGTAACCGCCCAGACCAATGGTCTTGTCCAGATCCTATCCTAACTGTCCGCACGGCAAGAACCAGTCCAGACCAATCGTGTTTCCACACGAAACAAGGGGCCTAGGGCCGCTTCGTGGCTTCTAACCATCTACACCATTGGTTTTGTCCATGGCAAGAATCCTAACCTTCCAGACCAATCATCTTGTCCACGGCAAGAATCCTAACCGTCCAGACCAATTGTCTTGTCCACGGCAAGAATCCTAACTGTCCAAACCAATCGTCTTCCATCCAGACCAATCGTGTTTCCACACGAAACTAGGGGCCTAGGACCGCTTCACGGCTTCTAACCGTCCAGACCAATGGTCTTGCCCACGGCAAGAATCCTAACCTTCCAGACCAATCGTCTTGTCCATGGCAAGAATCCTAACCATCCAGACCAACTGTCTTGTCCACGGCAAGAATCCTAACCGTCCAGACCAATCGCGTTTCCTCACGAAACTAAGGGCCTAAGGCCGCTTCGCAGCTTCTAACCGTCCAGACCAATGGTCTTGTCCAGATCCTATCCTAACCGTCCGCACGGCAAGAGCCAGTCCAGACCAATCGTGTAACAATAATCACCACCACCAGCTATCGAAGCACCTTACTCATTAGTTCCTCAGTACAGAGATTGGCAGCTCTGAGCACCGTTTCACAACATCCTTCCCGAGAAGGCTGCAAGCGTGTAAACAAACGAGGAAACGACAGTTGTTTCGCGCGCAGCTGAATGTAGCGAGTACTGGGCTGCGAGAAGTAAAGTAATGATGATAAAAGAAACAGAGCGAAACAAATAGTTGCTGAATCCAAGGAGAAGCCATGGGAAGATTTTGGCAATAACCTGGAAAGGGCACGTCAAGGAGCAGCGAATCCTTTCTGAACAGTAATAAAGAATCTTAGGAAGGGAGGGAAAAAGGATATGAATAGTGTTTTGGGTAAATCAGGTGTATTCATAATAGATCCCAGGGAATCACTGCACAGATGGAAGGAATATTTTGAAAACATTCTCAACATAAAAGGAAATCTTCCTGGTGATGTTGTGAACAACCGAGCTCATGGGGAGGCAGACGATGGTGAAATTATGCTTGAGAAAGTGGAAAGGATGGTAAACTCCATTGTCATAAAGCAGCAGGAATAGATGAAATTAGACCTGAATGACAAAGTATAGTGGGAAGGCAGGGATGAAATGTCTTCAAAGAGTAGTAAGATTAGCATGGAGTATTAGTAAGGTAATTTCTGACTGTATGTATGAATGTATGTATGTATGTTGAGTATTCAGCCTGAAGGCTGGTTTGATCCTCCACAGCTATGCCAACAGCTTTCATAAATGGCCTAGGCATCACTGAAGAGGCGTACTGAAGAAATGAGGAGTGCAGTAGTTTCCCGTTGCTTTCCTCATGACTGGACAAAAGCAGTAATTGCACCTATCCATAAGCAAGGGAATGGGAAGGATTGTAACAACTATAGAGGTATCTCATTGATCAGTATACCAGGCAAGGTGTTCACTGGCATCTTGGAAAGGAGGATGTGATCAGAGGTTGAGAGGAAGTTGGATTAAATCCAGTGTGATTTCAGACCACAGAGCGGCTGTCAGGATCAATGTTCAGTATGTGCCAGGTAACTGAAATGCTACGTTAGGAACAGACAGTTATGTTTATCTTTTGTAGATCTAGAGAAGGCATGTGACAGAGTGTGTGTTTGAGTCATCAGTCCATAGACTGGTTTGATGCAGCTCTCCATGCCACCCTATCCTGTGCTAACCTTTTCATTTCTACGTAACTATTGCATCCTACATCTGCTCTAATCTGTTTGTCATATTCATACCTTGGTCTACCCCTACCGTTCTTGCCACCTACACTTCCTTCAAAAACCAACTGAACAAGTCCTGGGTGTCTTAAGATGTGTCCTATCATTCTATCTCTTCTTCTCGTCAAATTTAGCCAAATCGATCTCCTCTCACCAATTCGATTCAGTATCTCTTCATTCGTGATTCGATCTATCCATCTCACCTTCAGCATTCTTCTATAACACCACATTTCAAAAGCTTCTATTCTCTTTCTTTCTGAGCTAGTTATCGTCCATGTTTCACTTCCATACAATGCCACGCTCCACACAAAAGTCTTCAAAAACATCTTTCTAATTCCGATATCAATGTTTGAAGTGAGCAAATTTCTTTTCTTAAGAAAGCTCTTCCTTGCTTGTGCTAGTCTGCATTTTATGTCCTCCTTACTTCTGCCATCGTTGGTTATTTTACTACCCAAGTAACAATATTCATCTACTTCCTTTAAGACTTCGTTTCCTAATCTAATATTTCCTACATCACCTGCCTTCGTTCGACTGCACTCCATTACTTTTGTTTTGGACTTATTTATTTTCATCTTGTACTCCTTACCTAAGACTTCATCCATACCATTCAGCAACTTCGAGATCTTCTGCAGTCTCAGATAAAATAACAATATCATCGGCAAATCTCAAGGTTTTGATTTCCTCTCCTTGGACTGTGAGTCCCTTTCCAAATTTCTCTTTGATTTCCTTTACTGCCTGTTCTATGTAAACATTGAAAAGGAGAGGGGACAAACTGCAGCCTTGCCTCACTCCTTTCTGGATTGCTGCTTCTTTTTCAAAGCCCTCGATTCTTATCACTTCAGACTGATTTTTATACAGGTTGTAGATAATTCTTTGTTCTCGGTATCTGATCCCTATCATCGTCAGAATGATAAATAGCCTGGTCCAATCAACATTATCGAATGCCTTTTCTAGATCTACAAATGCCATGTACGTGGGCTTGTCCTTCTTGATTCGATCCTCTAAGATCAGACGTAAAGTCAGGATTCCTTCACGTGTTCCTACATTTCTTCTGAAGCCAAATTGATCTACCCCCAACTCAGCTTCAACTTGTTTTTCCATTCTTCTGTAAATAATACGTGTTAAAATTTTGCAGGCATGAGATACTAAACTAATAGTGCGGTAGTTTTCACACCTGTCAGCACCGGCTTTCTTGGGAATAGGTATAACAACATTCTGCCGAAAATCGGATGGGACTTCTCCTGTCTCATACATCTTGCACACTAAATGAAATAACCTTACCATGCTGGTTTCTCCTAAGGCAGTCAGTAATTCAGAGGGAATATCATCAATTCCAGGTGCCTTGTTCCTATTTAGGTCACTCACAGCTCTGTCAAACTCTGACCTCAAAATTGGGTCTCCCATTTCATCAGCATCAACAGCCTCTTCATGTTCCAGAACGAAATTATCTACATCGTTACCTTGATACAACTGTTGGATATGCTCCTGCCATCTTTCTGCTTTGTCTTCTTTCCCTAGAAGTGGCTTTCCATCTGAGCTCTTAATATTCATGCACCTAGATTTCCTTTCCCCAAAGGTTTCCTTGATTTTCCTGTATGCAGCATCTACCTTTCCCAGGACCATACAGCCTTCGACATCCTTGCATTTCTCCTTCAGCCATTCTTCCTTAGCTACCTTGCACTTTCTATCCACTTGATTCTTTAATCGCCTGTATTCTTTTCTGCCCTCTTCATTTCTAGCATTCTTGTATTTTCGTCGTTCATCAATCAGGTCTAGTATCTCCTGAGGTATCCACTGATTCTTAGTTGATCTTTTCTTCCTTCCTAACATTTCTTCAGCAGCCCTACTGACTTCATTTTTCATGACTCTCCACTCTTCCTCTACTGTGTTTCTTTCGGCCTTTTCATTTAGTCCTTGTGCAACATGTTCCTTGAAACGATCCATCACACTCTTTTCTTTCAACTTGTCTAGATCCCATCTTTTTGCATTCTTTCCTTTCTTCAATTTCTTCAACTTCAGATGGCATTTCATGACCAACAAGTTGTGGTCAGAGTCCACGTCTGCTCCTGGGAAAGTTTTGCAATCCAACACCTGGTTTCTGAATCTCTGCCTAATCATAATGAAGTCTATTTGATACCTTCCAGTGTCTCCAGGTCTCGTCCACGTATACAGCCGTCGTTTGTGGTGTTTGAACCAAGTATTGGCGAGGACTAAATTATGGTCAGTGCAGAATTCAACCAGCCGACTTCCTCTTTCGTTCCTTTGTCCCAATCCAAATTCTCCTACTGTGCTACCTTCTCTTCCTTGGCCTACCACTGCGTTCCAGTCTCCCATCACAATTAGATTCTCGTCACCTTTGACATATTGTATTAAATCTTCTATCTCCTCATATATTCTTTCAATTTCTTCATCATCCGCTGAACTAGTAGGCATATAGACCTGCACTATTGTGGTGGGCATTGGTTTGGTGTCTACCTTGGCGACAATAATTCTTTCACTATGCTGGTCGTAGTAGCTTATCCGCTGCCCTATTTTCTTATTCATTATTAAACCAACTCCTGCATTACCCCTGTTTGATTTCGTGTTGATAATTCGGTAGTCGCCTGACCAAAAATCCTGTTCTTCCTGCCAACGTACTTCACTTATACCAACTACATCTAACTTTAGCCTATCCATCTCCCTTTTCAGATTCTCTAACCTACCACAACGATTCAAACTCCTAACATTCCACGCTCCGACTAGCAGAATGTCAATATCCATCTTCCTGATGATCGCCCCCTCTCGTGTAGTCCCCACCCGGAGATCCGAATGGGGGACTAGTTTACCTCCGGAATATTTTACCCGGGAGGAAGCCATCATCAGTACATTTTTCATACAGAGAGAGCTGCATGTCCTCGGGAGGTGGTTACGGCTGTAGTTTCCCGTTGCTTTCAGCCGTGTAGCAGTATCAACATAGCTAAGCCATGTTGAGTATTATTACAAGGCCGTATCAGTCAATCATCTAGACTGCCGCCCTTGCAACAACCGAAAGGCTGCTACCCCCCTTTCGATGAACCATTCGTTAGTCTGGTCTCTCAACAGATACCCATCCGATATGGTTGCACCTGCGGCTCGGCTATCTGCATCATTGGGACACGCAAGCCTACCAAGGGAAAAGATGTTTGCCGAACTAGGAGACTATGGGATTATGGATACAATATTAAAGTCAATCAAAGGCATTTATGTTGACACAAATGAGCTGCAGTGAGAATTGATGGTAGAATGAGTTCTTTGTTCAAGGTACCTACAGGGGTTAGACAAGGCTGTAATCTTTCACCTTTGTTGTTCATAGTTTAACATGGATCATCAGGTGAAAGGTATTAAGTGGGAAGGAGGGATTCAGTCAGGTGAAAATGTAGTAAGCAGTCTGGACTATGTAGACGACTTGGTCTTAATGGCAGTTTGTGCTGAAAGCTGCAGTCTAATATCTTGGAACTTGAAATTAGGTGCAATGACTATGGTATGATAATTAGCCTTTCCAAGATTAAATTGATGTCAGTATGTAAGAAATCCAAGAGAACTGAATGTCAGATTGGGGATACAAAGCCAGAACAGGTAGATACTTTCAAGTATTCAGGATGTGTGTTCTCCCAGGATGCTAGTATAGTAAGTGAGACTGAATCATGGTGCAGTCAAGCTAAATGCAGTAAGCTTGCAGGTGCAATCAACAGTATTCTAAAAAAGGAAGTCAGCTCCTGGACTGAACTACCTTTACATCAGTCTGTTTTCAGACCAATTTTGCTTTACAGAAATGGAAGCTGGGCAGACTCAGGATATCTTATACATAAGCTAGAAGTAACAGACATGAAAGTAGCAAGAATGATTGCTGGTACAAACAAGTAGGAACAATGGCAGGAGGGTACTCAGAGTGAGGAAATAAAGGCTAAGTTAGGAATGAACTCAATGGATGAAGCTGTAGGTATAAACCGGCTTCAGCTGTGGGGTCATGCGAGACGAATGGAGGAGGATAGGTTACCTAGGAGAATAATGGACTCTTGTGGAGGGTAACAGGTGTAAAGGGAGACCAAGACAATGATGGTTAGACTCAGTTTCTAACGATTTAAAGATAAGAACTAAACAAGGCCACAGAACTAGTTACAAATAGAGGATTGTGGCAGTAATTAGCAAATTCACAGAGGCTTGCAGACTGAACGCTGAAAGGCAGAAGTCTATACTGAAGATGTATGTTACACATTCAAAATATGATTGGACTTGGGTGAAGCAGCGCTAGTGTTTGTTTATTGCAGTCAGCGGACTGAGTATAAGTATCATATCATATGAGTCTCGCATTACCGATAGGACAAGATTAATTTTTTAGCAGAATTTGTGAGTGATATAAATGCAGAAACAATAGGACATATTCAGAACGGAATGTGTGTTGATTGCTCAGAAGCTAGCACATTAGAATGATAAGAACCACTGGACGCCCACGGACTGACTAACTGAGCAGTCATAAATTTAACACGCTACTGTACCCATTAACAAAGCTAAATAATAAAGCACCGGATGGAAACAAGCAGTAGTTTCTAGCATGGTCAAGTGCAATACTACTTTGAGCGTATACTGGTAATACCTTTTAAAATAATGTAATTTATGCTGAGATGTACTATATAGGGCTAGTTTAAACTAGTATAAGTATAGTTAGTAATACGAGCACCACTACGCAGTGACTGTGCTTTGTTTAATAAAGTTTCTACTAGTAGTGCTGAGGTAAGTAGAATAGCACTCCCACCAACTGTTGGCTGGACATGGCTGTCTTTTTTTATTTGCCATGCGAACAATATGAATCACAGCGATAGAAAAAAGCCTCTCGAAGGGAGTGTGGCCCCAAAGGGGCCACGTTTTTCATGACAGAGGTTGGCCTGGATGTGCAAAGATAGGTTACAACTACTAAATGACCTTTTTTCTTGCTGTGCGGACAGTATGTGCCGCAGCCATACATAAAGTCTCTTGAAGGGGTCAGTATTCTCATGACAGAGATTAGTCTGGATGTGCAAAAATCCATTACAGCTACTAAATGACTTTCTTCTTCTTGCCGTAAGCCCCGAGATTATAGGAGGAATTAAGAAAGTGTAAGGTTATCGCCCGACGCCATGGCACTTTCAAACTTTGCAGGCCACTTTAGCTTTTTTTCTTCTGCAGTGGTTGGTAATGAAATCTCTGTCTCTTCATTGGTGGGAATGACATCTTAATCTTTGATATCTCGGCCAATGCCCATGATCCTTGGCAGAAACAATGAATAATGGCACCTGGACCATTACTTTAGGTTATAAATGTAAATATACTCCTAGCAGCAGGTGGGTTGCCTCTGGCACGTGTTATGTACACATCTCTTCTCCAGAATCATTCCTAGATAAGAATAGCAGCACTAAAACTCAAATATTAGGTTACAATCCTTGCAGGGCAGACTCTATATCTCTACCATTTAAACTACCCATACTAATGCAACAATTATAACTAAATTTTTAAAAATAAAAAAAACAGAAAATTACAACATAGTTCAAAAATATATTACCTGTTCAAGAAAATGTTCCCTCTCTCGAATTGGCAATAGAATGGTGGCCAAAGCTGCAACCATATGGTCCAAATGAGGTGTAGCAAAAGGTGACAACTCAAACTGTTCTCTGTTGGCAGGAACAATGACAGGAGGAGGAGCCTGCACAAAACTTGCAGCCCAAGTCCCAACACCAGCAGGACATCTTAAAACATGATTCAACACAAACAAGTGATCCTTCCAGGATGCTACACGCAATAAAACAGCCACTAATCTTGCAAGCCAATCACGCGTGTCACTCACAAACTGACTATCCTTCACTAATCGACGTTGAAAGGTAAACAATAAAGCAATACATGTTTTAAGCTCATTAATGTGAGGAATAACATGAAGTGGTGGCTCCCCAGGTAGCAAGTTGACAGGAGCATTGTGCGGCAGACGAGCAAACTCGGGACAGGAATAGGCAACATTCTGAACGTAATGTTCGATTTGGAGTCTTAGAACTTCTGATGAATATGAATTAAGAGATTGAACCTCATTAACAAGGTCTTTGATTGATGTCAGTGATCGAGTGAGTGCTGCTAATGCTACTTTGTTAAAATGTGATACTTTATACTCATGGGAAGCAGAAACAGGGTTACCATCTTGACATTCACCACTCTCAGATACAATAGAAGTTTCTACAGTCCAAAGATGACTCTGATGTTCATTACACTCCTTCTTTAATGTTTCAAGTTCCATTGTGTTAACCATCAATCTGTTCCTTGCTCGAAGGTAACTTACTAACAACTCATATAAACGATGGTGCTGTTTCACACCTTGCAATTGACTTTCTACAAATTCAGATACAAATTCTGTGTTGGATTCTAACTCATGATTACTATACAAAGACAATAGTTGAATTTCTGTTAAGGGTTTAAATTCTTCAGCAACTCGTCTCCATAATTTTGATGGACCAGCTTTTGACTGAGCACCACAGGCAGAGGGATGATTGGCATCATCCTGCTTAACACACACACTGAGGCCATCTTTCCTGATGGACGACTCAATGACAGGTGCAGTAGGAGAAAAATAAGCTTGCTCTTCGGAATGAAAACGCTCTGGTGCAGATGGTTTAGAACCCTCATTACGACAAGCTTTATTTATTACAATATCAGAATCACGTCTAGGTGATGCTAACCTCGTGTCAGCTTCAAGTAGCTCATTAGCTACAGAAGTATATGGATGAATTTCCTTCAGTTCTGTACCAACAGAATATTTATCTCGGTTTGTGGGGTTTTTGGTATCCTGCATGTCTTGGAAACAATTTGTATCCTCTGATGATACATCAATTGCAATATCTGCTGGGGATAGGCCTGTACTTAGAGCATTGTCTGAGTTATGTATATCAATGATTTCTTCCTCTTTCTTTTGAGAAGGAATATAAGAAGCACCTTCCTGGGATATACTGGCATCATCTTCAACAGCATCTTTGATCTCTTTCTCAATACATTTTCGGCCATCGGAATGAGCTCGATTGGCAGTTTTATCTTCTGAGCATGAAACAGAGGATATACTCAAAAAGTCTTCCAGTTTAGGAGCATCAGGAACAGCTCCGAGCACCCCTTCATCTACCACATTACGAGTCTTCTTCTTATTCTGAAAATATGAAACAAAATCAATGTAATCTCTTAAGTCAATTAGAAACAATAAAAATAATTGGCACAAAATAAGGTATCTCATTCGAAACCAAAATCTACCAGAGTCGATTTCTACATTCAATTCCTTTATAGATGGAAATTCAATTTATTTACGCGATCTAAGTTTGAATGTTACGAAATAGTCAAAATCAATACCTGCTCTGGTCTACATTTTTCCATTTCAGACATTTTCTATGTAGTCGTTGCGCCAATCTTCACGGTGCATTTAATTTACACCAATTAACACCACAACTCCGCCATACATGACAAGATTTCAGTGTTTTCATTTAGGTTACGAACTGAAAACCCATCTTCATTCACAATGATATTGATCACTATCCACTGAAGACAAAGAATTCATCACATAAATTTTAAAATATGAGTTCAAATGCTGAGACCCTAGGCCTACCCATCTTCAAGCAGGTATTAAAACATCACTATCCCTTGTCGTTCAGGATCAACCAAAGCATATTTTGTTTTGTTTAGAACAGATGATCCGTAGATAACTTGCTGACACATTAATGACAGCTTATTTACACTAGTGCGCAAAATCGGCAAGTACACAATTCAGCCACAATAGCGCTATTAGAGGGAAGATCTTACAGCACTGGGACTATAGGTACAGTGTGGCCAACGAGTGCTTCATTCTGATTGGCTCCGCCATGTTTTAGCCAAATGTCCCGTCAGCTGATATAAACGTATGTATTCAGCACAGGGTAAGATCACTCTTTATGCAATTTCAGCGAAGTAACATGCTACCTGTTTTAACCTTAATACACCGAAAATATGTTCTTATTAAACACGGAAGATTATTTAGTATTATTAGTTAAGAAATGTGTGTGAATTTACGTATTTCTGAGGTCTGAGTTTTGAAGAAAATTACGGCAGGCTGTTATGCTTATGGTTGCAGAAACAGATCAGGAAAGGTTTTTAAAATGAAATTAGGCAATTGCTTGTTTTCAGCACGTTATAAGACACTCCCAACAACGAGTAGAGTTGTTTCGTGCATTATAATGGTAACAGTAATAACAAAATGGGTTAGTAATGTTATACAGGCCAAGACAGTAAATGTCAGATTTCTCCGTTAATATACGCCGTATCGAAAACCTGTACATAAGAAAAGTTGTTTAGAATATAATTTCCGACATTTTGCGTTTTGTGTTATTTTACCGTGTAAGGAAAATAACAGAGATTTTCACGGTTATATTATTTCTCACAAATTTTCAAGTAACCCCGAAAATATCTGTTTGATCTGAAACCTGTACTTAACAAAACTTACAGGAAAGGCCACTCCCGATCATTCACTGTAAGTCTCATTCATTTTCACCGTATGAGGTATTATGATTGATATATTCTCGAGTTCAAACTTTTATGGCTCTTCATCTATTAAAGGACGTGGTTATAAGTGCCGCCTAGCATCAAGTTGAGTTTTCCCATGCATTATAATGATACCAATAATAGTCTGACTCCGTGGTTGAATGGTCAGCGTACTGCCCTTCGGTTCAGAGTGTCCCGGGTTCGATTCCCGGCCGGGTGGGGTACCTTAATAGCTCGGGATTGGGGACTGGGTGTTTGCGTTTGTCCCAACACTCTCCTCTTCATACTCAGACAACATACCACACTATCAATCACATCCCTCCATATACAGTTTGCGTCGGGGATAGCATCCGGTTGTTAAACAGGACCAAATCTACATGTGTGACGCATCTCCCACCCACAACCCCACAGTTGTGGGAAGAGCGGTAGAAAAAGAAGAAGGTATTGATAACAGTGATAACAATGCATTAGCAAAACCGATAGTAGCAAATATAATATTTAAAATACAGCGGATATCTACCAGTACTAACCGAACCGGAGCACAGAATTAGTCGCACATCACGGAATTCGAACAGCGGGTGGTCGATAATTGAGTCCTGAAAACAAGTACATCGGGACCAGGAAAATTGCTTGTTTTCACCAAGCAACAAGTAGTATTTTCTCAAACGATAAATATTATCATCACTATACTATAAGCCTAATTCCTAGTTGCGGGGATCAAACCGTAGCCATCATTAAAGGAGCACTATACACAACCCGGGGACCATGGCAGTTGCTTGTTTTCACCACTAAAGAGTAGCAGGTTTTCGCTATTATTTCTATTAGTACCACGAGTAAAACTTATGCTAACTTATGTTACGTTAACATAAATAACATAAATATGGAGCTAGGTAATACAATTGTGTCTACCCATCGGTTAACTAGTCATGTTATTTTCTATCGTCTGTGTGTGTTCAGATTATATACATGCGGATACCGATAAGTCATATATAAAAAGTACATTTCTATGTATAGTTTTATGATACTGCGTTGTATATTCTGATATGTAAAACCATGTAACCTGATATATGGTAATGTTATAATTTTTTAAATTTAAATGACCGGCCGAGTTGGTCGCGCGGTAAGGGGCGCGCAGATGTGAGCTTGCATCCGGGAAATAGTGGGTTCGAACCCTACTGTCGGCAGCGCTGAAGATGGTTTTCCGTAGTTTCCCATTTTCACACCAGGTAAATGCTGGGGCTGTACCCAGCAGCGGCTGCTGAGGGGAACTGGCGGAGGGGCACACTACTTTTTCACAAATTTACGTTCTTACTAAGCACACATGAGTAAAGAAATGCATACCCGGATACACACCACACAATGTTAAATACTTGATCATTTCTCACCTACTTCACTGCCATCTTCATTTTAAGAGAAACTGTGGAATGAAATGTTGGTGTCCATTCGAAGAAGGCAGCGATCCAGACTCTTCATCACCCTAAGTACACTGACTGACAGAGCAAATGCAACACCAAGAAGGAGTGGTCAGAACTTTATGCCAATTGCAGGGTAGACTGACGTCACTGAGGTATGCTCATGATGTGAAATGCGCCGCTGTGCTGCGCACGTAGCGAACGATAAATGGGACACGGCGTTGGCGAATGGCCCACTTCGTACCGTGATTTCTCAGCCGACAGTCATTGTAGAACGTGTTGTCGTGTGCCACAGGACACGTATATAGCTAAGAATGCCAGGCCGCCGTCAACGGAGGCATTTCCAGCAGACAGACGACTTTACGAGGGGTATGGTGATCGGGCTGAGAAGGGCAGGTTGGTCGCTTCGTCAAATCGCAGCCGATACCCATAGGGATGTGTCCACGGTGCAGCGCCTGTGGCGAAGATGGTTGGCGCAGGGACATGTGGCACGTGCGAGGGGTCCAGGCGCAGCCCGAGTGACGTCAGCACGCGAGGATCGGCGCATCCGCCGCCAAGCGGTGGCAGCCCCGCACGCCACGTCAACCGCCATTCTTCAGCATGTGCAAGATACCCTGGCTGTTCCAATATCGACCAGAACAATTTCCCGTCGATTGGTTGAAGGAGGCCTGCACTCCCGGCGTCCGCTCAGAAGACTACCATTGACTCCACAGCATAGACGTGCACGCCTGGCATGGTGCCGGGCTAGAGCGACTTGGATGAGGGAATGGCGGAACGTCGTGTTCTCCGATGAGTCACGCTTCTGTTCTGTCAGTGATAGTCACCGCAGACGAGTGTGGCGTCGGCGTGGAGAAAGGTCAAATCCGGCAGTAACTGTGGAGCGCCCTACCGCTAGACAACGCGGCATCATGGTTTGGGGCGCTATTGCGTATGATTCCACGTCACCTCTAGTGCGTATTCAAGGCACGTTAAATGCCCACCGCTACGTGCAGCATGTGCTGCGGCCAGTGGCACTCCCGTACCTTCAGGGGCTGCCCAATGCTCTGTTTCAGCAGGATAATGCCCGCCCACACACTGCTCGCATCTCCCAACAGGCTCTACGAGGTGTACAGATGCTTCCGTGGCCAGCGTACTCTCCGGATCTCTCACCAATCGAACACGTGTGGGATCTCATTGGACGCCGTTTGCAAACTCTGCCCCAGCCTCGTACGGACGACCAACTGTGGCAAATGGTTGACAGAGAATGGAGAACCATCCCTCAGGACACCATCCGCACTCTTATTGACTCTGTACCTCGACGTGTTTCTGCGTGCATCGCCGCTCGCGGTGGTCCTACATCCTCCTGAGTCGATGCCGTGCGCATTGTGTAATCTGCATATCGGTTTGAAATAAACATCAATTATTCGTCCGTGCCGTCTCTGTTTTTTCCCCAACTTTCATCCCTTTCGAACCACTCCTTCTTGGTGTTGCATTTGCTCTGTCAGTCAGTGTATTTTGAACTATTTAAATGTACAGTACCTGCTGTCACTAAAGTATCTTAAACTATTTAAATGTAAAGCACCTACTGTCATTAAAGTATCTTGAACTATTTAAATGTACAGCACCTACTGTCACTAAAGTATCTTGAACTATTTAAATGTACAGCACCTACTGTCACTAATGTATCTTGAACTATTTCAGTGTGCCTACTGCCACTGAAGTCTATCTGAAATACGTTCACAGCGCTATATACATTATGGAACTACCGTTGGATGGCCTTGTAATAAAGAAGTTCATTCAAATTACTGTACCGACTGATAGGCCTTCTAGTGAGTCTACAGGACGAATGAAGTACAGTCTACTCGCTCTGGCCACACAAATGAATACGGTAGAACCTTGTTCAACGACCGCAGTGTTATCCCTTTATTTAAACACGAATTCCATTCTTCTATGCCTTAAATTCACAAACTTAGAAATGACTTTATCGTCAAAGTCAGGCATATCGTAAATAAGGTCTTTCGCAATAGAAATCATTGCCAGAGCAAATACCGTAGTCGTTCTTCGGTCATT
The DNA here is from genome assembly GCF_040414725.1 of Anabrus simplex. Lineage (NCBI taxonomy): Eukaryota > Metazoa > Arthropoda > Insecta > Orthoptera > Tettigoniidae > Anabrus > Anabrus simplex. The sequence continues at coordinate 232,041,187 of NC_090267.1, read as the reverse complement.
GTGTTGCGTAAACATGTCTTAATACGAGCCAGTGTCGAAAAACAGCGCTCTGCTTCGGCTGTGGACATGGGTGTTGTCACAATTATCCTGAGATGCTTTAGCGTTTCTTTGAACGTTGATTTCAGATTATTTTCTAAAATAAAAGCAAGAAGTGGTAGAGCTCCTTTGACTTGCCTGAAATCTGTCCGTTTATAAATCACTTCTAATTCCGTCTTTAGCCTTTCTTTCTGCAACATTGGATAATGTAACGTAGTAGAATTTAATACATTTTGTGGAAAGTTTATAGAAAATTTGTCAAATGAATCGGAGTACAGTAGTGTTGCAGCTTCAATGTACCCAGTAAATGCAAACCTATCATGCACCTGATTCATTACTACGTCACATACTTCTTTCGCTGCAATGGTCCTTGTGTCACTTACTCTACGTCTTTTATCGGAATTATTGTAGTCCGTGAGATCACATGAAATTGTATCTATTTCTTCACGTTGTTGTGCTACGCACTTTGCGAAGTCAGAAATAGCCTTTTTTATTTGGACTGAATCTGTTTCGCGTTTTTGTAGCTGATTGTACAAAATGTCAACATGCGGCATTAATTTGTGAAAAATAGACAACCAGAACATGAATATGGTATCCTCAAGAGCACGTCGCAGTCCACTGGCTTCATTTACGCTAACAGACGTTTTACCTTCTTCTTCTATTCTACGAAAGCACTCGATCAGTTTATCTCTATTCTCATAAACTATATTCACCGTACGAATGTTGTAGTTCCAGCGAGTAGTGATTGTCCGAGGGAGTCTAGTCTTCATTATTTCATTCAAGAGGTCACTTCTGTGAGACGAGTTGGAAAAAAAGTTGGAATTGCGGACAGGTTACAGAAAAATAATTTGACTTGGGGATTGTACGAACAAGCCTTCTGCATTGTCAAATTTAGCTGGTGTCCATAACAATGAATGAAATGTGCATTAGGGTAGTGTACTTTCAATTTCGCCTGCACACCCCCTGTCCTTCCGCTCATTACGCTGGCTCCGTCATAACTCTGACAAATAAGTTTATGTGGTGTGTCCCTTAATATGGGATTAATTTGCTCTAACAGACATTGACTCAATCCATCCGCTGTCCTGTCGGTTGGATTCATGAACCCCCAGAATCTTTCATGGACGTGACCCTCTAATGCATATCGAAAAACAAGTACCAATTGGCATTTGTTTGAAACATCCGTTTGTTTCATCTGCTTCTATTGTAACGAATTGGGATTCCCCAATTTCTGAAGAAATTTGTTCCCTGCACACATTCAACATACAATCAAGAAGCTCGTTCTGAATGGTGTTTGAAGTGCCTTTAAATACAGAAGCTTTGGCCAGGTGTTCTTTCATAGCAACGTCTATTTCAGCCGTAAAATTAATGAGACCTTTGAAAATTCCAGGATTTAGAGAATTTTCTGTCTCATCATGGCCACGGAGTGCCACTTCACATACGCCACAGAATTTTATGCACTGAATAATTCTGCGTAATATGTGCCTATTTTTCCTAACCTGATCATTGTGTTTGTTAACGGATTGGCGATAAGCAGAATCCAGTTGAGTCACTATATTAACTTTCCCTAGCACAGCTAATTCCATGCATGAATTGATATGTTGGGAGGAACTTTCGTGTTTTTTAATTTTTTCTTTCAAGTGTTTGAGATCTGTTACTCCGGTTTTCGTCCTCGTCTGGTCATGTCCGAATAACATGCACGGAAAACAGAAAAACGCATTCCTTGAATCACAGCCACACAACCACTCGTATCCTGTATACACCCCTGGCTGGAATCTACGTCGATATTCACGCCCTTTATATTGTCCTACTTGCTCTAGTTGTAAATGAGGCGTTGGTCGACCGAGTGTCTTTATCTCAGTCTTTTCCGTTAGGGACAGTTGAGAAAAAGGTCTATTTAAAACATTACTCACAGAATTCATTGTACGTAGCCTAGATATTAATCATACCTGTGTGATATACCTTAAGAGACTCTTCATAGGGATTCTCTATGTCCGCACACAAAACACGACAGATTTACTTTTAATGACACCACACTAAATATTACAAGATAGGATACTGACTAATTTCATTAGCCAGTACAGCATGTTTATCAGATTGCAGATGACAGACTTGGAACACGATGTTCTGCTCGGCGCGATAAGCCTTCGCGTATTTTCGTAATCGTAGCGGGCTGGCTTCGGTAATGACCCAATCTCCCATTCAGTGCATGTTAAAAATTAGTTAGTTCCACGCATGCGTGAACGAAAACTACGTAAGAAAGAGTCAGCAGCTAAGGGCACAGGGCCCAGCATGACCGGCCAGCGTAGAGCCCGCCGGAGGAAGCAAAGTACGTGTATGATGAAAACATTGACGCTCTAGCTGCATGCGGCGCCTAATATCAAAACTGAATGTATCACCATTCAAATTGCCAGTATTTATAAAACCATGCATTAACAGTTACTTAGCTGGAGGGGCACGTGCCCCTCTGCCCTTTAGAACGAGCCGCTACTGGCTGTACCTTAATTAAGGCCACGGCAGCTTCCTTCCAATTCCTAGGCCTTTCCTGTCCCATCGTCGCCATAAGACCTATCTGTGTCGGTGCGACGTAAATCAAATAGAAAAAGAATTAAATGTAGGGTAACTTTACAGTCATCACATACATTATTCAAGACAATGACTATACTATTTTATGCCACATGTATTATAATATAAATGTTACGATAGGCCTAGCTACCAACACAGAGTTTCTAACCTCTTCAATAATTGTGACTTGTAAGCCTATACCACGCATAACTCTAAATTTTGAAGTCTTACGTCAGGTAGTCAGACTCTGAATACAACAAATACTGATAAGCCTATATACATACAGCATAAGCAATATAAATAATATCTTAAAACATTGACCTAGTCTGTTCTTTACTGAAATGACAACAATATCACTCTCCTTCATCTATCAGCTGATTGAGTACTTGGCTAAAACATGGCGGGTGGACTGGCCTTGGCCACACTGTACATATAGAGTCACTGTAGAAGACCTATACAATCCGCACGGATGCTTTCCTTTGTATCTCAAGAACAAATATTATATCTTCTTCTCCTCCTTTCTTCTTCTCTTTCGTTTATTGGGCTTCGCATTGCGGTTTACCCAGCCACTATTCGTCGTGAATCGTGATAAGAGATACCCAATCTATGAAGGACAATGCGAAAAGTTTTGTAGAGATAATAATCCTAGTGGTCAAAATTTAGTAGCCAAATCCATTAAACAAGGAATCCGTAGAACACGTAATAGGTCAGGTCAACAGTATATTTCCATGACAACAAAAGGATATACTATATATACATGTAATCCGGATTTACAAATCAAATCAAAATCTCTTTATTTGCAAATGAGGTGTCTACCTCGGTGGCAAATGGTAGGTACACTAAAATACATTATTGTCAAACACTAAATTTTAAATTAACAAGACACGAAGAAAATTTTCCTAGAATACAATATTATACAATTTACGCTAATAATTTGTTCTATTAAACACACACATCATCCTTAATAAAATTTATATTGTTTACAAAATTCTACTTATAATATCTTACAAACATAGTCAACTCATATACAGTATGTGAAATTACTTCTAATAATAGTATACAACTGGTATAAGATTAAAATTAACATTGAATTTATTTACATATTTATATTTTACCCATTTTGGAACCTAAGTAGCATAACGACCTGCTGCGTCTTAACCAGAGCCCCTTTTGCCACCACTTTTCAGAGTTCCTGAAGGGCCTTCACAGCTACCGTAGCGGTCCCAGGGCCCTCGAAGTCCCCACTGTACCGGTATTTCACCCCTACAGGCAGTCCCCTACGTGGGCTGTCCAAACTCCATAGACCAGGGGATGGAATTAATCACACGCATTTTTTATTTACAATATCCTGCACTGGTCGAATGCCCTCTAACATTTCATTTATTTTCTCTGTTGTTGTTTATTCTCTTCTTGAATATCTGTACAGATTTTGGAAAAGGATCAAACACTACCCCTGGTAAACTGTTCCACTCCTTCACGCCCTTCCCAATGAATGAAAATTTACCCCAATCGCTTCTGCTAAAATTCCTTCTAATTTTGTACTTGTGGTCAGTTCTACCAATATAATTATTTTCCAACTGAAGCCTCTCACGGATATCTCTCCATGCTTCTTCTCCTGTATAGGCTCTATATAATCCTATAAGTCTAGTTTTCTCCCGTCTCTTACTTAAAGTTTCCCAACCAAGTTCCTTTAACATTTCTGATACACTACTCTTTCTCCTGAAATCCCCTGTTACAAACCTTGCTGGTTTCCTCTGCACACCATCTAGTTCTTTTATTAGGTATTCTTGGTGAGGATCCCAAACACTGTTTGCGTATTCCAAGATGAGAAAGGTACATTAAATTCTAATGTTGCTTTCCGACAAAAACAAACACAGGACATCCGCAATAGGAGGAGTCGGAGATGGAATTGAACGTGCTAATTGAGTAGGCAGAGGGAACAGTTTTTGTTGAAGTGGGGTTAATATATGCTTGCGGATCGGTTAAAATAGCGGGCATTGGAAGAGAATATGGTTAATTGTCCCAACTTCATTACCGGATTGACACAAGTTCGACTCTTCTTCTTCTTCTTGAACTTCGTAATAAAAGGCTACGTCCAGTCCAACACTCGGCCAACGGGATTCTTCGCTGTGCACCCTTCGAGCATCTATTTCAATGCTAGAAGTGCACACCTTGTAAGTAAAGAGAATGCTTGTAAGGAGCCTGAATTTCAGAAATAGCCGCGTGAGCTCTAAAGGTGCGTTTTGTGTGTGCCATCTGTCAGCATTCAACTAAACCAAGTACATTTGACCACGGCCAGCTGGATCCCTCGCTCCTAGCGAATTTGGATTTTTACCGCGTTCTACTTCATAGCGTTTGGCGGCAAGGGTCGATGATTTGAATTTTTAGAACGACGTACTTCGTAGCGTTGCGCGCTAACCTGCCACTTTGTTTAGCTTTCTGTGCGTCCGCTGTATTTCACTTGATCTATTATTACGTTACTATAATTAGTAGTTTAAAAATTCTCTTGGATTCTGGATGAACTTCTCGATTTACAGTTATTATTCTGGGCTTTTATATTATTACATTTAACTCTGCTTGGTTTTTGGTACATCGTCTTGGATTCTGGATGAAGTTTGCATGATTTCCTATTCTCTGGTCTTTTAATTCTTCTTCTTCTTCTTCTGTTTACCCTCCAGGGTCGGCTTTTCCTCGGACTCAGCGAGAGATCCCACCTCTACAGCCTCAAGGGCAGTGTCCTGGAGCTTCAGACTCTGGGTCGCGGTATACCCTTGGGGGGTATGGGAAGATTGGAAGGGATAGACAAGGAAGAGGCCGTGGCCTTAAATTAGGTACCATCCCAGCATTTGCCTGGAGGAGAAGTGGGAAACCACGGAAAACCACTTCCAGGATGGCTGAGGTATGAATCAAACCCACTTCTACTCAGCTGACCTCCCGAGGCTGAGTGGACCCCGTTCCAGCCCTCGTATCACTTTTCAAATTTCGTGGCAGAGGCGGAAATCGAACCCAGGCCTCCTGGAGTGGCAGCTAATCACACTAAACACACCACCAAAGAGGTGGCCTGGTCTTTTAATTTATAATAATAATAATTAATCAATTTGCTTGGTAAGTTTCACTCGATCCATTATTAACTCCGCTTGATTTTTGGTACACTCTCTTGGATTCTGTATGGACTTTGTCATATTATCAGATCTTTTGCTGTCAGTGTAATATGAGTATTAATTCTAAAAATATTGGGAGACATATGCAATTAGTCCATGGAGAAGAGGAAGTACGCTCTACGCTAATGAATCACTGTTTGGAAACACTGTGTACTGCAAGCTTCCATTTCAAAGTAGATTTAATAACCTTGAGGAACAACATCAAATTCATAGCTCTAAGCTAGAGTTCATATTTGATTTCTTCCTTATCTGTTTACCATCCACGTTCGGTTTTTCCCTTGGACTCAGCGAAGGATCCCACCTCTACCACCTCAAGGGCAGTGTCCTGGAGCTTCAAACTCTGGGTCGCGGTATATAAGTGGGGAGGATGACCAGTACCTCACCCAGGCGGCCTCACCTGCTATGCTGAAGAGGGACCTTGCGGGGGGGGAGGGAAGATTGTAAAGGATATACAAGAAAGAAGGAAGGAAGCAGCCTTGTCCTTAAGTTAGGTACCATTCCGGCATTTGCCTGAATTATTATTATTAATACCAATATAAATGGTCTGTTATTGGACATTATAAATTTTCCAGCTAACTCATTCCTGGTTGCCAGCGTTTCGCCCCCATGTGCTAGGCTGGGCTCGTCAGTTGGTACCTAGCACACCTACCAAGACGCTGGATAGTGCATACCATGGAGGCCACTGCGTAGGCTAATTGTAGCCACCGGCAGTGCCAATGCACTATGAGAGACATTGTCTCATTATGAAAAATTGATGCCTGCTTGGCCATCAGATGATGTAGATGTTGATTCCCATAGGGCAGGGATGGCGAACCTATGCCACGCGTGTCACTAGGTGACACGCGAACACGATTTCGGTGGCACGCCACATGAACATAATATTATATATATATATATGTCTTGTACTACAGACAATGCATATCTTATAGTGTTTCACGTGTAAGAAATAAATATCGAAAATCTCAATACCAGTTCCATTCGGACGTGCAATATGGCAACTGCTACACTGATAGGTCCGGAAGTCAAGTGAGATAGTCTCGTTTTCTTGTGGTTTTGTATATGGACATCGCAAACATGTTTTCGGTGCCGAAAAGAACAGAAACTTAACAAAGGTGGTGACCGTATTTTTCCAAGAACTCTGGCTAAGGGAATTCGGACTGATAAAAACATGCGTTGCATGTGTTCGAAAACAATTGTATCCCCCACATTTAATGTAAAGTACAATTTCGAGACTGGTCATTCAAATGTTGGTTTCATTTCAAATGAAGAAAGAAGAGAGTTTGTTTCATAAAATATCCAACATTACACAAAACAAACTAGTTCTTTTGTATCACCTTTCCAGCCAAGGAATAATAGCAGTGCGGCTGTTTACATCTGTCTCCCTGCATAGTACAGCTTGCATGGGAAACAGATTTCTGACGGTGAGTTGTTGACAGAAAGTTTCTTATTGACGTTCGACACATTATTTGAATTTCCCTAACAAACAACTAATAATTAACAGAATTAAAGGAATGCCACCTAGCTGAACTGCTGTCAAGGATAGAATAATAAAAATGAGTGAAGAAGTTTCGGAGCAGTTGAAAGCTAATTTGGATAACTCCCACATATATGCAGTATGTTTTGATGAAATCATGAATGTGACCTTACAAACAAGGATGGCTGTTTTTTATTTATTTATATATTTCCTTATGGAAATGTGATGAAGGAGAAATTAGTTTAATTGTTGATTAGTTTAATTGTTGAGCGTACAAACTACAACATGGAAAGATAATGAAGCTAATGGAGGAAGTGAAGTCCATTCGCAATATTAGTACTTTTGATTTTTATACCAAATAATTTTTAAAAATTTGTTTTATGTGCACCGACACTGATAGGTCTTGTGGAGTCGATGGGATACGAGAGGTTTAGGAGTGGGGAAACTGCCGTGGCCATAATTGAGGTTACAGACCCACGGAACATGCAATCAAATGTATTTACAAGATATATGTATAATAAATAAATACATGAATGAATCAGTAAATGAATAAATAAATAACATATTATGAAACATAATCGGGAATTTATAGAGGAAGTCTCGATGGTGAGGGGGGGGGGGGGGGGGGGGAGCGGTTGTAGGTTGTAGACATCCCGTAATGGAAATAAAAAACAAGTGGCACAGTCAACAGATGATAATAATAAACAAGAGTAAAAATGGCACACTAGTAGGAAAAGGTTCGCCATCCCTGCCATAGGGAATCAGAAATAATTGTTCCGAATGAGTAAATTTATAATACCAATATAAATGCCAATATAATGGTCCGTTATTGGACATTATAAATTTTCCAGCTAACTCATTCTTGGTTGCCTGCGTTTCGCCCTCGTGTGCTAAGTTAGGCTCGTCAGTTGGGACTTAGCACACCACCCAAGACGCAAGGCCAGTGCATACCATGGAGGCCATTGCATAGGCTACTTGAAGCCACCAGCAGTGCCAATGCACTATGAGAGCTATGTCTCATTTTCAAAAATTGATGCCTGCCTGGCCATCAAATGATGTAGATGTTGATTCCCATAGGGAACCTAAAATATTTGTCCCGAATGAGTAAATTTATAATACCAATATAATGGTCCGTTATTGGACATTATAAATTTTCCAGCTAACTCATTCTTGGTTGCCTGCGTTTCGCCCTCGTGTGCTAAGTTAGGCTCATCAGTTGGGACTTAGCACACCACCCAAGACGCAAGGCTAGTGCATACCATGGAGGTTGCTGCTGCTGCTGAGGTCTAGTAGGTCTTTGGCCTTTGATTGTTGATTTGTTGATACTTTGGCTTTAAACGTGGTTGTATGTGTTGTACCTACGTCATTATTTGTTGTTGATTTGGTGCAGAGGTCGCCGGACCACCAAGGGGAACCAACCCACGGAGAGGACCCGCACCACACCCCCCCATAGTCTTCCCCCGCTAGACCCCGTTTATTGAATTCTTTCTTTGTACATTTATATTTACATATATTTACATTTGGTAATTGTTTCCTTGAGCTTCTTCTTTGGTTAGAGTCTTTGAGTCCTTCTTGCTGATCGTATTCACTACATATGTATCAATTTACAATAATTACATATCAAGCACAAGTTATATATTTTACACATTTTTAAAGGTAAATTTGTTGTTTCGTGGAGCCTCTTGCTTGGCTATAGTTTTTAGGTCCATTTTGTTTTGTATTTGTAACACATGTGTAGGTAATACGATCCATTTTTGTATTTCACAGGTTACATTATTTAATATTTATTTATACAGTGGTTTTTACTACTTAGTACGTCTCTTGCGGGGTATGGTCTGTCTTGTCCTAGTGTTATTTGATTGTTTATAAACATCTGTGGTAGTACTACTAGTCACATGTTTGTTTGGAATGTCATTCATAGTCGTAGTGGTCACTGTGTTAGTGGGTCAGTCAGTGTTGTCAACAATGCGGTAGTAGTAAGTATGTGTTCATTGATGGTTTGGTCTCGTCTTGTGGCGGTTTATATTTTGAATTCTTATCTTTGCAAAGGATGGAAATAAAATATTTTAGTAAATTAATAGTAATAATAATAATAACAGTAATTTAATAATGATAATGATGTTAACCAAATGTTTATATTGTCCGTTTGGATATTATTATTGCTATCCAAGGAAGTAGTGATAATTTTGATTAATAGCCATAATATAATAATAATAATAATAATAATAATAATAATAATAATAATAATAATAATAATAATAATAATAATAATAATATTTTGAAAAGCAATAATAATAGTAATAATCTTTTAGTAATAATAGTGGTGATTGTGATATTATTCATTTTCACGTATACATTTTGAAACACTCATATGGTAAATTCACTGAAATTTTTCACTATTTTTGAGAATTACTAGAGATTTCACTTCACTTCACTTTCACTTGTTATTCACTTGTCAATTTTTCATAATGAGACAATGTCTCTCATAGTGCATTGGCACTGCCGGTGGCTACAATTAGCCTACGCAGTGGCCTTCACGGTATGCACTATCCAGCGTCTTGGTAGGTGTGCTAGGTACCAACTGATGAGCCCAGCCTAGCACACGGGGGCGAAACGCTGGCAACCAGGAATGAGTTAGCTGGAAAATTTATAATGTCCAATAACGGACCATTTATATTGGTATTATAAATTTACTCATTCGGAACAATTATTTCTGATTCCCTATGGGAATCAACATCTACATCATCTGATGGCCAAGCAGGCATCAATTTTTCATAATGAGACAATGTCTCTCATAGTGCATTGGCACTGCCGGTGGCTACAATTAGCCTACGCAGTGGCCTCCACGGTATGCACTATCCAGCGTCTTGGTAGGTGTGCTAGGTACCAACTGACGAGCCCAGCCTAGCACACGGGGGCGAAACGCTGGCAACCAGGAATGAGTTAGCTGGAAAATTTATAATGTCCAATAACGGACCATTTATATTGGTATTATAAATTTACTCATTCGGAACAACTATTTCTGATTCCCTATGGGAATCAACACTACATCATTATTATTATTAAGCGTATGGAATTTACATAATGGACAAGTATATACAATATTATACAAAAGAAAAAAGAAAACCTGCAAAAAATGCATGGTACTAAGTAGGGAACAATTACACATGGATATCTAAATTATTTATACACTGCACTAGGGATACTGAGACATCAGCAAAGTCTTTCCGGTCTCCACCATAAGCATGCAGAGGGCATTCGTCCATTATATGATGCATGGTCTGGACCAATGCACCACAATCACACGCTGGAGAGTCCCTGAAGCCCCACTGGTGAAGGGAGAATGCAGATCTTCCCCAATTAGTGCAAAACCTGTTTAGTGATGACCACGTTCTTCTTGGCAAACTGAAACCAGCTGTGGCGTGGTTTGGATTAAAGAGGCTTGGCCACTCCAGAGCTGTACGAAACCATTGCTCTTTCCATTCCTCTTTTAAACTGAAACCAGCATCCATTAGATTCTTAGCTGTTTTCATTGATGGCTTACGGGATTTCAGCCTTTGTCTCCAGAGATCTGCAACATCCCTGTGCATGGGTAGAGTTGGATTGGACATGATCTTATCATATTCTTGAACAAAGGCTCTTGAACGTCGCAGACTTGGTGGAGCAATGTGGGACAGGACTGGTAGCCAGTGCGTTGAAGTAGGCTTCAGAGTACCAGAGATGACACGCATGGTGGTGTTAAGTTGTACATCGACTTTCTTCACGTGACAACTGTTAAGCAGTATTCAGCTGCAGAATACACGAGGCCAAGCGCAGTACATCATAATGTGTCCGCTGAAGCACCCCATAAGTTCCACACAATTTAAATAGAATATTATTACGTGATCTCAACTTAGATCCATGGTTTTCAAGATGCTTTCTATAAGATAGGGTTCGGTCGAGCGTTACCCCGACGTACTTTGGATTAGGATTGTACTTTAGCACTGAGCCATTGAAGCAAACTTGGAGTTTTGTATTAGCCAACTTGTTGTGGAGATGGAAGCAAGCAGATTCTGTCTTATTCACGCTGGGTTGTAGTCTCCAGTTTCGGAAGTAAGAGCTAAGTGTATTCAGGTCAGACGTCAGGATGGCTTCGGCATAGCTGAAACCTAGTTGTTGAATGGCAATGGCTAGATTGTCTGCATAAGATCATTTTACTGATTTTGTCTCAGGAATATCCGATGTGTAGAGATTGAATAGAAGAGGTGCCAATACTGATCCCTGGGGAAGCCATTTTTTAGTTTCCTAAGATGACTAATGTCATCATACATGACGACATGGAAGAGCCTTTCGGTTAGCATATTGTTGATCAGTGTGGTTACAGTTTTGCAAGGGATAACTCGCTGCAGCTTCAACATCAATCGTTGCCTCCACACAGTATCATTTACAGCCTTTAGATCTACAAAGACTGCAGATGTTTTAGTACCCTTTTGAAAACCAGCCTCAATGTGAGTTGTTAGTGCTAGCACCTGGTCAACATAGCTTCAGTTCTGCCTGAATCCAGCTTGCTCTACTGGGATCACTTCATTAATGGCCGAACTAATCCTATTGTACACAAGTCTCTCAAGGAGTTTATAGCAAACACTCAGCAATGCTATTGGTCGGTAGCTATCGACTTGGTCTTCCGGTTTACCGGGTTTCAGAATTGCAATGATCTTGCTTACCTGGAATTCATATGGCAGATATCCAGACAATAAGATATTATAGTACAATTTAGCCAACCAGAGCCTTGTGTTTGGACCACTATGTATCAGAAACTCAGGAAATATCCCATCAAAGCCAGCAGCTTTACCAGGATTTACCTCCATATTGCCCTGCACGTGTTCCCCGGGTGGTGCCTGGAGAAGAAGTGGGAAACCACGGAAAACCACTTTCAGGATGGCTGAGGTGAGAATCGAACCCACCTCTACTCAGTTGACCTCCTGAGGCTGAGTGGACCCCGTTCCAGCCCTCGTACCACTGGCAGAGCCGGGCCAATCGGGGGTGGCCGCTAATCACACTAATCACTACACCACAGAGGCTTGATTCCTTCTAAGGTAAGATATTTCTTTCCCTACATACCCTGTGTCACTTAAACATTCAATTACATTTTTTGCTCTCTCAGATTCTGTTATTAATTTATGGTTTAAAATAATTACTATTCATTGGTGATTTAAACATGCACAATGTGCAATGCACTAGTTTATTTACATATGTCTTCATTATAGACTGTTCAGTGTTCAGTCTGAGAACCTCTGTGAACTTATTATATACCTCCACAGTCCTCTATTTCTAACTAGCTCTGTGACCATATTTAGTTCCATACATCTTATCTTTCAATCATTAGAAACCGAGTCTAACCATCATTGTCTTGGTCTCCCTGTACTTTTCTTTTCCTCCATGACCAAGTCCTTTAAAAGGTACATTGTGATTTCTGTGGTAAACTTAGAACGGTAATTTGGGATGTGAAGGGATCAGTTTCTGCTGTTATCCATGGTGTGCTTTGTTTGTGTTTTTATGCAAATTTAAATGTCAGATGTTGGCTTGTGATGTCATAGTTTAATCATGGTGACCTTCAACAAGGTGACTGTGAACTATGACATCATAAACATGGCTACCGTGGCTAAAGAGTCTTAGAGCTTGGCAAATATTTTCATTTAATAATCACTTACAAATTGTGAAAAATCATTAATTTTGCACCTAAGATCCTTCTTAGGACATGGTAGGATTCGTCCTTAGGTTAAAAATTTTCTGAAACCCAAATTAGCAATGGACAGCTTCTTTACTGGACCCGTCCATTATTATTCTCCTAGGTAACATATTCACCTCCATTTGCCTCACATGGTTCCACCACCCAAGCCGGTTTATGCATACAGCTTCATTAACAGAGTTCTTCCTAACTTTGCATTTATCTCCTCATTCCAAGTGCCCTGTTGCCATTGTTTCCACCTATTTTTTTCAGCAATCATTCACGCTACATTCATGTTTGTTACTTCTGACGTATGAATAAGACATTCTGAGTCCACCCAGCTTTCACTTTCCTAAAGCAGAGTTGTACTGAAAACAGACCGGTGTAACCCCTTTGGGGTGGGGGAAGCAGATGAAAAATACACCCATGGTATCCCCTGCTTGCCATAAGAGGCAACTAAAAGTGACAACCTAGGTGCGGAAATGGATTGTGGCTTTAGTACCATGTGTTGTACCCCTGTGGATGGGAGAGGCTGAATACGAAAAAGCTTAAAAAGAATGAAGTGCAGGATAAAACCATTGCTTCCACCATAGTGCATCCACAGCTCTACCATTTGCAAGAAGGTGATAATGAACATAACTATGCTGGTTCAAGTTCTTGGCCAGTTCCGTTTAGTTTGATTTCTTTTCTTCATGTTCCTCACGTGTTATAATTCACAATTTAATTTTATTTATAAGACAGAATAAATGTAAACCCACATTGATACATCATACACCTCTTATTCCTGGTATTGTGGAACAGCTGATGGACCGTGGTTCTGGTGCTATTGTTTATTATATATATGTGGAGAAGATTATGGACTGTGCTTCTTTTTTATAAGGAAGTGGAGATTGTTATCAGTAGAATACTGTGTAGAAGGCATACTGACTGGAAGGTGATTGGGGATTTAAATCAGACTATGGATTGGATTTGTTCTGGGTGATTTCCGACAAAAGAGTAGCATTACAAAAATGTTGCAAAGTTTGGGCTGGGAAGAATTGGGAGAAAGAAGACGAGCTGCTTGACCAATTGGTATGCAAAGTCGAGGAATAACTCCCTATAATCTAGGCCATAAATGATTTTATTCATGCTGAGTGAAATGGTAGTTTAAGGGAAGGCCTAAATTTTAATTCCCAAATAATTATGTTAATAGTGGTCGTATCGATAAATACACATAACTAAAGTTTTTTAGTATTATATTTCGGATCATTTATGTCTTATACATTGTTACTGTACTGGCTACGATCACAGAGATATTCATGAATTTGGATTTTTGTTACTAAGTCCATATCAGCGCCGAGTCATGAGAAAATTGGTAAACAGGATTTAATGACAATCGGTATGTAAAGTCAGAGAATAAGGAACTACAACCTATGCTATAAATAATTTTATAAGATGCACTAATATCACAGAGTCGAAAGAAAACTAAATGTGAAGGCCTACAATATAGAAAGCTTATAAATGTTATCAACGGAAACATTGCATTGACCATTGTTTGTTGTGATGTGCTTTGTGTCTCCTTTTGCCACTCATCTCTGACAGATAGGATTACTGCTGCGTAATGAGTATTTTTTTAATTTGCCTTAAGTTGCACTGACACAGATTGGTCTTATGGCGACGATCGGATAGGAAAGGGCTAGGAGTGTGAAGGAAGCGGCCTTGGCCTTAATTAAGGTACAGCCCCAGCATTTTCCTGGTGTGAAAATGTGAAACCACCAAATACCATCTTCAGGGCTGCCGACAGGGGGGTTCAAATCCAAGGGAGTGCTGCTCATATTGTAAAAAAACCTCTATATGAACTTCTCTGCCTATCTTTGCCCTATTTTGCAAATATTTTGATCAACAACTACACAAAACATGATAATGATGCTGATGCCATGGTTAAGAGTTCTGGCAAGAAAAGAAAACTGATGACCCTGGCATGATCGCACATAGGATAGTTTGTAGGGAGAAGATGAATGACACTTACACTTTGCCTAGCAAGCTGAATCAATACAAATTTCTGATTCTTACTCTGAAGGAATGCTACTTGATATTCCTCAGAGATTAAAATCTGCATGATCTTATATACACTTGTACACACATTTAACCCTCTTGGAGCCAGGAACCAATCTGGTTGGCCGCTCACCATCAACTGGAAGAGGCCAGAGCTCTGCCTCCACACTACTACTATAAAGTGCCAGGCCGTTTTCAGTGGAAATACATGTATTTTTAAATTCGCGTATATCTACCGGTGTATAGCAAATACCAGCATGAAATTTTCTACATATCCACTAAGTAGAGTAAACAACTGGTTTAGAGTGATATAAAGAGTCAAAAACATTTTATTGTTGATTTATTGTTGTCGATAACGTTTATTTTTAGGAAGAGAAAAACATTTTTCACACTTTCTCTCTCAATATCTACTTTGAAAAAATCATTTACGATACAAAAGAATATACGTAATTATGTATAATGTGTTTCTAAATACAATTCTATAGAATAACCCGTTGATAAGGTTGACAAGACCGGTCGTAGATACAGCAGTGCGCAATGAGAGTTCGTTACTTACGAACCTTTATCGGCAAATGTCCAACATTTAAGTATAAAAATGCCGAAAACTGAAGTCACAACAGGTTTTTCGAGGGCCGAAGAATACAACAGTGAGGGGTTCTATGTATTTGATGTTGCAAGAAAGATTCTAATGTATCAATAGTGTACCGATAATATTTGTAAAGTTGAAATGTAGGCTACGATATACAGTGCAGAGAATCAGAATGAAGCAAATGAACATAATTCCAAGCGGCAAATAACAATCGGCGATACTTTACATATCGTAAAGGTGTTGAACAGTTATAGAGAGCAATTTGTGATACAAAAAAAGCATTTATGCAAGCCAACATGCCTCTAGAAAAATAGGATAATCCTGGCATGAGGAAGAGAATGAATATTAAAGGAAAGATAAATAATACTGTCTTTACTGTAAAATATGATGGTATTGGTAGGCCTATTGTAAATAAATCGCCTGTTTGAGTAGTAATAATGGTATTGTTTTTATGTCCCACTAACCACTTTTACATTTTCTGGAGACGCCGAGATACCGGAATGTTGTCCCGCGGGAGTTCTTTTACGTGCCAGTAAACTAGTGACACGAGGCTGACGTATTTGAACTCCTTCAAATACCACCAGACTGAGCCAGGATCGAACCTGCCAAATTGGGGTCAGAAAGCCAGCGCTTTAACCATCTGAGCTACTCAGCCCCGGCCGGGAAAAAAGAGCATATCCATGAACATCTTCCAGAGCTACATTACTATGAAAAATGCAATGAAAGCACATCTGGTTGAGGAAGTGAAAGAAGACAGTGTTAGCGAAGTTTTAGGAGGTTTTATAAAAGACCACAGTGAATTTACGTCCAAGTGTTCGCAAGCTTTATGGTTTCCGACGTCTAATGTGGTCAGTGAGAGGAGCTTCTCTGCTTACACAAAGACACAATCTGACTGTCGCACAACTCTGCATCCTGATAATGTTGAAACCATGCTTAGTTTGTACTTTGGAGACAAGTAATTCAACGTCTAAAAATGTAGGTTATGTATAAATGTATATCACAGGGCAGATCACCTAACTTCATTTCGAAGTATCAGTGATTTATATGCCTGCCCCGTGGTGTAGGGGTAGCGTGCCTACCTCTTACCCGGAGGCCCCGGGTTCGATTCCCGGCCAGGACAGGGATTTTTACCTGGACCTGAGGGCTGGTTCGAGGTCCACTCAGCCTACGTGATTAGAATTGTGGAGCTATCTGACGGTGAGATAGCGGCCCCAATCTAGAAAGCCAAGAATAACGGCCGCCGAGAGGATTCGTCGTGCTGACCACACGGCACCTCATAATCTGCAGGCCTTCGGGATGAGCAGCGGTCGCTTGGTAGACCAAGGCCCTTCAAGGGCTGTAGTGCCATGGGGTTTGGTTTTTTTTGTTATTTATATATTTATTTCTATAACAATTTGCATATTTGGTTTTTCTAAGATTTAATAACAATGATATATTACAAGAGTTTATTTTAAAACCCCTTATTACAAAGTTAGTTACATTTACCCCATACGCTACTACAAGGAAGATTTTGCAGGAAACATCGATCAGTATAACAATTTATTTCATAAAATACCTACCGAAATAGTGTCAGTTTTAACACCGAAATCAACAGTTTTATTTCACCAAAAAATAAGGCCCCTAGTGATGACGCAGGAAAACTGTAAAAAAATGTACATTACACTATATCATTGGTTTGACACCTGTCTCCTCTACCACCATAACATCTACAATTTTGGTCATTTTCTCTTTCACCTTTTACTTTTAGGATTTGTGTTGTATTGTCTGTCTGTCTGTTAGGTCATCAGCGCAAAGGCTGGTTGGATCCTCAAATAGCACCACCAAAGGTTATGCGGTTATAAGGAAACCCCAAAAACCAATGGCAGCACCAAAATGAGGCGTACTAGGCAAGATGAGGAGTGAGGTAGTTTGCCATTGCTTTCCTCACTGGTTCAGAAAGTACTATTGCAGCACGACTGACCCTATGAGCAGCACCTTTCATAACACTCAGATGCACTAGTCGTGCTCTGAATGTCATTACTCAGCACTACCCATACCCCAGCAGCTTCCATATTGTCACAGCCATGGATGTTGACTGGGACTTTGGTGGAAGCTACACTTTAATCTGGCCTGTCCCAAGAGATGGATACAAAAGTGCTGTATCCATCAAGAAATGACAGCAGGCAGAGGATTTGTATTACTTGTTTCAAGTGGTTCTTTTTATGTTTTCTTAATTGTAACGTTGATTGATTGTTTATGAAATCTTTTGTAAATTTAGAAATATTGTTATGTGTATAATTTTATGTTTTAGCTTGAAATTATTTTATTTTGCCTCAAAGTATTTCCTTGTGGCAGCCCAGATTGTCTGGGAAGTAGTTGATCCTTTCAAACAATAATAAAAATAAGTTATAACGTAATGTATTTACGCATCGCATTATAGATATGATGTACACAATTCCAACTGTCACTGGGACTGCCACCAATCAGCCAAGCAACACCTAAAACTGTGTAAACAACATTACTTTGGGTGAATTTGGACATTTTCTTTATCGCCCCTTCTAAATCACCATGCCGATGGGACTAAAACGACATCCGGAGTGTCACTATTCATCTCAGTGACCCCAGAAACTGTGGATTCGAAACTAATATCGGTTGTTTTTGATTATTTTACATGACACCCTCTCCCCCAGGGGTGTCTTACCCCTACAGTATCTTTTCGAGTTAGTAGCTCATACCCGTACCGAGTCTGGTTGAAAGCTGTGACGGGGTATGACCTTCAACTTAAAGGCATCCGGAGTGTCAGTATTCAACTACATGACCTTGAAAACTATGGATTCGACAAAAATAATTGTAGTTTTCAATTATTTTTAGTATCATCCCCTCTGCCAAGGGAGTATTACCCCATGTAAATATTTTTCCACATAGTAGTCCACAGTAAGTCATGTGTGCACCCATTTTAGTTGAGAGCTATGATGGAATATAACACATACATCCATAATCTCGGTCATTTTGGACATGTTTTCCACCCCTTCTCAACCTCCAGAACTACGACTTAAACGGCATCCGAAGGGTCACGGTGTTCTCCCACAATCATTGTTTGTTTGTTTGTTTGTTTGAAAGCTATGCTGGAACATACATTCAGCCGTAATCTCGGTTATTTGGGATATTTTCTTTTTTACCCCTTCTCACCTCCGAGCCAATGCGGGTGAACTTGGACTTGAATGACATCTGGAGTATCAATATTCATCTCAGCGACACCAAAAACTATGGATTCTACTTTAACATTGGTCGTTTTCTATTATTTTTATATTCATCCCCTTTCCACTTCCGCTCAGAGGGGTGCACACACATAAATCCATAAACAGGGCCATTTTGGCCTTTCTTTCAGCCCTTCTCACCCCCGTGCTGATGAGGACTGAACGTGGACTTAAACGACATATGGAGTGTCACTGTTCATCTCAGTGACTCCAAAACCTATGGTTTCTACACTATTTTTGGTTATATTTACATATCATATGCCACCCCCTCCGGACCACAACCCCTAGGGGTGGCTTACCCCCATAGTACTTTTTTCGAGACAATTATATGTGTAGCAGAATCTCTCCTTGGCCTAGCCTACATTTATGGACATGCCTACTTTGAACACCATGCCTGTATTCTATGCAGAATCCTTGAGCTGACGTTGCCATGGTTACGGCTGGTCACCACTTCCTAGTGCGGGGTAGTGTGATGCTAATATCTTCGGCTTAAAACGAGCTTTGTCTTGTCCTTGTACGACAAATTGAATATGTTGCCTATTTTAGCCTATATGCCAAAGGCCTAAATCTAAAGAATGGAGAGGGGTGTAAAAATTTCTTGTAGATGGGGTTACCCGCGGGGTCCTCATAGTCAAGTATGCAAAATTTGGTTCAAATTGGTGGAGCGGTATGGATTTGTATAACGTACAGACAGACATTCCGCTTTATGTACGTATATAGATTAGCGCATAATAGTCTATGCTATGTGGTGATGTTTTTCCTTTGTTTAACTTTGCAGTTCTGCACTTTCTTAAGCTGTATTCTTCTGTATAGTCACTTTGAGACATATTCCCTTCACTCTTATATCTAATTAGGTGTTCTGGCTTCTTTCTCAAAAGGAATCACTACAGCCATATTAAATGCTCCTGCCAAGTCAATGATTTTAATGATTCAAGATTCCAAAGCCATGTCCTCCATGGGTCCTTCGTTTTCTTTACCAATACCAATATGTCCATTCAAACAGGTAGTAACTTACTGTCTATGGAACAGGTAATTCTGTATTATTTAAAGTGGGTCTTCGTTAGTGTGTGTGTCCAACACTTGACCCCATTTCTCTATGAGCCCCACTCCAGATGAACACTCTGAAGAGGTCTGGAATTGAATCTAGACATTCAGTATGCAATATAGTGATTACAAATTGTATATCACATATACCTCTCCTACCCGACATTGTAAGGGTGAAGTTTTTTGACCAACAGGGCTTAACCTGCTAACCAGTGTCAGACCATGTAGAATTGATGCCCTTAATGATCATAGCCATCAGGCAGGCTCTTGAGTCTTCGTTAGTGTAAATATAGTATCATCATCATCAGTCGTATTACTCATTACCGAATGTCGTGACCCCATTGTTTTGTCTCTAGAGAGTTACATGTTTCACAAAGTGTCGCCATCCAACTGATCTTCAGCTTTTCTTAGGACAATGTGCAACTGGCTATACTGTTAAGATGTTGATATTTTTCTTGCAGTATCTAGTGTGTGGTGCTGAAGACTTCAAGTGTCAAGTACTAAAACTAACATTACCATACCTAAGCTAGCTGGCCTGTCGCCGTAAATTGCTGTCGGGGTGGGACTACAGCTCTGCTCCGCTGCCAGGACAAGGAAGCTTCAAGTGCGTGCATCACCCAAGCGGCCTTAAATTTATCTGGGGTAGCTGTTTTCACGCCGGCAAGGAAACCCAGCTGGGAGCTGAACTGCAGTAGTGCGAGAGGACTGTCGAGACAGCTGTACTTGGTTTGGCTTAGATGTTCGCAGTTCTTTAAACTTTATAAAAATCGTTTTAAGGAATAATTAGAAAATGTTAATACAAAGTTCTTTACCCCAGCAGCACTGGGGCAGATGGGGTTCAATGCACGCCACTTTGTTTATTATTTAGGTTTGGACTATATATTAGTATTGACTGGGTGGAGCTTATAATAATTTTATGAATTTATAAGTCAACTATCAAGATACCCGTGCTTTGCTATGGCATTATGCTGAAATTTATAATTGAATGCTTAACGTTTTATATACAATCCACCGAAATTCACGATCTGACTTGTTTTCTGAGAGAATCTGCCAAAATTTGCGATCTGACTCATTTTCTGAGAGATTATGGCAATGTTCCTCCCATTTTTCAATCTTTCTTTCCAGCAATTGATTTTGTACTTCCCATGCTAGGTCCAGGTATTCCACCCAGTCAGTTGGGTCCCTTGAAATCTTTGCTATCTTTCCCTATAAGCATTTTTAATATGGATTAAATCCTTGAGGAGATCTGGCGTGGTGTCATCTTGGGTGCCTTGGCGATACTCAACCCACAGCTGGACTGCATTCGTAGTCATTACCTGGCCAGGACCCGTTTCCAGCATGGTCTGCACATTTTGACGACGGTTCAGAACATTATTATTGTTGTTATTATTAGGGTGGGTGATATTAGTTGACTTTAGGTTATTATTATAATTGTTGTTGATGTTCTGGACCCCACAGCAACATGCAAGACCGCTACTTGGCGGTAAATTACATCTGCTGCCATTGTCATTGCTGACAATGTGACCAGCACCATTGTCGCGCATAGGCAAGTGCGCGGGATTTCTGGTGATACAAATGATGTACTTACGTGCATTATTGACCTTATTATAGAGGTGAACAATTGTAGGTCAATATTATTCCTCTTGTTTATTTCAAGTGTGCTTAAATTTTTATTTATGCCAGGAGAATCTACTATAATCTAACTTTAAGTTCTCCAAAGGAAAAGATGGCTCTTTAAAACGAACCCAGGAAAGATTAAAAATTATCGGTTTATGATCAGAATCAAGTAGTACATTATGGACAGTAAAATCAATTGGCCTCAATCCTTTTTCACCCCACCGCCGTTGATTTACACCTCTTCCCCCCCCCCCCCCTAAAAATGAAGGCGAGTTTCTTTATGTTTAAAGGAGATTCCAATTACCAATCTTCACGTCTGTTACGTTCAGTTTTGATATATAAGTATTCCCCACCCCCCCAAAAAAAAGAATTCACTTCTTTTTCACCCCCCCCCCCCTTAAGTGAATTTTCCGGCAAAAATACTTGTTTCTTTAATAGTAAAGGATCTTCTAAATACCGATTATCACAACTCTAACATCTTCAGTTTTTGAGATATCTGTCCTCATAAAAGGAGTTCAACTCCATTTCACCACCGCCCACCAAAAATGCGTTTTTCTTTGTTTTTAACGGAGATCCAAATATAAGTGTAAGTATCTTCATACAATTAATTTTTCAATTCACCTTCCCCCCACCTTCATTGGATTTTCCGAGAATACATGTTTCTTTACTTTTAAAGCAGATTCCAAATACCAATTTCCATGTCTGCAAAATCTTTCATTTTTGAGATAATAGTATCTTCATACAAATAACTCAACTAATTTTTCAATTCCCCCCCCCCCCCCCCCTCCTTTAAGTGGATTTCCGAAAACAAAAAATATGTACTTCTTTATTTTTAAAGGAGATTCCAAATACCAAATTTTACGGCTGTAACATCTTCAGTTTTTGAGATATCAGTACCCTAATCAAAAGAATTCAACCCCATTTTCAGTTCACTTTTACCCCCCCCCCCCCCCAAGTAGTTTTTCCAAAAATAAAAAATACATGTTTCTTTATTTTTAATAGAGATAAAAATACCATTTTTCATTTCTGTAACATGTTAAGTTGTTGAGATATAGGCCTACTGTAGAAATGCTCATTTAAAAATTTTCCCCTCTTATTAGTGCCCTGTAAGTAGAGTTTCAAAAGAACAAATCACCTATGTTTCTTTGCTTTTACAGGAGATTCCAAATAAAAATTTTTAGGTCTGTAACATTTTACATTTCGGAGATATACTGTGGATATAGTCTTTCTAAAAATTCACCCCAATTTGTCACTCCTATTTAACCCCCATTAATTGGATTTTCTGAAAACAAAACAAAAACATGTTTTTCTTTATTTTTAAAGGAGATCCTGAATACCAATTTTCAGGTCTGTAACATCTTCAGTTTCTGAGGTATAAGTATCCTCATTAAAGGCATTCAGCCCCTCCTACTGGGATTTTCCGAAAACAAACAAAAAACTACTTGTTTCCTTATTTTTAAAGAAGATTCTAAATACTAAGTTTTACATCTGTAAACTTTTAAAGTTTTGATATATAGATACATTCACTTTAAAAATTCACCCACCCATTAATTGGATTTTCCAAAAACAAAAAATACGTGTTTCTTTATTTTTAAAGGAGATTCTAAATACCAATTTTTACATCTGTAAACTTTTATTTGAAGTTTTGAGATATTAGACACACTCATTTTAAAAATTCACCCCTCCCCCCATTATTTGGATTTTCAAAAAACAAAAAAAACATGTGTTTCTTTTATAAAGGAGATCCCAAATACCAATTTTCAGGTCTGTAATCTCTTTCAGTTTTTGAGATATAAGTATCCTCATTAAAGGTATTCAATCCCTTTTTCACCCCTCCTACTGGGATTTTCTGAAAACAAAAACATACGTATTTATTTGTAAATGAGATTCTAAATACCACTTTTTACAACTGTAATCTTTTAAAGTTTTGAGATATAGATACACTCATTTAAAAAATTCACCCCTTAGTGACAAAATATCCAAAAATCCTCCCTTAGCGACCACGTACATTGTAATATAAATTTATCCTCACAATTTCATTTCTTTATGTCCAGTAGTGTTTGCTTGGCGATGATGAATCAGTCAGTCAGGACATGTTATTTTATAGAACCAATATGAAATGTACACTCATGTTCATAAAAAACAGAACACCTTGAAAGACTAAGAGTACAATAGGGGAGACAATCCTGACGAGCAGAAGAGACTAGGATAATAACTCAACAACTCCAATGCAGATGGCGTACTGTGTACTGACGTGATCGTGTGTGGTGTCTGTACTGTAGGCTTTAGTCTGTGTTTGCGGGTAGAGATACGAAGTTCATATTCACAGAACATGTTCATTAGTATGTTCTGCAGAAACAATTAGCATTTCAGTCACCTAGGATTAGCATGTGTCCTGTTGCCTAGTAGGAACTGGGTCCTCCATGGGCACTCTGATAACTTGTTCCATGTGTGATAGCATCGATGCGTATAAGGCACGAATGGTGTCCTGGGGTATAGCCATCCATGCTGCATTCACCTGATTCCACAGTCCATCTTTGGTGGTTGGCATTGGGTCACAGTGCCGCACCCGTCGTTTCACCATATCTCACACATTTTTGATTAGCGACAAGTCCGGTGATCGGGTGGGCCAGGGCAACAGTCTGATAACCTGTGACAACAAGAAGGCACGTGTTTGTGCAGCAACATGTGGTTGCGCATTGCCCTGTTGAAATATGGCGTCTGGGGTGTCGTGTAGAAAGGGTATAGCTACGGGTCGCAGGATAACATTCACATAGGTCAAATTGGTCACAGTGCCCTGGGCACGCACCAACTGTGATTTGTGGTTGTAGCTAATAGCACCCCACACCATAAGGCTTCGAGTTGCCGATCTATTACCTTTGGTTTATAGCGACAACAACAGCCGCAGGCACATTTTATCATTTTACCAGTCGGTGGTGGTGTGCTGAGATATCAACGTGGATCTTAAACCTGAAGGCTGACATGGTTCAAATACTAATCATTTCTTCAGAACATACTAATGCACATGTCCTGTGAATATGAACTTCCTATCTCTAGTCTTTCAAGGTGTTCTGGTTTTTATGAACATGAGTGTATTACTTTTAATGTTATGAATTCAGTACCGTGTTGATTTCTGCAATTATGGTTCTCACAACAGAGTGGAAGTGAATCATGGAACAATATTTCCGGTCATATGAAGCAGGGCATCAGAATGAGCCAAGCTTGCTTCACGTTAAAAAACAGTACTAGGAGTGATTTAATATGTAGGCACCAAATAACAGAACAATGTTAGCTGTCATTGGCAAGTTCAGTCTTATGTCAATGAAAGGGGGATAACATTGTGCCTAACAACTGGTTACCCTTGGTCGACTTGGTACTGGCCAAGTAACTAATCTCATATCTATTCCGTATTGAAGATAACAATAAGTACATTTCTTTCAAGAATAAAATTTACTGTGTGCGCCTATTCAATACAATTATATTCTGTATAATGTGTTCATTAATTAAAACCCAGAATTTTTAATTGCTTCCTTGTCAAAAATTCTGTTCATTAATTAAAACCCAGAAATTTTCACAAGGAAGCAATTAAAAATTCTGGGTTTTAATTAATGAACACATTTTAAACCTATGTAAATATCATCTAAAGCACAACTTTATGTATAAAATTTTTTAAGTACAAGACCATTG
Source organism: Anabrus simplex (assembly GCF_040414725.1). Classification (NCBI taxonomy): domain Eukaryota; kingdom Metazoa; phylum Arthropoda; class Insecta; order Orthoptera; family Tettigoniidae; genus Anabrus; species Anabrus simplex. The sequence continues at coordinate 232,016,040 of NC_090267.1, read as the reverse complement.
TGTTTAGTTTTAAGTTCAAATGCTTAATTGGATTAAGATCTTGACCTTAAGATTATCCTTAGGCTGAAGATGTCCAAAACTAGGGCAAAACATGTACCTAATTAGCATATGTAATTCATGTAGGATATAATCACTACAGAATATAATTGTATTGAATAGGTGGACACAGTAAAAACAAAAATCATGGATGAGTTCTTAGTTTTTACAGTCCCCAATTATTGTCCACGACAAACATCGCTGAAACTCTCAGTAATAAGTCTGCTTGGCGAAAGTTTAAAGATCATGGTGGATTTGCATACTGCATTAAATTTGTCCAGCGTCTGACAGAAAGGGATGAGTGAGCCCATTACCAGTATTGCAGCCAAGTGCAGTCCATTACATACAAGGATCCAGATTTCTTTAGCAACATATACACTAGTGTCCAAAAGTTAAGCATAAGTTACGAGTAAGCAGGGCAACAGGAAATAGACCGCAAATTGCATAACATATGCACCTACCCTCCTTACGTGTTCGCTCTGTACAGGAAAGGAGTGTTCCCAGCTTTGACTAGTGGCGTAACCGTAAGGTAAACACAGCCAGTGCATGTGCCTCATATTCCCTCAGTCGTGTTTGCCCTGTTATAGTGTACAGAGTGTAGGCTCGTGGTGAACGTGACAACATAATGGCATGATGACGCCATTTGGACCCTGTTTTGCAGGGTAGAATACTTGGCCGCCTGGAAGCAGGCCAGACACAGACCAAAGTCGCCGTATCCATGAATGTGCCACAAAGTGTCATTTCCAGGCTCTGGAGATGATTTTGAGACACAGAGTCGTAGGCCAGTACCAGTAAGTAAATTTCTTTCAAGAATAAAATTTACTGTGTCCAACTATTCAATACAATTATATTCTGTAGTGATCATATCCTACATGAATTACATATGCTAATTAGGTACATGTTTTGCCGTAGTTTTGGGCATCTTCAGCCTAAGGATAATCTTAAGGTCAAGTTCTTAATCCAATTAAATATTTGAACTTAAAACTAAACACAATGGTCTTGTACTTAAAAAATTTTATACATAAAGTTGTGCTTTAGATGATATTTACATAGGTTTAAAAGTGTTCATTAATTAAAACCCAGAATTTTTGACAAGGAAGCAATTAAAAATTCTGGGTTTTGATTAATGAACACATTATACAGAATATAATTGTATTGAATAGGCACACACAGTAAATTTTATTCTTGAAAGAAATGTACTTATTGTTATCTTCAATGCGGAATAGATATGAGATTAGTTACTTGGCCAGTACCAGGTCGACCAAGGGTAACCACCCCACAACAGGACCGATATCTGCCCTTAACCGCCCGACGAAATCGGAGTGCACCTGCAAAACAATTGTCGGTGGAGCTTGCAGCCGTCTCAGGGGTTGCCGTTTCCTAGCAAACTGTGTACCGGAGGCTCAGAACAATAGGGCTGTTTGCCCGATGTCCAGGGATGTGCGTCCCGCTCAGTCCAGCACAGAGACTGTGGAGCCGTCAACATCGAAACTGGACCACGAATGAATGGAGGCATGTGCTCTTCACAGATGATTCCCCCTTCAATTTACAGAACAATTCCCGTATACATTAATCTGGAGAGAACCGGGTAGCCAATACAACCACAAGAACATCGTGGAACGGGACCAGTATGGAGGTGGTGGTGGTGTCATGTTGTGGGGCGGCATCATATTGAATGGCCGTACGGACCTGCACATCTTCATGGGTGGTCCAAGGAACGGAGATACAGGGATGAGGTACTGAGAATACATGTTCGACTCTTCAGAGGTGCAGTTGGTCCAGATTTCCTCTTAATGGACGATAATGCCCGATCGCACTGCGCTGCTCTGGTGGATGAATTTCTGGCTGGGGAAGACATTCATCGCATGGACTGGCCAGCGAGGTCTGTGGATCTGAATTCTATAGAATATGCCTGGAATGCATTGGAGAGGTGAACTGCATCCCGTCAACCTCCAAGACCTTTGCATTGCCCTTTCAGAGGAATGGGATCGACTACCACAAAAGCTCTTGGACTATATGATAGAGAGCATGCCACGTCGCTGCGAAGCATGTGTGACCATTAGGGGTAACCATACACCCTATTAACAGCATATTATATTTTGTTGTGGAAGACATTGCCAAGTTTGTTAGTTGTTGTCAAAGGTGTACCTTAGCTATCAGAACCTTTCTTACACTGTTCTTTTTTTTGTACAAGTTGTGCGAGATATGGTGTGTGATCCAGCTTCCGTTTGTTCAGCAGTCTGTATGACATTCCTATCAGGTGGTATGGCCTTGCTTAGTGATTATGCATAACTTTTGGACACTAGTGTAGTTTTCAGATGAAAGCCATATTTACCTTGATGGCTACATCAACTGACAACTTGTTTTTTGGGTTTCAATGGCCTCATGTTGTTATACAGAAACCACTACACAGTTCATTGTTTCAATTTGTTGCACTGTGTTGGTCATGGAATATATATATCAAGGATGGTGCAGAGAATCCAGAAACAGTGGACCTGTAGACTATAGAGACCTTATTATTACCTCAGCTATACTGCATTTCTGCTCTTTTTGTTGCACCAGAAACTTACCCCTCCAACCACAATGGATACAGCCTAATTTTTCATGGAACTCCATTCCCGTACCCTTTCCACAGCCCGCATCTCACACCCCAGACAACTACATATGGGGCATGTTGAAAATAATCAGTTTTCATGACCTACAAGTATTCTCGAATTATACAAGAAGGTATCATCATTTTCCATCATGTTCAATATATTCAGAAACGTTATGAATAATGTGAGGCACATAATGTTACACATTTTGAACAGATACTATATGGTACCAATGCAATTAAATAATATTTCAGTATTGTTTGTTTTGTCACATAGAGTATTTATTGTATGGCTTTAGTACTGGAAGTGTCAGAGGACATATTCAGCTTGCCTGATGCAACTCTTTCTATTTGACGCCCATGGGCGATCTGTGCATCTGGATGTGGGATGACTATTAGGGCCCGGAAATTTATGACCTAAAAAAAATTATTAATATATGACAATAAATATGACCTCAAATATTTTTGGTAACATTTTCAAAATCTTCAAAATCTCACTGCTGTTTAAATTAACATTATATAGACAATATACTTTTAAATCTAGCACATTCAATAATAAGTAATATTAATTTTTATTAGACTATTTTTAGACTATGACTGTAATTATTAGACTATTATATGGTAAGGTCACATTCTGATGGGCGATCAGAAAAAATTATAATAGCAAATTACATTTTAAAGATTTCAAATAGGAACAATCTATCTTCACGCAACACTGACCTGTAACGGGGAAAAGACTGATGTACGTTCAATAGGCTCACCTTTCCGTTGCTTTCTATGCATCTATCTCTTTCTATACAGCTTATCATCTTAATTCACACATATTTCTATTTCTAAGAAAGATAATTGCAAGAAATTACATACAACAATTAGGAGAAATGAAAAATCCGTCTGTGAGGCGTCGGCAATACGGTATGCGAAAATGGAATAAGGTAAAAATATGACAAAAACACGAAAATTCACGGGGAAATATGACCGTAATATGAAAATTGCAGGAAAATGACCAAACAAAAGTTACAAGAGCCAAAATATAACTTTATATGACCAGTGAAACTTGCATAGTTTTAGCAACTGTAGATAAAATCATGCTTAACTTTTATTTTCCATGAAAAGAATATAAAGAAAAAAATGACATGTCATAAATATCTGGGTCCTAATGATGATTATGATGTAGGAAGAGGGTGAAACCCACTGTAGGCATGTAACCTACTCCTGTCAATTAACACCAAGGGGTCTGTTCAAAGCTGAAAGTCTCCATCCGAAGGACAGATCACCATCAACAGCGTCATATGCCCTCACTCCATAAAAACACTGAGGGGGAGGGGGTTCGGAATTGAATCCAGGCTATTGGCACGCAATCTAGTGATTAGAAATTGTATACAGTGTGGGCCAACATTCTGATGGTGAAATTTTTTCGACCAACGGGACTCAAACCAGACCATGGCCACCAGACGGGCATCACATACGGTAATATTGCTGTTTTGTCAGTACAACTTTTCAAATGATACTTTGCCTTAATCTTTGATGAGGTGTATAATTTAAACTTTTGTTCCATTTTATTCTGAGGAAGTATCATACTAAAACAATTGGAATGATTGGTATGAACATTTGCATTAGATAAAGGTATATTGAATAAAAAACTACACTAAAAAAAATTACAAAGCTTTGAAGCAGAAAAGGAGGGAGGAAGGTAGATGGGCTTCTATACACATTTATACAATTTACATAGCTGTCAATTTCACTTTAAAAAAAAAAAAAAAGTTGTACAAAAATATATTTTGAATACTTTTTGTAAAATTCATTTTCTGATAGGATGAGCCACGTCTGCAATTTCTGACCCAAACTAGACAACAGACATTTCTGAGCATCTTAATCATTTGAAGGTGCAAGGTTTAAAAAAACTTTTAATTTAATAATAATAATGATAATGTTATTTGTTTTACGTCCCATTAACGACTTTTTAAGGTCTTCGGAGACGCTGAGGTGCCGGAATTTAGTCCCGCAGGAGTTCTTTCACGTGCCAGTAAATCTACCGACACGGGGCTATCGTATCTGAGCACCTTCAAATACCACCGGACTGAGCCAGGATCAAACCTGAGCCACTCAGCCTGGCAAAACTTTTAATTTATAATATAGCAGATACATTTACCAATTTCAAGATGAAGGTTTTGTTGAAGATATCTGAGCTGTTAATACAAAACTTCTTTCACCTCAGCATATTCATTCAGTGAATACTACAACTGATACAGAAAAATACTGCAGTATGTTAAAATATCTCAGAATGGACTTTACAAAATATTTCAAGACTTTGAGGTTATCTCAATCTGCAGCTCTGCACTCGACCGCCTTAGATTTTACAAATCCTATTGCCCTGTACAGTATCTGATTTTATGATGACTTTCAATATGCTACGAGAACATTTTACACTAATGGAATTTAAAGAAGCCATGACTAAGGACCAAATCATCTGATAAGATTATGCTTTCCATACATTGACACGTGGCTTAAAATAACATATCACTGAACATTACAAGGTCGGTAGAGGGCGATTGGCTTGTTGTAGAATGGAAGATAGGAAACCCTCCTGAACAGTGCAATGGCATCTATTTTTATATTCAGGTCTTCTACAGTTTCCCATCTTCCATTCTCAGTTCAATACGGACAAAAATGAAATTCTTAGATTTAAATGGCTAGTTGTACTTTCTCTTAAAACAATGATCACCACCACTGATATTGGGCAGAAAACAAATGCTCTAGGGTGATATATTATTTTTAAAATGTTGACATTCCAGTGAAGATAACTATAATAATCTGGAAGATTCAGAAAATACTGTACCTGGTATGCTATTTTTAACACTTGCTTAATCCACTTCAGCATAGCAATAGGCCTACGTCACAGAATCAAAGGTTGTTTGGATGCTGGTTCTTTGAAGATGCTACCCTGCTACCTTAGAACAGCAAAGGTTTGTGCTCAGTATTTTCTTTACCATTTGGTTGGGCACAGGTTGCAAGTACAACAAGACGGGGAATATATTGTATGTTCACAAACAGTGTGTATCACTTGGTAAAAACTGTTCTCAACCTAAATAATTCACTGTAATGCCCAATAAACTAATTGAATTCTGTCTCTGCTACTGAGCTACCAGAACACAAGATTGTTCCAAAGATTGGAGAACCTATAAAGCTCATGATGAACCATAACCCTCCTGAACAGTGCAATGGCATCTATTTTTATATTCAGGTCTTCTACAGTTACATTATCGAGGAAGAAATTCTTACAAGCAGTGATCATACTGAGCAAATTACTTTCCTGATCAAGTGTATTTAATTCCTAATTAATGTAATGGCTGTAGGCCCTAAATAAATTGAAAGGTTTGATTCTGTCCCGTTCTTCTAGAACTCTGAAAATTGTCCTTCACACCACCAACTTCATGTACCCTGTTTCAGTCACCGACAGATTTTCTCCTTGCACAAATTCCCTACAGAAAGTCTTTGTTTTTACAAGTTGCTTTACGTCACACCAACACAGATAGGTCTTATGGCAACGACAGATTAGGAAAGGGCTAGGAGTTGGAAGGAAGCGGCCGTGGTCTTAAAGTACAGCCTGGTGTGGAAATGGGAAACCACGGATAACTATTCAAGGCTGCCAAAGGTGGAATTCGAACTCATCTCCCGAATGCAAGCTAGTTGACTGTGTGGTTTGAGGCATTTATCTGTTAGCTTGCATTCAGGAGATAGTGGGTTTGAATCCCACAGTTGGCAAACCTGAAGATAGTATTCCATGGTTTCCCATTTTCACACCAGGCTACTGTTACTTCCTTCCCAGTACTACCTCATCACCATAAGACCTTTCCGAGCTGATGCAAGGTAACACGAATAGTAATTTTTAAAAAAGTAAAAAAGATCACTTTACTGCCATGAATCATTTAAGATGTTGTAGACAACACAGACAGCAGGAATTAACTTTGATATAAAGGATTTGGATATGCGATAAAACCCTGATATCTGAAAAATGGTTCCTCAGGCTAGTGTAATCTCTAACTTCATTCTTATTGACAGTGCTGCGCATCGCAGTATCAGATCACATGATGAAATTCTTAGTGCCTTCTGAATTAAATAAAGCTCTTCTCTCAGACATTTTGACAAGGTTCAGCTGGACACCAGATTGTCCACCTTCAACTCTCTTTGCTGTCACTGGCATTGTAAAAATTCTGAATGTTTTTCCAGTCACAGGATGCTAGTCGCACAAGCACTCCAACTGGCATACCAGTAGCTGACATTTTATAAATTAGGCTTGTCACATGGAAAAGTAATAATCTTTTATTTACAATCTGCATTACAATGTACCGACACAGATAGGTCTTATGGTGACTATGGAATAGGACACTGTTAGGGGTGGCAACTAAGCAGCTGAGGCCTTAATTCAGGTAGAACCCCAGCATTTGCCTGGTGTGAAAATAGGGAACAATCTTCAGAAACATACATTTTAAAAATAGAACAACATAAACAAAACAAACTTCAGTGACTTCCGAAGATTAATCACCTTAGCATTGCTATTAAAAAAATTTACAGATTGCTTGTACTGTACCAATTGAAGTGTCGGAATAATATTTAATTAGTTCATGAGAGAAGGAAATCCACCTCGTGTCTTGATCTGATATACTGATGACTTCTATGGTTTTATGTGAACATAAGCCAGTAAGTTTGATAAAACTGACGCTGGGTGTAACCAGGGTAACCCAAATACATTCATTCTGGGACCCTTCAACAAGGCACTAAATTCAAAAGGAACACTTTGATAATAAATCTGCAGATTATTTGGTAAAGCGTAACAACTCTATCCAGACAAAACAGAAACTATGACACTTTGGAGATTAGAAATGGCTACCTGGAGTTATGGTATTCAAGCACAACCTCAAGTGAAAAAGATGATTTATTTCGACTACATACATTCATTATCAGTCTTAACTATGAACCCATTCAGAGTAAAAAAATACAATGAAAACCATCCTACAGAAGACAATATAAATATAATTCGTGCCACTCAATACACTACATGTTCCTTGTAATTTCAAGCAGATATAGCCTAAAACATTGACAAGGCATAGTGACATTTAAATTTTAATCACAACTGTCGATAAAATATTTGAATCATCCATAATGGTAATTTCTGAAAGTCTAAAAATGAATCAATGAATAAATATTTAAATTCATTACAAAATCTCTAGACATAATAAAACTTACTCTGATAATTTTATTAATTTATAAAATTACTTCACTAGTTCAGAGATAGAAATAATACCATATACAGAAGTGCTTTTGCAAATAAAATGGTGCTTTCTTATAACTGAGTACAATTAATTGTTGTACCAACTTTATAGGCTAAGGTAAATTTTGCACAGCAATAATATCAAAATCAAAATATTATTCACGCAAGAAACTAAGAAAATGTTGATAATCTCAATGTACATAGAGGAGTGGATTAAACTATAAAATGGTTTCACCAATACGTCAAATGTTAATTACCCACAAAATGAACCTTCACTTTCCCTTAAAAAAGGAAGTTTGTTCAACTTGAAACACTTTATAGACGTACCAGTACAATAAATTTCAGAAACAGAGCGATCATAATGACAGGCACTGCTTCATAAAATCACACACACAACAGAACTTAGAAACGTATTATTGAAAAAATATTTGTAAATCAATACTGGTACATTTCATTTGAAGAAAGCATACCTACTCTTGTACATGGTGATATTTAAGGAACTTGCATAAAAATATTTTAACAACCACAAATAAGCTCTTCATAATGCAAGTTCAATTTTTCCCATCTGCTGAAACATACATGAGAAATGATGAGTACTTGTAAAAACCATTATCATCTCAATGCCTATTTTATCAAACATACAAAATGATTACACTGCAGGATATTTATGAATTTCAATCAAGAATACCTCTGAAAAACATTTTCATAAATACAATAGGTATGTACTGAGTGACCTTTACAGATCCATTTAACTCTTAAGATACATGTTCTTGGTCCCAGCCAGGTCCATGTGGGGATCCTGAAAAGACCTGCTACACACTGTATTCCATTTACTTCGACTCATGACACATGCACACACGTAACTACTAAAAAAAATCTCCAGAGTTAATACTGATTGCCTAGCTCACTTCAAAATAAATTAGTACAAAAATATAATATGAGATTGCTAAGCTTTAACTTCAAAATATGGCTTGAAGTAAGAGGCTCCACCCATAGGTAGGAAATGTAAGAAGGATGCCGACTACAAGAAGGTTCCGAACCCTCCAAAACTATGGTCTAATACCTACCAGTTCCACAATACTAGAATTTTACTAAATATTCCAATGAAATGACTTACTAAATCTAAAGACAGATCAGAGTCAATCACAAGAAGTAACATTTTACAAAACAATGTAGGACAGAATCATAAAAATTAATCGCTGCTCTACAATGCAAGGGGGAATCACAAGCTATGGTCATGAGGCCTACAGTATGGGAACCTACAGGTGGAAGCACACCAAATATTCTACACACAGTCATCTCCATTTCCAGGATATAAGTCATTTTCCTGGCTGCCAGGTGAAAGTATCTCAAATCAAAATAATTTCTTGTGGAACTAAATGCACTAAGTTCTCGATTCTACAGAGAACATAACGTAGGATGAACTGCCATGCCTTTCATACCTCAGATTTCTAGCATCCAAAAACTATATAACACTGATACAGTACCAGTAATACAATAATTCATAAATTAAGTAGGAGAAAAATAATTTCATTAATTATTTATAACATCATACAAATTAACTGATATGTGGATGGAGTTATTAGGCAGAAAGGCATTATCATAGCAGTTACAAAACAGAAGTCCAAAGCCGATGGAACAGTGAAAATTTCACTAGATGGCATTGTATCAGGTTCGGTTCAACGATGTTTCAACACACGCAGTATTTTCCTGCACCTGAATATGTAATGCGTGCCGTTCTCGATACTGTAGTTTTGCTTTATTCATTGGTGAACCTATATAACTCAATAACACAGGTAAAAATATCAAGCCATGAGCAGCGCCAAACAGTACTATACCCAAGTACATTCGGAAATAGAACACACTAAAGATCTGTGACTTAGCTAATCCTAGTACTAAAATACCACCAAATTTTGTCAAAGTAATACCAGAGAACACTGAACTACCCATGTTAACTAATGCATCAGTGACTCTCATAACTCTGGTTTCTTCCACAGATACAGCAAAGGAATGGACAAGATGACTGCAAAACTCCACAGAAATTCCAACAGCCATGACTAGGTTAACTAGAGATACAGCATTAAGTGATATGTTCCACCAGTACATGAGTCCAAGAATGTTGGTAACAATCATTGTTATAGTAATTATGACCACTATTGAAGAGATTATATCAAGACCCATTAACAGGAATGTTACAACAAAGATTGCTGCCACAGAAATCTGAAGACTATACAAAGTGTCAGGCCACATAGTTAAGTACTGCTCATAGAACACATAGAAGATACTATAAGGAAAGACTTCCACTGAAGTATTATATTTCTTCAGGTGGCTATTCATCATGTCTGTGAGATTAGCAGAGATTTTACGTGCAGACCGTAAAGCATTATAATAATCAGCAGAGTTCTTGAGGATTGTATGGTAGGCCATGAAATAATTTGCTCCAACAGTTGTAACTAAACCCTTGTCATTTAGATTGTAATTGACGGCATGTCCATAAGCAGCATGACCAGCCTTTGCACAATTATCAGATGGGTTGTCCTGCAAGAAAAATGGTAAATATTTCTGGAAAGCTGTGGCATTTGGACGGTTTGTAGTTTCTATCAATCCAATCTTACATTTAGAACAACGTATATTATCATGAGAACAGAATGATCCATTATTAGAGAAGTATTTGCAGCACTCTGACGATGCAGACCAATCAAAATAATCATCTAACCACGAAGATGAGGGTTTTGCAATATAAGAGGTTCGTGGTTGTTTTGATGCCATATATATCTGAGTAATAAGGGAATCACTGTTACAATACTGTCCACCACATATCATATTCTGTATTTCTGGTTTAGAAAAGTCTAACTCACCTTTCACTACAAAATACATCGGGGGCCCTATGGAGAGGTAACTTTTCAAGTAACGGAAGTATTTCAGTACAAAGGAATCCTCGGGCATGGAAAGCTCCTGGTCAAGACCTACCTCAATGCTGGGTGCTACAGCAATGCTAGAACATAGCCAACCAAAGAATATGACCATGACGACCACACGAACATTTTTGTTCATTAAAAATGGAACATACAACTCTTTAAAAAACTTGTACAGAATTCCTTCAGAGTTTGGATCTGCATTTCCTTTGGATCCGCGTATAAAACAACAAACATCCAAACGATTACTTGCTTGTCTAAGAGTATCTATTGCTAGAAGACTAACAAAACAAGTAATCTGAAACAAAAAATCTATGAGCAAGGCCATACCTGCATACAATGCAAATGCACGCACAGCAGGCATATCAGAAAGTGCGCCCAAGAAAAAGCAGCATGATTCTGACAAACTGGTTAGGAGCATTGAAGGACCAACTTGTCCCAATGTCCGGCCAATATGTTCTGCATGGCTCTCATTCTGACGACGAGCTTCCCGCTGATGTGTCTGCACCAATATGAAAATATTGTCCACACCCACAGCTAGTACCAGAAAAGGTATTACTTCTATTATGATGAGTGTGGCAGGGATACCTATAAAACCAAATAACCCCACAGAACAAACTACTGATGCTAATACAATCAACACACCGCCCAAACCAAGGGTTATTTTACTATCAATCAGAAGCCGACTACATGAGCGTAACTGGCCAAGGGAGATGGCTATATAGGCAAACATGATAATATAGCTCACAAGAATAGTCATAACATCCGAATGAGATCCACGATCAAGTTCGTCTTCAATAGAACGTTCAGAAGTAAATGCCACATCCATATAATCTGGTTTCTCAGTATCAATCCACTTTTGCATAAAAGAGACAAATCTCTTTTCCCATTCAAGTGCTGGAGCAAGTTTAGTTTTATTATGGTAATTATTAACAAGGAACGTGAGTATTATAGCAGAAGCCTTTTCATATTTAGGTTGACTTTCCAAAGTATCTCCTTTCTGCACAAATCCCCCCAATGCAATTGCAGGATCAACAGGTCCTCCATACAGAGCTAAACATTCAGGAGAGTAAGGATTCTGAGAACATCTTTTAAAATGATCCAGATAATTAACCTCAAAATTCTCAGAATCTTCTTCGGTAAGCGATTCTAGTGTATCTAAGCTATTCTGATAGTAGCCCCATATGCTCTGCACAACACACTGCGACACTCTTGTCTGCTCAAACTGAAATGTTAGAGGAGCGTAACATATTTTTTCCAAACCATTACTTTCGTTATGACCAAGAGATTCAATTTTTTGCTGCAAATCCAGGACAGTCTCTAAAAATTTTTTGTGAAAGACTGGCCCAAATTCAATGGGGCCATCAGATGTGTTGTGAATAATATTATCCAGCCCCACAGCACTGATAATGACTTGTTCAGTGCGGTAAAAAGGCTCGAAGTTTGCATCAAAATACTCACGTTCCACACGAGATCTACTGGTCGGTGAAGCCCATAGCTCTACAGGATCTGTTGTTACTTGCATGTACTTAATACCATGGCCCAACCCAACTACAACACACAAACCAAAGAAAAGAACGGGCCATGGATTTGCTGCACAAAGTGTACCCCACCACTGAAAAAAATCTTCCAACACACGATCAGTTTCCGCTCCAAGCTTTTCCAGGACTGAAGCACTTTGGTCTATCTGCCTTGGAATATTAGCTCCATCAGCACTAACAACACTGGATCTCTTTGAGCGTAATGGACTATCTTCTTCATCTGCACCAAGTGCAATTCTCGACTGGTTTAAACCAGCCAGACGTTGTCCAACAGGATCCACACCTTCTCCTCTCACAAGACTAGCAATAGAGTTCCGTGCAGTTGAGCAAAAATACACAGCAAGAATAAACAGAAGGGAACCAATTATAAATATTATAACCATAATGACTGCGTAGCCATTCATATTCAAAATATGAAAAGGCTGAGGTGGTGCTGGTTCTGGAGGAGGAACAGGACAACTTGCTTCACAATCCACACAACTGCAAGGTGGTACACTACTACTTATCCCCTTACTGCATGGTGTGATTCCTGGATTCAGAGGAATAAAGTCGTCGACAGGTGTATTGGTTGGAATGTATGTCATCTGGAAAGGTACATATGGGTTCCCTTGGGCATCACCCATGTACGTAAACCACTTATGAGCAGAACATCGGCTTGCTCCCCATTCACCACACATAAGATCCAGAGCTAACTGACCTGTAGATGGCACAGACACCTGAATACAGGAATTAAATGTCCCGGACATGTAACTGTCACTAACGTATAAGGCCACTCCCGTAACGAATTCTTTACCATCACTGTTAACCTCAACATCAGTAACATTTACAAAACGACTTTGATCTACGGCACAAGTAAAGTCACAAATATGTCTAACTAAATTCTGCATACACGAAGGACATCGTTGTACAAAGCTAGCAGCCAAAATAACACTCTGATCTAATGATTTCAATTGTTTAGTATCACAGCAAGTTTTAACGTCCGAACCAGGCACTTGACTATGAAAGAAATGTGGACACCACTTTTTCAACAATTCTTGTCCTTCTCCGTCCAAAGGTCTAGCTTCATTACTATCGAGGCAATTCTGTTTCCTGCCCAAACTGTCCGTGTTGCACTGGCCGTACATCACACAAGAGTAATTTTTTGAGTAAACTGGTTGCCACAGTAAGCACATAATAACGAACACAGTACAAAGCCGTTGCGTGGTCTTATCCATGTTATTCTTAAAATTCTTCAACGATAGAAGCCACGATATACGACACTGTTCCGAAAATATCGCCATTGTACCGTCCGTACCTGACCTTAATGCATGGATTTCCCGACTGTGTTGTACGATTCTACTCAACCGAACTTATCGCACTTTATTAACACAGCTGTCTTCAATCGGACGCTTCGCCGTCTTCTCCCAATCACTGCAGCAGTTTGACAAATATTAGGCAGTATATGCTCCGAATCATGACAAGAGTCAATCACATGACGTCAATAGTGTGACCTGTCGCCAGACCGAACTAATAGAGTACGTCCAGACAGGCAACCAATTCTCATACACTGGTAGTGAGTGAGAGCGGTAGCGGAAGCTGCTGCGCTCTATGATGAGTCTTGCATACAATGAGTTTACAATTATCATCCGCTAGATGTCTATTACGTAGACGATAATTTGTAGCCTAAGGTGAAATGAAATATCGTATGGATTTAGTGCCGGTCGCCACCTTTAGTACTTTAGTACTAGATCTAATACTTCATGGCATTATTATTATTTTTTTTTTTTGCTAGTTGCTTTACGTCGCGCCGACACAGTTAGGTCTTATGGCGACGATGGGACAGGGAAGGGCTAGGAGTGGGAAGGAAGCGGCCGTGGCCTTAATTAAGGTACAGCCCCAGCATTTGCCTGGTGTGAAAATGGGAAACCACGGAAAACCATCTTCAGGGCTGCCGACAGTGGGGTTCGAACCTACTATATCCCGAATACTGGATACTGCCCGCACTTAAGCGACTGCAGCTATCGAGCTCGGTGCATTATTTTTTAGTACGTTAGTTCTTTTTATAGAAATCTAGTACCTTTTACGCAGATAGATTAGAAGGTCTTCTACTGCAGCAGAAGAACAAGAAAAAAATTGATAACAAGTTTCAGACCCAAGTGCCTATCTTTTCAAGTTGCATTCTGCGAACAGGTTTGTAAGAGGGTGGATTTTCGGGACCCTATTTCAAGAAATTTGTCCAGGTTGAACCTAGAAAATTGCAAAAGAGATGGCAGTTTTATCAGTATAATCCCATTAGCTACATATTTCCCTAATGTAATTACAGAAAGTGCTTATAAAGTTAATAAGTCAATAGAATCGCTGAAAGAAAACTAAGATTATTAAATTTTGGAATTTTGTTTTTGAAGTGAAAAATAGGCGACTACATCTTTCTAAATTTGACGAATTTTGTGAAGGCATTCTTCTGCTGCAACAAAACGGTTTTTCTCCTGCTGTTACTATCAATACCATTAAAATGAGAAACAAACTCCAATCCTGCATGTTGAATGGGCTTCCTTCTAACAAAGGAGAATCTAAAACAATCATCTACCCAAAATGTTCACATTTCAAAACAGTTTGGCAGTGTTTTCCAAGGATTAAGAAAAGAGCAAAATATGAAATGTATGTTAATATATTCTAAAAGACAGCCAACTTTTGGGAAGATATTTATGAAGAAAACAGGTGTGCGTGCGCGCGCGCGCGCGCGCGCGTGTGTGTGTGTGTGTGTTGACCTGAAATGTGTGAGGATATTCATCGTGTTCATATTCTAAACATGAATAAATGGCTATCGACTCATAGTCAGCTTGGAACTGGATGTTAGGATGGTGGTGATTGAAACTGCAACATTGCTGCTTTCCATAATAGATATCAAAACCGGTACCTAAGTTCAGATTATTACAATTTTCTAATCTAGTAAATTTGTATTTTTGATAAGTACACTTTTTCTACACCGCCTTTATGAATAATCCTACTCAAATGAAAAAGGAAAAAAAAAGCTTTAGTACTTTTTTCCATAATCTAGTACCTTTTTAGAGGAAAATTTAGTACGAACAATTTTTTCCCGGTGGCAACCCTGATCCCAGGACGGGTTCGGCTCGCCAGGTGCAGATCTTTCTATTTGACTCCCGTAGGCGACCTGCGCGTCGTTGAGGATGAAATGATTATGAAGACAACATGTACACCCAGCCCCCGTGCCATTGGAGTTAACCGATTAAGGTTAAAATCCACGACCCGGCCGGCAATCGAACCCGAGACCCTCTGAATCGAAGGCCAGTACGCTGACCGTTCAGCCAACGAGTCGGACGTAGCCTAAAGTCCCGGCATACTTTGTACTGTACTTTGCACCTTCGTCCATACACCGATTAAAAGTTAATCATTAAATTCCTATAGGGCCTATCGTAATAATATTGCAGTTCAAGCCACCGGCGTAGTTTTGACAGAAATTATTGTAGACAACCTGTTATTTTTCGGCATTTAAGGACACTTATATTCTCCATCCCGCATAGTAGGGAAAATAATAGTAATCCACCAGCGGTAAAATTCATATAACCACATTTCAGTTTAGAATTGTAGTGTAGATACGCTATATTTAGATAGTACAGTATCTTACCTGCTATATTTGTGTGTATCTATTACAGCATAGTACCGGTTCTAATAATAAACTGTCTAAGCATTTAGCTTTGTTGGTAATCTTTGAGTACAGTAGTTCGTGCAAATTTCAAACTTGCAATTTCAATTTCTGTTTGTGCTTAGTAGTGGCATACGGTACCGGTATTGTAATTAAGATACGTCTGAACGTAGTTTAAAATTATTGTACTGTACAGTGGTTTACGAGTAATATCTTATTACAAATTAGCGTGCTTATTTTATTATTGTAAAAATTTGTGTGGTATAGTAGAAGTATCTGTAGAAGGTCTCTTACTAAAATTCTGTTGTTGTAATTAGGAGAGGCTTAACTGCAGCATAGAATGGTGTAACTTTTGTGTATTCCTTTCGGTATTCAGTAATTAACAGTCGTTTTTACCTGTTAGGGTGTTGTATGATAAAAATGGAATACGACTATAAGTAGTATTATAGTGTAGTAGTATATTAATTACCTATCTAATTGTCGTGTGATCCTTGAGTACTATACTAGACAATATTTCTTTTCGTTCATTTTTTTGCACAAATTAAGCCATTTTATTTTTCATTTTTTTCATTTTTCCCCGTAAAGAATGGCTAAAGAGTGCAAGTGTAGGAACTGTGGGTGTGGCGAGGCATTGAGGGGTATGAGGGACAAGTTGGAGAGTTTGAGGGAGATAATTAGTATTCTCACAGAAGACAGGAAGGAAGGTAGGCCTCCCTCAAACAATGTACAGGTTACAGCAGTTCGGAAAGAGGGATGGGAAGGAAAGGGGGGGGGGGGGGGAGCTGTAGAAGACAGGTGGTCTAATGTTCTAAGGGGAAGGAGATTGCAGGCTAAGGGCTCTATTTAGGATCAGAATTCAGGACAGGTGTCTGTGAGAAATCGGTACGATCCACTCCAGGTAGAGCAACAGAGAGAAGATGAGAAACAGGGAACTCTTGCTGAGATGTGTGGAAGTAGGAGAAAGGGAAAAGGTAGGAAAGGGAAATGTAGAGTAGAGGATAGGAAAAGACAGGTGGATCAGGGTCATGGGAGGGAGAATAGGGAGGAGGAAGTAGCTTCTGCAGCCATCAGGAAAGATAGGGCTGAGCAGCAAGGGAGGGGATCAAAGGAGGTGGGTAGGGTTGAGGCTCTGGTCATGGGGGATTCCATCGTTAGACACGTGGGGAATGTGTGTAGAGGAATGGGAACCAGGGTAGAGTGTTATCGAGGAATTAGGTTGAAGCAGATGCTGAGAAAAGTAGAAGGACGAGGGGAAGGAGAAGGTGGTAGTGTTTCACGTTGGTACCAACAACGTAAGGCAAGCTAATATAAGTACCAACATAGTTGGGGATGTGTGGGATCTGGTAAATGCAGCACGGGTGAAGTTTAAGAAAGCGGAGATTGTTATCAGTGGAATACTGTGTAGGAGGGATACTGACTGGAGGGTGATTGGAGATTTAAATGAGACTATGGAGTGGGTATGTGGGAAACTGGGAATGAAATTTCTAGACCCTAATGGGTGGATAGCAGATAGGGATCTGCGCTCAGATGGCCTTCACTTAAACCGCAGTGGTACGTATAAGTTAGGACATATGTTTAGAAGGGTAATAGGGAGGTACATTCAGGGAAACGGGGTTGTCTAGGGAGCGGTGATAAGGGTACAGAGATCTGGAAGTCAAGTAGGGATGATATAAAAATGTTAATGTTGAACTGTAGAAGTATTGTAAAGAAAGGAATAGAATTATTCATTCATTTATTTCAATTAATTCCAAGGAGCCTGCAGGCTCATACATAGGAATTGTACAGGACATTACATACTGGCGGGCACTTACACATCAAAATATAGTTTGTGTATATAAAATTATTAGTAAATGGTTGAGCATATAAACACATACAATGTATAAAATATGTACATCATCAATATGAGGATTACAGAGAATTATTTCTGACTGTAATTACATTTACATAACATGAAAGTTGCAAAGGTACAAGAATAGATTACAGAGTATTTTCATTTAAATGACATAAGAGTTGCAGAAGTACAAGAATAGATTTCAGATTATTTACAATTACATAACATAAAAGTTGCTGACGTACAAGAATTGATTACAGAGTATTTACAGTACATATAGATAACACAGAGTTGCAGAGGTACAAGAACAGATTACAGAGTATTTACATTTACATAACATAAAAGTTGCAGAGAACAAGAATAATTCCGGACAGTTTGCAAGATTGTTTGGGAGAATGACTTAAATGACAACTGATATTTTGATTTAAACAGCACTGTACCTTTCCCAAAAATAATGCTTGACTCTTTCTTTTAATTTTACCAAAGTTGGTGCTGTTTTTACCTCCACAGGGATGTTATTAAATAACTGGATCGCAGAGAACTTCAAGCTGTTTATACCATATTTATAAGAGTGAACATTGTATAAGGCAAGGTCATTTGCGTGCCTAGTACTATATGGATGGTTGTCAGAATTCCGGTATATGTAGTGTTGTGGTGTATAAATTTATGTCTTATTTTATACATGAGTACAGCTGTATTGAATTATGTACTCATGCTTAGGTGTGGTATTTTAGCACTTAGGTATAGATATTTTATTGGCGTTAAGTAGGGAAGATTTGTACTACCATTAGCTCATTCAAGTAAGACTTCTTACAGCGCATCCAAATTACATTCAAATATTGTAGGTGACTATGAATTAAAGAGTAGTAGATCAGTTTTAGAAGATGTTGCGGGATAAGATAACTAAATTTCTCTAAAATTCCTGCAACAGGTGTGATCTTTTTAGTAATGTATTCAACATGGTCTGTCCAGTTCAAGTTCCTATCAATCACCAACCCAAGATATTTGACAGTACTAACTAGTTTTATTTCAGTATTCTGCATATATATTTTACTGTGTGGGATTTCATTCTGACCTTGTTTTGTCATTATCATATAATTAGTCTTTTGCACATTAATTGTTAATTTATTTGCTTGTAACCAAAAGCACAGAGTATTGAGGCCTTCCTGCATATCTTTAACAACGGAGTCTATATTGCAACCAGTATAGAACAAGTTTGTGTCGTCGGCATATAGTGTGATACGTCCTTTCAAACGGCAAGTTGCAATGTCGTTGATGTAGACTAGAAAGAATATCGGCCCTAATACCGACCCCTGTGGAACGCCATGGGTTACCCTAATTGCTGAGCTCCTACAGTTATTCAGCACTACATACTGTTTTCTATCAGACAGATAATTATCAAACCACTTCAAAGCAACACCACGAATTCCTGCTCTATCTAATTTAGCTAACAGTTTCATGGTCCACTGTATCAAAGGCCTTCTTTAGGTCTATAAACAACCCACCAGCAAAATTATTAAGATCCAATGCCGGATTAAGGTGTTTGGGGGCCCTGGGCTATTCAAAAATGGGGCCCCTTCTTCGTAACATCACGTAAGACTAGCATTCTGAAGTAATTATAGAACTACTTCCACTTAAATTGATGAATACGGAAGTGTTGAAATAGACTACAATTTTTCTCTAATTTCATGTTAATATTTCATAATGCCAAAACATATTTTACATTTGTCTCATCATCATTATCAAATCGACATACAAAACAGCACTAGCATATTTTCTATCCATTTTACAAGAACATTGCAGTTGTAACTTAAAAATGGTTCAATAATCAGAGGTGAACTGGACGTTCTCTTCCTGATGCGAAGATATAGTATAGCATGCGCATTCCACCGTGCTTCCCCTGTCCCCTCCCGCTCAATTCCTAGAACTCTTCCACCCTTCCCCCTCTGCCCGTACTCGCAAGCTGCCAGATTCAAATTTTCGTCAACAATAACCTTTACAATAATTACAGTGCGTAAGTAGCGAGGATTCGTGTCTCCGGACGGTAATTGATTCTAGCAGTGATGAAATACGTGGACAGCTGATAAGAAGGAAGGAAGGAAGGAAGGAAGGAAGGAAGGAAGGAAGGAAGAGTGCATGTTCGATATTTTGCGAGCGTAAATATTGATATACATGCACGGAGGTGGAGCAGCAGGCCTTTTTATGCAATTTTAGGTTCGGCCAAGGGCCGGGACCCCTTGGCACGCAGGGCCCGGGGCTGCAGCCCCTTTAGACCCCCCTTAATCCGGCCCTGTTAAGATCTATTGACTCTTGCAGCAGATTTATGAGATCTACGGTTGCTAATCTATACATATAAAATAAGAGTTTTGTCTGTACATTGCTCAGATTTTGAAAAGAATGGTATTTCTGTATCGGTCATGTCCATAGCAACACGGAAATGCAATTTTTACATTTCCGTAATTTCTGTTTGTCTGTCTGTCTGTATGTATGTATGTATGTATGTATGTATGTATGTATGTATGTACACGCATCACGAGAAAACGGCTGAAGAAATTTTAATCAAAATCGGTGTGTGATGTCGGAGGATGAGCCGCTACAATCTAGACTATAAATCATTTTATTCACGCTGAGTGAAATGGTAGTTTAGGGGAAGGCCTAAAATGTAATTCTCAAATATTTTTATTATTAGTGGTCCTATCGGTAAATACTACATAACGAAAGTTATATAGAATTGAATTTCCGATCATTTATGTCATACAATGTTACCGTACGGGCTTTGATAACACAGATATTCATGAATTTGTATTTTTGCTGCAAGTCCATATCAACGCCGAGCCACGAGGAAGTGAGTTAACAGAACTGCATGAAAGTAGGTATATACAGTCGGGGAATAAGAAACTACAGTCTAAGTTATAAACAATTTTACTCGCCCTGGATGAAATTGTAGTTTGGGGGAAGGCGCCTAAAATTTAATTTTTAAATATCACTGTCTTGGTGCTATCGAAAAGTACTACCTACATAACAAGAGTTGTAGAGAATACAATTTCCGACCGTTTATATTTTATTCAGTTTTACCGTACCGACTATGATAAGAGTGTATTTCAGAGTTAGAAGAAAACTAAATGTGGGGGCTTACAATACTGAAAGAGCATAACACCTTGGCGCATAACATTGATAAACAATAACATTACATTGACCATTGTTTGTTGTGATGTTCTTTGTCTCTTATGCTGCCGCTCAACTCCGATAGATGAGATTACTGCTACGTACCGAGTATATCAGCCTGACTGAATATTGACGGGAAAAAGCTGGAAGTTGTGACACTTGCACGGAGTGGCACTTGCACGGAGTTCGAATTTGTTGACACTTGCACGGAAAGCCAAAAATTCCGGGAAATTACTAAGCATGGCTATTTCAAACAGTGACACTTGCACGGAGGCCCAAGGAGGGTTGGAAAACCAGAAACAGGGGAGGGGAAGGCCCACCCGGTAAGTGGAATTCATTGCTACAGTTGATACCTGTGTGACAATTAGTGTTCCGCGTTGAACTGGTGATAATTGCTCTGTAGCTATGGAGTTCACTGAGACTGCCTTTATTGATTTACGATGGACATCAGTATATTGCGGACGATACCAATAAAGATCAAATGACTTATTGGCGGTGCGTATATTTCAAGAAAAGTAAATGTAAAGGAAGAATAACAACGAAAGATAATACAGTTTCAGGCGAGACAAGTCATGTTTGCATTCCGGACGACGTGCCGAATGAAGTGAAAAGAAAGTGTAGTAAATGCAAAAATACGTGCAAGGGAAACAGACAGTATTATTTCAACAGTTTACACCGGAGAAGTAGGCCAGCTCTTCAATAGAGGCTATGACCTTGTGACATCGCTGCCATCACATAGAAGTGCCAAACAATCATTACATCGCATCCGACAGAAAATAATGGGACCTACAAAAGGCCCGATCGATTCTGGAGGTGTAATAATACAAGAAAGACACATAGCAATGAACGACGGTGGAAAATTCCTACTTGAAGACGACAACTGGGGGCCTAAAGATAGGATATTAGTGTTTGTCAGCGAGAAAGGAAAATCTACTTTATCAGTTGCTTTTCCTTCTTTGTCGACGGGACCTTCAAAAGTTCAAGCAAGTAGTTTGGGCAGTTACTTACTGTAACATCCACGCCGATCTCGGAAGTTCTTGGTAAGAAAGCAACACGATACCAGTTGTCTACGCACTGTTACCCAACAAGAAACGGGAAACATTATGCTCATTTCTTCGAAGCTGTTAAAAACAACGTACCAGGATGGAACCCTATGACACCCTGTAAAACGCTGTTTCCTCAAGCTGAGATTTTTGGTTGCAACTATCATTTTAATCAATGTCTATGGAGGAAAGTACTAGATTGTGGCCTTGTTACTGCGTACAGGGAAAATGAAGAAATTAGACTTCCTATTCGAATGTGTTCAGCACTAGCGCACATTTCCCTAGAAATGATTGATGACGGTTGGCTATGTATTCAGGAGAGCTCGCCTGAAAATCAGAATCTACAGGTGTTTTACGACTATGTCGTCGATCAATGGCTGGATAACGAGCACATGCCAAGGAATTTGTGGAAGGCGGCATCGGACCAATAACGTTTCTGAAGGCTGGGACCAAAGAATAAACAGTTTAATTTCGAGAGCGCACCCGAATGTATATTCACTGATCAAGACTCTTCGAGATGACGCAGAGTACTACGGTCACCAATTTGACAGGACAGTTTTGAATAACGACGGAAGAGAATAAATAAATCAGCAGTGAAAATCGATTAGAGTATTTCAAAGATCTTAAAAATACTTGAAGTTGATGGCAAACTAAGATCATTCCTAGTTAGTGTTGCTTACGCTCAGAAACTGCAGTGAAAGTACCCTGGAATATCACAGGATTTGTAAATCATGTAAATATATAAATATTCTGAATCATACTTAATAAAGAGAAAACGTGACAATGGAATATCACTACTGCATAACCATGCAAATATCTTGAACCAGCACTTAAAAATAAAAATCTTGACGAACTTGCATGAAGTGAAAAAAATATATCTATGAGACTATGAGGAACGCAAAGAGACTACCTCCCCGTGGTGTTCCCTGGAAACGGCGCGAAGTCGGCTAAATGTCTCTTACAATGTATAAAATTAACCAGAAAAACAAGCCCCATGGCGCAACAGCCCTTGAAGGGCCTTGGTTTACCAAGTGACCGCTGCTCAGCCCGAAGGCCTGCAGATTACGAGGTGACGTGTGATCAGCACGACGAATCCTCACGGTAGTTATTCATGGCTCTCTACACTAGCGCCGCTATCTCGCCATCAGATAGCTCCTCAGTTCTAATCTAATCACCTCGAACCAGCCCTCAGATTCAGGTAAAAATTCCTGACTTGACCGGGAATCGAACACGGGGCTTCCGGGTAAGAGGCAGGCACGCTACTCCTACACCATGGAGCCGGCATTTATAAAATTAAGTTACTTATAAATTGCATCTAAATTGACTACCGTGATTACCAGAGCTAGGATTTTTGATAACATGTAATCTTTTAATTGGTTCTAAATAGACATTGCTAACTTGAATCGAAATCCTTATCATAGTTCCCACATTGTAGAAATGCTAATTACCGAGCAAGTGGCCGTGCGGTTAGGGTCGCGCAGCTGTGAGCTTGCATTCGGGAGATAAAGGGTTCGAACCCCACTGTCGGCAGTCCTGAAGATGGTTTTCCGTGGTTAACCATTTTCACACCAGGCATATGCTGGGGCTGTACCTTAATGAAGGCCATGGCCGCTACCTTCCCAATCTACCACCCTTCCGTCGCCGAAAACCTTCGATGTGTTAGTGCGACGTTAAACAAATAGCAAAAAATACGAATTTATTAGGTCATTTTTTGCCATTTTGTATTATTAGGTCATTTTATAAAGTTGTAAGTCATTATGGAATTTAGGGAATTTATTGTCCGGCTCCACGGCTAAACGGTTAGCGTGCTGGCCTCTGGTCACTGGGGTCCCGGGTTCGATTCCCGGCAGGGTCGGGAAGTTTAACCATAATGGGTTCTGGGTTCATTCCGCTGGCACGGGGGCTGGGTGTACGACTCGCAGGTCGCCTACGGGAGTCAAATCAAAAAGACCTGCACTTGGTGAGCCGAAGACTATTTTATACTTTTTGAGTCATTTTCTTACATGTTGAAGCATTTACGCGTGTGGTATTGGATTTCCAGGAGAGGCCAGTATTTATGTGCATCTTCGTCAAAGTACCTATCAAATTAGATTAGTATCCACAATTTATGTTAGTATGGGCATCCTACTCCTGACTCATCAGGTAGAGTGAAAACTCCGTGCAAGTGTCACCATCCTACTTCTGACTCATCAAGTAGAGTGAAAGGCTCCGTGCAAATGTCACTCCGTGCAAGTGTTCCAACCCCAAAAAGCTGGGGAGTTAGAAAACTTTCTTCTTTAGCATGCCATTCCTCTGGTTCATACATTTTCTGATACTGCCGGTACGTAACAGATTGGTTCATCATAATAATCCAGCTATTCGATCCCTACTCTGACGCGCTGTTTTGAATGAGCAGTGTGCAAACATAAGGCAGAGGCTCACTTAGTAGTAGTATAGTAGTATGACCTGGTCCAGAATTACAATTTAGACCTATTTCAATTTTTCTTTAAATATTTGCTTTACGTCGCACCGACACGGGATCGGTCTTATCGCGACGATGGGACAGGAAAGGTTTAAGAGTACGAAGGAAGCGGCCGTGGCCTTAATTAAGGTACAGCCCCAGCATTTGCCTGGTGTGAAAATAGGAAACCACGGAAAACCAACTTCAGGGCTGCCGACAGTGGGATTCGAACTCACTATCTCCCGGATGCGAGCTCACAGCTGCGCGCTCCTAACCGCACGGCCAACTCGCCCGGTGCCTATTCCAAATTATAGCACCACAACTCACTAAATAACTCAAAATTCAACCCTGAAAAGAGGCATTTCTTAAGAAAAGCTTCTTCCCCTTCACTTTTATTTGCGCATTCATTTATTCCAAATTAGCAGTGAAGACGGGGTTTCTCCTCTGGCTTGGAGGAAAAATTTGTCTCCAAGTCAGATAGATTTTTCCGCTGCCTATGTAGTGAACTGAGATTTTCCGACTCATCGGGTACCCCTAGGAAACAGATTAGTAAAAGGGCATAGTTTTTGACCTGGGAGTCTCCACTATTCGACACCCCCACCCGGCCGAAATAAGTGTGTTCACGGACCACGGCTGTCTGCGGCTTGGTCATTCCAGCTCTGGAACTTTGGACTGTTAGATCGGCATCGTAGTACTCTTCGTTAAAAGTGAGAAAATGTGTGGTTTTTCCTTTGATCGAGTATTTCATATGCAAGCATTGGTTTTAATTGCGCCATTCCTACTGACGTCATTGTAATGAGTAATGTCCTATCTTCATTTCAGTTGGGAAAACTACCAAGACAGTCTTTCTGAGGATGTAAAAAGCAGGTGGAGAGTGAATGTCTGCCATTATAATGCAAACTCCCTAACCTGATTGTGCCTGATGTAGGCGAGGGGGCCTACCATTACAATGGAAATTCCCTAACCCAGTCTTCATATGAGAAAAGACTTTTGGTGATTACCCCGTCGCGTTTCTAGGGTAATGTTAAGTGCTATGCAATTTAATACAATCTTGGTCACAACAAGTACACTACCTAACCTAGAATTCTGTATACAATGTAAAATTCCGTAGCGAAGCACGAGTACATCAGCTAGTTTAATACTTAGTAGATATTGTAATAGGAGTTGAATGATGGCTGAGAAATGATATAATGGATGAAGAAATTTTCTCACGGAACTGGAGTGTGTATCGTAGGATAGGAATGGTGGGAGGGGGAGTATTCATTCTGGTGAAAGAAGAATTTGTAAGCTACGAAAATGTTAAAGATGAGAATCGTGAAATTCTAGGTGTAAGGCTCATTTCTAAAGATAATAGGCAACTTGATGTCTTTGGAGTGTACAGACCGGGAAAGGGTAGTGCTGACACGGATTCAGAATTATTTGATAAGATAATCAGCTATGTAGGAAACGACATGGAAAGGAATGTGATTGTAGCGGGAGATCTTAATTTACCAAATGTCAATTGGGAAGGAAATGCGACCGACAGGAAGCATGACCAACAAATGGCAAATAAGCTAATATGGGAAGGACAGCTGATTCAGAAAGTGAAAGAATCAACTAGTGGGAAAAATATCCTGGACGTGGTGCTGATGAGCTCTATAGAATAACCGAAGTAATAGATGGTATTAGTCACGGTAGCTAGAAGAGAAACGGTAGGTGTCACGAGACGGATGCGCAGTGGACTGCCGTGGTCGTGACGTCACTGGCCCGTCCCTCCCATTACACTACGCATTGTTTGGCGCGTAAATATCAGTCTATAATATCTTTGGTGTCGGTGATTTCACTCAAGCACTCAAGCAAGACATCTTTGTAGACTTAGTACAGTACCAGAAAATTGGGGACTTAAAATTCACTCATAAAATAACCGAACAACATTTGCTAATAAGTGATAGTCAACGACAAAACGTAAGAAAAGCTGCCGAACTTCTCTCTGGCACTGTGGCTAAGGCTATATCGTATATTTTATATGACCACCCCCTGCCTACAACAGTTACTCAGAGAATAAAGTTCCTATTACTGAGCAAAAGTGCATATGACATAATTAAAACTGCAAACTGCAACAGAGAAGGGTGTGAAACATTAACTGTAGATGTGCTCGACCGAGTACACTGTGCTGTTACTAATGACACCATAGAATCAGTCGAAACTAATTTGGAAATGTATGATTCAGAGTATGATGACTTTAATTGTATAGTTGACTCAATAATAGATCAGTTTACTGAGCAGCACAATCTCGAAGATTGCTCACATAATGAAAATAAGGACTTATTGAAAATGTTGGCGGGGTATATTGCATACCGAGTTACGAGAAAAGGAATCACCACTAGCTTCATCTACGGAGGCAAAACTGGAAAATGCATTAATTTTAGGAACCCTGACAGGATCTCGGCTTTGTCTAGAGGAGGCCTAATGAATCCATCTCCCCAGTGGTTCGACACTGTTTGCGAACTAGAAAAAGATTTTCAAAGGTTCCACGTAAATAGTCTAAGGAAGTGCCCAAGAGTGATGAAGGAACTGATAAATATCATTATAGTGAAGTCGACGACTTGACTGTTACGTGTTTTGTGAGAACTCGTTCATTTATTAGAATGAAAGAATGAAAGAACTGAATAAAATGAGAGAACTCAAGAGGTCAGTGAATGAAAGCTGGACTACGGATGCGTATGCTGACGCTGCACGGAAAGAATCGAAGAAAATGAACAAAATTAAGTCCTGAAAGGTAAGCCTAAATTAGTAGTAATGTTACTTTTGTTATGTAGATTTATTGTTGTTATTGATTTTCGTTAGTAAGTTAATAAAAAAGCAATAACGTTAGTGCAGTACTTACAATTTTCGGTAAAAGTAACAACATGCAGTATTTAATCTTGTGTATTTTATTTAGACTTTTTCGGTTAATATCATTTCTTGATTGTTAAGCTTTGGTTTATTTTATCTACACGTGTATAGGGTACTTACGTTAAATTCTTTCAAGTAATTGGGAACTGTAAATACTAACATTTCCAGTGTAATGAAGCATTTAAATATTATTTTTAAACTATTCTGGGTTTTAAAGTAGGTCTGCAATATTTACGAAAGCACACAAACAAAATAATAAAAGTAATAGTTTTTGCAATATCTTAGTGGTTTTCGTGTGAAAAAATTATATTACAACGTAAACGTATTTGTGATAAGGAAGATAAGCCGGGCGCTCCGCACACTGATTTGTAGTAAGTTACAGCCCCTGGCAGACGGCCCACGGTCCGCTGACGTCACACGCTCCTGACCGGCTGCGCGTGACACCTACCGCCTCTCTTCTAACTACCGTGCTTCAGAGGAAGTTGTCACACTATTCATTTCTATTCGTCCTGATAAGGGAAAAGGAGAGCCTGATGATGAAAGCTTGTATAGAGGGATAGCACTAGAGAACAACAACATGAAAATATATATACAAAAATCATTACTCAAAAACTTAACACATTAATAGAAGATCATCTTCCAGAGGGATAATTTGGGCTCAGGAAAGGCAGAGGAACTCTACAAGCTGCCGCTAATTTACTAGATGAGGTGCAAGCAGCCCTTAGGCATCAAAAAAGAAAATTTTATGCTGTATTCATTGACTTCAGTAAGGCCTTTGACTTGCTCAACAGATCGAAGCTAATAATCTCCTAGCTTACAATAGTATGACAATAGATGGTGGGATATCACTCTCTTCTCCTATCAGTCAAACAACGACACTGATAGGCCTTATGGTGACGGTGGGATAGGAAAGGCGTAGGAGTGGGATGGAAGCGGCCGTTCCCTTAATTAAGGTACAGCCCCAGCATTTGCCTGGTGTGAAAATGGGAAACCACGGGAAACCATTTTCAGGGCTGCCGACAGAAGGGCTCGAATCCACTGGCTCCCGGATGCAAGCTCACAACTGCGCTGCCCTAACCGCTAGGGAAACTAATAGGACAAGGTAAACACTCCCTAGAATATGTTGTGACATATATTTTTCTTTACCAACTAACAAAATATCTATACCCATACCCCTTACATTCTATATTTATTTATTTATTAGTGCCTTTTTTACAGTGGCAAAGTTAGGGCTCGAGGCCCTCTCGTATAGGCTACTTAACCACATACTAATCAAAATCTTAAACAAAATACTGAGATACGTAAAACAGTTAAAACTACAAAAATTAATAGTTTTAAAAATAAATTTAAATACATTACTAACTAAATTAATATTAAAACTAATTAATATTGAAAAGTGCGGCTGCATGGCTAAATGGTTAGCGAGTTAGCCTTTGGTCACAGGGGTCCTGGATTCGATTCCCAGCAGAGTCGGGAATTTTAACCATCATTGGTTAATTTCGCTAGCACGGGGTTGGGTGTATGTGTCGTCTTCATCATCATTACATTCTCATCCCGACGCGCAGGTCGCCTACAGGTGTCAAATAAAAATTCCTGCACCCGGCGAGCCTAACATGTCCTCGGACACTCCTGGCACTAAAAGCCATACGCCATTTCATTTCAATATTAAAAACTCTTAAAAATGACTAATCCTCAGGCACGCACACATTCACACTTCAACCATTCAGTCAGCTGTCCTCAGCAGGTAGTCTCGGCAGGTTTAATTTAATTTCGTGTGGCTATTTCTAGCCGAGTGCAGCCCTTGTAAGGCAGACCCTCCGATGAGGGTGGGCGGCATCTGCCATGTGTAGGTAACTGCGTGTTATTGTGGTGGAGGATAGTGTTATGTGTGGTGTGTGAGTTGCAGGGATGTTGGGGACAGCACAAACACTCAGCCCCCGGGCCATTGGAATTAACCAATGAAGGTTAAAATCCCCGACCCGGCCGGGAATCGAACCCGTGACCCTCTGAACCGAAGGCCAGTACGCTGACCATTCATCCAACGAGTAGGACGTCTCGGCAGGTGACCTTAAATCTTAATAAAGAGCTAGTTTCTCTGACCTGAGCTGACAGGGAATTCCATAATGTGACGCCGATCACCACAAATAATCTATTAATTGTATTTGTGCGGTGCAGTGGAATAGAAAGATAGGATCTAGAACGTGTATTTAAGTTGTGAAATGATGATAAAAAGGTGAATTTAGAAGAAATATACAGTGGCTGACTTTCAGCTAACACTCCTAAACACCATCGTTAAAGTGTGTAGCTGCCGACGTTTATCAGGCTGAACTACGGATGCGTATGCTGACGCTGCACGGAAAAAATCGAAGAAAATGAACAAAATTAAGTCCTGAAAGGTAAGCCTAAGTTAGTAGTAATGTTACTTTTGTTATGTAGATTTATTGTTGTTATTGATTTTCGTTAGTAAGTTAATAAAAAAGCAATAACGTTAGTACAGTACTTACAATTTTCGGTAAAAGTAACAACATGCAGTATTTAATCTTGTGTATTTTATTTAGACTTTTTCGGTTAATATCATTTCTTGATTGTTAAGCTTTGGTTTATTTTATCTACACGTGTATAGGATACTTACGTTAAATTCTTTCAAATAATTGGGAACTATAAATACTAACATTTCCAGTGTAATGAAGCATTTAAATATTATTGTTAAACTATTCTGGGTTTTAAAGTAGGTCTGCAATATTTACGAAAGCACACAAACAAAATAATAAAAGTAATAGTTTTTGCAATATCTTAGTGGTTTTCGTGTGAAAAAATTATATTACAACGTAAACGTATTTGTGATTTGTAGTAAGTTACAGCCCCTGGCAGACGGCCCACGGTCCGCTGACGTCACACGCTCCTGACAGGCTGCGCGTGACACCTACCGCCTCTCTTCTAACTACCGTGCTTCAGAGGAAGTTGTCACACTATTCATTTCTATTCGTCCTGATAAGCAAATTGTTAATTCGTTTCCCTCGCAAGCCTGGGGTGCAGAATATAGTAGTATAAAGTTACAGTTTTGTGACGCTAATATTCGTATGTATAATTGTTATTAACGTGCCAGAAACCAACGACATGGAGCTGTTGCCATTTCAACACCGTTTTGAGGGCCACCGACCAAAGTCGGGATTTGAACCTGCGAACTCGGACTCAGAAGGACAGCGTCTCAACCAACTGAACCACATGAAAAGGAGGCGTTTGTGATTATTGTTATAAATAGATTCAGTTAGTATGTTTACACAGGTATTATGAAGAGCATTTATTAAGGCGTACGTTTTCCAACTGTCCTAAATGCACGAGACCGGATGGAAGAACTAGCTGCAAGCTAAAGAGCCTTGCAGGGGTGTCGCTTCCTTCTCTGTACACTTTTCCAAACCAAACTCCATGGCGTAACAGCCCCGAAGGGCCATCGCCTACCAAGCGACCGCTGTTCAGCCCGAAGTCCTGCAAATTATGAGGTGCCCTGTGGTCAGCACGACGAATCCTCTCCGCCGTTATTCTAGGCTTTCTAGACCGGGGCCGTTATCTCACCGTCAGATAGCTCCTCAATTATAAGCTCGTGGGCTGAGTATACCTCGAACCAGTCCTCAGATCCAGGTAAAAACCCTGACCTGACCGGGAATCGAACCCGGGGCCTCCGGTAAGAGGCAGGCAAGCTACCCCTACACCGCGGGGTCGGCTTGTTACTTTCAGGTCACCTTATTTTAGAATTAGACTTAAGGCATCCTGCATTCGATGCCCGCCACTGACAGAGTTAAGAAAGGCATAGGATCGGGAAGATACAGCCTTGTTTGTGGGTGCAATAGAGTTGGCCATGAGTCTCCCGTGATCGAAATATCTACGACCTGGCAGGTAGTCACCTTCACGGGGCGTCGTACCAAAGTAGTTTTTTTTTTTTAGAAAAAAATAAATAAATGAAGATTCTACTTCCTCACAAACGAAGAACGATATCAATTTTACGAACAGTTTCAATAATGCAGCCGGTTTAGAGTACAGAAGCTATGATTTCGATTGTTGGATATAATTACATGGCAACAATCAAAACCATCAATATCTACAGAAAATCCGTCACCGCACTCGGTAGGACCGGCTTTCTTTTCATATCCACCGGGCGAGTTGGCCGTGCGGTTAAGGGCGCACAGCTGTGTGCTTGCATCCGCTTCAAACCCCACTGTCGGCAGCCCTAAAGATGGTTTTCCGTGGTTTCCCATTTTCACACCTTAATGACAGCTGATGGCGGAGCTGTTGAGGATCCAACCAGCCTTAGGGCTGAAGACTGAACATACAACATACAATTAAGGCTACGGCCGCTTCTTTCCCACTCCTAACCCTTTACTTTCCCATCGTTGCCATAAGACCTACGGTGCGACGTAAAGCAAATTCTAAATACAAAATAAAACATCTTTTCACAACCCCTTCCATGGAAAAGTATCCACGCTACTGGCCTAGACTTGGCCACTGAAATGATTTTGTGGGTACGCCACTGCATCCACTCACCATTTAAGGTACAAGGTAAACCCGAAGAATGGTTGATACTCAAAATACACCATCATAAATGATGCGGTTATTACTCAAAAGTACTAAACAAAGGTAAGGCACGCGACCTAGTGTTTTAAGTAGAATCTGTATCAATAGAACGTGACTTCCCACTTTAAAAATGTTTCATGCATCGATTGCGACTCAAGCCTGGGCCGTCTTGATGAGAAGATAGAACCATTGGAACTGAGTTATAACGTCCGCTAATTACAAGATAGTTACATGCACTTTTGATGGTGCCATTTGAAGTTCCAATCAGTCCCCGGGCATTTGACAAAATATATAGACCTACCTATAGAACTAAGGTACGCATCTGCGATCTGTCTTGCTATTAGAATTTTTAAAAAATCATAACTTACCGAGGATGCACATTATTTTGCCCTTAGTGACAAATAAAGTTATTATATGGCACAAAATGAGAAACTAACGTGCAGCTCACAATCCTGTCACAGTCTTCCGAACGCTGCAACTTAAACACAGCACATCTTTCAACCACATTACAACCCCAGTTTCCTGGAACTGATCTGCAAAAGCTGACACGATGTTGTTCAACTGTTTCTGGCTGTGGACCCCGTTATCTCGGTGGTCACGTTCCGGCCCCCTACTGAGTAATCCCTGGCTAATTGCCCCTTTCCTCATCTTTTGGCATTTGTCAACACATTCCCAATACTGAGGCCTCTACAGTGAAATATTCCCGCGCAACACAATCCTAAGTGTCTTCCTTTCATTCAAGCAGTACAAATATGGAGAATTATGAATGGCCATATTGAGCCCTGCTAGTAGATTCTTTGTCGCTACATTAATTCGTCATTTCGGCGTAAGTTTTAAGTTGTTCGTATCGTACGTAAAACAACGGCTGATCCTCGCTCTAGTTTCAGGAAACATTTGGGGGGGGGGGCGGCCCCACTGGACCCCCCCCCCTTGGCTACGCCAGTGGTACATGTAATACGGTACTGTACTTTAAAATATGAATAGGGTATTTCGCATGACGCAGTTTTGGATTTTTCTTGATTGCCCTAAGTTCACTGTAGACATCCGGGAAATGCTTTTCCAGGAACATGGCATAAAGTTTTAATGTATCTAGAGCAGTTGAAAAATATCTGGCTTTTCTACCGTATTTCCCATAATGGCATACACTATATGGAACGCTTTCAAGGTGAACCCTGATCTTCTGCACTATGTCTGTGGTTTTCCTGTTTGGTCTTGTGTTGTGTTTTTTCAGCAAGTCTATCAGGACCTCTCCTGCATACTTGAGATCAGAAAGTCTCGTTACCCACTTTACATCAACACCATGGAGACTAGCAAACCCCTCCATACAGACTTCCTTCACAACTTCACAAATATGAATCTGAAAAGAATGATATTTTGCTAAGAACATAATATGATTGGTCATAAATATTTCCCAAAAATAGAGAAGTAAAACAATATTCACATCTCAATATTTAAAAGAAAATGTAATACCTCATATATGCAGTGGATTTTTCTGTCTTTTTTTTTCCACTTTGAGACACATGTGGTGTTTTTGTAGGGTTAACCTTTATTAGGTTCTGTAAGAATGCATCTTGAGCTTTCTGATCTCCAAAACTGTTGAAGTTGTTGAGTATTCTGCGTTTCATGTTTCTGCGTTTTATGTTGTCAGTGAAACTTATTAGACAACGTCGCATGCATCTGAAAAAAACCATAGACCCTATATAACACTGTGCAGCACAAATGCACAAGGACACAATAATTCACGGTTCAAAATGTAAAGAGCAGTCATTCTTGATATATCATAGTGTCAATGTCTTAAGAATAATCTTTAAAACCTGTCCAAATAGCTGCAGAATACAATATTATTACAAACATGCAATACAATTTACCTGCATTTGGTTTCTGTGCATCTGATCTGACAGGAATCGTAACTTTCTTCTTGTTTAGATATTCTTTCCCTTCTGCTCTCAGTTTCTTTCTTTTTTTATCGCTTCGTGTAGACGGATCACTACGCCTATTAGGTCTTAATTCAGTATCATTATCAGACATTCTTAAGTCAATAATAACAGCATGACAAACCAACACCACACATTAACAGAAAGAGGTTATCTAACATTACCAGCAAAACATTTCCCGCCTTCTCACTCCTGCCACAGACTACCAACTGTCTAAGCAATGTAGGTTCTAACCTGACACCTATGGGAGTACCGGTAATTTCAGACATGAACAACACATAATTATTCAAAAGAGTGCATTATTGTAGTAGAGTATTATTAGTATAAAACATTCCAGCCGGCTGAATAAGGGCCCAAATATAAACTCTAGGTCCCTTCTTCTACAAAATGAAAACATTAGACTTATAACAAAGTCCCAAGTGGAATAATTGGGCCCTTCTATCAACCATCCACTTTAATGTGTGACTCATCCGTAAAGTATAAGAATGGCTGGGCCCCTGTTCTACTCACCAGAGGTGAGTAACAGCTTCATTTATATTGCAACGTAGATGCTCACTAAGGAAGGATTCTTGGATATTCCATCGCTAAGGGGCATGTCTAGATCTCAAAATCTTAACAGTTTAAAGACATGAATATTGGTATATGGAATCTCCCCTAAAATAAAGAAACACGCACAGTATTTTTTGTCTACGGAAAACCCCCTTAAAGGGGGTAAAAAGAAGTGAAAAAGGGGTTGAATCCTTTTTCGGAAGATACTTACATCTAAAAACTGAAGATGTTACGTACGTGAAAATTGGTATACGAAATCTATATAAATAAAGTTGTAGGAGGTCCGCTGTCTGTGATTTCGTTTGTTTTGCAAATTTTTCAGATATTTATCCGATTTAGGTCAACTCAAGACCGTATCAGTGGTTTTTAGCTTTCGTGTCTGTTTGTCTGTTTGTTCCACCATCACGGCGAAACGGCTGGATAGATCTCGATCAAACTTGATATAATAGAGTAGGCCTATACTGATCCAGGGGAAGGTTTGGGTATGCATATGATTTGGAAATCACTGAATAGAATGGGGGTTTATAGTGAAACCACAACAGTTTTCTTCAATTTTCTCTTATACTATTGATTTTCTGTAAAATCCGTGGACTGCATGTGAAACGTCCCTTCATTTTAAATGACTTTTTTTTGGAGCATAATTTCGCTTACTCTTCAAATGACGGAGAAAATTACTACTTTGTGCGGATTTCATGCTCTGAATTGAGTGGCTGACAGTCCGACAACGAACCTACCGGTTACCATGACAACGTCTCTGGTTGCTTGCCAGCAGTGAAGTAACATAGGTCAATGTCATTTTCTTCAAAATTCCTATAAACTCGTGGTTGTTCCTTGCGTAGAAGGCGAGAGAGACGTCATGCTGCCATTCTGCAGAATATTTGCGGAATCCCGTTGGAGGTTACAATCGTCGTCGAATAGCTTTAAAGGGGCTGTTAACATTTGAACAGTACAGCGGAGTGTAGCCCAAGATTTCACACCGTAAGGTGTTTTCTGGCATTTGCTATAAATTTTACTGCATTTCTCTTCTATTTCTGTTTTTCGCTTTAATTTATTGCCTCTGTCTTTCCTCTTTAGACTAAAGTAATAACACCATAAGTCATCCTCTTATCTGTTTACCTAAGAATCCCTGCGCCTAAATTTCTCCTCTGTTTCTGCCTTCTTATATCCTAACTCATTTCATCACAATTTACAATTTACAATACATCCACTTGGTATTTACATAGGGCTATTTGTCCCATCCGGCTGTCATCAGTTATAATCCTAGTTTCTATTAATTTCAACTTTGTTAACTGTAGTATGTTCTTCCTTAATTATTCCGTATGTATGCGAGTGCAAATCCAGAAACCTGGACACTCTTTCCTCTGAGGAAAAATTTCACTCTGTTCAAATGTATAACTTTTTGGCCCCGAAACAAATGGGGGCAGTTTCAATGACGGTGCAGACCTTCGTTTCGGAATAATTGGTGGTTAAACGGTAAGTCGTATCACAAAACAGAATGCACAGTCACGTTTCAATTTCGAGAGACCTACAACTTCGCTCCTATGACATATTGTCGTATCTCGATCCCTTATACGTTAGATAGAGCTGTATTTCTCAATTTTAAGTCAATTTTGTACTTTTTACACGTATATCGTATCGTTTGGCACACTTATAGGAAAGACGCAATCATCAAATTTAGTACGCACATTGACACGACCAACGGTCATATGTCAGCCAATTTTTTATTACATTACAATACAATACAATACAATACAATACAATACAATACAATACAATACAATACAATACAATACAATACAATACAATACAATGGATTTGTCTGGCAAGATTAAGGCCATTAGGCCCTCTCTTCCATCTAACCAGAAAATACAGTATCTGCATGTGCAGAATTAAAATAAATACACTTGCAATTGAAACACCTTGCAACTAATAAACAATACAATATTATGATAACAATAACAATAAAAATAGGAAAAAAGGAGAATGATGGTGATGATGATGATGATGATGATGAAGAGGATTATTTACACAATTATGACATGATTAGCTAATTTCTATTAACCTTGGTAATAACAGTGAGATTATATAAAATTTATAGTTTGAGGAAGGCTAAATCTACAATATTTCCATAACATACGAATAAAAAATTAGGACTTCATCAACGTATTACTTGTAGGTAGCGGTGATAGACTTGTCTAAAACTAGCAGGTCAGGCTCCTCTGAGAGAGACGGGTAGTGTATTCTATTGTCGTGCCGAAGAAATAACAAATGAGTTTGTGTATCGTGTGGTGAGGTGAGGTGAGGTGGGGTAGATAGGAATGTATTACTGTTGTAACCAAGGTTGAGATTTACAAAACACAACTTTATTATTCGCTTCAAATGCAAAATACACTATTTACACAAATAAAAATGAAATTTAACTTGAAGCAAATGAATTAGGAATCTTGAGAAAGAGTCTATCTTTTGTACACTATATACAAGTTTACAGTATTTACATCCACTTCTATCTCGAAAAGATAGTCCTTGATATGAAAAGTCGATAGTCGAAAACTATCAGAAGTACTGACATAAATGTTTTGGAAAGTCCTTCCTTGTTGAGTTCATAAAGGCAAGTTCAATGTTGGAAGAATTCTTACTTGGCGAAACCAAGGGAGCTTGCATTAATTAGGGAAATATAACGGTATGTAATAGTATGACTGGATATGGGCAGCGGAAGAGGAGCGGTGACCAGAGGTGAGACCTCGTACTGCCAGAAATTCAGTCCACCTGGTGGAAGCACATTTTCAAGAGGAGTAGCCTCCGTGCTCGACGTAGGGTGTATTCTGGAGCTGGACACCGGGGCAAGTGGGCCTCTGGACAGGCTGGGAGTTCCTCTTTATAGTACACACACGACTGTTCAGGCACGCGCACTGAGGGCTGCGCGTCGAGGCTAGAAGAATGACACTTGGCGCGCGTGTAGCTGGCTGGCGGAGCGAGAAGGGAGCGCCGGACATACAACAATTACATTTTGAACGTGTTCCGAAACTGTGATTGGATGAGAGGTGGTGAAATTGACTGTACAAGTAGGGAGGTGAGCATGAGGAGAGTATTCGATGAAGAAGGCATATAGCATGAAGATGACGGCTTTGTTTGAGTTTTAGCCAACCGAGTTCATCGTAGGCAGGTGTAACATGGTCAAAGTAACGTAGATCACATATATAGCGAACACAGGCATTTTGCGCGCGTTGTAGTTTGTCGTTAAGAGTAGCAGTTAGGTCGTTGTACACGGCGTCACAGTAGTCGCAATGAGGTAATACCAGAGTGCAAATGAAGCGTTTTTTAATACTCGGGAAAATATGTTGCGGAATCTTCTAAGTGAGTTCAGTGTCGCAAATACTTTCCTGGAGATGCTGGTAACCTGCATACTTACTTACTTACCTGGACCTTGTCGATCACTTGTCTCCTCCAGTTGTCTCTCGAAGTGGCCAGCCTTCTCCAGTTCCGTATTCCTAGTCTTCTCATCTCCACCTCTACATCGTAATCTTGGTCGTCTCACTGAGTGGCTTCCCTCGGGCTTGGTGGCTAACACCTTCCTTGGCACTCGCTGTTCCTCCATTCGCTGCACCTGTCCCAACCACCGCAATCTTCTAATCTTTATATTTGCTGGTAACCTGCTGCTTCCAAGAAACACCGAGATCTTCGACAGATTCACTGAAATCAACGGCTGAATTTTGTAGGTAGAGTTTTGGTAAAGTGAAGTTGCTTATGGTTTTTGAACAAAGCCGAGGATGTGAAATTATTATAGCTTGAGATTTTACGTTATTTAAACTAAGTCCATGCATGTCAGTACAGTTACAGATTTCTTGTAAGTCTCTGTTGAAATTTTTAATTTCATCGGTTAGTCTTTCCGGTTCACAGTGCAAGTATACCGCTAACTGTATATCGTCAGCGTACATGTGGTGTCTGCAACTGTTTACCGACGACGTAATATCATTGATATAGACGGAAAATAGAAGAGGTCCTAGGACAGACCCCTGTGGAACACAGACCTCTACGGATCGCCAGGATGAATATTCATTATTGTTATTTCTTGCACACTGAAGACGACCGCGGATGAATGAATTCATCCACTGAAGCCTGTTTATCGAGAACTGGAATTTAAATAGTCTGGAAAGTAGTATGTCTATGTCAACTGAGTCAAAATCTTTAGAGAAGTCGAGAAGAGCTAGGATGGTAATTTGTCTTTTGTCCATCGCATTGCGAATGTCGTCTGTAACCTTAAGTAGTACAGTATTAGTGCTGTGGTTACGTCGAAAACCAGACTGGTGTTCGTAAAGGATATCGTGTGTTTGCAAGTAGTTTGAGAC
This sequence comes from Anabrus simplex, assembly GCF_040414725.1. Classification (NCBI taxonomy): domain Eukaryota; kingdom Metazoa; phylum Arthropoda; class Insecta; order Orthoptera; family Tettigoniidae; genus Anabrus; species Anabrus simplex. The sequence goes on along the minus strand of NC_090267.1, from coordinate 231,977,292 downwards.
TTGTTGGTGTACAATGAATTCTAGGGCTTTTGAAAGGACCGATAATATGCTCCAAGGTCTATAGTCGGTTACATCTTCGGGCGGTGATTTTTTTAGCGAGCGGGACGACGTCGGCAGCTTTCCGTAAGGAGGGATACGCGCCAGTCATTAGTGAATGGTTAAAGATGTAAGTTATAGTAGGTAAAATTATGTCAATTATTGTCTTAATAAGTTCTATTTCTGTGTTATTTATCCCTTTGGACTTCGATTTTATTCTAAATATGGCTTGTTTAACTTGCGAGAGTGTCACATGTGAAAAGTAGAATTTTTCTCTGTCGGCGCAGGGATAGATAGATAGATAATGCCTTTATTGGTGGTGAAGTTAGGGCTCAAGGCCCTCTCTTACACTTAACCACTAGATGAGTATACATATACATAACTTATAATTTCGAATACAAATAAAACAAATAATACTAATAGCAATAATAATAATAATAATAATAATAATAATAATAATAATAATAATAATAATAATAATAATAATAATAATAATAATAATAATAATAATAATGAAAGAATCCTTAATTTTAAAATACACAAAATAACGTACACTTAAATTATGTAACTGCAGTAATCCATTCATTCATCCCATTCATTCCTTCATTCACTCAACAATTATCCAGCAAGTCAGCGGGATCTACCCAGCAAATGCTCCCGGCACTTTAAACTTGCGATGAGAAGGATTTTCTCTAATGTTCGCAGGTAGCGAATTCCATGACCTAGACACAGAGATTATGAAGGAGCGGTTGTACACAGCAGTGCGGTTTATAGGTATGGCAAGAGAGGAATCAGATCTTGTATTGTGTTCATGATAGGACGAGAGGTAAGAAAAAGATGAAGACAGATAGTCGGGAGTATTAGTGGAAAGAACTTTGTGCAGAAGCGATAGCATGTGAAGTTCACGGCGCTGGTGCACTCGAAGCCACGACAGCTCCTTATAATAAGGTGATATATGAGCATCATATCGCAGATTAAAGATATATCTTATGCAGCTGTTCAGGCTCCGGTCCAGTTTCTTGTTACTGTCCCAGGTTATTCCAGTCAACACAGTGCACGGGCTGAGTGGCTCAGACGGTTGAGGCGCTGAACTTCTGACTCCAACTTGGCAGGTCCGTTCCTGGCTCATTGCGGTGGTATTTGAAGATGCTCAAATAAGTCAGTCTCGTGCCTGTAGAGAACTCCTGCGAGAGTAAACGTAGTTAGTAGGTCGTAAAGCAAATAGCATTATTATCGGTCTACAAAGCCAAGAATAACGGCCGAGAGGATTCGTCGTGCTGACCACACGCAACTTCGTAAACTGCAGGCCTTCGGGCTGAGCAGCGGTCGCTTGGTAGGTCAAGGCCCTTCAAGGGCTGTATTGCCATGGGGTTTGGTTTGGTTTGGTTAGGTGCAGGGGAGTTGTAATTGCTGTATAATGTTCTATGTTTCCTTTCTCTGTCACTGGTATGTCCGGGAGTGGTAAAATATGTATTGAGGGAGTCCAGGGATATGTCAATAGGATGATCGTCTCTTTGTTTACCTATTCCCATGGGGTATTAGTTCTTTCCAAGCCGTAGGAGGTCTAGTATTTTGTTTTAACAGGGCATGTGCATGTGCATGTCTAAGTCTAGCGTTGCGTACTGCCTGCGATGTTTTATTTCGTAGCCGTTTAAATGCGTCAAAATTGTCTTGTATCGGTTGTCGCTTAAACTTTCTGTGTGCAGCGTCTCGTCTTGCCATTAACTCCTTTAGCTCCAGGTTTAGTCGTGGTGCTGGGGCTCTGTTACCCGTACTGTTTTCGGCGGGGCGTGTCAATCATAGAGCGCTGTCAGATATTCGTTAAATATGTTTAATGTCAATGTCGTCAACTGTCAGTATATGGTGCCATGGAACATCTAGTGCGCCTTCAGTGAACATACTGTAGTCAATTTTAGGAGATCTCTGAATGTAATAGTCCTTGGTTTTGTCTTTTGAGTCTTTAAGGAGTAGGATATGTGACAACATAATATACAAAAGCCGCCAAGTCCAATTTCTGACATTTTGAAGCTGTATACGCCATTCTCCTTCAGCCTTTTCATTTAGTCCTTGTGCCACATGTTCCTTGAAACAATCCCTCACACTCTTTTCTTTCAACTTGTCTAGATCCCATCTTTTGCATTCTTTCCTTTCTTCAATTTCTTCAGCTTCAGATGGCATTTCATGACCAACAAGTTGTGGTCAGAGTCCACGTCTGCTCCTGGGAAAGTTTTGCAATCCAACACCTGGTTCCTGAATCTCTGTCTAATCATAATGAAGTCTATTTGATATCTTCCAGTGTCTCCAGGTCTCGTCCACGTATACAGCCGTCGTTTGTGGTGTTTGAACCAAGTATTGGCAAGGACTTAATTATGATCAGTGCAGGATTCAACCAGGCGAGTTCATCTTTCGTTCCTTTGTCCCAATCCGCATTCTCCTACTGTATTACCTTCTCTTCCTTGGCCTACCACTGCATTCCAGTCTCCCATCACAATTAGATTCTCGTCACCTTTTACATATTGTATTAAATCTTCTATCTCTTCATATATTCTTTCGATTTCCTCGTCATCCGCTGAACTAGTAGGCATATAGGCCTGCACTATTGTGGTGGGCAATGGTTTGGTGTCTATCTTGACAACAATAATTCTTTCACTATGCTGGTCGTAGCTTACCCGCTGCCCTATTTTCTTATTCATTATTAAACCAACTCCAGCATTTCCCTTGTTTGATTTCGTGTTGATAATTCGGTAGTCACCTGACCAAAAATCCTGTTCTTCCTGCCAACGTTGTGAGTTACTACAATCAAATATCACACTAGAGAGATAACAATGCGCTCTTGTGGGGACTTTCGTAAGTTACTGTAAGCAAATGACGAACAGATCCCGGCAGTCACGCGGGGGGGGGGGGGGGACTTGGCAAGTGCACGCTCTCACGTGGACCTTCGTTAGTAACTGATTGCAAATGACGAACAGATCGCGTAAGAGATATATCACCTACGCGGCGACTCCTCGAGTTACTCTAATCAAAAGACTAACAGATCCCGCTTCTGATATATCCGACTACTGTTGCAGAGGTTGTGCCGCCTAGCAGCTAGTTGGTAAACATAGTCAACAGATTACGCATTAGCACAATACACACTGACTGACAGAGCAAATGCAACACCAAGAAGGAGTGGTCAGAACTTTATGCCAATTGCAGGGTAGACTGACGTCACTGAGGTATGCTCATGATGTGAAATGCGCCGCTGTGCTGCGGACGTAGCGAACGATAAATGGGACACGGCGTTGGCGAATGGCCCACTTCGTACCGTGATTTCTCAGCCGACAGTCATTGTAGAACGTGTTGTCGTGTGCCACAGGACACGTGTATAGCTAAGAATGCCAGGCCGCCGTCAACGGAGGCATTTCCAGCAGACAGACGACTTTACGAGGGGTATGGTGATCGGGCTGAGAAGGGCAGGTTGGTCGCTTCGTCAAATCGCAGCCGATACCCATAGGGATGTGTCCACGGTGCAGCGCCTGTGGCGAAGATGGTTGGCGCAGGGACATGTGGCACGTGCGAGGGGTCCAGGCGCAGCCCGAGTGACGTCAGCACGCGAGGATCGGCGCATCCGCCGCCAAGCGGTGGCAGCCCCGCACGCCAAGTCAACCGCCATTCTTCAGCATGTGCAAGACACCCTGGCTGTTCAAATATCGACCAGAACAATTTCCCGTCGATTGGTTGAAGAAGGCCTGCACTCCCGGCGTCCGCTCAGAAGACTACCATTGACTCCACAGCATAGACTTGCACGCCTGGCATGGTGCCGGGCTAGAGCGACTTGGATGAGGGAATGGCGGAACGTCGTGTTCTCCGATGAGTCACGCTTCTGTTCTGTCAGTGATAGTCACCGCAGACGAGTGTGGCGTCGGCGTGGAGAAAGGTCAAATCCGGCAGTAACTGTGGAGCGCCTTATCGCTAGACAACGCGGCATCATGGTTTGGGGCGCTATTGCGTATGATTCCACGTCACCTCTAGTGCGTATTCAAGGCACGTTAAATGCCCACCGCTACGTGCAGCATGTGCTGCGGCCGGTGGCACTCCCGTACCTTCAGGGGCTGCCCAATGCTCTGTTTCAGCAGGATAATGCCCGCCCACACACTGCTCGCATCTCCCAACAGGCTCTACGAGGTGTACAGATGCTTCCGTGGCCAGCGTACTCTCCGGATCTCTCACCAATCGAACACGTGTGGGATCTCATTGGACGCCGTTTGAAAACTCTGCCCCAGCCTCGTACGGACGACCAACTGTGGCAAATGGTTGACAGAGAATGGAGAACCATCCCTCAGGACACCATCCGCACTCTTATTGACTCTGTACCTCGACGTGTTTCTGAGTGCATCGCCGCTCGCGGTGGTCCTACATCCTACTGAGTCGATGCCGTGCGCATTGTGTAACCTGCATATCGGTTTGAAATAAACATCAATTATTCATCCGTGCCGTCTCTGTTTTTTCCCCAACGTTCATCCCTTTCGAACCACTCCTCCTTGGTGTTTCATTGTCACTGTCAGTCAGTGTATGATGAAGAGTAATTTTCAAGTCTCCTGAGTCATTCTTCTTTTTAATAATAATAATAATAATAATAATAATAATAATAATAATGATAATACGGTTTTTCTAGTAGGAAAGAAGAAGACATAGCCTTCTCCTATCAAATACCATACTAAGGTCTGCCCATGGCTTTACGTCTCCATCCGACAGACAAATCACCATCATCACGGTAATATACACTCACAGAGAGGATTGACGAAATAGAATGATGTCCAAACTTTTCTTCGTGTGCTCTGGTTTTCTCTATCATTTTTTATTTCAGCAACTCACTAATATTATTTAATTTTATACGACTGTTATTAATCATTCTCCTCAGCGGAGAGCGGCTTTTAGCAGGCACGGTAAGCATTGCGATGTAGAAATACGCAAGGTGACTCACTCTTCCTACACACATAGTTTTAAGCTTACGTTTGATGATAAGCATAAGGGGTGATCATAGTTTGTCTCGGAGGAGTATACAAAATACTCTCGTTGTTTTTACAGCTAGATGATCTCCTCACACTAACTCTATATGGAGAGATTTAATCAGTATTACGTGTTTCCGTAGTAGTAGTAGCAGTAGTAGTTGATTGTACAGCATGTTCTCTGAATATGAAGAGGAAAGTATTGGGATAAACACAAACAGTCTCCGAACCAGAACAATTATTCAAATGAGAATAAAATCTCTAACTTAGACAAGAATCGAACCCGAGAAACCTCTGAAACGAAGGCTTCAACGCTATTGAGGTATGGAGGTCGACGATAATAATAATAATAATAATAATAATAATAATAATAATAATAATAATAATAATAATAATAATAATAATAATAGCCGGGCTGAGTGGCGTAGCTATGCATTTTCAAAAACAATGGATGATTAGTGAGCATTTTCCCACGAGGTCATTGACCCCTAGTTGAGTAGTAAGGCTATGCAGGTTCTATACCATTGAATAACGTCATAACCTTGCGTACGAGAGCAAGCCTAACCTCACAGACTCCGTTGGAGGGGCCTAATTGGTCAGGGAATGATCTGGGGTGCTTCTGACCTCCTATGTGAGGTTATGACGTCATATGCATAGGTACGAGGCAAATGCTAAACTCACTGGCCAACGTGGAGTGTTTTTGACCGCTAGGTGAGGCAGCAGTGAGGTTAGGCCCTGTTAAGGTGGCAGCACTCTGGTTAGCAACGTTCACTTGTTCTAAATCCATGCCCACATGGTTAGGACCTGTCATCGTGACAGCTGTCAAAAGCATGTTGATTTTAAATTCCGCGCCCCTCTGTGCTTAAGTTGGCAACAATCAGGTTAGGCCCAGTCAAGATGACAGCAGTGAGGTTAACTGCGTTCACTTGTTCAACAAGTGCACGTGGTTAGGACCTGTCATCTTGACAGCTGTTAAAAGCACGTGGATTTAAATTCCGCGTGCCACGTGCTTGAGGTGCCAACAATGAAGTTAGGCCCTGACAACATGGCAGCACTGAGGTTAGCAGCGCCCACGTGTTTAAAAGACTGAGGTTAGGGTACATCAAGATGACAGCTGCCAAGATGACAGCTGTCAAAAGCACGTGGCATTGTTTGTAAAAAAGATCACGTGGTCGTGACGTCACGGTCACGTGATCACGACGTCATGTGGTCATTGACCCGGCCAAGGTCGGTTGCTGACTCAGCAGAATAGATGCTGACGCCATGGCTCTGAACCCATATAGTGCATACAACTGATCTGTCAAGATCCATTTTTATACCCGGATGCCCTTCCTGGTGTCAACCTCATCAGGGAAGATAATAATATGAAATAAATGACACGATATATGATAGTAGGAAGGGAGAGGGTAAAACCCGGTAGTGTCACATAGCCTTCTCCTGTCGAATAGCATCGAGAGGTCTGCTCAAGGCGTTACGTCTCCATCCGACGGGCAAATGACCATCAACACTCCTCCTCCTAAAACGCATTTGTACTTGTTTAAGTACCTGCGCCAGAGTGGACTCCGTTTCAGACCTTGTACCACTCTTCAAATACCGTAACAGAGTTGCAAATCAAGCACAATTGTACATACTTTATGTGTAGTTCTATAACAGCGGGACTGAGTACGTGTCATACTAAGGTAACACTGCTTTAACATGCAGCGATCACGTCGACATGGTTATGCATGTTTAGACTTGTTCGTTATCAAGGCCACTCTCTAGTAAACTCAAGCCTGTATATATGCTATAAGTGAGAATATTTTCTTTAGTGTCTAGGGTACATCATGACAAGAACATCAATAGTTGATGTACAAGGCTTTAAAGTGAACGGCAACAACTTTGTGTTCAAAGAGGTGGTGTGTTATATTGCACCGTGTTGTGGGTGCCAAAACTCGTCAGTTTAGTATTTAAAGATGGCGTGGGAGGTCATCAGTAGATGAATAAGTTTGAGTGGTGTCTTTAAAAGTAGGAAATATCATAATATTAAGATAAAGTTGGAATTCAAGAGGACAAATTGGGGCAAATATTCGTTTATAGGAAGGGGAGTTAGGGATTGGAATAACTTACCAAGTGAGATGTTCAATCATTTTCCAATTTCTTTGTGATCATTTAAGAAAAGGCTAGGAAAACAACAAATAGGGAATTTGCCACCTAGGCGACTGCCCTAAATGCAGATCAGTAGTAATTGATCCTGAGCTGACTGAAGCAACCAGTTACAATACCGAAACCTAGCGAAACTGTCAGTTCCTCTTAAATATTTGGCAAGGGTGGGTTTGTATTGTTTTGCTTTTAACAGTTTTGTTGTTTTGTGGGCAGACGATAATGACACATTAGCTTGTACGTCGAGGTGCGACATTGATTTTGTTGGAGTTCTTTCCAAGAGAGCTCCTATTTCGTCAAGCTTTTCCTGTGTTAAGACGGTTCGTGTCCTGTGTGATTTCTTGTTAAGAATGGACCCGGTGGTGCGGAACTTCCTTGCTAATTTACGTACCGTACTCCTTTGGGGAGGGAGGACGCCAGAAAATTTGAGAATGAATCGAAAGAGGCATTCTGTACAAGTAGAATGCTTCGCATAGCGCAGCACAATGAATACACGCTGTTCTACTGTATACATCACTCGTTAAACATACGATTACTTCAGTATTCCAACAGAAACACACTGAACACGCTACCATTACCATAGACGCTGAACTAGACTATTGCTGTGAAGCAATGGTGATCGCTACCGTACTGCATTAGATCATCTTAGCTGGTCATGAAGCAATAAATCTCTCAGCAAATGAGTCACCAGGCCGCACTATCGCCTTCCGTGCGTGTTCCCCTAACACACGGAACGAGCTGTCCGACTCGTTGGCTGAATGGTCAGCGTACTGGCCTTCGGTTCAGAGGGTTCTGGGTTCGATTCCCGGCCGGGTCAGGGATTTTAACATTCATTGGTTAACTCCAATGTCCCGGGGGCTGGGTGTTTGTGCTGTCCCCAACATCCCTGCAACTCGCACACCACACATTACACTATCCTCCACCACAATAACACGCAGTTACCTACACATGGCAGATGCCGCCCGCCCTCATCGGAGGGTCAACCTTACAAGGGCTGCACTCGGCTAGAAATAGCCACACGAAATTATTATTATTATATATACGGAACGAGCTAGAAACAGTCCCTGTATTACTGTTGCTAAAATGTTTTCATTCCTCCCCTGAAGGGGGAGATGGGCCTCCTAGCCGGTAACGCCGTCTCTCAGGCCAGGATATGTGTTGCAGTGAAGGAGATGTGTGGAGAAAGTGAGGGGTTGGTGGCCGTGGCCTATACAAGGAACTGTCCCAGCATTTGCCTTAGTGCAAGAGAATGGAAAACTACGGAAAACCATTCTCAGACAACCGACGGTGGGAGCCAACCGTGAGGTTCAGCTCTTTCCCGTCTCCCGAATACAGTGGCGTAGAACCACGGTAGAGCTGTGGCCACCCCTCCTCTGCTCGGTTGGCCAGTCAGAGTGCAGAGCTGTTGGTCCATGGCCACTTCTGGGACGAGACGCCCTAACGAATGTCATAGTACTGCGAATATGGACCAGTCGGACCCAATATGCATTCGTTCAGACTGTGTAGCGCCAAGCGGTCGGACAGCTCAACTATACGACTACCTTCGTTGGACCTAGCGTAAACGGGGAATGGAGACCTTTGGTTCGAATCCCACTGACGGCAGCCCTGAAGATGATTATCCATCGTTTCTTATTTTCACACGAGGCAAAAGCCACAACCGCTTCCATTCCTCGCTCTTTGTTATCCCATCGGCACCCTAAGACCTATCTGTGTCGGTACGACCTAAAGCAAATTGCAGAAAATACAAAACAAATACATACTACATACCTTCAGTGCAAAGTCTAGCGGTGATTATCACGGCGAAGTGAATGTCACCACATTTAAGAACTGGTTTGAGAACATGTTCATGCCGTTTATTAAACGGGACTCTGTAACAGTGATGGGCAATGCGATTTATCTCTCCAGGGTACTTGCTTATTGAAGATGCTTAACGAGCTCTTATTATTATTATTATTATTATTATTATTATTATTATTATTATTATTATTTAGAAATTAAGGACTATATGCTTATCGAAGATGCTTAACGAGCTATTATTATTATTTAGAAATTAAGGTCTATATGCTTACTGAAGATGCTTAACGAGCTATTGTTATTATTATTATTATTATTATTATTATGTAGAAATTAACGACTATATGCTTATTGAAGATGCTTAACGAGCTGCTATTATTATTATTATTATTATTATTATTATTATTATTATTATTATTATTATTATCATCATCAGCATCTGTTTACCCTCCAGGTTCGGTTTTCCCCTCGGACTCAGCGAGGGATACCACCTCTACCGCCGCAAGTGCAGTGTCCTGGAGCTTCAGACTCTTGGTCGGGGATACAACTAGGGAGAATGACCAGTACCTCGCCCAGGCGGCCTCACCTGCTATGCTGAACAGGGGCCTAGTGGAGGGATGGGAAGTCTGGAAGAGATAGACAAGGAAGAGGGAAGGAAGCGGCCGTGGCCTTAAGTTAGGTACCATCCCGGCATTTGCCTGGAGGAGAAGGTGGAAAGCACGGAAAACCACTTCCAGGATGGCTGAGGTGGGGATCGAACCCACCTCTACTCAGTTGACTTCCCGAGGCCGAGTAGACCCCGTTCCAGCCCTCGTACCACTTTTCAAATTTCGTGGCAGAGCCGGGAATCGAACCCGGACCTCCGGGGGTGGCAGCTAATCACGCTAACCACTACACCACAGAGGCGGACAATCAATCAATCAATCAATCAATCAATCAATCAATCAATCAATCAATCAATCAATCAATCAATCAATCAATCAATCAATCAATCAATCAATCAATAATACTGATCTGCATTTAGGGCAGTCGCTCAGGTGGCAGATTCCCTATCTGTTGTTTTCCTAGCCTTTTCTTAAATGATTGCAAAGATTTTCACGCGTTGTGTGATTATTATTGTCCCATTCAAACATTTCCTATCCCAGAAATCGTTGTCTAAAGTTTCCAAATTTAGGCTTGTCTACCAGTGTCTATCTTTTCCATGAAGTATAATAGTATCAAATGCGGAGCGCTTAGAGATCTATACTGTACACAGCCTGATTGAACAGAAGCCTCGTTACTCAGTGTGAACAGTGAGGAAGTGGAAGGCTTTCAGTAGGTAGACTATACTGTATAAATGCCGTATTTAGTTGCATACTCTTTTTGTGAAAAAATGCCTATTTCGATTTGTTCTATAACAGGGGTTTTCATCCTTTGTAAGATTGCGAGCACGGAGCGAGTTGGCCGTGCGGTTAGGGTCGCATCGCTGTGAGCTTGCATTCGCGAGGTGATGGGTTCGTATCCCACTATCGGCAGCCCTGAAGGTGGTTTTCTATAGTTTCCCATTTTCACACGAGGCAAATGCCACGGCCCCTTCCTTCGAAATCGTAACTCTTTTCCATCCTTGCGTCGTCTAAATATTGCTTGAATATTTATGTGCTTATTATAGATTTTCTTAAAATATGTATTTACATTTTAAAAATGTGAAAATATGTGTTTTTATGTGAAATAAGATTCAGTTTTTACACTTGGGGATGCACAATAGGAATAATGAACTTCGTAACTTGCGTTAAAACTTAACGCAAAAAAAAATGTAATTACATAAAAATCCGCTCCCTAATTATTATTGTCCCATTCAAACATTTCCTATCCCAGAAATCGTTGCCTAAAGTTTCCACATTTAGGCTTGTCTACCAGTGTCTATCTTTTCCATGAAGTATAATAATATCAAATGCGGAGCGCTTAGAGATCTATACTGTACACAGCCTGATTGAACAGAAGCCTCGTTACTCAGTGTGAACAGTGAGGAAGTGGAAGGCTTTCAGTAGGTAGACTATACTGTATAAATGCCGTATTTAGTTGCATACTCTTTTTGTGAAAAAATGCCTATTTCGATTTGTTCTATAACAGGGGTTTTCATCCTTTGTAAGATTGCGAGCACGGAGCGAGTTGGCCGTGCGGTTAGGGTCGCATCGCTGTGAGCTTGCATTCGCGAGGTGATGGGTTCGTATCCCACCATCGGCAGCCCTGAAGGTGGTTTTCTATAGTTTCCCATTTTCACACGAGGCAAATGCCACGGCCCCTTCCGTCGAAATCGTAACTCTTTTCCATCCTTGCGTCGTCAAAATCCTTCAATCTATTAGTTCGACGTTAAATCACTAGCAAAAAATAAAAATAACTAAGCATCATCCACATGTGGAACTAAGTATGCGAGCATCATGAAACTGAATAGCTTTAATAAATACATACATTCTTAAGACATTCATAAGGTTAATGAAATCCTTGAGCTTGAATATTACTTAGAATTTCAGGAATTTCAGTGATGTCCAGTGAGAAGTCGCTTGTAGTTATACGTAAACAGCCATGCAGATGTGAATAAGTTAATCGTGATAGCGCTTTGTTCTTGAGATACTTCAAAAGTGAGGTAGGTCGTCCCGAACATAACCAAACATATGAGTGAAACATTCCGCAGTAGTCCGACTCGTTGGCTGAACGGTCAGCGTACTGGCCTTCCGTTCAGAGGGTCCCGGGTTCGATTCCCGGCCGGTTCAGGGATTTTAACCTTAATTGGTTAATTTCAATGGCACGGGGGCTGGGTGTGTATGTTGTCTTCATCACCATTTTCATCCTCATCACGACGCGCAGGTCACCTACGGGGTGTCAAATAGAAAGACCTGCACTTGGCGAGCCGAACCCGTCCTGGGATTTCCCGGCACTAAAAGCCATACGACATTTTATTCCGCAGTATTTGAAAACTTTTGGTATCTTTTGCTTCTCAAAAGGCTGTGAGTTATCCTTTTTGAGCAAATATATTAGCGCTAAGGAGGGCTGGCGATCTATCACGCAGTCATGTTATTCTATTGAAAAACCATTATTGTTTTGATTAAGTTCACGTTTAATTGAAAGTGGTGACATACCATGTTGAACAGCGGTTCATTTTCTTCCAAAATACAAAAACGCTTATAAGATACATCCAAAATATTTTGAATAGCTTTCTAAAATGTTATAATGGTTGGATATCAATACTACTATTCCGCTTTATATTCAGGAGATGGTAGGTTCGAACCCCACTGTCGACAGCCCTGAAGATACGAGGGTCGAGTCGTAAGTCATGGCAACTATTTTTCTCGCGAACAGGAGACAACACGGAAAATCTAAGATATACATTTGGAAATATAGGGCATGTACTTATGCATAGTGCCTGAAGACAAATTCTGACTACAGGAGATTCTCGGAGGAAAGTGACAGAGCACAGGCCATTGGTAAACATTGCTTTATTATGGCACAGACATTAAATACACAAGACTAAGTACACTGGTTACATACCTTCGAAATAATCACCCAAGGTTTCCACAGTACGTTGTCAGCGGTGGGGCAGGCGCTGAATACCATTCTCTGCATGTGTATCTGTAACCTGTGACATCTCTCTCCGAAATGCTGTTACGATGTCCTCTTTGTTAGCAAACCGTTGTCCACGTAATGGCTTCTTGACTTTGGGGATTAGATCATAGTCACACATCTAATGCTTCCCGCAGCTCTGCATGGCATTGGCGTGAATTTCTGCCGCGGAGAACTGTTATTTTAATATACGACCGTTGCTCCTGCTTGTTGACTTCCGTTTTGTGACGCTCTCACTCACACACTGAACTTGGGGGCATGCTTAGACCCACACTGTTTTTTACATACAGTACAGCATCTAGTGGCATCATACGCAAGTACATACCGCACGTTTCCAAATGATATCCTAGATTTTCTGTGTTGTCTCCTGTTCGCGAGAAAAAAAAAAATAGTTGCCAAGACTTATGACTCGACCTTCGTAGTTTTCCGTGGTTTATCATTTTCACATGAGACAAATGCTGGAGCTGTATCTTAATTAAGGCCACGACCGCTACCTTCCCAATCCCTGAACTTTACCATCCTTTCGTCGCCGAAAACCTTCAATGTGTTACTGCGGTGTTTAATAATTAGCAAAAATAAAAACGGCGTTAGTGCACCGTTAAACCACTAGGGAAAAAACCCGCCTTGTACAACAAAGTTTGAATTGAAAATGGACTCAGGAACGTTTTTACACGCGAGCATTGGTTTTACTCCTCTTTCTTTCTTTCTTAACCTGTTTACCCTCCAGGGTTGTTTTTCCCTGGGACGCAGCGAGGGATCCCACTTCTACCGCCTCAAGGGCAGTGTCCTGGAGCGTGAGACTTTGAGTCGGCGGTATACAGCTGGGGAGGAGGCCCAGTATCTCCCCCAGGCGGCCTTACTTGCCATGCTGAACAGGGGCATTGTGGGAGAATATGAATATTGGAAGGAATAGACAAGGAAGAGGGAAGGAAGCGGCCATGGCCTTAAGTTAGATACCATCCCGGCATTTGCCTGGAGGAGAAGTGGGAAACTACAGAAAGCCAATTCCGGGACGGCTGAGGTGGGAATCGAACCCCCCTCTACTCATTTGACATTCCGATGCTGTGTGGACCCCGTTCCAGCCCCCGTACCACTTTTCAAATTTTTGTGGCAGAACTGGGAATCGAACCCGGGCTTCCGGGAGTGGCAGGTGTCATGTTAACCACTACACCAGAGAGGCCGACTGTTTTTACTCGTATTAAGTTTTATTCGTACGAAATGTGATTTAAAGAACACCATGTTACTCGCGAGCACGGGGTTAAGCACGACAGTTGCAAGATACTGTACAATGGGTTAAATCGATGTGTCCTGAAAATGATGCACGTTAAGCGACTACTCTTTTACACCCTGTTTCATTAATGGGTCTAAATTTCAAGACAAACAATTAATTTGGCCCTATTTATATCCTTATCACTTTTGACTGAATCACAGACGCTGATTAAATGACTCCAGGATGTGATGTACTCACACTGCGTAACATTTTGGGTCATTGGCCAGCCTTTTTGACCACAACCACGATAACAATTATCGATAACTCGGAAAAGGAAAACATATTTGTTTAACCTGCAGAGGTCGTGTCTATGATCATGCTCTCCACGTGATATAATAATATCAAATGCGGTGATCTAAAGACCTAAACAAACTGATAGGGCAGAAGCCCTGCTGCTCAGTGTGAACAGTAGTGACAGCTTTTCAGTTGATCGACCATACTGTACAAATGACTTGCATATTTTTTTTGCACTTTATATGGATGCTTGCTTGTTGTTTAAAGGGGCCTAACATCTGGGTCATCGGCCCACTTTATTTGTAATAAAATCCCTTCTTGATATAAGGCTGCGTAAACTATGCGAGAAAAATACCAAGTTTGCAGTAATGTACAACATTTAATGTACAATGTAAATGTACAGGCATATATACTTTCAAGAACTGTGAAAGTGCTGTTAACGCTACTGAGTTTTGATGTTTTGTAACCTGAAACAAATCAGAAGACCGTACAGTAACCTTAGTTGAATAGATCGCTGTCGTACCCCTGCTTTGAAATAATACGTACAGTAGTGTTCGAAAGACGACTTGAATCAGCCAAGTAGAAGTATAGGCCAAGCGACTAAGGTCAACGATAGAAAAGATACAGCGCGAAACAGACTGAATTGGAAAAAAAAGATGTTAAAGAACGTGCTTACCATAGCCTCCAGAGAAACAGAGCTGCCGCTGCCCTTCTAGCTAAAGCCGTCAGATAGCTCCTCAATTGTACTCACGTAGGCTGAGTGGCTAGAGCTATCTGACTGTGAGATACCGGCCCTTGTCTTGAATGCCAAAAATAACGGCCGGAGGATTTGTCGTGCTGACCACACCACACCTCGTAATCTGTGGGCATTCGGGCTAAAGAGCGGTCGCTTGGTAGGCCTATAGTGCCAGGGGATTTTTTTTTTTTTTTTTTTTTGCTAGTTGCTTTACGTCGCACCGAGGCAGATAGGTCTTATGGCGACGATGGGACAGGAAAGGGCTAGGAGTGGGAAGGTAGCGGCCGTGGCCTTAATTAAGGTACAGCCCCAGTATTTGCCTGGTGTGAAAATGGGAAACCACGGAAAACCATCTTCAGGGCTGCCGACAGTGGGGTTCGAACTTACTATCTCCCGAATACTGGATACTGGCCGCACTTAAGCGACTGCAGCTATCGAACTCTGTGATATTTTGTTTTTATGGGCTGGGATCCGTACAGGGTAGGTTTAATAAATTCCCTAGAAAAAGTTCAAGAGAAGAGCGGTGCGTTTCGTAAACGGGAATTGGAGGAATACCATTAATTCGGAAAGTCTTGAATCTAAAAGAACTAGAGCTCACTTGTGTGGTCTTTGAGAAGGGCTGCCTGGAGTAGTATTAGAAATAGGTTGGAACCTGCCACGAACTTATCGAGAAATGATCACAAGCATAAAATTAGGGCCAGAAACCAGCGTACGGATGTGGGCAAGTTTTCCTTCGTAAACAGGACCGTAGGTGATTGGAATAAATTACCTGGGGCAGACTTTGATAGATTCTCTTCCGGTATCACAATGTAAAGTGAAAAGTAAAAGTTGTAAATGACGGAACTGAATTTGTGATTTTCTGCTATATTTAGAATGTTAAACTAGTAATATTTCTTGTAATATTTCCTTTCCATGGAATTATTGTTGTTTTTGTTGTTGCTGCTGTTCTTGGGTAGCTACGTTTATAACTTTACTTTATTATCACTTGTAGTGTTGTGCTACCTCGCAATGTAGGGGTCGCGTGCCTGCCTATTACCCGGAGGTCCTGGGTTCGATCCCCGACCAGGTCAGGGATTTTTACCTGGATCTGAGAGCTGGTTCGAGGTCCACTCTGCCTACGTGATTACAATTTTTTTTTTGCTAGGGGCTTTACGTCGCACCGACACAGATAGGTCTTATGGCGACGATGGGATAGGAAAGGCCTAGGAGTTGGAAGGAAGCGGCCGTGGCCTTAATTAAGATGCGTTCAGAGGACATCAGCCATTTGCCTGGTGTGAAAATGGGAAACCACGGAAAACCATCTTCAGGGCTGCCGACAGTGGGATTCGAACCTACTATCTCCCGGATGCAAGCTCACAGCCGCGCGCCTCTACGCGCACGGCCAACTCGCCCGGTGTGATTACAATTGAGGAGCTATCTGACGATGAGATGGCGGCCCCGGTCTAGAAAGCCAAGAATAACGGCAGAGAGGATTCGCCATGCTGACCTCACGGTACCTCATAACTCAGCGGTCGCTCGGTAGGCCATGGCCCTTCGGGGCTATTGCGCCATGGTGTTTCGTTTGTTTTTTGTAATGTTGTGCTAGTAGTAAGCTCAACCTATAGTGCTGTAAGCCGTAGTGTTCTTCTTCTCCTTCTTCTCTAGCCTATTTCAATCCACTAATGGATGTAGGCCTCTTCCATATGCTTCCATCGTCTTCGGTCTTGAGCCACTTGGAACCAGCGTGTTCCAGCCAACAGTTTTATGTCATCGAGCCATCTCTTCTGCTGTTTTTCAATGCCTCTCTTGTGTTCCCATGGTCTCCGGTGAACAATTCTAGAGGTCCAGCTGTTGCAGTCTTGTCGAGCTATGCGTCCTACCAATTGCCATTTTAGTCTTGCTACTCTCTCTAGGATGTCTGCTACAATCGTTCTTCTCCTGATGTCCTTTGAACGCATCTTATCCCTAAGGCTGATACCTAGAATCTGTCGCTCCATGGTTCGTTGTGTTCTCTGAAGCTTGCCAGCACTTGCGTTAGTCAGAGTCATCGTTTCTAGACCGTAAGTGGTAACTGGCAGTACGCACGTCTTGGTCTTCGGGTTGATTGGAATATCCTTGTTGGTCAGGACGAATCTTAGTTTTCGACATCCTGTCCAACTTATTCTGCGAGGAATTTCTGCATGTTGGTTGTCTTTTCCAAGTTTTATCTTGCGTCCAAGATAGATGTACTCATCGACAGCTTCTATATATTGGTTTCCCATTTTAAGTGGTTGACTGTCTGGGCTTAGTATTTTCGTTTGACCAATGTTCATTTCCAAACCAATCTTAGCAGAGGCAGTTTTTAGTTCTTGGATCATGTTTTCTAGCTCTTCTAGATTTTCACTTATGAGCACAATGTCATCAGAAAAACGCAGGTGGTTCAAATATAACCCGTTGATTTTTATTCCTTTATTATCCCAAGGAAGAGTTTTGAATACATCTTCCAAGGCAAGGGTAAACAGCTTTGGAGAGATTGTGCACCTTGGCGAGCTCCTTTGCCACTCTGACTATCATTGTTGCTTTATTTATTTATTTATTTATTTATTTTTTTGCTAGGGGCTTTACGTCGCACCGACACAGATAGGTCTTATGGCGACGATGGGATAGGAGAGGCCTAGGAGTTGGAAGGAAGCGGCAGTGGCCTTAATTAAGGTACAGCCCCAGCATTTGCCTGGTGTGAAAATGGGAAACCACGGAAAACCATTTTCAGGGCTGCCGATAGTGGAATTCAAACCTACTATCTCCCGGATGCAAGCTCACAGCCGCACGCCTCTATGCGCACGGCCAACTCGCCCGGTAATTGTTGCTTTATAATACACAGGACGATAGTTCTCTGAATTTTCCTTATCACCTTTCTTGAAGGGTAGTATCACTTCAGCATTTTTCCAGTGTTACTTCCTTTGAGTTTATCGTGGCATTTTGAAGTGCCTTCATGATTGCCCAAATCTTCACTGAGTCAAAAGCTTTTTTAATAATCAATGAGGGCCAGATGAATCTTGATGTTGTACTTAGTGTTTTTTCAAGGAGAAGGGGAATAGCCTGGACGTGTTCGACAGTTGAGAAACCTTTACAAAATCCCGCTTGCTCGGCAAGTTGATAAAAATCCTATTTTCTTGTGAGGCGGTTGGTTACAGTTTTATTCAGGAGCTTGTAAAGGTGTGATAACAAACTCACAGGACGATGTTCTCTGAATTTTCCTTATCACCTTTCTTGAAGAGTAGTATCACTTCAGCATTTTTCCAATTTTCTGGTATTCTTCCAGAGTTAATGCACTTGTTGAGGAGTATTCTCACGGCTTCTAGCAGATCTCTTCCACCTAATTTCAGCATTTAATTCGTTATTTTATCCTTCCCAGGGTATTTTTATTCCTTAGTTGTTTAAGTGCATTTTCAATCTCAGCAGTGGTTACTTCCAGTGTTATAAAGCAACAATGATAGTCAGAGTGGCAAAGGAGCTCGCCAAGGTGGCACAATCTCTCCAAAGCTGTTTACCCTTGCCTTGGAAGATGTATTCAAAACTCTTCCTTGGGATAATAAAGGGTGGGTAGGAGATAGGGATCTGCGCTCAGATGGCCTTCATTTAAACCGCAGTGGTACATATAAGTAGCCGGCCCCGTGGTGTAGGGGTAGCGTCCCTGCCTCTTACCCGGAGGCCCCGGGTTCGATTCCCGGCCAGGTCAGGGATTTTTACCTGGACCTGAGGGCTGGTTCGAGGTTCACTCAGCCTACGTGATTAGAATTGAGGAGCTATCTGACGGTGAGATAGCGGCCCCGGTCTAGGAAGCCAAGAATATCGGCCGAGAGGATTCGTCGTGCTGACCACACGACACCTCGTAATCTGCAGGCCTTCGGGCTGAGCAGCGGTCGCTTGGTAGGCCAAGGCCCTTCAAGGGCTGTAGTGCCATGGGGTCTGGTCTGGTCTGGTACATATAAGTTAGGAAATTTGTTTGGAAGGGTAATAGGGAGGTACATTCAGGGAAACGGGATGGCCTAGGGAGTGGTGATAAGGGAACAGGGAACTGGAAATCAAGTAGGGATGACATAAAATTGTTAGTGTTGAACTGTAGAAGTATTGTAAAGAAAGGAATAGAATTAAGTAATTTAATAGATATATATTTACCAGATATTGTAATAGGAGTTGAATCATGGCTGAGAAATGATATAATGGATGCAGAAATTTTCTCACGGCACTGGAGTGTGTATGAGTGTGTATCGTAGAGATAGGATAGGAATGGTGGGAGGGGGAGTGTTCATTCTGGTGAAAGAAGAATTTGTAAGCTACGAAAAAGTTAAAGATGAGACACATGAAATTCTAGGTGTGGAGTGTAAAGATCGGGAAAGGGTAGCACTGACGCGGATTCGGAATTATTTGATAGGATAGTCAGCTATGTGGGAAACGACATGGAAAGAAATGTGATTGTAGCGGGAGATCTGAATTTGCCAGATGTCAACTGGGAAAGAAATGCGAACGACAGGAAGCATGACCAACAAATGGCAAATAAGTTAATATGGGAAGGACAGCTGATTCAGAAAGTGATGGAACCAACCAGAGGGAAAAATATCCTGGATGTGGTGCTGATAAAATCAGATGAGCTCTATAGGGAAACTGAAGTAATAGATGGTATTAGTGATCATGAAGCTGTTTTTGTGGTAGTTAAAAATAAATGTGATAGAAAGGAAGGTCTTAAAAGTAGAACTGTTAGGCAGTACCATATGGCTGATAAAGCAGGCATGAGGCAGTTTCTAAAAAGTAACTATGATCGGTGGAAAACGGTAAATAAAAATGTAAACAGACTCTTGGATGGGTTTAAAGAAATTGTTGAGGAATGCTAAAACAGGTTTGTACCTTTAAGGGTGGTAAGGAATGGTAAAGACCCACCTTATTATAATAGAGAAATAAAGAGACTAAGAAGGAGGTGCAGACTGGAAAGAAATAGAGCTGTGGAAGTAAGGAGACATTGTAGGAACTTACTAGAAAATTGAATCTAGCAAAGAAGGCAGCTAAGGATAACATGATGGCAAGCATAATTGGCAGTCATACAAATTTTAGTGAAAAATGGAAGGGTATATATAGGTATTTTAAGGCAGAAACAGGTTCCAAGAAGGACATTCCAGGAATAATTAATGAACAAGGGGAGTGTGTATGTGAAGATCTTCAAAAGGCAGAAGTATTCAGTCAGCAGTATGTAAAGATTGTTGGTTTCAAGGATAATGTCGAGATAGAGGAGGAGACTAAGGCCAAAGAAGTAATAAAATTTACATATGATAACAATGACATTTACAATAAGATACAAAAGTTGAAAACTAGAAAAGCGGCTGGAATTGATCAGATTTCTGGGGATATACTAAAGACAATGGGTTGGGATATAGTACCATATCTGAAGTACTTATTTGATTATTGTTTGGTCAGAGGAGCTATACCAGATGAATGGAGAGTTGCTATAGTAGCCCTTGTGTATAAAGGAAAGGGTGATAGACATAAAGCTGAAAATTACAGGCCAGTAAGTTTGACATGCATTGTATGTAAGCTTTGGGAAGGCATTCTTTCTGATTATATTAGACATGTTTGTGAAATTAATAACTGGTTCGATAGAAGGCAATTCGGTTTTAGGAAAGATTATTCCACTGAAGGTCAACTTGTAGGATTCCAGCAAGATATAGCAGATATCTTGGATTGTGGAGGTCAAATGGACTGTATCGCGATTGACCTGTCTAAAGCATTTGATAGGGTGGATCATGGGAGACTACTGGCAAAAATGAGTGCAATTGGACTAGACAAAAGAGAGACTGAATGGGTTGCTATATTTCTAGAAAATAGATCTCAGAGAGTTAGAGTAGGTGAAGTTTTGTCTGACCCTGTAATAGTTGAGAGGGGAGTTCCTCAGGGCAGTGTTATCGGACCTTTATGTTTTCTTATATATATAAATGATATGAGTAAAGGAGTGGAATCGGAGGTAAGGCTTTTTGCGGATGATGTTATTCTCTATAGAGTGATAAATAAGTTACAAGATTGTGAGCAACTGCAACGTGATCTCGAAAATGTTGTGAGATGGACAGCAGGCAATGGTATGTTGATAAACGGGGTTAAAAGTCAGGTTGTGAGTTTCACAAATAGGAAAAGTCCTCTCAGTTTTAATTACTGCGTTGATGGGGTGAAAGTTCCTTTTGGGGATCATTGTAAGTATCTGGGTGTTAATATAAGGAAAGATCTTCATTGGGGTAATCACATAAATGGGATTGTAAATAAAGGGTACCGATCTCTGCACATGGTTATGAGGGTGTTTAGGGGTTGTAGTAAGGATGTAAAGGAGAGTGCATATAAGTCTCTGGTAAGACCCCAACTAGAGTATGGTTCCAGTGTATGGGACCCTCACCAGGATTACCTCATTCAAGAACTGGAAAAAATCCAAAGAAAAGCAGCTCGATTTGTTCTGAGTGATTTCCGACAAAAGAGTAGCGTTACAAAAATGTTGCAATGTTTGGGTTGGGAAGAATTGAGAAAAAGAAGAAGAGCTGCTCGACTAAGTGGTATGTTGCGAGCTGTCAGCGGAGAGATGGCGTGGAATGACATTAGTAGACGAATAAGTTTGAAAGGCGTTTATAAAAGTAGGAAAGATCACAATATGAAGATAAAGTTGGAATTCAAGAGGACAAACTGGGGCAAATATTCATTTATAGGAAGGGGAGTTAGGGATTGGAATAACTTACCAAGGGAGAAGTTCAATAAATTTCCAATTTCTTTGAAATCATTTCGGAAAAGGCTAGGAAAGCAACAGATAGGGAATCTGCCACCTGGGCGACTGCCCTAAATGCAGATCAGTATTGATTGATTGATTGATTGATTGATTGATTGATTGATTCATGTGTATAATTCTGGGCTAGTTGTTCATCACTGGTTAGTTTATTAAAGGTAGGTGTATACAGCTTGTAGTAGAAATCTCTAATAACTTCAGTAATGTTTTGTCTGTCTGTGATTATTTCTCCATTCTTGTTCTTAAGTTTTGTAATTTTTGGTCCTCCTGTAGACATGCTGTTCTTTAAAATTTTCATGTTTTTATTTTCGTCAATTGTCTGTATTATCATGTTATTATTAAATGTCCTTATATATTTTCTGATTTCCTTACCAATGGTCTTGTTAAGAGATTTGTATTCTGCTGTATCCCTGTCCATTGTCTTCCTGTCCTTAATGAGCTGTATGGTATTAAGTGAAAGTCGGCTCCTCTTATTAGTTTTCTTTAATGGGATCTTCTTAGCTGCATTTTGAATACTGACTGTAATTTTCTCACTGAGTTCATTCACGTCCAAGTATTTCAAATCTTCTATTGGGTTAAGTTTTTCGGTAAGAGCTTGTTGATATGATGATTGATGTTTTTCTAAGTCGTCTACTCTTGGAAAAGTGTGCCCCCTTGTCATTTTATACCGTTCGAGTTTGAGCAAATGTGAAGGTCGCTCGAACTAGCCTATGGTCACTTCCTGTATCAAATCTGTTGAGAACAGTAACATCTGCACAATATTTCTTCTCGTAGGTGAGGATAAAATCTATCTCATTCTTGGTTTGTCCTTCAGGGCTCTTTCATGTCCATTTTCTTTGGATGGGCTTTTTTAAAGAAGGTATTCATGCAATAGAGATTTTCGGCTATGAGATATTCTAGTAGTGTTTCACTTCTTTCGTTTCGATTGCCTAGTCCATATGTACCAATGTTCTCTAGGTCTCCAATTTTCTTTTTACCCACTTTTGCATTGAAGCCTCCAATGATGATACAGAGTTGTGTGTTTTCTGAATTTTTCGCTTTGGTGATATCTTCATACAACTGTTCCACTTCCTCTTCGTCAGAAGTACTGGTTGGAGCATAGACGTGTATGATTTGTATGGAGAATTTACTATTTAATTTGAGGACTATATATTGTACCCTGATGAGATAGGCCCTAGTTTCATGATTTGATTTTGATATGAGAAATACAGATATATAGGAATATTAAATTGGATACAGTGTCAGTTTTGTGTGGACGGTAGGATTTCAACATAAGCTAGACATATCGCGACTGTCCGTCGCCACAGTAAGCTTGTCATTAGGGGGAGAATGTTTCTTGGCCAGAAGCTAAGAGGATTAAATCTAGAGCTCACAACAACAGAATAATGACTAGGAGGAAGTGAAAGAGTATATATTTCGGACCAAGGGCGAGCGGATGTATCACCAATACCGAGAATGTGACGTGCCAGTTTTCCACGCCCGAGGCATTTGGTGTTGTCAACGTTACAAGGAAGAGGTTTCAAACTAACCGAAGCGGTGTTGACCAATGAGGAAATTTATCACAGGCCCGCAGATAAACCAACATAAGAAAAACTCAGAGTGAACTCCAGTTAGCTTCTCCGATAACAAATATTTAATTATTATTATTATTTACTATTTAATTTGAGGACTATACATATCACTCTGAGAGAGACAAAAATCATCTTGTGTATGAATTCTTTGATATTTTTAATGACATGACCTGATGGAAGGGTCTCAGCTTTTCCTCCTCGAAGACCAGAATATCCCATTTTATGTTTTTTATTGTTCTTATGTTGCATGTGGCTATTCTTACTTTTTCAGTCGTTCTTTTCGAATGTTTGTCTCCCCCAGAATCCTTGGGGCAGACTGATGTATTATCAGTGTGAGATTCTGAGTCTCACTGAGTCTCTACTCACCAGGAGTAGTTTCGTTTGAAATTTCGAAGTCATAGGAGTTTATGCAATGTGCTTGGCAATAAAACACCACGCTTGCCAGACGTGTTGGTGACTTTTGATTCATCCGCCCCTAACATGGGAAACAGACGCTGTCGGGGTACAGCCACTAACATGTGGAGCCGTCGTGCCCTTTGTGTGTTGTACTCGTATTAATCCCCAAGTACATCTCCGCCGTTGATGTCGTTGAGGTCTTCACTCGTAACTCTGAGCTGGAACCCTTACCAGATACTACACACCGAGTGAGTATGCTCTGGGACTCACACAGGCAGGGGCCCCACTCCCTGAGTAGAGCCGTAGTGTTAAGCACTGGAAATACTTAAGTTGTTTGTGATTTGTTTACTTGGAATGTTAAACTAGTAGTGTTTCTTGTAATATTTGAAGGGATACATAAGGTGCCTTCTCTGTAGTGAATATAGAGAAGAATTTCACATGCTGAAATCCTGTAAAGAAATTCTAGCGGTTAGAAGGAACTTTTTGAATAGCAATGAACAACACATGGTAAGTGAGGATGAGAATGGCTAGAGAATTATTAGGATGATAAGCAAATAATAGTATAAGCCTAGTCATCTCAGAAAGTTATCTCTTGCAATATTTTCTTTCGATGGAATTGCTTGTTGTACTCTCGTTGTTGTTGTTGTTGTTCTTCTTCTTATGTAATTATATTTAACTTCACTTTATTATCACACTATTTTAAGCGACTATTGCCACCAGGATATTTCCCAATTGCAATGAATTTGTTAATAATAATAATAATAATAATAATAATAATAATAATAATAATAATGAAAACCTACAACCTGTTTTCCAGTCTTTGACCGGGTCAGGGATGTAATGAATAAAACATATATAGGCTGTTATTACAATGGGGTCGCCACTCCCAAGGTGATTTATTAATGAGTGATAAATGCTATGAAATGAGAATGGTGAGTGTTGCTGGAATTAAAGATGACCGGCAAAACCGGAGTACCCGGAGAAAAAACCGTGCCGCCTCCGCTTTGTCCAGCACAAATCTCACATGGAGTGACCGGGATTTGAACCACGGTATCCAGCGGTGAGAGGCCGACGCGCTGCCGTCTGAGCCACGGAGGCTTTCAATAATAATAATAATAATAATAATAATAATAATAATAATAATAATAATAATAATAATAATAAATATTTATTTATTTTCATCGACTTGGCTACGACAGTATGAAAGTGACTGAGGCATGAGTGATGTTAGTAATGCCATTCATTATGCACGACTGTAGCGGATGTACCAGTACACAGCTTCATGTATACGCCCTGAGAGAGAAGGGAAAATTTATCATGCTCAATCTAACTTCGAGGATTCCATTCTGGAGAACTCTGGCGTCCAAATTACGGACATTTCAGATTATTATAATAATTGTATTTAGTTAAAGTACAGGTGTTTACATTACGTATAACGCACAATTGTCGGGAAAATTGGAACAATAAAGTTACAAAGGGTGAGCAACGTGGTTACAGTTACATTTCAAACCGAACTCTGGAGGGAGAAATCACATGAACGGGATTGTAAAGGTTACAGATGGCAATGGGGTTGTAAAGAAGAGGTGTATAAGTCACTGATAAGACCCCAGTTATAATATTGATTCCAGTGTATGGGACCCTCACCAGGATTACTTGATTCGAGAACTGGAAAAGATCCAAAGGAAAGCAGGGTGATTTGTTCTGGATGATTTCCGACAAGGGAGTAGTGTTAGGAAAATATTGCAAACTTTGAGCTGGGAAGACTTAGGAGTAATAAGACGAGCTGTCAGTGGAGTGGAATGGTATTAGTAGACAAATAAGTTTTAATAGAATTTTCAAAAGTAGGAAAGATCATAATATGAAGATAAAGTTGAAATTCAAGGGGACGAATGGGGAAAATATTCGTTTATAGGAGGAGCAGGAGGAGTAGGAGTAGGGGATTGTAATAGTTTACCCCGAAAGATGTTCCATAAATTACCAAGTTCTTTGAAACCAGTTGAGAAAAGAGTCGATAAACAACTGACAGGGAATCTGCCACCTGGGCGACAGCCCTAAATACAGGCCATTTGTGACTGAATGACAGTCCAACCGACCAACACCAAAGTCCTTTTTTGATGGACCTCATATGGAAGTGTGCTTATGGGAGGAATTATGTTGTATCGTCGTTGACGGGTTAGTTTTTGCAAATGAAGCAGTATTGCCATCCAGCGGAGATGGGCGGCTTGCAGAGGAGTTAGAGGACACTGTGAGTGTAATGTCATTGCTGATGAGTTTTAGGGGCTTAGGAGATTGTAAGCGATCACATTCGTTTCCTTCCGGCGCGGCATTCGAGGTCTAGACTAACAACCTCCTCTTTTACCGTTTATAGTTCGAGTGATCGCCTCTTCACTCTTCTTCTCATCTCAATAGTCACCTTCATTACCTTCCTCATCAATACAGAGCAATCACGCGGTTTCTCACGACAACCAACACCATCGTCTGTTAGTTCGTTACCATGGCGACTTTATATTTCAACGGTCGTGGTGGTGATTATTGTTTTAAGAGAAGTACATCCGGGCAACCATCCTCATGCAAGGGAGTCGAAACTTCGAAAAATGAAAGTATCGGCCAAAGAAAGACAAGGGCTTTCTAGCCCTCGAATACTCCAAAAGATTCGGGGTTGGAAAAGAACAAGAATTGACCAAAGGAGGTCGGATAGGATAGATGAAAGAGAAGAGCTTGACATAAGTAAGTGGAAGCAATACCAAGACTCAGCTAAGGGACCCATGGTCACCAACCCACGCTCCCTAGTTGAGAGCCCCAGGGACCCTTTTAGTTGCCTCTTACGACAGGGTAAAACCTTCATACAAACTTACTCTACCCGAGGCAGAGAGGCTGGCTAGACATTACATACACACATACATTACCATTATAGACCGCTATGCCTTTCAGCGTTCAGTCTGCAAGCCTCTGTGAATTTACTATACGTTGCCACTATCCTCCATTTACAACTAGTGCTGTGGCCTCGTTTAGTTCTATACCTCTTATCATCGTTACAAACTGAGTCTAACTATCGTCGTCTTGTTCTCCCTTCATTTATCTTACCCTCCATAACAGAGTCCATTATTCTCCTAAGTAACCTATCCTTCTCCATTCGCTCACATGACACCCACTACCGAAGCCGGTATATGTGTACAGCTTTATCCATCGAGTTCATTCCTAGCTTAGCCTTTATCTCTTCATTCCGAGTACCCTCCTGTCATTGTTCCCACCTGTTTCTCACTACTTTCATGTCTGTTACTTCTAACTTATGAATAAGATATCCTGAGTCCACCCAGCTTTCGCTCCCGTAAAGCAAAGTTGGTCTGAAAACAAACCGATGTAAATATAGTTTCGTCCGGGAGCTGGCTTCATTCTTCCATAACACTGTCGATCGCAACTGCGA
The DNA here is from genome assembly GCF_040414725.1 of Anabrus simplex. Classification (NCBI taxonomy): domain Eukaryota; kingdom Metazoa; phylum Arthropoda; class Insecta; order Orthoptera; family Tettigoniidae; genus Anabrus; species Anabrus simplex. The sequence continues at coordinate 231,950,338 of NC_090267.1, read as the reverse complement.
GCTCACTGCATTAGCTTTACTACGCCTTCATTCAATCTCACCATATTACCATCCTGGGAGAACACACAACCTAAATACTTGAAATTATCTACCTGTTCCAGGTTTGTGTCACCAATCTGACATTCAATTCTGTTGAATTTCTTACCTACTGACATCAATTTAGTCTTAGAAAGGCTAATTTTCATATAATACTCATTGAACCTATTTTCAAGTTCCAAGATAATAGACTGCAGGCTTTCGGCACAATCTGCCATTAAGGACAAGTCGTCAGCATAGGCCAGACAGCTTACTTCATTTCCACCTAACTGAATCCCTCCCTGCCACTTTATACCTTTCAGCAGATGATCCGTGTAAACTACCAACAGCAAAGGTGAAAGATTACAGCCTTGTCTAACCCTTGTAAGTACCCTGAACCAAGAACACATTCTACCATCAATTTTCACTGAAACCCAATTGTCACTATAAATGCCTTTGATTGATTTTGGTTCATGCAGCTCTATATCCCCTGAAACGTCACAAGAATTCTTTTCCTCAAAAACTTAAATTAAAATTAATCCAAGCACTACTATTCCCAATTTTAGACTACTGTGATACAGTACTAGTCAATCTAAATGCTGAACAAGCTTTGAGACTTCAGCGAGCACAAAACTCATGCATACGATATGCCTTCCAACTGCGACATGACACTCATGTTACACCATATTTCAAAACATTGGAATGGCTACGCATAAATGAACGAAGGAATTATCACCTAATGACACTTGTTTACCAAGTGCTCTCGACGAACACTCCTACTTACCTCTCTTCTAATTTTCGTTTCCTTTCCTCATTCCATGAAATTAGTACCCGTTCTGGTTCCTTACTTGAAATTCCACTAAGTCGAACCAATTCCTACAATCAATCCTTTTTAGTTACCGCATCGAGACTCTGGAATACACTCCCAATGGACATTCGGCACCTTACTTCCTCTCATAAATTCAAATCTGCCTGCAGAAAGTTTTTCCTGGTAACATAAAACTGAGTTGTGTGAGTCATTGTGTGTATGTTGTGTGAATGGGTTTTCTTCATTTACTATTATTATTATTATTAATATTAATATTGTTATTATTATTAATATTGTTATGATTATTATTATTAGTAATTATCACATTAATTGCTGTACTGATATGTAGGCCTAACTTACCGGTAGTCTTAGAATTATCTGTTTGTAGTATTATTTCTTTTTAGAATTTCTATGTCTAACTTTTATGTTTACATTTTTAAATTCTGTTTATAGTGGTTAAGTGTAAGAGAGGGCCGTGAGCCCTAACTTCGCCACAAATGTAAGTCAGGAATAAATAAATAAATAAATAAATAATTAATTCCATAGTCCCCCAGTATGGCGAACATCTTTTCCCTCGCTACCCTGTCATATGCTTCTCCTAGATCTAAGAAACATAAACACTACGGTCTATTCCTCTCCTAGCACTTTTCCATTACCTGGTGCATACTGAAATCTGATCCTGACAGCCCCTTTGTAGTCTGAAACCACACTGGTTTTCATCCAACTTCCTCTCAACCACTAATCGCACCCTCCCTTCCAGGATGCCAGTGAATACTTTGCCTGGTATACTAATCAATGAGATATCTCGATAGTTGTTGCAATCCTTCCCATTCCCTTGCTTATATATAGGTGCAATTATTGCTTTTGCCCAATCTGAAGGTACCTTGCCAACACCCCATGCTAATCTTATTACTCTATGAAGCCATTTCATCCCTGCCTTCCCACTATACATCACCATTTTAGGTCTAATTTCATCTATTCCTGCTGCTTAATGACAATGGAGTTTATTTACCATCCTTTCCCAGTGATTTAGTTGGAACGAAATATTTACAGGAACTCACCTTAGTAATTTACAAATGGACTCGTATTGGGTGTCAAAATCAGCGGCCTCATGTTTCCGACAAGAGGTTTCATCAACTGAACGTCTCCCCTTTCGTAGCCATGACTTGAAATATGGATGCGGGTTAAATATATGCAGAGGAGGCCCAACGCTGCTTATGAAAATAAGTCCGCTTGATCTTGCATCCAGCAGCCTATTTCTCTTTTCGGTGAGGATCTCATTCATGGTACTGAAAGCTCCTTCAGCTTCTGTTGAAGAGATGGGAATGGTCTGTACAGTCTTGATTAAAGGCATCAGCTCCACTGGAATTTCCTTGGTCTCGACATACTTTCTAAAAGCATTAATGTACCTCTTCTTGTCTGACACGTGGAAAAAGTCACAAAGGTTGCCAACACTCTCACCACCATAGTAGATACCCAAAGTAGAAGTGGAGGGCCAGTTATTTTTGTATAGTACCTTTGAATCACTGATACATTTTGTCATTCTCTCATGTCTCTGCTGACTAGAGCTGGAACCAAGATGAGATGACGTGGACACATTTTCCATAAGCCTGTTGTTTAAATTGTTCACAAGACTTCTGAAAAACTGCTTTCTGTCAATTTTTACAACTTTTTTTTTAAGAATCATGTAGTCCTATGTTTCTAAACATTTTGTTTTCTGCTGCTTTAAGAACTGTTGTGTAGTATTCTCCAGGAGCTGAGTTACACATAGATTCAAACACTTTTATAGTGTGGTTGATTGCATTTTGAGCCTCTGTCAGACTTGTCTCTCTTTTCTGCAACTCTAATGACAAATCAGCTAACTCAACAAGAGCATCATACATAATTGCTATATTTTCCAGAAATTCTACACATGTTAACATATTTTCTAGGCCTTGGAATTTTGCCCTTTCTTTGGAGTCTCTCTGGTGGTCTTTTTGGGCTCACTAAAATGTTTTACTAGTGCACTATAGTTTTCCCAGACAGCTTTTACAGTTCTCTGGCTCGATGCTACCCATCTTATTGTAAATATTTTGGATTCACTTGGATTCACACAATCATAACAAGTGGAAGAAGGTTGTTGTGCTCAGTTCCCGCTCTCCGAATCCAATAGCAGTGTAGCCAACATTAGAGAACCAGAAAACCACCCAGGAGTGTAAAATCGACCGTATCTTATGAACATAAAATCGTAAGTTTCGATATTAATCCGCAAGAGTACACCCATGACGTTTCAGTGCTATGTATAGATTATAAGATTTTCTTACTGAATGTAAAAATCTTACGTCATTTTAAAGTGGGAAAATATTTTCCGGAACGGCGTTCCGGCCCGTTCCGGTCCAACTAAACCACTGTCCTTTCCACTTCCTCAAGTGTAATTTCACCAACATCATTTTCCTCCTCCCCATGAACTTGGTTGTTCGAAACACCACCAGGAAGATTTCCTTTTACATTTAGAAGATGTTCAAAATATTCTCTCTACCTCTGCAGCGATTCCCTGGGATCTATTATGAGTTCACCTGAATTACTCAATACACTGTTCATTTCCTTTTTCCCTCCCTTCCTAAGATTCTTTATTACTGTCCAGAAAGGTTTCCCTGCTGCTTGACCTACCCTTTCCAGGTTATTACCAAAATCTTCCCACGACTTCTTTTTGGATTCAACAACTATTTGTGTCACCCAGTTTCTTTCATCTATGTAAAATTCCCTTCCTGCATCGATCCTTGTTTGGAGCAATTTCTAATAAGTCTCAATTTTACGTTTACAAGTTGCTCTCACTTAATCATTTCACCAAGATGTTCGCTTTTTCCAATCTTTACACACAGTTGTTCCTAGGCATTCCCTTGCAGTTTCTACCACAGCATTCTCGAATGCCACCCATTCTCTTTCTATATCCTGAACCTGCTTACTGTCTACTGTTTGAAACTTCTCACTAATCATATCCATGTACTTCTGTCCAATTTCTTCGTCCTGGAGATTTTCTACCCTTATTCGTTTGCAGACTGATTTCACTTTCTCTTTCCTATGCCTAGAGATACTTAGTTCACTACAGATCAGATAATGGTCTGTATCATCGAAAAATCCACGGAAAACTCGTACATTCCTAACAGACTTTCTGAATTCGAAGTCGGAAGATATAGTCTATTATGGATCTGGTACCCCTAGCCCTCCCATGTGTAGCAGTGAATAACCTTATGCTTGAAGAATGTATTCGTAACTGCTAAATACATACTAGCACAGAAGTCCAGCAAACGCTTCCCATTCCCATTAGCCTTCATATTTTCCAGACATTTACCAATCACCCTTTCGTATCCTTCAATTCTGTTTCCAACTCTCGCATTGAAATCGCCCATTAGCACTATCCTATCTTTGCTGTTGACCCTGACTACGATGTCACTCAATGCTTCATAAAACTTGTCAACTTCATACTCATCTGAACCCTCACATGGTGAATGAACTGAGATAATTCTCGTCCTAATTCCTGCAACTTCCAAATCTACCCACATCATTCGCTCATTTACAATTCCCTGTATGCATCGGCCATTGTTTGGAGCCATTTCTGATAAGCCTTCTTTTTACGTTTACAAGCTGCTCTCACTTCATCATTCCACCAAGACGTTAGCTTTTTTCCCATCTTTACACACAGTTGTTCCTAGGTATTCCCTTGCTGTTTCTACTACAGTATCCCTGTACGCCACCCATTCTCTTTCTATATTCTGAACCTGCTTACTGTCTACTGTTTGAAACTTCTCACAATCATATCCATGTACTTCTGTCTAATTTCCTCGTCCTGGAGGTTTTCTACCCTTACTCATTTGCAGACAGATTTCACTTTCTCTATTCTAGGCCTAGAGATACTTAGTTCACTACAGATGAGATAGTGGTCTGTATCATCGGAAAATCCCCGGACAACTGTACATTCCTAAGAGACTTCTTGAATTCGAAGTCGGAAGATACAATCTATTATGGATCTGGTACCCCTAGCCTGCCATGTGTAGCAGTGAATAGCCTTATGCTTGAAGAATGTATTCGTAACTGCTAAATACATACTAGAACAGAAGTCCAGCAAACGCTTCCCATTCCCATTAGCTTCCATATCTTCTCCACATTTACCAATCACCCTTTCGTATCCTTCAGTTCTATTCCCAACTCTCGCATTGAAATCGCCCATTAGCACTATCCTGTCCTTGCTGTTGACCATGACTACGATGTCACTCAATACTTCATAAAACTTGTCAACTTCATCTTCATCTGCACCCTCACACGGTGAATACACTGAGACAATTCTCGTCCTAATTCCTCCAACTGCCAAATCTACCCACATCATTCGCTCATTTACGTGCCTAACAGAAACCATGTTCTTGATAAACACACCTACCCCATACTCTTTTAACACCCGTCAAGTACACTTTATAATCTCCTATCTCTTCCTCGTTATCTCCCCTTACCCGAATATCACTTACTCCTATTACATCTAAATGCATCCTCTTTACTGACTCAGCCAATTCTACTATATTTCTTCCACAAGCCCCATTAATATTGATAGTTCCCCATCGAATTCCATTTCGCTCGCCAAGTTGTTTCCAAGGAGTCCCTCGCCTGTCAAATTTGAGTGGGACTTCGTTGCTCCCGTAGGTCTGAAGCTTGCTTAAAATGTTCTGAGCTCGGTAAATTTATGAAGCAGGATGCTGCGCTACTTATACATAGTCCAAGTCAGGATCTCTCCTCTAACGGGTTAGGGATCACCGTTGGATTGTATAGTCTTAGCCACCTGAACACAAAGAGGGCCATGATTCAAAATATGTCCAAGATGCCCACGCCCATTCCATAGCAACTGGTATCCCGACTCTCAGGTCCACTTAGGCCTACTAAGCCACTCAGCCGTTGCCCATGGTTCACGAACTAGAACATGACTACAGCAACCCACACCATGAACAAGGGCTAGACAATAAGATAAATGAAATTTAAGAAGGTGAGGATAGAAATACCCATGAAGAAAAAAGAGCACAGTCACCCCTCAGACAACTCGGGGGACACCTTGTTAGTTTGGATCTATACCGAGGCCGGTCCAACATGTGTAGAGGCATGATTTTTTCGCATTAACGATAAACGCGACAAAAAAATATTTTGAAGCGATTTTGCGATATCTTTACGAATCATATGTTTCTGGTTAAGAAAATATGGATATTATGTTTGCGAATTAAAGCGAATTAAAGCGATAAGGCCATTTTCAAGCGAAATTCAATTATTTCGCGATAAGCGCGATATTACAGCGAAATCTGTAGTGAATAACGAACTTGACATTTTGTTCCAAGATTATGTATGAAAAGAAAAGGAAGAGCGGACAAAGATTCATCAACAGGAAAGATGTTATCATTAATGTTCTGGATAATCTCTTTAAGACATGGCTTCAAAGAAAAGGGGTTGGGTCCAGGCTTCTTGCCAAACGAAATGTTTGGAAAGTTGTTCTTGTGGGGGCTGGTAATCCCCTGACTCCTCACGGCATTGTGCAATCCTGTAATCCCTAATGACGTCTACAAGCAGCACAATTGACTGGTGTAATTCGACTTCGTGGTCAGGTAAAATTAAGAAAGTGATCACAGACAGTAGCGAAGAGGGTCACTCGACAAGTGTTACGGTGCACAGCAGAGCTAAACAGTTTGCGAGTGAAGGTTTATACGTTTCGGAAAGCAATATTTTAATGTGTAGATTTTGTAATATTCGTATCGAGTGGGAGAAAAGAGATACTGTCTCAAAACATTGTTTTAAAAATAAGGAACATCAGAACTTAAATTTAGCACTCCAACAATGAAACGGCAGCCAACATTAGAACTCTCATTAGATATGCAAAAGAAAGCTAAGAGTGAAAAAATAGAATTTATTCACGAAACAACAGCGATGCTACTCAAAGCCAACATCCCGCTGGAGAAGGTAGACCACCCTGCAGTCCGGAAATGGCTTCAAAAGTATGTACCAGGTATATACAGTCCATCAATTAAACCTCCACTATCAACGATCAGTGATAGTAAGACTAGGTTTTCTAAGACCTCTTTGTGATGAGGATTTTTCTTTTTTCTATTGGTTAGGATTTGGAGACCTTCCCACAGGCAACCAACTAAGGAAACAATGATTAATTTTAGAATTTCATTAAAGCGAAATTAAAGCGATACGGCAATGTCTATTTCGCGCAATAACGCGAAAATGAGTATCCTTCTCGCGAAATCGTTCAAAAATTAATGCGAAAAAGTCATGCCTCTAAACATGTGTAACCCGGAAGTGATACAGCCCTCGGGATCAATAAGAACACAGGTCGCCACACCGACGTCAAGGCCATGGTGTCCCTAGAAGGGGTAATTTTCACTTCAACGATGTTCTCTGTTGATGGACTCAGCAATAGTTCAATAACATATCCATTATAATAGCTCGTAGGGTAAAATGTATCAGATATAAAATATTGTGAATTAGTTTTGTTACAATTTTTGTTATTTACAACTTTCAGACAGAACTAATATTTCCAGAGGTATTTGGAAGTTTGTGAAAAAAATAATAATCGCGAATACCGCCGTTATTTTGCCTTACACAGCAAAAACGCAAGATATTATTTGAAATAATACTTCACAAAAGTTTTATTATTTATGGTTTTTGATATACTGTACTAGAATTAATGGAGACATTTGACAATTCCTATTTTAACCGCCTTAATATTGGTACGCCTTTGTATATTAATCAAATAATATCAAGCCTAGTTTACAATTACGTTCTCCCTGAACTTAAGTACCGAGTTTCAATAATTTATATTAAGCCTTTTTTCCCGAGATGTAACAAACGGACGAACATTGAACTTAACTTACTGTCGACCTTTGTGTACCTAATCTGAGTTGAAAACGAAGCGTAAGAATAATTAGAAGTGTGCATACGAAGTTATACTGTACTTTATGTAGACTGCGGCCATTGTGATATTAACTACACTCTGAGTCTATTAGATGTGAAGTGCTCACGACCCAGCCGAGATGAAGCCAGCTGTAGCAAGAAATACATTTCCCACAATCACTTCATCAATTACTCTAATCCTATTTTCATTTGTTCTCATTTAGCCAATGGGCGAAGTCGGAAAGACACCCCGGCCGCCTCTCCAGATCGATAGTGGGCGACTCGATCACAGTCCCCGGCCAATCAGAGCGACGAGTTAGTTGTCACGTGAAGCCACCGGCGCATTAAAACCATCTCCACCATGGTTCGTAATCAGTCCAATTTTCAGGGGGTTTCATTTCATAGGAATCCTTAAATAATTCACGTCGAACACCCAGTACCACATTGTGCATTTCGAGATCACGGACAATTTGTAACTGATGTTGCTAGTGGTTTAACGTCACACACACACACATCGAAGGTTTTCGGTGACGTAAGGATGGGAAAGTAGCAGCCGTGTCCTTAATTTATTAAGGTACAGCGTTAGCCTGATATGAAAATGGAGAACCACGGAAAGACATCTTCAAGGCTGCAGACAGTGGGATTTGAACCCACCATCTCCCGAAAGTAAGCTCAGAGCTACGCGATCAGAACTGCGTGGCCAACTCGCTCGGATCAACAGATATTTTATGAACCAAAACGGTAGCTGGTTTTGGCTGTTTCAGAAAAAGTGATGTATCAAATACGTACCAGTATACTGTACTTGTATCAGGGAAGGTGGGGAAGTGATGGAATGTTATTGCGTAACCCACGAGAGGTCGCGCTGTTCGTCATTACACCATCGGCCGTGCGTATAAAATTTGTCCAACACGGTCTTTTTCTTACGTAATGATTTAATTCTGTCTAGTTTTGGTATTTTCATACTTTTAAAATGCATTAAAGTTATTCGCTGATTATTTATAACTTTTCCTTTCTTCAACACTCATTCTGAAAAAAAAAATCTTAAAATGCCATGTTTATCTTTCATTTTATTCATAATATTAACACAACCCATTAGTGAAAACAAACTCCCTAGAGTAATGTGGAACCGGGCGAGTTGGCCGTACCGTTAGGGGCGCGCAGCTGTGAGCTTGCATTCGGGAGGTAGTAGACCTATCTGTGTCGGTGTAACGTAAAACAAATTGTAAAAAAGTAATGTAGAAAATCAATGTTTAAAAATCAGAACCAGTTTAAGTCTCCATGTTTGATAGTCATGAATTCTCCTCATTAGATCTTAATGCCCACAGAAGAATGTAGAATATTCTCTGGAACACTACAGCAGCAAATTTCCGACACTGTTCCGTCTGCAGTGCACATTTCAGTTGTGTTAACACCCAGCATGTACAGTACTCCCATATCCCAAGTAACATGTGGGCAGTGTCCACTTCAGAATGCTCTCAAAAGTCACGTGCAACCCCTGTAACCCTGAAAATAACGACATGGCGTCGCTAAGCAAGAGCGGAAGCATTCCATAGAACGTGGTGGTGGTGGTAATTATTGTTTTAAAGACAGTACAACTGGGCAACCATTCTCTGTTAACACTAATCCGAGGGGAAAAATGGACGGGGCCCGACACTTTAAAAAATGAAGGTATCGTTCAAAGGGAGACAAGGGCCACGAAGGGTATGAAAATGAAAGACTCCCTAGGCCTCGTTAAACTAACACCGTCGGAATCGGAAAAGAACAAGAGTCGACCAAGGGAGGGAGGTCGGATAGGATAGGTGAAAGTGAGGAGCCTGGCACAAGTAAGCGGAAGCAATGCCAGGACTCAGCTTAGTGCTGGACGCCAACACACGCTTCCAAGTTAAGAACCCCTACGGCCCCCTTTCAATCACCTCTTACGACAGGCGGGGGATACCGTGGCTGTATTCTACCGCCCCCACCGACAGCTAACCTAGACGTAGACAATGTGATGACGGAAATAGATATATAGATAGATGGTAATAAAATCAAAATAGTAACTCAATTTAAATATCTTGGAGAAGTAATAACACATAACCTAAATGAAAAAATCTCAATCCAAACAAGAACAAATAGATTAGCTAAAGCACAAAAATTAACGTGGGATATATAAAAAAAATGTTTATCAATAAATGCAAAATAAAACACTACAACATAGTTATAAAACCGGAAGCTACATATGTAGCAGAAACACTTTTTCACCTGAATAAACAATCAAAGACTGACAGACTTCAGAAAATTGAAAGGAGGATTGGAAGAACCTGCATCAACAAAAATTACCAGAAAGATGGACAATGGCGGATAATACCTAACAAAGTCATGTACAAAGAGCTAGAACCCATTACAAATACTATGCGTAAGATGAGACTGGGATTCTTTGGGCATATCGTGAGGATGCAGCATTCGAGACTTCTGAAACAACTAGTACAACATAATCTCGTCTCAAAAAATACCACAACACGATGTAAATGGATCAGAGAAGTAAGAGAGGATCTGAAGAAAATAGGCCATACAACAGAAGACACCACAAATAAGATAAAACTGAATACAAAACTCAAGAATACAAACCTTCGCTTTACCCTTACACGAAACAAACCAACAACACGCATATTTTCAACCGAGGAAAGGGCACGAAGATCGGAGCGTCTGAAGAAGTACTGGGAGGACCGCAAATCCCGAACAATCCCTTCAAAGAGACCTGAACTATGGAGTGACTAAAGTGATCCTATGTGGTCATAAGAGAAGAAGAAAAAGAAAAGATATATAGATAGATATGATTTGTTTTAACCGGCAAAGTTAGGGACACATGTCCCTGTCTTACAATTAACCAGTGAAATACGTAAATAACATAAAATATAAATATTAATAAAATACTGAATAAATGAAAAAAGAGACTGAAACAAATTGCTATGCTACTGTGCTATCCTACTGTACATAAAATATCTATTATAACACACAATATAAATTAACATTTTGCCTCCTAAGGGCAATAATATATGAGGCATGTTTTTTAAGCTGAAGAACTTCGGTGGTCTTTCAAATCATACGCACTCGGTACGTACGTCTGAACGCTAGCCACAAACGCCATTATGGAAGCGTTCACTCGTATTTACGTTTGTTTGTGAGTACTGAAAATGCCTCCGACAATTCACGGTCCCGCTGAGTGTGAAGTACGCCCTGTGATTCGTTTTCTAAATGCAAAAGCTGTTGAAATTCATCAGCAGATTATTGAACTGTATGGAGAACACGCTATGAGCAAAGAAATGATAAGAAAATTGGTTAGAGCTTTGAAGAAGGTCGTACTAATGTCCACGACGAGAAGCGTAGGGGGCGACCGTCTGTCATTACTGAAGACTTGATGACTACCACTTGTTCCTGCACTTGAAAAAGCATGTAGGATATAAGCGTCACGACGATGATAATGATCTATAAACGATCGCGTTGCAGTGGCTGGCACATCAGGCGGCAGATTTCTATGAGGATGCAGTTCAGAAGGTGGTTTCACGATATGACAAGTGCCGTAATATGCTTGGAACTTATGTTGAGAATTAGTTTAAGGTACGGGCTTATATATACAAAAATAATTGTTTGAAAAATTGCATTACTTTTTTCCTATATCAAAACGGTACTTACTTTTAAAACATGCCTCGTATTATCTACGAAGAAATTAACATACAACGAATTACAATAATAATAATAATAAGAAGAAGAAATCGAAGAGGGAAGTCCAGGATGAGAAGAAGAAAAACCTGTCGCACTACGAGCTCGTTCCATAGAGAATTTTTGAGCACCTATTTTTAAATCTTCCGTGGTTTGATATACCTCTGACCTCTTGCAGAAGAAGTTCCATTCACGCCTGGCCACAACAGTGAAGGAATTGTTGTAGGTTGAGAATTTATGCCTCGGAATAGCGAGCAGTGTCGAGTTCAGAGCTTTGGTGTTTTTGTCATGGTGTTGAGAAAGGCTATGAAATCGTTCATACAGGTAAGATATTGTAAGATAAGTATTCGGTGCAATGAAGTCAGGATCTGCAGCTTGCATCTGTCTTCAAGGCGTAGCCATCCGAGGTCGACGTAAGACTGGGTAACATGATCTGAAAATTTCAGATTACATATAACTCTTAAGGGCCCCATACATGCGCAGACTTCTGGAGTACTTACCTCACAGACTTGCCTCCGGGAGGTAAGTCGGAAGTACGCAGTTGCTCACACACGCTCAGACTAAATGATTACTTACCGAGGAAGTTGAATACGACGCGCTCAGCTGTTTTCTGTTTAAGATTATGCGCTTTGGATGGTTGGAAAATGTATACGGACTGAAATGAATTAGATAGTCGGTATAGAAGATGAGTTGTTACTTGGACATAATGTAGCGCTCTACACGAAGGAAACGCAAAAAAAAAAAAAAAAAAAAATAAAAAAAAAATGCAGTTCCATATTTGTAGGTTATCACGTTTACATTTATTGCCGCGCAACTCTGAGGTAGCGCTTTCGTCGCAACGTCTCCGGCTGAATTCAAGCAGCGCCAGAATGTCAGAGACTTGCCTGCAGACTTTTTGTCGGCAGACTTATCGGCCATACACACAGAGACATGTCTGAAGAGACTGGTTTGCGCAGACTTACCTCCGACTAAGTCTGCGCGTGTATGGGGCCCTTTACTTTACACAGGCATTCTGTGCACGTTGTACTACGTCACAATAATCGAATACTGGAACAACGAGGGCTTAAACAAGTTTCTTCTTTACATTGAACGGAAAAGTAAATTTGAAATTGTTTAATGTGTGCAGCATGGCAAAAACTCGTCTACTCACAAATATTGTCTGATCCGTCCACGAGAGGTGCTGGTCAATGATTACTCCGAGATTTTTTACGCTATTGCAAAAGGGCGAAGCTTGGTTTTGAAGTCGTACGTCAAGGATGGTCATGCGGTAATTACTGGAAATAAGTCTTGGGTGGGCAATTGCTATGGTTCGGGATATTTTCTGGTTTAAAGTAAGTCCATGTTGGGAAGACCATTTGCTTATGGCCTCTGGATCCATGTTAATTTGCCCGATTGCTGTCGATGTTAATTTTTTTCTAACAGCGGGACCGACTCAGACTTACCTCTTCCTGGCCTTTTGCCCAGTTTCTTGGGGACATTGCTTGATTTGGCTATAGCTCAGTTTTACGGCCGGATGGCGTTCCGGTCGCCAACCCGATGTGGAGGGATGTATTGACTGTGGTGGTTGGTAGTGTGCTGAGTTGTATGTGGATGAAGAGATGTAATGGTTCTGAGACGAGCCTCGAGGTAGAGGAATCAGTAATGCACCTACCGCATCTACTACAATGACCATTCAAGTAACGAATATGTTTGAGTGGTGTCTTTAAAAGTAGGAAAGATCACAATATGAAAAAAAGTTGGAATTCAAGAGGACAAATTGGGGCAAATATTCGTTTATAGGAAGGGGAGTTAGGCATTGGAATAACTTACCAAGGGATTTGTTTAATAAATCTCCAGTTTCTTTGCTGTCATTTAAGAAAAGGCTAGGAAAATAACAGATAGGGAATCTGCCACCTGGGCGACTGCCCTAAATGCACATGTAGTGATTGACTGATTGATTAATTGATTGATTGATTGATTGATTGATTGATTGATTGATTGATTGATTGATTGATTGATTGATTGATTGATTGATTGAACCGGACTTCAGATCAAAAATACGTATCCCAGCATATTACATGTTCTCGCTTGCTGTACGGTTCATTTCTTTTTTGAATTTGAACGTTCTTACGATATTGTTCCCTGTGTGTATGTATGTATGTATGTATGTATGTATGTATGTATGTATGTATGTATGTATGTATGTATGTATGTATGTCCAACCATTGTCCCTTTTCTCTACGGGTCGGGTATGAAGTGAGATGAACCTTCGTAGCGAGCTTTTACAACCGGATGCTCTTCTGACGTCAGCCTCATCAGAGGAGTTGAATTACGTGATATACGATGTCAGGAAGGGGAAACGTGAAACTCGGTGCCGGCGCATAGCCTTCTCCTGTCGAATAGCACCAAGGGGGTCTGCTCAAGGCTTTACGTCGCCATCCAACGGACGAACCACCATTAACAGTGTCATAAGCTCCCACTCCATATGAGCACTATGGAGAGATTTAGAATTTAATCCAGGCTTTTGGGGCCCGACCTAGTGATTAGAAATTGTATACCACCACCTCCCTTAACATTCTGACGGTGATTTTTTTATGTTTTGACCAAGTGGTCTCCAACCGGCTAACCACGGTGTCAAACCGTATAGACTTCACGCCTTAATGATCGTGGCCACAAGGCGGCCCTTTTTCCGATACTGGTCCATACACTTTGCTATTTGATGAACCATGAAGACAATAGCGGTAAAAGCGCTTCTTACGACTTGTCTATTGATTGCTGTCTACTGTTATCTACTCTCATGGAACCTCTCATGGAACTTGCTATTTTCTTCTTCTTGTAGATTTCATAAAGCGCTACAAATTTTACTCAAGTAATTTTGTTGTGCTCAATCTTAAGGAATCCGGATACGCATTTTTATCAACTTGCTCAACTTTCTATTGAAATTCCTTTTGATTTTACGTCCTACTTACTGTTTTTGTGGTTTTCGGAGACGTAAGGTGACAGAAGGTTGTTCCGCAGAAGTATTATTACATGATGGTTCATGCTATTTTTGTTCATATATTATGTAATAGTGATGTTTTAAGTGCCGGTAAATCTACCGACACAAGGTTGTCGTATTGGAGCACCTTTAAATACCACCGGACTCACCCGCGATCGAACCCATCAAATTGGAGTCACAAGGCCAGCGGATTCTGTCGTCTGAGCCACACATCCCAGCTGTATCAAATCATAAGCTTTATAATGATGAAGGAATTGATTCAATCGACTTAATTGTTACGGAAATTAGCCTCATAAACAAACAAGCTTCGCAAAAAGTTTCTTTATAATAGTAGCTTATAGATAACAATGTAGTATTACATTATTTTAGGGCCCTTTTCTGTCCCATCGTTTCCATAACACCTATCTGTGTCGATTCGACGTAAAGCCAATTGTAAAAAATCAGTAATTTTAGCTTATAATTGAAGTTATTTTATGCAGGGTTGAAGAGTTGGACAACTGAGTCACCCAAAGAAAAATTAAAGAAGGGAAACGAGGGTACACACTCGTGCGTCCTTACATTTACAAAATTCCCATTAGGGATAACCTTGTCTGATAACTCGCGGAATTGCACTGTCAGCAGCGGTACGAGTATTTGTAATGTATCGTGTTTAGGTTTGGAACGAAGTGGCCGAGACTTGCGTGTAACCTGTATTTAAGTATCAAGCCGGTCCTAAAGCAACAAAATTTTACCACGTCAAATAAGAAGTTATTTCTTTACAAGCTTGTTCGTACAACAAACAGTGTAAAGCGACTAGCAGTCTCGTTATCATAAGCCACGGACCTACGGTACAGAGACTTCCTATTCCAAAAAGCTCACATGTATTACCATACTTTTCACCATACGACGACACATAAGGAAATTGAGTTGGCGAAGGTTTGTACTTACCATATGACAAGTACAGTAACAAAATTTAACAAAGTAGGCAGTCGAAGAGGGCCGAAGTGCTGGAAGGAGGGGTTCGGCATACTTTCATACAGATAAAAATTAGAACTGGTCTAAATCAATTAGTTTAGAAATACACATGGGATAAAATCATATAACTAGAACTTTTGATTAATAAAAACTGTAATTATCACAAACTTCTAAATAATTAATCTCTTCGCATCACCTGATATAATCCATATTTCAGACACAGCGTTGAACTTCGGAAGCGGCCGCAATCTCTCCCAGGAAGAACGGTGCGTGCGTCATTTGAGTTTAAAAAATTGCGAAGTGGTTTGAAAAACACACAAACTAAACTAAGCAAATCTGAGACAATGCTATTTTGATAAGGCAATTAGGCTGGAGAGGGGGACAGAAGAGAAATGTTTGAGAAACATTGATGCATAGCCTAGGATACATTCTAACATTGTAATTTGTACATTCCTCACTAATGGAACAGATGATTCTTAGTTAATCCTACTAGAATTTTCACAGTGCTGACAACAATGTTAAATGTGTTATATTAAATTAACATTAAATTAATTTTGAAAATATCTACGACATTGTTATATGAGTTATATTAAATTAACATTACTTTTGTGCATTTTGAAAATATCTACAAAGAATTCCAACATTGCTCCATGGCACATACCGTAAGCCCCATGGCACAACAACCCCGAAGGGCCATGGCCTACCAAGCGACCGCTGCTAAGCCCGAAGACCGCAGATTATGAGGTGTCGTGCGGTCGGCACGACGAATTCTCTCGGCAGTTATTCTTGGCTTTCTAGACCGGGGCCGCTATCTTGTCAATTTTCACGTAGGCTGGGTGAACCTCGAACCAGCCCTCAGATCCAGGTAAAAGTCCATGGCCTGGCCGGGAATCGAACCTCCCCTACCATAATTCCATAACCCTTGGTATTCCATAAATGTACATACATGTTCTTCTTCTCCAAAGCAACTCTATGTGGCTGTTTGAAAACCTTTAGCCCAATGGTTGGGTCAAACACTACTGCACATCCCTTTCTCCAGTCAATTATTTCGCAAGTGGTTTATAGTGAATGATATTACATTTTGAATACATTTATTATACACAGCCTTTTCATTGTGAGCAGACGTCACGGGATGATCTCGAACAGGCCGTTTCCTTCCCAGGGACGCAGTATCCCGCAGACGTCTTTTCACACTCCGAAGTGTCATGGCTGTCGGTTGTCGTCTATCCGGATAGCGTACTTGATACCTGGTATGCATTCGCTCTAGCTTCTCCATAGATGAGTAACATATCGACATAATCATCGCTGGAATTCATCAGAAAGCACTGAATACGCTTTGTGTTGTGTTGTGTTGTGTTGTGATTTGCCTCGAAGGAGAGGAGTTCATGCAGCTACATATCTACCTGCCAGCCAACGAATGTTGTTACCGTCCAATGGGGAATATTTTGCCCTACCTATGGTCTACGCATATTGGAACATGTACGACGTAGCTAACTGCTTGCCTGTGTCACCATCACCTCGTCCAACCCAGCTCCATACCTTGCGTCACGATGCATACGGCCCTTTACAGGACAAAGAAAGCAAATCAGTCTGTGGAAGCCATCAACTATGTAACCTTTCGACACCCAATCAATTGGCGGTAAAAAGAGAGTACTTGCGTGAGATTCGAACTTTCGAGCACTGTTCGCTATCACATCTTCCATCGCGCCCTTATCATGTGAGCTACTGCGAGGCTTGACGTTCAGCACGTAGTTCCGAGCCTATACAATGCCTGCTCCTGGTCTGTGTATGCACCACCTGTTGTAAGGTACGTCTTCTTCGTACTTGTGCTCGTTTTACTGGTTCATTCGAGGTACCCGTAATGAATTAATTGTAGCGCTCACGATCCCCGTTGTCTTGTATCCAGTAACCACACATCTCATTATATTAACCCGGTTTGAGGAGAGGGGCCGATGCATTTCAGAACTGTAATAAAAGTGTAGGGATGCATAAAACTAGATCGCAAGGAGCTGGTGGACCACCCGATATAGTTTGATATGATACGTTTTATTATATAACGTAGAAAGTGTTGGCTCTGTGCACTCGAAAAAATAACTGCCAGCAAACTATACCATTGCAAGTGCATCACTATTTGCAGCGATAGCCAGGCAGCGTTAAAAGCACTATGTGCAGTTAAAACAACATCAAAAATGGTATGGGAATGCCAAAGGATGCTAGATCAGCTGTGTGAACTAAGCTCAGTTACCCTATTATGGGTCCCTGGGCACACAGGTATCAGTGGAAATGAAGAAGCTGACAAACTAGCGAAACAAGGCTAAAAAGGTCCTTTCATAGGACCAGAGCCCTTCCTGGGAGTGTCACTCCGAAGCGTGAAACTGGTAATATCCCAGTGGACAAACCAGTCTCACTTAGACATTTGGAAGAGGTTAACTATAGCAAGGCAGGCACGTGAACTTATCAAAGGGCCTAGCCAAAGTTATCAAAAGGTCCTGATAAATTTGAACAGGACCAGAATGCGAATGATAGTTGGACTATTGACAGGCCACAATACCTTACAGAGACACCTACACATCATGAAAATCAGTCAGGATCCGATGTGTAGAAGATGCGGTAGGGAGGAGGAGACCTCCGCGCATGTGTTATGTCAGTGCGAGGCTCTTGCAAGCACTAGACATCGATACCTTGGCTCACATTTCGTGAGCCTGGAAGATATCAGGAATGCCAACATCCGGACACTGGCATCCTTTATAGGAGCACTAGGGCTGGACTAGGCAAACCCGTTTAAGGGACACAAAGGGTCTTCACAGACCTACGTGTGGAGCCCTGCGAAGGCAGGGTTCACCCATTCTGTATCTATCTATCTATCTATACCATTGCAGGCTATATGTAGCTACGACTTGACGCACCGAAACGACGCATAAACAATACAAATACATACTTATTTTAGTTTGAGCCTTGTAGAAAGGTGTTCAACAATAATTGCTGCTACACCATAAATTCAAGGGATCTGTTCCATTTGTCGGAACTTCTGAGGGCCGGAAATGGGCCTTATAGAGACACATCCTTTCCGCCTACATGAATTTTCTGGTAAATAATAAGCTATACGTGTGAAACACTTTGTCTAAATAGAGGTTTATCAAAGATATCCCTATTCACACAAAATCTATATATACATGTATGTATGTTGGGTAATCAGCCCGAAGGCTGGTTTGATCCTCCGCAGCTTCGCCAACAGCTGTCATAAACAGCCTAGGCGTCACTGAAGAGGCGTACTAGGGAAACGAGGAGTGAGGTAGTTTCCCGTTGCTTTCCTCACCGAGCCAGCAGTTGCTCTTACATATCAGTCTGCCAAGCCCACTGAAATGTATGCACCAACTGACCCTATGAGCGATATTTTCACACCATTCATAACAGGGACTGGCTGCATAAGGAATGGTATTACTAGTATCACTCATACCTCAGTCACTTTCATATCGTCAAAGCCAAGGATGAGACTGTGACAGGTCAATGAAAGTAACAAATTTGATATAGCCCATACCAGAAGACATAGTGCACTGTAAACACTACATCTCGCCAGCAAAGGCATATATATACATAACTACTAAAAGAAGAACACGCCAGACAAACCTCTGACGCAACATTCCATTACGGCCTTTTTCTGCCAAAATGACTGCTGACCATCAGATACTTAATGGCACGTGGTCAACGTGAAGACATCCTCGCAAATTGCTTGTATTCCTTGACCGGGTCCACTGCCTCTCTATCATCAAACAACTCCTCAGTTGATCTGACGTGGCTGAGTGAACCCCGTTCCTGCCGTCCATCTGGACTGATTAAGAACTGAACCCAGAGAGTCCGGGTGAGAGGCAGGTTCGCTATCCCTACACTGTGCGGCAGGTAGGCCTACCAATAACACGGACACACAAAATAAATTATAATCGTATGGCCTTAGCTATCGTGTGTAGGCATTTCCATTTGACGCCGTCTGGCTGTCAGCTCGCTAATTTCGATGATCCGTTTCACTTTAGGCCTAATAGATGGCAGAGTAAACTGAATCTTTCTTGGGCGTCTATGGTTGATTTTCAATTTGTGTCATGTAAACACCAAATGTGTCACCAGAGATATTTTACATGCTGACACTGTACGATATGGAGTGTGAAAATGGCTGTTATTTCCGCCCTTCAAAAATCCGACTACCTACCTCTACAAGGTTTGAACACCTACTATTTGGGATACGGAGGCGGACACTCTACCACTTGTCCACGGAGTAAGCTATACACAATCATGGCATATGTATATATAAAATTCAGCTTTATACCCTGTAAGTCGAAACATTTAAGAAAGGAGACCTACACTTCCGGAGGTGCACATGGCTCTGAGGTCACTCACGCGGTGGGCAAAGGTACGATCGCACTTAGAGCTAACCACTCTGCCCCATCAAGTGCTGAGGTTACCGATTGTGGAAGTCTTTACCTTCCACTCCTCCAAAGGCTTTCATGTACGGAGATGACTTTGCTTTTGCTCTATAGCCTGTAACTACTTTGAACCAAGAACTCATTCCATTAGAGTTTCTATATTTTGTTCCACCTATGTATATAAAATAATAGTTTTGTTTGTACATTGCTCAGAATTCAAAAATAATATTATTTCTGTGTCGATCGTGTTCACAGTAACAAGGAAATGTACTTCTTAATTTTCCGTCATCTCTGTCTGTCTGTCTGTCTGTCTGTACGGGTATCACAAGAAAACGGATTTTAATGAAACTCAGTATGTTAAGTTGGGAAATGAGCCACTACAATCTAGGATATAAATCATTTTATTTACGCTGAGTAAAATGGCAGTTTAGGAGAAGGCCTAAAAGTTAATTCACAAATATTTATGTTATCAGTGGTCCTATCCATAAATACTACGTAATTAAAGTTATGTACAATTAAATTTCCTATCATTTACGTCTTATACATTTTTACCGTACCGCTATGATAATAGAGATATTCATGAATTTCGATTTTTCATATCAACGCTGAACTACGAGAAAATGGGCGAACAGAATTTAATGAAGATCGATATGTAAATTCTGGGAATAAGGTACTACAGCCTAGGCTATAAATAACTTTATACACGCTAGATAAAATGGTAGTTTAGGGGAAGGCAGCAAACATTTTTTAAATGCCAATGTTGTTATTCATAACGTGTACACTTCACCTAGAATTCTGTAGCGAAGCACGGGTAGTCATCTCTAATAGCGACCGGCGTACAGTATTCTTCCTCATTATTTTGTCATACGTCTTCTCTAGATCTTAATACTTAAACATAACTATCGCAACCTTTTACTTAGTTGTTTGGCGCATACTGACAGCTCCACTGTAGTCTGAAACCATTCTGGTAGACCACTAATTTTCATGATGAAGTGCAACTGACGAAAATACAACATATGCATACATGACACCTGCATGTAACGAACACACTGACTGTCGGGCTCCTGTCGAGCTGAATTACTTTAAGTGAAGGCTTCATTAGCGTTGCATTCCTGGGTTACATTGTCTCCGCGGCGAGTAAGATGTTAACACAGGAGGCGAGCTTTGAGTGATGAAATGAAATGGCGTATGGCTTTTAGTGCCGGGAGTGTCTGAGGACATATTCGGCTCGCCAGGTGCAGGTCTTTTGATTCGACTCCTCGTAGGCGACCTGCGCGTCGTGATGAGGATGAAATGATGACGACGACACTTGCACCCAGCCCCCGTACCAGCGAAATTAACCAGTGATGGTTAAAATTCTCGACCCTTCCGAGAATTGAACCCGGGACCCCTGTGACCAAAGGCCAGCACGCTAATCATTTAGCCATGGAGCCGGGCAGTTTGAGTGATGCACGAGTAAGACTACAAGAGCATGTGGCAAACGAGGTGCTTACCGCATAATGTAATAATCGTGACGGTAGCGATGGGAGCTCCAATTTTATGTCAAATTCATTCGCAGAGACGTGACGTTAAGTACAAATTTCAATAATAATAATAATAATAATAATAATAATAATAATAATAATAATAATAATAATAATAATAATAATAATAATAATGGCGTGTAGCCGCCGGAGAGGCCTGGCGCAGGTATTTCGAGTTGACGCATAAGGGCGACCTGCGTGCCTTTGAGATTAGGCCCTGGTAATGATGAATTATTTTTTCAAGTTGCTTTACGTCACACCGACACTGATAGGTCTACCGGGTGAGTTGGCCGTGCGGTCAGGGGCACACGGCTGTGAGCTTCCATCCGGGAGATAGTGGGTTCGAATCCCACTGTCGGCAGCCCTGAAGACGGTTTTCCGTGGTTTCCCATTTTCACACCAGGGAAATGCTGGGGCTGTACCTTAATTAAGGCCACGGCCGCTTCCTTCCAACTCCTAGGCCTTTCCTATCCCATCGTCGCCATAAGACCTATCTGTGTCGGTGCGACGTAAAGCAACTACCAAAAAAAAAACTGATAGGTCTTACAGCGATGATGGGATAGAAAAGGGCTAGGAGTGAGAAGGAAGCGACCGTGGTCTTAATTAAGGTACAGCCTTTCCCTGGTGTGAAAATGGAAAATTACGGAAAACCATCTTCAGGGCTGACGACAGTAGGGTTCGAACCCATTATCTTCCGAATGCAAGCTCACAGCTGCGCGCCCCTAACCGCACGGCCAGTTTATTTTTTCTCTTATATCATGCCGGCTTCTCGTTGAGGTTATGTTATTATTTCCGCTAAGGTCCGCCTCTGTGGTGTAGTGGTTAGTGTGATCAGCTGCCACCCCCGGAGGCCCGAGTTCGATTCCAGGCTCTGCCACGAAATTTGAAAAGTGGTACGAGAGCTGGAACAGGGCCCACCCAGCCTCGGGAGGTCAACTGAATGGAGGTGGGTTCGATTCCCACCTCAGCCATCCTGGAAGTGTTTTTCCGTGGTTTCCCACTTCTCCTCCAGGCAAATGCCGGCCGGGATGGTACCTAACTTAAGGCCACGGCCGCTTCCTTTAATCTTCCTTGTCTATCCCTTCCAAACTTCCCATCCCCCCGCACGGCCCCTGTTCAGCATAGCAAGTGAGGCCGCCTGGGCGAGGTACTAGTCATCCTCCCCAGTTGTCTCCCTACTCAGAGTCTTGCGGTAGAGGTGGGATCCCTCGCTGACTCCGGGGGGAAACCCGACCCTGGGGTATAAACAGATAAAGAAAAATAATAATAAAAAGATTTCCGTAAAATAATTAAATTTGTCAACGATTTTTTATTTCCTTATCTACTGTGATTTTATTTACGAATGGTGGGTCAGTTGACATGATGTCTGTCTTTTCGAAGGATATTCTGAGGCCGATTTTCTGTGCTACGGTATAGTCTGTAGTTCTTTAACATATTGCCGGGCTTCCTGGACGTTACTGGACAGGAGAGCCAAGGTCATCAGCGAATCCCATACAGTTTAAACTTATGTTGTCTTTCGATTATCCAGTTTTGATATTCTTCGGGCTATCCTCGTACCATTCTCTCATATATTCCAAGGCACAGTTGAACAGAAGTGCAAACAGGCAACCTCCCTGTTTTAAACTTGTTTTTATGGGGAATGACTAAGAAAATTCCTCTGTGGAGTTGACTTTAGATTTTGTTTTGGTTAATGCGAATTCTATCAGGGTGGAGTCAGACATTTATTAGATATTTTCAACATTGAAGGTCTATAGATGCAGTCGTACGCCTTCTTAAAGTCTGCAAAGTTTATTGCAAGATGCTTGTTTTGTTTCCTGTAACATGCCATTACTCATGTTAAAGTGATGATCTGTTTCGTGCAGCTTCTTCAAGGTTTGAAGCCTCCCTGGCTTTAACCTAATTCTCGCCATACAATTATTATTATTATTATTATTATTATTATTATTATTATTATTATTATTATTATTCTTTCTTCTCCGTTAGAGTCTTCTAGGGACCACCAGACAATTTCAATGCTTCATCCTTCGTTCTTCCTTCTTCTTCATCTGCTCACTATGCCTCCTTTTCCTCTCTTCGGATCATTATGAGCCTGTTTTCTTTCCTTCCCGACTTTGGAATCCTTCCATTTTTAACACTTTCTTTCTTAAAATCTCTCTCTTTCTCTCTTTGTTGCTTCTTCTTCCCTTAAGTTGTTCTTTCCAAATCTTTCTTGACCTCATAAATCCAGGTTGTTGTTGACTTCTTGTTCCAAAGATATTTGAAGATCTGTTTGGTTAACCTGTTGTCACCCATTCTGTAAATATTCAGTTGCCTCCTCCGCATTGTATGTGTTAAGTTTTCTATGTTCCGATATATTGTACCGTACCCAGGGGTAAATACCCTCTAGGACGATGCCTCCATTCCTGTATGAACATCCGACTAACTCAGGGTTGGGCAGAGAGTGGGTTGGTCGTCAATTGGGTCAGGATAAAAGTCGAATTTCTACATTTAACTATAAGTAACTGACAGGAAAATGGAGGTATAACTCGAATGAGAAACAATCATATGGGGTAGGATGAATTTATTCATAAATATCCCCGAATCATTCTACTTGAAATCAATTAAATCAAATAATAAAATAGCATTATAAAATCTCAAAATAACATAAATAGCTGGACATTGACAACGTTAATTATTTAAAGAAACAAAGTGAATAAAGTATCAAGCATTGAATACTTGCATACTTTCAGAAATGATCTTCTTCTTTTTTGTCCATAGTTCGTGTGATATGGTAATAAGTAAACGCATACACTGATATGTAGTTATTTCGCATGGAGTCACACTAGAAAATATCGCAACGATACAGGTTACGAATTTAATTTAAATCGGGAGTCGCCAAAATGTTATCGTTAAAGAAAATTACAATATAAAGAAAAGTTACGATGAAAAAGAAAAACTAAGACGCAATGGGATATGATCTGAATTATGTAAAATAGTAGTGGCATTTCCTACGCTATATTTACAACAAATCAAATAAGCAACACTAAACACATCTATTTACATCGGATAAAGAGAACAAGTCTTACATACTACACAGATTATACGTGAATCACGGTTCACTACAAAGGATCTAGTGAGAACTAGATTTACCCTCAATAAAACTCAGCACTCGGGCTGTTCCCCATTAAAACAACGAGACAAGTTATTCAAACAACATGTAACAATATAAAACATCATTCTGTAAGGGAAAAACATATAAATCACCATCAATAGTATGTAGAAAGCAATGGGCAACATTGCCTCCTTCTGCTGCATTTGAGCGCTCAACGGCGCGGTCATCCGTCATGTATATCCGGGTGGGCTGTGAGCTGAAAGGAAATGTTGAACTCAACACTGTACTAAGGTTTGGTTTCTGTCTCCCAAGATTGTGACACGGAAATATCATCTCATTCGCGCCGTCTAATAAAAATACGGCCAATATATCAGCTTGCAATGAGATAACGTCTTTCGTCGGCTATAAGGAAAATTACGTATAATCATTCCTTCCTAGCATGCTTTTACAAATTAGCACACATCAGAATCCTTGGTCTGGAATCAATTCCGTCAATTCTGATAACAATACACTCTCAGAAGACAATTGGCAGGTACATGTCCACTGCACATTATTCTTTTACATATCAGGCATGCAATCGGCCTGCATAATCACTTTATCATTCCGCATGCAATCTTATTTCTCATATCTCTTATGAATCACATTAGCTTTCTACATTAGGAGACCCGGTTCGTTTCCTGTGCAAATCATTGGGCAAAGACAGATTCCAACCTAAATTCGAAGATCCTATTCTTTTAACGTCGTTATGCAGCTCCTTACGTACACCTTCTGAAATACCATGCGTCATGCAATTAGCTATAACTGTCTCTCTAAATGATCAAAATGAAATGACGTAGTAAGTATTTAACTTTGAACTTGGATGAACTTGTCAATCTAATCCTCCTAGCACTATTTTACAAGGGAAAATCGGAATATTCTACACTAAATAAACATGCATAAATGAATAACAATCTAATCCTAACAAATCCCTCATTATCCCACTTATCTAGTCATAAATCAAAATAAAAATAAAAAGAACATGCATTACTCTCTTATCCGTATATACAACAATATCAAAGTGAATCAAACACATGCCGTCAGGCTTACTTTACATTAAATAAAATCTCTATTCTAAACTGCACTAGTATTTTAACATAACCCATATAACATTCCATAATTAACACATGCGTCTTATCTTAATTTGTGACGACTCTCTGGATACATGGTAGCAACTCACATCTCTGCTATATTAGGGATTTACTCCATGTCGATCACAGCTTCAACACGTGGAAATGCACTTCCTTCTTCCATAGGCGAAGCCATCTTCTTGCTGAAAAGTTGTTTAACACTGGAACACAGAAAGCTTTGGATGAATATCTCTTCACTGCTCACTTCTATAAGTGCCGAACGACCCTTGGTTACAAATTCAGCCAAGCACACTGACATATTAATAATGCAAACTTTATATTTAAGGGCATATGCACACAGTTTTTGAGAGCGGCACGCGGTACGGATCGAGAGTTCCTCGCGAAACGCGACCGACACGAAAATGTGAGACAATGGCACGTCTCTCCTGCACTTGCTACACTGCGGCTAATTATCACCGTCTCTATATGTTGATAGTAAACTTTGCAATAATATAATCTGCAATTAACTCTGGAACAGTTCTTTTATCCAACTGCACAACTGAAACACTTGTTTAAAATCATATACCTTTACTGATATAACACTTCAGTATCCGCGATCACAATGACACTTCTACTCTCTCCAAACTACCCGATCAGAATGACGTCTCCTGAGCTTGGGGTGCTGAGGAAGCTTCGGTAACGCCGTTTCAACTATGGGGTTCCCGCTTGTCTAGACAAACCACCAATCAGAAAGCTTGCCATGTATAATGTCACAATATTAATTTTAATACATTTATAAAACACAATTCAAACCATGGTAAATCTCTTCCTATAATTTTTAGATCGTATTTCTGATCATATTTCACTTATAGACCTGTGGAAAACCGACAAATGACAGAATTAAACTCAAGCAACTGTACACGTTGGTCAACCTGGAATTATCACTTGGCGCGATGTAGACTCCATGGTTGGCGTATCTTCACGTTCTCATTGGCTGAATATTTTGCTTGGTCAGCACCTTGTACACGTGCCGATCTTTACCAACGCTTGGTTACGCTAAGCTATTCTCACGGTCTCGAGGAAATGTTGGGCAATATCCAGCGACTTGATGTCTCCATAGACATCCGGTCTCAACTATCTTGGGATTCAATACTCTACCATTTATGACCGTAATTTATATGAATAAAATTTATATATTATGTCAAATAATACTCTGAATATTTCTTATGGACCGGCAGGATACGGCTCAATATTTAATATTTACTTCTTGAGTAGAGTTCTGTAGTTCTTAGCGAACCGAGTATTTTTCGTATAATTTTTCTTCCCAGTACTTCTAATTTATTCAGATTGTAATTCAGTACTAGACATTCACTCGTGTATAGGTATTCCGGTTTGACTACTGTGTTGTAGTGTCGTATTTTAAGGTTTTTAGGTAAACACTTTTTTGTTGTAGATTATTATTATTGTTACGGAGTTTTCGTGGAGCAGAGAGGTGAAAGAAGGTGCTGGTCAAAGGATTCATTTAAAACTTTAAAAATTAAGGTTATATTTCTTTTCAGATATTACATTTTAAAAAAACAACAAGGTTTCAGGTACAGAGGTAGTTTGGTACAAAATAAGAAAAGAGAAAAACCTAGAAAGGTTCGTTACAATTTGAGCTCCCTATTTACAGAATTCGCTACATCACTAATGAAGCGTTCAGACAGACAGTGAAGGAGACGAATCTCCCAATTTCTTTTACAGGATATTCAAAACACGGTTTTCAAGAGCGCTTTGTTCCAACCGTTACATGTTACGGCCTTCCAAAGGCACCACTCAATATTTACACCAATATCTATTACATTACAAGAAAAGAGCCACTATGCTCTATAATTCAACCAAGGAGACCGCGCTCCCAAACCCTTACTGCCTACTCAAGGCAACCTTTACCTTTTACACTATAGTTTAGAGCGTCTTTGTTCAATAACATTTACACTTTCAGGCCTCTCTAGGCACAACCTACATTAAGATATCACTGTCTTCAACACTCAACAGTTTAACCACTTAACAGAAAAGTTTTTACAGGAGTATAGAAATCTCATTCTACTGGGCCTTTTTTGGAAAGCAACAGGTTCAATTACTGGCCCCAAACTCAAAAATGTATGGAGGCGTACACTTGTGCTCCTTGATATCAAAGATGAAAACTCTACTTGGGCTGGTGATCCGACAATACAGAGGCGAATGCTAAACTACTGAGGTGACTAGCTGGACAAGGTAAGTTACAATATACTACAGTGAAAACAGTTAAAAAATCGTAGTCACCTCAAGATTGAAGGGGAATTGGAGAGGGCAACACATTCTCTATCCTCGATTTTCAGTTTAAGTACTTTGGACTTTTGAACTTTTACATGAGATGGAAGAAAGTTTATATTTTAGGAAATTGACTGTTACATAGTTAAATATTGTAAACCTTCCCCTGGAGTCAGTTTACGGAGATAATTACTGAGGTAGAAAAATGGTGGCCATTACCTTAGCTGATGTTCCACTTCCGATGGATGAGGCCCCCCGCCTCCTCTCTTAACAGACACACTCAATAACACAACGACCAATAAGAGTTAACTCGAAAAGGCGTCAGCCTTTATACCCGAGAGGAAGGTTCGAGAAGGCTCTGGACTAAAACCAGACACACCTCTCACTTTATTGGTCGATAAAATAGGTTACAATATAAATATAATTGGCTGAAAAATAAATACACAACATTTCTGATTGGCCAGAATCCAACGTTGGTGGGATGAGTAAGAAGTGTTGAAAACCTTGAAGTATCAAAAACAAAGAAAGTCAATTCAGTTCATAAAACCTATAAACACAAAAACATCAGTTTTTTCTGTAGAGACATCTATGGAGAAAAGTCCCAACTTCTTGAAATATCTGTTGCAACTTTATGTGTTAGCATGCGCTGTCTGAGCAAAATCAGCTACTTGAATACCATCGTGGTTCAACGATGAGCAACCAGAGACCATGGCAAGGTCATGAGATAATATGTTGGTAATCTTCCAACTTCCGCCTGTCGTAGTGGCTGTCTTGTTATTAAGAATATTAAAGGAAAACATCTGAAGGCCGAACATACTGACATAACGTTCTCAAATCGTTAAATCATAGGCCATCTGCCCACATCACTAGAAAGCAATACCCCTTCCTTGTTAGCGAGATGAAATATACAGTCAAATATCCGAAGATCGAACCTTTGTTAGACAAATTTTGATGGGCTGTACAAATTATATTACTTATTATTGCTAAGCTGCTCCCACTTAAACAACTAAGTCACAGGCTCTAAACTAAAGTTCTGTACGTATAATGTAGTACTCGTACTTCCCTTCTTCTTCTTCTTCTTAATTTGGTTACCCTCCAGGGTAGGTTTTCCCTTCGGACTCAGCGAGGGATCCCACCTCTACCGCCTCAAGGGCAGTGTCCTGGAGCTTCAGACTCTGGGTCGGGGGATACAACTGGGGAGGATGACCAGTACCTCGTCTAGGCGGCCTCACCTGCTATACTGAACAGGGGCCTTGTGGGGGGATGGGAATATTAGAAGGGATAGACAAGGAAGTGGGAAGGAAGCGGCCGTGCCCTTAAGTTAGGTACCATCCCGGCATTTGGCTGGAGGAGAAGTGGGAAACCATGGAAAACCACTTCCAGGATGGTTGAGTGGGAGCCGAACCCACCTCTACTCAGTTGACCTCCCGAGGCTGAGTGGACCCCGTTCCAGTCCCCGTACCACTTTTCAAATTTCGTGGCAGTGCCGGGATTCGAACCCAGCCCTCCGGGTTTGGCAGCTATTCACACTAACCACTACACCACAGAGGCGGACCTCGCACTTCCGTATTAAATAAAACACCGTCACGTGTTTATTATTATTATTATTATTATTATTATTATTATTAGTAGTAGTAGTAGTAGTAGTAGTAGTAGTAGTAGTAGTAGTAGTAGTATTTGCTTTACGTCACACCGTCACAGGTAGATCTTATGGCGACGATGGGTTAGTAAAGGGCTAGGAGTGGGAAGGAAGTGATCGTGGCCTTAATTGTTACAGCCCCAGCATTTGCCTGGTGAAGCACGGAAAACCATCTTCAAGGCTGCCAACAATTGGGTTCGAACCCACCATCTCCCGAATGCAAGCCGATAGCTACATGATAACTCAAACAGTGCGGCCACTTGCTCGGTCGTTAAATACCTGAGTGCAGATTCATTGTCATGGAGACATTTCAGTTAACTGATAAGATTCAAGAGCTTAAGCGTAAAGTAATTAATAATCAGAAAACCTTCGAAAAATCCTGATGACTATTTTCTTTACGATGGAAACAGGTCGTGTGACATGGCAGAAACCAGTGCCATACAGCTTCCTCGTTGATACGAAGGTTGTATTCTGTTACTATAATTTTATCTTATCGGAAAGCTTCCCGGTAGTGTCCCGTGACGAAAACATGGGAACTATGGCGTGGTCCACATAGTGGCCTTGTTAGAAAAAAAACTGCAAAGGAGGTATTTCTGTAGCACTGATTTATTTCAGACTAGCCGTGCAGATCTTCGTTGTTTTACTTCTTCACACCGACCTCGATAGCTGCAGTCGTTTAAGTGCGGCCAGTATCCATTATTCGGGAGATAGTGGGTTCGAACCCCACTGTCGGCAGCCCTGAAGATGGTTTTCCGTCCTTTCCCTGAGGCTGTACCTTAATTAAGGCCACGGCCGCTTCCTTCCCAGTCCTAGCCCTTTCCTGCCGCATCGTCACCATAAGATCTATCTGTGTCGGTGCGACGTAAAGCCAGTAGCGAAAAAAAAAAAAAAAAAAAAAAAACCTCTTCACAAGGTAGTGGGCTTGGTCCCAGCTGACTGTTCAATAGTTAAATAAAGGTCTCTTGAAGGACGAAATCCCGACCTCCCAGCGTCTCTTAAAAATATAGCCGGGCCGAATAACTCAGACGGTAGAGCGTTGGCCTTCTGAACTCAAGTTGGCAGGTTCGATCCTGGCTCAGTCCGGTGGAATTTGAAGCTGCGCAGATACGTCAGCCTCGTGTCGGTAGATTTATTGGTACGTAAAAGAAACCCTGCGGGACTAAATTCCGGCACATCGGCATCTCCGAAAACCTTAAAAGTAGCTGGTAGAACGTAAAGCCAATGATATTATTATTATTATTAGTATTAATAATATTTGTAAATCAACTGTAAAAGTATAACTACTACTTAATCGAAAAACTGAATGAAGAACATAACATAGTTTTAGCTACAAACGTACCCTGCAAAGTAGAACAGCAACTAGCCGATGCTTGACTGCCTTGAAGGTGTCGTCCCATTTGCGATCACTCAGGTAGAATGCAAGACTAATTTATTTTTGACGGGTTAAGCATTGTCCCATTTGCGATCACTCTTATCAGTGACATACAAACAGGTTGCTGTGAGGGAATTCCCTACTGAAGGACTGGTAGAAGAAAACATCCCTCAAGTAACTGGTGAAACTACATACTAGGATTCTTACGAATCGTATGTTGAAACTCCTGAAATTACTATTTACCGTTTGAGACCGATGCGTTAATATCGGGACTGACAGAGATTAAACAGAACTCAAATGAACCTTTTATTTAGAGTTACCAGACGGTTGTGGGTGTAAAGGCGGTTAAATGAGTTTTAAGAAGTAGGATAAAAGATGGGCGTATTAAAAACGTTGAATTTTTCACTTTCCAATTTTAAAACAAAAGGATTTTGCTGTAACACTTTGCTTCTTCGACAGCGCTACCCTTTTTGAAGCAGTTGTATCAGTTAACCTACACTTTCTTATACAATAGGGGATACTATTACATTACTGCTTAAATAATGCTCAAACTGTTCAAACATCATACTGACACGTTAAGTACCAGCTGCTCAAAATATTAGCCTACTTTCATCTATCTGTATGGATGTCTACCCCTTAGTCTCACCGAGCTCGATAGCTGCAGTCGCTTAAGTGCGGCCAGTATCCAGTATTCGGGAGATAGTAGGTTCGAACCCCACTGTCGGCAGCCCTGAAAATGGTTTCCCGTGGTTTCCCATTTCCACACCAGGCAAATGCTGGGGCTGTACCTTAATTAAGGCCACGGCCGCTTCCTTCCCACTCCTATCCCTTTCCTGTCCCATCGTCGCCGTAAGACCTATCTGTGTCGGTGCGACGTAAAACAACTAGAAAAAAAAAAGAACCCCTTAGTCTCGTTTCTCGATACCGGGTCGGGATGAGATGAGATTAATTTATACGGGATGTTTCTACGGCCGGATGCTCTTCCTGGCACCAACATCAGTGAGGAGCTAATGAACATGAAATGTGTTATGGTGAATGAAATTGGGTAAGGGGTGGGAGGACTCAGCTCTGGCCTATGAATACGAACTGTACCGGCATTTGCCTGGAAGTGAAAATTTTAAACCACAGAAAACCACTCTGAGAACAACCGACGGTGGGGCTCGAACCCACACGTTTCTCGAATGCAGAGCTTGGCACCATAGCCGTAGCGCGTTAAAACGCGCAGCCACTCAGCCTACTTTCCCCTATATAAATAAAATGATAATTTTTGTCTGTATGCTCGGATTAGATGTACAAGATTCTAGAACTTAATGTTGAGAAAATATTTAGATTAAAATAAGTTGAAGAAATGATAATTCTATAATCATAGCGCGAAAATATTGCATTCGGGAAATAGCGGGTTCGAATCCCATTCTCGGTAGCCCTGAAGATGGTTTTCTGTGCTATAAGCGCATTCTGTAGCCTAGCAGGATACTGCTATTTGTGGTGTGTATTTTGTAGAGATGTTGGGGACAGTGCAAATACGGTACCTAGTCTCCGAGGCAATATAATTAACCATTAAGTTTAAAATATCCGACCCGGCCGGAAATCGAACCCGAAGCTCTCTGAAACGATCACTGCGCTTACCATTCAGCCAAGGAGCCGGTAATAATAATAATAATAATAATAATAATAATAATAATAATAATAATAATAATAATAATAATAATAATAATAATAATCTCCTTCACGAAAACAGAGGTCCGCCTCTGTGGTGTAGTGGTTAGCGTGATTAGCTGCCACCCCCAGAGGTCCGGGTTCGATTCCCGGCTCTGCCACGAAATTTGAAAAGTGGTACGAGGACTGGAACGGGATCCACTCAGCCTCGGGAGGTCAACTGAGTAGAGGTGGGTTCGATTCCCACTTCAGCCATCCTGGAAGTGGTTTTCCGTGGTTTCCCACTTCTCCTCCAGGCAAATGCCGGGATGGTACCTAACTTAAGGTCACGGCCGCTTCCTTCCCTCTTCCTTGCCTGTCCCATCCAATCTTCCCATCCCTCCACTAGGCCCCTGTTCAGCATAGCAGGTGAGGCCGCCTGGGCGAGTTACTGGTCATTCTCCCCAGTTGTATCCCCAACCCAATGTCTGAATCTCCAGGACACTGCCCTGGAGGCGGTAGAGGTGGGAACCCTCGCTGAGTCCGAGGGAAAAACCGACCCTGGAGGGTAAACAGATTACGAACGAACGAAAACAGAGATGATGAGCACGGACAGGAATTATGTGAAGAGAACAATGAAGACGAAATATGGCAAAGTGAAGGTCACAAAGCAGTTTAAATACCTGGGAGAAATTATCAGCAGCAACGGGATGGATAAAGAGGCCATGGAAAATAGAAGACTTAAGTTGGAAAGGCTAAACATTGCCACCAAAGCCATTTACAACAAAAATAATCTTTCCATCAATGCGAAACTAAGACATTATGATGCTGTGGTAAAACCAGTGATTCTGTATGGGGTGGAAACAGCAACACTAACGAACCTGGAAAAACTACGGCCCAAGGGTGGTAGAGGGAAACTACAGATTACAAATAAGGAGATATACAAAAGAACAGAAGGCGTGGAAACAACAATAAGGAAAAGACGGCTGCGATTCTATGGACACATGCTCAGAATGGATCCAACAAGGTTAAATAAACAAAATTTTAATAAAATATAGGCCTACTACTTGAAGAGCCAGGGGATATGCCAAGCAGATGAAGGAAGAACTCAAGAGGTTAGGAATTGCAGATGAAGAATGTCGTGATAGAGACCAATTGAGGAAAAGACTTTCCAAAATAAAAGTTCTGGTTGAAGAAAAGAAAGAGCGCAGAGGGGGAAGATGGACTGAAGAGAGAAGTGCGCAACATTCTGAAAGAATGAAGGCACTGTGGAGAAAGAGGAAGGAAGAAGGGATGATTAGAAGGAAGTGAAGTGGTATTGGCGTGGTCCTAAGTTTGGCCGGTTCGCAAGAAAGAAATAATAATAATAATAATAATAATAATAATAATAATAATAATAATAATAATAATAATTACTGTACCGAGCTCGATAGCTGCAGTCGCTTAAGTGCGGCCAGTATCCAGTATTCGGGAGATGGTAGGTTCGAACCCCACTGTCGGCAGCCCTGAAAATGTTTTTTTGTGATTTCCCATTTTCACACCAGGCAAATGCTGGGGCTGTACCTTAATTAAGGCCACGGCCGCTTCCTTCCTACTTCTAGCCCTTTCTTGTCCCATCGTCGCCGTAAGACCTATCTGTGTCGGTGCGACGTAAAACAACTAGCAAAAAAAGAACAAAAACTACTGAGGTGTTCTGTCCTTTACATCTCGTAAATAAAGCCTAGTGTAGAGAACTACCTTCAATTTGAGGTTTAATCATTTACAAGAATTTGCCGCTATTAAGGACCAAACCCCAGTTCTTCTAGTTACGAGAGTTACGACCCCTGCGTTCTTTTAATCTCCGCATGTCGCCTTCACGACATGGGTGAGTAAGGTGCGATATTTTGATCTTACCTCAGACAGATTAATTGTCACTGATAGGAGTTGAAGTCCTCCGAAAGTAAATGGCTGTAAACAATATCCTTGTAAAGTGTGGGTGAGTACAGGAAGAAGCGCATGTGCGACGTGAGAGCCAGCTGACGGCTTGGGGCTAGGAAGCGCTCTGATTGGGCGGGACTAGCCAGCACCCCTCAGGTGGCACGCGAGCACACCCTCAAACATGGCCAGTGCAGAGTGGGTGGCGCGCGGTGCGATTTGAACCAGTGCTATGACAGACACACGATCTTCCATTGTCGCGAGTTGGGCGCGTGGTAGGAAGGGCTGAGCAGTATAAACTTTAGCCCGCTAAGAGAATTGTTATAAGTTAATTATTTACAGTATAATGAATACGTTACAATATGAATAAAATCTCGTTATGTGTCAAGAGTTAAGTGCCAGCATACATACATTTAAAATGATTTTCATCAACTTTTGAAGTGCATACATAACCTCTAAAATGAATGTAACTTTTTATAACTAATTATTATCTTTCATGCGAACTGCTAAGTGGTATTTCCCGCTATAACAGTTATTAAGCGCACTGTTTTTGGAGACTATATATTTTAATATCAGAAATTTTGCGAGTGATTGAAAAAAAAAAAAGAAGCAGCGAGATGAACTAGAAGATGACTCTTGGAATATTTTTTAACAGGTGCTTTCCAAATGTCATTGAATGATCGATAATCCTTACCAAAAATGAAACTGATGAAACTGATTGACTTTCTTGAATGACTTATTCGATAATATTATTCAATAGCAATTTCAGGAACTAGGTCCATCGATGTGAAAAGGACACTTTTTGGTGAAATATCTTCTTATATTGGCTGTTTTACCAGACTGACTTCAGAATTAGTTCCGATAGTTCTCTTTATGCCACCACATAAGGGAAGCAGTGTGCGAACCTAAGAAGTGCAGTTTCAGCGGATGTAGTTTGTTTTTGAGCGACATGAACGCCAACACCGAGACGACCGTTGTCGCCACTCGACCTTCCTCACCACGCCGTTTCTTCGCGCGCCTTTACGGTAACCTCGATGAGAGGCGGCGAGACACTGAGGACACTCCGGCTACAGTGACGACAGGCGCCGCCCCTGTCATCAGTCCAATGCCGATACCTGTACCGGTGCCCGTACTCCCGTTCCCTTTCGCTCGACCACGCGCTGATCTGCCTCTCATCGCCGCCCCCGAAGCTGCCTTCCCGGCTGGGTACTCTGCCTTCCGTAAGTACTCTGAAGTTACTAGCATGTCATTGATAAAAGAAGCACCATATTTTACAGCACTATGTTCTTAGAGTATTTTACTTAGGTCCAAATGTTTCAATATTGCCCTATCTTAGAGGACGTGTTGTGTTCGGCACGAGAGAATTAAATAGAGATATTATTGTCCTGAGAACTAACCCAAATTCAAAATATTTTGGAGGAAAATCTGTCATTGTGTAGGCATCGCAGTGTTTTTATATTGTTTGGATAAGAGTAAATCCTAATATTTCCTAGGACAGGGCTTGAAGTTTGAAGCCCCTCTAAATACTCTGGACACTACTAAGTTTATTCCTCATAAATATAATCGAAGTTGTAAAATATTATTCCCCGTCTCACTTTAATTTCCACACAACAGGAAATAATACTAATTGCAATGTTAAGTACTCGGCCTACTTAGGACCAGACTTCCCTTCTCTCAGTTTTTGCCAATAAGTTTTCTGCACTGGCTTATTCGCTGCCTTTGTTCGGCAGAGAACTTCATCTTCTTCTCCCTTTCTTGGGTGTTTACTCTAGCAATCACCCATTTCAGGGTACTGTTTCTGTATGTGGTGTTGTCGTGTACCGTGTCATGTGTATTACCAGATTGTTCTAGGCCTTCTGTGATTCTGTCATTGTATCTGGTGTATCCGTGGTTCGTATGGAGTTTCTCCTAGCACATCAATATCTCGTGCTTTATATATTCGTAGAACTTCAGGCACCGTTTTCTTGTAGCATCAGTGAAGAGTTCAGTGTATTGATGTATTTTTTCAATGTTGCTCCTGATTCACCACTTGACATCATGGTCTTTCTGGGTCCTAAAAACTTCCGTATCTTCTGTATCATAGGAATTTATCTGTGGAACTAAGATAGAATCCGATATGTCAAAGAGCGCGGTTTTTCAGAAGGCGCTTTTACAAGTTGGGAAGCTCGCTGAAATTCTTATTGTACTTCAATGACCTCTAGATTGAAGTGACATATATTTGTGAATGTAATAAACAGAAGGAACAAGTTTTATTCTTATTTATTCAGCAAGTTCAGGGAACATATCACTCGCTTGCCTCAATATCTATACAGAACATATCGGAATATTTATTTTGGGAAGCCGGGCTGACTGGCTTAGACATTAGATCGCTGGCCTTCTGACCCCAACTTGGCAGGTTCGATCCTGGCTCAGTCCGGTGGTATTTAAGGTGCTCAAAAATTTCAGTCTCCTGTCGGTAGATTTACTTGCACGTAAAAGAACTTCTGCGGGACTAAATTCGGGAACCTCGGCGTCTCCGAAAACCGTGAACGTAGTTAGTGCGACGTAAAGCCAGTATTATTATTTACTTTGGGAACAACATATTCTAGAGGCACCAGAATCATACCGGGCTTTGCGACCATACCCTTCACTACAAAATTTCCCATATTGGTATTAAAACCGAAAATTCTTTTTTTTTTTTTTTTTTTTTTTGACATATCGGGTTCTGTCTTAGTATCACAGATAGTGGCAAGTTAAAACATTACTAGAAATAAACATCTTACTTACTTACGCACTTCCGATTTGTATAGCGCTGTCTTCACGTACGTACCATCGCAGTAGACGGGTCAAAATCAAGAACAGTGGGTCGTTTATAGGAAACCTTGGCAGTTTATCCAGTGTTTTCATCTTAAGCAAGTTTCTGTAGCCTGGTTTGAGTCTGATTTGACAGATAAAGCCTCCCTGACATGATGCTGTCCTTACTGGTAGAACAGCACAGAATGTGAGAATGTAGCAGATTTGGGAATATTGCTACGAAAGTGTCAGTATGAAATTTCTCCAACGTCTGATTAAGAGACATTAAAGAGAATAGGATTTAACTTCTTCATTGCTATCATTAACCCTTTGGAAAGGAAATAAGGTTACTTTGTTTTTTCTCGATGGCAACTACTCAATTGCTGTAGCATGAGAAAAGTGAAATACGTATAGCTAGAGGATCCGCGCGTCTCCGCAGCGTTCGTTATAAGCAGGTCAAATAGCGTCTTTTCACATGAAATTGCTACGTGCGTTGCCCGGGTGCTATTTTGAATGTTTAATTTTAGGATTTATATTACCTATTAATTATGTGTCAAGTGAATTTTTGTATATTTCTTTATTGTGACGTTGATTGACATTTTGCAGACTATTTCGTAGTTTTAGAGTTATTGTTGTATTTAAAGTTTTAGATTATTTTGTTTTGCATGGAAGTTTGTCCATGTTGCATTCCATATCGTCTGGGAAGTAGACGATCTTTATAAACAGATAATAAAAATAAGTGAAAATTGTATTTAAGCGTTTCGCAATGATGTACACGATGCCACTTTCATTAGGACTGTCACCAATTAGCCTAGCGAACACGAGAACTGAGGGTTCAACACTAATCTCGGTTATTTTGGACATTTTCTGTTTCAACACTTCTGACCCCCATGCCGATGGAGGCTGAACTCGGAATTAAACGATACTAAAATTGGTCATTTGTTGCAAGTCCCTCTTTCCCAACCCCAATCGTAGGAATGATGTTTTACCCCCACAGTATTTTTCTCCAGATAATAAGTCATATGTGTATCAAGTTTGATTAAGAGCTATGTTAAAACGTAGATCCATAATCTCGGTCATTTTGGACATTTTCTTCTTCCCCCCTTTCTAACTCCCCATGCCCATGGAGATATAAACGGCATCTGGAATGTTAGTATTCATCTCAGCCACCCCGAAAAGTATGGATTCGACACTAATTTTAGTCGTTTTCGATGATGTACATGTCAGTCCCTTCCAACCCCCAACCGTAGGAGTTCTAGGAGTATCTTACCCCCAAATTAGTTTTCTACAGATAGTAAGTCATATGTGTACCAAGTTTCATTGAGAGCTACACTGGAACATGCACACGTATCGGTATTGTACATTCATAACGTCGGTCATTTTGTATACTTCCCTCCTCATCCCCTTTTCACACCCAACGCCGATGGGGACTTAAAATGGCATCCGGAGTGTCACCATTCATCTCAGAGACCAGGATTTAACAAGAATATACCTCATTTTCGAATATTTCTACATATAACTCCCTCCCCTCTCTACCCCTAGGGGTGTCTTAACTCCACAGTATTTCTCTCCATGTAGTTTTAAGTCATATGTGTACCAAGATTGATTGAAATTAGAGGTTTGCCTATAAACGCCTGTCTTTTTTAATCGTTTAGTTTAGTCGATATCTTGGCGTAAATATATTGCTCCTTAACTGCATGCAACCCGCTAAGTACAGAGTGTATTACATGGTAGAGCAAACCTTCGCCAGCAATATTAATGGAGTGGTCATTTAGCGAATTGATTTTAGGATTACTCGAAGTTGACTGAATTTAGAGACCTACCAATGCCTGATGATTCACTGACAGGTAATTCCGGAGAGAATTAAAAAAATGAAGGAAATCGATGCAGTAGAACGGGCAGACGGACTGGACAAAACTGTTTTTAGTAAACGTTAATATATATACAGTAGATATGTGTTGACTTAACTCTGAACTCCTGACAAGAACCGCTAACAAAACATTTTAACGCGGGATCGAGAGATATAATTTCTAATACCGGACTGCACTATAAGAAATGTAAACCAATAAAAAATATCACTGCCAACCGTTGTGAGCATTTGTTAGGGCCAATTTCTTTTAAATATTAAAACTTTTCGCCAGTGGCGACTGAAAATATTGTACCCTGCCTTAGGTATTTTAAATTCTTCAAATTCAGTACGGGAGTTATGGAGAGGGACGTACAAAGAGTAAATAATGTTAATACAGGAGAAATATATTCATGTGGAGTTAGAAATTGCTACTTCCTTGCATTTCTTTTATCATTTTGGCTGTCACTCCATTAGTTCCTGTTTGCACGAAATAAAATATATACTATTTACTATTTTAATAATTCGAAGGGGTCTATTAATAATAATGTTTATTGTTTTAACGTCCCACTAACTACATTTTTGAAGGTTTTTTTGAAGGGATCTATTAATTTTTCCAATAATAATACTCTATTTGTCTGGAACACCCATATAAAAGAACTTGCGGTTATATTTCCAAGTGATCTTAAATCATGTTTTGGTAGATGGATGTAAGGTTTTCGTTTGTTGTTGTTGTCATATATCACGAAGAAGGGTGAATAATGGCAACTATCTACTGTGTTATAAAAGATAACTAAAGATATTAAGGAGGAGGTGCAGCTTGGAAAGAAATAGAGTTAAGGAAGTTTGTGAAAGTAAGGAGAATTTGAAGGAACGCACCAGTAAATTGACTTTAGCAAAGGTGTCAACTAAGCGAAACATGATAGCAATCATAATAAATTGGCAGCATTATGAGTTTTAGTGAAAAATGGAAGTATATGTACTGTATAGTACTTTAAGGTATTTTTTCTTTTTTTTGCTAGGGGCTTTACGTCGCACCGACACAGATAGGTCTTATGGCGACGATGGGATAGGAAAGGCCTAGGAGTTGGAAGGAAGAGGCCGTGGCCTTAATTAAGGTACAGCCCCAGCATTTGCCTGGTGTGAAAATGGGAAACCACGGAAAAACATTTTCAGGGCTGCCGATAGTAGGATTCGAACCTACTATCTCCCGGATGCAAGCTCACAGCCGCGCGCCTCTACACGCACGGCCAACTCGCCCGGTCTTTAAAGTTTTAAGGTTCCAGGAAAGAGCATCCCATAACTCTTTAATAATAAAATACGTGAGGATTTACAGAAGGCAGAAGTATTTATTCAGCAGTATGTAAAGATAGTTGGATATAACGATAATGTCCAAGTAGAAGGGGTGACTAATAGCAGCGAAATTCTGAAATTAACCTACAATAGATATTTACAAGAAGAAAGAGAAGTTGAAAACTAGAAAAGCAGCTGGAATTGATACGATTTCTGGGGATATACTAAAGGCTATGGGTTGGGATATAGTTCCATTTCTGAAGTACTAATGTGATTACTGTTTGCATGGAGGAGCAATATCAAATTAATTGAGAGTTGTTATACTCGTAGTAGCCCAACTGTGCAAGGAAAAGGATGATAAACATAAAGCGGATATTTATCGGCCATTCAAAAAACCTAACCCTAAACCTATGGCACTACAGCCCTGAAGGACCTTGGCCTACCAAGCGACCACTGCTCATCCCGAAGGCCTGCAGATTACGAGGTATCATGTGGTCAACACGACGAATCCTCTCGGCCGTTATTCTTGGCTTTCTAGATCGGGGGTTCCATCTCACCGTCAGATAGCTCCTCAATTGCAATCACGCAGGCTGAGTGGACCTTGA
This sequence comes from Anabrus simplex, assembly GCF_040414725.1. Lineage (NCBI taxonomy): Eukaryota > Metazoa > Arthropoda > Insecta > Orthoptera > Tettigoniidae > Anabrus > Anabrus simplex. The sequence goes on along the minus strand of NC_090267.1, from coordinate 231,909,479 downwards.
ACGAGCCCTCATATCCAGGTAAAATTCCGACCTAGCCGGGAATCGAACCCGAGGCCTCCGGGTAAGAGGCAGGCACGTATTGGCATAAAAGGTTTGTAAAATCATTCTTTCTGGTTATATTATACACGTTTGCGAAATTGCTGAGTGGTATGATAGAAGGTAGTGTGGGTTTAGGAAATGAGGCTTAACTTGTAGGATTCCTGCAAGAGCAGAGCAGGTATTGTAAATTCAGGAGATCAAATGGACTGCGTTATTATTGAACTTTCCAAGGCGTTTGATAGAATAGATGATGGGACATTACTGACGAAAATGAGGGCTGTTTTACTAGACAAAAGAGTGATTGAATGGGTGTCTAAACTTCTAGAAAACATATCTCAGATAATTAGAGTAGCTGATCCTGTAATGATAAAGACGGAGCAGTATTACTGGACTTTTGTGTTTTCTTTTACATATGATACGAGTAAAGAACTGGAATCACAGATAAGACTTTTGCAGATGATGTTATTCTATACAAAGTATAATACATAAGTTACAGCAATGTGAGATGCTGCAAAAATACCTCGACAAAGATGTGAGATAGACAGTAGACAGTGGCATGGTGATAAATGGGGATGAAAAGTCAGGTTGTGTCACCAAGATGAAAAGTCTTCTCGGTTTTAATTACTGTGTTGCTGAGATGACGGTAACTCATGGGGTATTTAGGGGTTGTAGTAAGGATGTAGGTCCGCCTCTGTGGTGTAGTGGTTAGCGTGATTAGCTGCCATCCCCAGAGGCTCGGGTTCGATTCCCGGCTCTGCCACGAAATTTGAAAAGTGGTACGAGGGCTGGAACGGGGTCCACTCAGCCACGGGAGGTCAACTGAGTAGAGGAGGGTTCGATTCCCATCTCAGCCTTCTTGGAAGTGATTTTACGTGGTTTCCCCACTTCTCCTCTAGGCAAATGCCGGGATGGTACCTAACTTAAGGCCACGGCCGCTTCCTTCGCTCTTCTTTGTCTATCCCTTCCAATCTTGCCATCCCCCACCAAGGCTCCTGTTCAGCTTAGTAGATGAGGCCGCCTGGGCGAGGTAATGGTCTGCCTCCCCAGTTGTATCCCCCGAGCCAAAGTCTCCCGCTCCAGGACACTGCCCTTGAGGCGGTAAAGGTGGGATCGATCCCTCGCTGAGTCCGAGGGAGAAACCGACCCTGGAGGGTAAGCAGATTACGAAAGAAAGAAAGACAGAAAGAAAGAAAGAAAGAAAGAAAGAAAGAAAGAAAGAAAGAAAGAAAGGAAATGTAGAAGACAACGTTGGAATTCTAGAGGATAGAATGGGGCAAATACTCGTTTATAGGAAGAGGAATAAGGAACTGGAAGAATTTAGCAATGGATATGTTTAATAAATTTCCAACTTCTTTAGAGTTTGGTTTCAATGTAAGATCGGGTAAAGAGCTGATAGGGAATCTGCCACCGGGGTGACAGCCCCAATGCAGATCATTGGGGACTGATATCCGTTGTGACGAGTTAGTATTTAATTCAATCGCGAAAATATATTATTTTTCTTCTTTATCTGTTTACCCTCCTGAGTCGGTTTTTCCCTCGGAATCAGCGAAGGGCCCCACCTCTACCGCCTCAAGGGCAGTGCCTGGAGATTCAGACTCTGGGTCAGGGGATACAACTAGGGAGGATGACCAGTACCTCGCCCAGGCGATAGACAAGGAAGAGGGAAGGAAGCGGCCGTGGCCTTAAGTTAGGTACCATCCCGGGTTTTGCCTTGAGGAAAAGTGGGAAACCACGGAAAACCACTTCCAGGATGGCTGAGGTGGGAATCGAACCCACCTCTACTCAGTTGACTTCCCGAAGCTGAGTGAACCCCGTTCCAGCCCCCGTACCACTTTTCAAATTTCGTGGCAGAGCCGAGAATCGAACCCGGGCCTCCGGGTGTAGCAGCTGATCACACTAACCACTACACCACAGAGGTGGACGAGAAAATATATTACTGCTCTAAAGGAGTTGGTGTCTGCCTGTATATAACTTTTGAGTCTCTCTCGAAGGATAATCGTGCACACATTGTAGCACACAGGTTAAGACTCAGGGTAAAGCAAATATAATTTTTTTAAGCTAATTTTGGGACTGTCTGGAAAACTATAAATTATAATTTGATTAATGTAAACGTTTGACTATTATTTCTTATAGCAATACTTCCTTGATTACTAAGTTAACTTGCGAGTCGAAGCCTGTATAAAATATGTACCGTATGTGGAGATGGATGGATTAACAAGTTGGAGAAAAAACACTCTAAAATGTATACCACTTTCTGAGGAATGAAAATGTGGTTCCACAAGATGACGGTTGATCCCTTAAAATCATCCATGGTAATGTTCTTCATCATGGTGCCAGAGATCCCGAAATCACGGTAGATTTCATTGGATCTCGATATTTTGGAGCCGGATCATCAGTTCGATAACCTCTGTTTCTTGCAGCTCCTTGCAGAGGTTGTTGGCTTGACAACGACCTTCCTCTCCACTTTGTACGGCTGGTTACGAACCACGCTCTCAGCCGTTCTAGCCAGCGTGATAGACGATGCTGTTCGTTCGCCCTGCCTTATACGGTTATCCTGGTAAACTCTTCGTGACTGACATAGCAAACGTTTTGCAGTGCTTCTGCTAAAATAATGTGACGGATTGTGTAATGTTTACGGTGTAGTACAGATCTTGTTGAAAATATTGTGTCTTAAATGTGTAATCTAAAATTTATCATTGTGGTCGGTATTTTGATGAATCCTGTTTTGAGTAAATGGAACTAGTTTATCCGTTCTGAATTTAATTCGCATACAGTATGTTAATGTCCTCTTGCGGGCATCATCATACTTTTAACACATTTAACATAAATCTTGATGTAAAATTACGCTGTCTGAGTCTCAGGAAATGTGCGCAAGAAAACAGTTTTTGTATGACGGTGTGAAACAAGCTCTTATCTTATTATTAAATAATATACTATTTTGTTGTCATTTCTGTCTAGGTCGAACTTTGAATTTTGCTTAATACTGCAAAAGCCGTGCTGTCGTAGATCGTTTGCTTGAACAAAAATAAAATCATCCACGACATGTCAACTTAAATTTTGATTAACTAAGATTGTATCTACTTTGAGTCGGTGCTCAACACATGTGTATCCTAACCTGGGGCTACAGTCACATGAAATTAATAAAATACCATGGGATCAGTTCAAATATACTCTTACAGTACTCGAGAATCGCTTAGTGTACCATTCCAAACCCCGGGACTCATCTCACAATTAGGACTAGGTAGACGCAAGGGTGTCAGAGCTTTCCCGCCGTAAGAGCAGGGCCCATGCAAATCTCTTCCCTTCAGTCGGATCAGAACGAATATAAGAACAAGTGTGAGGACTCCTCGAGTTCAAGCGCTCCCCGCCAGGTAGCGCTAGAGCGGGCAAGCTCCACAGTACCGATCAGCTGGTCTTAGGAATCATGCCAGAGGAAACCTATTACTCCGTGACTGATACGTATATACACTGCCTTTTAAAAAACAATGAGAGATTACAATTCAAATTCCAAGGCAGGGTGCAATGGAAAAAATCATACTGTACATGGAAATACGAGCTACGGCTTTTATCACATGTTGCGGAAAGCACAGGTTACTGGAATACAGATAAATAGCACCCACCATATTAAAACAAACATCCATGAACTATTTAAAGCTAATACTTCACTTATTTGTAGCCTCCGTGGCTCAGACGGCAGCGCGTCGGCCTCTCACCGCTGGTTCCGTGGTTCAAATTCCGGTCACTCCATGCGAGAATTATGCTGGACAAAGCGGAGGCGTGGCAGGTTTTTCTCCGGGTACTCCGGTTTTCCCTGTCATCTTTAATTCCAGCAACACTCTCCACTATCATTTCATTTCATCTGTCAGTCATTAATCATTGCCCCAGAGGAGTGCGACAGGCCTCGGAGGCCGGCACAATTCCTATCCTCGCTGCAAGATTGGAGCTTCATTTATTCCATCCCTGACCCGGTCATTGACTGGAAACAGGTCGTAGGTTTCCATTCCTACTCTACTTATCTCTATAATTAAATACCTGTGTATTTCTAACATGCTTCTACAGCAAATTAATCCTAGATTTTGCTGAGTTGAGATTGGATCTAGATCGAATTAAAGTTAGATTAGCATTTTTAGGCGCCTTTTGAGCTCAGAAAGTACACTAGAACGACCCAAACTTCGAACAGCATTAGACTGACCGTTTAATTCCTCATTCGCTGCTGCACTCCCGTCTTCACTCTTCTTTCGTTTTTTCCTGATGGTGTCCAGGCTATTTTTCCTGTTGGGAGTTTCACGGGACTTAATCTCACTTGAAAGATATTTCGGGAAATTAGGGAAAATGTGAGGCACTGCTCCTGGAGGTAATTTCATCTCACACGAGATATATCCACTCTTTAACCAAGCACTACAAAATTATCTGATTTTACTATCAAATAATTAGAGAAATGGACATGACAAATTCTGTTATACCGCGTTAACTCAGTACCCTTCCGTGAAATAGTCCTGGACCATTTTTCCAATTGATATCTATCCTTCGGTGGTAAAAAAGTCGCACATCATCAATTACTCTACCATAGCCTGACTTAAAGCCAAGCACTAAACAGTACGGCATGCTGAACTATTAAATTAATGAAGCCACATAAGATACATGCTTGAAGTACACAACACACGACACAGGAACAGAAAGCACTGAAATATCTCGCATAGTAGCGTTTCCCGCACTGTTCTATAATTGGCTTGCCGGTATTACTGGAGTACGTGTTGGATATAATCGCTTGTAGTGCTTGCAATGGCGGGACCACAAACTAGCATGCTATAATGGCAGAGTTCTCACACTTGACGGATTGTACTTCCCCACGTTGTTGTGCACGCCTACCGGTGATAGGCTCCCGTTTGGTCTACAAGTAATGGTTGAAACAGTCAGCTGTGACAAAAGGATTGACACAGCAATTTGTTAGCTTGTCTTCTTCTTCTTAATCTGTTTACCCTCCAGGGTTGGTTTTTCCCTCGGACTCAGCGAGGGATCCCACTTCTACCACCTCAAGGTCAGTGTCCTGTAGTGTGAGACTTTGGATCGGGGGATACATCTGGGGAGGATGACAAGTACCTCGCCCAGGCGGCCTCACCTGCTATGCTGAACAGGGGCCTTGGTGGGGGATGGGAAGATTGGAAGGGATAGACAAGGAAGAGGGGAGGAAGCGGCCGTGGCCTTAAGTTAGCATCCCGGCATTTACCTGGAAAACCACTTCGAGGATGGCTGAGGAGGGAATCGATCCCCCCTCTACTCAGTTGACCTCCCGAGGCTGAATGGACCCCGTTCCAGCCCTCGTACCACTTTTCAAATTTCGTGGCAGAGCCGGGAATCGAACGCGGGCTAACACACTGACCACAACATCACAGAGACGGACTGTTAGCTTGTCCTTTTTTCATCAATAGGGTTGCTTGAAGAGTTGTTACTTTTATCGTAGCTTATTTTCTATGCGTAGTTTAAGTATATAAAAACATGACGTTTTGCTACAGAAGCGATATAGTACTGGCGTAGAATTCTGTATTCTTATTCTTCTTCTGTCGCTTTTCCCACATCTGTGGGGTTGCGGGTGCAAACTGTGTCGAACATGTGGATTTGGCCCTGTTTTACGGCCGGGTGCTCTTCCTGACGCCAACCCTGTATAGAGGAATGTAAGCACTATTGCGTGTTTCTGTGGTGGTTGGTAGTGTAGTGTGTTGTCGGAATATGAAGAGAAAAAGTGTTGGAACAAACACAAACACCCAGTCCCCGGGCCTGAAGAATTAATCAGAGGCGATTAAAATCCCCGACCCAGCCGGGATTCAATTACAGAGCGTGCTGTTTCGCTCATTTTTTACAAACGCCGCGTTGAACACATTTAATTATGTACTTCCTTACATGGAACAATGTATGCATGTATTGTATGCAGCACCGCAGTTATGAAAGTGTAATGTACACTCCTCCAGGCTTGCGCTATCTGATAATAAGTGATAACGTCCTGGGCTGGCGCTCGTAACAGCTGTTTCTCGTGCACAGAGAGGTTTCAGTCGGCTCGTGACCTTGACATGCCTGAAATACAGAGAAAAGAGTAGTGAGGAGAAGACATGTTGGCTGACTAGCTTTCTAGGCCCATCTCTCTGCTCGACATCTTCATAAGCACAATACATTACACAGGAACCTTGTTTATCCGACCCTCATTAATACGGATCTGCGGTTTATCCAGATCGAAAATAATAAAAATTGATTTTTACTTGTACAGTATTTCTTTTACGGGGTCAATTCTTCTGGAATGTCTTTTCCGCCAATGATAGTAAGAACAGGAATTAGAAGTAAGTCGGCCGCGGTCCATCAAAGGTACCGTCCCGGCATTCGCCTGGAATTGAGAATGGGAAACCGTGAACTCTTCTGAGTTCCTTGACACATTTGCACGCATTCCCGGATGCTCGGATGTAAACGACGTAAATGACTGGTTGAAAAATGACAGTAATTCAGGCTATGACATAATGACAGATGAATAAATTATTGCCTCTTGTTCCTCGGCGGGAAATGACGGGAGTGATGGTGAATTCGAAAATGAAACCGGCGCTTCATCAGAAAAAATAATGACTCATGGAGGTGCAACATTGCAGCTGGACAAACTGATGGCCTATTTAGAATCCCAGATGGAAACAACACCGGCAGAACTGATGTTAGTAAAACGTCTTCGTGATCGTGCTGCGCGCAAACACTATACAAATGTAAAACTGAAAAAGCTCACACATTATTTTAGTGCATAAAACAGAGTCGTAAATGCAAGAAAAGTGTTCTTATATTTTTTTTACAATTGAAAAAGGTATTACCGTAAAACTTATGTTTTATATTATATGACATGTACTGTATTTGTTTCTTAGTTTTCCGGATTATCCGGATTTTCGGTCATCCAGATCAGTTCCGGTCCCACTCAATCCGGATAAAGGAGGTTCTTGTGTACTGCATTTCTTCGGCACCTGTTAGTAAGACCGTCTTCGTCACAGGGGGCTGACGATCTCTCTTAAACACGTATCCAACTGAGAGAGGAGAGGAAAAGTTGTCCTTTCGTACACAGACAGGTTACAGCGGGCCAGGGAGATTTGAATTTTGAATTGATGATGTGATTTGCGGAGAAGTTAAGGTTGGTGCGGCCGTGGCCTGGAATAGGAACTCTGCAGGTATTCGCCTTAATGTAGGAGAATGGAAAAACATTCTCAGGACAGCTGACGGTGGGGATCGGCCCCGCCCCCTCCCGAATATATTACACCTTTTTTTTTTTGCTATATGCTTTACGTCGTACCGACACAGATAGGTCTTATGGCGATGATGGGATAGAAAAGGGCTAGGACTGGGAAGGAAGCGGCCATGGCCTTAATTAAGGTACATCCCACTATCGGCAGCCCTGAAAATGGTTTTCCGTGGTTTCCCATTTTCACACCAGGCAAATGCTGGGGCTGTACCTTAATTAAGGCCACGGCCGCTTCCTTCCAACTCCTAGGCCTTCCCTATCCCATCGTCGCCATAAGACCTATCTGTGTCGGTGCGACGTAAAGCCCCTAGCAAAAAAAAAAATTAAGGTACAGCCCCAGCATTTGCTTGGTGTAAAAATGGGGAAACCACGTAAAACCATCTTCAGGGCTGCCGACAGCGGGGTTCGAACCTACTACCACCTGCATGCAAGCTCACAGCTGCGCGCTCCTAATCGCACGACCATCTCGTCTGGTTTTATGTCACTCCTAGGCTAGCCAAAGCTACTGGTTCTTAAGTAGAAGCCTACTCTGCTAGGTTTCCAACTGAGCAAGTTCCCGAATGCTTTACCCTCTGCAGCGGAAATACTAACCATCTATGCAGCAATTCTGTATGGTACCTCTCAACAATTTAAGATCATCTTAATTTGACAGCGGACCCTCCATCCGGAAATATACGCGGGAATAAGACTACGAAAGTTTAAAGATATGTTTTAAACGTTAAAATTTGAACAAGTCCGCCTCTGTGGTGTAGTGGTTAGTGTGATTAGCTGCCACCCCCGGAGGTCCGGGTTCGATTCCCGGCTCTGCCACGAAATTTCAAAAGTGGCACGAAGGCTGGAACGGGGTCCACTCACCCTCTCGAGTTCAACTGAGTAGAGGGGGGTTCGATTCCCACCTCAGCCATCATGGAAGTTTTTTCCCGTGGTTTCTCACTTCTCCTCCAGGCAAATGGCGGGATGGTACCTAACTTAAGGCCACGGCCGCTTCCTTCCCTCTTCCTTGTATATCACTTCCAATCTTCTCATCCCCCACTAAGGCCTCTGTTCAGCATAGCAGGTGAGGTCACCTGGGCGAGGTAATGGTCCTCCTCCCCAGTTGTATCCCCCGACCCAATGTCTCACACTCCAGGACACTGCCCTTGAGGAGGTAGACGTGGGATCCCTCACTGAGTCCGAGGGAAAAACCAAGCCTGGATGGTTAGCAGATTAAAAAAGAAAGAAATTTTGAAGAAAATAGGGCCCATTGGCAAAATCTCTCGAACAGGGAAAACCAACCCTGGAGGGTAAACAGATTAAGAAAGAAAGATTCGATAAATAAATAAATAAATAAATAAATAAATAAATAAATAAATAAATAAATAAATAAATAAATAAAATAAATAAATGAAGCTCTGTGTGTGTGTGTGTGTGTGTGTGTGTGTGTGTGTGTGTGAGAGAGAGAGAGAGAATTGAATTTGAATTGAATTTGAATTTATTGATCATGATTTACATGCCACTGAGACTGAAAAGCCCCTTTATGCAGCGTCTTCTTATAATACAATGCAGATTTATGAAAACAGTAACTACATTTTTATAATATTAAAGTATTAAACTAAACAAGAAACTTAAAAAAAAAATGAAAATACAGATACCAAATCCAGTAAGGTTAAGACATACATTATATAATAAGTAAGAAAGTAAATCATTAAGCCCTTCTGTTATTCTGGACTACATGGGTTTAAAGAATATAAAGCTAAAGCAGAGAAACAATTTTCTTCGAAATATACATATTCCTGATTGTTCGACACAAGAATGCCTGATCTCAGCCTTTTGCGTACTCCTCCAGAAAGATAGATGTTAAGAACTGCTTTAGTTGGGTACAGTTAGTGTTACTTGCGAAACGGTGAAGATTAAAGACGTTAAAGATACGTGATGCAGTGCAAACAAAGGATTTGTTAAATTTAGTGGTACGATGAAGGGGAATTTGAAGGGTGGTTTTTGTAAACCTATTATCTCTGTTATGTACCGACTCCATAGGTTTAAATGCATTATAAAGGTAGGATGGTGTCTTCAGTTTGAGAATTTTCTGCGTAGCAACAGCTACTGAGATTTCCCGACGTTCATGGAGTTTCAACCATTGTAGCTGTATGTAATAGGGTGTTATGTGTTCATCACGCCTGGCATTTGTAACGTAACGAACACATGCGTTTTGTACCCTCTGTAGTTTTATGTTCAAAGTTTCAGATAAGTCGTTGTATACGACTGAACCATAGTCAATTATTGGAAATATAAGACTTTGAACAAGTAGTTTTCGCATGAAAGGTGGTGTACATGACACGTTACGTTTCAAAATATGCATGGATGACACAACTTTTCGGATTACATTTGACGTATGATCAGACCAGGATAAGGTTCTGTCGAAAATTAGACCTAGATTGTTAACGGTGTCACTATAATGAATATCTGTCTCTAGAATTTTTATTGCTGGGAGGGATTTGAGGTCAACAGTTTTCAGGAGTTTTGTGTAACCTATGCAAATAAGCTGGGTCTTAGCCACATTTAATTGGAGGTTATGATTTGCGCTCCATTCAATCAATCGAGAGATGTCATGGTTAAAATGCGTTATAGAAGAAGATGCGTTAGTGGGACAAAAGTGGAAGTAAGCTTGTAAGTCATCCGCATACATGTGAAAGCTACTGCTTTTAAAGACTTCAGATATGTCATTAATATAAATAGAAAAACATAAAGGACCGAGGACTGATCCTTGTGGTATGCCACAGTTTCCTGATTCCCAGCTAGAGAATCGACCGTCAACGAACGTGACTCTTTGTGATCTATTTGACAGATATGATTCAAACCACGACAGAGCACTCTGGGAGAAGCCAATTGACTTCAGCTTAGCAAGAAACAACTCATGATTAACAGAGTCAAATGCCTTAGAGAAATCAAAGAGACATAAGATAGTAAGCTGCCTCTTATCGGTGGCCGCGCGTATATCATCTGTAACCTTCAGAAGAGCAGTAGTAGTACTATGGCCCTTCTTGAAGCCAGATTGGTAGGGATTTAGAATGTTGTATTTAGACAAATATTCACATATCTGCTCATGAACAATTTTTTCTAGTGCCTTACTAAGTGCACAGAGGATGTTTGTGACTTCCCCTCTCGGAGAACCATCATCAAATGAGAAATGCAACCAAGCAAGCAAAGGGCGCCAATCTTTAAGTTGAGGACTTAAAGATAAAATTTATAATCAAGCTTGGACAGACTCTTATCACAGGGGTGAGGTGATAGTACACTAATCATTAAGTAGGAGAATTAGAAATCAAAAGGCTAATTAAGGCAGATTGATTACAATGAACTAGAAAAATACTATTTATTATATTTAATATAAATGACGACGGTTTAACGAGAACTGAATTTAAAATAGAAAATGAATTTAATAAAAAATTGAATGACTCTACTTCGCGAAAACTTGCAATATCTTTAACTCGCTTGCTCACCATGTCGTCTTGTTCTGCTGGTCCTTGGAAAGCTTCCCTCCTTGTAGCGGGAACATCACCGTTCGTCTTGGATATCTCTTCATCTGCAGCTCAGTACCATTCCTGCCTTGCCAATTGCACCCACCACTAATTGGAAGATGACTTCAAAACTAACACTCCCTATTATGCTTTATCCCATAGATTGGAGATAAGCCCTTTGTCACAGTTAGAAGAACCACCTTGGGTTATATGGAGAGGATACTCAATTAAGAATCCTTCCAACTTTACTGATAATATTCTCTGAAGTTTCATTTCTATCTAGATTAAAACTATCTATTGACTTAGACTGGTTCAAACCGGTCTTATAGCCGTGCTGTACGTACTTCCTCATGAGAGTGGCTATACACCCCTCATTCAGAATTTCTAAGTATCGAGACGAAGAATCAAGTAGAAAATCAAGTAGAAGCCGTAGAATAACTCGTAGAATAATGTAGAGAGACTCGCAGAAGCGAATAAGACGTTGTCGAGAGACCCTCCAGGAGCTCCAACACGCCCTTTTATAACTTTCTCTCGCGCTAATTACAGGCCGCTACACGTGGTCCAATCAGATGACACTTCTCTCCCCACTCTAGATTTTAGAGTAGATGGGTCCCACACAAGATATCAACTGTTCTTCTATTCGTCCTTTCAATCAGTATCCATGGCAACATGACGCTCCTTTGAAAATATAGGCGTTGATCAGTTCGAATAATTCTGGTCGAAATACGGTAGCTTACGTTAGGACGCGTGAACACGTGCTCGCTTTTCTCAGAACTTGGTGTCTAAATTCGTCCTCCCTTCCTCCTCGGTGATGTGGCAAGATAACTGAAATCTACTGCAAGTTAATTTTAACCAACTGTCGCAAGAATCTAAGTGAATATTAGGATATTCAGCCCTCGTTTATAAGTCGTAGTTACAAAGTAATGAAATGATAGTGAGCAAATGATTAAACATGAATTATAATACAATTACATACCAAATAAATATCATGACGTTAAATTCCTGAATTAATTACACATAATAAAATTAACATAATTACACTGTAACGTCTGGAACGTTACATACGCCCCCATGAGTTCTTAACAAATATCACATGAGTTGAGAACTCACACACTTACTCCCACATTGACATGAAATACCTCTATTACCTGCCCATAACGAACGACAGTATTTTCATACACTTAATTATATCTCACTCTTTCCATATCTCTCTTAGACTGCTTCCCATTGCGACTGTCTGTTATTTCAGTTCATCTTGAGGTTTAGATGCTAAATTATGCCCATCATAAGCAACTTTTCACTTTTGTAAAAAAAAAAACAAGATTATCCTAGAGAATATAACATAATATATACAATTCAGATTACAAACTCTGCCGAGTGTCTTTTTGTCCTTTTTCCCCATCTTTCCGACATTCTTTGCTAGATAGCAGTAACACGTTCTCTTCCAATCTTTTACATAAAAAAAATGGAAAACATATGATACAAACAATTTACACTTTTATCACTCTTTCGAATGTTTCAACCTTATCTTGAAGCAGGATGTAATACACTTCACACAAATACACACGTGATTTAAGCTCACGGTAAAATTATTGCAAGTTAGAAATGCACATACGGGAAAATTAATTATTTGCCGTCGTCAGCTTTAATTAGCCTTATGTAACCTCTCAGAAAACAAATATATATAAAATTTCATGGCCTCACATACGGAAAACAGATGATCTATCGTTAATGAACGAGCGTAAATATACCGCTACACACAAAACATCTCCCTTGTTTACAAACACAACTAGGAAATACCACCACAATTGAGACGTAAACACATACCGCTCGTAGTCTGACATAACAAGTAGCAACTTCCCCGAGTTACTGACCTATATCTCACAATCCGGTTCAGCCACCTCACACGACAGGTATCTCCTTAAACTACTAATGTTATATGAACCATTCATTACGCTTTCGCCATCCGCTAACTTGTAAGCACAGGGTCCTAGTTTTCTATGTACTTTATACGGGCCTTGATATAAAAGAAAAAATTTCTTCGTTACCTTATCCTCACTATAAATCGTCTGAAAAAATTACATACACCAATATACGATCTGAGCTCCTTAATATTTCTAGGTGTCGTAATATTCAATTCAATTCTTGTGCTCTCAGGCGTCACTCCCATTGCCGATACACGGTGCCCCATAAAAGTCACCTCTCGTCTACTGAAAACACATTTGTCAAGTTTCAGAGTAAAACCAGCATACTCTAATTTAGAAAAAACCCTCTCCAAGTGGTCCAAGTGCTCTTCAAAGGTGCTAGATCCTATAACCAAATCATCGATATAAATAGTAGCATAATCTCCAGTATCATCTCCCAAGGCAATACTAAGTGCGCGAATAAGAGCTGCCGAACTCGTACGGGTCCCAAAAGGAACACGCCTAAATTGGTACAAACTATGCTTATAGCTGAAAGCAGTAAGAGGCCTATCTTCTGATCTTAAAGGTATCTGCCAAAAACTACTCCTGAGATCTAACGTAGAAAACCAACTCTTACCCTGAAAATTCTGTATCAACTCTTCAATGGTTTGTGATCTCAACTGATCAGCACCAATACGTCGGTTCATCTCCCTGCCATCAATACACAAACGTATTGATCCATCAGACTTAGGCACAACAATTAAGGGATTAACATATTGACTGTTTGATAATTCAATCACATCGTCTGCTAACATAGCTTGAATTTGATCCTCTACGGCTTTTGCATATTTGTGTGGTATCGGATATCGCGGTCCGCTGAATGGAGTCTTATCCAGCACAGAAAAAGAATGTTCATACAGATGGGTAACACCAGGTTTCTCGGAGAAAATCTCCACGTGTTCACATAACACTTCAAATAACTTGTCCTTCTGGACTTCATTCAACTCATTTCTACTTACGGCTTCTTTCAAGCCACATATTTTATCCTCATGAATCCACAACTGACACAACTTCAGGCCCTCACTAGCCTCTTCATTTACTTTAGAAACCTCTCTCATTCTCCACACTGTACTAACTTCCGTTTTCCTCTGAATTTCCTCCTCAAACTTGACCTTAATATCCTCATTATTCCACCTCAAATTTAGCACTAGATCATTGTAATTTAACTGAGCCAATTTTAACGTTAACCAGTCAGATCCCAAGATAAGATCAAATATTAAATGCGGAATTACCAAACATATCTGAACGCTAATAAAATTATTAATACAGATCGGGACAGCTACTTGTTTACAAATTTGCTTAGACCTCTTTCCAACAGCCGTAATGATGAAAGTAGACTTAACAGGCATTTCCTCCAACTGAATACCCTGTTTCACTAATGACTCATACCACTGAGAACTAATACATGATATTTGGCTACCAGAATCAATCAAAACTTTAACCCACGCCCCCCAGACTTTCAATTTAACCACGGGATTGACTACTTTATTACTTGAATCTCCATTATTCTGCTCGGGTTCATACAACAAATCGTCTCTAACATCGAGGTCATATGGTAACACTTTCATGGCAAGACACTTCGCTACCTTCTTACTAGGCTGGAATTCTGACCTAACATTACAGCCTCTCGTTAGTTTAAAGGTTCCCTTTGTGTATTGACGTTGGACTCATTAGTACATTGCTCTGGCCTCCGTTGGGAATTTCCTGTCCTATATTCAGATGCTCCTCTCCTGCTGTTCTGCTGAGGTCTGAACTGATTACGAGTTTCGTGATTCTGTGTACTACCGTTATGTCTCATTCCGTTGTGATGACTAAAGTTCTGAATATTCTCCGTTCTACTTCTAGGGTTACCTAATGCATCAAAACTGCCTAGTAGGTTCTCCATCTCCTGAATAGTTCCAACTTTTTGCATACAGGCCGCTTCTCTCACCCTGTCCGGAAAATGTCTCAAAAGTAGTCTTACTACATCAGACCCCTCGGTTATACCATCTAAGTTCTGACAAATCATGACATGTGCCAGGAAGTACTCGGTCATAGTAACTCCCTCATGCTGTTTGTACCTCCCAAATACCACCCTTTCTCTCTCCCTAGCTTGTATCGCTTCATTCCAGAATTTCTCTCTAAATTTATTTCTGAATTCTTTCAGGTTCGTCATCGTCTGCCTATATACCATGAACCAAGACCGAGTTTCTCCTACAAAAGCATGGTCAATATTTTCCATAACGTCTTCCCAGTCCATAGACCCTTCCTCTAGACGCTTTTCAAATCGTTTTTCTATCATCTTAAGGAAATCTAGCGGGTTCGTTTGTTTCCCATTAAATTTAGGTAGTTCTATTTCCCTAATGTAGCTATTTCCTAGACATTGCCTTCCCGTGAAAACCTGTTTATCCCTTGCCACCTGTTTTAACTTATTTTCTGCTTTCTCTATCCGGCATTCTACATCTCTGTCTCTCCTATCAATTTCTCTCTCAAAATTAACCTGCTTCTCTTTCAATGTCCTAATTTCAATCTTATTCTCTTCAGCTATCGCAAACCTTTCTTCACTTGCCCGGGTCTCATCTTCTATTCTAAGCTTTACCGTGTCAATCTCTTGTTGGACGTGGTCTTTAAATATCCGTATTTCCCCTCCTTGAGTCTCAACTCTCTTATCAATACTAGTGACCTGCCTCATTACTTCCTCCCTAGTAGAGTTGTTTTCCTTCCCCATTAATTCCAGGAATTCACTTCTCTGCCCCGCAAACTTTTCTTCTACCTCTTTCCCTCGCCGTTCATATTCACTTTTCTGGTCCTCTAATCGCTTATTAAAATGTTCATTTTTTACCACCAGATCTCGTAACTGCCTACTGTGTTCGTCCATTCTCCGATTCGCTTCCTCCTTATTTTCCCTCATCTCCCTGCTTAATTCAGCTTTAGTTTGCTCTAACTGTTCTTTAAGTTCATATTTAATATTCTCAATTTTAGTGTTAGTTTGTTCTAATTCACCTTTAAGCTCATTTTTACTGTCCTCTATCTTACTTAACATTAATTGCATCATTCCCATTAACTGATCATTATTATTACTTTCATTGTTAGTGTTTACTTTCGCTTCGCCCCCCATCCTACTATCATCTGACTCCATACTGACTTCTTTCTGCTTGCCTTCACTCTCCATACTACTTACACTTCTATCTTCAATTTCCTCTACTAGACTACACAACTCTTCCTCTGAACTCAATATGTTATTACCTTTTATCGCCCGTCCACTGCGCAACATCCTCTCCTCTTTCGTCTGATCAGCCATGACCCTTCCCACAATCTAAACACTCCTAATGAAACGTGGATATCCAAATTTTGCCCATAATACGAATTCTGATATTGTTACTGTCATTAACTGCTCCGTACTTAATGATTTTCTCGCCACACGTTGGAGCGGCATTTATGTGACTTCCCCTCTCGGAGAACCATCATCAAATGAGAAATGCAACCAAGCAAGCAAAGGGCGCCAATCTTTAAGTTGAGGACTTAAAGATAAAATTTATAATCAAGCTTGGACAGACTCTTATCACAGGGGTGAGGTGATAGTACACTAATCATTAAGTAGGAGAATTAGAAATCAAAAGGCTAATTAAGGCAGATTGATTACAATGAACTAGAAAAATACTATTTATTATATTTAATATAAATGACGACGGTTTAACGAGAACTGAATTTAAAATAGAAAATGAATTTAATAAAAAATTGAATGACTCTACTTCGCGAAAACTTGCAATATCTTTAACTCGCTTGCTCACCATGTCGTCTTGTTCTGCTGGTCCTTGGAAAGCTTCCCTCCTTGTAGCGGGAACATCACCGTTCGTCTTGGATATCTCTTCATCTGCAGCTCAGTACCATTCCTGCCTTGCCAATTGCACCCACCACTAATTGGAAGATGACTTCAAAACTAACACTCCCTATTATGCTTTATCCCATAGATTGGAGATAAGCCCTTTGTCACAGTTAGAAGAACCACCTTGGGTTATATGGAGAGGATACTCAATTAAGAATCCTTCCAACTTTACTGATAATATTCTCTGAAGTTTCATTTCTATCTAGATTAAAACTATCTATTGACTTAGACTGGTTCAAACCGGTCTTATAGCCGTGCTGTACGTACTTCCTCATGAGAGTGGCTATACACCCCTCATTCAGAATTTCTAAGTATCGAGACGAAGAATCAAGTAGAAAATCAAGTAGAAGCCGTAGAATAACTCGTAGAATAATGTAGAGAGACTCGCAGAAGCGAATAAGACGTTGTCGAGAGACCCTCCAGGAGCTCCAACACGCCCTTTTATAACTTTCTCTCGCGCTAATTACAGGCCGCTACACGTGGTCCAATCAGATGACACTTCTCTCCCCACTCTAGATTTTAGAGTAGATGGGTCCCACACAAGATATCAACTGTTCTTCTATTCGTCCTTTCAATCAGTATCCATGGCAACATGACGCTCCTTTGAAAATATAGGCGTTGATCAGTTCGAATAATTCTGGTCGAAATACGGTAGCTTACGTTAGGACGCGTGAACACGTGCTCGCTTTTCTCAGAACTTGGTGTCTAAATTCGTCCTCCCTTCCTCCTCGGTGATGTGGCAAGATAACTGAAATCTACTGCAAGTTAATTTTAACCAACTGTCGCAAGAATCTAAGTGAATATTAGGATATTCAGCCCTCGTTTATAAGTCGTAGTTACAAAGTAATGAAATGATAGTGAGCAAATGATTAAACATGAATTATAATACAATTACATACCAAATAAATATCATGACGTTAAATTCCTGAATTAATTACACATAATAAAATTAACATAATTACACTGTAACGTCTGGAACGTTACATGTTGATAGGCCTAAAATCACTACAGACTGTTGGTATTTTCTTTTTGGGCACAGGACGTACATTGGCACGCTTCCACTCTGAGGGATGAACTCCATTCTGTAGAGAGAAGTTAAATAAGTGCACAAGGGCAGGAAGAAATATGTCCATGCAGGTAGAAATCATGGATATTGGAATATTATCTGGACCTTTAGCTTTAGTTCGTATTGATCTGACTGCTTTTTCTACCTGTGAAGGGTGTACGTACATGAAATAGAATTTATCTCTGTTACTTGGAGTGAGATGTCTATAATGTTTAGCAGTCTCTAATACTTTCGGAGAGTTGGAGTTAGAGACTGATGTCATATAATATTCACTTAATTCAGATGGAGTAACAGGCATCTGGCTATCTAGAGAGTGACTGACTCCAATACCAAGAGATTTTGCAGCACGCCAAGAAGCTGAGGTGCTCTTACAATTACGGAAGATGTTGTACGTATACTTCACTTTAGTGTTCCTAATTACTTGTTTTGTCTCGTTACGTAAGATCCTGAATTGCTCGTAATCATCTGGAAGTTTAGTTTTAATAAATTTCTTCCTAGCTCTGTCCCGTTTGCTTATCAATTCCTTAATACGCTTATTGAACCATGGTGATGACCGGTGTTTTACGAGAGAGAGAGAGAGAGAGAGAGAGAGAGAGAGAGAGAATCCGTCCTGAAAGGATTGACGTCAAGACGGGCGACTGTCCGTAAAACTAAACATATTCCACGTCAGTGTCGACCCCAGATAATTTTGATAAAGGTGGTAGTAGTGGCAATAGTATTAGTAGCAGTAGTATTACGAGTGATGTGATGCTTACGGCAGTTCCTTCCTCTTCTGCTTTACAGAGTACATGCATTGTGCTGGACGTGACGAAATTCCCTGCTGACAAGATGACAAAGTGTTTATTGCATCATACAACCTATTATTCTTCCTGGTATATTGTTTCATTTTGATCTGATACGTGACTGCCTATTAGAACATCGTAAGACGAGGTGGCCGAGTGGTTAAGGCGTTGGACTGCTAATCCAATGTGCTCTGCACGCGTGGGTTCGAATCCCATCCTCGTCGAGTCAGATTTTAAAATGCTCCAAATCAGTTTTATGAAACGTGTAGCATTTCGTGCTAACGACGGCAATGCCAATTTCGTCCCAATTGTTTCTCGCCCATGTAATTTGAATGCCAGCAAGGCATTTTAAATCGACGGTAAAATCTCACCAAAACAACGGAGAAAAAAGTTCCCTCAGGAAAAACTCACCGATATTGTTATTAAAGTAATACGTTTCATGACAGTAAATAGTCCTATGAACATGCAACTTGATGCCAAAGAACATAGTGCAATAATGCTGTAGTTACTGTAGTATGCCTACTTATTACATGGTGTAGTGCCGGGCAGCTGTGAGCTTGCATCCGGGCAAACCCTGAAGATAGTTTTCCGTGGTTCCCCATTTTCACACCAGGGGACGTACCTTAATTAAGATCACGGGCGCCTCCTTCCAAATCCCAGACCTTTCCTCTCCCATCGTCGGCATAAGACCTGTCTGTGTCGGTGCGACGTAAAGCCAATAGTAAAGAAAATGAACTTAAAGAAGAAAAATATTGTTATTTATAATAATAATTGTTATATTTTCGTCACACTAACATTTTTCCGGGCTGGAATTTCGTCTCGAGTTCTTTTACGTGCCAGTAAATCTACCGACACGAGGCTGACTTATTTGAGCACGTTCAACTACAACCTGACTGAGCCAGAATCGAACCTACCAAGTTGGGGTCAGAATGCCAGCGCCTCAACTGTCTGAGTCTCTGAGACACTCAGCCTGGCATAATTGATTCTCAAGATCTACTCATATTTGAGGCACTTCAGGTAGTTCAAAATCTTTTGCTGTTGGCTTTACGTCGCACCGACACAGATGGGTTTTATGGCGATGTTGGGACAGGAAAGGGCTAGGACTGGGAAGGAAGCGGCCGTGGCCTTAATTAAGGCACAGCCCCAGCATTTGCCTGGTGTGAAAATGGGAAACCACGGAAAACCATCTTCAGGGCTGGATACTGGCCGCACTTAAGCGACTGCAGCTATTGAGCTCGGTAAGTTCAAAATAATGACCGCATTTCTCTTGTCTTAGGTCATCACGATAGTGAAATAAAATTAATCATTGTATGTACCATCCTATTTCTAAGCGCTGTCGTTACTGATTTTAGCCTAATGAATGCCTCTCTACTTCGGTGTTTTGATCAAAGTAGTGCAAGGCTCATAGCGTACAATAACTAGATCTTAAAATCACCGTTTCAATCAATCAATCAATCAATCAATCAATCAATCAATCAATCAATCAATCAATCAATCAATCAATCAATCAATCAATCAATCAATCAATCAATCAATCAATCAATCAATCAATCAATCAATCAATCAATCAATCAATCAATCAATCAATCAATCAATCAATACTGATCTGCATTTAGGGCAGTCGTCCAGGTGGCAGATTCCCTATCTGTTGTATTCCTAGCCTTTTCTTAAATGATTGCAAAGAAATTGGAAATTTATTGAACGTCTCCCTTGGTAAGTTATTCCAGTCCCTAACTCCCCTTCCTACAAACGAATGTTTTCCCCAATTTGTCCTCTTGAATTTCAACTTTATCTTCATATTGTGTTCTTTCCTACTTTTAAAGAGACCACACAAACTTATTCGTTTCCTGATGTTCTCCCACGCCATCTTTCCACTGACAGTTCGGAACATATCACTTAGTCGAGCGGCTCGTCTCCTTTCTTCCAAGTCTTCCCTGCCCAAGCTTTGCAACATTTTAGTAACGCTACTCTTTTGTCGGAAATCGCCCAGAACAAATCGAGCTGCTCATCTTTGGATTTTTTCCTGTTCTTGAATCAAGTAATCCTGGTGAGGGTCCCGTACACTAGAACCATACTGTAGTTGGAGTCTTACCAGAGACTTATATGCCTTCTCCTTTACATCCTTACTACAACCCCTAAATACCCTCCTAAACATGTACAGAGATCTGTACCCTTTATTTACGATCATATTTGTGTGATTACCCCAAAGAAGATCTTTCCTTATATCAGGGCCTCTCAGGGTGCATGCACTGTGAACGGTGCAAAAGACGACTTCGCTTGGTTGACCAGAATGCAGACCCCCACACCTCGATTTGGAGCAATAGCGCTGTCTCTCTCTTTCCCCACGCCTGTCTCGCTCGCTCCGCCTGTCTCCCTCTTCCTCACTTGCTCCGTAGCGCTCAAAATCCGAGCCGAGTTGAGCCGAGTTGAGCCAAGCTTACCCGAGTAGTCCAGAGATGAAGCGTTGGTCCGAGCCGAGCCGAATGGGACCGATACACTGTGCGCAGGAACTCTGCGCCTCAGTTTGCATGCGTGAGATTTTGAGAGGCCCGGCCTTATATTAAGACCTAGGCATTTACAATGATCCCCGAAGGGAACTTTCACCCCATCAACCCAGTAATTAAAACTGAGAGGAATTTTCCTATTTGTGAAACTCACAACCTGACTTTTAACTCCGTTTATCATCATACCATTGCCTACTGTCCATCTCAAAACATTATCGAGGTCATTTTGCAGTTGCTCACAATCGTGTAACTTATTTATTACTCTGTACAGAATAATATCATCTGCAAAAAGCCTTATCTCTGATTCCACTTCTTTACTCATATCATTTATATACACTGACTGACAGTGACAATGCAACACCAAGGAGGAGTGGTTCGAAAGGGATGAAAGTTGGGGGAAAAAACAGAGACGGCACGGATGAATAATTGATGTTTATTTCAAACCGATATGCAGGTTACACAATGCGCACGGCATCGACTCAGTAGGATGTAGGACCACCGCGAGCGGCGATGCACGCAGGAACACGTCGAGGTACAGAGTCAATAAGAGTGCGGATGGTGTCCTGAGGGATGGTTCTCCATTCTCTGTCAACCATTTGCCACAGTTGGTCGTCCGTACGAGGCTGGGGCAGAGTTTGCAAACGGCGTCCAATGAGATCCCACACGTGTTGGATTGGTGAGAGATCCGGAGAGTACGCTGGCCACGGAAGCATCTGTACACCTCGTAGAGCCTGTTGGGAGATGCGAGCAGTGTGTGGGCGGGCATTATCCTGCTGAAACAGAGCATTGGGCAGCCCCTGAAGGTACGGGAGTGCTACCGGCCGCAGCACATGCTGCACGTAGCGGTGGGCATTTAACGTGCCTTGAATACGCACTAGAGGTGACGTGGAATCATACGCAATAGCGCCCCAAACCATGATGCCGCGTTGTCTAGCGGTAGGGCGCTCCACAGTTACTGCCGGATTTGACCTTTCTCCACGCCGACGCCACACTCGTCTGCGGTGACTATCACTGACAGAACAGAAGCTTGACTCATCGGAGAACACTACGTTCCGCCATTCCCTCATCCAAGTCGCTCTAGCCCGGCACCATGCCAGGCGTGCACGTCTATGCTGTGGAGTCAATGGTAGTCTTCTGAGCGGACGCCGGGAGTGCAGGCCTCCTTCAACCAATCGACGGGAAATTGTTCTGGTCGATATTGGAACAGCCAGGGTGTCTTGCACATTCTGAAGAATGGCGGTTGACGTGGCGTGCGGGGCTGCCACCGCTCGGCGGTGGATGCGCCGATCCTCGCGTGCTGACGTCACTCGGGCTGCGTCTGGACCCCTCGCACGTGCCACATGTCCCTGCGCCAACCATCTTCGCCACAGGCGCTGCACCGTGGACACATCCCTATGGGTATCGGCTGCGATTTGACGAAGCGACCAACCTGCCCTTCTCAGCCCGATCACCATACCCCTCGTAAAGTCGTCTGTCTGCTGGAAATGCCTCCGTTGACGGCGGCCTGGCATTCTTAGCTATGCACGTGTCCTGTGGCACACGACAACACGTTCTACAATGACTGTCGGCTGAGAAATCACGGTACGAAGTGGGCCATTCGCCAACGCCGTGTCCCATTTATCGTTGGCTACGTGCGCAGCACAGCGGCGCATTTCACATCATGAGCATACCTCAGTGACGTCAGTCTACCCTGCAATTGGCATAAAGTTCTGACCACTCCTTCTTGGTGTTGCATTTGCTCTGTCAGTCAGTGTATATAAGAAAATATAAAGGTCCCATAATACTGCCTTGAGGAATTCCCCACTTAATTATTACAGGGACAGATAAAACTTCGCCTTCTCTAATTCTCTGAGTTCTATTTTCTAGAAATATAACCACCCATTCAGTTACTCTTTTGTAAAGTCCAGTTGCACTCATTTTTGCCAGTAGTCTCCCATGATCCCCCCATCAAATGCTTTAGATAGGTCAACCGCGATAAAGTCCAATTGATTTCCTGAATCCAGGATATCTGCTATATCTTGCTGGAATCCTACAAGTTGAGCTTCAATGGAATAACCTTTCCTAAACCCAAACTGCCTTCTATCAAACCAGTTATTAATTTCGCAATCATGTCTTATATAATTATTAATATATATATTATAATCAGAAAGAACGCCTTCCCAAAGCTTACATACAATGCATATCAAACTGACTGGGCTGTAATTTTCAGCTTTATGTCTATTACCCTTTCTTTTATACAAAGGGGCTACTATAGCAACTCTCCATTCATTTGGTATAGCTCCTTCGTGAAAACAATAATCAAATATGTACTTCAGATATCCCAACCCATTGCCTTTGGTATATCCCCCGAAACTTTATCAGTTCCAGCTGCTTTTCTAGTTTTCAACTTTTGTATCTTACTGTAAATATCATTGTTATCATAGGTAAATTTTAATACTTATTTAGTACTAGTCACCTCCTCTATCTGGACAGTATCCTTGTAACCAACAATATTTACATACTGCTGACTGAATACTTCTGCCTTTTGAAGATCCTCGCATACACACTTCCCTTGTCCATTAATGGTTCCTGGAATATCCTTCTTGGAACCTGTTTCTGCCTTAAAATACCTATACATACTCTTCCATTTTCCACTAAAATTTGTATGGCCGTGAATTATGCTTGCCATCATGTTATCCTTAGGTGACTTCTTTGCTAGATTCAATTTCCTAGTAAGTTCCTAGAATTTCTTCTTACTTCCACAGCCATTTCTAACTCTATTTCTTTCCAATCTGCACCCCCTTCTTAGTCTTTTTACTTCTCTGTTATAATATTGAACCCTTGGGAGGTACACAAAGGTCATGGGTTCAATAGAGTGGATCTTTACCATTCCTTAGCACCGTTGAAGGTACAAACCTATTTTTACATTCCTCAACAATTGCTTTAAACCCATCCCAGAGTCTGTTTACATTTTTATTTACCGTATTCCACCTATCATAGTTCTTAAAAACTCCCTCATGCCTGTTTTATCAGCCATATGGTACTGCCGAATAGTCCTAATTTTAATATCTTCCTTTCTTTCATATTTATTTTTAACTACCACAAAAACAGCTTCGTGATCACTAATGCAATCTATTACTTCGGTTTTTCTATAGAGCACACCTGGTTTTACCAGCACCACATCCAGAATATTCTTCCCTCTAGTTGGTTCCATCACTTTCTGAATCAGATGCCCTTCCCATATTAACTTATTTGCCATTTGTTGGTCATGCTTCCTGTCGTTCGCATTACCTTCCCAATTGACATTTGGTAAATTGAGATCACTCGCTACAATCACTTTCCTTTCCTTATAGTTTCTCACATAGCTGATAATCTTATCAATTAATATTTATCTCAATCAGTCTCTTAAATTAAAACTGAAGCTGGTAGATTTCTGCAGGCTGTGATAGTTCGTTGCAATAGATAGCCACAATGATGGCTGACGGATTGAACTGAAATTTGGAATAGGTAATAACTGAGTTATTGGAGTCACACTTGGGTCAATTTTAATATGTATATTTCTTTTTTTCAGTGAATCTCCCTTAAAATCTACGAAGCGAACAAAGCAATAACGAACTGCGAAAATATTGAGCTGAAGTTCAAGTCCACAGAAATTGTAAACCCACTTCATATGAATAATCATTATAGATCTACAATTGCCTTCCACTTCTTGGAAGGTAAATCTTGCAGTCATGCATGGCGCGCCGGCAATATTGGTTGCATATTAGAGGGATCTCAGGGGTGGTAGAAATGATATTCAGTTACCAGTTGCAGTGTAGTGGTGGGTGTTCGTCGAAATAAGTTGTGTTGATTCTAAATGACTAATGGAAATACGTCAAATTTCGCCAGTTCAGTTAATATGGTATATGCAACAGTCAGTGCAAATGGTTTGTTAGTATAGGGGTAAATAAAATTACTAACGTAAGTAAGTTCTTCTACTTCTTCCTAATTATATCATATATTGTTCTTGCACTTGAAACACATTTTCCCTGTGATCTGTATTAGGAGGAGGAGGAGGAGGAGGAGGAGGAGGAGGAGAAGGTTGATTTCCGGACTTGGTGCCCTAATAGTAGTTTGCTGCTCCTCCGATGTTTATGTAAGAATGAATGGTTTCCTACAGCCCACCATTTCAGAATCTGCTCTGTAGGATCTGAGCTGATGCAGTATTTTGGGTTTTGGAGATAATTCACTTCTGGTCCAGACAGTACTGACACAACGTGCACTGTAATTGTAGCTTGTTACAGTTAATACATTTTGAAGGCAACATTTTCCCGTTCATTCATCTCCTAAAGATATTCCCCAACACTTTCCTTTGAAGAATGTTAATGATGAAGGTGTTGTGTCAGATTATATGTCCAATAAATTTGTTTTTTATCTTTTCCTAATAATCTTCTCTCTTTGGACTTCTCTTAAAAATTCCAGGCTGGTTTTTCTTTCTGCCCTGCCCTTTCTTGTAATGTTGCGCCATAGCCATATTTCTGCAGCTTCAAGGCTTTTTTTTCAAGTTTACCCAGAGTGCAACTTTCACTTATGTACTCCGACTTTGCAAGAAATTTTCTGACATCTATATTAATATGTTTGCTGTTACATTTTTGTTGGTAGTAAATGCTTGTTTTTCAATCATATCGTCCTCTTTACTTCCACGAAACATCCAGTGTCCTCTGTGATCATGCCACCAAGATAACAGAAATGTTTCGTCTGATCAGTTCTGGCGTCATCATTTTTTATATTGGTCTGGATTTCATCAATTTTCATTCGTACCACCGTTGCTTTCGTTTTTTTACTTTTAATTTCCATTTTTAAGAGCGTCTATAATACTTGCAACATTATATTCGTTTCTTTTTTCTCGAGTCTGCAACTGTTAACCCCTGTGGGTGGGGGCGGTAGAATAACACCCACGGTATCCCCTGCCTGTCGTAAGAGGCGACTAAAAGGGGCCTCAGGGGCTCTGAACTTTGGAGCGTGGGTTGGCGACCACGGGGCCCCTAGCTGAGTCCTGGCATTGCTTCCACTTACTTGTGCCTGGCTCCTCACTTTCATCTATCCTATCCGACCTCTCTTGGTCAACTCTTGTTCTTTTCCGACCCCGACGCTATTAGGTTTGCGAGGGCTAGGGAGTCTTTCATTTTCACGCCCTTCATGGCCCTTGTCTTCCTTTGGCCGATACCTTCATTTTTCGAAGTGTCGGACCCCTTCCATTTTTTCTCTCTGATTAGTGTTATATAGAGGATGGTTACCTAGTTGTACTTCCTCTTAAAACAATAATCACCACCACCACCATCTGCAACTGTTATGACGTTATCAGCAAATCTGATACAGTGTTCTCTTTCACCCTTGACTTTTATTCAATTTTCATTTGTGAAACTTGTGAAACTTGTATTTTACTTCTTGAAATATTATGATTGTTACATTATAATAATCGTTACATCCTAGTAATTGATATACATCGCACGGAAGAAGAAACTGGGAAAAAATATATTACGATGACGAAGAGAACTTTTTCAGTTCTACAACAGCAAAACCAGTAGCTTCACCAGTTCTGGATGTGTTACTTTTTACCCGTCTAGTACTTCCAAAGACATCATACTTATCCGAACGATGTTATTAAAATTTAACAGAGAACTTCCTTCAATTGCCCCTGCAGGGCGTCTGTTCTGTTAATGCAAAGATTTATTTCCCCCCAAAGAGGTCTAGGCTTAGCGATGAGATTTTTAAGAACCACTTATTTTATTTGTAAAGTAAATTTACATTTTTTTGCTAGTCTTTTACGTCGCACCGACACAGATAGGTCTTATGACGACGATGGGATAGGAAAGGCCTAGGAGTTGGAAGGAAGCGGCCGTTGCCTTAAGTAAGGTACAGCCCCAGCATTTTCCCGGTGTGAGAATGGGAAACCACGGAAAACCATCTTCAGGACTGCCGACAGTCGGATTCGAACCCACTATCTCCCGGACGCAAGCTCACAGCCGCGCGCTCCTAACCGCACGGCCAACTCGCCCGGTTCAAATTATTTGAAACACTGAAAGTCAATAAATTAAATTAATATTATAGGGAAATATTATTTTGCAAGTTTCAAGCTATTATGTTTATTCTCGCCTAGTAATGATGGCCACTTAATGTCTTTATACAAAAAAACTGCACAAAATTAAGTAATATTTCCTCACAAACTATTGTATTATTCCAGCCCCATAAAAAAATTATTGATTTCCTTTAAGGCTAATGTTCTGTAAAGCAATTGTAACTGTAATTTTACCGATTACTTGCTGGAAAAGTAATTTATAATTGTTCTTTCTTTCTTTCTCTCTTTCTTTTTTAATCCTTTTACCTTCTATGTTTGGTTTTTCCCTCGCACTCAGCGAGGGATCCCACTTCTACCGCCTCAAGAACAGTGTCCTGGAGCGTGAGGCATTTGGTCGGGGATAAAACTGAGTAGGGGGACCAATACCTCTCCCAGGCAGCCTCACCTGCGATGTTAAACAAGGGCCTTGTGGGGGATGAGAAGATTGGAACGAAAAGGCAAGGAAGAGGGAAGGAAGCGGCCGTGGTCTTAAGTTAGGTACCATCCTGGCATTTGTCTGGAGGAGAAGTGGGAAACCATGGAAAACACTTCGAGGATGGGAATCGAACCCCTCTCTACTCAGTTGACCTCCTGAGGCTGAGTGGACCCCGTTCCAGCCCTCATACCACTTTTCAAATTTCGTGGCAGAGCCGTGAATCGAACTCGGGCCTCTTGGGGTGGCAGCTAATCACACTAACCACTACACCACAGAGGCGGACTAATTTGTAATTGCACTAGAGTAAAATATTTCTCAGGTAACTGTAATTCAGCCCACTTACGTTTTTCTTGTACTCCTCCCATCACTAAGGTGTGTAGAATGTAAAGGAAAGAAACTGTTTTCAGAATTATATTGTATACAGGTACTTAAAGAGTGCCCCTCGTATCGCTGCGGACTCTTTCGTAGACCGTTTTATGCTCATCAATGCTTCCACACATACTTCGGATCTGTCCTTGATGGTTAGGAAGCTTAAGTTAACAATGAGCTTTAATTCTAATTCTAATGAGCTTTAAGTCTAATATGATGATGGAAATCGCATCAATATCCATTCAGTTGTACCTGAGATAAGCCCACACAGACAGACATCTAAAGAAACTTCATTTTATAATATGTATAGACATAGATAATGTTAAGTAAAGAATGCACTACTCGTTGAATGAAATGTGCCACTAATTATTGTGGTCTGATAGTAACGTTTAGAATATATAATTTTTGAATTTGAACAGTTGTAAGTAGGTGAACTTGTGCCGTTTAATACTAGCATATGAGAAGCTCATTAAACTAAAACTTGATATTAAATAGTTCTGTATATCTGAAAATACTTACTGAGGGTTCCTCAGATATACATGATATTTGGAAGATAAGTACAATTATGTTTATGCTGGTCATTGGTAGGCCCCTGAATGCACATGACTTCAAAATAATGAACTGTTTCAAAAATTACATAGAGAATGTTGAAAATTTTATGTTTGTAGCTCAGATTGCAGAAGATCTCGAGAAGTTGCTGAATGGTATAGATGAAGTCTTGGCTAAGGAGTACAAGATGAAAATAAATAAGTCCAAAACAAAAGTAATGGAGTGCAGTCGAATAAAGGCAGGTGATGCAGGAAATATTAAATTAGGAAATGAAGTCTTAAAGGAAGTAGATGAATATTGTTACTTGGGTAGTAAAATAACTAACGATGGCAGAAGTAAGGAGGACATAAAATGCAGACTAGCACAAGCAAGGAAGAGCTTTCTTAAGAAAATAAATTTGCTCACTTCAAACATTGATATAGGAATTAGAAAGATGTTTTTGGATACTTTCGTGTGGAGCGTGGCATTGTATGGAAGTGAAACATGGACGATAACTAGCTCAGAAAGAAGGAGAATAGGAGCTTTTGAAATGTGGTGTTACAGAAGAATGCTGAAGGTAAGATGGATAGATCGAATCATGAATGAAGAGATACTGAATCGAATTGGTGAGAGGAGATCGATTTGGCTAAATTTGACGAGAAGGAGAGATAGAATGATAGTGTACCCTACAGGGCACATCACCACTGCAGGATCATACCTACCTGCTTACCTGCTCTTGCATACGGGCACCAGCTCAGCTGCAGTCGGCAGAAATGGTCGATAGTTGGGTTCTTGTGACGAGAGGATCATGGGGGCTAGTACAATTACATTAAACTACGAAATGAGGAACACTTTCGCTGTGATCAGAATTTTTGAGCATAAGTTTGTATTCACAACACAAGTTATTTACAAGGATTGCACCTGTAGTGCCAAAATAAATGCCCCAAAGGCTCACGTCTACAGTTCAAAAGAAAACATAATCTGGGTTATGACGTTGTGCTGAAGTTTGTCGATCTGTGAACCAGGAAACGAAACGGATGTGTCCCCAACATGGAAAACAGCATCATTATGCCTGCGACATAAAAATGACATGACGGTAGAGGTCTCAGCCAGGGTCGATTCTTGGAGTCCGGCCTTCCCGCCCCGCTGGTCC
Source organism: Anabrus simplex (assembly GCF_040414725.1). Classification (NCBI taxonomy): domain Eukaryota; kingdom Metazoa; phylum Arthropoda; class Insecta; order Orthoptera; family Tettigoniidae; genus Anabrus; species Anabrus simplex. Next base: position 231,879,942 of record NC_090267.1, on the reverse strand, counting down.
ATGGTGCTGTCTTCTTCTTGAGGGATGCCTCGTTCAAGGTAGCGTCTTCGAAGCCACGTTCTGAAGTTCTTGCACATCACTTCCCTCGGAATATCTCGACTTCTTACTACAATGAAATATTCACTTTAAACACAACGCAACATTCTGGACTTCATTTAGGTTGAGCTAGCATACAGCGCTAACACTTTGCAATATACATTCCTCGTCCTCCATTCTCGTATAACTGCATACTCGCTAACTTGTGCACTATGCCACAAACTATTTTCTGCTCTAGAGACTATCCACTCGGTTATTGTGTTTTTATGCCCGCTTAATTTGGATTCAACAGTCTATCAGAGGATAAATATAGACCTCCTTAGCCTATTGTCCACACTTCCTCGGCACCTCGGGAGCTTCGCCCCTACCGCTATTTATCAGAGTCTATAAGTACGGCGTTCTTTTGTTGCTGATACAATTAACCACACACGATCTCATTGATAGGTATCTGAACATCGCCCCACCTATAAATCTACCACCTGTAACTCTGTAAGTCACCGATCCACTGGATCAAAGTTATCGCACTGTAATAATTACACACTGTCTTTGTTCTGAACAAAAGGTTTCTGGCGCAATCTAGGCAGACGTGCGACGCGTACTGGCAGCAATATGATCGTCGACTGGATGATCTCCCCCCATATCACTCAGCTTTTATATGAGGCAACACACCAAAGGACGCCAGGGAAAGCCCCGAGAAACAACTTGAGTCTGGAATGTGGCCACTACAGAGCTTCCCACGGTGGTTCTGCTTGCTACATATTTATTGATCTAATTCTATGTTAATAAACTTAGAGGTATCTATAGCTTCGTAAAATTCTGGCCATCATTTCCATCTTTTCATTTTCCTGAGAAACCTTCAATTACGGGAATTACGACTCAATTTCCGTAATGTGGTGGGCCTGTCTGCTCCCGCTAAAAATCTCTGTTAAGATGGCAGGTCTCTCCCCCAGACAAAATCCCATCTCTCTTTCTTTCTTCCTCACATATTCTTTCTTCGTCACACATGATCACGCCTTGCCTCGGGAAATCACCTTCTCGATTACCGCTCTCTATATTGCATCACGCCCTCACAAGCGGCGTCCTACTGCAAAATTTTTACTGCGTTAAATATCCATTCTCGCGGTTAAATATAGTGGTACAATAGGACACATCTTAAGACACCCAGGACTTGTTCAGTTAGTTTTTGAAGGAAGTGTAGGTGGTAAGAACGGTAGGGGTAGACCAAGGTATGAATATGACAAGCAGATTGATGCAATAGTTACGTAGAAATGAAAAAGTTAGCACAGGATAGGGTGGCATGGAGGGCTGCATTAAACCAGTCTATGGACTGATGACTCAAACAAGAACAGCTCAGATATTACATAATATTGAGCTTTGCTGACATATAAACAAAAAAAAATGGTAAATTACAATATTTCCCAGTCTGATAACGTTCGCTTCTTGTGCGTAGAACGTTATCATGTAACTTACGAATGCGTGCTACCAGAAGCTACAGTGAAGTGATGTAGGCCTACTGCCTGAAGCACGGTACAGTGAATGGTATACGCAGAGGAGCAAACGAAGCTCCTTCCTACCTCAAAAACATCACACACTACTTCTATAGCTTCTCCTGGGGAAAAAATAAACTAAGTGCGGGCATCCATCCCTCTCGTGAGCATATTTGTAATTTTATTACAAACATTCTGTATACAGAATGTTCCTAATCATGTGGGAGGTTTTTTGCATCGCACCGACACAGGTAGGTTTTACGGCAACGATGGGATATGAAAGGGCTATTGGTTGGAAGGAAGCGACCGTGGCCTTAATTAAGGCATTTGATTCATGTTAAAATGGGAAACCACAGAAAACCATCTTCAGGGCTGCCGACAGTGGGATTCGAACCCACTATTTACCGAATGCAAGCTGGTGGCTACGTGACCCAAACAACATGACTACTTACTCGGTTCATGTGGGAATTAATCGTGTGTGTGTGTGATTATCCCCCCTTCTCCACCGAAAAAATCACGAAAGTTCCTATGAACATATGCCCTACTGTCGATCGTTTACGAATTCCAGACTTTCCATCTTTGTATGGGAGGTAGACATGGCATATCCCATGTTGTGTAGCTATCACCTTGTGGGTATACCGGCAAGAAGTCCTCAAAATGTCCACCATGCGCCAGAAAGCCTGGCCAAGGCAGTTAAGATGTGCTCGGTTCGCCCGGAAGAACGTAGGTTCGGTTTCTCGTCAGAAATTCGAAAAATTTAAGAAATTAGATTTCCAATTCCGGAGCTACACATGGCCCTGACGTTTATTCAGCCTACACTAACAGGGTATTTGATACTTTCATCTGGCCAAAAGGGAAGCTTTTACGAGCGGGAAAGATCATAATATGGAGATGAAGTTGGAATTCAAGAGGACTAAATGGGCAAAGTATTCGTTCATAGGAAGAGTAGGCTAATTAGGGACTGGAATAATAATTTACCAAGGGAGATGTTCGATAAATCCCTAACTTCTCTGAAACCATTGAAGAAAAGATTAGGCAAACACCTGATAGGGAATCTGCCACCTGGGTGACAGCCATAAATGCATATCAGGTTGATTGATTGGATTGGATTGATTATTTGATTGATTGATTGATTGGTTGATTGATTACTTGCTCGATTGATTGATTGAGTGACTGACTGACGATTGATTGATTGATTGATTGATTGATTGATTGATTAATTACAAACTGCTAATTCCTAAAACTTCACTTATATTACCTTCATTTGCTGTAATCTTTGAGGAATAGTCTGTAGGTATACTAAGGTAAGTTTGTACCTTTTATACCATAACTCTGATTTAAGAACAAAACATGTAAGCCTATCCATCATACTGCAATTGCATTACTGTGGCGCGTGGTGTTCATAACTGGCGCCCTGATTATAATAATAATAATAATAATAATAATAATAATAATAATAATAATAATAATAATAATAATAGGCCTATAAATAAGTAGTAGGCTACTAAGGGGAAATACCGAGTTAGTGGCCGTGCGGTTAGGGTCTCGCAGCTGTGAGCTTGCATTTGGGAGATAGTGGGTTCGAACACCACTGTCGGCAGCCCTGAAGATGGTTTTCCGTGATTTCCCATTTTCATACCAAACAAATGCTGGGGCTGTATCTTAATGAAGGCCACGGCCGCTTCCTTCCCACTTCTAGCCTTTTCCTATCCCATCGTCGCCATAAGACCTATCTCTGTCGGTGTGACGTAAAGCAAATTGCAAAAACAAAATGCTTTCAGTACATTATAAGCTGCAGCTCGACTCGTTGGCTGAATGACTAGCATACTGGCCTTCGGTTCGGAGGGTCCCGGGTTCGATTCCCGGCCGGGTCGGGGATTTTAACCTTCATTTAATAATTCCAGTGGCCCGGGGGCTGGGTATTTGTGCTGTCCCCAACATCCCTGCAACTGACACACCACACATACAGTAACACTATCCTCCACCACAATAACACGCAGTTACCTACACAGGACAGATGCCGCCCACCCTCATAGGAGGGTCTGCCTTACAAGGGCTGCACTTGGTTAGAAATAGCCACACGAAATTTTTATTATTATTATTATTATTATTATTATTACTATAAGCTGCCTCTGTGGATCATTGGTAGAGTGTCGGACTCTGAATCCCGAGATAGCGGGTTCACACCCGGCAGAGGTAGTCGGATTTTTGAAAGGCGGAAAGAAGTCCACTCTACACTCCATTTCATACGATGTCGCCATGTAAAAGATCTTTGGTGACACATTTGGTGTTTACCCGACAAAATTAATAAAATCTCAGCTGTAGACGCCCAAGAGAGATTCGGTTTACACTGCCATGTAGCAGGCCTAGAGTAAAACGGAACGTCGAAACAGACGAGCCGACAGCCTGATGGCGTCAAATTAAAATGTCTGCACACCGTAGGTGAGACCACACGATTATTATTATACCTACAATATAAAATAATCTAGAGCTTCCCTAGTTTGAAATATCACGGCTCGTCACTGATGGTTGTTTGAAGCCACACCGACATAGACAGGTCTTACGGTGACGATAGGATAGGACTAGGACTGGTAAGGAAGCTTCAGCGGCCTTATTTAAGGTATACCCCACTATTTGCCTGGTGTGGAAATAGAAAACCACGGAAAACTTCCAGAGCTGCCGACAATGGGGTTCGAACCCACTATCTGCCGAATCTAAGCTCACGGCCACATGATCTAAAACGCGCAGCCAGCACCTTCACTAAAAATAGATATTTATTTTTAGGACTGCACTGCGGTCAAGTAACTATGACGAAGTCTCTCCATAACTTTGGCAGGTTTGGGGACGAGCATACTCACGGCAGCTATAATAATAATAATAATAATAATAATAATAATAATAATAATAATAATAATAATAATAATAATAATAATAATAATAATATCCCTACTAGAGTACATCATATATTTTCACCAGACTCCACACACGTTCCAAATAAACATACACGGGTTGTATGTGCACGTTTTTCTTTTTAGTTTACTTGTTCGCGTGTTTAACAAGTGCGTAGCTGTATGCCTCCTATCTGAAGTTTGTGTCATGTTTCCTCAAGATGCTTGAATATACAGTGTAGGAGTGCCGTACGTTAAGCTTCTGGTCAAGGCGATATTGAGAGTCCCTGTAACAGTTCAACGTACCTCTGGACAATAGATTTCTTATCTTTTAAGTATTATGTATCTTAGGAAAAAAGTCTGGATGGAAATCTTTGAAGATTGTCGTCATTTCCGGTCAGGCTATAACTCGTAGTGGTCATGGCAACGAGCAAGCCGCTTTTCTTCAACTGTTCACTAACAAGCGGTCGCTTTTAAACCATATAAATAAGTAAAAATACCATTTGAGAGTTACGTCCTCAGAGGATATTTTTCCTTTGTCACTGATATATTGTGATGGTATCACAGGATTACATTCGTTAAGGTAGCCTCTGTCCCCTCTTCGCGAACGGCTTTATCAACACAAGGGACAAGTGTTGTGCTTCACAGAGCTTACGATTTACATCAACACTGCCTTTTACAACAACTGATAAAGTGGTCAGAACTGTGCCAAGTCCGAAAGGTTAGAGATTTTACGATTCGAGTGTTACAGAAGTTACAGTTACTCCAAATAGAATTATTATTATTATTATTATTATTATTATTATTATTATTATTATTATTATTATTATTATTATTATTATTATTATTACCGAGCTCGATAGCTGCAGTCGCTTAAGTGCGGCCAGTATTCAGTAATAGGGAGGTAGTGGGTTCGAACCCCACTGTCGGCAGCCCTGAAGATGGTTTTCCGTGGTTTCCCATTTTCACACCAGGCAAATGCTGGGGCTGTGCCTTAATTAAGGCCACGGTCGCTTCCTTACCATTCCTAGGTCTTTCCCATCCCATCGTCGCTATAAGACCTGTCTGTGTCGTTGCGACGTAAAGCAAATAGCAAAAATATTATTATTATTATTATTATTATTATTATTATTATTATTATTATTATTATTATTATTATTACCGTGGTTTCGTGGATCTCAGAGAGGTGAAAGAAGGTGCTGGTTGGAATGAGTCTACCTACGATATCAAAGATTAACTTAAAACTTAAAAAAAGGTCATATTTCTTTTCAAAAATTAAACTTAACGACAGTGTATCGGGTACAATGGCAATTATGATATAAGAATTGAAAACCCCAGAATAGGGAATTTAACACCTTGGGCTTCAAGCCCCAAATTTACAAATTTCCAATGTCGCCAATGTAGCGTTTACCAGAGCACTTTGCTCCAACCGTTACAATTACGGCCTTAGAAAGGCACCCTTCAATATTACAGTAAAATTAGCAATCTTAGAAAAGAACTTACATGCTCTCCAACTTTAACCAAGGAGACTGCGCTCCCAATGTCTACAGCCCTCTCGGGGCAACATTACACCAAAAATCTTACAAATTTCTGGCCTCTCTAGGCCCGACCTACAATTTACAATTTGTACACAGGGGTATCTAATACCCAAACTACTGAGCCTTCGTGTAGAAGAAGAACAGATTAAATTACTGGCCCGAACACAAAACGTATGGAGGCGTACACTTGCACTCCTAGAAAATTAAGTATAAAACCCTACTTGGGCTCCCGGCCCGATGATGTAGAGGCTAATCCCACACTACTGAGGTGATTACAGGAACAAGTTACTTGGTAATTTACAGGAGAAAAACGGTTACAAAATCGTAGTCATCTCAATATAAATTGAAGGGGGACTCGAGAGGGTAACGCACTCTCTTATCCCCGATTTAAAATTTAAGTCTTTATGAAATTTTACATTAGCCGAAATAAGGTTTACATTTTAGAAAACAGGTGTTTACACAGTTAGAAATTAGAACCTTCCACTCGTGTAAGTCTGCGGAGGTAGCTACAGAAATATAAAACTGGTGGCCATTACCTGGGCTGGTGTTATACCTGCTGAAGAATGAGGCTCCCCGCCTCCTGCCTTAACACACGCACTTAAGTCGACGATCAGTAAGACAAGGTAGCTCGGAAAAGCCATACGCCATTTCAGCTCCTCAATTTTAATCTTCTAGGCTAAGTGAACCTCGAATCAGCTCTCAGATCCGCGATGGGGTTTCGTTTTTCTTTTTCGGTTTGGAATATCCTTTCCTACCTAATGCAGCATTTTGATTTTATGTCGATGGTATTGCCTGCGTGCAAATTTTGATGTTCCATTTTATTCTGCCAGATGGCAACAAAACAGATGGACGACATGGCATGACAGAGACGATTCTTGAATTTCTAGACCGGAGCCGCCATCTCGCCGTCAGACAACTCCTCAATTGTAATCCTGTAGGCTGAGTGAACCTCGAATTTCTAGATCTGAGTTTTTTAAAATTATGTGTCTCGGGAAAAACTCCAAACATCTTTTAAATTGCGACATCGTACGGCATGGAGTGCCCAATTGACTTTTTCCTACCCTTCAAAAATCTGACTGTCTCAGCCTGATTTGAACCCGCGATCTTGGGATCTGGAGCGGGAGCTGGATGGAGCCCAAGTTGGTGGGTTCGATTCCGACTCAGTGTCGCGGTGTTTGAAGGTGCTCAAATACGCCAGCCTCCAGTCTGTATTTTACGGGCATGGAAAGGAACTCCATCCAGACAACATATCCGGCACCTCGGCGTTTCTGAAAACTGTGCAATAACATTTTTTAAAATTTGTTTTGCGTCGCACCGACACAAATAGGTCTTATGGCGACGATAGGATATGAAATGGTTAGGAGTGAGAAGGAAGCGACCGTGGCTTTAGTTAAGGTACAGCCCCAGCATTTTGCCTGGTGTGAAAATGGGAAACCACAAAAAATATATTCAGGGCTGTCGACACTGGGGCTCGAACCGTCTACCTCCACGTTACAAGCTCACACTAGCGCGCCCCTAACCACACGGCCAACTCTCTTGCTAACTCGTTTGTTCTGTAGAATGCCAAGCGTGTCAAAGTCAACGCTATGTAAATGGAATACTGTCAGTATCCATCATGGCTGTGTGCTCGTCAAGACAAGCAAGAAATGGAGCTTACAGCTGGAGATGAAGACGGCACGGGAACAGTGGAGCAGACAATGGCGGGATGAGGGGTGAAGTGTGGGGGTGTGCGCGCTATGATTGGTGAGCTCAGTTGTGCAAACCACTCAGTCGTGAATGCTATAATCTCATCACCATTGTGATGACACGGCCGAGCTGTCGGGGAATACGCTTCACGAGCTGATACACAGACCGCCATCGCAGGAAGCGTGCGACAGTGTTCGCAGCAAGACAAGCTAACTTTTCAAACTGTCTGTACTTTAACTGCGCACCTCTATCAATTCTATATTCACTGTGTTCACTGACAGTATGCTGAAAATAATTAAATTTATAAAAAGTCGGGAAGTAATTTGAGTAAAATAATCGAATTAGTCTACTTACGATTACATTCTTCCTCCATATAGGGTTGGCGACAGGAAGGGCATCCGGCCGTAAAACAGGACCAAATACAAATGTGCTACTCCTCAGATTTGGAACAAGCGGTAGTAGTAGTAGAAAAAGAAGAAGAATAAAGCGGTTAGATTCTTAGTAATTTTTACTTGTAATGTATTTATTTAATCTGTTTACCCTGGTCGGTTTTCTCCACGGACTAAGCGAGGGACGCCACCTCTACGCCTCAAAGGCAGTATCCTGGAGCATGAGACATTTGGTCGGGGATACAACTGGGTAGGAGAACCAGTACTTCTCCCAGGCAGCCTCACCTGCTATGCTAAAAAAGGGCCTTGTGGGGGATGGAAAGATTGCAACGAAAAGGTTAGGAAGAGGGAAGGAAGCGGCCGTGGCCTAAAGTTAGGTACCATCCCGGCATTTTGACTGGAGAAGAAGTGGGCAACCACGAAAAATCACTTCGAGGATGGCCGAAGTGGGCATCGAACCCCTCAATTCCCCATCTACTCAGCTGACCTCCCGAGGCTGAGTGAACCCCGTTGCAGTCCGCGTACCACGTCTCAAAAATTTCGTGGCAAAGCCGAGAATCGAACGTGGGCCTCCTTGGATGGCAGCTAATCACACTAACCAGTACACCACAGAGGCGGACTACTTGTAATTTACTTATTGAAGTAGAACTGTAATAGTTACAGGATTTCTGCATCACATCAATTATTCATATATTTAAAAACATATTTTGAGAAGTACGATTTTTTTAGAATGAACAAATTTTCTATAAAGCGAAGAGATGCAGAGGTTTAATATTTAAAATTTGTTATGTGTAAGAGGCGAATCTTTCCATCATTCTTAAAGAAAATCAGTTTTCCCCTTCTGAAAACGTAGGCAAGGAGAGTCGTCTTAAATAACATTCATGTTGAAAAGGCTGTAGCTCCAGGTAAGACACACACATTTCTGCAATCCAAGCTGCGTCACAGTGAACTAACAGATCTCACAGGGGATAGCTACACTCTCTCCTTCTAGCGCCTTTCCCCACACCTGTGAGGTTGCTCATGTGGATTTGGACCTGTTTTACGGCCGGACGCCTTTCCCGACGCCAACCCTATATGTAGGGATGTAATCACCATTGCGTGTTACTGGGGTAGTAGGTAGTAGGGTGTGCTGTCTGAATATGAAGGGGAGAGTCTGCAAGCCCGATGAGTTATTCAGAAGCGATTAAAATCCCTGACCCGTCTGGGAATCGAACCAGGGACCCTCTGAACTGAAGGGCAGTACGCTGACCATTCAGCCAAGGAGACGGACTGATAGCTACACTATATATATAGCAATTCTTAGGAACCATCATCTTCATCTTCTTCTACATTCAACAGTCCACTGCCGCAGCGTAGCGGTTAGCTGCCATCCTTGAACGACCATGTTCGATTCCCGGTATTGCCAAAGATTTAAAAGTTAAAATGGTGCGCGCAGCTCACTTACATTGGTGGGCGTGCTTGAAAAGAGCTGCGCCACCTTGGGACGAGGAAACGGGTTTACTCTACTTCAACGTTCAGCGGCCTATGTCCGAAAATGCGGTCGACGGCAATGTGGTGGTGTTGTAGTTGTGTCTTCACGCTTCTATTTCAGTATCATGACATCAACAGTCGATATATGCACTAGTGTGGTTACAGCGACAAAAGCATGAATGAATGTGGAAACGAAGTAATAGTTCAAGGTCGAAGTCACTGAGCTCCCTGGCCTAATCATTGTGTTGGTATACACTTGCCAAAAAAGAGTATTGGCACACCCCATGTTGTTGTACTATTGGGAGCAATGAACGACAAAGTAACATGCAAGATATACACGTAGACAGAGATACGGTAGGTACACAATATTATGCAGGGACACGAGCAAGTAGCGATTTCGAAAGGAAAATACAGAATGAAAATGAAATGTCGTATGGCTTTTTGTGCCGGGATATCCCAGGACGGGTTCGGCTCGCCAAGTGCAGGTCTTTCTGTTTGACTCCCGTAGGCAACCTGCGCGTCGTGATGAGGATGAAATGATGATGAAGACAACACATACAACCAGCCCCCGTGCCATTGGAATTAACCAATTAAGGTTAAAATCCCCGACCCGGCCGGGAATCGAACCCGGGAGCCTCTGAACCGAAGGCCAGTACGCTGACCGTTCAGCCAACGAGTCGGACAATACAGAATTAGAACCGCCAAATAATGATTGGCACAGTGGAGCCCTCGTATTCTCCGGTGGTGTAAACAGCATGGAACACAAAGTCATGTGCCTGTATCGTCACTAAAGGCCCGTTTGCCAGTCAGTCTGATGGTAGATGTGATAGCGCTCAGTATTGTCAACATGGGACCAAAGAAAGGAGAACATTCGTCCGCCATTCGAGAGAACATTGTGTTACTGCACTCACAAGGCGGAAGTTACAGAGAGATTGGTAGAATGCTTACTATCAGCTTCTCCACTGTGCGATCTACACTGACTGACAGAGCAAATGCAACACCAAGAAGGAGTGGTCAGAACTTTATGCCAATTGCAGGGTAGACTGACGTCACTGAGGTATGCTCATGGTGTGAAATGCGCCGCTGTGCTGCGCACGTAGCGAACGATAAATGGGACACGGCGTTGGCGAATGGCCCACTTCGTACCGTGATTTCTCAGCCGACAGTCATTGTAGAACGTGTTGTCGTGTGCCACAGGACACGTGTATAGCTAAGAATGCCAGGCCGCCGTCAACGGAGGCATTTCCAGCAGACAGACGACTTTACGAGGGGTATGGTGATCGGGCTGAGAAGAGCAGGTTGGTCGCTTCATCAAATCGCAGCCGATACCCATAGGGATGTGTCCACGGTGCAGCGCCTGTGGCGAAGATGGTTGGCGCAGGGACATGTGGCACGTGCGAGGGGTCCAGGCGCAGCCCGAGTGACGTCAGCACGCGAGGATCGGTGCATCCGCCACCAAGCGGTGGCAGCCCCGCACGCCACGTCAACCGCCATTCTTCAGCATGTGCAAGACACCCTGGCTGTTCCAATATCGACCAGAACAATTTCCCGTCGATTGGTTGAAGGAGGCCTGCACTCCCGGCGTCCGCTCAGAAGACTACCATTGACTGCACAGCATAGACGTGCACGCCTGGCATGGTGCCGGGCTAGAGCGACTTGGATGAGGGAATGGCGGAACGTCGTGTTCTCCGATGAGTCACGCTTCTGTTCTGTCAGTGATAGTCACCGCAGACGAGTGTGGCGTCGGCGTGGAGAAAGGTCAAATCCGGCAGTAACTGTGGAGCGCCCTACCGCTAGACAACGCGGCATCATGGTTTGGGGCGCTATTGCGTATGATTCCACGTCACCTCTAGTGCGTATTCAAGGCACGTAAAATGCCCACCGCTACGTGCAGCATGTGCTGCGGCCGGTGGCACTCCCGTACCTTCAGGGGCTGCCCAATGCTCTGTTTCAGCAGGATAATGCCCGCCCACACACTGCTCGCATCTCCCAACAGGCTCTACGAGGTGTACAGATGCTTCCGTGGCCAGCGTACTCTCCGGATCTCTCACCAATCGAACACGTATGGGATCTCATTGGACGCCGTTTGCAAACTCTGCCCCAGCCTCGTACGGACGACCAACTGTGGCAAATGGTTGACAGAGAATGGAGAACTATCCCTCAGGACACCATCCGCACTCTTATTGACTCTGTACCTCGACGTGTTTCTGCGTGCATCGCCGCTCGCGGTGGTCCTACATCCTACTAAGTCGATGCCGTGCGCATTGTGTAACCTGCATATCGGTTTGAAATAAACATCAATTATTCGTCCGTGTCGTCTCTGTTTTTTCCCCAACTTTCATCCCTTTCGAACCACTCCTTCTTGGTGTTGCATTTGCTCTGTCAGTCAGTGTATTATACGCAAATATGAGGAGCTTGGATCTACAGAAATCAACGTCAGATCAGGTCGCCCACGAATACTCACACAACGACAGAGACGGTGTATCGTACGTTTAGTCTGAAAAGATTCGACAAGACGTGCTGCCTCGTTAGCTGCGGACGTCGCCACAACATCTAACAAGACGGTAAGTGCACAGACAGTAGGGAAAGTCTTGCATAGTGCCGATATACATGGCAGATCCCCACGAAAGAAACTATATATCCCGGAGGTAAATAGGAAGAAACGCATTGCGTTTGCCATGGAATGTTGTGGAAACCGGCTGGAATTCTGGGGCACTGTCATATTCTCAGACGAGTCGAAGTTCAACCTGTTTGGTTCTGACGGACGAAAGGAAGTGTGGTGTAAATCTAACACCGAATTACACCAACAACACACAGCGCCAACAGTAAAACATGGTGGTGGATATATTTTGGTTTGAGGGTGCATAGCATCGTCGGGAGTTGGAAAGCTGGCCTTTATTGAAGGACATATGGATCAGTACAAATACATTGGTGTGTTGCGGGATAATTTATCCAACAGTGTAACATGCTCGGCCTGGATGGGGTTTTCCATTTCCAACAGGATAACGACCTCAAACACAATTCTTTAAAAAATCGCGAGTGGTTACTGTAAAATGCCCCCAGACGACTTCTTATTCCACCACAGAGCTCCGATTTGAATACCATCGTGCATTTGTCGGATCATCTTGGAAGAGAAAAGGCCAAGCGCTGCCCGTCTGGTAAAGAAGAACTGAAGAGGGTTCTACAATGTAGACGGTCGGCAATTGCACCTGAAACGACGAGGAAGTTGGTGCATTCAATGCCGAAACGTCTGGAGACTGTCATTCGTGCTATTGGCTTGCATAAACGATACTGAAACGAACGCAAGAACACTTACATTGTTTAGTAGTATACTGTGCCAATACCTGTTTTGCAGTGTTAAAGTGGATGTCCTTGTGTAACTACATACTTTTTTGTGTTATTGTTGTGATGGCAGTGCATTACAGTTTGGTTGTACATCATGTTAAGGACTACACATGTTAATTTTTTTCACGCTTCCTGTATACACATATTTTGGGGAAACATAGGGTGTGCGCCAATACTTTTTGTAGCAAGTGTATTTTCTGTCTCTAGGATTTCATTCCCCACCTGAAGTGTGGGACTAGCCACTTGGAGGATAATATCCACACTCTGGTCAAGAGATGACTTATTTATTTATTTATTTTTATTTATTTATTTATGTATTTATTTATTTATTTATGTATCAATCAATCAATCAATCAATCAATCAATCAATCAATCAATCAATCAATCAATCAATCAATCAATCAATCAATCAATCAATCAATCAATCAATCAATCAATCAATCAAGACCTACATTTCGGACTGTCGCTCAAGTGGCAGATTCCATATCTGTTGTTTTCCTAGCCTTTCCTTAAATGATTGCAAAGGAATCGGAAATTTATTGAACATGTCCTTTGGTCAATTATTCCAATCCCTAACTCCCTTCCTATAAACGAATATTTGCCCCGATTTGTCCGCTTGAACATCAACATTATCTTCATGTTGTAATCTTTCCTACTTTAAAAGACACCATTCAAACTCGCCTACTAATGTCATTCCACGCCATCTCTCCACTGACAGCTCGGAACATACCACTTACGTTAGTCGAGTGGCTCGTCTCCTTTCTCCCAAGTCTTCCCAGCCCAAACTTTGCAACATTTTTGTAACCCTACTCGTTTGTTGGAAATCATCCAGAACAAGTCGAGCTGCTTTTCTTTGGAATATTCCAGTTCCTGAATCATGTAATCCTGGTGAGAGTCCAGTACACTGGAACGATACTCTAGTTGGGGGTCTTACCAAAGACTTATATGCCCTCTCCCTTACATCCTTATTACAAACCCTAAATACTCTCATGAACATGTGCAGAGATCTGTGCCCTTTATTATAATCCCATTTATGTGATTTCCCCAATGGAGATCTTTCCTTACATTAACACCTAGATACTTACAATGATCTCCAAAAGGAACTTTCACCTCATCAACGCAGTGATTAAAACCAAGAGGACTTCCCTATTTGTAAAACTCACAACCTAACTTTTAACACCGTTTATAAGAAAACCATTGAATACTGTCCAATTTTACAACATTATCGAGGTCATTTTGCAGTTTCTGACAATCTTGTAACTTATGGATTATTATTCTATACAGAATAATATCATCCACAAAAAGTCTTATCTCTGATTCCACTACTTTACTCATATCATTTATATGTATAAGATAACATAAAGGTCCAATAATACTGCCTTGTGGAATTCCTCTCTTAATTATTACAGGGTCAGATAAAGCTTCGCCTGCTCTAATTCTCTGAGATCTATTTTCTAGAAATATAGCCACCCATTCAGTCACTCTTTTGTCTAGTCCAATTGCACTCATTTTTGCCAGTAGTCTCCCACCATCTACCCTGTCAAATGCTTTAGATAGGTCAATCGCGATACAGTCCATTTGACCTCTGCTACATCTTGCTGGAATCCTACAAGTTGAGCTTCATTGGAATAACCTTTCCTAAACCCGAACTGCCTTTTATCGAACCAGTTATTAATTTCGCAAATATGTCTAATATAATCAGAAAGAATGCTTTCCCAAAGCTTTCATGCAATGCATGTCAAACTGACTGGCCTGAAATTTTCAGCTTTATGTCTATAATCCTTTCCTTTATACACAGTGGCTACTATAGCAACTCTCCATTCATTTGGTATAGCTTCTTCACGCAAACAATAATCAAATAAGTACTTCAGATATGGTACTATATCCCAACTCATTGTCTTTAGTATATCCTCTGAAATCTTATCGATTTCACCCGCTTTTCTAGTTTTTAACTTTTGCACCTTACTGTAAATGTCATTGCTGTCATAAGTAAATTATAATACGTCTGTAGTATTAGTCACCTCCTCTATCTGGATGTTATCTTTGTAACCAACAATCTTTACATACTGCTGACTGAATATTTCTGCCTTATAAAGATCCTCACATACACACTCCCGTTTTTCATTAATGATCCTGGAAATGTCCTACTTGGAACCTCTTTCTGCCTTGAAGTACCTATACATACCCTTCTATTTTCACTAAAATTTGTATGATTGCCAATTATGATTGCCAACATGTTATCCTTAGCTGACTTTTTTGCTAGATTCTATTTCCTAGTAAGTTCCCTCAATTTCTCCTTCCTTCCACAGCCATTTCTAACTCTATTTCTTTCCAATCTACACTTCCTTCATAAGCAGCCTATACACATACGAACACGCTTGTGTGTGTGCGTGTTGTCTCACGAACCATGTTCGTGGAGAACATGGATTTCTGTCGAGTTGGAAAACTTGGTTCGTGGAGTTGCCAGCGACGAATCATGTTCGCGCGTGTGTCATGGAGGGGGCGAATATGCTCTTTCTGTCAACTGTACAGACCGGTTTTGACCTACTGAGTTGATAATATAGGACCAGGCGTTGGCAGCGACAAGTTGATAAATAAAGTAGTCGGGATGGCAGACACTGTGACCTTCATGCATTCTAGCTTCTTGACAAATTTTATAGTATTTCAGAGGCTCTCCTTGTCTTTGGAGAGTGAAGTCAAGATATAAGCGGGTGGGGTGGGGAGGAGGAGGCATTGCAGGAGTTACTGAGAATAATGCGAGAGAAGATACCGGAGGCAGAGTCAGCGTTTTTAACTGCGAGAAATATTTCGTTGAAACAAAATTTCCGTAGGGCAATTAGGAAAGTTAATGATTCGAAAAGTAAAACTGTGGTACTTCGGTCTTCTTTCACTTCTCACCGACCAAGATAAAATGCGAAATTTGAAATCCAATATTGATGTTCCAGTCATTGAGGAAGGAGAATCGGTTTATGACAGCCAGTACGAGGAAAGTCAACTACTGGAATTGCAGATAATAATAATTTGTTGCATTTAAACAATTTATTAAATTGAGTCTAACAAGGATTTAAAAATTAAATACATTATGTTTCGTATTGTTCATTTTATATGAAGGATACCATTCGGTCCTGCCAAGCAACATTGCCGCGGACATTAAAGTAACTCACATGATTCAATCTGCTCTGCTTTTTTACTAATTGCTATATTCCACATCTGGCATTCGCAGAAAATTATGAAAGTATTTTTCACTTCTGTCTTTGAGCATGTTTAAAATATTCATATACGACCACTTGTCTCTTTCTCGTAACGAGTTCTTACACCATGTGCTCATTTTCGTACCCAACTCGTCAAGCACAATAACAGCAGCCGCGACATTGAAAACGCTCATTTCCACAAGTGTGAAACCGAGTTCTTCGTGCTGGATGCACGTGGGTGTAGCGGGAACCAAGTTCAGAAACCATGTTCGTATGTGTATAAGGTGCTTTAGTTTCTTTACTTCTCTGTCATAATATAGTGGGGCTTTACCATTCCTTACCACGTTTAAAGGTACAAATCTGTTTTCACATTCCTCAACAATTGCTTTAAAACCACCCGAAAGTAGGTTTACCATTTTCCACCGACCAGACTTACTTTTTAAAAATTCTCTCATACCAGCTTTATCAGCCATGTGATACTGCCTAATAGTCCTATTTTAAGACCTTCCTGTCTAACAATTGTTTTTATTTTTAACTACAACAAAACAAGGGGCTGCCTGGCCGAGGCGGTAAAGGCGTGCTCGGTCTGCCCGGAAGGACGTGGGCTCGAATTCCCGTCACAAAGTCGTAAAATTTAAGAAACGAGATTTCCACTTCCGGAGGTGCATATGGCCCTGAGGTTCACTCAGCCTACACCAAAAATGAGTACCAGGTTAATTCATGGGGGCAAAGGCGGCCGGGGGTAGAGCTAACCACTCTACACCATCACGTGCCGAGGTTAACAATGGTGGAAGCCTTTACCTTCCACTCCTCCAAGGGCCTTCATGGCCTGTACGGAGGTGACTTTGCTTTGCTTTTACAACAAAACAGCTTTATGATCTCTAAAACCATCTACTACTTCGGTTTCTCTACAGATATCATCTGTTTTTACTAGCACCACGTCTAGAATATTCTTCCCTTTAGTTGGTTTCACCACTTCTTGAATCAACTGTCCTTCCCATATTAACTTTTTTGCCATTTGTTGGCCATGCTTTCTGTCGTTCGCATTACCTTCCCAATTGACATTTGATAAATTGAAATCATCCGCTACAATCACGTTCCTTTCCATATCGTTTCCCACATAGCTGATTATCGTATCAAATAATTCCGAATCAGCGAAAGCGCTACCCTTTCTCGGTCTTTACACTCCATAATGTAATATTTGTCATCCTTAACATTTTCGTAGCTTAGAAATTCTTTTTTCACCAGAATTAATACGCCCCCTCCCACCATTCCCATCATATCTCTGCGATACACACTCCAGTTCCGTGAGAAAATTTTTTGCTCCATTATATCATTTCTCAGCCATGATTCAACTGCTGTTAGAACATCTGATAAGTATATATCTATTAAATTACTTGATTCTATTCCTTTCTTTACAATACTTCTGTAGTTCAACACTAACATTTTTACGTCATCTCTACTTGACTTCCAGATCCCTGTACCCTTATCACCTCTCCCTAGACCACCTCGTTTCCCTGAATGTTCCCCCTATAACACTTCTAAACAAATTTCCTAACTTATACGTACCCCTGCGGTTTTTATTTATTTATTTATTTATTTAGTAGTGACGGTGATAGGGCTCGAGGCCCTCTCTTACACCTAACTACGTAAATTCATACGTCAATAAAATATGTATACTATTCTATTCCGCTTTAGGAAGTTGAAAGGACAGTAAATAAATTCCATTGTAATAAATCAGCAGGAATAGATGAAGTGTAGTGGAAAGGCAGGGACGAAATGGCTTCATATAGTAGTAAGATTAGCATGGAGTGTTGGTAAGGCACCTTCAGATTGGACAAAAGCAATAATTGCACCTATATAAAAGCAAGGGGACAGGAAGTATTGCAATAATTATCGAGGTATGTCATTGATTAGTATACCAGGCAAAGTATTCACTGGCAACTTGGAAGGGAGGGTGTGATCAGCGGTTGAGAGCAAGTTGGATGAAAACCAGTGTCGTTTCAGACCACAGTGGGGCTATCAGGATCGGATTTTCAGTATGCGCCAGGTAAGTGAAAAATTTTACGAGACGAATAGACAGTTGTGTTTATGTTTCGTAGATCTAGAGGAAGCATATGACAGGGTACCGAGGGAAAAGATGTTCGTCATACAGGGGGACTAACGAATTAAGGGTAGATTATTGAAATCAATCAAAGGCATTTATGTTGACAATTGGGCTGCAGTGAGAATAGATGGTAGAATGAGTTCTTGGTTCAGGCTACTAACAGGGGTTAGACAAGGCTGTAATCTTTCACCTTTGCTGTTCGTAGTTTACATGGATCATCTGCTGAAAGGTATAATGTGGCAGGAAGGGATTCAGTTAAGTGGAAATGTAGTAAGCTGTCTGCCCTATGCTGACTACTTGGTGTTAATGGCGGATTGTGCTGAAAGCCTGCAGTCTAAGAACTTGAAAATAGGTGCAATGAGTATGGTATGCAAATTAGCCTCTCGAATAAATTGATGTCAGTAGGTAAGAAATTCAATAGAATTGAATGTTAGATTGGTGATACAAAGCTGGGACAGGTATAACATTTAAGTATTTAGGTTGTGTGTTCTCCCAGGATGGTAATATAGTAAGCGAGATTGAATCTAGGTGTAGTAAAGCTAATGCAGTGAGCTCGCAGTTGCGATCAACAGAGTTCTGTAAGAAGGAAGTCAGCTCCCGGACAAAACTATCCTTACATCGGTCTGTTTTCAGACTAACTTTGATTTACGGGAGCGAAAGCTGGGTGGACTCAGGATATCTTATTCATAAGTTAAAAGTAACAGACATGAAAGTAGCGAGAATGATTGCTGGTACAAACAGGTGAGAACAATGGCAGGAAGTTACTCGGAGACAAAGGCTAAGTTAGAAATGGACTCGATAGATGAAGCTGTACGCATAAACCGGCTTCGGTGGTGGGGTCACGTGAGACGAATTGAGGAGGATATTGAGACATTCCTAACTTCTTTACTAACTTTAAAAACATACAAATCAGAATTAAAATGAAAAATATGAAAATTAATATTCATTAAATAAAATACACAATCGTCCGACCTTGTACTCACAATTAGTTCTTACCTGATTACTTACACATACGTTATTTGATGGGCGCCAGCTACAACTCAATGCAGCGATAAGAGAATGAGATTCTTGAATATCCCTTTTTTTTGCTAGGGGCTTTACGTTGCACCGACACAGATAGGTCTTATGGCGACGATGGGATAGGAAAGGCCTAGGAGTTGGAAGGAAGCGGCCGTGGCCTTAATTAAGGTACAGCCCAGCATTTGCCTTGTGTGAAAATGGGAAACCACGGAAAACCATCTTCAGGGCTGCCGATAGTGGGATTCGAACCTACTATCTCCCGGATGCAAGCTCACAGCCGCGTGCCTGTACGCGCACGGCCAACTCGCCCGGTTTGAATATCCCTAGGGTGTGGGGGTAATAGGCTTACTTTTGACAACATACCGTATAAGTCCTGGGAAAAGGAGATAGTCGTGTTGTTACCCCATTAAATTTGAGGTTACTCTTGAAATAAAACGATAAATTAATTTGATAGAACAAAATACATTCTTGAAATAATTTCAATAAAATAGTAAGAACTGCTGCGATAAAGCAGATGAGAATATAAAAGTATGAGATTACAACTGAAAGAAACTAGGCATTAATTTCAATTCCTCTTGACCGGGCATATGACAATTATACACGAAATGTATCCCTCACTGGTTCACTTGACTGTACCTTCAACACTTTGAGTGTAATTACGACGTATTCCTTTGAGTTGGTGTTTGCTGTAGATGTGTCAAGCCTAATTTGGTGATGTATCCTTTTGGTTTCACTGACGACTAAGAAGTATCCATGTGACTGCCGCTTCTCCATCCAGATGACTGACTACTATCATCTTAGTACAACACTTCTTGGTATCTCCATCCATATGACTTCGTGGCAAGTCTCTCCTTCTATATGACTTCATGGCAAGTCTTTCCTTCTAACTGAACTGACCGACTGAGGTCTCACCTTCCACTTGACAAATGACTGACGCTACCATATACAGCCAGCTTATATAGACATTAGTTGACACACCTACGCAATCTCCAGAAATAACTATGATGTACTCCCACCCAACTACAAATGTTACACACTTTGAAATTGCCTGGGGCACTCTAGGTATCCCTCAACAAAATGAGCTCATCGCTAAATGCACGCAGTGACGGAGCGATGACTCGGCAGTTACGCTAGCAGTATTGCAACATGTGCGTTGCAATGTCAAAACTTATTACACAGCATATCCATATATGATATTACGTAGCAAGTCTTACTTTACCTGGTTAAAAGCTAATATTCACACACATATTATATATAGAAAATAAATTAAATAAATTCACGCAAGTGATAATCATTACAGAATTGAGTTGAACAATAATAACAGTTACAATAATAGTAATCTCACAGATAAAATAATACGGACATAATAATAATAATAATAATAATAATAATAATAATAATAATAATAATAATAATAATAATAATAATAATAATATCACAGATGAAGTAATAATAATAATAAAAATAAAATACAGATATCACCTTGTAACAAGATTTGAACCGTTACAGTAGGTTACCTAGGAGGATAATGCACTCTGTTATGTAGGGTAAGAGGAGTAGGGGGAGACCAAGACGACGATGGTTAGACTCAGTTTCTCACGATTAAAAGATAGGAAGTATAGAACTAAATGAACCCACAGCACTGGTTGTAAATAGTGGATTGTGGTGACGTTTAGTAACTTCACAGAAACTTGCGGACTGAACGCTGAAAGGCATAACGGTCTATAATGATAATGTATGTGTGTATGTATTCTATTATACAAACAAAGATATTTTTCATTTTTTATTTTTAAACCCTTTTTTGTTCGGGGCGTCTACAAATGTGGATCTTTTGCCCCTACTGGCACTATATTGTATGAACCTGCGTGTAATTGGAATGGCGGTAGTGTGAAATGTTGTGTGTGAGGAAAGGAAGATTAAGGACGTCACAAACACCCAGTCCCCAGGCCAGGGATATTAATCACTACAATTAAAAAACCCTGACCCGGACGGAAATCGAACCCGGGGCCGCCGGGTGACAAGTGGACGCGTTGCCGCGCTACATCGCGAGCTGGATAACTAAGCTAAATACAAGATTTAGAGAAAATATGATGAAGTAAAAAGCAAAGCTCAACAAGCAAAAGAAAAGGAACCCGGGGCATAAAAGGAAAGAGAGGAATTATACATCATAATGAAAAGCAAGTAAAAGAAACTGAAAACGTAAGCAAATGTATGAACAGAACACAGTGCATAATATCTAAAAGGGAAAACTTGTACATGTACGGTAATAAACGGTGATGCTACTTAAACTTTATGTACGTTAGGTAAAAGCTAAATATTATGTAAGGACCAATACACGTCACGAGTCTCGCGAAACAGGCAGATGTATTCAGCAGGTAATTTCTGCATGCTCTCTTACATTTTGAGGTTATCTTAGAGTTGCTGACAGCACCTGGAAGTGAGTTCCGAAGTCGTGACCCAGCCACACGAAGGATCTATTGTGCGTAGAAGAGCGGTTGACGATAATAGCGAGGGAAGTGCCAGATCTAGTTTTACAGTTATGGAATGATAAGAAAAAATGACATTTTGAAGAAATTTATTTGGGGAGATTTTCATTCAGATTTCGACAGGTATATTGATTTAAGTGTATGAAATTTCCGTCTCCTCTCGCGTTTCAGCCAGGGAAGAACAGTCTAGCTATGGGTTACGCAAGCATTGTAACTCAAGTTAAAATGAAAATCCACAGCCTGTTTCCATTCATTCGACCGGGAATCTAGCGGTGATGATAGGAATTGTGTCGGCTGCCGAAGCCTGTCGCACTTTTCGGGGGCAATGATTAATGACTGACAGATGAGATCAAATTATTACAGAAAGTTGCTGGAATGAAAGATGACAGGGAAAAGTGGAGTACGCGGAGAATAACTTGTCCCGCCTCCGCTTTGTCCAGCACAAATCTCATATGGAGTGACCGAGATTTGAACCACGGAATCCAGCGACGAGAGGCCGGTGAGCTCCTGTCTGAGCCACGGAAGCTCTTAACGCAAGTTAAAAGCAATTCGAAATCCAGAGTTCTTTTTTTTTTTTTTTTGCTAGTTGTTTTACGTCGCACCGACACAGATAGGTCTTATGGCGACGATGGGACAGGGAAGGGGTAGGAGTGGGAAGGAAGCGGCCGTGGCCTTAATTAAGGTACAGCCCCAGCATTTGCCTGGTGTGAAAATGGGAAACCACGGAAAATCATTTTCAGGGCTGCCGACAGTGGGGTTCAAACCTACTATCTCCCGAATACTGGACACTGGCCGCACTTAAGTGACTGCAGCTATCGAGCTCGGTAATCCAGAGTTCAATGCTCGTTGCAATTTCTTAGTTTGGTCACGAATAGCATCAAGGAGGACAACGTCACAGTAGTCAAGTACTAGTAGTATCAATTAAGGTTCAGAGACGTTTTATTTTTACGTCTTATTGCAAAGAGTATTTATGTCGTACAACTGTTTATATGTATTTCTTACGTGTGCAGATCAGACGAGAACTTTAGTTAGGGTCTCTCTAGGTACTTCACTTCTTTACTGGACGGGATTATGGCTGTATTTAATGTCACCGAAAGAATAGTATGGTTTATATACTTGGCATTTCGGAGAACGGATGATGTATGAGTCCAAAAATTTGACGGAGTTAACTCATTCTTCCGTTTCTCTTTGATATACCGACTAAATTGAATATACCTACGTTTTTGCCTACTATGTAGGCTTATATTGTAATAATTGTAAACACAACTGTTTATGGGGAGACATTTTCCCATTCCTGTCATTCATATTTTAAGTTATGGCAGGTTTAATGGTATGCTTATTTCTCATCTATCAGAAAGATGTTATACAATCTCACTGTCTGATAAAGCACCGGTTCGTGATCAGTTCCTGAGAGTTGTATGAGAGGAAAGGTAATACACACGGCCAATGATTCGAGGATCAACTGGGAACGTTTATACATTCTTTCATAATAAACCTTACTTTGTTTATGGGATAATACGCACTTGGCATTACTACATTCACAGGTGACTACAAATGTTCTGTAACAAGGTCATGGCTGACAGAACATAGAACAAACTTTGTAGATAGCAGTGATTCATGACTTGCCAGTTACTTGAGCTCATGGAATGTGTATTCACACGTATAAGTGGCAAAGAGCAAACATGTGCGAACTGCTTATCTGGTTATTGTCTCTTTTGTTCTCGTCCGAGACCTTCAACAGGGGGCGACGTACTTGGAGTGTCTGTCTGGCGCTCATCTGCTCAAGATCATTTACGGGTGCTTAGAAGCGGAAGTTCATGTAGACTTACTTGACCGATTTCCTATTACTCCTACTGGACATAGGAGATCCGTGAAACACCTTCAGCGAGTTGTATTGTTCGCCGGTAGCTGACCCTACAAGGTCAGTGATACTGCTAATACTAGCAACTACTGACAGTAATATTGATCGCTTACGGGATGAAATATTGTAATAAAGAGAATAGGCCTACTAGAATACTTCCATCCTCTAGTTCCGAAACGACCGAAATTAGGGAGAGAGCATTCTTTTACTGCAATTCATTTTTGAAACATGCATTATATTTTCCTCTTATTATTTGACTACTGCCTTAAATATAATTTATTTTGTCCTAGACGTTAATAATGCTATATTGTCTAGGACAACATGTATATTCCATTTTCTTAGCTTATTTAATGCCTGCTTTTGTGTCACAAGTCTTTTATAGTATCCTGCCATTAACAACATACTTTACTTAACGGCTGAACTGAGAATAGAAGACAACACAGCAATGTATATATTACTATCACATCACATCACATCACATCACATCACATCACATCACATCACATCACATCACATCACATCACATCACATCACATCACATCACATCACATCACATCACATCACATCACATCACATCACATCACATCACATCACATCACATCACATCACATCACATCACCATAGCGTATATTTATTTTCCTCCAGATGTACAACCTAATCGATCTTTATAACGGAGAAAAATAACAACATATCCAAATTATAATTATAAATATAATTTTACAAAATTCCAGCAGTGTCCTTTCTTTCTACATTCGCCTGTTCTCAATTTCCTTCACTCTAACCACTATTTTCTTACTGAATTCCTTATCTTTATACTAAATCTCTTCACCCCAATAGCTTCCCATTCCTATTCTGTCGAGCATCCCTTTTACTTTCGTTAGCCAGTAATCATCCTTTTACCGGGCGAGTTAATCGTGCGGTTAGGGGCGCGCAGCTGTGAGCTTGCATCCGGGTGATAGTGGGTTCGAATCCCACTGTCGGCAGCCCTGAAGATGGTTTTCCGTGGTTTCCCATTTTCACACCAGACAAATGCTAGGGCTGTACCTTAATTAAGGCCACGGCCGCTTCCTTCCAAGTCCTAGAACTTTCCTATGCCTTCGTCGCCATAAGACCTATCTGTGTCGGTGAGACGTAAAGCCACTAGCAAAAAAAAAAAAAGAAAAAAAAGAAATCATCCTTTAAGTGTTCTATCTGTTGTTTGTATGGTAAATTCAGTATTTCCCTCTCTTCTCAACTAATATTTTATTACTTTCCAGGCTATATCTGCTTGAATGCTTATATCCTCACATAGTCTTCTAACTCCGCAATTGGGAATAGGCCTACTAAGAACACTGTGTCGGAATATCGGTATTTACAGTGCTGACACTATTACTGAAGCATAGGGAGCCTGTATCAGTATTTTGTATAGCATCACGCTAATCATGAGCTGAGGAATGTACGTCTGTTGCTATATAGCATTCATCTGTTCCCGATTCGGAGCTAGGACAGTCACAACGTAACTGAGAGTTATTACGCATAGTAGTTTTTCTTTATTTTTGGGTTTGGGCTCCAAGGAGCCATGCAGCCAACAATCTACGATTATATACAATGATATACAATTAATATACAATTATATAATAACAAGACATAACAAAATTTTAAAAAATGAAATACACACAAAAGAAAACAATACCGTTGGAAAAATCAACTTGTGAACCGCTGATCAAATTAGTCTGCAAAAATAGTCCTTACGGCGTTCTGAGAACATTAAACAAAATTTATTTACAGATGCAAATTAAAGCACAGTCGTATAAAATTACACACTATAACAGACATACCAATACCGAGCAAAATTGATTTTCTTCTTTTCTTAATCCGTTTACCACCCAGGGTTGGTTCTTCCCTCGGACTCAGCGAGGGATCCCACCTCTAACGCCTCAAGGGCAGTGTCCTGAAGCATGAGACAACTGGTGAGGAGGACAACTACCCTGCCCAGGTGGCCTCAGCAGCTATGCTGAGCAGGGGCCTTGTGGGGGATGGGAAGATTGGAAGGGATGGACAAGGAAGAGGGAGGGAAGCGGCCGTGGCCTTAAGTTAGGTACCGTCCCGGCGTTTGGCTTGAGGAGATGTGGAAAACCACGGAAAACCACTTCGAGAATGGCCAAGGATGGAATCGAACCCCCCTATAATCAGTTGACTTCCCAAGGCTGAGTGGACCCCGTTCCAGCCGTCGTACCATTTTTCAAATTTCGTGGCAGAGCCGGGAAGCGAACCCTGGCCTCCGGGGGTGGCAGCTAATCACACTAACCACTACAACACGGAGGCGGACCGAAAATTTTATTTTACAACTGTAAACTAGACTGTCTTAAGAAAGAAGCAACGGCATTATAAACCTAAAGGTTGACCGAAGAAAGTAAACACTGAATGTTAACTGGGAAGTGGAATCCCAACACACCCAAACTGTTGTTCTCGATAGAGGTCACACGCAGAAAAATGTTATTTAAGTTTTTAATGGAATGATTATCTCATGAGCAGTAGGACGAGTCAATAACTCCAATGCGACATAAGTGGCTCCTAAAGCTGCTATGATTGAGTCGTATACGTATACTAGATGTTATTTATCGCACCTTTCCCCAGTCGCTGATGGCCTAGCTCAGCGGAGACGCTGCATGGTACGTCCGAAATAAAAATGTCTAATAAAATTATCATACAACATCGGGACAGGATCTAGAACACATATTCTTGAATGAGAACTCAGCAATATAAAGGAGGTATAAACATAATTTCTTACGTCAAAAACATGAAGATCAAATTCAAGGGAAACTATACCCCAATGAAACTCCAAATTATATACTACTGAAATGTACAAAATAAAATTCGACACTAAAGTTCGTCCAAAGTATACGGGTCGAGAAGCCGGACATATAAAGATCAATAACTTCGGAAACATGAAATCTACCTGTTTGTAACGGAGATCGAGATAAGTCGACGGCGAGTAGCCCACAGGCTGCGATTAAGAACCGTCTCTGCCATGAATATATAATGATCGATTCAAATATTGGCCTAATTACACTAGTTCAGAATTTGTCGGATATAAACATTATAAAAAGCAACACTTTGCTTGTAACTGGCTCTAAGTTTAATCCCTCAAAAAAACACTGATTCTAATACACGATATCCGGATCGTGGGCATAAGACAGAGGTTTGGAAACCTTGCATTCCAACTACAGCCAACAAGCTGTGAAATACTAACCAGCACAAATAATCGATGACACTATCACACACATAATGCACATATAAACAATGAACACAAATAAACCACATCTGAAAAAGAAAGACATAAGTTTTACCCTTAGCTGCATCGGAGTGAGCGGGAATCGCTCTGAGGATCTGCAAAGTTCGCGTGACAGTCAGTCATAATACACTGGGCTATTCTTAGCTACATGTTCTCAATAGCAGGTGATCAGCTGGCTGCCGAGGGAAACAACAATCACAATTTTAGTCTGCGTGACTCAAGCAACCGTCTCTCCCAATACGACCCTCTCAAGTAACGGAACTATGCCTAAACGTTCACTCAAGACCTTCAGGCGGACTCACAGATATCTCGCTCTTTACCTGGCAAGTAAAATTTGCCCAGCAGAAAGACAATCTCGGCTTTGAGACCCTTAAATATAATATCTGGTCTGGGGTACACACTCTCACAAACCAGGCACGGCTCATTACATCAGCCACAATACTATCCCCAATTCTAGGCTTCAATACAATAATCATGTCTCATTACGGCCTCGTATTCAATAGTCCCTGGTTCAATTCTGGAGCACTAAATTCAACGATGGAGATAGTCCTCCGCACACGTCATCAGATGAAAAACATGCAATGATACTACGTCATGCATAGCTTATTTATAGATTAGTTCTACTCATCTCTAAGTTCCCATTCGATCCTCAGGAGGTTCCTTGCCCTCCAATTTGCATAGATGAACTTGACATCGCTTACACCTTAGTGCCTGCATGGCACGGGTGAAAATGTCGTAACACAATAATACATGCTACACTACATCCTGACATAGCCCTCGTATCCCAACTCTAAATAACACTGAAATGAAACTGGAGTATAGCATGCATCCAGTCTCAAACATTATTTACAAAAATAATTGAAAACAAACCAGTGCCACTCTGGCTTACATTACAATCACTATTTGCATATAACGAAAGGGCCACATGTGAATCTGATCGCTACATTTCATGCATATAAACAGTTCAACATATCTTTATCTCCATGTCTGCCATCAGTGGTGCCCTCGGAACCGGCCCATGTGTATAATTTAGACCATGACAGCGTTGCTATCAACAAATCTAGGAGTCTGCTGGTTCGGTCCTTGTGGTCCCATGATGACCTGCCTTCGGTCACGTACTGCAGATCGTCGCCATAAGACCTATCTGTGTCGGTGCGACGTAAAGCCCCTAGCAATGAAAAAAACGTACTGCACATGGGTACCTGTAACCTGGTAACTGTTGTCAATCCCAATTCTCTTCACCGCTTCGTTCGTGCACGAATACACTGTCGTACAATTGACAATATCCCATATCGAGACATTAGTCCGCTCAAACGATAGTTACCAAATTAAGGGATATTTTCTCGGTTCCGATCTGGACCTTCACAGCGGTTAGCCGTCATTAGCCACACTCAGTTTATTACACCGCGTGAACTTGCATTAAAACATTCATTAACTGAACAAATGTTGCTCGGGCAAGCTTAAACAAATAGTTGCTAAGTCTCCTCTATCACTGATACAATATGTTTTGTTGATCACGTCCTCGCGGAAAGCACGCACTCCTTGAATGTCACTTAGCTACTGAGGTACTGAAGACTGTCACACTCACGCTTTCTTCTTCTATAGTCTGAGGGCATTGCCGCGCCCAATAGTACATACAAAAGGCTCCCTTTGTGTTCGGCCAGCTACCTCGCAACGGATATTTCAAACAAGTTGGAAATAAACAAAACAGACACAGTTACATCACTTTAATGGCTCATTATACTTCGAAAATATCAAAAGAAATTTCCCCCATCTTGTATCTGGGATATACAGTATTCGGGATCGAATTCAAATGATTCCAGATCTGGCTATTTTGTGTTACAGGACACCCTGGGGTTGTTCGGTAGTTCCCCGCTTTCAAATCTCTCACTCAGTCTCTTGCATGCTGTTTGCTGACTCTCCCTTCTCCTCGCGTACCCAAGCTATCGACGGGATTTACTTCTTCTTCTTCATAATCTGTTCACCCTCCAGGGTCGTTTTTTCCCTCGGACTCAGCGAGGGATCCCACCTCTACCACCTCAAGGGCAGTGTCCTGGAGCTTCAGACTCTGGGTCGGGGGATACAACTGGAGAGGATGATCAGTACCTCGCCCAGGCGGCCTCATCTGCTATGCTGAACAGGGGCCTTGTGGAGGGATGGGAAGATTAGATGGGACAGGCAAGGAAGAGGGAAGGAAGTGGCCGTGGCCTTAAGTTAGGTACCATCCCGGCATTTGCCTGGAGTAGAAGTGGGAAACCGCGGAAAACCACTTCCAGGATGGCTGAGGTGGGAATCGAACCCACCTCTACTCAGTTGACCTCCCGAGGCTGAGTGGACCCCGTTCCAGCACTCGTACCACTCTTCAAATTTCGTGGCAGAGCCGGGAATCGAACCCGGACCTCCGGGGGTGGCAGCTAATCACGCTAACCACTACACCACAGAGGCGGACGACGGGGTTTACACCAGAAAAATTACGGCATCTTGCGTTGGTTAGTCTGAGGGAAAAGCACCACACGCTGCTTGCTATGGGTTCGACGCGTTTATACACATGGTCACCCAGCGTTCCTAAGCTCGTTTCTTAGCGCTAAATTCAAAATGTTCCACAGTGTTAGATCAATCCAATTTGACCGTGATATGATTCGGTTTAATATCTTCAGTCGGCGTTCCATGTAGAGACCTAGGGTATTGTTGGCAGGTCTGGTTGACGTGAAATATTAAACCGTCCTTTGTCTCTTTGAATTTTTCTCCTTAGTTGAGACCATTCTTCTCGAGTGCGATGATGAAATAGTGTAAAGAAGTCTCTATACGGAAGAACAACGGCATCAAAAGGTGCACTAGTTATTGTCTGTTTACACAGAAGGTTTATAGAGGAATATGAAATTCATCGGGAGCTATAGGATTCATCCAATCCATAAATTAAAACGAGACGTAGGACTTGACAAGCATTAAAACCTCGAATCTCTTTCCAATTGCAAGGTAGCTCAGAGTAACTGCTAGTCTTTCTCTTCAGCTTACAATAGTCTTACATATTTGTATTCTACCTTGTTACAAAGGCCCAAGCATGTTCTAGAGCTTACCAAAGTAGTCTGCGCTCATTCAATTATAGTTCCTATAATACTCTGCCTCAGAAAGTCTTATTTCTTTGCTAACAGATTCAAATTCAAATGGGCATACTTTTCTCGCTCGTTGAACGACTTTTAAATCCACCGTTCGTGTTTAAGATGTTTTGAAATCGGGGCATATGGCGCTGTTAATGGTGATTTACCCGTCGGATGGGTACGTAAAGGTTTGAGCAGACCCGTTGGTGTAATTCGACAGGAATAGGCTACGCGCCGAGACCGGGTTTCAGCCTCTTTCTATCCAGTATGTTCATCTCACATCCAGACGCACAGGCTTCAATTAGAAAGATCTGCATCAGGCGAGCCGAACATGTCCTCGGACACTTTCGGCACTAAATGCATACGATAAATAAATAAATAAATAAATAAATAAATAAATAAATAAATAAATAAATAAATAAATAGATAAATAAATAAATAAATAAATAAATAAATAGCGACGTTAAATACGGGCCGGTGCAGTCTCTTCACTTCGCTGCAGGTATTACATCCATGCATTCTGCCTCCACCGCCCTCTTCCAGGTACTCTTTGGACGATCAAGCCTACGAACATCCTGTGGGTGCGAATCGAATGGCTATCTTTCGATGGGCTTTCTTAAAGTGTGTCCTAACCATTACCATTTCCTCTCCTTTACTTGATCTTCGATTGACTGTTCTTCTGTTACTTCCTATAGGTCATCAGATATAACATTCGTTGATAATTTGACGTAGACCAGTGGCAGCTCGTGCTAAAATTAAATTGTGTACTATAATTTTCAACCAAGAAATTAAACAAACAATAAATAAACCCATACAAGTAACATACAGTACTGACTCATTGAAATGAAATGGCGTATGGATTTTAGTGCCGGGAGTGTCCGAGGACATGTTCTGCTCGCCAGGTGCAGGTGTTTCGATTTGACACCCATAAGCGACCTGCGCGGCGTGATGAGGATGAAATGATGATGAAGACAAACACATACACTCAGCCCCCACGCTAGGGAAATTAACCAATGATGGTTAAAATTCCTGATCCTGCCGGGAATCGAATCTGGGACCCGCGTGACAAAAGGCCAGAACACTAACCATTTAGCCATAGAGCTGGACACTCACTCATTGACGGAAGTCTATACGTCATTATTTTCTGCTGCGTACCTTGTCGAAAACTCAGAGTTGAATTCTTGCATGTTGGCGATCATATTTCTCTCAGTTGAGAATATTTCATTGCTGTGACATGGTGTTTCGAAGAAAGGTCTTCATTCTGTTGAAAGTACAAAAACATACTAATTCTCGACAATGTTGTAGTTTGGGAGAACGTGTCTTGTACATTGCTGGTCAAGATGAACTGAAGTACAGCTTTCTTCAATTGATATACAACTGAAAGCTCCGTCTTCAGTCTGCGTTTCTCCAGCATGCTGTAAGCATGGACAGCAACATTAAGTTCTCTCTCAAGAAAATTACTTAAATACTCCTCAAATTTTGATGAACCAAACATGTTTGCTACGTCTATAAAGAGTCGTATGTATTGGCCACTGGGCATAAGTATGTTTATACTCAGTGTTTGTGTTGCTGCGTGACGATGCTGATTTGATTTTTAGCACGGGGTGATGCAGCTACTTCCGTGTGAGAGGAAGCTAAGCCAACACTTGCGAGATTTCCGACAGTTTAATTTATAAGATGGCGCGCAGAGCGAAGGAAATACAATTTTGTTATGTAAGATAGATTGTCAGTGTTCAACAGCACATTAGCAGCGGTCTCCAGTGAGGTGGACACCTGTTTGTGAAGACTTGTAGTGTAGTTGATTTGTAGTCTTATGGGTAACTTTCCATGTTTCGGAACCATAAAGGAATACTGTCTTTGCATTGGTACTGAAAATTCGTAATTTGGTTTACCTCGATATGTTTCGGTATTTCTGTCTGTCTGTCGAGAAGTTTTCATTCCCCGTCCGTGGGGCGGGGCGGGCCCCCTAGATCGTTACGCGATCTCTCGAGCCTAGAGAAGTGAAAAGATCTGAGAGGTGTGAGAAATGAAGAAGGTGGGTAATGCGAATTGATAGAAGGTGGAGAAGTGATGAGGGTCTCTTAGGGGAGGAGATGTTAGGAATTAGCTTGGCTGGGGAGATGAAAGAAAGTGAGGATTTATACAGTAGTACAGAGATGAAAGTTGCGAGAGGGGATAAGGTGGTGTAGTGTAGAAGCTATGCGGGAAAAGACAGTCGTGAGTTGTCGTAGATGGTCTAGTATAGGTGGGGGGAATGAGCTATGAACAAAGGGGGTAAGTGGACGGACGTGTTGTGTACGGTGAAAAGGAGGATGATCGAGCCGGGGGTGACGACGAGATGTGGATTGAGGATTTTGAGCGTGGGGAAGGGAACGAGGAGGTTCAACAGTATGGCAACGGCCGTAGAGATTGACACCATGGGAGACGAGGTGGACAACTGCTGCTGCGCTGGTGAGCTGGAGACGGAGTAGATAGGTGGGGCCGTAGGTGTTAAAGATGCGAAATTCCCTCCAGATGGATATGCCTTGACGACGAAGTTGATGGTGAACTTCCGCTGGCGAGATGAGGGGGTCGACGCCGCGAACGACGCAACTGAACAGTGCGGGTGGAGTAGATGTCGATGGAGTTGAGCGGTCGGCGGCTGCTGCAGGTGCGGTTGAAGATGGTGGTAACACTGTTCATGGCGGTAACGGAGGTTGACGGGTTGTTGCTGGTGACACTGTGGATGGCTGCAACGAAGGTTGACTGGCTGCTGCTGGTGCGGCTGAAGATGGAGTTGGCGTAGACAGTCGGTAGATGCGCTGGGGGTCGGGGAGGAAGGTTGACATAACAAGCGATGGATGGGACGATGTAGTAGTGGTGAGGGAATGGGAAGAGTAGGTGTGATAACAGAAGGCTATGGTGGTGGTGATTGTGGTTGTAGACATGGTGGTAAGATATTAGGGAGGCTAACGTCCAACGAGGAGTCGGCCTATATGCTTTGTTAGCTCGGCGCGAGCGGATAGTAAAGATGTGTAGCCACCCGGCCGATCAAAAATAGCAGGAGAGTCGCCTGCGACGAGTTGTGTAGTCCACTTGAGAGACGTCGATGAAAGACCCGGTATTTCCACACCGTATACATTTAAACAAATGCCCCGTCACTTTCCTTATACGAGTCTTAACAGGTCTTCCTCAGCTCCTCCGTTTGTGGTGACAATGCTCCCAAAATGCAAGGACTCTACCCGTTCAGTATCCTGGGTATAGCCGGTTTACTTTTAAAATCAGTGTCGGGAAGTAAATTAGTAACAGTAATATAATGACTTGTTATAAGTAATTCGTCTGGAATTTGTACTTGTTATCGTTACTTTTCCCAAAATGTAATTTTTATTCCTTATTTGCTTCTTTGAAAGAGAGCCTCCGTGGCTCAGGCGGCAGTGCGCCGGCCTCTCACCGCCGAGTTTCGAGATTCAAATCCCGGTCACTCCATGTGAAATTTGTGCTGGACAAAGCGGAGGCGGGACAGGTTTTTCTCCGTGTACTCCGGTTTTCCCTGTCATATTTTAATCCAGCAACACTTTCCAATATAATTTCATTTCATCTGTCATTCATTAACCATTCCCCCAGAGGAGTGCGACAGGCTTCGGCAGCCAGCACAATTCCTATCCTCGCCGCTAGATGGGGGCTTCATTCATTCCATTCCTGACCCGGTCGAATGACTGGAAACAGGCTGTGGGTTTTCATTTACTTCTTGAAAGATAATTGTAATCGTTACATTATAGAAACTGGCTTGCAAAACATCGACAATTTGGCACTTTGGAATTCCAGCACTCGCAAGACGTCAGACCAAGGTTTTAAAGGCGAGAGTACACGGCATACTCGTTCATTTACTCTCAGCTTGTGTTACTGGTTGAGATTTAGGCACGAGAGACGACTGGAGAGAGGCGCTTACTGACTCGTACGGAGCACACCTACGAGAACCAAGCACCGTCAGCCAAGAGTCCAGCTCCCTGTTTTGCTAGCTACAACACCGACAACTACCAGACCTTTGGTACATTAGTACGCATTCCAGCCTGCCAGCTACCCGCGAGCCCCTGGCTCGAGAATCGTGAACTACGATTTCCTGAGTCTGCACGTGGTCGACAATGGAATCGACAGAGACATGTAATTACGAAATCGTTAAGGAATTTCCTCTCCCGATAATACTGTATACTGGAATAGCTGGCCCTCAAACAATGAGAACATACAGTAATTGTGAAAAGCAAACTTTGTTTGGGAGCAATCACTTTGAAAATTTCAAGATATCATGTTTAGTCTCACTTAGTAATGATGTCCAGCTCCATGGCTAAATGGTTAGCGTGCTGGCCTTTGGTCACAGGGGTCCCGGGTTCGATTCCCGACAGGGTCGGGAATTTCAATCATCATTGGTTAATTTCGCTGGCACGGGGGCTGGGTGTATGTGTTGTCTTCATCATCATTTCATCCTCATCACGACGCGCAGGTCGCCTACGGGGGTCAAATCAAAAGACTTGCACCTGGCGAGCCGAACATGTCCTCGGACACTCCCGGCACTAAAAGCCATACGCCATTTCATTACTTAGTAATGGTAGCTACTTTCATGTCTCTATGCTAAAAAACAAAAGGAACTAAATGAAGTATAGTAATATATAGTATTTTTCTTGCAAACTTTGTATTGTTAGAGCCATATATACCGGGCGAGTTGGCCGTGCGCGTAGAGGCGCGCGGCTGTGAGCTTGCATCCGGGAGATAGTAGGTTCGAATCCCACTATCGGCATCCCTGAAAATGGGTTTCCGTGGTTTCCCATTTTCACACCAGGCAAATGCTGGGGCTGTACTTTAATTAAGGCCACGGCCGCTTCCTTCCAACTCCTAGGCCTTTCCTATCCCATCGTCGCCATAAGACCTATCTGTGTCGGCGCGACGTTAAGCCCCTAGCAAAAAAAAAAGAAAGAGCCATATATGAAAAAAATGATCTTAAGATTGGCGTTCTATAAATTAATTGTAATTTCACTGATTGAAAAAGTAATTTTTAATTTCAATTCACTAAAATAATTCTCAGGCAACTGTAATTCATCCCGATTATTTTTATTGCATGTAATACAGTAGTTTCTTATGTCAGTTTTATTTCTTCTTGAAAACTTTGTTAAACACTGCTAAAAATAAGTTTGGTCATGGCTTTAGATGTTCCTAACTACATTGTAAGAATGCATAGTATATTTGGGGACAAAACATGACGGTCTCAGTTCCTAGGAGAGAGCTGGAAGCCAGTAGTCAATCACACCCTGCACCCTGCAGAGTTAACGAGTTCTAAGTGATCCTTGTTTGTTTTGGAGAGGCTGCCAAACCACTTTCTTCCTCACTCTCTGTAGTATTTACCCTTTCTTCGTGTAGAGTGCAGTAGCCGATTAGGCAACTCGGGCTGCAGTAGAGGTAGTAAATCCTATTAAGTCGCTAATAGACACCGAGCTGCCGCTGGAAATTAGTGGTGTGAGGCGATCGTCATGATTTGTTCCCAACCATACCGGGCGAGTTGGCAGTGCGGTTAGGGGCGCGCAGTTGTGAGCTTGCATTCGGGAGGTAGTGGATTCGAGCCCCACTGTTGGCAGCCGTGAACATGATTTTCCGTGGTTTCTCATTCTCACACCACGGAACAGTTGGGGCTGTACCTTAATTGAATCGATTATTTCAGAAACCAGTCAAGCGCTAAGTCTGTCATTTTGGGAAAATGAAAAAAAGAAACTATCTAGCATCAGAAACAATGTTATTTTAGGGGTTTTAATATTTTAGCTTGAAAGTATTATATCTCTTAATAATTTCTATCTAAGGAAAAATATTTTGTGCATATTAACTTTGCTGTAAAAAAATCCGAAAAAATTTCCACTTAACTGGTTTCTGAAATAAACGAGTGTTGCAAACATATTTTTATGGGATAATTCTTGAATTTTGAAAGGATTTTGTCATAAACCCCATATTTGTGGAAAAAGAACATATTTTAATAGGCTTAGACTGTATTGCAGATACAAAAGGATGAAATCAGCAATGCCTGTTCATCATGACAGGAGGTAATCAATCCTCATAAACAAACTCCACAGCACATTCTGTCTCTGTAGTTGGCCATTGTAAAATGCTGCCATAAAAGTGTTCATATTCTATCAGGTAAGGTTTTAAGCTAAAACAAACAATAACAAAGAATAATGTAGGTCTCAGACCAGGTACTTCCTTGTCTGAGTAATAAATATAACCTTCTCCTTTTACCCTTGCATTCCGAATAATATTACGCGTGTGAGTTTGTCTACCACTCGTTTCGTCTTCCGAACTTTCAGACATATCACTACGATTATAAAAACACTGCACTAAACAAAAGAAACACTTATTCAATCAGTTGTTCACAAAACTACGAACATGCGATTCCAGAAACACAACAATGACAATATAAACAGCTGAACAGCTGGCTATTCTAGATCCAGAACAGCAGCGCCAACCGGCAAGGTGCGGCACATCACAAAACGTACCAGCAGTTGGCTGCAGAAACCAGCCAAGCGGTGTCACTTAACTGGTTTCTGAACTTAATACGAAATTCAACGTAATGCCTGACCATTATAGGAGGACGTTTCTTGACTGGTTTCAGCACCAAAATGTGCGTATACCCTCTTAGTAACATATTCTGTCATTAACTCATTTTTTTTCATTTTTTGGCACTTGACTGCTTTCTGAAATAATCGATTCAATTATGGCCACGGACATTTCCTTCCCACTCCTATCCCTTTCCCATCCACCCTCGTCATAAGACCTATTTGCGTCGTTGCGACGTAAAGAAAATCGTAACTATATATATCATAGTGGGATGGTGATTGGACTATTAAGGCAATACATGTTCTGTTTCCATAACTGGGAGATCCACTGTTAACCGGGTGTTTGGGAGGTGTCACTTTCAATTACGAGTGCCTTAATCCAAAGTGTGTTCGAGGTTAGTCTCTGTGGAGTGGGGTGTTTACAAGTCATGGCTGATTGAGCAGACCAAGGTAGACAACGGGAGGAGCCACACGTGAATTTACACTACTTCAAGAATGCTACTCGCAAAGGTGCGTTGCCAGAATTCTAGATGTTGCACAGAATACGATTCGGGAAACGTTTCCGAATTTTTAGAAGCCTGGACGTGTTGCCAGTCGCTCTGTAATGGGCCGCTAACAGGGTAGGTATCATGTTTAGTTTCACTTAATAATGATAGCACTTAATGTGTTTCAATGCTAACAAACAAAAAAAAAAAAAAAAAAAAAAAAAAAAAAAAAAAAAATCACAAAACCACACAACAAAACTGAAGTAATATCTTTCTTTTTAGCAAACTTCGGTATCACTCCAGGTCCGTGCGAAAAATATCAACGACTTTCTTAAGATTGGTGTTCTGCGAAGTAATTGGAATTCTACTGATTACTTGCTGAAAAAGTAATTTGTAATTGTAATTAAGTAACATATTTCTCAAGTAACTGTAACTCAGCCCAATTACTTTCTTCTTGTAATTTTCCCAGCATTGTATTATTATTATTATTATTATTATTATTATTATTATTATTATTATTATTATTATTATTATTATTATTATTATTATTATTATTATTATTTTACAATTTGCTTTACGTGGCACCGACACAGATAGGTCTTGTGGCGACGATGGGATAGGTAAGGGCTTGGAGTGCGAAGGAAGTGGCCGTGTGAAAGTGGGAAACCACGGAAAACCATCTTCAGAGCTGCCGATAATGGGGTTCGAACCCACGATATTCCGCATACAAACTCACAGCTGCGCGATTCTAACAGCATGGCCGGTTGCTCGGTGTATTATTATTATTATTATTATTATTATTATTATTATTATTATTATTATTATTATTATTATTATTATTATTGTACCGGGCGGTACACCTCCACGGCGCTAATTCAAACTTTGCGCCAGTTGAAAATCCTCTGCTGGAGGAAGTCCGAACTTTGTCTAATGTATTAATTTTCAAGTTACCCTGAAGATGTCACTACTTGGAAATTTTGAAGTTTCTGAACTGGGTCGTTTTCGACGTATTTTTGTTTTGCTTGTAGTAAGAAGTGTGAACTTTCTCTTCTAGAGGACACTACTGAAGAACTACTATAGTGCACCCTAGTGCAAGGTGAAAGAACTGTTTTTTTTT
The DNA here is from genome assembly GCF_040414725.1 of Anabrus simplex. Taxonomy (NCBI): domain Eukaryota; kingdom Metazoa; phylum Arthropoda; class Insecta; order Orthoptera; family Tettigoniidae; genus Anabrus; species Anabrus simplex. The sequence continues at coordinate 231,841,895 of NC_090267.1, read as the reverse complement.
TTTTGAGAAATTTTTATTTCAAAAGTTTGTTTCTTGTTAAATTTCTTTCTGGTATTGTTTAAGTTGGCTGTATACCCCTTTCTTTCCTCTTGTTTTGAATTTAGCCAATCCCGAATTTCTTTAATTAATTTATGACCATTAAGGTGTTTCTTCTTCAAATTGGATATGCTGCTTAACCCTAACCAATAAATGATTGTGGGCGGGTGTTTTCTTTCCTGAAACGCCTCGAACTTTCCGCGAGAGTATATAAACTGCTGATTTTAGGGTCTCTGCGCCACTTCTGTACCATCTTTCAGTGTGTAAAGTACATAGCAGGGGGCGGGAAGCGCCTCTTTCTTCGGACAGCAGTTCAACAACCAGGTAATGGCCGTATAATAACTTCTTTTCTTGCTAGCTCAGCAGTTTAACTCTCGGGGCGGGTCCGAAGCTTTTTCACCATGTAACCTTTTCCTAAAATGTAAAGACTCTTAGTATCTATTAAGCTACATATTGGGATAGAGAGTGCTTAACCCTCTCGAGCTCCCACTCATATTGTTTTGAGGTGAACTTACCTTTTCACAACCTATTCTTCTTTAACGTAATGTAACTTGTTTTTTTTTCTAAAGTCACCTCTTTAGTATGGGATTAGCCCTTGCATTTGTGGCCTAGAGCCAGATTAGGTTTTAAAACAAAATGTATTAGGAGTGCACTTCGCCTCCTCTCACATTGGTATTTTAGAGGCCATGTAATTATCCTTTTCTCGATTAATAGGCCTCAGTAGGTTGGGTATTTTACCCCTGTGTTTACGTCCTTAGAGGACAGCTTGAAGGTCGAGTTAGGTGTGGCCTTTTTGATAGGCTTAAAATTTTGAGAGCGGATCGCTCTTTTGAAATCTGTTTCTGCGTGCCTCTAGGAGGTCTTACTGTGTAATTTGGAGCAAGTGCTCCTGGGCGTGATTGGGGTTTTCTGCCCCTTTGTTAAACCTTATGTACATGTAAGCTTGGGCTAACTGCTCAAGAATTGTGAGTTCGGGGCTCGAAGCCCAAAGCCTGTAAATACTGTTGTTGCTCTTTTGTTGCCTTGCTACTCTGTTCCTTCCATGCTTGTTATTTCTTGATTTTGAAAAGAGAATATAACCTTGTTAAATTTTACATTAACTTTAATTTCGTAGTTTGAGACCCGTTCACCCCCGCACCTTCTTTCACCTCTACCTACCACAAAAATACGGTAACAATTATTATTATTATTATTATTATTATTATTATTATTATTATTATTATTATTATTATTATTATTATTATTATTATTATTATTATTATTATTATTATTATCTAGTGTTAATGAACCTGCATCCTTCAAGACAGACATTGATCGAATTCATTAAAAAATTGCGATCGACGCGCTTCAGTTGGTGAGCTGAGATGCGGAAAAAATGTTTAACAATTGCGCATTATAAATCCGTTAAATGGACTCGAACAGGACTTCACTCATTCGTATTTAAAAATCTGGATTTTTATCATCGCAGTAAAACCATTTACAACTGAATTTCGTAACAAAGATGAGTTCAACAAACCGCAATAACGGGAATATATGCGACTCTCGGCGCGGAGCTGCGGTGGAGAGGAATTCAGAATACAATCCAGTCCAGGGAACATCACCGCATGACACTGCCTATTCTCTGGGAAGCCTTACAGGAATATACTCCATATTTATAAACTGTAATGTGAAATTATGATCATGTTGTTATCTGCTTACATCTGAAAATACACCTCATGTGGAATGAATGTTTCACTATTGCAATGGCATCATTCACATATTCTGATACTGTTTTATCCTCTTTCCATTTCCTTAATATCACCAGCTTAGTCTATTTCTCTCCTTCACACAGACATACTCACTCCCTTCATTTGCTATGAATAAATAATGTTTAAATAATTACTTCCAATTGTAATAGAAAATCTAGTTTATCTGCAATACATTAGTTGAAGAGAAATACTTTAATAATAGCTATCCCGGTCTCTCTCGGTCTAACGATGACAAAGGTTTCAACTGTTCTGAAGTCCCTCGCTTTATAAAATAGCATATATCTTGTCAAATTATATTGTACAGACTTCAACATTTTGTCACGGGGCCATATTGAAATAATTAAAGTAGGAATGATCTAACAGAGAGAAGAAGATAAAAACGGGCTAAGGCAATGAACTGCGACATTACGCAATAAAGCTCCTATATACAAATTAACTAGCTAATGTATCCGTGCATAGCTACGGAATTCTTCATTGTATACAGAATTCTAGGTTTAGTAGTGTACACGTTGTGAGTAAGATTATATTAAATTGCATAACTCTTTACGTTACCACAGACACGCGATGGGTAAGTCCCCATACGTATTTTCTCCTGGGAAGACTGGATTAGGGAATTTTCATTGTATTGGCAGGCTCTCTTGCCCTCTTGGATAGTTTTCATTATAGAGGCAGACACTCTCCACCTGCTTTTTTATATCCTCAGAAAGACTGTCTTTGTGGTTTTCCCAACTGAAATCAACGTAGGTCCTTAGGAATGTCGCGATTAAAACCAATGTTATCATATGAAATACTCGATCAAATGAAAAACCGAACATTTTCCCACTTTTAACGAACATTACTACTCTTCCGACCTAACAGTCTAAAGTTCCCGAGGCGCAGACAGCCGTGAACACCTCTCTGCCATTATTCCTTTAAGTGTGCACACTGTTCATTCCAATCAGCTCCTCAAAGTAGCGATACAACAGCTAGAATACTACGATGAGCCAGTGTGTTACATACCAGTAGTATCAGAAAATTTATGAACCAGAGGAATGGCATACTAGTCCTAAAGAAGAAAGAAGTTATCTGACCCCCCAGCTTCTTCCCGCCATTATTCAAGTTGGCTGTTACACTCCGTACGCAGCAGTAATCTCATCTATCAGAGATGAGATGCGACAGAAGGGACAAAAACAATGGTAAATGTAATATTATTGTTGATCAATTTTATGATCTTTAGACATTGTAGACCTTCACATTTTGTTTTCTTCCGACTCTGTGATATTAAGGCATCTAATGCAAAGGGAGTCTTCCTTTCTTTCAAGACTCCCCCTCGTCTTATTCTTGAAGAAATCGTTCCTTTACGATCTCCCTAGGTCAACTCTTTTTCTTTTCTGTCCCCAACAATATTACGTATCGAGGCCTAGGGAGTCTTTCATTTCCACGCCCTTCGTGGCCTTTGTCTTTCTTAGGCCGATACCTTCATTTTTCGAAGTGCCGGAACCCCTCCCATTTTTTTCTCTCTGACTTGTATTATATGGAGGACGGTTGCCTAGTTGTACTTCCTCTTAAGATGATAATCACCACCACCACCACCACCACCCGCTTCTCATAGTTGGTAAGGTAAAACTGAATAAGGCATAAATGATCGGAAATTGTGTTCTCTATAACTTTTGTTATGTAGTACTTTTTGATAGGATAAATAACATAGGTTTAAAAAAATTCAGGTGGCTTCCCTTAAACTACCATTTTGTCCAACGTGAAGAACAGTATGTATAGCCTAGACTGTAGTTCCTTATTCTCATACTTTACATACCGATTTTCATTAAATTCTGTTTACCCGTTTTCTCGTTGCTCGGCGTTGTTTTGAACTTGGCAACAAACATCGAAATTCATGAATATCTCTGTTATCTTAGAATTATATTATAGAGGATGGTTCCCCAGTTATACTTCCTCTTAAACCATTACCACCATCACTCTTAATATAGTCGGTACGGTAAAATTGAATAAGGCATACATAATCGGAAATTGTATTCTCTATAACTTTTGTTATGTACGGAGTACTTTTTGATAGGATAAAATAACATAGATACTTAAAAATTACATTTCGCGTGCCTTCTCCTAACTACCATTTCATCCAGAGTGAAAAACATTATGTACAGCTGGACTGTAGTTCCTTATTTCACGACTTTACATACCGATTTTCATTAAATTCTGTTTACCCATTTTCTCGTGGCTCGGTGCTAATATGGACTTGGCAACAAAAATCGAAATTCATGAATATCTCTGTTATCATAGTCGGTACGGTAAAAATGTATAAGGCATAAGTGATCGAAAATTTAATTCTGTATAACTTCAGTTATGTAGTATTTATCGATAGGACCACTAATAACATAAATATTGGATAATTAAATTTTAGGCCTTCCCCTAAACTACCATTTTACTTAGCGTGAATAAAATTATTTATAGCCTAGATTGTAGTGGATTATTCCCCGACTTTACATAGCGATTTTTATTACTCTTCAGTCATCTTTTCGTGATGCCCGTACAGACAGACAGACAGACAGACAGACAGACAGACAGACAGACAGACAGACAGACAGACAGACAGACAGACAGACAGACAGACAGACAGACAGACAGACAGACAGACAGACCTTTTTTTGCTATTTGTTTTACGTCGCACCGACACAGATACGTCTTATGGCGACGATGGGATAGGAAAGGCCTAGGAATGGGCAGGAAACGGCCGTGGTCTTAATTAAGGTACAGCCCCAGCATTTGCCTGGTGTGAAAATGGGAAACCACGGAAAACCATCTTCAGGGCTGCCGACAGTGGGATTCGAACCCACTATCTCCCGGATGCGAGCTCACAGCTGCGCGCTCCTGACCGCACGGCCAACTCGCCCGGTAGACAGACAGACAGACAGATAGACAGACAGACAGACAATTAAAAATGCATTTCCTTGTTGTTGTGTACACGACCGATACAGAAATATCATTCTTTATAAATTCTGAGCAACGTACAGACAAAAATTCTGCATTTCAATGAAGTTTCTTTGACTTTGATGATGATTGATATAGCATTTTATTTGATAATACCTGAAGAGAGGCATAGCCTACCGTAGGCTAATACCTGGGTTTTTGGTTTGTTTTATTCCTTCTATTTATCGGCCTTGTAAATAATAAAAGCAACACTTTTGCTGATATTCAAAATCATTATGCTGATAAGATTATGGAAATGTGAATCCTGAAACAGTATCTTTCAGATTAACGCTAGGAGATGATTAAACAGAATCTCTCCTTGGTCTTGCCTACACTCACGCACGTGCCTACGTATACTTCGAACAACATGCCTGTATTCTAGCACCTTTGAGCTGACGCGTTGTCATGGTTACGGCTAGAAATTTCTTCATCCGATTCCTGCAACGGGGAAGCGAGGTGTCAATATCTCGAAAACGGTTGGTTTTAGGGGCTTAGACTCTACCGTACCCAGGGGTAAATGCCCTCTAGGACGATGCCTCCATTCCTGTATGAACATCCGACTAACTCAGGGTTGGGCAGAGAGTGGGTTGGTCGTCATTGGGTCAGGCTAAAAGTCGAAGTAAATGACAGGAAAATGGAGGTATAACTCGAATGAGAAACAGTAATATGGGGTAGGATGAGTTTATTCATAAATATCCCCGAATCATACTACTCGAAAATCAAATAATAAAATGTCATTACAAAAATCTCAAAATTAAAGAAATACCTGGACATTAACAACGTTAATTGTTCAAAGAAACAAAAGTGAAATGAAGTATCAAGCACAACATTGAATACTTGCGTACGTTCAGAAATAATCTTCTTCTTATTGGCCATTGTTCATGTTATATGACAACATATGTACGCATATACTGATACGTATTTATTTCAGATGGAGTGACACTTGAAAATAATCACATTGATACGCGGTTGTAATTTAATTTAGAGTCGTCGCAAGATTAAACGTTAAAGAAAAATTACAATATAAAAGAAAGTTACGATGAAAAGAAAAATTAAGATAAAAAGAAAATTAAGACGCAATGGGACATGATATGAATTATGAAAAATACTAGTGGCATTTCCCTAAGCTATATTTACAATAAACAAAAATAAGCAAAACATCACATCTATTTACATCGGATAAAGAGAAAAGTCTTACATACTACACAGATTCTACGTGAATCGCGGTTCACCACAAAGGATCTAGTGAGAACTAGATTGACCATCAATATAACTTAGCACTCGGTCTGTTCCCCATTAAACAACAAGACAACATATTCAAACAACATGAAACATCATAAAACACCTTGCTGTAAGAGAAAAACATATAATTATCCATCAATATTCATGTGGAAATCAATGGGCAACATTGCCTTCTTCTGCTGCATTTGCGCACTCAACAGCGCGATCATCCGTCACGTATTTCCTGGTGTGCTGTGAGCTGAAAGGAAATGTTGGAACTCAACACTGTACTAATTCTTGGACTCTGTCCGCCAAGATTGTAACACGGAAATACCATCTCATTCACGCCGTCTAAGAAAACACGGCCAATATATCAGCTTGCAATGTGATATCATCTTTCGTCGGCTACACAGAAACTCACGTACAATCGTATACCTTCCTAACATGCTTCGACAATTTAATACACATCAGACTCATTGGTCTGGAATCAATTCCGTCAATTCTGATAACTAATATTCTCTCAGAAGACAATAGCAAGTACATATCCACTGCACATTATTCTTTCACTTATCAGGCATGCAATCGGCCTGCATAATCACTTTATAACTCCGCATGCATTATAACTTCTCATATCTCTCACAAATCACATCAGCCTTTTACATTATGAGACCCGGTTCGTTTCCTGTGCAAATCATTGGGCAAAAACAGATTCCAACCTAAATTCGAAGATACTATTCACGTTGTTATGCAGCTCCTTGCGTACAGCTTCTGAAATACCATGCGTCATGCAATTAACTGTTACTGTCTCTTTAAATGACCAAAATAAAATAACGTAGCAAGTGTTTAACTTTGAACTTGGATGGACTTGTCAATCTAATCCTCCTAGCATTAATATACAAGGAAAGATCGGAATAAAACTAAACTAAATTATCATGCATGGATGAACGACAACTAATCCTAACAATTTCCTCAGTATCCCAACTATCTAGTCATAAATAAAAAATATAAATAAAGAGAACATGCATTTCTCTTTTATCCGTATATACAACAATATAAAAGTGAAACAAACACATGCCGTCAGGCTTACTTTACGTTAAATAAAATCCCTATTCTAAACTGCACTAGTATTTTAACATAACCCATATAACATTCTATAATTAACACATGCGCCTTATCTTGGACGACTCTCTGGATACATGACAGCAGCTCACATCTCTGCCTTACTGGGTGTCGACTCCATGTTGATCACTGCTTCAACACGTAGAAATACACTTCCTTCTTCCATAGGCGAAGCCATCTTCTTCCTGAAAGTTATTGAACACTGCAACACAGAAGGCTTTGGATGAATATCTCTTCACCGCTCAATTCTGCACGTGCCGAACAACCCTTTTGTGGCTACAAAACTCAGCCAACACACTGACACATAAATACACTGTTAGTTTTACACTTGAGGGTTTATGTACACAGTTTTTGAGAGCGGCACGCGGTACGAATCGAGAGTTCCTCGCGAAACGCGACCGACACGAAAATATGAGACAATGGAACGTCTCTCCTGCACTTTCTACACTGCGGCTAATTATCACCGTCTATGTATTGGTAGTGAACTTTGCGATAATATGATCTGCAATTAACTCTGTATCAATTAATTTATTCCACTGCACGACTGAAACACTGTTTATTGGTCTTATTAACCATACTCTGTTAATGATATATTCACGTGGCAACTTTTAAGTACAATTCTCGGAGCACATCGAACAACGTCTACCTCACGCCAGTATCCACGATCAGAGTTACACATCTACACTGTCCAAACTGCCCGATCAGAGTCACACTTCTACACTCTCCAAACTACCCGATCAGAGTGACGCTCTCCAGAGCTTGGGGTCCTAAGCAAGCGTAGGTAACGCCGCTGCAACTATGGGATTCCCGCTTGTCTAAACAAACCACCAATCAGAATGCTTGCCATTTATAATGACACAATATTAATTATAACATATCAATAAAACACAGTTCAGATTATATCAAATCTCTTCCTATAATTTTTATACCGTATCCCTGATTATATTTCACTTATAGACCTGTGGAAATCCGCCAAATAACAGAATTTATCTCAAGCAACTGTACACGTTGGTCAACCTGGGATTATGACTTCGCGCGATGTAGACTCCATATTTGCCACATCCTCACGTTCTCATTGGCTGAATATTTCGCTTTGTCAGCACTTTGTACACGTGCCGAGATGTGCCAACTCCTAGTGACGCTAAACCATTCTCACGGTCCCGAGGAAGTATTGGGCAATATCCAGCGACTTGATGGCTCCATAAACTTCCGGTCTCAGCTATCCTGCGATTCCTTACTTTACTATATATGACTGCAATTCATATCAATAAAAGTTACATATTACGTCAAAAAATAATCCGAGTATCTCTTATGGGCCGACAGGATACGGCTCAAAACCGTGGGTTTCATTATTATTATTATTATTATTATTATTATTATTATTATTATTATTATTATTATTATTATTATTATTATTTCGTGTGGCTATTTCTAGCCGAGTGCAGCCCTTGTAAGGCAGACTCTCCGATGAGGGTGGGAGGCATCTGCCATATGTAGGTAACTGCGTGTTATTGTGGTGGAGGATAGTGTTATGTGCGGTGTGTGAGTTGCAGGGATGTTGAGGACAGCACAGACACCCAGCCCCCGAGCTACTGGAATTAACCAACGAAGGTTAAAATCCCCGACCCGGCCGGGAATCGAACCCGTGACCCTCTGGACCGAAGGCCAGTACGCTGACCATTCAGCCAACGAGTCGGACATTATTATTATTATTATTATTATTATTATTATTATTATTATTATTATTATTAGTATTATTATTATGTTTGAGTCATCATTCCATAGACTGGTTTCATGCAGCCTCCCATGCCACCCTATGCTCAGTTAAGGGTTCTCAAATACACCAGGTTCGTGTCCATAGATTTACTATTATTTCCAAACCCCTGCAAATTTAATTTGTTAAATTTATACAAGACGTCCGTCAATTGTATTTTTTTGACAGGCATTTTGTGTATTAATGCTTGAATGTTTTGTGGACATAACTTATTGAAGTTAGGTGTGAATTTTGACAGCTGCATGGTCTATCTAGGTGATCGGCCCCATAGCTAGAATCATGCAGTTTCGCTTGCGGATGTCCCGTGGACGTGCCAACGGCCCTGCCGATATTTATGATTTTATCAGTCTTATAAGTGTGGCAAACAGTATAATTAATTACGAAAATGTACTACATTAACGTAAAAGAGTAAAATGCAACTCTGTCTAAAATGTAAGGGATTGCGTCTAAAAGTCATAGGACCAAAGTAGTACATCTCTTCAAGATTGATTGCAAGTGTGCTGTCCGTTTTGCGATACGACTTTTGCGTTTAGCCACAAAAAATACCGCGAAACTATGGTCTGCAGCGTCATAAAAATTGCCTGAACATTTCGATATTCCTCAGAGGTTAAAAGTTAAACGTTGGAACTTTTCGGAATTTCTCCGTCAGTTACAGGCTAAAAGCTATAATTCTGCCAAATTTCAATTTTCTAGCACCTGGAAGTTTGCATCCGCCATTTAGGATTTTTATGGTGGTGGTGGGGGGGTGGGGGGTAAAATTGACCTTTTTGGAATTTTTCCTTCCTAGTAGCTATCAGTTTGCCAAATTCAAAGTTTCTACCTCATCAGGGAGTGAGTGAGTGAGTGAGTGAGTGAGTGAGTGAGTGAGTGAGTGAGTGAGTGAGTGAGTGAGTGAGACTTCTGGCTTTATATAATAGAAGTATAGAATATATACCTTATTTGCTGTACTATCGAACTTCAATTGTCTTCAATAATACATTTGCGTAACGAAGCCAATAGCCGACAATTTGATGACCGCCACCCAAGAGTTTAAGTATAAAAGTAGAATGGTATATAAAAAACTATGTAATGTACTGTATTTTATATTTATGCAGGCAAGCAAGCAAAAGCAAAGCAAAGTCATCTCCATGCAGGCCATGAAGACCCTGGGAGGGGTGGAAGGTAAAGGCTTCCACTACCCGTAAACTCGGCACTTGATAGGGTAGAGTGGTTGAATCTACGCCCGGCCACCTTTGCCCCAGAAATAAATCTGATACTCAATTTAGGTGCAGGCTGAGTGAACCTCAAGGCCATACGCACCTCCACAAATGGAAGCCTCGTTTCTTAAATTTTTCGACTTCCTGACGGGGAATCGAACCCACATTTTTCCAGGTAAACCGAGCACTCCTTTACCACCTTGGCCAGCCAGCCCCAATTTATATTTATGCAATTTTATTATTATGATATAATATTCTGTATTTCTTCGACAAGTGGTCACAATAAACAAACCTCGCGCTCCGTATTCCCTGCAGATACTTTCTGGGGCTCTTGTTATAATACCTATGTTAGTTTTTTTTTAATCAGGTGTTTCTTATGACATTTACTAATTTTTTATAAGCCCAATGAAAAAAAATAGTCACCCCTGGAGAAATCATTACAAGCATCATTTAATACATTGATAACTTCATAGACCACCCCTGTGGTGTAGTGGTTAGTGTGATTACCTGCCACCCCCAGAGAGTCGGGTTCGATTCCTGGCTCTGCCACGAAATTTGAAAAGTGGTACGAGGGCTCGAACGGGGTTCACTCAGCTTCGGGAGGTCATCTGAATAGACGGGGGTTCGATTCCCTCCTGAGGCATCTTCGAAGTGGTTTTCCGTAGTTTCCCCACTTCTCCTCCAGGCGAATGCCGGAATGGTACCTAACTTTAGGCCACGGCTGCTTCCTTCCCTCCTCTTTGTCTATCCCTTCCAATCTTCCCATCCCCCACAAGACCCCTATTCAGCATAGCAGGTGAGGCCAGGTGAGGCCGCCTGGGCGAGCTACTGGTCATCCTCCCCAGTTGTATCCCCGACCCAATGTCTCACGCTCCAGGACACTGCTCTTGAGGCGGTAATGGTGGGATCACTCGCCGAGTCCGAGGGAAAAACCAACCCTGAAGGGTAAACAGATTAATAAGAAGAAGATAACTTGATAACTGCCTGGATTCGGTTAGGAAATGAGTCCACAAGGTTGTGCAGGACGTTGCATCCAGGTTAAGCCATTCGCTGAGGAGTAATTACACCAAATTGCGGGGATGCTGATGTCGGCGTTTTACCCGCTGTTCCAACATGTCCCATAGATTTTCAATGGGATTCAAGTCAGGCGATTATGCAGGCCAATCGAGATGTCATAGGTTGGGGGAGTGTTCATAAAACCAGTCACATTTATGCGTCCAGCCCGATGAAATTTGCTATTGTCATCTTGAAAAATCTTGGTATCATGCAGATGTTGACTGAAAGGCAACACCTGGTCATCCAAAATGTTTAAATAAACATTCTGGTTCATGTTACTGGTCACCAAAGTGAGCGGGACCAATCCATGGTACGAAAAATACCCCCTAAACATGACAGACCCACTCCAGCTTGAACCTTACCTTGCACACATCCAGGATGAAACGCTTCATTTGGCCATCGGTGCACTCGACGACCTGCGTCATTGAAATACAGGCCTGATTCATCAGACGACATTACGTTTCGTCAGTCAGCTACTGTCCACGCGCAGCTTTATGTGTGAGTAAGGGCCTCTTGCGAGGTGACCGACTCCAAATGTACATTGCAAGCAGTTCCGTCGTAATGTTCTCTCGCTAACAGGTTGGGATGGAACTGACTGCAGCAAGGGTTTGGAAGCGATTTTGATTCACAAGCCGTGAAACGCGTCTCCGGTCCTTCTCAGTCAGGATTCTTTCTTTTCCGACCACAATTCTGATGTCATGTTTCTTGGCCAGATGTAGTCACCACTGCTTGTAGACACGTTGAACAGTCCGCTGCGAAACACCAACAATTCAAGCAATTTCACGCAGCGTATGGCCAGGGGCACGCCCAAACACGATTGCCGCTTTTTGCGACTCTGTCACATCCTTAATAGAGTTCGTACTAACCATGGGAGACGCGGCTCAATGATGTTTAAGTGGGGTATCAGATCTTCCCCAGCCTGTAACTGTGGTACTATTTACCAGACGAATGTGTTGCCAGGTCATTCGTTGGATCAACACAGGACTTTGTGATGGCTTCTATTGAGGCCATACGATGGCTAGAAAATTTAGATCTAAATCTTTGAACACTCTTTTGCTTGCATGATTGTTTCAGCTGTTATAATGTGTATATTTTGTACTTATAATGTCTATACTGTATGTACTGTATATTAGTGCTTACTGTTTATGTATGTTGTTTTGTGTACTGTACCATAGATAATAATAATCTACACATGTTGACGCACACTGCCTGCTTGAAACATCAATGTCTTACTGATCACTACTGCCTTATATTCACGTAGAGGCAGTGCGTGTGCGGTTGAGCACGGTACTCTTTCGCTGTGCCATCTGTACAGACTTAACGATCCATCTGTGCGTGTGCACTAGGGTAACTAACTTCTTGTCTGGTGAGCTTGGCTTTTGGTCCGCCTCTGTGGTGTAGTGGTTAGTGTGATTAGCTGGTACACCCAGAGGCCCGGGTTCGATTCCGGGCTCTCCTACGAAATTTGAAAACTGGTACGAGGACTGGAATGGGGTCCACTCCGCCTCGGGAGGTCAACTGAGTAGAGGTAGGTTCAATTCCCACCTCAGCCATCCTGGAAGTGGTTTTTCGTGGTTTCCCAATTCTCCTCCAGGAAAATGCCGGGATGGTACCTAACTTAAGGCCACGGCCACTTCCTTTCCTCTTCCTTGTCTATCCCTTCTAAACTTCCCATCCCCCGCAAGGCCCCTGTTCAGCATAGCAGGTGAGGCTGCCCGGACGAGGTACTGGTCATCCTCCCCAATTATATCCCCCGACCCAGAGTCTGAAGCTCCAGGACACTGCCCTTGAGGCGGTAGAGGTGGGATCCCTCGCTGAGTCCGAGGGAAAAACCGATCCTGGTGGGTAAACAAATAAAGAAGAAGGAGAGCTTGGCTTTTGTAATAAATTAGAGTTGTTGGGAATGTAATATTTGAATGTTCGGAAAAATTCGCCCTGTTTTAGACCTACTTTACTCCATGTCTGTCTCCCGTTGGGCAACAAAGATGTCTTCTTTCTTGGCAACGATGGGATAGGAAAGTGCTGCGGCTGAAACGGCCTTAATTAAGATCCTTCATGGTGTGGATCACAGATAACCATCTTCAGGTTTTCACATCGTGGGATGTGAACCCCAGCGCAAGATTACAGTTACATTGTACGCACCGCGTAGCCAACTCGCTCGGTCGACGCTTATGTTTCTTCATCTTTGTCATGAGCAGACAGTTATGAAAGCTATAGTTGGTGGTGATTATTGTTTTAAGAGGAAGTACGACTGGACAAGCACCCTCCCTACGCTAACCAGAAGAGAAAATGGAAGATGGTAATAATAATAATAATAATAATAATAATAATAATAATAATAATAATAATAATAATGTTATTGGTTTTACGTCCTATTATCTACTTTGAAGGTTTTTGGAGACGCCGAAATGCCGGAAATTTGTCCCGCAGGATTTCTTTAATGTGCCTGTAAGTCTACCGATACGAGGCTGACGTATCTGAGCACCTTCAGATACTAACGGACTGAGCCGGGTTCGAACCCGCCAAATTGTGCTCATAAGGTGAAGGCTAGCATTCTAACGCCTGAGCTACCCAGCGCAGCAAATGGAAGAGATCCGACCTTCGAAGTTCAGAACACGTCGGTGCTGTGACGTATTGTCGTACGCGTGTGTGTGTGTTTGTGTGGAGAAATGGCTTCGTACCAGACGCTCCTAAGTATTAAATGTCCATGGGCAGTGTTGCCAGGGCCTCTAACATTCCGGAGGATCCTGCGATTTCTAAAAACATTTCCGAAAATACGAAACAAGGTGGAGCTCTTACTAATCCTCGGTCCTCACATCAGAGATAAAAGTAACCAGAAAGAAATGTGCTTAAATATTTCAAATATGTGAAATATTTCATCTTAGAACTTTGGCCGGTGAGGTTCTGTCATCTAAGTGCGAGTTAACGTCAAAGAATTCTCGCTCTTGAGGATGCATGTGCTGCGGGTCAGTATTTCTCCCACAACATTATCACGTAGCGGATTTCGTAGGCGCAAAGACGATATGTGTTTAATTTGCCTCCAGCTGCTATCTGTTTTACGAGTAGATGGGATGCAGATAATATATTGCTTTGAAAACGGGTCATGAATGTGCCAGTAGTACGGGTCTCTCGCATGTAGGCAGCCGTAATGGCTCTCAAAGACCTAGGTTTTTCAGACTTGGAGCATAGTTTCTACGTCTGATGAAGGCAGACATCTATTGAGACGGAGAGAACGAGAAAGAAGCTTATATTAATGAGTGAAAATTACGAAAGTCTTATCTTTTAGTATTGATAGTAGTGGTGTAGTGATTAGCATGATTAGCTGCCACCTCCAGAGGCCCGGGGTTAGATTTCCGGCTCTGCCACGAAATTTGAAATGTGGTGCGATAGCTGGAACTGGGTCCACTCAGCTTCGGGAGGTCAACTGAGTAAAGGGGGTTCGATTCCCACCTCAGCCATCCTCGAAGTGGCTTTCCGTGGTTTCCTACGTCTCCTCCAGCAAATGCCGGAATGGTACCTAACTTCCGCTTCCTTCCCTCTTCCTTGTCTATCCCTTCCAATCTTCCCCCCATTCCCCCACCTCCACAAGGCCCCTGTTCAGCATAGCAAGTGAGACCGCCTGGGCGAGGTACTGGTCCTCTTCCCCGGTTGTATCCCCGACCCAAAGTCTCACGCTCCAGGACACTACCCTCGAGGCGGTAGAGGTGGGATCCCTCGCTGAGTCCAAGGGAAAACCCAACCCTGGAAGCTAAACAGATTGAGAAAGAAAGAAGACTAATAGTCCTGGTAGAAGAGAAACGATCAGGCATAGACTAGTGGTTTTGTGTTCAACAGACTGGAGAAATGACATGTCATTTTAATTACCGTACGTCGACACTGAAAAGCATGGCTTCCTTTTCCTTCCAGAAGTGTTCCCAAGTACTGCGGGTAAGCTCTCATGAACATTAAACCCAATTATAATGATCCAAACATATGTGAAGTGAAATCTTCACCATTGCGTGTTTCTGGGATTATTTGTTGTGTGATGTGTTGTATGGACATGAAGATCTGTATTAAGATGAACACAAATATCCAGTCCCCAAGTTAGAGGAATTAACCATATGCAGTTAAAATCCCCGATCCGATCGGGAATGGAACCCGGGGCTCTCTGAATCGAAGGCCAGTACGTTGTGCCCTTTTAAAGGTCGGATTATGGGTGAAACGTTGACCATTCAGCCAAGGAGCTGGACAGAAAGTGTGGAAATTCCAATGAGCAAATTTCTTGGCTAAATAGTTAGCGTGCTGGCTTTTGGGTCAAGGGGCTCCGGGTTCAATTTTCGGCCGGGTCGGGGATTTTAACCTTAATTGATTGATTTTGCTGCCTCGGGGGCTGGATGTGTGTGTCGTCTTTAATATTAAACATTTATATAAGTTCATTTCATCATGTTCATTAACAAGTAGAGGAAAATACAAAACTGGCTGCATGGTCGGAAAAAATCTTAGGAGAATCTTAGGAAATTTAATTTTAAGTAACATCATCATCACCGAGCTCGATAGCTGCAGTCACTTAAGTGCGGCCAGTATCCAGTAATCGGGAGATAGTGGGTTCAAACACCACTGTCGGTAGCCCTGAAGATGGTTTTCCGTGGTTTTGCATTTTCATACCAGGCAAATGTTGGGGCTGTACTTTAATTAAGGCCACGGCCGCTTCCTTCCCACTCCTAGTCCACTCCTGTCCCATCGTCTCCATAAGACGGTGTCGGTGCGATGTAAAGTAACTTGTAAAAAAAAAGTCATCATCCATATTATGACATATTTATTCCCGAACTTTGACCAAATCTTTTGAATATTTCCAGAACTATCTTCCTTTTTTTCTTTTTCTTTTTTTTTTTACAATTGATTTGATTTGCCTTTCCCTAATATTATTTTTGGATCTGGCAACAAAGTCCGTGTGTATTCTTGAGACTACTCATCTGTATACGTGAGTAGCACATGACTCAAGTGGCTGAAGTGAAGCGATGCGCACTTCCTCGAAAACGTGATTTGGTACATGAATGAAATGCGCGAGCCTGACCTAGAACAACAGCTCCTTCTCAAGGACAAGTATCCACATTTAGCTAACTCTTACGGCTTGTTCTGCGTTTTACAGATGGCGCTGCTGCTGTTGCCGGATGTCCTGTCATGCCTTTTATTCGAGTCATCTTTTGTTTTTGGAAATTCAATTGCGTCTGTTCCTAAAACACAAACTTTATAGCTACCCTTCTACATTCGCTGTAAATATTCGGCTGAAGAATGCTATTTTCAGCACATGGACGTCCCAAGTTTTCTTTCATGTACGCCAGGCGGATTCGAAGAGAAGAAATAACAAGGGGGCAAGTGCCGTAGAAGATTTCGTGGTTTTTATTATTATTATTATTATTATTATTATTATTATTATTATTATTATTATTATTATTAAGACCACCTGGAGGCCATGATCGTTAAGGCATCAAGTCTAGATGGTCTGACAGCGTGGTTAGCCGGTTCAATTTCCGTTGTTGGAAAAAAAAATCACTATCAGAATGTTGACCGGCAGAGTAGGAGAGGTGGT
Source organism: Anabrus simplex (assembly GCF_040414725.1). Lineage (NCBI taxonomy): Eukaryota > Metazoa > Arthropoda > Insecta > Orthoptera > Tettigoniidae > Anabrus > Anabrus simplex. Next base: position 231,825,215 of record NC_090267.1, on the reverse strand, counting down.
GGTATACAGTTTCTACTCACTAGACTGCGTGCCAAAAACCTGGATGCAATTCTACACCTCTTCGCAGTGTTCATGTGGGAGTGAGGGCATATGGGTCTGTTGATGGCGATTCGTCCGTCGGATGGCGACGTTAAGCCTTGAGCAAACTCCTTGGTGGTATTCGACAGGAGTAGTCTATTTGCCGGCATAGGGTTTCACCGTCTCCTTTCCTACTTTCATATATCACGTCATTCATTTCATCTCATTAACTGCTCTGATGAGGTTGACGTCCGGAAGGGCATCCGGTCGTAAAACTTGCTACGAAGATTCATCTCTCTTCATATCCAACCCCGTAGAGAAACGGGACAAGGGCTGGGCATACATACATTATTTCTAGTGGTTTTGCTTCGCACTAACACATCGGATGTTTTCGGTGGTATAAGGATGGGAGAACAGAGGCTGTGGCCGTAACTAAGGTACAGCCTAGCATTTGTCTGGTGAGAAAATAGAAAACCATGCAAAACCACCTACAGGGCTGCCAAAACTGGGATTTGAACCAATCATCTCCAAAATGGAAGCGGTACATACCATACAGCCGACTCAGTTGGTCGGTGGTCGACTGGTTAGTCTGCTAGCTTCTAGTACCCAAGGTCGTGAGTTCGATCTCGGTCGAGTTAAGTGTTTTTTTTTTTTTTTTTTTGAAGAAGGAAAAATCCATAGCACGCCATATCGTTCATGTAAAGAATCTTGGTGGATAGACACACACACGCACTATATATATGATATTTCTTTCTTAATCTGCTTACCCCCCAGGGTTGGTTTTTCCCTCGGACTCTGCGAGGGACCCCACCTATCCCGCGTGAGACATTGGGTCGGGGGATATAACTGGGGAGAATGACCAGTACCTCGTCCAGGTAGCCCCACCTGCTATGCTGAACAGGGGCCTTGGTGGGGATGGGAAGATTGGAAGGTATAGACAAGGAACAGGGAAGGAAGCGACCGTGGCCTTAAGTTAGGTACCATCCCGGCATTTGCCTGGAGGAGAAGTGGGAAACCACCGAAAACCACTTCCAGGATGGGTGAGTTGGGAATCGAACCCACCTCTACTCAGTTGACCTCCCGAGGCTGAGTGGACCCCGTTCCAGCCCTCGTACCACTTTTCAAATTTCGTGGCAGGGCCGGGAATCGAACCCGGGCCTCCGGGGGTGGCAGGTAATCACGTTAATCACTACACCACAGAGGTGGACATATATACTATTTATTTATTTATTTATTTATTTATTTATTTATTTATTTATTTATTTATTTATTTATTTATTTATTTATTTATGACACAATGCGTGTATTGGTTTCACTCCAATATTACAACAGGTATTACATAGTACAGTATATTATTAGCAAGTGCTGGGTTCATAGATTTTAACCTATTCTATTACTCTTTCACTGCTCTCGAAATATCACTTTTTTGTTTCTTGTTTTGTTTTTATATACCTGCGAATAGTAGACCAGATTCTAAACCTGGAAACTATAATACGAGACAGGATTACAAAGAAGACAAAGTATGTCATCGTCTTTGTGGACTAGTCAAACTCTCACTGAAACAAAGTCCAGGGTGGAATGTACAGTATATTGAAGAGATCTTAGATGAATTTGATAATAAAACCTGTGTCAGACAGGGAGGTGGGCTTTCCCCGATTCTTTTCGATAGCGTCCTGGAAAAGGTAATAAGAGTATGGGAAGGAAAATTTTAAAAAGGAAAGAAAAAGTAACTCCATCATGAGATAAGATTAGGTTCAAAGCCCTTCGCTGATGAGTGATGGCATACGAATCTTCTCTGGCAGTATAGATACTGCATTAGAACAAATCAACCTTATGAAAGAAATAGTAGCAAAAGTTTGACTTCAGATATCTTTCGAGAAGACTAAATTTATGACCAATATTAAGGATTCACCCTCGACACTAAAACAGAGTACGAAAAAATCAATATTTAAATACGAGGGCTGTAAAGTAGTGGCAACGTAGTCCAGACACTCGCAGGAGATCGGGCGTGCGCAAATAGGATATGGGAGCGGTCAGGTGGCGCTGTTGTCCACGTGTAGTGTGCATTTGACGGGCATCCAGTTAAGAGTGTTGTTGCTGTCTAGCGTTGAAGTGAAGAGTGCCGATTTCACCGCTCTAAAGCATATTTCCAAAAGGTGTTCAGCGTTCGTGGATTAAAATCGAGGTTTTCCGTGGCAAAATAGCATCAGGATGTCATCGAGGATTGTATGAAGCCTGTGGCGAGAATGCATTACCGTACAGGACGGGTCGCCATGAGACTGCGGAATTCCACCGCACAGGTCGGCCATCTGTTCGTCATGATCAGATTGACATCGTGAGTGGTCTCGTTTCCGTAGACCATCGATGGAATATCCGGGAATTATCCGTATTATTATTATTAGCGTATGGTAACGTACACAAAACAATACAAAGATTAAATATAAATGAACAGTAAGCACAAAGCATTATATACATAATTATAAGATATATACATAACATTGAAAACAATCATGCAAGCAAAAGGGTTCAAAGATTTAGATCCAAATTCTCTAGCCATTGTATGGCCTCAGCAGAAGCCACCACGAAGTCCTGGCTAGATCCAGCGAATGCCCTTACAATGCATTCGGTGACGATATGGTCGATAGTCTGTTTAACTGCCCCACAGTCACAGGCTGGGGAAGATCTCATACCCCATTTAAACATCATTGAACCACATCTCCCGTGGTTAGTACGGACTCTGTTGAGGGCTACCCATGTCTTGCGGGGTAAATCAAAGCCAGCTGGAAGATTCTTATAATTGAACAATGGCCGCCATTGAGTCGGAGCTACGCTGTTCCACTCTTGTTGCCAATCTGCTTTTGGATTGAAATCCCTTCTAACAAGTTCCTGTGCTGTTTGAATAGGAGGAGATCTTGATTTGAGGCGGCTGAATCTGACGTAGAGGCATCTGTACTCCGCGCAGTAGGGCGCTCCGTTGCTGTCATCGACAGAAAACGCCTTGCCAACGGTTCTCTACGGCTTCCCGAATAAAGTGCGAGTGACTACATTGAAGGAATGTAATGCAATAATTGTACTTGCGGAGAACTGAGGAGATGAGCCTCCATAATTCCTTTCTCTATGTGTTTTCTTTCTATGTTTTATTTTCCCTTTGTAATGTATATTGTTGATAGTTGACGGTCGAAATAAAAGGTGGATGCGTTGCAAGACGTATTATCATTAGCCTAGACACAAATCATATAATATCATATCACGAAACCTAACAGCACGTTTTACTTCATTAAATAATGCGTTCTATCAATATTGCTAGTACTTTATTTACATCCTTCCTACCTAAGAGAAATAATTCAGATTAATGGACTCGATGAAGAAGAAAACAGATCAAGAGCAAGAACACTGGAACTAGCATACCAACTGACTAAATATACCAACAATAAGAAGAATCTCTCAAGGAAATCTAAAATCAAAGACTAAAACACAGTCATCAAACCAGAGAATCTGTGTGCCACAAAATGCATGTTCTCTACGTAAACCGGTGAAATAAAAGAGAGAAGAAAGAAAAGAAAATATTGAGAAAAATTCGGGGGTCGTTGAAAACGGAGGAAGAAGAGTTTAGACATAGGAGGAAGAAAGACTTACACAAAAACGAAGAAAATGAAAGGATGTCAGACACGATCAGAAAGAGGAGAATTAATGTTTTTTGATTATATAATGAGGATGGATAACAGCAGATTGACAAAACGAGTTGTCAACCACAGTTGAAAGTGCAAGAATGGCAAACAGTGGATCCAAGGAGTTAAACAAGACATGACAGAGATTGGAATACCAGAAGATACAATACAAGAGACAACAAGTTTTAGAAGACTGATACAAAATTTCAGGAGTTTCCAGGAGAAGGGGAAGAAAGGAAATAAGATATGGGCACAAGAGAGGAGGAAAATTATAGTTCTTCTTTTGTAAGTAAAATACCATTCGAGGAAGAATTGGTTTGGTGATTAACTAGCTGCAGTATACTGAGAGGTAACACAGTGTAAAATTATACATATATATTTGTAATAGTTCCTGAGGTAATCTGTAAAATATTACAAAAAATAATTTTCAGGAAATCAAGTTAAAGTTTTACGTGGTATCAACTCACATATGGGACCATGCCAGCTCCTAGAAACAGCGAGGCCCATAATAAGTATTGTCTGGATCCTGTTCTCAATTATCCTGTAAGCCTAACAGCGGTCCTTCCTTTCCTACCTCTTGTTTCTTTAGTCATTTCTTCTGCTGCACGCTGGGTTTTCATGATCCTAAATCGATCCATTTACTGGAAGACTTGCAGTGTGTCGGCTCCTTGAGTGATACCAAGATGCCCTAGTACCCTAATTCTCCCCTTGTTACCATCGTTAAGCGTTATCAAAGCGTCACAAACGCTAAAATATAAAGTTTTCGTTCCTACAAATACATTTTTTGGTATGCGGGTCTATATGTCATTATCGTAAGACTCATTCGCGTTTAGCGTTCGACCGTGGAGACATTTGGAAAGTTGGTTAGGGTGAGCTAACTCTCTATACACTGGTTTAATAGCTTTCAACACTGCAGATGGTATACAGTTTGTGTGCCTATTTTGATCCTCTGTACCTGATACCTAAGCTTCGCGGTATTTGTACCATGAATCAGTACTAGATAGACAAAGACCATGCATAGGGGTATCATCAGTGGATGATTTGTGGAAGTACGTAGCCCACAGTGCTCGTTTCATTCCTTCTAGATCATACGTGTTGTTTCTTATTACCATTCCTGGAGTTCATCGATGTTTTTGTCTGTAAGTCTTCCTTTACCATCTGACAACATATCTTTTACTTTTGTCTGCTTCAGTTTTCAAAGGCGTGTTCCCATACGTTCTTGAACGTGGCACACACATTCAGTTTTTAAAATATGTTTTTCACTGTATGGTTGGCTTTCCAGTACTCTGTGTAGCACACTGTCTTCTAGATTAAATATTTCCAGAGATATAAGTCAATGCAGAACGACAGGATTTTATCATATTTGCACCATTAGCTTTGAAAAATAAAACAATGCACTTCCATTTGGAATATTTTGACAGATCTATATATTTTAAATTTAACTTTCCTAAAAACAGCTTTGTACAGGCCACCCTGCTGTGCTACTGGATCTATTTGCTTCATTCCTTTTCTTAAAAAGTATATCTCCGGAATTACCTGCTGGTGAATCCTCAGACAGTGATAGGTCTCTAGGTTGTCAACTTTGAGTGATCCTAAAATCAAACCACTAAATGACCACTCTAGTAATTGCAGGGGAAGGCTTACCCTAGCCCGCAATACATTCTGTACTTAGCGGGTTGGTAAGCGACTAACACTTTCATTAATATTCTGATATATGATTCTTATCCTAAATGTCATTGCATGCAGCCGTGTTTGATTACTATCTGTCAAGCCAGAGAGTAAACACTTCCTCTGATCATGGAAGAATACTATTTTCTGCTAGACACTCTTTGATTCTCTTACCTTCCCCAGCTTCTAGGTATATTCAACAGAGGTACGTAGAACGATGCTAATAACTTACATGCTGCTAAGAGAAACCAGTCGACGTACGCACAGACGGAAAGGTATCAAGTCGACTGGCCTTCTGTAAGACCATTAAGAAAGTGCACGAACAAACTCTTGAAAAAGTGGGTGTCTACTTAGCCGAACCAGTATTCAGCCACGGCCAATAGCATCTTGCACTATCTCGAGCAAAATCGTTTGAAAGTATTAAGATCCAGATGCGCCCGAATGGTCGACGCACAGTGAATATTGTATGGAAAGAAGTGTAATAAACTACATTACGAATGAACCAGTTATTATTATATAGCGGCACATGAAACTATTTAAAGGGTAGGCAAAGCAATATGACAACGACAGGCATATCAAGACGAGATATCCAACCTAATTACAACGAATGCTGCGGAGCCTGTAATTATATTATTGTTCAGGAGAGAGACCTGGAGACAACTAATAAGAGAGGTCCATTGTAGCATGTGCTATGTTATCCTCCACAACTAAGGCAGGAAGAAAATAATTTCTAATCAGACAGATTCCTTGTCTAGATTGTCAGCGTCGAGGACTTCGATTCAAAGGGTTTCGAGTTCGATTCCCGGCCGTGTCAGGTTTTTAGCAGCCTTTAAGTAATTCCTCTGAATTTGGGACTGGTTATTCTTGTTTTTTTTCTTTACGTCGCACCGACACAGATATGTCTTATCGCGACGATGGGATAGGAAAGGCCTAGGAATTGGAAAGAAGCGGCCGTGGCCTTAATTAAGGTACAGCCCCGGCATTTGCCTGGTGTGAAAATGGGAAACCACGGAAAACCATCTTCAGGACTGCCGACAGTGGGGCTCGAACCCACTATCTCCCGATTACTGGATACTGGCCGTACTTAAGCGACTGCAGCTATCGAGCTCCGTCTTGTTTGTTTCAAAAACTCACTCTTCACACTCATGTTCATAAAAAAACATCTTAAAAGACTAGAGATAGGAAGTTTATATTCACAGGACATGCTCATGTATGTTCTGCAGAAACGATTAGCATTTCAGTCACCTAGGTTCAGCATGTTAGGCACCGGGTCCTCCATGGGCACTGATAACTTGTTCCATACGTGATGGCATCGACGCGCATAAGGCGCGAATGGCGTCCTGGGGTATAGCCATCATGCTGCATTCACCAGGTTCCACAGTTCATCTTTGGTGGTTGGCATTGGATCACAGCGCGGCACCCATCGTTTCACCACATCCCACACATTTTCGATTGGCGACAAATCCAGTTATCGGGCGGGCCAGGACAGCAGCCAGACTCTGGGATGGGTTTAAAGCAATTGTTGAGGAATGTGAAAACAAGTTTGTACCTTTAAAGGTGGTAAGGAATGGTAAATACCCACCTTATTATAATAGAGAAATAAAGATACTAAGAAGGAGGTGCAGATTGGAAAGAAATGGAGTTAGAAATGGCTATGGAAGTAAGGAGAAATTGAATTGAAGGAACTTCCTAGGAAATTGAATTTTGCAAATAAGACAGCTAAGGATAACATGATGGCAAGCATAATTGGCAGTCATGCACATTTTAGTGAAAAATGGAAGGGTATGTACAGGTACTTTAAGGCAGAAACAGGTTCAAAGAAGTACATTCCAGGAATAATTAATGAACAAGGGGAGTGTGTATGTGAGGATCTGCAAAAGGGAGAAGTATTCAGTCAGCAGTATGTAAAGATTATTGGTTACAAGGATAATGTCCACATAACGGAGGAGACCAATGAAGAAGTATTAAAATTTACATATGATAACAATGACATTTACAATAAGATACAAAAGTTGAAAACTAGAAAAGCGGCTGCAATTGATAAGATTTCTGGGGACATACTAAAGACAATGGGTTGGGATGTAGTACCATATCTGAAGTTGTTATTTGATTATTGTTTGGTTGAAGGAGCTATACCAAATGAATGGAGAGTTGCTATAGTAGCCTCTGTGTGTAAAGGAAACGGTGATAGATATAAAGCTGAAAATTACAGGCCAGTAAGTTTGACATGCGTTGCATGTAAGCTTAGGGGAAAGCATTCTTTCAGATTATATTAGACATTTTTTGCGAAATTAATAACTGGTTCGATAGAAGGCAGTTCGGTTTTAGGAAGGGTTATTCCACTGAAGCTCAACTTGTAGGATTCCAGCAAGATATAGGAGATATCTTGGATTCAGGAGGTCAAATGGATTGTATCGAGATTGACCTGTCTAAATCATTCGACAGGGTGGATCATGGGACACTACTGGCAAAAATGAGTGCAAATTGGACTAGACAAAAGAGTGACTGAATGGGTGGCTATATTTCTAAAAAATAGATCTCAGAGAATTAGAGTAGGCGAGGCTTTTTTGACCCTGTAATAATTAAGAGGGGAATTCCTCAAGGCAGCATTATTGGACGTTTATGTTTTCTTATATGCATATGTATAAATGATATGAGTAACGAAGTGGACCGGGCGAGATGGCCGTGCGCGTAGAGGCGCGCGGCTGTGAGCTTGCATCCGGGAGATAGTAGGTTCGAATCCCACTATCGGCAGCCCTGAAAATGGTTTTCCGTGGTTTCCCATTTTTTACACCAGGCAAATGCTGGGGCTGTACCTTAATTAAGGCCACGGCCGCTTCCTTCCAACTCTTAAGCCTTTCCTATCCCATCGTCGCCATAAGACCTATCTGTATCGATGCGACGTAAAGCCCCTAGCAAAAAAAAAAAAAAAAAGAAGTGGAATCAGAGGTAAGGCTTTTTGCGGATGATGTTATTCTCTATAGACTAATAAATAAGTTACAAGATTGTGAGCAACTGCAACGTGACCTCGATAATGTTGTGAGATGGACAGCAGGCAATGGTATGTTGATAAACGGGGTTAAAAGTCAGGTTGTGAGTTTCACAAATAAGAAATGTCATCTCAGTTTTAATTTCTGTGTTGATGGGGTGAAAGTTCCTTTTGGGGATCATTGTAAGTATCTAGGTGTTAATATAAGGAAAGATCTTCATTGGGGTAATCACATAAATGAGATTGTAAATAAAGGGTACAGATCTATGCACATGGTTATGAGGGTGTTCAGGGGTTGTAGTAAGGATGTAAAGGAGAGGGCATGTAAGTCTCTGGTAAGACTCCAACTAGAGTATGGTTCCAGTGTATGGGACCCTTACCAGGATTACTTTATTCAAGAACTGGAAAAAATCCAAAGAAAAGAAGCTCGGTTTGTTCTGGGTGATTTCCGACAAAAGAGTAGCGTTACAAAAATGTTGCAAAGTTGGGGCTGGGGAGAATTGGGAGAAAAAAGACGAGCTGCTCGACTAGGTGATATGTTCCGAGCTGTCAGCGGAGAGACGACGTGGAATGACATTAGTAGACGAATAAGTTTGAGTGGCATCTTTAAAAGTAGGAAAGATCAGGATATGAAGATAAAGTTGGAATTCAAGAGGACAAATTGGAACAAATATTCATTTATAGGAAGGGGAGTTAGGGATTGGAATAACTTACCAAGGGAGATGTTCAATAAATTTCCAATTTATTTGAAATCATTAAAGAAAAGACTAGGAAAACAATAGATATTGAATCTGCCACGTGGGCGGCTACTCTAAATGAAGATCAGTATTCCTAGCCTTTTCTTAAATGATTTTAAAGGAATTGGAAATTTATTGAACATCTCCCTTGGTAAGTTATTCCAATCCCTAACTCCCCTTCCTATAAACGCATATTTGCCCCAATTTATCCTCTTGAATTCCAACTTTATCTTCATATTGTGATTTTTCCTACTTTTAAAGACACCACTCAAACGTATTCGTCTAATAACGTCATTGCCCGCCATCTCTCCGCTGACAGCTCGGAACATACCACTTAGTTGAACAGATCGTCTTCTTTCTCCCAATTCTTCCCAGCCCAACCTTTCCAACATGTTTGTAATGCTACTCTTTCGTCTGAAATCACCCAGAACAAATGAAGAATTAAACAGCTTTTCTTTGGATTTTTTCCAGTTCATGGATGAAGTAATCCTGGTGAGGGTCCCATATGCTGCAACCATACTCTAGTTGGAGTCTTACCAGAGACTTAAATGCCTTCTCTTTTAGATCCTTACAACAACCCCTGAACACCCTGATAACCATGTGCAGAGATCTTTACCCTTTATTAACAATCTCATTTATGTGTTTATCCCAATGAACTTTCCTTATATTAACAACTAGATACTTACATTAATCTCCAAAAGGAACTTTCACTCCACCGACGCAGTAATTAAAACAGAGAGGACTTTTCCTATTTGTGAAACTCACAACCTGACTTTTAACCCCGTTTATCATCTAACCATTGCCTGCTGTCCATCTCACGACATAATTGAGGTCATTTTGCAGTTGCTCACAATCTTGTAACTTATTTATTACTCTGTACAGAATAACATCATCCACAAAAAGCCTTATCCCTGATTCGACGTCTTTACTTATTTATATATATATGTGTGTAAGAAAACGTAAATGTCCAATAATACTGCCTTGAGGAATTCCCCTCTTAATTATTACAGGGTCACATAAAGAATCGCCTACTCTAATTCTCAGAGATCTATGTTCTAGAAATATAGCAAGCTATTCAGTCACTCTTTTGTCTAGTCGTATTGCACTCATTTTTGCCAGTAGTCTCCTGACTTTGTGACAAACTTGTAATGAAGGAGTTTTCGCCGTGCTAACAGCCGCAGGAGGCAGAAATTCTACATTACGGTTGGTCAAGTACGTGCAGCGTTGTTTTCCTTACACCATCAAAATAAATAACACTATTGTCAGGTGAAATACTGTATTTCTGTTGCCTATCTAAACACTCTATTTTTTGTCAACAATTAATATTACTATTTTACATATTACTTTAGATGATTGTTGTCTGTGAACATTCTTCAGTCACACAGCTCCGTGACATTTACACAATATGAAATGTAATTCTCCCACACGTTCTGTAAGCAGAGATTGCTTTCATTCTACTGAGATTTAAATTATATGAACAAAGACAATGGCTGTTAACTGGACTGTAAAGGAAACAAACAAATAGGAGGAAGAAGGAAGGAAGGAGGTAGATAACAATGACAATTACCTCCGTTATTGTGTGCTGATTTTTATTCGCGCGTTTGCTGAACAGTCTCAAGAGGGAACAATAATGCTCGCATTCTGTAGTCGCCTCGCTTCACGGCGGAAAACAGGATTCCAGTTTCAATGTTGAGTGAGCGCGCTCCACGTCCTCCCAAACAATTGTGCCCGATAATCCTCGCGCTCGTCCCCAACCAATACCATTGTCGCATATTCAGATCTCCTAAGGGCCTGGCTGTGCAGTACTCTCTCCCACAAATGTAGTGGCACTGTCTCCATACCGCAATGTACAGTCAGTGCCAGTAGTGTTACATCATCTCGTATATGATTGCCATAGTTCGGGAGAGGATAGATAGGCACTGACATGCTACAACTTGGCGAAAATATTATCAAAAAAATGACAAAATGGACACATACTCAGTGAAAATGGACAGAATAGGCTTTTATAAAGGCACCGAAAAGGTAAAAATATGGTGTCAAATTTCTCTTTGGGAAAATCAAACGGTCCGCCTCTGTGGTGTAGTGGTTAGTGTGATTAGCTGCCGCCCCCCGAGGCCCGGGTTCGATTCCCGGCTTTGCCACGAAATTTGAAAAGTGGTACGAGGGCTGGAACGCGGTCCACTCAGCCTCAGGAGGTCAACTGAGTAGAGGTGGATTCGATTCCCACCTCAGTCATCCTGGAAGTAGTTTTCCGTGGTTTCCCACTTCTGCAGGCAAATGCCGGGATGGTACTTAACTTAAGGCCACGGCCGCTTCCTTCCCTCTTCCTTGCTTATCCCTTCCAATCTCCGCATCCCCCACCAAAGCCCCTGTTCAGCATAGCAGATGAGGCCGCCTGGGCGAGGTACTGGTCTTTCTCCAGTTGTATCCCCAACCCAGTGTCTCACGCTCCGGGTCACTGCCCTTGAGGCGGTAGAGGAAGGGATCCCTCGCTGAGTCCGAGAAGCAAAAACCGACCTTGGAGGGTGAACCGATTAAGAAAGAAAGAAGAAAGAAATTCAGTTCTTTCATGAACTAACAGCAGTAGGCCCTACCTGATATATAAGGTGGGGACTGGAGAAACAAGAAGTTTCGGAGTTGAAGACGGACTTTATCAGAGTTCAGCAGTTAGTCCAGTACTTTTTGCCATCCTAATGAACTCAGTATCTGAAGGGATCAGTTCAAAAGCGCCTTGGGTCATTCATTCTGTATGCCGACGACATTGTATTATGTGCTGAATCATTTGGAGAACTTGATGTTTCATTATAAAAATGGAGGTTTGCACTGGAGGGCCATGTGGAGGAACAGGATTGGTACATTTCCAAAGGAAACCTACGCTATTGACAGATATCGTTTCAGTGGTACAGAATGATGATGAAACTGGACTTGAGATCAGCAGTGTGCCTGGTGTAAATGGAGAGAAGCTACGGGAGTCTTGTGTGAAAAGAAAATACCACCAAACCTGGAGGGTTTTATTTATACGAGTGTGATTAGACCTGCCTTAACATATGGTTTGGAATTAGTATCAGTGACAAAAGCCTCCGAAAGAAAGAGGTGGCAGAAATGAAACGGGACTGGGTAAAGGTGACCAGCATTAAGTAATAAAATGGTTTGGCCGCATCATGAGAAGAGGAAATTCTTAAGTGGGAAGAAGCCTGTTAGATATACCACATCGAGCAAGTGGCCGTGCGGTTAGGGTCGCGCAACTGTGAGCTTACATTCGGGAGATAGTGGGTTCGAACCCAACTGTCGGCAGCCCTGAAGATGGTTTTCCGTGGTTTTCCTTTTTCATACCAGCAATGCTGGGGCTGTTCCTTAATTAAGGCCACGTCCGCTTCATTTCCACTCCTAGCCCTTTCCTATCCCATCGTCGCCATCAGACCTATCTGTGTCGATGCGACGTAAAAGCAAATTGTGAAGAAGAAAAGAAGATACGCCTTCTGGGAACAGAAAAAGAGGTTGGCACGGTAGGAGATGGAAGGATCTCAAAGAACTAGAGTTGTAGGAGGACCTAGTGTTCAATACAAATGAAAGGAGTTGCCGGATCCGTACCAGTAATGTTGGGCTGTTCCTTAATTAAGGAGGAGGAGCTGAAGGAGGAGGAGACCGTTGATCGCAAGTGCGAGTTCATTGCATTAGTGTTGTTACACCTTGATTCAATTTCATTTAGTAGGCCTATACTACATCCTGGGAGAATACAGTCTGTTAAGTCTTCAACCCGAAGGCTGGTTGGATCCTAATAAAACACCAACCGCCATTTATGCATACCTCAGCAGCTACCGTGCTATCTCATCCATAAATAAGGTTGAAACTTCAGTGGAAGCTACATTTTTCTCTAGCCTGTGTCGAGAGACAGGTGCAAATATACGACAACAATAAAAAAATAGCAGCAAGCAACTGGAGGAGTATACATCATAAATACTTGAAATTATCCACCCGTTCCAATTTTGTACTCCCGGCCTTATATTCAATCCTCTTCTCTCCTAAGATCGCTTTAGTCTTAGGAATAATTTATTATTATTATTATTATTATTATTATTATTATTATTATTATTATTAATTAGTTATGTCCAGCTAAGGAGCGCGTTTGAACTTATTAGCACTTACTTGTTGTTTTCTTCTTCTCTTCCCAGTATCTCTTCATCCTCTCGCTGTGTTCCTTTATACTTTGTTCAGTTCATCCTGTATTTAGTCGGGTGGGCTTTACAGAAAAATTGTGTTAGTGGATTAAGGTTCTGAATTTTATTATATCCTGAATAGTTTCTTCATTAATGCCAATTTCATTTAGGTCTTCGCTGATTTCTTTTAGCCAATTATTGTGATTTTTCACTGATAAGACTAAATTTTCTTTGTGAGCCTGTTATTATCCATTCTATATAGGTGACCATAAAATTATAATCACCGTTTTCTGATTGTATGTGTGATTTTTTCTCTAACTTGATAGATTTCGTGTGATTTATTTTTCATCCAAATTTCATTTTCGTATTTTGGTTCTTAGAATTTCCTAAGGATTTTCCTTTCTTGTTTTCCGATCATCTTCATTCGAGATATGCCACCAATTATGATAGTTTCAGATGCATGAAGTTCTTCTCTTTTAACTAATGTGTTATAATGTCGTTATTATTATCAATATTATTATTATTTGCTGATGTACTGTATCTAATGCAATATTGCTGAATGTGAATGTTGAACATTCTAGCGAAGAGTGAATACCTACGGACAGGCAATTGAAGAAGCTAAGCAATCCCTACTCGCGGAGGTTTATGGAGCAAGCTTAACACTGGCTAGCCACTATAAAATATCTTTTACAATTGTTTTATTACGTTTCAAAAATTAAACCGCGACCGAATGTAGCCATAACAATAGGTTCGGAACTGTTTCATAAGGAACAAAGTTATACAATATCCATTCATGTGTCCATCAATTGAAATCTGTTTCCCTGGCTCTAATATCTGTTTTCTGCGTCCTCTTCCATTGCGAGCTTCAGTTGATTGGGCACCACTCCATACAATAATGCGCAAATATTGTTATGACACGATTACCTCTCGCTGTGAGATACAGTCACAGCAACCAAAATAGTGTTCATGGTCGTGAATAACGCTACACGCATCAATTAAAAAATAAATGCTTAACATATTTACACATAAGAACACATTCACTCACGATGTTTCCACTGCTGGTGAGAAGTACTATCTGCCATTATACTATACTGTATACAATATTTCGATATAGAGTAGAACATTATATTTCGATTATTCTCCAGCATGATTACTGTAAAAGAAAACTTCAATTTTGAAGTTCTTTATATTATTTTCTTTACGTCGCACCGATACTGACAGGTTTTATGGCAGCGATGGGATAAGAAAGGGCTAGGACTGGAAAGGAAGCAACCATGATCTTAATTAAGGTACAGCCCCCCAGCATTTGCCTCGTGTGAAAGTAGGAAACTACGGAAAACAGTCTTCAGAACTATTAACTGCGGGGTTCGAATCCACTATCTTCCGAATGCAAGCTGCGCAAACCGCGTAGTCACTGTTCGGTTTGAAGTTCTCATCTACCATGCATGTCAACTCATAACTACTATTTGTTCGAAATTTCTCTCTGACTTACACTCTAATTTTATTCTTCTTCTTCTTTTTCTTGCTTGCCTTTTTCAGGATGGCAACGGATATGATTTGGCCCAGTTTTACAGTGGTTTCTGTAGTGTTTCTGTTGTGTATAGATGAAGAGAAGTGTATTTGGACAAACATAAACACATAGTTCCAGAACAAGAGGAATTAACCGTACTCTCTTAACATCCTCGGCCCGCCCGGGAATAGAACCCGGTGTCATCTGAATCGAAGGCCAGTGCGCTGATCATTCATCCAAGAAGTTTTAATATTACAGTAGGACCTCTGTTAACCGAAACCGAGGGGGGAGACGGGAGGCTTCGGATAATAACTGAATGTCAGTTTTAGAGGTTAAGACTAGTTTTTGAAGGTTTTTTTTTGCTAGTTGTTTTACGTCGCACCGACACAGATAGGTCTTACGGCGACGATGGGACAGGAAAGGGCTAGGAGTGGGAAGGAAGCGGCCGTGGCCTTAATTAGGGTACAGCCCCAGCATTTGCCTGGTGTGAAAATGGGAAACCACGGAAAACCATTTTCAGGGCTGCCGACAGTGGGGTTCGAACCTGCTATCTCCCGAATACTTTTGAAGGTTTAGATGAAAGTAAAATCAAGATACTAGGCTACATATATAGTATATATTATATAGTATTTAGTATTTTAATACTGCAAATCCGAACTTCTCAAATGTATTTACAAAACAAAACTAGGTTCGATACTGCATGTAGTATAAATATACAGCAGGCCGTACTATTTTTTTTCTGAAAAAGTGTTCTATTCCTTTTTTGTTTTTCTTTTCCCATCGATTGATATCCGCTATGTCATTCCACCGTTTCATTAGCAAAACGTCAGAATAACATAACAAATTGTGTTTCTTTGATTCGTTTTTGTTTCGGTTAAACGGTATTTCAGTTAAAAGTGTTTCGGAAAACGGAGGTTCAACTGTATTGTTATTTACATTGACATTCTTAAAGGCCTAATTATTTATTTTACTAATTTTGATGATGATTCCCAATGAAGGCTAAATCTCTACCTGAACTTCTTCGTGTGAATATGTGCTGTACCCTTTTAGAGGGCATTCACAGTCTGTAGTGCAGAATACTTACCTCTTTTCTTACTTCTCATGTACCCCTCCAGCTAGCTTGGGGCACAATTCGGCGAGCGAGATACTTGCCTCTCACAGGTGTAAGCAGTGGCGGCGGTAAGGACCCAGCAGACCCCGCCTCTGAGGGGCGTATGATTGTTTCTTACTTCAGTAGCTGAAGAGTGATTTTACATATAGATGAAGCTACAGCACACAACACAGTATTATTTGTATTACAGAGAGTTATTCCAAACTTTGGCCGTTGTATTGCAGCGCTTCTTTCGTCAGTAAAGTTGAGCGAAAGCAGTAACTACGAAGTACGCTGCGTTGTCATAGTTACCTCAATCTGCGGCATATCACCCTTTCGTACAGGCTGAATATTTAATCAACTATATTGGCCTAATGCAATTCAATGAACTTTGACCTTTTCCTAAGCTCGTGCTAATAATTCCAGCATTTAAGACAGAACATGTAATTGCTGATAAATATGAGGTTTCATATTCACTAAACTGACAATAACCTCAACAAATGCACATGTTAAATAGATAATAGAATTGTAGAACTAGCCACTGATTAACTTACAAAAAAAAAACTAACAACGAAAATAATATTCAGGAAACAAACTCTTACCTGATTACATAAACCAGGAACAAGTAACACAGCTAACATAGTACCCCTCCGAATAACATCACAAAAGCGATTGAGAGCAAGCCAACCCACGTGGCGATAGCTTCCTTAAATGTGGTATCTCTGTTATCGTTGCCATAGCAACAGACCATTTTGGAACAGCGTTAGTCAACTGTTTCTCGCCGCTGGCGCTTAACGTCAGACTTCAACTCTCGTGGGCCCAACTATAGGAGTAAGGTGGCTACGAGTATTTCTGAAAGAATGTGGGTTTCCCAGTCTGTTCCAATAATAACCATTCCTTGCTGCCACTCACAACAATTAACAAGGTTTTTGAAGTAATTATCCAGTTCTGAGAACCCAGTAGTCAGCGAAGATGCAATAATAAATACACCCTCCTTATTTAAACTCTAAATATTGAATTATCGAGCCTGTTCATAATTTTCATCAGTCAGTGCAGCTAAGTAGGCCTACGATGGATGGTTGAGTTGTAAATTGTTTGGTCCTAGGAACGAGATTACTTAATATTGTCACGGTCAGCGTGTTTTGGTTACTATAATCCGAATATGCATTTCTTGTGTGTGTGTTCGTACCATGTAAGTGTATTATTTAATTCCTTCGGATTTGAAAACTAAATTGTGTAATTTATTATTATTATTATTATTATTATTATTATTAGTAGTAGTAGTAGTAGTAGTAGTAGTAGCAGTATCGTCTTTGCTGTTAATTGCAATAATATACTACCTTTTACTACGAAATAAACTTGTAACGTTCCCTATCAGGAAACGAGGGGGCCCATTTTAAAATATTGCGGAGGGTGGGGGTGCTTCTTAGCACTACTACTGGTTGTAAGGTTCTTCTTTAAGGTTGGCTGGGAATGCTAGGGAGATATAAAATACAATTAAAACATTGAATAACAGAGTGGTTTTCTTTAACTATATGAATTTATTTAAAATAAAAATTCGTCTATTTAACAAAATATTTATTTGAAATTCGGTGCAGTAAACTCGGAGCAAAATTCGAATAGGTTCTTTCACATTAAACCTGGAGCTTAGCTAAATGCTGAATCTTTAAATATAACTTCATGAACATTGTCACACTTGACATTGATAAAATAAAATGTTAATATCATCTCCTAATTTTAACGCACATGGCAGTAATGATACAAAACGAATTTATATTAGCATCTTCAGACTAATGTTTGGTGTCTAATAAATATCTATATATATAAAATAATGTTTTGTCTGTACATTGCTCAGAATTTTAAAAGGATGATATTTCTGTATCGGTTGTGTCCATAGTAGCAAGGAAATGCAGTTTTTAATTTTCCGTAATTTCTGTCTGTCTGTCTGTCTGTCTGTCTGTCTGCCTGTCTGTCTGTCTGTCTGTCTGTCTGTCTGTCTGTCTGTCTGTCTGTCTGTCTGTCTGTCTGTCTGTCTGTCTGTCTGTCTGTCTGTCTGTCTGTCTGTCTGTACACGCATCACGAGAAAACGGCTGAAGAGAATTTAATGAAAATCAGTACGTAGTGTCCGGGAACAAGCCGCTACAATCTAGGCCATACATAATCTTATTCACGCTGAGATAAATGATAGTTTAGGGGAAGGCCTAAAGTTTAATTATCAAATATTTACGTTATTAGTGGTCCTATCTTAATGAAAATCTGTATGCAAAGTCTAAAAATAAGTCGCTACAATCTAGGCCATAAATAATCTTATTCACGCTGAAAGAAATGGTAGTTTAGGGGAAGGTCTAAACTTAAGTTCTCAAACTTTTATATTATTAGTGGTCCTATCTTAATGAAAATCGGTATGCAAAGTCGGGAAATAAATCGCTACAATCTAGCCTGTAAATAATTTTATTCACGCTGGGTGGAATGGTAGTTTAGGGGAAGGCCTAAAATTTAATTCTCAAATATTTGTGTTATTATTGGCCCTATCGACAAACACTAAATTACTAAAGTTATACAGTATTAAATTTCCGATCATTTATGTCTTATACATTTTTATCGTACTGGCTATGATAACATAGATATTCATGAATTTGTATTTTTGTGGCCAAGTCCATATCAGCGCCAAGTCATGAGAAAATGGGTAAACAAAATTTAATGAAAATCGTTATGTAAAGTCGGGGAATAAGGAACTACAGCCTACGCTATAAATAATTTCGTAAGACGCCCTAATATCACAGAGTCGAAAGAAAACTAAATGTGAAGGCCTACAATACAGAAAGCTCATAACATTGAACAACAATATTACATTGACCATTATTTGTTGTGATGTACTTGGTGTCTTCTGTTGCCAGTCATATCCGATAGATGGGATTACTGCTGTATACTGAGTATTTTTTAAAAATTTGCTTTACGTCGCACCGACACAGATAGGTATTATGGCAACGATGGGATAGGAAAGGGATAGGAGTGGAAAGGATGCGGCCCTGGCGTTAATTACGGTGTGAAAATGGGAGACCACAGAAAACCATCTTTAGGGCTGTCGACAGTGGTTTTCGAACCACTACCTCCCGAATGCAAACTCACAGCTGCGCGCCCCTCAGCGCACGGCCAAGTCGCCCGGTCGTACCGAGTTAGCCTATAACAGCCTGCCTGAATATTGGCGGGAAGTAGCTGGGGAGTTAGATAACTTTCTTCTTAAGCATGCCATTCCTCTGGTTCATACATTTTCTGATTCTACTGGTACGTAACAAACTGGTTCATCATTGTATTCGAGCTATTCAATCACCACTCTGAGGCACTGATTGGAATGAACAGTGTGTATATTAAAGGGAACAATGGTAGAGGAGTGTTCACGGCTGTCTGCGGCCTGATCATTCCAGCACTGGAACTTTGGACTGTTAGATCGGCATCGTAGTACGGTTCGTTAAAAGTGAGAAAACGTGCGGTTTTTCATTTGAGCGAGTATTTTATATGATAACATTGCTTTTAATCCCTATACTCCTACTGACGTTTTTGTAATAGCTTTAAGTTAGCTGTAGTTAGGAAAACCACAGTCTTTCTGAGAATCCCGTAGCGAAGCACGGGTACATCAGCTAGTATGATATAACGCGTGAGTGTTTCTATGGTTGTTGAACAAGAAAGAAGTTATCTCAGTCATCCACCATTCGCAGGATAAACAATCTCAAACATCAACACAAGTGGACCTTCCATGAGAACAAGGTATAACTCAAACAACAAATCAAAAACAAACACAAAAGCAACTGTAGACAACAGCTGGCCTCAAAGCTAACATGCAGTAACCTGACTTCACAACAGAACACTAATACTAGCTACAATCCAAGTCAATAATAATAATAATAATAATAATAATAATAATAATAATAATAATAATAATAATAATAATAATAATAATAATAATAATAATAATAATAAATAATAATAATAATAAATCTTAATAATAATAATAATAATAATAATAATAAATAATAAATACGATTTATTATTATTATTTATTATTATTATTATTATTATTATTATTATTATTATCTGTCTCCAAGGATAGTAGATTGCGTATGTGCGACATATCACTCATTGCCTTGATCGCGATGGTCACTCTATCTCTTGTATATAAATATATAATGTGAAGACGTTAACCGACGTTTACAGCGTAACGCCCGGATACTTGACGTTTACCGCAGATATGAGAGGTCTATGTCTACAGTAGAAGGTTCCACGTTTCCCCGCCCCCACTCTTCTGAACGTCAAAGTTACGGTTTTGTCTTCATTTGGACGTAACTCGTTGTCATCCATTCATTTAATTAGTTTCTTGAAAGATAGCTGTAGTTCTTCATATGGTTGAAGTCAGTTCCATGTCATTTGCATATATTAACAATCCGACGTTGTACGTAGCCACCGTT
This sequence comes from Anabrus simplex, assembly GCF_040414725.1. NCBI lineage: Eukaryota > Metazoa > Arthropoda > Insecta > Orthoptera > Tettigoniidae > Anabrus > Anabrus simplex. The sequence continues at coordinate 231,804,915 of NC_090267.1, read as the reverse complement.
GCTACAATATATGCTGTGTGTATGTTGAAAGCAATTGGGCTTAATGGATCACCCTGAAATACTCCATTGATTTGATCCATGGGACGGGACCAGATGATATTGTCACTGATTTCCACGTTGTTGGAAATCTATGAAGATTGTATGTAATTTCCCAACAGAAGATCCCAGGGCTTCTTCAGACAGTGAATGGCTTGAGTAGTGGATCTTCCTCTTCTAAATCCGAGGTGTTCTTCGGGTATTTGTATTTCAGTTCCATTGTTCGCAAAATAGTTTTGTCAAAGTTTTGAAAAGGTTGTATTCGAGAGCAGTTCCTCTATATGGATTCAGATTACTAGCATCTCCTTTTCCTTGTGCAGTATTTACACCGTTTTTCTTTTCTAAATTTTCCGAGATGGTTCCTTGCCTAAGACACTCATTAATCGCCTGTTTCAGATGAAACGGGATCATATATGGCTCAAATTTTACGCCACAGATGCTATTATGACGGAGCGGAAATAGACTGAAGCAAAGTATGAACTACGAAATGTAGTCAGAAGGATGGCAATCCATGGATTCCATCATATATTATGTACAACACAATTATTTCACGAAGGGAATGACAACTGTGCGTGCTCCCTGTGTGAGGAATGCAATCAGGAGCCACTCCATGACAATATTGTACCAACGTTTCTCGTACTAACTGACAATGATCTACGAAATATATTACAAATGACACCGATTTCGTGAAGAATTTACTCTAACAATGGCCTTTAAGTCCGAAAGTGCTAAAATTGTGATTCACAGAATGTAACAGAGTATTTAACGTTTATTATTACTGCAGTTATTTATTAAATTGCGAAGTGAATTTTTTGTGCATATAAGTGTATTACATCGAATAATTCAATAAAAATGTGATAAATTATGTATACCCGCCTAATAAAACCATTAACATCTAGCGGTGCATTCTCAAACAACGCCGAGCCGCTTCTCAGAACAGCTCTTTCATGGCCTTGGGTCAACAACCTACATTATAATATAGGTTGTTGCCTTGAGTATAATCAAGATATAACATAGGCAACGGCTTATCGCACCTGATAGGCAAATGTTTGCAAACTATCGAAGGCCATTCGCAATACTTTTCGATTTGTAACCTAACGCGTAGTATTTACAAGGCAGTGGATAAATCAAATATGGTTGCAATTAAAAGGCGATTTGCAGGAGCGACGTTTTCAGATTGGTTCCCAATAAATTAAATTAATTAATTAATTAATTAATTAATTAATACTAGGGGACCCGTGCTTCTCCGCAGTATTCGTTATAAATAGGTCAGATAACGTGTCTTCATATGAAATTGCTCCATGAGCTGCCCGGGTACTTTCTGAATGTCTACTTTTAGGATTTGTATTACCTGTTGATTATGCGTCAAGCGATTTTTTGTAGATATCGTTATTGTGATATTGATGGATATTTTACGAAATATTTTGTAGTTTTAGAATTATGTGTTTAATTAGTTTCAGATTATTTTGTTTCGCTTTGGAGCTTTGAACTTGTTGCAGCCCATATTGTCTGAGAAGTACTTGATCCTTTCAAATAAACAACACAAATAAGTGATTCGTATTTACGTGTCGTCCTATAGACATGATGTAAATGATTTCAACTGCCATTGAAACTGTCACCAATCAGCGTAGCGAATCCGAAAACTGTGGATTCAACACTAATCCCGATCATTTGGGAGATTTTCTTTCTCGCCCCTTTTCAACATCCCTCCCATGTTAAGAAGGACATAAACGACATCTGGAGTGTCACTCTATCTCAGCGACCCAGAAAAGTATGGATTAGACACTAAAGTTTGGTTGAAATTGTAGGTTTGCCTATAGTCGCCGTCAGTTTTAGGGTCGGTATTATAATGAGGGTTTAAACTGAAGATTGAGTTAAACTGTAACTCGAGTTTAAACCGATGTTGAGTCTTGTAATGGTCGGCCTAAGTTAAACTGAGGTGAAGAAGGAAATATAGGATCTTGGTAGCAGTGACTTGCGAGAAAAGATGACTGTCGATGTTTTGCAGTGACTTGCAAGAAAAGATGACTATCGATAATATTTTGTTTACTTCTTGTCGGTAAAATGGCGGATAAAAGCAATAAACGTTGTCCTAATTTTACTTGTAAGGAAATAGAATTGCTTGTGCAATTAGTATAGAAATCTCCCATTTTAATGAACATACTACCGGAGGCACAAAACCGCAATGCTATTAGTAGCTGACTGAGGGGTTCTACCGCATGATTTCTGAAATAGAAGAAAGTTACTTTATTTTCTAAAATTTACAATTTTGACATTCCAAGAGTTCAAAAAGTCATTTTTGCATTCTTACCTTTTCGTTGCATGTTTTATTCTAGCACCAATTGGCAGAAATAGGGTTATGACAGTCTGTTTTGTAAGCCTAAATCTATTTAAAAACTATTTTTCAAACCATATATGAAAGTGATGTCCCCTTGTTCGGAAAACTCGTAGTGCCCGTAGTCGTTCAATATTTTGAACCACTTCTTCGTCATCGCTTAGTATTTCTTCAAACACCTCAAAAATATCTTCGAGATCTATTCGTTCTACCATGTTGTAAGGTTATGTATTCTTAAACTTCAGTTTAAACGGTGTACGGCTCCATGGCTAAGTGGTTAGCGTGCTGGCCTTTGGTCACAGGGGTCCCGGGTTCGATTCCCGGGAGGGACTGGAATTTTAACTATAATTGGTTAATTTCGCTGGCACAGGGGCTGGGTGTATGTGTCGTCTTCATCATCATTTCATCCTCATCACGACACGCAAATGAAAAGACCTGCATCTGGTGAGTCGAAGTTGTCCTCGGACACTTCCGGCACTAAAAGCCATACGCCATTTCAATTTTAATTTAAACGGCAGACGAGTGGCAGTAAAATGAATCTCTAGTTAAACTTAAGATTTTTATAATACACCACTAACAGATAAACCGAAGTTTAAACTGTTGGTAGGCCTTTTCCACTGGCGACAGCTCTAATGTCGTGGCTGAAGTTCCACAGAAGACATCATTTACTTGACAAATTTGGTGATTACCCGACAAAATTGATCAATAGGTCGCCAAACAGAAATCCTTTTCTCTGTCGTCTGGTAGAGTAAACTGACAAGCAGGCAGCCCAAATGGCTTCAAATCAAAATGACTGCACATGAGGCTATGTGATTATTATTATTATTATTATTATTATTATTATTATTATTATTAGGCTATTTATTATTATTATTATTATTATTATTATTATTATTATTATTATTATTATTATTATTATTATTATTATTATTATTATTATTATTATTACGGTGATTTATGCGCAGCAGAGAGGGAAAGAGGAGTGAGAGTTGAATGGCTGGAAAAAGCATGAACCAAAGTTTTGATTGTATTATCTATTGAAAAATTTCGTTCTTTTCCTTTCTTATCTTTTCCAACCAACAATAACAAAGCTTTAACAAATGGACACATGAACAATAAGTTTATAAGTGTAGTAAATTTACAATTAAGGGACATGGACTCCCATTTACAACAAAGTTGTCATTGAAACTCAGACCAAAAGTTCTTATAAATTTACAAAGTTTCGGGGATAGCCTAGCCTTCACAATAAAAGTTTCATAACAGAGGGAAAATAGAAATTTACGCATTTCAAAAGGAAGCGGAAACTTCTAGAGTACGGTTGCCCCGGAAGGGTCTCGAACCCTAAACCATAATTTACACATTAAAACGCCCTTTATTGGTCAGGAAATTACATTAATATTTAATACTTGAAGAAGAATATACTTTCTGCTTTTAAAAGCTTAAGCAGCTATTGCACTCGGTAGTCTATCTATCTATAATTATAAAAAGAAGTGTTTGTCTCTCTGTGCGCGATGCCCAGCAAAATTTTAAACATAGGTAGATGGAAAGAGGTCCGAATGCACCTCGAAGCCGGAATTTTCATTTTTGCTTTCGTTGGTGAGTTATGAACGAAAAACCATCGGAAAACGTGCATTGGGATATGACAATCCAACGTGCTGCCACCAAGATTAAATACACCGAGTCGCTGTCGCTAGGCAACGTACATAAAATAGGTAGAGAACACAATATTCAAGGAGCCATTTTACGTCCAGGGCGTAGGAAACCGTTTTTGGTCTTATATGGTGTGAGGGCATACGACGCTGTTGATGCTCTGCAATGAACACGGCTCTGAAACTGATGACGAATATTATTGAAGCCACCATCATCACTGAGCATGCTGCGGACGAAGCGTATAAATGGGTAACATTGTCTTTGGAATCTCAGCAGGCAACCAGCAGTCAGTTCGAAGCAATATATGTGGGATTTTCTTGAACCGAACCGTCACATCACTGCTCTTTACATTCAGCTTAAGAGTACAAACACTGTATCAACAAAAACGTATAAACACAAGGTAGCTTATTGAACTAAAAATGTTTCCGTAATGTATTGGGAAGGAAATAGCTGTAGTTTCCACGGAAACAGTTCTTATACTTTGAGTAATATTGTTATTGATATAGTGTTTATTTTTCGACTGTGAAGATTCTGAACAAATTAAATTTGTTTAGCCTTTCGTGGGACTTAATAATGTATGATTATATGACAATTATACAATGAGAAATAGTAACATAAGAAAAATGACACTTAACAGTAAAATGCAAATAAATGCCGAATAGATTTACAGTAGATTCAGTTTCAATGAAAGTCCACAATGTTATGCATTTATTGATAGTATTTACTGCATAGTGGCATATATTTGTTCAGAAATAAAAGAAATGTGTGAGAGACAAAATGAAGGAACCCTTGAAAGACTTCCTTCTCTGGGAACATTTTACGCCTGAAGTAAATAATAAACTTATTACTGCCGTGCGGTTCTGTTCACTATACGGTCCGCACCCTGGCTTTATAAGAAGTACGATTTTCAACAACGCAAGCCAATAATGTTATACGAAGTATTATACATACATTGAGTGCTTAGGGGCCTTCTCCATATCGGAAGTTACACTGCTGTTAAGAGAAGGACCATGTCAGCGAGGTGGTTTCATTTCTATAACCGAACTCCTTTGGTAGCAGGACTGCTGTATGCAACCAACGTCCTCGCAAGTTATGACCAAGATGGACGTAAAGTTGACTGACGATGGACATCATCAGAAGATCTTGAAGTCACCAACTGGCCATCAGAAGATTTTGGAGTCGCCAGTTTATCAGCAAGAAGATTTTGGAGTCGCTAGATGACCATCAGAAGATTTTGGAGCTGCCAGCATATCATCAGAAGGTATTAAAGTCATCAGCCGATCATCAGATGATTTTGCAGTCGCCAGCGGAACATCAGAGGATTTCGGAGTCGCCAGCGGAACATCAGAAGTTTTGGAGTCGCCAGCTGTCCATCAGAAGATTGTGAATTAAGCTAAGATGTGTGTTTTTGTGTATGTGTGCGGGGGGGGGGGAGTCGTTGTGTGTGTGTGTGTGTGTGTGTGTGTGTGTGTGTGTGTGTGTGTGTGTGTGTGTGTGTGGGTTTGTGGGTTTGTGGGTGTGGATGGGTTTGTGTGGGTATGGGTGTGTGTGCGGGTGGTTGGGAAGGTGTGTGGGTGTGTGCTGGGGTTTACCGGTTGTAATGTACGAATGTCATTATGTAACAAATTTCATTTCATTATTGGGTAAGGGAGAATTTATTATTCGGTTAGAGTATCTAGCTGTTGTATGGGTGGTACTGAGTTCAGTTACGAGCCCTTTACAGGGTTCTTCTCGGCTAAGGTGTTGCCTGCTGTGCAGGACTCACACAGCCCAGAATAAATAATTGAGGTACTGCTTGATACAATCGGTGCAGAGCTCCAGGGGCGAACAGTGTAGAAGGGTATATTTATTTGGGGCTGATGACCTAGATGTTAGGCCCCTTTAAACCATCATCATCATCATCATCATGAAGAATACCGGCGGAGGATAGCTGCAGTACAGCGGAGATCAGCTTTGAGAATTACAGAAGATGGCTTACGGCAGACGAATGGAACGATGGCAGCAAGGATGGCAGGAAGATCCACGAGGGAAATGGACTAAACGGCTGATACCACTGGGTAGCACGAGCACACGTTACGCAGCTCTTGACAGGCCACGGACACTTTAGAAAATTTCTACATAGAAGAGGCAGAGCGAGCAATCCATTGTGTGTTTATTTTAATGATGCTGACGATATACTACTGCTATACTAAATTATGAGTTGTCACACAGATCTTAGAAGACTTAAACGAAACGAAATGTAATATTGTCAATAAATCTAATGTTGTTTATACATGCTTTACATTGTGACAATAACATTGATTTCATAACTTTAACAAAATGTATTTTTATTTTGTGCATAACAGATTTATGTGTAATTAATTCGTATAGAGAGGATCACGTTTTCAGTATAAATAACGTGGTTGCTGACACATAATGCAAACTTTGAAACCTTGAATGAATATCGATAGCCTACTTCTAATAACACGTATCTGAGAATGCACTTCCTATGTTTACGCTTTCTAACCATATATAGCTATGCAGTCTATCAGAACAATTTTCGTTGTGTTCCTTTTTCTCTGCACACGTGGAAATCCTTGAAATTGTACAGGTTGGGAACCACAAATCTATAGCACTCAAAGTAAAAACAGGCGTAGTTCAGGGTTAAGTTACAGGACATTTTCTCTTCCTCGTGTAAATAAATGCTATTGTGAGTAATTTAACCTGCAGATGATATTGCTGTCATAACAAGTGGGAAGGAGTTAACAAATGTGGAAAACGAAAGGTTAGAGCTGCTACAGAAATCATTCAATCGGTAGCAGGCTGATAAACTATTTTAAAATAGTAAAAAAACGGAAGTTATTTCTTTTCACTTAATTAAATGAACTTAAGATGAGAATGAGCATAGTTCTGTCAAGTTATTGGGAATACATTCGGATTATAAGTTAACCTGGTATACTCACGAAAGTTATGTAAAACACTGTCTAGAGGGTTATCCTTACTTCGATGACTGAAAGAGTCATTTAATAGTAATCAGATGTTTTGTGGATGCTATGCTTTCTTCCATTCCATTTATCATACTGCACCATATTATGAGGAAATTCAACAGACGCACAAACATTAAGTCGCAAAAGATGGCAATATGATGAAAGCTATAAAAGGGAAGGCCAACAGGAAGTTATGGAGGCCTATGTTTCAAGAACTTGCTGACTCTCCCATCACTACACATATTTCATTGCATTCATTATTTTCAAATGAAATCTCGATGATCTGACATCCCGTAGAAATATTCACTCATAAGATACACGGATAAAGAACGATTTAGATTTCCCACATGTTAAATTGATGAAGACACAATAAAATGATAGATATAATGGGATTAAATTGTTCATTAAGCTGCCTACCCAATGGAAAGATATGCTCTAAAGTAACTACAAAAAAAAGGTCATGGGTTCAATATCTCAAAAATGGCTGTTAGTAGGATAATTGGATGGTTCATCCGCCTCCTCCCGCGGGAAATTTGAATTTTGACGGGAGATTTGAATTTTATTTTTGGCGAGAGATTTGAATTTTGGCGCAAGATTTGAATTTGTAAACAAAGCGACGTGCTTTTTCACAGCTGTCATCGACAACAACGCATCGCTAACCTCACTGCTGCCATCTTAATGGGCCTAAACCTTAGTGGTACCAACTTAACCTCACAAGCGCGAGATTTGAATTGGTAAACAAATCCACGTGCTTTTTGACAGACAACAACGCATCGCTAACCTCAGTACTACCATCTTGATGGGCCTAACCCTTACTGCTACCAACTTAAACTCACTAGCGCGAGATTTGAATCGGTAAACAAATCCACGTGCTTTTCGACAGCTGTCATCCGCCATCTTTAAATCAAACAGCACCGTGCTGCCCTCTTTATTGCAGTACCTGCAAATTCGTCACCTGTCATCCGCAGTGCTGCCATCTTAACGGGCCTAAACCTTAGTGCTATGAACTTAACCTCACTAGCCCGAGATTTGAATCGGTAAACAAATCCACGTGCTTTTTTGACAGCTGTCATCTGCCATCTTTAATCCATAGAGCACAGTGCAGCCCTCTTTAGCTACTTACCTTTGAAATGTGGTGGCGGATAATTTGAAAAATGCTTTTTGACAGCAGCCATTTTTAATCTAGAGAGCACCGTGCTGCCCTCTTTAGCTAGATACCTTTGAAATGTGGTGGCGGGCAATTCCACGTGACAGCAGCCATCTTTAATCAAGAGAGCACCGTGCTGCCCTCTTTGTGGCGGTGGCAAATTCCACGTGCTCTTGTTTGGAAACAAACTCACGTGCTTTTTCCTGATAGCTCTCATCCGCCATCTTGCATCACAAACCTCAGTGCTGCACTCTTTAGCTAGATACCTTTGAAATGTGGTGGCGGCAATTTGAAAAATTCTATGTGCTCTTGTTTGGAAACAAAGCCACGTGCTTCTTTGACAGCAGTCATCCATCTTGAATCAATAGAGCACTGTGCTGCTATCATGCGGGCAATTTCGTCAGCTGTCATCCGCCATCTTTAATCCACAGAGCACCGTGCTGCCCTCTTTATGACATGTAGTAGCGGGCAATTTGAAAAGTTCTGTTAGCTGTCATCCGCCATATTTAATCAAGAGAGCACCGTGCTACCATCTTTAGCTAGATACCTTTGAAATGTGGTGGCGGCAAATTGAAAAATTCCACGTGCTCTTGTTTAGTAAACAAATTCACGCGCTTTTTGTCAGCTGTCATCCGCCATCTTACATCGCAAACCTCAGTGCTGCACTCTTTAGGTACATACCTTTGAAATAGGGTGGCGGATAATTTAAAAAGAAAAATTCTACAGCAGCCATCTCTCGACGCTAATTGCACAAGATGCTGGCTATACATGACTCCTTAAAGGTGCTTATGCAAGATGGCCGCTATACATAGGTTCTTATGAGACTCCCTTGGGATGCTTGCGCAAGATGGCGGTTATACAAGGCTCCTTATGAGACTCCCTAGGGATGCTTGAGCAAGATGGCGGTTGCTCTTATGAGGCGGCTTAACGGTCCTTGCACAAGATGGCTAGAGACGCCCTAAGGATGCTTGCGCAAGATGGCGGACGCAAGATGGCGGCTATACACGACTCCTTATGAGACGCCTTAAGGGTGCTTGCGCAAGATGGATGCTGCTCTTATGAAGAAAGCTAGCTTAGATGTTAACGCATGTGCAAGAACTTCAAGCATAAAGAATAGCTATGTGTAAAAAACCTTGTGAACAAAGCAGAGTTTTAACCACGTAGGCGTGGATTTTCGAACTTCGCTTGCTGACGTAGCATACGACGTGACTATGACGTCACGACCACGTGCTCTTGTTGGTAAAAAAGCCATGTTATTTTTTGACAGCTGTCACCTTGACGGACCCTAACCTCACTTTGAAGGACAACAGAACATCGCTAACCTCACTGCTTTACAGCGCTAAACCTCAAGGCTGCCTCCTTGTGCATGTCGTAGCGCGGAACTTAAAATCCAACAACAGAACATCGCTAACCTCACTGCTGCCTTCTTGAAAAGTTCAGTGTTCCAAACACTAAAAAACTCTCGAGCAGATACTGATTTCTGTTAGAAAAAACGCAACTCATTGCACCTCGGGGATTTTATTAGGTAATTCTGATAAGAGGTGACCCCTAGGTTCCATTCCTTGTTCTGAACATAAAACCATTTACCAATAAAGATTAATTTGCTACACTTAAGAAAGTAGAAGCGTTCTTGCTGATAGCAATCGATGAGGGTGTTAAAAATGTACCTACTTCAGCTAACTCCTTCTAAGAGGAAGGCGTGGTAAGGTAGTAGAGGAGCCCTTTTGCCCTTTAGCCCATTAGCCCTTTAGCCCATTAGCCCTTTAGCCCATTAGCCCTAGGAGGAGGAGGAGGTGGAGGAAAAGTCCTTTTGTTCTGAACACATCAATCAATGTTCTAGTCACATGTTGAAGTTAACGACATCGAGTACAGTGTTCGATTCTAGTCTTAATCACTTCTTTTGTAATCTGATCTTCTTAGAACAAAAGTATCCCGTGACATGTTCTAAACACATGTTGTATCGAGTACAGTGTTCTATTCTAGTCTTGATCACTTATTTAGTGTTCTGAACACATCAATCAATGTTCTGATCACATGTTGAAGTTAACGACATCGATTCTAGTCTTAATCACTTCTTTTGTAATCTGATCTTCTTAGAACAAACGTATCCCGTGACATGTTCTAAACACATGTTGTATCGAGTACAGTGTTCTATTCTAGTCTTGAGCACTTATTTAGTGTTCTGAACACATCAAGCAATGTTCTAAACACATGTTGTATCGTTCCGCATGAGCTACATGCTTGTAACCCATGTCAACAGATTGACTAATATTTCATGTTACACGTTTTGCGATAACTTGTTCCGACTGCTAGGGACTTAAATGTAACCAATGTATTTCTTATAGCACCAATCGTTCTGTTTAATTTTACTCTCCGTTTTTGCGATAATAGAACAGGGTTTGAATCTATGTTTTTTCTATTGTAACTAAATCAGATTATCGTTTAAAGAGCGAGTTGGCTACGAAGTATAGTTTTTCTGTAGTTTTTTTATTTTCGCACAAGACGAATGATAGAAGTTAAATCATTTGAAGTTGTACTTTTGCTATATCGTTTACCGAGCGAGTTGGCTACGCAGTATGTGCACAGTGTGTTTCTGATTTTCTTACACTAGGCGAATCATTGAAGTTGTACTTTTGCAATATCGTTTACTGAGCGAGTTAGCTACGCAATATGTGCACAGTGTGTTTTCGATTTTTACACTAGGAAAATCATTGAAGTTGTACTTTTGCAATATCGTTTACTAAGCGAGTTAGCTACGCGATATGTGCACAGTGTGTTTTTCATGTTTTACAGTAAGCAAATCATTGAAATTGTACTTTTGCTCTGAACACATCAAACAATGTTCTGATCACATGTTGAAGTTAACAACATCGATTACAGTGTTCGATTCTAGTCTTGTTATGTTTCAATCTTATCTTCTTAGAACAAAGGTACCCCCTAACATGTTCTAAACACATGTTGTATCGAGTACAGTGTTCGATTCTAGTCTTAATCACTTATGTTGTGTTCTGAACACACCAATCAATGTTCTGATCACATGTTGAGGTTGACGATATCGAGTACAGTGTTTAATTCTAGTCTTGTTATGTTTCGCAAGTCTAAATATGCACAATGATGTTATCGCTGCACGCTCTTGCTTTCGTGATGCAGGTTTAAACTTGTTCGATAAAGCTATGCCTTGACATAGGAGGCGGAGGAGGAGGGGGAGGAGAATGATGAGGCCTTAACAGCCTATGTATAGCCGCCATTGTTTAAAGATGACAGCTGTTAAAATAATTTTTCAAATTACTGCCACCACATTTCAAAGGTATGAGGTTTAGTGCTGTTAAGATACCTGCACGATGCTCTGTTATGAGAGCTGTAAAAAATAGCACGTGGAATTTTACAAACGAGAGCACGTATAATTTCAAATTGCACTCCACCGCATGCATAACAGCAGCCGCCATCTTGCGCAGTAGCCTCTAAGCTAGCTTTCTTCATAAGAGTACCCGCCATCTTGTGCGAGCACCCCTAGGCTGTCTCATAAGGAGCTGTGTATAGTCTCCATCTTGTCGCTGCTATCTTGCGCAAGCACCCGTAGAGCGTTCCATAAGAGCAGCAGCCATCTTGTACAAGCGCTCTTAAGCCGTCTCATAAGGAGCTATGCATAGCCGCCATCTTGTGTCCGTCATCTTGCGCAAGCATCCCTAGGGTGTCTCTAGCCATCTTGTGCGAGCACCCTTAAGCTGTCTCATAAGAGCAGCCGCCATCTTGTAGAATTAGATAGCCGTTAATGCCAAAGGGCCTAAGTAGGAACCGAACCGTTGATCTCAACATTAAACTATGTTTTTCTTATGCTATCATATTCCTGATACTGCGAACCTGGGTATTAGGCAGAAACATTTTGTCCGTTTTGCTCTACGACGTACCGTTTTGAAGACATTTAACATTTTGCATTTAAGCCCCAAATTTAATGAATCGAACCAGCATAGCATGTTATACTCTCTACCATAGCTAGATCTGATCATATTACAAAACTTCAATACAAGCTAAAACAGAGCAAATGCCAAAGGGCCTAAGTAGGAACCGAACCGTTGATCTCATCATTAGACTATGTTTTTATTATGCTATCATGTTCCTCATACTGCTAACCTAGCTATGAGGCGGAAAAATTTTGTCCGTTTTGCTCTACGATGCACCGTTTTTTTAGATATTTAACATTTTGCATTTAAGCCCCAAATTTAATGAATCGAACTAGCACGGCACGTTAGCCTCTAAGCTAGATTTCTTGATAAGAGCAGCAGCCATCTTGCGCAAGCACCCTTAAGGTGTCTCATAAGGAGTCGTGTATAGCCGCCATCTTGTGTCCGCCATCTTCCGCAAGCATCCTTAGGGCGTCTCAAACCATCTTGTGCAAGGACTCTTGAGCCGTCTCATAAGAGCAGTCGCCATCTTGAGCAAGCATCCCTAGGGCGTCTCATAAGGAGCCATGTATAGCCGCCATCTTGCACAAGCATCCCCAGGGCGTCTCATAATAACCTATGTATAGCAGCCATCTTGCATAAGCACCCTTAAGATGTCATGTATAGCCACCATCTTGTGCAATTAGCGTCGAGAGATGGTTGCTGTACATTTTTTTTTAAATTATCCGCCACCATATTTCAAAGGCAGTAGCTAAAGAGTGCAGCACTGAGGTTTGCGATGCAAGATGGCGGATGACAGCTGTGACGTAGAAATTGTCTACTACTACGATAAAGATAGCAGCACGGTGCTCTGTTGATTAAAGATGGCTGCTCAATCAATCAGTCAATACTGATCTGCATTTAGGGCAGTCGCCCAGGTGGCAGATTCCCTATCTGTTGCTTTCCTAGCCTTTTCCGAAATGATTTCAAAGAAATTGGAAATTTATTGAACATCTCCCTTGGTAAGTTATTCCAATCCCTAACTCCCCTTCCTATAAATGAATATTTGCCCCAGTTTGTCCTCTTGAATTCCAACTTTATCTTCATATTGTGATCTTTCCTACTTTTATAGACGCCATTCAAACCTATTCGTCTACTAATGCCATTCCACGCCATCTCTCCGCTGACAGCTCGGAACATACCACTTAGTCGAGCAGCTCTTCTTCTTTCTCTCAATTCTTCCCAACCCAAACATTGCAACATTTTTGTAACGCTACTCTTTTGTCGGAAATCACCCAGAACAAATCGAGCTGCTTTTCTTTGGATTTTTTCCAGTTCTTGAATCAGGTAATCCTGGTGAGGGTCCCATACACTGGAACCATACTCTAGTTGGGGTCTTACCAGAGACTTATATGCACTCTCCTTTACATCCTTACTACAACCCCTAAACACCCTCATAATTATGTGCAGAGATCGGTACCCTTTATTTACAATCCCATTTATGTGATTACCCCAGTGAAGATCTTTCCTTATATTAACACCTAGATACTTACAATGATCCCCAAAAGGAAATTTCACCCCATCAACGCAGTAATTAAAACTGAGAGGACTTTTCCTATTTGTAAAACTCACAACCTGACTTTTAGCCCCGTTTATCAACATACCATTGCCTGCTGTCCATCTCACAATATTTTCGAGGTCACGTTGCAGTTGCTCACAATCTTGTAACTTATTTATCACTCTATAGATAATAACATCATCCGCAAAAAGCCTTACCTCCGATTCCACTCCTTTACTCATATCATTTATATATATAAGAAAACATAAAGGTCCGATAACATTGCCCTGAGGAACTCCCCTCTCAACTATTACAGGGTCAGACAAAGCTTCACCTACTCTAACTCTCTGAGGTCTATTTTCTAGAAATATAGCAACCCATTCAGTCACTCTTTTGTCTAGTCCAATTGCACTCATTTTTGCCAGTAGTCTCCCATGATCCACCCTATCAAATGCTTTAGACATGTCAATCGCGATACAGTCCATTTGACCTCCAGAATCCAAGATATCTGCTATATCTTGCTGGAATCCTACAAGTTGAGCTTCAGTGGAATAACCTTTCCTAAAACCGAATTGCCTTCTATCGAACCAGTTATTAATTTCACAAACATGTCTAATATAATCGGAAAGAATGCCTTCCCAAAGCTTACATACAATGCATGTCAAACTTACTGGCCTGTAATTTTCAGCTTTATGTCTATCAGCCTTTCCCTTTATACACAGGGGCTACTATAGCAACTCTCCATTCATCTGGTATAGCTCCTTCAGCCAAACAATAATCAAATAAGTACTTAAGTACTGCTGTCAAAAAGAATTTTTCAAATTGTCCTCCACCACATTTCAAATAAAGAGGGCAGCATGGTGCTCTGTTGATTAAAGATGGCGGATGACAGCTGTCAAAAAAGCACGTGGGTTTGTTTCCAAACAAGAGCGAGTAGAATTTTTCAAATTGCCACCACCACATTTCAACTAAAGAGTGCAGCACTGTGCTCTCTTGATTAAAGATGGCGGATGACAGCTGTCAAAAAAGCACGTGAGTTTGTAAAGCACTTCAAATTTGCCAAATTTCCAAATACTTTAAAATTATTTCTAAAAACTAGTAGTCCTCCACCTGGGCGCCTGCCCTAAATGCAGATCAGTGATTGATTGATACTGTACACTACTGTATATTGTGCATTAAGAAGTAACATGAGAAATATATGTCAGTATATTTTTTTAAAATCTTGTCACATGGAAGTGTTAATGACAACATTAGCTCACAGGGAAATGTTAATGCCAGCATCTCGTCAGTTAAATTTGTTCGTGAAACTGGACAATGAAAGTAAAAACCTCTTTCAGACAAAATGCTTAATACAGTATGTCGCCATACAAAAAGGTTAGTGCAATAACTCGTCATCAAATCAAATCAAATCAAATCAAATCAAATCAAATCAAATCAAATCAAATCAAATCAAATCAAATCAAATCAAATCAAATCAAATCAAATCAAATCAAATCAAATCAAATCAAATCAAATCAAATCAAATCAAATCAAATCAAATCAAATCAAATCAGTGATGTGATCTGCATTTATGGGCGTCAATCAGGTAGCAGATTCCGTATCAGTTGTTTACCTAACCTTTTCTTAAACGTTTTGAAAGAACTTGGAAATTCGTCAAACATTTTCCCTGATAAATTATTCCAATCCCTTACCCCTCGTCCTACAAATGAATATCTGCCCCAATTTGTCCTCTTTAATTTCAGTTTTATCTTAATATCTTTCCTACTTTAAAAAGCTCCGCTCAAGCATATTCGTCTACTAATCTCATACCACGCCACCTCTCCACTGACAGCTCGGAGCATAGACCTAGCACTTAGTTGAGAATCTCGTCTCGTTACACCCAAGTTAAAATTGTTAGTTTAAAATATCTTATCATACAAAACTGCTAATAACAAAATCTCCTCTGCCGAGCTCGATAGCTGCAGTCGCATAAGTGCGGCCAGTATCCAGTATTCGGAAGATAGTAGGTTCGAACCCCACTGTCGGCAGCCCTAAAATGGTTTTCCGTGGTTTCCCATTTTCACACCAGGCAAATGCCGGGGCTGTACCTTAATTAAGGCCACGGCCGCTTCCTTCCCACTCCTAGCCCTTTCCTATCCCATCGTCGCGATAAGACCTATCTGTGTCGATGCGGCGTAAAACAACTTACAAAAAAAAATCTCCGCACGTAAAAATATTAGAACAATATTTCAAGACGAAATTATTACTAGACCTAACTATGTCTCATAACATGGAAATGTTACACGAGAAAAACCTCGTCAGTTTCAAATCTTGTGTTAAAAATATTAGCGATAAAGACTAGTCAAGAGAAAATGTCAGTAACAAAATCCGACACACGAACATATCTTGACAAAATCTCAACACAGAAGTATTAGTCACAACTCCTGTTTGC
Organism: Anabrus simplex; assembly: GCF_040414725.1. Lineage (NCBI taxonomy): Eukaryota > Metazoa > Arthropoda > Insecta > Orthoptera > Tettigoniidae > Anabrus > Anabrus simplex. The sequence goes on along the minus strand of NC_090267.1, from coordinate 231,788,911 downwards.
GATTATACACGAACATCTCACACATCTTTCAACCTCGCCACATGCAGGCGAGAGCTCTCCACAGTATGAGTAATAAACCTATTGGCGTGTTTCATTGTCGGGTAATGTGTTAGGAAACGTGCTCATTACATGCCAGGAAGAGAAACTACTTAAGTGTCCTGTGCCTGCAGCCGTGGTCCTTGCTCAAGAATAGCTGTTGGCAACCGCACTAACGATGGAAAACTTGGTTCTTTCAGTAGTGTAGCCGACATGACCTGTGGTTAAACACATCTTACTGTACAATGAGTTTGGCAAAACAACATTCATAACGATTTGGTGCAAACGTTGGGACAATTTGCATTGTTTGCTGAGCTAGATATTAGCTTTGTCGAGTCTCTTTCTCAGAGATATTTGTTCCTCAATAATGACCTCATTATTATTATTATTATTATTATTATTATTATTATTATTATTATTATTATATACGAATTACCCCAGTTAAGACAACGCAAAGTACTTCGAGGCGTGCATTTGCCACATTTCTTTCATTCTTTTACTGTGGGCTTGCTTTCTGTCTTCAGACCAGGTTGTTCCAGTCTTCTTCTTTGGTCCTTCCTCTTGATCAACTTGCCATGTGTGAAGTTTGGATCTGAAGATTGCCCTGTTTTGGACATCTGCTGGTGTTTCAAATCGGTTTTTATTTCGCATATCCATTTCATTGTGTCTGATTTAGCTTTACTCCTGTTTTCATAGAATACCGGGCGATTTGGCTATGCGGTCAGGGGCGCGCGGCTGTGAGCTTGCATCCGGGAGATAGTGGGTTCGAATCCCACTGTCGGCAGCCCTGAAGATGGTTTTCAGTGGTTTCCCCACTTCCACACCAGGCAAATGCTGGGGCTGTACCTTAATAAAGGCCACGGCCGTTTCCTTCCAACTCCTAGACCTTTCCTATCCCATCGTCGCCATAAAACCTATCTGTGTCGGTGCGACGTAAAGCAAATAGCAAAAAAAAAAAAAAAAAAAAAAGTTTTAGGCCTAGAATTTTTTTACTATTTTACGTTCCTTTTTCTCAATGTTTCCAATGTCTGCTTTCCTGTTCAAAATTAGCGTCCCTAACCCATAAAGACATTCTGGTTTAATGGCTGTATTGTAATGTCTTAGTTTTGTGTGCTTGGAGATACATATTTGTTATAGATATTTTGGGTTAGTCGATGTGTAGTTTTGTTTCGGGTCTATTTTCCTGAATTGTTTCACCCAGATACTTAAATTGTGATACTCGTTTAATTTTGCCATATTTTGTTCTCATGAATTTGGTCCATGTTTGTTGCAGGTCATATATTCTGCCTTTTCAAAAGATATCTGAAGGCCGACTTTTTCCGCAATTTCTTTCAGGAGTTCAATCTTATTTTGGGCTTTTGAAATGTCTCGGATTAATATTGCCAGGACGTTCGCAAATGCTAAACAATCTATCGCTAGTGGTGATTGGCTGGTGAACTTTTAGGACCAATTTCTGTTTGCTCCATTCTTGTATCACTTTTTCAAGGGCGCAGTTGAAGAGTAAAGGCGAGAGTCTATCTCCTTGTCTAACTCCGACTCGTTGGCTGAACGGTCAGCGTACTGGCCTTCGGTTCAGAGGGTCCTGGGTTCGATTCCCGGCCGGGTCGGGGATTTTAACCTTAATTGGTTAATTCCAACGGCACGGGGCTGGGTGTATGTGTTGTCTTCATCATCATTTCTTCCTCATCACGACGCGCAGGTCGCCTACGGGAGTCAAATAGAAAGACCTGCACCTGGCGAGCCGAACCCGTCCTGGGATATCCCGGCACTAAAAGCCATACGACATTTCATTTACTCCCGTTTTGATTTCAAAGGGATCTTAGGTTTCTCCCATGAATTTAAACTTGGACTTCCTCTAAGCTGGTAATCTCCGTTTTGTCTGTTTTATGATTGCAAGTGTTTTTATGTCTGAACCTTGTTCTTTCAATATTTGGAAGAGTGATTTACGATCAGCTGAATCATAGGCTTTCTTAAAATCAACCGCAGTCCGATCACTTGGCTGAATGGTCAGCATAGTGATCTTTGGTTTAGAGGGTCGAGGATTCGATTCCCGGCCGAGCTGGGGTTTTAATATTGTCTGGCTAATTCCTCTGGCTTAGGAACTGGGTGTATGTGTTTGACTTAGTACACATCTCTTCATTCATACGCAACGTACTACACTACCAACCACCATGAAAAACATACCCACTAGTAGAATATATTCTTTCACATAGGCGCCAGAAAAGGCACTGAGCCGAAAAACTGGGCCAGATGGACGTGTGCGACACAGATCGTACCTGCGAACCCATACAATGCGTAAAAGTCGCAGATTAATAATAATAATAATAATAATAATAATAATAATAATAATAATAATAATATATGCAGCCAGTCCCTGCTATGAATGTTGTGAAAATGTCGCTCATAGGGTCGGTTGGTGCACGCATTTCAGAGGGCTTGGCAGACTGATGTGCAATTGCAACTTCTGGCTCAGTGAGGAAAGCAACGAGAAACTACCTCACCCTTCATTTCCCTAGTACACCTCTTCAGTGACACCTAGGCTATCTATGACAGCTAAGGGTGAACCTGTTGAGGATCCAACCAGCCTTCGGGCTGAATACCCAACATACAACATACAATAATAATAATAATAATAATAATAATAATAATAATAATAATAATAATATTAATATATCTGAATCCAGAGCAATTCTAATACCATACAGTATCTAATCAAGCTTCAAGTACAGAAAAAAAATTAAATGATTTGAGACAGGAAGACATTGACGATATTTCTGTTGCTATCATCGTTGTCGTCTCTATAATACTTTTGCTGTTGACTTATATTTAGGATTTGAGGCTATCAGCTGAGGTGGTAAAAGTATGCTCATTCGGAAGGAGGTACGATCGATTCTCCGTCGTGAAGTTGTGACATTGAGAAACGAGATTGCCATGTGTGTGGTGGTGCATGAACGTGGGGTTCACACATTCTACAATAGCAATGAGTCTCTGCGTTAAGTGTTCAGTCCGAAGGCTGGTTGGATCCTCACACAGCACCGCCAAATGTTCTGAGATTATACGGAAACAGCAAAAACAGATGGCGGTGCTGTGTGAGGTGTACAAGGTATGACGTAGAGTGAGGAAGTTAGCCACTGGGCCAGGAAGTGCTACTGAAGTGAGACTGGCCCTACAAGTGGTGCTCCTCAGCAGTTTCCAGGTTGCCACAGTCATAAACGAAACCGAGACTTCTGTTGACTCTACCCTGTGCCAAGTAGCTGTAGTACCCGTCCTTGACGGGACAATCACATAGCAGGTGCATGATTACATTTTTGTCCACTACTCAGCTTGTTCCCCAGACTCTGAGGCATGCCTCTTCCTGTCAGCGGCTTGTCCCTCGCTTCCTTGCTTTCTGCGGCTCTTGGCCAGTTTCATATTTCTTTTCATTCTTGCTGTTCTTGATTTGATCTCTTCCTTTTCCAGTACAAGAGAAAGCCAAGTATCGTGTTAATATTAACCCTGGAGTCCGACTCGTTGGCAGAACGGTCAGCGTACTGGCCTTCGGTTCAGAGGGTCCCGGGTTCGATTCCCGGCCGGGTCGGGGATATTAACCTTAATTGGTTAATTCCTATGGCACGGGGGCTGGGTGTATGTGTTGTCTTCATCATCATTTCATCCTCATCACGACGCGCAGGTCTCCTACTGGCGTCAAATAGAAAGACCTGCAACTGGCGAGCCGAACCCGTCCTGGGATATCCCGGCACTAAAAGCCATACGACATTTCATTTCATTAACCCTGGAGTGGTCGCATGGGTCTATAGAGCTAATTATCGATTCTTGGACTTTCACATGACTGTCTCTGATATTAAACTTATTTTTCACTGTACCGGAGAAAGGTATAGAACAAAAATCCAAACCAACTGCAAGAGGGATACATCGAGTTTTATTCTCTAGATCCCTTGTGAACCACCCGCTCCTGGTGAAATTTTTGGACAAGTTATAGCTAAGACTCTACTTGACCTTTCGTGAAACTGCGACGCCAAGTTTTATTAAAATCCATTTTCCTCTGCTTTTGTAACAGACACAGACAAACACTGTCGGCAGCCCTGAAGATGGTTTTCCGTGGTTTCCCATTTTCACACCAGGCAAATGCCGGGGCTGTACCTTAATTAAGGCCACGGCTGCTTCCTTCCACTTCCTAGACCTTTCCTATCCCATCGTCGCCATAAGACATATCTGTGTCGATGCGACGTAAAACAAATAGCAAAAAAAAAAAAAAAAAGACACAGACAAATATTAAACTGAACTCGACATAGGTCATTACAATGACGTCAGTATTGTTGTCAGAATACAATATATTAAGCAACTGCAATGCTATAATATGAAATGCTCGATCAAATGGAAAAAGCGCACGTTTCCTCACTTTTAACGAACAGTACTACGCTGCTGTTACGACAGTGTAAAGTTCCAGAGCTGGAAAGACTACTCAGTGCTTTCATTCCTTTCCGCGTTCAGCGTTACTAAATTTTGTGAATTTAGGATACATGTGACCTAAAAAACGGTGTCTTACTGTATTACAGTATGTAATGTCCGATGGAAATTAGCAAATAAAAAAAGTGCGCCTCAACCCAGGATCGAAACCTCGACCTCCTGCACGCTAACAGAAACTCTATCTACTGCACCATCTCTACAGCACGGCTAGCACGTGCTGACAGAGGTAGTTACCCTACATGTGGTTACAGTGTTGCCAGATTGCCACTGTTCAACGCCCTTTTTCTCCTGGATATACTCGCAGGATGAACTTTTGTGAGAGACATTTTTTTATTGCTGGCATGTCAGGAGTCGCGCTGCGACGCCCGAGTGCGCCAATTTCGCTTCACCCTGCATATACAGTGGTGGTCAAAATAATAGAGCCACCTGGCAAAGGTTTAGAATAAAGTGCAAATTTATTACTAGACATGTTTGTACTATGATGGAAACAAAATTTCACGTTGTACAGGAACCATTACAACAGAGTCACATTGTACCACAGTCAGTTATATAGATAACACAACTGAAACTAATCAATAATATTCAAAATAATACCAGACCACAGGGTCAAAAAAATAGAGCCAATTGACACAAATATTTTGTACTTGATCTAAGTCTTATGAAATTTACAGGAATAGTCGTTTTTGCATAGGAGTGCATTAGTACTTCGTGGTGTAACCCTTATTTTTGAGGATTTCCCTGCACCTCTTACCCATAGAGTCGACTAAACGCCTGCATTCGTCGCTGCTGATCGCATACAAGGCTCTCTGGATTTCTTCCCAAAGTTTATCTAAAGACGTAGCTTTTGAGCGGTCAATTCTCTTGTCTACGATCTCCCATAAGTTCTCGATGGATGATGCGTCAGGGGATTGAGGTGGCCACTCTAATACTTCGATATGGTGATATTGAAAAAACTGCCTTATGATCCTTGCAGTATGCTTTGGATCGTTATCGTGCTGAAATTTCCATTTCAGCGGCATTTCCTCTTCAGCATAAGGCAGCATCACATTTGATAAGATGTCGTTGTACATTTCTGCGTTCATTATGCCGTTGATACGGTGTATTGGTCCAAGGCCATACCATGAAAAACATCCCCATACCGTAACACTTCCGCCACCGTATTTCACAGTTTTTAAAGTGTACTTGGGATTAAATACCTGGTTGGTGGGCGGCGCACATAGACTTTTCCGTCTGAGGCAAACCTATTATACTTGGATTCATCGGACCAAAGGATGTTCCTCCATCAAATATTGGGTCTGTGTTCATTTCTCCGGGCGAAGGCCAACCTTTTCCGAACATTAGCTTTTGAAACATGTGGCTCCTGTCTCGCAATGCGCCCATTCAATTTTGCGGATCTCAGTCGTCTTTGAATCGTTGAAGTTGATGGTTGAACATCATTTTTGTCGCTAAACAAAATGGCTTTCAGTCGTGGTGGTGACAAAAATGGGTTTCTTTACTTCCCTAGTGATGAGTCTGTCTACGCGAGGAGTAGTTACACGAGGTCGCCCCCTGTTCCCCACCTGCGGCTTTGTTTGTTTAGCCAGTCTAATGGCGTTCTGGACTCGTTTTCGCGAAACGTGTAAATCTTTGGCTATTTGATTCATGGATATCCCACTTTTGAACATCCGGAACATTACTATACGACCATCATCACTTGTATGCTCTGCTCTGCCCATCTAGAAGAATGTAAACAAAACCAAACATCAGTTTACATACAAAATAATATTGAGTGGAGGTTTGTTGACAAATAATATCGCTAGCCCCCAAAACAACTGCAAAAAATCAATTTGAACGGGACTTCTGTAAAACGGCTCTATTATTTTGACCCATAAGATTCTTACCTTCATACCTCTTTTCGAACGTCTAGCTCAAACGCTTCCTTTCGCACGACTACAGACAGCAGCGACGTCTTCCCTGATATTGTCTAAAAGGGACTGACAACACGGCACTCGTGGAGATTTTGCGAACTAATAGATATCCTAGTTCTTAATCTCGTCAATAGTGGTGGCTCTATTATTTTGACCGCCACTGTATACTGTAGATACTGCATCCATTAAGAAGTTGCTTCTGAAGTAAATCACTCAACTGAACAACCATACTCTCACCAGTACTCAGAGGAAACAAATTGGAAGAATAAAAAAAAAAAAAAAAAAATCTTGTTCTCATCCCGAGGTGGCGCAGCTGCATATACCATTTCAACCACATACCAGCCCTCCTGCCATTCTTAAATTTCTGACAGTACCGGGAATCGAACCCGGGCCCCCGAGGACGGCAGCTAATAACACTATGCGTTTTACGCTACAAAAGCGTACACATGGAACGATGATTATTGTTGTAATAGTACTTACAACTGGGCTATCATCCTCTCTTAACACCGACAAGAGGGGAAACGGAAGAGGTCCAACACTTCGAAGAATGAAGAACAAGAGTTGACCAAGGGAGGTGGATAGGATCTATGATGGCAGAGGGGGTGGGGTTCGACGCTGCCTATGATTGATTAAGAAGAATGGAAGTGAAGAGCGAGACGTAAGTACAGGGGAGTGATGCAATGCTTAGTTTGCGCCCCGTGGTCAACCAGGTTGATAGTCAGTGGTTGTATTGTACAAGAACCAACGCAGAATAGATATCCTGTAATATAAGTGTGCTCACAAGTTCCGGTATGCTCCAGATGTCGTCAGTTTCGGAAGGGCACGCGCCTGGATTCGTAAGGCTTCCGAACCACTGATTACATTGTGTAGCTCCTCCCCCTCCTGCTCTTTTCACGGATCACATCTCTACAATCACATCCAGTTAATTTATTTAATTTCCGTCCAAACTGACCCGTATACAAACAGCTGCTGTTGTGGTAAAGCAGAGTAACAAAGAAGAACTTAACATAATTCATATTGAAAAGGTATTTTGTTACCAGGATAACATTTCTGTAATTCATTCATCTTTACATTCTAGCAATCCACCCCGGCTTCACACGGGAGCAATTTTGGTGATAATAATAATAATAAATAATAATAATAATAATAATAATAATAATAATAATAATAATAATAATAATAATAATAATAATAATAATAATAATAATAATAAGTCTACTTTTTCCGTACCAGCAAATGCTTTTACGTTTTATTAAGACACCAACATGCCAGAATTTTGGCCCACATTAATTCCTTTACTGGCCCGTAAATTTTCCGACGCGAGACAGACGTATTTCAGAACCTTCAAAGAACACAGGTATGAGCTGGAATCGAACCCGCCAACTTGCGCTCAGAAGGCCAGCGCTTTACTATTGTCCCTCAGCAGTTTTCCGCCTGTCGTAAGAGGCGACTAAAAGGGGCCCAGGGGCTCTGAACTTTGGAGCGTTGATTGGCAACCACGGGGCCCTTAGCTGAGTCCTGACATTGCTTCCACTTACTTGTGCCAGGCTCCTTACTTTCATCTATCCTATTCGACCGCCCTTGGTCAACTCTTGTTCTTTTCCGACCCCGACGTTATTAGGTTTGTGAGGGCTAGGGAGTCTTTCATTTTCACGCCCTTCATGGCCCTTGTCTTCCTTTGACCGATATCTTCATTTTTCGAAGTGTCGGGCCCCTTCTATATTTTCCCTCTGATTAGTGTTATATAGAGGATGGTTGCCTAGTTGTACTTCCTCTTAAAACAATAATCACCACCACCACCACCTCAGCAGTTTTGAATTTATAGCGATGAGCCTTACACAGTTTCCTCATAGACGATATTGGTTTTCCACCTGATGCACTACATCCATCTGCCTATGTTCAAGGGGTGCAGTACTTGCTTAGCTTGCAGCGTTTTTCTAACCAGGAACATTCGCAAAATGCCTGACTGATAATGAAATAATAGGGTTGCAACCGTCCGGTTTTGAAGCGAACAGTTCGATTTTAAAAATAATAGTCCGGTGTCCGGCTTCATATTCAAACCGGACGCATCTATCTATCTTAATCTGTTTTCCCTCCAGGGTTGGCTTTTCCCTCGGACTCAGCGAGGGATCCCACCTTTACCGCCTCAAGGGCAGTGTCCTGGCGCTTCAGACTTTGGGTCGCTGGATACAACTGGGGAGAATGACCAGTACCTCGCCCAGGCGGCCTCACCTGCTATGCTGAGCAGGGGCCTTGCGGGGGAATGGGAAGATTGGAAGGGATAGACAAGGACGAGGGAAGGAAGCGGCCGTGGCCTTAGGTACCATCCCGGCATTCGCCTGGAGGAGAAGTGGGAAACCACGGAAAACCACTTCCAGGATGGCTGAGGTGGGAATCGAACCCACCTCTACTCAGTTGACCTCCCGAGGCTGAGTGGACCCCGTTCCAGCCCTCGTACCACTTTTCAAATTTTCGTGGCAGAGCCGGGAATCGAACCCGGACCTCCGGGGGGTGGCAGCTTATCACGCTAACCACTACACCACAGAGGCAGACAACCGGACGCATAATGTCCTATATTACTAAGTTTCTCTTAAAATGATATTTTTAAGCGTAATTAAAAGCATGGATATAGTTGTCGGAATAAATTATTTTAGTATTTAGATTGGCAGCACATTCTGCCTCCCGATGTTCACTTGTTCAGACTGATGCCAGTTTTTCAAATTGCGTATTATCATTACAAATTGTTTTACGTCGCACTGACACAGATAGGTCTTATGGCGACGATGGCACAGGGAAGGGCTAGGAGTGGGAAGGAAGCGGCCGTGGCCTTAATTAAGGTACAGTCGCGGCACTTGGCTGGTGTGAAAATGGGAAACCACGGAAAACCCATATTCAGGGCTGCCGACAGTGGGGTTCGAACCCACTCTCTCCCGAATACTGGATACTGGCCGCACTTAAGCGACTGCAGCTATCGAGCTCGGTTTTTTTTTTCAAATTATACGTTAATTCCTGGGTGATTGCGTTATTAGTACAATACAGTGCCTGTAAGGGAATATTTTAATTTCTATACATTTTGTGTGAATTTCTAAGCAATTCTTTTGTAAGAATTATCACGAAATATATTTAAATTTCCATGTTTTTGTTTCTTGTTTTCATACACTGTATTTATTTATTGTTCTTTTGTCATGTCTTTATATTCTCATTTACGTTCTGCAATGTGAATTACATTAAACGAAGTATCTCTCTTCGGGGATAAATGCCGAGAGAATGTTAAGCGAGTTTTTGGTGTACAGTTGTCAAGAAATATTTTGTTGTAATCCGTTGCTATACTATTGTATTAACGACAATACTTTTCGTTTGATTATCACATGTTGGTTTTGTTTCGATGTTCGACTGGGGAGATTGGGCACATTTTGTAGTGAATATTTGGGATGTTTTATGGGCGGGGCGAAAATTACTCCTGGCCCTCCGGGTCAAGTAATGGGGTGGGTGAAACATCCCTTCTTGACGTGTGCCCTTCCTGTTATTGTGACATATGGAGTATACCGGAAATACCCCTGAAGCCGCACGCTTCTCAGATTAATACCTACTTCCGGCCAGCAGTGATAGATCGCCCTTCCGGCCAATTAGTAGCTCCCCACTTAAAGTGTGGTGTTAGTCTTCACGGACAATCAACTTTCTATTACTGAGGTGACAAGGAACTTCTGCCCACATCTAATTAGAATAGATCTGACCTGAATCACTCAAGACCACATAAACTTAATGGAAGTCTTCCAAGATTGGAGAAGTTTCGGGATCTTTATTTTCTTAACTGGGTGAAGGTTATTCACCTCTGATGATCAGCACGGAATGCATTTTGTACTTGTTCTTTGGCCCGTAACTAGTCTTCAAACTGACATTCTTAACTTAGGGCCATGAAGTGGTGACCACAAGACCCCTACCTGAGTCTCACAGTGTCTTTACTTACTTGTGTACCAGGCTTCTCAATTTCATCTTGCCTATTGAACTCCGCTTCGTCAAGTTGTTAGATTTGCCGAGGCCTGGAAATGTTTTCCAGTTTCACACCCTTCGTGGCCCTTCCCATTCTTCTGCCGATCCTTCATTCTTTGATCTTCCTTTCGACTGAGTTTAAGAGGCGATGTTTATCTAGTTATTCCTCTTGAAACAATCCTCTCATCACCACCACCGCCGTATCTTCTATCTCACAGTTTATTTGATCTAGGCCTACTGCTGCAAATAGGATAATAAAGCAGACCCTCTGTCCTTTCATAGCTTAGTTTCAACGGGATAGGAAATGCGTTGAAATATCAAGCAAATACGCATCAACAAAATGAACTCCCGGAAGCCACCTTTTTATATTACATGTCGTCGGTGAGTACTCAGTAGTTTCCCAAATATCTTTTCTAAGCTTCTAGTTCTTTAGAAAATTACAGGCAGGTACAAATTGCGCATGAGTGAATTATACAACCTCCTCCAATCATCCAATTACTGTGAATACCAGCACAAACAACGAAAGGTTTGGAACGTGGCATTGCATGGGACTGAAGACTGAACCATGGACAATTATTGGTACAGAAGAAAGAAACCGTGAGTGTAAACAATGAGATTGAAATAATAATAATAATACTAATAATAATAATAACAATAATAATAATAATAATAATAATAATAATAATAATAATAATAATAATAATAATAATAATAATAATAATAATAATAATAATAATAATAATAATAATAATAATGTCCGTCTCTGTGGTGTAGTGGTTAGTGTGATTAGCTGCCACCCTCGGAGGCCTGGGTTCGATTCCCGGCTTTGCCACGAAATTTGAAAAGTGATACGAGGTGTGGAACGGGGTCCACTCAGCCTCGGGAGGTCAACTGAGTAGAGGGGAATTCGATTCCCTCCTCACTCATCCTGGAAGTGGTTTTCCATGGTTTCCCACTTCTCCTCCAGGCATGTGCTGGGATGGTGCCTAACTTAAGGCCACGGCCGCTTCCTTCGCTCTTCCTTGTCCATCCCTTCCAATCTTCCCATCCCCCACCAAGGCCCCTGTTCAGCATAGCAGGTGAGGCCACCTGGGCGAGGTACTGGTCATCCTCCCCAGTTGTATCCCCCGACCCAGAGTCTGAAGCTCCAGGACATTGCCCTTGAGGCGGTAGAGGTGGGATTCCTCGCTGAGTCGGAGGGAAAAACCGACCCTGGAGGAGGGTAATAATAATAATAATAATAATAATAATAATAATAATAATAATAATAATAATAATAATATATTTTAGGCCTATTATATTTCTAAAACACAATAGGTTTCCGCAGCTCATAGGTGTATACACTTATTCCTCAGCAATTCTTTACCTTCTGCGTCTTCCTCGCCTCAACCTCTTCTAGCCATACTCTTTCGTATACTATCCATCCACATTTGCCTAAATTTCTGCCGTTTCCTATTAATAATATGTCATTAGTGTGACTATTTCTAGCCAGGTGAGCACTTTTAAGACATAACCTCCGACGAGGGTGGGCGACATTCGCAGTGTATGGGAAACTGCCTGTTATTGTGGTGAAAAAGTGTTGTATGTGGTGTTTGAGTCGCGGGGATGTTGGGGAACAGCACAAACACCCAGTGCCCGAGCCAAGGGAATTGATAATTTAAGAGTAAACTCCCCGACCCGTCCGGGAATCGATCCCGGAGCCCTCTGAGTCGAAGGCCAATACGCTGGCCATTCAGCTAACGAGACAATTTTCTATTGACCTCAGCTATCCAATTTAATACCAACTTGGGAATCTTGGCACCTGTCATCCTTTCCTTGAGTCCAAACCATTTTTAACATTTTTCCTTCAATCACGTTCGACACGTCAAATCAATCAATCAATCAATCAATCAATCAATCAATCAATCAATCAATCAATCAATCAATCAATCAATCAATCAATCAATCAATCAATCAATCAATCAATCAATCAATCAATCAATCAATCAATCAATCAATCCTGATCTTCATTTAGGGCAGTCGCCCAGGTGGCAGATTCCCTATCTGTTGTTTACCTAGTCTTTCCTTAAATAATTGCAAATAATATGGACATTTTTCTTCTCGTAGAAAAAATCTCGGTTTTAATAATTGTTTTGCTTGTTGTCTATTAATTGTCCGTGTTTCTGCTCAACACAGTAAAACACTCTTCTCCACGAAATTGTAGATGAGTCTCTTTGTTCTGTTTAAAGTAGCCTACTAAATTTAATTCCTCAATGATTCTCCTACCCTCACTCACTCAGTAGTTTCTCTCTCAGTTTGAGATGAACTTCTGCCGTCAGCCTCAATTATTGATCCTAAATATTTGAATGTACTGACTCTCTTAATTTCCTCTTTTCCGTTCCGTTCTGCTATGTCTCTTCGGAGACAAATGCCGACAGAATGTTACAAGTAATAATAACAAGAAGCAAGTTTTTGTTTTGTTTTTTCTTGGCCAATAAGTCAACTTTGAAATTAGTAATTAAACATAGCATATTGACTCTGAATCACGCAAGACGAATTTGTGCAGAATTTGTATGCCGTAGTGGTAATTAATTAATTAATTAATTCATTCATTCATTCATTCCTGTCGTAAACGCCAACTTTGGACCACGTCATTTCAATTGGCTACTTCTGGCTTTGATGTCTGCCCAGTATTTCCGCATGCGTCCTCGGTGTCGTTCTTTCCTCTCCTGCGTCCATACCTTTCCTGGTTTTAATTTTGGCTTGTCTCGGAAATCCTGGAACGCTTGAAGTTTCGTCTTAAGTGGGACACGCTCCTGGTTGTCATTACGTGTGATTCCATTTGTTCAAGGTCTCTATCCATCTCAATGAATCAAGCTCCTTTGGTTTTCCTCTGCTGAAAGAAGGTAATGATGCGATTGGTCAGTATTGTTTCATGCATTCGTGTCACATGTCCATAAAAGGTAATTCTTCTTTTCCGGATGGTATCGGTGATCTTCTCTACGCGGGTGTGTAGTTCGTCGTTATGCCGTCTTCTGTACTCCGCACTGTCTAAGATCTTCTTCAAAATCTTACTTTCTTTGACCTCCAGTTTCTCGATCAGGCCGTATTTTGTTCATTACAAGACATTCTGAAGCGCATAAGATCTCTGGACGGATAACACTGCAGTAATGCCTCAGCTTTGCTTTGAAAGATATGGAGCTATTGTTGCAGACGCCCTTGGTTAAATGGTACGTCATTTCCACTTTGTTCATCCGTAATGTAAAGCCATCTTTCTCTGACAAGCTTGGTGTTATCAGTTCGCCCAGATAATTGATCTTATATAATCGTATAACTTTTCCTTGTCTCACTGTGAGTTCTCTGGGTGCCAGCTTGATATTGGTTTAAAAACAAATTGTTTTCTCAAAAGAGATGTGGAAGCCTGCCTTCGCTACTTGTGTTTTAAGCTGAAAAACCTGTTCCATGGCTGTGTTTAAGGAATTGGACAAAATTGCAAGATCATCCGCAAAGGCTAGGCAATCAGCATAAAACGTGTTGGCTTTTGCACCCCAGCCTGACTCCGATTTGAACACCTTGATTATTCCACTCTCTGCGCCACTCCAGGATGACCTTTCCAAAGACACAGTTGAAGAGAAGAGGTGATAGTCCATCTCCTTGCCTAACTCCTATCTTGAATTCAAAGGCGTCTGAAATGTCTCCGCTGATCGTCACCTTCGAAGTGGTGTTGGTCAATGTTTGTTGGATGATTGTTCTGGTTTAGTTGTCTAGGCCAAATTCCTTTAAAATTCCTATCAGGGTGGTACGATCTATCGAATCATAAGCCTTCTTGAAATCTATGAATAATAATAATAATAATAATAATAATAATAATAATAATAATAATAATAATAATAATAATACTGAAGCATTCTACCCTCGCTGCTACAGTGCTATTGAACAGGCGGTTGCACTTAACCCGTTTTACAGTCTATCATCATAGATTGAGTATTGGAATGCTAGAGATTGGATAAAACGTGCAGGTGTTGCAGAAAGCCAGATAAGACCATTTTATCAGTTGACGAAATGTTATCAGAATTCCCATTGCATTGTCTATACACTCAACATTAGGCCCCCGTATAATCCTCGTGAGACTTATAGTGATCATTTCAATGAAGACTGTTCTCTGATTTTCTATTGGAGTTGGTGACGTTGATTCATTTCAGAGCGTAGCCGCACTGTGATCAATGAACATCAACTGTGTTCTCCAGGACAAATAAGTGAAAGCGATATGAAACTCATATCAGGTACCCATGGTCTCAAACGACTCTCCCAACTTATTTGTATCATTTTCCTCACTTCGATCATTTCTATCCAGATTCCCACTATGAACACTTATTCTCTTCCGACCCGCATGGTTTCGTATTAGGTTTGTGAGGATTAGGAAACTTTTCATTTTCATGCTCTGCGTGACCTTTCTCATTCTTTATGCGATACCCGCATTCTTCGAAATCTCAGATTTCTTTCTCTCCTGAATAGTGTAGAGGTATAATTGTTTATCTTCGCCATAAGACCTATCTGAGTCGGTGCGACGTAATGCAAATTGTAAAGAAGCGAAAAAACAACAACAACAACATATAATTGTATTCTTGCAGTTGTTTCTCTTAAAACAATAATCAGAACCAGTTTTATGTTTGGGTAAAATCTGGTGTCTCATTGTATCTCTCTTAAATTTTTTACAGATAGGTCTTAAGGCGGCAATGGGATAGGAAAGGCCTAGGAGTGGGAAGGAAGCGACCGTGGCCTTAATTAAGGTACAGCCCCAGAATTTCCCTGGAGTGAAAATGGGAAACCACGGAAAACCATCTTCAGGACTGTCAACAGTGGGGTTCGAACCTACTATCTCCCGGATGCAAGCTCACAGGTGCGCGCCGCTAACCGCACGGCCAACTCGGCCGGTGATTTTAATTGATACAAATAGTTTGTTGGAATACAAAGTGCAAGTAATGACAAGATCGTGAATGTGAAATCCATATTTACAATCAATCACTACAGTGTTTTGTCGGTATCCAGTATTACGCAACGACGGTAAAATAACACAGTGTTTCCTGTTCGTATGGAAGTCTACAAAAACACTGGATATTACGCTCAGTATAAAATAATAAGACTGAAGAGCTTTAATCCTAGTTCTGTAGTTCAGAAATCATGAATGAGATGGGCATATTTTCCCAGCTTGGCACAGTTTTCTACGTATCTGGTTGTCCATGTGAAACTTCCAAGTGGAGATGCACCTCTAAATTGAGTTTAATGCAGTACTTATTTTTTTTAGGTTCACCATGGTTGAAAATCCGCTCTCACATAGATATTTTGTTGAAAACGGTATCAAACTTGATGGCAAGGTGAGCGATATGTGGAAACTCGTTCAGTCTCTGCGATCAAGTTTAAAAGAAAGGTTTTTCCAACTACTTTGAAATTATATGACCAACTTGCCACGTGATGAGTGTTGTCTAAAATTACGACGAATGAAAGTATCTTGTAGGCTGTGACCGAATCGAGAAGGACAAAGTTAAAACTTCACTGCAGCTTTATGACACATTAAGTTTAAAGCTATCTTAGCTTTATTTTCATTTATCATTTTCCAATTTACCCTGTGAAATTCGCGCTCGTACCCCTAGGGGTATGCGTACCACATTTTGAGAACTACATGTGTAATATTAATGTTTATCAGTCTTAAGGCCTTGGGACATATTTATCACATACATATCGTCTCGGCACAGTAGGTGAACCTCTAGATAAATGCGCCCTCAGCCAGTTTTAGCTAGGTTTCACTATTCTTCAGTTTATTACGTTGTAAAGCAAGTATGGCTTTTTGGCTGTATGGTCAGCGTTGGGACCTTCATTTCAGAGGATCCCAGGTTCGATTCCAGGCCGTGTCGAGGTTTTGATTGCATATCGTTCATTCCTCTGACTCGGGGATTGGCTGTTTGTGTTCGTCTCAATATATACGAGGTACCTTCTACACACTAACCACCACAGAAATACGCAATAGTTATTACATCCCGTTAGTTAGCCCATCTTGTGGTCGTGATCATCAAGGCGTCACCGAGCTCGATAACTGCAGTCGCTTAAGTGCGGCCAGGATCCAGTATTCGGGAGATAGTGGGTTCGAACCCCACTGTCGGCAGCCCTGAAGATGGTTTTTCGTAGTTTCCCTTTTTCACACCAGGCAAATGCTGGGGCTGTACCGTACCTTAATTAAGGCCACGGCCGCTTCCTTCCCACTCCTAGCCCTTCCCTATCCCATCGTCGCTATAAGACCCATCTGTGCCGATGCGGCGTAAAACAACTGAAAAGAAAAAAGCATCAGGGCGTCAAGATTTATTGTCTAACACCGTGGTTAGCCAGTTCGAGTCCGAATAATGGCTGCCAGGATATATTTTGTGCCAAAAGCCTGAGTTCAATTCAGATACAAACCTCTCCGCAGTGTTCATATGGAGCTAGAAAATTATAACGCTGGTGATGGTGGTTCGTCCGACGAATGGAGACGTTAAGAATTGAACAGACTCCTTGTTACTCGAAAGAAGTAGGCTATGTACCGACACTGGGTTTCACCCTCTCCCTACCTCATTCTCTCTCTCTCTCTCTCTCTCTCTCTCTCTCTCTCTCTCTTACACACACACACACACACACACACACACACACACACACACACACACACACACACACACACACACACACACAGAGTGAGAGAGATGCGCAGTTCGCCCATGAACGTCAATTAGCAAGACCGGCATCAGGGCTTTCCGGAAGCTACACATCAGTCAATCCCTTCACATAGGTTGACATCAGAAAGGGCATCTGGCTGTAAAACTGGGACAAAATCACTTGAAGAACCTTCCCAAGAAATATGGGAAAAAACGGCCAGGAAGAATTATAAAAAGAATTAGGTGAAGATTGAATTCAAGACCTCTAGAAGCTGATACTTCGTCTCAAAATTTTTCAAATTCCTGTTGGAGAAAGGTACCCACGACATTACAAATGAATCTCGCACGACTTTACTCTATTGGCTGTGCTGCCTAACACTTACAATTATTATGCTGATAAACAATGTTATTTTACATTTCTCCTTGAGAAAGTCAACTTATCATAAATATGTCTTGCCATAAAATGTGTGACGTGATGTTGCCTGGCAGTCTTGCAGGCTGTGATGTGCAGTACCGATGGATGGCCATGACATGGCCTGTTCAGCTCTCCAGGTACTGTTGCTAGGTAACATCACGTCACACATATTATTGTACGACACTATTTCGTTACACAAATTTTCGGATGACCCCCAGCTCTAACAATAAGGCATGTTTATGTCAATATTAATATGCGTGTCTAAACCCATAACAACGTCTATCCTGTAAAATGTGTTATTTCTCGCATCATACATCACCTTGGGGCGTTATTTAATCTACTGTAGAGATGACCCAATAACCGCACCCTCTAACACAAATAGACACGGCTGTCATTGGTGAGGAGAGTTCGGTGAAGATTTGATTAATTATGGGCTTTGGGTCCATCTCTGTTGCACCGGAAGTGGACTCTCTCATGATAGATGTCGTTGCTAATTACGTCCACGTGTAGACCCTCGCGTGCCAAATTACTGGAACAAAATGGTTTGGTGTTCAGGTGAAGGTATAAGGTGATTGATGATATATTGCCCGCTTAAGAACAATGCGTGCTCGATTATGGGAACGGGAACACTTGGAACAGGACAGAACTATGGCAGAGCAGCGAGTAAACATGCAATTATTTTCTTTTTTAAAGAAAAAGCTCTCCAGAGCTCCTCCATGGCCGCACCACCAAAGACGTGTCAGCTGGTGTTTGTGTTATTTCATCTGAGACTCTTTGTATTCTGATTGCGTCGTTGATGGCTCGGTGGCAGGGAAGGGGAATTTTGAAGCCATCAAGTTAGCAGTGTCACCGTGTGTTTGCACGGATTCGGAAACGCTTCAGACGAGATGCGCCCACACTTGTACGTGGTTACGAGTCTTAAGAATGAACACAGAAGCAGGAAATTCTAATTCCGATGTGAATAAATTTGTACACGAAGCGGCTAGACCTGCATTGTGAGAAATGGGTACTGACGAATATTCGTATAGGGATTTAAAAAGGAGAACCGAGAGGAGCTGGTGACCATGTTCCTAAAGAAAGAGGATGCCACAACTACACAGAAATGCTCATACTCCTGCTCGGAAAAGGGACAAACTTTTCTGGCTTTCGTGGAAGAGAAAAATACAGAGCATGAATTAATCTGTCTTGTAAAAGTGGGGGGAACTCCGAATGTTATATTTCGCTGTTTTCGGCTATTCTGGAACCACTTCCACAAATAAATACCAAGTGCTGCTTAGTTATCTTACATTTTGAGACCTGACCTTGAAAAACGATACAAGTGCCACATTTTATCCCTTTAAGAACGATATACATGCCGCGTCCAGTAGCCAGTAAAGGATATAAATTATGCTCCGCATGGCTCAAAAAGCTTTCGTTGGATAGTTTCCAAGAGAACGATACAAGTGCCCGCGCCATCTAACAGCGGCTAGAATAAAGAAACATTTAAAGTAGTTGCCGGTACTGTGGAGACTTCTTTGATGTTGCTGCTGATGCTGGTAAGAGTAGCAATACTGCAAAGTTCCAGATCTGCAAGGTGTCTTGAATTAGGGTCACCGGGCGAGTTGGCCGTGCGCGTAGAGGCGCGCGGCTGTGAGCTTGCATCCGGGAGATAGTAGGTTCGAATCCCACTATCGGCAGCCCTGAAAATGGTTTTCCGTTGTTTCCCATTTTCACACCAAGCAAATGCTGGGGCTGTACCTTAATTAAGGCCACGGTCGCTTCCTTCCAATTCCTAGGCCTTTCCTCTCTCATCGTCGCCATATGACCTATCTGTGTCGGCGCGACGTAAAGCCCCAAGCAAAAAAAAAAAAAAAAAAAAAAAATAGGGTCACTTCTGTAGTTCCCAATATACAGTCGAACCTCGAAATCTCGAACCTATATTACTCGAATTACCGAGCTCGATAGCTGTAGTCGCTTAAGTGCGGCCAGTATCCAGCATTCCGGAGATAGTAGGTTCGAACCCCACTGTCGGCAGCCCTGAAAATGGTTTTCCGTGGTTTCCCATTTTCACACCAGGCAAATGCTGGGGCTGTACCTTAATTAAGGCCATGGCCGCTTCCTTCCAACTCCTAGCCCTGCCCTGTCCCATCGTCGCCATAAGACCTATCTGTGTCGGTGCGACGTAAAGCAACTAGCAAAAGAAAAAAAAAATACTTGAATTTGTAGTATCTCGAAGAAACTTAAATTTGTCGGCCGTTCGTCCTGTCCTTCACGTGTATTTATTTCTCTATTGCTCGAAATTCAGTCGCACGAATTTCTGGATTCTCGAAGCAAACATTTCCTCCCTTGAAGCAAAAAATGCTCAACTCGAATTTTGTGCAACATTAACTCTGCAATCCGGAATTTGTGGTTTATGAGGAATAGTTAACAAGTAAAGAAAGGGTTACAGTGATGCTGGGAGCTAACACGACGGGAACCGAAAAACTAAAATTTCTTGTGATCGAAAAATCGCTGTTTCTCGGGGGTGAATTAATTACCGGTCGCGTAGGAAAGAAACCCCCGAAGTCACGGATGACAAGCTGCATTTACGAATCTCGGCCGCGTTGTATTGAGGAGAAGTTTCAACGTGAAGGGAGGAAATGTTAACCGTAACAAACAAAAGAGACTTACGAATTTTGTTCCGAAGGTGGTAATGGAGGTATGTTTCTTGTTTTACTACAGTATTTACTGTATCCTGTCGTCTGAAAAGTTACTATTATACGTGTAATAATGAAAATCTACAACCTGTTTTCCAGTCTTTCACCGGGTCAGGGATGGAATGAATGAAACATATATAGGCTGTTATTACAATGGGGTCGCCACTCCCAAGGTGATTTATTAATGAGTGATAAATGCTATGAAATAATAATGGTGAGTGTTGCTGGAATGAAAGATGACCGGGAAAACCGGAGTACCCGGAGAAAAACCTGTCCCGCGTCCGCTTTGTCCAGCACAAATCTCACATGGAGTGACCGGGATTTGAACCACGGTATTCAGCGGTGAGAGGCCGACGCGCTGCCGTCTGAGCCGCGGAGGCTCTATACGTGTAAAGTAAAATAGAGTTTGTTTGTATATTTTAAGTACTGTTAAAAGTAATATATTCAGTATAATCCCGTATGTACATATGATTCAATTATGTGCTATACATGTTCAGAAACGATATTCTCTATATCTCGACATTTCGATATATCGAAATAACATTTAGTTTCCGAGGTGATTCGAGATATCAATTTTCCACTGTGTATAGTACATAATATTTCCAAAAATATTGACTTTCTGATGTGAACTTTCAAGAATTAAAAATGTATAACTTACACAATACTTGGCGTAAATCACTGAAATCGGGTGGCGTATATCATATTAGATGCGAGAGCTCAGGGGAAAAAATACAGAGATCTAGTAGCACAATTTTATGTTCTAGATGGAACTTCATACTTTTTTAATGTGGTGCTAAACTTTTGACCGGTACTGTAATCACAAGTCGTCTCATGGTTCTAATTTTATCATCCCTTGGTCGCCCCCTTTCAGTCACCTCTTACGACAGGCAGGGGATACCGTGGGTGTATTCTTCGTCTGTGTCCCCCATGCACAGGGGGCATCGTGAGGAGCATTCGAAGGCTAAGTCTTCAGCTGAAGTCATATCTGTGTCGTGAGTTAGATTCGCTGTGCTTTTATTTTTGAAAACTGTACATGAGAGCGTTGTTTCAAGTCATCTTGATCTAACGTAAGTGACTGGTTTGGTTTTTTGTGTCCCACAGTGTATGACAGAATTTGTTCATGAGCATGTAAGTGTCTGGAACATGAAATGCACACGCTTGCTGCGGCCCTTATTTCGACAACACTAGATGGCATCTGGTCATTACATTGTATTTTCTGTGATAAGAGCAAACGGGGCAAAACGATCAGTGAAAGGGATCATTTACCCCAAGGCATCATCATGCTCTATTATTATTATTATTATTATTATTATTATTATTATTATTATTATTATTATTATTATTATTATTATTATTATTATTATTATAGTAGAGTCTCGAAACAGGGCGTGATGGCACAGCGCTCAAGCTGCTTCTCCTCTCACTAAGACGAACCGGGTTCGATTCCTGTTTAAAGCATTTGACCGGGCAAGTTGGCAGTGCGTTTAGGAGCACGCAGCGGTGAGCTTGCATCCGGGAGATCGTAGGTTCGAATCCCACTGTCGGCAGCCCTGAGAATGATTTTCCTTGGTTTCGCATTTTCACACCAGGCTAATGCTGGGGCTGTACCTTAATTAAGGCCACGGCCGTTTCCTTCCCACTCTTAGGCCTTTCCTATGCCATCGTCGCTATAAGACCTATCTGTCTCGGTGCGACGTAAGGCAAATTGGAAAAAAATTGATTAATGCAGTTGAGATTTTCGAGATGAAGTGTCACGTCTGACGGTTTGGGTTATACCTGGCTTATAATGGCCAGATTGAGTTAAGTAGGTGCCGCATTGACAATGTGTCATCGGTGGAAAGTCCACGCTATACAGTGTTATGAGTTATGACTGAGAGCAATAGACAGATAGCAGCGCAGCTGTGCTGTGCTAGTTTCAGAACATATCTTTCAAGACAGGTAGAAATTTCCCCATGCAAGTCACTTTTTACACTGTGCGTAGCGAAGATTGGATTATTGTCAAATGTGCAAACAATGGGCTCATGAACAAAGTACTGGAGTGGATGCTGATGACGATGAGTTATTTTGTGATAGGCCTAATAGAAAAGGATTTCTACAAAGCCGTAGGAAGTTAAATATGTGATCTTGAAAACAATATTTTAACATTTTATTTTTACACTTTGTGATGAATAAATGGACAAACCAATTTCTGAATTATTTAATTTTGTATAACTTATAATTTTATGTTTTTAAAAAATTGTATTTGTTCGTGGCGTCGACCTCTGCAGATCTTTTGCCACTACTTTCGCCATATGATAGGGACCTGTGTGTAAGTGTAATTGCGGAAGGCAATTTTCTGCTGAATGTGAGGAAAGGAACGTTAATGACCACACGAACCCCTGACCCGGCCGGCAATCGAACCCGGGGCCGCCGCTTGACAGGCGGACGCGTTGCCCCCCACACACCACGGGGCCGGACTAATTTTATATTACTCTGCTATTCCCAGATATTGAATAAATTATTTTAAACATATGGCAAAGAGCATACATCGTTGTAGTAAATCTTAGGCAAGCAAAGATATTGAACTATCTAAGAAAAAGAGAGATCACATTGCCCCAAACCTCGGGGAAAAATGATCCTTTGAACTAAATTCGTGTATGGATATATTCTGTGTTATGTTTACGTTATAAAATTCCAAAATAATCTCAGTAAGAGGTAATATGTGTACCTAAACATATATGTAATTGTCTTTAACCTACTGTGATATTCCTGCACAATACGTACACATTTACCTTCAAGGGATCGTTTTACCGTGGTCTCCCCTGTGTACATGCATACGATAATAACCACGTGGTTCTATAACTTTCCAAAAAGCAATCACGACATTAGCTACCCCCATCGCCACTTATTTCATTATGAGTCTTCGGAAATAGGAAAAAGTAGTTAGTGGGACGTACAAACCATTATTATTATTATTATTATTATTATTATTATTATTATTATTATTATTATTATTATTATTATTATTATTATTATTATTATTATTATTATATACATTCGTTTAGCCCCTTAAGGAGCACGTGGAACCAGTAAATAGCACTGGTATTCTTCATCTTCTTGTTCTTCTTATCTTCCCAGTTCAAGTTTTTCTCAGATGGATTCTTGGGTGCAAATTTATGGCTGTTGATCTTTTGTCTGTATGTACTCCTTGTGGTTGCCATTGGATCAACGTCGACTTCTGCGAGGTCCTTTCGTGCATCCACTAGCCAGCGAGCTTTGGATTGTCGGTTTCCATTGATAATAACAAATATTTTCTTAGTCAGTCGTGAGTCATCCATTCGTGCTAAATGTCCATAAAATTTCATACGCCGTTTGCGTGCGACTGAAGTGAATCGCTCAGTTAATGCGTCGAGTTCTTCCGAGCTTTTTCGCATCTATTTACCCTCTTGAAACTTGGGCCCGAATATCTTCCTCAGTACCTTGTAACCATTTTTGATGATAATAATAAATAAAAATCATGAATAATAATATATAAATAAAATTACTCAAAAACTTGATAAAATTAATAAACATAATTAATCGAACTGTCCGTAATATGGGCGCCAGAGTTCACCAGAATGGATCCCTCGAATTTAGATAAGAGCATGATAAACTTTATATCCCAGGGCGTGTACATAATGCTGCGTACTGGTACATCTGCTGCAGGCCTTACCTAACCTCCTGAAAACGACTAATTAGGTAGGAACTGCACCTAGGTTCATCAATAACACTGATTCTAAAATAGCTAACTATATTCTGAACAAATTCCGTGCATGAGCACCTCATCAACATACAACATTATACATATAATACACACATAAAATATTGCTGGAAGACTCCATATTTACAACAACAACAATAATGAAAATCGTGGGAAAACGAAAGCGAGAATTAAGCTACCATTTGTAGATAGTCCGATGAACAATGTACATATATGAAGATAAATACCCTTCACTGTCTCTATATCAATTCGACTTACCGATTCTCATAATCGGCAGTTATCACATCACACAGACACTGTACCTTGTACTACTGTGTTCACATATTTTAACACTTGTTGTAAAGATATATACACACGTCTGTCGATCCTCAACATAAACTATGGAAAGTCTGAGATAGCTTTCACCAACATATAATGCTAGGCCGCCACAAGTGCTACAATACTTAATGCGCAAGCACTCTCCACTATCAGCCACTTTCCATGAACATAACAAGACTACGCTCCACGAACGTTTGAAGTCCAGTCCATTGCAGCCGTGTCACTCCAGTACCGTGTATCAGCACTACTTCCTTCTCGTACAGTGCGTCAGTTGTAGTTCTCTTATACAGTGTCACTGGTTGTAGTTATCTTCCTTCTCGTTCCTTTACAATCACCCTAGTTACCGCCGTATGATCAACCT
This sequence comes from Anabrus simplex, assembly GCF_040414725.1. Lineage (NCBI taxonomy): Eukaryota > Metazoa > Arthropoda > Insecta > Orthoptera > Tettigoniidae > Anabrus > Anabrus simplex. The sequence continues at coordinate 231,764,344 of NC_090267.1, read as the reverse complement.
TTATAGACATCAACATCCCCCTCCTCTCAGACGATACGTCTGGATTGGTCCTTGCCCACCAATCATGAGTGATCTCTAGTCAAGACCCAGCCCTGAACTCATACTTGGTCTCAAGACAATAACAAACGCTCGGGTATATCATATGAGTCATACGAACTTCCCTAATACAACAACAAGCTCATCTCATCAGGCTGGGATATATACATGACTCATTGAATATCCCGACACAAGTACATCACAACAAACACTGGGGTAGCCACATGACTCAACCAAATTACCAGAGTTATTACAGCAATGTTGTCCCACTCCTGCAAAACAAATTACTCATACCTACATATGTGGATATCTTCCAGCTTACCAATATAAATGGCAAAATATACAAATGAAATACTGATAATAATAATGATAATAATAATAATAAATCGAATACTGACAATAATATCTCTAACTTCTACATATAATTAGGGGGTGTGATATATGTACTATCACAACCTGTCGTTCAATTTTCTCAATGTCCTTGATGTTAATGGTAAGTGCTGATGTCTCAGTTGCGTAGAGTGCCTCAGGGAGGACAACAGTGTGGTAGTGTCGGAGTTTGGCTTTTGTGGACATTGATTTCTTATTGTAGAAGTTCCAGGTGATTAGGTATGCTTTACGTAGTTTTTCTGCGCGCATTTTGTTGGCTGCTTTTTCATTGCCTGAATCACCAATAATTTCACCCAAGTACTGGAATTGTTTGACTTGCAAGATGTTGCCGTATTTGGTCGCTAGTGATGTTAGGTGTGTGTACTTGGAGTCCATGTATTGCGTTTTTTCATAAGAGATATGGAGACCAGTTTTGATTGCAATCTCGTGAAGCTTCTCGATGGCGTGCCTGGCTTCTTCGGGAGTCCGGGTAATTATTGCTAGATCGTCAGCAAAGGCAAGGCATTTAATGTTAATCCGTTTACTTTTCGTTCCCATGTTTATTGCGGGTACTTCTTTCTCCCATGTTTTAATGACCTTATCCAGTACTAGGTTGAACAGAAGTGGGAACAATCCATCACCTTGTCTAACGCCTGTTTTTATTTCAAAGGGTGCAGAGATTTCACCCATGAACTTCACCTTAGAGGTTGTATCTGTTAAGGTTTGTTGGATTAACGTGACTGTTTTGTTATCAACACCGTATTCTCGAAGGACATTGAACAGGGTACCATGGTCTATTGAGTCGTATACTTTTTTAAAATCTACGAAAGTGACCACTGTGCGGTTTGACTGGCGGTGTTGGAGTATCATCTTCAGGTTCCAGATCTGTTTCACGCACGATCGATGTGGACGGAAGCCCACCTGGTATTCGCCGATCTTATCTTCTGTCTGTTGTTCCAATCTGGTAAGCAGAGCACGTGAAAGAATTTTGTATGCTATTGGAAGAAGAGAAATACCTCGGTAGTTGTTTGGATCCATCTTGTCACCTTTCTTATGAAGTGGATGGATCAGGGCAGTTTTCCAATTAGTGTTATTATTATTATTATTATTATTATTATTATTATTATTATTATTATTATTATTATTATTATTATATCGTAACCATGACGACCGAAATATATTTGCAGTGGTGGTGGTTATGGTTTTTGTTTTAAGAGGAATTATAATACTAAGAAGAGGGGGAAAATGGAATGGGTCCGACACTTTGAAAAATGAAATTATCGACCATGGAAGACAAGGGACACAAAGGACGTAGAAATAAAAGACTCCCTAGGCCTCGACACCTAATACTGTACCGTCGGGTCGGAAAAGAATAAGAGTTGACCAAGAGAGGTCGGACAGGATAGATGAAACTGAAGAGCCTGGCACAAGTAAGTAGAAGCAATACCAGTACTCAGGTAAGGGCACCTCGTCACCCCCCCCCCCCCGCCTCCTCAAGTTAAGAGTTCCTGCGGCCCATTTAGTCGCCTCTTACGACAGGCAGAAGATACTGTGGATGTCACTGTTGATGGACTAAGCGATAAAGATCGAATAATGTGTGATAGTGTGTGATACGCCGTGGGTTTGCATTACCTATGATTAGTACCACCACGAGAGTGGCACCAAGATGATACGTGGCCCGTGATTAGTTCCAGTATGTGAGGAACGCCATGGGTCTGCTTTGCTTGCGAATGGTGCCCTTATGTAAAGAGCACCATGGGTCTGTGTTGCCTGCGAGGGGTGCCATTATGTGTGATATACCATGGGTCTGAATTACCTGTGATTAGTACCACTATGTGAGGAACACCATGGTTCTGCTTTACCAGTGATCATTATTATTATTATTATTATTATTATTATTATTATTATTATTATTATTATTATTATTATTATTATTATAAGGGGCCGGTGACCTGGATTTTGGACCCCTTTTTATAACAAGCATCATCTCAGAAAAGAAGGCATTGTGGATTGGATCCATTGATTGTTTTGGATTCATGGCTATTTTTTTCATCATCATTCGTTTTGTATTCCAGTCAGTGGATACATTTTGAAGGTTTAATCATCGTTTAATTTCGTTGCAACTTGTACCATTAGGGGCCGATGACCTAGCTGTTAGGCCCCTTTAAACAACGAACATCATCATCATCATCATCATCATCATCTCCGCACGACGGCATAACCAATCGAGCAGATATTAAGGACGATCGTTTTGCCCCGGAGAATCATTTTTACCTGGTATCCCCTATATATACATAATCCTTTATTTAGGAAACTGACTGTCAACGTGCTTACCATAAGGCACAGCGTTGTCATATTGTTATCTATTTAAGGAGTGTACATGGCTCCTTAAATGAAGCAAGGACGCACGCACAGCCGCCTCGGTAATCGTGGCTAGGTAGCTGTTCTTCAGAACAACTCTCTTCCGTAACTCAACCAACATCCCTGATATGGTATCTCTTGAGCCCACTAACAATCCATAAAGGATGACGGAGCTTACGTGGTGTTTCTCCGTGATGTAATTGGATATTGAAATCAATTGCCGGCTGTTGTTCGCTTGATTCTAATCGCACTGTAGGGTCTAATATTACTCAACGATCTCTCTGTTTATCGATGGTTAGAATATCTACTCTTCTTGTGCTATAATTTTCAGCTAAGCAATTCAAATCTTCGTATACCTTCCACCCGTCATCTCGAAGGGCTTTTTCAATAAGGCTGGGAATTGTGTTATAGCGAATATTCCCATAGCTGTCTATAGTACTACAGGCGACAGTGAGCCGAATGGACAGTAGCCGAGATAATGAAGAAGACTATCGAAATGAGAAAAACAGCATAAAGGAACGACCTCTCAAGAATGAAGGGAAAGAGAAATCGTAGATGGTGGCAGAGGCGAGAGGACCAGGCCTCGAATGCCCTAATATCGCAGAGTTGAAAAAAAAAGATGATGGCCTGCTCTGTCATTACAATGACTGACTGTTGTTTATTAAGGTGTGTTTGGTCTCTTCTGTTCATCATTTCTAGTGAATCGTATTACTGCTGCGGTTACAAATCTAACCCGTCAACGACGAGTACGCAACGCCTAGTTTCTTCTTCTTCTTCTTGTTGTTATTTAATAGGGACGGGTTTTGCTATCGATTTGGCCAAGTTTTACGGCCGGATGCCCTTTCTGACGCCAACCTTTTGTGGAGGGATGCATTTTCTATTACATATTTCTGTGGTGGTTAGTTGTGTGGTGTGCTATGTGTAGATGAGACGAACACAAATAGCCAGTCCCCGAACCACCTAAAATCCTCGGCTCGACCGGGGATCGAACCCGAGGCCCTTTCAACCAAAGGCTATTACACTGAACATTCAGCCAAGAATACGGACCAGCTAGTTTCTAATATACGTCGTCTAAGAAGTTATTCCTTCCAAGAAGATTAATTACCGGGAAATGTTTTACAGTTGTATCACTATGTCAATATGTTTGAACAGCTTTAGATAAGTAAGAAGAGTTTCGTCAGTTTTTGTAAATAATCTGGAAAATCCGTAATGCAACTTACGTTATCGGATCTTTGTTCTCATTCCGCAGTGTGAACCATTCTTATCAGGTGAGACAACCGTAAACAATGACATAAGCTTCTGAGAACTATACTTGATTCTCCAGTCTGCCACGAATTAACTACAAATAGCTGCCACTGAGGAATAAGAGAATAAAATGCTATTTACCTATTAATAATAATAATAATAATAATAATAATAATAATAATAATAATATTTGCGTATGGAGCCTGTTGGATCACGCACTGCTTTTATGATTCGCCTTTCTCCGTGGGCTCTCTTACTTTCTTTAGACCACCTGGTTCCTGATCTCCTTGGAACTTCATTCTCTGGCTGTATTACTCATCCGTTTACTTTTTTACGGAGTAGATTTCTGTCTAATATTTCTGACATATCTCTCTGGGATGTTTAAAGGTCCTTTTTGACTTCTTGGATCCACGGTAGACTCTTCAATTGTCTGCTGTATGTCATGATGTTATGTGTAAGCCTTGTTGTTGGAAGTCTTTGAACGTGTCCATAAAATTTTCAATTTTCGTTTCCTAATATCTTCTGCCAGGTTGGACAGTTTCTCTGTCGCTTATTATTATTATTATTATTATTAGATGTGCAACCCCCTGTGGGTCGGGGTGGCATAATGACTAATGAGGAAGATATGGAAAGAGTTCGAAAAACCCCCAGCCTGTCAATGAGCATGAAGAAAAGAAATAGATGGATTAGACATGAGAGTTTACTAGCCTTCATCCTGGAAAGGCTCTGTGGAAGAAAGAAATTGTAGGAGGAGGCCTAGACTGGAATGCATTGCTCAAGTGGTGGAGGAGCTGGGATGCCAATCTTATGTAGAACTGGAGAGAATGGCACAAAACTGGAACCTTCGGAAAGCTGTTGCCAACCAGCCTTAGGGTCGTAAACTTTAGTAGTAGCCCCTGACTGTTCTAAGAGGCGACTAAAAGGGGGACCAGGTGTCCTCAGCGTGGGTTGTTGGCCACTGTTCCAGTAGCTTTTTCTTGTGTCCAGTTTCTCACGTTCATCTTCCTACCCCATTTCCCTTGATTTTCTTTCGATGAGAATGATATTAGATTTGCAAGCCCTAGGTAGTCTTGCATTTTCACGTCCTTCCTGCCCCTTTCCATTTTTTTGCCGATACCTTCATTCTTCTAAGTGTCGGGTCTCTCCTATTCTATTTCTAATTAATGTTAAGAGAGGATGGCTGCTCAGGTTTACTTCATCTTTAAAAAATGATCACCACCATCACAAATTAGATGTGTGAATTTCCCCTGTTTCACTGGAGACAAATATATTCAATCTCCATGCACTTGAGTATATTTGTATGTACAGTACATATAATAACATGAAGTTCCCAGTAGGTGGAGTTGCCATAACTCAGATGTCCAAAACCAGGACACTGTTGCAATTTAAGAGTCGAAAACTAGGTCATGATTTGCGTTTTGGTATGACCGAGGATTTATCATAAGAAAATATCATCAATATCATTTAACAGCGATATCGTATACATGAATTTATACTGCACTAAGCATTTGTATTTAAAACGTCGAGATCCTGACACAACAACAAAATAGAACCATTAAAATGGAAACTCAAGATCTTTTTTTTTCTTTTTGCTAGGGGCTTTACGTCGCACCGACACAGATAGGTCTCATGGCGACGATGGGATAGGAAAGGCCTAGGAGTTGCAAGGAAGCGGCCGTGGCCTTAATTAAGGTACAGCCCCAGCATTTGCCTGGTGTGAAAATGGGAAACCACGGAAAACCATTTTCAGGGCTGCCGATAGTGGGATTCGAACCTACTATCTCCCGGATGCAAGCTCACAGCCGCGCGCCTCTACGCGCACGGCCAACTCGCCCGGTAACTCAAGTTCTAGATTAATACAGTTTGCGACAAAATAAACAGTACTGATATTGCAAGCATGCTCTGAACATAAAGATTCGTCACACCAGGCAAATGATGGTGCTGTACCTTAATTGAGGCAACGGCCGTTTCCTTCCCTCTCTTAGACCTTTCCTATCCTATCGTTGCCATAAGACCTATCTGTGTCGGTGTGACGTGAAGCCAATTGTAACTAACATAAAAATTCGTCATTGTAAGATGCAAGCTGATGACGGCAAGACGTACCTAACTGCATCGGTTCAGCATGCATTCAAATGTGCATCCTCACGTCTCACGCGTTGTTCCTGAATATTGTCAAACAAGTTGATGGAGGTTGTCACAAGTACACAAAAATTGACTGTATCTTATAACGTAATTCGGGAACATTCCTAGGTGAGCAATCTGTCCGGAAAAGGATTATTTCAACATCCGTATTTCAACATTCTCTAAGCATACCACTGAGATATACTAGACTGGTCACCCATTTCGTGTCCTGGAAATAATGGAATAGTCACTTTTATTATCAGTAAGACACAGTTCAACTTCGTTTCCGAGTTACAATCTCTTCCGAAGTTAACTACAGGACAGGCAATGAACTTCCGAAATGGAGAATTGCAGGAGAAAATCTCGTGGCTTTGTATTGATACGAGGACCCGGCGATTGAAAAACACTGACCTTGAGGTTTCATCAAACAAGATGGACCAATGAGATAAAGAAAACAACAATAATGTGTACTGTTGTCAGCAGCTGATACTGTAACAGTGTTCTCAAACAAAATCGTGAGTTAGGTATCTTTCTTTCTGATTTTTCATGTGTAGGTTCTTCATTGATGGCCGTGTGGGAGTTAATAACAAAGAAATACTTTGTCGAGATATGCCGACAAATTAAGCAATTGTTCCTTATCAGCTGAACACGTTATCGTAAACACCTGTTGTTGTGATCACACAAGATATGTGATCACTCTTATACCGTCAAAATAAATTTTGCGGATTGTTATCTCCACATGGAGCAATGGATTGAATTTAGTTTCTTTCAAGGACCCTGTCGGGTCACGTCAGTTATTTGGATCCTTGCGGATTATCATAGAGATTGAATAACGTCAGCATTTCTAAAGAAAGCGATGTTGATCAATGGAGTCAAGGTTTGCGTTAAGAAACTGCCGAGCTCAGTAGCTCAGACGGTTGAGCGCTGAAGTTAGTGGGTTCGATTTCGGCTCAGCACGATGGCATTTGAAGGTCCTCAAGTACACCAGCCTCATGCCGGTAGATTTACCGGCATATAAAATAAATCTTCCGGGGCAAAATTCGCACCCTGCTGTCTTTCAAAACCGTACAAGTACAGTAGTTAGTGGTTTGTAAAACCATCTTATTATTATAATGAGCAATAAAGTAACGAAAGGAAAGTTAACTGTGATGATATTATTCTTTATTTGATAAATGTTTAACAACATTTGTCCGGCTTCTTGGATGAATAGTCAGCGCTCTGGAGTTTGGTTCAGAAGGTTGAGGCTCGAACATGGTCGGAGATGTTAACAACGTCCGGTTAATTCCTCTGGCTCGGGGATGCGGTTTTTGTATTTGTTTTCATACACATCTCTTCATTCACATTGCCAACTATCACAGAAATACCGCAATATACAGTAGAGAAAGATTCCCCCCACATACGGTTAGCATCAGTAAGGGCAATTGATTTTAAAAGCCAGGTTAATGTGTGTGACACAGATCCCGAGTGTGGGAAAAGTGAAAGAAGAGGAAGAAGAAGAACAATGTTTACCATTTCCCCAAAGTACTGCGATCAACTTCGAATAGCATGGGACACAAAGTATCAATCAATCAATCATCATTGATCTGCATTTAGGGCTGTCGCCCGGATGACAGATTTGATGTACATCGAATTGCATGTTACAATATTTCTTGAATAATGATTTTAAAATTACAATTATTATAGATTAATCCATCTATTATTGAGTAGATGAAAACGCGGGCAAACGATGGAAAGGAACGTCGAAGAACGGTCTTTTTGGAGAATCTTTCTCTTATGCTATGAGAAGTAACTCACGTAAGGCATACGTTCGCTTGTCATATTGCGAGTGAATGCAAGGTCTAGGAACGAGCCGCTGGTGGTCAGCGATGGTTTGCAAGACGTCCCAAGCGAATTCTTCGTCACAGTCGACTCCCAGTCCACAGGCGCGGTAGATGTTCTGGGCTGTACGTCCCGCTCCGCGGACGCTTCATTTTCTTGCACTGCTGGTACTCTCCGGCACATTCTGTTGCAGATTTCTCAGTCGATTCCTCTGATCATTCTTTATCCCCCTGAATGTGTTTATTGTAGTTCCTGAACTATTTAGAGCGAATATATCCAGTGGGGACGTAAGTCCGCATTGCAATCCATACAACCTGAGGGAGACCACAACCCGCTCCACAGCAGCAACAACACAGGTATCCTTTCACTGGAATGACTAGGAGTTAAGCCGGCAAGTTGTCCGTCTACGCCATTAAATGGCTCTGCATACATTCCAGGCGTTCTAAATGGCGATGAGAACGGACTTTTGTACCCTACTAGATATTGAGACTTTTTGCAAATTTAGCACAATTCTTAACTTTTCAACTGACGTGGTCACGAAGCTATGGTAACCAGTCATGGCTGATATGATTGAATTTTACAAGACAAATGAAACGATATAATTCTTGCAATTTCCTCGTTGACGACCGGCAACAGTTTGAAGCCTAGTTGGGTGGCTGTGTTTACATTCCTTGTCCGCGGGGTGCCAGGATTTCCCCAACTTGAGACACAGCATTGCCAACTCTCTGTTTTAACTGTTTAGCCTCTGATAGCGAGCAACCAGACTGGACAGAACTGCGAGCAGCTGTGCAACACTGGAGACCTGACAAGCGAGCCGGCTCCAGGACAGGTAAGCTTTTGAAGTACTCCACGTGGACTGTCACTGACAAAGCAGGCATGCTATTGGTCAAGAGGCATCTGCTATTGGTCACCTCTGCTGTGACTGTAGACAGCCATAAATCTGGTACTAATTTCACTGCTGCTCGACCATCTCGATTTCAGAAAGAAAAAAGAAAAGAAAAAAAGAGCGGTCTTCCTCCACTCGCAATGACGTTCCCTATTATTGTAACTAATTTAAAATAATAGTTTAATCCTTCACCATTTGAAAAGTTTTTTTATTATTTTATCGTATGGCGTTTAGTGCCAGGAGTGCGAGCAGCCAGACTGGACAGAACTGCGAGCAGCTGTCCAACAGTGACAAGCTCCAGGACAGGCACGCTTTTTCAGCTCGCCTTGTGCAGTTACTGTGGGAGACCTGCGTATCTGGCCTACCCCTGTCGAATAACACGGACGGGCCAGTTCAAGGCTTAAAGTCTCCATCCGACGGATAAATCACTATCAACAGCACCGTATGCCCTCACTCCATGTGAATACTGCGGAGAGCTTTGGAATCGAATCAAGGCCTTTCCACGTAATTTAGTTATTATAAATTTTACTCCACGACCTCCTCTACCCTTCCGGCCAACATTCTGATGGTCAATGTTTTTTCCACCAACGTGACTCGAACCAGCTAACCGCAGTATTCACGCCTTGACGTGGTCCTTTTGATCGTATATTAACTGTTTAGATATCGTTTATATTTCTAAATTTATGAAGCCGAACTTACTACACATGTCCGAGGCGACCTTCTTCCTGACCTTTTCCAAAACTTCTTGGGATCAGTGGTGGATGTGGATTTTGCCTAGTTTTACGGTCGGATACCCTTCCTGACAACAATCCCGAGTTGAGGGATGTATCCACTATTGCATGTATTAAGACGAGTACAAATACCCAGTCTCCGAGCCAAGGGAATAAACCAAATGCAGTTAAAATCTCCAGCCCGGCTGAGAATCAAACCCGAGGGCCTCTGTACCGAGGCTCAGTACACTGACCATTCAGCCAAGGAGCAGAACACCCATGTGATGCTTGAAATGTATATTTATATTATATACATTACGTGGTGCCAGCCCCGTGGTGTAAGGATAGCGCGCCTGCCTCTTATCCGGAGGTACCGAGTTCGGTTTCCGTGCAGGTCAAAGATTTTCACCTGGACCTGAGAGCTTGTTTCACTTCAGCCTGCGTGACGGCAATTGAAGAGCTATCTGACTGTGAGACTGCGGCCTCGGTCTAGAAAGCAAAGAATGTATATATTTATAATTTGCTTTACGTCGCACCGTCACAGATAGGTCTTATGACAACGATGGGATAGGAAATGGCTAGGAGTGGAAGAAAGCGGCCGTGGCCTTAATTAAGGTACAACGCTAGCATTTGCCTGGTGTGAAAATGGGAAACCACGGACAACCATGTTCAGCGCTGCCGAGAGTGGTGTTCGAACCCACGACATTCTGAATGCATGTTCACAGCTGCACGACACTAACTGTACGGCCGACTTACTCGGTAAAGCAAAGAATAACGGCCAAGCAAATTCGTCACGCTGACCATGCGTCACGTCATTATCTGCAGGGGCTGCTTGGTATGCCACGGGACTGATAGCGCCAGAGAAGTTTTTACGTATGGATTATGTCGACTTATACTCATAGCGCAGTTATTTCTTATTTTATTAGAAGACGTGGTACGCCCAGGCTTGAGGGGTTGAACTGGGTTCACTCAGATTCGTGACATCTTTTTTTGACATAAATATGTCTTATAGCTGGGCATCATCCGAAAATTCACGTAACGAAATAGTATCATGTGACAAAATGTGTGACGGGATATTACTACCAACAGTGCCTTGACAGATGAATTTTTTTCTTTTTACACGTTGTTTTAAGTCACACCGACGCAGATGGTTCTTATGGCGACGATGGGACAGCAAAGGCCTAGGAGTGGGAAGGAAGTGGCTGTGGCCTTAATTAAGGTACATCCCCAGCATTTGCCTGGTGTGAAAATGGGAAACAACTGAAAACCATCTTCAGGGCTGCCGACAGTGGAGTTCGAACCCACTATCTCCCGAATACTGGATACTGGCCCCACTTAAGCGACTGAAGCTATCGAGCTCGATGACAGATCAACAGGCCATAGATCTGTATAAAGTGAGCAGCACACTGTCATCCATCAATACTTCACATCACAGCCTGCACGGTTGCTAGGTAACATCACGTCACACATTTTATTGAAATACAATATATATTTATGATCATATGATTTTCCCAAAGGAAACTTTAACAGTTTCTCCCTTGGCCTTCATTAAGGCATTTGCCTGATGCGAAAATGGGGTAAACCACAGAAAACCAGGTCTGGCGACGGTGGGATTCGACCCCACCTTCTCACTAATGCAAGCTCACATCTACGCGACCCTAACCGCATGGCAACTCGCTCGGTTTTCGTGACATCAACCGATGAGCTATTCATATGAAAGCCATCGGACCCGGTCAAGAAAGATAAGTAATACAGCTGAGGAAATAGTAGGTAATTAATTAATTTTTCATTATCTTAACCGGATCGAGCGAACTGACAGCTACGAGATCCAGAAGTGAAGCATATTGCGGAACCACAACTAATGTGATCAATGGTCTTCTGGCAAGCACTGTTACAACATCTAATGCAACACCTCATCCTTGCCCCAGAAGGACGACGAACTTTCCTCTGTTGCCAAGTGCACGTAGAAAACTAAATTTAGCCGAATTTCGGAATTTCAATGTCTTCTCTTGACTCACGGTCGTGTATGTTGAATGGAGGTCGACCGCATTTCTGAGCGACTGCGCACTCTGGGAGGTTGGCCAGGTAAACAGCGGTGCAGAGAACAGAATGGAGTTTACCTGGAAGTGTGAGGTATGAACTGCGTCATCGTGAACTATTGAAGGGTGGCTATGACTGAGAGACATATACGTAGAAGGCTCTTTTATCAAAAAGGTATTGTGCCATCATACTCTAGAGCAGGGGTTCCCAACCGGTGGTACGCGGTAATGTTTCAGTTGGTACGCGTGGGTCATACGAGCATAAATACAGATAGAGTACACAAGCACGCCGATCCGATGCATCGAAGGTAGGAGAGAGAATCCATTACTCCTGATATTGATATTTTAGTCTCAGGCAAACAACAACAACAATTTTCGCACTGAAAGTTGATTTTTGATTGTATTGATGGTTTTTTCGGTCCGCCTCTGTGGTGTAGTGGTTAGCGTGATTAGCTGCCACCCCCGGAGGCCCGGGTTCGATTCCCGGCTCTGCCACGAAATTTGAAAAGTGGTACGAGGGCTGGAACGGGGTCCACTCAGCCTCGGGAGGTCAACTGAGTAGAGGTGGGTTCGATTCCCACCTCAGCCATCCTGGAAGTGGTTTTCCGTGGTTTCCCACTTCTCCTCCAGGCGAATGCCGGGATGGTACCTAATATAAGGCCACGGCCGTTTCCTTCCCTCTTCCTTGCCTATCCCTTCCAATCTTCCCATCCCTCCACAAGGCCCCTGTTCAGCATAGCAGGTGAGGCCGCCTGGGCGAGGTACTGGTCATTCTCCCCAGTTGTATCCCCGACCAAGAGTCTGAAGCTCCAGGACACTGCCCTTGAGGCGGTAGAGGTGGGATCCCTCGCTGTGTCCGAGGGAAAAGCCGACCCTGGAGGGTAAACAGATGATGATGATGGTTTTTTCCTTAGTTTGTACTAATTATATAGAATTACTTATTTTTATACCTGTGAGTAACCAAAAACAAACTGTAATTTTCAGTAATCATTTATTTTTTCCTTTATTATAAAAATGTTATTACTAAACATATATCTCTATATATTTTAAACTAAGAACTAGCAAGAATTTTTTTAAAAATCTATGTATATTTATTGTTGTCCTGATACTCCGACTCATTGGCTGAATAGTCAGCGTCCTGACCTTCGGTTCAGAGGGTCCCAGGTTCGATTCCCAGCTGGGTCGGGGATTTTAATCTTCATTGGTACATTCCAAAGGCCCCGAGGCTGAGTGTTTGTGCTGTCCCCAACATCCCCGCAACTCACACATAAGACTATCCTCCACCACAATAACACTCAGTTACCTACACATGGCAGATGCCGCCCACCCTCATCGGAGGGTCTGACTTAGAAAGGCTGCACTCGGCTAGAAATAGCCACATGAAATTATTATTATTGTTGCATTGATAAAGCCCAGTCAGCATTGCATTTCACAATAAATTCACTGTGAGTTCACAGTAAATTTCAACGCAGACTGAGCAGTAAAGAAACGAAATATGTTGAAACTCACGAAAACATTTCTGCAACTTGATTCTTAGTTAAAAAATAATTCACTGCAAAATCGTTTGCGGCATAATGGGGCGCAAATTGTGAAGCGCATGTGAAACACATGTAATTCACATGTGAACTCACAGTGAATTCACTGTGAAATTCAATGCTGATTAGGAGAGTTGAAAAAACCGAAATACAAGTGCGTTAATAATGAACTATGAAGTTTTCTCAGGAATTTAATTAAAATAAAACAAGCCATTGGGCACTTTCTTTCTTAATCTGCTTACCCTCCAGGGTTAGTTTTTCCTCGGACTCAGCGAGGGATCCCATCTCTACCACCTCAAGGGCGGTGTCCTGGAGCGTGAGACTTTGGGTCGGGGATACAACTGGTTAGGATGCCCAGTACTTCGCCCAGGTGGCCGCACCTGCTATGCTGAACAGGGGCCTTGTGTTGGAGATGGGAAGATTGTAAGGGATAGACAAGGAAGAAGGAAGAAAGCGGTTGTTGCCTTAAGTTAGGTACCATCCCGGCATTTACCTGGAAGAGAAGTTGGAAACCACGGCAAACCACTTCCAGGATGGCTGAGGTGAGAATCGAACCCCCTTCTACTCAGATGACCATCCTAGGCTGAGTGGACCCCATTCCAGCCTTCGTACCACTTTTCAAATTTCATGGCAAAGCCGGGAATCGAACCCGGGCCTCCGGGGGTGGCAGCTAATCACGCTAACCACTACGGTACACAGTTTATGCCATATACAACTCAATAATAGTGTATCTACGTATGGGCTATATTTTGAAAAATTCCTTAAGTAGTTGCTGAGATGTTGAAATGTTCTGATTTGTTTTTCAATTTGTTTTACGTCGCACCGACACATATACTGTATGTCTTATGGCGACCATGTGGTAGGTCAGGGCTAGAACTGTGAAGGAAGCGACTGTGGCCTTAATTAAGGTGCAACCCCAGCAATTTTCTGAGGTGAAAGTGTGAAACCACGGAAAATCATCTTCAGGGCGAATGGTATGTTCAGTTTACAATCTAAAATCCAACATTCGAGGCTTCTTAAAAATAGATTAAATGGATCTGTTGGTTTTACAATCATGTCTCTGTCAATGTTCCAAAGAGCCTACACATTGAGGCCGACTTTCACTTGTTTATTGTCAGTTACCGTTTATTTTATTTTGCGTCTTTTGTAGTACTGATAGCGAATTAGAGCTTACAAAAATATTTTTTTAATACTGGAATTAATTCGATTGTATTCAGTTCAACATATTATTACAGTATTGTACCTACTAGTCGTACCTGTGTGAATGCTTCTTACTAGGTCTATTCTCTTACTAAGGACTGAATAGATGATATCATGCCGTCGATATGCAGGACTGGAGAAACTTGGAAACGCATGTCTGAAATATGACGCATGCGAAGAAACAAGTCTGAAGTTGGGAAGTCCTGGAAATGTTTAGGAAGAAATACGATGTGAGTAAAGGACTCCATTCAAGGGTTGGACTGAAAGTGGAACATGCGCCTGTGAGCTATTCATCGACGTATTTTGGATAAACCGGCATAGAGTAGTCCTTGTATTTTAGACAGCTAGGGTCGGACAACGGTTGCCATTGACGTGTTCCCAATCACTAGCCCACTCTTGGCCGTACATTTATCAACAGACCAGAAATCCAAGATTTGGTTTTGGTCACTGACTAGTTGTCAAACATGCGCACTGCTATACACTTGGACTTGGCGTTATTCACTACGAAGTAATTTAAATATGTAGCTCATGTGATCATTATTATCGTCCTATTCAAAGAGTTGTTTACTTAATTATATAATTTTTATAGCTTTTACTTGACCGTGGATTACAAGTATGATACTGTAGAAGTTCCTCTTAAGTAATAACTGGGAGATATTTATTTACTTAGCTGGTATTGTGAAAATGCCTTAGTTTCTCTCCCCTATTAGTTCTCAAGTCTAACGCTAAGTAAAAATTCGCAGTGCATCCGTTACATTCGGATTCAAATACTCTTATTTAAATTTTATGATCTGCGCTGCCTTCTTTACAGACTTACCTACGTTTAACAGTAGATTACGATACCAGGATTTTGATAGCAAGATGCCACTGTCATGAGGGTTTTGTGTTATGCACACGAAACCGTATATTTGCTTAGGAAAATTCGTGCTGTGGTACATTAAAGGTGAAATAATTACTTCTATTAGACAAATTGGCTTCTTTAAAGCGTTTGTTCATTTTAGTTCATCCAGGAATACACAAGGACAGAGAGAGGATATATGCTATATCACAACTGAAGAGTATTACGCTAGTTGTTTTACGTCGCACCGACACAGATAGGTCTTACGGCGACGATGGGAAAGGAAAGGGCTAGGAGTGGGAAGGAAGCGGCCGTGGCCTTAATTAAGGTACAGCCCCAGCATTTGCCTGGTGTGAAAATAGGAAACCACGGAAAACCATTTTCAGGACTGCCGACAGTGGGGTTCGAACCTACTATCTCCCGAATACTGGATACTGGCCGCACTTAAGCGACTGCAGCTATCGAGCTGTTTCACTCACAGCCAAAAAACCCACAACGAAAATAGGAGTATTATTTTAAATTTCGATTCTAATAAAGAAGAAAAACAAATACCTGATATGAACTCGGCAGACTTTTGAACAATAAAGGAAAACACGGAACTGTAAAATGAAATGGGAGGGTAGGCCCATTAGAAAAATATTTCCGGTTTAATTTACACCGAATAAAACTAGCACATGGGTAGCCTACTTGAAAATAAATATGCCAGGCTTGAACACGGACATCTTGAAAGAAATTGCAAGGTAAAAGAACAATGTTCCTTTTAACACATAGAGTACAAAGTGGACTTGTATGTGATTAGAAATGACGAGATTATGGGGTAACAAATACAAGTACTGTGTACTCTTTTTTTTTGCTAGTTGCTTTACGTCGCACCGACACAGATAGGTCTTATGGCGACGATGGGACAGGAAAGGGGTAGGAGTGGGAAGGAAGCGGCCGTGGCCTTAATTAAGGTACAGCCCCAGCATTTGCCTGGTGTGAAAATGGGAAACCACGGAAAACCATTTTCAGGGCTGCCGACAGTGGGATTCGAACCTATTATCTCCCGAATACTGGATACTGGCCGCACTTAAGCGACTGCAGCTATCGAGCTCGGTAATATGTACTCTAGACGATATGTTGCAAGAGACGATCCCTGTGTGTATTATACGATGAATACCGGAATGAAGTGGCACCTGATGGGATGAAAGAGGTGAATAGAAATGTAGAGGTGAATGTACTGAATTGAGCGGGGATTGCAAAAATTCAGGGGGTTGGGAGGATATGTAATAATTTCATTAGTTCACAGTGAATAATACCGAAATACCTTCCTAATAATGTGGAAGCGTGATCATTTAACGTCTACGGATCTGAAGCCTTAATCAGATTCTAATGTTCTGGCATGGAGATAAAATGTGTAGGAGAGCGTGTTGCGTTTGAAAATACGCCAAATCCTGTGGATCACCTCATCCACTACCTTCAGCTAACCCTTGATTGATTCTTTGGAAGTTAATTACTGACCACTACCTCACATGTGCATCAATATACTACGAGTATTTTAGCCAATTCTTTAAGGATAATAATTCATTGACGTATTCTTACACTTACCATAGGGGTTTTATATCGTTTGGGATAAGATGTCAAACCTTCTAAATCATTGCGAGCACTTATTGAATATTATAACCCACACACACGAGCAGGTAATTGCGATTCTTTTCCTCTTAACGTAATTTATTTTGGCGTTCACAAACCAATACTTTAATTACGGTATCTGAAGTTTTACACGATAAGAATAATTACTACTCTATATGGACAGATGATTATACAAGTAGGAAAATAAAATCATAAAATCTACAATAGCGTCTGACAACGGAAGTCGTTTAGACACCACTAACTAGTGTCGTCAGCACGAAAAATTACGGGATGAAAAACATAAAACATATAGGAACTCAAACAATAAATGTAATGAAGTAGTCTACGGGCGAAAAATATATACGTGTTGGTATCAGTGAAAATGGATGTGACTGATGGTTATAAAGAACAATAGCAAGTCACAGTAAACTCTAGTGCGCATGCGTGAGTATGTGATCGCTTACAACCAATCAGTAACCAGAACTAAATCGTGGATTTCTGGTCTGTTGATAAATGTAGGGCCAAGGATGTTCTAGTGGTTAACACATTGAAGGCAGAGGTCGGCCGACCCCAGAGGGGAAACCGGAGCCATTACCCCTGCTGTCTAAAATACAGGGAGGACTCTATGTCGGTTCGTTGAAACGTAGGTCGTTGATCCCTGCTGTGTGCGTTGCCTACCTCTCAGGCGCTACCCCATTTTCAATTCAACCCTTGAAGATCTTACCTTACTTATATCGTACACTCAGCACAAAAATTAGGGGAACACATGTTTAACATGCTGTAAAAGTTTATGTCGTGGAGCATGAAATATTTACAGGTTTATACAAATCGCTGCACACCACAGTAACGCAGTCACGGTGATTTAATTGCGTAAAGGTTACCCTAGTTAACATAAACATGCTTCCAGTCCCGTCGGGTCTTAATACAAAGTAGTCCGCAGTACACGAACCACTGTAGCCACGCTATTGGTGACGTTAATACGCATTATTTGAATATGAGACAGTCAGCATGAGGCATGTAATAGAAGCAGACGTGTTCCGAGCTGTTGCCCTACGTCAGAAAGGAGAACAATGCGGTATGTGGCGAACGACCTCAGAGTGTTTCCATCCGTTGTGCACAGGCTCTGGCATCGTCATGCGGAGAAAGAAGGGTATGTTAGATGCCGTGGACAAGGTCGTATATGGAAAAGTACTGCTCAACAAGACACATTCCTATGGTTATCAGCACTACGCCGGCCCTCCAGTAGTGCCAGGGAACTTCGAAGTGACCTTACAAGAGCCTCTGGTGTTCAGCTGTGTGTTCAGACCGTACGCAACCGATTAAGAGAGGATAACATACGCTCAAGAAAACCTGCTCGTGTAACCCCCCTCACTAGGGAACACCGCAGAGCTCGTCTTGCATTTGCCAGAGAACATCGTCACTGGAGTCAGGTAATGTTTACAGATGAGTCCAGGTTTACCTTAAATGGACCGGATGGCCGTCAACGCGTGTGGAGACGACTAGGCAGCGATTCGTTGAAGGTATTATGCAGGAAGTGGACAGACATGGTGGTGGATCGGTCATGGTTTGGGGAGGGATCGTGGTTGATAATCGTACGGATCTTGTGCTGATACCTGGCCGTCTGAATGACACATTGTTCGTGCTGCCCTTGGTGTAGGTTCTGATTTCTTGCTGATGCATGACAATACGACAGCCCATACTCCACGATACACCAGAGATCATCTCCAGCGATTGCACATCATGTGATGGAGTGGCCTGCAGGGAGCCCCGACCTAAATCCACTGGAGCACTGGTATTGCAGAGACGGATTCGGCAGCGCGAAAATGCTCCACAAACATCACACGACGTCATCGAAGCACTGGTTGAGGGGTGGGACGCCATTCCACAGGCAGTCATCCGACGTTACATACGCAGCATGCCACGCAGGTGTGCAGCTGTAATTGAAGCTAGGGGAGGTGCAACACGGTATTAGACAACTATCGCTCGGGTATGCAGACTCTTCAGCAAGAACTTCACATTGTGATTGTGGTAGTTCATCTGTTGTTTTGTGAATTGTGGTGAATAGTTAAATGCAATAGCGATGGTTTTGTTGTTGCTAATTAAACAAAGCATGCAGTTCTTCCACCAACATGTGTTTCTTTCCTCAAATCCATATGTCGAGATTCTACACAGCATTAAAAACCTGTTCCCCTAATTTTTGTGCTGAGTGTATTTCTTCTGAACAATTTCCTGGACATTATCGTTCTTCAGATTTCCTTATTTCATAATTTCTTATCCGCCTTATTTCAGATATTTACTTCTACGTTTCTAAAGCCGCCCGTGTCTCCGCCATGACACCTTCTACGCAGGTGTTGTATCCAACTGGTTCCTATTTGCTGCTCTGCACCTCTCACTTCCTTGGTACTCTATTATTCAAAGTTATGTTCATCTATATTCAGTAAAAGTTGTCGGCCCGACCGGGAATCAAACTCCAAATGTCCTCTATTCACACTCCAGCGCCTTACCCCGAGACCAAACTTCACTGTCGGGCAAACACACTGAAATCATCGGTAATAAAGAGGAATAAATAAAAGGCTTATTAAAATCCTTTTCTACAAGCAAAATTATCGTGAATTTTGTTTAGCATGTTCCCTATTGTAAAACATACCGTAAGTGACCGAAATAATATAGAATTGTTTTAAATATAGTAATGAAATCGGTAGTATGCCTTATTTCTTACTTACTTACTTACTTACTTACTTACTTACTACTTACCTACTTACTTACTCCGTTTATCATCCAGGGTTGGTTTGTCCCTCGGACTCGGCGGGGGATCCCACACCTACCGTCTCAAGGGCAGTGTCCTGGAGCGTGAGACTTTGAGTCGGGTAGATAAAACTGGGGAGGAGGACCAGTACCTCACCCAGGCGGTCTCACCTGCTATGTATTTTCACCAGGAGCCTTTTGGCGGGATGGGGAGTTCGAAATGCATGGACAAGGAAGAGGGATGAAAGCGGCTCTGGCCTTAAGTTAGGAGAAGTGGGAAATTACGGAAAACCTCTTCAAGGATGGCTGAGGAGGGAATCGAACCACCCTGTTTCAGCCTTCGTACCACTTTTCAAAAAGTCCTGCTATACTTGGGAATTGAACACGGGCCTCCGGCGGTGGCAGATAATCACACTAATCACTACACCACAGAGGTGGACCAATACATTAATTACGGTACCCCTTTTCCTACACTGTGCCAACAAAATCAAATTCATGTCACTTATACATTAGGAATGGAGTTTATGCCCCCTTCTCTTTAGAACTTTATTACCCAGTATTTCAATGACTGCGTCCGACAGTATATATAGTTTTGGGGTAATGCGCTGGAGTATGAATGTTGAACACTGGAGTTCGAATCCTAATAGGGCGGGGTATTTACCTGAATAGTAAATGAATATAACTTTCAGTAATAGAGTACCAGAGAAGTGAAAGGTGCAGAGCAGCCAATAGGAACAGCTGAGTAGAAGGTGTCATGGCGGAGACATGGATGGCTTCAGAAACTTAGAAGCAACTATATGAAATATGACGGATGAGAAAATATGAACTAAGGAATTGTGACAAATGAGAATGTCCAGAAAATGATTCAGAAGTAATACGATACGAGTAAGGAAAGTTGTTCAAGGGTTGAATTAAAATGGGGGTAGCGCCTATGAGGTAGGCAACCCATATAGTAAAGGGCATAGACCTACTTTTAAACAAACCGACATAGATTTCTCCCTGTATTTTAGACAGCAGGGTTAATGGCTCCGTTTCCCCTCTGGGGTCAGCCGACCTCTGCCTTCGACAGGTTTCCAACCACTAGCCCGCACTTGGGCCCATTTATCAACAGATCAGAAATGTAATATTTGGTTCTGGTTACTGCTTGGTTGTAAGCAATCACACGCTCACGCATGCGCACTATTCTACATTTGGACTTTGCGTTATTCATTGCGAAGTAATTTAAAACTTTATCTCATTCGATCTGTATTATTTTTGTCATACTCAGGTAGTAATTTACATACTTTTATCCTAGTTACTCTATAGTGGCCATACAATCATGATACTAAAGAAGTCAGTAGCGTAACTAGGATCGACCAATTGGAGGGGGGGGGGGGGTAAAGTTTATAGTTACAAAAAGACAACAGAACATAATGAAGATGCTTGCGAGTGTGTGGTGTGCGCATGCATGGGTGTCTTTACAAGGACACTGATACAAGTGAATTATATTGATATTCAGATTGCAGTACACTACAAAATCTTACAATAAAATACAGAACGAAAACAACATGATCAGGGTCAACAGTTTTACAGCGAATGGTGTGTTCAGGTTACACTTTAAATCCAACCTTCGAGGCTTCTTAGAAAGTAGATCCAGGGATCTGTTGGTTTTACAATCACGTCTCTGTGAATGTTAAAAAAAGCCAACACATTGAGTCGACTTTCACTTCTTTATTGTCAGTTTCCGTTTATTTTCTTTTGTAAAACTTCCAAGGGTGGGGGGTGGGGGGTATAACCCCCAGTAACTCACCCTTGGCTAAACCCCTGTTATTGGCTTTTACGGTTTTCGGAGACGCGCAGGTGCCGGACTTTGGTCCCGCAGGAGTTCTTTTACGTGCAGTAAATCTATCGACACAGGGCTGAGGTATTTGGGCACCTTCAAATACCACCGGACTGAGCCAGGGTCGAACCTGGCATGTTAGGGTGAGAAGGCCAGCGTCTCAACCCTCTGAGTTACTCAGCCCGGCAAACTTGAATGTTACTTATGAAAATAGCTAAACATTAGCCTACACAAAAACAAAGAGTATCTTAATGCACTACTGGATATTCACTTATATAACTACCGTATATTATTCATGAAACTTTTAAAGATATAATCCCTTACCAATTGCCTTCTCCGTACAGACCATGAAGGCCCTTGGAGGAGTGGAAGGTAAAGGCTTCCATTTCACGTAACCTTGTTAACACTATGATCCGCCGCCTTTGCTCCCATGCATTAACACTGTCCTCATTTTTTGTGTAGGCTGAGTGAACCCCAGGCCCATGTGCCGCTGCAGAAGTGGAAATCTCGTTTGTTAATTTTTTTGACCTTCTGGTCACGTCCTTCCGGCGCCTTTACAGCCTCAGCTAGGCAGATTTCATCCTTGAACAATTTGGTTATTACTGTATTATTCGTAAATGCCACTATTCAACTGACCTGATTTTAAGCTAATCAGCTTACATTCCTAAAGGAGATAACATGAATTCGGCTCCAGAGGGAAGCGCATATTCTGGGAAAGACACGAATTCAGTCCCGAGTCCCTCGAAACCCCTCTTTCTCACCAAGCTTGTTCACTGTATCCCACTCTGCTCTCTCTACACGAGTAGCGCATATACCTTGAATGAGGTTATGTTGATTGTAAACATATATCCGTAAACATTAATTATTCAAACATAAATTTACTGGAAGAATATCAAATTTACACATATTCAAACAAACAGTAAATTATCCCGCGGCTTCAAAAGCTACCCTGAAAGAAGCACACTTCACAAATTGAGTCCTGTTAATTTTACCATTCTTAAATAGCAGTAATTTCTTTTCTACGAATACTTATTTTAATTTTTTTTGAGCACTTCCACTTTAAGCGCTGTTTATTCTCATATAACTGTGTCCGCGCACTCTGTAAATTTAAAAAAAGTTGGATGTGTTCGGATGAGTGAAAGAGCACGCGTTAGTAGTACGCCACAACGCTGAGGATCGACTGATCACCTGTGCGGAGGGAGACAGGTATATCATTCCTGTCATTGTCCTGTAAGGTTATCAGTAAAGACGGACAAATCTCGATTCGCTAGTTGGATTACTATGAGTTTAGAGAAGGCATCTTCTATTTCCTCCAGTCTGACGTACTCAAGTCCAAAGCAACAAGGGTGCAACCTCCCCACTTCTGATCTTGCTCCTTGTACTCTGTAGACAGGCAATGTTCCTGGATTTTTCTCTACCTGAAAATAAAGTAATACGGAAAAATTAACTAACAGAGGATTAAGCCAGTTAACTTGTTGAGATGTGAGCAGACTGAAAATTGTTTTGGTAGGAAAGAGTTGTCCAAAACCTGGTAGGTGGGTACTCTCATTTCAGATACACATACTGCTACATGTCAAATACATATTTTAAAATAATAATAATAGTCGGTAACTAAATTTGACTACGAAGGCAAGATATGATATATATAGCCTATATATAGATATGCCGGGTATGTTAATTTTCCCTTCAACACAAAAATATTAAAAGGATTCGGGGACAACGTTGTTTGATTATGATACCTCAAAAACCAACAACATCAATGTTAATTTCAGTTACAACGGATGTATCACTTACTACACTTATCCAGGATGGGACCTGCAGCCGACTCGTTTGGTATGAGGATTTTCAGACATCACACTCTCGGTGGTACTCTGTTCAAAGTCAGTTGCAACAATTGTTGTATGTGGTTTAAACTGTTACGTTTATTTTTCAGAAATTTGAAGGCATTTATGTATCTATGTTTGTTTTTCCTTGTCCTTAAGTAATAAATAAGCTAAGGGAACGTATTATCCATTTGAGTAGCCATGCAGAGTAAAAAGTTGCAACAAGTGTTAGGTGCATATTCAAATGTCTCGTCCATAAGCACAATGTCTTTTTCACACAAATTCCTTACCTGAAACTGGTTTCGCAAGAAAACATAGTCATTTCTTTCACGAGGCCATTTGCCGAAAAAAAACTTTCGTTTCGACTGTATTTATGTCGATCTTGTCCATTGCGGATTGCACTTCTGCTGAGGATTTTGGAAGTTATGGTAACAGTTTCAAACGAGTTGTGGCAATAATATTTCTTATATATAGTGTAACTTCCCGGTTCAAGGTGCTTAAAACCCTTGCATGATCCTTGATTTTTTGCATAGTCAGTTTAGTGGGTCTTTCGTCGACGTCGTCCAAAGCCTTTCTTTTTATAGAATTGCTGACTAGCTGTCTTCTCAAAACTTGTAATAAAACCATTTTTCTATAATTTGTATTTGGTTAACATTCAAAATAATTTTACAAGCATTCATTTGTTGGTAGGCATTTTAGCTAAGAATATTATTAAGTTATGGCAGTATTTTATATTTTTCTGTTAAAGTCACACAGAACAAATGGTTAAGGAAAGTAGCGTTCATGCCAGTAAATTCACATAAAAGATGTTCGCCTTCCTGTCGGGAAAATAGCGTTCCATCTTCAAATGTGTACAGTACGGCTTTCCAGTTATCACCGGTACAACTCCACGCCAGCTCTCCCGTGGACTTTAAATATTTACTATGTTTAAACTTAAAATGATTCAAAACTATAAGAGTCTTTCCTCTTTCACTTGTATTTTCATTAAATCTATATTACGCCATATTATTATAAGTTTGATTATTTCAAGTGTCATTTCCCCCTGGCCTTCCACAGACTCTGTAAAGGTTTCGTAGTAAATAAATAAATAATGAATGAATGAACTTTAGCACTATACCTATAAGTCAACTACATTCTATGCAGGACATAGTACAGGAACGAAATGAAGGACTTCGTCAAAAAATGCTGCAAACATACTTAAACTTGCCACTTTCAACGAACTGTTAGATGAGACTGAATGTTAATATGTATATTGACCTCGCTCGCTTCACATGCCTAGATTTTTCCAGAATTCCTCCGAAATCAAAGCAGTAAGTGTGTGTTTACTGGTTATGCTGCCTAGTTTTCGGGGTCGAGGCCGAATTCATACGCGAGGATTGACATTCCATTCAGGGCGTTTTCTAGCGTTCATGGTTTGGGGCCGAATTCGTGTTTGCCCTCCTAAAGCAATTAATTATTTACACACCGATATGAACTAGTGGTTAGTTACACGATGCAACAATATCAACACTCGCAACAGTTCAACTACTCGTAAATCACAAATTAAAAAGAAAATAGAAGTTAAGGCGGCAAAGTTTATGGCGTCTTTCTGACAGAAATTAAGTAGATCGAATTAGATGTAGCAACAAATCTTGCCCAATGCTCCTCCTCCACTCGGCCCTGGTGACCTTTTCCGAGCGGCTGGTGGTCGGAGATTGTCTGCAAGAGTTCCCCAACGACTACTTCTTCAGCTACATTTGACTCCCAGCCCACAGACGCGGTAGATGTGCTGGGCTGTACGTACTACTGCGCGAACGCCTCCACTCCCTTGCTGCTAGCACTCTCAGACGTTATGGGCTTACTCTATCCTCCTGAACGCATTTATAGTAGTTTCCGGTCCATTTAGACTGAAGATATCTGGACACTTTCAAATTTAGCACTATCTTCAGCTTTTCAGTTGTCACGAAATTCTGGAAGTTACGGTGACCAGTGTGACGGAAATGTATCGATACCACTTACAACTCTCCAGCACAGGGCCTCTCAGGGTGCGTGCACTGTGCACGGTGCAAAAGACGACTTCGCTTGGCTGACCAGAGTGCAGACCCCTACTCCTCGATTTGGAGCAATAGTGCTATCTCTTTCTTTCCCCATGCCTGTCTCGCTCGCTCCCCCTGTCTCCCTCTTCCTCACTTGCTCCGTAGCACTCCAAATCCGAGCCGAGTTGAGCCGAGCTTAGCCGAGTAGCCCAGAGACGAAGCGTTGGTCCGAGCCGAGCCGGGCGGGACCGATACACTGTGCACATGAACTCTGCGCCGCTGTTTGCACGCGTGAGGTTTTGGACGTTTGAGAGGCCCTGTCTAGCACTATTAATTTTACTGTGTCGCAACAATATCGATTTCAATACAAAGTTTCGGACGCCCCTACCATTTGCCATGACGTATTGTAAGTAATTTAAAGAATGTTTTCATCTTTTCGCCATCTTAATCGTATTTTAACAATTTCGATATCGTTTGTAGTTACGAAGTTACGAAGCCTAAATGACTGTATATTCCCGCGGTACGATTGAAATTCTGCGCAGGGCACAGTGCATGAACGAAATTAAAGATTTATTCTACGTCAAAAAATTCGGCAAACATGCACATTAAAAGGTAACTTTATGTATTGGTAAGCAGGATCTCTTCGCTTTATGAGTAGCTCCCTCAGTATCAGCCTCTGGATACCAAGATCACGGGTTCAAACCCGGCGGAAGTAGTCACACTGTTAAACGGCGGAAGAAAGTACACTGACTGACAGAGCAAATGCAACACCAAGAAGGAGTGGTTCGAAAGGGATGAAAGTTGGGGAAAAAACAGAGACGGCACGGACGAATAATTGATGTTTATTTCAAACCGATATGCAGGTTACACAATGCGCACGGCATCGACTCAGTAGGATGTAGGACCACCGCGAGCGGCGATGCACGCAGAAACACGTCGAGGTACAGAGTCAATAAGAGTGCGGATGGTGTCCTGAGGGATGGTTCTCCATTCTCTGTCAACCATTTGCCACAGTTGGTCGTCCGTACGAGGCTGGGGCAGAGTTTGCAAACGGCGTCCAATGAGATCCCACACGTGTTCGATTGGTGAGAGATCCGGAGAGTACGCTGGCCACGGAAGCATCTGTACACCTCGTAGAGCCTGTTGGGAGATGCGAGCAGTGTGTGGGCGGGCATTATCCTGCTGAAACAGAGCATTGGGCAGCCCCTGAAGGTACGGGAGTGCCACCGGCCGCAGAACATGCTTCACGTAGCGGTGGGCCTTGAATACGCACTAGAGGTGACGTGGAATCATACGCAATAGCGCCCCAAACCATGATGCCGCGTTGTCTAGCGGTAGGGCGCTCCACAGTTACTGCCGGATTTGACCTTTCTCCACGCCGACGCCACACTCGTCTGCGGTGACTATCACTGACAGAACAGAAGCGTGACTCATCGGAGAACACGACGTTCCGCCATTCCCTCATCCAAGTCGCTCTAGCCCGGCACCATGCCAGGCGTGCACGTCTATGCTGTGGAGTCAATGGTAGTCTTCTGAGCGGACGCCGGGAGTGCAGGCCTCCTTCAACCAATCGACGGGAAATTGTTCTGGTCGATATTGGAACAGCCAGGGTGTCTTGCACATGCTGAAGAATGGCGGTTGACGTGGCGTGCGGGGCTGCCACCGCTTGGCGGCGGATGCGCCGATCCTCGCGTGCTGACGTCACTCGGGCTGCGCCTGGACCCTCGCACGTGCCACATGTCCCTGCGCCAACCTTCTTCGCCACATGCGCTGCACCGTGGACACATCCCTATGGGTATCGGCTGCGATTTGACGAAGCGACCAACCTGCCCTTCTCAGCCCGATCACCATACCCCTCGTAAAGTCGTCTGTCTGCTGGAAATGCCTCCGTTGACGGCGGCCTGGCATTCTTAGCTATACACGTGTCCTGTGGCACACGACAACACGTTCTACAATGACTGTCGGCTGAGAAATCACGGTACGAAGTGGGCCATTCGCCAACGCAGTGTCCCATTTATCGTTCGCTACGTGCGCAGCACAGCGGCGCATTTCACATCATGAGCATACCTCAGTGACGTCAGTCTACCCTGCAATTGGCATAAAGTTCTGACCACTCCTTCTTGGTGCTGCATTTCCTCTGTCAGTCAGTGTATATGTGGCACTCGATATCGTACGAAGATATATTTAATAATCTCTTATATGGGTCTACCTAGTCAATACTTATTTGTGACAACAAATTGTTATCTACGTTTTATTTATTTCAGTACTTATTTCGGGATTGTATTCTAAGGGGGCTGATGAAGTGATTTGAATAGAATCCCGAAATATGTCCTGAACTAAATAAAATGATAACTATTTGTTGTCACAAATAAGTATTGACTAGGTGGCTCCATATAACATAGATTATTGTATTTTGTCAATACGGACCAATCGGCCTATAAAAATGATCAAGATTATAAATTCCGAAGGTCTCTTGACACATTTGGTGTCACCCGACATTATTAATTGAAAACTCAACCATCAATCGCCTGCCCTCTAGTTGAATAAAACGGAACAGTGAAGGGATACGCAGACAACCTAAATGACGTGAAACCAAAATGCCTGCACACGGTAGCTGAGGCCACAAATACAGTAATGATGATGATGATGATGATTACTTGTTGTTTAAAGTGGCCTAACATCTAGGTCATTGCATCGGCCATAAATAATATTAATAGTTATTAGTATTGTATTATTATTATTATTATTATTATTATTTACATTTCCGTAATATAACGGTTAAAGCTATTAGCTGCCGTTCTCGGAGGGCCGGGTTCGATTCCCGGTACTGTCAGAAATTTAAGGTTGTCAGGAATACTGATATGTGCTGAAAAAGGTACATACAGCTCACCTCCATATGAGCTGAAGAGACCTGCACTACCTTGGGACGATGACACAAATTAATTTTTCTCTTTCTACCCACAACGTTGTGCCCATCTAAGGAGGGCGATTGAACATATTTATCAGATACACATGCTTTCTTCTCTTTATAGAATCTCTTCGCCCTCTCACTATGATGTTTCTTCCGTTCTTCCGTCGACGTAGTGTTGGTTCTCATCTTGGGTTTCCCTGCAACATTCTGTTTATTCGCCAACGTTCTAAAGCGAGCCTTTTCGTTTGTTATGGTGAAGGTCTTTTTCAGTTTCTATCATCCATTAAGTCCTGCATTGTCCACTGTTTGAATATGACCATTACATTTCAGTCGTCCTTTTCTAATAGTGTATGATATTTTCTCAGAATACTGGTATAACTTCTTTACATCTACACTTCTTATGTGTAGCTGTCTCCAATGATCAGGGTTTCGGACGCGTATAATGTCCCACGCTTAGTTAAGGTGTTGTGTTTTACATAATTTAGCGTTGCGGGATATTGATTTTTTGTTGTGCCTGTTCCGTGTAGTTCTATAGACATTTTGTAATTTATAAATTGTATTACAATTGTATTGCAATTGTATTAAGTTTTTTACAGGGAGTGAATTGGTTCTTGCCTGTTCTTGGATAGAATTGCTAGATCATCTGCAAATGAATGTTGTAATTGACTAGCTTGCCGTAGTTAATCCCTTTTGTTTCCTTTACTCAGGTACTGGTAGATAGATTAAAATCGATCTCTCCCCAACTTTCTTCTTCTTCTATTATTATTATTATTATTATTATTATTATTATTATTATTACCACTAAGGATCACGCTACAGCTTCATTTCTTCGTGCGGAGTTTTCTCTGTTCCAGTACTCCTGCATGAGTTCACTGGCCTGCTTCCGTTGTTCGTCTGTCCAGGCTCTTCCGGTCTTCTTAGTTCTTCCTGCGGCTTGAACCCCTTCTAGAGTCTTCACTGTGTTCCTAAACGTATTCCTTTCTAACAACTAGACTTCCGAGATGCTTAACCTTTCCATATCCTTCTTCGTTTCCTTAATCCTTGCTATAGTGGTCTTTTTTTTCTCTAGAAGTAATCAAATATCTGTTTGGTAAGTGTGTTGCGTCCATTCTGTACAGATGTCCGAGAAATGTCAGTCTCCTTTTCTTCATCGTCTCTGAGATTTTTTCCACCTTCTGGTAAACTTCTTTGTTGCTCCGAAGTTTCCATCCGCTTTTAGTTTGGACAGCTCCCATAATTTTTCTGAGGATTCTTCTTTCCAGAACCTCTACCTTCTCCAGCTTGTAGTTCATGGACAGGCATTCACTGCCATATACACGTTCTGTTTTGTCCACTGTGCTGTAATGTTTTAATTTGGAATTCCAGGATAAGCACTTCTTTTTGTAGATGCTTTTTGTCAAGCTGTATGCTCTCTCCATTTTTGAGATCCGATTATTATTGTATGGGTGGTAACGTAAATGCAACCCAAAGGTGGGGGTAAAATACATCCACGTTATCCCCTGCCTGTTGTAAAAGATGCCTTAAAGGGAGATATCTGGTGGCTGTGAACCTGGAATGATGAGTTTGAAACTTCGGGGCCGGTAACTGAGTGTGGCATTGATTGCACATACCTATACCAGGCTCCTCACTTTTCTCTTTTCTATTTGACCTCCTTGGTTAACTGTTGTTTTCTTCCCACCCGGGCGGTATTGGGTTTGCGAGCTCTACTGAGTCCGTTGCAGCTCTTCACTTTATTTTGCTGATAGCCCCATTCCTCGAATAGGAAGAACTCTGATTGTTTTAAAGAGGGGAATGATTTACGAGTTGTATTTCCCTTTGAAACAATGATCACCACCACCAGCCCAGATCCACTTCTTTTTATTGCTTCTATAATCATCGTTCAATACTTACAATGTGCCGGAATTTGTTAGTTCTTTAGAAGCCTGTTAATACACAGTACTTTCACAAGAAGTACCATCGGACTTGAAGAAAAGCCAGGGAGGCGGTTCTGTTTCTTTAAATAGCACAGTAATGAGTTAATGTACCTGGAAGTGAGTGGGAGGGACTACTGGTCTTGAAAACAAAAGTTCAGCGCAGTCGAATGTTTTACGAGTATACCGGATGTGAAGCGGTGTTTACTGCTTGCTGCTGTCGGTTTCTTTCTGATGTTACGAACATCATCCCCTACCCACTAGTTCCTGGTAGTCATACGCGTACAGGTTATGAGTGGGCATGTTCCTGTAAAGGTATAGTGTATATAATGGGATAATGCAGTGGTTAAAGAGGCTATATTTAAAAATAAGCATTGGAGGAAAGGCCGAGAAGTAAGTATTAATTTGTTGGATGTAGAAGAAATGGAAGCGCATTTCGCCCTAATTGAGACTTGTAAAACCATGTATACAATATTGTTAAATTATTAAACAAAGATTGGAGTACACCGAGAAGAACAACACATGGCGAAAGGAAGTAAGACAAAATAAAATAAGCACTAACGAAAATGTCTGCCTCCATAGCGTAACCTTTAGCGCTATTAGCTGCCGTCCTCGGTGACCCGGGTTTGATTCCCGGTGCTGCTAGAAATTTGAGGTAGGCACGGATAACGACCGACAGGATTCATCCTACTGACCATGTGCCACCTCATAATCTGCAGGCCTTCGGGCTGAGCAGCGGTCGCTCTGTAGGCCAAGGCCCATCAGGGCTGTAGTGCCATGGAGTTGTTAACGAAAATAATGAAGGGTAAGATACATGTTTGTTCTAGAATATG
Source organism: Anabrus simplex (assembly GCF_040414725.1). Taxonomy (NCBI): domain Eukaryota; kingdom Metazoa; phylum Arthropoda; class Insecta; order Orthoptera; family Tettigoniidae; genus Anabrus; species Anabrus simplex. Next base: position 231,733,519 of record NC_090267.1, on the reverse strand, counting down.
CAGCATTGTATTACATCTAGTACAATAAGGAAAACACGGTTTAAGTATAGACCCTAACACTTAATGTAGTAATAGACAAATAATTGTAACAAGGATAATTTAATGCATGTATTAAATAAATTGATTACACTAAATGGATGCTCTCTCCCTAATTTCAACGGATCCTGAATTAGTGAATAGGAATATTCTATTCTAGACTTGTAAAACCAATAATAATAATAATAATAATAATAATAATAATAATAATAATAATAATAATCGTATGGCCTCAGATACCGTGTGCAGACATTTCAATTTGACGCCATCTAGCTGTCTGCTCGTCAATTTTGACGTTCCGTTTTACTCTAGGCCCACTAGATGGCAGACCGAGTAAATGGAAACTCTCTTGGACGTCTATGGCTGAGATTTAATGAATTTTGTCGGGTAAACACCAAATGTGTCACTGGAGATCTTTTACATGCCGACATCGTACGACATGGAGTGTCGAATGGACTTTTTCCGTCCTTCAAAAATCCGACTACCTCTGCCGGGTTTGAACCCGCTATTTTCGGATCCGGAGGCCGACACTCTACCACTGATCCACAGAGGCACTGATGAGTTAAGGATATACTATAAGTAAGGGAACTTTTTTATGGTTAGTGTAAATCTCAAATTTCGGAACAAAATGATTGATTTCGGTATTATTGTGTATAAAAACATAACTTTAACATCATTTTGCATAAAACAAACAAAAAAATATCTCCTCCTAATAAGAACAAATTTTGAAAGGGGCTGTGTCTGGATCCAGTCCTCAAGTGTCAACATAGATAGCCCTATTGTCTAAATAAGTTATCTAGTCAGTATGGGTTTCAAATTACATTGTTGATGTGTAAATTTGTATAGAATTAACATATCTTCAGTACCTTCTTCTTCTTCCTCTCCTAACGCTCTTCCCACGCCTGTGTCGCACATGTGAATTTGGCCCTGGTTTACGTCCGGATGCCCTTTCTGACGCCAACCCTACATGGAGGGATGTAATCACTATTGCATGTTTCTGTGGTGGTTGGTAGTGTAGTATGTTGTCTGAATATGAAGAGAAAAGTGTTGGTACAAACACAAACACCCAGTTCCCGAGCCAGAAGAATTAATCATACGCGATTAAAATCCCCGACCCGGCCAGGAATCGAACTGGGGGCCTGTGAACCGAAGGCCTCAACGCTGACCATTCACCCAATGTGTCAGACTACATATCTTCAGTACCATGAGTTCTAAATCCTTTTATGTCACTGGCGGCGGCAGATGTGCTAGACTCAGGCGCCAGTAGATCTGAACTGACCACACGACGCTCAGCCATCTTCACTTTGAGATGTTCGCGTGATGCATTTTGACGCTCGGCATTGGTGATTCTGGAATGTGGAATTGTGACAAGCCATTTTATTCTATCGAATGCGTTTTCGATAATTTTGGTACAATTCATTGTCCGTACGTCGCGACATTACACGAAAGAAAGAAAGAAAGAAAGAAAGAAAGAAAGAAAGAAAGAAAGTAATGCCGCACCACATATTTCTCAAATGTTCACTATTTGAATTATTTGCTATCTCTACTCCAAAAGATGAAGCACGCTCTTTAAGTTACGCGGTACACTGAGAGCGATACCATGAAAAAATTAAATGGCGTATGGCTTTTAGTGCCGGGAGTGTCCGAGGACAAGTTCGGCTCGCCAGATGCAGGTCTTTCGAGTTGACAGCCGTAGGTGACCTGCGCGTCTTGATGAGGATGAAATGATGATGAAGACAACACATACACCCAGCCCCCGTGCCAGTGAAATTAACCAATTAAGGTTAAAACTCCCGACCGTGCCGCGAATCGAACCCTCTCTCCTTGACGATTTTCTTCGTATGCCAATGACTGAAACATGCTGTCGCAATTATAATATTGGGGTCAGGAAGGGTAACCATCCGTAACGTTAGGTTTAAATTCACGATTCCAAGAAATTAGGAGTGCCTGTTTATACACGCGCATATACAGCCAGAAAGGAATAAAAACAATCAGACGTCTTGCACAACTCGCTCACGTCACGTAACGAAGAATTGAATAATCACTTTTGGCTCCATTGTAGATAGTTGCCCATTAATAATTTACCTTACGAGGTTTCACGACAGCTTCTTGGCATTCATGCTCACCGGTTAATGATCTATCGGCCACAACTTCTTATCGACCTACTTTATCTAATTGTTGACGACATATGTCACTCAAATAGACGCGAAAATCAGAATGGAAAGTTATAATAATAGTAATAATAATGATAACAACTTCGTATCCCACTAAAACCTTTTACGGTTTTCGGGGACGCTGAGGTGCCGGAATTGTGTCCAACAGAAGTTATTTTACGTGCCGGTAAATCCACAGATGTGAGCCTGACTGTATTTGAGCTTCTTCAAATACCACCAGACTGAGGTGGGATCGGAACCGCCGACTTGAGCTCACAAGTCCAGCGATCAACCGCCTAAGCTACGGTACTCATCTCGGCTCGAGAGTTGTAATACCCTACTAGAGTGAGTTCCGGCTCGGCTTCCTCAATTCTTCCCTCACTCAAACCAAGAACTGGTCCTCTTCTCTTTGTAAAGTATCGCGTTTGGAGCCTCTTGGTTGGTGGGGATGGAATACATTCGGGATATTCCCTGACTTTTTAAGACGTGATTAAGGGGCTCTCAACTGAGGAGCGTGGGATGGCGACCACGAGGTTCCTAGCTTACTCGAGTATTGCTTCCACTTACTTGTGCTAGGCTCCTGACTGCCCTTGTTCAACTCTTGTACTTCCGACCCCGACGGTATTAGTTCGTGAAACCTTGGTAGCCTTTCATTTGTACGCATTTCTCTAGTTCCATTATTAAAATAGAATTTACTTCTGTAACGCAACGTAATTAGCTCCTTTCCTTAGATGTATGAATTAAGAGTCTCGGCCTTCTGAAAGATCCAAGGTTGACAACCAGCAGCGCAGCTGGAGCTAACATATGACGCTGTAAAAGTGCGCGCTGCGTCTGATTGGTGTCCGGCCATGGACGTTCGTGTTGTCTTTAGTTACTACTTCAGTATCATCGCCATTGATTCCAGCCAATGTTTCATATCACTGTAAATCATCTTTCGGCTCACGATTCTAGAATTAACGTAATACAATAACTTGGACTTTCACGGTCAGCGTTACGCCAACGTTTCACCAGACACTGCGTCTAGCATTTTCAAAGGTCCACTCTCTCCGAAGGTCATTCGTGGAACGCAGGGCGCAGCCTCTGTTGAAACATTGGGAGCTTCAAATCCAATTGGACTAAGGTCTACAAATAAATAATAATAATGTTGTTGATTTACGTCCAACTAATTACTTTTACCGTTTCCGAGACGCCGAGGTCCCGGAATTTTGTTCCGCGAGAGTTCTTTTACGTGCCGGTAAATCTACAGACAGGAGGCTGACGTATTAGAGCATCGGACGAGTTGGCCGTGCGGTTAGGGACGCGCAGCTGTGAGCTTGCATCCGGAAGATAGTGGGTTCGAACCCCACTGTTGGCAGCCCTGAAGATGGTTTTCCGTAGTTTCCCATTTTCACTGCAGACAAATACTGGAGCTGTACCTTAATTAAGGCCACGGCCGCTTCCTTCCTACTCCTAGGTCTTCCCTATCCCATCGTCGTCATAAGACCTATCTGTGTCGGTGTGACGTAAAGCAAATAGCAAACTAGCGTATTAGAGCGCCTTTAAATAGCAACGGACTGAGACAGAATCGAACCGGCCAACTTGGGCTCAGAAAGCCAGCGCCTTAACACTCTGAATCACACAGCCCGGCTAGGGTCTACAAGCCCGGGAAACTTCTATCATCGTAATCTTAGGACTGGTTTGCGACAGTAGGCTAATCCATGTGTCTCGATCCTCAGGAAGTCTTGTCAGTTCTACGTAGCAGTTGCAGTGCAGTTTTTCCACAAACTGTCCTATGTAATCCACTCTGGGTCTGTCTCTACAGTTCCCTTCCTGTAAATTTTCCAGAATTGTATGTATAAATACTTCATATCCAATCCTTGAGTTTCTCTCTCTCCCGTGGCTACTTGCTAACTCTTCAAACCACCATTTAATTCGAAATTCGATCCACGTAAGTCATCTCCAACACCCACTGGTATTATCAGAATTCCATGGGAGGTGAGTTGGTTTCCACTTCAACCACCCACTAGCTCCCCTTAGAAAGCCTATTCAAGCGGAGTTCTGTCCCCAGCTTCCTGCACGCCAGAAGGAGTGTACACGTACTCACTTTGAGTGGGATTTATAATTCAGTGTATATTCAGTCCTCAGCCCGAAGGCTGGTTGGATCCTCAACAGCTCCACTATTAGCTGTCATAGATGGCTTAGGCATCATTGAAAAGGCGTACTAGGGAAATGAGGAGTGAGGTACTTTCCCGTTGCTTTCTTCACAGAGCCATAAGTTGCTATTACATATCAGTCTGCTAAGCCCACTGAAATGCATGCACCAACTGACCTTATGAGCAACATTTTCATACCATCCATAAAACAGGGGCTGGCTGCATTAGGAATGGTATTACTAGCATCGCTCATACCTCAGTCACTTTCATATTGTCAAAGCCAAGGATGAGACTGAGACAGATCAATGAGAGTAACAAAATTGTTCTAGTCCGTACCAGAAGACACAGTGCACTGTAAACAATAGGTCTCACCAGCAAAGGCATACTGTTAAGTAACAAAACCTAATTCATCAGAATATTTGAAGAACCAATTCTAATATCTGGATAATACTTATTTCTGTGACATTTCTGAGTTATGCTAATTGCGCAATGCTATATGCAGTACTACACAATGTGTTTTCCATCATTTATTCCTTTGCATTTTGTTTTTTTATGGGTTACAACAAGGTGTCGCGTTCACATAAATAAACTGGTTAAAATAATATATAAAAGCAAAGCAAAGCAAAGTCATCTCCGTACAGGCCATGAAGGCCCTTGGAGGGGTGGAAGGTAAAGGCTTCCACTATCCGTCACTTCGGCACTTGATGGGGTAGAGTGTTTAGCTCTACGCCCGGCCGCTTTTGCCCCCAGGAATTACCCTGGTACTCATTTTTGGTGTAGGCTGAGTGAACCTCAGGGCCATATGCACCTCCAGAAGTGGGAATCTCATTTCTTAAATTTTACGACTTCCTGACGGGGATTCGAACCCACGTCCTTTCGGGCGAGCCGAGCACGCCTTTACCGCCTCGGCCAGGCAGCCCCTTAAAATAATATATACAGTTCCAAAAGTAATGTGCATAATAAGTTATAGACATTACTAAGTCTGCAAGATGGGAAGGAATTATTGTGTGTGTGTGTGAGGACGCAATTCCATCCCTAACCATGCCATCTCAGGATGGAGCTAAACTCGTACAATCCCCACTCCTCCTCAAATCCCATCCCTAAACTACGTTGAACTGTACGCGGAAAGAGTCTCTACTCGCCAAACACACTATACAATGCTCTCCTGTATTTTAGTGCAGTCTTACCCACCTGTTAGTTCCATAAATTTGTCTGTAAGGGTTCTGAACCGACATCATCCGTTCATGGCCTCAATTAAACTGTCGTTGTTTCTTGTTCACTCGGGAGATTCCAGTTCCAAATTAGGAGAAGAGCGAAGTCACCTGTGGTCCCTACCCCCTTCTCTGGAAGCCGGCGCCGTGTTTGTTCTATAATTGGCGTCGCTGTGTCAGCTGCTAGGAATGCTGGCCGTACTCCAGCGGCCAGGCTGTCACAGCGCAACTCATCGCAACGCCCGTGGAGTGTTCCGTACTTCAGTGTGTTGTGTCTGTGTCTATCTCACTGCTAGCTCGACCACGCGCCCTTCCACATCCTATATTTAGAAGTGTTACGTAACAGGGCGTCACGTCAGTTGCACGTTCAGTACTAGCGCGTCGCGACGCAGACAAGGATGAGCTGCCTGACGGAGCGCCGGAATGTTCCTTGGGCCGCGCTCTTCAGCGACAAAGTGCGGCCCGAGGTTCGCCTGCAGCCCATGGTGGACTTCAGGCGACGCTATGAAGTGCTGGAGATTCTAGGAGCAGGGCGCTATGGCATCGTACGAAGAGTGAAGGAACGTATCTCCGGCAAGGAGTTCGCGGCCAAGTTCATGAGGTGCAAGGAGACGACAGACTTCGACAAGGTGAGAACTTACACGCATACCTTATTTGTATTATTGTGCATAGAGTGACAGTTGGGTCTCGACATTAATACTTATGGAGGAACCAGTTTATTTCTTTTACATCACCTTCATTTCCAGAGTGACATCTGCGGTCATTTGGTTGATAACTGTTTCCGTAGTGAATTAATAACAGAAAATTCCAGGAATTATTGTACGCTCTAACCTGACAAACAAGTTTACATTCCTTAGCGAACACGTCAGACTATCACTCCTCCGAAAGGAAACAAGAACATCGGCAACTTGGAGTCTTCAAGAACGTTAAATGCTAGGTTCCGACCGTCAGTGGTTTTGACAGACTACCGGGCTGAGTGGCTCAGGTGGTAGAGCGCTGGCTGTAGGCTGTTTGGATCCTGGCTCAATCCGGTGGTATTTCAAGGTGCTCAAATGTCAGTTTACTGGTACGACGAAGCGCCCGGCATCTCGGCGTCTCTGAAGAGTAGTTCATGGGATATTATTATTATTATTACTATTGACATGCACCTGACCATCGGAACATTATCCCAGAAGATTCTTTTAAGTGTCGGAAGCCAGCGATACGGAGATTTTAAATTTAAGCACCCGTAAAAGCTCGTCTGGCATCGATCTCGTTCTCTTCTGAACATAAAGAAAACAACTACAACCCAAGGTCCGTCAGATCAGCGAAGATGCTGAGATGTGTGGTGTGCAGGGTAAAGACCTTCAAGACACGGTCAATGCCTGCGGATGTTGTGATTATATGTTACGGAAACGTACTTTGTGTCTCAGTGAGGGAAGTAATGACACATTTTTCAACTTGCCTAACATGTCTCATCATCACGCAGTGTTTGGGATCTTTGAATGACATGGTATAGGGGTACCGTGCCTGCCACTTACCCGGAAGTCCCGGGCTCGATTCCCGGACAGGTCAGGGATTTTTACCTGTATCTGAGGGCTGGTTCGAGGTCCACTCAGCCTACGTAATTTCAATTGAGGAGCTATCTGACGGTGAGATGGCGGACCCGGTCTTGGAACCCAAGAATAACGGCCAAGAGGATTCATCGTGCTGACCACACGACACCTCATAATCTGCAGGCCTTCGGGCTGAGCAAGGGTCGCTTGGTAGGATATGGCCCTTCCGGGCTGTTGCGCCAGGGGTTTGGTTTTGGTTTGGAATGACGGAGTAACGTGTGGTGGTTGAGGATCAAGCTGCTCTTCGGGTTGACGGTGTCCATGTTAGTCTGCACTAATCTCAGGAACCTTGGAACGGATTTTGATGCAATGTTCACCGTCGTATGGAGCATTTGACGAGGAAAGGTTAGTGTATTAAACATTAATCTATGACAGAAGAAGTCGAGCAGTGGCGATTTTAATGAAGTCAAAGAAAACACGGCCATATGAGTGAGTACATTCTTGGCTTACACTTCAATAAGTCAATGATAGACTATAATAATTGTGGACGAATTGTAGAGCATAAGGAATTCTACCCACCAAAAAAACCGACCAAACTTACCAAGATAAAATATCCTTTAGAGTATGAATGAAATTTCGTATGGCTTTTAGTGCCGGGATATCCCAGGGCGGGTTCGGCTCGCCAGGTGCAGGTCTTTCTATTTGACTCCCATAGGCGACCTGCGCGTCGTGATGAGGATGAAATGATGATGAAGACAACACATACACTCAGCCCCCGTGCCATTGGAATTAACCAATTAAGGTTAAAATCCCCGACCCGGCCGCGAATCGAATCCGGGACCCTCTGAACCGAAGGCCAGTACGCTGACAGTTCAGCCAACGAGTCGGACAGAGTATGAATGGTTTGCGATTTATCGTCATTTTAATGAAAGCACAAAAATGATTCATTTATTACATGGGAAAAAAATGGGTGAGCAAATTGACAGGTGGCTGGAAGGGACTTAGAAAAATGACGCGTACATACAGTACAGGAAATATAACTGATGTGTATAAGGAGATCTTGCAAGGCCTGCCAATGCAAATTCAAAACTGCTCCGCTAGTGTCTACATACATATTATAATATATTTTTGGTCCCCCATGTGTATCAATTCGAGTCACCACTGTCCTGATGTCTTTCCATTGTGAATTGTTTTGTTCAGTGTTTCGTTTATAGTTAGTGTAGAATCATGTTGTCAATAAATGTGTCTAAATACTGCCACTGTTCTTTGGAATGTCTGACAGTATGAAATATTCACTTTGGATGGCCGAAATGATGTAGTCGAGAAGCTTTACGTCACGAGAAAACAAGTCACAAATCTCTGTTCCCCTTCGTTGTGAGTTATATTTATAAATGTTCTCTCTCACTGCAGACAAATGCCACATGTGATTTCCGTCACACCAAGCAGAGCGCTTTATCATAACGCTTGTTTAATGAGTAATAAATTAAAAATAACTCAAAGTTAAGGTTATTTCATTCTCTTATAAATAAACAGTCTTACAGATTTAATAAATACCGCTACAAATCTAGACGAAGACACAATACGCAGCTCGTGACTTACACGCCAGCACGAGCGAGGTGGTGCCAAAGTCGTAGTAAACACGGTACGGAACTAGCTATTTAAGTGCAGTATTTACCTAGGTTAGAGACGACTCTCATTTACTGACGCACAACAGTCCAGCACATTGTCAGTAAGTAACAAACTTCATCATCATCATCATCATCATCTGTTTACCCTCCAGGTTCGGTTTTTCCCTCGGACTTAGCGAGGGATCCCACCTCTACCGCCTCAAGGGTTGGTCGGGGATATAACTGGGGAGTATGACCAGTACCTCGCCCAGGCGGCCTCACCTGCTATGCTGAACAGGGGCCTTGTGGAGGGATGGGAAGATTGGAAGGGATAGGCAAGGAAGAGGGAAGGAAGCGGCCGTGGCCTTAAGTTAGGTACCATCCCGGCATTCGCCTGGAGGAGAAGTGGGAAACCACGGAAAACCACTTCCAGGATGGCTGAGGTGGGAATCGAACCCACCTCTACTCAGTTGACCTCCCGAGGCTGAGTGGACCCCGTTCCAGCCCTCGTACCACTTTTCAAATTTCGTGGCAGAGTATCGAACCCGGGCCTCCGGGGGTGGCAGCTAATCACGCTAACCACTACACCACAGAGGCGGTCAACAAACTTATAACACAAATTGTTAATGATGGTTATGTTTCATTTTTTAATAAATACAATAGGATTTTGTAACGTTCACATATTTTTAATTTTTGAAATAGGTTTTTGAAGAAAAATAATAGAATTTGAGTTGATTCTGGGAAATAGATAAAATCCTTTTGATAACTGTATATCTGTCCCTCAGTCCCGTTCCCTGATAGGGGATAAAGCGAGGTCATTCTTCTCGGTTCCTTTGATGATATTAATCCTTCTTTCTTTTTTTTTCTTTCTTTCTTTCCTTTCTTTCTTCATCCGTTTACCCTCCAGGGTCGGTTTTTCCCTCAGACTCAGCGAGGGATCCCACCTCTACCGCCTCAAGGGCAAGCCTTTTCGTCGGGGGTATACAACTGGGAAGGAGGATCAGCACCGTACCTCGCCCAGGCGGCCTCACTTGCTATGCCAAACAGGGGCCTGGTGGAGGAATAGGAAGAATGGAAGGGATAGACAAGGAAGAGGGAAGAAAGCGGCCGTTGCCTTAGTTAGATACCATCCCAGCATTTGCTTGGAGGAGAAGTGCGAAACCACGGAAAACCACTTCGAGAGTGGGAGAGGTGGGAATCGAACCCACCTCTACTCAGTTGACTTCCCGAGGCTGAGTAGACCCCGTTCCAGCCCTCTTGCCAGTATTCATATGTAGTGGCAGAGACGGGAGTCGAATCCGGGCCTCCGGCGGTGGCAGCTAATCACGCTAACCACTACACCACAGAGGCGGACGATAATATTAATGTGAAATTAAAATCGTATTTGTGTACAGCCAATAGAAAAATAAAACAATCTTAGGAAAGGGAGTTAGGGATTGGAATAACTTACCAAGGGAGATGTTCAATAAATTTCCAATTTCTTTGAAATCATTTCGGAAAAGGCTAGGAAAGCAACAGATAGGGAATCTGCCACCTGGGCGACTGCCCTAAATGCAGATCAGTATTGATTGATTGATTTGATTGATTAAAACTGTATACTTATTTTAAATAATATCGGCCGAAACATAACGAAGAAGAAACAGACATCTTATACGGATGGAAAATTGGAATAATAAAAAGGTAACTTAAAACATGTTCCTGAATCAGTGACAATGAACTTATCCCAGCATTTTGTTCTGTCATTCCTGTTCTACTAATTGCAGTTCAGTTGTACTTACTGAAATATTTTTAAGCACTTATAATCTCGATATTAAGTGCGGCCAGTATCCAGTATTCGGGAAATAGTAGGTTCGAACCCCACTATCGGCAGCCCTGAAGATGGTTTTCCGTGGTTTCCCATTTTCACACCAGGCAAATGCTGGGGCTGTACCTTAATTAAGTCCACGGCCACTTCCTTCCAACTCCTAGGCCTTTCCTATCCCATCGTCGCCATAAGACCTATCTGTGTCGGTGCGACGTAAAGCAAATAGCAAAAAAAAAAAAAAAAAAAAAAAAATAGCAATCTCGATAGGACCTCAAGGAGAGTACATTGCAGAGCTGCTTGGACAAACTCCTCGTTTTAAGTTCCCAGGAGGAAATTAAAGCATGAGTTAAGTATTTTTAAATTGTTGGTTTCGCATTTTATCTCATTTCCAAAAATGTAGATATTAGAACTGCTTTACAGTTCGCGAAAAATTAAAATACAAAAGTACAAGCCTTTTCAAATATTTCGCGTAATATTGCTATGGCGAAAAATCGGCGTCCCTAACTGTATATTGTCTGTGAGGTGACAAGAGACCAAATAACAGATTTATACAAGTTGTTTTACGTCACACCGACACAGATAGGTCCTACGACGACGATGAGATAGGAAAGGGCTAGGAGACGGAAGAAAGAGACGGTGGCCTTAATTAAGGCACAGCTCCAGCATTTGCCTGGTGTGAAAAAGTGAAACCACGGAAATCCATCTTCAGGGCTGCCAACAGTGGGGTTCGAACCCACTATCTCCCGAATACTGGATACTGGCCACACTTAAACGACTGCAGCTGTCGAGCTCGGTCCAAATAACAGAGGTTCGCCTTCGAACCATAGCGACTTTCCATGGCCTTGTAGTGACTCATCAGAGGTTTTCAAAAGTCGAGCTCCATTCACTTACATGCGACTTAATGGTCTGGCGTGAGTACGGTGAATGTTGTGGCGATCGTAACTGTACATTACAGCTTCAACAAAAACAAGCAGAAAAACCAATCTCATCTTCTCGCGAATTGTCAGAAAAATCAAAATCATAATATGGAGATAAAGTTGGAATTCAAGTGGAAACATTTGGGCAAATATTCATTTATCGGAAAAGGAATTTTGATTGGAATAATTTATCCAGGGGAATCTTCTTCTTCTTAATCTGTTTACCCTCCAGGGTCGGTTTTTCCCTCGGACTCAGCGAGGGATCCCACCTCTACCGCCTCAAGGGCAGTGTACTGGAGCTTCAGACTCGCCCGGGCGGCCTCACCTGCTGTGCTGAACAGGGACCTAGTGGAGGGATGGGAAGATTGGATGGGACATGCAAGAAAGAGTGAAGGAAGCGGACGTGGCCTTAAGTTAGGTACCATCCCGGCATTTTCCTGGAGAAGAAGTGGGAAACCACGGAAAACTACTTCCAGGATGGCTGAGGTGGGAATCGAACCCACCTCTATTCAGTTGACCTCCCGAGGCTGAGTGGACCCCGTTCGAACTCTCGTACCACTTTTCAAATTTCGTGGCAGAGCCGGGAATCGAACCCGGCCCTGCGGGGGTGGCAGCTAATCACGCTAACCACTACACCATAGAGGCGGACATCCCGGGAAATAATCGATAAAATTCGAAGTTCTTTAAATTTATTTCAGAAAGTACTCAGTAAACAACTGTTAGGGAATCTACCACCTTAGGTTTTGCAGGTCTTCACCAGAGTACAACGTGTTCCCGGCGATGCGGAAGCCTTTGGACACCGTCGACAGTACCTAATCTGTGCATACTGGGAAGAGAGCGACCGATTGCCTGCAGAACGTCTTCACCTATTCGGAAGCGAGTCCCATGCAGTGGTTTCTTCATCTTAGGGGTTAGGTCGATGTCGCAAGCACCCCACCCGGTACTTCACGACAATGCAAGGGCGCATGCATTAGGGCGGTGTCTAACTTGTTCAGTGCTGGGGTTGGGAAGTGCTCTACCAACCCCCATACATTCCGGATTTAAGTCCCTGCGACTTCGACCTAATTTCTAAGATGAAGGAACCACTGCTTGTGATTCGCTTCCGAACAGTTGATGACATTCTGCAGGCAAATGATCACTCTCTTTCCACCACCCACAGATTAGGCAGTAGTGTTGGCTACTGAATGCATGATTCGAAGCAGTGTATCGATTCATTCAAGTGTCCGAGTGAATCGATTCACAGGAACGGCGAGCTCACGGCACACGATTCAGCTTACTCCCAGCGGACAGTGCTGAGTGGCGCACTCACTGGACACGCGGAGAGCTGAGCTTCCGCTGCAGCGAGACATACAGTGAGCCATCCTACACTGAAAGAATCGTATGCTATAATGGACTCTCGAGCTCAGCTCATTTGAAAATAATACCCATTTGCATTCACTGTCCTCTTCTTACAGGGAGGTTTAAATAATAGATGGATTTATTTACAGTGTTAAAAAGGTAGTCACAACATAATTCTGAAGTAGCTAGTAAGTATGTAGGCTATTAGGTTATACTATTTATTAGTTTAATGAATCTTAGTAATATAACTTAGTTGACATTTGACAATTAAACTCTACACTAGCCTGCCCTATGACTATGAGTCATGCTCATGACCACTCAAAAGTACCTGTTTTATATTGGGAAGAACGGCTCAGTATTTTCTCAGTTCATATGTCACATCGTTGTACAAGACTTCAATCATATGTGTACAGACGCAATAACAGTATGTTGAATCAGAAAACCAGCGGGCTGCTGTACATCTCGGGTAGCCTATACAAAATATGATGATTTTAAAAAATCCTCAGCTGATAGAAAAATGCATATTTTCAAAAATGACTGAGCGAGTTGTCGTGCGGTTAATATCGCGTGGCTATGCGCTTGCATTCGAGGGATGGTGGGTTCGAATCCCACCGTCGGCAGCCGTTAAGATGGTTTTCCGTAGTTTCCCCATTTTCACACCAGGAAATGCTGGGACTGTTACCTTAATTCAGGCCATGGCTGCTACCTTCCTAATCCTAACCTTTCCCACCCTGCGTCGCCGGAAACCTTCGATGTATTAGAGTAACTAGCATTTTTTCTAAGAAAGGAGTTCATAGTATGAAGACCAGATGGCAGCTGCGAGCACTGAATGCTGTTGCTGCTGTCTTACCAGCACATACTACACAGATGCAGTAGGAGCGGTGACCAATGAGCTGTGAATCGGATCACTGTATCGATTCATTTACGTGAACGGAATCAAATGAATCGATTCAGTAAAATGAATCGAATGTCCCATCACTATTAGGCAGTGTCGACGGTATCCAAAGGCTTCTGCGTCGCCAGGAACACGTACGCAACGCTGGTCGACATCGAAGGAGTGTAAAACTTCGAACCTTACATTTTTGCTGTGCATCTAGAAAATATATAGGTGCCACTACTAAAAGTCAACCTATTTATATTATATGTTTCATTTATCTGTTTATGCAATGTAATCACTGTAAGGGCAAATAGTACGAGTAATTGTTTATTGGAATAAAATAGTAGTAATATACCGGGGAGTTGGCCGTGCGGTTAGGAGCGCGCAGCTGTGAGCTTGCATCCGGGAGATAGTGGGTTCGAATACCACTGTCGGCAGCTCTGATTATGGTTTTCCGTGGTTTCCCATTTTCACACCAGGCAAATGCTGGGGCTATACCTTAATTAAGGCCACGGCCGCTTCCTTCCCATTCCTAGGCCTTTCCTATCCCATCGTCGCCATAAGACCTATCTGTGTCGGTGTGACTTAAAGCAAAATAGCAACAATACTAGTAATAAACACATTGTCAACATACAATATTAATAAAACAATAACGTCCGAGCTTGATACTCGGGTGTTCCTCTAAAATGGACTGAGTAATGTCGGATAATAAAATATTATAAATAAACATTTATGTGTTTATGTTGTTTCATTCTTATAAAAACGTATTCTGTGTATGTTTTCATGAAAACTGTTGATTTTTATAATTGTTGCTGATCGTTCATTTAAAAAAGAAATCTTTATACAAATGTACCTTTGGCAACATCAAATTATCATAAATATGTCTTTCAGTAAAATGTGTGACGTGACGTTACTTAGCAAGCGTGCAGGCTGTGATGTGAAGTATTGATGCATGGCCATGGCATAGAGACCCATGACCTGCGTAGCTCTCAAGATACTGTTGCTACATAACATTGTGCACACATTTTGTTACATGACACTATTTCGTTATACAAACTTTTCGATTGACCCCTACTTTCACTTGGCTTGAATTTGGTTACTAACTGGGTATAAATAGATTGAGACGTGGATGTTTCACTCGTTATCTCTCTGCAAGTTGAGGGCATGATAGCCGAGTTTCATCGTCAAGGTTTCTCACCAGTACGGCAGTGCTTGCTTCTTGCTCGAATTGTATCACTCTGTATGGTCAAAAGGATCCAATAAGGAGTGGAGCTATGTTGACGCTACTATACTAACTTCAGTCTTCTTTGATTATTATTCATTTGAAAATGACGTAGTGTTGAAATGTGGATAAGACTTGGTAAGTCGTATCCAACCTCAGAAAGTTTCCTAACTCTAAATCTATGGACTCAACTACCTGCCTCTGTGGATCAGTGGTAGAGTCGGTCTCTAGATCCCAAGATTGCAGGTTCAAACCCGTCAGAGGTAGTCGGATTTTTAAAGGGCGGAAATATGTCCATTCGACACCGACGTGTAAAAGATCTCTGGTGACCCACTTGGTGTTTACCCGACATTTGTTAAGAGTCAGTCATAGACGCCCATGAGAGATTCGATTTACTTTCCCATCTAGTAGACCTAGAGTGAAACGGAACTTCGAAATTGACGAACAGACAGCTTCAAATTGAAATGTCCGTAGACGGTAACTGAGGGCATACGATTATTATTATTATTATTATTATTATTATTATTATTATTATTATCAAGGTCTGTCTAGGGAGGTCAAGTCACGAATGCTTCTTATGGAGCCGCCATATTGGGTCTTCAAGCGAGCGTAACGAAAGGCAAGTGCATTCGAATTTAGAGGATTTCGGTGCCGTACATTGAAATAAAAAATACCACTGTTGTTCATAAAGAATTTAATTGGGTATCTACTGTCATGTATATATAACTGTATAACACTTAAATGATATTAATACATTCACAGCTATTTGAATAGGAAGATAATTAACAGAGCCTGATTTTTTTTTTTTTGAGAAACAAGAATCAACAGAAAAACTCATGCCCTACTCTTTTACTTCCTTACAGCTTTGTCTTACTGTGTTTCTTATTAATATCATCTGTCAAATACGTAATCTTATTGACAGAAACATAGAAATCTGTACGGTACCTGTGTCATATTATGATTATCGGTACATGAAATACTGAACTTGAAGTACTGTATTTAAAGTACTAAAAGACAGTTGTAATAAATTACCTTCAGCGTTTTCTTTATTAAGAATGTAATTACCGATACTGCGTTTCTAAAAGGTCACCCCAGTATGTTGACAAACACTGAATGCCTCTTGAGTTGAGTGTATTAAATTATGTATGGTAACTGTTGTTATCCATTCATGTGGTATTTCTTTGGGTTCGAAGGCAAAAATACTCTGCACATGTGCAACAAGAATGATGTTCTTAGCTACTCTTAATTAGTTTATTGATAACCCATGCAGCTATATAGTACCAGCTGTTCGTGGTGATTATTGTTTTAAGAGGAAGTACAACTGGGCAACCATCCTCTATAAACACTAATCAGCAGAAAACAAATGGAAGGGGTCCAACACTTCGAAAAATGAAGGTATCGGCAAAAGAAAGATGAAGGCCACAAAGTGCGTGGAAATGAAAAACTTCCTGGGCCTCGAATGCGCTCGCGGCCGGAAAACAACAAGTGTTGATCAGGGGAGGTCGGATGGGGGTAGAATAGGTGAGAGCCTGACACAAGTAAGTGAAAGCAATGTAAAGACTCAGCTAAGGGCCTCGTAGTCACAACCCAAATGGATTTCCCCCTGTGGGTGGGGGCAATAGAATAACACCCACGGTATCCCCTGCCTGTTATAAGAGGTGACTGAAAGGGGCGTCAGGAGCTCCTAACTAGGGAGTGTGGGTTGGCGACCACGGGGCTCTTAACTGAGCCCTAACATTCATGCATATAATAATAATAATAATAATAATAATAATAATAATAATAATAATAATAATAATAATAATTAATAATAATAATAATAGTTAAGGAAAAAAGCCATTGGTAGACACAATTCCTTAAGAAATAGAAATTCAGACACTATTAAGTTGAGTTAACCTAGGTTAGGCTATTTTAGGGATTACATTAGGATATTATGTTAGGCTACGGTACGTTAAATTACAGTAGTTGGTTAGTGCGAGTGTTGCGATCTTTAAGTATTTGTCCAGCCATAAAATGTCTTCTACAGAGCATTTAAGATGAATGAAATATAGCTGTAAATAATAACTACAATACCGTATAAGACTGCTATTAACAATTATTGGTGTAATGATGGCAAGCTGGACACAAATTTTAGTTTGAAGAGATAGGCCAGCGAAATTAAGCAATTACGGTTAAAATTCCTGACCTTGCCGGGAATCGAACCCGGGACCCCTATGACCAGAGGCCAGCACGCACAATATCCCATTTTCCTGCAAAATACAAGTAATAACTCACATCATTACATCGGGCACGCCCACATAACAACGATATTTGAGACCCAATATAGCCGCCACCGCAAAGGATTGTGGTAGCGTGACCAGACCTCCCTAGACAGACCTTGTTATTATTATTATTATTATTATTATTATTATTATTATTATTGACTCGACTATATGTCATGTGTGAAGACTCTTTTCGCAGGTTAATATTGCTTCTGAGTAGCAATCTTCACCGGATAATTTGGCTCGTGTACTATAAAAGTGACTTGCCAACTTCTTTTATGATTTGTGATCTACATTTTCTCGTTTAGATACCCGCGAACTAATACTACACACCAAAAAGGTCTAAATAAATTTTTTTACCATGTGCATTACGTCACACCGACACAGACAGGTCTTATGGCGACGATGGGATAGGAAAGGGGTAGGAGAGGGAAGAAAGCGGCCGTGGCCTTTACAGGCCCCACATTTACCTGGTGTGAATAGAGGAAACCACGAAAAACCATCTTCAGAACTGCCGACAGGGGGTTCGAACCCACTATTTTCCGAATGCAAGTTCGCAGCTGCGCGCCCCTAACCGCACGGCCAACTCGCTCGGTTGTCTGAATACAATATCAATATCAAAGTATATTTATTTATAAATTTTTAACTTACGATAAGTACTGATTGGGATATATACATAATAAAATATTTTAACTTTCTAATTACATTCAAAGACCAGTACTATATCAATGAGTAGATTGTGGTTACATGTCATCTTCCATGTTTCCAAAATCAGACGAATAGTGTGACAGTTTGAAGGAACTTTCCAATTGGAGACCCGGTAAACTGGAACGATATTTTGGTTTCGTGAGTTTCAAATGTGAAAACTCAGATTGACACGAATATGTTGATCGAAAGCAAGAATGCAGCATTTTCACTGCACTTTTATAAGTGATTTTTCTTGGGAAACATGCTTCCAAAATTCTTCTTATGATGACTGGGCATTTAGTCTAAGAATACATCATACCGAAGATTTATTAGCTCATTCTGAAAAAGTGCTTTGTCCTTGCAAAATATCATACCTGAGTTTTCTACGACGCTCTTTGTCTTGGTCTTGTATGAATGATAAAGAGAGATACTGAACAATATCTTCGATTTCTTTGAAATTGCTGATTCTAGACTCGTAAGTCCTGAAGAATTTTACCAATTTCAACAACATATTTCTCGGCTTCAGTCTCAAAATCAGGGCGCTTCGCTAATAATCTTGCTAGTTTTGGAAAATATCGAAATGTTTTAAGTGAAGACCACTAATCACTAGTTAAAACTGTTTTTATAGGTAAAAATCAAGCCAGTCAGGTTACAAATCGTCTTCCTTTCGGGGATATGAATATTTCTGGCTTACATTTAGCCCTTTCAGACCTGAAAGAAAACTGGAGGTGTGAATTTTTGTTTGTACGTCAAGAACTGACTAAAATGCTGCTCAATACACATATTAATAGTTTATTTTACAAAATAAAAACTAACATCCTAAAAACAGGACCCACACAATTGCGCGTATCAAAATTCAAAACCTCGTTGTATCACGTACGATGGTGTAGCTTCAAAATTTACGTTCACTAACCAATGTACACACTTCATTGAATATATTCCGGTATTCAGTAAAGCTTCTAGATTAATATAAACGCAGTAAATAAATACTTACTTTCGGTACTACTGCTTCCTGCCATCTCGCCGATCAACTGTGCTTTTTAAACTCTTCTTCCTTCGCCCTGGCGGTCAAGCGCATACTAAAATCAATTGAAATACATGCCACGTGTCCTGCACAATCACTGCAGTCCGGTGTAGCGCCGAAAAAACATCAAATACGGTCAGGGATAACTAAAATACGAACCCGCACAATTGTGCGTACTCGGTCTGAAAGGGTTAGAGATCGATCAATAGTACTACTGCGATCGATATGTTAGCTAGACTGCTATAAAACATATCTAACAGCTAGACACAGAGAGAGAGAGAGAGAGAGAGAGAGAGATCATTCGAAGACTTTTATCGTCCTCTGATTCATGACATTCTTCCGTTTAATATCGGGGTGTAAGAAGTTCCTCAAAGATAGTTTTCTCTTAAACATCAAAACTGTTGTGTGCTCCCTGTTCTGACCTAAGGAGCTCAGAACTGGCTTCTGATAAACAGTTAAATAAACTTCGAGTTTGTCAGAAGTTTTCTGGGCATTTCTCTGAAAAACCCTCTGCGAAAACACTGAAATCAAGCGCAAAACCGGAGTAAGGACGCCGGAAGAGAAATTTGGACTCAAAATTAGTGTTCGGTGGATCATGTAGCGAGAATAGATCCTTTGAAGTGGACAAGGGTGTTAAGTGAATGGTGCCCTAGAAATGGACAGCGAGGCAGGCGTGCTCTTCCACTCTACTGTAGATGATCTGATGTCCTGAAGCGGGTTGCGAGACCAATTTGTATGAGGAATGAGTGTGACAGATGAATTTGAAAACAGATTGAATCAATAAGAACAGGCATATAGGGATAGAACTAGAAAGGTAGCGGTTGTGGCTGTAACGGGTGGTGTGGTTATGGTGTGAAAGCGGGAATCGATAGGAAGCCATCTTCAAGGCTGCCGATGGTGGGATTCAAATTCACTTCCTCCCGAATTCGAGCTTATAGACCTGTATCTCGTAGCCAGCTCACATGTTTCGCAATCGCTTCCAGTTGAGTGGCTTACGAAATACTGTGGTGAAGCGAAGAGTATTGAATGAAATTATGTTTCCCTGCAACCCAAATTCTTGGTTCTAATTTTAGAATTTATTTGGTTCACAACAGTTCTATATATACAATGCCAGAGTGTGTCTCTTATTTATGAAACTAGTGACTGTGATCTTGTTCCCATTTCCTTCCTTGACTTCCTTTCTTGTACTAAATATGAAATAGAAGGAGAAGGGGAGGACCTTTCAAGGAACAAAGATATATTGATCATCCCAGTGAGAAAAGAAAACAACAACATGTACCTATATTAATTTACCTCTAACTAATCCAGCTCTACTTCGTCAGTCCATCTGTTCTCGGTCTAGAGTCTCCTTCCTCCTCTACTTCCTTCCTTCCTTCCTTCCTTCCTTCCTTCCTTCCTTCCTTCCTTCGTTCTTTCCTTCCATCCTTTGCACAATACTTTTGGTGCTCTGGAGTTGTTTCTAAATGTCCAAGCTATTGCAACCTCTGAGCCTTACTCCCCGAGGATTTTTTCTACCTCTTTGTTTGCCTGTCCATAATTAAGCTCTACATCGTTTTGCATTCTTCGAGTAACTTTCCTTTGAAATACTCCAGAGTGTATTAGCGTCACTGGCAATCGGATTCCACCATACCATATGTTACAAAGGAACGGATCATAATGTTATAGTTTTCGAGCTTTGTCTTAGGTGCTACGACTTAATCACCTCGAAGCTTTATTTCCTACCATTATGGTACATTATTTCTGCATTAACATGATTTTTTAAATCATAGTTCAAGGTGCTCTAAGTGTTCCGCTTTTTTAAATGTGTAGAAGTCTACGAACAGACAATCGTCTTTTCTTCTTTTGATGTCAGTAGCTTACTACAATGTGGACAATTGTATTTATTTACAAGGATAGGAAACTATAATTCAACTCTGCACCATCGATCCTCGGCTCGGGAGTAATAAAATGTATAGTAAAGTTCGGTTTACTCAAATCCTGATTAACCGAGGCTCCATATTATCCGACTGTAATGTGACTGAATATGGGAATATTCCTAATGAAGAATCCAGTTGCCAAATAAAACTCGCCATATAATTATAACATAGAATGAAACAATATGCCTACGTAAACAATTGTAGTAGCTAAGTATTTGAAGGAGATCCTTAGGAATCTGAAGAAGTTTGTGGTATTAAACATGTCTGGAAGTTTAGAACGTTATCCAAGACAGTTCCATAACCTCCTTCCAAACCGAGCGAGTGTCTGTCCGATTTGGGTCATGTAGCTGTCAACATGAATTCGGGAGACAGTGGGTTCGAGCACCACTTTCGACAACCCTGAAGGTGGTTTTCCGTAGTTTTCCACTTCCGCACCAGGCAAATGCTGGAGAAGTGTCTTAATCTGAGTTGGTGCAACGTAAAGCAAATTGTAAACAAACAAAAGAAAACCTCCTTCCGTAGACTGTCAAGAGAATAGGCGTACTAATCCGAGCACTTTTAAATGCATACCTTGTGCAAAATGTTTCTGCTTCCTTGTTTGATCAACAAACTTCATAATTAATAGCTCCTTCTGCTGATTAGCGCTAGCGTCTCGACCTCCGCATCCCAAGAACGCGGGTTCAAACCAGTCAGAGGTAGAAGGTTTTTGAAGGGTGAAATGGTCCATCCAGCACTCTATGCCGTACGATGACGGAATGTGAAAGATCTCTGGTGATACGTTTGATTTTTGTCGGAAAAAATGAATTAAAACTCAGCCATAGATCGCCCAACAGAGATCCGTTTCTTCTCCATCTTGTAGAGTAAAATGGAACGTGAAAATTGACATGCAGGCAGCGTAAACAGTTTCGAATTAAATGCCTGCTGAGGCATACAATTGTTATTATTATTATTATTATTATTATTATTATTATGTATCTAAATTCGCAAATACGTACGTACCGAGCGAAATGGCTACAGCGTACGGGTACGGAGCTGTGAGCTTGCATTCGGAAGATGATAGGTTCGAATCCAATTGTTGGTAACCACGAAAATGGCTTTCCGTGGTTTCCCCATTTTCACATCAGGAAAATGCTGGGGTGTGTACCTTAATTAAAACCGTGGCACTGCCTCCCAAATCCTGTGAGCTTGCATTCGGAAGATGGTAGGTTCGAATCCAATTGTTGGTAACAACGAAAACAGCTTTCCGTAGTTTTCCATTTTCACATCTGGCAAATGTTGGGGTGTGTACCTTAATTAAAGCGGTGGCACTGCCTCCCAAATGCTTGCCCTTCCCCATCCTTGTGTAGCCTAAAATCTCCGATTGTTAGTGCGACTTTAAACCACTAGTTTAGAAATGCATACATACATGACAGACGTAATGCCGTCTGCAAGCCTCTTTGAATGAATACATTTGCTACTAGCTCTGTGACCTTGTTTATCTACTCTCCTCCTAACTGTGAAGCATTCAAAACTGAGTCTAACTGTCGGCACTTTGGTCTCCGTCTGCTTTTTCAACTCTCCATGGCCGATTGTACTATTCTCCTAAGTAACCTATTCCCTACCATTCGCCTCACATAATCCGACCATCAAGGCGCACAGCTACATCTATCTGGTTCATTACGGGGACCTGTAACCATCAACGTCAGTTACTTTTTGTGTTATCTTTGATTTCGGAAACTCACTCACTTCTGTATTCACCGCATAATTTATTATCTCAATTTACGAAAACTAAGTTTACGTTTTAATTTGAATTTGAACATTAAATACGTCACACTGACGCATGGAAAACAAATGACTACTAGCTGCTGCGATTTTCGAAATTAACACAAGTTTTTAATTGCATTCTGTGTTTGCAAATACAGCAAATCATCACAAATTATGCCCACTATTGATCAGAAACGAAGATAGAAGCCTAATATGACGTTTCAAGGGAAAGAATTGTAATTGAATTTAGTGGCTGAAAGCATTAACATCACACAGAATAAGAAAACAAATGATTGCCCACACATTGTAGCCAATATTTCACTCAAAAAATAAGGGAATATTCCTTACATCGTCATTAAATTAAAGTATACCCAATCGTACAAGATATAAGCCATAAATGACAATTCATCTTAAGGTTACCTACAGTATCTGTTGGGAATTCCAGGATATGTTCGATCATGGATAGTGTCGAAATTTTAGATGCATTCTTTTTATCCCCCTAGGACGTTTTATTGCATAATCTTGGTTATATTTCTCGCCGCTATGATTTTCTCTTTCAGTTGAATTTTCCAGTCGTCTACGAGCTGCCATCTTGAAAGGCTATTATCTCAGATTTTCTATTTTACCCGCCAACCTTTTTACAGTGAAATTTTAAACCGAGATATTACCCATTATCCGAGATGATATTGTTGGTGAATACAAATTTAAATGTTATGTCGGATTTCTTAGCTTTAAACCAAGATAAAAGCCTTTACTCGCGTTGGTGAATACGTGCCTTAGCCTTCATTTCCTTATTGCGAATACCCTCCTCCCGTTGTTTCCATCTGTTTGTATTTGCAGTCATTATTGCCACTTCATATTTTTTTCAGCTTATGAATAAGACATCCTGAGTCCACCCAGCTTTCAATCCTATACAGCGAAACTGGTATAAAGTATGTTGGGATGATTGTAGTTTGAGGGCTGACTTCACCTGATTGCAACTGCGAGCTCAATGCATTAGCTTTGCTACGCATTAATTTTATTTCACTTCCTTCACTGGGAGAATTCACGTTCTAAGTAGTTGAAATGATCCACTTGTTCCAGTTTCGTAATCCTTACCTGTCATTCAACCCTCTTAGATTTAATCTCAGCGCACACCACTTTAATGTTAGAAATACATACTTTCCTTTCAAACTCCAGAAATGAATCCCTCCTTATCATTTTTTACACATTTTTTAAAATAAATGTGTATGTTGTCCTTCTATGTCACTAAATGTACTCTAATAATATAAGAGTACAATATTTACAACTTATTTAAATATATGCTGTGTTCACGGTTCTTCCAGCTTCTCACAACTGCCAGGACTAGGAGACGGATGTTTTTGAAATGTCTTTTTTTTCCCCTTTGCAATAGGACGTTGCTCAGTTGTACAGAAAGTCATTCTGTAATATAACAAACGATAATAACAAGTTTTATTTTGTATTCTTTTGTATTTTTTGCCAATTTGGGATTATCAGTAAGTATTTCTATTTTGAAGAAGCTTTTAGGTAAATATTTATAGCAATTTGAAAATATTTAGATCATTTTTTTATTTAAGCAAGTATTCTTTATTGTCAGACTAATACAAGTCCGCAAGTGACAACATAAAGAACAACAGTGTTCTTACATATAGTTCTTCTTCTTATCCTTCTACCGCTTTCCCCACATCTGTGGGGTCTTGGGTGCGAACTGTGTTGCCCATGTAGATTTGGCCCTGTTTTACGGCCGGATTCCCTTTCTGACAGCAACCCTATACGGAGGGATGTAATCGCTATTGCGTGTTTCTGTGGTGGTTGGTAGTGTAGTGTGTTGTTTGAATATGAGGAGGGAAGTGTTGGGACATATACAAACACCCAGTCCCCGAGTAAAAAGGATTAATCACACACGATTAAAATCCCCGACCCAGCCGGAAATCGAACCCGGGACCCTCTGAACCGAAGGCTACATCTACTAAACATATTTCTTGGCCAAGCAAAGTGACCAGCAGTTGTTGGTGATTAAGAAAGGGTATGGCAAGGATTTATACCTGTGAGTCTTTTGTTTCCAAGATACGTGCAGGAAAACAATACAGAACTCTGATAATGAGGATAAAGTATTTCACAGTCCGCCTCTGTGGTGTAGTGGTTAGTGTGTTTAGCTGCCACCCCCGGAGGCCCGGGTTCGATTCCCGGCTCTGCCACGAAATTTGAAAAGTGGTACGAGGGCTGGAACGGCGTCCACAGAGCCTCGGGAGGTAAACTGAGTAGAGGTGAGTTAGATTCCCATCTCAGCCATCCTGGAAGTGGTTTTTCGTGGTTTCCACTTCTCCTCCAGGCGAATGCCGGGATGGTACCTAACTTAAGGCCACGACCGCTTCCTACCCTCATCCTTGTCTATCCCTTCCAATCTTCCCATACCCCACCAAGACCCCTGTTCAGCATAGCAGGTGAGGCCGCCTGTGCGAGGTACTGGTCATCCGCACAGTTGTATACCCCGACCCAATGTCTCAGGCTCCAGGACACTGCCCTTGAGGCGGTAGAGGTGGGATCCCTCGCTGAGTCCGAGGGAAAAACCGACCCTGGAGGGTAAACAGATAGAGAAGAAGAAGAGTATCTTACAGCCGGAGGCTTTGTTGTTCATTCCGTCCTGTTATGCATCCTTAAAGCACGGTGTGGATTACTCTAGTTCATCTTAAGCAACATCCTTGGGGCCACTGTGTGGAAAGCTTCGCGCACCGCATTTTTCAGCTCATCAGTTCCAACATACTGCTGCGTCCCCGCCTGTTCCTTGATGTAACCTTAGAGAGCGTTATCGGGTGCTGTTAGAGGAGGGCTCCTTGGTCGCCATGGAAGAGGAGCTGGATCATTGTCCAATCCTCGACCGATCCAGCGATTCCCAAAGACTGCGTTCAGACGTTGTCGAACAGCCACTGTGAAGTGGGCCCATCGCGTTGAAACCAAACAACGTCTAAGATTCCCGTATTTTGCAGCTGCGGGATGAACCAGTCATAACCGAGCTCGATAGCTGCAGTCGCTTAAGTGCGGCCAGTATCCAGTATTCGGGAGATAGTAGGTTCGAACCCCACTGTCGGCAGCCCTGAAAATGGTTTTCCGTGGTTTCCCATTTTCACACCAGGCAAATGCTGGGGCTGTACCTTAATTAAGGCCACGGCCGCTTCCTTCCCACTCCTAGCCCTTTCCTGTCCCATCGTCGCCATAAGACCTATCTGTGTCGGTGCGACGTAAAGCAAGTAGCAAAAAAAAAAAAAAAAAAAAAAAACAGTCATCAATCATCTGGAGGTAACTCTTCTGGTTAACAGAACGATCAAAAACATATGGGCCAAACAGATGCGTTTGTGTCTTTCCGGCCCTAGATCATGACATGAGATGGGTTTTGCTCGATTTCTTGGAAAAAAAAAAAATGTGGATTTTCTTTTCCCCAAAAGTAAATATTGCCACTACAGGAGCTGCGATAAATCGCACATTCATCAGTGAACATGACTTCTGCCTTCCGAGCCATTCTTCGGAATTGTTGCAGCATCCGACCACAAGCATCATCACGTCTTTCCAAATAATCATCTGATAATTCATTGACACACTTAATGGACGCCACACCTCATTTTCAGATCCACTTTGCTGTGTTTCTTCGTGGTTGATTCCGGCATCCCCATCTCTGACGCACGTTTCCGTATGGATTTGACCGGAGGTTGTTCGTTAGATTTTTCCACGTCAGCACAAAGTGGTGGATGGCCTTCCACTTCTCGGCGCGTCGTGAACACTGCCCGTTAAAAAGGCTTTCTTTTCCCACGCTAACAACGTTTTCTTTGTCAGTGCTGCTTTCATAAACCACGCAACGAAATTGTCCTTCAGATTTTAATTGATTTTCCACTAATTTTACGCTCATGAATCCACACAGCGGCCAGCAAACGTTTCTCAATCTTATAATCACTTGTATCAGCCATCCTTACAATGTCCTGGCACCAACCGCTGTCAATAATCGAAGTCGATAACAATGGGTATCTGACAATAGAAATAAATAATGAGTAGGGGTATACGGACTTTGTGCTCACTCTGTACAATGAGAGTTTCTTTTTATAATTATCAGCTGTTGATGAAATCTTATCTAGATCTAGGTCAAAGCTTGTTGATATGTGAAATGTGTCAAGATTCTAGAGCATAACAGTAATAATGCTGTATCGAGATCGAGGTAGGGACACGATCAATGAGAAACATATGGCTCATAGGACAAATCGCCTTGCTGACAAGCCGATGAGACAGCGAGAAATTGCACAAGGAGTAGACTTGCCAAAATCCACAGCGCACCAAACTCAGTGCGCCATATGAAGTGTTTCGCAAGTTTACTGCTAGTAGATGGACTGACAAGCCTGAGCCAAAAGGGAACATGTGTGTTAGTGCTATGATAGAGGCGGTGTCGTAGTTCCTTTTGTTTTTTGTTTTACTAGTTGTTTAACGTCGCACTAACACATCGTAGTTTTTCGGACTAGGATTGAGACGGTAGCGACAGTGACCTTAATTGAATTTGCCTGATGTCCGGCTCCATGGCTGAATGGTTAGCGTGCTGGCCTTTGGTCACAGGGGTTCCGGGTTCGATTCCCGGCAGGGTCGGGAATTTTAACCATAATTGGTTAATTCTTCTGGCACGGGGACTGGGTTTACTGTATGTGTCTTCTTCATCCTCATTTAATCTTCATTTCATCTTCATCACGACGCGTAGGTCGCCAACGGGCGTCAAATCAAAAGACCTGCACCTGGCGAGCCGAAGTCCACGGAAACATCCCCGCACTAAAAGCTATACGCCATTTCATTTCATTTGCCTGATATAAAAATGGGGGAAATTACGGAAAACCACATTCAGGGCTGCCGACAGTGCGATTTGATCCCACTTTCTCCCGAATGCACGCTTACAGTTGCGCGACGCTAACCGCACGGCGAACTCACTCGGTCTGTGTCGTAGAGATTCCGTCGCGATCGATGTAAGGCATTTAAGTTCAAAACTCACCATTCTCTACTTCATGGAATTTTTCAAGCGAAATACGATTTTTTTTTCTTTTTTTTCGGAGAGTCTACTTGGTCAAACGCTACACACGGACAGGGTGATCAACAGCTGCATAGCGCATGTGTGTGGTCATGGCTACCATAAATCATTGTTACATATAAATCCAGTGTGAAAAATAAGCCTATCTACTGTAGGCTATATATTGCAGTTTCGTGCACACTTTAAACACTGTTTTTGTTTTGTTTTTTACCGAGCGTATTGGCCGTGCCGTTAGAGGCACGCAGCTATGAACTTGCATTCGGGAGATAGTGGGTTCGAACCTCACTATCTGCAGCCCCGAAGATGGTTTTCTATTTGCACACCACGAACATGCTGGGGGCTGTACCTTGATTAAGGCCACGGCCGCTTCCTTCCTACTCCTAGCCCTTTCCTATCTCTTCGACGCCATGTGTCGGTGCGAAAGCAAATTGTAAAAAAAACACTGTTTTAAGGGTCCCACACACGCTACGTTTTGCTTGTCGATTTTCATCAGCAAATATAAATTGCAAGATAAGACACACGTCCAGTGTGTGCTAGTAAATCGAACGATTTCCTAGGCATGGGATAGGGAAAGTCTGCCCCTACTTAATATTTTTCCGCGTAAACAAGTAAGGCATTCTGTAATTTGTACCGTGTCTTCAGCTCAGTTTCAACTTGTGATTAAATTTTGCATCAAAATGAGTGATTTGCACGTATTATTCTGTGCCCTTTTTTCAACTCCAGATATAAGATGTGTCGGCGGATAACAACAACTGTCTGACTTATGATCCCCAGTTCATGGTTTCAGTTCTGGCCGAAGATTTTTCTTCTTTCTTTTAAGAAGGGGCACCAATCTTTGTAGTCCGTCTCATAATTTTTGGCATGTTAATAAGCTTCGGTGGCGCCCTCGGCGACCAATCGCCAAAATTAACGACTATGTGTTAAGAACAGACTGTCAGACAGAAAGGAAGTTGTTTAGACTAACAGTGTAAGGAATGTGGTACTGAGTTGGCAAATATAACCTACAAAATATTGCTCAGCCTCTTAGCCGAATAGTCAGAGTACTGGCGTCCTAGCCTTTGCTTCAGAGGGCCCGGGTTCGATTCCCGTAACTGCGTTTAATTTTGTCTACCTTGGTCTCTCTCTCTCTCTCTCTCTCTCTCTCTCTGTGTGTGTGTGTGTGTGTGTGTGTGTGTTCGTTCGTCTTAATAGACACCTGCATTTCCAGACAAAACATGACACTACAAATCACTACAGAAAAAAGCAACACTGAATACATCTCTCCAGGTAAGGTAGGCGTCAGGAAAGGCATCCGATCGTAAAACTGGGCTTAATTCACATATAATGCCGACCCCAAGTAGTTGGGAAAAGGCTAGGAAGAAGAAGTAGGTATTTTTAAAATCTTCAGCGAGCTAGAATTCAAAGATTCTAATAAAACAAGACTAGGAATGGTTCTGGCATTACTGGGCTTGCTCAAGAAAAATATATGCCATGCACACGTCTCTCCGACATGGAAATATTTTTAGTACGCCATCTCTAACAGATTGCTACTTGATTATATAATTCACAGAGGACAGAATTAGTCGAGCCAGACATGAATACAGGCAACTCCTTCTGTGTTGTTGAACTTTCTGTTTTGGTGAAACAAAGCGGCGTTCATCCATTTAATACAGATCTAGTCTTGTACAGAAAGGATAAATATTATCGTAATTCTTGATCACCATTAATGTTCTAAGTGAACTCCTTATTGTCTGCTCCTTCACCTTAAACTTTGGTAAGGACATGGTGTTGTTGTTGCTTAGGCTGACTGGCGCAGTTGGATAGAAGCTCTTATCGAGTGCTCGAGGAGAATTCTTAAATTGCGATAGATTCGTCTTCAGGGCGCAGGTACCAGCATTTCGATAGCAGTTGAAAGGATATTCTCACACCACCCTCCGTGGTGGTGATTTTTGTTTCAAGAGGAAGTACAAC
This sequence comes from Anabrus simplex, assembly GCF_040414725.1. Classification (NCBI taxonomy): domain Eukaryota; kingdom Metazoa; phylum Arthropoda; class Insecta; order Orthoptera; family Tettigoniidae; genus Anabrus; species Anabrus simplex. The sequence continues at coordinate 231,704,053 of NC_090267.1, read as the reverse complement.
ACCCTGTGGATGTGGGCGGTAGAACACATCCACGGTATCCCCTGCCTATCCTAAGAGGCGACTGAGAAGGGGACCTGCGGCTCTGAAATGGTGACCACGGTTTCCCTAGCTGAGTCTGTCATTGCTTCCACTTACTTGTATCAGGCTCCTCTCATTCATCTTTCCTATGAACTCTTGTTCTTTTCCGGCCCCGATGCTATCAGGTTTGCGAGGTCTGAGGAGCCTTTCATGTCATAAACCCTATCTGTGTCGGTGCAGCCTAAAGCTCGAGTCTTTCATTTTCATGCTCTTCGTGGCCCTGGCCTTAGTGTTAATAGAGGATGGTTGCCCAGTTGTACCTCCTCTTAAAACAATAATACGGCAGCCCTGAAGATTGTTTTCCGCGGTTTCCCATTTTCATACCAGGCAAATGCTGGCGCTGTACCTTAATTAAGGCCACGGACGCTTCCTTCTAACTCCTAGGCCTTTCCTATCCCATCGTCGCCATAAGACCTATCTGTGTCGGTGCGACGTAAAGCAAAATAATAATAATAATCACCACACCCAATCACCATCACTCCTCCCTCCCCCGAAGGTTCACGACTTGGAACGTGGGTTGACGATCAAGGCCAAGCTGAGTCTTACTTCCGTTACTGACTCCTCACTTTCATCTTTCCTATCTGACCTCCTTTGGTGAACTCTTATTCTCTTACCGACACGACTGTATTAGGTTTGAGAAGTCTAAGGTGTATTTGATTTCGCGTCTTTGTTTTGCCTATACGTACCAAGCGAGTTGGCTGCGCTTTTCGAATTGCATAGCTGTGAGCTTGTATTCGGGAGATGGTGTATTCGATTCCATTGCCGCCAGGCCTGACGATTATTTTCCATGGTTTCCCATTTTCATACCAGATAAGTGCTGGTCGCAGCTGCTACTTTCCGAGACCTAGTCTTCATCCTCGCGTCGCCGAAAACCTACGTATTCGTGTGACGTTAGGCCTATAACACTAGAGAAAAGTTTGTCTATATCGGTACCCTCATTCACCAAGGGCTCGGAACTCTAGGCCTATCCATATTTTCTGATAGCAGAGGATGATTACTCAGTTGTACTTCCTTTTAAAACAATAATCGCGTAGAGGCGCGCGGCTGTGAGCTTGCATCCGGGAGATAGTAGGTTCGAATCCCACTATCGGCAGCCCTGAAAATAGTTTTCCGTTGTTCCCCATTTTCACACCAGGCAAATGCTGGGAATGTACCTTAATTAAGGCCACGGCCGCTTCCTTCCAACTCCTAGGCCTTTCCTATCCCATCGTCGCCATAAAACCTATCTGTGTTGGTGCGACGTAAAGCCCCTAGCAAAAAAAAAACAAAACAAACAAACAATAATCACTATCACACCACCGAGAATTCTTAATGCGACAGATCAGTTTTCAGGGCGAAATCATAACACTTCGATAGCATTTAAATGGACCGTTTCTTCTTCTTCTTCTTCTTCTTCTTCTATTATTATTATTATTATTATTATTATTATTATTATTATTATTATTATATTTCTTCGTTATGCACCGGTATGGAGCGCGATTTAACTTATTTAGCCGGTGTCGTTCCCTTTTTCTTCTCTTCATCTTCTCTCTGTGGCTTTTCTTGCGATCTTCTAACCTGGTTTTGTTGGTGTTAATGCTTGGATGGTGTGCAAAGCGGTGATTGTCGAATAATTTTCTGAACTTGGACCTGTCTAATACAATGTAGTTTGTGATGCCTATTTCCTGAAGATATTTTCCAACTTCGAGCAGCCAGTTGTTTTTTACTTTCATTAATAGGGCAGGGTTCAGAATTATTTTGGTCAATCGCTGATTACTCATTCTGAGAATATGTTCGTAAAGTTTCAAACGTCTTTTCCTAAATATGTCTGAGGTTTTCTCTGAGTGCTGGTACAGGCCATACGCCATCCAGATTTCCCCTGTACAGACTGGTCTAAAAATTTCCATTTAAGTTTTCTCTTTCTTGCTTTTCTACATCTTTAATCAATGATATTATTATTATTATTATTATTATTATTATTATTATTATTATTATTATTATTATTATTTCTTTTTGATGCAGAGTACGTCAATATTTTCAAGTTGTGATCTGTACTTGGGCCGCCAAGTGTTACAAAATACATGAAAATTTTCAAATTGAAATAATTTCTAGACAATGCGTGCGACGACAGCGTTCAGCATCTCTTCATAAAGAAAGAGGACCAATGCACCCAACAATAAGAGTTACACTTGCGTATATTACCATAGGGTGATGCTATACCACCACCATTTTAAGGTACTAAAGTCGCCGTGCCGCGCGGCTAACAATCAGTGTAATTCTCGACTTCGGCGTGGTAGCACGTCGTGTGATGAGTCGTTTGATCATCTCGGCGAGTTCTACAAGCATATGACAAAAAGTTAAATAGGAAACACTTGGAAAAATGTGGTGCGAAGAAGGGAAAATCATTTCTTTCTTTTACCAAAACATCGAGAAATATGAGCAATAAATGTCTTCAAAATTATCGAGAAGGCATTCGAGAGGATAGAGCGGCTATTCAGAATTCCAAAAGGTCCAAAATCATCAATGTCCTGCATCAAAAGACTTATCGGAAGCGATTCAAATTTAAGGCGGCCGAGTGACGTGCGGCGAGTTCCGCGCTACTGGAGCCCCAGCCGAGCACATCTACTGCCCCACTAGTAGAAAATGATTTAGATATCATGGATATAGATACTGATGACCCCGGTGATGATGAAGAGGCCCCGATGCAGTTATCACGAACGTATCACAGAAGCGACGATTAAACTGTTCTTACCATATGTATTTTATTTCTCATAAAACGAACCCATGGTACATCCACTTTGTGTTGAAGATTTGTGAAATTCTTAAGAATTTACGAATAAAATGTGAAAAAATAATATTTCAAACCAACACTGATTAGGTACCGGTACTTTATTTCGACTATACCTTAAGTTGCTTTACGTCGCACCGACACAGATAGGTCTTATGGCGACGATGGGATAGGAAAGGGCCAGGATTGGGAAGGAAGCGGCCGTGGCCTTAATTAAAGTCCAGCCCCAGCATTTCCTGGTGTGAAATGGGAAACCACGGAAAACATATTCAGGGCTGCCGACAGTGGAGTTCGAATCTACTATCTCCCTAAAGCAAACTCACAGCTGTGCGCCCCTAAACGCACGGCCCACTCGTTCGGTGACTATACCTACCACGTGCTACGTATTGTGTGTCAAAACTCGCAGCCGTGACCCCTACACAGTCTCTTTCAATTTTTTCTTATATGCTTTCTTATTTTGATTAAACAACTTTTTCTTTCTTTTCCGATAATTCGTTTCTCAATGGATTACGAAAAGAAAAGCGAACTCTTTTCCGAGAGGAGCGACTGAACTTCTATACGGACAAATAAAGAAAATAACATCTTGAAAACTAACAGGAGATTGTCTAAACTACTTTTCATTAGGTTAAGAAAAAGAAACACCGTATAAACAAATTCATGTACTGAAAAACGAAGAAACAATATCGTAGCAGACAGTTGAACTGGATGCTGTTTATTTGAATTAGTGAATGCAGATCATTCATCAGCCCACATTCTCTAGAAAAAGAACAAAGAAATGAGGAAATGAGGAAATGGGTCAGATCAGTTAAATACTTTCTTATGCCTACGTAAGAAACTGATTCATTTGGAGATGTCTTCTTCTGCCATTTTACCGATACTGTGTGGAACATGTTGATTTCGCCCTGTTTTGTTGTTGGATGCCCTTTCTTCCTTTTAAGTGTTAAATGTAACTGAACCCGGGGGGGGGAGGGGGTGGCTAAAAACCCCCCTTAGCCCCTCCCTGGATCTGCCTCTGAGCCTGGGCACATTGAAAAGATGTGCTGTAGTATCATTTGTCTATATAAGTGAAATTATCATTATAAGTTTTTTGCCTCATACTCTGATTTTAGCTCGGGTTAGGTGTAGAAATGTCGAAAGCAGGGCTAGTTTAATTGTTGTCTGTCTGTCTGTCGACATTACGGGACACCTTAATGGGACACCTCAGCAATCCCGAACTGATATGTGGCGCGCAAGCTGCACTCGCTCCGAAGAATGGTTGACACCAAGTGAAGAATTACCACCTGGTCACATGGAGAAATGGAGTACCTGGAGATCACTGAACAGATTACGGTCAGGCGTGACAAGATGTAAAAGCAACCTGCAGAAGTGGGGTTTCAACATCGAGTCATCATTGTGTGAGTGTGGTGCAATCCAGACGACGTCTCATTTGTTGCAGTGTAGTAAGTGCCCTAAAACATGCACAGTACAAGATCTACTTCAGGCAACAGAAAATGCACTGGATGTCGCCAACTTCTGGGCAAAAGTAGTATAGACCTTTGTTTTTTGATAAGTGTGACTTTGTATATAATGTATATAATTCAGTAAGAGTATATATGTATATGTATTTATAGTATTAATGCTTCTGATACGAATAAATAAATAAACGGGAATATGCCTGAACAGAATCACCTTAAACACTTGATGTGTAAGTTCAGGGCTAGCTGAGTTGTGCCCTGGGCTATATATATTATTTGGTTAGTATCCAGTGATGTAGCAGTATTTAGAGGGCCAAAGATGGAAATTTCAACTTTCTCCGTTAATATTATCTATATTGTAGGTATTGCATGATAAAATTGTGCAAAATGTAATTTTCGATCTTTTATGTTTTATATATGTTTACTAGTAATAATAATAATAATAATAATAATAATAATAATAATAATAATAATAATAATAATAATAATAATAATAATAATAATAATAATAAGACACCTCCGTACAGGCCATGAAGGCCCTTGGAGAAGTGGAAGGTAAAGGCTTCCACCATTGTTAACCGCGGCACGTGATGGGGTAGAGTGGTTAGCTCTACGCCCGGCCGCCTTTGCCCCTAGAAATTAACCTGGTACTTACTTTTTGTGTAGGTTGAGTGAACCTCAGGGTCATATACACCTCCGGAAGTGGAAATCTCGTTTCTTAAATTTTACGACTTCCTGACGGGGATTCATTCGAACCCACGTCCTTCCGGGCGAACCGAGCACGCCTTTACCGCCTCGGCCAGGCAGCCCCTAATAATAATAATAATAATAATAATAATAATAATAATAATAATAATAATAATAATAATAATAATAATAATAATAATACAGTTTCATAATCAAGAGTATGACTCCTTGCTTAGGCCGAGTCAGCTCATTATGTTACCGGCACAAGCCGAGCCTTCCTAAATTGATGTAATAATAATAATAATAATAATAATAATAGTCCGCCTCTGTGGTGTAGTGGTTAGCGTGATTAGCTGCCACCCCCGGAGGCCCGGGTTCGATTCTCGGCTCTGCCACGAAATTTGGAAAGTGGTACGAGGGCTGGAACGGGGTCCACTCAGCCTCGGGAGGTCAACTGAGTAGAGGTGGGTTCGATTCCCACCTCAGCCATCCTGGAAGTGGTTTTCCGTGGTTTCCCCACTTCTCCCCCAGGCGAATGCCGGGATGGTACCTAACTTAAGGCCACGGCCGCTTCCTTCCCTCTTCCTTGCCTATCACTTCCAATCTTCCCATCCCTCCACAAGGCCCCTGTTCAGCATAGCAGGTGAGGCCGCCTGGGCGAGGTACTGGTCATACTTCCCAGTTGTATCCCCCGACCAAGAGTCTGAAGCTCCAGGACACTGCCCTTGAGGCGGTAGAGGTGGGATCCCTCGCTAAGTCCGAGGGAAAAACCGAACCTGGAGGGTAAACAGATGATGATGATGATGATGATGATGATGATAATAATAATAATAATAATAATAATAATAATAATGGTGATATTCGCGATTATTAAATTTTTCACGAACTTACAAATAATCCACAAATATGAATTATATCTGAAAACTGTATATAACAAAAATGGAAGAAAATGGTTTTTCTAACCTTTAAGTCCCATACATTTTTACCTTAAGAGTTTTGATAACGGAGATATTCACTCATTTAGATGTTTACTCTAAAGCAGTAAATATTGGTCAATTGTCATAGTAACGAGTTACTTGCGCTGTGGTGATGATTATTGCTTTAAGAAGTGGTGGCGGTGATTAATGTTTTAAGAGGAAGTACAACTAGGTAACCATCCTCTCTTAACACTGATCTTGGCTGTGTGGTTAGGAGCGCGCAGCTGTTAGCTCGCATCCGGGAGATAGTGGGTTCGAACCCCACTGTCGGTAGCCCTGAAAATGGTTTTCCGTGGTTTCCCTTTTCACACCAGGCAAATGCTTGGGCTGTACCTTAATTAAGGCCACGGCCTATTCCTTCCCATTCCTAGGCCGTTCCTGTCCCATCGTCGCCATAAGACCTATCTGTGTCGGTGCGACGTAAAGCAACTTTCAAAAAAAAAAAAAAAAAAAAAAAAAAACACTGATCAGGGGAAAATGGGAGCGGTCCGACACTTCGAAGATTGAAGGAATCGGCAAAAGTCAGGGAAGGACCACGAAGGACTTGACAACGAAAGATTTCCTAGGCCTCACAAATCTACCACTACCCAGGTTTGAAAAGAACAAGAATTGACCAAAGGAGGCCGGACAGGAAAGATTAAAGTAAGAAACCTGACACAAGCAGGTGATTTTATAAGATGCGAATTCGCGCGGTTATCAGCGTATATTAATCAGGAATATCAGCCTATGGAAATGACCACCAAAATGGGAAGGAAAACAAAACGAGGAAGAAGAAGAAAGTGATGAAAAAAATACTAAAAAGCTGTTCAGCAATAATATAACACCCACTAAAAAAATAACTGACATTATAAGCTACAACTTCATCCGATTATGCGTCGTAGTCACCCTATCCAAGAAAACAGTGCAAACGAACGGGATTTTGCAAGGAGATCCATTCAGTCATGTATTATTCAACATATGACGGGAGACATCACGAAGATCATCAGAAACCGCTCCGCAACACTGATCATGTGTGCAGATGACATGGTGATAGTATCAGCTGGCACAGAAGAACTTCAGAAAATTCGAAATAAACTCAAGATATGGGCAGAAGATAACAAACTAAAAATAAATAATTAGAAAACAAATATAATTTCAAAAATGTAGGTAAACAAGCAGCAAAATACATCCTGATACTACCGGACAAACCATTAGAAATTGTTCCATAATTCAAATAACTTGGTATCTCTATATAAATAACACTCAGATCATTCAGTATTCACATACAAGTGAGACAGCAGCGGCAATAAAAGCCATTTACTCAATCAAAAACCTCCAGCAAACAAAAAAACCCAGCAATGTTCATATTTAGTTCAGTTATATTTCCCATAGCAAAATATGCATTCAACAGACGGGACAAACTGAAGTCGGAGACTTGAACAAGATTGAGAGGGTAAAGGTACGTTTCATGGGACGAGTCTCGAGGACATTAGACGCAATGCTTCAGCCTAACGCGCACACCTATTCTTCAAACACTATGCGAAAAAAAAAAAAAACTAATCTGGAGTGAATTTTATTCAACAGACGCTATGATGACATACGAATGGCAGCAATCAAATTGTATATTAAGACATTTAGTGATGCGTTTCGCAGTACATGGCTTTCACCATTATGTGTGTGTTAACAAACGTTTCGACGTCCGAAATGACTACAAGTGTACGCAATAAGATACCACGCTGCCAATGTAAAAATAGGACAATATCACTAACTAAATCCTGATCAAAATAATCCTAATCAGTATATTAAACATGAAAATAAATAACTTCAGTAAAATAAAATAAAATTGTAAACCCTCTTGGCCATTTGGCTGCATTAATAACATAACACTGGCTGCTGTTAGTCTCTTCTGCTGCCAGTCAGTAGTACTGCTGCAGCTGTATAAACCTGTCAACGACGGGTTCAGCAACTAGTGTTGGATACATTGAATGATCGTGTAACTATCCAAGATAGATTAATGAGGAGTGAAAGTGACGACATGAACATGTGACTTTTCTAAATGTACGGAACACTGGACGTCAGCCAGAAGGTTATATAAGTTATGATTGGAACTGTATACCACTGGACAACTGCTGTACCTGGTTGTACGCCAGAGGAAAGGCGTTAAGCTATTCATAAGCACATTAATAGCTTCTTACCGAAGAGACAGAAGAAATAATAGAATTATGTAGGAAGTGTTGGACGCAAAAAGACTTTAATGAATATTTGTTTATTTGTCTTTTATAGTCGGACTTGCTGTTATTGCCATAGCCTCCTACTTTATCTGTCATCTACTAACCAGTCGTACGAGTTGACTAAATATCCTTCGTTATACAGTGTGAAACGAAATTCATTACTCGAATTCCTAGGGATGATAGAAGAGAGACGAAAACAAATATAAAATCCATTTTTTTGGCTTTACGTCACGCCGACACATATAGTTCTCAACGACAACGATGGGAGAGGACAGGCTAGGAGTGAAAGGAAGGAACCGTTGCCTTAATAAAGGTGCAGCCTCAGCATTTGCCTCGTGTTAAAATGGGAAACCGCAAAAAATATTAAATATACGTAAACTGATAATTGAGGTACTTTTTAACGTGATTAGTAATGAAACTGCTACATTTCAATTTAATTGTAATCCTTTACTGTTCAAAAGTGCGGTCTCCTCCTGCTGCAATGAAAGCCCTGCAACGATGTGCCACTGTCTGTTGAACACGTTCAAGCACTCCACCAGACATATGCTGTAGAGAACACGCAGCTGCAGGCATCTGAATTATGAGCACTTTCTCTGATTCAATTGGAGTCTCATATACCAAGCTCTTCAAGTGCTTCCACACAAACGAAGTCAAGTGGAGTGAGGTCAGGAGAACGAGAAGGCTATACAGCAGGAGGCAGACTTTTGAACAGTTTTTGTAAAGGATTACAACTCAATCGAAGTGTAATACAGTAGTTTTATTTTCAATCAAGTTAAAGAGTGCCTCAGTTACAAATTTCCGACCTATGGTTATATTAAATGACATATTTGTTTTGGTCTCTTCTTCTACAATCTGTAGAAGTTTGAGTATTGAACGTTTTTACACTCGGCATTTCTCTGTTTGAAGGTTCTGAGAGTATTTTTGCCTATGTGTTGTCCTTGCTGAGCCTATCACTGTATTATATCTACTTTACGTTTAGCATTCGTTGGTTAACTCGCGCTTCTTCCGATCTTGACAGCATGAACGTTATCAGGCCTAGGGAGTCTTTCATTTTGCCATTTTTCATGGCTCTTCCCCCTCTTGTTTATCAATGCACTCATTCGAAGAGTATCCTCAATGGTACAATTCCATTGTCTACTCTTCCGATTTAATTCCATTTTGAAGTTTATACCAAACTTAAACATGTATGCAGTGGCGTAGGGAGATTATCGTCAAAGAGGGGGGATTATTTTTTATATTTTCAGCACTCAAATGTACTTGTGTTTGGAATGCTGCGGTTTATTTATTTATTTATTTATTTATTTATTTATTTATTTATTTATTTATTTATTTATTTATTTATTTATTTATTTATTTATTTATTTATTTATTTATTTATTTATTTATTTATTTATTTATTTATTAGTTTTACTTCATTGTTAGGCTATTATTATTTCTCGTCACAGCTGTTACTTTGGTTGTAAGAAACTAATAGAGAGATCCAATTAATACTAGTAATATTTATTTTATATTGTTTTATGCTTCAATAAAAGCGGGAGTTCAAATATTCAGGGTGACAGGTTAAATCCAGCAACCCACTCTGCCCCCTTACCCTTGCGTACACGACTGCATGTATGAATTTGTAGAGGGTTTGCTGAGAAGATAGACATATTGTTACCCTGAGCATAGTCTTCTCTAATTCCGGGAATTTTAACACACTATGGTTTGTAGAATATTACAGAAAATGATGACAAACTTCTATGTATTGTTAGTATAAAACTTTCCGATACTGTACTTCACTTATCTTTACAACATACCCTCTCCCTCCACGGCTAATGTATTGAAGTAAACGAAGGATGACCATGGCGTCTAAAATTTAAGCGCAATTAAAAATATGTTTTATTTAACAACATTCTTAAATATTGATCCTCTCGTGCGCACAAGTCGCATACGAGGGTCCTACTATATGTTTCAATGCGCTGTCTGATACTGTCCTTTCAGAAGGCATGGAAAATAATGACTCTACACTTCACTTTAGACCTCATGTGAGGTACTTAACTAGATCCACCTAAATCCAAGCAATGAATCCGAGAAACACTAGTGGTCTCTTGAACTGTTGATGTTTTACATGTGTCTCATATGCTGAATTGCTGAAGTTCCATATAGTTATGTTAATCGATAGGTGAATATATAGCCTATGGTAGAAATATATGTCCTTCCCAATGATACTCCTATTTTGATCGTAAATACAATATGTCGTAATTTTCTCGAAAAATGTAAAGGCCACTTTTGAAGCTTTTGCAATTTTCAAAGAAAATAGTTTTGGAACTTGTTTTAGAAAATGTGATTGTGTTTCGTAAGACTTGAATAAATAAAATTTGAGGAAAATTTCTTCTTCGCTTCGAAATGAAAATACATGCACGAGCAGCGATCTTGATGGCACAGGATGCGCGATGCGTAACTGTAGAAACTAGTTCTCTTGAACGTGTTAGTGGTGCAACGTTCTCTCTGCTTCAGGCGGTTGTTTCTTTACTAATGAGAACATTGCAGATATTCTGAGAAGTTTTCTTTTGCTGAGTAATTAGAACTCCGCCAGTTAAGAAGTGACGTACTGGTCGTAAATACGATTCACATTACTTTCCTAAACATCGACAGGAAATCAGATGATTTCCCATTAGTTTACTAAATGACAATAAGCGTATTTATGATTTTACATTATTTTTTATTCGTCCGTCATAGGGGGACATTAACTGGAGACCCTACTTATTTTTTAAGCAAAATGGTCCAAAAACCAAACTTGAGGTGTTTGCTCTAAAAGTTACCCCATTCCTCGGGGCACATGGCGATATAATTTTTTTCATGTTCGGCCATCTTTAAATGTCCCGCTGAGATATTTAAGAATTCTTTCGAAAGGCCAACCCCAATTCCTCGATGAATACCTTCGGAATTTCACTATATGTCATAATTCCACTTTTGAATTTCCGACGATTCCTGACGTACTGGTCTGTGTTGTCATCCGTTTCCTTAGTCATGTACACAGAGGAACATTTGAAATAGTCAAATTAACCCTTTCCCACTTATAAACGACAAATTATATCGAGCAAGAAATGCCCACCGCATGTGCCTTGTATTTTTGTTTACGTTTGCTGAGGAATATTTCATTCTTCAAAGTTTAGCTTGGGTTCATCGTATTATATTTACCAATAATTGTTAACTGGAATTAGTAAATTGAAACGCATATATGTTGTGGCTTACCATAATGGAATGAATACAAACAATTTTTGGTGAAAACCCGTCAGTAGATGCAGAGTGAGTCTCGGCCCATAAGTGTCCACGGCTGGTCTGTGGTCCAACAGCTCTGCACTCTGATCGGCCGACCGAGCAGAGGAGGGGTGGCCACAGCTCTACTGTGGCTCTACGCCTCATGGCTGGCCCCAACCGTCGGCTGCCCTGAGAATAGTTTTTGTGGTTTTCCATTCTCATGCATTAAAGCGAATGCCGCGGCAGTTCCTATTATAGGCCCCGACCACCAACCACCTCACCTTCTCCGAGCATCTCCTTCACCGTAACAAATCTCCGGGCCTGAGAGACGGCGTCACGTCTAAGAGGCCCGCCTCCCCCTTCAGGGGAGGAATGAACACATTTTAGTAGTAGTAGTGAAAACTATTCTAAAATTTCAACATTCAAAGACCCATCGTTACCGTTAGCGGTACGAATTTTTATATATAAGGGCTTAATAAGTAAATTAGAATGTAAAAATGTTGCTGAGGAGAAGAAAAGGGCCAAGGAAAGAGAAATATATGGCGCTGGGAAGTTCTAAATTAGCTCCTGTAATTTTCTACAAAATTAGTTTTTTTTTTTTCAGTATTTGAAATATTTTAGGGTCTAAGTGCAACAGTTTTTGCCTGATTGTCTTCAAACTTGGGATGCCTATACTACCATGTGGGGTATATAAAAGTAGGTAACCATAAAAAAATAACGATATCTGATTATTCAAATTATTTTTATAAAATGTATTATAAATCTGAAACTATGGTGCCAAAATGTTCTAAAGTTTAGAATAATATTAATTTGGGAACATAAATGAACTGACAAAATATGGTGAATACCGGATAAAAATTCCACAATGGGCCACCCCATCATCATCATCATCATCATCATCATCTCTTGCCTAGACGCGCAGGTCGTTCATGGGCATCAACTAGAAAGGCATACGTCTATGAAGGTCACACGACATCGTCACTTCAACACATACATTTGTAAAAAATTCTTCTTGTCTCTTCCAACGTTTGAAGGACGGAAAAAGTTCATGTGGCACTTTATGTCGTACGACGTCGGCATTTAAAAGACCTCTGGTGATTCTTTCTGTGTTTACTCGGCAAAGCTGATTAAATTTCAGTCATTTGTCACGCCAAAGAGTCCCACTCCCTCTACTATTGTAGAGCAAAACGGAATATCGAAATGTACACGGAGGCAGTGCAAGTTCCATGATATCTAATATTTTTTTTGCAATTTTTTACGTCGCACCGACACAGATACGTCTTATGGCGACGACGGGATAGGAAAGGCGTAGGAATGGGAAGGAAGCGGCCGTGGCCTTAATTAAGGTACAGCCCCGGCATTTGCCTGGTGTGAAAATTGGAAACCACGGAAAACCATCTTCAGGGCTGCTGACAATGGGGCTCGAACCCACTATCTCCCGATTACTGGATACTGGCCGCACTTAAGCGACTGCAGCTATCGAGCTCGGTCCATGATATCTATACACGGCAGCCGAGATACTGTAATACAACAACAACAACAACAACAACAACAACAACAACAATAATAATAATAATAATAATAATAATAATAATAATAATAATAATAATAATACGAAGAAGAAGACCGGGCGAGTTGGCCGTGCGGTTAGGAGCGCGCAGCTGTGTGTTCGCATCCGGGAGATAGTGAGTTAGAGCCCCACTGTCGGCAGCCCTGAAGATGGTTTTCCGTTGTTTCCCATTTTTCACACCAGGCAAATGCTGGCCTTAATTAAGGTCACGGCCGCTTCCTTCCCATTCATAGGCCTTTCCTGTCCCATCGTCGCCATAAGACCTATCTGTACCGAGCTCGATAGCTGCAGTCGCTTAATTGCGGCCAGTATCCAGTATTCAGGAGATAGTAGGTTCGAACCCCACTATCGGCAGCCCTGAAAATGGTTTTCCGTGGTTTCCCATTTTCACACCAGGCAAATGCTGTGGCTGTACCTTAATTAAGGCCACGGCCGATTCCTTCCCACTCCTAGTCCTATCCTCTCCCATCGTCGCCATAAGACCTATCTGAGTCGGTGCGACGTAAAGCAACTAGCAAGAAAAAGACCTACCTGTGTCGGTGCGACGTAAAGCAACTAGCAAAAACGAAAAAGAAGAAAGCGTTTTTTAGTAACTGCCGTTTGCGTATGTTTCCGGTAAAGCGCAGCGATTGTGACGTTGAGTATGTGCTATGGGCCTATGGCTTCCTTAATTTGTTGACACCCCATATGCAACGTTGGAAACAGTCAAACAGTGTGGCCATCTCGTAGCGAGTGTTTAAAATGTCCAAGATAAAATATCAATCCGCCGACTCTGAGAGACTCTCCATAATTCGTTTCTTGAATGCTCCAAACATTAAACCAAAGAGTGTGGGGTATATGGTGAAAGTGCAATGAAGGATGGAATGGTAAATCATTTTGAAACATTTATGGAGGGAGATGTTTGATAGATTTTCAAATTCTTTGAAATCATTTTAAACAACTGATAGCGAATCTGCCACCTGGACGTCAGCCAATGATTGATTGATTGACTGATGGTGAGGAAATGGGTTCTGATGTTCAATGAAGGTCGTGAGTATGTGCATGACGTCCTGCAGAAATTCCGACCGTGTTTTAAACCATAACCACCAAAACAATGTACACTTTTAAAAAAGGCTATGAAGAATTACTGAAATTATATGGTGGAAGCGACGAATTATGATATATGGAGCGTAAATGAATGAATGGGTGATACAACTTCTAAACGATTCTGCGATAGAGAGGTCAACAGCCAATAAAAAAGAGCAAGGAACTGAAGGCAGTCCATACCATTAAACCTCACGTAATGCGATATTTTATTATCGTGGAAGATAAGCTATTGCAGGTCTCCTATTGTTCAAGGAAGACTAACAAACTGCGTGTTAGATATAAGTGAGCCTAAGGCTTTATTAGGAATAATGTTCAATGGAGGATATGAGATTCAAGGCAGCACCGCACTCACTAGATGTCCATTTCATGAGATTAAATTGATGATCAGCAGCACTCTCCGATCGACTCATTTCAACTCCATAGCACGTGACAGTCGTTCCCTTCCCCGCCATGGTTCCAATTAAACTACTACTACTAAAATGTTTTCATTCCTCCCCTGAAGGGGGAGGCGGGCCTCTTAGACGGTGACGCCGTCTCTCAGGCCGGGAGATTTGTTACAGTGAAGGAGATGATCGGAGAAGGTGAGGGGTAGGCGGCCGTGGCCTATACTAGGAACTGTCCCGGCATTCGCCTTAGTGCAGGAGAAAGGAAAACCACGGGGCCAGCCATGAGGTCCAGCCCTGCCTCGTCTCCCCAATGCAGAGGCGTAGAGCCACGGCAGAGCCGTCGCCACCCCTCCTCTGCTCGGTTGGCCGGTCAGAGTGCAGAGCTGTTGGACCACGAACCAGCCGTGGCCACTTATGGGCCGAGCCCTACTCTGCATCTACCGACCTCCAGTTAAAGCAAATGTACCCACTTTTAAGTCCATGAGGCTGTTGATACGATGTGACAGGTCCCTAGAATGAAACGACATTGACGATGAATGGCTGAGTTAGGAACCACCTGGAATGTACAGGACAAGGGAAACGTTATTTCGACAACAAAGGATCAAACATAGGTTCACCCAGTCAGGGTACCCGCTCTTTATTTGTCAGACAATGGTGACTGCCAACAAGATGCATTATGTACTGATGTGGACGTCAACGATGTACTCGCTATACCACATTTTCAGAAGTTGGTCCGTGTCAAAATTCTATTGGCTTAGCTCCATACCTCTACTACTACTGAAAATGTTTTCATTCCTCCCCTGAAGAGGGAGGCGGACTTCTTAGACGGTGACGCCGTCTCTCAGGCTGGGAGATTTGTTACGGTGAAGGAGATGATGGGAGAAGGTGAGGGGGTTGGCGGCCGTGGCCTATACTAGGAACTGTCCCGGCATTCGCCTTAGTGCAGGAGAATGGAAAACCACGGAAAACCATTCTCAGGACAGCCGACGGTTGGGACCAGCCGTGAGGTCCAGCCCTGCCTCGTCTCCCCAATGCAGAGGCGTAGAGCCACGGTAGAGCCGTGGCCACCCCTCCTCTACCGTTCCACTTCTACTCGGTTGGCCGGTCAGAGTGCAGAGCTGTTGGACCACAGACCAGCCGTGGCCACTTGAGGACCGAGACCCACTCTGTATCTACCGACCTCTCCATAAGTAGTGGCTGGCATCTTCACAATGAATGATTTGTTCCTTCTACACGAGTAGTAATCAGTAGCAGTGGGCTTATATACTCTATTTCCGGCGAACTTATTAGATGATACCAAAAATGAAAGAGAGAGAAGAAGAAGAAGAAATGGAAGGAAAGACGGAGGAAGAAAGAGAGGAAAGAACGAAGGAGGGGAAGGAAATAAGGGAGTGGTAGAAGGAAGTGCAAGGAGGAGGGATCAAAAGAGAGGGAAGAAAGGGATAAAGTTAGGATCAAAGGAAAGGAAGGAAGGAAGGAAGGAAGGAAGGAAGGAAGGAAGGAAGGAAGGAAGGAAGGAAGGAAGGAAGGAAGGTGGAGGGAACTAAGGAAGAGAAAGAAAGAAAGAAAGAAAAGAAAAATGGGACAGGAATGAAGTGAAAAGAGGAAGAAAGGGAAGAAGGACGAATTTGGAAGAATGAAGAAAGGAAACGGAGGGAGGAGGGAATGAAAGAAGGAAGCCAGAAAGAATAAAATAAATAGGACAGACAAAGAAAGGATAAAAATGAAGAAAGTACGAGGGAGGGAAAATAAATAAGGAAGGAAGGAAGGAAGGAAGGAAGGAAGGAAGGAAGGAAGGAAGGAAGGAAAAGAAAAATATCTCTGCCTCCTTTCTTTTCCTGTTCCTCTGAAGAAAATTATTAAAGATATTAGAGTGTTCTGGCTTCATTAGAATATTCTTCTAAGATTAGAGGCGTAACGAATATGATACGGGCCCCCCTCAAAGAAACTATAAAATGTACCATTAACACAGCAGATACTTGAATATCAATTTAACATGTACAGAGGACTTACTGTAATATTACAACCGAGCTCGATAGCTACAGTCGTTTAAGTGTATCCAGTATTCGGGAGATAGTTGGTTCGAACCCCATTGTCGGTAGCTCTGAAGATATTTTTCTGTGGTTTCCCATTTTCACACCAGACAAATCCTGGGGCTGTACCTTAATTAAGGCCACGGCCACCTTTCCACTCCTAGCCCTTTCCTATACCATCGTCGCCATAAGACCTATATGTGTTGGTGCGACGTGAAACAACTTGTAAAAAAGTAATATTACAAAACTAATTTATTAATAGATTATATTTTTAAAGTTAAAATTTTTGAAGGGATTTAAATGCAACGTAAATAAGTATATGCTTCTATATTTTGTCTTTACATTTTTTGAACTTCATTGTACTCACATTGATTCTAAAGAAACTGGACCATGCACCGTACTCGTGGGATGCAAAGGCATTGCTGATGGATGACGCATTCGATGCTAAGGAGGCTGAGTTCACAGATTTTGTTCTTGATCATAACATTTCGTAGGTAGTTCTGTATAAGTTTCCAAAATGCTCGTTTGTTGGGGGAAACATTAACAGGATAATTACGTCTAAATATTGATATTTTGGTACCACTTTACAGTGTTTCTTTAATAATAACTTGGCGCAGATATTTGTGAGAGAGCTCGTGCTACGAGAAACAGCTGTCCCAGACTCAAAAGAGTAACAAAAATTTGCAGACAGATGCAATCATCCGACAATTACTCCACATACGCACTATAGAAGACAAACTTTTTCGACCTATTATACAAACACATCACGATGTCACCTTTTCCGTGCGGAGTGACATTTGGATAAAGTTATTTATTCGTTTATTTACTATTTCTGAGGAAGTCTGTGGGCCCCATAAGCCTTGGGCCCGCCTGCACTGTTGAGGTACAAAAGCTGTGACCAACCTTCCATTCAGAAAGAGCGACTCACTCCCTTAGAGCATGATAGCCGCTCCTGCTGAGAAAACGTCTGCAGACACTCGGACTGACAACCGTCCATTCTGAAAGAGCGGCTCACTCACTTAGAGCATGCTAGCCGCTCCTGCTGAGAAAACGTCTGCAGACACTCGGACTGACAACCGTCCATTCAGAAAGAGCGGCTCACTCACTAACAGCATGCTGGCCGCTCCTGCTGAGAAAACGTCTGCAGACACTCGGACTGACAACCGTCCATTCTGAAAGAGCGGCTCACTCACTTAGAGCATGCTAGCCGCTCCTGCTGAGAAAACGTCTGCAGACACTCGGGCTGACAACCTTCCATTCAGAAAGAGCGGCTCACTCACTAACAGCATGCTAGCCGCTCCTGCTGAGAAAACGTCTGCAGACACGCGGACTGACAACCGTCCATTCTGAAAGAGCGGCTCACTCACTTAGAGCATGCTGGCCGCTCCTGCTGAGAAAACGTCTGCAGACACTCGGGCTGACAACCTTCCATTCAGAAAGAGCGGCTCACTCACTAACAGCATGCTAGCCGCTCCTGCTGAGAAAACGTCTGCAGACACTCGGGCTGACAACCTTCCATTCTGAAAGAGCGGCTCACTCACTTAGAGCATGCTAGCCGCTCCTGCTGAGAAAACGTCTGCAGACACTCGGGCTGACAACCTTCCATTCAGAAAGAGCGGCTCACTCACTAACAGCATGCTAGCCGCTCCTGCTGAGAAAACGTCTGCAGACACTCGGACTGACAACCTTCCATTCAGAAAGAGCGGCTCACTCACTAACAGCATGCTAGCCGCTCCTGCGGAGAAAACGTCTGCAAACACGCGGACTGACAACCTTCCATTCAGAAAGAGCGGCTCACTCATTTAGAGCATGCTAGCCGCTCCTGCTGAGAAAACGTCTGCAAACACGCGGACTGACAACCTTCCATTCAGAAAGAGCGGCTCACTCCTTTAGAGCATGCTAGCTGCTCCTGCTGAGAAAACGTCTGCAGACACGCGGACTGACAACCTTCCATTCAGAAAGAGCGGCTCACTCCCTTAGAGCATGCTAGCCGCTCCTGCTGAGAAAACGTCTGCAAACACGCGGACTGACAACCTTCCATTCAGAAAGAGCGGCTCACTCACTTACAGCATGCTAGCCGCTCCTGCTGAGAAAACGTCTGCAAACACGCGGACTGACAACCTTCCATTCAGAAAGAGCGGCTCACTCCCTTAGAGCATGCTAGCCGCTCCTGCTGAGAAAACGTCTGCAAACACGCGGACTGACAACCTTCCATTCAGAAAGAGCGGCTCACTCACTTACAGCATGCTAGCCGCTCCTGCTGAGAAAACGTCTGCAAACACGCGGACTGACAACCTTCCATTCAGAAAGAGCGGCTCACTCACTTACAGCATGCTAGCCGCTCATGCAAACACTCGGACGGACAACCTGAAAGCCTGCTTTAGTGATTAGGATTCTTTACGCTTCATTCCTGTCGAATCAGTTCGAGCATACTTTATTGAACTGCAGGAATGTCCCACACCTGACTTACGATCTAATTTTGGTCAGGTATGTGATACGAACAAACAGTTATTCTAAAGTTAAACAGTGGTTCTTAATTAATGAGCCTACATCCAATGTTGTCGATAAAAGAGAATTTCTTCTTTCATGCAAGAAAGTGGCTACCAATGAGACGCAAGGAACCGCTGGCCAGCCCCAGGACATTTAGCATGAAGGTACATCAGTGTAGATTTAGCTAGCGTGAAAAGCTTTGGACTTCCTCCAATGTTAGGCTATCAGGAGAATGCACATGTTGTTCTTGTTCGAAGTACGTCATTAGACAGTCGGACCTTTCACTGCCAAGTTACAGTTTTAGAGGGGAACGACAGGAATGATATTGAGACATGACTGCACGTCGTGTGCGTAACATATATTGGTAACAACTCGCTGGTTCATTAAAATCACCAATCAGCCCGTACGGTGTCGGCATGTAAAAGATCTCTGGCGGCACATTTAGTATTTACCCGACAAAATTCATTCAAACTCAGCCATAGACGCCCAAGAGAGATTCGGTTTACTTTCCCATCTACTAGAGCCTAGGCCTAGACTAAAACGGAACGTCGAGATGACGAGCAGCCAGCCATATGGCGTCGAATTAAAATGTCTGCACAGGGTAGCTGAGGCCATACGAAGATTATTATTATTATTATTATTATTATTATTATTATTATTATTATTATTATTATTATTATTATTATTATTATTATTATTTCAACTCGTTATCATACGAATGAGCCAGGCTGAGTGGCTCAGACGGTTGAGGCGCTGGCCCTCTGACTCCAACTTCGTAGGTTCGATCCTGGCTCAGTCCGGTGGTAGCCTATTTGAAGGTGCTCAAATACGTCAGCCTCATGGTCGGTGGATGCAGGGTGGGTCTCGGCCAATAAGTGACCACGGCTGGTCCGTACTCCAACAGCTCTGCACTCTGACCGGCCAACCGAGCAGAGGAAGGGTGGCTCTCTACCGTGGCTCTACGCCTCTGCATTTGGGAGAGAGGACAGGGCTAGACCTCATGGCTGGCCCCAACCGTCGGCTGTCCTGAGAATGGTTTTCCGTGGTTTTCCATTCTCCTGCACTAAGGCGAATGCCGGGACAGTTCCTAGTATAAGCCACGGCCGCCAACCCCCTCACCTTATCCAAGCATCTCCTTCACCGTAACAAATTCCGGGCCTGAGAGACGGCGTCACAGTCTAAGAGGCCCGCCTCCCCCTTCAGGGGAGGAATGAAAACATTTTAGTAGCAGACTAGTAGTTGTAGTCAGCCTCCTGTCGGTAGATTTGCTGGCGCGTAAAAGAACTCCTGCGGAACTAAGTTCCGGCACACAGGCGTCTCCGAAAACCGTAAAAGTAGTTGGTGGGACGTAAAGCAATTTTTCTTCTTCTTCTTCTTCTTCTTCTTCTTCTTGTTGTTGTTGTTTTTGTTATTATGATTATTCATACGAATGAACAAATAATTCCATGTTGGAGATGTCCACCATTGATGGACTTTGGAAATTAATCTTCTTCTTCCACAATCTGCCGGGGTCGCGGATGTTAACTGTAGGCCTATAGTATGTATAGACTTGACGCTGTTTTTACGGCCGGATGCTCTCCCTGACGCCAACCCTGTGAGATGTGTGCATCGAGACAATCACAAGCACCCTGTCCATAAATTGGAGAAATTAACCAGATCCGGCTAAAATCTCCGCCCACTGAGCAAGTTGGGCGTGTGGTTAGAGTCGTGCAGCTGTGAGCTTGCACTCGGGAGATAGTGGTTTGGAACCCCACTGTCGGCAGCTCTGAAGATGATTTTCCGCCCAGAAAATGCCGGGTCTCTACCTTAATTAAGGCCACGGCCGCTTCTTTTCCACTCCCAGCCCTTTCCTGTTCCATCGTCGCCATAAGAGCTAACTGTGTCGGTGCAACGTAAAGCAAATTATAAAAATAAAAATCCCTGACCCCGTCGGGAATCGAACCAGGGACCCTCCGAACCAAAGACCACGATACTGAACGTTCAGCTAAGGAGCTTAACTACTGCCGGATTTCAGCTCATAAGGTAAAGATGTATTCGAAGACGGGTACTACAGCTAATCATACATTTTTCATGAAGCCTATGACGAATTGTAATGTTGAAGAAGGCGCTAACACTCTGACCCCGACCTGAGGAATTGAAGGTTCAAATCCCCGACCCGGCCCGGAATCGAACTTGGAGCCGGACATAATCTATAAAATTATATAAATGGAAATCACGTTGCAGCGATCTATAAGTGAATTATTAATGAGGCACTTCGGGGCATCTTAGAAACTTAAAACTCGCTACCAGAGTAGCTGATGACCTCAGGATCCCTAGGAAGTCGAAAATTCCCGAAATTTCCCGAAAGCCTAGACTAAGGATTTTGGAAATTTGGGATTCAGCATAAGAACGCAAGTGTAAGCATTACTTAATTTTATAAACTGTGCATATACTTTAGTATATCTATCTATCTATCTATCTATCTATCTATAAGTTACAATGAAGTCGATTTGTAGCGATCTAGAAAAGTGTGTGTGTGTGGGGGGGGGCTGTCATTATAATTAAAACTCTACAAATTGATAGTGCGTGTCAGTAGAAGAGTTGTCTGCAATTGAAATAAAAACTGCTCACATCGACTGTAATAATAATAATGGCGTATGGCCTCCGGAGAGGCTTAGTGCAGGTCTTTTTCTAGTAGACGGCCTATTAGGCGACCTGCATGTCTGTGAAGATGAGGGCCCTACGTAGGATGATTTCTAATGTTGAATACGCTACACACACCCAGCCATTGGAATTAACCAATTAAGGTTAAAATCCTCGACACATCGACTGTGACTGGCATTCGTAAAGGGGGCCTGCCATTGTAATGAAAAATACCTTTCTCGACTTAACTAGCAGAAGGCAAGGGAACATGCTCTTTTGGTCAAAACTCCCCTACCCGATTGTGTCTGGCAGTAGTTAAGGGTATCCGCCGTTATAAACAAAATTCGCCAGCTAGATTGTGACTGGCAGTAGGAAAGATGACCTGCCGCTGTAATGAGTACTCCTCAACTAAACTATGACTGCCAGTAGGAAAGTGTGTCTTTCATTATAATGAAGACACCCCAATTCGATTGTAACTTGCAGTATATAAGAGGGTCTACTATTATAATGAAAGCACTCCAAAACGATTGTGACTGTCAGTATGCAAGGAGGCCTGCCATTATAATCAAAACTTCGCAATTCGATTGTGAATTTCAGTATGCAAGGAGGTCTTCCATTAAAATCAAAACACCCAATCTCGATTGTAACTGGCAGTAGGCAAGGAGGCTTGCTATTATAATGAAAACTCCCCAACTCGATTGTGAATGGCAGTAGGAAAAGGGGCTTGCCATTATCACAACAACTCTACAACTCCCACCTTAGATGGGAAACAATGTATGGGGACCTCCCCATGATGTTTCTCG
The DNA here is from genome assembly GCF_040414725.1 of Anabrus simplex. Lineage (NCBI taxonomy): Eukaryota > Metazoa > Arthropoda > Insecta > Orthoptera > Tettigoniidae > Anabrus > Anabrus simplex. The sequence continues at coordinate 231,681,650 of NC_090267.1, read as the reverse complement.
GATAACGCTGCTAGTAATAAATAAAATTGTAATTTTGTCTGCACACCTCAAATATTTGCTTCAAGCTTCGTTTTTAACTCGGATTAGGTGTACAAAAGTCAGAAATAGGTTCACTTCAGGGAGAATGACTGAACAGAATTTCTCGAAACTGTATTTAAGTTCCGGTATAGCTAGGTTGTGCACTGCGATATGTGTGTTATTTGATAAGTACACAACTGTGTAACAATATTAAGGGGGCCAAAGCAGGAAATGCCAATTTTCTCCGTTAATTTTAGGTCTATCAAAAATTAATCGACGTTGTGCAAAATATAATTTTACAGGGCAAAAGTAATACCGGTGATAAGAGTTATGCGTGATTTATAACATCTTTTACTAACATCTCCGCAAATATTAGTTCTATCAAAATGTATAGAAGAGTGAAACTATGTATGTGTGTGTTTGTCTTGAATGTACTCAACAACTACTGGACCGATTTCGCTGAAACTTTCACAATTTGTTCTTATTACTCCTAAGAGTGTTTAGAAAGTGGTTTTGAATGAAATCCTATTGGTTTTTTATGAGTAATTTTATGTAATTTATTCAATTACTAAGCCGCACCAAGATTGGATCGACCTAGATGGACGATTGTCGCTAGGCGACAGCGACTTACTCTGTACCATGAAAGTCCCTTAAGAAATGCTATATACAGGAGGATGGGAGCATGTCGTCATATATTTTCTTTTTTTGCTACTTGCTTTACGTCGCACCGACACAGATAGGTCTTATGGCGACTATGGGACAGGAAAGGCCTAGGAATGGGAAGGAAGCGGCCGTGGCCTTAATTAAGGTACAGCCCCAGCATTTGCTTGGTGTGAAAATGGGAAACTACGGAAAACCATCTTCAGAGCTGCTTACAATGGGGTTCGAACCCACTATCTCCCGGATGTGAGCTTACAGCTGCGCGCTCCAAACCGCACGGCCAACTCGCCCGGTCGTCATGTTTTATAAAGTACCTTTCTTGCTAGGAGGTTCATGTAATTGGGCATCTTATTACCTGTTATTTGGAAATCTTTGTCTGTAATTGTAAACAACATGAATAAATGTGCCCTGCTTATTGGGTTATCCCGTGCATGAAATTTTCAAGTAAATATTGGCATACATTTTCACTACAATTGTACTGTAGGCCTATTTGCTCTTTCCATCGTCATTAGAATTAGAATTCTTTCATCATGCTATTCTACTTTTCAATATGAAAACATGACTTATTTCATGACACCCCTAGAGAAGAGGTGACATGTAAAAATAATCCAAAGTGACCGATATTAACGTCGAATCCACGGTTTTCGGGGTCGCTCAGATGGATTGTGGCACTCGGGATGCGTTTAAGTCCAAGTTCAATACCATCGGCATGGGTGAAGAATAAAATGTCCAAAATGACCGATATTAACGTCGAATCCACGGTTTTCGGGGTTGCTAGGCTGATTGCTGATAGTCCCAATGACAGTTGAAATCGTCTACGTCATATCTTTAGCGCCAAGCGTAAATACGTAGTTACAATTTATTTTTACACGGTACTTATGCGTTTCAAAACCTATAAAATTACATATATTTTACAGTAAAAATAGATAGTTTTGATCCTTTTTCCCCCTCTAATAGAATACTGGGTCAACAACGGCTACTAAATCTAATACAGTATATAACAAAAGATATGGAAAAGAAAATTTTCAATATATTTGTCCCATTTATAATTACCTAATAATAATAAAAAATACAATTTTATTTACGTCGCGCCTACATAGGTAGGTCTTATGACGACGATGGGATAGGAATGGGCTAGGAGTGGGAAAGAAGCGGCCGTGGCCTTAATTAAGGTACATCCCCAGCATTTGCCTGGTGTGAAAATGGGAAACTACGGAAAACCATCTTCAGGGCTGCCGACAGTAGGGTTCGAACCCACTATCTCCCGAATGCAAGCTCATAGCTGCGTGAACCTAACCGCTCGGCCAAAAAAGGAAAGAATTTCCAAATTACAGAAAGCATACAGGGTCACTTGGAACAGGTATAATAAAAGAAGCAATATCTCGGAATGCAAAACTTAGACACTATAATACAGTGATCAAACCTGAAGCTTGATATGCCTCAGAAACCTTAATCATTGGTGGCGGATCTTTAACCAAAGACATTGAGAAATGAGAAAGGAAAATTTTACGAAAGTTTTTTGGCCTAGTTTATATAGATGGAATATGAAGAAAAAAATCATCCCAGGAGATATATTGTCATTCTGAAAATAATTCTCACACTTTTCGGAAAAGAAGATTGAAATTTTATGGACACATTATCAGAATGAACACTAACAGGCTAACTAAAAGAATTCTCAACCTGGCCCTTTCGTCTAAACCAAGAACAGCTGGCTTCGTGAAAGTGAAACAGATTTCCAGGAAATCAACATCTCAGAAGACATTGTACAGGACAGATGTAAATTCAGAACCAAAATCGACAATCACCACTTTGAAGACAAACCCAACACCAGAGCTACTATAACCTGGACAGAATAACGAAGGAAGAAGCTCAGCGAGAGGATGAAGAGATTTTGGGAGGAAAAGAAGGCCAACACATCAGCTAAGCAAGTTCAACCGTGCTCCTGAGTAGGGCATAACGATGTAAAATAATAATAATAATAATAATAATAATAATAATAATAATAATAATAATAATAATAATAATAATAATAATAATAATAATAATAATAATAATAATAATAATGTCATGTACAGAGAGCTTGTGGCCATCTTTGCGACTTCAGTCACTGATCCTTTATCTGATCATAGACTCGCGCAATTAGCCTAATAACACTGTACTGTTGCTTTGTGAAGACACCCACGTTCGCCACTAGAGAGCTCTCATTCTATACAGGTCTGAGCACGGTTAAAGATGCCTCATTCAGAGCGACCCCACTGCCGCCTGACCTAGGACATTTACCATGAAGGCAGACCATTGTCGATTTAGCTTGCGTCAAGGATTCTGGACAATATCCAACGTATGAGGAGTGAGCATGTCTTTGAGTACGGATGTAATTAATTTTATAGTTCCAAGCAAAGAGAAATTATTTCCTCGAGGAAAAGGAATGATAACATCGCAATGCGTGTGGTTTATTATTAATACTCCGTACTAAATGCTCGGAAATGACCAGTGCTGTTGTTTCTTGAGCTATATTTACTTCCATGAGTGCGTCTACTTCTCTCCAGTCATCACCAAAACCTGCAGTACAAGTGAATTATTCTGGCGCTGTAGGAAGAACATTAGGTAAGATTAAAGCGACGCAATTGGACCAGATTAGATCGAGATCGCAACGTCAGATAACTTTAATTACGGCGATACATTTGTACACAGTAATGCTGAGAATTATGTGAACTAAAAATCCCAAAATATGCATACAAATATGCACTAAAAGTTTTGGAAACTAAGCTTTTTACAGTACAGAATACGTGGTAAAAAAAAACCTACTATGAACATAACATGAAATGTTCAAATGTCTAATCATAAAAATAAAAATACTATTACTTGCACACATAAACATAATATTCCTACCCTTTATTTCTTTTCAACTACAACTGTTTTTGTAAATATCGGGCAAATTTGTAAGCCAGTTCTCTAACATTTTTTGTGGTCAAACTATAGTTCATTTTTGCGATCTTCATACACTTACAAAAACAACTTCATTCGATCTCAGAAAATACCGTGCTTCTGTTGTCTAATATTGGGTTATAACTAAGGTCTGAATTTTGATAACATGTCGTCTTTTAACTGGTGTATCGTGTATATTTGTAACTTATACACAGATTCTGTTAATTGCCCCCAGAGAAGAGTAATACATATTTATTTAGTCATTCCTCTTCATTTTTGTAAGTATTTTATTTGAGGTCAGTTTTAGCTTTTTATGAAATTACTTTATCATTTTAATTGTTTAGTTTTAGGTATTTATCCATATTTTACATCATCCAAACTGTTTCTCTATCTACGTACTAGAAAGTTTACGTGAATTTTCATCTTCGAAAGTTTGGAGTACCATTACTTTTACAGAAAAGACTTTTCCTTTTCAGATCATTTCTGCCTAGGGACTACACGGTGTCTAAACAATAACGAACTGTAGATCTTCTCACAGTTTGTTTCTATGGAAAAACAAGATTCCAAAACAAAGAACTTAAAAGTATAAATTATGAAAATTCTGCATACCCAGAAGTGTGTATAATTTAGATTTTTACAATAAACAGTTGGTTTTTAGGTCCTTTTTGTTAATTTTTAGGACATTATTTGAGATTATTGAGGTCATTTTATAGGTCATTTTAGGTGAACAAAACCCGGGCCCTAGTTTTAACAGAAACTAGGTTCAGAGTTTCGAAATGTTGACAAAAGTCTTGACAGAGTAGCTAACTTCATACCGATCACTTTAAAAGCTTCTTTGATTGAAATTTTGGTGTCTGGAAGAGTCATAGCTTCTTCAACTGATTTCTTCACGACATAGGGATCAAGCGAAATACTTTCGACGCCCGTCTTAATTCTCGATATAATCTAAAAAGAAAAAAATTCACAAAGCAAGAAACGATAGCATCGTGTACCATTCGGTGTTTTCTAAGGTACAATAGGATGCACTTTTCAACATATTTGGTTAGAAGTTATAATATATCACTGAAGTCAACATATCATCCCTGTTTTGCCAAATCGGCGAATGTGACAATGCTCTTCCTATCCATTATTTCCCTTAAGACTGGTCACGCCTTCCAGCCACATATTGATATGCGGTCCATCAGAACAATTTTCGTTGAGTTCATTTTCCTATGCGCGTGTGTAAAGGAAAATTAACTTTACTGTACCATACTGAAGGAATGTATGTTTTCATGACATTTACCCACTCCTAGAGTGTGATGTATTTCATTTTCCTTTACACACGCGCACAGGAAAATGAACTCAACGCAAATTGTTCTGATGGAATGCATATCAGTATTTGGCTGGGCGGTGTGACCAGTCTTAGGGGAAATAATAGATAGGAAGAGCACTGTCACATTCGCCGTTTTGGCAAAATAAGGACAATATGATGTTTACTCAATCAGAAGATAAGAAATGCACTACAGGTGGTTGTAGTAACAAACAAGATGTCGTTTCTGTGTTACAGAACATAAAGGCATGGTAAATATTATTACTTTGAATGCTAACAATGCAGGGACCCTGAACAAGCGGGATAAGCTGCGGAAAATGGTGATGATTATGATTATAGTTAATATTATTTGGGGGTACGCCAACCAAAAAATGTGAATACCACTGGTCTAGACCTTCTATTGTAGCCTACTCATTGTAATTATACATTTCTCATTCCTGGCCCTGTTTTTTTCTCTTCAGTTTTCGTGGCGTCGGCACTCTGTGTGTATTTGACTCAGTTTTATGGTCGCCTTCTTGATGACCGCCTTATGTGCGGGGATGTGTGTGTTTCTATTGTGTGTTTCTGAGGTGGCATGTTGTGTGTAGATGAAGACTTGTGTCTTAAGACGGGCATAAACACCTAGCCTCGAACTCTAAACTATACTCAGTTAAAATCCCCTGCCCGACCGGGAATAGAATCCAAGCCCTCTCAACTGAAGGCAGCTCCGCTGAGCACTCGGCCATGGAGCCAGCCACTCATTGTCACAATTTATTTTTCACTTATTTTGAGAAGTATATACAGTATATTAATTAATTTTAGAGACCGAGTGAGTTAGCCGTACGGCTAGGGTCGCGCAGCTGTGAGCTTGTATTCATGAGATAGTGGATTTGAACCCCACTATCGGCAGCTCTATATATGGTTTTCCGTGGTTTTCCATTTTCCAACCAGACCTTAATTAAGGCCACAGCCGCTTCCTTTCCACTCTTAGCCCTGTCCTGCCCCATCGTCTCCTAAAGACCTATCTGTCTCTGCGACAAAAAAAAAAAAAAGATACTATTTAAGTCTGATCCCATCGGTGGAACCTTCGGAAGACAGTACCTTTTTAACACGTTTTAATGCGGCCCAGACCGCAAAGTATTTTGTCCAGGGTCACCAGTTTGATAGGCCTAGTTAAGAGTACGAAATATCATAGCATGCCTGTCTGCCTGTCTCTAATTAGGAGAAAGCAAGTAGCCTTTCACTATCCTTGTGTGCTCATCGACGAACGCTATATCCGGTTTCAAGTGAGATAACCTATTTACTCACTACAGTCACGTCCGGTGTCAATGTCAGCTCGATTTCCTGAAAAGTATCACCTTGAAACCCGAGTGCTAGGCCATCCATATTACAATGACCTTCTTGAGTCAATGCGCTGTGTGACCACTTTTCCATCTCCGAGTGACTCACTCTTTGGCCTTAAGTCCAAAGACTGTTGGCTCGATCATGGCCTAGATACATTCACTTGGACAAACATGATCTCTTTCTGTTGAAAAATCGGATACTAAGAGGATTTAGGGTCGTATTCAAGAACAAGACTTTGAGGCAAAGTCGACTTTTTACCCACCAAAGTCACCATTTTCCTATTCATAGTCTAGGCTTCGCGGAAAGTAGACTTTGGCCGAGACTTTGCTTCGAAGTCGCCAATGGCCCGTACTTTGACTTCATGGAATGGACTGTAGAGGATAATACAATGGCGGACATTCTAAACTTACCCCATTCTGAGGAAGATCTTGAAATTGTTCAGGAGATAGCGAATTCAAAATTAGGCACAGATACGATAAACGAACTGTATTAGCCATGGGGCGATGTTCGAGGTTGTACTAATGATGTGAAGTCAATGATACAACTGCTAATTGCTTTAAGATATTATTCACGTGTAAGTAGCTTATTAATTTATTATTTATTGTAAAGCTTGTACACGTCACTGATTGAGGTTATGTTAAATGAATGAGGTCAATGGTCTAGTTACAGGTATAATATACTTTTTTATTACAGGCAATTTTCACCTGATGTCTGCTGACTTACGAAGTGTAAGCTAGCTAAGTCAGCAGAATAATTAGAGGGTATCTGTACCGATTGCCAGGAAAATACCTCAGTTTATCAACTTTTCACAAGCTGAAACTTTCTTTTCTTCCATGCTTCAGCATTTTTAAAAAACCATAGCTTGGCCTGATCAGAAATAACTGAAAACGCTTGACGGAGGCCGTTCTTCACTTGTTTTCTACTATTACAGACATTACCATTGCCAACCTCAATACAGTTCATAAAATCTCTATTTGACTTTGCAAAGTCTACCTCAGCCAAAGTCTACTTTGGAGAAAGTAGTGTCTACGGAACAGACTTAAAGTAAAATTAGACTTTCCTATGAAAGAATACTTTGTGAAGTATCCGCTCGAAGACTTGTTCTTGAATACGATCCTCAAGAGTAGCAGGAGGTTAAACATGTACAGCATACATCAGGTCTAGCCAACATGTCGGTGGATCGCGGGAAAATTTTTGGTCGATCACTAAAGGCTTTAGTGAACGAGAAATATTAAAATATCCTAAAATCGAATAACTTATATTCGTGATATAAACACATACCAGTTGAATCAGCATTCATGCAACCCGCAGTTTATAACTTAACAAGAAAACATCTCCCTTGCCATCCGCTAAGTTCTCGTGTAAGCACCAGGCTCAGAATACATAGGCTATATTCGTCGCTTACAAACCAGCAATAAGGCGCTAATAATGAATGAACGGATAGAATCGTGTTACGCGTATAAAAGGAACAGTCCGAGTTGATCCGAAACTGGTCTGATAATGAAATGTTACGGTATAAGGTCACATTTCCGCAGTCGCAGTTGAGTGGTATGTTCGGAGGTTCAAACACAGTGTTGGCGGAATATTTTTGTGCCTTTATTCCAATACTATGTGAGCCGTAATCATTAAGACCAACGCAATTATGACCACATCTTAATACACTGACTGACAGTGACAATGCAACACCAAGGAGGAGTGGTTCGAAAGGGATGAAAGTTGGGGAAAAAACAGAGACGGCACGGATGAATAATTGATGTTTATTTCAAACCGATATGCAGGTTACACAATGCGCACGGCATCGACTCAGTAGGATGTAGGACCACCGCGAGCGGCGATGCACGCAGAAACACGTCGAGGTACAGAGTCAATAAGAGTGCGGATGGTGTCCTGAGGGATGGTTCTCCATTCTCTGTCAACCATTTGCCACAGTTGGTCGTCCGTACGAGGCTGGGGCAGAGTTTGCAAACGGCGTCCAATGAGATCCCACATGTGTTCGATTGGTGAGAGATCCGGAGAGTACGCTGGCCACGGAAGCATCTGTACACCTCGTAGAGCCTGTTGGGAGATGCGAGCAGTGTGTGGGCGGGCATTATCCTGCTGAAACAGAGCATTGGGCAGCCCCTGAATGTACGGGAGTGCCACCGGCCGCAGCACATGCTGCACGTAGCGGTGGGCATTTAACGTGCCTTGAATACGCACTAGAGGTGACGTGGAATCATACGCAATAGCGCCCCAAACCATGATGCCGCGTTGTCTAGCGGTAGGGCGCTCCACAGTTACTGCCGGATTTGACCTTTCTCCACGCCGACGCCACACTCGTCTGCGGTGACTATCACTGACAGAACATAAGCGTGACTCATCGGAGAACACGACGCACAGTGTGCCGAATCCCCGATCTAGGTGGAAAAAATTAATAACGTCGTTAATAGTCCTGGGATCCTATTAAAAGTTGGCACTATACCGTTTTCGAGGTCGCTGAATTCATATCTGGCATCGTCTAAAGTGTACGATGTTCGGGGGTAAATATATAAGGGGTGAGGGGCAAGGGGAGGTTTAAAAAATGACCGAAAGCAACAAAAGAATCGTCTATTTACGGGAGTAAAAACACGATTTGGATGTGTATATTATAGTTTATAACAGTGGTAAACATACAATTTAAAACTGGATAAAATATGAATAACAATGAGAATTTCAGTCCAGTATTCTTGTTACACCTTATTTGAGGGAATAGACGAAGGCATTGTATGTAAATTCTTCCAGATTGAAAACGTATTTTAAATACGTAGTTTTAGTAAAACACACCTTACACACGAAAACAATATTATATATATTATATTTCCATATAAAAAAGGTTAAGATTACACTCAGAAACATTTCATAAAAAACGTGAAAGGATCATATTGCAGTATTTGCAAGTAATTGTCTCATCAATCTCATCCTGTTCATAATAACAACATGTCCAATGTTCAATCGTCCCCTGATTCGTCTGTAGAGTCCAGAGAATCGTAGTCGTTGCTTCTTCTTCATTTGATGTGAAAGGATCTTGGGAGTCAGTAAGTAACTCAATTGCTTCCATAGGTAGATTACCATGAGTTTTACGTGGCATTGTTCGGTACTTGTTTATTAAGGGATTTGATGTAATCAACAACATCTTAAGCTGCTACATTTTCGAGTATGAAGTTCACGAAACCTCCGACAATCTTTATTTCTAGCTTCTTGAGCTTCTTCAGATAAAGTTCTTATTGGCACAAGAAAATGTTTAATTACTTGAGTAATGTGTACTAATATGGCATGCACAGTTACGGGCATATAATTCCATGGATATAGTTTGACATACAAAGCCGCAGTTTGCGCACGAAATTTTTTGAACTTATTCACATTTATTTCAGAGGCAGAAGAAAGAGCAGCTAGTAATACACGATATCGTTTTATTAAGCCTTCATCTTTTCCCGCTTGATCGAAAAGAATCTTCAGCAGCAAACGCGACTTCCTCCAAATTACGCGATTCGGTAATATCACAAACATTTTGCTTCTTCGTCTTTATGGAAGAGTCCTTAAATTCCTTAGGGTGACGGCCGGCTTTGTTAGGTACACAACTTGTTTTTGGATCATACGCTGGATCAATGTCGTCTTGTTCACTTAACACGATGAAATCCGTCACATTTCCCTAATCACCGAATTTTTCTCGGAATCGTTCTTCTCTTCTTCCTGCACTCTCCCATTTTTGTTGATATTACGGGATATCAACTTAATTTTGTTTCTTAGCTCCAGAAATTGAGTGTCAGTAAGATTTGTAGGCTCTAATTTATCCATAACATATTGAAATATGATTTCTAAATGCCCCTTTTTACGACAGGACCGCCACGCGTTGAAATATTCTTCTCGCGGTAACGCCCACATAGTCACTGAAAATAAGAAAATAAACCATCATGCACATTCGTGCGCAACCAAACCACTACAGATCCTGAATCTACATTAAATTTCCCATCGAATGACGTTTAAAGTAAAGTGGCACTATGAGGCACTCATAAAGTTTTTTTCGAGCAAATCGTAAAAACAATCTAATTTTCTACAACTGCTTCCTTTTACAATGCACTGTAAATAAATTGTTTACTGCAGAACGCTTGCATTATGCTTAAAATGAGAACACATACCTCTTTTCACTATTCCATGAACCACAGAATACAACACCTCGTTGAACTTACTAGAAACACAACGTTCGGTTCTCTCCGACACCTCCTATCAACTGAGTTGATAACTGCAAGGAAGATGTTTCAGCACCTGCCCCCTCCATCCTACGTACCAGAAAGCGAAAAGAAAGACTGAAGGTCAACATCTGGTTTGTTTACTATCGAATGAGCCAGGTTGCGCTTTGATTGGCGACAGTGAATTTTTTCCACCTAGATATGGGATTCGACACACTGTGCGACGTTCCGCCATTCCCTCATCCAAGTCGCTCTAGCCCGACACCATGCCAGGCGTGCACGTCTATGCTGTGGAGTCAATGGTAGTCTTCTGAGCGGACGCCGGGAGTGCAGGCCTCCTTCAACCAATCGACGGGAAATTGTTCTGGTCGATATTGGAACAGCCAGGGTGTCTTGCACATGCTGAAGAATGGCGGTTGATGTGGCGTGCGGGGCTGCCACCGCTTGGCGGCGGATGCGCCGATCCTCGCGTGCTGACGTCACTCGGGCTGCGCCTGGACCCCTCCCACGTGCCACATGTCCCTGCGCCAACCATCTTCGCCACAGGCGCTGCACCGTGGACACATCCCTATGGGTATCGGCTGCGATTTGACGAAGCGACCAACCTGCCCTTCTCAGCCCGATCACCATACCCCTCGTAAAGTCGTCTGTCTGCTGGAAATGCCTCCGTTGACGGCGGCCTGGCATTCTTAGCTATACACGTGTCCTGTGGCACACGACAACACGTTCTACAATGACTGTCGGCTGAGAAATCACGGTACGAAGTGGGCCATTCGCCAACGCCGTGTCCCATTTATCGTTCGCTACGTGCGCAGCACAGCGGCGCATTTCACATCATGAGCATACCTCAGCGACGTCAGTCTACCCTGCAATTGGCATAAAGTTCTGACCACTCCTTCTTGGTGTTGCATTTGCTCTGTCAGTCAGTGTATAACAAACGACGTGCACGGTTTACTGCGATGCAATACAGGCACATGGCTGATGTTCATGTCATGTTCAGACCGTGAGCTATGAACGGGCTTTTCTCAATTGTATTACGCACATATTCTTCCTGATTACCAAACATCACTGGAGCATCCCTAACAGGAATACGTAGATGTTTCAGTCCCAAAGGACAAGGGCGTCGTTTACCCTTCGGAACGTATCCGCAGTCAGTAGGCTTCGTCCAGGAAATCATTCTTAGCGCTCCCTATGCATAACATCTTGCTTCACCGTAGAGCAATATCATATTCAGTACTTATCACCTCAATACAATTGGACTGTATCGCGATTGACCTATCTAAGGCATTTAATAGGGTAGATCATGGGAGACTACTGGCTAAAATGAGTGCAATTGGACTTGACAAGAGAGTGACTGTATGGTTGGCTATGTTTCTAGAAAATAGAACTCAGAGAATTAGAGTAGGCGAAGCTTTATCTGTCCCTGTAATAATTAAGAGGGGAATTCCTCAAGGCAGTATTATTGGACCTTTATGTTTTCTTATATATATCTATCAATCATATGAGTAAAGAAGTGGAATCACCGGGCGAGTTGGCCGTGCGCGTAGAGGCGCGCGGCTGTGAGCTTGCATCCGGGAGATAGTAGGTTCGAATCCCACTATCGACAGCCCTGAAAATGGTTTTCCGTGGTTTCCCATTTTCACACCAGGCAAATGCTGGGGCTGTACCTTAATTAAGGCCACGGCCGCTTCCTTCCAACTCCTAGGCCTTTCCCATCCCATCGTCGCCATAAGACCTATCTGTGTCGGTGCGACGTAAAGCCCCTAGCAAAAAAAAAAAAAGAAGTGGAATCAGAGATAAGGCTTTTTGCAGATGTTGTTATTCTGTACAGAGTAATAGATAAGTTACAATATTGTGAGTAATTACAAAATGACATCGCTAATGTTGTGAGTTGGACAGTAGGCAATGATACGATGATAAACGGCGTTGAAAGTCAGGTTGTGAGTTTCACAAATAGGAAAAGTCCTCTCAGTTTTAATTACTGCGTTGATGGGGTAAACATTCTCTTTGGGGATCATTGTAAATACCTAAAGAAAGATCTACCTTGGGGTACTCACATAAATATGATTGTAAATAAAGGGTACAGATCTCTGCACTTGGTTATGAGGGTATTTAGGAGTTGTAGTAAGGATGTAAGGGAGAGGGCATATCAGTCTCTGGTAAGACCCCAACTAGAGTAAGGTTCCAGGATTACTTGATTCAAGAACCAGAAACAATCCAAAGAAAATCAGCTCGATTTGTTCTGGGTAATTTCCGACAAAAGGGTAGCGTTACAAAAATGTTGCAAAGTTTGGGCTGGGAAGACTGGGAGAAAGGAGACGAGCTGCTCGACGAAGTGGTATGTTCCGAGCTGTCAGTGGAGAGATGGCGTGGGAGGACATCGGTAGACGAATAAGTTTGAGTGGTGTCTTGAAAAGTAGAAAAGATCAGAATATGAAGATAAAGTTGGAATTCAAGAGGACAAATTGGGGGTAAATATTCGTTTATATGGAGGGGAGTTAGTGATTAGAATAACTTACCAAGGAAGATGTTGAATAAATTTCCAGTTTCTTTGCAATCATTTATGAAAAGGCTAGGGAAACAACAAATAGGGAATCTGCCACCTGGGTGACTGCCCTAAATGCAAATCAGTAGCGATTGATTGATTGATTGATTGATTGATTGATTGATTGATTGATTGATTGATTGATTGATTGATTGATTGATTGATTGATTGATTGATTGATTGATTCAGTATGTGCGGACATGTTTACCTTGCTGTAAAGGCCGCAGTGTGTCGAATCATATCCCTCGTTAAGGGCAGATTAGACCAATGAATGGAGTAAGCTGTACCTGTTAAGTGATTGAATGAGTACCGTATAATATTGACAATGGTATTAACAACGAATTTTTGTCCACAGTCGGTGTTTACGTGATAATATCAACTAATTTATGAAGCTATCGGATGTTTCAGGAATGTCAGTTCTTCACAAAGGATGCCTATTCGAGTATATTTACCCCTTAGCTCCATTTCTTGATTCGTGGTCGAGGATGAGGCGAGATTACTTTTGCAGCATGTTTTACGACCGGATGCCCTTACCGACGCCAACGTCAGTTGAGTTGGGGAGCTGTTGAAAGATGAATGATGTTGAATGAAATTGGGTAAGGAGGCGTAAGGAATCGGTTGTGGCTTACGAATAGGAACTGGCCCGGCATTTGGCTTGAAGTAAATACAGTCACTCGCATAAGTATTCGTCCATCTGTCCTGTTCATATATTGAACATCAAAAAAAGCATTACAAGGCTTCGGGTACGTTCAGAAACAAATACGCAGTGCATATGCAATATATACGTACAATAATACCGGCAGAATATACATCTTGCACGTCAATACTATTTAGTAAATGATAATGAGTGTGGTTGGGCTAGGAAATGGCAACGTAAAAGTATTCGTCCACCTTGTGCACTGGCTTGTAGAACGAACCCATCATTGAGGAAATGAGACACATCACCAAGCTCAGTCCATCAGTGATACGGACAGTGTCGGTGAGTTAACATCTAGTGCATGCCTTGAGTATAATGGGTAAGATAAGGGAACGAACTGTTGTTGAACGCCAACGAATTATCCAACTCCACCAACTTGGTAATTCGCAACGAGTAATTGCTGAAAAAACCGGAATACCGCGAACTACAGTCGCAAGTATCATTCAGCGATATAAGACCAGTGCAACTGTACTCAACAGAGCAAGACCTGAGCGGCCAAGGAAGCTGACAGCACGCGAAGAGCGAAGCATTATACGCACCGTCCAGGCAAATCCCCATGTGTCTGCACCTGTGCTTCGAACAGAAGTACAAACCTCCACTGGGAAGAACATCAGTACCGACACCGTACGACGTGTGTTACACAGGGCTGGTTTGCAGGGGCGTACAAGTCGGAAGAAGCCCTGGATAAGTGAGGTGAACCGTAAGAAGAGGCTGGCGTTTGCCAAACAGTACGTTATGAAGCCACGGACGAGAGCACATTCTGTTTATATTGCTGTGGAAAGCGACGTGTATGGAGAAAGAAGAACGCCGAGCTCCAAAGTCAAAATCTGCAACCAACCGTAAAATATGGAGGAGGTTCCATAATGGTATGGGGGTGTATGTCGGCGGCTGGGGTAGGCAACTGCCATATAATACCTGAACGGATGGATAAGATGGTGTATTTGAATATATTAAAGCAACACTTACAACCCAGCGTAGCAAAATTAGGTCTTAGTAGTGGATACTTCTTCCAGCAAGATAATGACCCTAAGCACACTGCTCGGGTTGTTCGGGAATGGCTACTCTACAATACACCTCATGTGCTGCAGACACCACCCCAGTCCCCGGACTTAAACCATTTATGGGCGAAATTAAAGTGTGAATTGAGCAAGCAGCGTACTCCCAATAAAGAAGCTCTGAAGCAATCCTTCATGGAAGAATGGCACAAAATAGGCCCGGAAGTGACAGAAAAACTGGTGACATCCATGGTAAAACGCCTTCAAGCCGTGATTGATTCCAAAGGACGTTCGACGTGCTTCTGATACTTAGGCAATGACTGAACATTCTTTGAGTTCTTATTGTGGATGAATACTTATGCAACGTGACTTTCCTGCAAGCAGTGCGATTGTTTTTTATTTATTCCAAATGCCAGCGCTTAGGGTGCTATAAATTATGTCCTCAGCTGTTCAGATGGCAAATAAAACATACTATTACTTGTTTACAATTAACTTCTTTATTGTATTGGTGCTGTGGGCTATTGTCCTAGCATGACGAACGCGGATGAATACTTATGCGAGTGACTGTATGTTTAAACCACAGAAAACTGTTCTCAGGGAAGCCGACGGTGGGGCTCGAACCCACGCTTCTCCCGAATGCAGATCTTGGCTCCATAGCCGTAGCGCGTTAACATGCGCACCCGCTCCAAGTAGAATATGAAAATTTAAAAAGTTTGAGTAAAAGAGGATTTGAACCCTCACCGTGAAGTCAAATACAGTATCTACCCTGCACAATTCAACACAACTACTTGAAAGTGTGCAGCTTTTCGCATGATATCTCTTCGAAATATTTTAAATCTTTGTTGAATGCTCTAACAGGAGTAATTACGTAGCGAAAATCATCAAGTCTGCTGTATGCCACGTATGTGCCGCAGTTTATAATTAAATATGAAACACATGTTTCTATAAATAGCCTATCAATCACAGTCGCGATTAATCTGCATTTAGAACAGTCGCCCAGGTGGCAGCAGGCCATTTGCCTTGCCTTTTCTTAAATTATTTCAAAGAAGTTGGAAATTTAACAAACATCTCCCTTGGCAAATTACTCATATCCTTAATCCCTTTTCCTTCTTCTTCTTCTTATCCTTCTTCCTTTTCCTGTTTATCTTGCAGGGTTGTTTTTTCTCTCGGACTCAGCGAGAGATCCCACCTCTACCGCCTCAAGGGCAGTGTCCTAGAGCGTGAGACATTGGGTCGGGGATACACCTGGGGAGGATGACCAGTACCTCGCCCAGGCGGCCTTACCTGCTATGCTGAACAGGGGGCTTGCGGGGGGATGGGAATATTGGAAGGGATAGACAAGGAAGAGGAAAGGAAGCGGCCGTGGCCTTAAGTTAGTTACCATCCCGGCATTTGCCTGGAGGGGAAGTGGGAAACCACGGAAGACCACTTCCAGGGTGGCTGAGGTGGGAATCGAAGCTACATCTACTCAGTTGATCTCCCGAGGCTGAGTGGACCCCGTTCCAGCCCTCGCACCACGTTTCAAATTTCATGGCAGAGCCGGGAATCGAGCCCGGGCCTCTGGGGGTGGCAGCTAATCACACTAACCACTACACCACAGAGGCGGGCAATTCCTCTTCTTATAAACGAAAATTGTCCCCGATTTGTCCTCTACTTTCAAGCTTTTTCATCTACAAATATCATTCTTCACTGACAACTCAGAACATTCCGCTCACTCTAGCAATTGCGCTTCCTTACCCTCCAGTCTTTTCACCCCAAAGTTTGCAACATTTACATGACACTGCTCTTTAGTCGGATATCACCCAGAATAAATCGTGCTGTCTTCCTTTAGATCTCTTCCAGTTCTTGAATGAAGTAATCCTGGTGAGGGTCTCATACAATGCAACCATACTCTAATAGGGGTCTCACCAGTAATTTATAAACTCTCTCCTTTATATAATTACTGCAACGCCTGAATATCCTGATAACGGTAACAATTTATCCCGTACTAACTAATGTTTATAACATTCTAAAAATTAGAAATGATGAAATCTTACTTGGAAAGAGCGTCAGAATATTGATGTGGTGACATATGCCTGTAACTGGGTGTAACCTATCTCGTCTTCTGCGATTGCGTTCTGCCATTTTCTCTCAAAAACAATCAATCAGATACGTAATTCTCCACATAAATTTTAATTGAAAAGTTAACTCCGCTCTACGTAACAGGGTACAACATCTGTAAGATGGGCCTCACTGGCCATCTGCTGTACAACTTTTGCATTGTGCGAGGAAGCCTGTACCGGTTCTTAAGATGTCGCGTAAGATATGACCGGATACTACTATTCTTCTTCTTCTTCTTTTGCTACCGCTTTTTCCCACACCAGTGGGGTCGCGGGTGCTAACTGAGTAGCACATGTGGATTTGGCCCTGTTTTACGGCCAGATGCCCTTCCTGACGCCAACCCTATATGAAGGGATGGAATCACTATTGCGTGTTTCTGTGGTGGTTCGTAGTGTGGTGTGTTGTCTGAATATGATGAGGAGAGTGTTGGGATGGACACATGCACCCAGTCCCCGAGCCAGAAGTATTAATCAGAAGCGATTAAAATCCCCGACTTGGCCGGGAATCGAACCCGGGACCCCTCTTAACCGAAGGCCAGTACGCTGACCTTTCAGCCAACGAGTCGACGACCGGATACGACTATAAAGATATTTAATTCCTAGCAAGTTGCATATGTTCGAGAAAATATACAGCTACAACTTGCTTTCCGTCGCACCGACACACGTACGTAGGTCTTATGGCCACGATGGAATAGGAAAAGGCTAGGAGTGAGAAGGAAGCGGTCGTGGCCTTCATTAAGGTACAACCCCAGTATTTGCCTGGTGTGAAAATGGGAAACCACGGAAAACCATCTTCAGGGCTGTCGACAGTGCGGTTCCAACACACTGTCTCCTGAATGCTAGCCGACAGCTGCGCGACCCTAACCGCACAGCCAATTCGCTCCATTGAGAAAATATAGGTACAGATGATTTATCCGGTATGTACTGCATATGATGTCCGGGCTAGAAGTAATGAAAATCGCATCCTTTCGTTTTAGCACCCATAAGATGTATTCAATTTATTTGTCCAGCACTGTGCAAAGTAACTCAAGGAATGTTATCTACGTTGTTACACCATTTGTAGCTCTACAGATACCTAAGTGGTATGCAAGCTCTTGCCACGTGTTTATAAGCATTTGCGTCGTTCTAAGTTCAACTGCTTCAATGATACGTTGTCTCAAATCGGGCAGATCTCCAACTTTTTTCATGTACACAACGTTCTTAATAAACCCCCATGCAAATACGTCTTTAAGCAGGTCAAATCCAGAGGTAGAGGAACCTGGCAGCAGAGGCCCCTCTTGCTATACAACGTCCAAGAAAACCGTTGTTCAGGAATGGGATAACATCTCTGAGGAAGGTGAGGTGGGGCTCCACCCTGCTGGGATGCGAAATTAGGAGGTATCTGTTAGACGGCAGCGTATTCCAACATAGGAGTGTCTTGTCACTGTCTCAGTGAGGGGGGGGGGGATCGGCTGATCACACCATGGTTATGCAACTAGCCCACCTGATGGTCTATGGTCTGACACCGTGGTTAGCCGGTTCGAGTCCCGTTGGCGGAAAAATCATCAGAATGTTCCCGGCAGGGCAGGAGAGGTGATGGTATACAATTTCTAATCACTAGCTAGTATGCGAAAAGCTTCTCTGCAGAGTTCATTTGGCAAATTACACTGGTGATGGTGATTCGTCCGTCGGATAGACACGTTAAGCCTTGAACAAACTCCTTGGTGTTATTCGGCAGGAGTTATGCTAAGCGCTGATACCGGGTTTCACCATCTCCCTAATAATAATAATAATAATAATAATAATAATAATAATAATAATAATAATAATAATAATCTGAAATCCAGACGCGCAGGGGTTGCCCATGGGTGTCAACTAGAAAGATCTGTGCCAGGTGAGCCGTTCATGCCTTAGGACAGTCACGTCACTAAAATACAATAAATAAATAAATAAATAAATAAATAAATAAATAAATAAATAAATAAATAAATAAATAAATAAATAAATAAATAAATAAATAAATGTGTATGCAGTCATAACCAGACATTTAATTTTGGTGTGTCCCCTTCATACTCGATCACTTGGTGCGGTTTCTCACTATCCCAAACGGCTACCTGCTTGTACCGGAAGCATAAAACGTTATTTCATCAGCGAGTAGCTTCAAATAAAAAATGCTCTTTTATTCGATATGACAGCATTTTAAATCAAAATCCATTTTCGGTAAAAATGTTGCAAACTCATGTCCTCGTTCCAATGAAAATTACTTATAATGTACTTTAATTTCTTATTGTCCTTATGGATTAATCAGTAATCTGAGTGAACCTTTGTTGTTTCCCTGGTATAAGGGTACACCCCCAATGGAGGTGAGCTGTATGTACTATTTTAACCACACTCCAGTCTTCTTGTCATTCACAAATCTCTGGCAGTACCGTTACACTACGGAGGCGGACTCTTTTCCGGTGATCAAGTAGTTTACGGTGAAGTAGGAGCTGCACGCATTGTACTTTTACTCTCTGCAGTCCAACAAGAGTAAGTCACGCTATTTTATCGATTTAGCATTTAACTACAAACATACATACTGGTGCTGAATAGTTTTCACATTATAAGCTAGTATTTTTGTATACCTCAAGCGCGGACAAGGCGTGTACCTCAAAAGTGTGCTATGCCTTCTAACAGTAATTACAGTGATTGTTAAGTTAGTGATATAAGGAATCCACAGAAGAAGCTACGTAATAAATAAATACTTCGTTGTTCGAGAAATGAGGACAGCAACAACAATTTTAGTGTTGTTTGTTTTGTCGCTTACCGTATGACAAAAGGGAGACGAGTTGTGACATGTTTCGTGAAGAAAATACAGAAACGGTACTTTTCTTCGCTTATATTGATTAAGCCGTCAACGACAGACCCCAGGTATACGAGGAAGAAACGTTGAGAATAAAAAAGTTTTAACAGCAAATAACTGTTTGTAAAAGATAACCCTTAATAAACTTTCTTATATTATAGTTTGCAGTAAAAAAAGAGTCTTAGAAATCAAATTTTGAGATTAATCACACAATCCTTATCAAAATTATTTGTTTGTTCACCTCAATAACGTAAAGATACAATATGCAATGTGTATGTCTGGTTTAGCAGTTATCGTTGTTGTAGTAAGAAGTGCAGGAATGGTTTACACTGACTGACAGAGCAAATGCAACACCAAGAAGGAGTGGTCAGAACTTTATGCCAATTGCAGGGTAGACTGACGTCACTGAGGTATGCTCATGATGTGAAATGCGCCGCTGTGCTGCGCACGTAGCGAACGATAAATAGGACACGGCGTTGGCGAATGGCCCACTTCGTACCGAGATTTCTCAGCCGACAGTCATTGTAGAACGTGTTGTCGTGTGCCACAGGACACGTGTATAGCTAAGAATGCCAGGCCGCCGTCAACGGAGGCATTTCCAGCAGACAGACGACTTTACGAGGAGTATGGTGATCGGGCTGAGAAGGGCAGGTTGGTCGCTTCGTCAAATCGCAGCCGATACCCATAGGGATGTGTCCACGGTGCAGCGCCTGTGGCGAAGATGGTTGGCGCAGGGACATGTGGCACGTGCGAGGGGTCCAGGCGCAGCCCGAGTGACGTCAGCACGCGAGGATCGGCGCATCCGCCGCCAAGCGGTGGCAGCCCCGCACGCCACGTCAACCGCCATTCTTCAGCATGTGCAAGACACCCTAGCTGTTCCAATATCGACCAGAACAATTTGCCGTCGATTGGTTGAAGGAGGCCTGCACTCCCGGCGTCCGCTCAGAAGACTACCATTGACTCCACAGCATAGACGTGCACGCCTGGCATGGTGCCGGGCTAGAGCGACTTGGATGAGGGAATGGCGGAACGTCGTGTTCTCCGATGAGTCACGCTTCTGTTCTGTCAGTGATAGTCACCGCAGACGAGTGTGGCGTCGGCGTGGAGAAAGGTTAAATCCGGCAGTAACTGTGGAGCGCCCTACCGCTAGACAACGCGGCATCATGGTTTGGGGCGCTATTGCGTATGATTCCACGTCACCTCTAGTGCGTATTCAAGGCACGTTAAATGCCCACCGCTACGTGCAGCATGTGCTGCGGCCGGTGGCACTCCCGTACCTTCAGGGGCTGCCCAATGCTCTGTTTCAGCAGGATAATGCCCGCCCACACACTGCTCGCATCTCCCAACAGGCTCTACGAGGTGTACAGATGCTTCCGTGGCCAGCGTACTCTCCGGATCTCTCACCAATCGAACACGTGTGGGATCTCATTGGACGCCGTTTGCAAACTCCGCCCCAGCCTCGTACGGACGACCAACTGTGGCAAATGGTTGACAGAGAATGGAGAACCATCCCTCAGGACACCATCCGCACTCTTATTGACTCTGTACCTCGACGTGTTTCTGCGTGCATCGCCGCTCGCGGTGGTCCTACATCCTACTGAGTCGATGCCGTGCGCATTGTGTAACCTGCAAATCGGTTTGAAATAAACATCAATTATTCCTCCGTGCCGTCTCTGTTTTTTCCCCAACTTTCATCCCTTTCGAACCACTCCTTCTTGGTGTTGCATTTGCTCTGTCAGTCAGTGTAATTACGTCCACCTCTGTGGTTTAGTGTTTAGTGTGATTACCTGCCATCCCGGAGACCTGGGTAAGATTCCCGGCTCTGCCACGAAATTTGAAGTGGTACGAAGCCTGGAACGGGGTCCACTCAGCCTCGGGAGGTCAACTGAGTAGAGGGGTTTCAATTCCCTCCTCAGCCATTCACGAAGTGGTTTTCCGTGGTTTCCCACTTCTCCTCCAGGCAAATGCCGAGACGGTACCTAACTTAAGGTCTATCCCTTCCTATCTTCCTATCCCCTACAGGGCCCCTGTTCACCAGAGTAGATGAGGCTGCCGTGGCGAGGCACTGGTCCTCCTCCCCGGTTGTATACCCTGACCCAAAGTCTCACGCTCCAGGACACTGCCCTTGAGGCGTTAGAGATGGGATCCCTCGCTAAGTCTGAGGGAAAAACCAACCCTAAAAGATAAACGGATTAATAATTAAAGAAAGAAAGGAAGATGGTTCAATTACCACATGGGGAAGAAAGGAGCGAGCTAACAAGCAGGCGGCCGGCAGGTCCTTGGAAGAAGGTAGGACTGAGCTACGAACAGTGCATAAAACAACTCATGTCATCTACAGGGAAATCTCGTAAGCACTGTCACTATAAATTTAAATTTGTTCCGGGGTGAAGATGGCGTGGGTCAGTCAATAAAGGACTTGGCGTCGTGAAGGGTTTTTACTTCGGTTATTGCCCTGCTCCATGGTTAAATGGTAACGTGCTGAACTTTGATCCAATGGGTCCCGGCTTCGATTTTCGGCCGGGTTGGTGATTTTAGCTTTTATTGGTTAATTCCCCTGGCTGGGGGGCGTGGATATTTGTGCCGTCTTCAACATTAGAATTCGTCTTACAATAGGTACGGTCCCATCTTCACAGATGCGCTGATCGTGAACTCGACAGTCCTGCACCAGACCTCTCCGGAGGCCATTCCACATTATTATACCTCAGTTATTTAGGTCTTGGAGGAGACCTTCGGGCTAGACACCGCGTGGTCAGCGGAGGACAACAACCTTCTACTCATTCAGTATCCAGTCACGGAGAAAGTCTTCCAAGGAGACCAGATAAGCAGATCGTGAGAATGTGCTGCATACCTCCTCGTTCTGCGTACACTGAATATATAGCCGTGTAACTCAGAGTCCATAGTTTACCCACGGACGATTGTTTCAGTTACTGACGCATCTTTTGTTATTCTTTAATATGTTGCCAACGGCCGTAGCCGTGTTGAAACACCGGATCCCGTGAGATCTCCGAAGTTATAACAACATTGGGCGTGGTCAAGATTTGGATGGGGTGCCACGCGCTGTTGGTGGGGGTAAGGGAATGGAGGAGCGGAAAGGAACTGGCTACCCTACCGTACGTAAACTCCGGCTCAGGCATACCTCTGCGGAGGTTTGGACCTGCCTTCGGGCAGAATACACCCTTTTTTAATAAGTTAACCAGAGAACACGTGTTCCCACTTGAACTAGAGTGTTAGGCAGCCATGGCCGTAGTTAGAATTAGGTTGGGTGACAAGATGAGAAACCATGAAGACAAAGCGAGAGAGAGAGATGGAGAGAGAGGGGAAGGCAAACGGAAGAATAGAGTGATAATCCCGAGAGAAACTTAAGAGACTGGAGCGAGAGGAGTTTTATTGAAGTATAATGCATTAATCAGGAATTGTAAACAGATTGAAGGAACTGGTACAAAGGAGCAATACCGGGAATGATCTCAGATTCTCATCGGCTGTCTAAGCGACCAGAGAAAATGAGTGTTAGTGGGGGAGATGTATAAAACGGGAAATTTTACAGGGTTCTATTAAGGCAGTTATATGGATTGAAGGAAGGATTATCTAATAACCATGATTCTTACACTGGCTCATATGGGAACAGTGCGAGAGACAGAGAAAAACGAGCGTTATGGCAGGATTATATAATAGCCGTGATTCTTACGCAGGTTCATATAGAACAGTTCCAGTTTCGAAATGACAAATACAGTGCAATCTGGTACAAGGAGAAGATTATCTTGAACGCGAAACCCCTAACAGTGGTTCCACTTCTGGTAATGTTAAAGTGGGTATGATTATGTAGTTTAAAGTGGGTATGATTATGTAGTTATACTTCCCCTCAATGCCTTTGCTGGCGAGATGTAGTGTTTACAGTGCACTATGCCTTCTGGTATGGGCTATATCAAATTTGTTACTTTCATTGACCTGTCACAGTCTCATCCTTGGCTTTGACAATATGAAAGTGACTGAGGTATGAGTGATGCTAGTAATACCATTCCTTATGCAGCCAGTCCCTGTTATGAATGGTGTGAAAATATCGCTCATAGGGTCAGTTGGTGCATACATTTCAGTGGGCTTGGCAGACTGGTATGTAAGAGCAACTGCTGGCTCGGTGAGGAAAGCAACGGGAAACTACCTCACTCCTCGTTTCCCTAGTACGCCTCTTCAGTGACGCCTAGGCTATTTATGACAGCTGTTGGCGAAGCTGCAGAGGATCAAACCAGCCTTCGGGCTGATTACCCAACATACACATACATACACTTCCCCTCAAAGCCTGAAGGTGGTTTTACGTTTCCCAGCATTTTCTTGGTATGAATGTACAATAATATTATATTAACAAGCAAAATTATTTGAACGTTTTACTGTTATCTTCAGGTAGTGGACTAGTGGTGGTAATGATGATGATTATTATTATATTTTTTGTGTCGCACTGACACAGACAGCTCTTGTGGCTATGACTGCATAGGAGGGACCTAGGAGTGTGGTCGTAATTAAGTCCTTTGTTAATATACTATTATGCTACTGCTACTAATACTGTACCCACAATTCACTTCTCAGGGATCTTCAAGCCATTCTCTGGTAAAGTTCCTAATCATGTTTCTGTTCTCAGATAACATTCTACCGAGCAAGTGGCCGTGCGGTTAGGGGCACGCAGCTGTGAGCTTGCATTCGGGAGATAGTGGGTTCGAACCCCATTTTCGGCAGCCCTGAATATATTTTTCCGTACTTTCCCATTTTCACAACAGACAATTGCTGGGGCTGTACCTTAATTAAGGCCACGGCTGCTTCCTTCCCACTCCTTGCCCTTTCTTATCCCATCGTCGCCATAAGACCTGTCTGTGCCGGTGCGACGTAAAAGAAACACATTCTCAAACGCTCAATACGTTATCCTGATGTTATTCCTTCCTTCCTCGAACCGCCCCTATGTGAGCTTACCAGTCTACCCCTCCAAGTACGAGGCTGCGTGCAGTGGAAGCCTTTACCTTCCACCCTACCAAAGGCCTACATGGCCTGTAAAGATGGGATCGGATTGGGCTCCTTTCATACGTTTTTTGAGTGTTCCAGGGTTAGGATTTTTAGGTGCAAATTTCAGATTTAAAAAAGGAAGGGAAAGTTGCTCAAATAAGGTAAAAAAAGGTGCTCAAATAAGGTGCTGGTTTATTCAACTAATTCAACGATTTCTCTTTCCTCTACTCGAATTACAAACAAGTACATCAAATTATCACTCATCAAAAGAAGGAAAAAACATGAAGCTATTATACTTCAAAACGTTAAACATCTCTACATTTTTAAAAGTTAGTCTGTTTCTATTAGGAGATAGAATGTCTTTGTAGATGCTAAAGTTTCTTTCGACACTCACAGAAACCAGTGGGGCAAACATTGTATTCACTCGGGATGACAACTCTACAGATGTGGCGAATTCCTCAATGTCTGGATTCTTCTGAAGATTATACTCAAGTTTGTCTTTGGCAAAGCCATTTAAGTGCTCCCTCACGGAAGTAAAAATATCCCATTGTTTTCCTTTTCCAGACCTTGTTCTTCTAATCGTTTAATAACTGCAGTCAGGTACTTGTAACTATGGAACCTAAAAATCCTAACGTTGGTTATGACATGAATTCTCGGCTCGACGGAGTACCTGACGATGTAGGTATTTCTTATACGTGCATAGGGAGACTATTGAAATGCTTGACAGAACATTACAACACATAATTTTCGTTTTAATGAGCAAATTCAATGTATTTATTTATTTATTTATTTATTTGCAACATTTTATTAGCTCCTCCAATAAGGCTCGCAAGTATATCGGGGTTTGAAGTTGTTCAGAAATGAGAGGCAGGCAAGCAAATTTACGTCATTATTAAAGTTAATCCATACGCCACAAGACCGTCAGTTTTAAGTGGAATCCGATCAATTACGACGTGGGGTCCCATTTCAAAAATGTGACTCTCATTGGTCGGATTTGAAACGTAATTGCCTCGGTGAGAAGCAACGAAATCGCTCGGCTTCACGCCCACTGAATGAGTAAACATACAACCTACTGCGCAAAGGACTCGTGCCAAATTTCCATTGTATATTTTCTCATAGCTTCGTCGTTTATTCAGGGCCATCAGCATATTATAACCATGACTTTATATGCGTGTAAAAATCATTGCGAGTTATAGCTGATGTAAATGAATTGTCATCTGGACTAATAGTGGGGAAGCAGCTGTTGGCCAGAGTCAAAAAACAAGTGAGGTTTGGAAAGCAGCCATGCTCTTTCTTAGCATCACAAGATAAATTCCAAGTCTATTACTCGTGCTATGATTGCGTGTATCACAGTGAGTGATGAGGTAGTTCCCGAAGCTCTCTATACTGCGGTATGCCACTGGGTCAATGGACTTCTGCCAACAGCAAGTAATTTACAGTATTTG
The DNA here is from genome assembly GCF_040414725.1 of Anabrus simplex. Lineage (NCBI taxonomy): Eukaryota > Metazoa > Arthropoda > Insecta > Orthoptera > Tettigoniidae > Anabrus > Anabrus simplex. The sequence continues at coordinate 231,655,622 of NC_090267.1, read as the reverse complement.
CTATAATTATCACAGAAAGAGGCAAAAAGTAGTGAACTTTACATATTCACCAAATAAAGTCATGAACTACAATGTAAATAAAAAACTTCCTTTGTAAAATAGGAAGTTAAGGCATGAGAATATAAATAAAAATGTCTATTAAGGCTTTCGCATCCACGGATCAAAAATTAACAGTAATAAGAACCTTTTGGCTTATTAGGCAGTGTGTGGGCAGCATTTCGCCCATAGCGTACCACTGGGCTCCTCAAATGGACTGGTACACCTTTCCAAGACACTGCCTAATGGTAAAGTAAACTCGTGTCCTCATTCCGAGGTGGTGCAGCTCTTTTCAGGCACACCCCCACTGGAGGCGAACTGCATGTACCATTTCAACCACACACCAGCCCTCCCGCCATTCCTAAATTTCTGGCAGTACCGGGAATCGAACGCGGGCCCCCGAGGACGGCAGCTAATAACACTAACCGTTACGCTACGGAGGCGGACACTGCCTAATGGTGACAGACGGTTAACTACTTAAAAGCCAAGAAGGTGACGCCCTCTCTCTATCCACAAGGCGAGATTTGGATAATTACAGACGATTTGGTGAAGGAGAGTAGCTACTACTACTACTACTACTACTACTACTACTACTACTACTACTAAAAGTGTTCATTCCATCCCTGATGGGGCGGTGGGCCTTGTAGACGGTAACGCCGCCTCTCAGGCTAGGAAGATTGGATTCGGTGAAGGTGAGAGCCTCTAAGAAATAATGCCTAATGTCTGGCTCTCCTATATAAGAGCCAAAGGAACGAACGGTATTTCTACCCCTCCGGCATGACAATTTTAAACACTTTTGTTTTCCACGCATTATTTTCCTCTTTCTGAACTCAGGAGGTATAACGGGAAGTTGCTAAAGATGGCTCCCAGTAGTTCTTCCAGAAGCATTATGAACGCTGTCAAACCCAAGGGGATTGTGGTGAATCTCAGATACTTTACTTATTTTTCTTACGATCATCACCATCAACATCATTATTTATTAGTTTAAGGTCGCACCGACTCAGATGAGTTTCGAAAGTGCATTAATGTTTCGAAGTATTTGCGCTAAAGAACTGTATACCAAGTCCCTGAACTTTTAGATCCTCCTCACCTGATACCACAGGGCGCCACTACACGCGATACTTGACGTGTTCGGTCGTTCTACTCCGTATTTCTCCATTTAGCACACAGAATTCAATCCTGCTTGTTGACTCAACCAGTTCCTTCCTCCCACAAACTCCATTAACGTTAATGACCTTCCTTCGCATGCCAAATCGTTCCTGTCTTAATAAAAGATACAAGGGCATAATTTTAAAGTTCTATAAACATCTGCTGTTTTTATGTTCTATACAAAACACGCGAGAAAAAAGGAGGACTCTTCTTCTTCTAATAATAATCATTATCACTGATGTGGATGTGCAGCTCTTTAGAGGTTTATCTTCTACGCTCTATTTTTCAAGACTGAATCTCATCATATTTGGTTGGTATTTAATAGTTCTTAGGCCTAAATGCTAGATTTTTTTCAGTATCCTCCTATCTTATATTAAATAATATCTTTACAAACTGAAACTCTAATACTCCTGCGGCTTTAGAGATAAACAGCAGCCGAAGCAAAACGTGTAACTCAAATGCTTTGCTTTCCTTCTTCTTTTTCTTCTTCTCTGATGACGACGATGGTGATTTGTTACGTAATGCGGTCATTTCGTTCGCAATACCGAAGCGCTTCTACCTTCCGTTGTGAACTCGTGGAGATGACGCACGATGACTGTCAGATATTCTCGGTTGTTTTAGTTGTGTTGTTTTGGCAGTGGCGTGACTTTGAAATAGTTAAGTATCCATAACTGTCTGTTGGATTGTGTTTACAGGTGCAGAACCTTCCTAAACTAATGGTGCATGAGTTGAATGCAGAATGTTTATTCAATTGTTGGCAGGTGCGGGATGAAGTGGAGATGCTGAACCAGCTCCGACACAAACGGATCGTGCAGCTGTTCGCCGCCTATGAGGGTCCTCGTGAGGTGGTTATGGTGACCCAGTACCTGTCCGGTGGTGAGGTGACGGAGCGTGTAGGAGCGCCGGAGAGCGAGTGTGCCTACATGATCCGCCAGGTGTGCGAGGCGCTGAGGTACATCCACAGGATACCTGTCGTCCACCTCGACCTCAAGCCCGAGAACATCATGTGCATGTCACGTGACACCAACGACGTCATGCTCATCGACTTCGGCGTGGCGCGAGCCCTCTCTTCGGAAGTTCCGGTTCGCATGCTCTTTGGTACCCCGGAGTTCGTCCCGCCAGAAGTGATAGCTCGAGAACCCGTGGGAACGGACTGTGATATGTGGGCTGTCGGTGTAGTGGCCTTCATCTTGCTCTCAGGTCTGTCGCCCTTCCTAGGAGACGACGATGCCGATACGTTCGCTAATGTCGTGAAACTAGACTACGACTTCCAGGATGAAGCTTTCGATGGGGTATCAGAGGACGCCAAGGACTTTATCAGCCGGCTGCTGGTGAGGCGTAAGGATGGACGTATGACCGCGAAGGAGTGTCTTCAGCACCGCTGGCTCACCAGGCGGCAGGACAATTCCTGAACAGGAGGTCAATTAAAGATCCTTGATACAATGTCGACATGGCAGTCAAGGAGGCCACACACTATTCTTCTGGTGCCACGTTCCAGAGAAAGAAACATTCCTTTTTGTCCAGTGTGAGGTAGATGAGCAGTGGTTGCCACGAAGGTCAAAGAATTTTGATGGCGTTTTTCGTGCACTCTCTCTGTTCTTTCAACTTCACTAGGGTATTTCATTCCATCAATTCGTCCTACTCAAAGGAACTAACAGATGTTCAGGAAATCCATAAGTATCAACATGAGATGAACTCAATGTAATAGAAATCCAGGTATCTGCACAGCATTCATATTCTACTCTGAGACTGGCAGTTTATTTAAGATATTTCACCTAACTCGGTTCAGTGTGATTCGTTAAGGCTACGTTCAGAAGTTAATAGTATACTAAATCTGTGAAGGTGATTATGTTGACACATTAGACACTAAATATTGTAAAGAATAAAAATTATTGTATGAAAAATGTATAATATAATTTACTTACAATTTTGTAGAAATCAAGTCTTTCTTCCATCCAAGTTAGACATATGAAGGTAAATGACATTGTTTTCATCCTGTAAATAATATGGATATTTTCACGCCTAGTTTGCTCGAGAAATAGAAAGTCAAAACCCACAAATGTTCAAGACAATCAATATAATGTTTCACTTACTTAAATACCAACTCTACACGCTGATAAACACATTTTGTCATATTGGTGGTACGAAAATAAAAAACGCAGTATACGTAGTATTGATAAAACTATTTTTAAATCGGACTAGTACAGGTAGAGCATTTGAACTACGAGCCAGCCGCACCGTATTTTTCCTAGTGGTGACACGAGAACCGTTAGCAGACTTCAATGCACGGGAAGTGCGCGCGCGAATATGTATTATGGAACTAACCACCAATATTTTTTGTGAGAAAGTATTTTTCTTTTTGAGACCCTACTTTAATAGGGTAAAATACTTTACGGATACATTTGTAAGAATGTACTACTGTTATTAACTTACACAAAAATAATTGCGACGCATTAAATAAAATCTTCCTTGAAAATTGTACCAACAATTGTGGAACGATTTGTTCTGGGTGCCTTCCGGAAAAAGAGTAATGTGTACTGGGAGGGCTTGGGAGTAAGGAGACGAGCTGTTCGACTAAGGGGTATGTTCCGAGCTGTGGCGTGGAATGACATTTATAGATGAAAAAACAACAACTTGAAAGGACTTCTTAAAAGTAGAAATGATCATAATATGAAGACACAGTTGGAATTTAAGAGGACAAATTGGGGAAATATTCGTTTACTAGTGCGTAAGTTAATAGTGGTATATAAAACGTAATTAGAAATTTGAAATCAACATGTTTATATATCTTAGGAACAAACGTTACACTTCCCATGTTACATACAGTACTCGTCAATTGTATAGAATGTCCGATTCGTTGGCTGAATGGTCAGCGTACTGGCCTTCGGTTCAGAGGGTCTCGGCCAGATCGGGGATTTTAACCTTCATTGGTTAATTCCATTGGCTCGGAGGCTGAGTATTTGTGCTGTCCCGAACATCTCTGCAACTCACACATCACACATAACACTATCCTCCACCACAATAATACGCACTTACCTACACATAGCAGATACCTCCCACCCTGATCGGAGTGTCTGCCTAGGACTCGGCTAGAAATAGCCACACGAAATTATAATTGTATAGAATCATAACAGGTATTATGAAATGTCGTTGTGGACGATATTGAATGTAGCTGTAAATGGGAGTTGCACTTTGACTTTTATGGATCTGCGAACTTTTGAGAAAACTACAGTTCATTATAGTTATCCATGGGTAAACAGCAGAGTGGAGAGATGCATTCCAAATCTATGCAAAATTTACCCCTGTGCCTTTGACAGAGAAGGCTAAATTTAGAGGAAACTGACTCACTTTAAGAGCGAATGGTATCTCAGAATTTTCAAATATATTGGAATAAAACAAGTTCTTCCTGAAGCTGAGCCCATTAGAATTTCTGTATGAATGTTTGTCTAGCTTTATCACAGTCAAACTCGCTCCATTGTGCAAACCAGATTTAGATTGTGAAGAATATTAGAACGCATTCAATTTTTATGTCTATCTTGTGAGGTACATGCCTGAAGGAGGAAGAGAGTTAAGAAAACTAAATGTACTGCTTCATAAACATCATCGCGTTCTGCGTAGTCAGTTTCTAATGTACGTTATTTTGTCGCCTTTCAGAATGTTCAGGACCTGTTAGTTGATTACGTTAATTTGTCCTGCTACTATAGGAAAATAAATTGCATTCTCATTTGGAAGCGAAAAAAAGCCCTAATAAAATATTGTACAATATATTTTAGAATTTGGTTTTGTGAAATCTTAACGCAATTTTGGTCTAGTTCTTCATTGCAGAGCTTTAGAAACCATTCACCATAGTTGGGCTCTACAGCATTTACCTTTTAGTTTTAAAAATCTTAATGTTGGACTATAGAGTAGAGTAGAAGGTCGCGATAGGGAACATTTCTTCTGCCGGTGACACTGGAAGTCGTTAGAAGTGATTCAGAACTTTTGAAGCTAATTTGACTGTCATTTTCATTTTCCGGCCATTTGTATGTAGATTTCTGAGATCTTTCCTAAGTCCATACCGTCATTCTTGTTGCAGCTCCACCGAGCTCGATAGCTGCAGTCGCTTAAGTGCGGCCAGTATCCAGTATTCGGGAGATAGTAGGTTCGAACCCCACTGTCGACAGCCCTGAAAATGGTTTTCCGTGGTTTCCCATTTTCAAGCCAGGCAAATGCTGGGGCTGTACCTTCATTAAGGCCGCAGCCACTTCCTTCCCACTCCTAGCCCTTCCCTGTCCCATCGTCGCCATAAAACCTATCTGTGTCGGTGCGACGTAAAGCAACTAGCAAAAAAAAAAAAAAAAAATTGTTGCAACTCCTTTCAATGTCTCAATAAATTCAATTAATAACACAGAATTTTTGTATTTGCTTTCATCTCATAATTTGGTAATAAAACAAAAGTAGACTGCAACCGGTCTATAAGGTAGTCCCAAGAATATGGCGGTCAAGCGTGTCCGTTGGCTTCAATTTCTGGCTGCACTGCATATTGGTGAGGCGCTCTGTCGTATCCTATTTTGTGCTGGTTGGCTGGCATAGACGGTTTTGCCAATATGGTGACGGGCAAAAAATCTTGACCTCAGCGAGCGAATACATTGCAATACGTGTCGCCATCTGTACGTTATTTTGTGCTCGTTGCCAAACCACCTACAGCGAAGCTTCAGACACGCAATTCTTTTTTAAAAGTACCAAATTCTGGTGGTGAGAGTTTCGCTGTGTTTTTCTTGTAAAGGGGAGACAACAGCATAATATATCTGGTGCAAATTTCAGCTGTTCAAACTTTCTCGTTTTTTCAATATCGCTTTGAATGACAGACGGAGTAGGGATTTTATATATAGGACTAGAAGTTAGGGATTGGAGTAATTTACGAAGGGAGATGTTTTAATTTCTAAATTCTTTGAAATAATTGAAGAAAGGACTAGTAAAATAATTTATAGAGAAAATGCCACCCGGGCGACAGCCTTAAACGTATATCAGTGGTGATTGATTTGTTATAGCAGTCCACTGGTGGTGGGGAAAGAGGCGGCAGGGCCGTAAAGCTGGACGAATAAAATGACCACATAAAAGGTAAACACTAATATATTTACTATCTCTTCTTCTTTCTCTTGTTTTGCTTCATTCTTTTTTTGTTGGCAAAATCAACAAAATTAGATAATGGTGATCGATCACTCTTAAAAGCAATAACAATTGAAACTTTAGAAAAATCCGAAAGCTCTCAGAGCTTCATAAACAACAAGGGGGAATTGAGCTTCCAATTTCCAAGGCCTATGCGCCTTCACATACCAGCATAACTGTACTGTATCTTATTTATAATTTGTTTTACGTCACACCGACACAGATAGGTCTTATGGCGGCGGTGGGATAGGAGTAAGAAGAAAGTGGCCGTGGCCTTCAATAAGGTACAGCCCCAGTATTCGTTTGGTGTAAAAATGAGAAACCACGGAAACCATCTTCAGGACTGTCGACATCGGAGTTCGAACCCACTATTTCACAGCTGCGCGACTCTAACCGCACGACCAACTCGCTTGGTGATCTCTATAGAAAACTCGCTGCCATTTTATTTGCAAGAGAAGCCAACGACAATGCAAAAATGAGCCGGGAGAAATCCCAAGTCAGCAGGAGCTAAGCTCATACTACAATATAGGTCAGGATTTATTTACATTCCGAAAAGAGATCAGAAAATGAAATTTGGAAAATATGCTAACACAAAGAGGAACGGGATTCTGAAAACAACCAAGCGATCCCATGACATTACATTGTAGTAAAACCTAATGGGACATGAGGGTCAGAAAAACAGAAGATTACGCCATACTACCTTGTGACTAGAAGGAAGGAAAATAACAGCCGAAAAGTGAAAGATAGATCAAAGTTTGAAAATCCTAGCCACAAAAAACAAAATTCAGAAAAGAGAAACTAGGGTCCACATTCGCGCTTCCTTTTAAGACATTACACCCATTAGGGACGTCAAATTCGCTGTTTGAAGAAACTAGAAAACCTATATGGTACAAAAATAAATAAGTTACTAAAATCACCACATAAAACCGAAATAGGTACGGCACAACCCTAAACTTTACATTGAAAGGGAACGCTGTTATCTTCCCGATGCCATTCGAATCGTCGAGAACCACGTTGCTTAGGATGAAGAAGCCTACCGTACTAGTTGCCCCAGCACGCAAACTGCCTTAAGCGAGGTGTGAACCTCAGTCGATGATCCAACAAGGGAATCTTTAGCAGACAACTGGAAGTTCCTTTTACAATGGCAGGTTGGACTATGATTGGCTGAATAAAGATCAGTAGGAGCAAACCTTAGAAGTGACCTAAGGTAATGTGCCAAACCCTTACCATTACATTTTTTCTCTGAATGAAAGTTCCAACATAGTTCTCTAGGGGAAATTTCAAACAGGAAAGTGGTATTTTCACAACTACTGTACCTACTAAGTTAGAGTTTAGCATATCTCCCCTAGATGTCACTCGTTCACAGTGCTGCCTAACTCAAGGGAGAGGCCCTCTTCATCTTACAGACCGATTTATTTATTTATTTATTTATTTATTTATTTATTTATTTATTTATTTATTTATTTATTTATTTAATTTATTATAGAAAAATAAAGAACATCTTCGTAGAGCTAAGAAGACCACTGGAGAAATGAAATGTAAAAGCTTCCTCTACACGGAACCTTGACATTGACATCGACAAAATTGCTAGTTCTATGGCTGGTCGAGTTTGCTCTCAGGAATTAACCTGGCACTTGTGTCTGGTATATCCTGAGAGAACTTGTCGAATACTCATTTTTGGATTCCTTTTACTTAAAGGCGGCGAATCGAACTCGCAGTTTCCGAGTAAACTGAGGACGCCTCTAGCTCCTCGGTTACCCAACCGCTAAGAATAAAGATGATTGATGTAAGAAGGGTATTTATTTATTTAGAAAAGATAAGCTCAGTGGTTTAGCTGCTAGCTCCCCACCCGGAAGATTGAGTTTTGAATCATTGTCGATTCTGGGTTGATATTTTCATTTCAAGAATCACGTTGCGTCAGAAAGAGCATCTAGTCTTTGTAAACAACCGCCAAAAGTACAAGGGGTCTGGGTGGCTCCAGCGACCCTAGAAATATCTGAGATTAGCTAAAGGAAGTTTTGTTTAGCATATAACAATGATGAAACGCTGGAAATGAGCAAAACCACTAACATAATATACGTAGAAAGATTCATTATGTTGACTGGCCCAGCAGTCCGTTCTGTCAACAGTCTAGATTATTTAGCCAGTCATCTATTTCAAGAGTACGTCTTGGTTGTCACCTGATCAGACACTTCACAGCTATGGGACTCTAACCGCATGGCCAGCACGCTCGGTCGAACATTGTGAGTCCATCGCAAGAAACCCCGGGTGGCTGACTGCTTCAGTCACTGCTAAGGTAGCACAACGACCATAATTTGTTCGTGCTCTATTTAGGCTTGACAAGATAGATCGAATCCCGAAGGTGTAGAATTTTTCTTCTCGATAGGATGTCATTTTAGAGGTGCGTTGCTGGACTACTCCTATTCCCATTTTTGTCCCAAGTTGAAATCATTCGCTGACTGCAGATATTGGTGGTTGCTTTGAAGTTACCCCAGGGTGCTTCTGTCTCAGAAGGAAACACACCTGATGGATTTGCAGCATATGGCGATGGTAGTCTGGAGAGGAAAGTCACAGGATTATCAACCCTTTCTTAACATTAATCGTAGGGGTAAGCATGAAAGTACCGATATCGATTAAAATAAATGGAATAGGAATGTACGTCGAGGAATACATTCTATATGCGTGTATGTTCATTCCTCAGTCCAAACGCTGGTAAGGTTCCCAACAGTTACACCTTCTGCTGTCTTATAAAGCCCAGGCATCACCAAGGAGTTGTAGGTACACCAATTGACTTGTCTCTATGTCATCTGTAATTCTGATGTCCTTTAAACTATTTCGTCGTGGCCTTTTGAGCGACATACTTCAGCATTTTGAAATCCTGTTTTTGTTTTAATTTGCTTTACATGCACAGATACAGATATATATATATCTTATGGAGACGATGGGACAGGAAAGGGCTAGGAGTGGGAATGGAGTCAACGTATAGCCCCAGCATTTGCCTGGTGTGAAAATGGGAAACCACGGACAATTATCTTCAGAGTTGCCGACAGTGGGATTTGAACCCAACCATCTCCCGAATGCAAAGTCACAGCTACGCGATCCTAACTGCACGACCCACTTGCTCGATCGAACATTTTGAGCCCATCAAAAGAAACCCGACAGTGGCGGAGTTTATTACCAGCGTCCAAAGAGGAACCAGGTACAGGTAAAAAAAAACCACTCAAGTAAAGGAGAGAAAATAAACGGTTGTAGTTTGTACTGTATGTGTGATCTCCATAATAGAGCATTTCCTTACCCGATATTGAAGCCTTTAAAATCTCAGTTTCATTGGAATCGTAGCAAAATCTCTCAATGAATAAGCTCGTCCTTCACTTCTACACGGATCGTATGACCCTCGTTATTTCTGTAAAGTGACGTTCATGCCAAAATGTGACAGTCATTTGACATGCTCTTCAAGCTCATTATGCTATTTATACATTCTGAGGGCGTTTTGCGTGGCGTGCAACTGGAAGTCAGAGAAAGCAATGCATCATAGAGAACATGTCTGTTTTGACACCTATTTTGAAATCTGTTAGTCGTCAGTAATCTGTTTCCAAGGTGGGAATTGGGGTTGGTAGCGTTAAAGACTGTTTCAATGCTATCAACCTGCGTTGTTGGCTCCAGACACGGTAATGAACTCCTGCTGTGCAAAATTCCTTGTCTTAAAATCTATGGCAATTGAAATGGCGTTAAGATTATTATTTTGCCGTCTCCGAAAGGAAAGTTGGTGAGCTTTATTGCACATGCATTTCTATCTCTGGCTGTTCGAGTAAGTGTTGTAGATTCAGTTCTGTTCATTGCAGTATATTGGAGAGCCAAGAAGTCCTTCTCCTACCTTTTGCTCCCCTTTCCTCGATCTTCCCTCCCATTATAACCTAAACCAATAATTCATACCTTTCATGACTAAGGGCATGACCAAGATATGCTCATTTTCTCATTTCAATGCTGTGAGGCGGCTCTTTTTTATCCTACTTTGCGCAGGGCTTCTTGGATCGTCATTCGTACTATACAAAGTATTTTCAACATGCATCGATACACCCACACCTGAAAACCTTCGAGTTCATGCTCCATAGCTGTTCTGAGAGTCCATGATTCTAACTCCTTAACAGGACACTCCAAAATATAGCCCTTAACATATCTCATTCGTAGAGTTTTTGTGTTAAGTAACTGGCTGATCGATAATTCTCCTTATCGCTAACTCAATCTTGATTTCTACATCCGTTTAAGTTGATGTGATCAATCTAGTGGCTGGAGTACTTGAAGCACTTTACTGTTTATTTTAACAGGCAATGGCCCATCGTGACTCGCTGAGAATTTAAGCTTTTGATTTTGATATTCGTGCACTATTTTGAACTGGCTACTTTAACTAGGTTAACGATACGCTTTTGTCCTAAGCCTGAATCTGCAAGCAGGGCCGTGTCATTAGCGTATGTGGTGTCGTTGATGAGTTATTCATTTACTTTAATATAACAAATTCCATTCTCGAGAGTTTCTTTCAATATCCGCCTTGGGTATACAGAGTGGATCTGAACTCTATCGACAAGCTTTCCGAGGTTGTTCGGGGGCGTTTGCTGAGCGTCCTGAGATAAGGAACCCACGGTCCACGCTGGCTCATTGCTGACATGCTAGATATGCAATATCTTTTGGACAGTGTACGTGGGTGCTGATAGATTACAAAAGAATGAATCAACTACTTATGATTACTGCAATTAATGTGTTCAAGGACATATAACAAAACATTCCACACAATGACATGAAACAACCAAAATTACATACCCGCTATAACTGGACACTACTACGTGTTCTTCAATACCCCTATGAGTACGGGATGTACAACACACCGGTTCTTCAATTTAAATGTCTACCGCGATGATCACGACAACTGTACAGTTTATAACGGCGTATGGCCCGGTGTAGGTCTTTCGAGCTCATACCGTGTAGGTAACCTCGCATCTGTGAGAATGGGACCTTACCTATCGGAATTAACCAACGAAGGTTAAAATCCCCGATCCGGCCGGGAATCCAACCCGGGACCCTCTGGACCAAAAGCCAGCACGTTACCCATTTAGCCATGGATCCGGACAACTGTGACACTCCGTTAACTGTTGCAGGCGCTCCAGCATTACAGGTGAGTGGCACACATCGTCCCGCTGTTGCTACATGACCCCAGAAGAAGGAGTCCATGGGTATCGTTTTTGGTTATCGAGCTGGCCATAGAGTTTTATTTCCCTAATATGAGTATTGGACAAAAATTCAAAGTTTTCAGTCTAACAGACAATTTTATATTTATGATGTTCTTGAGTGCCGGCCCCGTGGTGTAGGGGTAGCGTGCCTGCCTCTTACCTGGAGGCCCCGGGTTCGATTCCCGGCCAGTTTAGGGACTTTTACCTGGACCTGAGGGCTGGTTCGAGGTCCACTCAGCTTACGAGATTAGAAATGAGGAGCTATCTGACGGTGAGATAGCGGCCCCAAGAATTTTTTTTTTTTTTTGCTAGTGGCTTTACGTCGCACCGACACAGATAGGTCTTATGGCGACGATGGGATAGGAAAGGACAAGGAGTTGGAAGGAAGCGGCCGTGGCCTTAATTAAGGTACAGCCCCAGCATTTGCCTGGTGTGAAAATGGGAAACCAAGGAAAACCATTTTCAGGGCTGCCGATAGTGGGATTCGAACCTACTATCTCCCGGATGCAAGCTCACAGCCGCGCGCCTCTACGCGCACGGCCAACTCGCCCGGTGGCCCCAAGAATAACGGCTGAGAGGATTCGTCGTGCTGACAACACGACACCTCGTAATCTGCAAGCCTTCGGGCTGAGCAGCGGTCGCTTGGTAGGCGAAGGCCCTTCAAGGGCTGTAGTGCCATGGGGTTTGGTTTGGTTTTGGTTTGATGTTCTCGAGGAAACCATACCTTACGCGGCAAGATTTTACTGGAAGAGGAAGAAACGTGATGAGGTGAAAAATATCTATTGTTTATTTCAGCGCCATTTGTTAGTCTGATCCTTAAATTACGGCTCGATAGCATCAACAGTTCTGTCAGTGCAATGAAAAAATCTCTAAGAAGCGCCTTTAGGCTATACTTGCACGCTGAACAGATAATTCTGTAAATTCCGTCCAAACGTTAAACTTACGGCAAATGCTCAATTTTCAAGCTGGATACTTCTGGTTTCCAAGAAACAATGTAATATTGAATGATAAAATAAATTTTAAAAATGGCATTTATCGACTTAAGATATCATTTCCAGTTGACTATTGCAATTTTTAGATTTGTTACAGATGGTTGAGGCGCTGGCCTTCTGACTCTAACTTGGCAGATTCGATCCCGCCTCAGTCTGGTGGTGTTTGAAGGTGCTCAAATATGTCAGCCTTTTGTCAGTAGATTTACTGGCACGTAAATGAACTCCTGCGGGACTAAATTCCGGCACCTCGGCGTCTCCGAAGACCGTAAAAGTAGTTAGTGGGACGTAAAGCAAATAACATTATTAGATTTGTTACACTGATTTTGAGTATGATCCAGCGAAACGCTGTCCTGTACTGAAGTCGAACGTTATACCTAAGTCAACGAAAAAACATTCTCAAAGAATGAGAGGACATGTACGTGGGTGCCTGGACAACACATTGGCTTGTCACACAACAATGCCATTTTTAATCTCGGTATATGAGTTATTTCTGATTTTCGCCTAATCTTAACATTCTGTATGTATTTTCGCCTTGATAATAACCCCCAGAAAAAGGAATGGAACATATTCATTTTCAAACAAATTTATGACGTTAAGTTCACACAAATTTATAGCAGGTGAATATCACGAAATCGTGTATAGTATATGAAAACTATTTTTCTTTTCAGTTTAATTTTAATTATTTTCAGTGTTTTATTTTGTATATACTACACTATTTAATTGTTTTTCGCATGTTTATTTTATAGATTAGGTTATTTTCTTTAATTTGATTTTTCGTTTCATTACGTAGAGTAGATTACTAAACTGCCTTCATGTTTCATTTGTTTTATTTATTCGTCTGGCTGGGTGGGATTTTTGAAGCTATAAAATGAAGGTTGAATTATATTTACCCCGCTATTATTTGAAAATAATATATTTTAACAAATCGCATTGTATTTTTGTATATATTTGTTTTAGTTAAGCTTTGATTGTTCGTCGTATAGGATCACAGGAAATCAATCCAGTGTTGATGAAAATAAAAACATTGGCCTACTTTTTGAAATTATTAATTTCAAATAAATTATATTCAGATATATATATTATTTATCCTGTGTAAATCAGTGAATCGTCATATTCTGAAGGAGTCGTGAATCCATCTGCTTTATTTCTTTTATTTTTCAAAACTAAAGCAAATGGATTCTTAAACCTATGTGTTGATAAGATCAGCAGCCATTATTCTTTTGTTAATAAATAACAATGGTATGTATTAAGATGCCATAATGTATGCTCATCAGTGTTATTTTTTAAACAATTAATTTATGTCACATTTCTATTATGACTTCATTCTCATAAATGGAATTATTCAAATTCACGTATGTAAGAAAAGTACAATTTGACGAAGAAATTATTATCAACACTGTTTTTAAAATGTCCTATCAAAACAAAGAAAAAAGATTCAATAACTGTTTTCCGTTTGGAATGCCATATTTTTACGTTGCTTTACTTATTACTGTATACAACATCCTTTACCCTTTTGATTATGCATGTGAAATTCGGCTAGATAAAATCAACAAAGATAACGACTGGACATTTCAGAATATGACAATTCAAATATGAATTGTGTTCACACAAGTTCCTTACAAAGTTATGCACTATAGTAATTACAATTATACCATATTACATTGAATTAGACGTTAAATTTATAATATTCCATTACCACGTTGACGAGCGTTGTATTTTCACGTAATGTATGTAATGTTATTGTAATTTATGAAGTTTTTAAAAATGTAAATAAATGAATGTAATGAATACATTTTCAGAAAAATTAATTGTCTTATATATTGACATGATTCCTTACTCCCACAAAACTTGACATACTTTCAAATCTATAAAAAATAAATTTGCTCAATTTTTTAAAAAAAATGTATTTTTACATCAGCCGTTTCCACACTAAGGATGAAATGCAATATTTAATTTTCCATTATCTCTGTCAGTCTGTGTCTGTATGTGGGCCTATGTATGCAAGCGCATCACGAGAAAACGTCCGAACAGAATGTAATCAAAATCGGTATGTAAAGTTGGGAATAAGGCACTACAATTTAGGCTGTAAATAATTTGATTTACACTGGTTGAAATGGCAGCTTAGGGGAAGGCCTAAAATGTAATTCTCAAATATCTATGTTATTAGGGGTGCTGTCGATAAATACTACACAAAAATTTTATAGATAATGCAATTTCCAATTATTTATGTCTTATACGGTTTTACCGTACCAGATTTGGAAATGGAGATATTCATAATTTAGACTTTTGTGCTTAATCCACGTCAATGCCGAGCATTGCTGACATGGAAATATTGTTCAATCATGTTAAACTGGCGATGGTAGTGTTTTTGTCATGAGTGTTTTAAGGTGAATAGTGCGCGGTAATCAGCCCATATCGACAAGGAAAATTGCAAAGATATCTATCACAATTAGAAAAAAGTCGTGAAATAACATCCTGAAAGGAGGAAGAAGGACTCCCTTTAAATTGGATATCCTAATATGATAGAGTCGGAAGACAACTAAATATGAAGGCCTGCAAAATCGAAAGTCCATAAAATTGATCATTACATTACATTGACTATTGTTTGTTGTGATGTGCTTTATCTCCTCTGCTCCCACTCATCTCCAATAGATGGCATTACTGCTGCGTGCCTAGGGTGATCATTGCGGAATGGGCCCACTATTATTGTCGTGAGTAGCCTCGCGACAACAGGCTCCATCGGGCAGTGATCACTGCGTGGGGACCCACTATACTTGTCATAGCTTGTTCATTACTAATAACTGTAGCTTAGATTTATTCACAGGGCTAGCGGCTCTCCGGAAGTGAGTTGACCGTAGGCCATTTGTTTCCAACTACTAATAGCATTCTTTTTGTCATTGTGCTTAATCAGGGGAGTTTATACATTTTGTACTTGCTTAGGCTGTTATGGATTTGAACACTGTATTGGTCGAAGGCCTGTAAGGTACAATAAATCCTGTACGTAAGGAATTAGCTTGGCCATTCCTCTGGTTCATACATGTTCTCATAACTACTGGTACGTGACACGCTGGTTCATCATAGTGTTCCAGCTATTCGATTCCTGCTATGAGGTGCTGATAGAAATGGGCAGGGTGCGCACTTAACGGAAAACGTCAGAGCAGTGTTCACCACTGTCTGTGGCGGAGTCGTTCCAGCTATGGAACTGCTACTGTTACAGTAGAATCCCAGCGTAGTACTGTTCTTGAAAAGGGAGAAGCTGTGCCATTCTTTTTCATTTGATCGAACACTTCATACTATAACATTGCTTTTAAACACGACGTTCCAGTCGGTTAATATTGTTACTCTGACAAGAATACTGACGTGATTGTAATGGTCTATGTTGAATGGATGTTATAATTATTTGTCTGTGTTTGTTACAGTATCACGGAAAAAACGGATGTGTGGATTTAAATGAAACTTGGTATTCGGTTTAGAATTGTGAGAATGATCTTAGGTAGACATTCTTCAAAACATTTCAGCAGGTTGGGTTGCTTCAGAAGGGGCCTAAAGTATAAAAGTATAATTTTTTCCGATACAGCATAAATAGGGAAATATCATTTACAGTCGAGTGATATTTCAGGACAGCTGGGGTAATGGCTTCAGGCGACCGTTCGCTTCCGCGTAGTCGTAACTACTAGCTCGCTCTTATGCCTACCTCAATCAGCAGACCAGGATATCGACATTCTATCGTGTGTTTGGACTGATTGTCAGTCACGTGCCAACCCATGCGCATTATCACCTTTTCGTCTATGTCGTCACAACTAAACGATGATTTACAGTAGTCCTAGCCTTGTTTAAAAATTTTTATTCTACGCCAATGTTTGAATTAGAGAAAAGTTCCAAATACTATCCAAGGTGAAGTATTCATAATAAATATAAAATTAGATGACGGCAGAAATTAGGTTAGTCTCATATGTAGATGTCTAAAACGTTCTATTTGCTCTCGTTAAGGTATCGTGTAATTCCTTGTATAGCACAAGGAATTCGGTCGGTGTTCATCGTTATTCCTGGAGTGTCCATGTTCTCTCGTATGTCACCATACAGTTCACCCCGCGTCAACCAACATCCTTCACGAAGCACTTCATGAAGCCTTTTTCTTGGTGAAGAATTATTTGCTTGCCGCACGGCACGGCTAGAGTAATACTGTATACACTGTAGTAATTCACTCACTGTGCATGTTCCAGTTCGTCCGATAAACGACAAAGATGCCACCCATTTCCATCATGAAGACGAAGGACATTGCATGTCTAGAGACTTACGCGGATATACAAATTATTATCCACATCCGCAATTCCTTCTTCCGCATCCGCTAATGGTTATCCACATCCGCCAATGGTTATCTGCGGATACTGTAAATATTTAACTATATTACACGGAAGGTATTGAAACGGATAGATCTCTTAACATAATACAATAGGCCTGATATCTGGTAACAGACCCCCCCTACAGTCACAAGTTTATGAGGGATTTCCTATCGCGACAAGTACCTACATATTGAGCGGTTCTCTTTCGATACCTTTGTTCCTTCCTTCCGCTAATTGCAGGCAGGACCCAGTTAGGCTTAGGTGAGATTTACGGATTTATGGTCTCAAAGCTCTTTATATATCACCATTCTTCCATATCAATGTCAAGGGTCACCTAACCACAAGTAAAAGTAAGAGGATACCTGAGTGAAAATCAATCAACTTCATTATTTAGACATTGTCAGCAAAATTATCCGTAGTGTCATACAGTTTGCATGCGCAAAGGTACTAACTTAGCGGGTATCCGCGGATATCTGTATACGTGCAGGGCTCTATCAATGTACCCAAGTATCTAATAGTTAGTGTGGTGTCAGTTGTGCAAATCAGGCAGCAGAAATTGCTGAGACACCCTTTTTTACCCGCGTAGTGTAAGTGTAAAGCAAAGCAAAGGCACTTCCGTACAGGCCATGAAGGCCCTTGGAGGAGTGGAAGGTAAAGGCTTCCACCATTGTTAACCTCGGCACGTGATGGGGTAGAGTGGTTAGCTCTACGCTAGGCCGCCTGTGCCCCCAGGAATTAACCTGGTACTCATTTTTGGTGTAGGCTGAGTGAACCTCAGGGTCATATGCACCTCCGGAAGTGGAAATCTCGTTTCTTAAATTTTACGACCTCCTGACGGAGATTCGAACCCACGTCCTTCCGGGTAGTGTAAGTGTGGGTATGTTAATTTATCACTACTGGTGTGTGTGTGTGTGTGTGTGTGTGTGTGTGTGTGTGTGTGGCATATAAAGGAGTTAGATTTCTACCTGCACTCACACCGCGGCAGTGGCGAATGTTCTTCCAGAAAGACAAAGAAATATTTGCTATAATTCGTAGTATTGGAGAAGCGACAAGCAGACTGATCAGTGTGCAGGTTAGTTGTAAGAACGTCCCTGTATACCACGTATGAATCATTCTTGACAAGACGATACAACACAATGCACCCAGTTTAAGAATATTTCGCTTTTCATGGTACTGTGCATCAAGGGTTACCCGAAGCCATTTCCGCAGCCATCTAAATTATAGCGGGGACACATTGCTGGTTGGTCTAATAGTAGGTCCTTAACTCCAAGGGTGCGTTCGCTACGCTCAGTTATCACCCAAAATCTGAAAATTCTTCACTGGATCTTGGATTTTTCTCATTTCGCGTCGCCCCGGCCGCTAGTTGCTTGCCATTTCTATTCTAAACATTCAAGGTTAAAATCTCCGACCCGGTTTGGAATAGAACCCGGGGCGCTCTGCACCGAAGACCGCTGCGCTGACCATTCAACCAAGGAGCAGGACGTTACATACACTACAAACGCTATTAAAACAAAACTTTGCACGCTTAACATGCATTCATTACCATTCATAAAATAATGTTCAGATTTTTAAAAGTCTTGTAATTCTATACAATTTTTGACGTTGAATACTTCTTTAGTTTCGTTCCTGTATGTATTGTACTCCGCGTAGAATTTCGAGCATCACTTGGGAATGCATAGTAAGTTGGGCTTCATAACTTAGTTACTATAAATTATATCTTCGTTAATTTACCGTGGAAAAGGTGAGAACATTAATTTAAATATTTCAATTTATTTAGCTATTTATCCGAGTCCAAAACCAATACAATATGAAATGTTACACTTTGTAAGTCCAATATTCAGCAGTCCGAATGGCATGGTCATTCGCTTTCAACAAGTCCGGGATATTACACGGTTCATTCAACTTACTGCATACCAACAGTTGTTTGGGATCCTGACTTTCTCCACACTTACTCAATTAATCATCACTGTAGCCCCACTTCTTCAAATTAATTTTGCACCATATCATTCCAGTTCTCAGTCTTCTGAGGGTCTTCCAAGTCTCATATTGAAGATGATATCTTCTCGTTTGCTGTCCACAGTCCTCCACGCGACTTCGTTCTCCACAGCTCAATATTCTAAAGTACGAGCTTCGGCTGAAGATGGAATTAGTGCCGTGGTAAGGAGGAAGTTTTTCCTCGACTCCAACCTGGACGGGTTATCGCGAAATCCAAACATTGGGTTGGTCTTAGGTACCCTGTGATTATGCGGCCTGTCTCATGAAGAGCCGTATCAACTTAATCAACGTGACCAGAATTCCTCCAGACTGAAGCAGCATATTCTGCAGAGAAAACCACAGGGCAAGGGCAGATGTTCGGACACTAGGCTGAGCTCCCCATTTGGTGTTCGTGAGTTTGTGGACGAGATTGTTATTAGTTTCAATAATAGGTGACGTAATGGTGAGTGGTCGCGAGCTTCCGTCATTTTGAGTCGAAATCGAGTTTGTCCCAGCACAGTTCACGACTTCATGGTGCTAGTGTGTTGAAAGTGATATCGTTAATTTTGTCTCGTAAAACCCTTATCACCGGGCGAGTTGGCCGTGCGGTTAGGAGCTCGCATCCGGGAGACAGTGGATTCGAACCCCACTGTCGGCAGCCCTGAAGATGGTTTTACGTGGTTTCTCATTTTCACACCAGGCAAATGCTGGGGCTGTACCTTAATTAAGGCCACGGCCGCTTCCTTCCCATTCCTAAGCCTTTCCTGTCCCATCGTCGCCATAAGAACTATCTGTGTCGGAGCGACGTAAAGAAAAAGAAACCCACACAACTCTTATCATACTAGTTACCATTGGTTACCATTCCATTCACAACTTCGTGCCCAGGTGGGTTGAAATGTTGAAAATCAAATTTGCAAAGTGTCGAAATATCTTAGGTTTAAATGGATAACGAACTACCATAAACGCGTTCAGGTGGACAAAGGAAAATCTGAGAAACCGAGTAAGCCTAAGAAGCCTGCAGCAGAATATGCCAGAGAGTTTTTTTTTTTTTTTGCAAGTTGCTTTACGTCGCACCGACACAGATAGGTCTTATGGCGACGATGGGACAGGAAAGGGCTAGGAGTGGGAAGGAAGCGGCCGTGGCCTTAATTAAGGTACAGCCCCAGCATTTGCCTGGTGTGAAAATGGGAAACCACGGAAAGCCATTTTCAGGGCTGCCGACAGTGGGGTTCGAACCTACTATCTCCCGAATACTGGATACTGACCGCACTTAAGCGACTGCAGCTATCGAGCTCGGTATGCCAGAGAGTACAGGCAGTGCAAGAAAATATGGGCGTCGACACAGCGGAACGTACAGCTCCGCCGGGCTGAACAGCTCGGACGGTAGAGCGCTGGTTGTATGAGCCCAACTTGGCAGGTTCGATACTGGCTCAGTCTGTTGGTATATGAAGGTGCTCAAATACGCCAGCCTCGTGTCGATAGATTTACTGGCCCGTCAACGGACTCCTGCGGCTCACAATTCCGGCACCTCGGGGTCTCCGAAAACCGTAAAAGTGGTTAGTGGGACGTAAACACCAATAACAACAATACAAATAAGCGTACATCGGAGAATTTCTACCGCGCATGTGGAATGGAAGTCGGCTGTAGATGACAAAGCAGTTGCTGGGTGAACTCTCGGACCACTAGCAGCTCGTGGAGGCCCGAGTAGCGGAGGCGTGACAGGCGGCTGTGATTGATAGGATTTAACAACCTGCCACTAAAACCATATTCAGTATATACGTAGTTACATCTAGTTCGATACACTTCATTTCTCTCAGAAAAACGTATTCAACGCCATAAATCTTGTGGCGGTATCTCCGACATAGTCCGTTTTTGTTGTTTGTTTTTCTTTGCAGCCAACTTTACAAATAATGCAATTAATTTAATATTTACAGGATTGTTTTTTTTTGTCCAACCTTTGTCGCGTTTCTCTACGGGGTCGGCTATGAGGTGAGATGAATCTGTCGTGGTGGATTTTTACGACCGGATGCCCTTCCTGACGTCAACCTCAACAGAGGCGTCAATGAGATGAAATGAATGATTTTATACGTGATATTAGGAAGGGAAAGGGTGAAACCCAGTGCCGACGCATGACCTACTCCTCTAGAATAGCACCAAGGGGTCTGCTCAAGGCTTAACGTCCCCATCCGACCGACGAATCACCATCAAGAGAGTCATATGCCCTCACTCCATATGAAAACTGCGGAGAGGTTTGGAATTTAATCCAGGCATTTGGCACGCAATTATAAATTGTATACCACCACCTCCCTTACCCCGTCGGCCAACATTCTGATAGTGAAAATATTTTCATCAACGAGGCTCGAACCGGCTAACCACGGTGTCAGAGCCTTCAACGCATTAACGATCATTCTTTATGCTAAAATGATTGCGAGTTTTATTCTTAACTCAATGGCCTATGACCAGATATTGTGGAGCGGGCACTGTGTTGAGCTCATGGGCTGTTCAAGGCACATCATACCATATACAAGCAACTTTTTGGTAGAATGGGATGTCTGTAGGCCTACGTGTAAAAATTAATGAGTTATTTAGCTTCATTTTCTGCGATTGGTGTGTTTAAAAATGCACCCTGTTGCAGAACGTGTGTAGTAAAATGACTGATATTTGTTTCACATCCGAAATGTAGCACATTGTAACATTCATTTGTTCGCATCCGGGAGATAGTAGGTTCGAACCCCACTGTCGGCAGCCCTGAAGATGGTTTTCCGCGGTTTCCCATTTTCACACCAAGCTGTACCTTAATTAAGTCCACGGCCGCTTCCTTCACATTCCTGGGCCTTTCCTGTTCCATCGTCGTCATAAGACCCATCTGTGTCGGAGCGACGTAAAGCAACTAGCAAAAATACCAGCAAGCATTCCTTTGTTAACCAGTAACTAGGCATCCCATTCATCAGCAGTGCATGCGAGACACTAATATAAGTAGGAAGAACGGGGCTGAAGGGCCACCTGGTGTATACAGTACAGTGGAACCGCGATATCTCGAATCACCTTGGGAGCTAAATTTTGTTTCGAGTTATCGACATTTCGAGATATAGAGAATATCGTTTATGAGCATGTATAGCACATAATTGAAGCATACGGGCTTATACTGCATACATTATTTTTAACAGTATTTAAAAATATACAAACAATAGTACATTATGCAACAAGCCTATAATGACAATTTTATAATTTCGTATTCGGGAGATAGTAGGTTCGAACCCCACTGTCGGCAGCCCTGAAAATGGTTTTCTGTGGTTTCCCATTTTCACACCAGAAAAATGCTGGGGCTGTACCTTAATTAAGGCCACGGCCGCTTCCTTCCCACTCCTAGCCCTTTCCTGTCCCATCGTCACCATAAGACTTATCTGTGTCGGTGCGACGTAAAGCAACTAGAAATATATAAATATATATATAATTTCTATACGAGTGTCTTAATTACCATTATAGGCGAGTTGCATACGACTGTTTATGCTCGACGATAATCATAACTGTATTTTTTTTAAAATATTCATACATTTCTGTCGAGATGTCGCTTGAGATTTAAGTTTACTGAACAGAGCGCAGAGCGCATGCGCTGGGTTATTTATTTTCCGTGAGTTGATCAGAGTCCGCCTCTGTGGTGTAGTAGTTAGTGTGATTAGCTGCCACCCCCGGAGGCCCGAGTTCGATTCCCGGCTCTGCCACGAAATTTGAAAAGTGGTATGAGGGCTGGAACGGGGCCCATTCAGCCTCGGGAGGTCAACTGAGTAGAGGTGGGTTCGATTCCCACCTCAGCCATCCTTGAAGTGGTTTTCCGTGGTTTCCCACTTCTCCTCCAGGCGAATGCCGGGATGGTACCTAACATAAGGCCACGGCCACTTCCTTCCTTCTTCCTTGCGTATCCCTTCCAATCTTCCTATCCCTCCACAAGGCCCCTGTTCAGCATAGCAGGTGAGGCCGCCTGGGCGAGGTACTGGTCTTTCTCCCCAGTTATATCCCCGACCAAGAGTCTGAAGCTCCAGGACACTGCCCTTGAGGCGGTAGAGGTGGGATCCCTCGCTAAGTCCGAGGGAAAAACCGACCCTGGAGGGTAAACAGATGATGATGATGATGATGATGAGTTGATCAGAGACATTCATAATGCCATATGCATTCAAAGCTTTTATAGAAGGTTATCATAACCTAGCTTTATTTCAAATTCGAATTGTTTATTGTACAGTTGGTGAAATGAATTTGCGGGAATGTGCCGTCTGGTTGTGGAATATTGGAAGTAGAAGGTGCATTGATGTAAATATGTGTGTCCGACATGTTTGATTTTGCTATCCTTACCTACTATACGCGAACCTTTTCTTGAGCCCGATTTTTACGGGGTGAGGAGAAAGGAGGGAGCGCTGTCGGTTCCGGTTATACTGCCAACTGGATGGAAATGAAATCAGAATTGAATCGATAATATGATCGATCGATATGAATTATCTAAACATTTATTATCTTACGTCAACAACTGTGTCACACATACATTATTTAACATTATACAACATTTCTCGATGCCAATCTTGTTACTATACTAGACTTAACTAAAGTTGGCGTCTGACAGGTAAGGTTGGAGGGAGGAGCGCTGCACGTGCCATTTCACGATGTTGCCACATTCCAGCATTCCTTTCTACATGCTCTTACCCCTCGCTTCTGGCTCACTTGTTCCCTCCTTCATTCTGACCGCTGTGATCTGTTGTAGACTACCTGGCCAGGTGGTGTCGTCCCATTTGCGATCACTCTTATACAAACAAGCAGGTTCTTATCAGTGACAGTGACAGGTTTGGCAACTCCCAGGAAGACGAGCTGCCCTGAAATTTTATCTCCATGGCAACCGCAGTCGCCCCACCCTCGTTTCCATGGCGACCACACAGCCACTCCCTTTATCCCGCCTCGGCAGGCAGTAAACGGACCTCCCTCTAAGAAATGTCAGACACCAACTCTTATTATTAGCAGTATAGCGTGAATGATATAGTTTGGCTTTGCTGTGTAAACAACATCAGTGCTAGTTCGTAAAGTGTACGCTAGATGTCGCAAAGCGATGAATAAACGATTCATAGTTTGTGTTTCAAAGGTTGCCAATATGGATGTCGAAGATAACCGAGGTCTACCGATTCAGCACTAGGGAGCTCAGGGCTCGAGAAAAGGTTCGCGTATAGTAATCGGTCGAACAGTTGTATCTTAATGAAAATCTGAACTGTGATTGCTGGGTAACCTGTATGATAATGAAACTTGAATTATAATGAGCCTCATTAAAATTCATTTTTCTGGCATATAGGCTTAATATTTATATTTCGGCATCGACGAGCATAAACTCTATTTTACGGCATCACTTTAATTATGACACTTATTATAGTAACTTTTTAGAAGACCGGATACAGCAGTGAAACAAGAAACATACCTCCTTTAACACCTGTGGGGAAAAATCTGTTGGTCTCTTCTGTTTGTTTGTTTGTTACTGTTAACCTTTCCTCCCTTCACGTTGAAACTTTCCGTCAATACAACGCAGCCGAGATTCGTAAATGGAGCTTGTCAGCCGCGACTTCGGGGGTTGCTTTCGTACGTGACCGGTTATTAATTCAGCCCCGAGAAACAGCGAGGCTTCGCGAATTTTTCGATGACTAGAAGTATTAATTTTTCGATTCCCGTCAGATTAGCTCCCAGCATCACCGTAACCCTTTATTTACTTGTTAACTGTTCCTCACAAACCACAAATGCCGTACTGCACAATATTAATGTTGCACAAAATTCGAGTTACAGGGTATTTTTTTCTTCAAGGGAGGAAAAGTTTGCTTCGAGATATCGAGAAATTCGTATAACCGAATTTCGAGTAATAGAGAAATAAATGCACGTGAAGAATAGGACAAATGGCCGGGAAATTTAAGTTACTTCGAGATATTGAATGTTCGAGTAACGGTGGTTTGAGATATCGAGGTTCGACTGTGTACAACGGAGGTGTCCCGCGGGTGCACAGCACTGTAAGGGGCGGGCGGGCAGGCAGGCCATGAGCGTATGCTATTCGGCCACAGTGACGTTGTGGTTACATCACAGGCCGTGAATGTTGGGCGAAATTCTTCCAGTCAATCACTGCATGGATACCCGAGTTTGAATGAGGGCAGAAATCCACGCCATTTTTAATTTACGTTGTAAGAAATAGCTTATTTATGTCCATTGCAGTTTATGCATTTTGACCTGATACAATAAAGAGTTAGGCCTACAACCTCAAATATTTATGTACTGTACTATTATATTTTAAGTAGTGTAAACTACTGCAAGTCCGCCTCTGTGGTGTAGTGGTTAGTGTGATTAGCTGCCACCCCCGGAGCCCCGGATTCGATTCCCGGCTCTGCCACGAAATTTGAAAAGTAGTACGAGGGCTGGAACGGAGTCCACTCAGGCTCGGGAGGTCAACTGAGTAGAGGTGGGTTCGATTCCCACATCAGCCATCCTGGAAGTGGTATTCCGTGGGTTCCCACTTCTCCTCCAGGTAAATACTGGGATGGTACCTAATTAAGGCCACGGCCGTGTCCTTCCCTCTTCCTTATCTATGCCTTCCATTCTTCCCGTCCCCCACCAAGGCCCCTGTTCAGCATAGCAGGTGAGGCCGCCTGGGCGAGGTACTGGTCATCCTTCCCAGTTGTATCCCCGACCCAGAGACTGATGCTCCAAGACACTGCCCTGGCCGGTAGAGGTGGGGTTCCTCGCTGAGTCCGAGGGAAAAACCGACCCTGGAGGGTAAACAGATAGAGAAGAAGAAGAAGAAGTAAACTACTGCAAGAGCTGTTCCCAACTGCTACGTACTGTTACTTTTCTCTTTTCTTCCAAACCACGCAATTTTTACTAAACTTTTTCACGTCTTTCGGCTTGTTGTGACATGGAAAATCGTACGCTATCGACTGCCAAGGCAACAACGGTATATGAGCGCTTGAGGGTTGGTCATACTGATAATTAAAAATTCGATATCTCAGACCGTTGTCATGTTATCAGCTGCTCAGGTTAGCCAGTCAGATCGTTTCCCTGGCGAATTCAAATGGGCTTTGCGAGGCGATGTTGCTAAATCTGTACGAGGCATAAGACCGGCTTGAGAAATCTACATCAAACACAAACACACAGTGGGTTTCAGCCGGGGTCACCGTAGCCCACTTGCTAGGGCGCAATCCTGCCAGCTGGGAACTCCGTGTTCAAATCCCTCCCCTGACGAAGTTTACCTCTTCGATTGATGCTCCTAAACCGATCTTAAGCCACGTGGAGATTTAGAAACACTACCCCACAAAACCCACTTGTTTTCGTCCACGGAGCAATCTGATTGGCTAACTTCAGCCACTGATATGTCAACAGTGTGAGGTACCAAATTATTTTTTCAAATCATTGATCAGTATGACCAACCCTCTAGCGCTCACATATCTAATTCACGTTGTTTTCAACCACCTGTAGGCCGTATATATAAACTTGTGATCCGATATGTCCAAACAAATTAGATAACAAAATAATATATTTAGTTTTAGGGGAGTGAGAATCACAATGTCTTAAAACAAGGGGTACTGGACGTTTGTAGCCCCATAAATGTTTGTTTACAGCACGTATTACGTACATGCATAGTTCCTTCTTCTTCCGACAGCCAGGTATTCGCTCTACTGTGCCCTTGAATACACTATGGCAGGGCCTCTCAAACACCCAAAATCTCACGCGTGCAAATCGAGGCGCAAGAGCTCCGTGCACTGTGCATCCGTCCCGCTCGGCTCGGCTCGGACCAACGCTTCGTCTCTGGGCTACTCGGCTAAGCTCGGCTCAACTCGGTTTTGATTTGGAGCGCTACGGAGCAAGTGAAGAAGAGGGAGACAGGCGGAGCGAGCGAGACAGGCGTGGGGAAAGAGAGAGACAGCGCTATTGCACTCTTGTCAACCAAGCGAAGTCGTCTTTTGCACCGTGCACAGTGCATGCACCAGGCGCATGCACCCTGAGAGGCCCTGCGCTATGGTTACATTATGTGATTTAAAACTTTTCATATCACCGTATCAGATAAAGTAAAAACTAGCACATGCGACGTCTTTTAAGGGACAACATTCATGCGAATAGGGAGGCCCGCGCCTGCGGAACGAAGCACCTTTGAAGACATTCCGCTTTCCCGAGAACTAACTTGTCGAATTATCACACCCCTGAATATGTAATGCGCATATCCCTAAAGCTAGTTGGAGAGAACAGTATAGCTGCGTTTAAGAATACGAAGATGGTATCGTTATCGGGAAAATATTGTAAGTTCATTTGTGAACCCCTTAGCATCATTCATGAAATTGAAAACGGATTTTCGATATTCTTAATGATTTATGAGTTATTTGAGGTGAACAATTTAGCTAACTCACCCCGTATATTATTTTTTGCCAAACAATGCAACATTGAATTAATGTAGTTTATATAATTTTCAACCCTCAATTTTTCAGTTTCCTCTTTGCTATTACCGTCCACCTCCAAACTGCAACTATCTCCAGTGAGGGATTTAAAGATTAGTAGATATTTTGTTTACTTTAATTCCGTACAAGTGGTGATTTACATTTAAAGAAACTATCCGGTGTTTCAGTCCTACATTGTACTTCATTGCCCGTCTAGATTTACCGTTTACTGCTATATCAGGCAACACTACATTTGTTCTTTAAACTCTCTTCAATTACTATGGATTTTAAGAGACTTCTGGGTGTAGGAATTTTGTTCCAAAGGAGATCTGTAACATATAAGTATAGAACTGGCATATCAGAACTACATTAAATATCGCTGACCTCAGTAGGGATTGGCATTCAGGTGTCTTGGGAAATGAAGGATAGTTCCTGATTTCCCCCCCCCCCCCTTTTGGCTCCTTGTAGCAGGTTCCATATTTCTTGAGTCGAAATAGCTTCATCTAATTCAGGCAGAGTGATACTCAAAACCCCCGAAACCACAATACCCTCATACTGATCTCCATTTGTCTTCTTTATTGAATAATTTCTTGAAATACTGAACCCATGTACTATGACTTATATTGGTCCCCCCAGAACCCGAATTCTTCTTGGTTATCTGATTTAGGCTATTATATCCAATACTTCCCTCCTATCATTGTCCTTACACTTTTTATTTATGTCTGCAGCCATCGTTTGTTGCCATGCGAACCCGAATTCTTCTTGGTTACCTGATTTAGGCTATTATATCCCATACTTCCCTGCTATCATTGTCCTTACACTTTTATTTATGTCTGCAGCCATCGTTTGTTGCCATTCCGACTTCGTTTTTCTTAACAATTCTCTGTATTATTATTATTTTTACAACTTTCGTCTCTACCTATTTGACGTCCATCTACCCTGTATCTCCTAAGTGCCTTCATAACTAGAGTCTTTTAATGAAGGATAGCCACTAACAGATTAAGCCGCTGATGCCGGTTCAGAGAACATTCTCTATGAACTCACAGTCCCCAATGATTCTATTACAGTGGTTCTGTACTGTAGTTTTGTCTCTACATTACACGTCCTTTATTTAATTATGCCGATTTCCTGTTTCATTTGTTCTTCTTGGAAGTACGCCAGTACCAATTGCGTCTGACAGATGAGTAGGGGTCGGTTTTATTCGCATTAACTACAAATGACGAATGTAACTTGTCTTCAGTTATAGTATTTAATTGTTATTGTGACCGGGTGTACTGCTCAGTTCATTATCCCTTAGCCTCTCCTGCTCGGGGCTGTGGGGAGAATTTCAGATCGGTTTGATGGTGCTTAACTACCATAGAACTAGGTCAGAGGATTCCAAATAATAATAATAATAATAATGAAATGAAATGTCGTATGGCTTTTAGTACCGGGATATCCCAGGACGGGTTCGGCTCGCCAGGTGCAGGTCTTTCTATTTGACACCCGTAGGTGACCTGCGCGTCGTGATGAGGATGAAATGATGATGAAGACAACACATACACCCAGCCCGCGTGCCATTGGAATTAACCAATTAAGGTTAAAATCCCCGACCCGGCCGGGAATCGAACCCGGGACCCTCTGAACCGAAGGCCAGTACGCTGACCGTTCAGCCAACGAGTCGGACATAATAATAATAATAATAATAATAATAATAATAATAATAATAATATAATATGATATTATAATTATATAATTAAATAATAATATTAATATAATATAATATTATAATTATATAATATATTATTATTATTATTATTATTATTATTATTATTATTATTATTATTATTATTATTATTATTATTATTATTATTATTTCGTGGATCATAAGAAGCGCCTGGTTTGAATGGCTGGACAAGGAATTAACTAGAGCAGAACTTAACACAACAAAATTTTGAAATTTTATTTCTTTCCTTTTCTTTTTCTAGTTTAAAAATTGATAAATAGAACATCTGAATGGATAACAACAACATGAATGAGCTTGTCAGCTCTAGCAATAACAGGGACTTAGAAGTCCGAAAATCGGATACAAGATTGACGATTGTTAACGGTTTGGTTGATTTACATAGAAAAGGGCGTTATTGCTCTTGACAGAAACAACATTTTACAAGAGCAGGTTTTGCTCCGATCATTTACACAGAATAGGAGTCTTAGCTCCAAATATATTATAGTCCCGCCTTGCAAGGGCCTTAGTTTCTTATGGCGCACTCCAATCCCGCCTTATAACCTATCGGTTGGTCTTAATTAAAGTTTTTGAACACAGTTGCCCCTATGTGGGCTTATCTAATGTTCAACAGTTATATCATTCACTGTTTCATAGAGAACTAACACCAGAAACAATTACAGAATAAACAGGGGCATGATTGCCCATACTAAATGGCTCTAATGACAAAAGAAAAAGGTTGGTTGTAACCGGCCATAAACAAAATACAAGGAGGTGAAATACCTGCACTCCTTCTAGAAATAGTTAAAATCCTAAGTGGGCTTATGGCCCAAAAATACAGAGGCTAGTCCTATACTACACTGTGGGTGACTAAATGCGAAACGTTAGTAAGGGACGTTGGTGGGGGAGGGGTCCAGGCAAATTCTGGGCCTGTACATCAATTAAGGCCACGACTACTTCCTTCACACTCCTAGCCCTTTCCTATTCCATCATCGCCGTAAGACCTATCTGTATCGGTGCGACGTTAAGTTTAAAAAAAAAGCTACAGACCCCAAAGAATAGCCTACGACGAACATAGATGAAACTCGGTTTGAGCGATAGTCTTTTCGGTGGATGTTTAAAGAGCTGGCTGGATGTTCACACCGCATTCAAGTTGTTCAGCATGTAGCAGAAAGCGTTGAGCGAGCACGATCACAGTATTGCAGCCGTATGAGGTTTGAGATTTCTTCTGCAACGGAAGTGTTTCAGATGAAGGCCACCCTCACCTTGATGGCTACATCAACCGACACACAACTCGTCTTTTACGGTTTGAACGGCCTGATGTCGTTTAACAGGAAGCACTACACAGTGCACGGGTCACGATTTGGTGCGCCGTGTCCGGTTATGGAATACTGGGCTCTTATTTCGTCAAGAATACAAACAACAGTGAACCAGGCAGTCTACTACTCAAAGTTTTCAATGTTTTTCATTCCTACTCTAAAAGGGGAGGCACGCCTCTTAAGCCTCATTCACAATGCAAACGTAACGTAACGTAAACTTAAAATTAACGTTAACTCAGAAGTTAGCGGCCATCTTATCTAATGGAACCATTCACAATGCGCTGACGTAAACTTAACTGCGAGTCCGTAAAATTAAGGGATTGCAAACTCCAAGCTCTTGCGGTTAATTTTACGTTAACTTTAATAAGCAGCCAATCAGAGCAGAGGTAAACATTGTATTTTGTGCACGATGTAATGACTTCTTTCGACGAAACACTTGTAATTCTCTTTCAAAACAATCTTTGGAGAAAGAATTACAAAGACGCTGTACCGAAAAATTAGAGATGGAAATAAATATCCTGTAGCAAAGAAATCTGACGGTAAATGGCGGGAGACAAGCTCGCAGCGCTGGCGAACGGACGAGAGACAATCCCTGTCATAAATAAAACAGTGTCCCTGTATATTTCTTAACATTATACTGACTACTAGTTTACGAAAACGATATCATCCAAACAAATAGATCCAAACATCTCATCGGGGTGTGATAGATTAGGGGCATAGATGTCGGTAAAGGAGACCTTATGTTTCTTTTTTATTAGAAAAGAGGAAGTAAATCCTAAGAAAGGCAAACAGTTCAGGTTTCATCCACATGTCCATAACGAACTGATGAGGGTCATTTCTTACATTATATTACCGAAATCGCACTGAGGTAACCTTCTTTGATTCAAGGGGTGAACCCATGTTCTGCACCGTTGTTTAGATCGCCTTTTCCCAGGAGCAAAGCAACAGATGTTTGAAGTAATATGAATTCCACTACCACGTTGTTTGATTCCATCGAGGTATTGAAATATAAAACTGCGAGATAGTCCAAAACCCGACTTCCGTGCTAAATAACATTGCAGTGTTTTGATTGGCTGCTGTACTCTTTACGTTAATGTTACGTTCCTCCATTGTGAATACCACAAATTTTACGTTAATTTTACGGTTACGTTACGTCGTTAAGTTTACGGTTACGTTTGCATTGTGAATGGGGCCTTAGAGGGTGACAACCACGCACCCTCTCTTTCATCGGCACTGTGGGGTAAACCACAGAGCCGTGCAGCTTGTGGCTTGTCTACCGCTACCGGTCTTGAATGCCCTGTCTTGATGATTTAATCCTCTGACTGAATGGTTTTTGTGGTGCGGTTCGGAATTTGGAATTAGTCATGGCTAGGCGCTGTTCAATTCAGGATGGCTCTTGGCCTTTTGTGTTTAAGACACTTGATCTCACATTGACCCAGTGTGCTGAAGAGGGAGTTATCTACTGGAGTTAACTTTCAATATAACTTACAAGCCATGTTCCGCCTTCTTTCCCTTAGAGTGCCTATATGTCACTCTTCATGGATGTCGGCATTACGTACTTAACCATCGGTACTTGTAATAAAGCGAAGGACCCGGTTTTGAACGGATTGCACCATATCCAATGGCCTCCACTATATGCACTAGCCATGTTTCTAGTTAGGTGTGCTAGTTACCAACTGATGAGCCCAAATTGGCACACTGGTGCGAAACGGAGGCAACCAAGAATGAGTTAGCTCGAAAATTTATAATTTTGAATAACGGACCATTTATATTATGAATTTATGCATTCAGGACAAATATTTCAAGCTCTCTATGGGAACGTTCACAATTTACTTTACGCCGCACCCACACAGACAGGTCTTATGGCGACGATGGGAAAGGCAAGGGCTAGCATTGGAAAGGACGCGACCTTGGCCTTGTAGAAGGTATAGCCCCAGGCAGCATTTGCCTGGTATGAAAAAGGGAAACTATGGAAAACCTTCTTCAGGGCTGCCGGCAGTGGGGTTCGAACCCACTATCTCCCGAATGCAAACTGACAGCTATGTGCCCTAAACCACGCAGTCACTTGCTCGGTACCTATGGGAACTGAAAAAAAAGGTAGTTATTCCTGCTTGCTAATGAATCGCTCATTTGTACTGTCACGAGGTTCTTGGCTCCTCAGAATCACGTTCTATGAAGTTATTAATAAGCGTCAGGTGGGCTGAAATAGAGGAATTCAAGACAACATCTCCCTGTAGTGAGGCTGCCAGGCGGAGTGCACGCATTAAGTAGAAAGTGTATTTTTTCCTCTGGTTATTTTGAGAATAGGCAGTGTTACTAGATATTCATATCATGGCAGGATGTAGACATGAAGCCCCTCAACCTACTCAGCGGATGGCGGCGTTTATCAGTTGGAGGAAAAAGAAGAAGGAGAAGAAGAGGGAAAAGAATCAATAACAGCAATGATAATCCTTAAATAACAATAAAAAGGTCAGTTTTTATTTCATTTAGAATAAACTCTGTAATTCACTTCCACCTATCATCAGAATATTATTTTCCATGCCAATATACCTGAGTGCTTCAAAATTTTCAAACTTTTTTTCCCTGTGTTAACAATAGCATGGAGAGTTAGCAGTCCTTATAATGCCACATGTCCGGCTCCATGGCTAAATGGTTAGCGTGCTGGCCTTTGGTCACAGAGGTCCCGGGTTCGATTCCCGACAGGGTCGGGAATTTTAACCATAATTGGTTAATTTCTCTGCCACAGGAGCTGGGTGTATGTGTCATCTTCATCATCATTTCATCCTCAAGAAGACGGGCAGGTCGCCTACGGACATCAAATCAAAAGACCTGCATCTGCCGAGCCGAACTTGTCCTCGGACACTCCCGGCACTAAAAGCCATACGCAAAATATATATATTCATGCCACACCATATAAACAAAGAGATAACCCCGCGGTCTCCTCAGAATTTTAACCACGTGACAACATAGCCTACATTCCTCAGTCACCAAGAGCGGCGCTTCTGCCATATGGTGACGCAGCGACTAGCTTTAGTAAGTGTGTGTAAACAGTGGCTACCACAAATGGGAACACACCCCTTTTTTACTAGTATCTTTACGTCACACCGACACAGATAGCTCTTATGGCGACGATGGGATAGGAAAGGTCTAGGAACGGTAAGAAAGCGGTCATGGCCCTAATTAAGGTACATCTGCCTGGTGTGAAAATAAGAAACCACGGAAAACCATCTTCAGGGCTGCCACCATTAGGGTTCCAGCCTAAAGCAAGCTCACAGCTGCACACCCTAACCGCACGGTCAGCAACATATCTCTTCATCATCTTGGCCAGATATGTAAAGACCGAGCTCGATAGCTGCAGTCGCTTTAGTGCGGCCAGTATCCAGTATTCGGAAGATAGTAGGTTCGAACCCCACTGTCGGCAGCCCTGAAAATGGTTTTCCGTGGTTTCCCATTTTCACACCAGGCAAATGCTGGGGGCTGTTCATTAATTAAGGCCACGGTCGCTTCCTTCCCATCCTAGCCCTTCCCTGTCCCATCGTCGTCATAAGACCTATCTGTGTCGGTGCGACGTAAAGCAACTAGCAAAAAAAAAAAAAAAAAGATATGAAAAGAAAAAGAAAGTCCGTTGTTTCCAGTGTCATCTTCTAAATTTTGGATGGCGGCCTCATTTCTCTAGTAGCCTATTAGAGCTTATAAATTAAATATACACTCACTATAGCAGGCCTGTCCAAACAGCGCTCCTCCCTTGCGCGCCGAACGCTGGAGTGGTGGGTGTGTCGAGGGTTGAGGAGGAAAGGTTAGTAAGATGGCCGCGAGACAGCAGCACAGTCGCCTTGCCAGTCTGTCAGCCGGTCCATATACAGAGAGTTTTCAAGAATTCGAAAGTTTCAAGTCGCACTTTGATTTTATTTTATCAGACCTCTCTCGCTTTTGGTTGAGAATGTTCCCCATTCCTTTCAGCTTGAGCTGAAAGATCTGCAGTGCAACACCCAATTGAAGAACATATTTATGAAATCCCGAATTTGGCACAAATTTAATAAAATACTTCGTCAACAGCAATGTTCTCGACTACATAAAACAAACTGCTAAAATTTTTCCAACGAGCTCGATAGCTGCAGTCGCTTAATTGCGGCCAGTATCCAGTGTTCGGGAGATAGTCGGTTCGAATCCCACTGTCGGCAGCACTGAAAATGGTTTTCCGTGGTTTCCCATTTTCACACCAGGCAAATGCTGGGGCTGTACCTTAATTAAGGCCACGGCCGCTTCCTTCCCACTCCTAGCCCTTTCCTGTCCCATCGTCGCCATAAGACCTATCTGTGTCGGTGCGACGTAAAGCAACTAACAAAAAAAATCCAGTGTTAGGTTCCATTTACAGTATGTATGCGAACGTTTTTATTTTCTGTTCTGAAACTGACCACCTCCTGGCAACGTGCAGATTCAATGGACTTTACCCTGCTCAAATCCGCGCGGTTGACTGTATCGCGAACCTTTGTTCTCAACATAGGACTCATTGTACAGCCCAAACGTAAATACACTAACACACGCCCCATCTCAGGTCACAGTGTTCGTTGTTTGGATGAATGCAAGTGTCAGTACGCTATGTGTTATAAAATGCATACGGTAATATTAATTTTGTTATCATTATGTTTAATTACGAAGTCTATGAATGTGGACTTCGCTACATCAATCTATTTTCACCACAAACTCACCTTCCGCGACTGTCAGCAAACACCCGCGTCTCACGTATACTTCCACCGAATATCGCAGTGGTGCTCCGGCAAGAATCTCTACCGTGCGAGGGGCTCACGTCTGGCCACCGCTGCATTATGCTATGTTTGCTGAGATGACAGACTCTTTCAGCTCTTCGTTTAAAATGGTTATCAAGTGTTAGGTGAGAGGAAGGGAACGGAAATCCTAATTCCAAAATTTGATAAACGTCAACACGGTTCAAATTCTGCTATTATCTAGTAAAGTTATCAATTATCATAGTTTTTCAGGAGAAAATCGCAGGGCCCAAGGCAAGTTACACTTCCTGTAGCTTACTGTTGCCGTAATGTTTTTACTAGAAAGGAAGATATTTTGTAAAATTCTAGTGAAAACCTGAGAGATTTCACAAATGACATGGACAAATCAAAATGTAAATTAAATATTAATAAAGTGACCTCAGTCATAAACTTTCCAGTTGCTAGCAAAGCGAAGCCGCACCGAGCCTCTAACCTTTGTTAAAGTCATAAGGCCTAACCCTTCCCCTCACTCCCCACCCCATTCCAACCCTCAAATCCCTCTAAGATTTTTTTTTCTTTTTGCTAGTGGTTTTACGTCGCACCGACACAGATAGGTCTTATGGCGGCGATGGGATAGGAAAAACCTAGGAGTTGGAAGGAAGCGGCCGTGGCCTTAATTAAGGTACAGCTCCCGCATTTGCCTGGTGTGAAAATGGGAAACTACGGAAAACCATCCTCAGGGCTGCCGACAGTGGGATTCGAACCCACTATCTCCCGGATGCAAACTCACAGCCGCGCGCCCCTAACCGCACGGCCAACTCGCCCGGTCTAAGATTTTTTTATTCGTGTGAATAGCTATTGTTATATTTCCATGATTTGGAAAAAAGTTACTAGTGTGCAGCGTCTTCTCGAGCTGAATACCGCGTGAGATACAGTGTTATAATAATACTACGTATTTGTTTTTACGGAGCATATTAAGGGGCTGCGTATAATTTATTAGCTATTTAATATTAGTCATCGAGTTTTTGACAGGCCAACATCAGGCAATGACTTCGGCAGGGCTTTTAATGTATACTTTCGAAAAACAATAGATGAAATAAATTAGAATTTAGGCCTACTAGTGACTGGAGGCGTTGAGAGTCAAGGAGAAAGAATCACCTTGCTTCGCTTTGCACACGATATTGCAGCCTTGGCAGAAAACGAAGAACACCTGAACGATACCTGAACAGAAATGGAATCCACCTTTAGCATGTACAACGTAAAGATTAACAAAACAAAAACCAAAGTCCTCAGTAGCCGGCGGTGCGCACCGTCTCACTGTACTTAAGCCGGAATTACACCTACTGGGCCGAGTCACTCGCTTTGTTATTCGGCCGGGTAATATATATTTTTTTACTATTGGCTTTACGTCGCACCGACACAGATATGTCTTATGGCGACGATGGGACAGGAAAGGGCTAGCACTGGGAAGTAAGCGGCCGTGGACTTAATTAAGGTACAGCCCCAGCATTTTTCTGGTGTGAAAATGGGGGTAATTTATTGAGGAGTAGATGTGATTACATGAGGAAGAGACAGTGGGCAAGTTAGTGCACTGTGATGTGTAAAGGGAACGATAACATAGTTCCGCGAAGGCGCAAAACGAGAAAAATTAAGAGAATTTTTAAATACTATTGTAACTTGAACATACCTGTCCTAACAGAGAAAATCGAAGATGATATTAGCAATAATAGGAAACAATTATGGACAAGACCCTGGATATTAAGGAGATATAATAAAGGAGGAACTACAACCCTGATAAAGGAATTTGAAACTGAAGATCTCAAAGAATACCGGTATAAATCTTTTATGAGATTGGGATTACATGAGTTTGATTATCAGTAGAAACGCTTGGTGAAGATATATTATGCTTGGGGTGTACTGCTGCATGTAAGTGAACCGGACCCTGATAAGAGACGGATTGATGCTTTCGAAATGTGGCGCTTCAGGAGGATAATGAAAATGAAATTAAATGGCGAATGGCTTTTAGTGCCGGGAGTGTCCGAGGACATGTTCGGCTCGCCAGGTGCAGGTCTTTCGATTTGACACCCGTGGGTGACCTGATGAAATGATGATGAAGACAACGCATAAACCCAGCCTCCGTGCCAGCGAAATTAACCAATGATGGTTAAAATTCCCGACCCTGCCGGGAATCGAACCCGGGACCCCTGTGACCAAAGGCCAGCATGCTAACCATTTAGCCATGGAGACGGATGATAGTGAAAAATGGATAATGGATAAAATTTCAAATAGAGAAACTCTGAAAATGGCCAGGCTTGTAGGATGATCTAACTCATAGAAGAGACAATTGGATCGGACATATCTTGAGGCGAGAAAGTCGTTTGCACACAATACTGGAAGGTAGTGTGGCAAGAAGAAATAGCGGACGTAGACGACTGTTATAGTGTATCAAGCAAATAATGTAGGACAAAGGATGTCATTATTACTCGGAACTGACGAGATTAGCCGCATAACGGAGTTCATGGAAAGCCGCCATTCCAGGAGCTTGGGACAAAGAAGCCCTGTGGTAGGATACCAGCAAGGTGACTTCACGTCTAGTAACTTATAATGTAGCTTATTAAATTGCATATATTCATCGCACATTTACCCGGTAATGAGAGCATTTCACGTGAGATGAATATTATGAGCTCTTCAAGGCACTTGAGACAGCGATGGTGTGCTCAATACCAGCAGCTAATGCTGGTGAAACCTTTCAGAGAATTCAAGGATAGACTCCATGTGTATACATCACTGAAATAGCTTTGTGAGAGTAGTCTATAAACAACTGATTGATTCTTGGAATTCGATAAATATATATCTCATTCGTATTCATCGGTGTGAGCTCCCATTAGATGTAAATTCAACGAAATTAGACTGAATTGTTCAATAGAGACGATTCTGAAAATTAGACCCTACTTCCCGCATGTTCAGTTATAATGTATGTTGAAGAAATTACTTCAGCCGACTCAATCGCTGATTGGCCAGCGTATTATCCTTCGATTCACAGATCCCTGGGCTCGATTCCCGCCGGGACGGGTATTTTAATCGCGTTTTGTTAATGCCTCTATCTCGGTTCTGGCCCCTGCACATATGATTGGCGTCAGGAAGGGCATACGGCCATAAAACTGGGCATAACCCACATTAGTGTCAAAACGGGATGGAACACCAGGAAAGAAGAATTGATGAAAATACACTCGTCAACATTGTAAGTTTTGCGAACGATGTTGACATTTTATCCCAGCATGCAGAAGATTTGGATAAGATGCTGATTTTCTGGTCTTAAAGAAGTGGAATGAACGAATGAATGAATTAATTAATTAATTAATTAAATTAAATTTAAAAACCTTGTGGGTGGGGGACGTAGACGAAGAATACACCCGCGGTATCTCTTGCCTGTCGTAAGATGCAACTAAAAGGGGCGACCAAGGGATGCTGAATTTTGAACCATGATATTACTTGTGATTAATCCCATTACGTGAGGAACACCATGAGTCGATTTTTCTTGCGATTAGTACCACTATGTGAGGAGTAGCGTAGGCTTGTGGGTGGATCACTATGGGCTTACAGTACCCGTGTATGGTATCAGCCACTACGACGGAGGCTCACCCTCTGTCCAGATTCGGTTGAACACCCCAAGGAGATAAAAAGAGGCTATCCTCGCTGGGGTATTTCAGCAACTGGTTATGGACATCATGGGTCTGCGTTCCGAGGAACACCACGGGTCTGGGCGTTGCCTGTGATTAGTACCACTATATGAGCGACACCGTGGGTCTGCGTTGCCTGTGATTAGTACCACTATATGAGCGACACCGTGGGTCTGCGTTGCCTGTGATTAGTACCACTATATGAGCGACACCGCTGGTCTGCGTTGCTTGTGATTAGTACCACTATATGAGCGACACCGCTGGTCTGCGTTGCCTGTGATTAGTACCACTATATGAGCGACACCGTGGGTCTGCGTTGCTTGTGATTAGTACCACTATATGAGCGACACCGTGGGTCTGCGTTGCCTGTGATTAGTACCACTATATGAGCGACACCGTGGGTCTGCGTTGCTTGTGATTAGTACCACTATATGAGCGACACCGCTGGTCTGCGTTGCCTGTGATTAGTACCACTATATGAGCGACACCGTGGGTCTGCGTTGCTTGTGATTAGTACCACTATATGAGCGACACCGCTGATCTGCGTTGCCTGTGATTAGTACCACTATATGAGCGACACCGCTGGTCTGCGTTGCTTGTGATTAGTACCACTATATGAGCGACACCGCTGGTCTGCGTTGCTTGTGATTAGTACCACTATATGAGCGACACCGCTGGTCTGCGTTGCTTGTGATTAGTACCACTATATGAGCGACACCGCTGGTCTGCGTTGTCTGTGATTAGTACCCACTACGTGAGGAACACCATGGGTCTGCGTTGTCTATGAGCGGCGCTATTATGTGAGAAACACCGTAGGTCTGCGTTAGCTGTGCTAGTACATTACCTGTGAGTAGTACAACAATGTGAGGAACACCATGAGTCTATGTTAAATTTGAATTCTAGTAAGTGGATTGATTTTGGAATTATTTTAAATGTTCAGTATTGTGAGTTGGATCCGCTGATTATTTTAAACTCATATTCATCCATTCATACTTCACCCAATCTTGAATTCTGATCAATGGATGGATTTTTGGAATGTTAATTTTCATTATATTTCGTCTCATTTCGTACCATTAAAGGCCGACGACCTAGATGTTAGGCCCCTTAAAACATATAAATAAATATATAAATAAATACCCCTGGTACTACTGGCTCGGAAGGACATTTGGTCTACCAAGCGACTGTCCCTCAGCCCGAAAACCTGCAGATTATGTGGTGACGTGTGGTCAGCGTGGCAAATCTTCTCCGCCATTATTCTTGGCTTTCTAGACCGGGGCCGTGATCTCACCGTCAGATAGCTCCTCGACTGTAATCGCGTCGACTCAAACCAGCGGTCACGTCCAGGTGACCTGGCCGGGAATCAAACACGGAGCCTCCGGTTAAGAGGGAAGTACGATGCCTTCAGACAACTGGGATGGCTAAATAAATAAATAATTAAATAATAAATAAATAAATAAATAAATAAATAAATAAATAAATAAATAAATAAATAAATAAATAAATAAATAAATAATACAAAATGAACCTCGTGGCCAATACAGCTTGTTCGAGTCCTACATTCGGTTGTCGTGAAGGTAGATTTTCCGTGTTTCTCATTTTCACAACAGACAAATGCTGGTTTTGTGGCCTATTTGAGGTCACAGCCTTGCTCATCTTT
This sequence comes from Anabrus simplex, assembly GCF_040414725.1. Taxonomy (NCBI): domain Eukaryota; kingdom Metazoa; phylum Arthropoda; class Insecta; order Orthoptera; family Tettigoniidae; genus Anabrus; species Anabrus simplex. The sequence continues at coordinate 231,615,241 of NC_090267.1, read as the reverse complement.
CCTTCTCCTTTCTCATCGTCGTCAAAATCTTTACGGTGTTAGTGCGAAGTTTGTGTTGGCGATGATTATTGTTTTAAGAGTAAGCGCAGCTGGCCAACCAATAATCAACAATAATCAGAAGAGTAAAAATAAAACGCCCACTCCTTTCAAAATGAAGATATTGAGAAAAGAAAGAAAGAAGGTCCACGAAGGGCATAAAAATGAAAGACTCCCTACACCTCGCAAACCAAATACCATCGGGTGCCATCATACGGGATCAATTTTATGTCAAAGAAAGAGGACAACAGGACGCTCAAGAATTATCACTGCAGACGAGAATCATAGAAGACTTCTCCAACAGGTTTTATAGTCCTCAAAGCGTAGTCTACGACGACATCGGTTTGAGCGATATTTAAAGAGCTGGATGGATTTGCATACCGCATACGAATGGATCAGGTATTTAGTATATAGATACTTCATTGTCGCCCCATTTGCGCCATTTTTACCGCACCCCTTCAACGAGAATGGATGCAGCAAGATGCAGCAACAACCCACGCTGCGGGAGAGTCACTCACCCTTCTGCAACGACACTTTGGAGATCGTCTAATTTTCAGTCCTATTCCAATCCCGTACACTTCCTGCTTCCTGAATATCATGGATCCAGATACCTGCTTAGAATCAATTTTCTAGACTGATAACCCATGTAGGCTACAAATATTCTAGAATTGTGTCCTTACAACAACCTTTGTACATCAGCATGTTCTATAATCTTCAGAAACGTTATGAACAGTGTCTGGCACGTGATGGTACACATTTTGAACACACTGTACCAACTCAATTAAATACCATTTCAGTGTCGCTTGTTTTGCTGCAAACGGAAGATTGCTTAATTGCCTAGTTGCATTCTAATGATTCATTTAGAAAATGAGTGGAAAATAAACTCTCTCTTGTCAATATGGAAGGATGTGGTAGTCATCTGTGATGCTGTGATGTCCATTCTTCTGAGAGATCGTGACGGGTACTCATTGGTTGGTGAATGAACCGTACGACTGTTTGGCAGAGCTGCACTCTACCCAGTCCTCTGGAAATAGATTTCTCCCGCCATTCACATCGTCACAGTGACGTCAAAGCCTCCTGTAATGCCACTATTAGCAGGGACTCAATATCTACGTCACACATGCACATCCACGAATTAAAGACAGTTGTGATGACTAATGAATGCAACGTTTACTGCCGAGTAGTCAAAGAAGGGCATGTATCCAAGAAGGTTTATCTTAGCATACCAAATACTCTGAAGTAGGTCTAGGAATAGACCTTTTTGATAACTACTGTCTTACTTATTTTGGTCAATCCAATAAGAGCTAACTGAGAGTCAGAGTGCATTCCTCGTTATTGAACTTTCTGTAAGTGATGTATGTTTGAAGTTCAGCAATTGACTCTCCTAGAATCTCACAAACGTTTAAAAAATAATAATGGAAATACCAAGGTTTTCCGAGCTAATTGCATCGACGAGGACGATGGTCATAACTACTAAACATATGTGTGTATGTGAAGAGCATTGAAAGGTTGAATACCTAAAGGTGGTCAAAGTCCTCCTAATTCATACTGCTACTCTCTGATGATCAGTGGTAGAGTGTCAGCCTCCGGATTTCAAGTTTTCGGGTTCAAACCCGGCTTTTTTTAGGAGGAAATTAAAGTCCATTCTATGGCCCATGTCAAATCGGCAACATGCTGCCCAGTTGAGTTGCATGTTCTCTGCTATCAGGTAAAGAAAAGTGGAACATCAAAATTGGCATTCAGGCAGCCGAAATGGCATCGAATCAAAATGTCTGCACATAGTCGCAGACATAATACGATATATTATTATTATTATTATTATTATTATTATTATTATTATTATTATTATTATTATTATTAATCCCTTTACCCCCAGAGTTGGTTTTTCCGTCGGACTCAGCGAGGTATCCCATCTCTACCGCCCCAAGGGCAGTGTCCTGGGTCGGGGCATACAACTGGGTAGTAGGACCAGTACCTCGCCCAGGCGGCCTCACCTGGTATGATGAACAGTAGTCTTGTGGGAGGATGGGAAGATTGGAAGGAATAGACAAGGAAGAGGGGAGGAAGTGGCCGTGGCCTTAAGTTAGGTACCATCCCGGCACTTGCCTAGAGGAGAAGTAGGAAACCACGGAGAACCACTTCGAGGATGGCTGAGGAGGGAGTCGAACCCCCTCCACTCAGTTGACCTTCCGAGGCTGAGTGAACCCCGTTCCAGCCCTCGAACCACTTTTCAAATTTCGTAGCAGAGCCTAGAATCGAACCAGGGCCTCCGGGGGTGGCAGCTAATCACACTAACCACTACACCACAGGGGCGGACATTATTATTATTATTATTATTATTATTATTATTATTATTATTATTATTATTATTATTCACGAACAGGTCATGGAAGATGTAATGCATCGCTCCATAAGTGGGGCATACTCGACTCCCCAAAGTGTGATTGTGGAGTCCAGGAGCAAATAATTACCCACATCATCCTAGAATACCCAGATTGACGGTTTGAGGGTGACTCGAACGATCTAGCGAGGGCTGCTTTTGTAGCCTTGTCCTGGCTAAATGTCCTTGATATTTAAAGTCGAACTACCTCTTTAGAGTAGGGGTGGTACAATACATCCACATTATCCCCTGCCTGTCATAAAAGGTGACTACAAGGCGTGAACCCATGGCACTTCAGCTTGAGAGCATGAGTTGGCGACCACAGGGCTCCTATCTGAAACTGACATCGCTTCTACATACTTGTACCAACCTCTTCCCTATCACTTATCCTATACGACATTCCTTGGTCAATGCTCGTACCATTCTTTAACGTGAATCAATTTCGGGCCATTCTGACACCCCATTTTTTATAACAGGATATAAAGTTCCACGATAAACATCTTCCCCTCTGTTGTGGGAACGATAACTGCACGAACAGGTCATGGAAGATGTAATGCATCGCTCCATAAGTGGGGCATACTCGACTCCCCAAAGTGTGATTGTGGAGTCCAGGAGCAAATAATTACCCACATCATCCTAGAATACCCAGATTGACGGTTTGAGGGTGACTCGAACGATCTAGCGAGGGCTGCTTTTGTAGCCTTGTCCTGGCTAAATGTCCTTGATATTTAAAGTCGAACTACCTCTTTAGAGTAGGGGTGGTACAATACATCCACATTATCCCCTGCCTGTCATAAAAGGTGACTACAAGGCGTGAACCCATGGCACTTCAGCTTGAGAGCATGAGTTGGCGACCACAGGGCTCCTATCTGAAACTGACATCGCTTCTACATACTTGTACCAACCTCTTCCCTATCACTTATCCTATACGACATTCCTTGGTCAATGCTCGTACCATTCTTTAACGTGAATCAATTTCGGGCCATTCTGACACCCCATTTTTTATAACAGGATATAAAGTTCCACGATAAACATCTTCCCCTCTGTTGTGGGAACGATAACTGCAGAAATCAATATAACACTGAATACATAATATATTAAGTCTTCTTCTCTTCCTCTTCTTCTTCTTCCGTCACGCTTATCCAGGGAGCTCCTGGGTTAGGCTGTGGATCTTTTTTTGTTTTCAATTCGCTTTACGGCGACGATAGGACAGGAAAGGGCTAGGAGTGGGAAATATTTTTTAAAATACACAATCTACTTTACGTCACACCGACACAGATAGGTGTTATGGCGACGATGAGATAGGAAAGGGCGAGGAGTGGGAAGGAAGCGGCCGTGGCCTTAATTAAAGTACAGCCCCAGTATCTGCCTGGTGTGAAATTGGGAAACCACGGAAAACCTTTTTCAGGGCTGCCGACAGTGAGGTTCGAACCCACTATCTTCCGAATGCAAGCTGATAGCTTCGTGCCCAATTGTTCAGTGGAGGAAGGAATCGACCGCGGCTTTGATTAAGGTACAAAACAAAAGAAACTAAATCCCATGGCATAACAGCCCTGAAGGACCTTGACGTACCAAACGGCTGCTCAACCCGAGGCTTGCAAATTATGATCTGTCGTGTGGTCAGCACGACGAATCCTCTCGGCCGTTAATCATGGCTATGAAGACCGGGGCCGCCATTCCACCGTCAGGCAGCTCCTGAATTGTAATCGTGTAGGCTGGGCGGACGACCTCGATCCAGCCCTCGGATACAGATATAAATCCCTGACGTGGCCGGGAATCGAACCCGGGGCCTCAGGGCAAGGGGCACGCTACCCCTACACCGTGGAGTCGGTTTGATTAAGGCACAGCCCCAGCATTTTTCTGGTGTGAAAATGGGAAACCACGGAAAACCATCTTCCGGGCTGTCGATAATGGGGTTGGAATCCACTATCTCCTGAACGCAAGCTCACAGCTGCGCGATCCTAACCGCACGGCCAACTCGCTCGGTGGTCTGTGGATTATTGACCTCCATCCACTTGTCGCAACCCCGTGGAGAGACGAGAGATGCGCGTCGCTTCTGGGGTACTCCTTAGATATTTGTCCTGATCCACATTGATGGTTCATACAGGCTGTTGTTCGTACCACATCCAAAGGCATTTTACACTGCCAGATTTCGAATAGGCCGCCCCTGAAGAACAGACGCTACCTGCTGGATTTCAGTGGCATTTTCTCCACTGGTGGATCAGCTCCTCCGGCGTTGAGTCGCTGACTGTACGGTCATCTCCATCCCATAGCAGATAACCCCGGCTAGACTTATACTATGTCAAACTAATACTGTACAACCGCCGTCGCATTGAGTACCGGATGCGCTGATGGTGGATTGGTGCATGTATCAGTGTTAACGGAGCGCATTTTGAACATTTCTTCTAAGAAAGAGTTTCATGTGGTATGCTGGTACATTCTGTTCCTTTATGTTTCCCATATTTTTTTTTTACAACGTGCTTTACGTCGCACCGACACAGATAGCCTTATGGCGACAATGGGTTAGGAAATGGGTAGGAGTGGGAAGGAAGCGACCGTGGCCGTAAATAAAGTACAGCCCAGCATTTGCCTGGTGTGAAAATAGGGGAATTACGGAAAACCATCTTCAGGGCTGCCGACAGTGGGGTTCGACCCTACATCCCGCATCCAAGCTCACAGAAGCGCGACCCTAACCGCACGGCTATATCACTCGCTTTTCCCATAATAATGTACTATTTATAGAGCTGTAAAAAATGAGCTCTAACATGGACTCAAGTCCATACCGTACGTTATTATTACATTCTGTATAAGACAATTTCAGTTTATGATAACATAAAACACTTAATACCAAAAAATGAGATATTCTGACACCATCAACAAAATATACCACGCCGGGTTGAGTGGTTTAGACTGTTGAGGCGCTGGTCTTCTGACCCCAACGTGGCAGGTTCGATCCTGGCTCAGTCCGGTGGTATTTGAAGGTGCTCTAATAAGTCAGCCTCGTGTCAGTAGATTTACTGGCACGTAAAAGAACTCTTGCGGGACTCAATTCCGGCACCTCGGCGTCTCCGAAAACCGTAAAAGTAGTTACTGGGACGTAAAGCAAATAACATTATTATCATTAGAAAATACGATATATAAACTCGTGTTACTTACGCGTACAGTATAGGAATAAATCAAATTGTTAAGGTTTTAATAGATCTGTATCGTTTATAATCGAAACTAATATAGGCCTATTATGTACTATGAAATTTTGGTCGTCTGGATACAAAACCTGCATGCTGTTAATACAGTGGAACCCCGCTTATTCAAGCTTCGATTAATCGAGAGACCGTATAAATGCAGTCATTCATAGAAAGTATTGTCGTGAAGCGGCGCGTGTATATCATGGCAGTAAAGAAATGAGCAAAGCTATGAAACAAAAATATAAAAAAAGAATATAAAGATTTTTAAAATATTAAGGTATAAAATGTTGCTCGACTTCAATGTTAGCCTACGTAGGTTTGTTGTAAGGGAAACAATTCATGTAATATTAAAATATAAGGATAGAGTACATAGTAATATGTATTTTATTACAGCCTACCTACTCTTCTTTTTCTTCTTCTTTTTCTGAAGCCTTTCCCCACATCACGTAGGGTCTGCGTTGCTTTGGTGGATTCTTCTCTTCTATAAATGTCTACCCAATGCTTCTGCCTTCTTCCAAACTTTTTCTCCCAGATCCCCTTTTACCTTGTATTTCCATCTCATTTTTGGTCTTCCTCTCTTCCTTGACTCTTCAATTTCCAGGATTCCAATTCTTTTCCCCAAGTAGTCTCCCCCTCTTCTCTGCACATGTCCATACCATCTTAGCCTACTTTCTTGAACCTTCTTTCCTATGGGTCCCACTTTCACTGATCCTCTGATGTAATCATTCCTTACTCTATCCTTTCTTGTAACTCCGCTCATCCATCTTAACATTCTCATTTCTGCCACTTCCACCTTTCTGTCTTGGGCTTTTGTTATCGTTCAAGTTTCTGCACTATTATGACCTTCTGATCACACAGTACTCCACTCATTTTCTTCCAATTCATCCATTATTTACCCTGTGTTGTATTTCAGCCTCCAGACCTCCATCACTCTGCACGTATGAACCCAGATATTTAAACTTCCTGACCAATGGTAGTTCTTCTTCTTGCAGGTTAATACATAGATCTTGTGTTTCTTTAGTACACATATATTCTGTTTTCACCCTGCTGATCCGCACTCCTCTTTCTTCCAGCGCTTTCCTCCATACTTCAAGCTTCTCTTGTACTGTAGTTTCCCTCGGGTCGGTTCGCAGAGTACAACATCGTCATCAAACATCATTCTCCATGGCGCCGCCTTCTGTACATTTTAACCAGCACATTCATTACCAGGTCAAAGAGATATGAGCTGAGAGCAGATCGCTGGTGTAGTCCTACTCTCACTGGAAATTCCTTCGTTGTACCCACACTGCTCCTAATTTGCGTCGTCACCACTCTAACGTACTTTTCTGGCAGGCCTTTACTTCTCATACTTCTCCATAGCTCTTGCCTGGACACTCTGTCACACGCCTTCTCCAGATCATTGAAAGCCATATGTAGATCAACCTGTACCTTTCTGTGTCTCTCCATCTGTTGCCTTAGTGCAAATATTGCGTCGGTTGTTCCTCTTCCTGCCATAAATCCAAACTGTCCTTCACAAACTTCGGTTTCTAAACGTCACCTCGCTTCAATGATCCTTTCCCAAGTCTTCATTGTGTGGGACGTAAGCTTTATTCCTCTATAATTGCCACAGTTTTGAATATCACCTTTTCCCTATATACAGTATATGGGATCAAGTATACTACTTCTCCGTTCATGTGGCATTCTTTCTCCTTCCCATATCTTCTCCATTAAATCCCAGAGATTATCAATGCCCTGTTCTCCCAGGCTTTTCCATGTTTCTATTGGAATCTTATTCGCGCCAACTGCATTTCCATTTTTCATTTTCTTTACCGCGCATTCCACTCTTCCGTACTTATAGCTTGGGTCACTCCTTCATTTACCTCCCCATCCCCGTACTTCTCTCTCACATTTTCCTCATTGAATAGTCTTCCAAAATACTCCAGCCGTCTTTTCAGTATTTTCTCCTGATCGTGTATTACTACACCTAACTCATCCGTCATCTGCTTCAATGACGTTATGTCCTTAGACGCTTTATCTCTTGCCTTAGCAATCCTTATTAGTTGCCTGTCTTCCTGACTTCTTTCCAGTTCTACATACGCCTCCTCCACTGCCTCAGCCTTCGCTTTTGCCACAGCTCTTTTGGTCTTCTTCTTTGCAGTCTTATAGGCTTCCCAGTCTTCCTGTCTTCCCGTTAAATCCCATTGTTTCTTAGCATCCTTCTTCAATCTTATCTCCTCATTCCCCCACCATGCCTCCTTATCTTCTGGCGGTCCCTTTCCTGGTGTTACACCTAGCACGTCTTCTCCAGCTTTCTTTATAACACTGCTAGTGGTACTCCACCACTCCTGAACATCCTCTGATAATCTCAGTTCCCTTAACACTTTTCATTGAATTCTTCACGCAGCCCCTCTTCTTTCAGTTTCCATCACTTTATTCTTTGTTCTCCTTGCTTGAGATATTTATGTCTTTTTCCCACTATCATCTCATAATCGGCCACTACGAGTTTGTGTTGCACTGCCACACTTTCACTGCATATGACCTTGGTGTTCCTTATTTTCTTTATGTGTTTCCTTCTGTACAAAAAGTAATCTAACTAACTTTTATGGTCTCCACTCTTACAAGTTGTTCGCTTCTCCGACTGAAGTTGGTATTAGCAATCGTTAGGTCGAAGGCTACTGCATATTCCACAATCCTGTCCCCTTCTGCATTCCTTTCTCCGTAACTCCATCCACCATGAACTCTATCTTCACCACTTTTCCTCTCACTAACATGTCCATTCAAATTTCCACCAATTATCACCCTTTCATTATCTGGTATTTTCCATTGTTACGCTATTTAGGGTCTTCCAAAATTTGTCCTCTTCCTCAGAACATCCTGACTGAGGAGTATATACACTCAAAACTGTGACAAGGTCTCCTCCAATAACAGCTTTACACTCATAATTCTGTCATTGATTCACAGATCTGTATCGAAGATAATCCCCGCTCCATTTCTTGACTCTTTGTCCGCACTGCTATAGATCAACTTATATCCTTCTGCCAATACTTCTGCTTTATCACCGTTCCACCTAGTCTCTTGCATGCACAGGACATTCACCTTCCTTCTGTGCATCATATCTACAATCTCTTTGCTCTTTTCCCTTCATAGTCTCTATATTTAAAATTCCAACTCTAATTTTGATTTTGCACTTTACTCCTACTTTCTCACCTTCCTGTTCTTTCGTTGAATTCCTCACATGACGTCTTTCCCGGAGATTCAATTGGAAGACTATTACTCCGGAGCATTTAGGCTACTTTGAGAAATATCCATCCATCATTTTGGTTTTTGGCAGTAGGCTTTTACGACCGGACGGGTATCTACTCTTCGTATTAGATACTACATTTACCGGGCGAGTTGGCCGTGCGCGTAGAGGCGCGCGGCTGTGAGCTTGCATCCGGGAGATAGTAGGTTCGAATCCCGCTATCGGCAGCCCTGAAGATGGTTTTCCGTTGTTTCCCATTTTCACACCAGGCAAATGATGGGGGTGTACCTTAATTAAGGCCATGGCCGCTTCCTTCCAACTCCTAGGCCTTTCCTATCCCATCGTCGCCATAAGACCTATCTGTGTCGGTGCGACGTAAAACCCCTAGCAAAAAAAAAAAAAGATACTACATTCTGAAATACATTGTTAACTGCAAAAATAAACGCGATTTTTGTTTTGAAATAATACCAAATTAATGTCCGACTCGTTGGCTGAACGGTCAGCGTACTGGCCTTCGGTTCAGAGGGTCCCGGGTTCGATTCCCGGCCGGGTCGGGGATTTTAACCTTAATTGGTTAATTCCAATGGCACGGGGGCTGGGTGTATGCGTTGTCTTCATCATCATTTCATCCTCATCACGACACGCAGGTCGCCTACGGGAGTCAAATAGAAAGACTTGCACCTGGTGAGCCGAACCCGTCCTGGGATATCCCGGCACTAAAAGCCGTACGACATTTCATTTCACCAAATTAATTAATACGAAGTGATAAAACCAAAACCGAACCCCATGACGCTAGAGCCTTGACGGGCCTTGGCCTACCAAGTGACCGCTGCTCAGCCCGAAGGCCTGCAGATTACGAGGTGACGCATGGTCAGTGCAACGAATCCTCTCGGCCGTTATTCTCGGCTTTCTAACTAGGAAATTGAAGTGATACAGTATGATACTTACTGACGAAATTCTGGCATCTGTGTGATCGTCTGTATTATCCGAGTTTTCTCTTATCCAAGATGGGATAGGCCCACATTACCTCGGATAGTCGGAGTTCTACTGCATAATCTTGTATTGGCACAAAAGAGGAAACTGATGACTTCCTATACAGAAACTTATTTTGTCATCCTGTGGTGAAATGAAATGGCGTATGGCTTTTAGTGCCGGGAGTATCCAAGGACATGTTCGGCTCGCCAGGTGCAGGTCTTTCGATTTGACGCCTATAGGCGACCTGCGCGTCGTGATGAAGATGAAATGATGATGAAGACAACACACACACCCAGCCCCCGTGCCGGAGAAATTAACCAATGATGGTTAAAATTCCCGACCCTGCCGGGAATCGAACCCGGGACCCCTGTGGCCAAAGGCCAGCACGCTAACCATTTAGCCATGGAGCCGGACATCCTGTGGTTAACCTGTATCATAACGGCAGACGAGCACCGAAATTCTGATGTCTTTTAATTGATAATTCTACTTTTATTTCAATCGTTGTCTTCGATTCGCCACATTCCATTCATAACTGCGGCAAAAATTGCTGCTTTTCAAATACGTAAATATTACTTTAATTTCACGGAGTCTTAATTGTTCATCTTATCACGTTTGATTTGCAATGCGTCTACCCAAACAGTTCACCTCTTAGAAGAAACGTTACGAATACTCACAAGAGACTTCCTTGCACTTTTTTAAAAAATTCCAAGGCCCGGTTTCATCAACACATGTTAAATATATACTAACAAGTAGTTAGTTAATACGGAGTTAGAAATTTAACATCTTGTTAGGTTTCTTGCGTTTCATCAAACTTTTCTTGTGAAACGTTAACTAATCGACTGTTAACTCTCCCAATATTGCGAACTGGTGCGAATCAAGGAGGCAGTGGTACGAACATGCTGTTTTACAGCGCGCTCCGATGCGCTTTTGTTTGAGCACAGCTGTAAAATATGGCGCGTGAAGTGAAACGGAATCGTAGTTCTAATTTTTCCTCCTTCGAAAAAGAGTTGTTAATTGAATTAGTTAGTAAATATATGTAAGTTATTGAGTGCAAGCGCACAGATGGCTTGACGATAAAAGAAATCGACGAGGCGCGGGAAAAGTCCGCGAGGGTTTCAATGGGGTAAACAGATACTTTTTTTAGCGGGTATCCGCTGTCACCTAACAAAATCACTTCGTTAATTGTCCCATTTCAAACTGTGCTCCGATATGGGAGTTATTAAATATTGTATTGTCGTGTGCAGAACAAGACCACCTAGCAAGTATAGTATATCCCTGATTTGGAGGTTAGGCTCACTAATCACCTGAACATTAACATTAACAGAGAAATATCCCTTTCGATTACGATATATTTCGGCCCAATTGCCTCCAGATGATTGGATTCTTACATATGTGCAATCTATTGCACGTAGAACAAACACCAGGAAAACGGCTTATTTCATAGAAGTCGCGGATAATTTGCTGACGTCCTTCTACTGAAGGGAATGTTATATACCTCCTTCTCATGGATGCTATTGCTGCAGACACTCGACAAACAACTCTATTAACAGTGGCTTTAGAAATTCCAGCATTGTCTCCGGCCATTATGTGAAAATAACCAGTAGCAAAAACTCGTAATATTATCAGTACCTGCAACATTGGAGAAAGAGGAAAGTTTCTCTTCGTAGGATATTCTAACCTCACTTGAATTTCGTCAACAACCTTAGCAACGACTGTTTTCGATAACCTGTATCTATGAAGAAATTTCGGATCCGTCAAATTTTCAAAGTCATTACGTCGCTGAACTCTTCTTCGATCAGGATTGTTTTGTAAAAGATCTAAATAGAGCAATTCCGCCTCGAAAGCGAGATTCACAGCAGCCATTTTGGAACAGGTTGCTAAATGCTAATGTTAGCCATTTAACATTGGAAATGGCTGATGTTAACTTTAATACGCAGTTTAACATTTGTTGATGAAACGCATATGTTCTTAAATCATTTAACATCTTGTTAAGTACTAACATGTGTTGATGAAACCGGGCCCAAGTAAGTTTCAACTTCCATGTTATCTGCCTGCTGTCACAACCGACTACTTACGACAAGCAATCACATTCTGCATATCAAAAATTAATACAGGTATGTCCTTGTTTTTTCTGTCTCTATCTCTTTCAGCTCGAGACAGAGTTCTATTCAGGAAATGCTCTTCGTATTCTGTTTTCTGCTCCTTGGTTGTTATATGCTGATCCTCCGAAACCTTATAAGCTTCACACACATCGCAGTGATCACTCTTCGGCTTGTGAAAGTCTAGATTGTACTCCATAACTAAGATACGCCTATACAAGCTTTGCTTCGCGGATTGCGGGTATGATGATTTTGCAGATGTGATTTGATGAAAATATTATAAACTATGTTTCTATTGGATCGCTGGCTAACGAACCGCCAATCACTGCTTTAAGCTCACATGCACCAAGGAAGTAAAATTGACAAGGGTGTATCTGCTAGCCGGGAAAAAGATGGAACAAAACAAGGTTCTATCTGCTCCACACTCGCAGATAGAACCTTGTCTTGTTTAAGTGTGATTATACAGTATGGAGATAGAACTTTGTCACACTCGTAGTTTCCACATTTTCTCACAGATGGCATCATAGTGCTTGTTTTTGAATAGAACACGTCAAATAGAACCCTGTAGTGTAAAAATATTACTTTCACAAATTTTGTCAGATAGAACCTTGTCATTCTAAGGTCGCGATTTGTTGATGAAACGCATATGTTCTTAAATCGTATGTTAAAATGATTTAACATCTTGTTAAGTACTAACATGTGTTGATGAAACCGGGCCCAAGTAAGTTTCAACTTCCATGTTATCTGCCTGCTGTCACAACCGACTACTTACGACAAGATTATCTCCAAGTTGACTGGATTGTGTACATATCTGTGGAAGTGACTCAATACACTGCTATCAGGCCTCCTACAGCTCACAATGAATGACAGACAAGAGTATTTCTTTCGTGAGAAATTTCAAGCTCGACTTTACCTCATTGCCGAGAGAACTAGTAGTTGTTGCCTTAGAAAACAAAAGAACGAGACAATCAGTCCTTATTGAGGTCATAAGCAGACTGGGTTGCTTTTAGTCACAAGTAGGGCCCGGATCTTTATGTAATATCAAAGTACGAAACATGTACGTAAACATGTAGTAAATATCAGTGAAATATGTAATTAAATACGGTATGTAATATTCATAAAATATGTAATAGTGTTAATGCACTAAATTAAAAGAATCGTCGTGTATTCCTTTTATTATGACTCATGGTTATGATATTTGAGAACAAAATTGTTTTAAATGCCTCCATATTTTTTGACATAGTCATCATTGTTGCTTTAGACAGGCCTACTGTTTTCTAATTTTGACAGGATTAAATAAGGTCATAATGAAAATACTACAAATATTTAAAATTAATGTTATACAGTGTAAATCGGGGAGAATATTACGAAATGAATAGTTGCAGCTTATTTCCTGGTGCCCTCATTCCCTGAAAAAAAAAAGAAACAAATAAAATGTTATTAAATAAACTTAATATAGAACCCACCGGGCGAGTTGGCTGTGCGGTTAGGGGTGTGCAGCTGTGAGCTTGCATCCGGGAGATATTGGGTTCGAGCCCCACTGTTCGCAGCCCTGAAGATGGTTTTCCACGGTTTCCAATTTTCACACTTTAATTAAGGCCTTGGCCGCTTCCTTCTCACTCCTAGCCCTTTCCTGTCCCGTCGTCGCCATAAGTTCTATCTATGTCGGTGCGACGTAAAACAAATTGTAAAAAAAAAAAAAAAAAAAAAAAATTAGAACCTGTCTTTAAATCCCTATTAGTAACACATACAGTACGGTAACTTTTTTTATCGTGATGCGCAGTGTCACCAAGTACTTCTCCACGTTTTCCATTATGATGTTTTAACACTTATCTGATAAAAATGTCGTGTAGGCTGAGAGGGACCGTTCAACATCACAAGAAGTCAGATGAAATTCGCCAAATAATTTACTATAGTCTAAATATTAAACGAGCTGACACATTTTTTAAATAAGAAATGTTACATTCTTCACATAATATGTTTTTTTCGCTTTTGCTAGTGGCTTTATGTCGCACCGACACAGATAGGTCTTATGACGACGATGGGATAGGAAAGGCCTAGGAGTTGGAAAGAAGCGGCCGTGGCCTTAATTGAGGTACAGCCCCAGCATTTGCCTGGTGTGAAAATGGGAAACCACGGAAAACCATCTTCAGGGCTGGGATTCGAACCCACTATCTCCCGGATGCAAGCTTACAGCTGCGCGCTCCTAACCGCACGGCCACATTATGTAAAATATGTAGTATTACTAAGAATATGTAAAAAGTAAAATGAACCATATCAGAACCACAATTCACCGATGAAGTTGATTTTCGGTGGTCAACAAGTGAAGGAATGGAATATGTAATTATATAAGAATCCGAGCCCTAGCTATAAGCCACACACGCGAGAAGTGATTTAATGAAGTATGTGTGTTTATTCATTTCTTTATTTATTCATTTACAGTGTGTCTGTATGCTAGTGAATGTCTCGCAATGACAGGAATGTCGGTACTAAGAGAAGCCGAGAAATTTGAGAGGAAGATCCTCCGCAAGATAATGGGTCCAAAAATCGTAGATGGCCAATACTGTATAGGTTACGAGGAAGGGGAGAAATATACCAAGGAAGTGAAAGATTGATTGAGTTAGGGAAGAAAAGTAGACTCAAAATTTATGGATATATGTTTAGAATGGACAAGAAAAGGCTGACGAAACAGATTTTTGAAACACTTGACAGTAGGCCTGAAGTTTCCGACAAATGGTCCAGGGAGGTAAGAAAGGATTTTTTTTTTTTTTTTTTTTTGCTAGTGGCTTTACGTCGCACCGACACAGAAAGGTCTTATGGCGACGATGGGATAGGAAAGGGCTAGGAATTGGAAGGAAGTGGCCGTGGCCTTAATTAAGGTACAGCCCCAGAATTTGCCTTGTGTGAAAGTGGGAAACCACGGAAAACCATTTTCAGGGCTGCCGACTGTGGGATTGGAACCCACTATCTCCCGGATGCAAGCTCACAGCCGCGCGCCTCTAACCGCACGGCCAACTCGCCCGGCAAGAAAGCATCTTGAGCAGTCTGGATTAAATCGCGAAGACATCCTAAACCGAATAAAGTATAGATCAGTGAACGACAGCTTCAGAGGCTTCCATGTCGAACAGAAAATGAACAGGGGATGGACAGAGGAAAGAAGACAGGCTGCCAGTGAAAGAATGCAAAGATTTTGGGCTGCAAAGAAGGCTTCCATTGTGTGATTGTTGTTTAACGTGGTCTCAAATGGCCGTAAGCGAATATAATAATTTTATTTATTTATTTATTTATTTATTTATTTATTTATTTATTTATTTATTTATTTATTTATTTATCTATTTATTTAATTTATTTCTCCGACTCATTGGCTGAATGATCGGCGTTGAGGCCTTCGATTCAGACGGGTCCCGGGCTCGATTCCCGGCCAGGTTTTGGATTTTAATCGCGTCTGATTAATTCTTCTGGCTCGGAGGCTGGGTGTTTCTGTTTTTCTCAACACTTTACTCTTCTCATTCAGACAACGCACTACACTACCAACCACCACAGAAACACGCTATAGTGATTACATCTCTGCATAGAGGGTTGGCGTTAGGAAGGGCATCCGGCTGTAAAACAGGGCCAAATCAATCTGTGCTACACAATTCGCATCCGCGACCCCATAGATCTGAGAAAAGCGGTAAAAGAGGAAGAAGAAGATTTATTTATTTATTTATTTATTTATTTATTTATTTATTTATTTATTTATTTATTTGTTTATTTATTTATTTATTTATTTATTTATTTATTTATTTATTTATTTATTTATTTATTTATTTATTTATTTCTTCTTCTTGCGTTCCGGCCTTGTAAGGACCACGTTATAATTTCAATTGTTCCTCCTTAGTTGTTCTTTCCTTTTCTTCCAGTATTCTTTCATTGTTTCACTGTGTTTCTTTTTCCTGTCTTCAGTCCACTTTGTGCCTGTTTTCCTTTCTTTCCTCACTTGGAATCCTTCCATTTGTAAGACTTTCTTCCTAAAAATCTTTCTTTCCAATAATTCTTCTTCTCGTATGTTGTTGCTTTCCAGGTCTTTCTTGACTTCTTGAATCCAGGTGGTAGTTGATTTCTTTTCCCAAAGGTACTTGAAGATTCGTTTAGTTAGTCTATTGTCATCCATTCTGTAAATGTGTCCAAGAAATAGCAATCTCCTTTTTCTTATTGTTTCTGATATGTTTTCTACGTTCTGGTAAATTTCATTGTTACTTCTTAATTTCCAAAACTCTGCAATTCTTAGAGGACCTAATATTTTCCTTATAATTCTTCTTTCTAATATTTCTAATTTATCAAGCTTGTAGTTCAGTGCTAGACATTCGCTGGCATAAAGGCATTCTGGTTTCACTACTGTGTTGTAGTGCTTTATTTCAAGTTTTCTTGATAAGCACTTTTTGTTGTAAGTATTCTTAGTTATACCGTATGCTCTTTCCATCTTTTGTATCCTCTCCTCTATAGCAGATTTTTCTAAACCATTTTCTTGAATTGTCTCGCCCAAATATTTGAATTTCTTTACCTTTTCTATTTGACCAATATCCGTTACTAAAAACTTTGGGGCACTCTTTATATTTGTCAAA
Source organism: Anabrus simplex (assembly GCF_040414725.1). NCBI lineage: Eukaryota > Metazoa > Arthropoda > Insecta > Orthoptera > Tettigoniidae > Anabrus > Anabrus simplex. Next base: position 231,598,742 of record NC_090267.1, on the reverse strand, counting down.
AATTTTGTTTTCTCGGCAGAGATTCTCAAGCCTGTCATGTTGGCTGTCTTTTCAAGGAGATTGACTTGCATTGCTGCATCTGTAAGGCTTTCTGAAAGTATGGCAAAGTCATCTGCAAATGCTAGGCAATTTATTGCAACACCTTTGTTCTTCTTCCCCAGCATGAGTGGCAATATTTTAGATTCTCTCAGTTTTTCATTCCAAATTCTTACAATTTTCTCCATGACACAATTAAAAAGTAGTGGAGATAGACCATGTATTTATTTTGAAAGGTCGAGATACTTCACCCATAAATTTTACTTTCGAGATAGTGTCTGTAAGTGTTTCACGAATTAGGTTTGCCAATTTAGTTTTAACTCCAAATTCACGGATTACTTTATCTAGGGTTTCCCTATCAACAGAGTCAAAAAAATTTTTAAAGTCAATAAATGTTACAACTATGTCTTTGGAGTTTATTAATCTGTGTCGAATTATAGATTTCAGGTTGAAAATCTGTTCGGAGCAAGATCTTCCTTCTCTAAATCCACCTTGATATTCACCCAATTGACTGTCCAGTGTCGATTTTACTCTATTTAATAGTATTGTTGAGAATATCTTGTAAGCAACTGGCAAGAGAGATATACCTCTGTAGTTGTTGACATCTTGCTTGTTACCCTTCTTGTGTAATGGGTGTATTAGAGCCACTTTTCAATCCTCTTGGATCTTTTCTGTTTCCCAAATTTCTTCAAAGATTATTTGCAGATCTTCTATAATTTTTGGTTCAGCCCATTTTAAAAGTTCAGCTGTTATGGAGTCTTCCCCACTAGCTTTGTTATTTTTAACATTTTTTATTGCTTCCTTTATTTCTTCTGCTGTTGGAGGTGAATCAGCTTCTAGATTTTCCTGAATTTCTGAAAATTCTAATTTATGATTTGGTTCAGGGCAGTTCAGCAGGTCTTCGAAGTGTTTTGCCAGAATCTCACAATTCTCGGCATTGTTAAGGCCAATATTACCATTTGCATCTCTGAAGCAAATACTCCGGGATTGATAACCTTTCAGGTTATTCTTAAAGGTCTGATAGAAATTTCGGGAGTTATTTCTTACAAAATTATTCTCAATTTCTACTAGCTGCGATTTTTCAAAAGATCTTTTAACCTGCCTTATTATTCTTGTTGTTTCCTTTCTTTGTTGTTTAAATAGCTCATAGTGTTCATTCTTTCCGGAACATTTCCATTTTTTCCACTTTTTCGTTCTTTCCATAAGTGCTTCCTCACATACGTTATTCCACCATACTTTCCTTTTAGTTCTAACTGATCCAAATACTTTCTTCGCTGCACTATTAATCTGTTTAGATAATTCTGGCCATTTGCCATGCTGAGTTATTTTAATTTCTTCCTGAAAGTTTTCTATAGTTGCTTGTGTAATGTTGAGCCTATCTATGTTGTATTTCATTAATTTTCTCGGCCTTCTTTGATTCCTGCGAGGTAGAAGCTTTAGCTTAATTTTAGAGAGGTAATGATCGGAGTCAAACTCCCCACTTCTTATTACTTTAACATTCATAATTTCCTTAATACTTTTTTGAGAAATAGCTACATGGTCCAACTGAAACTCACCTAACATCGGATTTGGGGACACCCATGTTTTAGCCTTTCTTGGAAGTTTCTTAAAGAAGGTCGACATTAATTTTAGGTGAAAGGATTTACAGAGATTAATTAGTCTTATGCCATTTTTGTTTGTTCTTTTGTGTGCCGGATATGCCCCTACTGTTTTGCTGAAAACTATTTCTTTGCCTATCTGTGCATTAAAATCACCTAGTAGAATAATAACATTTGATTTTGGAATTTTTGACATTTCATCATCTAGAAGACTCCAGAATTCTTCAGTTTTACTTGGGTTCTTGCTATTATCTTCATTTATTGGTGCATGACAGTTAACAAATGTATACTTTTTGTTCTTGCATTTAAGTGTGAGAAGAGATAACCTTTCTGAACTAGATTTGAATTCTATAACATTATCAACTATTGCTTTATGGACATAGAAGGCGGTACCTAGTAGTGGCATTCCTTTCATAATTTTGATTGCTGGTTTACCTTTAAAGATTCTATAATTTTTGGTTTCTGTTACATTCTCATCCATAAACCGTGTCTCTTGAGCTGCTAGGATCTGGATTTCATGTCTATCTAAGAAAATTTCCAGTTCTTTCTGTTTGCCGGTTTTTAGCAAGGAATTTACATTAAGAGTGCCTGCAAAGAATTTCCTCTTAAATTTATGTCTGAAAGGATTCCAAGGATGCTCCGACTCACCCTTATTGCAGATGTTGGGACTCCCCAGAACCCTAGGTCCCGATGCATTGCATAACGCAATGGTGGATTTCTCTTCCGAGCTACCACCTGGGGTAGTGCTTTCATTCAGCGGACTTTCCATTCTGCAATTGAAATTGTACATTGTACAAGGTAGGAAATTAATTCCAAGATAAGATCGGATTGTTAGTCCGAAATGATTTTTTTATTCGTGCTTTACTCCACTAGGTTCTTCCGCTCTCTCCGCCGTTGGGACATTAAATTCCTCATCCGCCTTCGAGACCATTGACCAGGTTTCACCTGTAACCCTAGGCAGGGGCCCTTATAGGGTGCTACCATCCGGAGCCAGATGGACCCAGGTTTTTTTACGAGGTTGTTACTCCTCCCCCTCCTCCTTCCCCATCACTTGCAAGATGAGGTCCCGGGCTTGGGATCGGCAATTTATTTTTATTTATTTATTTATTTATTTATTTATTTATTTATTTATTTATTTATTTATTTATTTATTTAAGATATACCGGTAGAGGGTCTAGTACCATGCCTTCTTAACGCAGAAATATATAGTATAAAGTGAGTTAAAATCAAAACGTAAACAACTAGCAATAAGAAGAAGAAGAAGAAGAAGGGAAATAAAAGTAAAAGTTTATAGAAATGCAATAGGAAATAATTAATCTAAAGTAAATACAAACCTTTTCAATATTGTAAATACCGAGCGAGTGGCTCCGAGGTTTGGGTCACGTAACTGTCAGATAGTGGGTTCGAGCCCCACTGTCGGCAGCCCTGAAGATGGTTTTACTGTGGCATCCCACTTTCACACGAAGAAAATGCTGGGACTATACCTTAATCAAGGCCACGGACTCTTCCTTCCTATTCTCAGCCCTTTCCTATCCCTTCGTCGCCATACGACCTATCTCCTAAATATAAGTATGAGCAGTTAACCAGCCATGGGTGTGTTCCATCGCGAGAGATTCAGCCCCAGCATGACACGCGGAAGTCGCATAGCGTGAATCATATCTGGTTATGGTATCAGGCTCACGATACACTCTGACATGGCCCTGTCAGTCAGTTGAAATGTATATCTCGTCGGAGAAGATGTGTCTTCCCCGACCTACATTCTTCCAATTGACGATAGAGGCTTCACGGCCCACATCATGCTCCAATCTCATAGCCACGATCCCAACGGCTCTCCGATTACGAAGATTATGACTCCTCAAACGGTTGATCCCTCTGTGGATCGGTGGCAGATGGATCGCAAAAGCGTTAAGTTCAAACCCGACAGGCGTAGTACGATGTTTGAAGGGCGGAAAAATGTCCATTTGATGATCCATGTCTAACGATGGGTACATATAATAAATAGATTCTTGTGACACCTTTGGTGTTCAACCGACAAAATGAATGAATGATGGTGGTGGTGGTGATTATTGTTTAAGTGAATGAATGAAGTAATTAATTAATTATTTAAAACTCAGCCATAGATCACCCAAGAGAGATCCACTTTGTTCTGGCATTTCGTAGAGTGAAATGGAATGTCCAAATTGAAGTGCAGGCAGCGTAGACGGCGTCAAATAGAAATGCCTGCACACGGTAGCTGAGATTATTATTGTTATTGTTATTATTATTATTATTATTATTATTATTATTATTATTATTATTATTATTATTATTATTATTATTATTATTATCATCGTCGTCGTCGTAACTCGTATTCCAAATACATGTGGAATGAGGAACGAACAAGTGATTTCATGTCAATAATAATAAAATCTGCCGGCCCTGTGGTGTAGGGGTAGCGTGCCTGCCTCATACCTGGAGGCCCCGAGTTCGATTCCCGGCCAGGTCAGGGATTTCTACCTGGACTTGAGGGCTGGTTCGATGTCCACTCACCCTACGTGATTAGAATTGAGGAGCTATCTGACGGTGAGATAGCGGCCCCGGTCTAGAAAGCCAAGAATAGCGGCCGAGAGGATTCGTCGTGCTGACTACAAGAAACCTTGTAATCTGTAAGCCTTCGGGCTGAGCAGCGGTCGCTTGGTAGGCCAAGGCCCTTCAAGAGCTGTAGTGCCATTCGGTTTGATTTGGTTTTAATAGTAAAATCTAATGACTGTAAGTGAAATGTTACGTGAAAATATACGAGGTTTGGACATTCGACCTCTGGGTTCAGAAGCGAGTAACTTAACACACGGCGTGAAGCCACGTGTGTATTACTTGTGTTATTGTCTTCCTCTCAACCAAATTTGACTGTATTTTGACGAGTTGTAATCATTTCTACATTCGTTGTGACGATACAACTTCGTATTTTACACGATATATTGTGGATATAATGTCCATTCCTGTCCTCGTCCCGAGGTGGTGCAGCTCCTTTGAAGCACAACCCAAATCGAGGTGAGCCGGACGTACATTTTCAACCGCATTTTTGACTCCTGCCAATCTTAAATTTTCTGGTAGCACGAGGGAACGAACCCAGTTCTCAAAGGATGACAGCTAATAACGTTAACCTTTTCACTACGGATCCAATAATGAGATACATCGGTCAACATAACAGCGAATACCAGCGCCGCATTCCGCGCCTACAGTCTTTTGGATCCTTGTGCATGCACAATGTCAACTATCAGGGATTTCGACAGTAAATTCAGGTGCGTCCACCTCTGTGGTGTAGTGGTTAGTGTGATTAGCTGCCACCCTCGGAGGCCCGGGTTCGATTCCCGGCTCTGCCACGAAATTTGAAAAGTGGTACGAGGCCTGGAACGCGGTCCACTCAGCCTCGGGAGGTTAAATGAGTAGAGATGGGATTCGACTCCCATCTCAGCCATCCTAGAAGTGGTTTTCCGCGGTTTCCAACTTCTCCAGGCAAATACCGGTATGGTACCTAACTTAAAGCCACGGCCACTTCCTTGTCTATCCCTTCAAATCTTCCCCCCCCCCCCACCTCACAAGGCCCCTGTTCAACATAGCAGGTGAGGCCGCCTGGGTGAGGTACTGGTCATTCTCCCCAGTTGTATCCCCCGACCCAATGTCTCACGCTCCAGGACACTGCCCTTGAGGCGGTAGAGGTGGGATCCCTCGCTGAGTGCGAGGGGAAAACCAACCCTGGAGGGTAAACATTATGAAAGAAGGAAGAAAGAATTCAGGCGTACCATTACTTACTTCTAGTCCATTTTTGCCTCTACACTTCAATATTTGATTCATACATTGAATTTATCTCTCGGATCATCTATACAGAATTCGAAAGTAGTTTTAGTTCATATTTGTCAGTCAATCTGTCTGTCTGTAACTAAACGACACAATATAATTTCTCGAAACTCAATATTTACAGCAAGTACAGGGTTAAGCGTAATTATAATAATAGGCCTAATAATAATAATAATAATAATAATAATAATAATAATAATAATAATAATAATAATAATAATAATAATAATAAAATGTGGTTGTACGGCGTCAACTCGAAAGACCTGCACTAGGCCCCTCCGGAGGCCACACGCCATTATTATTATTATTATTATTATTATTATTATTATTATTATTATTATTATTATTATTATTATTAATAATAATAATATTATTCTTATTATATCTTAATCTGTTTACCCTCCAGGGTTGGCTTTACCCTCGGACTCAGCGAGGGATCCCACCTCTACCGCCTCAAGGGCAGTGTCCTGGAGCGTGAGACATTGGGTCGGGGGATACAACTGAGGAGAATGACCAGTACCTCACCCAGGCGGCCTCACCTGCTATGTTGAACAGGGACCTTGTGAGGGGGGGGGGGGGAAGATTTGAAGGGATAGACAAGGAAGTGGGAAGGAAGCGGCCGTGGCCTTAAGTTAGGTACCATCCAGGTATTTGCCTGGAGAAGTTGGAAACCACGGAAAACCAATTCTAGGATGGCTGAGATGGGAGTCGAATCCCATCACTACTCATTTAACCTCCCGAGGCTGAGTGGACCGCGTTCCAGGCCTCGTACCACTTTTCAAATTTCGTGGCAGAGCCAGGAATCGAACCCGGACCTCCGGGGGTGGCAGCTAATCACGCTAACCACTACACCACGGAGGCGGAGATTATTATTGTTATTATTATTATTATTATTATTATTATTATTATTATTATTATTATTATTATTATTACTTTTACGGTTCTTGGAGACCTGGAATATTGTCCCGCAGGAGTATTTTACGTGCCGGTAAATCTACTGCTACCGGCCCCGTAGTGTAGGGGTAGCGTGCCTGTTTCTTACCCGGAGGCCCCGGGTTCGATTCCTGGTCATGCCAGGGACTTTTACCTGGATCTGAGGGCTGGTTCGAGGTCCACTAAGCATATGTGATTACAATTGAGGAGCCATCTGACGGTGAGATGGCGGCCTCGGTCTAGAAAACCAAGAATAACGGCCTAGAGAATTCGTCGTGCTGACCACATGACACCTCATAATCCGCAGGCCTTCGGGTTGAGCAGCGGTCGCTTGGTAGGCCAAAGACCTTCGGAGCTGTTGCGCCATAGGGTTGGGGGGGAGGGGGTTAAAATGTACTGACAGGTGTCTTACGTACTCAAGTTCCTTCAAATACCGGTACCACCGGACTGAGCCGGGTTCGAACCTGTCAACTTGAGTTCAGAAGGCCAGCGCTCTACTAACAGAGCTACTCAGAAGCCAAAATCCGAACCAAACCCCATGGCACAACAGCCCCGAAAAGCCATGGTCTACCAAGCGACCGCTGCTCAGCCCGAAAGCCTTCAGATTGCGAGGTGTCGTGTGGTCGGCATGGCGGATCCTGTCGGCCATCATTCTTGGCTTTCTAGACCGGGACCGCCATTCTCACCGTCAGATAGCTAATCAACTGTAATAATGCAGGATGAGTGGAACTCGAATCAGCCCTCAAATCCAGGTAAAAATTCCTGACCTAGCTGAGAATCGAACCCGGGGTAGGTACGCTATCCCTACATCTCTAGGCCGGCTGAGCTACGCAGCCCGACAATATTTCATTCGAATATATTTTTTTTGCTAGGGGCTTTACGTCGCACCGACACAGATACAGTAGGTCTTATGGCGACGATGGGATAGGAAAGGCCTAGGAGTTGGAAGGAAGCGGCCGTGGCCTTAATTAAGGTACAGCCCCAACATTTGCCTGGTGTGAAAATGGGAAACCACGGAAAACCATTTTCAGGGCTGCCGATAGTGGGATTCGAAACTATCTCCCGGATGCAAGCTCACAGCCGCGCGCCTCTACGCGCACGGCCAACTCGCCCGGTCATTCGAATACAATGGCATAGGAATATTAAAGGGTCAAAACAGAACATGTCAAATATTAGCTACATTGAAAAACTATTCGCAATAAAATACAAGAAAAATATAATTTCAATATTTTATATTGGCGTCAGCAAGGGCATCCAGCAGTAAAATTTTACCGTTCGAGGAATAATAACAGAGATCACCTTCTGCCACTTTTCCCATACTTGAACTGTGTAGCACATGTGGACATGGCCTTGTTTTACGGCCGAATGCCCTCGCTGACGCCAACCCTATGTATGGGAAGTATGCACTAGTGCGTGCTTGTGAGGTGCTTGGTATTGTGTTGTGTTGTGCGTGGGTGGTTTAAAACTATCACAAACACCCAATCCCCGAGCCACCATATTGCCCTTTGGATGAGAAATTACTCCTAGATGCCTCCATGCAGTCAACAGCTAAGGGTGCGGAAGGCAAGGGGAAACCAGCGCATTAAAGGTTCTAAGGATATCGCAATAATCAGCAAATTGTCCTGATTAATTATAAAAAGACTTGGACTCTTGGAGAAACATGAAGAAAAAAAGAGATTTAGGGCATACGAGATGTGGTGTTACAGCAGGATGCTCAACATAACATAAAACTGAGTTGTGTGAGTGTGAGGTAAGGAGTACAAGATGAAAATAAATAAGTCCAAAACAAAAGTAATGGAGTGCAGTCGAACGAAGGCAGGTGATGTAGGAAATATTAGATTAGGAAACGAAGTCTTAAAGGAAGTAGATGAATATTGTTACTTGGGTAGTAAAATAACCAACGATGGCAGAAGTAAGGAGGACATAAAATGCAGACTAGCACAAGCAAGGAAGAGCTTTCTTAAGAAAAGAAATTTGCTCACCTCAAACATTGATATCGGAATTAGAAAGATGTTTTTGAAGACTTTTGTGTGGAGCGTGGCATTGTATGGAAGTGAAACATGGACGATAACTAGCTCAGAAAGAAAGAGAATAGAAGCTTTTGAAATGTGGTGTTACAGAAGAATGCTGAAGGTGAGATGGATAGATCGAATCACGAATGAAGAGATACTGAATCGAATTGGTGAGAGGAGATCGATTTGGCTAAATTTGACGAGAAGAAGAGATAGAATGATAGGACACATCTTAAGACACCCAGGACTTGTTCAGTTGGTTTTTGAAGGAAGTGTAGGTGGCAAGAACGGTAGGGGTAGACCAAGGTATGAATATGACAAACAGATTAGAGCAGATGTAGGATGCAATAGTTACGTAGAAATGCAAAGGTTAGCACAGGATAGGGTGGCATGGAGAGCTGCATCAAACCAGTCTATGGACTGATGACTCAAACACGTGAGTCATTGTGTGTATGTTGTGTGAATGGGTTTTCTTCATTTATTATTATTATTATTATTATTATTATTATTATTATTATTATTATTATATTATTATTATTATTATTATTATTATTATTATTATTATTATTATTATTATTATTAGTAATTATCACATTAATTGCTGTACTGATATGTAGGCCTAACTTACCGGTAGTCTTAGAATTATCTGTCTGTAGTATTATTTCTTTTTAGAATTTCTATGTCTTACTTTTTTGTTTACATTTTTAAATTCTGTTCATAGTGGTTAAGTGTAAGAGAGGGCCGTGAGCCCTAACTTCGCCACAAATGTAAGTCAGGAATAAATAAATAAATAAATAAATAAATAAATAAATAAATAAATAAATAAATAAATAAATAAATAAATAAGATATACTGCGAGGACAAGGTATCAGATGAAGAGGTACTGTGGAGAATAGGGGAAGAATCACTGTACTTTTGGAAACTCATCCAAACCAGAAGAACCATTTCGATAGGACATCTAGCTTTTAAATAAAATAAATGGTGTTTGGCGTCCGGAGACGTCTCATGCACGTTTTTCGAGTTGGCGCCTTATATGCAACCTGCGCGTCTGTGAGAATGGGGCCCTATCTATGATGAATTCTAATGCTGAATAAGACACACACACACAGCCCCGAGCTGTCGGAATTAACCACTGAAGGTTGAAATCCCCGACCCCGCGGAGAATCGTACCCGGGACCCTTTAGACCAAAGAATAGCACGGTAACTATTTAGTCATGGAGCCTGACATCCTGTTTAGACACGACGGCCTCATTAAAACAATAATAGAGGGAGAAGTTGATGGTAAGAACACCATAGGCAGGCCAAGATTATAATACAAACCAAACTAAACCCCATGGCCTACCAAGCTATCGCTGCTGAGCCCGAAGGCCTACAGGTTGCAAGGTGTCATGTGGTCGGCTCGACGAATCCTCTGGACCGTTATCCTTTGCTTTCTAAACCGGAGTCGTTATCTCACTATCAATAGCTCCTCAATTGTAATAACTAGAGGGCGGATTTTGGCATATTTACATGTTTTGTTTGTTTCAAAGTACAATATGCCCATCAGAAACAAAGGCGATTCGTACCATTTGAAATCGAATCGCTAAGTTTATAGTGCATATAAATGCATAATTTTATTGTAGTTTGTGTTATTATATTGATATTCAAATCAGTACAACAATGCAAAAAATAAATATGGAAACATTTCGTTCGCCGCATTGCATTGTTGTTGACAGTCGACAGTATTATCGAGAGCTTGGCAATGTGTAGTTTTCTTCTTTCTTTTTCGGTGCCATGGTTAGTTATTTTATTACCCAAATAACAATACTCATCTACTTACTTTAAGACTTAATTTCCTAATCTACCATTTTCTGTATCACCTGACTTCGTTCGACTGTTATCCATTACTTTTGTTTTGGACTTACATATCTTCATCTTGTATTCCCTCCCCAAGACTCTGTCCATACCGTTCAGTAATTTCTTCAGATCTTCTGCAGAGTCAGATAAAATAACAATATCATCAGCAAATCTCAGGGTTTTGATTTTCTCTCCTTGGTTTGTGATTCCCTTTCCAAATTCCTCTTTGATTTCCTTTATCAACTGTTCTATGTAAATATTGAAAAGGGGAGGAAACAAGCTGCTGCTTTGCCTCACTCCTTTCTGGATTACTGACCCTTTTTCAGAGCCCTCCATTCTTATCATTGCAGACTGATTTTTGGTAGATATTGTAGACAATTCTCCTTTCTCGGTGTCTAATCCCGATCATCTTCAGAATCTCAAATAGCTTGGTCCAATCAATATTATCAAATGCCTTTTCTAGATCTTCCCAACTGCGTTCATGGGTTACACTAGGCTCAAATCATTCACACTTATTGTTCATAGAGTCCATTGGATCATTTCCTGAAACGTATAAAATGGCAGGCAGGTTTTCAGCTGGGCCGAAATATAGTAAACAGTTTGACCAGTGCCGACGACTTTCCCCTAATGACAGACTGTGCTGAAAGCCTGCTTGGAGTTTGACAAGTGGTGCACCGAGTATGATATGAAAATTAGCCATTCCAAGATTAAAGTGATGTTAGTTAGCAAGAAACCTAAACGAACTGAACGACAGATCTGAACTGGAGCAGGCTGTGTATTATTCTCTCAGGATGGTAGCACAGTAAGTAAAACTGAATCACGGTGTAAATAGGAGAATCTCTCAGTTGCATTCAACGGTACTCTGTAAGAAAGAAGTGAATTCACGGACGAAACTGGCCTTACATCGGTTTGTTTTCAGACCGAATTTGCTGTTAGGAGTGAAAGTTGAATGACTCAGGATATGCTATTCATAAGTTGGAAATAACAGACATAGAGGTAGCAAGAATTAATTATTGCTGGTGCAAACAGGGAATTATAACGGCATAATAATGAAGCATTAAAATGAGGAGATACATGCTAATTTTAAAATGGGCTCGATGGATGCAGGTGTACACATACAGCAACCGACCTCGGCGGTGATGGTGGCGGTGGTGGTGATAGTGATTGTTTTAAGAGGAAGTACAAGTGGGGAACTATCCTCTGTTAACATTACAGAGAACAAAATGGAAGGGGTCCGACACTTTGTAAAATGAAGGTGTCGACCAAAGGAAGACAAGGGCCACGAAAGGCGTGAAAATGAAAGACTCCCTAGGCCTCGTAAACTTACTACCGTCGGGGTCGCAATGGAACAAGAGCTGACCAAGGTAGGTCGGATAGGAGAGATAAAAGTGAGGAGCCTGGAACACGAAAGTTGAAGCAATGCCAGGAATCAGCGAAGGGCCCCGTGGTCGCCAACCCCTGCTCCCTAAGTTAAGAGCCCCTGGGGCCTCATACGACTGGCAGGGGATGTCATGTGCGGCATATGCAGGATAGGAGGGCGACAAGCCAGTAGTTCGACATTCACTCACCAGATTCGTAGTTAAGCTCCCTACTTCCTCAAATTGTAAGTGCATACAGTTCGTATAAATTATTTTTATATTAAATCCTCTCATACCTGACTCTAATATTTACAGATATTTATTTGTACACTGCTTTCTCAAATTGAAAATGCCACTTCATTAAGTCAAGGTTTTTGAAAGTAAGAAAATAAATAAATGCCAAATTAAGGTTGGATACCTTTCATAGAAATTGTGCCTCTCTTGGTTTTACCATTAAGGTTTCGCTGAAGTTTAGAAACTTTACTGTTGAGACGTTTCTTAACGAGTGTTATAAACACGTTCAAGTTTTATTCATACTAAAAAGTCACTGTAATCGCCATTTGATTTCCATGAATAAGTGGATTATCTTCTTCAATCAGCCTGAGTGAAGGACCCCGTCTCTCCTTTTGAACAGCCAACAAATTTAAAAAACAAAAGAAATAAAAAGAAAAGTATACACAATTTTACTACACTTGCTAAAGTAAATAATAAAACTTGAATATAGGAACACTAATTAAAAAAGAACACAAACGTATACCATAGCCACAGAAATAGGCTACTGCAGACAGCACTACTGTAGGAGGCATGCAGTACAGCACCCGTCAAGACTCCCAGTGCACAATAGGGAGCCTACGAACTATCACATACCGAGCTCGATAGCTGCAGTCGCTTAAGTGCGGCCAGTATCCAGTATTCGGTAGTAGGTTCGAACCCTACTGTCGGCAGCCCTGGTTTCCCATTTTCACACCAGGCAAATGCTGGGGCTGTACCTTAATTACGGCCACTGCCGCTTCCTTCCCACTCCTAGACCTTTCCTCTCCCATCGTCGCCATAAGGCCTATCTGTGTCGGTGAGACGTAAAGCAAGTAGCAAAAAAAGAACTATCACATTGAATTGAGAATGTATTACATGAAGCTTTTTCTAGGGGATGGTGGCACCGCGGTCAGACGCCTGTAGCACATTCATGGAAGTCACTCACGTCCACGCACCGGCTGTTAAAGAAGCGGAAATGAATGATCTTCGGGTGGTGCGGGTCGGCAACAACGCAACCAGGAAGTGATGGAGACAGATGTCTATTCTCGCTTTGTCTAGCCAAAGGTCACCCGAACTGGCTGCAAATGAGCCATTATCTCCTGACCCGACACTTTACTCGAGTCAGGTTAAGTAAATGTTAAGTGATTTATTTATTACCTGATTTAATTTCGTGCACGTTTGTCTGGTAGGAAGATTGATGACTTTGTCAGCCAAGATTTGTTATACGGTGGAAAACCTCCAGTTTGTACTGCATCATAATATCGTCTGCTTATGGACAGACGTGCGATTTTACCATTAAAAAACAAGGGGGAAAACGGGAGAAATGGGAAAACACTGTGCGCAATAATAACTGCCCTTGTTAGTGAAACCAAGTTTTTACAGTGTACACCTACTGAGTGATGCTATAACCAAATACTTTAATACACCAATACCGGACAGCTGTATCTCAACAGCATTGAGTGGAGTGCGAACAGCGATGGTGGTGACATCTAGCGTGTTGGTGTGAACTGCATACTTGTCTATGCTCCAGCTGAGCGGAATGCACCACACTCATTGGAAATATTTTAGTTAAAATAATTGAGTAATCACAATAATTAAGAATGAAATTTTAAAATATGAAATTCCTCCTTCATAAACCTCCAAACGAGCATTATGTTAGCCGTGCCTTTCGCTATGTCTTAAAAATTATAAAGCAGAATCTGTTAAGGGATTCACCCAGCCTCTGGGGAAATACTTAATAACTACACTCTCCTCTTCTTTCTAACCTTTTCTCAATTACCTAGCGCAGGATGTTGTATGGACTTAGCCTAGTTTTCCGGCCGGATGCCTTTCATAACAGGAATCATATGTGGAGGGTTATATACCGTACTCACTAGTGTTTTTGTGGTTGTTTTTTGCATGATGTGTTGTATATACTTGAAGATGCGTATGAATACGAACACAAACCCGTAGCCCTCGATCTACAGGAATTAACAGACGCGATTAAAATCGTACCAGGGCCCTCTGAACCGAAGGTCAGTACGCTGACCATTCCGTGGTGGTGATTATTTTAAAAGGAAGTACAACTGGCCAGCCATCCTCTATTAACACTAATCAGAAGGGAAATGGGCCAGCCCCGTGGTGTAGAGGTAGCGTGCCTGCCTCTTACCCGGAGGCCCCGGGTTCGATTTCCGGCCAGGTCAGGGATTTTTGCCTGGACCTGAGGGCTGGTTCGAAGTCCACTCAGCCTACATGATTAGAACTGAGGAGCTATCTGACGGTGAGATAGCGGCCCCGGTCTAGAAAGCCAAGAATAACGGCCGAGAGGATTCGTCGTGCTGACCACACAACACCTCGTAATCTGCAGGCCTTCGGGCTGAGCAACGGTCGCTTGGTAGGCCAAGGCCCTTCAAAGGCTGTAGTGCCAAGGGGTTTGGTTTTAGAAGGGAAATGGAAGAAGTCCAACACTCCAAGAATGATAGTATCATAAATGGGGGGAGGGGGGCACGAAGAGCTAATCAATCAGCCAAAGAGCCAACGGGGACAGATAACCTAACAACATCCATGATTTATTAAGATTTTGGGAAAGAGAAGAAGCTGTAATTTAGAAACAGTAGTTTGGTCCATTATTTTGACTTCTTTCTTCTTCTTCTTCTTCTTCTTCTTCTTCTTCTTCTTCTTCTTCTTCTTCGGTATGGCCAATCTTTCCGAACTCTACAGAGCAACTCAACCTCACGCTGACATCTCGCTTTTGCCGTTCTTTGAATTTTCTGTTTTATCTCTGAAGACAAAAATACATAATATATAACACATATTGGGGTTACGTGAGTGAACTACGATGTTCATGACAAGGATGAAGGGTCCAGAATTTCCTAAAGTCTCTTTCACAAATTAATGCATGAAGAATTACCATACACACGTTTTAAATTAATTGGACTGGTGCTCAAGCCTATGACAATAATGCACTGAAATAATTTTCTTACGCCGGGCTGAGTGGCTCAGACGGTTGATGCGATGGCCTTCTGATCCAATTTGGCAGGTTCGATCCTGGCTCAGTCCGGTGGTATTTGAAGGTGCTCAAATACGCCAGCCTCGTGTAGGTAGATTTACTGGCATGTAAAAGAATTCCTGCGGGATTATATTCCGGCACCTCGGCGTCTCCGAAAACCGTAAAAGTACTTAGTGGGACGTAAAGAAAATTATTATTTTCTTACAGTAAAAGAAAAGGTGACTGGATTCGAAACTCATGGCTTTTAATTTTCAATTTCAAGACTACCACGATAACCATTACGCTACAGACCCGCAAGTTTTCGATTGTGAAATTTATGGCACTGTTTAACAATATGGACCCTCAAGCTTGAGTATACTAGAGTTGCATATTTGTTAATATTATTGGTTTTACGTCCTACTAACATTTCAGTAGGGTATTTGATTGAATTTCTTAATATAAGGGGCATAGAATGTAACCTCAACACAGATGGAAGGTCATTACTTTTTGTAATACTTGCGGTCCTTATCATTTCCCACGCCCATTATCTTGCTGGGTAATTTGTTCAGCGCATAACACTTTTCTTGGAATATAACTGCAATGTAAGATTATTTAGTGACAAACACTGATACATTATAAACAACACGGCAGTGCGCCAAGAATCATGCAGATGGCAATATGTTTTTGAAGAGTTGGTCACACCAAGCCATGTAGGTAGCAGCACTATCGGCTTTCTCGCTGAAAACAGCAAGCTGTCCGGTATTATCATATTAAAGTATTTGCTATAACTCCGTACGGCTCTACTTCTCAATTGACGTTTTAGCAGATTTTGGCTCTGTCTGGTGGTTATGCGGTGAAGCATAGACATCCAACCAATCCCAAGCTGCCATTCATATCGATTTATATCGGCAGAGCACGATCTCGAAACCTAGTTGCCAACTCTAATATTTACATTCGCCACGTGGTTAACCTATCTCGCTCAGCGTGTATGGTATTTGGTACGGTTGGCGATCTTTTGCATTTTCCTTCAATATTTAATGTGTTTTTCATATCGTTGGAGGGTTCGAGTGACTCTGAGATCAGTAGAGTGTTCCCTTTGTAGGTCATAACCTCCTTTCTGTGCCAGCCATTAGCCGTTAGTGATGAGTTATTTCCTCATTCTCTTTTATTGTTAATAATATATTCTCTTTTAGTGCCAGATATTGTTAGAAAGTGTAGTTCTTGTGAATTTGTTTTCAATCCATATTCATTCGTTTTTCTGAGTACTGTATTACAATTTAAAAGGGCTGTTTACCGCGGTCATATTGCATCAGCTGTTCTCGTGGCAGTAGCGCGCTGGCAACAGAGGGAAGGTGATGCTCATTTGTTTTGCGAAACTTCAATTTAGAAGTAAGGCCGTGCGGAGTATAGTAATGCCATTCTTTATGCAATCAGTCCCTGTTATGAATGGTGCGAAAACGTAGCTCATAGGGACGGATAGTGCGTGCATTTCAGTGAACTTGGCAGACTGATATGCAATAGCAACTTTTGGCTCGGCGGAGAAAGCAACGGCAAACTACCTCCTCCTCCTCCTCCTCCTCCTCCTCCTCCTCCTCCTCCTCCTCCTCCTCCTTCTCCTCCTCCTCCTCCTCCTCCTCTTCATTTCCCTCGTATGGCTCATCAGCAATGCGTAGGCTACCTGTAACAGCTGATTGAAGCTGTTGAGGATCAAACCCGCCTTCGGGCTGAGTAAACAAACAAACAAACAAACAAACAAACAAACAAACAGTCATGGGTAGAGTTTGAGAGAATTTATAAATACTTCTCACAGCACCGAAATCAAAAGACAAGAGAAAAGGGAAGGTATGTAAGATCTCTCGCAAGGTAGCGTCAACAAAGTCATAGTTCAGTCCTGTGGTGTTGAGGTAGTGTGCCTGCCTCTTACCAAGAGGTCCTGGGATCGATTCGCGGCCGGGATTTTTATTCTGGGACTGGAAGTGTGTTCACTCAGCCTCGCGAGGGCAACTAAGGGCTGTTGATACGAAAGGCAGCCGATCCGGTCTCAAAAACTGACGGCTAACCACGTTACACTTCAACATCTGCAGGCCAACTGCCTGGTTAGCAGTCGTCTTGGCAGGCAAAGGCCCTTTTTAGTTGAATGTGCAACAGGGATATGGATACGAAAGTGCTGTAGAAACCTACCGAGATATTTTGCTTTTAAAACTATAGAACAACTCATGTTTCGCCTGCAAGCAAATATTTATACTTAAGATGATACCTGGCTGCTAAGTAAGCTGAGGATATACTCCGAATCACCTATTTGTTTCTGTGATTGCCAAACATGCAGAGTAAAGTTAAATGTCTTTTTTTAGGTCAAATTATGACGAGTAGAAGCATATAATTGCTCATTTTCACCGACTGCACCATGTTTTGTTAAATGCCTTTTTAAGATCTTAAAATATGACTTATATCTTTAATATTATATAGACTAGGGGACCCGTGTTGCCCCGCAGCATTCGTTATAAATAGGCCAAATAACGTGTCTTCACATGAAATTAGAGATGGAAAACGAATATCGATACATCGGAAATATCGATATTTTGAGAGGGAAATATCGATATATCGACATCGATATTTTGAGGTTCGGTATATTGTCGATATCGATATTTTGTGCCCAATATATCGATATTTCTGTCTAATTTAATACTTTTGGCTACGATGTGATTCTTTTTCAGTCCTTTTCAATATTTGCATGCTACAGTTACGGAATTTGAATGTTTATTTCTCAGTTCATTTCGGTAAATACAGTGATAATATCACAACTCGTCCGTCGTGCATATCTTGTAAGTCAGTTAAGCCGCCAGTCGCTGCATGCCCAGTCGTTAACTACCTTGTCATTGTTGTCGGCGAGGTACAGGAAAGTTGTGGAATATTGTTGGCGGTTAGTGCTGTTCGTACTTCATAGTGCTGCTTTAAGTGATTCATACGTTTACATATTTTAGTGGCACTCTATATAGTTTTCAACAAGTAGTTTCATAAAAGGCTCCAAACAAAAGTGATGTGTGGAGATATTTCGCAAAAATCAATAAAACAGAAGTGTAATACCTGTGCCAAAATTTTGAAACGTTCTGGCAATACCACAAATATGAAGGCTCGTTTGAAGATACGTACATTAAAACACGAAATACTATATACGTCGCCTGTTAAAGGAACTTCAAGCATGAAATGAATGCCTAAGTCAGTGGTAGGGAGCAGTAAATCGTTCTTTAAAATCTGTTGAGGCTGAAGCCCTTCCTACAACATCCTTCGCAGCATCTGCGTCTGTATCATCACTGGGAACTGATACTGGGGGGTTCACTGCATCCACTACTCGGTAACCAACGCTGAGTACGTCTACAGCTATCCGGCAATCGTTAGGAGACATTAAGAAATTTTCAGGTTATTTTACTGAATATTTTGGCCCTTTATTGTAGCTAGGCAACTTGTATTTCATTTTTAACCATTTACGAGATTACCGTGTTTTATATATAATTAATGTATTTTAGATCTACTAAGAAGAAAGTAGGCCTATTTTTTAAAGAGCCGTTAGTTGTCTATAACCCGCTTATTTCATTGAAGAGTCTTCAGTCTTACAATTATGGATAATAGCACCAATATTTTAAAACCGATATATCGGCGATATATCGATATTTTGAAGACCGATATATCAATGGCATCGATATTTTAATACCGATGTATCGAAAATCCGATATATCGATATTCTGAAAAGTTTTGCTATCACTACATGAAATTGCTCCATACGTTACCCGGGTACTGTTTTGCATTTTGTTAATTATGTGTCAAGTGAATTTTTGTAGATTTTTTTATTGTGAGTTATTGTTGTGTGTTTGATTTAAAGGTTTAGATGTATATTATTTTATTTCGCATGGAAATTTGTCCTTCTTGCAGCCTATATTATCTGGGAAGTAGATGATCCTTTCAGACAAATAATAAATATGAGTGATAATCATATGTATTCACGCGTCGCGCTGTGAATATTATGTACAATTGTCATTGGGATTGTCACCAATTAGCCTAGCGAACCCGAGAACTGTGGATGCACCGTTTCTGATTCCCATGCAGATGGAGGCTGAACGTGAACTTAAACGGCATCCTGAGTGTCACAGTTGATCTCAGCGACCACGAAAAGTAGAGATTCTACCCTAATACAGGTCGTTTTCGATAATTTTTTCATGTCACTCCCTCACAACCCCCAATCATGAATATCTAGTTTGGTTGAGAACGATGCTGCAACACACATCCATAATCTCGGTCATTTTGGATATTTTCTTGTTCAACCAGCCCCGACGCCGATGGAGAACTGAACGGCATCCGGAGTGTCACTGTTCATATCAGTGACCCCGAAAACTATAGATTCAGCACCAATATAGATCGTTTTCGATTATTTCTCCGTGTCACTCCCTACCCTCTCAACCCCTAGGGATGCTAGGGGTATCTTCCGCCCATAGTATTTCTCTCCAAACAGTATTAAGTGAGATGTGCACCATGTTTGGTTTAAACTGCAGGTTTACCGATAGCTGTCTGTCATTTTTAATCGTTTAACTTTGCCCATATCTTTATTGCTCCTTAACTGTGTACAGTCCGCTAAGTATAGTAATTCACTGATTTGATTTTAGAATCGCTCAAGTTAACTGAACTTAGAGACTTGTCAGTGTTTGAAGATTCATTGGCAGGTCATTCCGGAGAGAATAAAAAAAAAAAGAATTAAGCAAATCGGTCCAGTAGAACGGCCGAACGGACTCGACAAAGCTGTTTGTAGTAAACTTTTTAAATATATATATTTTATTTCTTCTTTCGAATAGGCATATCTCGCTGGTCGGCAGAGGGCAGAGCCTGATCATATCCTGCGAGGTTGAGAGGACATTCTCTCGATTTATAAATATCCTGGCTGAAACGAGGAATAATTTTCCACCAGAAAACCTTGGAAAATACTAGACAACTGTATCCTAGCTGGAGAAGAAGTTGTTTCAGTAGTTTCTTTCTGTCTTCGCAGAATTGGATTGATCACAAACTGGCACTTACAACTATATATCCCTTCTGGCCTGTTACCATTTATCTGGGATCTGCACTAATGTGAATTAAGTCGACTTTTACGGCCGGATGCTCTTCCTGACTCAAATCTGCTTTATGTCGCACCACCAAACATAGGCCTTATGGCGACGTTGGGATAGAAAAGGGCTGGGAGGGGGAAGGAAGCGACTGCGGCCTCAATTAAGGTGCAGATCCGGCTTTTGCCTGGTGTGAAAATGGGAAATCACGGAAAACCATCTTCAGGGCTGCCGACTGTGGGGTTCGAACCCACTATCTCCCGAATGCAAACTGATAGCTACATAACCCAAACCACACAGCAGCCACTTGCTCGGTGGTATGTATTCATTGTTGCGTCTTGTTCTGGAGGTTGGTGGTGTGATATGTTGTATGTAGATGAAGATATGTATTAAGATGATTACGAACATCCAGCCCTCGACTTAGAGGAATTACCGAAACACGGATAAATCCGCCGGGAATCGAACCCGAGACCTTCTAAATCGAAGGTCACAACGCCCACTATTCAGCCAAAGAGCAAGACTACTTTCAAACATAGCAGAAATCCTAAACATTGTTCAAGAGATCTTTTACATTTTTAGTAGTTAAATATGCACTACAGTTTAAGTCCGGCTCCTTCGCTGATTGGTCAGCGTTGAAGGCCTTCTATTCATAGGGTCCCAGGTTCGATTACCGTCCGGGACGAAGATTTTAACTGTGTCTGGTTAATTCCTCTGGCTCGGAGACTAAGTGGTTAAGTTTGTCCCACACTCTGTCCGTCATATACACACAAGACAACATACTATCAACGACCACAGAAACACTTACCTTGTTACTATCGCTTGAAGTTGCAACTTATATGGCCAAGGTAGTTAATATTAATTTAAACAGACAATAACACCTTTAATAGTAGTAAAAATATACGGCTATAGGAACAAAAAGTTGTTTCTCTAAGTAGAAAACTTGCCTTCCATCGGATTCGAATTAAGATCAACGTTTTTGGTACTAGGTCTATCGCTGAGCAATTCAATCAAAGACTAATCAAAATCAATAGTGTTGATATTTGTAAAGTGACGGTTTGTGAATGTTTTAACAAATATAGGACGTCTTTTAAATTATTATTATTATTATTATTATTATTATTATTATTATTATTATTATTATTATTATTATTATTATTATTATTATTATTATTATTATTATTATTATTATTATTATTGAATGACAGGAAATTTATCTGCCACAAAAACTCTTTTTAACTCTTATTCATAACCGTTCTTGCCCAATAAGATATTTTAGTGTCTTTTAAGCAGCTTCTATAGCTATCTCTATGGATAGCTCTGCTTTTCAACATCACGAGTTGCAACTCGATGGAAGCAGTCGGATTTCTGACTGGTGGGAACAGTTCTGTTCCCTACTCCATGAATGCGTGAAATTAGAGATGTCTGTAGACTTTTTGTAGGTATTCCCATAAGTCGTTTTCTCTATCGGTTACCTGTAATGATATGCTGTATCATTCTGTCTAGATAAATCCGCCAGAGAAGATGAAGAAACGTGGGAGACGTGGTGGCGGAATAACAGACCTACAGTAATTTGCACATTACTACCAACAACAGCGTTACTGTAACTCTGGTCACAAGAGTCCTCGAAAAAATATATAGCAGGATATAATTTGCCCAGGAATGAATTTTGGAAACAGTTCTTTTTACTGAAAACACAGAGGTTCAAAACGATATCTTTCTCTAAGAGCTCACGGACTGCTTGATGTGCCTGACAACAGGGCAACAGCTAAATCCGACATTGATTTTACTTACAAGTATCAGTTGGTTTTCTCTTTCAACTTTCTTGTCGGACCACATATAGACATTTCCAGTTCTTTTCCCTGATGGCAACAGAATCTTTCATAATCATACTTCTTACCCAATTGCTTCATTTTTCTAGAGTTCTAGTAATAATAATAATAATAATAATAATAATAATAATAATAATAATATTAATATTAATAATAATAACAACAATAGCCCCACTACACATGTCAAAAATATTGACGAGAATATTTTATAACCGAATAAATAATAAAATTGAACCTAATTTAGCTGAAGAGCAGTTTGGATTTAGCGGGCGAGTTGGCCGTGCGGTTAGAGGCGCGCGGCTGTGAGCTTGCATCCGGGAGATAGTGGGTTCGAATCCCACTGTCGGCAGACCTGAAGATGGTTTTCCGTGGTTTTCCATTTTCACACCAGGCAAATGCTGGGGCTTAAGGCCACGGCCGCTTCCAACTCTTAGGCCTTTCCTATCCCATCATCGCCATAAGACCTATCTGTGTCGGTGCGACGTAAAGCCAATAGCAAGAAAAAAAGTTTGGATTTAGACGGAAGAGAGGTACACAGAAAGTTAACTTAGTGTTACAGGAAAAATGCTGGACGTAAGAAAACCACTGTTTATTGCATTTGCGGCTTTATAGAAAGCCTTCGATAATGTGAACTGAAGTATGATACTGGAGCTCTTCGTGGTGGTGATCTAGATTTCACAGACGGATGAATAGTACTGTATATGAACTACATAAAAACCAACAAGATATTATAAATGAAATACAAGAGTCTTATGTATAGAAAGGAGTACAAGAGGGATGTGATTTTTTTACCATTGTTGTTCAACCTGCGTACTGAGAAAGGCATCGTGGAATGTAAGGAAGATTTGGAAGAGATAAAGGTCAATTGACTGAAAATCCAAATAAGGTTTGCTAATCGCCTAAATGTCACTGAGAAGAATGAAGATGAAGTACCAAAAGTATTAGTAAGAATGAATAAGATCTTAAGAGAGAAGTACAGCATGAAAATTAATATAAAGAAGACCAAAATTATGGTATGCAACCGCCAATACATTGCAGTCGACATTAGAACTGATGATATACCACTCACAGGTAAATAGGTTTACCTACTTAGGAGTTCGGCTCCATGGCTAAATGGTGCTGGCCTTTGGTCACAGGAGTCCCGGGTTCGAGTCCCGGCAGGGTCGGGAATTTAAACCTTAATTGGTTAATTTCGCTGGCACGGGGGCTGGGTGTACGTGTCGTCTTCATCATCATTTCTTCCTCATCACGACGCGCAGGTCGCCTACGGGAGTCAATTCAAAAGACCTGCACCTGGCGAGCCGAACTTGTCGTCGGACACTCCCGGCACTAAAAGCCATACGCCATTTCATTTACCTACTTAGGAAGTAAAACCAGTTTTGATGGTAAACATTCAGCCGACATAAAGAGTAGAATTGCACAGCCAAAGGTAGATTATTCAGGGAAAACGGTCCTGCTTACATCAAAGAATCTAAATGTAGAGACCAAAAAGGAGTTATTAAGTTTCATGCCTGAAGTGTTCCCTATTACTGGCTCGGAAATGTGGACTACTGACGAATGCGATAAGATACATCTGGGGGTATTTGAGATGTGGTGCTGGAGAAGTGAGCCGAAGTAGGGAAAAAAATTTCTTGCCATGAGTGGGCGACTACCTTTTTCCTGAATCGAACGCTTAGTCCCGCGGCGTCTTTCTCCTTTCGAGCTCTACGAGTGGGTAACAATGTTTTTTTCTTGCACCGTTCTTATGGGTGACTATTTATCTAGAGCCGTGCTACAGTGCCTATCTCACCTTTCGTTCCTCCTCAGCAATCAAGAAAATTCAATGTTCGAACAATATCTCAGGGAATAAGTTACATCAGCATATTTTTTTTACCGTGAATCCGACTGGGATTACCCTCTCTACCTTTCATTATATACGAACATCGATTGGAATATTTGGTCATGAAGACTCGGTTTCAAACTCAATTAATTACCATCATCAGGTAAGATATTACCTTAAATTAATCTTATAATCTATAAATAATATAAAATCACTTAAATTCTAAATTATTAATATTTATTCAAAATTATATCATATTTTCAGATGAGCTAAATGTTTTCTAAATATTTTGTATGTACATTGGTATTTCATCCAAACAAAAAATCTTGAAATCGTCCTTGAAGTCCATGATCATTAATCAAAAACTACCTCATTATTGCCTATGGTCTCATCCTACCAAATAAATCTTCTCCTAAAATTTTTCATGGATTAAGATTGTTTGATGAATTTATCCTGACTTATTATGAATTACAATCTATCTTCATATTCTCATTCTCTTATTGAAAAAAAATGTAATTGTTTAGTTCTTTATATTGACATTTAGAAATTAATTAGATTAATGAATTAGCTTGAAATTGTGTAAATGACACAACAAGAGTAAAATAAAAATGAAACTCTTTTATGAATAAAGTCAAATTCTCGTGAAATATAAGATTCTACTGTTAAGCTCCAGCAGAATGTCGAGTTCTGACACACATCCAGTTTCGGTTATTGATATTTTACAAAGTTTCAAACTTAAGAATCCGAGAATATTTTTTTTCTGTTTTTTTATTTTTAACTTTTGGTAAGTAAAATTAATTATCTGTCTGGGCTCTTCAACTAACTTTATCTTTCAGAAAACACACGCAGAATAAGAAATGTTTCATGATTGTAGCTCGTAATAGCTACCTACGTTAATATATATATATAAACACACACACATATATATATATATATATATCATTATTCATGACTAGATGTGATCAAAATATTCCTATGAAACCCGTAAAATCTTCAAGATAGACTCAACACCTTTGCATTCAGGTTATAATATGTCGCACCGCTTAATAAATTCAATTATATGTTTGCAATAAGTCAAGGAATACCTTAGACGACAGTTCCTAAGCCATTAATAGTGATTAGCTAACATTACGATGACACTAATTTCATACCTGCCGACACTAATCTAGTGTTTCAGCTTAAATCAACTTAAATATCAAATAGGATGTGGAAATTTTCTTTGAGGTTGCCATAATAGCCTGAGTTGTAGGTTAATTGAGATTCATTTCCGATGACCATACTGCATTAACATCCTGTAAACCCATCTTCAATTTGCCAATACGTCACATATAGATTATTCGAGGTTACGTCGCTTTAAGCATTAAATAAAACCTTAATTCTACACTACGTTACATACACTCTCATTAATTACTTATACGTGAGATTCTTTCCTCAAACGACCTTCCATTTATTATCATTCCCCAAACAAATATTCAAGGATATATATTATTTATTATTCGCACTCCCTATCTCATATTTCCATCATATCCTTACATCACCGCATACATAAACTTCATTTGATCTATTCAATGTAACGCTCGATTTGAATAATTCCATATCCCAATGAAATTACAATATTATGGATCGACAACATCTATTTCTGACAATATGCACTTGATTTGTCAATATAAATATAACCCATATTTACTCACGTTTGGCAATAAGTTGGTATTAATGATGATCGTGGTAACCTACGATTCGATATGCATTACCGGTATTTACTTACTCCAAGTACATTTGAACAGCTTGATTATGGCATAACTCTTTGAAAATCGACTGACAAGACGTTATTATTGTGCTTCATTGGCGAATGCGACATTTCCTACATATGGAAGTTCTTATCTGCTTTTGAAGATTACCAAACACCTTCATCTGAACAGCACTATCAATGCGTTCGCGATGAAACTATCTTTATAAGTCATCTCTCGAAGATACATCGATCCATTCCTTACATCAACACAACCAACAAATTACTACATGATACTACACAAATATCTACTTTTGAAAAATACAGCTTTTAAACTTATCTTATTCTGCCTGTGTTTTGGGCTGGGACTGCTGTAATTTCGTCCTCTTATGTGGCGATCATCTCTGGTTTATATCTGCGGCATCTCCGAGTCTTGATCGCTGGACTTGTGTTGTCGGGCAAGGCCGGTTTGGTTCCCGTCTGTCGCCAATCCCATCTCCATTTAGCAGGCCATCACAGCGTTTTCACGTACATGCATGTAAAACATAGACAAATATAACATTAATTCCACGGTCTCCATAGTTATAAAGCCTTCTTATATTCTTTAGGTTCTTATGAGGAGAATATGATGACGCAAATTCAACTACTGCAGTTTTAACGACACGAATGGTGGCCTAAATACTGTCAGGTTAATGTTTAAATGCTTCAAGATATTATTTTCATAGAAATCTACTTCAATAAACTTTCATCGATCCTCAGTTCAACCCTGCTTTCCGTTCAGTCGTCTTCTTCATCTCATGCAGTGTAATTTGCCTATGACCCTATATCTTTACGAGAAATATAGCATTTGGACTTCGTATTTTTGTTAATTCTTCCGATAATGTTAGTATCTTCTCTCTAAAATCTGCTATTTCTTTATACAGTAGCTTCTTGAAATCTTCTGTGTATATTCGTCCTTTTTACGATCTTCGAGTGTTCCTACTGTTGGTTTATAGTGAACTTTTCTTATATCACGGTTACCTGGATTCCGTTTGCCTCTATATTTTCCCTTATGTTAGCGGCCACATGGATTCCATTAGTCTGTATTTCATTACTTCGAACTTTCTGCCGCACGATTTACGGAACTTTACCGCTATTCTCGGCAAATGACGATTTCAATTCCCTGTTATTTTTTTTATAAAAATGTTTATATTTAGGGCAATGAAATGGTACAAGAAGGATTTAAAAGATATCGTGGACAGCAAAGCTCGCAATAAAAGCGTTCTTAGAAGAATAAGTAAAAAATGACCTCTACCACGAATAGTAAGGAAAAGAAGGGACCAATTAATTGGCCATCTCTACAGGTACAATAGTTCTATTGTGAACGTAGTGCGAGGAATGATACAGGCCATGAGAGGAGAAGGATAACCACACAGATCAGGGAAGACGTAGGAGCAGATTGATATATGAGGAAATGAAGAGACTGACCGAGAACAGAGAGCACCGAGCGAGTTGACCGTGCGGTTAGGGTCGCGCAGCTGTGAGCGTGCATTCGAAAGATAGCGGGTTCGAAACCCACCGTCACCCACCGTCGGCTATCCTGAGAATGGTGTTCTGAGGTTTCCCATTTTCAGTTCGAGGCAAATGCCCGGGCAGTTACTATTCATAGGCCACAGCAGATTCCTTCCATCTCCTTATCCAATTTCATTCACTATCATATATCTTCATTAGCTTCTCAACTGAGGTTGGCGTCAGGTAGGGCATCCAGCCAGAACACATGCCATACACAATGTTATCTCACCTCATCCCCGTCCCGTATCAGGAAACGGGACTTAAGGGACAGACATACAATATAGTGCCGTAGCAATATAGAGAGACAAAAATAATATTTAAAACTGTACGCATTATAAAATGTATGTAAAATATAATGTCCGGCCTTTTGTTTTACGCCATTGTACCTCACGAGTATTTTAACGGGGATATTCATTATTATTATTATTATTATTATTATTATTATTATTATTATTATTATTATTATTATTATTATTATTATTATCAACATCATCACAAACCAGCAAATATCTCAGGAAATATTGGTCCTATCGAAAAGCATACATAACAACAATTATAGAAAAAATATTTTTAATCTCACAAAATGTTACCGTAAGAGCTATAATACAGTAGAAGTCCGATAGTCCGGAACGTTCGGGACCGGCCCGGTGCCGGATTACCGAAAATGCCGGACTATCGGGCAGTACTTCTTATTACGATATATGTTAAGGCGTACAGCGAAAACAGTTGTAACACGGCGTTTTGCAGTAAAATGTTGATCAGCAGAATCATTAGTTTTATAACTTTAGCTCAAAATTAGGGCAGTGCCAAATTTTCTTTTAACAGATTCCGTTTGCATACATGTACTGTACAATATTTTAGTGTGGCTCAAAAAATCTCGAATTTCTTTTTATTTTCGAGATCGTTGTCGCTTGGCAAAAAAGTTATTTCTGATGATATGTATTTCTATTCTCACCTTTCTCCAGGCGTTTGATGATTTTCAGTTTATGGTTGATGATCAAAGTTACGGGCTTACGTTTCTCTCCTGATTTGGAACTTGAAGAAGGTTTCAGTTTCGAGAACATTGCCACTGCTTAAATACCAAGAAAACTTCCACAAGGCACTTTGATATGGATGTTCACTAAACTACTGCACTACTGTAATACGGATCCTAGATCGCAAGAAAAAAACTGTAGCGAAAACTGCTCGCAATCAAAACAATGAACTGAACCTGTGTGTGGTGACAGCCAACAATGCCGATTGTGTCTAATAATAGCAGATGCGTAGTGGACACTTCTGGGTGGTTTCGAACCGCGCCGTGTGCTTCAACTGTCACAAACGTAAAAAATAAAAATAAAAATCCTGGAATGGTGCCGGACCATCGGGCGTTCCGGACTGTTGGATGCCGGACTAATGGAATTCTACTGTAACGGAGAAATTCACAAATTTAGGCTTTAAGTCCATCAACGGCGAGAATCACTGGCGTTGAAATATTTTTCAGTCGTCATGGTGACGAAGTAACCGGTATTGGTGGTGGTGGTGGTGGTGGTGGTGGTGGTGGTTATTGTTTTAAGAGGAAATACAACTGGGCAACCACTCTCTATTAACACTAATCAGAGGGAAACACGGAAGGGGTCCAGCACTTTGAAAAATGAAGGTATCGACCAAAGAAAGACAACGGCCATGAAGGGCGTAAAAAAGGAAGACGACTCCCTAGGCCTCGATACGTAATAACGGAGCGATCGACGAAGTAACCGGCGATGGCGGCGGTTGTTGTGATTGTATGTTATAGTGTGAGAAACAGAGTGGCCGTTATATTTTATTGATCAGGAGGATAATAAAGAAGACGACTGAGCGAGTTGGCCGTGCGGTTAGGAGCGCGCAGCTGAGAGCTTGCATTCGGGAGATAGTGGGTTCGAACATCACCGTCGGCAGCTCTGAAGATGATTTTCCGTGGTTTCCCATTTTCACACCAGGCGAATGCTGGGGCTGTGTCTTAATTAAGGCCACGACCGCTTCCTTCCCACTCCTAGTCCTTCCCTATCCCATCGTCGCCATAAGACCTATCTGTGTCGGTGCGACGTAAAGCAACTTGCTTGAAGAAGACGATCGAATCGAGGACGACCACTCCAAGAACGAAAGAAAAATGGATCTTAAAAGAGCGAGTTCGAAGTCCTGGCCTCGAATGCTTTAATATCACTGAGCAGGAAGCTCATTCTGTGGATCAGTGGTAGAGTGTCGGCCTCCGGATCCTAAGGTAGCGGGTTCAACCCCGGTAGAGGTAGTCGGATTTTTGAAGGGCGAAAAAAATAATCCATTCGAATATCGTACAATGTTGGCATGTAAAGGATCTCTGGTAACACATTTGGTGTTTAGCCGACAAAATTAATTAAAACTCGGCTATAGACGCAGCCCAAGAGAAATTCGGTTTACTCTGCAATCACGTAGGCGATATTGACAAGCTAGCAGCCGGATGGCGTCAATTTAAAATGCACATCGTAGCTGAGGCCATACGATGATGATGATGATGACGATGATGATGATGATGATTATTATTATTATTATTATTATTATTATTATTATTATTATTATTATTATTATTATTATTATTATTATTATTATTATTATTATTATTATTACCGAGCAGGAAAAAATATGTTTCGGCCTACAATGTTTTAAATACCGAGCGAATGGTTGTGTGGTTTGAGTCATGTAGATCTCAGATTGTATTCGGGAGATAGTGGGTTCGAACCCCACTATCGGCAGCCCTGAAGATGGTTTTCCGTGTTTCCCCCATTTTTATACCAGGCAAATGCAGGTACTGTACCTTAATCAAGGCCACGATTGCTTCCTTCCCACTCCTAGTCCTTTCTTCTCTCGTTGTCGCCATACATTTTATTATGCGGAATCTCAAGAAAGCTAATTCTGGTGCCAAAAGTAAAGCTTATAAATGTTTGGTAAGACCTATTCTCGAATATGGATCTGCGTGCTGGGACCCGTACAGGGTAGGGTTAATACATTTCCTAGAAAAAGTTCAAAAAAGCGATGCGTTTCGTGAATGCGAATAGGAGTAATACCATTAATTGGGAAAATCTTGAATCTAACCGATTGATTGATTGATTGATTGATTGATTGATTGATTGATTGATTGATTGATTGATTGATTGATTGATTGATTGATTGATTATTGATTGATTGATTGATTGATTGATTGATTGATTGATTGATTGATTGATTGATTGATTGATGCTTGTTGTTTTAAGGGGCCTAACATCGACAAATCTTGAATCTAGATGAACTACAGCTCCCCTGTGTGGTCTTTATAAGAGCTACACGGGAAGGGAGCCTGGAGTAGTGTTAAGAATAGGTTGGAAACTCCCTCGTACTTATCGAGAAATGATCACAAGCATAACATTAGGGCCAGAAACCAGCATACGGATATGGCCAAGATTTCCTTCGTGAACAAGAGCAGTCTTTGATAGATTCCCTTTCAGTATCAAGACATTTAAGATCAATAGTGCTAGTGTAAAGTGAAAAGTAAAAGTTTTAAATGACGGACACTGAATTTGTGATTTTCTGCTTGATTTAGAATGTTTAACTAGTAGTCTTTCTTGTAATATTCTCCTTCCATGGAAATGCTTATTGTACTCATGCTGTAGTAGTAGTAGTAGTTGTTGTTGTTGGGTAATAATTATTTTTAACTTTACTTTATTATCACTTGTAATGTTAAGCAAGAAGTAAGCTCAGCCTATAGTATTGTAAGCTGTAGTGTTAAGCACTTGTTGTACTGTTGTTGTTGTTGTTGTTGGGTAATTATGTTCACTTGTAATGCTAAGCTAGTTTTAAGCTGCATGTATATATTGTAAGCCGTAGTGAAATTGTATATGATGATGCTATCGGCCGAGTTGGCCGTGTGGTCAGGGGCGCGCAGCTGTGAGCTTTTATCCGGGAGATAGTGGGTTCGTACCCCACTGTCGGCAGTCCTGAATATGGTTTCCCGTGGTTTTCCATTTCACACCAGGCAAATGTTGGGGCTGTACCTTAATTAGGGCCACCCAAGACAGCTTCCTTCGCACTACTAGCCCTTTCCTATCCCATCGTCGCCATAGGACCTCTCTGTGTCGATGCGACGTAAAGAAAATTTTAAAAAATGATGCTGAATTTAGAATGTTAAACTAGCAGTATTTCTTGTAATATTCTCTTTCCATTGAATTGCTTTGTTGTACTGTTATTGTTGGTGTAGTTGCTGGGTAATTATTTTAAAACTTTTCTTTATTATGAAATGAAATGTCGTATGGTTTTTAGTGCCGGGATATCGCAGGACGGGTTCGGCCCGCCAGGTGCAGGTCTTTCTATTTGACTCCCGTAAGCGACCTGCGCGTCGTCATGAGGATGAAATGATGATGAAGACAACACATACACCCAGCCCCCGTGCCATTGGAATCAACCAATTAAGGTTAAAATCCTCGACCCGGCCGGGAATCGAACCTGGGACCCTCTGAACCGAAGGCCAGTACGCTGACCGTTCAGCCAACGAGTCGGACTTCTTTATTATGACACTATTGTTTGTAACCGTAACCACCGGGATATTTCACAATTGTGACGTATGTGTTAATAATACTTATCTGTGTCGGTGAGACGTTAAGCAAAGTTGGAAAAATTGGAAGAAGGAATAAGTCCCTAATAACATTACACTGACTGACTCGTGGCCGTGATCGTTAAGGCTTGAAGTCTACATGGTTTGTCATTGTGGTTAGCCGGTTCAAGTCCCCATTGGTGGAAAAATTCACCATCACAATATTGTACGGCAGGGTAGGAGAGATGGTCGTATACAATTTCTTATCACTAAATTGCGTGCCAGAAACCTGGAATTACTTCCAAACCTTTCAGCAGTGTTCATATGGAGTAACAGCGTATGACGCTCTTGATGTTGATTCGTCCATCGGATGGAGACGTTAAGCCTTGGTGCTATCCACATCAGTAGACTTATGTGCCAGCACCGAGTTTCAGCCTCTCCCTACCTCATTATCATCATATCACATCCAGAGGCGCAGGTCACCCATAGATGTCAAATAGAAAGGCCTGCACCAGGCGAGCCGAGCAGATCCTCGGATACTCCCGTCACTAAAAGCCATACGATAAATAAGTTGAAGTGTTCTTTGTCTCCTCTGTTGCCACGCTTTGCTAGATGGCATTACTACATACAGTATGTATTTCTAAGAAGTCACCTCACAATTTCTGATTGACCACAGGGTTCTTCAGTCGGTATGGAAGCCTAATAATTAGAACTATACACACCATTACATAGAATAGCATGAATCAAACATACTGCAAATTGCACAGATCAGAATCTGTAAAATACCGTGGTAGAGGTGGTGATTTATGATTATTTCGATATATACTATGACATTCTCTAACGTCAACAATTATCCTGTCAATGACTGGTAAGAAAGTTTGCTAGAAAATAAAAAGGAAATTTTGTTCACACAGCCCAACTGATTTCTGACATGTCACCGAAGAAGGGAAGTGAAAAATCTTCCCATGGCATCGCAAAGCTTTCGTCGATATT
Source organism: Anabrus simplex (assembly GCF_040414725.1). NCBI lineage: Eukaryota > Metazoa > Arthropoda > Insecta > Orthoptera > Tettigoniidae > Anabrus > Anabrus simplex. The sequence continues at coordinate 231,566,355 of NC_090267.1, read as the reverse complement.
TGAAAGGAACAGGAATTTAACAAGGGACATAAGATAGGAGCCTTGCACAAGTAAGTAAACATAATCATAGACTGATGGTCGCCCCCATCATGTCCCGCAATTTGTTTGGTGGTAGGATTCTATATATCATTCCTTTCCCAAGCCAATATTCGTGCACCAGTTTATTAAAAAAGAATTATTCTAGGATATGTATTTTAAAACTCTGCTGTATTACTCATGTGTGAAAGATTGCATTATGTTGGAGCATGTGCAACTGGCAGAAAGCCACTATCTTACAAGACTAAAATTTGCTCCATCATTCATATATTCGCCCTGGTCTCCATAAATAGTCTGGAATGGATGGTAATGAGGCTGATGATACAGGATTTCGGGGCCACCGAAACTTGTCCTTGATTAAATCGATGTCTAGACACCCTGCTTCGCTGTACCGGTCCTGAGTGTGGTTTGCATTTTAAGCATTATGGAGCCATTTTTATTTTGAGTTGTGGATTGCATAGCAACGAAGAAGAGCACTTCTCGTTGATAACTCGCTTGATGCAACGCCTTTTGGAGAAAAGGGTCCTGTTTGTAGAGTTAAACTTTTCAATACCGGATATCTTTGGAGATTTACAAAATGTCCATGCTTAAGAAAAACTGAAACAGATTTATACTTGGGCTCATGAAAGTTGGATTCTGACATTCGAGCGGCGAAAGCAGTAGATACGAAATGCGGTGAGTTGTCATACAGTAGTTACTTCCGCCTGCAACATATCATCCTTTGATACAGGCTGAGTGTTAAATAAAACATGTAAGCCTAATGGAATTCAATAAACTTTGACCCTTCCTGAACTCGTGCTAATAATTTCAGCATTTAAAACAGAACACGTCATTGCCATTAAATATGAGATATCATAATCAATAAAAACAATCATAAACTGCTTATAATTATATCTACAAATACATAACAGATAAAAAATTGCAGCCAGGACAGATCTTATAACCATCGGCCAGTCATAAGGAGGTTATCTTATAATACATAATACAATACTACCGACATTGATATTTATATGACTTAATACTAATTGTTAATTATACACGTCCAGAAAAAATTGGAAAATTGTAAACTTGTCACTCATTAAATACGAAAAGTAAGCTAACAACAAAAATAACAATCGGAAAACAAACACGTAAAGCAATAAAAATATCAGAGTACCACTGAATATCACAAAAGCACGTGGCAATAGCATCCCTAAACTGTCATCGTTGCAATCATTGCCATGGAAACATACCATTTCAGATCAGCGTTAGTCAAGTCATATTCTAAATGTCACATCCAGCTCTCGTGGTTCTTAGTATACAGACACAGTGGTGGTGGTGGTGATTATCGTTTTAAGAGGAAGTACAACTAGGCAACTATCCTCTATTAACACTAATCAGAGAGATAAAATGGAAGGGATCCGACACTTCGAAAAATGAAGGTATCGGCCAAAGAAAGAAAAGGGCCACGAATGCTCTAGTACCGTCAGGGTCGGAAAAAACAAGAGTTGACCAAGAGAGGCTAGATAGGATAGGTGATAGTGAGGGTAAGTGGAAGCAATGCCATGACTCAGTTGAGGGCCCCGTTGTCGCCAACCCACGCTCCCGAATTAAGAGCTCCTAGGACCCCTTTCAGTCGCCTCTTACGACAGGCAGCGGATACCGTGCGTGTTATTCTACTACCCCCACCCACAGGAGGACATACAGATACATTTTCTACATGAACATTCACAGCTGTAGCCCAAGAACAACCATGATATCTGCAGTAACATAACGAAAGCTCTGGAATTTATCTTGAATTCTTGAGACAACATAGAGCTAGAGTGATATAATAATAATAATAATAATAATAATAATAATAATAATAATAATAATAATAATAATAATAATAATAATAATAATAACCGCCTTTGTGACACTGCCGCTTCCTTCCCTCATCCTTGTCTATCCCTTCCGATCTTCCCACCCCACACAAGGCCACTTGGGCAAGGTACTGGTCCTCCTGCACAGTTGTATCCCCGATCCCAAGTCTCACGCTCCAGTACACTGCCGCTGACACGGTAAAGGTGGGATCCCTCGATGAGTCTGAGGGAAAAACCTACCTTGAACGGAAAATGGATTAAGAAATAATAATAATAATAATAATAATAATAATAATAATAATAATAATAATAATAATAATAACGAGCAAGTGGCTGCCCAGTTTGGATCACGTAGCTATCAGCTTGCATTTGCGACATAGTGGGGTTCGAAGACCACTGTTGGCAGCTCTGAAAATGGTTTTCCGTTGTTTCCCGTTTTCACACCAGGTAAATGCCGGGATTTTACCTGAATTAAGGTCACGGTCGCTTCCTTCCCGATCCTGACCCTTTCCTACTCCATCGCCGCCATAAGACGTAATTGTATCGGTGCGACGTAAAGCAAACTGTAGAGTAATAATAACAGCAGAGATATATTCCTCTAGTCTTAACCCTCAACTGTTATCATGTATTTCTCTAACGTACTGTAGCTGGTATTATCGTGTTTGTCAGATCGCGGATACTTACTACACTATTAAAGAATGCTTTATTAAAAATGATTTTTTAAAAATTAATTCCTTAAAAAATAAATTTTCAATCACGCCACGTCGAAATTTTAAAGAAAACATTACATATCTTCTTCTTCCTCTTCTTCTTCATCTTCTTGGTTTTTCCCTCGGACACAGCGAGGGATCCCACCTCTTCTGCCTCAAGGGCAGTGTCCTGAAGCGTGAGGCTTGGAGTCGGGGATACAACTGGGGAGAATGACCAGTACTTGGTCCAGGTGGCTTCACCTACTGTGCTAAACAGGGGTCTTGTGGGGGATGGGAAGATCGGAAGGGAGGGACAAGGATGCAGGAAGGTAGCGGCCGTGGCCTTACGTTAGGTAAGGCAAGGAAAGGAACGTTAAAGACGACACAAACACTCAGTCCCCAGGCCAGGGATATTAATCATTACAATTAAAACCCCTGACCCGGCAGGGAATCGAACCCGGGGCAGCCCGGTGACGGGCGGACGCGTTGCCCCCTACACTGCGGAGCCGGATAGAAGTTACGTTACTCTCGCGATATTACGGAAATGCAGGCTAACACTTCTTACTAGCCAAATTAATTTGCATCCCAACCTATTACTGCCTAAAGATCTGGGCTGTACTTATCCCAGGATTCAGTACTATTATTTTTTTTTGCTTCAATTCAGTAAAATCCCAAAAGGACAGGGGATGGCCATAGAAAAGTCTGGCAGCTGTTTCGTATGATGCCTGTTGAGTGTTAAAAGTCTGAAGACTTATAAAGGCCCACCACCGCCTTCAGGGACGGAATGAAGACTTGTGCATTCGCAAAATAGTGGGTTCGAATCCCACTGTCGGCAGCCCTGAGGATAGTTTTCCGTGGTTACCCATTTTCACACCAGGCAAATGGTGAGACTGTACGTTAATTAAGATCATGGCCACTACCTTCCCAGTCCTAGCCCTTTCCCATCCTTGCGTCGCCGAAAACCTTCGATGCGTTAGTGCGACGCTAAACCACTAACAACAAAATATAACAATAGAAAATAAAAATAGGAAAAGACTTGTGTAGTTGTTGTTTTCAACTATGAGACAGCAGAGGTTAAATTCTTCGAATATTTTGCCTATACACAAGGAGGCGTATGGTACGGAGATTAAGTCAGATGAACTCGTATCAAGACATGATTGAACAAAGTGAGCATTCCTTCGGAAAATGTATTTGTAAAGCAAGTTATATTGATATGTTTACTTTTCGACTGTTGTGTCTCCATGAGACTATTCCTTTAGTGCATACCGAGCTTGATAGCTGCAGTCGCTTAAGTGCGGCCAGTATACAGTATTCGGGAGATAGTGGGTTCGAACCCCACTGTCGGCAGCCCTGAAGATGGTTTTCCGTGGTTTCCCATTTTCACACCAGCAAATGCTGGGGCTGTACCTTAATTAAGGCCACGGCCGCTTCCCTCCCAGTCCTGGACCTTTGCAATCCCATCGTCGCCATAATACATATCTGTGTCGGTGCGACGTAAAAAAAAAAAAAAAAAAAAAAAAAAAAAAAAAAAAAAAAAAAAAACCTTTAATGCACAGAAACACTTTAATATTTATACCTACTGTTTTTCTTGTACTCTGAATTGGAATGTTCTTCTCAAGTTTATATAACGAAAGGCGAAATATCTTCGGAAAATGAATTTGGAACCAAGTTATAATGTTTTATTTCCTTCTTCTTTCTTAATCAGTTTACCTTCCAGGGTTGGTTTTTCCCTCGGACTCAGCGAGGGATTCCACCTCTACCGCCTCAATGGCAGTGTCCTAGAGCGTGAGACATTGGGTCGGGGGTACAACTGGGGAGGATGACCACTACCTCACCTAGGCGGCCTCACCTGCTATGCTGAACAGGGGCCTTGGTGGGGGATGGGAAGATTGGAAGGGATAGACAAGGAAGAGGGAAGGAAGCGGCCGTGGCCTTAAGTTAGGTACCATCGCGGCATTTGTCTGGAGGAGAAGTGGAAAACCACGGAAAACCACTTCCAGGATGGCTGAGGTGGAAATCGAACCCAGCTGTACTCAGTTGACCTCCCGAGGCTGGGTGGACCCCGTTCCAGCGTTTGTACCACTTTTCAAATTTCGTTGCAGAGGCGGGAATCGAACCCGGGCCTCCGGCGGTGGCAGCTAATCACACTAACCACTACACCACTGAGGCGGCTTCCCCTTTTCAAAACCAGGCACATATTGAGATAGCTTAATTAAGGCCTCGAGTGCTACCTTCCTTATCCTTACCCTTCACATCCTTGTGTCGTTGAAAATCTTCTATGAGTTCGTGTGAAGTTAAACCACTAGAATAAATGAATAAATGTTTAAATAGTATCCACTTGTTTAGCGCATGGCCTTTAGTGCCGAGAGTGTCCCCTTCAGTTTGCCAGTTCTGTTGCTGCTTTTCCCGTAACCTCCCATGGGGGTGAGCTACATGTACCATCGTGTCAGGATGTTATCTGCGGGTGTATATTGTACGGGCTAGGAATTTGTCCTGTCCCCTCTCCTTTTTAATAACTACTCTGAGACTGTCGAGGATGTTAACCTAGGGATTAACATAAATGTCAATCCCTTTAATAAGATCCGCTTTGCTGATGACACCGTTGTGTTAATCAGTAACATTGTTGAGCTTAAAATTTTAATTAATAACATTGTAAGGGTCAGTGCAGCATTTGGTCTGTTCATAAATATTGGCAAGACCAAGCTGAATGCCTTTTCGAAACGAACTTAGCAGAGCTCCCTGCACATCAACAACACAATTATTCACTTAGTGTCATCCTTCAAATATCTGCAGTGACTGAGCATTGCGATCCCAAGGATGGCATCTTATCCAGGATTGGGCAAGCCAAACATTTGTTCAACAGTATGAGGGAGATTTCAACCTTCAGCTCCGAGTTCGGATGTTGCGATGTTATGTTTTCCCTGCCCTTCTGAAGACTAGACGTTCAGCGCTTTGCTGGAGAGCCGGATTGAAGCTTTAGAAATGTACTTGTACAGAAGAATGCATCGAATATCCTAGGTAGAAAGGAAGACCAATGGTGAAGTCCTCAACTTGTTAAATAAGAAAAAAGAGCTTCTAACATCCATCGAGGAACGGAAGCTCAGGTGCATCATGATAGGGAACGATATAAACTTCTCCAACTCATCATCGAGGGGAAAACTGTAGGAAAACGATCTGTGGACAGACGGAGGAATTCCTGACCTGCGCCGCTGGTATGGACGAACTTCCATTGAAATATTTCAAGCCGCTGTTTCACGAGTTATCATAATCGTCAACCTTCGTAGGGAGATGGCGTTCTAAGAAGAGGAAGAAGAAGAAGAAGAAGGAGGAATGACAACGTACCATCCCGGCATTTGCCTAGAACTGAAATGGGAAACCAAGGGAAAATATTCGACCCCACCTGTCTCCCGACTCATCGCCGCAACGCACTGGGCTAACCTGTTCGGTTACCTGCATTTGCACACCCCTAGTACAGTATCAGTAAAATTCTAATCGTTGTGAGGTTATGGTGACGCTTAGTCATCGTAAACAAGGAAACTGTTCCTGTGAGAACTCTGTAGCTCCATTCCTTCGAGGCTCCTGCGCAGACTGTTTCGACAACTATGCAGTTGTCAGCACTGAACCAGGAAAACGCTCAGCATTCATTCTCGGAAGCGACGCACTCAACTGTCTGCCAGGAACTATGATATGACAGCGAATGTGTTTCATTTTGCTACGAAGACAAAATGTGATTATGGTGATGGTCAGGTGCCATCCCATTGGTGAACGAAAATAGGAGTGAGTTCAGGTACCTGGTAAAATAATAATAATAATAATAATAATAATAATAATAATAATAATAATAATAATAATAATAATAATAATAATAATAATAATAATAAGAAGAAGAAGAAGAAGAATTGTTATCCCTTTCTGTGTCCAGTCTGCAAACCTCTGTGAATCAACTCCTTGATTCTCTATTTACAAGTACTTCTTTGCCCTCTTATGATTAAAAACTGAGTCTAACCATTGTAGCCTTGGCTTCCCCTACTTCTCTTGCCCTCCACGGCCAAGTCCATTATTCTCCTAGGAAACCTCCTCCATTCGCTTCAACTGACCCCACCACCGAAGCTGGTTTGTACGTACAGCTTCATCCATGGAGTTCACTTTAAAATTAGTATTTCTCCTCTCATGACGCCGAGCTGTAGCTCAGCCACTAGAGCACTGACGCACTGAGCTCAACTTGTAAGGTTCGATCTTGGCTCAGTCCGGTGGTATCTGAAGGTGCCTTGTGTCGGTAGGTTTACTGGCACGTAAAAGAACTCCTGTGGGCGTCTCCAAAAACCGTAAGAAATGTAGTTAGTGGGACGTAAACTCAATAATATTAATATTATTCTCATTACAAGTACTTACCCTCCTGCTATTATTCTCACCTGTTTGCACCAGCAATCATTTTTCTACCTTCATGTCTGTTATCCAACTTATGAATAATATATCCTGAGTCCACATAGAATTCACTCCCGAACAGCGAAGTCGATCTGAAAAACTGATGTAACGATAATTTAGTGGATAAATTCAGTTCTTTCTCATAGAAGACCGTTGGAAGCAACTGCGAGCTCACTGCATTAGCTATGTTACAACTTATACACATGATATAGGGCCTAGGCTTTTTGGGCTTATGCCTTGTCAAGAAAGTAAGGTTTCGCAGAGAACTTTGTTCTGCGTCTTCAAAAGAAAATCTCGACTGTTCACGAGGAAGACTTCTCCAAGAATGAAAGTTTGAAATTAGACGTTAGTAATAGAAGCGTAAGTGGTATGTTCATTCGTCACCAGATGGCTCACCGTACGCGGTATAGCGCTAGCATACGAAGCGGAAGCTGACGGCACCATCAGAATCAGTCTGAGAGGGGGTCACATAACAGGCGTACACACATTATGAAAGTATGACACTGATACAAGCATGGATTTTTTTTTTCTATTTGCTTTACGTCGCACCGACACAGATATGTCTTATGGTGACGATGGGGTAGGGAAGGCCTAGGAATTGGAAGGAAGCGGCCGTGGCCTTAATTAAGGTACAGCCCCGGCATTTACCTGGTGTGAAAATGGGAAACCAAGGAAAACCATCTTCAGGGCTGCCGACAGTGGGGCTCGAACCCACTATCTCCCGATTACTGGATACTGGCCGCACTTAAGCGACTGCAGCTATCGAGCTCGGTGCGTATGGAATAAAACATCTGTTGATGTGGAACGTACGAAGTTAGAAAACACCGAAACGAAATAACAGTAGTGAAGGGACAGGTAAAGCCTTAATGGCTGAACACCACGTATTACTCAATTTATAGCCAGTGTCCCTGTCGAAACTGTCAGGATTTCTACGTATCTCCACAGCTTCCCGTATAATCCTGGACCTGTAGTGTGTAGTGTGGGTAAGAGCTCGAGCATCTTGGAACACGACATCATGACCCGACGATAGGACGTGCTCAGCTATTGCAGATTTGTCTGGCAGGTTGAGACGAATATTAAGTTCATGTTCCTTGATACGGGTACCAATAGACCAGCATGTTTGGCCAATGTATACCTTGCCGCAAGTACAGGGAATTTGTTATACCCCAGGACATTTTGTTACACCTTGATTCAGTTTCACTTGCTATACTACCATCCTGGAAGAACACACATCCTAAATACTTGAAATGATCTACCTGTTCCCGTTTCGTATTCCCGATCTGTCATTCAATCCCCTTAGGTTTCTTTCCAAGTGACATCACTTAACTCTTGGAAATTCTAATTTTCATATCCTCTTTTCAAGCAGCCAGATATTACAGTACGGTACATTGCAGGCAGGAGCAGCTCCACGCACAACCAATGCCGCCACACGTGGCACTGCTCTGACTGTGGCGCCGAATCTAAGGTCGCAACAAGGTTTATTTCCGAAAGGATTTTCTGTTCTTACCTCAGGCTATCAATATTTTATGTATATATTCTACAAGTTACTTTACGTCGTCCCGACATATATAGGTCATATGACGACGATGGGATAGGAAAGGGCTAGGAGTCGGAAGGAAGCGGCTGTGGCCTTAACTAAGATACATTCTCAGCATTTTCCTGGTGTGAAAATGGGAAACCACGGAAAAACGTTTTCAGGGCTGCCGACAGTGGGGTTCGAGCCTACTATTTCCCGCATCCAAGCTCAAAGCTGCGCGCCCATAACGCCACGGCAAAGTCGCTCTGTACAAATCAAGAACATTTAACTTTGAACTTGGATATTACGCTACTACTACTACTAACTTAGACTATATTTCCATGTCGGTTGGCGCAACGGTGCTACATCGCTGGGATTTTAACATGGATATGTTTTTGGAGTGGGGGTCTGTCTGGTATTAGCGCCATCAGTTTCCCGATACTAACACCCACGGTATCCCCTACCTGTTGAGAGGAGGGTAAAAGAGGCCCCAGGGGCTTTTTAACACTGGAGTGGTCGCAATAGGTCTATGAGACCCGGGCGGACATACTTATTTGTGTTCCTGTTGTTGGAATGCACCGAGCGCTTCCCGATCCCTGGTAGCTTCTTGGCTCCCGACCTTCAACCGAACACAGTAGCCCGCTCTCAGTTGCCTTGGAAACTTTTCGCGTACAGGCTGTTCAGGGTCTCGCAGACCCGGTGCGACTGTTAACGTTGGTCTTTTTTTTGTCAAACTTCGCATTGTTAGTTTAGTACACTTTTTCTTCCGTGTAACAATGGATGAAGCTAACTCTGCCTGGATTCGTTCCATGTTGGAGGAATCTGAAGATAAAGAAGCTCTTAGTCATTTCTGCCCGACAAACAAAGAGGAGAACTTCCTTCATCTGCCCTGAGGGCCAAAATTTCATTTGCGGAGAACATGGACAATTTGTCTGCAGAATGTGCATAGAAATTGATTAAAGTGATGTTTCCATGTACCTATATGTGTTTCTAAAACTAATTTGATTTTAATGTTATGAATTGTGATACATAATTCACACATACCTAAAAAAATCCATATTTTTGTACCAATACTTCAAGTGTGAAATTCTCAAAATATATGTTTTATTAAGACTGTGTAGAAAATAGATGAAAGTGTTGCTTTATGCATGTAGATGCAGGAAAAAGTGAAAAAAATGATGTGAAATACATTTTACTGTTACCATGTTTTATCTTGCACAAGTTAACAGAAAACAATCAGTTTTTCAGTGTAATTATTAAAATACATTTTTGGTTAAGAAACGGGATAGGTAAATATCGTAGTCATGTAAACTGCATTAAAATAAACGAAATAATGTCCTACAATACTGTAATTGGAAATAAAGTATAAACATCTAATGGTAAAACTCTGAGAAAAAATGGGTCTGAGAGACCCGGTGCGACCATTAACATTGACAAAACCCATGCGACCACTCCAGGGTTAACTTCGGAGCGTGGGTTGGCAACCACAGAGCCTTAACTAAGTCCTGGGATTGCTTCCACTTACTTGTGCCAGGCTTCTCACTATCCTCTGTCCTATCCGACCTCCCTTTTCTTCTCCGACCCCGACGGTATTAGAACATTCGAGACCTAGAGAGTCTTTCCTATTCGCGCCCTTCGTGGCCTCTTTCTTTGGCCAAGTGTCGGCCACCTCTCTCTGATTAGTGTTAATAGAGGTTGGTTGCTCAGTTGTACTTCCTCTTAAAACAATAATCACCACCACCAAGACCAGTATCCTCTCCTAACATTAATGACAGGATACAATGGAGGTGGTCCGACACTTCGAAGAATGAAAGTATCTCAAAAGTAAGGGAAGGGTCACGAAAGGCATGAAAATGGAAGATTCCTTAAATCTCCCAAACTTAATCTCAGGCTCGAAAGAGACCATGCGTTGACCAAGGGAGATCGGACAGAAGATATGACAGGGTCTGTGACAAGTAAGTTGAAGCAAGGGGGACTAGATAGGTGTCCCGAGGTCGCAAACCTATGCTCCAGAAATAGGAGCTCCTGGAAGATGTGGCGTTACTTTCCCCTGCGATTTAGGAGAATTGGTTCCTATCCTCATTTTTGCTGTCCTGGCCTCTTTTATCACGGCCTGTGATTGCTGATAGACATTTTTCGTGGTCTCTGTATACCGTATTTGTTATGAACTGGGGTTAGGAGAGCGAAGGAAGCGGCTATCGCATGTACAGTAATTATGTTCGGGCACTACAGTATCCTGTCATTCCTCTGAAGTGAAGTGCTAAACTATAGATAGCTACTTCAATAATGAGCCGAATTTTTACCCATTTCTCTTCTTGTAAGGATGGAAAAGAATCTCAGGAAATTTACCAGATATATTTGCACTTCCAACATCGATGTTTTATAAAAACAGGGCACTGTTATATATAGTTATAGCTGACAAATATTCTTGTTATCACAGGGTGTTCAGCTTTCTCTTTACGACAGAGCAGAGCGTCAGGAAGTCTTGAGGAATTTAACTTACCTAATCGCTACATGACGTAAGACGTGTACAGTCAGGCGACAAGAGTGACGTCATGGAGAACACCTGCTCATTAGGATACCAGACCTTCACAGATCTGGTAACAAGTGTTTTATTAGCAGAGTCCCACCAAGGATTTTATTTTATCAGCGGTTAGGAGAGGAGAAGAGAGAGAGAGGGGGGGGGGGGGGGCGTGGATGGTGGATTCCAAATCGTTTGGAATGAAATGTTACCTGTTTGGAATGCTCACTTGAAAAATCTAGTGGCATCCGTCCTTTAACCCCTTGTCAGGATTCAGAATGAAGCAGAGTGGCTTCAAGGATCCTAAGAATAACTGTTTACACGCAAAGACGGAAGTAAAATTCTTAAAACAAATTTTCAAAAAGACATTCCAGTATTCATCTTTTTTGATAGAAATGAGTCTGAATTCTTGTTTTTTTTTGGGTCATCAGTGTATAGAATGCTTTGTTGCTACTCACATGACACACTTTCCTCCTATACCTACGTAACTACTGCATCTACTCGAATGTGTGTGTCATATTCATGCCTTTGTCTACCGCTATTGTTCTTCCCACAAAAACGAATTGAACAAGTCTTCACTATCTCCTCAGTCGTAATCCAATCACCGGGCGAGTTGGCCGTGCGGTTAGGGCGTGTAGCTCTGAGCTTGCGTCTGGGAGATAGTGGGTTCGAGCACCACTGCCAGCAGCCCTGAAGATGGTTTATCGTGGTTTCCCATTTTCACACCATGCAAATGCTGGATCTATACCTTAATTAAGGCTTCTTTCTCACTCCTAAGTCTTTCCTATCCGATCGTCGCCATAAGAACTATCTGTGTCGATGCGACGTAAAACAAATTGTAAAAAAAACAAAATCCGATCTAACCATCTCACCTTCAGAATTCTTTTGTAACACCACATTTCAAAAACTCTACTTTCTTTCGTCACTAGTCATTCTCCATGTTTAACTTCCATACACTACCAGTCTCCATTACTAAAGTCTTGTGAAACATCTTTTATGCATATCTGTGTCTGAAGTGAGCAAATTTCTTTATAAAGAAGGCTTTCCTTGCTTGTGCTAGTCTGAATTTTAGGTCCTCCTTACTTCTGCTATCATTAGTTTATACTACAAACGAATCAAAAATATTCATCTGCCCCCTTTAAGACTTCATTTCCTAATCTAATATTTCCTGTATCACCTGACTTCGACTGCATCCAATTACTCTTGTTTTGAACTTATTTTCATATTGTACTCTTTCTGCACGGCTGTGACCATGTCTATGAACAAGTTAACCAGAAATTCTACAGGCTCAAATAAAATAAAAATAGCATCGGCAAATATCATTGTTTTGGTTACCTCTCCTTGAACTATGATCCTTTGTCCAAATTCATTTTTGATTAATTTTTAGGCCTACCACCTGTTCTATATTAACATGTGGAAATAAGCCTGGATATACTGCAACCCTCAGTCCTTTCTGGATAGCCGTTACATAGTGTGTTTTGCTTGAATACCTACGATTTACTACATAAAATACGAACCATGTCAGAGGAGTTAATGAGATGAAATTAATGACGTGATATATTATGATAGCAGAATGGGTGAGGTTGAACTCCGGTACATAGCCTATTCCTGTAGAGTAGCACCAAGGGATCTGCTCAAGGCTTAAAGTCTCCATCCGACGGACAAATCACCATCAACAGCGTCATATTCCCTCACTCCATATGAGCACTGCGGAGAGGTTTGGAAGTGAATCCAGCTTACTCTGCCGGCCAGTATTCTGATGGTGAACGGTTATGTGAACGAATTGGATCCACGAGATGTCACTGTAATATTTGTTCCAATGGAAGATAATAATTGCTTTTACTCATATAAAGTGTAAAACCTGCGGTAAATTAAGAAATACCGCCGTTACTAGAGAAATATGTATACGTACTTACGGGCTGTAGACAGGACTCCTTTATCTTGCATTCCGCTGCTCTTTTGTTTCTTTCTTGAGGCCCAGGGCTAGCACCGACGAATGGGAATGCTATGTCTGTGAATTCTCAATATCTTTGTCCACATGACTAGCGCGGGCAGTTCAAGCACCAAATAGTAAAATCCCTGGACCAATAAATATTATTACTTTTTTGTTAAAAGGAAAATAGCACGATCCCTGGACAAATAAATATATCACTTAATGAATGACTTAGGGCAAAAATCGAATGAACAACATGAAGAAAACTACACCTAATTAATTCAAACAACTTCAGTGAGCAGAGACATCACACACGAAAGTGTTAGACAAACAAAACACATACGGAAGCGCTGCGACGTAGCAGAAAAAATAGTTGTAAAGTAGTAAAGTATGTTCTCCACAAGTAAAATATTTCGTACTATTTTTTAATTTACCGAAGATTTTACACTTTATTTGAGTAAAAGCAATGATTATCTTCCATTTAGGACAAATATTACAGTGACATTTCATAGATCCAATTCGTTCACATAACCATGGTGAGCATTTTTTCGACCAAGGGGACTCGAACAGGCTAACCACGGTGTCAGACCGTAGTCTATAGACTGGACGCCTTAACGATCATAGCCACAAGGTGGGTTACTTTTATGCTACATGTATCATAGTTATATTTTTAAACCTGTGTGCAGTATCTTTTCTCTCAATATTTTCAGATAAGTTAGTACGGATCGTTATGTCCTTAATTATGGTACAGTAAGAAAAAATCCTTTGAATACAATACATTTCTGAATTCAAATTGACTTATACACAGAGAAAACAAACAAAACAAACAAACCCCATGGCGTGCATTGGTGGATCTTGACCTGCCAAGCGTCTACTGCTCAACCCGAAGGTCTGCAGATTGTGAGGTGAGGCGTAGCCAGCGCGACGAATGATATCGGCCGTCTCTTGACTTTGTAGACTGCAGCTGCTGTAGCACCGACAAATATCCCCTCAAATGTAATCACTAATCATATAGGTTGGGTAGATCTCAAATGAGTTCTCAGATCCAGGTAAAACTCCCTGACATGACCGGAAATCGCACCCAGACCTCCGGATAAGAGTCAGGCACGCTTCCCCTACACTACGGGACTAGCAGAAAAATCAATAAACACTGTATAATATTTACTATCTATTCAATGCAAATTTTTAGTCCGGTGGTATTTGAAGGTGCTTAAATACGTCAGCCTCGTGTCGATAGATTTATTGGCATGTAAAATAACTCCTGCGGGACAAAATTCCGGCATCTCCAAAAACCTTAAAAATAGTGGGACGAAGTTGATTTCCGTGGTTTTTCACTTCTCCTGCAGGCAAATGCCGGGATGGTACCTAACTTTAGGCCACGGCCGCTTCCTTCCCAATTCCTTGTCTATCCCATCCAATCTTCCCATCCCTCCCACAAGGCCCCTGTTCAGCATGGCAAGTGAGGCCGCCTAGGTGAGGTACTGGTCCTCCTCCCCATTTTTATCCCGCAATCCAAAGACTCACGCTCCAGGATACTGCCCTTGAGGTGGTAGATGTGAGATCCCTCGCTGAGTCTGAGGGAAAAAATCAACCCTGGGCGTTAAACGGATAAAGAAAGAAGGAAAGAAAGAAAAAAAGAAAGAAAGAAGGAAAGCACAGTATAGACGTACACAGAAAAATCAAACAAACAAAATGAACAGCCCTAGTAAGCCTTAGCATGCTAAGCGACCGTAGCACGAAAATTGCACGAAAATGTATGCATTATGTAGAGAGATCGGTTTATATCTAGACTGTCCCATTAAATGACTCTTTTTGCTATTTGTTTTACGTCGCACCTTTACAGACATGGGCTACGATGCAACAGAAAAGGGTTAGGACTTGGAATGGAGCAGGCGTGTCGTTAATTAAGGTACATTCCCCTGGTGTGAAATGGGTGGAAAACCATCTTCAGGGCTGCCGACAGTGGGGTCGAGCCTGCTGTCTCCCGAATACAAGCTGGCAGCTACGTGACTCACACGGCGTAGCCAACTCGCTGGCTTAACGGCAATGTTCACGCTGCGAAAATAAAATCTAGTAACGTATTGCAGGTTGTATAGTTAGCCTGTAAAGCAGAAAACCTGTCGTCACAAGATCGTGAGTACATTTTTGGGACGCTCTCTATCAAGACACTGGTGACAAAAAAAACCAAACCTAACCCCATGGCGCAACAGCCCCGAAGGACCATGGCCTACCAAGCGACCACTGCTCAGCCCGAAGGTCTGCAGATTATAAGGTATCGTGTGGTCAGCACGACGAATTCTCTCGGCCGTTATTCATGGCTTTCTAGACCACGGCCGCCATTTCACCGTCAGATAGCTCCTCGATATTGTAATCACGTAGGGTGAGTGAACCTCAAACCAGCCTTCAGGTCCAGGTAAAAATCCTTGGTCTGGCCGGGAGTCGAACCCGGGGCCTCCGGGTAAGAGGTAGGCACGATACAGTGTTTTTTCACAAGTTGTTTTACATCGCACCGATACAGACAGGTATTATGGCAACGATGGGAGAGATAAGGGCTAGGAGTGGAAAGGAATCGGCCGTGTGTGAAAATTGGAAACCAGGGCTTACGACAGTGGGGTTCGAACCCAATATCTCCCGAATACTGGATACTGGCCACACTTAAGCGACTGCAGCTATCGAGATCGGTACGAGGCAGTGTTGACAATGCAGAAATATATTTGCAGCTATTTTAGAAGTTAATTTATTTTGAAAGTTTAAATACTGAAAATCAGTCTTCTTACAAGTGTGTGTGTGTGTGTGTGAGAGAGAGAGAGAGAGAGTGAGAGAGAGAGTGAGAGAGAGAGAGAGAGAGAGACTCTCGCACTGTTCCTGTGTATTTCGAGTGTGTGGGAGATGCTCTGACTGTGCTTGCGTATAGCGGAATGTGTTTACCCACCCATGGACAGACCACAGTGAATGTTGCTTGACTCTGAGTGCGGTTGACAGCTTGGTACCCTTTCAGTGTAACAGTGTTGTTGTGATATAGGGGCGTTCTCACCGTACCCCACTGTATGTGAGATTAGGAGTTGTGTGGTTAAGAATTAATTTTCGTTTTTGGTATTGGATTTATATTGCACCGAATCATGGGGATGATGGATAGGACGGGGATAGGACTGGGAAGAAAGGGATCGTGGCCTTAATTAAGGTACAGTGAGTGCATTTGCCTAGTGTGAACCACGAAAAACCATTTTCAGCGCTGACGATTGTGGGGTTCGAATTCACCACCTCTCGAATGCAAGCTAACAGCTACAAGGTCCGAATCGCACAGCCAACTCGCTTGGTGGCTGGCATTCACGTGAACCACGGTTGCGACAAGAGACTAGTGTGAAAACAAAGTTGCTTAATGTTTTCTTTGAGAATGACGTTAATTGTTAGTATTAGCATCGTTATAGTTCGGAGATGTTACACTTTGTCGTCACTCGTGTGCATTATATAGTTCATGAGTACAAAACATAAATCTCCTTGTCATGTGATGCATAGTAAGAGGCGAGAAGCCGGCATAAATTACCCTTGAGTGGCAATTGGCATGTTTATTGTTGAACAAGTAGAACAGTCGTGCGTCATTCAAGATCCGTTACTCTCCATAGTACGTTGTGACAGTTCCTTGCTCATTAAGCAGCCAACATCCCAACCTGAACATTTTAGATCATTCACCCCACTTACCGAATCATTACAAGACTCATCAATTTAAGTCGAGGATGGATTGTAACTTCTTATTACTATTTCATGACGTTTTCCCCATTATTTGCGGCCGGCACTAATATTAATTAAGTCTTCCTGGCGCGAACTCTACTTGGAGGGATGTATTCATTATGGCGTGATTCTGTGGTGGTTAGTAGTGTATGTTGTGTGTAAATGAAGACGTGTCTTACTAACACCCAGCTCTCGAGCTAGATGAATTAAACAATTAAAATCAGCAGCCCGGAACGGAATCGAACCCCGACCCCGCTGAACTGAAGGCTGCTACACTGACCATTTAGCCAAGAAGCTGTACTCAGGGGAAGGGGGGGAAATGTGCCGAACAACATCATTTTAATCAATGAAATATACATTGCTTTTCGTGGGGAAGGACAAAAGGAAGCGACCTTAATTAAGGTACAATCCCAGCATTTTTGGTGAAAAATGTGAAACAATGGAAAATGTTGTTCATGTCTGCCGATAGTGGAATTCGAATCCACCATTTCCCGAATAAAAGCTAACAGTTACACAGTTCGAACCGCGCAGCCTACTCGCTTAGTCCTCTTGTATCAGACAACCCCTCGGATCATCGCACGGGGCCGAGTAAATCCCCACAAATAAAATCCTGGACTGGCCGCGAATAGTGCGGCCACCGCGCGGCTGACTTTTTAGCACTAACACTGCGAAGTGGTCGGCGATGCTGAGATGGGAAATTCTAGAAGTGGAAATGTAGAAGATGTGGTTTTTATTAAAATATGCCGGTCTGAGTGACTCAACTATGCTGGTCGCTTTGATTCCGGTTCAGGCCGGTGGTATTTTGAAGGTACTCAAATACGCTAGCCTCGTGTCGTTAGATTTATTGGCACGTAAGATAATCTTTGCGGGGGAAATCCGGCATAAGGCGTCTCGAAAAACCGTAAAAATAATTAATGGAACGGAAAACCAATAATATTATTTGCATAATCATAATTCATTAAGATACAGTTCCAGAATTTAACTGATTTAGAAATAGGGATGCCACGAAAATAAAAATAAAAAACCCTCAGGGCTGCCGACGCGGAATTCAAACCCATTACTTACTTTCACCGTGTAGCCAAGTCCTTCGATAGCACACTTTTGCTAATAAACTATCCTTTAAATAGTAAATAATATGTTAGAAATAAATACAAATACGTTTTATGGAGATAAATCATGCTGCTCCTTATACACAGGAAACTTTAAAAAGAAATGTAATTCCAAAAATATATTTGAAACTAAAGAATCAGCTATTTTAGGTTCTAACAATTTATTTATTTAAACATAAACCACCAACAGAGACATTCTTTATTTACAGGTGGATTTTATAAAACATAATGCATATTATAAAGAACAGAATTTGTAAAAAAAATAACAAGAAAATAGAATTTAGAATAGGAAAAGATAAGAGAAAGAGAGAAACAAAAATGAGAATACAATAAATTCAGTACCCGGTGCGCTTGTTATTTGCAACATCAGTATAAATATTATTATACAGAAATACAATTTCTAACATAATATTTTAACAAAACCCGTTATACCCGTTTTTTGTTTACACTAACTACTAAATGATACAAAATATGAATTTTTATCAGAAGATATTATCTGTGTGAAACTACAGTTTCCACATGATGCGTGAAGTCTCTATGAGTCACTGTAAAATCAATTCACTGATTACATGCAGCAATTTTGTTAAAAATATTACATATTCTAACTACTGCAAAGTTTTTATGGCTCACTGTGTGGCTACTCCAACCACTACTCTTATACTTACATCTCCTTCACACAATATACATAACATTTGTTTGAGCGCCAGTTGCTTTTTTAAGAAAAACAACAAAATTCGGTAGAGCATACCTCTTATATCAATTATCTCAAGGCGTGAGGTGATAAACTCACATATCTGGCAATATACAGGGATATGGATCAGGAAAATATTAAATTACTGTTGCATTTCCACAATTGAGGATTGTACATGGAACTGGAATCCCTTATTATAATTAAAATAAAACTGAGTTTATGACTATAATTTACGTCACAATGAACAATCATTGACGTCTTTTAATTTTAACTAAAGAAATATATTGTGAGATTTGCGGTACTAAGAAAAGGAAAATTTAATCTAAACAAAAAAAGCTATTGGCATGAACTTGAAGTGAGATGTGATATCGCCGCTGATTACACTCTTCTTCATGTTATGAATGCATAACATGTCTGATGCTTTAATTACCTGTTGTCTGCATACACCGCTGTTGAACTTGAAAATTCTTGGGAAAACCTGTGAGCTGAAGTCGGGAGCCGTCTGCTGTAATCTTCTTATGTCACAAGGAGTTGGCCTACATACCATGTACGCGTGTAGGGAGCTCCAATGTAATTACGTCCACTCAATATATTATAAGAAATTGTAAAATATTCTTGAAACACCTTGTGAAGTCCATCCTCACAAGAAGATGTTTCTTTATCTGCATAGTACCCGTCTCTGCTCGGATACAACCACCACTTGTAGACTTCCTCGATTATTACTTCTTCACAAAACAACTCTTAGCTCTGACCATCACACTAAGACCACTTCTTCCATTTGATACATCAGACTGTTACATATGATCTCCACAATATCAACTGCTTATGAACTGAGTAAGAACAGACTATATAAAATCTAATGAATCGGGTTAATAATAATAATCATAATAATAATAATAATAATAATAATAATAATAATAATAAATACAGAATGGAGTCTGTAACCCTGTTGTACGGTTACAACTGTTTTAGAGTGCTCACAATAAAACGTTTGTCTTGTCTGTAAAATCGCCCTGTTCACATTAAATTTCACTCTAACAAGTAGCTCGCTGTCGACACTCACATTGTTTATGAGTTTGTACAAAAATATTGTTTCAGAATATCCCTTCTGTTACATAATGGTGAAAATTTAAATTCATTTAGCAACGTTTATTTTCTGTGCTGAAGTATGATGCATTTTATAGTACAGAATGTGAAGAAATTTTTTTTTGCACTATTTATATCTTATTTATATGGGACTGATAATGAGGAGTTCAAACAACACATGCATATTTAAGTTTGAAAAAAAAAACCTACAACCTGTTTTCCAGTCAATGATCGGGGGATTAATGACTGATAGATGCTATGAAATGAAAATGGAGAGTGTTGCTGGAATGAAAGATGACAGGGAAAACCGGAATACCCGGAGAAAAAACTCTCCCGTCTCCGCTTTGTCCAGCACAAATCTCACATGGTCTTGGGGCCGATGACCTTCGATGTTAGGCCCCTTAAAACAACAAGCATCATCATCATCATCAATCTCACATGGAGTGACCGGGATTTGAACCACAGTATCCAGCGGTGAGAGGCCGACGCGCTGCCGTCTGAGCCACGGAATATTTTATGCAGATTTTGAGTTTACAATGCACAAATGTATTATAGAGAGTAATTAATGTACGAACATTTTCCCCCCACTCGAATTCCGAACCACAAAGGCTTCATTTGTTAAATTTTTCAATGTGCCCTTTGAAGGAAAATGTAGTATGCATTAAAATTCCCATTTCATTTACTAAATTAGACCTTCCTAAAACAGTGTTATCCATTTTATATTGAAATAGTGCTGTCGATTTATTCCTTGACAAGGCTACTGTGAGACTTATTGATATACAAATGCATTCTGTATTTCCTGCGCCACATACAGACTGCATATTATTGATATCAGTCTGTAAATTTATAGCATTTGTGAGTGGTGACAGACTGTACTGTTTAACATCATCGGCATACATTAGACACTTTGAGTACCTTTGGTAAGTCATTAATAAATATTGTGAAAAAGAGGCCCTAATTGGATAAGATAATTCGTAATTTCAAAAGCTCACGTGGCAGGACATAAGTAGAAAGTTTTTGCAATAGTATATCGTGATCCAGTTTATCAAAGGCTTTTGAAAAATCAGTGTAAATAACATATGTTTGATTCTTATGATCCATTCCATTATACATAATAATAATAATAATAATAATAATAATAATAATAATAATAATAATAATAATAATAATAGTAATAATAATAATAATAATAATAATAATAATAATAATCTCCAGTTCCTTGGATGAAAGGTCAGCGCGTAACAGGCCGTAACGCTGGGTTTTTGCTAGTGAACCACTAGCACTAACACATCGAAGTTTTCGGCAACGCATGGATGGGAAATGGCTATGATTGGGGAGGTAGTGGCCTTGGCCTTAATTAAAGGTACAGTCCCAGCATTTTCCTGGTGTGAAACTATCTTCACAGCTGCCAACAGTGGGGTTCGAACCCACTATCTCCCGTACGGCCAACTCGCCCGGTAAACTTCGTTCCCTAGAAGGGCTGGTCTTTTTAAACAGGTTCAAAGAAACATTAATAAGACTTTAGTGGGAAATAACCTTATTCTCACGAGCAGAGAAAACTCAAAATTTTATTCCTTAGAGGGGATGATATTTTGAAGGAAACCCAAAGATATAATATTAAACTTAATTTAGTAATAAACCTTTAGTTTGAATCTTGTTATTCGTGCGAGTTCAAAAAAAAACACACAATAGTTTAGCCCTTTGGAGAGAGCGGTCTTACGAATGAGGTGCAAAAAATATATTATACTGTGTGTGCTTTTATACTTTTAGTTTGAAACTGAACTCTTATTGTCACGCAAAGAGAACATTCTGATGTTGGTTCTTTGGAGGAAGGGTGGTAATTTTAAATATGCTAAGAATATTGCGTTCTAGACTATCCTATTAGTAAATTATTACTTGAAATAAATTTCCATTTTGACAGGTCGGGTAGAGAGCATGTAATAAAGTCGAGAGCACGGAACCTTGCTGATAGAGAAACTCCGGTTTATGGTGGAAATCAGGTATTACAACGCCTCTGCCCCACCCAAAGCCAGCCTCTTATCTGATTGTAGCAATTCCCTTTTGCTGATTGTCAGGCTACATGATATCGGCATGGATGGTAGAGATATCCGAATTATTGCCAACCTGTTAAGGTTGACAGCACAAACACCTGTGCCATTGAAATAAAGCAAGGAGTGAGGCAAGGCTGTGTTCTATCTCCACTCCTCTTGAATATTTACTCTGAAAGGATGTTTTCTGAAGTACTAGAAGGAAAACAGGAGGGTGTCGTTAATGGGATCACAATAAATAATCTGCGATATGCAGATGATACTGTTCTGCTTCCAGCAAGTGCTGAAGATCTGCAGACATTACTAAACTGTGTGGTGGAACACAGTGCTGCAGCAGGTCTGGGTTTAAACACGAAAGAAAGGCCAAGGTAATGGTTATATGCAAACATGTCATTCAACCTGTTAACTTGACAGTAACTAGCACATTACAGGGGCTGCCTGGCCGAGGCGGTAAAGGCGTACTCGGCTCGCCCGGAAGGACGTGGGTTCGAATCCCCGTCAGGAAGTCGTAGAATTTAAGAAATGAGATTTCCACTTCCGGAGGTGCATATGGCCCTGAGGTTCACTCAGCCTACACCAAAAATGAGTACCAGGGTAATTCCTGGGGGCAAAGGGCGGCCGGGCGTAGAGCTAACCACTCTACCCCATCAAGTGCCGAGGTTACGGATAGTGGAAGCCTTTACCTTCCACCCCTCCAAGGGCCTTCATGGCCTGTAGGGAGATGACTTTGCTTTGCTTTTAGCACATTACTGGAGCAAGTCCAACACTTTAAGTATCTCGGCAGCGTACTTGATCATAGCTGGAGCAATGTTGTTAAAATTAGGTCCCGGATTAAAGAGCCAAGGACTGCATTCAAGAGAATGAGCAAACTTCTCTGTAACAGGGACTGTAAGATCAATCTCCGTCACCGTTTACTTCGGTGCTATGTATTTTCTCTCTTATTGTATGGTGCCGAGACTTGGACCCTAACAGAGAACACCACCAAAAAACTTCCATTTTTTTAAGATGTGGTGCTACCGAAGCCCGCTCAGAATATCATGGGTTGACTAATACGTAACACTGAAGTACTCCAACGCCCGAACGGAAAGCTAGAGGTCTTGCACAAAACGAAGACACTTGAGTACTTTGCTCATATCATGCAAAATGATAAATAGAGACTTCTTCTTTTTCTACAGCTTTTCCCACACCCTTGTCGCACATGTGGATTTGGCCCTGCTTTACGGCCGGATGCCCTTCCTGACGCCAACCCTATATGGAGGGATGTAATCACTATTGCGCGTTTCTGTGGTGGTTGGTAGTGTTGTGTGTTGTGAGAATATGAAAAGGAAGGTGTTGGGACAAACACAAACACCCAGTCCCCGGGCCAGAAGAATTAATCCGGGGCGATTAAAATCCCCGACCCGACCAGGAATCGAACCCGGGACCCTCTGAACCGAAGGCCTCAACGATGACCTTTCAGCCAATGAGTCGTACAAATGATAAATATAGACACCTTCAGCTTATCTTACAAGGTAAAATTGAAGGAAGAAGTAGGCGAAGAAGGAGAACAACTTGGCTACGGAATCTACGAGAATGGTATGGGCTCGGAACTCCCACTCTTTTCCGAATTGTTGAGAACAAGAACCAGATCACCCCGATGACAGCCGACACCCACTGAGGATATGGTACAAGAAGAAGAAGACGCCTAAAATACCCTTTGTTCACATTCCAGAGATAGACCCTATATGTCTAATGAGACAGGTAAAATATTAAGTTATACAATTTGATAGACTGTAAACCGTAACCAATATAGAGAAGTAATTATATGTACTCGTAAATGTTGTTGTTTTAATCATCAGTCTATAGACTGGTTTGATACAGCCTTCCATGCCACCCTATGGTTTCTACATTACAGTAACACTTCGTAAAATGATTAGAGAGTTGGAACCGAGCGATTTGGCCGTGCGGTTAGAGTCGTGCAGCTGTGAGCTTGCATTCGGGAGATAGTGAGTTCGAATCCCACCGTCGCAGCCCTGAAGATGACTCAGTTCTACATAAAAGTGTACAGTATTTTTGAGATGGGCCTCATTTACTGCCATTTGTACGGTTTTTGCATTGTGCGGGAAAGCCTGTATCGGACTAAGTGTAGGCTACATAAAACTGCGTTAAGATGTTGCGTAAGATACGACTAAGAAGCATTTAATTCCTAGCAAGTCACGTATGTTCGAGCTGTACCACCCGGCATAACTATTTTCTTAAATGTCCAGTAGCTTTTAATACAAACTTCGAAAACACATCTAGTAGAAAATAATGTGCAGTAGCGAAATGCTTCTCGTACGGCTGTCATGAAAATCAGTTTTCATAGAGTAATAATGCTAAGGAGTCTAAGATCCAAAGCACATGTCTGAGCCAGAGGATTTGTAACATCCGATTCCGCTCTTTCCTGATATACGCTAATAATAATTTCATGTGGCTATTTCTAGCCGAGTGCAGCCCTTGTAAGGCAGACCCTCCGATGAGGGTGGGCGGCATCTGCCATGTGTAGGTAACTGGGTGTTATTGTGGTGGAGGATAGTGTTACGTGTGGTCTGTGAGTTGCAGGGATGTTGGGGACAGTACAAACACCCAGCCCCCGGGCCATTGGAATTAACCAATGAAGATTAAAATCCCGACCCGGCCGGGAATCGAACCCGGGACCCTATCAACCGAAGGCCAGTACGCTGACCATTCAGCCAACGAGTCGGACCTGACATACGCTGACAATGATGTATTTTGAGATGTGAAGTGGTTGAAGTGCGATATTGAAGAAGGCAACTTCCTTCTTTACACTAAACAAATTCTATAATGGTTCCTTCTTCATCTATCACAATTACAAACTTGGCCCCCACAGCACTGATTACTCTTTTCACATGTTTCGCCAATCTATATATTTAAAAGTGTACTAAAGCACCGATTTGCTTCATTTTTGTTTTATTCTCTCCGTAATTAGCTACCGGTGTATCATCAGGTATTGACAGGACACAAAGTTCAGTCAACTTTGAGTAATCCTAAATGCAAATCACTAAATGATCGATCCAATAACTGCAGGCGAAAAATTGCCCTAGCCCGCTATACATTTTGTACTTATCGGGTTGGATACAGTTAAGGAGCAATCTATTTACGTAAAGATATCCTCGAAGCTAAACGATTAAAAATGACAGGCGACTATACTCAAACCTTCAATTTCAACCAAATTTGCTACACATATGACTTAATACTAAAGGGAGATAAATATCATGGGGTAAGCTACCCCTAGCGCTCCTAGTTGTGGGGGTGGGGAGCATGTTCAATTGGTTTAATATCATACCGGATTATTTCATAAACTGAACTTACTGACAGTCATCTAGCATTTGTTATAACCGGAAATTTCTGTAAACAATTTAATGTTGCTGATGTTATAATGGTTTCTATATTCAAGAAAATTGTTAATGTGAGACACCCCCCCCCCCTGGAAAATATCCTGCGGGCGCCCATGGTGGGGAGGGAGACTCGTGTAAAAATCGAACACGACCTATATTAGTTTTTAATCCACGGACTTCGAGGTCGCTGAGATGAATAGTGACATTTTTTTGGATCCCATTTAAGACCAAGTTTAGCCACTCATGGTGGAGGTAGTGTGCGAAGGGTTGAATAAAAGGTCTAAAATGACCGAGATTATGGATGTATTGAACCCAGTATGGGACGGTCAAAACGGCACAGTATGTATGTATGTTCCAGCATAGCTCTCAATAAAACTTAGTGCACATATGACTTACTATGTGAAAAAAAAAAGTGTGGGGGTAAGACACACCTAGCACTCCTACATTTGTGGGTTGAGAGGGAGTTACATGTAAAAATAATCGAAAGTGGCCAATATTAGTGTCGAATCCATACTATTCGGGATCGCTGAGATGAATAGTGACAATCTTCGTGCCGTTTAAGTTTCTATAGGCATTGCAGTGAGAAGGAGTGAAAAAGAAAATGTGAACAATGGCAGAGTTTATGGATGTGCATTATGTACGTATGTTCCAGCTTAGCTCTCAACTTATCTTGGTACAGACATGAAATACTATCTACAGAAAAATAATGGAGAGGTAAGACACTGCTAGCACCCGTACGGTTCGGGACAGGGAGGAAGTGACAGGTACAAATAATCGAAAACGACCAATATAGTGTCGGATTCATACTTCGCGGGGTCTCTGAGATGAATGTGACAATCTTGATGCCATTTTAAGTCCAATTTCAGTCTCCATCAGCATGGGGCTAAGATGGGGGTGAAAAAGAAAATGATGATGCTCGATTCCCAGTATCCCCTGCCAGAAATTTGAGAATGGCAGGAGGGCTGGTACGTGTTTAAAATGGTAATGTGATTCACCCTCCATTGGAGGTATGCCTGAAAAGAGCTGCACCACCTCGGGGCGAGGACACGAGTTTATTTTATCGTTGCATGAACTTAATTTTGAAAAAAAAAAAAACCCTTCCATTTCTCTTTAAATCTGTTACGAAAGGTAGTGACTTCTCTATTTTGGAAATGTACTTATTGTTGTCGTAGGGAGCATGATAGGTGAGTGGCATAGTTACTACATTATCAGCAAAGTGGTCGAGGTTCGAATCCGCGTGGTTTGGATTCCATATAAAACTAGCTATGATCACGATATCAACAGTCGCCTGGCTTTCTTGCTAGTTGTGTTTGTACTGTTATAGTAGATGTTGATTGGGAAAAGGAGTGGCCGCCTCGAACGAGTAGAAAAAGTACGAAACTTGAGTTAAAATAGCCAAAAACCTCTGCAAGTGAAATTGGTCTTATTTGCGTTCGTCCTATATGTAAAATTTTCGTCTCCCTTCTCATCAGTGGTTCAGTCTTCTTGTGGTTTGGTCTTCCGATTGCCTTCCTGGAGCGCGACAGGATATTATACAGGCGGCAGTTTCCGAGATTCCATTCTTATCAGATAAGCACATCGTCGAGTGTCCTCTGGAAATTTCTTTCTTCTTCTCCTTCGCAGTTTTTCTACTCAAGTCGCAAAGTCTGCTCTTCTTGCTCGCTGTCTCCTCTTACATAAACTGTCCTGCTGCCCTCATGTCACCGTGAATCCATCGCTGCTTTGGCCTTCCACGAAATGTTCGTCCATTACTTCTAGATTGGAAGCCACGACTGCCACAGAGGTTGAATGAGTTCTTTTAACATGGCCATACCAGCGATGTATCATTCTTATCATCTTTTCTGCAATAGAGGTCCTCCCACCATCTCTCCGATGTTTTTGTTTCTTATTTCACCCTGTCGGGTGATTCCCAAGGACCATCTAAGCATATTCATTTCATATTGCGTGCATTTTCATCGCCATGGTCTTCATAGTAACGCGCTCGTATACAGTGCTACTGGTGCCACGACAGTCAGATACTCCGTGAACTTGAATTTTATTGGCACTTCCTTGTCACAGAGTACACCTGTGAAATCTCTCGACTTGGACCATGCGCTCCTACATCTATTCCATATCTATTCCTGTATGTAAACGTCAGTAGAGTGGAAAAGAAGCGGCCGTGGTCTTAATTAAGGCACATCCCTAGCATTTGCCTGGTGTGAAAATGGGAATCCACGGAAAACCATCTTCAGGGCTGCCAACAGTGGGATTCGAAACCACTATCTCACGGATGCAAGCTCACAGCCGCGCACCCCTAACCGCACGGCCAATTCGCCCGATTATTATTATTATTATTATTATTATTATTATTATTATTATTATTATTATTATTATTATTATTATTATTATTATTATTATCTCTTCATTCGCTTCAAATCATCCCATCACGTAGATAGTTCTTACGTACAGTTTCCTCCATTGAATTCATCCTAATTTAGCCTTACCGATATTTTCATTTTTCGAAGTGTCGGAAGCTTGTCGAGTTGTACTTCCTCTTAAACAACCACCACCACCACCACCACCACCACCACCACCTAATTTAGCGTTATTATCCTCATTGCGAGTGACCTACTACCATTGTTCCCGTCCGTGCTCCTCTAAACGTTAACATGCGGTGCGCCCTTGAAGTTCCTTGCGTTGTGCCACGCCAATTATTATCTGCGCACCTTTTCTGGATACATTTACACCCTAATGCTGAATTGGTCGACCTCGGCAATCTTCGAGATTCGTACTGGCAACCTTTGAAACACAAACTATGAATCGCTTATGCATCGCTATGCGACATCTGGCGTACACTTTGGGTACTAGTACTGTTGTTATTTACACAGCAAAGCCAAACTATAGAATTCACTTCAGGAATAAGATTCGCATCGAGAAATGTTACATAATGTTATATAAAGTGTGTGTGACATAGTTGTTGGCTTAAGATAACAAAGGTTTAGCAAAATTCATATCGATGGATCATATTATCGATTCAATTCAGATTTCATTTCCATTCTGTTGGCAGTACTACTGGAACCGGAACTGCTCCCTCCTTACTCCTCACAACCGTACACAAAAATATCGATAAAAAGTGCGCAGATAATACAGCTTCTGTAGACTGGGAGGAAATGTTCTTTGACTCAAGCCGCACCAGTGAGAGGCCTGCGGTATGCAATAGAAATATGAGAATGCTGCATAACAGTTGCTTGTCAACTCTGCGTGGAGGGAAGAGCTGGGTTGTGATATTTTGTCGTGTCGTTATTGTGTACAGTACTTCACAGGTTCGATATAAGTGATTGGGATACGAAGAAACAACTCGCAACGTTCAACTCAGCTGATCACACAATAAAACAAATATAAATTGAGCAACAAACTTGAAACAAATAAACACTGCACTGTAAAAAGAAAACCGACAACTTAGCTTTCTCCTCTTCCCACCACCGATGGGGTACCGGTGTTAACCTATAGGGAAGCACAGTATACCAGCAATCATTATGCTACTTTCATGTCTGTTTCTGCAAGCTTAAGAATATTATCCTGAATTCACCCAGTTTTCATTCCTGGAGAATTCTATGGGTCTGAAACCAGAAAGAGCCCACTTCTTGCAGAATATCGTTCATTGCAACTGCAAGCATTCCCTTCGCTACACATTGATCCGATTTCATTTACTATACTACCTTTGTAAGAGGGAGCACATCCTAAATAATTGAAATAATCCACCCGTTCCAGTCTCATATTCCATAACTGGCATTCAGTCCTATCAGGTTTCTTCGCAGTAGAAATCACTTTAGTCTTGGAAATGTTTTCTTGTTATGTTCTTCGTATTTCTTTTGAAAATCCAAGATATAAAATTGTAAGCTTTCAACACGGTCTGCCATTATAACCAAGTCGTCGGCATATATCAAACTGCTTACTGAATTTTTCCACCCAACTGAATCCCTCCCTGTCATTTAATATCGTTCAGTAAATGCTTCATGTAAACTCACAACAAAAAAAGTGAAACATTACCTCTGTAGCTATTTAGAGTTACGAGCTCAATTAACAATCAATTTTCTCCGAGACGTGATTGTCAACATAAATGTTCCTTATTGTCTTTAATAGTCTACCCCTTATCCCATCTTCCCTCCATCTTTTCTCTTGACACACTACTTCTTTCCTATACCTACTAAATATAAGCATTAATAATTAAAAAAAAAACCATGGCACTACAGCACTTGAAGGACCTTGGCCTACCAAGCGACCGCTGCTCAGCCCGAAGACCTGCAGATTACGAGGTGTCATGTGGTCAGCACGTCGAATCCTCTCGGCCGTTAGCATTAATCGTATGCTCTCAGCTACCTGTGCAGGCGTGTTTTTAATTTGACGCCATCTGGCTGTCTGCTCGTCACAATTTCGACGTTCCGTTTTACTCTAGGCTTACTAGATAGCAGAGTAAATCGAATCACTCTTGAGCGTCTATAGCCGAGTTTTAATGGATTTGGTTGGATAAACACCAAATATGTCGATGGAGATATTTTACGTGCTGACATCGTAACTGCATGGAGTGTCGAATGGACTTTACACCACCCTTCAAAAATCCGACTACCTCTGCCGTGTTTGAACCCGTCATCTTGGGATCCGAAGGAGGAACCACTGAGGAAGCTATAATAATAATAATAATAATAATAATAATAATAATAATAATAATAATAATAATAATAATAATAATAATAATAATAATAATAATGTTCAATCCGGACGATACCGAGCTCGATAGCTACAGTCACTTAAGTGCGGCCAGTATCCAGTACTCGGGAGATAGTAGGTTCGAACCCCACTATCGGCAGCCCTGAAAATGGTTTTCCGTGGTTTCCCATTTTCACACCAGGCAAATGCTGGGGCTGTACCTTAATTAAGGCCACGGCCGCTTCCTTCCCACTCCTAGCCATTTCCTGTCCCATCGTCGCCATAAGACCTATCTGTGTCGGTGTGACGTAAAGCAACTAGCAATCCGGACGGAAGAGACTCTCCTCGTCCATTTCTTCCGTCCCCCATTCCCGTCACATGCGCTCATTAGGGAAGAAAAGCAGTTATCGATAAGAATAGCTCTTCGTTGGCGTTTAATGTCCGGAACTGGTAAATAATTTTCTCCTTAGGATGGCGTAATAACCTGACGACTATAAGCAGTCAAGAACTCCAACAAATAGCACCCGTTCTTATGGAGTACCTAACTTCAATGCTTACGTCCAGTCTACGGACTAACAGTCTTCCTCGATGTTCGCACAGATAGCGCACTAGTGCAGTCGAGTTCTTCGTTTAAATGTATAACGTAACTGGAGGTAGTTACTTACGGCGCTAATCACCAGAGGGAACTATAGTACGGGACAATTTTGGTCTACTTTTATTTTTAACTGTTCATTAAATCATTGGAACTTTTAATCGTCGTGAACAACAAACAGTTCCTCGGGGAGAGATTGACCTTCTTGAAGCTTCTACATGACATATATTGGGCAGTGGGTTACAAATAAGGTTTTATGATATAAATAAGCATAATTATGATCGAGAGCAGTGCCCTCATCCGGGATTGAACCTCTTATTCTGGCTTACAAGTAACGAGGAGAAACGCGTATTTCAAAATAGTTGTGAAAACGGAATAAATATTGTGTTACAGTTTCAGAAATAATAATAATAATAATAATAATAATAATAATAATAATAATAATAATAATAATAATAATAATAATAATAATAATAACAAATTTAGTTGCCCGCTTCTGTGGTATAGTGGTTAGTGTGATTAGCTGTCACCCCCGCAGATCCGGGTTCGATTTCCGGCTCTGCCACGAAATTTGAAAAGTGGTAGTATGGCTGAAACGGCGGTCACTCAGCCTCGGGAGGTCAACTGAATCCAGGGGGTTCGATTCCCACCTCAGCCATCCTCGAAGTGGTTTTCCGTCGTTCCCCCCTTCTCCTCCAGGCAAATGCCGGGATGGTACCTAATATAAAGCCTCTTCCTTGTCTATCCCTTCCGACCTCCCCATCCCCCCATAAGGTCCCTGTTCAGGATAGCAGGTGAGGCCGCCTGCGGGAGGTACTGGTCATCCTTCCCCGTTGTATCCCCCGATCCAAAGTCTCACGCTCTAGAATACTGCTCTTGAGGTGGTAGAGGTGAGATCCCTCGCTAAGTCCGAGGAAAAAGCCAACCCCGGAGGGTAAACGGATTAAGAAAATGAAGAAGTAATCTGGTCTCTTACCAAAAAGACAGCGTATTGACGAAGGGCTCTGGGCTCATTTCGAGGATGGGCTGAGGAGATTCACCACGTTTGGTTAATTCTTCTAACACCGAGTTCGATAGCTGCAGTCGCTTAAGTGCGGCCAGTATCCAGTAATCGGGAGATCGTGGGTTCAAGTCCCACTGTCGGCAGCCTTGAAGATGGTTTTCCGTGGTTTCCCATTTTCACACCAGGCAAATGCCGGGGCTGTACCATAATTAAGGCCACGGCCGCTTCCTTCCAACTCCTAGGCCTTTCTTATCCCATCGTCGCCATAAGACCTATCTGTGTCAGTGCGACGTAAAGCAAATAGCAAAAAAAAAAAAATTCTTCTAGCTCGGAGACTGAGTGTTTGTGATCATCCTAATACAAATTCCCGTACACAAGACATCACGCTACTAACCACCACAGAAACATGCAACAGTAAATAAGTTCCTCCCCCCTCCCATTCGGTTGACTTCAGGAAAGACATCTGGCATTCGTAAAACAGGACTTAATCCACATTAGTGTCGATCCCAGATAAAAGGGAAAAGGCCATAAAAGCAAAATAATCTGTCAACTACCTATATTTGAAACATGATCCACATGAACTGATAACAAATGTGTCAAAAACTGAAGATTAATCGGAAGTTTATGCATGTAACCATTCAAATATATAGGTATTTAAACCCTTACAATATTTAGACAATATACTTCATGTTTTCCGTTTTCTGTATTCATACGACGCTAATGAAAGGGCGAACGAAAACATCTGGAGTGCAGATAACTGAATGATAGTGCAAAATTTATT
This sequence comes from Anabrus simplex, assembly GCF_040414725.1. NCBI lineage: Eukaryota > Metazoa > Arthropoda > Insecta > Orthoptera > Tettigoniidae > Anabrus > Anabrus simplex. The sequence goes on along the minus strand of NC_090267.1, from coordinate 231,534,292 downwards.
TAAGAAAGAAGAAAAGTAAATCTCCCCAAAATTAACATTTTCGTTGATCTTTTCAGTAATTTTATTAACTATAGAGAAACCTTTAAAGAAGGCGCAGTTTTATACGTTAAATTCAATTGTTTTAGTTGAGGAAGTCTTGATTTCATTATTTTTAATTTAATATGTTGAATTTTCGAAAACCCGTATGTACTGTTTTAATTTGTCAAGTCATTTTGGAGGTTGGGGTTTGAACCCCATCATAACCCCCCCCCCTCGCCTCTCTGGATACAGCCTTGACGAGTACTATAGACCGAGCAAATGCCCTGCGTTTAGGGTCGCGCAGCATTCGGGAGATAGTGGATTCGAACCACACTGTCGGCAGCCCTAAAGATGGTTTTCCGTGGTTTCCCGTTTCCACACCAGGCAAATGCTGTACCTTAATTAAGGCCACGGCTGCTTCCTCCCACTGCCAGCCCTTTCCTATCCCACCGTCGCTATAGGACCTATCTGTGTCGGTGCGACGTAAAGACAATTGTAAGAAAAACGAGTACTATACATCAGATAAAAGAGAATGGCCAGCAGACGCATTGAGACTTGGTCTGTAGTGATGCAAAATTTTTCCCAAAGACTGAAATTAAAATCATCAGGGATACGAGATTTTAGTCCTGTTCTTGGCTGAATGATCAGCATTGGGACCTCCAGTTCAGAGGACCCCGGGTTCGATTCCCGGTCGGATCTGGGATTTAACCGCATTTGGTTAATTCCTATATCTCGCGAACAGGGTATTTATGTTTGTCCCAACATACTCCTTTTCATATTCACACAACACACCATACTACCAACCACCACACAACCACACAATAGTGAATATGTAGCCTACTTCTACATAGATTTGGTGTCGGGAAAGGCATCCGGCCGTAAAATTGGGCTTAATTCACATTAATGTTGACCCAGGTGATTGAGAAGGAGTCAGTGAAAGAAAGAAAAATATTGTTATAACTGAAGTGGTTTGTTGTCATTTTTATAATTGCTGTTATATTATATCAAATTTGAATGCCGTAGGCCTATATCCTAAATCTGCGTTTGCTGACGTGATGTAGCATTCCTCTGGTATGGTGCTTCTTGTTACGCACAACTTTGGATGAAAATACCAAAATCGATAGGCCTCGTTGAAAGTTTGTTTCATTCTCAGTACTCGACGATTTTTCCTCTTGAAGCAGAGTCCAACATGTTTTAAGCCATTCAAAAGTGTTGCCATCTGTCTAGGTTCTTTGAGTTTGTGCTGAAAATGTCCTCAGTTAACATCTTTTTGACCTGGAATTTCGTCTCCTTATCAGCATTCGCAGTCATTTCAAGACAGTTGATCGGGTGTGTACGTTTCTGGGTGAAACATTTTTAGCTTTCTCTTTTACAGCAAAGTCTTGGTCAAAATTAGGTTCCTTACCTTTGCTGCTTAATCTAGAACATAGTCTCAATCTCTAACATTGCCAAATCTCTCAGAAGCCCTTGCTTGTTTATATTATTAATGAAAAGATGCGCACGAAAGGGCATTTAATATATTCTGTTAATTTTCTGTGTCACTGAGCTCGATAGCTGCAGTCGCTTAAGTGCGGCCAGTATCCAGTATTCGGGAGATAGTAGGTTCGAATCCCACTGTCGGCAGCCCTGAAAATGGTTTTCCGTGGTTTCCCATTTTCACACCAGGCAAATGCCGGGGCTGTACCTTAATTAAGGCCACGGCCGCTTCCTTCGCACTCCTAGCCCTTTCCTGTCCCATCGTCGCCATAAGACCTATCTGTGTCGGTGCGACGTAAAGCAACTAACAAATAATAATAATAATAATTTTCTGTGCTATAAGAGCATAGAGATTTTGTTCTACTCTTGCAAACCGTAGAGTAATACTGTTCACATTCCTGGCCGCATAATGTGCAAATGCATTGATCATTTGCTTGATGAACTTTTTGTTTACACATAGTTTACCATCCTAATACACCTTCCCCTACACACAACACACCACACTACTAACCGCCACAGTAACATGCTTGTTTATGGATTAGCATAGTTTTCTATAGTAAGCTACGGGCTTACTCATTTCTGTCCTGGAGGGAACTAATGTTCTATCTTCGTTCCCGAGAAGGGTATCACGCTGAAGGCCTGTACAGTACCAAAATATGTGATAGCCATGTCAAAAAAATCGTCCTGAGAGTTCATCGGAATGACCAACTCTTTTTGAATGATTTTGTTGGTTAGCCATCTCTGGCTTGTCACCCTTCATATATAATGCATTTTTATAATAACATTTCATCATCATTATTATTATTATTATTATTATTATTATTATTATTATTATTATTATTATTATTATTATTATTATTATTATTAATCCGGGTAACATAGACCCTGTTATCATGGCAACAAGCCCTGCGCACTACAGTGTTCAGAATTAAAATACAGAAGTATGAGGAACTTTCTTTAATGGTTCGGCCTATAATTTGCTTAATGGATTCCCGGAGTGCTAGCGTACAAGGTGAAATATTTTGTTTGTCGTAACTCTTATCTTGAAACTTCATACACAGTCAGTTAGTGAGATACTGAAGGACGCGTTTTAGACTGGTCAGTTATGCAGGTACCACGGAAATTTCGGCGACCTTACTGCCACAGTCTATCCAAGAAAATGAGTTCGACTCTGGCGAGCGTTGGTGGAATTTAAGAATGTTTAAATACAACTACGTGCCATTAGCTTGTATCACGTTAAGGAACTCCTATACAATGGAGATTCTGATTCCCTGGCGTATGTTAAGTCACGGGACGATGTTTGTACCAACGCATGCAATGAATGTATGAGGTAATGTACCCTAATGTACTGTATAGTACAGTCGTGAGCAACTGAATTCGGGATAGCTGCGTTTTAGTGAAATAGCGCTACGGATGGCTAAGTAAATGTATGAAAACCGTTCACATGGGATGAAAGGGAACCCCTGGCACATCCGCCGACGTTCTTCATCGGCGAACGATAAAGGAACTTTCCGTCAGACGATGTCCACCCATTTTTATCCTCCAGTATGCAGCGAGCGACCTGTCCGTACCTGCAGCAAGACAATGCGCCGGCGTATCAGGCGATTGTTTCGATGAACACTAACGACCTCATGCCTGGCCCTCGAGATCACCCGATCTCAATCTTATAGAGCTTCTTCGGAGTGTTGTCAACAGGGATGTGACCACCCTGGGCCCTGTTTCGAAAAATCTCCGTGCATTATGGGAGGCTGTGCAGCTATTATGGATCAGTACGGACCCCAATGCTTCTAGTTTCTTGTGAAATCCATGTCTCATCGCATCGCCGTCATCAGGGTGAAATGAGGTGCTACACACTACTAGCCAGACATCTCTGATTCAATTGTTCATCAAATAATACAGTGCAACCATATACTGTGTTATATATTGTGGATAATGTTAATGAACTACTACTAACATTACAGAGCGCATGAAGAAACAGTTGATGGACAGACCACAAAAGTGCTCTATAAATACAATTACAATTTTGATCTGTACTTCAAATGTTTGCCTCGAATTAGAACTACAAAAGTTGAAAGTGGGCGCAGTTCAATTTTTACCTGTTTGTGTGCCTGCCTGCCTGTAGGTCTGGGTGTTTGTTTGAATATCATTGGAAACGGCTCGACAGAACTTTTGAAACTCGGAATTTAAGTTCAGAGATATGCGGAGAGTATCTAACTCCTTAACTGAATGGTCAGCATTGAAGCCTTCAGTTCAGAGGGTCCCAGGTTCGATTCCCGACCGGGTCGGGGAATTTCATCGCATTTAATTAATTCTTCTGGCTCGGGGACTGGATGTTTGTGTTTGTTCCAACACTGTACTCCTTTCCTCTTCATATTCAGACAACACACCACATTACCAATCACTACATAAACACGCAATAGTGGTTACATCCCTCCACATAAGGTTGGCATTAGGAAGGGCATGCGGCCGTAAAACATGGCCAAATCCACATGTGCGACATGGTTCACACGCGCGATCTCACAGTGTGGGGAAAAAGTAGAAGAAGAAGACTAAGAAGAAGAAGAAGAAGAAGATATCCCGACAGTGCACTAGGCTGTATATTATTTAAGTCGTATACAATAGTGTAGCAACAATAAGGAGAAGAAAACAGTAAATTCACAATTTCCTGTTGATGATGTTAAATGTGCCATAAAAATATTACAATCTAAAAGGAGTGTTGGTCCAGATAATATACCACAATATGTAGTGAAAGGATGCGGAGACGCTCTTGCATACCCTGTTTGTATAATTATTAACAAATCTCTGCAACAAAAAGTATTTCCTGATTTGTGGAAGATAGCAAGAGTGTGTCCAATTCACAAAGATGGTAATATCGAAAACATACATTATTATAGAACAGTATCAATACTATCGGTCTTATGCAAAGTGTTTGAGGATATACTTTACTGCAATATCTATCGATATGTTGAGAAAGTCATCATAGAGCTACAACATGGCTTTATGCAAGGGAGGTCAAGAAGTTTAAATTTAGTAAACTTTACAAACTATGTGCCATCTATTTTAGATCAAGGAGGGCAAGTGGATGTCATATACACGGACATGACAAAAGCATTCGATAGACTTGATCGTCATAAACTTCTAAACAAGCTTCACAGTTTTAGTTTTAGCCCTGAACTGGTCGAATTCTTTAACTCCTACTTCAGGAATAGGTTTCGATTTGTTAGTTTCAAACAGGGGTAATGCAGGAGTTGGTTTAATAATGAATAAGAAAATAGGGCAGCGGATAAGCTACTACGACCAGCATAGTGAAAGAATTATTGTCGCCAAGATAGACACCAAACCAATGCCCACCACAATAGTGCAGGTCTATATGCCTACTAGTTCAGCGGATGATGAAGAAATTGAAAGAATATATGAGGAGATAGAAGATTTAATACAATATGTCAAAGGTGACGAGAATCTAATTGTGATGGGAGACTGGAACGCAGTGGTAGGCCAAGGAAGAGAAGGTAGCACAGTAGGAGAATTTGGATTGGGACAAAGGAACGAAAGAGGAAGTCGGCTGGTTGAGTTCTGCACTGACCATAATTTAGTCCTCGCCAATACTTGGTTCAAACACCACAAACGACGGCTGTATACGTGGACGAGACCTGGAGACACTGGAAGGTATCAAATAGACTTCATTATGATTAGGCAGAGATTCAGAAACCAGGTGTTGGATTGCAAAACTTTCCCAGGAGCAGACGTGGACTCTGACCACAACTTGTTGGTCATGAAATGCCATCTGAAGTTGAAGAAATTGAAGAAAGGAAAGAATGCAAAAAGATGGGATCTAGACAAGTTGAAAGAAAAGAGTGTGCTGGATTGTTTCAAGGAACATGTTGCACAAGGACTAAATGAAAAGGCCGAAGGAAACACAGTAGAGGAAGAGTGGAGAGTCATGAAAAATGAAGTCAGTAGGGCTGCTGAAGAAATGTTAGGAAGGAAGAAAAGATCAACTAAGAATCAGTGGATAACTCAGGAGATACTAGACCTGATTGATGAACGACGAAAATACAAGAATGCTAAAAATGAAGAGGGCAGAAAAGAATACAGGCGATTAAAGAATGAAGTGGATAGAAAGTGCAAGGTAGCTAAGGAAGAATGGCTGAAGGAGAAGTGCAAGGATGTCGAAGGCTGTATGGTCCTGGGAAAGGTAGATGCTGCATACAGGAAAATCAAGGAAACCTTTGGAGAAAGGAAATCTAGGTGCATTAATATTAAGAGCTCAGATGGAAAGCCACTTCTAGGGAAAGAAGACAAAGCAGAAAGATGGCAGGAGCATATCCAACAGTTGTATCAAGTTAACGATGTAGATAATTTATTTCTGGAACATGAAGAGGCTGTTGATGCTGATGAAATGGGAGACCCAATTTTGAGGTCAGAGTTTGACAGAGCTGTGAGTGACCTCAATAGGAACAAGGCACCTGGAATTGATGATATTCCCTCTGAATTACTGACTGCCTTAGGAGAAACCAGCATGGTAAGGTTATTTCATTTAGTGTGCAAGATGTATGAGACAGGAGAAGTCCCATCCGATTTTCGGCAGAATGTTGTTATACCTATTCCCAAGAAAGCCGGTGCTGACAGGTATGAAAACTACCGCACTATTAGTTTAGTATCTCATGCCTGCAAAATTTTAACACGTATTATTTACAGAAGAATCGAAAAACAAGTTGAAGCTGAGTTGGGGGAAGATCAATTTGGCTTCAGAAGAAATGTAGGAACACGTGAAGCAATCCTGACTTTACGTCTGATCTTAGAGGATCGAATCAAGAAGGACAAGCCCACGTACATGGCATTCGTAGATCTAGAAAAGGCATTCGATAATGTTGATTGGACCAGGCTATTTATGATTCTGAAGATGATAGGGATCAGATACCGAGAACGAAGAATTATCTACAACCTGTATAAAAATCAGTCTGCAGTGATAAGAATCGAGGGCTTTGAAAAAGAAGCAGCAATCCCGAAAGGAGTGAGGCAAGGCTGCAGTTTGTCCCCTCTCCTTTTCAATGTTTACATAGAACAGGCAGTAAAGGAAATCAAAGAGAAATTTGGAAAGGGAATCACAGTCCAAGGAGAGGAAATCAAAACCTTGAGATTTGCCGATGATATTGTTATTTTATCTGAGACTGCAGAAGATCTCGAAAAGTTGCTGAATGGTATGGATGAAGTCTTAGGTAAGGAGTACAAGATGAAAATAAATAAGTCCAAAACAAAAGTAATGGAGTGCAGTCGAACGAAGGCAGGTGATGTAGGAAATATCAGATTAGGAAACGAAGTCTTAAAGGAAGTAGATGAATATTGTTACTTGGGTAGTAAAATAACCAACGATGGCAGAAGTAAGGAGGACATAAAATGCAGACTAGCACAAGCAAGGAAGAGCTTTCTTAAGAAAAGAAATTTGCTCACTTCAAACATTGATATCGGAATTAGAAAGATGCTTTTGAAGACTTTTGTGTGGAGCGTGGCATTGTATGGAAGTGAAACATGGACGATAACTAGCTCAGAAAGAAAGAGAATAGAAGCTTTTGAAATGTGGTGTTACAGAAGAATGCTGAAGGTGAGATGGATAGATCGAATCACGAATGAAGAGATACTGAATCGAATTGGTGAGAGGAGATCGATTTGGCTACATTTGACGAGAAGAAGAGATAGAATGATAGGACACATCTTAAGACACCCAGGACTTGTTCAGTTGGTTTTTGAAGGAAGTGTAGGTGGCAAGAACGGTAGGGGTAGACCAAGGTATGAATATGACAAACAGATTAAAGCAGATGTAGGATGCAATAGTTACGTAGAAATGAAAAGGTTAGCACAGGATAGGGTGGCATGGAGAGCTGCATCAAACCAGTCTATGGACTGATGACTCAACAACAACAGTTTCAAAGGGGTAACTTCATCCATGTACAGGGTAACTTCAGGCATAAACCAAGGTTCAAAATTAGGTCCACTGTTGTTCATTCTGTTTGTTAACGATATTGGCTCTGTATTAAAGCATTCTAAATTTCAGTTATATGCCGATGACATGAAAATTTACAGGCAGATTGAACAAAACATACATACATACATACATTATCATTATAGACTGTTATGCCTTTCAGCGTTCAGTCTGCAAGCCTCTGTGAATTTACTAAACGTCGCCACAATCCTCGATTTGCAACTAGTGTTGTGGCCTCATTTAGTTCTATACCTCTTATCTTTAAATCATTAGAAACCGAGTCTAACCATCGTCGCCTTGGTCTACCTCTACTTCTCTTACCCTCCATAGCAGAGTCCATTATTCTCCTAGGTAACCTATCCTCCTCCATTCGCCTCACATGACCCCACCACCGAAGCCGGTTTATGCGTACAGCTTCATCCATCGAGTTCATTCCTAAATTAGCCTTTATCTCCTCATTCCGAGTACCCTCCTGCCATTGTTCCCACCTGTTTGTACCAGCAATCATTCTTGCTACTTTCATGTCTGTTACTTCTAACTTATGAATAAGATATCCTGAGTCCACCCAGCTTTCGCTCCCGTAAAGCAAAGTTGGTCTGAAAACAGACCGATGTAAAGATAGTTTCGTCTGGGAGCTGACTTCCTTCTTACAGAATACAGTCGATCGCAACTGCGAGCTCACTGCATTAGCTTTACGGCACCTTGATTCAATCTCACTTGCTATATTACCATCCTGGGAGAACACACAACCTAAATACTTGAAATTATCGACCTGTTCTAGCTTTGTATCACCAATCTGACATTCAATTCTGTTGAATTTCTTACCTACTGACATCAATTTAGTCTTCGAGAGGCTAATTTTCATACCAAACTCATTGCACCTATTTTCAAGTTCCACGATATTAGACTGTAGGCTTTCGGCACAATCTGCCATTAAGACCAAGTCGTCAGCATAGGCCAGACTGCTTACTACATTTCCACCTAATTGAATCCCTCCCTGCCATTTTATACCTTTCAGCAGATGATCCATGTAAACTACAAACAGCAAAGGTGAAAGATTACAGCCTTGTCTAACCCCTGTAAGTACCCTGAACCAAGAACTCATTCTGCCATCAATTCTCACTGAAGCCCAATTGTCAACATAAATGCCTTTGATTGCTTTTAATAATCTGCCTTTAATTCCATAGTCCCCCAGTATGGCGAACATCTTTTCCCTCGGTACCCTGTCATATGCTTTCTCTAGATCTACGAAACATAAGCACAACTGCCTATTCTTCTCGTAGCATTTTTCAATTACCTGGCGCATACTGAAAATCTGATCCTGACAGCCTCTCTGTGGTCTGAAACCACACTGGTTTTCATCCAACTTCCTTTCAACGACTGATCGCACCCTCCCTTCCAAGATGCCAGTGAATACTTTGCCTGGTATACTAATCAGTGAGATACCTCGATAGTTGTTGCAATCCTTCCTATTCCCTTGCTTATAAATCGGTGCAATTACTGCTTTTGCCCAATCTGAAGGTACCTTACCAACACTCCACGCTAATTTTACTACTCTATGAAGCCATTTCATCCCTGCCTTCCCACTATACTTCACCATTTCAGGTCTAATTTCATCTATTCCTGCTGCCTTATGACAATGAAGTTTATTTACCATCCTTTCCACTTCCTCAAGCATAATTTCACCAACATCATTTTCCTCCTCCCCTTGAGCTTCGCTGTTCACAACACTACCAGGATGATTTCCTTTTACATTGAGAAGATGTTCAAAATATTCCTTCCACCTCTCCAGTGATTCCCTGGGATCTATTATGAGTTCACCTGAATTACTCAAAACACTGTTCATTTCCTTTTTCCCTCCCTTCCTAAGATTCTTTATTACTGTCCAGAAAGGTTTCCCTGCTGCTTGACCTAGCCTTTCCAGGTTGTTACCAAAATCTTCCCATGACTTCTTTTTGGATTCAACAATTATTTGTTTCGCTCTGTTTCTTTCATCTACATACAACTCCCTATCTGCCTCGGCCCTTGTTTGGAGCCATTTCTTATAAGCCTTCTTTTTACGTTTACAAGCTGCTCTCACTTCATCATTCCACCAAGATGTTCGCCTTTTCCCATCTTTACACACAGTTGTTCCAAGGCATTCCCTGGCTGTTTCTACTACAGCATCCCTGTATGCCACCCATTCACTTTCTATATCCTGAACCTGCTTACTGTCTACTGTTCGAAACTTCTCACTAATCATATCCACGTACTTCCGTCTAATTTCCTCGTCCTGGAGATTTTCTACCCTTATTCGTTTGCAGACAGATTTCACTTTCTCTACCTTAGGCCTAGAGATACTTAGTTCACTACAGATCAGATAGTGGTCTGTATCATCGAAAAATCCCCGGAAAACTCGTACATTCCTAACAGATTTCCTGAATTCGAAGTCTGTTAAGATATAGTCTATTATGGATCTGGTACCCCTAGCCTCCCATGTGTAGCGGTGAATAGCCTTATGCTTGAAGAATGTATTCGTAACAGCTAAACCCATACTAGCACAGAAGTCCAGCAAACGCTTCCCATTCCCATTAGCTTCCATATCTTCCCCACATTTACCAATCACCCTTTCGTATCCTTCAGTTCTATTCCCAACTCTCGCATTGAAATCGCCCATTAGCACTATTCTATCCTTGCTGTTTACCCTGACTACGATGTCACTCAATGCTTCATAAAACTTGTCCACTTCATCCTCATCTGCACCCTCACATGGTGAATACACGGACACAATTCTAGTCCTAATTCCTCCAACTGACAAATCTACCCACATCATTCGCTCATTTACGTGCCTAACAGAAACTATGTTCCGTGCAATGTTATTCCTGATAAAGAGCCCTACCCCAGACTCTGCCCTTCCCTTTCTAACACCCGTCAAGTACACTTTATAATCTCCTATCTCTTCCTCGTTATCTCCCCTTACCCGAATATCACTTACTCCCAGCACATCCAGCTGCATCCTCTTTGCTGACTCAGCCAGTTCTACTTTCTTTCTTCCATAAGCCCCATTAATATTGATAGCTCCCCATCGAATTCCATTTCGTTCGCAAAGTTGTTTCCAAGGAGTCCCTCGCCTGTCAAATGGGAGTGGGACTCCGTTACTCCCATAGGTCCGAGGCTTGCTTAAAATGTTCTGAGCTCGGTCGATTCATGAAGCAGGATGCTGCCCTACTTGCACATAGTCCAAGTGAGGATCTCTCCTCTAACGGGTTATGGACCACCGGTGGATTGTATAGTCCTAGCCGCCTGAGCACAAGGAGGGCCAGGACTCAGAATATGTCCGAGATGCCCACTCCCATTCCATAGCAACTGGTATCCCGACTCTCAGGACCACTTACTAGGCCACTCAGCCGTTGCCCATGGTTCACGAACTAGGACGTGACTACAGTAACCCACAAACATGAACCACGATTGAACAAAAGATGACGAAAAATTACAAGACCTCACAGCACTGGTTGAATGGGGTAAAACATATTTCCTTTCAATTCAATGTTAAGAAATGTGAATCAATGATCTTTACTAGAAAAAGACAACCAAAAATCCATTCTTATGTAATGAACGGTATCAGCCTAAAACTAGTTGAAGGAAAAAAAAAGGATTTAGGAGTGATATTTGATAGTAAACTTCAGTTCAATATACACATAAATAACGCCGTAAATAAGGCCTATAGGAACCTAGGATTTCTAATGAGAAACACAATCAAATTAGAAAATACCAAAGCGATAATACAGGTATACAATTCACTAGTTAGAACAGTAATAGAATATGCCTCTATAGTCTGGAATCCATCATGTATTAAACGTATAAAAGAAATAGAAAATGTTCAAGCTAAATTTGTAAGATATCTGTATTTCTCTGTCTCTAAAACTAGTGCAAAATATGTGGCATATAGTGACTTAATTACAAATTTTGGGATAGATATGTTGCATACTAGGAGAAAATTAACGTGTGTAAAATACCTACATAGAATTCTCAAAGGTAAAGCAGATAACCGAGAGTTATTCCACCAAATAAACCTGTATGCACCCTTTGGAAGGAATAGAAATAATTTAACTTTCTTTGTTAAAAGGTCAAACACAAATCACCATATGAATTCACCATTAAACAGAATATGCCAGTCAATTAATAAAATTCCAAACGTGGACATATATCATGACGAGAGTATCTTGTTAAGGTCTGTCGGAAGGGAACTCACACAGAGAGAAGACATAAAGTAAATATAGTAGCATTATTGTGTACCATGAATAAGTTAGTCCTTAGATTAATTTAGATTAATAATGTTGCCTATATTTTAGGAGAAATTAAAATAATAAGTTGAAACACACCCTTACCACTGTCCATAGTTCATAAGTATAATATTAAGTTTATATTTTAATTTTTATTATAAATTATTTATAAAATTAGAAATAAGAAATGGGAATGTTCTGTAAGTGGGCAGAAATGCCTATTGAACAATAAAACAAATAAATAAATTAATATTAGCAACATCGAAATGCTTTCAATAATAAAAGTTGTGCATAATATAATGTTTGACCCTTTGTGATTCATAATGTTTTTACTCTACAACGAATAATGACGGAAAAAATCGCGATTATTATATTTTCCACAAACTTCCGAACATCGCGTAAAATATTAGTTCAACCTAAAAAGTGTATAGACTATAAGAAGAATGTTATAAAGTCTATTTTTCAATATCCTGAATGTCTGATGCATTTTTACCTTACGAGCTATGATAATGAAGATATTCAGGAATTTAGGTTTTTATCGCCAATCACGAGATTGCTCACGTGGAAATATGGTTTAGTCGTCATGATAGCGAACTACCTGGCTGAAAAAGAACTCATACATTTTCCTCCTCGGCACGGAAATATCGAATAGGGCTTAGAAGACAAGCGAGCGAGTTATAACATGTATCTAAGAGCTTACGTTCTTACAGCCACGTACAGGTGACGCTATAGACCTAGTAACCGCTATCACACGTTCGTTCTCCAAGCAATAAAATCTATTCCTCAGTATAAAATGCACGTTAATCTTTTTATTTATCTGGCAATTATCATTTTATGTATTTTATTTCTTGTCATTACACAACAAGAAATACAGCGAAATATTAGTCTTACGCGGCGACGATGGTAACGAGTACAAGGCTGGGAAGGAAGCAATCGTAGCCTCAACATTTGCCTGGTGTGAAAATGGTAAATCATGGGAAGCCACGTTCAGGGCTGCCGAGAGCTAGTTCGAACTCACCATCTCCCGAATGCAAGGTTACAGTTACGTGACGCAAACCACGTAGCCAACTCTCTCATTGGAAATTATAAAAGTGCATCATTTTCAAAATAAAATATCGTCTATGTCAGGGATGGCAAATCTTTACCGACTAGCGTGTCAGTTACGGTCTTGTTTACTACGTTATACGGTCCAGTGTGCCATCGGTTATTTTCCTTTAAAATAATCATGAAACCCCTCATTTGACTTCGTTTAGGTGTTAGATTGCATTACATATAAATCCATTCCATTGAATGTTTCATGATTTTAATTGGCAAACATTATTGAGCCGCCTCTGTGGTGTAGTGGTTAGTGTGATTAAGTGCCATCCCCGGAGGCCCGAGTTCGATTTAAAGCGCTCCCACGAAATTTTCAAAGAGGTACGAGGGCTGGAATAGGGTCCATTCAGCCTTGGGAGGTCAGCTGAGTAGAAGGGTTCCATTTCCCCCTCAGCCACCCTCGAGGTGGTTTTCCGTATTTTCCCACTTCTCCTCCAGGCAAATGCCGGTATAGTACCTAACTTAAGGCCACGGCCGCTTCTTTCCATTTTCCTCGTCTATCCCATCCAATCTTCCTACAAGGCCCCTGTTCAGGATGGCAGGTGAGGCCGCCTGAGCGACGCACTGTTCATCCTCCCCAGTTGTATCTCCCAGAATAAAAGTCTCACGCTCCAGAAAAAGAAAATAACATCACTGAAAATTACATTTTAAAAACAGGTTAATTTTAAGAATAAGGTATATTTTTTGCCTTAACCTAGTAATATTTGTGATAGAATTAATTGAGATATACATTTTTATTAAAGCGTAATGTTGAAATATGCTACGTTGCTAGGTTTTTTACTTATTTTTTTAAATATATTACATGTTAAAAACATTAAATGAAATGGCGTATGGGCTTTTAGTGCCGACAGTGTCCGAGGACAAGTTCGGCTCGCCAGATGGAGGTTTTTTATTTGACTCCCGTCGTGATGAGGATGAAATGACGATGAAGACGACACATACACTCAGCCATCGTGCCAGCGAAATTAACCAATTATGGTTAAAATTCCCGACCCTGCCGGGAATCGAACCCGGGACCCCTGTGACCAAAGGCCAGCACGCTAACCATTTAGCCATGGAGCCGGACGTTAAAAACATATATATATATTAGTATGTTGTCTGACGTGCCACATATTTTTTTTAAAATTTGCTTTACTTCGCACCGACACAGTTAAGTCTTATGGCGACGATGGGATAGGAAAGGGCTAGGAGTGGGAAGGAAGCGGCCGTCGCTTTGATTAAAGTACAGCTCTAGCATTTGCCTGGTGTGAAAATGGGAAACCACGGAAAACCATCTTCAGGGCTGCCGACAGTAGTGTTCGAACCCACTATCTCACGGATGCAAGCTCTCAGCTGCGCGCCCCTAACTGCTCGGCCAACTCTCCCGGTGCCACAGAAATCGTCTTCAAGTGTAACCTAATGGCACGCGTGTCACAGATTCGTCATCCCTGGTCTATGTAGTTTATATCTGCCAGAGTTAGCCTACATTTGCGCGAGGCGGGGAAATTGAAATATTACTGTTACGTGATTATGCGTGCTTAAGCCAGGACTGTGTTCAAGAAAATGGGAAAAAATTGTGGAAGTCATGAGTTAACATTAACGAGACTTTCGCTGCTATGTGTTTTCTGATCTCCAGTCGCTCAATAAAAAGTTAGAAGCCTTTGAGACATAGCTCTGCCGAAGGATACTAAGAATGTCATGGACAGATCATGTCAAAAATGCAGAGATCTTGGCACAGGCCAGAGCAAAGTGCAGCTTCCATCGAAGTCCCAGTCTGATCCATGGCTGTGACAATATGGAAGCTGCTGGGGTATGAGTGGTGCTGAGTAATGACATTTGGAGAACAAATAGTGTCTGAGTGTTATGAAAGGTGTTGCTCATAGGATCAGTCGTGCTGCGGTGGCACCTTCTGGTCCAGTGAGGAAAGCAATGGCAAACTACCTCACTCCTCATCTTGCCTAGTACGCCTCATTTGGGCTCTCTGCCATTGGTTTTTGTGGTTTAACTATAACTTCATAGCCTTTGGTGGTGCTATTTGAGGATCCAACCAGCCTCTGGGCTGATGACCTAACAGAGAGAATTCGAAGGATGAGAAGGGATAAGGAAGTACTGACCAGTGAGAAACCGAAGCAGATTCCATCTACAGCAACAAACTCTGCAAAGAAAGATAACCGTAGAGAGAGCTGTTGGTAAGAGACGAATCCACGAATCTCCTGGCTAAAATCGTCACAGACTGGACTCTTAAGATATCGGCAGAGTTATTCCAAGCAGCTCATAACAGAGAAAGCTCAGCCAAGATGATTGCCGACATATGGAACGGATAGGGACTAGAAGAGGAAGAAGAAGTAGAAGCTTAAGAGATTTTTTTGAATTTGCTTTACGTTGCACCGACACAGATAGGTATTATGTCGACGATGGGATAGGAAAGTGCTAGAAGTGGGAAGGAAGCGACCGTGATCTTAATTAAGGCACAGCCCCACTTACGCGAATGTCAGCCCTGCTGCAGCACTCTTCGATGTTTCGTGGAAGAGACGAGTGAGTCAGACCGGAGACCTCCCAGCCGGTATATGCACATGTGACGGCCTCTCCCATTGTGCTTATCGTCTGGCACCTCAGTAGATTTTCTGTAAGTAGAAACTAGAACTTTTTTTATTCTGGGTGTACCCCGACGATGCCAGAACTTCACCAGCAGGTATATAAAAGCAGGCTCGCCGCAAACAGAGTGTTGATAGTTGATAGTATGCCGTCGTGGTGGTCGTTGAGCAGCATTGGAGTGATGAGTGGTAGTAGTAGTTGAGTTGGAGCTGTGTTATTGTTTTGTCGAGTGATATGTTTTTTGTAGTTCAGTGTGTAGAGTGGCTACGTGAATTGACTCTTGTCTTGAGTCAAGCCAAGTGTACAGCACCTGTGCGTCGTGATAGTCAACGTTCGTGTGTTCGAACCTGTCTACACTGGAGCTGATGCGTGAAGAGACGAGTCCGTGCTAAGCGAAGTGAAAGGTGAGACCTGCCAGTCAAGATTACGGAAGGGTCGCCCGTTCCAGGTAAATACCAGCTAGCCGTGACCTGCTGTGAGGAGAAGGGACCATTAATTAGTGAAGTGCTGTCATTTTGTCAATTATTAATTGTATGTGTATTTTTATGCACTAACTGATCCATTCTACATTAAATTACATCAAAAAAATAGACAGTGTTTTATTCATAACATTACCGAGTTGGTCCCGCGATTAGGGTCGCATAGTTATGAGCTTGCATTTGGGAGATGGAGAGTTCGAATCCCACCGTCGGAAGTTCTGAAGATGTGTTTCCGTGGTTTCCAATTTTCACACCCGGCATACCTTGATTAAGGTCACGGTCACTACCTTTCCAACCCTAACACATTCCCTTCCTTGCGGCGCCGAAAACCTTCGATGTGTTAGTGAGGCGTTGAAACACTAGGGGAAAAAAACGTCACCACATTATCTTTGCCCTCCATGGTACACTACCTCAGTACTGTTCTATACCATGGTCTCCACTTCCAAGTGAAATAACTGGCGGTTGCTCTCCATGGTTAGCTTGGCTTACAGACAGGTGCTGGAATTAGTGTTACCAACTCATTCGCTACTACGTTCCTCCAGACCACTCAAATGTTCCTATATTCACCCCGGTGCATATAAATTATAAAATGAACACTCCTCTAAACGAATGTGGAACACGTAAAGCCTGGCGTTAAAGAAATTTAAGTCAAAAAGAAGTGCATCATTATTTCCTTTCTCTAAAAGTTTCCATATGGCACTTAAACTAACACTGCCGGGCTGAGTGGCTCAGACGGTTGAGGCGCTGGACCCCAACATGCAGTTTCGATCCTGGCTCAGTCCGGTGGTATTTGAAGGTGCTCAAATACCTCAGCCTCGTGTCGGTAGATTTATTGGCACGTTAAAGCACTCATTCGGGATTAAATTCCGGCACCTCGGCGTCTCTGAAAACCGTAAAAGTAGTTAGTGGGACGTAAAGCAAATAACATTATTATTATTATTATTATTATTATTATTATTATTATTATTATTATTATTATTATTATTGAACTAACACTCTACGCCTTACAAGGAGCATGACAGTTATTTTTAGAATCTGATTGTCAAATTACTTTACGTCGCACCGATACAGATAGTATTATGGCGACGATGGGATAGGAAAGTGGGTTCGAGTTCCACTGTCGGCAGCCTTGAAGATGGTTTTCCGAGGTTTCCCATTTTCACACCAGGCAAATGCTGGGGCTGTACCATAATTAAGGCCACGGCCGCTTCCTTCCAACTCCTAGGTCTTTCCTATCCCATCGTCGCCATAAGACCTATCTGTGTCAGTGCGACGTAAAGCAAATAGCAAGAAAATAGATAGGAAAGTGCTAGGAGTGGGAAAGAAGCGGACGTGGCCTCAGCATTTGCCTGGTGTGAAAATGGGAATACCATCTTCAGGGCTACCGACAGTGAGTTTGAACCCTCCCCGAATGCAAGCTCACAGCTGCGCGCCCCTAACCGCATGGCCAACTCGCTCGGTTCTGATATTTTTCACGATTCTTCTTCTTACCACGTTTCCATAAATTTATGCTTTCGTCTTTGCTTCGTAGTTTTCTCGGTTCCTTGCATAATTCTATATCGGCAGTGCGTTCTTCTTAAAAATATTTTTAAAATAAGTTGCTTTACGTCGCACCGACACAGATAGGTCATATGGCGACGATGGAACCCGAAAGGGAGTGGGAAGGAAGCGGCCGTGTCCATAACTAAGGCCGATTCCCAGCATTTCCCTGGTGTGAAAATGGGAAACTACAGAAAATCATCTTCAGGGCTGCCGGCAGTAGGGTTCAAGCCCACTATCTCCAAAATACTGGATACTGGCTTCAATTTCTTTAAACGTATATATAGACTGAAGTCCATCTCTGTGGTGTAGTGGTTAGTGTGATTAGCTTCCACCCCAAGAGGTCCGAGTTCGATTCCCGGCTCTGCCACGAAATTTTAAAATTTGTACAAGCACTGGAACGGGGTCCACTCAACCTCGGAGGTCAAATGAGTAGAGGGGGGGAAGGTTCGATTCCCACCTCAGACATCCTGGATGTGGTTTTCCGTGATTTCCCACTTCTCCTCCAGGCAAATGTCGGAATGGTACCTAACTTAAGACCACGGCCACTTCCTTCTCTCTTCCTTGTCTATCCCTTCCACCCCCCCCCCCCACAAAGCCCACGTTCATCACAGCAGTTGAGGCTGCCTGAGCGAGGTACTGGTCCTCCTGCCCAGTTATATACCCCGACCCAAAGTCTCACATTCCAGGACATTGCCCTCGAAACAGAAGAGGTCGGATCCCTCCCTGAGACCGAGGGGAAAGCCAACCCTAGAGTGTAAACGGATTAAGAAAGAATGAAAAATATAGAATAAAAACTACGCCTCATAACCTGTTTTTCACGATACGTATTAACATGGGTAGCTGAATGTGCCACTTGACTTCATGTCACGAGCGATTGCAGTCCAGAAAACAAGGGTATTCACCAAGCACACATTCCGTATATGTTGAGATTTTCCCCACCAAGTTACCCACACAAGCACAGAAGGCGTACAGTGAAATGCGTTAGTTTTTATTTCATATTTTTTGGTCTCATTTGTCAAAAAAATCCCTGCGCTATGAGATGTATTCGGAAATCCGTCCCTACGTTATCAGAAAAAGAGCCATATATCTCTACTGTTGAAAAGAGAAGAGGATAGCGTTACGCAATAAGCTTGAACACACAGTACAGCTTTCTGCAGGCAAGGTTATGGGGTCGGCTACTTTCGTCCAACTACCGCGCGACCTCCACTTGGAGAACTAAAAGGAACTTGTAAGTGAAGGTTAACCGGATGTTTATTGAGACTTGGCCGTTAAACGTAGCTGGCTCATCTGCAAGAAATACAGCGTCGTTTGCTCTTTCCAATCCCTACACACTGGATCTCTGCAGTAATGAAAAATACTTTGCAGAAGGGTATTTATAGCCATACATCCGTATCATTTCTCCCTCATTGGATCCTCTACCTACACAGACGATTGAGTAATAATGGTTTCTGAGTTCAGGTTGCTGGGTTCGATTGCGGCACAGTCAGGCAGTGTTTGTAGGTGCTCAAAATAACATGTTAACCTCGTATCAGTAGATTTGTACGTACAAGAACTTCTTCTTCTTCTTTATCTGTTTACCAACCAGGGTTGGTTTTTCCCTCGGACTCAGCGAGGGATCCCACCTCTACCGCCTCAAGGACAGTGTCCTGGAGTGTGAGACATTGGGTCGGGGGATACAACTGGGGATGATGACCAGTAACTCGCCCAGGCGACCTCACCTGCTATGCTGAACAAGGTCCTTGGTGGGGGATGGGAAGATTGGAAGGGATAGACAAGCAAGAGGGAAGGAAGCGGCCGTGGCCTTAAGTTAGGTACCATCCCAGCATTTGGCTGGAGGAGAAGTGGGAAACCATGGAAATCCACTTCCAGGATGGGAATCGAATCCACCTCTACTCAGTTAACCTCCCGAGGCTGAGTGGACCCCGTTCCAACCCTCGTACCACTTTTCAAATTTCGCGGCAGGGCCGGGAATCGAATCCGGGCCTCCGGGGGTGGCAGCTAAACAGATTAAGAAGAACTAATAATACCAAAATTAAACCACTTCTCTAAAGGTTATGAAGCCCTTTAGCGGAGCGGCAGGTACCTGCCACCAAGAGCTGTGGCCTTAAAAGGATGGTGCTATAACTTCTTTCTCAGCTATCACTCGCCACGGGTATTTCTTGTACTACTAATACGATGTTTTAAATCATAATATGACAAAGGGATGATATAATAGGGATTTTGATACATAAAAATGAAGAAACGCTATCAAAATTAGTTTCATAGAAATAATATATGGACTCAAGGTATATTGCACATTATTTTTAAAAAAAGCTGAATCTAATTGCACGATGATCACTGGGCTAATTGGGTACTGTTATCGTTCTGCAATGCGATTTTATTTGACGGAAATAAATATCACACGAGAACACGTTCATTTCCTTATATAAATTACTTCATTATCACTGTAAGACACAACACACAATTACATACAGTAACAAATGACACTACCACACTTAATAGCGGAGTACCCTGAAGTCGATTCTGACAAGAACAGATATCAACAACACTGACTCGCGCACTATAACATACACTCTCTTGAACTCACCGACTCCACCTCGGAGCCCAACAGTCACTCGCAGTCCATCACTTGCCTTCGAGTCCAACACTGACTTCGAGTCCAACACTGACTCCCAGTCCAATATTCCCTCCGAGTCCTATACAGACTCGCAGTCCAATATTCACTTCCAGTCCAACACTCACTCCCAGTCCAACATTCACTCGAGTCCGACACTGACTTTCTCACTGACTGACAGCTCGATATATTATACTGTTCGATCAACCATCTAGAATTATCGATTTCTGGAAGGGTTCTTACAACACTCTAATGGAACACACTCGAAAAATCGATCGACCAGCTAGTCGAATGTAGACTTCCAGTAATGGATCCAGCTCGAACTTTCGTTTACTGTTTACCAAAACACATAGAAATTTCTCCAACATTCTTAATGTCTCTGCATGTATCTGGATAATAAACCTTACAGTAAGTTTCCAGAACCCTTCATATATACCAAATTATAGTAGAATAAATCTAATATACGAACATTATAGAGTTTTCTACCACTTTCGACTGTATAGAGTTTGAGGTTAAACTTATACACAATGCGTATTTGAGGTTATACGCTGTATTTAACTCCAGTGCAATGGTTACCTGTCCTTTGCAACATCTCTCCCCCTCATATAAGGAGACAACAAGCACTTAATAGCTTATGGTGCAGAATAGTGAAGAATGAGGCCCTTCCTATACATCAGGATATAAAGCAGCACACTACAACTAGGCTGAAATCAAGAAAACCAGGGTGGAAGACAGCTTTGGACCTCTCATGTCTTCGGTTCAATCCCAGGAATGCCTGGAGAGTGGAGGATGTCATCACCCAGTGGCTTATGTGATCTCTCCGACCCCAGCATGAAACTGGCTGGCTTTAGTCCGCCGTGCTGTTTGGTCAACCCTGAACAGGATCCGATGTTGTGTCGGTATGACTGGCGCAGCCTTACATCTGTGGGGATGGGTAAATTCTCCCTGCTGTGACTGTGGTGCTCAAGTGCACTCTATCAAGCACATAGTTCAAGAGTGCCCCCTACGTGCATTTCCTGGCTCTGTGGAGGAATTTTTTGAAGTAACACCAGAAGTGATTACATGGATAAAAAATTTGGACATTAAAATATAAAAGTGAAGTCCTGATGCTGTCACCAACTTGTATATTTGTATATTTTGTATTATGTTTGTATATTTTGATTGTCATGTACACATCATACGCTAATAATAATAATAACAGGGGAACCATATATCTATATATATAAAATAAGAGTTTTGTCTGTACATTGCTCAGAATTTGAAAATAATGGTATTTCTGTATCGGTCATGTCCATAGTAACAAGAAAATGCACTTTTTACTTTTCCGTAATTTCTGTCTGTCTGTCTGTCTGTCTGTCTGTATGTATGTACACGCATCACGAGAAAACGGTTGAAGAGAATTTAATGAAAATCGGTATGTGAAGTCAGGGGATGAGCCTCTACAATCTAGGCTATAAATCATTTTACTCACGCTGAGTGAAATGGTAGTTTAGGGGAAGACCTAAAATTGAATTCTCAACTATTTATGTTATTAGTGGTTTAATGAAAATCGGTATGTGAAGTCGGAGGATGAGCCTCTACAATCTAGGCTATAAATCATTTTACTCACGCTGAGTGAAATGGTAGTTTAGGGGAAGGCCTAAAATTGAATTCTCAACTATTTATGTTATTAGTGGTCGTATTTTAAAGAAAATGGGTATGCAAAGTTACGGAATAAGTTGCTACAATCTAGGCTATCAATAATTGTATTCACGCTGAGAAAAATGGTAGTTTAGGGGAAGGTCTAAAATATAATTCTCAAATATTGTTGTTATTAGTAGTCCTATCTTGATGAAAATCTGTATGCAAAGTCAGGAAATAAGTCGCTATAGTCTAGGCTGTAAATTATTTTATTCACGCTGAGTGAAATGGTAGTTTAGGGAAGGCCTAAAATGTAATTCTCAAATATTTCTTATTAGAGGTGTAATCGATGAATGCTACATAACTAGGGTTATATAGTATTGAATTTCCTATTATTAATGTCTTGTACATTGTTACCGTACTGGCTATGATCACAAAGATATTCATGATTTTGGATTTTTGTTACTAAGTCTATATCAGCGCCGAGTAACCAGAAATGGGTAAAGAGTATTTAATGAAAATCGGTATGTAAAGTCGGAGAATAAGAAACTATGGTATAAAATATTTTACTAAACACAGAGTCGAAAGAAAACTAAATGTGAAACTAAATTGGAATGATAACAATATAGAAAGCTCATAACATTGATCAACAATAACATTACATTGACCATTGTTTGTCGTGATGTGCTTTGTGTCATCTGTTGCCCTTCATCTACGGTAGATAGGATTACTGCTGCGTACAGAGTATTTTTTATTTGATTTACGTCGCACCGACATAGATAGGTTTTATGGCGACGATGGGATAGGAAAGGGCTAGGAGTGCCTTAGGCCTTAATTAAGGTACAGGCCCAGCATTTGACTGATGTGAAAGTGGGAAACCACGGAATACCATCATCAGCGCTGCCGACAATGGGGTTCGAATCTACTATCTCTCGGATGCAAGCTCACAGCTGCGCACCGCTAACCACACGGTCAACTCGCCCAGTCGTACAGAGTGTAACAGCCTGCCTGAATATTGATGGGAAGTAGCTGGGGAGTTAGATAACTTTCTTCTTTAGCATGGCATTCCCCTGGTTTATAAATTTTCTGATACTACTGGTACGTAACACACTGGATCATCATAGCATTCGGGCTATTCAATCCCTACTCTGAGGCACTGATTGGAATGAACAGTGTGCATATTTAGCGGAATAATGGCAGATGAGTGTTCATGGCAATCTGCGGCCTGGTCATCCCAGCTCTGGAACTTTGGACTACTAGATTGGCACCGCAATCTAACCGCAGCACTGTTCGTTAAAAGTGATAAAACGTGCGGCTTTCCATTTGATCGAGTATTTTATATGATAGCATTGCTTTTAATCGCTACATTCATACGTTTTTGTAATGACCTATGTTGATTTCAGGTTAAGAAAACCACAAAGTCAGTCTTTCTGAGAATCCCGTAGCGAAGCACGGGTACATCAGCTAGTTAGTCATAATTTACATTTAATAAAAGATAGTTTAGCATTTAATAAAATATAATTACATTATATTAAACATAATAATTTAAGTTTTTACACCAGTTACGATGTCGTACCTACGACACTGTATATTAATAGTACATTATGTAACAAGTCTATAACGGCAATAATTAAGATAAGAGTATGTTTCCATACGAATGTCTTAATTACCATTATAGGCGAGTTGAATACGACTGTTCATGTTCGACGGTAATTATAACTCTATTTTTAAAATTATTCATAAATTTCTGTCGAGATGTCATTGACAGTTGAGTTTACTGAACAGAGCACACAGCGCATGCGCTGAGTTATTGATTTTCCGTGAGTGGATCGGAGACCTTGACAATGTCATATGTTTTCAAAGCTTTGATAGAAGGTTATCATAACCTAGCTTTATTTCAGATACAAATTGTTCATTGTACAGTTGGTGAAGTGAATTTGCGAGAATCTGTCGTGTGGTTGTGCATTATTGGAAGTAGAAGGTGCATTCATGTAAATATGTGTGTCCGACATGTGTGATTTTGGAAACAAATGCGATGATATCCATACCTAATTGGCCAAACAGGTGTATCATAATGAAAATCTGAACTCTGATTGGTGAAGAAGCTATATCATAATGGAAATCTGAACTCTGATTGGTGGAGAATCTGTAACAAAATGACACTTGAACTATAATGAGCCTTCTTAAGATTCAGTTTCTTGGCATATAATATTATATTTCGGCATCGTTGAGCATAAAAGTTATTATTTTATACTTGTTTGATTACGCGGAGTAGTTCATTATTTCTGAATATTACCAAAAATATTTCAAAAGATATGACAGTTCTTAGAGACAACAATCAGTGACGTACCTACTATCATGTAAACAAGACTCGTGCCTTCGTGTGGACGCACCAAAGCTGTGACGTCATCCCTGTAGAACTGTTAACAGTAGAAGGTCGGAACTAACCCATCGAGTTGGCCTTGACCGAGCATTCTCAAGATGTTTTTAACCAAGGCTTGTGCCTACGGAAGTGACTGGGTCCTACTTCCATTTGACAGATCAGGAATTCATTGAAAAATAAACCTTTTGAACGAAATGGAATTCGATGGAGTACAGTGTTTGTTACAAAAAGAGGACTGTACAGGTACATACTTTACTAACAGAGACTTGCAGACTCAACGCTTAGCAACATAACAATCTATAATTAATATTTATGTATGGATGTTACATTTTATGTATATATTTTTACAATATTGGCTTTACGTCGCACATGCACAGATAGGTCTTATAGCGACGATGGGAGAGGGAAGGCCTAGGAGTTGGAAAAAAGCGGCCGTGGCCTTAATTAAGGTACAGATCCAGCATTTGACTGGTGTGAAAACAGGAAACCACGTAAAATCATCTTCAGGGCTGTCTACTGTGGGGTTCGAACCCATTATCTCCCGGATGCAAGCTCACAGCTGCGCGCCCCTAAGCGCACGACCAATTCGCCCGGTATATATGTACTGGTCCGCCTCTGTGGTGTAGTGGTTAGCGTGATTAGCTGCCACCCCCGGAGGCCCGGGTTCGATTCCCGGCTCTGCCACGAAATTTGAAAAGTGGTATGAGGGCTGGAACGGGGTCCACTCAGCCTCGGGAGGTCAACTGAGTAGAGGTGGGTTCGATTCCCACCTCAGCCATCCTGGAAGTGGTTTTCCGTGGTTTCCCACTTCTCCTCCAGGCGAATGCCGGGATGGTACCTAACTTAAGGCCACGGCCGCTTCCTTCCCTCTTCCTTGCCTATCCCTTCCAATCTTCCCCATCCCTCCACAAGGCCCCTGTTCAGCATAGCAGGTGAGGCCGCCTGGGCGAGGTACTGGTCATTCTCCCCAGTTGTATCCCCGACCAAGAGTCTGAAGCTCCAGGACACTGCCCTTGAGGCGGTAGAGGTGGGATCCCTCGCTGTGTCCGAGGGAAAAGCCGACCCTGGAGGTTAAACAGATGATGATGATGATATATGTACTGTATGTATATATGACAGAAGACTACCCTTTTGCAAGCGAATCTGTGGGTTTCATATCTACATTAAGAGAAAGTGGGCTAGCGATTCTCATTTTACCATAAAGCATATCTAAAATGTACGACTGCAATGATGATGCTGACATACTTATCTAATGGCGGATGAACGGGGACAATGCTTAATTCTAGGGCTGACCTGATTTCTCTCTCTGCACACGCAAAGCATGTGGCAAACCCTCCCAGTTTCATAAATCATGACTTCTTTACTTTATTGATCCACCTAGTATCGTTCGGAAAAAAGAATGCATTGTGTTGTTGTGTTGGGTATTCAGCCCGAAGGCTGGTCTGATCCTCCACAATTCCACCAAAGGCTATCATAGACAGCCTAGGCGTCACTGAAGAGGCATACTAGGGAAATGAGGAGTGAGGTAGTTTCCCGTTGCTTTCCTCACCGAGCCAGAAGTTGCTATTGCATACCAGTCTGCCAAGCCCACTGAAATGCATGCACCAACCGACCCTATGGGCGATATTTTCACACCAATCATAACAGGGACTGGCTGCAATAATAATAATAATAATAATAATAATAATAATAATAATAATAATAATAATAATAATAATAATAATAATAGTCCGCCTCTGTGGTGTAGTGGTTAGCGTGATTAGCTGCCACCCCCGGAGGCCCGGGTTCGATTCCCGGCTCTGCCACGAAATTTGAAAAGTGGTACGAGGGCTGGAACGGGGTCCACTCAGCCTCGGGAGGTCAACTGAGTAGAGGTGGGTTCGATTCCCACCTCAGCCATCCTGGAAGTGGTTTTCCGTGGTTTCCCACTTCTCCTCCAGGCGAATGCCGGGATGGTACCTAAGTTAAGGCCACGGCCGCTTCCTTCCCTCTTCCTTGCCTATCCCTTCCAATCTTCCCATCCCTCCACAAGGCCCCTGCTCAGCATAGCAGGTGAGGCCGCCTGGGCGAAGTACTGGTCATACTCCCCAGTTGTATCCCCCGACCAAGAGTCTGAATCTCCAGGACACTGCCCTTGAGGCGGTAGAGGTGGGATCCCTCGCTAAGTCCGAGGGAAAAACCGAACCTGGAGGGTAAACAGATGATGATGATGATAATAATAATAATAATCTAGTTTAACGTCCGTTCAGTTCTCATTAATGTCTGGCTTTATAGCTGATTGGCCACAGTTTTAACCCTCGGGTCTCGGGATCCTGATTTCATACTCAGCCGTGTCATATTTCTTCATATTTCAATCAATATTGTTCATTTCCTTGGTTCAGAGACTGGGTGTTTGTGTGTTGTTCCCAACATTCCTGTTCATCACACACATCATCACACTAACTCGTAGTTTCGTATACATGGCATACGCCACCCAGACTCGTCGGAAGATTTACTTTACAAGGGCTACACTAGACTAGTAATAATCAAAGGAATTATTATTATTATTATTATTATTATTATTATTATTATTATTATTATTATTATTATTATTATTATTATTATTACCGAGTGAGTTAGCCGTACGGTCAGGGGCGCGCAGCTGTGAGCTTACATTCGGTAGATAGTGGGTTCGAACCCCACTGTCGGCAGCCCTGAAGATGGTTTGCCGTGGTTTCCCGTTTACATACAAGGCAAATGCTGGGACTGTACCTTATTCAAGGCCACGGCCGCTTCCTTCACACTCCTAGCACTTTCCTATCCTTTCGTCGCCATTAGACGTATCTGTACCGAGCTCGATAGCAGCAGTCGCTTAAGTGCGGCCAGTATCCAGTATTCGGGAGATAGTAGGTTCGAACCCCACTGTCGGCAGCCCTGAAAATGGTATTCCATGGCTTCCCATTTTCACACCAGGAAAATGCTGGGGCTGTACCTTAATTAAGACCACAGCCGCTTCCTTCCCACTCCTAGCCCTTCCCTGTCCCATCGTCGCCATAAGACCTATCTGTGCATGTGCGACGTAAAGCAACTTGTAAAAATATATTATTATTATTATTATTATTATTATTATTATTATTATTATTATTATTATTATTATTATTATTATTATTATCATCATCATCATTGATTCGTTATGCCCAACTAAGGAGTCCGTCTGAACTTATTTAGTACATGACTTATTTTCTTCCCAATATCTCTTCATTCATTCAATGAGTGCTTTTCTGAGATTTTCTGTCCAATTTAGGTTTCTGTGCAAATATATGTTTGCTTCAGGCGCGCCGACTTCGGGTAATTATTGGAAGTGGGGAGGGACATGATTAATAAGATCAATGGCATGTGGAATGATGAACAACTCTTAATGCAAACATTCCTATAGTATATTAACAACAAGGGAATTCACTTTTTAATTTTCCGTCATTTCTGTCTGTCTCTATGTACGCGCATCACGAGAAAATGTCTGAACAGAATTGAATGAAAATCGGAATGTAAAAACGGGAAATGAGCCTCTATAATTTAGGTTATAAATAATTTTATGCACACTGAGTGAAATGGTAGTTTAGGGGAAGGCCTAAAATTTTAATCTCAAATATCTATGTTATTAGTGGTCCTATGCCTTTGCTGGCGGGACCTAGTGTTTACAGTGCACTATGTGTTCTGGTATAGGCTAGAGCAATCTTGTTACTTTCATTGATCTGTCTCAGCTTTATCCTTGGCTTTCACAAAATGAAAGTGACTGAGGTATGAGTGATGCTAGTAATGCCATTCCTTCTGCAGCCAGTCCCTGCTAAGAATTGCTCATACAGTCGGTTGGTGCATGCATTTCAGTGGGCTTGGCAGACTGATATGTAATAGCAACTTCTGGCTCGGTGAGGAAAGCAACAGGATACTAACTCACTCCTCATTTCCCTAGTACGCCTCTTCAGTGATGCCTAGGCCATCTATGACAGCTGATGGCGGAGCTGTTGAGGATCCAACCAGCATTCGGGCTGAGGACTAAACAACATTAGTGCTCCTGTCGATAAATACACCTTATACATTTTACCGCACCGGCTATGATACGTAACTGAGAAATTCATGAATTTCGATTTTTGTTGCTATGTCCATATCAGCGCCGAGCCAGAGGAAAATGGGTGAACAGAATTTAATAAAAATCGGTATATTAGGTCGGGGAATAAGGCGCTACAGTCTAGGTTATAAATAATTTTATACAAGCTGCATGAAATGGTAGTTTAGGGGAAGAGGCCTACAATTTAATTTTTAAATACCTATGTTACTGGTCCTATCGAACAGTACCACACAAGAAAAGTTATAGAGAATACAATTTCCGATAATTTATGTCTTAATACAGTTATACCATACCGACTATGATAACAGAATTCATGACTTTAGACTTTTGTTGTTGAGTCCATATCAACGCCGGGCATTGCTGACATGGAAGTAATGTTCAGTCATGTTAACTGGCGATGGCTTTTGTTATGATTATCTTAAGGTGTAAACACGCGTGGTCATCGGTCCGTATCGACAAGGAAAATTGTGAAGATGGTTATAAAAATGAGAATAATATCGTAGTGAATGTTTGGTGTGGAATCTTGGGGGATCGCCTTATTGGACTTTATTTCTTTGAGGGCCATTGGACGGGCCCTCGCTACCTGCACTTCCTGCGTCAGGAACTCCCACTGCTGCTGCAGAATGTGCCCTTGCATGATCGTTTGACGATGTGGTTGCAACAGGATTAACCTCAACCACATTCGACTTTGTCCGTTCGTAACCATCTGAAAGAGGAACTGCCAGGGAAATGGATAGGACGAGGAGGCCCTGTTCCTTGGCCTGCCAGATCACCGGATTTAACGCCGTTAGACTTCTTCTTGTGGGGGAATTTGAAGAACGTCGTTTACACTCATGCGCCGAAAAACCCCGACCAGCTCCGGCAACTCATCACGGACGCCTGCCGAGCAATTACACCTCGAATTAGTGATGGGCTAGCGACGGAATCGAGTAGAATCGAGTAATGTGCTCTTAGAATCGGTATTACTCGACTCCAGACTCGAGTCCAAGCATACTGGTGTCGCTATCTGTGGACATGCCTTAGAACTAAAATCTACTGTACTGGAGTGCACGGCATTCAGGGTCACCCACAGAATATTTTTGTGGTGTGGAGTGCAATATGTTTGCTGCTGATGAGTGATGTTGTTCAGTCATCGGTCGTCAATAATTCGATTGTTATGATTATTATTATCATCATCATAGGCACTTAAGGTTGTGACTTACTAACAAACTGTCAGCTGTTTAGCTAGAACAGAATGACGTTCTGTCCGCTGATTTGCTGCGTGAACGTACGTCACATTCTGGACGCCTCATCTTAACACCCGACATTATATCTGCCGAAAGTAAGATGTACATATAAACTGCTGTAATTCACCTGTTCCCCCGGACGATTGTAGGCTTTGGCACGGTTAGCAATAGGCTATGGTTACAATAAATCTGCCGTACTACCGATCATATTAGCACATCTACGCCCGTGTATATGCATAATGGCTACATGAGATATAATTTACCAGTAGCGAAGCAATACAATGTGTGCAGAAATACCGTCTATAGTCTACAAATAGCACATGTTACCGGGCGAGTTGGCCGTGCGCGTAGAGGCGCGCGGCTGTGAGCTTGCATCCGGGAGATAGTAGGTTCGAATCCCACTATCGGCAGCCCTGAAGATGGTTTTCCGTGGTTTCCCATTTTTACACCAGGCAAATGCTGGGGCTGTACCTTAATTAAGGCCACGGCCGCTTCCTTCCAACTCCTAGGCCTTTCCTATCCCATCGTCGCCATAAGACCTATCTGCGACGTAAACCCCTAGAAAAAAAAAATAGCACATGTTTAAAATACACTAATTACAACATACATACCGTGACAGGGATTTGAAATAATAATAATAATAATAATAATGTTATAACTTTTACGTCCAAGTACGTACATTTGTATGGTTTTCGGGGATGCCGAGGTACCACATTTAGTCCCCCGGGAGATTTTTTACGTCCCAATAATTCTACCGACACTAGGTTGACGTATTTGAGCACCTTCAAATACTACCGGAATAAACCAGTATCGAACCGGCCAAGTTGGGCTATGAAGGCCAGATAAGCTATATTATCAATATTAGAATAGATGGCATATTCAGTGAAGTGTGTGCGAGACGCCGTAAACGGATATTTTCATATCTTATTATGCGTATTAAGTGGCATTATTATCGTTCTCAAGTAATTATCAAATTTAGGTTATTCCTTTTCCGCATTCATTCAGTTTTTTCATATCGTACCGCGCTGTCGCAATCCCATAAACCCTCAGCGACCCATTTGTACGCATGCTTCATCCATCTACGAGCCGGCGAGTGAGCGAACGTGTGACGTCATGCTATCATCGAGCCTTCGCAAGCGAAGCGAGTCCGAGCCTGGACTCGAAAGAATCGAGTACCGCGATTCCAGGCATCACTCGCGCACATCACTACCTCGAATGCTTCAGCGCGTAAGACGATCTGTTGGACACCGGATCTGAATGTGCATTATCCAAAACGGTCATCACATCGAGCTTTTGCTGCGATAAAACATTGTCAGGACAGTTGTGTTCCTATTATTTCCGGTCTGTATGTGTAAGGCCTGCTAACACAAACACATTCATTCACACACAATTTGCATGAAATAGGGTATTGAACGTACATTGCGTGCGGTACGTATTAAACAAGTATTTCAATACTTTGTAATCTTCACCCCGGACTCGAACCTCTCACCTGACATGCAAGCCCGCTCCCCCACGCCTTAACCAAATACACTACGGTTCCGCACGCCACACTGTGCAGCTTATAGCAAGTATTAGGTTTACTGCAGTCACAATATCAATTTATTGTTTCGCCGGCGTGTCAGGTTCATATGATTTAGAAGGCACACGCATGTCTTCCAGTGTTTAATACGAATATAACATTACGCCGTCCTGTCATGGTGAGGCGGTAAATACCAAGATATCCGGTTGTGTTGTCTGAGCATACCGACAGTGCAGATGTTTCCAGGACGGAATCAATATTGTGGGTTGCATAAAATTGTGGAACGGACGGCTGAATTACGCTGTATATACAGTAGATATTCACAATCAAACAAGTAAAATGGAACAATAATAGAAGTTGTTTCTCAAATACATTTCCTGAATGAATTTTATGAACAGAGTATTCAATAATATTCACAAATAAACAAAAAAAAAAGATTAATAAATACGTATTTTGATGGAATGTCTTTTGTACCGAGTTACCAAAACTAACCACAAGTAAACAGAAAAAGTATAACTTGCTTCACAAATACATTTTCTGAATAAATATCCTATTACTGTGTATTGTTCAATTCATGATACGAAATGTGTAAAGCTGCCCACGAGATGTACCGCCTGAACAGTCTCTTTTACAAGGAAATAATGTCCCCTTTCTAGTCTCATTTCTTGATATAAAACCATCTGCCACCTTGTACAGATCTAACGCCTTAGCAGCCTTCTTATGTACAGTATATGCAGAACTCCACGTTCCAATGAAAAGGGACTTAATATCAAGGAGATTTGGTGGTGGTGATGATGGTGGTGGTGGTGGTGGGGGATGACTCTCTGCTCCCCCACTAGATCATTTTCGGGAGTCAGGAAACACCTCACTGAAATTCGGCGGCACTGATTTGCTTACTTTCAAAATTTTGCACTATTTTGAATGGTTTCCTCGGCAACAAAGATTTATTGTAGATCTTGGTTTATTTCCTCTAATCAATTGTTGTGGTTTTACTGCGGTAGTGCTAGGTTTAGAAGTTTCTTTGTCAGCCCTTTGTAATCCCTTATTAGTCTTTTTAAAATTGTGTCTGCGATTTTTTTCTGTGACTTGATAAATTTTCATATTGTAGTCCTGGAATTTTTCTCAGAATGTCCCTCTCTTATTTTTCGGTGTTTTTTCCTTTCTTTTTTCCTTGCTAGTGGTTTAACGTCGGATTACGGCGACGCAATGAAGGAAAAAAGGCTAGAAGAGGGAAGGGAGCGGCCGTGGCCTTAATTTCAGGTACAGCCCTAGCATTTTCCTGGTGTGAAAATGGGAAACCACGTAAAACCATCTTCAGGGCTGCCGACAGTGAGGCTCGAACCCACTATCTTCCGAATACTGGATACTGGTCACACTTAAGCGACTGCAGCTATCGAGCTTGGTAAGGCCAGTTTAAAGCGAAATGGACTTATTTTGCGATAAGTGCGAAGCTGGAGCGAAATTCATGGAAAATAACGACCCTGAAATTGTATCCAATATCACGTGTGTGAAAGGAAACAGAAGATTTCACAGTTCGACAGAAGAATATCTTCGTATTGATATTCTGTAAAATCCCTTAATGCTATGGCCATATAGGGTGAAAGGGTAATTTATTATATAATTACGTAAGGAATAATGATTATCACAAGGCCCCTGTTCAGCATAGCAGGTGAGGCCGCCTGGGCGAGGTACTGGTCATACTCCCCAGTTGTATCCCCCGACCAAGAGTCTGAAGCTCCAGGACACTGCCCTTGAGGCGGTAGAGGTGGGACCCCTCGCTAAGTCCGAGGGAAAAGCGGAACCTGGAGGGTAAACAGATGATGATGATAATGATTATCAATATTGTTTCTCTTTATTTATCTATCTTTCTCATAAATACATTCATAAATCTCACGAATTAAAAGTTTTATGAATAATTTTAGGAAATTATTAGGCTCCTAAAGCAAAATAAAGCGACGGGGTCATCCCTATTTCGCGAAATAACGCGAACACTTGTTTCCTTTTCGCGAAATCGACCATAAATTAATGCGAAAGAATCATGCCTCTAGTCCTGCGCCTCTTTTAGACTGACTGTCGGGGTTCGGTACAGCTCGTCGTTGGTATTACACTATCAAATAAATTTGCCAAATATCTTTTGTAAAATACTTTTTGCAAGTTAAATTTTACAAAAGATTATAACATACAGCCATTGCACCACTACACGAAATATTTTATCATAGTTCAGCAAAAATGAATGAAGGACAGTTGTGTGCATGTTTGGCTAATATTAGTTTTTACTTATAAAGTAATGGCAAAAATTCTCATAATATGCATCGGTATTTTTTAAATTAAACCATCACAAGAAAGTGCACCACAAGTTCTACTACTGTCTGCTTGTTCATACCACAAATTTAAAATCCGCATGCATCCGGGAGATAGTGGGTTCGAAACCCACTGTCGGCAGCCCTGAAGATAGTTTTCCATGGTTTCCCATTTTCACACCTGGAAAATGCTAGGGATGTACCTTAATTAAGGCCACGGCCGCTTCCTTCCAACTCCTAGACCTTTCCTATCCCATCGTCGCCAAAACGCCTATCTGTGATTGTGCGACGTAAAGCCAATTATTAAATAAACGCATAGCTTTAGGTTATCTCACGTGGCTTATTAGAAATATAAAAGAAGTTACTTTCAGTAGTCAAAATTAAATGGATTGGAAGAAATATAATGTAATGATTATATTAAATTTTAGTTTTTCAGCCAAATACTAGCTACGTAATCTATTCAATTTCCCTTTCACATCCAAAATAGTGCATCCCTCCTGTATGAATTTATCGTCTCCACTATGCTTTCACACACTTGCTGTCTTAAATTTCTATGTTTATATTCCTTGTGTCGTGTGATGTACATTTCATACCCGAAAATAAGAAATTTTGTTGTAGCAACATTCGAACTGATCATACGATTCGCCATTTTGGATGTCACTAGTCAAATCTCTTGAAAAAGATAGAACATTGCTCATACCTTTTATCAAATACATTTTATAAAATGACATTTTATACAATATTCCTCCGTTAAATATATTTTATTAAAGATATTTGACAATGCATTTGATAGTGTTTTCTTTTTTTGCTAGGGGCTTTACGTCGCACCGACACAGATAGGTCTTATGGCGACGATGGGATAGGAAAGACCTAGGAGTTGGAAGGAAGCGGCCGTGGCCTTAATTAAGGTACAGCCCCAGCATTTGCCTGGTGTGAAAATGGGAAACCACGGAAAACCATTTTCAGGGCTGCCGATAGTGGGATTCGAACCTACTATCTCCCGGATGCAAGCTCACAGCCGCACGCCTCTACGCGCACGGCCAACTCGCCCGGTCATTTGATAGTGTAATGCCAGCCGTAGAATATTTCAGAACATCGAATTTCAAAATCACTATCAAGAAAACAAATGTAAAGGTTTGTAAAAAAAAAATTAAGGAAAACGAAGGGCGCTAGTGGTTAGAAGGTGTAGAATTAGAAGTTCTCAATAAATTAGAATATTTAGGAATTGTAATAACATCGAATGGGATGTGTAAGGATTAAATACAGTAAGACATGCTAAAATGAGAGGATTGGCCTCTTTATCAAGCAGAAGGTCTTTAGAGAGGAAGATGCCAAATATTGAATACAAGCTACACAAAAATATCTTAAATGCGCTTGTGATATCAAGAGCACTGTATGGAACGGACATATGGGGTATCGAAGTAGACAATAAAAAATTAGATGTAAGGTAAAGGTGTAGGGGCAAAAGATCTCTCTAGGTCAACGCCCCGACCAAAAAGCATTAAAAAAAAGTAAGTTAAGGGTGTATTATGCCCGAAGGCAGGTTCGAACTTCCTCAGAGTTGTGCCTGAGCCGGAGTTTACGTACGGTAGGGTGGCCAGTTCCTTTCTGCTCCTCCATTCCCTTACCCCCACCCCAAGCAACAGCTCGTGGCAACCCATCCAAATCTTGACCACGCCCAATATTGCTTAACTTCGGAGATCTCACGGGATCCGGTGTTTAATTAGATATAATAAGTAAGAAATTCTGTAAAATAATAATGGGTCTACCAGGATGTACAGCAAATAGTGGAGCTATAAGACTATGCGAAGATATCAGCATCCAAGCAGTCATAGCTAGAAAAGCAGTAAAATACTGGTTAAGATTAAGAAGGGGAGATGGGAGGGAATTATTGAACCTGGCATACCAACACCAGATGATGATTATTGGTTGACAAAAGCGGAAAGCATACTACACAGAATAGGAATGGGAGAATACTGGGATAAACAGATGCACAGTAAAGAGAAGAGATTCAACAAGAAAGTAACGATCAGAGTGAAGGAAATTGAGAAGCAGATGATTATGGCAGAATGTGAGACTAAAAAGAACATTATCAGAATTTTGTGAAATTATCCTAAGTATGTGAATAAGGAAAGAAAAGTTCCCAGATAGGGAACTAAGAGGTGCAGTGTGGTGTGGTGGCTAAGGGGGCTATATAAAAATACGGGTTTGAGAGAGAAACATAATGAAAATCATTGTTTATTCTGTGGAAAAATAATGGACGTGGTTCATCTGTTGACAGTATGTAGAGCAACTGATGCACTTAGAATTCAATATTTGGGTGGTGAACATAAATCAAAAATAGAAAGAGAGAAAGACTTCTATACAATTGTTAAACAAAGAACGGATCACAGCAGGACGAATAGCAAAGGTTCCTTTTTCGTATTTTTGTTTTAGTTTTTAAGAAGTATGTGGCAAAAGGAAATGAAAAACAACAGTACTAACTAAAAGTATGATACATGTTGTCCTAGACATTAACACACTGTTAAAATAGATACATTTTAAAAAACTACAATTTAGAGATTAGCTGGAGAAAGTAATTAGGTGTAAGTGTAATTTTTAAGGTAGGAGTAGAAAAATTTTAATGTAATAAGAAAAGCATACATGTATCAGAATAATATGAACTGCAATAACTGATTACTCTCTCCTCAGTTCCCGGCGATCCGGAACTAGGGGATGGGAGTATTCTATTCTATTCTAATACCAGCCTTAACCCAGGGCTGCCATAGGGCAACCCACTTGGAATGGCCTATTCTAATACGCGATCCCGTACAGCCAATTCTAAATTTCTAAATGTAATCAGCATTCCAGATGCAGCTGCTCAAGTGGTGCTTCCTCACTGTTTTAAGGGGAAGTAGGAATTACAATTTATTGCATGATT
This sequence comes from Anabrus simplex, assembly GCF_040414725.1. Taxonomy (NCBI): domain Eukaryota; kingdom Metazoa; phylum Arthropoda; class Insecta; order Orthoptera; family Tettigoniidae; genus Anabrus; species Anabrus simplex. Next base: position 231,498,179 of record NC_090267.1, on the reverse strand, counting down.
ATGATGATACTAATGTTTCTGGTTTTGTGTCCCATTAATTACTTTATAATTTTTGGCGATGACAAAGTGTCAAACGTTCGCCGCACAAGAGTTCTTTTATGTGCCAGTAAATCTAATGCCATGCGGATGTCTTATCTGAGCACCTACACATACCACTCGACTGAGCCGGGATCGAACCGGTGAACTTGGGCTCAGAACGCCAGTGCTCTACCGCCTGAGCTACTCAGGCTGGCGCAACCAGACAATCATTCCCCCTTAACCCTAATCTCCGTGGATAACTGGTTAGCACGTTGGTCGTAGGTCCTAACTGTCCTGTGTTCGATTTCTGGCCGGGTCTCACGGTGAGATTCTAACTTTAGTTTGTTATTTCCTCTGGCTTGAAGATGGGTGTTTGTGTCGTCTTCAACATTATATTTATCCTATGTATAGCCCCATACTAACAGAAGCGCAGGCTGCCCATGGGAGTCAACTCGAATGACCTGCATTATTATTATTATTATTATTATTATTATTATTATTATTATTATTATTATTATTATTATTATTATTATTAGAAGAAGAAGAAGAAGAAGAAGATGTTGTGGTGGTGATTGTTTTGAAAGGAAGTACAACTGCGTAATCATTCACTCTCAAAAAAGGAAAAAGTCTGAACCTTCGAAGAATGAAGATATCAGCAAAAGAAGGAGAGTCAAGGATATGCAAATAAAGGATTCCCTGGGTCTCGTAAATCCACTGAGTTCGGATGAGGACAAGAATTCACCACGAAAATTCAGACAGAATATATAAAAGCGAGGAGCCAGCACAAATAACTGAAAACAATGCGTACTTAGCTACGGGTTCCCTGTTCAGCGACCAACGTTCCCAAACTGGGAGCCTCTGGGAAATGACCCCTGTTAGTAACCTCTTACGATAGGCAGGGAATACTGCGGATGTTTTCTATGTTCCCACCCAGAGACTTAGCTGGCCACATGCTGGAGAAACAGATTACACCATCCGTGAAATTGAAGAGCATCTTGAACGCGATATATTTAACTTGTGACGTGGAGATGGTGATGGCTTCAGCTCGTCTAATATTCTGGCATTAACCTTGTATAGGACAGGAGCTATTCTGGACAGAAAGGGCCACACGGCGAACTGAAAGAGAGATGAATGAGAAGAATACTTGCTGGAAAGAGCGAGGAAAAGATCGAGTTTGAACTGTAGTATTATCGGATTTACGTCCCAATTTTCTTCTTCTTCTTCTTCCGTTCCGGTTGTCGGCAACCATCGTGGCTGTGCTTTCTCGGTTGTGAGATGCTTGGAATAACTCTGCCGATGTTTCGAGAGTCCAGTCTCTTGAGGTTTTTTTTTTTTAAATATTTTTTGCCAGGAGATTCGTCTCCTACCAACAACTCTCAAATATTAAAACACCGAGCTCGATAGCTGCAGTCGCTTAAGTGCGGCCAGTATCCAGTATTCGGGAGATAGTAGGTTCGAACCCCACTGTCGGCAGCCCTGAAAATGGTTTTCCGTGGTTTCCCATTTTCACACCAGGCAAATGCTGGGGCTGTATCTTAACTAAGGCCACGGCCGCTTCCTTCCCACTCCTATCCCTTTCCTGTCCCATCGTCGCCATAAGACCTATCTGTGTCGGTGCGACGTAAAGCAAGTAGCAAATATTAAAACATTTCTTGCTCAGGGCCGCGCGCCTCTAACCGCATGGCCAACTCGCCCAGTGGGAAAAGACGTAAACGCATCACCATGTTTCGTGTTGTAAAACGAGTTTCCCCCAGAAGTGTTATGTAAAGTAGTGACAGTAGCTGCCTATAGGACTTATTGAAATGGCATTGCACTTCGTTTAGCTTACCTTATCTTGGGTGATGACACAACTTATCAAATGACAATTTGCTTGTCAACGCCGGTCGCATCCGGCACGGTTACAGATTATGCGGTCGCTAGTGGCACGGGTCGCATGCGGCACGGTCGCATCTGGCACGCCACCGAGGAAATAATCGTGGTGATGATGATGATGATGATGCTTGTTGTTTAAAGGGGCCTAACATCGAGGTCATCGGCCCCTAATGGTACGAAATGAAACGACAAAGTAAAAGTTCAAAATTATCCACTGACCAAAATAAAAAATGCCATAAAGAATGAATGAACGAACGAATGAATGAATGAATGAATGAATGAACATGAATTTAAAACAATCAGTGGATCCGACTCAAAAAACTATCATAGTTAATAGTATTACTGACCAAGGGACCACTTCCAAGGCAAATCGAGGATGCTTGGTGTCTAAACGGGTCCAAAATACAAGTCAAAGGCCCCTCAGAATGGTACTTATCGCTAGTAATGTAGAACCATGGTATCTGTACTGTTGCGGTACTAATCAATGGTAGCAGAGACTTGCTGTATTCCACATATTATTGTACTACTTAAAGCTTATGAAATTCGACATTAATACAGACCTATGTTTTTCTCACTCTGCGGCGCCATTCACAGGCAACGCAAACCTATGATGTTCATCACATAAGAGTACTAACCACAGGGACCTCTCCCTATCCCGTGGTGTTCCTCGTATAGTGGGTACTAATCACAGGTAAGGCAGGTCCATGGTAGCTATCATCCCATGGTCCCGCTCATATGGTGGTACTAATCACAGGTACTGCAAAAGCCGACCGCGCGGTGCTCCTGTGTGCTACTAATCACAAACCTATTTCGTACCTAATATAGTGGTACTACGCACAAGTAAAAGCGACCCTTGGTGTTCTCCGCGTGATGGTACTAATCACATGTAGTTGCATGGTTCGAATACAACCATCCCTTGGTCGCCCCTTTTAGTCGGCTCTCACGACAGGCAGGGGATACCGTGGGTGTATTATTCGTCTGCCTCCCCCACCCACAGGGGGTGTGTGTTTGGTCCGCGAGAGGTATTTTATTTCCCTCAAGTCCGCCGGCAAGCCGGTTAGGACCCCCCTATCCGCCACCTGGGACGCGCCACGTGGGAGTATCACCTCTCCCCCTGCTGCGCCTGCGTAGCAGGTTCGTGGGAGGAAATAATCAATCAAGGGTTAAACTCCCCGGCTGGGTCGAACCAGGACCCCTTGAACCCAACGGTAACCGGTCGATACTGACACGCATGCCTTCTAAACAATCAGGGTGGTGGAAAGAAACCAGTATGTCTATCTTTTAAAGATGTCTGTGTTTACGCTAAAGGAAGAAGAAGCCGCATCTCAGCACATTCCTGGCGAGTTCCATGCGTGACGTGTGAGCACGGATAATGCACTTCTGTTCTTGAGACTTTCTCTCTCGAGGTCGCGAGAGCTCAGCTGACTCATGGTTACGTTCTGACTACAACCCACGTGAACTGTGTGTCACTCAATTGATCCTTGAAACATGTACAATTTGTGTAACAATGCTACAAAATAAATGTTTATTCTTTTTTCGAATAGGAATGAAATTGCTTCAATCATCATTCATCATAGGTCTGCATTTAGGACAGTCACCCAGGTAGCAGATTGCTATCAGTTGTTTACCTAGTCTTTTCTTAAATATTTTCAAAGAAGCTGGAAATTTATCGAAAATCTCCTTTGGTAAATTATTCCAATCCCTCCCGCCGAGATGGCCATGCGGTTAGGGGCGCGCGACTGTGAGCTTGCATCCGGGAGATAGTGGGTTCGAATCCCACTATCGGAAGCCCTGAAGATGGTTTTCCGTGGTTTCCCATTTTCAGACCAGGTAAATGTACCTTAATTAAGACCACGGTCGCTTCCTTCCAACTCCTAGGCCTTTCCTATCCCATCGTCGCCATAAGACCTATCTGTGTCGGTGCGACGTAAAGCCATTAACTCATCTTCTTATAAACGAATATTTGCCCCATTTTGTCCTCTTGAATTCCAACTCTCATCTATATAACATTTGAAGAACCATATTGCAAAATTATTCCTGAGCCTTGTGGTGATTTTTCTACCTGGCACACTAGCAAAATCAACAGTAACTTAGAAGACAAAATACTGTGTAGTCGACACACTTTGTCCTTGTGGCAGCCTCCGCATGGGGGAAGTTGTAATAATAATATCTCCATATTGTGATTTTTCCTCCTTATAAAAACACCACTCAAACTTATTCGTCTACTAATGTCATTCCACGCCATCTCTCCACTGACAGCTCGGACAAAACGCTTAGTCGAGCAGCTCGCCTTCTTTCTCCAAAGTCTTTCCAGCCCAAAGTTTGCAGCATTTTCGGAACGCTACTCTTTTGTCGGAAATCACCCAAAAGAAAACAAGCTGTCTCCTTTGGAATTTTTTTCTCGAATCAAATAATCCTGGTGAGGGTCCCATAGACTGGAACCATGGGGGCGATGACATAGGTCAGGGATGGCCAAACATTTTTATAAAGGGCCAATATTAAATAGTTTACACTCTGTGGACCAAGAGGCGAATTCGAGGATTTATTTCGGTCGGTCAACTTAAAATAACAAGGAAAACAAGTTTTCACGCTGATAAAAATGTAAAGTAATACAAATACTAAGTAGACTGCATCATTGTTTGAAACACTGCTTTACCAACGCGTTGACTGAAACTGCTTTATTTATTTTTTTTTCCTTAATAACTTTTCAATGAAGCCTTCGTGGCTCAGGTGGCAACGCGCCGGCGTCTCACCGCTGCGTTCCGTGGCTCAAATCCCTATCACTCCATGTGAGATTTGTGCTGGAAAAAGTGGAGGCGGGACAGGTTTTTCTCCGGGTACTCCGGTTTTCCCTGTCAACTTTTATTCCAGCAACACTCTCCAATATCATTTCATTTCATCTGTCAGTCATTAATCATTGCCCCAGAGGATTGCGACAGGCTTCGGCAGCCAACACAATTCCTACCCTCGCCTCTAGATGGGGGCTTTAACATTCCATTCTTGACCTAGTCAAATGACTGGAAACAGGCTGTGGATTTTCAATAACATTTCACCAAATTGGGGATCAAAGTTACTATTCCCTATCATTGGTTGCTAATATTCATTTTCAAATGCTGAACTGTATTGATATTTTACATATTTCATCATTGGAAATGTCTTTTCACAAGTAGGTACTCTCAAATACAGAGATAAGCCATAAGCCGTAGTGTCAAGCACTGGAAATACTTAAGTTGTGTGTGAATTTGTATATAATAATGCTGGATTTAGAATGTTAAACTACTAGTATTTTTTGTAATACAGTATTTTTTTTGCACGTGATTGCTTGTTGTACTTGTTGTTGTTGTTGTTGAGTAATTGTGTTTTAACTTTACTTTGTTATTACAGCCCACGGCCGTAGCCGTGTTGAAACACCGGATCCCGTGAGATCTCCGAAGTTAAGCAACATTTGGATGGGTTGCCACGCGCTGTTGGTGGGGGGGTAAGGGAATGGAGGAGCGGAAAGGAACTGGCCACCCTACCGTACGTAAACTCCGGCTCAGGCACACCTTTGCGGAGGTTCAGACCTGCCTTCGGGTAGAATACACCCTTACCTTACCTTATTATTACACTACTGTAAGTGACCATTGCCACCGGGATATTTCCCAATTGCGATGTATTTGTTAATAATAATAATAATAATAATAATAATAATAATGATAATAATAATAAACTCCTGAGTAAATGATCTTAGTTTACCATATTCAACACGTGGCACTAGTAACGCTGCCAATTATAACTATGTGTCATCAGACCAGAGAACAGAGGATGGTTGCCCATTTGTACTTTCTCTTAAAACAATAATCATCACCACCACTACCACGCACAACAGAGGTTACGAAGAAACGTGCGAATGCAAAGACATAGGAGCGCCACACACGGTCTTTCTCTCAACTCTTCAACTCGAAGTCGGCCGTTGTAGAGTACAGAACCAACCTTATACAACGCATGGCGGAAAACATACGAATGTTCTATAGCACCATACGCGTAGGAATGTTCCAATACAGCTTCATATACGTTGAAATCTTAATTTCACATAATTTTCGAGTTTCATGGAATATTATCACACTTTTATATTTTTAAGTATTTGTAAGTGTAAAATCCTTTCTTAGCTCGCGGGCCGTATGAGAAGAATTGGCGGGGCAAATCTCGCCCGCGAGCCATAGTTTGCTGATCCCTGACCTAGATGTCATCATCAGAAAGAGGAAGATACTTTGCTGAATGACTGACTCAATGTTAACTATATGATCATTTAATTGTCAGTAACATGATACAAATTGATATCTGTCTAAACATCTTCCGAAAGTTTGGCCAATTCTTCCGAAATTTTCGAGCTCTATCTTCCGCAATTGTATTTTTAGACCTAGCAGCACTGCATATAACTGAACTATTTGTTTTTGTGAGCCTATCAGATTTCATTCTTTTCGCGTGTCCGTAAATGTTTAAACTGCGTTATTTTTATATTAATCTCGTTGAGCGCTGCATCCAAGTTGATGGGTTGGATCTCGGCACAGTTCTGTAGTATTTGAAGGTGTTCGCATACAGTACGTCAGCCTGAACTGACATAACCACGCTTCCGTGGTTCGGATTCACGGAAAATAACTCGTATGGGAGAAAATTCCAGCACATTGGCGTCTCCAAAATCGTAAAAGTAGTTAGTGTGACGTAAAAGCAATAAAATACTGGGGAGTTGGCCGTGCGGTTAGAGTCGCGTAGCTGTGACCTTGCATCCGGGAGATAGTGGGCTCGAATCCCACTGTCGGCAGCCCTGAAGATGGTTTTCCGTGGTTGCCCATTTTCACACCAGGCAAATGCCGGGGCTGTACCATAATTAAGGTCACGGCCACTTCCTTCCCACTCCTAGGCCTTCCCTATCCCATCGTCGCCATAAGACCTATCTGTGTCGGTGAGACGTAAAGCAAATAGCAAAAAATAAATAAATAAATAAAAAATAAACCGGATGGTTAGTAGGCTACACATGAACTTTAATCACCAGGAAATTATTATTATTGTAAATAAACAATAAATAAGAAAATTATCAAATAATGAGAAGAAAATCCATAGCCTATTTTCAGCATTCGACCGGGCCAGGAATGGAATGAATGAAGCCCCATCTAGCGGCGAGAACGGGAATTGTGCCGGCTGCCGAAGCTTGTCGCACTCCTCTGGGGCAAAGATTAATGAATGACAGATGAAATTAAATGATATTGAAGAGTCTTGCTGGAATGAAATATGACAGGAAAAACCGGAGTACCCGGAGAACAACATGTCCCGCCTCCGCTTTGCCCAGCACAAATTTCACATGGAATGACCGGGATTTGAACCACGGAACCCAGCGGCGAGACTCCGGCGCGCTGCCGCCTGAGCCACGGAGGCTCACTATAAAATTATTATTATTATTATTATTATTATTATTATTATTATTATATATTAGAATAATATAATATTTATTATTATTATTATTATTATTATTATTATTATTATTATTATTATTATTATTGACCTATGTCATGACTTTCGAATATTCACAACATGTGCGTCTGATCCAATATAATCTGCAGTGGTCCTGGTTCGAATACCGATGAATTTGAGTGAGTTTTTCAATAGGGACCTCGACCAAGGTAGAAAACAATTACAAGTACCACGATAGGGAACGAAGGTATTAATTCAAGTAGAAACATGTTATTTATTGTGGAACTTGATGCGGAATATAATCGTTTTGTGTGATGATGACATTCTTTCTAACGGATAACAACATACAATTTCCGCTAGAGCCTGGTAGTTGATCATATTTGTTACCCAGTCAGAATATGGTTTCAATGGGAAGTACCAATATATAACCATCCCCTCTTAACTCTAGTCAGAAGAGAAAAACGAAGAGGCCTGATCATTAAAGAAGGAATGAATGAATGAATGAATGAATGAATGAATGAATGAATGAATGAATGAATGAATGAATGTGCAAGAGGAGGGACGCAAGAAAAATATCCCACTTTGAAAGCAATTAAGAATAGACTTGGTAAACAATTGATAAAGAATCTGCCACCTGAGCGACAGCCCTAAATGCAGTTCGTGGTTTCCCATTTTCACACCAGGCAAATGCTGGGGCCTTAATTAAGGCCACGGCCGCTTCCTTCCAACTCTTAGGCCTTTCCTATCCCATCGTCGCCATAAGACCTATCTGAGTCGGTGCGACGTAAAGCCCCTAGCAAAAAAAAAAAAATGCAGTTCAACATTGCTTGCTTGCCTGCTTGATTGATTGATCGTTTGAAGCAAGCTTGTAGTTTTACGTAACCGTTGATACTGAAATCATGGCAAAGGACCACTAATTTTACATTAATCGGAACCAAAGAAACGTGAATTTTTACTTCAAACATCCCACATGCATTGGCCGGGATACGAACAGAGGCCGAAAGTGAAATGCACTTACCATTTGCAAAACTAATATCGCTGAAGTAGGAAGAGAACACGTGTTAATCAAGGGAAGATGCATGGACAATATGAAAGTAATGTTGCTTGTAACAGGCAAGTGAAAGCAATACAGAATCAGCTAAGAACGCGTTGGACGGCACTGATTTTGTCTGAATTAGTTAATAACAAATTTTAAAGTTGAGCTTACAGGGACGTATTATATCTTATTATTATTATTATTATTTTAGCTTATAAACAACTGACACACTTTAATTTGCTGCAGGCTATATCTTATCCACGATTACTACAGAACTAGTTACTTAATATATAAAAATAGGTCTTCGCCATCTGCTGCACCATCGATATTTCATTGTATGACTGCAGAAAGCACATGACCTAGGTGTTTCCCTAGCGACCGTGTACTAGATTACGTCTGGCGCGCTCACGGCATGTGTGTCAAGTGCACGTGGCCGTGATCCCAATAGCTATTCCTGTACAGGTGGCTTTGTACGACTCAGGATGAGCTGCAACTTGTTGAACGATCTCCCACTGAGAGAGCCACTGTCCATCCCATGTAAGTTACAGACGGCAGTAGCCGGAATTAATGCTGCGGGCATTTAGTAGCGGTGGCCATGATGTGATTGGTAGCCGCATGTGACTTTCGAACAGTCGGGCTGTAAATACATTTTTAAAAACTAAACGGTTTTCATGAAAACGTCATGTTCTTTATTATTTATTCAAATAGTTATTTCATTCCTGCCCGGTAAGAGGCAGGCGGGCCACCAGCTACACATGTAGCTCTTTGGCCGGTGAGAAAGTATATAAAAGTTGAATTTTGGAACCTATAAATAGAAGTATGTCTCGTACATACTGAAAACAAAACAAAGTCAAATACAGAGTGCGACAGAGAAAATGAAAAACATACACAAGTATATAACAAGGAAATATTATGTGATTTCTTCCATGTCAGTCTATTTTTCATTGATTTCGGTTGGCATACAAAATATAAACACACTACACATCGTATTGAGAGAGAAATGCCTTCGGTTCATCTTGACGTACGATACTAAAAACACTATGGTGGAATCAGAAGGAAATGATCGAACGCTAGTGAAACAATGAGGACGCGGAAAAAAACAGAATGTTGGAAAATGAACACGGATAGAGATGACACTGGTGGTGTCGTAAAGCACTTAGACAGATATTTGAGGCCGGTACCACTGCCGCGAGGAGCATCATAATATCCAGTAAAAGAAAAATTTAGAATAAAAAGGCAGTGGGACAGAGGGGGAAGTTACGTGATAGGGGTGGGGAAAAGGTAAGAGATAGTAGGAGAGCGGTCATTATTAAGGACAGCGGTGACAAGAGGAGAAAGGTTGAGGGCTTCTTTAATCGCAGAATGATTGATGGCAAGGGCAGACTGTAAGTATTTGAGACGATGATCACGGACATGAGTAAGGATGGTGGGGGAAGAATAAAGAGGTAGGAAGTCAGCAGAAGGGGTGTCAAAGGGGAGATGGTATGCAATACGCATAGCATGTCTGTCAAGTTTAAGCAGGATCACGTATTGTTGTCTGTCAGCTGTGAGCCAGGTCAATGAACTGTATGTTACGACAGGTCGGATAAAAGATTTTTAAACTGTGAGGATTTGGGAAGGACGGAGGCCCTAGTAGGAATACGTAGGGCTCGGAATCGTTGAAGGGCACGTTTATAGACTTGTGTTAAATGATGTTTCCAATGAAGGTTGTTTTGGAATTGAATACCAAGGTAGATTAGGGTATTCGTTTCTGTTAGTGGAGTATTATACAACGTTAAAAGAACTCGGTGATGGGGTCTAGAGAGGCGGGATTTTTTCCGAAACACAATAAATTGGGTCTTGGTGGGATTAACAGCAATATGCCAGGCGTCGAACCAGGATTCAAGGAGGGAGAGGTAGGTCTGTAAATAACGGGGTAAGAGTAACAGTAGTAGGTGTAAGTGCAAGGATAGACAGAACATCGGCATATTGATAGAGTCTTAAACGGGGATCGGGATGTGGGATATGATAAGGATATAAAATATATAAAAGTGGGGAAATGGGGGAACCTTGGGCTACGCCCGCAGTTATACGAAAGGAATAGGAGCGGGTACCACGGATGAGGATCTGTGCTGATGAATGTTGAAGAGAGTTGGGAAATAAAGCGAATGATAGTGATAGGAATGGGAAGATGGCGTAACTTAAAAAGCAATCCAGCATGCCAGACTGAATCAAAAGCCTTATTCACATCGAGGCAAACTAAGGCGGCAGTTTTACGGGGGCGAAGATAGGCATCGAGAGAAGAGGAGATGTGAAAGAGGTGATCTTGAGTGGAATGATGGGAACGAAAACCATCTTGAGAAGATGGAATAAGACCTAGAGAGTTGAGATAGGAGGAAAGTCTCCTACTCAGAATCCCTTCTAGAATCTTGCTGAGGACTGGGAGTAAGGAGATTGGGCGATAAGACCGAATGTCAGATGGGAGTTTATGGGGTTTTAGGAATAAGAGAAGGTTGACGTTACCCCAATGAGCGGGGTACGCGCCAGTATAGAGAATGTAGGTGTAAATAATGCTAAGAACATGAAAAAGAATACGAGGGGCTTCTTGAATATGACGATATGAGATGGTATCTGAGCCAGGGAAGGTGGAAAACGTCATGCGTGGAATAATACTTTTTTAACTCAGACTTTCGTTCCTCGACAACGAGTACATGAAAAGAAAAATTTTAAAACGCTTTTAATGTTTGTGTAGAACGCATATATCCCGAGAATATTTAACTTGCGATAATACTTAATGTCTCAATTGACTGATAAAAAGGAGGCTACCTATTGCAAGAAAAGAAATGAAAATCTCAAACGCAGTTTTCATGAAATAGCGCTTCAAAGAAACGAGAAATGTGTCCTAAATTTGTGACGTCACACGCATACTCAGTTATAAGACGGCGCTGTGTTGACTCGCGCTAGAGGTGAGACAAACGGTTATTTTTGTGTAACTGCTACATCTGTCACTGCTACAATAAAGTAAGGGTGAAAAGCAACAGTTAAAAATAACATCCAACGTAACTCACCTTTTATTGGTCGCAGCCTGGTCACGGCTTCAAGCGTGTCTCCTTACAGCTGTGTTGTGAAGTCCTATTCATTCACTCGCACATGCGCGCACGCATCACTACACTGTTGAAAGTCGGTGCAGCAAAAGACGCATTCCTGTTTGCTATGAAGTAAAGAAGAGGCAGACAACGGATGAAATGAGAAGACAACATAGCGTCTTTTCTGAAATCTAGAAGAGTGAGTTTGACAATGCCCCGATCGAGGATAGAACACAAGAAAACATGATGATCTGTCTGGCAAACCTCGACACAAACCGGTACAAGAGGATCGATTGAGTAAAATGAAGTAATGTTATGTTATCTATAATATCAATACGGAAAATTAGCATACTAATTTATTTATAATACAAGAAAAATTATACGGGTAAACTTATAATATTATAATGTAGGTATCACTGCGCAAAGTCTGAGTCAGCGATTACCCCTGAGCAGTTGAGTATGGCATAACAGTTTACACTTTAGTTACCAGATTACAGCATCAAGTTAAACAAATACACTATAGAGTATATTATACACTATAGTGTATTTGACTTAAAGCAATCTCCTACGAAAGCGCTCTCACTTGGAAAACATGCGTACTATCTGAACTCTGAAGGTCACATTCTGTGTCTGTAACCTGCTACTAGTGACAGTTCCCGCTTCCCAGTTACTGTTTTCACTAGTACGTTATTCTGTTGTAATTACTCGGTAACCTGTTATTTTTTGTCCTAGTTACATTTGTAACAGTGACAGACATGTAACTGTGACAAAGTAACTACTACGTTATTTTTCAGCCATCTCTAACTCGCGCGCTCAGTTGGAGGTTAACTGTTGTTGTGAATACATCGTGGTCAGTTGTACAGAATAACATATTTAATAATGGAAAAGAAAGATTTGATTAGGATTCGGCAAAATGCGAAAAAAAGACCTGAAACGATAAAAGAGAATGATGAAGGAATAAAAGAAATGAGACGAAAAGAGCATAATAGGGGTTACTATGAGAAAATGAAACAGCGAAAACAATTTACTAAGTAACCACAATACTACAATAAGTAACAAGAAAAGAGAACCAGTGGATTTGAAAATTCCACAAATAGATGTGATTGAAGAAACTGCTCGCAAGAATGACTTCAAATTTAATCATGGACGAGACACTGGCGCTTCAGCCATTAAAGAAATTAACGATGAATACTGTAGAAGGGCTCGATCGACATGGCTTGAAAACTTTAGTTCACAAAGCTAGGCAATTTATATCTGCTGAACACGACAAAACATTGATTATTACAAATATGAACGCTCAGAGTTTGGCAGCATATCGACACGACATTGCTACCGACGAAATTATGAAGCAATCCGATTTCCTTGAATTATCTGAAACTTGGATGTATGAAGATGACATTCTAGAAATGGAAGGATTTGAACTCAAAGCTTAGATGAATAGTACATTGAAATCCACACAAAATGTTAAAAGAAAAGCGGCTGGTGTAGCACTATACAGAAATCTCAATAGTGCTGCAAATTGTGAACCATTTAATTTCACTGTTAGTACGAAACTACACTTGGAAGAAACTGGTGCTGGTGACATTTGTATGGTAGACGTAACTTTTAACAGACGTTCTGGATTTATTTTAGTCGGCGTATATGTTCATCCTTCTATAAATTTTGACGATTTGAAAATGCTTCTTTTTAGTGTACTCATGAGTTATTCTGAATCAAGTTTAATGATTGATGACGAGTTTGATATTGATGTTGATGCGCCAATCATCATGATGGCCGTTTGTAATATAGACATCCAAAGAAATGAATAGGCATTTGATTTTCTCAAACATCACTTTAATTTTAACTATTTTAGAACACTGGGCAATTCACTTATTGATCTTATTTTTACTCGTAATATTACTGCCGAAATCTTAAATTACGTTTCTTATTTCTCATATCACAGACCCATACTACGCCTAGTTATTACCCACATTCCAAGTGTACCACGTTCTATGCATAAAGCTGTTTATCCACAAAATACTGTATTTGTCTTTTATTTCTAATAAGTCTACAAAACCCTCAAAACCCGGGGGTACGAGATGGACGTGCGGTTAGGGGCGCGCGGCTGTGAGCTTGCATCCGGGAGATACTGGGTTCGAGCCCCACTGTCGACAGCCCTGAAGATGGTGGTTTCTCATTTTCAACCAGGCAAATGCTGGGGATGTACCTTAATTAAGGCCACGGCCGATTCCTTCCAACTTCTAGGCCTTTCCTATCCCACCGTCGCCATAAGACCTATCTGTGTCGGTGCGATGTAAAGGAACTTGCAAGTTGTAAAAAAAAAAGAACCCCTGCGGCCGTTACATTAGTGACAGCCTACCGCCATTTCGTTTTCTGCTAGTGGTTTAACTAACATATCGAAGGTATTTTCGGTGACTCAAGAATGGGAAAGGGCTAGGATTGGGAGGGTAGCGGCCGTAGCCTTGATTAAGGCTAAGTAGTCTCGTAAGAAGGTACCATGAAAGACTTTTGTTTTGAGGCGCCGGAATCTGAGAAAGCGTTTCTGAACTACTTCTTCTTTTTCTGCATATGCGAGGGCTTGCAGAAGGCAGAAGTATTCAGTCAGCAGGATGTAAAGGTAGTTCAACATAATGTGCTGATAGAGGAGGTGACTAACAGTGGCGAAATACAGAAATATACCAATGATAATAAAGACATTTATAAAAAGATACGAAACGCACCTCGGATTGATAAGATTTCTGGAGATGTATTAAAGACTATGGTTTGGGATATAGTTAGAGCACTGCGCGGATATATCTCAACATACACAAAAGCACTACTCTTTCTCCTAAAAAGCCCTCGTATCCCAACTCTGAATAACACTAAAATGAAACTAGAGTATAGCATGAATTTAACCCCAAACAATAACAAAAATGAAAACAAACCAATGCCACTCTGGCTTACATTACAATTATTATTTACAATTAACGAAAGGGCCACATATGAATCAGATCATCACATATCATGCTTTAAAAAACAGTTCAACTCATCTTTATTTCCTTCTCTGCCATCCGCGGTGTCCTTGGGACCGCTCGATTTGTCTGAGTTAGCACATGGCAGCGGTTCTGTCTACAGGTCTAGAAGTCTGCAGGTTCGATCCTCTTCAGTCCATAGTTTGATGTCTTCGTTCTCGTACTGCTGTTGGGTGCTTGCAACCTGGCAACTGTGGTCACTCCCAATCCTCTTCACCGTTTTGTTTGTGCTTTAATACACTGGCGTAACCTTGGTAAGGATACAATTTACAATATCCTCTATCGGACATTAGTCCAGTCAACGATAGTAACCAAATTAATGGATATTTTCCCGGTTGCGATCTAGTCTCTAACAGCGGTAAGTCGTCATTAGCCGTACTCAAATATTTACACCGCGCGAACTCGTACTTAACATTTATAAAGTAAGAAAATGTTGCTCTGGTGAGCTTAAACAAATAGTTATTAAGTCTGCCCTATCACTGGTACAATGCTGTATGCTTTTTTTGATCACGTCTCGAATATCACTTAGCTACCGGAATGAGTCTAAGAAAGTAAGCGAATGAGTTAGTCAGGGAATGAATGAGTGAGTAACTGAGAGCTTAACCTGACGCCATCGGCCTTTTATAGTCGGAGGGTAGGGCCGCTCCTTCTAGTACTTCTCCGAGATACACTAACCTTCCTTTTGTGATCGGTCAGCTACTTCATAACGGATCTTTCAAAGAAGTCACAAATAATCAAAACAGGCAGAGTAACATAACTTTAATGGCTCACGGTTCTTCGAAAATATAACAAAGAATTGTCCTTATCTTGGATCTATGGGATATGACTCTATGGCTAAGACACGGGATTGAATTCAAATGATTCCGGACCTGGATATTTCGTGTTAGATGGCAACCTGATGTTGTTCAGTAGCTCCCCACTTTCAAATGTACTTGCTCTGTTTGTAGCATACTGTGTGCTGACTCTCTCTTC
This sequence comes from Anabrus simplex, assembly GCF_040414725.1. Taxonomy (NCBI): domain Eukaryota; kingdom Metazoa; phylum Arthropoda; class Insecta; order Orthoptera; family Tettigoniidae; genus Anabrus; species Anabrus simplex. The sequence continues at coordinate 231,482,757 of NC_090267.1, read as the reverse complement.
TTTTCGCGTACCCACGCCATCGACGGGGTTCACACCAGTAAAATCACGGCATCCTGCCTGAGGTCTTCTGAGGGAAAAGCGCCGCAACTTGCTTGCTACGGGTTCGACACGTATAACCACACGGTCACCCAGCGTTCCTAAGCTCGTTCCTCAGCGGTAATTACAAAATGTTCCACAGTGTTAAATTATTATTATTTCTTTTTTTTTTTTTTTTTGCTAGTTGCTTTACGTCGCACCGACACAGATAGGTCTTATGGCGACGATGGGACAGGGAAGGGCTGGGAGTGGAAACGAAACGACAGTGGCCTTAATTAAAGTATAGCCCCAGCATTTGTCTGGTGTGAAAATGGGAAACCACGGAAAACCATCTTCAGGGCTGCCGATAGTGGGGTTCGAACCTACTATCTCCCGAATACTGGATACTGGCCGCACTTAGTTAAATTAACTGAATTGGACCGTGATCTGATACGGTTCAATATAATGAATCATATTAACGAGGTTATTAGGAAAGGTTACAGATCTCTTCACAAGGTTGTGAGGGTATTTATGGGTTGTAGTAAGGATGCAAAGCTGAGGGCGCGTATAAGTCTCTGGTAAGGCCGCAGTTAGAGTATGTCTCCAGTGTATGGGACCCTCATCAGGAGTGCTTCCTACTAGAACTGGAAAACAAATTCAAAGGAAAGCAGCACGATTTGTTCTGGGCGATATTTCGACACAGGGGTAGTGTTACGAAAATGTTGCAATATTTGGACTGGGAAGACTTGGAAGTAAGGAGACGAGAGGCTCGACTATGGGGTATGTTTCGAGCTGTCAATGGTGAGTTGGCGTGGAATGACATAAGTAGAACAAGCTTGAGTGGAGCTTTCAAAAGTAGGATAGATCGTAATATGAAGTTAAAGTTGGAATTCAAGAGAGCATATTAGGGTAAATATTCATCTATAGGACGAGGAGTAAGGGACTGAAATAAATTATCAAGGGAAACGTTCGATAAATTTCCAAGTTCGTTGAAATGATTTAAGTAAAAGCTAGGTAGATAATTGATAGGTAATATGCAACAGCCCTAAATGCAGATCATTGATTGATTGATTGATTGATTGATTGATTATTTGATTGATTGATTGATTGATTGATTGATTGATTGATTGATTGATTGATTGATTGATTGATTGATTGATTGATTGATTGATTGATTGATTGAACACCTTTACCACATCATGGTAGATTCGCGGGTGCGAACTGGGTCGTACATGTGGGCTTGGCCCTGTTTACGACCGGATGCCCTTCCTGACGCCAACCGTATGTGGAGGTTTGTATTCGCCGTAGCGTGTTTCTGTGATGTAGTATGTTGTGTGTATCTGAAGAGGAGTTTATTGAGTCAAACACGATACCCACTCCCCGGGTATGAGAAAATTAACCGGACACGGTTAAAATCTTCTACCCGGCTGGGAAACGAACCTGAAACCTACAAGACTGGGGCCACGACAGTGACTACTGTACTCAGCCAAGGAGCCTGGCGACGTGTTAACTCGGCGAAGAGCCCAATATATTATTTTAACTCTAACCAGGTAACCATGAAAAAATATTTTTTAAATAAGAAGAATTTGTGAGTCGGTTAGTTCTAAAACGCAACATGTCCAAAAAACATTTTAAAATGAGATATTGTATTTTTCATCGTCTTTGGGACTCTGTTTAATGCGTGACAATATTTTGTTCCATACCTCTTCTTATTGCTTAGAAATTAAACTTTAAAGTCTCAGTTCTGTTCCAAGAGTGAGTATGTCCAAAGTGACCAGGTAACAGAAGGAAGCTTCGTGTTGTAAGAAATGTTTGCTGTTAATAATGCGTAGTTCAGTGTATCTACAGTGACTTCTTTCATTCTAGAGAAGGCAGTGTGCACAGTCATGTAGCTTTTATCTTCTTCTTAATCTGCTTACCCTCCAGGATCGGTTTCTCCCTCGGACTCAGCGAGCGATCCCACCTCTACCGCCTCAAGGGCAGTGTCTTGAAGCTTTCAGACTTTGAGTCGGGGGATACAACTGGGGAGGAGGACCAGTAATTCGCCCAGGCGGCCTCACCTGCTATACTGAACAGGGGTCTTGGTGGGGGATGGGGAGATTGGAATGGATAGGCAAGGAAGAGGGAAGGAAGCAGCCGTGGCCTTAAGTTAGGTACCATCCCGGCATTTGCCTGGAGGAAAAGTGGGAAACCACGGAAAACCACTTCCAGAATGGCTGAGGTGGGAATCTAGCCCACCTCTAATCATTTGACCTCCCGAGGCTGAGTGGACCCCGTTCCAGCCCTCGTACCACTTTTAAAATTTCGTGACAGAGCCGGGAATCGAACCCGGGCCTCCGCGGGTGGCAGCTAATCACACTAACCACTACACCACAGAGGCGGACTTGTAGCTTTTATAACTAGTGAAATGGATGAACAAGCGATTAGAATATGTGAAAACAGTATTATAGCTGCTGAGCCACGATGTAATAGGGAAAGATCAAGAGATGTGGGTACATGAAAAAAGTAGAGAAATCAGTCAGTCAAGTTTTAAAACCACCTGATAACTGGCATTTCAAATTTGCTCTCGCGAAATGATTTATCAAAGGAAAAATTCACAGTAACCACTCAAGGCGAATCTACTCAAAAATAATTATGGTAGTGAATGGGAATCAAATCTAGATCTCAGCTTCTACAAGGAACTGGCAAATTCTAGACAATTGAACTTCCAAGAGCAGCAATAACAATGGGAAGAGGAAGATGAGCCAATGATTCATAGCGATGTTATTTGAAAGTGTTCTCCAGAAAGACAATATTAATTTACTCTTAATGTTTAAGTTACTGAAAATGAAAAAAATTCTCATTTTTCTCATTGCAAAGTATATAGCATTGTCATTAAATAAGAGCTATCTTGAAATTAACCTGAAAATAAGAACGCCTACAATTTCCCTCAGAATTCATTTCAAACCACAATCGTGTCCATTGTTGTTTGTTTCAAAACTCAACATGTCCAAGAAACTTTCATTATTATTTAACTATAGTGAAATCCTACATTATTGTCATTGTCGTTATTTAAATCATAACAATTGCCTTGATCATAATAAATATTCTCATCGGTTTAATTCTGATCTTAACACCGATAAAAGTTTTTTCACATTTTCTGGAATTAACTGACTCATGTCTTCAACACAAAACTTAAATTCAATATAGGTTCGAAGGTATTTTCTTCCACGGCGTGATAGCCAAGTTACATCAATAATTACTTTTCAATTACACGGTCGCGGTCTAAACCCTGTAGTTCGGATTCCAAGTAAAACTAGAGGCCCTGTGACTATGATCACACCGACAGTCGCATGAAACTGCCAACTTGATTTTTTTAAAATCTCAGGCAAATCGCACCGTGCCTGAACTACCTATATTATTACACACACTTTCCACCAAGAATATCTTCTCGTTTGTTTAATTTGTTTAAATAATTAATGTGGTGCTAACGAAAGTTCGGATGAAAAATTATCACAATTACCTGTCTGCCACGGATTCACAGTAAGGCTGATTTTAGTTTTATTGATAATTTAATTTTCCTCCAAAGGCGTTAAATTTATCAAAACTGTAGCTAAAATTTTGCAGACCTCATCAACAGCCGCTTCCCACAATCTTAATTCGAAAATAGTGTCCGCTCCGTAGCATAACGGTTAGCACGATTAGCTGCCGTCCTCGGAGGCTCGGGTTCCATTCCCTGTTACTGCCAGAGATTTAAGAATGACAGAAAATGGTACATGCAGCTCACCTCCATTGGAGAGGGGGGAGGGGCGAAGGTGGATTGGTGCCTAAAAAGAGCAGCACCATCACCTTGGGATGAGGACTCGAATTTACTGTATAATGGCAAGTTCTACATTGCTTAAAGGGTTGCTTCACCATCCCCCGGCAGGAGCACCGATGTTGCTTATCAGGCTAATCTAGGGTGCTGTCCTAGTCCTTGGCTGAATTGTCAACATAGTGTTCTTCCGTTCAGAGGGACGCAAGTTCGATTCCCGGGCAGGTGGGAGAGTTTAACCTTAAATGGTTAATTCTCATGATTCGGGGACTGGGTATTTGTACTGTCCCCCAAATCCCTGCAACTCACACATCGCACACAACACTCTATCCTCCACCCCAATAACACGCAGTTTCCTATACACGGCAGATGCCGCCCGCCTTCATCGGAGGGTCTGCCTTTCAAGGCTGCATCCGGCTAGAAATAGCTACACGAAATGATATAGGCCCTACTGTATTACATCGACAAAGGTAAGGTACATTAGGTATTTTAAAAAAGACTGCATTAATCATCTTGAAATTATCAGATTAGATGTATAGGTTGTCGTGCATTTATCCGATGAATAATAATAATAATAATAATAATAATAATAATAATAATAATAATAATAATAATAATGGTTTTACGTCTCACTAACTACGTTTACGGTTTTCGGAGACGCCGAGGTACCGCAATTTAGTCCCGCAGGAGTTCTTTTACGTGCCAGTAGATCTACCGACACGAGGCTGACGTATGACGTATTTGAGCACCTTCAAATACCACCGGACTAAGCCAGGATCGAACCTGCTAAGTTGGGGTCAGAAGGCGAACGCCTCAACCACCTTTGCCACTCAATCCGGCCTTACATGAGAACAATTGAGGAGATATATGACAGTAAAATAGCGGCCCCAGTCTACAAAGCCTGCTGAGAGACAATTCGTAGCGTTAACCAGGCGTCCCCGAGTAATCTGCAGGCCTTCGAGCCGAGTAGCGGTCTCTCGGTAGACCAAGGCCCATCAGTGTTGTAGCGCCATTGGTGGGGGAAGTTTGTGCCATCTTAAAGGAAACCTGCCTTCAAAACTAATGTACCTTGTAAACTGAGAAGTGCTTTGTAATATGTTCCGGAAATGAGACCTGTGTTCGACCCCATTAGAGCCACATGAACACAATGTTATTTCCCTATATAACAATATTCGTGCATACGAATGGCCTCGTTTTCCAGCCATCGACCAATTGCTGAATCCATACTTGGTGGTGAGGTCACACGCCAAAGTCTATAGCTTACTCGGTAGGACTGATTTCACGTGCGAGATGACGAACATGCAAGGTTACATCCATCCCACTGACCTTCCTCATATTGATGTGATGATGACTATATAGAAAGCACAGCGCAAGGTCACTTGACCTAGGTGCAGTGTCTAACAGTAAGTTCATAATTATAATCTGTTGTGGTTTCGATCATCAGTCCATTGATTGGATTGATGCAGCTCTCAGCCCTGTGCTGACCTCTTATCTAGGCTAACTCTTGCATTCTACGTCTACCCCCGTCCTCTTTATCACTTTCATGTCTTGACCTACCACTTTCGGTTCTCACCTCCTACACTTCACTCCACTCCAAGAATCACTCTATCTCTTCTTCTATTCATATTTCACCTAATCGTTATACTAATTACTTTTATTTTCTCTGTGAGCTAATCTACTTACCTCACCTTTAACATTCTTCTGAAACACCCCATTTCCAAGGTTTCTACTCTTTTTCTGCATCAGTTTTTGTCCAAGTCTCAAAATCAAATCCGTGGCGATGGCTTGTCAAGACGACTGATGGTCTACGGATACTAGGTGATGGTCAGTGTGACGGCATCTTCAGACGTATTGCTTCGCTTTGTTACCCTGTAACACACAACTCCTCAACCTGCGCGGGGGGGGGGGGGGGCGGGCGGGGAGAGACCTAACTTAACAAAGGAAAGAGGGCCAATATTAATTCATTCTTCTTCTTCTTCATCCGTTACCCTCCAGGGTTGGCTTTTCCCTCGGAATCAGCGAGGGATCCCACTGCTACCACCTCATGGGCAGTGTCCTGGAGTGTGAGGCTCTGGACCGGGGGATACAACTGGGGAGGAGGATCAGTACCTCGTCCAGGCGTCCTCACCTGCTATGCTGAACTGAAACCTTATGGGGAGGATGGGAAGATTGGAAGGGATAGACAAGGAAGAGGCCATGGCCTTAAGTTAGGTACCATCCGGGCATTTGCCTGGAGGAGAAGTGGGGAAACCATGGAAAACCACTTCGAGGATGGCTGAGGAGGGAATCGAACTCCCTCTACTCAGTTGACCTCACGAGATTGAGTAGACCCCGTTCCAGCCCTCGAACCACTTTTCAAATTTCGTGGCAGAGCCGAAAATCGAACCCGGACCTCTGGGGGTGGCAGCTAATCACACTAACCGCTACACCACAGAGGCGGACCAATATTCATTCGATTGTTAAATGTGCTACAAATGTTGTTGACAAATGCTACACATATCCCGGTATTGGCAACCAGAAGCAACTCCAATAATGTCAACATTCTAACTATAACATTTTAAAATAAATCGTTCAAAATTTCCCACCTTTTAAACAATAAATCACTGTTTCCCTTATAAATTCCAAGTTTATAAGAATTTTCGTAGTTATTCCATCCACCTATAAAATGAACCTCAATCACTAACGAACACTGTGATTTAGATATTTTTATCGAGTTTTTATTCTGAGCAGCTGAAAAAGTTAGTTTTTGTAAATAAATATATTATATGAAATCTAATATAAATCCTATTGACCTGAATGAGGTACAGATTGTAGTACAACACTATGGGAGGAAACCCTGAAAAAATCATCATCCGTGGAATAGTAAGAGACTTATGAAGGAAACAGTGATATATTGTTAAAAAGGCGAGAAATTTTGAACATTTTTTAAATGTTATAATTAGAATATTGTCTGCCTCTGTGGTGAAGTGGTTAGGGTGATTAGCTGCCACCCCTGGAGGCCCGGGTTCCATTCCCAGCTCTGCCACGAAATTTAGAGCTGGAACAAGGTCCACTCAGCCTCGGGAGGCTGGGTTCGATTCCCACCTCAGCCATCCTGGAAATGGTTTTCCGTGGTTTACCACTTCTCCTCCAGGCAAATGCCGGGATGGTACCTAACTGAAGGCCACGGCCGTTTCCTTCCCTCTTCCTTGTCTATCCCTTGTCTATCCCTTCCAATCTTCCCATCCCCCAGCAAGGCCCTGTACAGCATAGCAGGTGAGGCCGCCTGGGCGAGGTACTGGTCATCCTCCCCAGTTGTATCCCCCGACGCGGAGTCTGAAGCTTGAGGACGCTACCCTTGAGGCGGTAGAGGTGGGATCCCTCGCTGAGACCGAGGGGAAAACCGACCCTGGAAGGTAAACAGATAAGAATTTTGACATTATTGAAGTTGCATCTGGTTGCCAGTACTGGAATATGAGGAGCATTTGTCAAAAACATTTGTAGCATATTTAACAATCGAATGAATATTGGCCTCTTTTCCCTTTGTTAAGCTGGATCTCCCCCCTCAGCAGGTCTCATGGGGCTGAGTGAACCAAGTTATAGCCCTCAGTCTAGAATTAAAATCCCTGCACTGGCCGGAGTTGGAACGTGGGGTCTCCAGTTAAACGGCTAACCATTGTCCAAGTTTCACTTTCACTGGTAAGGTTAGGGGGAAGCACAACTGGGCAATCATTCCCTCTTAACATCAGAGGAAGAAATGGGACTTTTACGACCATTTCAAGAATTAAGGTCTCGGCAAAAGGAAAGGAAGGACCACGAACGGTGTGAAAGTGAAAGATTCACAGAATTGAAATCATCGGGGTCGTAAGTGAATTGGAGTTGACCAGGGAGGGTGGGGTAGGGAAGATGAAAGTCATAAGTCATAAGTGGAAGCAAAGCAATTGGTGGCCTACGGTCGCCAACCTTATACTGCACACAGTATATTATTTTGTTGAAGACACATTTTATTTATTCGAAATTACACCAATTTCTTTCACTTTTAGCGGCAAAGAACATGGTCAACGGTTTCCAACACAGTTCAGTGTTAGCTGAGTGAATTTTCTTTTTCACCGCGACAAAATCACTGATAAAAGTCACACATATATTTGTACATCACAGTCACAGCATATACATACAATTATCAAACTGTGGAATAAATTGGAAAGATGTATATATTTAATTTATGGTAGGTCATTTTAAATTATTATGCTTATATGCAGCAAGATTCAGCCACCCTTTCCAATGTACTTTTATGCAACCCACAATATTCATTCCGTCATAAAAACATCTGCCCTCCCGGTATGCTCATACAACACAACCGGATATCTTAGTATTTACCGCCTCACCATGATAGGACGCCGTAATGTTATATTCGTATTAAACACTGGAAGACATGCATGTGCCTCCTAGATCATACGAACCTGGCACGGCGCCGAAATATTAAATTGATATTGTGACGGCAGTAAACCTAATACTCGCTATAAGCTGCCCATTGTGGCGTACGGAACCGTAGTGTAGTTGATAAAGGCATGGTGGAACGGGCGTGCATATCAGGTGGGAGGTGGGAGTACGGAGCAAAAATTACACATTTTTGAAATATTTGTTTAATACGCACCGCACGCAATGCACGTTCAATACCCTCTTCCATGCACATTGTGTGTGAATGAATGTATTTGTGGCCCCAATAAGGGCCGATTAGTTAGCAGGCCGGACACATACAGACCGGAAATAATAGGAAAACAACTGCCCTGCCAAAGTTTTATCGCAGCAAATGTTCGATGTGATGACCGTTTTGGTTTATGCACATTCGGGCCCGGTGTCCAATAGATCGTCTTGCGTGCTGAAGCATTCGAGGTGTAATTGTTCGGCAAGCGTTCGTGATGAGTTGACGGAGCTGGTCGGGGTTTTCCGGCGCTTGAGTGTAAACGACGTTCTTCAAATTCCCCCACAAGAAAAAGTCTAACGGCGTTAAATCCGGTGATCTGGCGGGCCAATTTCCCTGGCAGTTCCTCGTTCAGATGGTTACGAACGGGCAAAGTCGAATGTGGCAGAGCTCCATCCTGTTGCAACCACATCGTCAAACGATCGTGCAAGGCACATCGTCCAGCAGCAGTGGAGTTCCTGACGCAGAAGGTGCAGTTAGCCTGGGCTCGTCCAATGTGCCTTAAAGAAATGAAGTCCAATCAGGCGATCCCCCAAGATTCCACACCTAACAGTCAATTCCCATCGTACTTGATGGGCCGCCTGTCGCACCCAGTCCAGACTCCAATAGGGCATGTTGTGGCGATTGACGTTCCCATTATTGTGCAAGCGCGATTCGTCCGAGAACAATATATGCGATACGAATGCTGCATCATTGTCCAGCCTGCCTTATGGCCACCGACAGAACTCCATTCGAGCTTCGAAATCCCGCCCATGGAGCTCTTAGTGTAGCTCAAGGTGGTATGTGTGAAATTTATGTTCACGCAGTATTCACCAGACGGACGGCTGGCTGGCATTCACCTGTCGTGCAATCGCCCTTGTACTGGTGTGTGGATTATTACGAACTGCCTCCAGAATGGCCTATTCTGTTTTACCTGATGTAACGGGCTTATGGCGTACTGGTGGCCGGTGGAAAATCACGCCTGTTGTCCTCAGGCGTCTTTCAACACGGCGGAATGTCGTAGCAGCCGGGTCTCGACTGTCACGATACCGTTCCTGGTACAGACGCAGTGCCTCGCACGCGTTTTGTATTGCTTCCCTGTAAATGAGGAGAATGTCAACGTATTCCTCTGTGGAAAACATGCAGAATAACAGCAGAAATTACAGTACATTCAGACCCTAACCAGCGGAGTATGCGCAGGGCACAAGATGAATAACAGCGTGAATGTGGCAAACGTGGGCCTGTGTTTACGTATTCAAACATCATACCGATGCAAACATATTTGAATGTTGCAGGATTCGAACCGCCTCTGGTACATTCCATCGATGGCTAGGCGAACGTCTAACCATATCCACTACGCTACACAGCTGGAAACGTGCTGGTACGTACGACGAGAGCAGAGTACATACGCCATCCGGTTCGGTATTTAAGACATTAATTACTGCACTGTTACCTAGTTTTATGCATTGATTCCCCTCTTCGTTACACCCGGTCATGAGGCACGACACATTAGCATAGTTACATGTTAAAAGGACTTTGCTACATGATTTCAAGGCTTCAAACTTAGTGAATGGATTATATAACATTTTGGCAGGGTTCAGAATCGCGTGCAAAATGTGTTCTCTGAACATTAGTACCATACAGTACTCCTCAGGGGAATAGCACCCCTATAACCATGTGCACGTTATTTGGGCTGCAGCAAACGATATTGGAAGGGGTTGCTGAATCGCACAGTATAGGAGTTTTAGTCATATATTTCACATTATCATCCCATTTTTTGTATCACACCAATAACGAAATGTGAGCGAGTTAAGTCTTGAGTAAAGTATTTCAACATCACCCGTATGAATAGCTTGCAGTAAATTTCCAGTAGCCCGAAGTCAGTCGACCAGACACGCCATGCTAATTTTATCCCTTTACCACGAAAAGGAGTCATCAAGATTTCAGAATTACCCTGCCCCTCCACTTTTCGAGCGAGGCAGTTAGAATTGTTCAACTCCTACCTCTTGAAGCTGGCTACCTGACCCTTACGAAGACCGCGAACTTTCAACCTATGTGGATGAACGATACGAAACAATATGATGGATATACAGCGATGGAAATAAGAAGGGATAGAACATCAGATCTGATTGGATCATGTGATATGGGAGATGGAGGGATATTTTGAGCTGATATACTTCAATGACAAGAGCTCGGGAGGGTCTTAAGTACTTAATATGAGAACGCCTTAACATCTTAACATATGAGGTCTTAACATATTTGCGTCTGAGGGCCTTAGCATCTGAATGTCTTAGCGTCTGATGGTCATGATGATAGAGGAAGGTCTTTCTCGTCGATCTTATAATACGAGAGAACACAGGGCAAATAACAAGATGAGGTTCTCCGTATAGTTTACAAGTTCACTTCACATTTGAGAAGAGCACTACTCAAAGTTACTCTCATTGAGAACTGGCTATCTCAGTGACGAGAGATAAAGTTACCGAGAGACCGGTTTTGACTTGTCTAGAACAGGAGGTGTCTTTGTTATATCTTTAGTTACGCTACATTTCTGTAATACGGAATAATACAAGTGTATTCTCTCCATCAATGTAACCCAAGGTGGTTTTGATATTGAAATTATAGATCATTACCACATTATGTAATGAGTATTATTGGAAATGTTAAGGTCAGGAAAGTCGTTGTCCAATTAGTGGGCAATGCACGCGGCGGTAATAGGACTGGTACTTTCTACGAGTGATGACAACGGCAGTACGAGAGGACCAACAACAACAGTTCCTACAACGAACGTGTCCAGATACCAGAATCTACAAATGGTGAACCAATGGCGTAAATTACTGTAAGCCTCCGCATATTAGTTCATTTGGTTAAATTTTATTTCATACAATCTTTCTTTTGTTTCCGTTGAGTTCAGTTTTCGTAAATACGCCGTCAAGTTTATCATCCTAATAAATCGTTATTTTAATTGGTACTTTCATAAATTCTTATTAATGATCCTTAGTTTCCTAGTTTGAGTGTACTTAATGGTCAGTGTTGTGTCGCCCCACCTCTGGGAGTAGTATCTAGAGTCTCATTACTTATTAATGATCACTATTGTCTTCAAGCCATAAGTTTGAAGGCTGGCACCCAAGAGCTATTGTTCATGGAGAGGGAAATGAGCGAGTATTTATTTATATTAAAACAAAGGTGACCCGGCACGTCACAAGTTGTCACAGGAACTCGAAGATATCGTTTAACACCTCAATAGCCATTTGGCGATTCTTCTTTGCTCCATAAATTTGGAAGCAATCCTTGTGTTATATAAACGTTCAACCCCTCTCTTGTCTTTAGGCATGTTGAAAGTACCGATTTATTTCTATTGCTATCCAGAACTTATGCACTTCTGTGTATGAAGTTCTTATTGAAATGTGTCAAACATCTTGGTTGTGGTATTTTACATGTAGGAAGAACACAGGTTCTTCAAGATTTCATAACCTCCGTAATTTCACAAATGCTGTAAATTATCTATTATTATTATTCCCTAACTTTTGTCCCTACCTAATGTGGGGTGATATATTCATTATTTCGTGTTTCTGTGGTGGTTAGTAATGTCATATGTTGCATGTAGGTGTAAATGTGTATTAAGCTCACAAACACCCGGCGCCTGAGCTAGGGGAATTAACCAAACGTGGGCAAAATCACCAGTCCAGCCGGTAGTTGAGCCTCGACCCTCTGAACAGAAGGCCAATACACTGACCACTCATCCAAGGAGCCGGAATGTAAGAAATCTGGACTAAATGAATAAAATATCATTATTTCTGTAAAATTCAAACTTTATCCTCAAATTTCATTTTTTCTCGGATTAGGTACCGAATATAAAAGTCGAAAGACTGTTCAATTCAATGTCTGTCTGTCTGTCTGTCTGTCTGTCTGTCTGTCTGTCTGTCTGTCTGTCTGTCTGTCTGTCTGTCTGTCTGTCTGTCTGTCTGTCTGTCTGTCTGTGTTCCGGAAAGACCTCATGACTAAACCTGTGGACAGAATTCCATTAAAATTTGCACAAATATTTTGATAGGGTACTGTCACATGTTTTAGGTTCCATTCGTCGTCCGTCCATCTGTCTGTCTCTTACGATTTTACGGAAAGATGGTTCAACGTTCTAAAAGCTCGTTGTTTATGTTCAGGTATAGCTAGATTGTGTATTGGACTATGTATTACTTAATTCGTAGACAGTGGCGTCGCAATATTCAAATATTCAAGGAATAAAAACATATAACATCAAATTTCTCTTTTGATATGATCTGTATCGAAAAGTTGTACATAACAAATGTTTTGCGTTTCAAACGTTTTTGCCACGTGAGGAACAATTATGGAAATATTTGGGATTACTATATTCGATTACCTATGGAAATACTAACTTCTCTCTAAAAAGTGTACATTACACTGGGCTCTGCTGGTCAGTAACTACATTACCCCGACTACTGTTAGGGTGTGCTCTGTCTCTCCTTGTGTTACTCGTCACCGATAGATGACGGTAATGCTACACTTGTACAAAATCTAAGCCGTCAACTACACGTGCAACAACAGCTATTATTATTATTATTATTATTATTATTATTATTATTATTATTATTATTATTATTATTATTATTATTATTATTATTATTATTATTATTACTAGAAGACCCGTGCTGCTCCGTAACATGCGTTATAAGTACGTCAAATTACGTGTCTTGATATAAAATTGCTCCATACGCTGCCTGAATACTTTGTGAACGTTTACTTTTTGGATTTGTATTATTGTCTGTGAACTGTATTTTTGTAGATGTATTTATTGTGATGAATGATATTTTACGAACGTATTTTTGTTTTATGTCGTACCGACACAGATAGATCTATGGCGACGAGGGGATAGAAAACTTTAGAAGTTGGAAGGAAGCGACCGTGGACTTAATTAAGGTACAGCCCCCAGCATTGCCAGGTGTGAAAATAGGACGGAAAGCCACGTTCAGAGCTGCCGACAGTGGGGCTCGAAACCGCTTTCTCCCGAATGCAAAACGACAGCTACGTGACCCAAACCATGCAGCCACTCGCTCGGGGTTTACTAAATATTTTGTAGCTTTAGAGTTAGTGTTGTGGGTTTAATTTGAGATTATTTTGTGTCACGTGGAACTTTGTCCTTTTGGCAGTCCAGATGATCTGGAAAGTAGTTGATCCTTTCAAATAATAACAGTAACTGATAACTGTATGTATTTACAAGTCTCGCTATAGATATGATGTATACGATTCCAGCTACCGTTGGAACTGTTACCAATCAGCTAAGCGAACCCGAAAACTGTACGTGAAATACTCTCGACCAACCACGAGTCCACGACTGACCGCTCAGTTATGTAGACCACAGCAAAGACGGCTAATGAGTGTGCGCCCTTTAGAATGGCCAGCAGTGGAGCAGTAGGTGGTCTTGAAGTACCGGCGACCGCCTTGGCCAATCAGAATGTTACATTTTTCTTTAATAATTTAAAAGTATACGATAAAAAATGTTTGTTCTTTTAAAGACACTCTGTAAATCTACAGGCCAGGAACTATCGTCAGGATGTTTTACGATGTCAATCGGTTCAGCCATTCTCTCAAACTCGGGATAACAAAAATCAGCCTTGTGTTTTAAATATATAGATTATAATAATTATTATTAAATAGACAATAATCTGTAATTCCAGGTTATTATTTTCTTTCAGGTAGTCTAAGATTATATAACAGCATTTTGTTTTGAAAGCTGCTTCTATGGGGGATATATTAAGGTTGATCTCCATTTGGGGCTCATGATAGATTATAGTTATTAAGAGATTGCACTAGATGTTATTTTTTTCCTGTTACTAGATGCCATAAGGGATATAGGAAACAGTTTAAATTACAAGAAAACATTGCCACGCAAAATACACTAGGGAAAATGGAAATTGCAACACCTTTAAGAAATCGGTCATTTATGTTGATACTGAAGACACGTAGAAACGTAAGCGATACCGGTTTCCGAGCAATCGATTGTTTATCCTCACCCGGTTGGTCACGAACGAACCACTTCCTTAATGCGAACCACAGCAGAGCTTAGTTTACGTGCAGTCTGTGAGGTTCACTGACGTGAAGTATTCACTTGATAAACTTGGCTCGCGGACGACTGCGAGCAACAACTGTCACCGGGTGAGAAGGCTCGTATAATAACTGGTCTCCGTGACAGTGAGTTATCCGTGCGGGCTGTCGCTGCATGCGTTGGCAAAAATGCATCTACTGTACAACGTGTACGGCAGCAGTGGGCAAATGAAGGGGCACATTCTCAGAGATCTGTAACAAGACCAACTCAGCGGGCAACAGCACGCGAGTAACAGCAGAGGTAATTCGAGCTGCTGTGGCAACATACGTTACGCGACGAACAACTGGTAGTCGCTTGCGTGAAGCCTGCTTATGATCCCATGCTCCTGTAGGAAGTGTTCCTCTAATCCCACAGCATCGATGTGTGAGGCTGTCTTGTTGTAGGGAGCAGTCTCGCTGGGCCGACGAATGGCATAATGCCGTCGTGAGTGATGAATCGCACTGTTGTCGTGCCCGCAATGATAGTTACAATCTTGTCCAACGGCGTACCGGGGAGGGGGGCCGAGTAGATCTTACTGTCGGGAGACACGCCGGTTAAATCCCAAGCATTACTGTCTACTCGCGATTACAGTACGTTGACAGGGTTGTCAGTATAGTGGTTGTCACTCTGGTGGTGACCGTTGCAAATAGGATGTGTTTCAGCAGGACAATGCACGCACTCACACTGCAGGTATCTCCACGGAAGCTCTCCAAGATATTATGCTTTTACAGAGGACCCCCCAGGTCTCCGGACTTAAGAACTATTGAGCATGTGTGGGACTTGCTAGGTAGAAGCCTGCATAACTCCCCTCAGCCACAGCGAATTTTGCACGCACTGACCCTCGCAATTCCGCAGGATGTAATCCAGATATTTATTGACTCCATACGGCGCAGAATACAGCACGGAGTCTACACATCCTGTACTGATCTGTGTCCATATGTGCGACAGGCATATCTAAACGTGTTATCATCGCATCACTGCTTCACGCCCGTCCACCATGCAAACTTGGAACGC
Source organism: Anabrus simplex (assembly GCF_040414725.1). Lineage (NCBI taxonomy): Eukaryota > Metazoa > Arthropoda > Insecta > Orthoptera > Tettigoniidae > Anabrus > Anabrus simplex. The sequence continues at coordinate 231,467,178 of NC_090267.1, read as the reverse complement.
TATTGACACCCTTTCAAGGTGTTGCAATTTTCGTTTTGCATAGGGTGTATACGACCTACTTGAAGTTGTTTTCCCTGTTACTATATCGTTTAAGGAATCTAAGAAACGTTCACAGGTGAAGGAAAGAGGCACTTAATGCTTCAATGTACTCTCAACTTGCAAAACTAATTCATTTTTAGAGAGATAAACTGTCGATACTTGGCAGCTACTGCTATTTACACTTAGACCCACGAGTGACCCTACGCGGTATTTGACCATCCCACCATGTGCATTATTTGGATATGCATACTCCACCCATCTGGCTACGTCTCAAACTTCTCGTATTGATAGATCGGCTCATTGGTGCCAAGAAGCTGCAAGCTCCAAGGATAGTTCACCAAGATCATGATCAAATAATAGCAAATCGAAGTGCAAATCAACAACTTCCCGAATGTGAAATAATATCTTTTAGGATAACGATTTATTATAAATAAATAAATAAATAAATAAATAAATAAATAAATAAATAAATAAATAAATAAATAAATAAATAAATAAATAAATAAATCAATCAATAAATAAATCAATCAATCAATCAATCAACCTGAGTTACTTGATGGAATGGACTACAAGAATCATGCATGGCCTCGAATCGTTTAATAATAATAATAATAATAATAATAATAATAATAATAATAATAATAATAATAATAATCCCTTTGAAATCAGAACGGGAGTAAGATAAGGAGATGGACTGTCGCTCTTACTCTTCAACTGCGTCCTTGAGAAGTGATACAAGAATGGCGCAAACAGAAAATGGTCCTCAAAATTCACTAACCAATCACTTTAGACAGAGGAAAACGAGCGATAGATTGCTTAGCATTTGCGGGTGACCTCGCAATACTAACCCGAGACATTTAAACAGCCCAAAATCAGATTGAACTCCTGAAAGAAATTGCGGAAAAAGTCGGCCTTCAGATATCTTTTGAAAAAGACAGAATACATGACCTGCAACAAAGATGGACCAAAATTCATGAAAGCAAAGAAATGGCAAAATTAAACGAGTATCACAATTTAAGTACCTTGGTGAAACAATTAAGGAAAATGGACTTGATACAAAAGCAAATGAAATTAGATGCCAAACTGCACATCAACTAACCCAAGATATCTATAACAAAAAATGTATCTCTAAGCATACAAAAATGAGACATTTCAATACAGTCATTAAACCAGAATGCCTTTATGGATCAGAGGCGCTAATTTTGAACAGGAAAGCAGACATTGAAAACATTGAGGAAAAGGAGCGCCAAATCATAAGAAAAATTCTAGGCCCGAAACTCACTAACGGATAATACCAACTTAGAGGCTGACAAGAAATTAAACAATACACAAATATTCACAGTGATATTAGAAAACGCAGGCTAAGATTCTATGGACATATTAAAACAATATATCCAGACAGACTTACCAAACAAATAATAGAATTCTATGAAAACAGGAGTAAGGCTAAAACAGACACAATGAAATGGATTGGCGAAATTAAAACCGATTTGAAAGAGGCAGGAATTAAACCAGAAGATGTCCAAAACAGGGCAATCTTCAGATCCAAAATTCATAAATGGCAAGTTCACTAAGAGGAAAGACATTAGAAGAAGACTGGAACAACCTGGTCTGAAGACAGAAAGGAAGCCCACAGTAAAAGAATGAAAGAAATATGGCAAATGCACGCCTCTACCCTTTGCGTAGTCTTTTATTTTTTTATTTTACAATTTGTTTTACGTCCCACCAACACAGATAGGTCTTATGACGACGATGGGATAGGAAAAGCCTAGGAATGGGAAGGAAGCGGCCGTGGCCTAACTCAAGGTACAGCCCTAGCATTTGCCTGGTATGAAAATGGGAAACCGACAGTTCTAGAAGACGCCGTGATGCCGAAATTTGGCCCCACCACAAGAACATTTTACGTGCCGATAAATCTGCCGGTACGGGGCTGGTGCAGGGTATTCGAGCACTTCAAATACCACCAGACTGAGCCGAGATCGAATCCGCCAACTTGAGCAGACTATTATCACTTTATTCACTTCTGAGCCACTCATCGCGGTTGGAATCTTATAAGTGAGTAACTTATAGAAGAATTATTTAATAGGAAGACATTGAAAAAACTACTCTTGTGATTGAAACTGTGGTAGGAGTGGGTGTGGAGGTCGGTGTGATAGCCGAGTGGCATTTTGAAATGAAAGAGCACGCCCTTCTCATTAGGATTCCACTTAAAACTCGAGGATCTGCAGCTTCATTCATACAGCACAGGCTTCGCCTTGTTGCAGCCAATCTTCTGCTTCCCGGCGCTCATTTTACTCTTCATATCCTGTGAACCCCATTACGCTCTTCAACTTGTCCGTGTATTTCCTTCTCGGCCGTGCTCTAGGCAACTGTCTAAATACCGGTATTGAAAATGAAAACCTACAACCTGTTTTCCAGTCTTTGACCGGGTCAGGGATGTAATGAATAAACCACATATAGGCTGTTAGTACGATGGGGTCGCCACTCCCAAAGTGATATATATTAATGACTGATAGATGCTACGAAATGAGAATGGAGAGTGTTGCTGGAATGAAATGTGACAGGGAAAACCGGAGTACCCGGGGAAAAACCTGTCCCGCCTCCGCTTTGTCCAGCACAAATCTCACATGGAGTGACCGGGATTTGAACCACGGTATCCAGAGGTAAGAAAATACCGGTATTATTAAACTTAATTTTTTAAACCATTACAGTTTTAATTCATCATTGACAATTTAGGTCATTGTGATATCTACTTTATGCTGTTTGTTGTTAACATTTCCTCAGAAACTTTCTGTTAAATAGCTCAGATTGCTTGCGCTTCTAGTTAGCAAAGAATGAGTTCCAAAACTCATAAACTTAAATGACATACTTCAAGAACAAGTTCCTTAACAGGTTTACTAATTTAATCAAGAAATTCTAGACGTAACATTCCTGTTCGTTAATTCCAACAGCCTGGAGACTGACTGAATTATGAAATAGCACATCAAAGATTAGGCAGTTTATAAACGGTGTATCGAGATTCAACACTCAAACTTCCAGGGATGACAGAAGAGAGAAAAACAGACATTTTTATAACCATACATCGGAAATCAATAGGCACCTTCGCTGAATGGTCAACGTGCTGGTCTTCGGTTCAGAAGTCCCCGGGTTCGATTCCCGGCCGGGCCGGTGATTTTAACTGAGTCTTTCTAATTCTTCTGGTTTGGAGAGTGGACGTTTATGTTCGCATTAATACACATTACACCGCCACAGAAAGACGCAATAGGGAATAGATCCCTCCACATAGGGTTAGGGTCAGGAAGGGAATCCGGCCCTAATAAGTGCCGATCCCAAATACGTGGGAAAAGACTAAGAATTAGGTCGAACACTCTAATGTGGTTGAGAATAACACTTATTATATGTTCATTTAATTGTAATATTTTACAAAAACTGTTGAAAAGTGCGTCCTCCAGCTTCAATAGACGCTCTGCAAGGACGTTCCATTGCCTGTTGTACATGTTCAAAAACCCTAGGCATGTGCTGTAGAAAGTACGCATCTGCAAACATCTGAGCGGCGAGCTCTTCCTCGTATTCAGATGGAGTCTCGTACTCTCTCGCTCTGCTCTAAACGAACGAAAGCGTACTGTGAGTTGTCAAAAGCACAGACATTGCATTCTGACGTCATAGGATGTGTAATATAATAAATATCGATGGTTTTGAAGGATACGAGCCATACTTAATGTATACCCCCACACTAGAGTTTCTGAATTTGTCAGTCAATAATGTATAGAATGCTTTCGTTTGTTTAGAGCAGAGTGAGAGATTGTATGAGACTTCAGCTGAATCCGAGGAAGAACTCGTCGCTCCGATATTTGCGGGCATTCTAAGCTGGAATGGAGAGTAATGAGGATTAATTAAGATAAGTTCCAAAATTTAAGTTTTAAGCATTTAAATGTCCGCCTCTGTGGTGTAGTGGTTAGTGTGATTAGCTGCCACCCCTGGAGGCCCGGGTTCGATTCCCGGCTCTGCCACGAAATTTGAAAAGTGGTACGAGGGCTGGAACGGGGTCCACTCAGCCTCGGGAGGTCAAGTGAGTAGAGGTGGGTTCGACTCCCACTTCAGCCATCCCGGAAGTGGTTTTCCGTGGTTTCCCTATTCTCCTCCAGGCAAATGGCGGGATGGTGCCTAACTTAAGGCCACGGCCGCTTCCTTCCCTCTTCCTTGCCTATACCTTCCAAACTTCCCATCCTCCCACTAGGCTCCTGTTCAGCATAGCAGGTGAGGCTGCCTGGCCGAGGTACTGGTCATCCTCCCCAGTTGTATCCCCGACCCAGAGTCTGAAGCTCCAGGACACTGCCCTTGAGGCGGTAGAGGTGTGATCCCTCGCTGAGTCCGAGGGAAAAAGCAACGCTGGATTGTAAACAGATTAAGAAGAAGCATTTAAAAAGAAATAAACTTAAATGTTTATACATTTCTAAATATATTTGAGTGTTGTGATGTTCCTTCAAGAACGAAATATTTTCATTCTATTTTAATTGTTTCTTTTTCTGGTATAATTCTGTTACCATGTTTTTGTTCTTTTCCAGATAGTTCAGAAATGTCTTTCTTTCTTTCTTTCTTTCTTTCTTAATCCATTTACTCTCCAGGGTCGGTTTTTTCCCTCGGACTCAGCGAGGGATCCCACCTCTACCGCCTCAAGGGCAGTGTCCTGGAGCTTCAGACTCTGGGTCAGGGATACAACTGGGGAGGAGGACCAGAACCTCGCCCAGGCGGCCTCATCTGGTATGCTGAACAGGGGCCTTGTGAGGGGATGGGGAAGACTGGAAGGGATAGACAAGGAAGGGGGAAGAAAGCGGCCGTGGCCTTAAGTTAGGTACCGTCCCGGCATTTCCGGGAGAAGTGGGAAACCACGGAAAACCACTTCGAGGATGGCTGAGGTGGGAATCGAAACCCTCCTCTATTCAGTTGACCTCCCTAGGCTGAGTGGACCCCGTTCCAGCCCTCGTACCACTTTTCAAATTTCTTGGCAGAGCCGGGAATCGAACCCGGCCCCCGGGGGTGGCAGCAAATCATACTAACCACTACACCACAGAGGCGGACGTTCATAAATGAATTTATTCAAAGTTATTTTCAGCAGACTGAAGAACATAATAAAGTAGCTATAAATTAACTGAGTCGAAGTCCGACTTCATGGCTAAATGGTTAGTATGCTGGACTTTAGTCAGAGGGATCTCGTGTTCAATTCAATTCCCGCTGGCCCGGGGGTCGGGTATATGTGTCGTCTTCATAATCATTTCATCCTCATTACGACGCGCAGGTCGCCTACGGTAGTCAAATAAAAAGACCTGTACTTGGCGAGCCGAACATGTCCTCGGACACTCCCGGCACTAAAAGTCATGCGCCATTTCATTTTCAACTGAGTTGAATCTGGAAGGAGATGGCTTCAGATATCACCAAAAATGTCAATAATATTATTTCAGATCCGTGGTTATTGACCACAAAATGTTTGTTTCGATCTCTTTCATTATCCCTGAAAGCTGAAGTATTGAATTTTGATACAGCCTGTATAAAAGCCGAGAACAAAGTAATTTCGGCTCTATAATGAGGCGTAATGGGCAAAATAAGGAGTGATGTGCTTTGGCACTACTTTCGTCACCTCCTAGGTTCCAATAACTCCTAAATTATTTTGTGGCATATAATTCTACACAAATAGGTCTTATGGCGACGATGGGACAGGAAAGGGCTACGAGTGGGAAGGAAACCATCTTCAGGGATGCCGACAGTGGGGTTCGAACCCACTATCTTCCGAATACTGGATACTGGCCGCACTTAAGCGACTGCAGCTATCGAGCTCGGTTCTAATTTTTTAAATTAACGTCAACTGGCAGAAGTCACTTACACTTAAGCCGATCAACAGGATCACTACTGCATCCCTTAACCTCGAGTTCAGATGGTAAGCGCCTACCTAAATGGACTTCTCAAGCGGTCAACACATAAATCAAACGTCAGTGAATGAAATGATGTTTCGGACCCGGTTAGTAGTCAGATCGAGAGAGGCAAGTGATCTTGACATATTTATATATTTTTCGGTGATTGCATGGAACTTAACAGCTGAGGCAGTTTCCTGCCAGCTCTTGGACCTAATTAGGAGAGCGCAGGTAGAAGTACAGTGCATGCGCAAGTATTATTACGAAAGTAGTACAAATGTAAAGGGGCGCCCACCAGGTCCAAAATACTTCGTCTGGAAATAATTGCGTTGACGACATACTTCATCTGCGACGTTGCGCTGTTGCGTTCTATACGACATTTTGTCTTGTCAGCACCACTTCGCCTCATAGCTGCTGCTACTGCGCCGTTCACACTGAACAAAGTGAAGAATTAAGTTGAGCCACGCAGAGTGGTTCGAACGGTACAACATTGGCCTTTTGATACCACGTTAGCAGGATCGACCCCCATTTAAATCCAGTGATATTTAAAGGTGATCAAATACGTTGCCCTGCAGTTGGGGATTATTCACCGGCACGTAATAGAAATCCTGCAGGGCAAATTAGCGTTTCCGGAAAAGTAGTTAGTAAATAATATTATTAGTTTTCATTTTCCCAGTTAGTTTGGGATCGACACTATACGTGGTTTGGCCCAGTTTTTCGTCCGGATGGTCTTTCTGATGTTTATCACATATGAAGGAACCAGAAAATGCTCAGTAATTCTAAAATAATTCAGTTAACAAAAGCCCTACATCAAAACGGGCAAGGTAATGGCACTTTATGTTCTAAGATACCAGCGTATCTCCATCGGCCACTCGATGTTTCTAGGGTTACATGATTAGTGCAGGATTCAGATCAATCTGAGTACACTTCCCGTATTGAAAACGCCGGATTGAGTCCCAAGGTCGATACGGTAAAATCTTGGATCGTATCGTACTCGGTTCGAATTGAGTTCCATGTAAACACGGATCGTACTGAGATCGTATTGAAAACGACTGCGCACACACTAAATGTTTGTTCTGACGAAATCATCATCATCATCATCAAAGTTCTGTCGAAATAACAAATATAGTAAGCCAGTAAATATATTTACCTGTATAAATGATCAGCAACTGCAATCATATTATAAGACGACCAGCCTTTGCGGTTAACAAAATCACGATAACCTTTTGTTGGGGCTAAAATTGGAATGTGCATTCCACCTATTGCACCAGTTAGCCTACATTTGGAACACCACACATACTTTCAAAACTGAAAGTTATCTCCAGGGCTTCTACTACATTTGGCGTTTTTAAATTCTAAGAGGTGATATCGATTTTACTACAATTCTCCATCGGTCGTGTACGTCGATGTTGCCTGGCGGATTCAATACGATACTCGAATGGCCTACTACATGTAAACGGGGATGGTATTCAATACGGTAAGTGTGTTCAAATCGATTTCAATCCACATGTAAACGTACTAGATGTTTACGATGTGGTAGCCTACGTTATGGCCACCCCAGCGGCCAGTCTTAGGCTAGGTTTACATTAGCAAGTAACTTGTGCAAGTTATTGCTGCAAATTCTCGCAAGGCACTTGCTGCTGGGTTTACACTTCATGCAAGAAAACTAAGCAAGTTACTTGCACGAGTTTTTCACAAGTAACTTGCAGCAATAACTTGCAGAAACAGTTTATATGTGCTTGCAGTGCTAGTCAAACAAAATGGCGACATACAGGCAGATGAGATGTGTTGCAGCTCTCTTAATTCTTATGAATAAAGAACAAGAATCATATGAATAAATAATTGTGGTATTTGTGATGAAAACGTTGCCCGACTGCGCAAATTACGCCAGCAAAATTTACAGTCCACTGATGATAAATACGGAACATTTCTTTAAATATGTGATTGTGCTATGAATGAGGGCGTAAAGCTAACCACTCTATCCCATCACATGCCGCTGTTAACAATAGTGGAAGCCTTTACCTTCCACTCCTCCAAAGGCCTTCATGGCCTGTACGGAGGTGACTTTGTCTTTTGCTATGAATGTGGTGGTAGTATTAAACGTGCATATTTTCATTCGATTAAGAATTCCTGGAATGTTAAAATGTGAAAAATCATGAAATTTAGACTGGCGAATGGTGTATCTCTCTCCTTAATGATGTTTAACGCATAATAGATCAGAACGAAGTAGAAATGTGATACCTGACAAAGGTTCTCTACGATTTTCTTCCAGATCTCAAACTTACAAGAAAACGGTCCCGCCCAGTCCGTACCCGTGGTAAACGAGAAAGAGCTACAAATCTGTTTGATAATAATACACTGCTAGAAAATATTATTTCATATTCTAACTCAACTATTTAAATTTCTACGTTTTGGCAACTTTACATTCGTTGCATGTGGGCTAATACTAATTCTCTCTAGGCCATAACGTTCCAGCGGCCGGTACCCAGCAGTTTCCTCGTCCAAAAAGTTAGCTGTTGCTTCGGTCAAAGGGCTTATGAAAAGTCCCGTCGACATGCCGCCGCGTTACGCGATAGTTAAAACATTAACGTAATTAGGTACCTGTCCCAACAAAACTCACTTCATCTCCTAAATAAGACAGGCGTAAACTTTCATGAAATCACAACCCAGACTCCAATGAACAGTATTTAGACAACTCAGCAAGCAACTAATAAATATTCTGTAACAGGGAATAAAGGATCCACAACCTCGTTCTCAGATGCAAAAAAAGAAGAATAAGAAATGAAAAACAAATAGGCTTGCCTTTGTTAAGGAACATACTCTATCCGAAGTCACGTCTACACTACTCTCTACGAATTTCATCGCTGAGAAATACGGCTACCGAGACTCGGCCGGCATCTCTGGGGAGCCACTTTTTTAATTTTGCAAGTTTCTTCACTTCCTGGGAAAACTTGTGTTTTCAAGCTGTGCCATTTTCACGGTATTTCCTTCGGTGATGTGTTAAAGTCCTCCAGCCGAGTCTGCGTCGCCGTAGTTTTCAGCTATGAAATTCACAGATAATAACATAGCAACGATTTCGGACAAAGCACGTTCCTTAACAAAGATAACATAATAATAATAATAATAATAATAATAATAATAATAATAATAATAATAATAATAATATAGGTAGCTTGGTGAACAGAAATCCAACGATTAACTGACTGCACCGATCCGAGATCGCCAGCAGTCTAAATCGTGCGACCAATATCTCTTGGCCATCGTTGAAATCATCATTATTATCATCATCATCGCTCAAGGCCATTATCGCCTGCTGCTAGAGTGAACAGAGACAAACTTATAAATAAACAGGTCTGGACAGACTCATGAATACTTGGTCAAAGTGGGCGATATTTAAACAATAAGGTATATGTGTCACCCTAAACTCGGAACTCGATAATAGGCTCGGTATGCCAGTCCACTCAAGTAACTATCATATTTTTTGAATCCTTTCTTGCCACCCAGAATGGCTAAAATCTGTCTCTCTTGCAGTTTGTTTCCTTAACTCCATCCATCCACTTTTTATTCTTCCTAAAAGGGAGTTGATATGTTCTATTTAAAATGTCTTTCCGACTTAATTAGAATCCCCTCGAGGTCCTTCTTGATCTCCTTGAACCCCTCGTATAAAACTTTATGTCTATTTGTTTAACATTTTTAACATTTGTCTTTTTAATCGATCTTCATCCATTTCGAAAAGGTGTGCGTATAATTTAAGTTTTCTTTTCCACGTCGATTCTATCAGTTCTCTTCCTCGTAACATTAATTGTCCGTTCTCAATCTTTTGGACCATTATTGTGCGAAGAAATTATTATTATTATTATTATTATTATTATTATTATTATTATTATTATTATTATTATTATTATTATTATTATTATTATTATTGCGAGGGCGAATCAAAAAGTAAGTTACACTAGCTCACCGCGAGAGCACACTGTGTGTCGTGACCACTGATCTCTATACATGGATGGCTGGTAGCTTGGGTAGCAGTAAGCCGAATAGAAGATGACTGGCGTAGTAAGATGGCAGCGAGCGCACGGTGCAGTAGACCACGAGGAGCGCGCTTGCTTTGTTTATGCTTAGTTCAGGGACGCCAGGCCTCTTTATTGTAGCTCCACGGGTGTTCTGTGCTGTGTTATTGCAAAGGAAATAGTGTACTTTACGAATTTAGATTCGTTACCTTGGAGTATGCCTGTAAATTACAAGATTCAATTTCAATGTGTATGTCTTTATGTGAAATCTGAATGAAGAGTACGGGGTATTCAGCTTATGGATGTACAAACAGAACCGAACAGCAGAAGGTGCGTTTTATCTTTTTCTTCTTTATCTGTTTGCCCTCCAGGGTCGGTTTTTCCCTCGGACTCAGCGAGGGATCCCACCTCTACCGCCTCAAGGGCAGTGTCCTGGAGCTTCAGGCTCTGGGTCGAGGGATACAACTGGGGAGGATGACCAGTACCTCGCCCAGGCGACCTCACCTGCTATGCTGAACAGGGACCTTGCGGGGGTTGGGAACATTGGAAGGGATAGACAAGGAAGAGGGAAGGAAGCGGCCGTGGCCTTCAGTTAGGTACCATCCCGGTATTTGCCTGGAAAAGTGGCAAACCACGGAAAACCACTTCCAGGATGGCTGAGGTGGGAATCGAACCTACCTCTACTGAGTTGACCTCCCGAGGCTGAGTGGACCCCGTTACAGCCCTCGTACCACTCTTCAAATTTCATGGCAGAGCCGAACCCGGGCCTCCGGGCGTGGCAGCTAATCACACTAACCACTATACCACGGAGGCGGACGGTGACTTTTATACTGTATATAATAATCTCCCTAGGGTAGTGTTTTGAGTTTTAGGTTTAGCCTATTGTATCTCATTTCGCATATTCTGGGAGCAAAATGGCAATTAATTTTTGTGGGTTTCCTTTCTCGAGACCCGAACTTCTAAGATCATCTGTTCTAGACCTTATTTACATCAGTAATAATTATGGGTTTCAGACACTGGAGTGGTGGGAGAAGGGAAAGTGTGGCGGGTGTTTTAGGCTGTCCCATTATAATATTTGTGGTATTTAGGGCTCTTTGAAGGGGTATTACATATTTATGATGACGACCATCAATATTGCTTTGCTAGCTGAATTTAATTAAAGAGGTCTATGATAGTTATTTAGGGTAACAACTTATAAGCTGGAAGGAAGTCATAAAACCATAACCTTAATTTACTCTATTCAGTGTCATAGGCTTGCAAGTGGCGAGGGTGTTTTGATCACATTTCCCCACCCTTTCATTGTTACACCCCCAGTTTCACGTCATTTTCAGGCAATAGTAATTATTTTCGGCCGTTATTATACACTCATTTTAGTGCAATCCCGGAAATTTACTGACCTCGGAATGACGTGTCAGTGATCCCAATGTCCTTGTGCTTTGAGTGAACATATCTCTATATTTTTAATTATTCCAATGCACCATTAATTGCGATTTAAAATTGACTATATTATCATTGCTTCCCCATAAGGAGAGCTCCAGGATGGGTACGCCAACATGGTGGACCGCGCGCTCAACTTTGCGTACTTTCTCCTGCAGCGGAGAGCTGCCATCAGCGATCCATGTAATAGAGATCAGTGGTCGTGACCGTGGCCAATGCGGAGTAAGCTACAGTAACTGCTGACACGTCCGAAAGGAAGGTTGGTGTGGCATCCCGTCTTGTTGTGTGTGCAGAGTGGGCTAGGGCTCAATGGTGTCAACTGCATGTTCACTCCAAATTGTAGGTGCGCGCAACGATCAGATTTCTATGGGCTAAACGGTTCAGTTGCACGGACATCCATCGTGAAATCGCTGCTGCATATGGTGAGCGTGCAATTTCTCGCCCAGGTATTGTAAAGTGGTGTAAGCAATTTGAATGCGGACGCACGGATCTCACGGCTGAATATCGCGAAGACAGGCCAGCAACGTCCAGTACCGTTGCAAATGTTGACCGTGTGGATGGGGTCATTAGAGAGAATCGGCGCATAACCCTGCAGGAAATTGCCAGCATGCTGAACATTTCGTATGTCAGTGTGTTCTCCATTGTTCACCAGCACCTTGGAATTCCCAAACTGTGTTAAAGATGGGTCCCACGTCTGCTCATCGATGTTCACAAGAGACAACGTTTCCAATCGTCACTGGCAATTTTGCAACGGTATTCTGTGAAGGTCAATGAGTTTCTGCGGCGAAACTCACAGGGGATGAAACATGTGTCCACCACTTCACCTCCGAAACAAAGAGAACATCGATGGAATGGGTGCACACCACATCACCACCTTCAACAGTAAAGGTAATGGCGACAGTGTTCTTTGACATGGAGGGTGTGATGCACTTGGAATTTATACCAAAAGGCACGACAGTCAACTCGGCTTCGTATTGTCAAACGTTGAACCGGTTGCGTGATGCAATTAAAGAAAAGCGGCGGGGAAGATTGAGTGCCGATGTGATTTTGTTGCACGATAACGCAACACCTCACACGGCCCGCCAAACGTCCCAACTGCTCTGCGATTCAAGTGGGAGATATGTGAACATCCACCATACAGTCCGGATTTAGCGTCATGCGATTATCATTATTCGGCAAGCTTAAAAAGGATCTCGGTGGACGACGATTCCGAAACGATGAGAAGGTGGAAGCAGCTCTCTCCAGGTGGTTACATAGCGCTGGAGATAATTTCTTCGAATCCGGAATAGAAAAATTGGTTGACCGTTCCGAGAAATGTGCAGTCTCTTGGGGACTATGCGGAAAAGTGAACTTACTATGTATGTTGCCATGTGTACGTGGTTTCATGAATGGCCATAACTTGGAAGTGCAACGTACTTTTTGATTCGCCCTCGTTATTATTATTAATATCATTATCGTAGATCTAGAAAAGGCATTCGAAAATGTTAATTAGATCAAGCTATTTGAGATTCTGAAGGTGATACCGAGAAAGAAGGATTGTCTACAATCTGTACAAAGTGCAGTGTACAGTGATAAGAATCGAGGGCTAATGAAAAGAAGCAGTAATCCAGAAAGGAGTGAGACAAGGCTGAAGTTTGTTCCCTCTCCTTTTTGGTGAAAGAGATCTTGAGATAAATCTTAAGAATATTAGTTCCAATAAAATGTTGCCCACTTCTAGAAAAGAGAAAGGTCTGAAGAAGACTCAGCACGAGGGAGAACTTGGTAAGGTTGCACCTTACACCCATCAAGGACAGTTCAGTCAGTCCAGGAATCGAGTGAAGCATAAATTATTAAGCTGGTTTCTCGACACATATTGTGGAGACACAGTCTCTGACAGAGTATCTGTGAAAATGAAATGTCGCATGGCTTTTAGTGCCGGGATATCCCAGGACGGGTTCGACTCGCCAGATGCAGGTCTTTCTATTTGACTCCCGTAGGCGACCTGCGCGTCGTGACGAGGATGCAATGATGATGAAGACAACACATACACCCAGCCCCCGTCCCATTGGAATTAACCAATTAAGGTTAAAATCACCAACCCGGCCGGGAATCGAACCCGGGAGCCTCTGAACCGAAGGCCAGTACTCTGATCGCTCAGCCAACGAGTCGAACAGAGTATCTGTAAAACCTGCAAAATAATATGTTCATGAAGAATGGGTGGGAATAGCAGAAATGACAAAATTCCAAATTTCATGTATCTGTCGAGTGATAAGTGAATTATTGACTGGTGTTACAATACAATTTGGTTTTAGTCGCACCGATACAGATAGATCTTATGGCGACGATGGAGCAGGAAAGAGCTAGGAAAGAGAAGTAAGCGGCCGTGGCCTTAATTAAGGTACAGTATATAGGTATATAGAACAGGCGGTGACAGAAATTAATAATGCTAATTGCTTTTCGTCCCACTAACTACTTTTACGGTTTTCGGAGACGCCGAGGTGCCGGAATTTTGTCCCGCAGGAGTTCTTTTACGTGCCAGTAAATCTCATAGATGGCCTAGGCATCACTGAAGAGGCGTACTAGGGAAATGAGGAGTGAGGTAGTTTCCCGTTGCTTTCTTCACCGAGCTAGACGAGGCTGACATATTTGAGCACCTTCAAATATCTCCGGACTGAGCCAAGTTGGGGTCAGAAGGCCAGCGCCTCAACCGTCTGAGCTACTCAGCCCGGTGACAGAAATTAAAGAGGAATTTGGATTATAATCACAATTGAAGGAGACTAAATCAAAACTCTGTAATTTGCCGATGATATTGTTAATTTTATGCCTTTGCTGGCAGGACCTAGTGTTTACATTGCACTATGTCTGCTGGTATGGGCTAGAGCAATTTTGTTACTTTCATTGATTTTCTTACAATTGACCTTAAGTCGCACCGACACAGATAGGTCTTATGGCGACGATAGGATTGAAAAGGGCAAGGAAATGGAAGGAAGTGGCCGTGGCCTTAATTAAGGCACAGCCTCAGCATTTCCCTTGTGTGAAAACGGGAAACAATGGAAAACCATCTTCAGGGCTGCCGACAGTGGAGTTCAAATCCACTGTCTCCCGAATGCAAGCTCACTGCTGTTCGTCCCTAACCGCACGGTTCATAAAGAAAGTACTGTAGATGAATATTTTTACTTATGAAATAACTAAGATGGCAGAAGTAAGAAGGACATAAAATACTGACAAGCACAAGCAAGGAAGGCCATTCTTAAGAAAAGAAATTTGCTCACTTCAAACATTGATATAGGAATTAGATGTTCGTCTGGAATGTGGCATTCTATGGAAGTAAAACACAGACAATAACTAGTTTAGAAAGAAAGAGAATATACATTTTTGAAATGTGGTGTTACAGAAGAATGGTGAAGGAAAGATGGGCAGGCTGAATGGCGAATGAATAGACACTGAATCGAACTGGTGAGAGGAGCACGATTAGGCCAGAAGAGAATGATAGAGCACCAGGACTTGTTCAGTTGGTTTTTGAGGGAGGTGTACTGTAGGTGGTAAGAACGGGAGAAGAAGACCAAGCCATGAACATGGAGTAGATGTAAGATGTAGTACTTACGTAGAAATAAAAGGCTAGCATGGGGTAGGGTGTCAAGGAGAGATGCATCAAACCAGTCTATGGACTAATGACACAAACAACATTATTACGTTTGTATTAATGATATGATGATTATGAAGTTGATCTATCCTGTTACAGTGGCTCGCCGCCGTCGGAAAGAAGGCCGTCCACGTCGACAACGCACCACCTTCAGCAACGAGCAGACGTTCCGTCTAGAACTGGAGTACCAACGGAGTGAATACATCTCCCGCAGCCGGAGGTTCGAGCTGGCGGAGGCGCTGGTTTTGACCGAGACGCAGATCAAGATCTGGTTCCAGAACAGACGAGCCAAGGACAAGCGCATCGAAAAGGCGCACATGGATCAGCAGTACAGGTGACTACATTCAATAATTTGTATTTTATACGCCCAAAATCTGTGTATGTCTTGAGGGATGTGGTGTGCCCTGATTAAATTCCGTCACCAATCCTCCTGCTCAGTTAGTATGGTCAGAGGACGAGCCTGCTGCAAGAATGATCAGAGAGAGAGAGAGAGAGAGAGAGAGATTCATATATGAACGAGTCTGGACAGACTCGAACCAGACTCACTGCTGCTCGGTCAACTTGAGCGATATTTGAACAGTGAGCTGGGTGTCAGCTTAAACTCAAAACCCGATAACAGGCTCAGTCTACTCAGTAGTTCAGTCACTCAGTGGATGAACAAATTGCAGGTTGTTGCCTTGTTTCTGCTTCACGCATTTGCATTACTGGTGTTGTATGCAGCAAAGAAACATGCGGTACAATGAAGGTATGCCGATAACCAATTCATGTGGTAGCAGTGTACCATTCAGTACCAGAGAGAAAGAGTCTCTTGAACTTTTCAGTTTCCGAGCTGCTCTTTCTGCCCAGACTCGTTACTGTTTGCTGTGATCAGGCAGCGTGGACAGTTGGGCAGATTAATTTGTTCAGCGAAGCTGAGCGTCTTGTCTAGACTGGTCCTTTCAAACACTCATTGACCAGAGAGCTCGAGCAGGGAGTTTGAACGAGTCTAGACTTGAGTGAGACCGAGACCTATCTCTCATAAATGAGTTTAAACGAGTCTGCACGTAGTTTTGCACAACTCTAGACCTGATGTAAGACAATACCGTCAAGCTTCGCTCAAACCAAACCAAACCCCATGGCGCAACAGCCCCGAAGGGCCATGGCCTACCAAGCGACCGCTGCTCAGTCCAAAGACCTACAGATTATGAGGTGTCGTGTGGTCAGCACAACGAATCCGATTGTTGCTTGTTGTTTTAAGGGGCCTAACATCGAAGGTCATCGGCCCACGACGAATCCTCTGCGCCGTTATTCTTAGCTTTTAAGACCGGAACCGTCATCAGATAGCTCCTCATTGTGATCACGTGGGCTGAGTGGACCTCGAACCAGCCCTCAGATGCAGGTAACCTGGCCGGGAATCGAACCCAGGGACAAGCTTCGATCTCCATCTCGAATATTAACCCGTGCTGTCGTTGACGAAAGTGGGTGTTCACATTAAGCAGCGAGGAGGCTATGTGGTGGAGACAGTATAGGCTTGTCTCTCCCTCAGATTAGTGTAGAGCGGGGATAATATTAATAATAATAATAATAATAATAATAATAATAATAATAATAATAATAATAATAATAATAATAATAATCGTATGGCCTCAGCTACCGTGTGCAGACATTTCAATTTGACGCCATCTGGCTGTCTGCTCGTCAATTTCGACGTTCCGTTTTACTCTAGGCCCACTAGATGGTAGATCGAATAAACCGAAACTCTCTTGGGCGTCTATGGCTGAGATTTAATGAATTTTGTCGGGTAAACACCAAATGTGTTACCAGAGATCTTTTACATGCCGACATCGTACGAGGAGTGTCTAATGGACTTTTTTCCGCCCTTCAAAAATCCGACTACCTCTGCCGGGTAGTGTGATGCCAACAGTTCGAAAACGGTTGGTTTTAGGACCTTAAAATGTGGTTTTCGGAGTCCCACCGGGACTTTTCGAATTTTTTCCTCGCACCGTGAGGATTAAAATAAGATTTAACTCGTCCTTGTGCAACAAATTCGATATTTCGCCCGTACTAATTTATGCTAATGTGTCAAAGGTCCTACATCTTGGGAATGCAAAGGGCTGTACAAATCTCTTGTAGCCAGGGTTACCCGCTCGGTCCTATAAGATAAGTAGTCTACACAAAATTTGCTTCAGATTGGTGAACCGGTATAAGGACTGACAGACAAACATCTTGCTTTGTATATAGGCTACTGCAGATTGATTGATTGATTGATTGATTGATTGATTGATTGATTGATTGATTGATTGATTGATTGATTGATTGATTGATTGATTGATTGATTGACTCTCATGCATTAAAGATTCATCATATATACAAGATTCAAAATATCACTTACCGAGCCCGATAGCTGCAGTCGCTTAAGTGCGGCCAGTATCCAGTATTCGGGAGATAGTAGGTTCGAACCCCACTGTCGGCAGCCCTGAAAATGGTTTTCCGTGGTTTCCCATTTTCACACCAGGCAAATGCTGGGGCTGAACCTTAACTAAGGCCACGGCCGCTTCCTTCCAACTCCTAGCCCTCCCCTGGCCCATCGTCGCCATAAGACCTATCTGTGTCGGTGCGACGTAGAGCAACTAGCAAAAAAAAAAAAAAAAAGATTTTCTGTCATATGTGTTATGCACACCTTAACTAATATTTCAGAAGATAGATGAAAGTTTGCGAAATATTTAATTACAGTATTAACAATATCTTGGCAACATTGCAATTGAGAGTTCCAGGCTTCGATCTTGCACCCTTGTTCTTATCAAGAGAGCACCTAAGCAATTTACAATACACAGCTGACAAGGGTGTACTCTATTTTGTTGAACATATGTTGATATTTTTTCCATTTCCAGGTAAAGATCTCACTGTGAGATATACGGCTATTAATCTTTGTTATCTGCGACCAGGAGGACTGAATTGGTCATAAAACGGGCCGGCAGTTGTGGTGAGATGGCAGGACGAGGGGCTTATCGCATGCACCCGCTGAATAGTTTATAAGGGCAGTGAAACAGCACCGAGCCAGACGTGTATCTCCCTGTCAACAAGTCGGTGTAATCCCTTCCAGCTGGGATCAGGTTACCAATAGAGTATTGAAACGATGAAGTTGTAAGGCGGCCAGTAATCGCGGCGTAATTGGCCTTATCTGCGATCTCAGAGGGAGGGTTAGGGGACACCAAACACATAACAACTCTATCGGACAAGTGTTCCTGGGGCGACAGCCTTTCAGCGCATCGTTAGTACAAGGGGGTAAGAACGTTTTATTGCAGTGCCAAAATGATCGCACGCACGATGTTACAATTTGTTAACAACTGAATCATGTCTGTTTTTAGTGCTGCAGTTTTGGCCAGTGATAAGAAGGGAACGAAGCCTGGACAGCAAAACATTGCCGACGGCTGCTGCAGGATCGAGGAACGCTGGCTGAAAGATACGTCAGTTGTTTACTTTACTGATATTCTGTACCTTCAGGTTCACATGCAAAATGAAAGACGTCGCGTGGAGGTTAATATTCGGCAATTTGTGAATGTACATAGTTGTATAGTCGCTCAAAATAAAATGAGCACTTGGTATTGTATGTTCTTAGCGTTTAATATTTTATCAGACTTAATTATTATTATTATGAAAATATAATTCGCCTCCCATGTAGATACAAACCCTGCGGATATTTACGACGAATATTTTATGTATATGTCGTCGGTAGACGTAGAGTGGGTCTCTGCCCAGAAGTGGCCACGGCTAGTCCGTGGTCTAACAGTTCTGCACTCTGACCGGCCAACCCAGCAGAGGAGGGGTGGCCCTCTACCCTCTACCTCTGCATTCGGGAGACGGGACAGGGCTGGACATCACGGCTGGCCCCAACCGTCGGCTGTCCTGTGAATGGATTTCCGTGGTTTTCCATTCTCCTTCACTAAGGCGAATGCCGGGACAGTTCCTAGTATAGTTCACGGCCACCAACCCTCTTCACTTCTCCTTCACCGTAACAAATCTCCCGGCCTGAGAGACGGCGTTACCGTCTAAGAGGCCCGCCCCCCCCCCCCCCACCTTCAGGGGAGAAACGAAAACATTTTAGTAGTAGAATGTAGCCTATAGGTTCAATTGTTTCTGAGATAAGTGTACCTGTGAGGAACTTCAAAAAATAATTGCAATTTACTTTACGTCGCACCAGAGCGTCCATTTGTTTCACAATTTGATTTACGTCGCGTCGACAGAGGCAGGACTTACGGCGACGATGGGATAAGAAAGGACTAGGAGTGGGAAGGAAGCGACCGTGACCGCGTGACAATGTGAAACCACGGAAAACCATCTTCAGGACTGCGATGGTGGGGTTCGAACTCACTATCTCCCGAATGCAAGTTGATAGCTACGTGACCCAAACCGCGCGGCTACTTGCTTGGTTGTGAGGAACTTACACAATACCATGCGCTCATTTTATTAAAGCGAGTGTACATTGCAACAAAGTATATGGCACTTAACGCACCATACCAAACAGCCCCGAACGCCCATGGCCTATCAAGTGACCGATGCTCAGCCCGAAGACTTGCAGATTACAATGCGTCATGTGGTCGGTATGACGAATCCTCTTGGCTTTGTAGACGTGGGGCCACTATCTCACCGTCCTCAATTGTAATCACGTAGGCTGAGTGGACCTCGAACCAGCTCCCATATTCAGGTGTAAGTCCCTGACCTGGCCAGGAATCTAATCCGAGGCCTCCGGGTAAGAGGTAACCATACTACCCCTGCACCACGGGGCTGGCTCACACATGAAGTACACCATTCGTTTCTATTTATCACAAGCACAACGCACCTGTCATTGATGGGCCGATAGTTTGCTACGTCACTAGTTTTTGTTATCTCTGGAATTAACACATGAAAGCCTTATTTCGCAGAGAGCCATGATTACAAAGAAAATACTTAATTTTAAGTACTGTACACCTTCTTCTTCTTCTTCTTCTTCTTCTTCTTCTTCTTAATCTGCTTACCCTCCAGGGTTGGTTTTTCCCTCGGACTCAGCGAGGGATCCAACCTCTACCACCTCAAGGGCAGTGTCCTGGAGTGTGAGACATTGGGTCGGGGGATACAACTCCGGAGAATGACCAGTACCTCGCCCAGGCGGTCTCACCTGCTATGCTGAACAGGGGCCTTGCGAGGGGGATGGGAAGATTGGAAGGGATAGACAAGGAAGAGGGAAGGAAGCGGCCGTGGCCTTAAGTTAGGTACCATCGCGGCATTTTCCTGGAGGAGAAGTGGGAAACCACGAAAAACCACTTCTAGGATGGCTGAGGTGGGAATCGAACCCACCTCTACTCAGTTGACCTCCCGAGGCTTGAGTGGACCCCGTTCCAGCCCTCGTACCACTTTTCAAATTTCGTGGCAGAGCCGGGAATCGAACCCGGGCCTCCGGGGGTGGCAGTAATCACACTAACCACTACACCACAGAGGTGGACACTGTACACCTGCTGGGCTTTATTTAATTTTTTATTTTTGTGTGATAAGCCTAACCATTTTCCCATTTTTTGTGTTTAGTGGATAAAACATGTGGATGATCAATAAATACCTACATACATTAATGACCGCCATTTTGAATTACAATTTATTTTACGTCGCACCGACACAGACGAGGATTCTGGCGACGATAGGATATGAAAGGGCTGGCAATGGGAAGGAAGTGACCGTGGCCTTAATTAAGATACAGCCGCAGCATTTGCCTGGTGCAGAAATAGGAATCAACGGGAAAATATCTTCAAGGCTACTGACAGTGGGGTTCGAACTTAATATCTCCCGAATACAAGCTGACAGCAACGTGACGCAAACCTTGCTTGGGCCATTAAAAAAAAAATATATATATATATGCCTGTGTTTGAACGTAATTTCGGAGACATATTCATATCAAACTTCAGCTCAATTGGTCCTGCAGTTCTGGCGTGATTGAACAAGAAATAAACACACACATCTCATTTCAAGTTGTTACGCGGTTCTCTTTTTAAACAATGTCGCAAATATTGTATTTCCAGATCAATATTTTATCTTAAGAGAGTTTTCTTGCAATTGGCTTTACATCGCACCGACACAGATTGGTGTTATGGCGACGATGGGATAGAAAAAGGCTAGGAATGAGAACGAGGCGGCCATGGCCTTAATTAAGGTACACTCGCCTGGTGTGAAAATGGGAAACCACAGAAAACAATCTTCAGGGCTGCCGACAGTGGGGTTCGGACGTACTATCTCGCAAATACAAGCTTACAGCTGCGCCCCTAACCGCACGGCCAATTCGCTGGGTAAGTAAAAGTCATGCGACAGTTCGCTCTGAGAATGTTTGTGCAAAATGTTATGAAATTCCGCCCAGCAATTCAGTCGTTATGGTTTGGAAGAAAGACATACAGTCCGCCTCTGTGGTGTAGTGGTTAGCGTGATTAGCTGCCACCCCCAGAGGACCGGGTTCGATTCCCGGCTTTGCCACGAAAATTTGAAAAGTGGTACGAGGGCTGGAACGGGGTCCACTCAAGCCTCGGGAGGTCAACTGAGTAGAGGTGGGTTCGATTCCCACCTCAGTCATCCTCGAAGTGGTTTTCCGTGGTTTCCCACTTCTCCTCCAGGCGAATGCCGGGATGGTACCTAACTTAAGGCCACGGCCGCTTCCTTCCCTCTTCCTTGTCTATCCCTTCCAATCTTCCCATCCCTCCACAAGGCCCCTGTTCAGCATAGCAGGTGAAGCCGCCTGGGCGAGGTACTAGTCATTCTCCCCAGTTGTATCCCCCGACCAAGAGTCTGAAGCTCCAGGACACTGCCCTTGAGGTGGTAGAGGTGGGATCCCTCGCTGAGTCCGAGGGAAAAACCGAACCTGGAGGGTAAACAGATGATGATGATGATGATGATGATGAGAAAGACATACAGACACGCACACATAATTTCATTTTTGTACATAGATATTGTCATTAACCTCAGTAGCTGATACACCTATGCTTTGTCCCTTACCAACAATCACAGTCATTGTATTCGCTCAAATAACTGTTCTGGCTACTGCATTTTCAAATGAGACCCTGCATTGACTCGTTGAACCATAGATGTTATCACACTTCCTCTTCCGTAGTACTGCAAACTCCAGATAAAACCATTTCAGTAGTGTTTATTAATTTGGCTGCGTAATCTGAACATTGCAATCGGCCGCCGCGCCGAGACATTAACTCAGCAAGCCAGCAATGAATTTAAGCTTGTTTCTTACTTGTTTATTGCCCGAAGTGACAAAGCTAGTACTAGCTCTGCACGTCACTGATGAAATTTATGGCTGGAATACGAGACTGAAATTGATGATGTACTTTACTTTAGTGTGGGTATTTAATTGTTCCCATCTGACACCTTTCTTTCTTATCAATGTGTACCAACTGTCCAGTTCCCAGAGCCCATTACCACAGCACCCTCCACAAGATCAACGCTCTGTTAAATCTGACCGTCAGACAACAGGATATTGGGGGATGCTAATGAATACACACTTCCTCACAGCTATCATGGAAAGAGATAAAATGCTCGGACTCATGCGTGGTACGCACGTTTAAATGTAAAGCATATCCGCACACAAGATCGTACGAATGTTGTTACAAACGAGATTCAATAGTAATCGACCTTCGAGCTCAGTTAACTGCCATTATGTAAGAAACTAATTATATTTGTCACCCTAATTATATATGATTTTATTCATTAACGATTAGATATCAACATTAACTAATTAATAATAGTAATAATGTTATTCTTTTTTTTACGTCCCACTAACTGCTTTTTTGGTTTTGGGAGACGTCGAGGTGCCGAAATTTTGTCCCGCAGGAGTCCTTTAACGTGCCAGTAAAATCTACCGACACGAGACTGACATATTTGACCACCTCCAAATACCACCAGACTGAGCTAGGATCGAACCTGCCAGTCTGGGGTCAAAAGACCAGCGCCTCAATCATCTGAGCCAGTCAACCCGGCATAAGCTAATTATGGTTTTGCTATTAAAAAATAGTTGCTTTGCGTCGCACCGACTCAGATAGGTCTTATGGCGACGTTGGGAGAGGGAAGGGCTAGGAGTGGGAAGGAAGCGGCCGTGGCCTTAATTAAGGTACAGCCCCAGCATTTGCCTGGTGTGAAAATGGGAAACCACGGAAAACCACTTTCAGGGCTGCCGACAGTGGGGTTCGAACCTACTATCTCCCGAATACTGGATACTGGCCGCACTTAAGCTAATTATGGATTGAGGTGAACAACGTACAAGTTGACTTCAACATGCTTAGAGTATCATAGATTATTTGGGTACTCACAGGTCAAGCTTCAACATACAGTAAAACCCTGCCAAGACGCTTTTTTACTATGCTATCCGTTTCTCCGCTAGTTCCTGGACATTTCCTGTAGGAAGTCATTATAAAATGTTCCGTTATATCGCGCCTCGATCCAGTTTAAAATACTATTTTTCGAAGGAATTTTCTCTCCGGTAAAGTTCAGAGGAAATGGAAAATTGTACGCCATCGTCGCAAGTGTACCTACAAAGATAAAGAAAACTGTAAACTTTACCTGAAGCTAAAGGATCAACTTATCATAACCCTTCGAAGCACGCATTGTGGATTGTCTGTCTGTCTGTCAGGTCATCAGCCCAGGGGCTGGTTGGCTCAAATAACATCACCAATGGCTATGGAGTTATAGGAAAAGCACAAAAACCAATGACAGCGCCAAAATGAGGCGTGCTAGGCAAAATGAGGAGTGAGGTAGTTTGCCATTGCTTTCCTCCACGACTGATCCTATGAGCAACACCTTTCATGACACTCAGACGCACTGGTTGTACTCCGAACGTCATTACTCACCATCAGCATCTTATGTAGTGGAAAGTTAATTTTGGATCCAAGTCCTGAACATGTTCACTACAGCTTCTTAGTCGATGAGAAACAGTGATTAAAGGTAAACTATCCAGACATTCTTGAAATATCTCTCCCCATAATGCTTCTAGTACACTAGAGGTTTAACGTCGCACTAACACATCGAAGGTTTTCGGCGACACAAGGATAGGAAAGGGCTAGGATTCGGAGGGTAGCGGCCGTGGCCTTAATTAAAGTACAACCCCAACATTTGCCTGGTATGAAAATGAAACCACGAAAAACCATCTTCTGGGCTGCCGACGGTGGAATTCGAACCCACCATCTCCCGAATGCAAACTCACAGCTATGCGACCCTAACCACACGGCTAACTCACTCGGTCTGGGTAACAGTGTTTGTCTAAATATACATCTTCATTTACACACAACTTATCACCTACAAAACAACCACAGAAGCACTCAATAGTGAATAGCATTTCTCCACATAGGATTTGTGTCAGGAGAGACAAGCAGCCGTAAAAATGGAGTCAAATTTCCCTATGGGAAAAACAAATGATTGTAATTATGTCTTAATATGCCTCTCGGTCACGGTCATCCATCAACGGCTGCTAGTTTCAGATAACACCAGCCACAAGACATAGCCTGGCAGTTGCTAGGTAACATTGTCTGGCCATCCATCACGTCCTGCACGGTTGCTCGGTTACACATTTTGTTATATACATTATTTCGTTACACAAATTTTCGAATGAATCACAGCTCTAACACATATTTATGTCAAAACTGGGCTTAATCCAGAGATAGTACCGAGACCACGTGATTGAGAAACAGGCCAAGGAGAAAATGATGCTCGTGAAACTGAAAATATTTAATGTTCATAATGTTCTGTTTTGCTACTGTTATATACTTTTCAAGTACATGATTAATACAGCGAACTTCTATTTTATTCTATTTCACTCCGCACATATTCTCATGAACTTCAGATAAAAATTGTTTTTATTGACGTTCCTCCGTAGTATAACCGTGCTAGCCCTATGGTCTAGGGGTAGCTTGTCTCCCTCTCACCAGGAGGTCGCGGGTTCTATTCCCGGTCAGTGAATTTTACCTGGATGTAAGGGTTGGTTCGAGGTCCACTCAGCCTACGTGATGACAACTGAGGAGCTATCTGACGGTGATATAGCAGCCCCGGTCTAGAAAGCCAAGAATAATGGCCGAGAGGATTCGTCGTGCTGACCAGGCGACTTCACAATCCGCAGGCTTCCGGGATGAGCAACGGTCGAAGCGCCATATTTTTTTTTTCGTAGTATGTTTTCAAGTTTGTTGTGACATATATTAATTTAAGCTTCTGGAATCATCATCCAGAATATTAAAATCTATAAATGTAAAAATGGGGCTGTGTCAGGGTGTCAACAACAAGTTTTGGCGTACCGTGTGATAGGCATTGTCGATATGAAGTTTATTTATTTATTTATTTATTTATTTATTTATTTATTTATTTATTTATTTATTTATTTATTTATTTATTTATTTATTTAAGGCCATCAACACCGAATTACAAAGATCCGTATTGTGTATAATCGTTATTAATCTAAAATGAAAAACATACAAACATTTACAAAGGACACAACTATAGCCTACACAACAAAATTTGTACAGTTCTATATTTTAGATATTTACATAATTTTATTGTTGACAATTTGTTTCTTATTGCTAACCATCCTACACATCTGCAAGACGAAGTCCTTGAGTTCAGTCATTTTTCCGCCAATGTGTTCGGCTGGAGCTCCAGTAACGCGGAAATCGCGTCACGACATTCGGCCGCCTAAACTTGGAGACGCCGAGCTGAGTGGTTCAGATAGTTGAGGCGCTGGGCTTCTGACTTCAACTTGGCAGGTTCGATCCTGGCTCAGTCCGGTGGTATTTGAGGGTGCTCAAATACGTCAAGCTCGTGTCAGTAGATTTACGGCCACGTAAAAGAACTGCTGAGGGACTAAATTCCGGCACCTCTGCGTTTCCGAAAACCGTAAAAGTAGTTAGTGGAACGTAAGCCAATAATTTTATTATAAACTTGGAGACGCTGGGCATTGGAGAATTTCTTCTCCTTTGGATTCTGACAAGCCACTTTATCCTGTTGAGTGAGTTTTCGATCATTTTGAAGCCATTTATTGCACTATGTTGCGTTATTTTGCGAAAGAAAGACATTTTTTTCACTCCTTCAACTCACGAATTTCTGAAATGTTCATTATTTTATATTGTTTTCATACTATACTGGTAGAACTCATTGTGACGAATCAACTGATACCTCACACTATGTGCCGCACTACCGGAGTCCAGAACTATCCTAATTACTAGTAGCGCGGCACGGTGATTTTAGTACTTCAAGATGGCGTCGCAATTGCATCACCGATGACGTCATACCGAGTTCAGAATACTGTTCCAAGGTACATCGGCCCATCCTCTTTAGAATGAGATACTGAACACTCCCGTTGCACGAGTAATCTAGAAATCATAATAATAATATTGGCTTTACGTCCCACGTTGCCATTAATGCTTTCACGGTCCGTACTTATAGACATGATACCGTATAGGCTTTTGGGCTTATGCTGTGTCAAGAAAATAAGGTGAAATTCTTTACGTTTCGCAGAGAACTGTGCTCTGCGCCGTCAGAAGAAGCCTTTCTCGTGGACAGTCGAGATGTCTTCTGAGGACGCAGAACACAGTTCTCTGCGAAACGCAAAACATTTCACCTTATTTTCTTGACATGGCATAAACCCAAAAGCCTATACAGTATCATGTCTACTTTTTAACGGTTTTCGGAGACGCCGAGGTGCCGGAATTTAGTTCCGCAGGAGTTCTTTTACGTGCCAATAAATCCACCGACACGAGGCTGACTTTTTTTTTTTGTTATTTGCTTTACGTCGCACCGACACAGATAGGTCTTACGCCGACGATGGGGTAGGAAAGGCCTAGGAATTGGAAGGAAGCGGCCGTGGCCTTAATTAAGGTACAGCCCCGGCATTTGCCTGGTGTGAAAATGGGAAACCACGGAAAACCATCTTCAGGGCTGCCGACAGTGGGGCTCGAACCCACGATCTCCCGATTACACTGGATACTGACCGCACTTAAGCGACTGCAGCTATCGAGCTCGGTGCTGACGTATTTGAGCACCTTGAAAATACCACCGGACTGAGCCAGGATCGAACTTGCGAAGTTGCGGTCAGAAGGCCAGCGCCCCAACCGTCTGAGCCATTCAGCCCGGCATCTAGGAATAATTTAGTTTTTAAAACTTTCATGTTTTTGTAACGCTCACCGACCCAAATACGGTTTAGAAAATTCAGGTTATAGAAAATCTTTGTTTCGTAAATTAAAGACACATTAGATGGTACAAATGCCAGTATTCCGAACATATGAACCACAGGTCTGCGGTGTAATTTTACGAAACAAAGTTTTCCTGCAAACTGTGTAAGCATATTCTACGTGTTTTTATGTCTAGGCACTTGAATATCAGTCCTTTGGCCGTGATGATGGGCGGTTTGCGATCTTCATTTGTTTGTGCACAACATCTTTGGTCGAACCGTTAGGTATCGGTAGTCCTTGTCTCGGTGACAAAGGTCATTACTCGAGTATATGTGTTTCTAACAGTATGTTATACGTTGTGTAGTGTTGAATAACACCATGAAGACATTTTTGACATGCTCTATTGGTGAAAATTCCCTCCATGGGAATTTAGAATTTTCCATTCGGAATTGCTAGGCGGGCAATAATTCCATTCTGGAGATTTATCTCCCGTATGCAGTTATCAGACAGTGCCTCTTATAAGGGCTTCTGATAAGTTCACCTGCATACACCCCAGCGTCAGTGGGTAGGGTCTGACACATCCTACTCTGATGAGTCTAGTGTCAGACCTAAGACGAAACGCTGGTTAACCAAGAAGTTTGTTCATGGCTTAACGTCATCATACGACGGACGAATCACCGTCAACAGCGTCATATGCCCTCACTCCATATAAGCACTGCGGAGAGTTTTGGACCTGAACCCATGCTATTTTCACGAGATCTAGTTACTAGGAACTGTATGACATTATCTCTCCTACCTTGCCGGCCAATATCCCTTCCGCACTTTTTCCATCAGCGAGACTCTTAACTGGCTGACCACGATGTCAGACCATTGACTCCTTAACAATAATAGTCACCAGGAGAAGTGTCTTTGAAATACAGGTACCACGAAAAGTCGCAAAATAAACAAAGGAACGAAATTCATAATTTTACATCGAGGTGCCGAGAAACGGAAGGCAACCAGTAGGTAAATCTTGCCACTTGTACTGTTTATGCGGTGAAATGTGCTCTCTTGCTTGAAACAGGTATCTTGGGTAACACACTTAGGTTAAAAGTCTATCGCTTGATTCGATGTACAGGCTATACATTCTGGGTAACGTAGATTAGATCCGTTTACCTAGCGCTATCATGTCAGAATTAAATTGAATCATGCTATTGTAGTATGTTTTTCCCTGTTATTCAGCACGTTGTTAGTACCCCTCAGCCATTTATACACTTCGTTCCACATGAGTGAATGGACGAGAGAGGGAACAGCTGTTGTGGTCGTAAGTAACTTAACAATGGGCTGCTTAACGCGGTGATTGAGAGGGCCTTGGCTGTTTAGCGTGACGGGTCCACACCCCCCTGCATGCCTTGTGTGTAGTGTGAGTACTCTTCCGTTATATAATGTGCTATTCATGACACTAATCAACTATACTGTAATAAGTACTTCTAAATAGACTATTTGCAAATCATCCGGGAAAAGCAAATGCGCTTGTCGAAGGTGTTCTTCGGAACGGGCTTTACGGTATAAGCCTCTCGAAAACTTCTGCAGGAATGACATCAGAGAATAAAGATGAAGTGTTCTATTTGGCTTTTATAATGTGCTCAGGTCATAAAACTTGGTGTAGCGCGATTAAACCTTTTAGTAATTCATGCGATACATATTTCTTCAAGAAAACGTCGTCCGAGATCTATAGTATGACTTGTACCCTTCCTGACACAAAAGTGATTTGTTGAAAACTAAGTTCCTGAGTTCAAACACGACCGAAAGGAAGGTCGCTTTTTCATCGAGGTTTCTTGGCTAGTTAAAGACGGAGGTTTATCAAAACTTTGTCAGCCTCCTGGGCTGAATGGTCAGCGTCGAGGCTTTTGGTTCAGAAGGTCCCGTTTTCGATTCCACGGGATTTGTCTGGGACGCTGTGTATTTTCCAATATACTCTTCATTTAGGTCTCCTGGTTTGGCAACCGGTCGTAAAACAGAGAGTAGTGATTCGTTTATGAGGATGTTTAGGGGTTGTAGTAAGGATATAAAGAAGAGGGTGTGTATCTGGTAAGACCACAATTAAAGTATGGTTCCAGTTTTTCGGGACGATCACCAGGATTACTTGATTAAAGAACTAGACAAAATCCAAAGAAAAGCAGCAAGATCTATTCGAAGTTATTTCCGACAAAAGAGTAGTGTTACGAAAATGTTGCAAACTCTCGGCTGGAAAGACGTAGGAGAAAAGAGAAGAGCTGCTCGACTAAGCGGTATATTCTAAGCTGTCAGTGTAGAGATTGATGTGGAATGATATTAGTAAAGGAGTAAGTCTGAGTGGTGTATTTAAAAGTAGGAAAGATCACACTATGGAGATAAAGCTGAAATTCAAGAGGTTAAATTGGAATAAATATTCCTTTAAAGGAAGAGGAGTTTGAAATAATTTACCAAGGGATATGCTCGATAGGTTTACAAATTCTTTGAAATTATTTCAGAAAAGATTAGGTAAACAACTGATAGCGAATCTGCACACTGGACGATTGTCCTAAATTGAGATCAGTGGTGACTGATTGTAATTCACATATTGGACACAGTTCGCACCCGCGACCCCACCAGGATGTGGAAAGGCGGCGGAATAAGATTAAGAAGTTTTCCTTCACTTTGTGCCAATAAAAGAGCTTATTCCTAAGCTTTTAGAACGAGTTAAAATGATGGCATTCGCTACAAATGGCCCTAAACGCTGTTTCCTTAATATAATAGAAGTAAAGCAAAACCACCACCTCACGGCCATGTGCTCCTCCAGAATTGAAAATCTCATTTCTGAATTTTTCAACCTCCTGGTGGGGGAATCGAACCCACAGCCTTCCGAAAGAAACGAGTACGCCTTTTGCCGCCTGGGTTGCATAGCCGCGGGAGGATAAACAGATAACGCTCGTATGGTCAGTAGAGCGGCTGTTGACGAAGTGATATAGTAATTTATAAAAGCAATCACCACCACTATCGTCAGTTAAGTTTTTACCATGACGAATTAATATATTTCCATTTCACTGATAATCGCTGTGATGGATTCAAAAAATAAAAATCTAAATTTGTGAAAAACTCCCTTATCATAGCTCGTACTACAGAACATTGAAAACTGCGTGTTACCGAGCAAGTGGTCACGCGGTTTGGGACACGTAGCTAGCAGCTTGCATTCGGGAGATAGTGAGTTCGAACCCCACTGTCGGCAGCCCTGGTTTGCCATTTTCCCACCAGGCAATTGCTGGGACTCTACTTTAATTAAGGACACGGTCGCTTTCTTCCCACTCCTAGCCCCTTCCTATCCCATCGTTGCCATAAAACCTAACTGTGCTGGTGTGACGTAACACAAATTGTAAAAATAAACTGTAGTTTATTACAACTTTTGTTACGTACAGTTTTTAGATAGAACTTTTTTTTTTTTTGCTAGGGCTTTACGTCGCACCGACACAGGTAGTCTTATGGCGACGATGGGATAGGAAAGGCCTAGGAGTTGGAAGGAAGCGGCCATGGCCTTAATTAAGGTACAGCCCCAGCATTTGCCTGGTGTGAAAATGGGAAACCACGGAAAACCATTTTCAGGGCTGCCGATAGTGGGATTCGAACCTACTATCTCCCGGATGCAAGCTCACAGCCGCGCGCCTCTACGCGCACGGTCAACTCGCCCGGTTTAGATGGAACTAATATTTCCGGAGTTATTTAAAAAGTTTGCGAAAATCTTCTTCTTCTTCTTCTTCTTCTTCTTCTTATTCATCTGTTTATACTCCAGGGTTGGTTTTTCCCC
Source organism: Anabrus simplex (assembly GCF_040414725.1). Classification (NCBI taxonomy): domain Eukaryota; kingdom Metazoa; phylum Arthropoda; class Insecta; order Orthoptera; family Tettigoniidae; genus Anabrus; species Anabrus simplex. Next base: position 231,436,219 of record NC_090267.1, on the reverse strand, counting down.
GGACTCAGCGAGGGATTCCACCTCTACCGCCTCAAGGGCAGTGTCCTGGAGCTTCAGACTCTAGGTCGGGTGATACAACAGGGGAGGAGGATCAGTACCTCGCCCAGGCAGCCTCACCTGCTATGCTGAACAGGGGCCTTGCGGGGGATGGGAAGATTGGAAGGATAGACAAGGAAGAGGGAAGGAAGCGACCGTGGCCTTAAGTTAGGTACCATCGCGGCATTTGCCTGGAGGAGAAGTGAGAAACCACGGAAATACACTTCTAGTTTGGCTGAGGTGGGAATCGAACCCACCTTTACTCAGTTGACCTCCCGAGGCTGAGTGGATCCCATTCCAGCCCTCGTACAACTTTTCAAATTTCGTGGCAGAGCCGGGAATCGAACCCGGGACTCCGGGAGTAGCAGCTATCACACTAACCACTACACTACAGAGGCGGACTTGCGAAAATGTAATAACCACAAATATCTTTGTTATTATTTCTCAAACTATTAAGACATACCAGTCATAAAAGGCCGAAAATTATACTTTGCACCATATTTTTTTTTTGGTACAGGTGTTCGATACAATTAATATTGTTGGAAACATTTATATTTTGTATTTTGGACTCTTTAATATTTCTATACTGTCGTATACCAATTGTCCTGCTCCTTGGCTGAATTCTCAGAGTTGTGGCCTTCGGTTCACAGGGCCCGGGGTTCGATTCTCAGCCGAGCTGAGGATTTTAACCTCGTCTGGTTAATTCCTCTAGCTCGGGGTCCGGGTGTTTGTGTTCATCTTAATACTCATTTACGTACAACACACCACACTACAAGCCACCATGGAAACACACAACAGTGAATACATCCCTTTATATAGGGTTGGCATCAGGTCGGGCATCCGGCTGTAAAACTGGGCCAAATCCATGCAGAGTAACTAGGGAAAAGCCATGTATAAGACTGTATAATAATTTATAGTCTAGTGCAGGCAGAAATGGCCGCGGAAAAATATTAAGTTTCTTCGATGCCTGACCCCTAATTTATTAAATTATTGCTTAATAGGTTGTAAGAACCAAATATAAACGAATCAATAGAATACGTTTTATTTGCACGTATTTGTAATTACCACAGAAGAACGCTCGGTTTATGTGATTGAAGGAAATGATCTATGTGATTCTCCATTCTACCGTCAGTGTAGGATGCTCGCTCCTAGCTCTGAGCAAGCAGCACGTAGTTCACCCCAACATACTTCGAATGATCAGTAGCACATCTCTTTGCAAAGCGTTCTTCTCCTTCTTAAAGTTGAATAAATCGAAATTACGAAATTACCTTCAATGTGAACATTGAACAAGTATTAGGAGAGTTGTATTTAGCCCAGACATCACACAAGATTTTTATTTATTACGTTAAAGCACATGAACGTGAATAAAATGTTTCAGTTTTCACTTCTCTTTGCTATACAAGGACTTGGTTCCTTTCGGACAGCTTGTGAAGTGGTACCGTTCACAACGACTATCGCTGAGTTTACATACGCATTCTGAACAAGGCTCACATCTTATGATGAAATCCATGAATTGCTTGCCAAGCTAGAGCACTCCGTATGTTGTTCTTCAGTTCGGCCCAATTACGCTTGTCATTAGAGTAAAATTCTAAGGAAATGGCTGACTTCTTTTCCTGTCTCTGGCTGAGGATTTCCATTTCACTATGGGGTGGATGACAGGTGACTGTTCACTCCGAGATCTTCTATTAGGAATGTTTCTATTGTCAGCTCGATAGCAAGTGGTATGACACTCGAAAGACCTTTCTCAAGGCTCTTGCTTTGATACATTCTGTAACTACCCTTTTTTGAATACTAATAAATAAAATCATGAATAAAAATATATAAATAAAATTACTCAAAAACTTAATAAAATTAATAAGCATAATTAACCAAAATGTCCGTAGTATGGGCGCCAGAGTTCACCAGAATTGATCCCTCGAATTTAGATAAGAGCATGATAAACTGTATATCCCAGGGCGTGTACATAATGCTGCGTACTGGTACATCCGCTGCAGGCCTTACCTAACCTCCTGAAAACGACTAATTAGGTAGGAACTGCACCTAGGTTCATCAATAACACTGATTCTAAAATAGCTAACTATATTCTTAACAAATTCCGTGCATGAGCACCTCATCAACATACAACATTATACATATAATACACACATAAAATATTGCTGGAAGACTCCATATTTACAACAACAACAATAATAATAATGAAAACAGTGGGAAAACGAAAGCGAGAACTAAGCTACCATTTGTAGATAGTCCGATGAATAATGTACATGTATGAAGATAAATACCCTTCACTGTCTCTATATCAATTCGACTTACCGATTCTCATAATCGGCAGTTATCACATCACACAGATACTGTACCTTGTACTACTGTGTTCACATATTTTAACACTTGTTGTAAAGATATATACACACGTCTATCGATCCTCAACATAAATTTATGGAAAGTCTGAGATAGCTTTCACCAACATATAATGCTAAGCCGCCACAAGTGCTACAATACTTAATGCGCAAGCACTCTCCACAATCGGCCACTTTCCACGAACATAACTAGACTATGCTCCACGAACGTTTGAAGTCCAGTCCATTGCAGCCGTGTCACTCCAGTACCGTGTATCAGCACCACTTCCTTCCCGTACAGTCTCAGTTGTCGTTCCTTCATACAGTGTCACTGGTTGTAGTTATCTTCCTTCTCGTTCCTTTACAATCACCTCTACAATCACCCTTACAATGTCCCCTTTACAATCACCCTTACAATGTTTCTTACAATGTCTTGGTTGCCGCCGTATGATCAACCTTTATAGACATCAACATCCCCCTCCTCTCAGATGATACGTCTGGATTGGTGCTTGCCAGCCAATCATGAGTGAACCTCTTCTTTCTCCCAAGTTATAAACAAACACTCGGGAGTTTTACACGAATCATCAAATTTCCCTGGTACAACAACAAGCTCATCTCATCAGGCTGGGATATATACATGACTAATGGAATTTCCTGACACAAGTACATCAACAAACATTGGGGTAGCCAGATGACTCATTCAAATTACCAGAGTTATTAAAGCAATGTTTTCCCACTCGTGCAAAACAAATTACTCATACCTACATATGTGGATATCTTCCAGCTTACCAATATAAATGGCAAAATATATAAATGAAATGCTAATAATAATAATAATAATAATAATATAATAATAATAATAATAATAATAATAATAATAATAATAATAATAATAATAATAATAATAATAATAAATCGAATACTGACAATAATATCTCTAACTTCTACATATAATTCGGGGGTGTGATATATGTACTATCACAATTCTAAAGATTTGAGTTCCGATACTGCTAGATGTACCCAGATTTACTTCTATATCATATGCAAGCAGTGGTTCAACTTTTGCTCGGAAAACTATCCTGGCTCTTTCGAGGGCAAGTTTAGCGAGGTTTTTGATTTCAAACGTCCTATTTCTGTTGTGGATTCTAAATGATGATCCGGTGCGTTGAGGAGTTATTCCCAGGTATCCGAACGAGTTTACGATCATTATTTCTTCGTTGTTGAATGTAATCCTGTCCTCAACTGAGATTCTCACATCTCGCCTGAATATCATCATAAGAGTTCTCTTTATATTAAGAAATGATATTTAGCCGTTTTCCCTTCGTGCCGTAAACAAACTATAATAATAAAATAAAATTGCAGCCTGTGACCATCTTCGATAATTTCTGCATAAGCAAATCACTCAGTTATTTTCCTTGCTATATTCCACTAGTGACATGCTTCAATTTATTCCACATACATTGTTACATAGTTCACACATACAATTTTCATCTGGGTCATGAAACACTTTTAGGAAGGAGATCTTACGGTATATAATTTCGTGTGACTATTTCTACTCGAGTGCAGCCCTTGTAAGGCAGACCCTCCGATGAGGGTAGGCGGCATCTGCCATGTGTAGGTAACTGTGTGTTGTTGTGGTGGAGGATAGTGTTATGTGTGGTGTGTGAGTTGCAGGGATATTGGGGACAGCACCAGCCCTCGGGCCACTGGAATTAACCAATGAAGGTTAAAATCCCCGACCCGGCCGGGAATCGATCCCGGGACTCTCTGAACCGAAGGCCAATACGCTGACCATTCAGCCAGTGAGTCGGATGATCTTACGGTGAAAACCATGAACTGGAAGTCTGCTCAAGACTTGTCACATTTCACAGAGTAGCTGTGTCCATCTTCTACCTGGCACCGCATTTTTTGTATAAGATTCCATCGGTATGTCTGACTTTATTCTGTAGATCTTGGAGCAGCTTGTTGTAGCTTTCCGTAGTCGGTAGTAGTAGAAGAGTTATCCTTAGCTCTTCTATTAGGAACGTTTCTCTTGCAAGCTCGTCTAATACCAGTCTGGATTTGGTTGTCTTCGATACTCCGAGGGCTGTTTTGAGAAATCTGGTTTTTATCGTTTCTATCTCTTCCAACTGCCTGCAATTAAGAAATTCCCATATTATTATATATGTCAGAACGGGCAGTACCCTCGCTTGGAAAGGCGCCATTGCTGTTTCAAGCGATGTCGGATTTATATGACATATGCCCCATGTCGTTTATAGCGTTTATTGCGGAAGCTTTGATCTTATGTGCAGTCTAAAGCTTCTTCCTGTAACCTGTAGGGTAATGCCTAGGTATTTAAAACTGTTAACTATTTTCAGTTCCTTGCCGTTGCATATCATTTGGTCTGAACCTACTGGCTTACCACCGTCTCGAAAAATTATAATTTCCGTCTTGTCCTCATTGATTGTAACAAACTAAAAACTATCAACTTAAGAAACAAGTACAGTACATAGTCAGAGAGACGAAAATTGAACTGAAGCTATTTCTGACTTCAGTATATCTAATCCCAGCGAAATACGTAGTTTGAGGCAAACATTTCAAGTGTACAGACAAAATTATAATTGTATTTATGTAGACAAACGCACTTCATGATCTGTTATGTCCCCATACCATATAGATACACAAAACCAGGAAAGTGATAAGCACATCGTAAGTACACAGGCCCGCGAGAGAAATACCAGTCGTATAGAACATCAGTAACGAACGACTAACTGCGTTGGTCGTTGCATGCCATATCTCAATTGGGTCACAAGATCATGCCACGGAAGTGAGAATCATGTAGCAGTGATATGTCATATCCTGAGCCAGGATAATCCAATTATTGAACACTTCCTCCTTTGTCAGTCTGCTCAACTTTATGAGAAACAAAAGAAAGGGACCGTCAGCCTACTATCCGGTCTAGAAAGCCAAGAATAACGGCCGAGAGGATTCGTTGCTGACCACACGACACCTCGTAATCTGCAGGCCTTCGGAATGAGCACCGGTCGCTTGGTAGGTCAAGGCCCTTCAAGGGCTGTAGGGCCATGGGGTTTGGTTTGGTATGGTTTGGTCAGCCTACTATAATTATAGAAAAAATATATAGTTATACTAAATTCTACGACACATGTCCCCACTCAACCCTCCGAAAAAAGGCCTACCTTTCCAGATGGCTTGCACATCATCCAGTGTGACAAAATTAGTACAGCATACATATACTATTATACATTACTTGTAACTTTACGTAGCTGTTGATACAGTGATCATAGTCACGACACGTCCACTTTCACGTTGAATCAGAAACACAGGAGTATGAAATTTATTTCCAAAATGCCGCACACATTGGTGGGGATTCGAACCGTGGTCTGCTAGGTAAGAAGCCAGTGACGCCATTCGGCTATCGCACCCCAAAAGATAAGAGATTCAGCTTCCATACACACATTCTATTGTTGCTAAAAATATGTTCCCTACTGCTAACAGGCCTATAGTTATTTTATTGATCTGGGCCGGGCTGAGTGGCTCAGACGGTTAAAACGCTGGCCTTCTGACCCCAACTTGGCAGGTTCGATCCTGGCTCAGTCCGGTGATATTTGAAGGTGCTCAAATATGTCAGCCTCGGGTCGGTAGATTTACTGGCACGTAAAACAACTCCTGCGGGACAAAATTCCGGCACCTCGGCGTCTCCGAAAACCGTAAAAGTAGTTAGTGGGACGTAAAGCAAGTAGCATTATTATTATTATTATTATTATTATTATTATTATTATTATTATTATTATTATTATTATATTGATCAAAATATCTGAACCAAACAGCAATTTTCCCCCTGTGGGTGGAGGCGATGAAAGAACACTCACGATACCCCTGTCCGTCGTAAGATGCGGCTAAAAGGAGCCCCAGAGACTCTTAATTTGTGAACGTTGGTTGGCGATCACGGGGCAGTTATCCAAGTTGTGGCTTTGCTTTCAGTTACTTGTGCCAGGCTCCTCACGTTCATCTATCCTGTTCGACCTCCCTTGGTCAATTCCTGTTGACTTTTTTTTTTGTTAGGGGCTTTACGTCGCACCGACACAGATAGGTCTTATGGCGACGATGGGATAGGAAAGGCCTAGGAGTTGGAAGGAAGCGGCCGTAGCCTTAATTAAGGTACAGCCCCAGCATTTACCTGGTGTGAAAATGGGAAACCACGGAAAACCATCTTCAGGGCTGCCGATAGTAGGATTCGAACCTACTATCTCCCGGATGCAAGCTCACAGCCGCGCGCCTCTACGCTCACGGCCAACTCGCCCGGTCGTGTTGACTTATTACGGAGGGGGTGACTAGATGCGAAACTGAAGTACATTTTCTGGTTTGTGTGGGTAGATTATCTCCATCAAATATCCACACAGCCGCCTCTGTGGTGTAGTGGTTAGCGTGATTAGCTGCCACCCCCGGAGGTCCGGGTTCGATTCCCGGCTCTGCCACGAAATTTGAAAAGTGGTACGAGGGCTGGAACGGGGTCCACTCAGCCTCGGGAGGTCAACTGAGTAGAGGTGGGTTCGATTCCCACCTCAGCCATCCTGGAAGTGGTTTTCCGTGGTTTCCCACTTCTCCTCCAGGCGAATGCCGGGATGGTACCTAACTTAAGGCCACGGCCGCTTCCTTCCCTCTTCCTTGCCTATCCCTTCCAATCTTCCCATTGCTCCACAAGGCCCCTGTTCAGCATAGCAGGTGAGGCCGCCTGGGCGAGGTACTGGTCATACTCACCAGTTGTATCCCCCGACCAAAAGTCTGAAACTCCAGGACACTGCCCTTGAGGCGGTAGAGGTGGGATCCCTCGCTAAGTCCGAGGGAAAAACCGAACCTGGAGGGTAAACAGATGATGATGATGATGAAATATCCACACAGGAAGAAGTTGCAGGGATTAAGATCGGAGCGATGTGGTGGCCAGATTGAACCGAACTGAAAACATTCGAGATATCGATGAAAAATCACACGGGGTCCGGATATTCATGCAGGAAGTCCAGAATAACACTTGCTGTGTGCGGACGAGCTCCATATTGCATGAACTTCGTGTCTCTATTGGTACTCGTGTTGTAAACAGTTGTGGAAGGAAGGTGTTTTGCAACATGTCCATGTAACGTACACTGTTGATTGTATCATTGAAAATGATTGGTCCAATGCCCGGCTCTATGGCTATATGGTAAGCATGCTGGCCTTTGGTCACAAGGGTCCCGGGTTCGACTCCCGACAGGGTGGGGAATTTTAGCCAAAAATGGTTAATTCCCCTGGCAAGGGGACTGGGTGTATGTGTCTTCTTCATCATCATTTCATCCTCATCCCGACGCGCAGGTCGCCTACGGGTGTCAAATCAAAATATCTGCACCTGGCGAGCCGAAGTCCTCGGACACATCCCGGCACTAGAAGCCAGACGCCATTTCATTTTCATTGGTCCAATGATTCCATGACGGGAAACTTCAGCCCACACACACAACAGTTTCATACCACGACTTCCAACTTCATGCACGATATCAGGCCGTTCTTTTGCCCAAAACTGGGCGTTCTGCTTGTTCACAGCACCGTTGAGATAATCGTACGCCTCGTCACTTAATCATGTGTTGTGCAGTACAAGATCACCTTCTGCAATGGCTAAATGGTTAGCGAGCTGGCCTTTGGTCACATGGGTCGCCGGTTCGATTCCCGGCAGGTTCGGGAATTTTAACCATAATTAGTTGATTCCGTTGGCACGGGAGCTGGTTGTCTGTGTCGTTCATCATCACTTCTTCCACATCACGACACGCCGGTCACCTACGAGTGTCAAATCAAAAGACCTGCATTTGGGAAACCGAACTTGTCCTCGGACACTCCCGGTACTAAGAAAAGCCATACGCCATTTCATTTTACCGTCTGCAATAGTCCACTCAGCAACATGTACACGCCGTTGCTTGTCATGCGCCGTTAGTTTATGAGATCTTGTCATTTTGTAAGGGAAAAGGTCAGCTCGGGCTGCAGTATTCTCTGAATTGACCGACGACAGATGCCCAGCTGAACATAGGCAGTTTTGGTGGATTTGGAGGGGTTCCGAGCCACAGCCGCTCTTCTCCGGTGAGCGGACCGGCTTGAGACAGGGCCATCTTCTCTCCATGATATTACCTCTGGTTTGAAATTCGCTGGCCAGTCTATATACCGTCTTCCATCTGGAAGCTCACAGGGTACTGAAATGAACACGAAACCTTTCCTGAGTCCGAGCTACACTCATTGTTTCCGCATTAAACATCACTGCTTTCACCTTCTGCTCACGCGTCAACCTCCCTTTGTCCACCAGGTGTAGAACTGGAAGCCGGTATGCATGCGTAACGTGTGCTACCGTCTGTCGAATCACTCGTTAAATAAGGTATCCGTTCACAAAAGGACATGTCTCTGACCCCAGATGTGCATATTTTATAAACCATTTTTGATGTAAGACATTTCGTGCTCCATCCTGTATATTAATTTCAGGCAAAGACATCTGTACAAATCTCTGGACTACCAGTACCGGCTTACACTCCCTCTCTCATTGGTCAGAGTAGAGCCATGTACACAACTGAAGAGCGAAGATAAATACACTGGCAGAAAAAGTATCCAAACACCAAGAAGAGGTTGTGCTAAATTAACTAACGTTGGCAGGCGTGTTTATACATCAGATGTAAATACGGGCTGAACTGTGCGAGAGCGTTAGTTACCTGTGAGATTCGACGAAGTGACTGTGAGTGGGTCACAAATACCTTTACGACGATGAAGAGGCCAGTATCAACAGCTCACTTTAGTTCAACGAAGCCGTATAATAGGGCTACGTGAAAGTGGATTTTCCTTCCACGCTACTGCAGAACGTTTTGGCGTGAACTGCGTCTCCAGCAGCAATTCGAGCGGGAGTTGGCACCACAGTGACGCAACGAACTGTTCGAAATCGGTTACTTGAAGGACAGCTCCGAGCCAGACACCCTGCGGCTTGCATTCCACTTACTCCAAACCACCGCAGGCTGCGATTTCAGTGATGTCAAGCGAGAAATCATTGGAGGATAGAGTGGAGGTCCGTTGTGTTTTCCGTTGAAATCCGATTCCGCCTTGGTGCCAGCGATGGCCGTGTGTTGGATAGGAGGAGGCCAGGTGAGCGCCTGCATTCCTGTATGCAGCGTCGGCACACTGGACCTACACCGGGAGTTCTAGTCTAGGGAGCAATTTCCTATGACAGCAGGAGCATTCTCGTGGTTATCCCCCGCACTCTGGCTGGAGAAATGTACGTCCGTCTGGTGATTAGACTTCTTGTGCCACCATTCATGAACAGCATTCCCGGGGGTGTTTTACTACAGGATAATGCACGCTCCCATGTCGCTGTTGTAACCCAACGTGCTCTGCAGAGTGTCGACAAGTTGCCTAGGCCTGCTCGATCCCCCTATCTGTCCCTAATCGAGCACGTATGAGATGTCATTGGACGACCACTCCAGCGTCATCCATAACCGGCATTAACCGTCCCTGTATTGACCGATCAAGGGCAACAGGCATGGAACTCCATTCTGCAAGTTGACATACGGCACGTGTGCAATACAATCCATGTATGTGTGCATGCCTGCATTCAGCAGTCAGGCGATTACACCGGTTATTAATGGACCAGCAGGGCACATTTGCGATGGCTTTTCTCGCCATCTCTGTAGTCTTGTACCTTTAACCAATTAAATATGTTACCTCGACAAATATATTGCCAAAATGTCCGTATTCTGCATTCCTTATTTCATGGTGTTTGGAAATTTTTCCGCCAGTGTATGTCAACTCATTGAGGGTCAAATTCCCCCTTGTCTATGTAATCCGTGTAGACCATATTAGAGGACAGTCCTGTAATACAGCCACAAGTAAAACTGTTGCTTATGACTACGTTTCACACAGTATGTGGATTGTCGATCATGTAGTTATCCCTCAGATGGCGACCGGTTCAAATAGGATGCTCCATCAGGACAATGCCCACCCTCACACTACAGGCTCCTCCTGGAAAGTTATCGTAGCCCTCTAGGTCACTGGATCTAAGCCCTATTGAGCATATGTGGGATGGATGGACACCTGCACAACCACCCTCAGCCACCCTGAAATGTGGACTAATAGATCCCAGTGGTGCAGGAAGTATGGATCACAACTCGTACTCCAGGGCGTTATCGACTCCATCCCGCGCAGGATTCAGGCAATGTATTGTAGTTCTGGGTGGGCACACTCTGTGCTGATCTGTATCCACATGTGCACACATGGTGTTGCTATTTCTATTTTTGCAGTGTATTTTAATTTATAAAACTTATACAGGTTTAACGTTCCATCAATTGCTATATACGCGCATGTTCATAAAAACACACCACCTTGAAAAACTAGAGATAGGACGTTCATATCACAGGATATGTTCACCAGTATGTTCTGCAGAAACGATTAGCATTTCGGTCACCTATGTTCAGCATGTGTCCTGTTGCCTAGCTAGCACTTGGTCCTCCATGGGCACTAATAACTTGTTCCATGCGTGATGGCATGGACGATTATAAGGCGCGACTGGCGTCCTGGAGGTATAGACATACATGCTGCATTCACCTGGTCCCATAGTTCAACTTCTGTGGTTGTCAATGGGTCACAGCCCCGCACCCGTCGTTTCACTATATCGCTCACATATTCGAATGGCGACAAGTCCGGTGATCTGGCAGGCCAGGACAACAGACTTGACATCCTGTGAGAACAAGAAGGCTCGTGTTCGTGCAGCAACATGTGGTCGCGCATTGTCCTGCTGAAATATGGCGTCTGGGGTCTCGTGCAGAAAGGGTATGGTTACGGGTCGCAGGATGTCATTCCCGTAGGTCAAACTGGCCACAGTGCCCTGGAAGCGCACCAACTGAGATTTGTGGTTATACCCAATAGCACCCCACACCAAAAGTCCTCGAGTTGGCCCTGTATGTCTTGTGGGAATGGAGTCAATGTGATGCCTCTACTCCTGTCTGCGGCGAAGCAAAATGCGGCCATTATTTTCAAACAAACAGAACCTGGATTCGTCCGAAAACACCATCTGCTGCCATTCCTTCCCCAGTGACGTCGTTCCATACACCATTGCAGTCTAGCATGTTTATGAATATTAGTCAAAAGTTGGCGGAGAAGTGGCGACGCGCCGGTAACCCGGACCGTAATAAACGGCGGCGGACTGTCACTCCTGATAGTGTATGATGTGTTACACTGTTCCACTGTTGCGCCGGAAACGAGGAGGACACAGATCTGTCCTGTAATGCCATTCGGATGAGGTATCGTTCTTCTCGGGGGGTGGTCTGTGTAGTACGACCACACCCATCACGTCGTTTTCTAAGGCCTTCTGTGAACCATTCTGTACACATCCGTTGCACTGCCGACACACTTCGTCCCACACGAACAGCAATTTCCCGGATGGATGCATCACGTTCTCTCATGCCAATAATGCGCCCTCTTTCAAACTCACTCATTTGACGGTACGGTACTCACATACGTCTGCGAGACATCCTGTCCGTCTGCTCGAGTCACACGGATCCATTACCTTCGGTTTATAGTGACAACGAGAGCCGCAGGCACATTTACCAGTTGGTGGTGGTGTGCCGAGATATCGATGTGGACTTTGAACCTGAGGGCGACATGCTAATCATTTCTTCAGAACATACTAATGCACATGTTCTGTGAATATGAACTTCCTCTCTCTAATCTTTCAAGGTGTTGTGGTTTTTATGAACATGAGTATTTTATGACGCACCGATGTATCGCACTTTTGTCTCGCAGGAGCTTTTCAATGGGCCGAAAACTTATGACATCGCATGTAAACTACTTCAAATGCGAGTGATAAGGCGCTGCTATCTTGAGAGCAGAAGGCCAACAACCTACAAACTGCCGGACTAAGGTCGGCACCATCTACTGTAGCCTAATTTTAAAGGGATCTCACTTTTCGGGAAAGGGCAGAGGGAGTGGCAATAAAAGCGGTACACCAAAGTCGCACAGAAGTGTTACTGATCGCTAGATCTCTTATCTTCAAAGCTAGAGCCGTGACATCATATTGATGTAAACCTACAGTGTGTATAATGCGGTGCACAGTCTACGAGCGTCAAATTTTACACCATGAAAAGAGAGCTTCAGCTATTTTGTATGAAGTGCTTCATTCAGATCTCTTTTTTCACCCCGTTATCTGATAACTTTAAATCTGTACAAGAGTGTTGCGATGCATAAAGGCAGGCATGTACATGAAAACAGACATGAATTAATGACGAACTTCAACGATATCAACAGCACTGTGATTTCTCGACCTCGAAAATAATAATATCGTGTGGCTATTACTTTTTTTTTTTTTGCTAGGGGCTTTACGTCGCACCGACACAGATAGGTCTTATGGCGACGATGGGATAGGAAAGGCCTAGGAGTTGGAAGGAAGCGGCCGTGGCCTTAATTAAGGTACAGCCCCAGCATTTGCCTGGTGTGAAAATGGGAAACCACGGAAAACCATTTTCAGGGCTGCCGATAGTGGGATTCGAACCTACTATCTCCCGGATGCAAGCTCACAGCCGCGCGCCTCTACGCGCACGGCCAACTCGCCCGGTTGGCTATTACTAGCCTGGTGCAGCCCTTGTAAGGAAGACCCTCCGACGAGGGTGGGCGGCATGTGCCGTGTGTAGAGAACTGCGTTTAATTGTAGTGGAGGACAGAGTAATGTGTCGTGTGTGAGTTGCAGCGATGTTGGGGATTATAAAAAGACCCAGCACTCAAGCCAGGGGAATTAACCATTTACTGTTAATAGTAAGTAAGTAAGTAAGTAATAGTAAGTAATATGTTTTATTTATTCTGGCAAAGTTAGGGATGTACTCCCTTTCTTACACTTAACCAGTCTTAACCTAGAACACTTAATAATAACTACTGATGACAATAATATGATAATATGGACAATAGTAACAGTAATACCATTAACAAAAGTAACCACACTTAAAAAAAAAGATCATATCATCTATATAATATAAATCGTATGTAAAGTGCAGAATATAATTATGAATAATGAGTACTAAGATTATAATTATGAATAATGAGTACTAAGAATATAACTATGAATAATGAGTACTAAGAATATCATTATGAATAATGAGTACCATAACAACTACTTAAGAAAAAGTTTAGAAAATATATTATACATTTCTACAGTACACCGAAATATCGCCTTCAGTTGAGAGGTGAAGAGAAGGATTAGTAAGATATGTCTTACGACGACGATGGGAGAGGAAAGGCCCAGGAATTGGAATGAAGCGGCCGTGGCCTTAATTAAGGTACAGCCCCGGCATTTGCCTTGGTGTGAAAATGGGAAACCACGAAAAACCATCTTCAGGGCTGCCGACAGTGGGGCTCGAACCCACTATCTGCCGATTACTGGATACTGGCCGCACTTAAGCGACTGCAGCTATCGAACTCAGTAGATTAGAAAAATGATAATGATGAGGAAAATTATTATGAATTTAAAATAAGCAGTGGATCTAATTCGCAATGCACTGATATTGAAGTAAAATAATATATTTAATTCCAATTAAAAATACACAAAGGTAAACACATAGGTTTTTTTGCTATTTGTTTTACGTCGCGCCGACACAGATAGGTCTTATGGCGACGATGGGATAGAAGAGGCCTCTGAATAGGAAGGAAGCAGTCGTGGTCTTAATTAAGGTACAACCCCAGCATTTTCCTGGTGTGAAAATGGGAAACCACGGAAAACCATCTTCAGGGCCGCCGACAGTGGGGTTCGAACCCACTGTCTCCAGGATGCAAGCTCACAGCTGCACGCCCCTAATCGCACGGCCAACTAGCCCGGTAGGGTAAAAGAGTAGTTAACAATAAACCAATTAAAACACAAATAGTTACTTTACTTTTAAACACGATAAAACAAGCCACTCTCTCTCATAAAACGTAGGAAAAGGTCTACTGGCCGCTCGTCATCTCGTCACTCCCTATATCTCATATGAAACTCCTGTGATGATCCGCATGCCGCTGGCTCCAAATTGCATTGCGTTCGAAGACAGGTTCAGATAGCAAGTGAGCAAGTGATCACCGAACGTGTGTATAGAGTGCGAAGAGAGGAAGAGTGGGAGAGCGGGTGACCTTGAAAGAACCAATCACAGTCCAAGTTACAGGATTGCCAGCGATGGGCCAGGCTCGAAAATCAAACGTGTTTGAGACCATGGATGTGGCAAGGATAGCAGCCAGCAGCGCAGCTATGAGCCGGGCTCCAGGGTAAATGCACTGATTGAGATTCATTGGTTTGTTTCATCATCGCCTAACATCGAGCAGCGAGGCTTAGCGATGTGCCAGCAGCCAGGCTGTAGCATAAACGTACCCTTAGAAACACTGTTACTGCAAAGTGGTACAGTGAGACTTGTCTGCCTCAGGTCATCCAGGCTCTCAAGCAGCTCCGTCCACGGTCACGGCTCAACACTTGGCTCTTGCATCACGACATCGTGCTAATGTAACAATGGATTTTCTTGCCAGATCAGGGTTGACTGTGCTTGATCACTCTCCATACAGTCCTGATCTTGCCCCATGTGACTTCGCACTCTTCCCAGAAGAGAAGATGACGCTGAAAGGGTGGCGTTTTTCATTCGTCGAGGAGCCTCTGGCAGCATGGGATCAAGAGTGTGAAAATGTAACCGAAGAAAAGTGGCAGAGTTGGTTCAGTGACTGGTTTCGATGTATGGAGAAGTGTATTGAGTGTGGTGGAAATTATTTTGAAAAAGTCTAAAGCGTTCACTCACATAGCAAAACTTTCCTAGTGCCTTTTGTAAAGGATGTCATTTTCACTTGCCAAGATGCTCATTTGTCCCAAATACGTAAAAACACACATACAATATTAGCAGAAAATGCACCAAAGCAAATGGTATCAAACAGATCTCACACACGGATGTGATGACCATGATGCATGAAGTCCTTAAAATAATGAAGTGACGAGTGAGTGAGCAGGTGTCCTCTATGTCCGGTGAAGAGATCCCTATTTTATTCCAATTCCGACCGGATGGTGGTCGCTGCGAACTTCCGCTTGGGTCAGTTTAATATGAAAATACGTAAATTAGACTCAGTAGAGTTACATCAACTCGATCACGCTGTCGGGTTCATTGAATGGCAAAGCGAATGACTACCTCAAAGGAAATATAACTATAGGAAACTGGTATTTCTTTCCTGATTCTCCCGCTTTCTTCTCTTTTATTGGACATGTGCCTTCGTCACTGGTGTTCAGGTTGGGTCCTCGCGTACACATTTGTCTCCACAGGGCTACATTCTCGTAGGTGCCGAGGACAACTTGGCGCTTCATAATAAACTTTAGACCGGACGAGTTGGCCGTGAGGTAATGGGCGCGCAGCTGAGAACTTGCATCCGGGAGATAGTGAGTTCGAGCCCCATTGTCGGCAACCCTGAAGATGGTTTTCCGTGGTTTCCCATTTTTGCTATTTGCTTTACGTCGCACCGACACAGATAGGTCTTATGGCGACGATGGGATAGGAAAGGCCTAGGAAGTGGAAGGAAGCGGTCGTGGCCTTCATTAAGGTACAGCCCCGGCATTTGCCTGGTGTGAAAATGGGTTTTCCGTGGTTTCCGGGAAGCGAGCCCGGGGCCGCCGGGTGACAGGCGGACACGTTGCTGCCTACACCGCGCGGCCGGACTCACTGATGAATACAACGCCAGAAACTTTGGAATTCTGCACCTTCTGGAACGAAATCTCACCTTTGCTTGCCAACTTTTGGTTTCAGAAAGGTTCTTCAACCCTGGACTTTAACATTTCTGCACTCAGCAGGAAAATGGCAAGTAGTATTTAACACATTAAAATCGCTGGAATCTTTTTCTGTGGTCGTGGAGGTGTAGAGGGTGCGGCATATAAAAATGATAGACTATAGTTTCGAGCCCATAGTTTTCGAAGTCACTGAGATAAACAGTGACACTTCGGATGTCGTTTAAGTCCAAGTTCAGCCCCATGAAAAAAGTCCAAAATGGCCGAGATTATGGATGTATGTGCGTATGTTGCAGCATAGTTCTCAACCAAATTTTAATACACTATGACTTATTGTATGAAAAAAAAAAATACTGTGGTGGGCTGGTGGGGGAGGGGGGGAGAGGGTGAAACACCACTAGCACTAGGTGGAGGGGGAGGGAGAGAAAAGGGGGGTGAATTATAAAAATAATAGTAAACGATCCATATTAATGTAGAATCCATAGTTTTTGGGGTCGTTGAAATGAATAGTGACACTCTGGATGTCGTTTAAGTCCAAGTTCAGTGCTCATCGTAATGGGGGAGTGGGAATGGGTGAAGAAGAAAATGCCCAAAATGACCGATATTATGGATGTATATGTGTAAGTTTCAGCATAGCTCTCAAGCAAACTTGGTACACATATGACTTACTATCCGGAAAAAATACTGTGGTGGTAGGACACCCCTAATACACCTACAGGGGGGGGGGATAAAGTGTAAAAATAATCTAAAACGACCGATATTAAAGTCAAATCCTTAGTTTTCTGGATCTTTGAGATGAATTGTGACACTCTGGAAGCCGTTTAAGTCCAATTTCAGCCACCATCGGCATGGGGTTCAGACGGGGTGAAAACGAAAATGCCCAAAATGATCGAGAGGATGTTGATTCCATATTGTTGGGTTCCTTAGGCTGATTAGTGACGGTCCCAGTGAAAGTTGGAATCGTCTACATCATATCTATAGCGTGACGCGTAAATACATACAATTATAATTGAGTTTTTTATTACTTGTTTGAAAGGATGAGCTACTTCCCAGACAATCTGGGGTGGCACAAGAAAATAATTTAAACGCAAAACTAAATAATTTCGAATCAAAACTTAAAATTATACACATAACTATATTTCTATATCTACAAAAGAGTTCGTATACTATCAGTCAACGTCACAACAAAGACATCTACAAAAATTCACTTCAAACAGGGAATACAAATTTTAAAAATAAACATTCAGGCGAAGTACCCGAGCAGTCAGTTTACGTTAGACCTGATTCTAAGTTTCGCTGCGTTCAGAGAAGTTCGAGTAAATTGCCACGGGTCAGGGCCAGGTCGAAGTAATCGGGCTCACGCAAGCTCCTGCCACGTGAGGTCTCAGCCCCTTGTGGTTGACGAGAGCCACAGGTCGGAGAGGAATGTTGCGCAGTTATACAAAGACGATCAGAACAACGTAACAAAAGTCAACACTGCTACCCCAAAACTAACATCTGAAATTCTAAATTATATTGTTAAAGCAGTCATGTGTTAACAATAACCAATCGAGCCAAGGATACATCGCTAATGCCCTTGTGCAGGTGCTACTGGATATAATAATAATAATAATAATAATAATAATAATAATAATAATAATAATAATAATAATAATAATAATAATTGTACCAAGGGCCCTTCCCCGGCTATCTAAACTGTGTAAACAAACTTGAACTCTTGAACCACAAGAAACTTTGGTCTTCAACTGTTAGATGTTTCTACCATTGGTTTTTGCTCCCTGTAATGAGCTAGCTCTAATTATTTCATAAAGAAACGTGTATTTTTGATGTTTAGAAACCTGGTTCTTCTTCTTCTTAATCTGTTTACCCTCCAGGGTTGGTTTTTCCCTCTGACTCAGCGAGGGATCCCACCTCTACCGCCTCAGGGGCAGTGTCCTGGAGCTTCAGACTCTGGGTTTGGGATACAACTGGGAAAAATGACCAGTACCTCGCCCAGGCGGCCTCACCTGCTATGCTGAACAGGGGCCTTGTGGGGGATGGGAATATGGGATGGGATAGGCAAGGAAGAGGGAAGGAAGCGGCCGTGGCCTGAAGTTAGGTACCATCCCGGCATTTGCCTGGAGGAGAAGTGGGAAACCACGGAAAACCATTTCCAGGATGGCTGAGGTGGGAATCGAACCTACCTCTACTTAGTTGACCTCCCGAGGCTGAGTGGACCCCGTTCCAGCGTTCGTACCACTTTTCAAATTTCGTGGCAGAGCCGGGAATCGAACTCGGGTCTCCGGGGGTGGCAGCTAATCACACTAACCACTACACCACAGAGGTGGACACCTGGTTCTGAGGATTGTTTTTTAATTTTCCGAAGTTGTCAACACTTCAGTTGGTTTCTCCGCAACTGTAATCAACCTATCAAAAAATTGTAAATATTTTCTCTAGCCAGTTAAAACTCGGGGTGTGTATAGGAATCCAACCTATCAGTAAAGACGTCTGGAATCTTCCTCTTGTGGTACTGTAAAGGCAGGGCACATTAGGAATTGTCCCAGTATTTGGAAATTATACTCCCACGCACACTCCTCAATAGTCACAGTGTGCTATAATTTCTTGAAATTAAATCACACCGCTGCTACATGCACGGAAGCTAACCGCTGCAATAGGTGTGGTGGTAATCACCGCCACACAGATTGTAAGGTACCAAAGGACCAGGCGAAGTGTGCCAACTGCCAAGGCAGTCATGCCGCTTCGTTCCCTGGCTGCCCATTTTTCAAGAAGGCAATTAGAGCACACTATAAACATGCCCAACATTTACACAACAACAATAAACCTTCCTCGCTTCTAACTCAAATCCCCACCACCCCTCCGCCACGCCAAGACAATGACTCTGACCAATGAAGACTTAATATCCGCTACACTAGCCATCAAACATCAACGCCATGCCACAGAAGATGAGAAGATCTCCATTAAGAAAAAGCACTCAAGGCCCGAAAGGGGTCGAAGGGCTAAATTCCTCACGGTGCTAGGCCCCGCCTGCGCCAGTGAGAAAGGCTGCTGTTCCCAGTACTTAGGAGGGGGGCAGGCAGGAGCGAGGTCGGCGTGAGGCAGATCCAGCGGCAGAATTTACTTAGATATGTGAGAGATCCTGCGGACAGTTTAAGGGGAAGGTTTCCATATCTTTCTTTTAATGTAATCTTGTAAAACTGGTGGTTTAAATGTAGAATTTTCGTCAAGCCTGTGGACTCTGTTCTATTTCTTGAACGAAGAGTGGTGACCCTCTACCGTTTCCCATTCAACCTCGCAATGGTTTTTTTTTAAACTTCTACATTTCTTAAGCCTTGTTTGACATTTTATGTTTCTCATTTAGTCACCCCGGTGTAGTATAGCATTAGCTTCTGTATTTTTGGGGCCATAAGCCCACTTAGGTTTTTAACAATTTCTAGAAGGAGTGGAGCTGTTTCGCCTCCTTGCAATTTGTTTATGGCCGGTCATGTTCAACTTTTCTTCTACCATTAAGGCCACTTCAGGGGCTGCCTGGCCGAGGTGGTAAATGCGTTCTCGGTTCACCCGGAAGGACGTGGGTTCGATTCCCAGTCAGGAAGTCGAAAAATTTAAGAAACGAGATTTCCACTTTCGGAAGTGCATATGGCCCTGAGGTTCACTCAGCGTACACCAAAATGAGTACCAGGTTAATTCCTCGGGGGGGGGGGGCACCGGGTGAGTTGGCCGTGCGCGTAGAGGCGCGCGGCTGTGAGCTTGCATCCGGGAGATAGAGGGTTCGAATCCCACTGTCGGCAGCCCTGAAGATGGTTTTCCGTGGTTTCCCATTTTCACACCAGGCAAATGCTGGGGCTGTACCTTAATTAAGACCACGGCCGCTTCCTTCCAACTCCTAGGCTATTCCTATCCCATCGTCGCCATAAGACATATTGGTGTTGGTGCGACGTAAAGCCCCTAGCAAAAAAAAAAATTTCTGGGGGCAAAGGTGGGCGGGCGTAGAGCTAACCACTCTACCCCACCAAGTGCCGAGGTTACGGATAGTGGAAGCCTTTACCTTCCAACCCTCCAAGGGTCTCCATGGCCTGTACGGAGATGACTTTGCTTTAAGGCCACTTCGTATGGGCAATTATACCCCTTTTATTCGGTAACTGTTTCTGCGTTGGGGTTCCCTTTAGGAACAGTGATTAGTGTCATTGTAGTTGTGGAGTAATTGATGAACACTGAAGTGAGTTCACCTGATGGGTTTCCTAGTGTAATTTTTGTCTGTTTAGCAAAGGAAACTGATTGCCTCTGTGAGGCTGGACTATGGAATAGTTGGAGTGAAGATTCCTTCAAAGTGTGCCTTCCTGGAGCATTTCTTGTACCAGGCAAGTGCAATTCGGCTCTTTTCTATGACATTAACAAATGGATAATTATCTCAATTTTTGTACCTGATGTTCGGACTTCTAAGTCCTCTATATTGTTAGAGCTGACGAGCTCATTAATTTGGTTCAGGTTTTCTATTTCTCAATTGTTAAATACACAAAGAAAGGAAAGAAACACAATTTTGAAATTTGTAATATTAAAAGTTGCTCTAAGTAATACCTTGTCCAGCCATTCAACGCACACGCTTCGTGTCCTTCTGTGAACCACGGAATCGCCGTAACAACAACAACAATAATAATAATAATAATAATAATAATAATAATAATAATAATAATAATAATAATATGAACACTGAGCTAGTTGGCCGTGCGGTTAGTGGCTGGCAGCCGTGAGCTTGCATTCTAGATATTGGGTTCGATCCCCCCCTGTCGGCAGCTCTGAAGATGGTTTTCTTTGGTTTTCCATTTTCACACCAGGCAAACTCTGCGGCTGTTCCTCAGTTAAGGCCTCGGGCGCTTACTTTTCACTCCTAGGCTTTTCCCATCCTTACGCCGCCATAAGACCTATCGATGTCGGTGCGACGTAAAGCAAATTGTTTTAAAAAATAAAACAATATTTATTTATTTATTTATTTAATTATTTATTTATTTATTTATTTATGTATTTATTTATTTATTTATTTATTTATTTATTTATTTATTTATTTATTTATTTATTTTATTTATTTATTTATTTATTTATTTATTTGGCGAACCAAAACAGCGAGATGCTGAATTACACAGTTACGCAGTAAATATTTACAATGGAGTAGCACAATGCAAACTTAAAAAATGATACAGCAGGGAAGAAAAAATCAATTAATAACAAAAGTAGCGGACGAAAATTAAAAACCAACATTATAAATGTAGGGAAACAACCATGACAATAAACATAATTACAAATTAGAAGAATGGGGACATTTATTGAAAGTAAAGTGAAGAGAAGAACTTATAGCACTGTAAGAAAAATACTATATGGCACATATGTAACGGTGCAATGCAGTAAAACCAAAAACGGATTATGTACAACAGATCGGACAATAGTGAGAAGAGAAAAGAAAGGGAAAATGAAGGAAAGGATCTAGGTTAAATTAAGGAAGATTTGATTAAAGGAGACATAAAGAAAAAACGTCCAAGTTCCTGTCAGAGGATAAAGAATTAAGGAGCGCTGGAATGCGAATAAATAAAGTTATTTGAACAAGAGGCAGGCGGGAATACGAAACATGAAGGATGTGGGTTTATCATGGTTTTGCAATTTGGGACATGTAGGATGAGGTTCGGGAGAACGAAATAATCAGTTAACTGCGTTATATAGGAATTTAAGGTCGTCTATTTTCCTGGGAGTGGATAGCGGGCGAAGGTTTAACTTTTCCAGTATCCGATTGCTGCTCAAGTCCAGAGGCCAACACGCTACCACTGATCCGAAACGGGAAATATTTAGGCCCTATATTGTTTTCTAGCAGCCGTGCCGTCATTGACGGGTTATGTTTGTGAGAATAGATCATTTCCGTTATGTTAATGATTTTTGTTGAGCTGAATACGCCTCGATAAGCCGAATACGCCTCAATAACTTCTTTTACATTATTCGGAGACTCCAATGTGCCGGAATTTTGTCCCACAAGAGTTCTTTTACATCCCTATAAATCTGTCAACACGAGACTGGCGTGTTTGAACACCTGAAATACCACCAGACTGAGCTGGGATTGAACCCACGAATTTGGGCTCAGAAGACCAGCGGTTCTACCGTCAGAGCCTCTCATCCCGGCGTAATAGAATCTTGAGGTAATAATAATAATGATACTGTAATGCTTTAAAAAGCAATCAATAATCTGTGGTCTGTAAAAAGGTTCTAATCATTGTTCTAATGCCCAGAAAATATTGATTCCACTAGCAGCGACCGCGAAAGCTCACACTATTTCCATCACCAATTATCTGCTTCTTGTGTGGTTTATTCGACTGGAATGCGTTTTGAAGATAAGACTGAGAAGGAAATAGCTACGAGGGTCGAGTCATAAGTCATGGCAGCTATTTTCTTCTCACGAACAGGAGACAACACGGAAAATCTAAGGTATGCATTTGGAAATATTGAGCATGTACTTATTCATACTGCCTGAAGACAAATTCTGACTTCAGGAGAATCTCGTAGGAAAGTGACAGAACACAGGCCATTGGTAAAAATTGCTTTATTATGGTACAGACAGCAAATACACCAAGACTACGTACAAAGGACAGGTCTCCACTGGTTACAGACCTTCGAAATAATCACCCAAGCTTTCCACTGTGCGTTGCCAGCGGTACATCTTTGTCCATGGACACTGGACGGCCTGGGAGAGGCAAATCGGCAGTTGATACTCTACCCCGTTTGAACGTCTCCACCCACCTCGCCACTGTTTTGGGCATGGTATGCACACCTAATGCTTCCCGCAGCTCTGCATGGCATTAGCGTGCATTTCTGCCGCGGAGAACTGCTTATTTTAATATAAGATCGTTGCTCCTGCTTGTTGACTTCCATTTTGTGGCGCTCTCACCAAATACTTTAATATGACAATACCGGACAGCTTGCCGTTTTCAGCGAGAAAATCGATAGTGCTGCTATCTACATGGCTTGGTGTGACCAACTCTTCAATGACATTGCTGTCTGTATGATTCTTGACGCACTGCCGTGTTGTTTATAATGTATCAGTGTTTGTCATTAAATAGACTTACATTGCAGTTATATTTCAAGAAAAGTGTTATACGCTGAACAAATTACCCAGCAAGATAATGGGCATGTGAACTGATAAGGACCGCAAATATTAAAAGTAATGACCTCGCATCTGTGTTGAGGTTACATTCTACGCCACTTATATTAAGAAAATCAATCAAATACTCTACTGAAATGTTAGTGGGACTTAAAACCAATAATATTAACAAATATGGAACTCTAGTATACTCAAATTTGAGGGTCCAAATTGTTAAACAGTACCATAAATTTCACAATCGAAAACTTGTGGGCCTGTAGCGTAATGGTTATCACGGTAGTCTTGAAATTGAAAATTGAAGACCATGAATCCAGTCACCTTTTTACTGTAAGAATTTTATTTTCTATTTGTTTTACGTCGCAACGACACAGATAGGTCTTATGGCGACGATGGGATAGGAAAGGCCTAGGAATGGGAAGGAAGCGGCCGTGGCCTTAATTAAGGTACAGACCCACCATTTTCCTGGTGTGAAAGGAAACCATCTTCAGGGCTGCCGACAGTGGGGTTCGAACCCACTATCTCCCGGATGCATGCCCACAGCTGCGCGCGCCTAACCGCACGGCCAACTCGCCCGGTAATAATAATAATAACAATAATAATAATAATAATAATAATAATAATAATAAATTTATTTACGTCCCACTAACTACTTTACGGTTTTCGGAGACGCCGAGGTGCCGGAATATAGTCCCGCAGAAATTTTCATGTCAGTAAATCTACGAGTACTTACACAAGGCTGACGTATTTGAGCACCTTCAAATACCACCGGAATGAGCCAGGATTGAACCTGCCAAGCTTGGATCAGAAGGCCACCGCATCAAACGTCTGAGTCACTCAGCACGGCGCAAGAAGATTATTTCAGTGTATTATTGGCATAGGCTTGAGCACCAGTCCAACTAATTTAATACATGAGTATGGTAATTCTTCATGCATAAATCTGTGAAAGAGACTTTAGGAAATTCTGAACACTTCTTCCTTGTCAGGAACATCGTAGTTCACTCACGTAACACCAATATGTGTTATATAGACTATATTATGTATTTCTGTCTTCAGAGGTAAAACAGAAAATTGAAGTACAGCAAAAGCGAGATAGCAGCGTGAGGTGAGTTCCCCTGTAGAGTTCGGGAAGATCGACCGTACCAAAGAAGTCAAAATAATGGACCAGAATTCCTGTTCCTTAATTACAGCTTCTCTTTCCCAAAATCTTAATAAATCGTGGATGTTGTTAAGTTATCTGCCTCCTCTGGTGCTTTGGCTGAAAGGTTAGCGCTTCGTGCCCCCCCCCCCCTCCTCACCTTTTTATGATACCTTAATTCTTCGGAGACGGAGCTCGATAGCTGCAGTCGCTTAAGTGCGGTCAGTATCCGGTATTCGGGAGATATTGGGTTCGAGCCCCACTGTCGGCAGGCCTGAAGATGGTTTTCTGTGGTTTCCCATTTTCACATCAGGCAAATGCTGGGGCTGTACCTTAATTAAGGCCACGGCCGCTCTCTTCCCATTCCTAGGCCTTTCCTATCCCATCGTCGCCATAAGACCTATCTGTGTCGGTGCGACTTAAACAAATAGCGAAAAAAAAAAAAAATCTTCGGAGTGTTGGACCTCTTTCATTTCCCTTCTGATTAGTGATTTTAATTGCGTCTGTTAATTCCTGTAGATCGAGGGCTACGGTTTTGTGTTCTTATTCATACGCGTCTTCTAGTATATATAACACATCATACGAAAAACAACTACAGAAACACGCAGTAGTGAGTACGGTATATATCCCTCCACATATGATTGCTGTTAGGAAAGGCATCCGGCCGGAAAACTAGGCTAAGTCCGTACAAAATCCTGCACTAGGTAATTGAGAAAAGGCTAGAAAGAAGATGATGAGTAGTTGTTAAATATTTCCCCCAGAGGCTGGGTGGAGCCTCAAAGAAAATCTGCTTTATAACTTTTAAGACAGCGCAAGGCACGGCTAACATAATGCTCCTTTAGAGGTTTGTAAAGGAGGCATTTCATATTTCAAAATTTCATTCTTAATTATTATGATTATTCAATCATTTTAACAAAACTATTTCCAAGGAGTGTAGTGCATTCCTCTCAACTGTAGCATAGACAAGTATGCAGTTCACACCAACACGCTAGATGTCACCACCGTCGCTGTTCGCACTCCACTCAATGCTGTTGAGATAGAGCTGTCCGGTATTGGTGTATTAAAGTATTTGCTCTCACGCACACACTGAACTTGGGGGCATGCTTAGACCCACACTGCTGTTTGCATACACCATCTAGTGGCATCATACGCAAGTACATACCGTACGTTTCCAAATGCGCATCTTAGATTTTCCGTGTTGTCTCCTGTTCGCGGGGGAAAAAAATAGTTGCCATGACTTATGACTCGACCTAGCAGAAGTAGAAGTTCCAGGTATTGGAATTAGATTTTTCACACCGATAGAGCACGTCAAAAATTTAGATGTAAGGCTTTTCAGGCGTTTGCTCTATAAAAGCAGTGTTTCATCTTTGGCCTGGGGTGTATGCAGCTGAACTAACTAACTACTAAAGTTTTCGTTCCGTGTCCTGAAGGGGAACGGCGGGCCTCTTAGAGGGTGAAGCCCTCTCGCAGGCCAGAAGATTCGTTACGTTGAAGGTGATGAGGAGAAGAAAAAGGGGAAAGTGGCCGTGGACTATAGAAGGTATTCGCCTTAGTGCTGGAGAATGCAAAACCACGGAAAACCATTCTCAGGACAGCCAACGCTGGGGACCAGCCCCTCGGGGAAGGGGAGGGCCTCGGATTACACTGATGTCACTACTGCGCTTCTCAGCCAGTCTTGTTTATGTGTGTGTTTATCGGTGGTATAATTTTGGTTGCTGATTAACTGAATTTAATTAGCGGGGGAAATGTCTCCGCAAGCCACACATGTCAAGTACAGTATATCAAACTTAAACAAGCAATGGGACAAATGTATGTTCATAAGTACAATAGCTATTAGTGGAACGGGTATATGTATTAGCCACTGAGCAGTAAATTAAGTAGCATTATGTTAAATCAATTAGTTATAATTTTAATTGTAAGTAAAATTTTAATGCAGATGAACGTATGGTAGGAGAGAACACCAGGCTTCGTACCCTGAGTCCCGCCAGGCAAAAGAAGGAATTTTATTAATATATAAATTAGAAGGTTGAACACAAATAAACTGGAAGGGAAGCTACTAAAAGATTGAACATTGCTTTAGTGGATGAGCTACTCAGTCCGGCACTAGAAGATGAAACATCGGTATGTTATAGAAAGCTACAGCAAGACTGAACATAGATATATTGGAAGGGATGTTACAAGAAGATTGAGCACGGAGAAGTGGAATGGAAGCTACTACAAAACTCAACATTCTCATAATGGATGGGAAGCTACTTGAACACTGAACACGGATATACTGGAATGGGAGGTACTAAAAGACTGAACATTGCTAAAATTGACGGGAAGGTACTAAAAGACTGAACACTGCTATAATAGACAAGAAGCCACTAGAAGACGGAACACTGCTATAATAGACGGGAAGCTAATATAAGACTGAACACTGCTATAATGGACGGGAAGCCACTAGAAGACTGAACACATATAAGTACCGGATGGAGAGCTACTAGAAGACTGAACACTGCTACAATGGACGGGAAGCCACTAGAATACTAAACACTGTTATAACGTACGGGAAGCTACTAGAAGACTGAACACTGCTATAAGCCTCTAGAAGACGGAACACTGCTATAATGGACGGGAAGCTACTAGAAGACTGAACACTGCTATAAGCCTCTAGAAGACGGAACACTGCTATAATGGACGGGAAGCCACTAGAATACTGAACACTGTTATAATGGACGAGAAGCCACTAGAAGACTGAACACTGCTATAATGGACAAGAAGTTACTATAAGACTGAACGCGGCTATAATAGGCGGGAAGCCACTAGAAGACTGAACACTGCTATAATGGACGGGAAGCTACTATAAGACTGAACACTGCTATAATGGACAGAAGCTACTATAAGACTGAACACTGCTGTAATGGACGGGTAGCTAATATTTTTATTGCAAGTTGATTTACGTCGCACCGACACAGGTAGGTCTTATGGCGACGATGGGGCAGGAAAGGGCTAGGAGTGGGAAGGAAGTGGCCGTGGCCTTAATTAAGGTCCAGCCCCAGCATTGGCCTGGTTTGAAAATGGGATATAATGGAAAACCCTCTTCGGGGCTGCCGACAGTGGGGTTCGAACGCACTATCTCCCAAATACTGGATACTGGTCGCACTTCAGCGACTGCAGCTATCGATCTCGGTGGAAGCTAATATATGACTGAACACTGCTATAATGGACGAGAAGTTACTATAAGACTGAACACTGCTATAATGGACGGGAAGCCTCTAGAAGACGGAACACTGCTATAATGGACGGGAAGCCATTAGAAGACTGAACACTGCTATAATGGACGGGAAGTTACTATAAGACTGAACACTGCTATAATGGAAGGGAAGTTACTATAAGACTGAACACTGCTGTAATAGGCGGGAAGCCACTGGAAAGATGAACACTGCTATAATGGACGGGAAGCTACTATAAGACTGAACCATGCTATAATGGACGGAAGCTACTATAAGACTGAACACTGCTATAATGGACGGGAAGCCTCTAGAAGACGGAACACTGCTATAATGGACGGGAAGCCATTAGAAGACTGGACACTGATATAATGGACAGGTAGCTACTAGAAGGCTAAACACTGCTATAATGGACGGGAAGCCACGAGAAGACTGAACACCGCTATAATGGACGGGGAGTTACTAGAAGACTGAACACTGCTATAATGGACGGGAAGCTAATATAAGACTGAACACTGCTATAATGGATGGGAAGCCACTAGAAGACTGAACACTGCTATAACGGACGGGAAGCCACTAGAAGACTGAACACTGCTATAATGGTTGGAAAGCCACTAGAAGACTGAACGCTGCTATAATGGACAGGCCCCACTGTTGGCAGCCCTGAAGGTGGTTTTCCGTGGTTTCCCATTTTCACACTAGGCAAATGCTGGGACTGTACCTTAATCAAGGCCACGGCCACATTCTTCCCACTCCTAGTATTGTCCTATCCCATCGTCGCCGTAAGACCTATCTGTAACGATGCGACGTAAAAAAAATGCAATTGTATAGTGGACACGCAGATATAATAGAATGGAAGCTACGGGAATATTGAAGAAAGATATAGTGGAAGGGAAGCTATTAGATGATTTAACGCTGATGTACTGGAAGAGAAGCAATTAGACCTCGGTGACAACACTCCGCAGATATCTTGATTGAGATTATATCCCTCAGAAAATAGCTTTGGCCGTGATTCTAAAACAATACTCGTATATTCTCTTGATTAACGGAGGCTTTGAATTCTTTTCCGCTTAGCCTGCCTACTCCTTTTTTTCGTCTTATTCTCCTTGACGACTTGAGTATTCATTTCATATTTCCTATCAAGGTCGAACTACTTGACTCCCAATCCAGTAATGGTGAAACCCAATTAGCAGCTGTTAAGAGACTTCGAACAAGACCAGTAACCTTGTTAGCAGAGCGCCTCGCCTCTTCGCACTCTAATTTACAGTCATATTATGTAATTTGCCTCCAGTGTTTATTTGGGATTGGGCTTGAAATCTCTAGTCTGAGTGCCGATAATATACTAACAGGTGGCTCCGAACGGGTGATTGAGTTGGAGGATAACCAAGAAGGAGAAATCTGTATGAAACTAGTGACTTGAACAGGAAATGCAGTAGAATATTTTGGCTTCGAGAAACCTGATCTAGTTGTTGCCGTATAAACTCTGATACCCGGTTTCTGGAATGGGGTGGGTGGGTTAAAGTTTATATTTCATACCCGGGCAGCCTCCTAGACGGTAACGCTGTCTCTCAGGCCAGTGAAATTTGTTTTAATGATGTGATTTACGGAGAAGGTGAGGTGAGGGAACTGTCCCGGCATTCGCCTTAGCGCAAATGGAAAACCACGGAATATTATTCTCAGGACAGCCGTCGGTAGGTACCAGCCTCTCCACCTCCCGAATGTAGAGGGGGCAATGCTAGTAAAACTAGCCGCTGTTAAGCCGAAGCGTACTCTACTCGGAGAGATATCTAGTAAAACTAGCCGCTGTTAAGCCGAAGCCTACTCTACTCGGAGAGATATCTAGTAAAACTAGCCGCTGTTAAGCCGAAGCCTACTCTACTCGGAGAGATATCTAGTAAAACTAGCCGCTGTTAAGCCGAAGCCTACTCTACTCGGAGAGATATCTAGTAAAACTAGTCGCTGTTAAGACGAAGCCTACTCTACTCGAAGAGGTATCTAGTAAAACTAGCCGCTGTTAAGCCGAAGCCTACTCTACTCGGAGAGGTATCTAGTAAAACTAGTCGCTGTTAAGCCGAAGCCTACTCTACTCGGAGAGGTATCTAGTAAAACTAGCCGCTGTTAAGCCGAAGCCTACTCTACTCGGAGAGGTATCTAGTAAAACTAGCCGCTGTTAAGCCGAAGCCTACTCTACTCGGAGAGATATCTAGTAAAACTAGTCGCTGTTAAGACGAAGCCTACTCTACTCGGAGAGGTATCTAGTAAAACTAGCCGCTGTTAAGCCGAAGCCTACTCTACTCGGAGAGGTATCTAGTAAAACTAGTCGCTGTTAAGCCGAAGCCTACTCTACTCGGAGAGGTATCTAGTAAAACTAGCCGCTGTTAAGCCGAAGCCTACTCTACTCGGAGAGGTATCTAGTAAAACTAGCCGCTGTTAAGCCGAAGCCTACTATACTCGGAGAGATATCGATCCTATAACAGCATCGAATGGTTAACTTGTGTTTTTTGTGTTGCACGAACGTAAGATCGATAAACCACCCGCTAACTTAGAGGGCTTTGAACAAGTGATATCTATTCGTTAACTTGTCGAGTGTATGCCAGTACGATACTGTACACTTTTTTTATTTACAAGTTTTTTACGTCACACCGACACAGATAAGTATTACGACGAAATTGGAACAGGAAAGGGATAGGAGTGGGAAGGAAATGGCCATGTCCAGCATTTGCCTGATGTGAAAATGGGAAACCACGGAAAACCATCTTCATAGCTGCCGACAGTGAGGTTCGAACCCACTTTCTCCCGAATACTGGATAATGGCCGCTGTTAAGCTACTGCAGCTGTCGAGCGCGGTATGTAATTTATTACCGGCAGATATATACTGTTTTTGTACATTATCATCATCTGTCGATGA
Organism: Anabrus simplex; assembly: GCF_040414725.1. Lineage (NCBI taxonomy): Eukaryota > Metazoa > Arthropoda > Insecta > Orthoptera > Tettigoniidae > Anabrus > Anabrus simplex. Next base: position 231,405,704 of record NC_090267.1, on the reverse strand, counting down.
AGAAGTTCTGGACATGGCTGACATTCTAGAACGACAATGATTGTTATTATCGTCGACCAAATGTTCTAGTGAAGTATAGTGAAGATGAATTCAAAGACGCCGTCTATATAAATTTACTGTCGTGAGTTTAGGTGAGGTTGTAGGCAGCAATTTGCATCCTGTGGCAATTAGTAGTTTTCCATTGCCCGCTATTAATGAATTAATAATTACGATGTGCTTTTATGCTGTTCGATTTGTAATTGGTGACTGTATTCATGTCCATAAAAGCGCCGATGCCAGTAACTGACGATAACAGATAAGTTCTGTTCTATCGTAGTACTGTAGAACTCCTTACATTGACTTTGTGCATGTACTTTTATCATCGCATTGTATTCAATTAATTAAATTACAAGAAATTAACAGGTTACGGTATTTATCGCTGTACTTCTGCCAAGCAATCTTGATATTTTGGCAATAGCAGAGAATGCATACGGTATACAAGGTGTCCCAGAAAAACACCGACAACGCTTAGTATGTTATGCGGGAAGGCAAACCGATCGGTTTTCGAGCAGGAACCCGTACCCAGAAACGCACGGCTTGGACGCTGTAGCGCATCGAAGTGTGAGATGGGTGTGCGTTCCACATGTCGTCAATAAACCCAACATGACTTACACATCGGGCTCAATACAAACGGGGTTCGAGCTGTGTACCTCCTACGTCATTGCAGATCCTACATCGGAGGTGCTAAGCCTCACCCACCTGACGCAATACGTGGGGTTGTCTTTGAAGAATTTAAATCGCTCCTTGGATCGAACAATAAAGTCCTCCGCTGACGTTACAGGAGTATCATACACCATACTCTTCGTACTACCCCACAGCAAGTAGATGAGAGGTGTCAAATCTGGCGACCGTGCTGGCCATGGAAGCGGTCCATCTCTACCAGTCCATCGATTCGGATATACGGCGTTGAGGTGATTCCGCACATTTACATCAAAGTGTGCTGGATCTCCGTCACATCACCTGCCGAACATTTAGTGGCGCTTCATTCAGTAGGGTAGGAAAAACATCTCTAATAAATGTGAGATAGATCTGTCCCGTCAGTCTGTTTGGCACTATATATGGCCCAATGATATGGTCACCAATTATCCCAGCCCAGATATTAATACCGAACCTGTGCTGGTGATTTCGAATCACCTGTGCACGAGGAGTTTCGTCCGCCCAAACTTGCATGTTGTGCAAGCTTAATACGCCGTCTGTAGTAAAAGCGCATTCATCCCTGAATAGCACCGAGCTCGGGAATTGTGGCTGGAATATGAATTGTTGTAAATACCACTGCGCAAACTGTACTCGTCGTGGGTAGTTCTCCTCCCGTAATGGCGTATGGCTTTTAGTGCCGGGAGGGTGCGAGGACATGTTCGGTTTGCCACGTGCAGGTCTTTTGATTTGACCTCCTTAGGTGACCTGCACGTCGTGATGAGGATGAAATTATGACAAAGAAGACGCATACACCCAGTCCCCGTACTGGCGAAGTTAACCAATTATGGTTAAAATTCCCGACCCTGCCGGGAAGCGAATCCGGGGCCCCTGTGACCAAAGGTCAGCACGCTAACCATTTAGCCATGGAGCCGGACCCTCCCGTAGTAATGCCCGGACTTTCTGCTGATGGTATGGATGGAGCTGCTATTCGTGGAAAACACGCCACTTTTACCTGTGTACAACGCCTGTGCCACTTGCCGAGTGCTGGCGGATGGGTCTTCTTCGAACATAGTCAGCACGTCCTCCTCAAACTGTAGTTTTCGAACTGAGCGTGGACACCCGCATCACGTTTTGGCACCTAACAGAGGACAAACGGTAGAATGGAGTAGCAAACACAAAGTCCTACTATTTTACTATACAATGGATACATTTGAGGCAGAAAGTATCTACGTGGAACTGTCCGGCTTCTCCTAGTCTTCTCTCGATAGTCACGAACGTGGGATGATGTGGGGTTCGTCTGTTTGGTAAACGTTCCGCATACAATGTTGCAGCAGCTCTACCATTGCAATCCGCCTTGTCGTATGCAAGCATCATGTCGGCCATTTCCGCAGCTGCGTACTGGTACATGGCACACTGCTGTTAACAACGTTACTGCACTGGCAGACTACAGTGCACAAGTACCGCAGTAGGATGCGCAGCAAGGACTGTGTGGAGGAATGTAGCGCATGCGCAGGAATGTTATAAGGCCGAGGTTGTCCATCCGCAGTATACAGATGGCTGAAGGGTTGCATACCTTCCGTATTAAGACACCAAATCGGACCAAACTGTCACAACCGTTCTCAGACTTCGGCACACTCCAGCCCCCAAAACGTGCATTTCCGGTCAGGCGCTCCTTCTTGAAAACCGATCAGTCCGCCATCCCGCACAGCATACTAAGCCTTGTCGGTGTTTCTTGTGGACACCCTGTGTTTATAAGGCTCGGTGCATATTGGATCAACTGTGACAGACGCTGCTAATGCGCAAGTCTCATTAGAAATACGCAAATAATCCCTCAAATTATTCTAGACTGCTCAAGCACTGAGATCCACGCCTGCAAGAACACCTAACTACAGCTCAGAAGATATAGGTTCGGGCGCTTCCCGCCGCTGCACTGTAATACAAAATGAAGAAGTGTATTAAGCCGATCACAAACACGCAGCTTCCGAGCTGAAGAATTTAACCAAACTGGTTAAAATCCCCGACCCGGCCAGGAATCGAATCTGGGGTGCTCTGAACCGAAGGCCACTACCCTGGCCATTCAGCCAATGAGCCAACAAAATAACAAACAATGTAAGTGAAAAGTGGATTGCTGTACATTTTCTTTGGATACCTAGTCATAAAGGTATCAAACACAACGAGTATGTTGACCGGCTCGCTAGAGCAGCAACGCATTTGGGCGAACGGCTAGATTCACCAGTGTCTATTCGAGACTACGTGCCACGTATCAAGCAGCGTTCCTGGACGCAAATTGAAGAAGAATGGTATATTACAAAAGGGCAACGAGGAAAACAATACGCTGCAGTCCAACCATACCCTCCTCACTCACCTTGGTTCTCCAAATGGAATGCTTGTCGCCGATACATCACTTCTCTTATTCGCATGAGGTTCAACCACGGCAGTTTTGCAAATCATCTCTATCGGATAGGAGTCCTAAACTCGCCCTACTGTTCCTGTGACCGCCAAGCAATCGCTGACCTCAACCACATCTTCTTCTCGTGCCATCTTTATAATGTACAGCAGGAAAAATTTATAACAACTTTACTTTCATTGAACTTCCAACTACCACTCAACATCCAGTGCATTTTATCATCCCAACAACCAGAAGCGTATAATGCAATCGCCATATTCTTAAAAGACACCGATTTAAGATTATAAAGTTTCATGTGATACTACTTCAGAAAAACTACGTAAACATACTACAGTTGCAGTGTCCCAATTTGTTATTTTTTTTCTCTTCGTATGTGTGTGCGTGCATTCTGTACGGGCTCGGAACGTAATACCATTATAATACTATGGAAGATTCATAGGTGTATTTGTATTCTAAGTGTATATTTAATGTATATGCTTTGTTATCTAATGTATATCTAGCTGGCTGTTTGGTCTGGCACCTAAAGCCAATAAATTAATTTAAAAAGAAACATTTTTATTATGTTACTGTTATTTGTTTAAAGTCCCACTAACTAGTTTGATGGTTTTCGAAAACACCAAGATGCCAAAAATGTTATCCCGCAAGACGTTTTTTATGTGCTGGTAAATCTACTCACCTAAGGTTGGCGTATTTGAGCATCTTCAAACCCACCAACTACAGTATTATCTAAATCATTCTCTTCACATGAACTTTCTATTTCGGAGAGTGGGTTGGCAATCACTGGGCCCCTAGCTGAGTCCTGTATTGCTTTCACTTACTTGCGCCGGGCTACTCTCTTTCACTTTTCCTATACGACCTACCTTGGGCAGACTTTATTCTCTTCGGAATTAGGTTCACCAGGCCTTTCATTTTCTTGCTTTTCGTGCCCCTTCTATTTCTTTTGCCATCACCTTCATTTTTCGAAGTGTCGGACCCCTTCCAAATTAATTTCTGATTAGTGTTAACCGAGGATGGTTGCCCACTTAGGGTAATCGCCCACCGCAGGGAACCACGCCGCGCCGCGCGGAACAAGCTTGTGGAACATTTCACGGGCCATTTTCCGAGACTTCGCCCATACAGCACACCTCACCGCGCCGCCTCTCTCCAGTTGGGGAAATGCAGCTCACACAGAAATATGAGTTCCAGTTCCGAGGAGGACTTATTATTTGCGGTTGCGATATTTGCAAATGAGGAAGAAGAAAAACGCGAAAGAAAAGTTTGGGTCCTCAACATTTATGAGAAAAGGGAAACGTACGGAGAGTTTCACCATTTATTTCCTAATCTACTCAAGGACCGAAGTAAATTTTCCCACTGCTTTCGTATGTCCCAAGAAAACTTCTATGAACTATTGAACCTAGTTAAGCCGTGTGTACCGAGTTCGATAGCTGCAGTCGCTTAAGTGCGGCCAGTATCTAGTGTTCGGGAGATAGTAGGTTGGAACCCCACTGTCGGCAGCCCTGAAAATGGTTTTCCGTGGTTTCCCATTTTCACACCAGGCAAATGCTGGGGCTGTACCTTAATTAAGGCCACGGCCGCTTCCTTTCCTGTCTCATCGTCGCCATAAGACCTATCTGTGTCGGTGCGACGTGAAGCAACTAGCAAATAAAAAAGCCGTGTGTAGAGCGAGAAAATAATATCACCTTTCGCCGAGAAAGGCGTACAGTGCACAATACCACTAACCGCGTGAAGGTACGAGCGTGCTGGCACTAGTCGAGGACTCACGAAGACTGCCGAAACGCCACGAAACCACATTCTTTCCGTTATTCCTTCCTTCTATCCTCGCCCACACAAGCGCGCCGAAAGGAAATAGTTCCGTTCCAGAAACCTCTGGGCTTCTGGTGCGGAAATTCCACAAGCTTGTTCCGCGCGGCGCGACGCGGCTCCCTGCAGTGGGCGTTAAGCCATTTCATTTAACAAGAAGCAGACCACGGAAATTTCTTCTCGGCTGCGCTGCACTGCGCGGCGCGGTGTAGTGGGCGATTGCCTTTATACTCTTAATGTAGTGACCACCACTAAGAAATAGTCTCACAAAGTTTAAAATTTCTCATTTGTAGCCTATAGCTAAATTTCACTAGAAATTAGATTATATTAAAGACTAAACTCGTCCGGCCCCGCGGTGTAGGGGCAACACGTACGCCTGTCACCCGGCGGCCCCGGATTCGATTCCCGGCCGGGTCAGGGTTTTTAAATTGTAAATGCCTGGGGACAGGGTGTTTGTGTCGTCCTTAACGTTCCTTTCCTAACATTCAACACTTTACACTTCCGGCATTTACTAAATACACGCAGGTTCCTCACATATGGTGCAAGTAGGAGCAAAAGATCTTTCTAGGTCGACGTCCCATACAAATAGCATTTAAAAAACCGGGCGTGTTGGCCGTGCGGTTAGGGTCGAGCAGCTGTGAGCTTGCATCCTGGAGATAGTGGGTTCGAACCCCACTGTCGACAGTCCTGAAGATGGTTTTCCGTGGTTTCGCATTTTCACACCAGGCAAATGCTGGAGCTGTACCTTAATTAAGGCCACGGCAGCTTCCTTCCCACTACTAGGCCTTTCCTGCCCCATCGTCGCCATAAGACCTATCTGTGTCGGTGCGACGTAAAGCAAATAGAAAAAAAAAATGACTAAACTCATGGCCCCAATTACCAATCCCCCAAAAGCAATATTAGGAATTTCAACCACTGAACAGCTGCCTATTGACTCAGAATTATCGGTTTTGCATTATCACTTTCGTATTATCGCACCTACCTTTATCAGAAACGTTCATAGCTTCTTTCCCTAATATCGTACTTATCGAGCGAGTTGGCTGTGCGGTTTGGGTCACGTAACTGTGAGCTTGCATTCGGAAGATGGTGGGTTTGAATCCCACTCTTGGCAGCCCTGAATATGTTTTTCCGTGGTTTCCCGTTTTTACATCAGGCAAATGTTGGGTCTGTACCTTCCTGATCTTTGCCTTGTTCTATTCCTTCATCACCGTAAGATCTCTATGTCTCAGAGGGACGTAAAACAGATAGCACTTGAGTTTCAGTCATCTTCAGTAACATTTACGTACCTGTGTCATACTGGTGGAACAGAATGTTTCACTACAGTGTGGAGCTCTCGTTATATTACTGCGGTGTTCTGTCTTTCCGCCCGATGGCGTTAGTCTACTGGTGAAGGAATGGTAACAATTCGTCTTCTGCTATTGTACAAAAGTTTAACTCGTCAACGACAAATACTTGTACAACAGCTACTTTGTATTAAGTCTGTGGTCCAATAAACATGTATGTATAAATAAACCGTCTAAAATATCTACTCCCTCTTCGTCTGGGCGTTAATGGGTCAAAAGGGACTGTTCATGACGTTGGTTTGCCTCTTAAATAAATAAACTCCCACCACTTCCTTCAGCTGTTTCAAATCTCTGCCAGCGATTGGACACTGATCAATGCCAGCCGGAAGAAAGCTAGTTCACTAGAAGCAAATGTCTTGGAATACCTACGTTTTCTGCATCCTTGCATCCTGTCTCTTTCACACGATCTTGTTCTTTAGATAGTCGTTCTTATACGTCAGACCAGTGCACTCGAACTTATTTGTATGACAGGCCAAATAGAAAAATCAGCTACAGGGCACGAGCCACAAGAACTGTTATACTTTTAAATTATTATTATTATTATTATTATTATTATTATTATTATTATTATTATTATTATTATTATTATATCGCTTTATTCCACGCCTGTAAGATAGCTGGTGCGAACTGTTTCACACACACACACACACACACACACGCGCGCGCGCATGTATGTGTGTATGTATTTATGTATGTACGTATGCATGTAGGTAGATTTTCCCCTGTTTTACGGTCGGATGCCCGTCCTTACGCCAACCCTATGTGAAGGGATGTAAATACTACTGCGTGTTTCTATTGTGGTTGGAAGTGTGGTGTGTTGTCTGAATATGAAGAAGGTGAGTTTTGGGATAAATACAAACACTCAGTTCCCAAACCAGAATAATTAATCAAACGTGGTTAAAATCCCCGATCCAGCCGGGAATCAACCCGGGACCCTCCGAACCGAAGACCTCAAAGCTGACCATACAAACAAAGAGTCGGACTTTATTATTTATTTATTTATGCGCGCGCGCATGTATATGTATGTGTGTGTGTATGTATGTATGTATGTAGGTAGATTTGCCTCTGTTTTACGGTTGGATACTCTTCCTTACGCTAACCTTATGTGAAGGGGTGTAAATACTACTGCGTGTTTCTATTTTGGTTGGTGGTGTGTTGTCTGAATATGAAGAAGCCGAGTTTTGGGACAAATAAAAGCACTCAGTTTCCGAGCCAGAAGAATTAATCATACACGGTTAAAATCCCCTACCCAGCCGGGATTCAAACCCTCTGAACCGAAGACCCCAAAGCTGACCCTTCAAACAAAGTGTAGGTCTTTATTTATTTATTTATTTATTTATTTATTTATTTATTTATTTAATTAATTAATTAATTTATTTATTTATTTAATGTATTTATTTGTCCAGCTTATTGGCTGAATGGTTCAGCGTAACCGCCGTTGACTCAGAGAGAGGGCCCCGTTCTCCTGTGGGTGGGGGCGGTAGAATAAGACCCGCGCTATCCCCTGCCTGTCGTAAGAGGAGACTAAAAGGGGCCCCAAGGGCTCTGAACTTGAAAGCGTGGGTTGGCGACCACGAGGCCCTTAGCTAGGTCCTGACATTGCTTGACATTGGATGTGCCAGGCTGTTCACTTCCATCTATCCTCTGCAACCGCCCTCGGTCAACTCTTGTTCATTTCCGACCCCGACGGTATTAGAGCACTCGAGGCACCCATTGACATCGTCGAGCTGCGTTCTGTGTTCGATGTAATGATGAGGCCATCTTCTCCAAACGCAGCAGACATGCCAGGAGGTTTGTAATAGAATTTTTGCATTTACAGTGTAACACTCCGCAACGAGACTTACTTCACGCAGAGAGGAATTAGGCTACATTTTATTGCGCTTTACCTTGGCTAGACTTTCCTAGACTTCATCGAGAGGCAGCCAAAGCGTTGTCCATATTTGGGTCCTCTTATGTATGTGAACGGTTTTTACAGTGATCAGCCCAGCTGCATTCTCTGCGGACACCCGGATAAGAATGCCAAGCAACACAGCTGAGGATGTCGTCACGATGCTTACACGACATTTTAATACTTGTAACCCATCTGAGTGAGCAGTAGTTGTCATGGAAGGACAATGTCTAAATCGGTGGTTAGTGCCACAGAATTGTTGTTTGTACGTCTGACGTGCAAGGCGAATATATAAACATCTACTGTACGCTACATCCAGTCATTGAGAAATAAGTTGGATCCTTTTAACAAGTGACCTGTTTGGGATGGATTAGACAGATTTCCAATGAAATTTGATTGAATAATCAATTAAATATCGTAAATTTAATGGTTTGATACGTTTTATTTACAAAATAATGGATAGACAAGTTGAATCTGAGTTGGCAGAAGATCAGTTTGGCTTCAGGATAAAGATGGGAACATGTGAAGCAATTCTGAAAGTTAGAGATAAACCATCGTAAATGCAAAAACTACGATGATAAGGTTTGTGAATTGTTTTGGTTGTGTCTTATTATGGGTATGTATCTATATATCGCAGGAATGAAGGTAAGCTATATGATACTATCGCATGTCCAAGGAGAACCAAGCGATAAACAATGGTAAGTGGTCATACAACACTTCAGAACCTTATGCCGTCCGCCGCACTCCTTATCGCATTGGCTCTTGCGATAGTTTACCATGGTCAGAACTGTCTATTCGACATATCTTAAATGTAGCCTCAGCAGCTTCTTTCTGCTCTTCTGTAAAGTTCGTGAAATGTAACGTACGATAGTTTGCCTCTGACGTCCAGAATTCTTACTTTACGTCTTATCTTAGAAGATCGATTGAAAGAGGACAAGCCCACGTACATGGCATTCGAAAATCTAGAAAAGGCATTCGATAGTGTCGATTGGAGCAAGCTGTTTGAGATCCTGAATGTGATCGGGATCAGAAACCGAGAAAGAGGGATTTTCTACAAACTGTACAAAAATCAGTCTGCAGCTATACGAATCAATGGCTATGAAAAAAGAAGCAGCAATCCCCAGAACGGAGAAAGATAAGGATGCAATTTTTCACTCTCTACTTTTCATAGTTTATATAGAGCAGGCGATAAAGGAAATCTAAGAAAAATTTGGAAAGGGAATCACAATCCAAGGAGAGGAAATCAAAACTCTGAGATTTACCGATGATATTGTTATTGTATCTGAGTGCGCAGAAGATCTGGAGAAACTGCTGAATGGTATGGACGAAGTCTTGGTGAAAGAGTACAGGATGAAAATAAATAAGTCCAAAATAAAAGCAATGGATTGCAGTCGAACGAAGTCAGGCGATGCAAGATGTATTAGATTAGGAAATGAAGTCTTAAAGGAAGTAGATGAATATTTTTACTTGGGTAATACAATAACTAACGATGGCAGAAGTAAGGAGGACATAAACTGCAGACTAGCACAAGCAAGGAAGGCCTTTCTTAAGAAAAGACATTTGCTCATTTCGAACATTGATGTAGGAATTAGAAAGATATTCTAGAAAACTTTCGTCTGGAGCGTGGAACATGGACGATAACTAGCTCAGAAAGAAAGAGAGTAGAAGCTTTTGAAATGTGGTGTTACAGAAGAATGCTGAAGGTGAAATGGGTAGATCGAATCACGAATGAAGAGTTACTGAATCGAATTGGCGAGAGGAGATTGATTTGGCTAAATTTGATGAAAATAAGAGATAGAATGATAGGGCACATCTTCAGACACCCTCAGAACTTGTTCAGTTGGTTTTTGAGGGAAGTGTGGGCGGTAAGAACAACAGCGATAGGTCAAAGTACAACAAACAGATAAGAGCAGATGTAGGATTTGGTAGTTACGTAGGAAAAATGTTAACAAAGGATAGGGTGCCATGTAGAGCTGCATCACACCAATTTATGGATTGGTGATCCAAACAAGGACAAATTTAAGTCTAATAATCACTTTGCCGTAAAGTCAACGGTAGTATTATAATTAATTGCTGAAAAGTAGCTGATTAGCTCAGAGCAGCTGTTGAGTGTCTGGCCCACACTGTACCAATATGCTGAAGCTCTATTTTTAAGTTACTTAAAACACTTTATATCGAATGAGATTTTGAATAACGCCAACAGATTTCCATGTTCTACAAACCTATAATATTTTACTAACACGCATAGTAGGCGTAAATGAATATATCAAAATTATAGGGTTTTTATACTTCTGCATAATTTATTACGGAAACTAAAATGTCATATAGTACGAAATCTTGGTCATCTACAGTATAATAATAATAATAATAATAATAATAATAATAATAATAATAATAATAATAATAATAATAATAATAATCGTATGGCCTCAGCTACCGTGTGCAGACATTTCAATTTGACGCCATCTGGCTGTCTGCTCGTCAATTTCGACGTTCCGTTTTACTCTAGGCCCACTAGATGGCAGACCGAGTAAACCGAAACTCTCTTGGGCGTCTGTGGCTGAGAATTTTAATGAATTTTGTCGGGTAAACACCAAATGTATCACCAGAGATCTTTTACATGCCGACATCGTACGACATGGAGTGTCTAATGGACTTTTTTTCCGCCCTTCAAAAATCCTACTACCTCTGCCGGGTTTGACCCGCTATCTTGGGATCTGGAGGCCGACACTCTACCAACTGATCCACAGGATGTATCAAAATAATTGTAACAAACGTCAGTGGGTGATTTCGGGGATCAAAACAAGAACTGTATATACTGTATATCCTCAAAGCGTTGGTACTGAGGTACAGACGTTGCACATGGCCACTACCATACTGGCGTTTTTGTCGTCCGTCGTCCGTTTGGTCACCAACGAGGCGACAATGAAATGGTGTATGGCTTTTGGTGCCGGGAGTGTTCGAGGACAAATTCGGCTCGCCAGTTGCAGGTCTTTTGATTTGACGTCCGTAGGTGACCTGCGTGTCGTGATGAGGATGAAATGATGATGAAGACGACACATACACCCAGCCCCCGTGCCAGCGAAATTAACCAATGATGGTTAAAATTCTCGACCCTGCCGGGAATCGAACCCAGGACCTCTGTGACCAAAGGCCAGCACGCTAACCATTTAGCCACAGAGCCGGACAGCGAGGCCACATTTGTAAGAGATTGCATCATAAACGTGCCTAACACACACACGTGGTCAGTTTACAATCCCCATGTTACGGTTGTCGCTAATCTTCAACAGTGCTGCGGACTTAATGTGTGGTGTGGTATTGTCTTAGCCTATACACGCTATCCCGACGACTAAATGAACCGGCGTGTCCGAACTTCTTGAGGGACACGTTGCCTGTGCCTCGAGCAGTTCGCTGTGCCATGCAGTTCATGCATGATGGGGCTCCAGCGCACTTCAGTTTCCATGTACACTATTTTCTTGACACCACCTTCCAACAACGATGGATCAGATGTCGACGTCCATTGCATTAGTCTGCCTGGTCTCCTGAACTTAATCCATTGGACTTTTTATATGGAGACCTACGAAATTTGTGGTGTACACTACTCAAGTTAAAAATATCAACGACCTGGAATAGCATATCAATAGTGCCTGTGCAGCTGTTGGGCAGGGTCCAGGTATCTTAGAGCGGCTTCGCCGCTGCATGTTGTGGCTGATAATGGCGGATACTTTCAGCATCTCTTGTGATATGCCTATGTAAGTCTGTCGCATGTAACACGGTATCAAAACGTATTATAGGACATATGTCATAGGGACATTTTATTCTTGTTTTTTTAATCCCGGGAATAACCCTTCCTTTCCAACGTTTGTTACGAATGTTTATATACACCCCGTATACAGAATGTAACAAGGCACGATCAAACTTTCAGGACCCATTCCTCACACATAGAAGAAGAAAATATGTTATATGGACATGGGTCTGAAAACACTTTCCTCAAAACCCATTTTCTTTAACTCTATATGGCAGATTAATCATAAGAAACGCAGAGGAACAAAACGTACCAGCATTTCGTATGAAACTGTTTCTTGGATGAAATGTTCAAAATTCCCTCTGTTAGCACTGATACATGCAGCAGGGATTCGTCAGCGCATCCAAGATTCGATGCGGCGGCGGGTTGGGTTGATGCGTGTTTTAGGCCATATTCACAACGATGTGAAAAATATACGTATTCCTTGCTGTATTTAATTCACAAATCATAAAAAAATCGATCCACTAAACTCGCTGTTGGTTTTAATTGAAATGTTCTCCCTTCTATGCGCCCCCTAACCTTGTGCGCCTCTGGGCATCTGTCCAGTTAAAAATCTACACTGTTTACCTCGTTAGGAGGTTGTGCGCAGGACTCAAGTTTAATAATCGGATCGAAAATGAAGCGCTTCTAGTCACCATATTTAAACACAATTGTCACTTCATCTCATTCCACCGCCAGTTACAAGACCGTCACCTTCTTCGTGCATTGTGCACCCCTGTTCCCCGTAACGTGCCAACCATACACTATGGGATGTTGTAGTGTCTCGAGTTCCTTAAGCAGGTATTACACTACCAATAATTTTTTCGAAGATCTTTTGTAAAATATATTTTATATAATATTCACTGTGAATCAGAATGAAGGTGACAACGCTTAGTATGTTGTGCGGGACGGTAGAATAATCATATTTCAAGGGGGAATGCACTGATATGACGATAGGCGTACGTACCGTATTTTGACAAGAAACCTCCACCAGAGTCTCACAAGGTGCATCACAAGGTTCAAATATCGACCTCCAACACTACATTACACAGCCCTTACTCAAAACAAGAACATCACAGATGCAATGAAAAACCAAACCAAACCAAACCCCACGGCACTTAACGCCCTTGAAGGGCCTTGGCCTGCCCAGCGACCGCTGCTCAGCCCGAAGGCCTGCAAATTACGAGGGGTCGTGTGGTCAGCACGACGCACCCTCTCGGCCGTTTCCATGGTTAAATGGTTAGCGTGCTGGCCTTTGGTCATAGGGGTCCCAGGTTCGATTCCCGGCAGGGTCAGGGATTTTAACCATAATTAGTTAATTTCGCTGGCACAGGGGCTGGGTGAATGTGACGTCTTCATCATCATTTCATTCTCATCACGACGCGCAGGTCGCCTACGGGGGTCAAATCAAAAGACCTGCATTTGGCGAGCCGAACTTTTCCTCGGACACTCCCGGCACTAAAAGCCATACTGAACCCATAATTCTACGGAGAGAAAAAATACTTTTTTTCTCAATATTTATTTGTATCAAGAAACTACTTTTATGTTTGAGGGCAGCCATGTTGCGCTCCTAAGAGCCCCGATGTCGTGTGGGAAGGATCTCATTCACGGCAAGCTCGTGAAATACCGGGACACCTCGGCGGAACTCGAGTGCCCGACAATTCTTTAAATTCATGGAATTCTATACAACGAGGGATTTTGGCAACACAGTAAATAAAGAAATAAATAAGTTAAATTATTCGTACACCCTACGTGAAGACAGAGCCCCCAGGGAAAAACATAAATGCAGTTAAGCCTAAGTACATGTTAGCGTCAGATCAGTGAACCAGCTACACGTGCCAAGGTCAGGGGATGAAGAAAACGCGCGAAACGCACGGGCAGAAATAATTTATTTCCCCTGTTGTGAGTGTGGTAAAATTATAAGATTAACATCTAAAATAAGTGCAAGCCTGTCCGGAAGTCTGGGACAAGTCTCATCAAAATCGGTCTATTGGACGCAAAATTGGCAGATTACACAATCAAGCTTAATAGTGAGGATAGCGTCCCTTCTGAGATTATAAAAGAAACCCCCCACCGTATATTTTTCAGTGTCGACCTGGAACTTGAAGCCGCGGGAGCTAGTGCCCGTCGTCATTGGAAATTCGCGCCAGATTGATCGACAAATAATTAAATACATGTCCGTGGCTAAGGTCCACATACTCGGTTAAGAAGAGAAGGTGATTGGAAAAGTTCTGAAAGTGTACCGACGAACTAGGAAAGTGTAGGCGTTGGTTAAATTATACGCAGCAGATTTTATTTATATCATCTCATGTACGTTTGAAAGTGAAGAGGGTTGGGGAAGCTATTCAGAGTAGTTCTGCTCCCTTTACCTGTTGAACACCTGTTTTATTGGAGTAACAGAGAGAGACAACGTCGGGACCGGGCCAGACAGTCGCAGAGGACTGCAGAACGAGGGAAGTTCGTGGTGCCAATTACAGAGAAAAGTGCGTAATTTATGTGGTAATTTTAATATCGTGTGTGAGAAGGGTAGTGTTTGTAAGAGTGACATGTTGGAAATGATAATGTTCTTTGTGAAAATGTACGGCTAAGGAGCGAGGTCAGCTGGTGATGATGTAACCAGAATGCTGCGAATGTCACCATTGTGCAGGTCTGTCTATTTTTATATTATGTTGTAGTTAGTTTTATTTGTTCTGTTCCAACAAATTTTTCAAGATGATTGTCGGGTTGATATTCGTAATTATCAGGCGAAAGGTGTTGTAATTTTCGGTCAGCGTGTGAAACTTTCAGTGTGTAAATTTCATGTCAAGAAACGGTAAAATGCGACGCTTAAAATTTGGTGTTAATGTTCGATGAGATATTGTCCAAAGCGTGGAATTTTGGGAAGTTATAAGTTATAAATTAGTCGTGGCGAATATATAAATTTCAAATATCAGTTGAATTCGGAAATGTTTGTCAATAATAATAATAATAATAATAATAATAATAATAATAATAATAATAATAATAATAATAATAATAATAATAATAATAATAATAATAATAATAATAATAATAATGTCTACCGCGGGATAAAGAAATTTTTCTATGTTAAAAGTGCATTTAACCATTATATTTTTACAAGGATCGCAGGCATATTTAGGTAATTTCAGTGAAATTTGATAGAGTTACAGTTATTCATGGGAAGTAAAATTTTGAGACATCGTGTATATCAATGATACGAAAAGTCGCGGTGTGCTCTTGGATTCTCGAGGTTTGAAAGTAGTAATAACAGTAAAGTAAGAGATGTGTTTTACAGTGGTTGTTGTTTTCACCAGGGGATTGAATTATGAAAAAAGGGTCTTGGAAATATAAGAAAAAGGGATTGAGAGCGACGAATTTATATGTATGTGGAGATGAGAGAGATGGATGAAATGAAGCCTGGATTTTAAGTGATACCGCTGGAATAAAGCGAGGAGAGAGTTTGAGACAGGCTATATTTTTGCAGAGGAAGTATTTAGGAAACAGGCTGTATTGAGGCAGGCTGTATTGTTTTCCGCTACCAATCCGAAATTTGAGACGACTACTGAGTGAAGCACCGTAGATTTCTCGTAAAATCCCAAGTGAAACGACTCTAGTAAAGGGTTAAAATCTGTTACTTAAAGCCCGTATGAATAGTAAGATAATGCGACCTCAAGGATAAAAGAGCATTTCGGACCCATGGTTGGGGTGTATTGAATTTGTTCACTGGATATGTCATTGATATAAATAGTTGGAATTGACGATAGGCTATTTGAGAATTTCGAATGCGGTAGTGATGATTATTATTTTGAAGGCATCCACTATGGTAAACGTGCGTTGGGAATTGTCATTGCTTCCCTAAACTTCAGTGCGCAGGCTGAGATTGTGTTTGAGGTGGAGATTTGTTCGTCACGCATATTTATTTTTGAGTTCACGTATTGTAACGAGGTAGAGACTTACTGTATTTTTGACTTGCATTCGTTTGATAGTAAGAGAAGTGGTTCCGTCGTGCGTTATTTGTCTGACCAGGCTTAGTATTGAATGTCGGAGTTGTTTGAAATTGCTAGTTCGCCTGATATGTTAAGGGAGGCGTAGTACGACCCACTTTGACGCCCGACGATAGATTTAGGACGTCACATGTTATCCTTGGAGCCACTGATGATGAGACGTCCTAGTTCACGCCCGACGATAGAATTTGGAAGGTATCATGTACGTAGTGATTAGTGTTAGGATGTACAGATTTCAAGTGAGCCCGACGATAGGTCTGGGATGGCAGCTGTACACACTCAAGTCTCAGATTAGATGTTTCTTTTGTTTTTTTTGTTGAAGTGGCCTGGACGAAGGTAGCATCTACAGTAAATATGATTTATGAAGAGGGTCAATGCGTAGCTCTCCTTGAGATAACGGGACCGCTAGTGAGTGAGGGTTGCCCAAATGTTGGACATCGACCTGATCTAGATTAACTATCTTTACTGTAATTCTCCGTGCGTGTTGAGCTTTAATGACTTCGATATGTTAATTTATTTTACGGACTTAATTGTTTTATCGTTTTGACGTCCGTTTCGTTTGATAGTGTGCATATTGACACTCAGTGTATTAGTGTGAGACTTGAGTTGCGAATGCGGTTTCGATTCGCCAGCCAGTAACAATATTTTATTTTCAATCTTGTCGTACTTTCGTTTTATTCATAGTTGAAAGTAATTAAGTAATCACTTTATAAGTAGTGTGTTGGGACAGACAGTAAATAGATAGATCTGTACTGGTAGCATTGTTTTTCAAGGGAAAGAATTCCTTAAAGTTGTAGTAATTTTTAACGTGGACTGGTAATTTTATTTAGCGTAACAAAACCATTTCTAACCTGAAAATCGGTTCGATAATAATATTTTTCAAGTGACTTTCCACTTTTTAATTAACTTCAGTGGTGTTTGGCATTTCTTCTAAATGCATGATGAATAAGTGTTTCCTGCATTTCGCAGTTTTGTTCCTTTAGAACGACATAACGTAGGATCCTCACGGATCATGTTGCTGTTGGTTCCTTCCAAACAGCTGTTTGGGTGATGCACATTTAGCATAGGGATTACCTTTTCACTTAAGGGTGTCATGAATGACAAATACATGGTGGAATTTTATTTCAATTGTGAATGATGCTGTTAACTCGTAGTGAACACCATGCTTTCCCATAATATTTCGCAACCTATCCAAAGCAACTGATAGTCAGTTTGGTTCGATTAAGGGTCCATTCGGTGGGTGTTCCGTATCCGTAAACGGTATTCGACTGGTGGATAACCTTAATTGAGAGAAAATCAGGCGTTCTACTTGTTGAAAGTCAGATTTTCCACGGATCGTGTGGATTAACTCTCAGTTCTCGTTTGGAATAATAGGTGCCCGGTTTTCAGGTCTTCCCTTTTTCAGTTTTTCAGTTTCGCTGTCCACTAATATATTAACTTCTCCGAAGCAACTCTTCGATATTGTAAGAAACAAATCAACGTTATGTAATGTGACTGTGTTTGAAACATTCAAAAATCAATAATTTATAATTTTTCTTATTTCAAGAATGCATATTAGATTAATAATGTTATCGTGCTATTTTCAATTTAATAAAAGTTAGTAAGCACATTTTGCTCCTCATTTCAAGTAGTTAGGCTCTCTTCTGAACCCCATCGTTTGGTTAAGATTGTGACCGAATTTATTCCCGCAACGACCCATGATTTAAGAGTTCTAGATTGTTCTACTGTAGCAGCCGTGGCCGACCAACGATGGAATGGTAAGTTCAAGGGTTCAATACACCATTTAATTTCTGGGCTTTCGAGACCAGGGCCACCATCTTACCGTCAGATAGCTCCTCAGTTCTAATCACGTAGGCTGAGTAGGACCTCGAAACGCCCTCAGGTGGAGATAAAAATCCCCGACCTGGCCGGTAATCGAGCCCGGGGCCTCCGGGTGAGAGTCAGGCACGCTACCCCTACACCAGCGGGGCCTACGCAGGTGCAATGACTGTGATAACTATGATAATATGATATGATATGATAATGCTGAACTATGATAAAATATTTTTTCTAGTATGACACTGCAATGACTGCATGCTATAATATTACATAAAAGTTACCTTTAATAAACTACAAGACCTTCGTCGCATTCATTCTGACTTACTTTGTATAGGACAGTAAATTAGAGGAATATTTTGTAAAAAGTTGTTTGTATCCGTAATTTCTTTGATCATCTCTTATAAAGTATTTGACTAGTTTGAATGGCGGTTCGTACGTCCAGCTGGAATGCTGCTACAACGAAATTCCTTATTTCAGGCTAATAATGTAAGACTATTTAAGAAAGAGAAAGAGGAACATAGTCTTAACTTAATAGTCTTAATACATATTACATTTATCTCTAGATTAATACTAGAGGGATTGGATTGAGGAATTCTGGCATTGTATTGTAGACTATAGAAACACTCCCTCCATTTGACAGAAGCCGTGATGTAAATATAAGGCGATCTCCACCATTTATACAATTTCTCGGAGAGGATTTTGTTCAGCGTTAAATGGTGACACTTTTGATGGAAAGAAATTATACAATGAAATGAAATGTCGTATGGCTTTCAGTGCCGGGATATCCGAGGAAGGGTTCGGCTCGCCAGGTGCAGGTCTCTCAATTTGACTCCCGTAGGCGACCTGCGCGTCGTGATGAGGATGAAATGATGATGAAGACAACACATACACCCAGCCCCCGTGCCATTAGAATTAACCAATTAAGGTTAAAATCTCCGACCCGGCCGGGAATCGAACCCGGGACCTTCTGAACCGAAGGCCAGCACGCTGACCGTTCAGCTAACGAGTCGGACAATTTATACAACGAATGACGATTACGCTAAGTAACATTCCACGTCCTCGTACTGCATTTCTTTTAATTCAAGTTTCGATGGATGCCTTGCTTGTACTGTGTTGCAATCCATGGTTTAACCCATAGGCGTTTCCTTTCTGTTCTTGTTTTGATAGTAACCACTGAACTGATATTAGCAGAGAACTGTCCGTCATCCATTTCCGCTGAACTATGATAACATCTTTTGTGTAGTTGTGCAATAACTGCATGTTATAATATTCTATAAAAGTTAATTTCATAAAATAATTTGACAGTGCAATATCAGCCTTAGCCATTCTCTGTAATGTCAGGATCCTAAGACGTGTGTAATGTTTCGAACTCATTCCATAAAAAGTTATCATATCATTAGTGAAGTCCGCCTCTGTGGTGTAGTGGTTAGCGTGATTAGCTGCCACCCCCGGAGGCCCGGGTTCGATTCCCGGCTCTGCCACGAAATTTGAAAAGTGGTACGAGGGCTGGAACGGGGTCCACTCAGCCTCGGGAGGTCAACTGAGTAGAGATGGGTTCGATTCCCACCTCAGCCATCCTGGAAGTGGTTTTCCGTGGTTTCCCACTTCTCCTCCAGGCGAATGCCGGGATGGTACCTAACTTAAGGCCACGGCCGCTTCCTTCCCTCTTCCTTGTCTATCCCTTCCAATCGTCCCATCCCTCCACAAGGCCCCTGTTCAGCATAGCAGGTGAGGCCGCCTGGGCGAGGTACTGGTCATACTCCCCAGTTGTATCCCCGACCAAGAGTCTGAAGCTCCAGGACACTGCCTTTGAGGCGCTAGAGGTGGGATCCCTCGCTAAGTCCGAGGGAAAAACCGAACCTGGAGGGTAAACAGATGATGATGATGATGATCATTAGTGAAAATATCACTACAATAATTATCCAATTTTATAACGGAATTTGAAGTTTACATTTCACTGTAGAGTATCGTCATACAAAATCTATATATATAAAATAACTTGTCCTGACTGACTGACTGACTGATTCATCATCGCCGAGCCAAAACTACTGGACATAATGAGATGACATTTTGGGGATATATTCATATTAAGACGTAGGTGCTCGCTAAGAGAGGGTTTTTGGATATTCCTTCGCTAAGGGGGTGAAAACGGGGTTGAAATTTTAAAATGAGTTGCTCTATATCTCAAAACTTTAAAAGTTTACAGATGTAAAAATTGGTATTTAGAATCTTCTTTAAAAATAAGGAAACACGTATTTTTTTGTTTTCAGAAAATCCCAATAGGAGGGGTGAAAAAGGGTGAAAATGGGGAAAAATGAGTTGAATGCCTTTAATCAGGATACCGGTACCTATATCTCAGAAACTGAAGATATTACAGACCTGAAAATTGGTACTTTTGATCTCTTTTAAAAATAAAGAAACACGTAATTTTTTGTTTTTGGAAAATCCAATTAATGGGAGGATGAAAAGGGGGTGAATTTTTAAAATGAGTGAATCTATATCTCCAAACTTTTAAAGTATGCAGATGTAAAAATTGGTATTTAGAATCTTCATTAAAAATAAAGGAACACGTATTTTTTTGTTTTCGGAAAATCGCAATAGGAGGAGTGAAAAGGGGCTAAAAAGAGGTTGAATGCCTTTAATGAGGCTACTTATACACTGACTGACAGAGCAAATGCAACACCAAGAAGGAGTGGTTCGAAAGGGATGAAAGTTGGGGAAAAAACAGAGACGGCACGGACGAATAATTGATGTTTATTTCAAACCGATATGCAGGTTACACAATGCGCACGGCATCGACTCAGTAGGATGTAGGACCACGGCGAGCGGCGATGCACACAGAAACACGTCGAGGTACAGAGTCAATAAGAGTACGGATGGTGTCCTGAGGGATGGTTCTCCATTCTCTGTTAACCATTTGCCACAGTTGGTCGTCCGTACGAGGCTGGGGCAGAGTTTGCAAACGGCGTCCAATGAGATCCCACACGTGTTCGATTGGTGAGAGATCCGGAGAGTACGCTGGCCACGGAAGCATCTGTACACCTCGTAGAGCCTGTTGGGAGATGCGAGCAGTGTGTGGGCGGGCATTATCCTGCTGAAACAGAGCATTGGGCAGCCCCTGAAGATACGGGAGTGCCACCGACCGCAGCACATGCTGCACGTAGCGGTGGGCATTTAACGTGCATTGAATACGCACTAGAGGTGACGTGAAATCATACGCAATAGCGCCCCAAACCATGATGCCGCGTTGTCTAGCGGTAGGGCGCTCCACAGTTACTGCCGGATTTGACCTTTCTCCACGCCGACGCCACACTCGTCTGCGGTGACTATCACTGACAGAACAGAAGCGTGACTCATCGGAGAACACGACGTTCCGCCATTCCCTCATCCAAGTCGCTCTAGTCCGGCACCATGCCAGGCGTGCACGTCTATGCTGTGGAGTCAATGGTAGTCTTCTGAGCGGACGCCGGGAGTGCAGGCCTCCTTCAACCAATCGACGGGAAATTGTTCTGGTCGATATTGGAACAGCCAGGGTGTCTTGCACATGCTGAAGAATGGCGGTTGACGTGGCGTGCGGGGCTGCCACCGCTTGGCGGCGGATGCGCCGATCCTCGCGTGCTGACGTCACTCGGGCTGCGCCTGGACCCCTCGCACGTGCCACATGTCCCTGTGCCAACCATCTTTGCCACAGGCACTGCACCGTGGACACATCCCTATGGGTATCGGCTGCGATTTGATGAAGCGACCAACCTGCCCTTCTCAGCCCGACCACCATACCCCTCGTAAAGTCGTCTGTCTGCTGGAAATGCCTCCGTTGACGGCGGCCTGGCATTCTTAGCTGTACACGTGTCCTGTGGCACACGACAACACGTTCTACAATGACTGTCGGCTGAGAAATCACGGTACGAAGTGGGCCATTCGCCAACGCCGTGTCCCATTTATCGTTCGCTACGTGCGCAACACAGCGGCGCATTTCACATCATGAGCATACCTCAGTGACGTCAGTCTACCCTGCAGTTGGCATAAAGTTCTGACCACTCCTTCTTGGTGTTGCATTTGCTCTGTCAGTCAGTGTATATCAGAAACTGAAGATATTACAGACCTGAAAATTGGTGTTTGGGATCTCCGTTAAAAATAAAGAAACACGTATTTTTTTGTTTCTGGAAAATCCAATTTAGGGGGGGGGGGGGGTGAAAAGGGAGTAATATTTTAAAATGAGTGTATCTATCTCTAAAATTTTAAAGGTTATATATTTGAAAATTGGCATTTAGAATCTCCTTTAAAAATAAATAAACACGCGTATTTTTTCGTTTTTGGAAAATCCAAATATTGGGGGGGGGGGGGTAAAAAGGGGGGGAGGGTAAATTTTTTAAAATGAGTGTGTATACATCTTAAAACTTTAAAATTTACAGATGTAAAAATTGGTAGTTAGAATCTCCTCTAAAAATAAAGGAAAACGTATTTTTTGTTTCCTGTAAATCCCAATAGGAGGGGTGTAAAAGGGTGAAAAATGGGTTGAATGCCTTTAATGAGGATACATATATCTCAGAAACGAAAGATATTACAGAACTGAAAATTTGTATATGGGATCTCCTTTAAAAATAAAGAAACACGTATTTTTTAGTTTTGGAAAATCGAATTAATGGCGGTTAAACAGGAGTGACAAATTGGGTGAATTTTTGAAAGACTATATCTACAGAATATCTTGGAAACGTAAAATGTTACAGACGTAAAAAGTGGGTGTTTGTAATCTCCTGTAAATCTAAAGAAACATAGGTGATTTGTGTTTCTAAACTCCACTTAAGGGGAACTCAAAAGGGGTGAAATTTTAAAATGAGAATTTTTACAGTTTATCTCAAAAAACTTAACATGTTACAGAAGTGAAAAATGGTATTTTTTATCTCTATTAAACATAAAGAAACGTGTATTTTTAGCTTTCGGAAATACCACTTGGGTGGAGGGGGGTCGGTAAAAGTGACTGAAAATGGTGTTGAATTCTTTTAATTAGGCTACTGATATCTCGTATTCTCGGAAAATCCAATGAAGCTGGGGGGGGGGGGGTGAAATAATTGAAAAATTAATTGAATTAATTGAATGAGAATACATACATCTAATAAAAACTAAAGTTGTTACAGACGTGAAAATTCGTATTTGGATCTCCTTTAAAAACAAAGAGCCGGCCCCGTGGTGTAGGGGTAGCGTGCCTGCCTCTTATCCGGAGGCCCCGGGTTCGATTCCCGGCCAGGTCAGGGATTTTTACCTGGACCTGAGGGCTGGTTCGAGGTCCACTCAGCCTACGTGATTAGAATTGAGGAGCTATCTGACGGTGAGATGGCGGCCCCGGTCTAGAAAGCCAAGAATAACGGCCGAGAGGATTCGTCGTGCTGACCACACGACACCTCGTAATCTGCAGGCCTTCGGGCTGAGCAGCGGTCGCTTGGTCGGCCAAGGCCCTTCAAGGGCTGTAGTGCCATGGGGTTTGGTTTGGTTTTAAAAACAAAGAAAAACGCGTTTTGGGGGGAAACCATCTTGGAGGGCGGGAGTGTAAAAGAGTTAAATTCCTTTCATGAGGACACATAAATCAAAAACTGAAGAGAGTCGTGATAATTGGTATTTAGAAGATCCTTTACTATTAAAGAAACAAGTATTTTTTGCGGGAAAATTCACTTGGGGGGGGGGGGGGAGTAGTGTGAAATGAAGTGAAAAAAGTAAATTATTTTTATGGGGATACTTATATCTCAAAACTGAAGGTAATAGACGTGAACATTGGTGTTTGAAATCTTCTTTAAACATAAGAAACAAGCCTTCTTTTAATTTTTCTTTTTGGGGGGGGGGGGTGCCGGTAAATAAACTTAACGGCGGTGGGGTGTAGAAGGAGGTGAGACCAATTGATTTTACTGTTCTTAATGTACTTATAAGGATCCTCGGCAGCGCGCCGGCCTCTCACAGCTGGGTTCCGTGGTTCAAATCCCGTTCACTCCATGTGACATTCGTGCTGGACAAAACGGAGGCGGGACAGGTTTTTCTCCGGATACTCCGGTTTTCCTGTCATCATCCATTCCAGAAACACATAATAATAATAATAATAATAATAATAATAATAATAATAATAATAATAATAATAATAATAATAATAATAATGTTCCGGACCGTCGTCAAATGTGCGGACCGCGCTGGAAACGGCTCCTGGACGGGTAATGACTAAGAATGCAGTCCGGCCGCGGGTTCAGTGCCTTCTAGGCACCCAATATGACACCACGCCGGATCTCCTGAAGGATTTTATCCATATTCAAATTGATTATAGGAAATGATGGCAAAGATTTACGGACCCAACTGACCGGGAGGAATACCTGAGCCTAGCCCGGGAAGTACGAAATCGATTGCTGGAAAAGAAGATTGAAAAATGGGAGGAAACATGCCGTAATCTAATAGAAAACGAGTCAGATCGGGAATTTTGGTGGGTTCTCGCAGAAAACGAGTCAGACCGCGAATTTCGGCGGATTATATATCTAAAACAATAAGCATTCAATTATAAATTTCAGTATAATACCGTAGCGAAGCACGGGTATCTTGCTAGTACAGTATATAAGTAACAGAAGGATGAAACAACATTAGACCTTTCTTCAAAATCAAGACATGACTCAATCCCCTTTAGTCAATGGAAGTTCCTAGCAGTTGTGTAAGTTGTTTGTAGTCTAACTATATCTTGACGGTAATAGCAGGCGAGTGATGGTCATTAGCAACCATTGTATTAATACACGGCAAAACAGACCTTGGCGGACAAACGATAAACAATTGTTACGTGGGTCTGTTCTCATGGTGTAATTCCTTTACAAAGAAGTGCCCTTCGAAGGTTCAGACGAACCATCTATTCTCCAGAATGATATAGAATTACGGTTTTAATATTCAAGATCCGTAGGCATAACAACACAAGTAATATTTAATATGGACGAGTAGGATTACAGTTCACAATTAAAGAGAAGTGTCATCATCTCTGACCTTGCATTGCCTGTTCCTGTCCCAAGTTGTTAGCAGTTAGAAACACTAATTTCTCTTCCTTGGTTAATAACTAGTGCTGAGGATGTACACAGGTACGCACAATCCGCAGCACGATTTGTTCTGGCCGATTTCCGGTGAATGAGTAGTGTTACGAAAATGTTGCAGCTTTGAACATGGAGTAACGAGTCGAACAACTCGACTAAGCGGAATATTCCGCGCTGTCAGGGGAGAAACGTCTTGGAATGACATAAGTACACGAACAAGCTTGAGCGGACCTTTTAAAACTAAGAAAGATCACAATATGAAGATAAAGTTGACATTCAAGAGGACAAGTTGGAGAAATACCCGTAGGAAGAAGAGTTATGGATTGGAATAATTTACTAAGAGACGTTTGATAAATTTTCAACTTCTTTGAATATCATGTAAGAAAAAGTAGGTAAAAAACGATAAGGAATCTGCCATGTGGACGACCGACCTAAATACTTTTTTTTTTTTTTTTTTTTTTTTTTTTTTTTTTTTTTTTTTTTTTTTTGCTATTTGCTTTACGTCGCACCGATACAGACAGGTCTTATGGCGACGATGGGGCAGGGAAGGGCTAGGAGTGGGAAGGAAGTGGCCGTGGCCTTAATTAAGGTACAGCCCCAGCATTTGCCTGGTGTGAACATGGGAAACCATGGAGAACCATCTTCAGGGCTGCCGATAGTGGGGTTCGAACCTACTATCTCCCGAGTACTGGATACTGGCCGCACTTAAGCGACTGCAGCTATCGAGCTCGGTAGACATAAGTACAGATCAGTATTGATTGATTGATTGATTGATTGATTGATTGATTGATTGATTGATTGATTGATTGATTGATTGATTGATTGATTGATTGATTGATTGATTGATTGATTGATTGATTGATTGATTGATTGATTGATTGATTGATTGATTGATTGATTGATTGATTGATTGATTGTGTATCCGAAGAGGAGAGTATACGTTGTTCAAAAGTGTGTACAACGCTGAAGACGTAAATACAAACCACAAACGACTATTCGCTTTGAACTCACATGTAGGCGCTTACGAACGTATATACGCGGTAAATGCGAGCCTAGAGGTGCCGCCTCTGCTTCTCAGTTGGGTGATTGTGGTTCGATTCCCGCTGACAGGAATTACCTTCCTAGCATAAAAATACACATTTTCGAGCAATCTGGAATTTTCTCGAATTTGCTCCAATGGCTGTGGCCAAATTCGTAGTGTAAGACTAGAATTTCTTCCCCATCCTCAGAATCCCGGGTTCGATTCCCGACCAGTTCAGGGATTTTAATTCTGGGCTGGAACGCGATTCGCTCAACCTCGTGAGACCAACATATAAACTGGCTGATACGAGAGGCGTTGGACTCTGTCAATAAATCCATGCAATACTCTCGAGGATGTTATCACGTTGACCACTTGGAACTTCAGTATCTGCAGGCCATCTGACAGGGCAACAACGGACTTGGCAGGGCAAGCCCCTAATGGGCTATTTCGCCACGTTTTTTTGTTTGTTAGATATACTTATATCCGTACATAACAAGTGTAGCCTCTGTGAGGTTAGTTACCGGGTAGAGTTGATCGTGCGGTTAAGGGCGCGTAGCTGTGAGCGTGTATCCGGGAGGTAGCGGGTTCGGACCCCACTGTCGACAGCCCTGAAGGTGATTTTTCATTTTCAAACCAGGCAAATGCCAGGGATGTACATTAATTAAGGCCATGGCCGCTCCAATCCTATTCCTAGGCCTTTCCTATTCCATCGTCACCATAAAACCTATGTGTCAGTGCGACGTAAAAGAATGTGTGGATATTTATCAGTGTATCTCGTAAAGCTTAATCTTTCTCATCTACAATACTTGTCATTTTATAAATACTTAGAAACGACACAATTACTTTCGTCATTGAAGTTATACAATTTTCAAATTCATTGGATAATGAACCCGTTTTGAGTATTTCCTGGTGTTGGACTCCGTAAAACAATAAACGTACGATATCTCTCTTACAGTTTTAACAAAATCATTCTATGTTCACGTACACGGAATATTCACCGTGATTTTGTTGTGCTTTATAAACGTAACGATTGCCATTATATTACACTTATATAGTAAAATACTACTAGTTCAACCACTTTGTAGTAGATATCATAATTCAAGAATGTACAACGCTTGTCAATGGGTATAGAGGCAAAATTGCAGCGTGGTTCTAGGTTCCTATGGGGGATTAAACATCATTTGTTATATTTAATAATTTAATTATTCATTAAAAATTCTGTCCGCCTCTGTGGCGTAGTGGTTAGTATAATTAGCT
The DNA here is from genome assembly GCF_040414725.1 of Anabrus simplex. Taxonomy (NCBI): domain Eukaryota; kingdom Metazoa; phylum Arthropoda; class Insecta; order Orthoptera; family Tettigoniidae; genus Anabrus; species Anabrus simplex. The sequence goes on along the minus strand of NC_090267.1, from coordinate 231,378,664 downwards.
GCCACCCCCGAAGGCCCGGGTTCGATTCTCGGCTCTGCCACGAAATTTGAAAAGTGGTACGAGGTCTGGAACGGGGTCCACTCAGCTTCAGGAAGTCAACTGACTAAAGGGGGCTTTGATTCCCTCCTCAGCCATCCCCGAAGTGGTTTTCCGTGGTTTCCCACTTCTCCTCCAGGAAAATGCTGGGATGGTACCTAACTTAAGCACACGGTTGCTCCCTTCCCTCTTCCTTGTATATCCCTTCCAATCTTCCCATCGCCCACAATGGGGAAGGGCCCTGTTCAGTATAGCAGGTGAGCCCGTCTGGGAGAGGTACTGATCCTCCTCCCCAGTTTCATTCCCCTGACCCAAAGTCACACGCTCCAGGACACTGCCTTTGAGGCGGTAGCGGTGGGATCCCTCGCTGAATCCGAGGGAAAAACCAACCCTGGAGGGTAAGCAGATATGAAAGAAAGAAAGAAAATACGCGCACGCACCTAATGATCATATATTGAGTTGACATATTATGAAACTATAGATAGCTCAATTTGTTTTATTTGCTGTGACAATCCCGCTAAACTAATCTGTTATTTCCTCTACGTGACCAAAGGTAAAAAAAACCCTCTTTTAACTGAACTTTTTTAGCAACTACAAATAGAGTATTAGATACTTTAGAAGCGTTGTAGGTTGTAACGTAAATCAGCAACGGCATGGAGAATTTTTCACCGCCCTTTAAAAATCGACCAACTCGAGCCCACAACTTGGGATACTGAATCGGAAATGTTTTCAATGATCCAACGAGGCTGCTAAAAGTACCCACTGACAAGTGGCATCGCTGAGGCACTTGACTAACTTCAAATGAGAGAACGATGACTTTTCACGGCGTATCATCATGTAACTCAGATCAATAGGAAGACCACCGAACCGATGGCATAAAGACCTTCGGAAAATCGTTGGAGTTCACTTTCAGAGGACTGCCCAAAACCGTTTCATCTGGAAAGAGCTTATAAATATCTACTTGGACTTTAATGGTCCATATAATTTTGCTACGTTTTGTATTACTATTCTTTCTTTCTTTCTTTCTTTCTTTCTTTCTTTCTTTCTTTCTTTCTTTCTTTAATCCGTTTACCATCCAGGGTTGGTTTTCCCCTCGGAATCAGCGAGGGATCCCACCTCTACCGCCTCAAGGGCAATGTCCTAGAGCGTGAGACATTGGGTCGGGGGATGAAACTGGGGTGCATGACCAGTACCTCACCCAGGCGGCCTCACCTGCTATGCTGAACAGGGACTTTGTGGGGGGATGGGAAGATTGGAAGGGATAGGCAAGGAAGAGGGAATGAAGTGGCCGCGGCCTTAAGTTAGGTACCATCCCAGCATTTGCCTGGAGGAGAGGTGTGAAACCACGGAAAACCACTTCGAGGATGGCTGAGGTGAGAATCGAAGCCCCCTCTACTCACTTGACCTCCCAAGGTTGAGTGGATCCCGTTCCAGCCCTCGTACCACTTTTCAAATTTCGTAGAAGAGCCGGGAATCTAACCCGGGCCTCTGCGGATGGCAGCTAATCATGCTAACCACTACACCACAAAGGCGGACTTTATATTAACTGACTTTGAATAAAAGTGAAAGTCTTGATTATTTGCGTTTACTGAAGACCACTTATTTATTGTTAATGTCTTTTTTTTTTGCTAGTTGCTTTACGTCGCACCGATACAGATAGGTCTTATGGCGACGATGTGACAAGAAGGGCCTACGAATGGGAAGGAAGCGGCCGTGGCCTTAATTTAGGTACAGCCCCAGCATTTGCCTGGTGTGAAAATGGGAAACCACGGAAAACCATCTTCAGGGCTGCCGACAGTGGGGTTCGAACCCACTATCTCCCGGATGCAAGCTCACAGCTACGCGTGCCTAACCGCACGGCCAACTCGCCCGGTTATTGTTGATTTCTTATGATCAGAAACATTACAATGCGTAAAATGCTTTCTTGTCAATGTACGTGAAACAAAATATTTGTGTTACTGAATTGTAATAAATATAATTCGAGTTATATATATTGTACCTGTCCAAGGCTTCAGTACATAAACAAGTTACCGTTGTTCATAAGTATGATATTAAAATGGAGCACCTCCGATGAGCTTCGAACTCAGCCCGGTTGTCGAAGTCTCGCCCTCCTCTACTAGAATGATTTGTTAGCTGAGTCGGTATCGCATTTCGGGTCTGACAGGTACGTCCGATGGGGCCATAATTTTCTAATAATCTCTATAGTAGGGGAATATTAATTATGAGAGGAACACTAGTTCATTACTAATGAGAAGAGAAACAATATCTTGTATAACAACTTTACTATACTAGTGAAACACATATTATTCATATGGATATGCCATTCAAACACTTTACTTATGATATTGAAGGTGATCTTCACGTTAAATGTTCGGTAGTCTTTCTCTACACTTCATTCTACGTTCAATTATTCAAACTTAAGAGGTGTTCCCTCTTGAACTATTTACACTATCTCAGACTTAGAGAAGCGTTTCCTCTCTAATTATTTTCACTCTACACTTACACTTATAACTTTACGCACATATTTAATCAGTATGGGCATACCCTGCTATAATTCTGTTTACCTGTCGAGATTTACTATATTAAAATTATATCAAGTTATGATATAGGCCTACTAACATCGAATGAACTGAAATATACGTATGTTACTTATGTGTACACTCACAAGGCTTTGAAAGTCGTATCACAACACTTCCCTAAGTTAATCATTGCTGAATAGGCAATGTAATAAACACGATCGTTTCATTAGGATTTCTATCAATGCACATATCAGGACATTATTTACTCAACGTTGCTACCTGTAGACAAGCATAGAGAGACTCGAATGCCAGACATCATAGACAGAGTATCATAGCACTTCCTGTAAGAGATGGGCAAGAACAAATGCACTTCAAACATACACAATGAGTCACAGATGGCCCAAGTCATCTGCTACTGGTGACAGTAAATATAAGCTTTCACTGTAAATAATTAAGGAAATAAATTGGAGGGATCCTTCTTTTAACCCTTTATAGGGCAAAAGACTGGGGGTACTAAAAAAATATTTTATGGTTAATTTGTACATCAAATATATGTATGACTAGGGATGTACAACTATTTTATGGATTTACACCTTATTTCATAAAATATGGGGTGGGAAATTATTATCCCATTGACCGTTCCAGATAGGTAATGTTTGTGTGTGGGCATTGGGATAATAATTTCCCACTTAAAATTAATTACTTTATTGACATCAATATAATACAGTAACATGACATGCTATGGATTAGAAATGATAATGAAATCACTCGAACCTAATTTACTTTGGTTGTAGAAAAATTTGAAAATACTGTCTATGATTTGTGAAATGGTTCAAAGCATGATTTACATAACGCAACATTACATTTCATGTTACTGCGTTTCTCCTTCTGCTCGATACAAGACTATGCAAAGTGACGGTAATTTTTAATTAGCTCAGGTAGATGGCTGCCGATGTCTGATAATCTCTCCGTATTTTCGATCGTTGCTTGTCCATCAGACCTGTTTCTCTTCCTTCCACGCCCATTCGCTGGGGAATAACCAGGGCGTTTCTTGCTCGAAAATGACTGTATCAGTTCATTTACTAGTTGTGACCTAAACTTCAGGTGTGACATACCATTTATCTTCTCTTTCATTTCCGCTTTGTACACTATGTATGAATTGACAATCATACTGTCCAGGAAGTAATAAAAATCTTGTCCCACCATCTTCTTGACCTGCCGATAAAAGATAACATGAACCTATAAGATACTATGTATAGGACTTCCAAACATAACAGGTTGTGTGGGTTGAACATTGTTTTTTCTTACCAGAGTACTGGACATGATCTTCAGCATCAGAGTCTCCACCTTCCTCCGAGTCCACAGCTTTTTCTTCCGATATTTCATCCAGCCAGACTTCAATCTTTGCTTCCATATTCAGAGCAGTAGTAATCAGCTTACAATTAGTTCCAATATAATACTTTATTTAAATTATTATTATTATTATTATTATTATTATTATTATTATTATTACAAAGCTACTATAAGAGGAAACATGCTTTACCTATATTTATGATTTGAAACCACTTATTAGAAGAACTAAAGAGCACAAATGCAGTCCAACCAAAATAAGGCTTAGATCTTACATAAAACCCTTCTGACTAAGTGCAAATGACTGTAACATCTTTGTCTGTCGTCATAAGGGGAAACTTAAAACAGTTTTAAAATAACGAATTGTAGTAATTTTAAAAAATATGTAAATAATTTTGAAATAGCATCTTACTAAGTTGCAGAGAAACTATGAAATTATGATTGACTCTGTTATTAGTATTCTGAATGACACAACGGATGCATCATTATTATATTCGTGGCACAAATAGATTTGCTCCTTGAATAAAACATGATAAACTGCATCTCTAAAGTATATACTAACCTTTAGAAATCTTCTGTCTTGAGTATTCCACACCTTCTTCCTACAAACACCATTTCACTGCAGCTGAACACAAAGTGACTGCCACTGTACGCGCGCTAGGAACCACTGGGATATATACTTCCCACCTAGTGGTCTAGGTCCCAGTAGCGATCAGGTTATTAAGTTTGAAATGAAACCGTGCAACCCTCGTATACTAGCAAGTGGAACTGCAAGCTCTGAAACAGATGAGAAGTTAATCTCCCTAAAACCGTTATGTATGTACGAGGTGAGAAGATAATATCCCAAAGACCTATAAAGAGTTAATACACATTGGAATCTATGCGACGTTGGTAACATTTAAATTGACGCACGTAATCGTTGTGCCGAGGGGAATGAACCAGCTACTTGTATTCTGTTCCCTCTCAATGGAGCAAACACTTTCCTTCGTCCCTTTCACGGGCTCGTAAATCTCCCAGCTGTGAGCCGCCCAAGACCCACTTCCAACAGCGGGCCACGGGGTCCTTTCATACGCTTGCTTCACGGCAAATAATCTCATTCTTTCTTTCCTGGCCACATTAAATATCGGCTCCATATCCGGCCGTAATCATCATCTTCCTAGCGCGGTATTCACTTCGCACATATTAATAACAGATTCCAGGGGGAACCTTACATTTTTACTGCACAATATATCTTAGGGCTACAGCCTTCCTAGCCATCACGTTCCACCTCTCGGTACCTCGACTACAATGCTATTTAATGATGAACCCCTGCCACACGGGTCCAAATTACCTCGCGCATTCACGAGCTAAATAATTTAACAATATATATATCCCAATGTCTCCATCCGTTGTTTCACAGCAGCCTTCATTACTAATTAGGAGGACTCTTTACCAGGTGTGAAATGCACAAAAAAAGGTAAATTACTGAAAGGTCTTTGAAGACTCATTTTTGCTATATAGAAGATGATAACTGGAGTCATTTTTACAGAATATTTAAGCCCTCTTTACTTGACAGCGCTTCACACTTAATTAATCTAAGGTCCTTAGAATTACGCCATGCATTACGAAACCCTTATATAAAAAATGGAAGTAAAATAGGGTCGTTATAAACCATGATGAAGGTATTCCATAAAAGACCCAAAATAAAATGGAATTATTATTATTACCCCTTTGAAATAGCATATTGGCGATCTACGTTACATCTACATGCAAATTTACTCTATATTTACAATAGGAAACGACTTTCAAAGCTACTAATAGTTGGAAATGTACTCAGCCTTCAGGATACCACGAACACATCTTTACAGGAGGGCACACCCATGAATTTATTCGGACTGCATGATGTCTTCAGCGATGTGAAGTTCTTTGGTGACCAACTGGCAAGTCACGAACATGATGTCTTGATCTCGTGCGACGTTCCAGACGTTCTCTGCTACACCAGGCGAAATTCCGGCAGACAGCTAGATGTCTCGTTCACTCCGACGTTTTTGTAGACTCCTTATGTAAATGAGGGGAAGTTATCTCATGTAAATGCGTTAGTTTATGTTACACATCACAAATTAAATATATGGTTGGATCTGCTCAATGGCACAAGCATCCCAACCCAATGTCGGTAATGTCCCTGAAGCCCGACATTATTCCCTTCTCATCTACCTATCGTTTTTATAGACAGCAGACAGCTACTCTGGGCCCTGAAATTCCATTGGTTCACTTAGAAACGTCACTGGTTAGGCCACTACTGGGTTAGCGCTCTCGTATTTCACGACAATAATTCAGGCGTACTCTATTGCACTTAGTCATGAGTCGAGCTCTCTACTGCGTTAGGGATTGATCTAACGTGGCACTGCCCTTAATCATGCCGACAATGAGCCGTTCATTCACCTTCCTTATACATTTTTCATTTATATCGAGTACACTCGCTCCACGCACTTAGTGAAATACGTGCCTATTTATGTTAATTGAGCCGTCTTAGTTTAGACATATATGAGGCTCGATGCACGACCTCTTCGACACACAGATAGCGGTCATTACGGTTTCGTACCGTTCCCACTACATTAGTTAGCGGCACACTGTACGCGCAAACAGCTTACTCAGATTGTGGTTATTTCCACGTACATTCACAGACTTTAATAAATCACTGCATTACACTGCTCAAATCACAGGATGATTTCTTCATAAACGACTCACACAAAAATCACGACGAACTAGTAACGAACTGATGTTGAAGTGAAAATGAACTGGTGGTGTCTGCTCTTCAGCTCCTTACTATATAGGCGAGATGCCCTGAGACCTAGAGTGGGGGGAAAACTCAACCCCTTCTCAAAATGTGCTCCGGTAATATGCAACGTAGAGTGACGAACAGGATATCAAATTGTAGCTCCTGTATTCCCATTTTCACTGAGTGAATATTATTAAAATAGCTTCGTAGATTCTCCAGCAATCTTAAAAGCGTCCTTTGTCTCTGTCGGTGAATAATGACGAGCGCCAGGGGAATCCTCGAGCTGGCTGCCACGGTTGGGACTCAACATCTGTTAACCATTAAGACGCGCCCTTGTTACGGCGTAGCTACCGTTCTTTCAATTCAGTAGAGCACTTCTTGGTCTCATAATTATGCGTAAAATTCCCTGATTCGAATGGATGTTTGCATGTGACTCTCCGTCGAGTATCTTGCGATTTATAAAAATTATCAGGGGAAAAACAATTGAACTCGATGAGTTGGCAGTGGTGAATGAGCGAGGGAAATAGGGTATAATGTTAGTTCTCACGTTGGATGTACTCCCTGAGCCCTGCTAGTGACCTAGATTCTCTGTCACATGATAACGCGTCTCTTTCTGTCTTGCTCGAGGTTGGAGTGAGAAAATCTCGAGTACCAGCGCTCCTGCAATGCCTCGCTACTAATTACCGACAACGAGAGTTGGGTCGCGCGATCTGGCATACTGCAAATCGCATCCCGGAGCGGGTGGATAAATCCTAACTTGGACAGTTTTTACCGCAGAATGACGCGGAAAACGGCATATTTAATCTCCTGGGCATCATGACATAATATATATGACGTTGTGGACGGTCACAATATATAATATGTCCGACTCCTTGGCTGAATGGTTAGCAGTGAGGCCTTCGGTTCAGAAGGTCCCGGATTCGATTCCTGGCCGGGTCGAGGGTTTAAGTCGCGTTTGATTAATTTTTCTGGCTCGGCGACTGGGTGTTTGTGTTTGCCTCAACATTTTCCTCTTCATATCCATACAGCACACACAAACTACCAACCACCACAGGAACACGCAATAATGGTTGCATCCCTTCACATAGTGTTGGGGTCGGGAAGGGCATCCGGCCGTAAAACAGGGCCAATCGCACATGTGCAACACTGTTCGCACTCGCGACGGCACAGGTGTAGGAAGAGCTGTAGAGGAAAATGTATATCTTGATACCTAAATTCTGCTGTTCCTATTTCTCTATCCACCAGAATATGAATAATTACCAATTATTTATACACATTCGTTATTATTTTCAGAAGGAAATTATTTACACAAATAGGGATGTTTATTGTTACAGTTTCTCGGTGATGATATATGAAGTCTATTTAAATGTGAAGGAAGATGCTGTTTATTGTTGTTTTGCATACAATATGAGTTGAATGTAAGAACGTTTATCATGTAGGTGTCGGCGTGCTTTTCCGAGATGGTAGGTTCGAACCCCAGTGTTGGCAGCCCTGAGGATGATTTTCCCCGGTTTCCCCATTTTCACACCAGGAGAATGCTGGAGCTGTACCTTAATTAAGGCTCCGGTCGCTTTCTTCCCACCCCCAACACTTTCCTGTACCTTTGTCGCCGTAAACCTTTCTGTGTCGGCGCGACGTAAGAATAAATAACAGAACGTTCCTTTGTAAGTATCCGAAGGTTATAGTGTTCTTTTTATATGCCGAGCTAGTTGACCGTGTGGTTAGGGGCGTGCAGCTGTGAGCTTGCATTCGGGAGAGAAGATTCGAATACCACTATCGGCAGCTCTGAAGATGGTTTTTCCGTGTTTCCCCATTTTCACACTAGGCAAATGCTGTGGCTGTACCTTGATTAAGGCCACAGCCACTTTCTTCCCACTCCTAGACTTTTCCTGCCCCATCGTCGCCATAAGAACTGCCTGTGTCGGTGCGACGTAACGCCAATTGTAAAATATATATACATTTTATATATATATATATATATATGTGTGTGTGTGTGTGTGTTTATACTGTAGAGTCTGTGCGTGGGGTACACTGACATAGGGCAGTCGTTTGCCATGTTTGCCGCACTATCCGCAACCTTCTTGTAGTGGCACAGCGCTCTTGGCAGGCATGTCGCAAATAACAACATGCAAATTTGACTATATTATGATCAAGAAATTGTTCTAGGAATGACACTAACAGAAATTTTTAATTTGATCTTCACATGTTTAATAATGGTAGTGATAGTATAAATAATAATGTACCGTCAAGTTGTCAAGTTTCCTGATATGGGGTCGAGGGTGAGGTGATATGAAAATGGTATGGTATGGTATGGTATGGTATGGTATGGTATGGTATGGTATGGTATGATTTTTACGGTCGGATGCCCATCCTGTCGCCAACCTGTTAACGAGCTAATAAGGGTAAAATGAATGATGGTGAACGAAACTGTGTAAGAAGGTGGAATGAAATGACTGTGATCTATGAATAGGAACTGTTCCGGCATTTGTCTGGAAGTGAAATTGGGAAACTACAGAAAACCAGTCTCAGGTGGGGTTCGAACCCTTTCGCCTCCCAAACGCAGAGCTTGGCTCCATGGTCGTAGCGCATTAACACGTACGGCCACTTTGCTTCCTACTTCAGTGATATCTAGTTCGATGAATTTCGAAATTATCTCAATTTGTTTATTTAATTGACCTTTGTTGTAACAACATTTGGCCATCCTCCATGTACAAGGAACACTCACAACACAATACAAAAATATGAATTGTCAGCGCGAAGTACTCATAAGAAATAAACATCAAATCGTCCACATTCATGAAGTACATAAAACCACACTGAGTCTCTTTTCCGAGAGGAGAGGAGGAGAACAAGCAAAACACTGGCAACAATTCGATGAGCAAAAAAAGTCAAATTATTATATCCGCGGTTCTCAAAAAGTCCATTGCTTTCACCCCGCAAAACCAATGTAGCTCTGGACGGGAACGGCACTTGTAGACAACATAGTTCAGATAGAAAGCAGCGTAGAGAAGCATCATAAAGGCGACACATATACAAAATGTGGCTGCGACCGCCATCCTCCGCATATTGACATCGACAGCGTGGTGAATCCAAAACTCCTATGCGATGTAGATATGAAGGGGAGGGATGTTTGATTGTACGAGAGCATAAGCTCTACCTTTTTGAATTTGAGATGTTTCCCATCCCGTAGACCACTTGTGACGAATTTGTTGTCCAATAGTGGGAATGGGAGTTGTAGCTGTGTAAGTAGATCGCTGTAAGTGCACCATGTTTGGCTAGTACGTCAGCCTTTTCATTGCCAAAATTCCACTATGTCCTTTGACCTCGACGCAAAGAAATGCTACGGAGCAACCTGAAGAGTAGACGTTAAAAGCACGATCCGCGATACCATAAAGTAACCATGCGTTTGTGGATTCCACAGGAGATTTTGTAATTTCTGTCGTGACCCTAAGGGATGTACAACAGGCTGAGGACTTGGGTTCGGAGTTCTGGGAGCGTATAGTCAGATTGGCAAAGTTTAAACACTAATTATATTCTACACCCAGGATATTCACACATCAATATATACAATAATACATACAATATAAAATCTCTGACACCATTTACTCTCAATCCCTTCTCAACTTCAGATCTATGAGAATGTCTTTAAGTCTTGTTCCTAGTACACACAAGAGTAATTATAATGCATATATTTACTGTTGAATACTTAACTACGGAGTATAGCTGATTCTTGTACAGCTGACGTCTTCACTCTTCTCTTCTTGTCTTCTCCTCTTTTGCGTAGGTATCCCTGGAACTCGTTAATCTTCGCGGCGACGTGAATTATCCCAATTACAATTGAGCTGCTAGTCTATAAGCTGATATTCCAACACCTACTTTGAAAATCGGTGTGGAGAATCTTTGTGATTGTTCAGCAACAAGTCACACTCAGTTCAAGAGCCTGATACCCTTCTATCTTACTATCACTTTACTGCGTCTGCGACTGAATGCTAAGTCTACCAGTACTCCAACAGTTCTCCCTGATTAACTATTCACTCTTCTGCGCGATACTGTCTACCGTCGAAAAGTCTTCTTCGCGTGTCGTGAGTCAAAAGCCTTCTTCGAGTGTCGTGAGTCAAAAAGCCCTCTTCGAGGGATGAAAGTCAAAAAGCCCCGTTGTTGACAAGTTACCAAGTCTTATAGTTTCTTCTATTCTTTCTCGAATAATCCTACTGATTCATATACCACCACCACAAGTCACTAGTTCACGTCACAACTGCACTGTTCTCCGATTGGTTGTTGCGCACGGAACCACCCTGTCACGTTGCATTACACACATTGTTCTAGAACATTTGGAAGCTGTTTCTACGTCTCTTACACGTGACTCTGTATATTTCTAACCCACAAGAAGTGCGTATTTTAACTTACACAATGTTTCACAATATTAAGACACAAAGCTCTTGGCTTACGAGCTCCCAAAGCAACATCGAATATTCTAAATCCTTCTTTGAAATATTCTGTTATTTCTCTTATTATTATTACTGTCATTTATGAATTATGAGTTATGAATATACACAATTTATGAATTATGAGTTATGAATATACACAAACTCTCCTATCATTTCCCTTCATATATACATGCGTTCATATGCCTGCTACTTTTAAATCACAGGCTTTCTACCCTGGAGTTCGCGGACTCGAATCCCATTCGAACCCGTTCGCTCTCTCGTTAATACGCGGAAGGCGCGTCGTGAGCCGCCGTTCACGACACCTCCCCCGCCTGGGAAGAAGTGCTTTGCGTCCTCTTGACGCAAACACTTCTGTCAGACACTCGTGTTTGCTTACAATTTCCCTGGATGTGGAATGTCTCCCCTGTGTGGCATTATTATCTTTAAACTCTACCTTTCTCTTTATATCTCAAGTTACTGGGTGTTTGTACTGTTGCTGTGTCTTCAATTGCAACTACACTGACTTCTGAATCATGTATACTGGCGCGACTACTCGCTAACCTTGGTCTCTCAAAATGGACCACTAAGTCATCATCTGATGACCTTTCTTTAACCCTATTCTCATTAATGATTTTCTGCTCAAAGCAAATTCGAGTACAGCAAGCAGTAGCATGATCCCAGTGCTTTTTCTTAAAAATTCCCGAAAAGCAAGGACAACACTTGCAACATGTTAACAAAAGTACTAGAGCCACAATAGCCATTATCGTCCACACTATGATTTTATACACATTGATATCAGCATGCAATTGCTTTGTATACAACTCTTTTTTCCTTTTCCAATATTAAATTTTCCACATCTTCAATTTTTACTCCTGATTTTTTAACATCGTCTATATGTGTTAGTAGACTGTGTAGTGGTACCTCTTTTAACTCTGGTAAGTCATTTAGTTTTATATCACTATTAAGATATTCACAACATTCATATTCTAATAAAATGTCAGGAATTATATCCTTCGTATAAGTTGTGTTAACACTACCTGTGGACCGTATCTTACTATCTGGTCCGTAAATTGTACAAGGTTGATACATTGTAATTATACCCACACTTACTAAATTCACATTATGTGTTTCCTCACAAACTACTGTTATCCTTGTAAGTGATGGAGTCAAATATAAGTATTTATTGTCACTTACAGGTAACCATACAAGCTGACTAACTTTGATTATGTTTTTATTACACTCACTTGGCATTATTGTTGTCCCTTTCAATAAAGTTAAAATGCAGTCTTTCTGTCCATGTACCAATTTTAACACAATACTAGATGTACACACTCTGTGAATGCCATCTACTTGTTTGCAGTCTTTCACTTGTTCTTTACTTAAATATGCATATAACTGCTGCTCTGAATCAATAATAACAAAGTCTTTTTCTACCCTGATATTAACATATTCTTTTACAATATTTACATTATCATGATTTGCATTATCATCACTGTCTTTCATTAGCGTAGGGAAAGGAATTATCTTATATAATTGAAAGTTTTTCTTGTCACTTAGAGGCATTTCAATTACATACACCAACATATTCTTATTTATGAATGCATTTACAGTTGCAATCCTGTAAATTAAATAATCTCGAGCCATACCCAACTCTAAAGGGAGGGTCATCCCTTGTGGAAACTGATCTTGGGATTTCCTATAAGCTTTTAAAATCTCAGAAGGGCTCAAAATTTGCATATTAATAATCCCTAATTGTGCATACACTATCCCATCTGATATCACCTTATATTGATCATACACTTGTGAAATGAGATCCTCTATCTCTATCAAATGTCGGTTAATGGCAATCTCAATATCTAATTGAGTGAACTCGCGTTTTAATAGACTTGTTTCATTTCCCAAAAACTCTTTTATCTGTTCTAAATTCATGTTTAATTTTAGCTCATTAGCTGTTACATCATATAAAGTATTGTTCAATGATTGTAATGTAGATCGTGTGACCGTAAGTTGTTCTTTCGCAAGTTTAAGTGTTGAAAGCTGTTCTTTCTCTAATTCTGAAATTTTATTCTGGTACATCTCAGCATCATCGCTATCAAGCGTCCCGAACAATGTTTTCGATAATGTGCCTATAAAATTAAATAAACCTCTCTTTTCACGTTTCACTGTATTCTTAGTAAATTGTTTCAAAGTGTCCCTTAATTCCTGTACTCTCTGTAAACGATTAATCTCCATCTGCACTTCGTGTTGGCAGGTAAAATTCAATTCACTCTGTAATTGATAACATAACACTTGTGTTTTCTGTATGTTCTTCCTAATTACTGTGTATGCCTCTGCTAATTTACTTAAATTGACATAAGTGATCAATCTCCATTGTGTAGTAGACAATTGTACGTTTCCCTCATCTTTAAAATATATCCCTGGGGTTTTCTCATACGGAGTTATCTGAAAATCTATCCCATTTCCAACTACTTTTCCCTGAAAGTATACTACAAGCACTACATAAATTATCCAATACATCTTGAATATAGTGTGTGTCTTCTTGTTTCCTTACGGGTGACCTGCAAAGAAAAGTCTCTGTTGTACCGTACTGTAGGAGTACTATATTTATGCAAAAAATTGCAATTACATATGTTTCAACCACTGTTATAATAATTCATAGTAACTCATTTCTAATGCAAGTTATGTTCATCATGTCATGTGGTATGCACATGGTATCACCAGAACGAATGTTTCCCGTGTTAGTGTTCGTATCCCGTATGTGGTTTTGTTAAGTGTAGCCACCACCATATTTCGTATAGCTCTCCCAATTTGTGTACCCCTGTTTAGTTATTAGATCATTTTTACTTCCGTATATGCAACTACTGAAGGACACTTTCGCTCAAGGTTCATTAGACTCACTTTTCTGTTATCTGTAGCGGCCTGGCTGCCGTGTTTCTAACAGTGTCCCTTGCTAAGTGCTTTGTTATCTGATGAGTGCCGTGAAGTAAGCTTGAGCTGGTCAAGTCCAAACATCCCTTCGCTCTACTCAACACTGTATTCTGTTATTATTATTATTATTATTATTATTATTATTATTATTATTATTATTATTATTATTATTATTATACTTTTCACTTTTAGTTAAACTGGATCTCTCTGTTCACGTTGTCGCATGCACATATTATATCAATATATCTCCTCGTTTATCTTTAACGTCACTCTATAAGATCGGACTCTCGGTTCGAATCCCGATGTGTGAGATGACAACTAGGTTAGGCTCTCACGGACCATAACCTTTCTGAAGGGTTTCACGATAACACACAATGTGTTCCGCTCCACCAATTATTTCTTAGCCCCTGGGTAATCTAGGTTTGAATCTCTAAAGAACTTCTCATGAAATTTAGGACGTGATTTGGCAGGATATTTCAAACTAATTCTACCAGCAATCATCGATACTTCCAAAGCGCCGTCGGAGTAAGGAGAAGTGTCATCTTACCGCGGCCTAAATCGGGGCGATCGTCCATTCTGTGGTCTGTGCTTCGACCCTCTACACATAAAGTTTTAGGCGGTTTTTGTGTATTTTGATTAGCTTACCTTTCTTGTTGATTTTCAACAAGCAGTTTACACCATCAATTCGCTCTATTTCGTAAGGTCCTCTGTATGGTGGTTCAAATTTTGATGACCTCCCTCGTCTCAAGGTTTCATCTCTTAATAATACTTTATCGCCTACCTGAAAATCTATTTCCCGTTGTTTTCTGTCATAATTTTGTTTCTCCCGCTCCTTGCTCTGAATCAGAGTTTTGCGTGCGATCTCATGGTTTTCCTGTAATCTACGGGTTAGGCCTTCGATTACATTCTGATACTCATCATAAGTAGGCTCTGGTTTTCTCTGCAAAATTCCCGGTATATTAGCCTTTCGCCCGAATATCAATTCATATGGTGTGAACCCTGTGTTACTGTGTTTAGAAGTGTTATACACAAAAGTAGCTGTTGGTAGATAATCATCCCAGTCATTCTGCTCTTTACATACGTAATGACGCAAATATTCTATGATCACGCGGTGTGATCGCTCAATACTCCCATTTGATTGCGGCCTGAATGCCGTTGTATGGATCTTTTCGATTCTCAAAATTTTACATAATCTCTTAAAAGTTTGACTCATGAAATTACTTCCCATGTCTGTCAGAATTTTACTTGGAATCCCGAATATGGCAATTACATTCATTACTAGTGTTTTTGCTACCGTCTCAGCTTCTTGATTGACCATTGGACTGGCAATTAAATATTTTGACAGCTGGTCTTGACAGGTAAGTATATATTTGTGTTGTCTCTCTGTAACCGGCAGGGGTCCTACGACGTCGATTGCTACCTTCTCAAATACTTGACTCGGTGTGTCTGTTAAAATCATGGGCATTCTAACCTCTGGACCCGTAATTTTGTTTTTCTGACACGAAGGACAAGAGCGTACAAATGTTTCTACATCTTTCTTCATATTTGGCCACCGTATAACATCTTTAATACGTGCTAGTGTTCTTGTGATCCCTTGGTGTCCGCCTACAAGGGACGTATGGGCATCACGCAATATTGCTAACTTTTCCTCTTCAGTTAAGTCTTTTCGCTCTTTAACAGGCGTTTCGCCTTCAACTTCGGACTCACTCTCCTCTGCTATTGCGTCCTCGGAGTCGGAGTCTTCGATCCGTACCTCTTTTCCTGACCTCTCTGCTTTCGCGTCCGCGAGACCATTCCGTTCAATATCTACTCTTTCGGTTTCACCTGTTTCACTTATCCCTTGGGGAGTAGTTCCCTCTGAACTCACCACTTGTACCGTTCTTTCAGGCACAGCGGGAATTCTACTCAATGCATCAGCATTCTTATTTGTTTTGCCCGTCTTGTACACTATCGTGAAATCATATTCGGCTAACTTTAATCTGAATTTTATTAACCTGGATGATGGGTCTTGCACATTAAATACCCACTTCAGTGGCTTGTGATCTGTTACTACTGTGAAGTGTTTCCCGAATAAGTATGGCCTGAAATACTTTACACCCCATACAATTGCAAGTAATTCTTTCTCTGTGACTGAGTAGTTTCTCTCCGCTTTATTCAGAGTTCTGCTTGCATATGCCACTGGTAAATCTTTCCCTAATTCTCCCTGTGATAATATAGCGCCTAAGGCTTCGCCACTTGCATCCGTAGTGAGAATGAATGGCTTCTCAAAATCTGGGTACTGTAATATGGGTTTCTCCGTTAACTTCTGCTTCAAAATATTGAAAGCTGCCTCCTGCTTGTCTGTCCATACATAAGGGACATTATTCTTCAGGAGTTCATACAAAGGTTTTGCGATTTTACTGTATTCAGGAATAAATCTCCGATAATACCCGCTTAAGCCTAGAAATCCCTTCAATTGTTTTGTGGTTTGAGGCCTAGGAAAATTCTTTACCGCCTCAATCTTTCGCTCATCTGGTTGCACTCCATGCTCGGTAATGATATGACCTAGGAATGCTACCTCTGTTCGCAAAAATTCGCACTTATCTGGCTGTAATTTTAGCCTGTGTTCCCTGAGTCTTTGAAATACTTCTCGTAGTCTCTGATTATGGTCTTCTATGGAACTAGCATAGACCAAAATGTCGTCCATATAAATGAGACATTTAACACCATTTAGGCCCGACATGGCGGTTGTCATGAGCCTCATAAAAGTACTCGGCGAGTCCTTCAATCCCATGGGCAAACGTAAATACTCGTAATGTTTCCCTAAAGCTGAGAATGCCGTCTTCTCACGGTCCTCTGGCCTTATTAGCACCTGATGATACCCTGACGCCAAATCCATGGTAGAAAAATACCGTGCTTTCCCTAAAGCATCTAAGAGCTCTGATATGAGAGGTATTGGGAATACTGTCCCTATTGTCACCTTGTTTAAAGCACGAAAATCAATGCACACCCTGTATTTCTGTTTCCCTGAAGCGTCCAATTTCTTGGGGACGAGAAGTAATGGCGCTGACCATGCACTTTTACTAGGTACGATTATTTCATTCGCCAACATGTCGTCAATTTGCCTTTGAATTTCCTCCTTTTGAGCCTCAGGTAACCTGTAAGGTCTCACGTTAATTGGAGGTTGGTCTTCCCTGACTCTAATCTCGTGTTGTAACAGATCGGTGTACGTTAGTTTATCCCCTTCTAAATGAAAAATATCATTATATGCTGCACAGATAGCATACAACTCTTCTCGGTCTTTAGGTGCCAAATGGTCGACCCTTAATTGTTCTATCACTCTCTGTTCTCGAGATTTCGTGTTTCCTTGTTCTACTTGTGTTACCTGGTTCACTCTCTTTCGTTCGATACATTCTGAGATTGTCATAGGTTCAAGCTCTTGTATAGGGAGTATGGGGCTTTCGAAGTTTACTTCGGTTTCCCTCGTATTAAGCACACTCACTATTGCTTTGTGATTGCGTGCCTTTGTTAAGCAACTCGCTATGTATACTCCTGGCAAAATTTCCTTTTTGTCAATCACACCTTCTGCTACTTTTTTGTCCGTTCTCACTTCAATAATCGTCTCTGTTCTAGGCTTGAGACAGATTGTGTGGAGCTGAGCAGTTTTCATCGTTATGTGATGTTGCTCACCCTTTAATATGACATAACCTTCTCTGAAATTTATTATACTATCTTTGAGTATGTTTCTGCCTATAATCCCGTCATACTTGAGTTGTATGTCATCATCCACTATATGAAAATCTGCGTTTGACTCCCCTATTGGAAGTCGTACGGTGCCCTTGGTTCGGATTCTCTCTGAATCTACGTCCTTTAATTCAACGGCAGGCTCCCTAGCGATCATGGCTTCCCTTGGCACTACCTGTCTCTTTATAAGGGATACTTCACTCCCAGTATCTAATAAGAATCGAAGCAGGTTCCCCTGACCTCGTATTCCAATTTCGACTGTGCCTTCTAATGCACTCAAATTATCCCGGTTGGTGACACTTATTTGGCATATTTCATGTACACTTAAACCCATTGGGTACCTTCGATCGAAAATTTCTACATATCCATCCCTGTAATTAATTATACTCTGTTGTAAAAGGTCTCTCCCTATGAGGCCATCTGACGAAAGTCGAAATTCATCTCCGACAACATGAAATTCAGGGGAAGAATCCCCTATGTGCAGTATAACACATCCCCGAGTGCGTGAAGTCTTCCCAGTTACGCCTGAGAGCTCTACTACCGGTTTACGATAGTGAATCTCTTTCTTTGGTATACTCTTTTCCCGGATTAGGCTAATGTCAGCCCCTGTATCTATCAAAAATTTGAAAGGTCTATCCCGTTCTTTAGCGTGCACGAGTATCGAACCTGATCTATCATGTTCCCTTCGTGATTGATCCCTTTCTGTAGTGGACTGGTTTCTACTAGTCTGTCGCGGGGAATTGCGCGACTTATCTGCGCATTTCTGAGTTGCGCTCCTACATGGGCCTTTGCTTTGCTGGGACTCATCCTTAGGCCCGTTGTGGTGGTCCCTGTTTAGTTTAAATCTTTATTATGAAGACTTTTTCCTTTCGCATACTGTTTCGGCCCGTCTACATACTGTTTATCCCTTTCATGTCCCCTTCTCGCGTACTCACGAGGTTTGGATTTTGCACTATTCTCTTTTTGGTCTTTGAACCAACAGACTCTTTGTAAATGACCCTTTCGTCTGCAAATGAAACATTTTCTTTCCCTGAGTTGCTTTGGCCTTTCGCGGCAATGGGACTGTTTGTGTCCCGTCCTGCCACAATTATAACATCGGATTATTGCACAAATGTGTATTTCTCGTGACTTATCCTCATCTTTTTCCCTAGTTTTCTTTCTACAGTCTTTTTCTATATGGCCTACCTTCTGACAATATTGGCAGGTAGGTGGACCTTTCTTGGTGGCTTTCTGTTTTCTACAGTCCCTAGCTATATGCCCCTCACAATTACAATTATAGCATATCACTCTAATGTTCGCCCTCTTATTTGTTAATTTACGGGGTGTTTGCCCGGTCATTCGCGGTGACTGTCTGTCTGAGTACGTGTATGATTTCACTCTCATTTCGGCGGGTTTCCTTATCTGACCCATGAGCTGTTGCTTAGCCTGAGCGGAAACTATCGCTGTTTCCTCTTCTGTGGCAATGTTGACCGCCTGTTCTAATGTTTGTGCGTCCCGGCTCTTAATGAGAGATTGTATTCTCTCGTCTCTAATACCCTGTACAAAGCTAGCCTTTACTAACTTACGTACCGCCCGAACTTGGTATTCTCTGGCAACTAATGGTTCACCCTGGACCATTGCGTTCCGGAGTTCGGTTCCCATGCGGTCAACTCGATGTGCCCACTCTGCGATACTCTCGTTCTTACCCTGTCTAGCGGCAAACAACTGACATGCATAGAAGTCTACAGTTCGTCTCTCGGAATAGTATTCGTGTAAAGCTCCCTTTATATCGTTCCACGTTTCAATATCGGCCCTCACCAGTAGTTTGCTACGCGCATCTTTCGTGATTTTAGTGAGTATTAATTTGTCAAATAATTCGCGCTCTTCTGGCTTAACTAACCCTATTGCCATTTCAACATTTTCACAAAATTCTTGCAATCTTTCTTTGTGTAAGCCATCAAATTCAGCCCCTATGAGTTTTAAAGCCGCTGTTACTGTTAAAAAGCGGCCATGCAGCACTCCGCTTGCATCATGCATTACTTCTGCATTACTAGGGGTAGGACTAGCATTTCTATCTGAACCCTCCATTATGAGTTGGCTTTTGACTCACCCTCTCTGGTTAATCACTTGACTCCGAGCTGGATTGACTGTTCCCGAATAACTGCTACTGTCTGCTTTCTGCCTCCAAGCGACTCGAACAACTTGAATTCCTTTCCCGTTGCCTTCTTCTTAATGTATCTGAAACAGTGATCAAATACAATTAGAAACTTATTCACCTTTATTCCCGATCACTAAGCAGCGCTTAAAGTGATCGTAATTATACTTATATATATTCACTGCAAATTAACACCCGAATTTTCTATTAATTTCCCGTAAATTAATTGTTACCCCACATCTGACACCAAATATTTTAAGTCCACCTGTCGTGACCCTAAGGGATGTACAACAGGCTGAGGACTTGGGTTCGGAGTTCTGGGAGCGTATAGTCAGATTGGCAAAGTTTAAACACTAATTATATTCTACACCCAGGATATTCACACATCAATATATACAATAATACATACAATATAAAATCTCTGACACCATTTACTCTCAATCCCTTCTCAACTTCAGATCTATGAGAATGTCTTTAAGTCTTGTTCCTAGTACACACAAGAGTAATTATAATGCATATATTTACTGTTGAATACTTAACTACGGAGTATAGCTGATTCTTGTACAGCTGACGTCTTCACTCTTCTCTTCTTGTCTTCTCCTCTTTTGCGTAGGTATCCCTGGAACTCGTTAATCTTCGCGGCGACGTGAATTATCCCAATTACAATTGAGCTGCTAGTCTATAAGCTGATATTCCAACACCTACTTTGAAAATCGGTGTGGAGAATCTTTGTGATTGTTCAGCAACAAGTCACACTCAGTTCAAGAGCCTGATACCCTTCTATCTTACTATCACTTTACTGCGTCTGCGACTGAATGCTAAGTCTACCAGTACTCCAACAGTTCTCCCTGATTAACTATTCACTCTTCTGCGCGATACTGTCTACCGTCGAAAAGTCTTCTTCGCGTGTCGTGAGTCAAAAGCCTTCTTCGAGTGTCGTGAGTCAAAAAGCCCTCTTCGAGGGATGAAAGTCAAAAAGCCCCGTTGTTGACAAGTTACCAAGTCTTATAGTTTCTTCTATTCTTTCTCGAATAATCCTACTGATTCATATACCACCACCACAAGTCACTAGTTCACGTCACAACTGCACTGTTCTCCGATTGGTTGTTGCGCACGGAACCACCCTGTCACGTTGCATTACACACATTGTTCTAGAACATTTGGAAGCTGTTTCTACGTCTCTTACACGTGACTCTGTATATTTCTAACCCACAAGAAGTGCGTATTTTAACTTACACAATGTTTCACAATATTAAGACACAAAGCTCTTGGCTTACGAGCTCCCAAAGCAACATCGAATATTCTAAATCCTTCTTTGAAATATTCTGTTATTTCTCTTATTATTATTACTGTCATTTATGAATTATGAGTTATGAATATACACAATTTATGAATTATGAGTTATGAATATACACAAACTCTCCTATCATTTCCCTTCATATATACATGCGTTCATATGCCTGCTACTTTTAAATCACAGGCTTTCTACCCTGGAGTTCGCGGACTCGAATCCCATTCGAACCCGTTCGCTCTCTCGTTAATACGCGGAAGGCGCGTCGTGAGCCGCCGTTCACGACATTTCTTTATAACACTTTAGGAGCCCGTAATGATGAGAACGGAATCGAATCGCTTGTTTTGATCAAAACGAAGTGCAGCACTTACAGCTAAAATTGTCGTTGCATAAATAGAGGTTTCGGGCTGTAGTTTGATCTCAAAATATTTTGCACTATAGTTAGTAGCCGTCGGAAAGGCTCTTTGCGTAATAATTTTGATTTTATCAACCTGGAAGTGGTAGAATGCATACACGGAAGGGCATCCGACCGCAAAAACATTTCATCTCACCTAATCCCTGACCCCATACCAGTAAACGGGACCAAGGCATAGACATACATATCACTGAAGTTGTGTAACATGAAAAATAGTAAAGGTAAAATTAAAGCGTTGAAGTTGTTAACTTCAATAATTTCATAGCATACAAGCCTACTGAGAGCCTTAGCCTGCCAAGATCACTACTGGTCTGCAGATTTTGCAGTGATTAGTGTGTTGCGTTTATATGAAGAGACGTATATTGAGACTAACACAAACTCCCTGAGCCACGGTAATAAAACAAACGCCTAAAATTTTCGACCCAGTCGGAAATCGAACTCGCGACTCTATGAAGTCAGCCAAGAAGTCGGACTTTCGTTCCAACTCACAGTCTAGGATTAAACGAGTAGAGACTCGAACCCAGAGTATCCAGATGAGAGTCATCTATGCTTCCCCTACACCACGGAGCTGGTTGTCATAAATATCCCTACTATAAATATTTAATTTTGACGACCACATTTTACTAGAAATATATTTTCAACGTATTAGGTCGCGTTCAGTACATACAAGTAGGTACTGAAGAGATGTTAAGTACACAACAAAAATGGCCATCCGAACACCAGTAATGAAACGTTTTTTTTTTTTTTTTACAGTTGGCTTTACGTCGCACCGACAAAGTATGGCGACGATGGGGCAGGAAAGAGCTAGGAGTCGAACGGAATCAGCCGTGGCTTTAATTAAGGTACAGCCCCAGCATGGGAAACCACGGAAAACCATCTTCAGGGCTGCCGACAATGGAGTTCGAACCCGCTATCTCCCTAATGCAAACTCGCACCTGCGTGCCTAACCACACGGCCAACTCGTTCGGTAATGAAACTGTTAAACACTTGTTGTTTAATTGCAAAATAATTCCATTTATTTCCTATCCGGAAGAGGTGATTTTTGTTACGTGAACTGTTCGAGAAGTTCTGTGAATTGACCTGCGCAGTTATGGAGTGCGTCATCTTCAAAACTAAAAGCGAAGATTCGATGAGACAGAGACAGTGGCTAAGGACAGGCGATGTCCTCTTTAATGAAGAGAGGTCACGTCAGGCACAATATCGTGCACCACTTATCCTGACGGACAACCATTTCCGTTCGTGATCAGCATAATAATGAGGGCTCCTTCGCAGGGGCGATGATCTATAGATGAGGCGACATCTCAACGTTTCAAGTTAGAGATATGGCAATTACAATTCTACTATCCACGGATGTGGGACATAAAGTGAAGAGTCACGTCCTTGAGGTTCGTACTCCACCTAAAACAAGAGATCTCGTGGTCACGATCATATCAAAAGTCACAAAAATTTACAAGCTTGCAGGCGCGCCGACTACTGGTAATTATTGGGTGGGGGCATGATTACCATAAACACAGGCATGTGAAATGAGGGGCAACTATTAATGCAAACATTCCTATATAATAACAATATTCACAAACAGAAAGAACAGAACAATAATAGAGCCTATTTTAAATATTTTAAAGGAATGTTTTATGTACGAAGCTGACAAAAATAATCACAAGTAAAAAATTAGGACTTGCTTAATAAATACATTTTCTTAATAAATGCCCTATCACTGTATATTTTGCATTTCATGATATGAAATGTGAAAAGCTCTACCAACAGATGTACGGCCTGAACAGTCTCCATTGGGAAATGTAGTTCTCTGAGGAATGTCCGCTTTCTAAACTAATTTCTTGATAGGCCTATAAAGCCATCTATCACCTTCTCCAGATTTAAAGACTTAACAGTGTCCGAAGGCTACCAACTCCACATTTTAAGGGGACTTAACATCTAGGAGGAGAACTTGGGGAAGGGGGGGAGGATGGCACTCTGCACACATAACATCATTGGGGGGGGGGGGGGGTGGCGGCAGAAAATGCTTTGCTCCCACAAAGTCGGCGCCACTGCAGCTTGCTTTACCCAGTCTCTTTATTCCAGTATTATCAAGATGAGTGCGCCACTTTAGAAGCCGACTCGGTGGATCCGTGGTTGAGTGCCCGACTCATTATCCCAAGTTCACGGCTTCGATTCCCGGCTAAATTTCGATTTTTGAAGGACAGACAGAAATCTTGACCCACATGTCATTGTTGATGGCATGTTAAAGACTCATCGTCGCTTCACAAAATTCCATAGCGCTTTCAGACGCAAGGATACAGTTTGACATAGATATGTATTAGAGCGGGGGTCATCTGAAAATTTGTGTAACGAAATCGTGTCGTAAAACAATGTGTGTGACGTGATGTTACCTAGCAACAGTGCCGGGAGAGTTGTACAGGCGGTGGATCTCTCTGTCATGGCCATCCATCAATACTTCACATCACATCCTGCACGCTTGATAGGTAACATCGCATCACACATTTTTATTGAAAGACATATTTAAAATTATTTGACTTTCTAAAGGGAAATGTAATAGAGTACTTATTTTACAACACATATGACGTATTTATTTCATACTTGAAGAGAAGGCGACATTACGAGAATATAAAGAATTAACACAATTTTTTTTTACACACAATTACGATCTACGCAATGCAGGGTTTTGGAAAGTAATTAAAAGAAATCGAATTACTTGTAACTAATACTTTTTGTAGTAATTTTTACTTATGACCGTTATATTCAGTCAGTCATTATTGAACTGCATTTAAGGCTGTCGCGAAGGTGGCAGATTCGCTATCAGTTGTTTACGTAGTCTTTTCTTAAATAATTACAAATAATTTGGAAATTTATCAAACACTTCACTTCATAAATGATTCCAATCCCTAATTTCTCTTCCTATAAATGAATATTCACAAAATGTTATATGTTACAAAATGTTATTTTTATTCGTTAGTTACGTCTTAAAGTAAAATTGTAATCATTACAATTCTAATAATCGATATTCATCGTACTGAAGTAGAAACGGGAAGTAATCGTGCTGAAGAAGATGTCCTTTTCAGTTCTACTACAGCAGAACGAATAGCTCCACCAATGCTGGATGAGTTGCTTTCTTACCTCTCCTGTATTTTCAAAGACATCAAACATCCTACAATATCCATCACTGCTTGGGATGTTCTTAACATTAAATACACGTATTCCTTCAAGTTACCCTGTAGAACGTCTTTTCAGCAAATGCAATTTTTAGAACAGATTATATTTAAAGTAAATAGCACATTATTTGAAATGCTAAACTAAAATTAAGGGGAAAATAATTTGGAAGTTCCAAAGTATCAGGCTTAATCTCACCCAGTGATGAGAGTCATTAAACTTACTTTTACGTGTCCGTAAATCTACCGACATGGGGCTAACGTGCCAACTTGGGCTCAGAAAGCCAGCGCCTTAACCATATGAGCCACCCAGCCCGGCCTAGTGATTATAAATGGCATAATACCACTTCTCCTGCCCTGCCGACCAGCATTTTTTCCATCAACCGGACGCGAACGGGCTAACCACGGTGTCAGGTTGTATAGACTTGGCGCCTTAACGATCATGGCCACCAGGCGGGCATTTCAGTCGGTGAAGCAAACTTACGTAACCTTACCTGCCCAATACTATGAGTCACAGAAAAAACGATTTCTTTTTGGCTAGTTGCTTTACGTCGCACCGACACAGATAGGTCTTATGGCGACGATGGGATAGGAAAGGCCTAGGAGTTGGAAGATATAGCCCCAGCATTTACCTGGTGTGAAAATGGGAAACCACGGAAAACCATCTTCAGGGCTGCCGACAGTGGGATTTGAACCCACTGTTTCCCGGATGCAAGCTCACAGCCGCGTATTTAAAATATTAGAAAGACGATATAGTCCGCCTCTGTGGTGTAGTAGTTAGCGGATTAGCTGCCACCCCCAGAGGCCCGGGTTCGATTCCCGGCTCTGCCACGAAATTTGAAAAGTGGTACGAGGGCTGGAACGGGGTCCTGCCAGCCTCTGGAGGTCAGCTGAGTAAAGGTGGATTCGATTCCCACCTCAGCCATCTTCGAAGTGGTTTTTGCGTGGTTTCCCACTTCTCCTCCAGGCAAATGCCGGGATTGTACCTAACTTAAGGCCACGACCACTTTCTTCACTCTTCCTTTCCTGTCCCTTCCAATCTTCCCATTCCCCCACAAGGCCCCTGTTAAGCATAGCAGGTGAGGCCGCCTGTCACACGCTCCAGGACTGCCCTTTAGGCGGTAGAGGTGGGAACCCTCGCTGCGCCTGAGGGGAAAAACCAACCCTGGAGGGAAAACAAATTAAGAAAGAAAGAAAGAAAGACAGAAAGAAAGAAAGAAAGAAAGAAAGAAAGAAAGAGGATATATAGCGAAAGAAGTAAAAAAATTAAATTTTGTTTGATTTTACAAAAGAAATATAACATATTCTTTTCTTTTGCTTCTCTGGTGACATAAAGACTAACTTGTCTCAATAATTATTAACATAATCAATGACTTCGCTGAGCTTTCATCCGGGAGATAGTGGGCTTGAACCCCACTGGTTTTCCGTGGATTCCCATTTTCACACCAGACAAATGCTGGGCTGTATCCTAATTAAGTCCATGACCCCTTCCTTTCCACTCCTATCCCATGCTGCAAACATTACTTACATATAAGAACGTAATCTATAGCACATGTCTAAGATAATTTACTTTCTTCATGTAAATATTAACCGTACGAACTAGACAATAATCTTCTCCATTTCGTCCATAAGTCTATAATGTTAGTATGTTGTAGAATTTAACACAAATTAAACAATGTATTATGGTTGAGCATAATAACAGGATCTATAGCCTGAGCCACGCCATACAAAGCAAGACGATAAGAAATTAAAAAATAAATAAATACGACCTATCTGTGTCGGTGCGAAGTAAAGCAAATTACAGATAATAATAATAATAATAATAATAATAATAATAATAATAATAATAATAATAATAATAATAATAATAATAATAATAATAATTTAGCTTATATCCTGGTGAGGAAAGCAACGGGAAACTACCTTACTCCTCATTTCCCTAGTATGCCTCTTCAGTGACGTCTAGGCTATCTGTATGACAGCTGTTGGCGGAACTGTGGAGGATCAAACCAGCCTTCGGGCTGTATACCCAACAACAACATATCCTGGTCTTTGGCTCAACGGTACTTAGGGTCGTGGGTCCGATTTCCGGCCGGATTCGGGATTTTAACTGTGTATCGTTAATTCCTATGGTTCGGGAATTGGGTATGTTCGTCTCTATCCATAACTTCAACTAGACAAAACACCTAACACTACTAACCTCCGTGGAAACACGTAGTAGTGATTACATTCTTTCAAATAGGGTTGTGTCGGGAAGTGTATCCGGCAGTGAAACTTCATGGGCCAAGTCCACAAACTTGTTAATAACCTCGAGAAATTGGGGGGGAAAAAGCGATGAAGAAAAATTACTTTGTGTTTTTTTTTGTGCTAGGGGCTTTACGTCGCACCGACACAGATAGGTCTTATGGCGACGATGGGATAGGAAAGGCCTAGGAGTTGGAAGTAAGCGGCCGTGGCCTTAATTAAGGTACAGCCCCAGCATTTGCCTGGTGTGAAAATGGGAAACCACGGAAAACCATTTTCAGGGCTGCCGATAGTGGGATTCGAACCTACTATCTCCCGGATGCAAGCTCACAGCCACGCGCCTCTACGATTACTTTGTTTGTGTTTAAGGAACATTCTAAACATATTTTACAAAAATAATATTTACTTCAAATGTAATGTTTTGGTTCTTAAAGAAATAAGACATTTGCTCTCATTCATTTGTGGAATAGCAACAATTTGTATTTTTTTAAATTACTTTGTCTCTCCTGAAAAGTTTTATGTGATTGATTGATTGATTGATTGATTGATTGATTGATTGATTGATTGATTGATTGATTGATTGATTGATTGATGCCGTGGTGGTGGTGGTAGTGACAATGATAAAGATGATGATGAGGAGGAGGTGGTGGTGGTAGGGAGAGGTTGAAACCCAGTTTCGGTCAATACCTACTTCTATGAAATAACACAGAGGTGTGCTCAAGGCTATTCATATCCGACGGACGAATCACCATCAACAGCGCCGTATGCCTTCACTTTTTATGAATACTGTGGAGAGATTTAGCATTGAACCCAGGCTTTTGTACATCATCACATTTCCTACCCTGCCGCCGAAAATTCTGATGGTG
Source organism: Anabrus simplex (assembly GCF_040414725.1). Taxonomy (NCBI): domain Eukaryota; kingdom Metazoa; phylum Arthropoda; class Insecta; order Orthoptera; family Tettigoniidae; genus Anabrus; species Anabrus simplex. The sequence goes on along the minus strand of NC_090267.1, from coordinate 231,350,809 downwards.
ATTATTTTTCCACCAACGGGATTCGAACCAGCTAACCACAGTCAGACCTTAAAGGCTTAACGCCTTAACGATCATGGTTGCCAGACGGGTGCTGCTTAGTTCCCTTAAATTCATATTAAACCCTCAAAAAGCGACAAAAATGAATGTTTGACTCAAGTAATGCAAACAATGGCAGACTTGTGGGGTCACGGGATTGCCACATCGTTCAAATTCCTGGGAGGAGGATGTGGACCTTGTAAGACAAGGCTGAAGCATGAATACGTGTACAGTATGGGACTGAATACAGATTTCAAATTGTTCGTGTCAATGCTTTACACAGACACAATGGAAGTAGAACAGTATCTGCTATGTCTGAGAAGTACTAATGAATGACTGTTGTGAGAACCTGCATTGCAGTGGCCTTTCCGTCGAGACTCGGCCACATCAAACACAACCTACGTTACTTGCGCCGCTAACTTCACTGATTGGCTCAATGAGCAGCTAATAGAGGCGTCACGAACACGTGGGCTGCATACCACTGAGCACTTTGGTCACCATAGGCCTTCGTGACTTGGTGAAAAGAAGAGACTACTTTACAAAACAGAAGTCTGCTTATCTAAAAGCACTGGGATCGACTTTTGGCTGGCTAAAGAACTGAATCCTAGTCTACAAGCTCCAGTGTTGGTTACTCAGCCTCTCGAGTTCTAAACAGGAGGAACAGGTTGATATGAAGAGTAGCGAACTGGATCGTGAATACCAAACAACACGCATGAAAAAGTTGTCATGTTGATCAAGTGACACTCATATGTTTCCTCAAATTGGCTAGGTAACAGTCGTCTTTGCAAATATTATTTCCGAAGCATATACTTCGAAATTTCCGCTTTTGCACAAAGTGCGGTAATAAAAAGTTAATTTCTATCTATCTTAATATGTTTACACTCCAGGGTTGGTTTTTTCCTCGGACTCAGCATGGGATCCCACCTCCACCACCCCAAGGGCAGTGTCCTGGAGTGTGAGACTTTGGGTCTGGGGATAAAACTGGGGAAGAGGACCAGTACCTTGCCCAGGCGGCCTACCTGCTATGCTGAACAGGCGTCTTGTGGAGGGATGGGGCGATTGAAACAGATACACAAGGAAGAGGGGGGGAAGTGGCCGTGGCCTTAAGTTAAGTACCGTACCATTCCGGCATTTGCCTGGAGGAGAAGTGGAAACCACGGAAAACCACTTCGAGGATGGCTGAGGTGGGAATCAAAATCCCCTCTGCTCAGTTGACCTCCCTAGGCTGAGTGGATCTCGTTCCAGCCCTCGTATCACTTCTCAAATTTCGTGCAGAGGCGGGAATCGAACTCGGGCTTCCGGGAATGGCAGCTAATCACGCTAACAGCTACACCACAGAGGTGGATGTTAATTTCTATTTTCTATCTTATCATAATTTACACAGTTTCGTCTCAAAATACCACCACTTCAAGAATTACTCCAGAAAGATAATAATAATAATAATAATAATAATAATAATAATAATAATAATAATAATAATAATAATAATAATTGTACCGGGTGGTACACCCCGACCCCGCAAATTTAAATTGTGCGCCTAAAAGGTATCCCCTACAGGAGAAACTCTGAACTTTAAAATCTGTATTAAATCTGATTTCTTGGAAGATGTCACTACTGTAAATTTTGAAGTGTTCTGATCTGTGTCTATTTCGATTTGTGTTTGTTTGCTCTGTAGCAAGAAGTGTGGACATTCTCTTCTAGATGTCACTACATAAAAACTATAACTGTGCACCCTGGTGCGAAGTGAACGAACTGTTTTTGAAGAAATTTTGTATCCATAAGTTTAGTCTTTGTTAAATTTCTTTCTTTCATGTTTTGGGTTGGCAATATTGATCTCTGTTTGCGCCAGTTTTGAATTCAGCCAATCCTGAATTTTCTAAATTAATTTTCCACCAATCCTAGATTTCTTCTTCAGTTTTGACATGTAATCTTTAGCCGACCAATAAAAGGTAGTGGGCGGGACTGTTTTATTCACGAAAGGTCTCGAACTTTCCCCGAGCGTATAAAACTGCTGAGATTCATGACTCGTCGCCACTTCATCGACAACTTGCTTAGTATGTAATTATGCAGCAGGGGGCGGGAAGCGCTTCTTTCTTCGGGCAGCAGTTCATCAACAAGGTAATGGCCGTTTAAGAACTTTATTTCTTGCTAGCTCAGCAGTTTTAACCCGCGGGGAAGGTTCGAATCCTTTAAATGTAAACCTTACTATATTAACCGCAATTTGGGATAGAGAGTGCTTAACCCTCTCGAGCTCCCACTCATGTTGTTTTGAGGTGACTGCGTTTTCATAACCGATTTTCTTCTCTTCTTAATGTACACTGACTGACAGAGCAAATGCAACACCAAGGAGGAGTGGTTCGAAAGGGATGAAAGTTGGGGAAAAAACACAGACGGCACGGACGAATAATTGATGTTTATTTCAAACCGATATGCAGGTTACACAATGCGCACGGCATCGACTCAGTAGGATGTAGGACCACCGCGAGCGGCGATGCACGCAGAAACACGTCGAGGTACAGAGTCAATAAGAGTGCGGATGGTGTCCTGAGGGATGGTTCTCCATTCTCTGTCAACCATTTGCCACAGTTGGTCGTCCGTACGAGGCTGGGGCAGAGTTTGCAAACGGCGTCCAATGAGATCCCACACGTGTTCGATTGGTGAGAGATCCGGAGAGTACGCTGGCCACGGAAGCATCTGTACACCTCGTAGAGCCTGTTGGGAGATGCGAGCAGTGTGTGGGCGGGCATTATCCTGCTGAAACAGAGCATTGGGCAGCCCCTGAATGTACGGGAGTGCCACCGGCCGCAGCACATGCTGCACTTAGCGGTGGGCATTTAACGTGCCTTGAATACGCACTAGAGGTGACGTGGAATCATACGCAATAGCGCCCCAAACCATGATGGCGCGTTGTCTAGCGGTAGGGCGCTCCACAGTTAATGCCGGATTTGACCTTTCTCCACGCCGACGCCACACTCGTCTGCGGTGACTATCACTGACAGAACAGAAGCGTGACTCATCGGAGAACACGACGTTCCGCCATTCCCTCATCCAAGTCGCTCTAGCCCGGCACCATGCCAGGCGTGCACGTCTATGCTGTGGAGTCAATGGTAGTCTTCTGAGCGGACGCCGGGAGTGCAGGCCTCCTTCAACCAATCGACGGGAAATTGTTCTGGTCGATATTGGAACAGCCAGGGTGTCTTGCACATGCTGAAGAATGGCGGTTGACGTGGCGTGCGGGGCTGCCACCGCTTGGCGGCGGATGCGCCGATCCTCGCGTGCTGACGTCACTCGGGCTGCGCCTGGACCCCTCGCACGTGCCACATGTCCCTGCGCCAACCATCTTCGCCACAGGCGCTGCACCGTGGATACATCCCTATGGGTATCGACTGCGATTTGACGAAGCGACCAACCTGCCCTTCTCAGCCCGATCACCATACCCCTCGTAAAGTCGTCTGTCTGCTGGAAATGCCTCCGTTGACGGCGGCCTGGCATTCTTAGCTATACACGTGTCCTGTGGTACACGACAACACGTTCTACAATGACTGTCGGCTGAGAAATCACGGTACGAAGTGGGCCATTCGCCAACGCCGTGTCCCATTTATCGTTCGCTACGTGCGCAGCACAGCGGCGCATTTCACATCATGAGCATACCTCAGTGACGTCAGTCTACCCTGCAATTGGCATAAAGTTCTGACCACTCCTTCTTGGTGTTGCATTTGCTCTGTCAGTCAGTGTAATAAATTATTCTTCTACGAGTCACCTCCCTAGTATGGGATTAGCCCCTGTATAACTGGCCGAGTGCCACCTAGGTTTTAAGAAGTTTCATGTAGTGTAAGCTACGCCTCCAGTCAATTTGGTTTTTTGGGCCATTTAATTAACCCAAAGTTTTGTTTTCTTCATGTGAAGGCCCTGTAGGTTGGGTACAAGATACTCCTGTTTCACTGTATGTGTGCCTTGGGGGCAGTTAGGAGTGAAGTTTGTTGTGGCCTTTGATAGGCTTGTAAAATTGAGAGCGGGACTGCTCTTTCCAAATTTGATCTCTGCGTGCCTCTAGGAGGCTTGACATTCTAATTAGGGGCAAGTGCTCCTTGGTATGAAGGGGTTTTCTGCTCTTTGGTAATTTGTGGTTGTGAGCTGAGGGCTCAGGAATGTAAAACGGGGCTCGAAGCCCAAATCCTGTAACGAACTGTAATTTGTAATTTCTTAATTTGTTGTTCTGCTACTTGGTACCTGTTATACTTTATTATTGAGTGATTTTGGAAAAGAAAATATAACCTTTGTTAAAGTTTTAAATTAACTTTAATTTCGTAGTTGAGACCTATTCCAGCCCGCACCTTCTTTCACCTCTGCTTTCCACGGATAAATCCGTAATAATAATAATAATAATAATAATAATAATAATAATAATAATAATAATAATAATAATAATAATAATAATAATAATAATAATATGCCAGAGTATTTTGTAGAAAGCAAAGCAGTACTGCACAAGAAAGGAAATTCAACAGAATGTTCCAATTACAGAATACTAAGCCTTGTTTCACATGCAGCAAAAATATTCACATGCATATTAAAAAGCAGAATCAAATTGAAAATTGAGCAGAATCTAGATGATGATCAGTTTGGGTTCAGGAAAGGAGTAGGAACGAGAGAAGCTATTATAGCACTTACAACCATTTTGGAGAGACGACTAGAGCTGAACAGAAATACATATATAGCTTTAGTAGACCTGGAAAAAGTTTTTGACAATGTTCAGTGGAAAAGACTGTTTAGAATTATGAAGGATATTCATTTGGACTGGAAAGACAGAAAAGCAATACTAAACCTCTACACCAATTAAATAATAAACATTGAAAGTAATGAAACAGTATGCAAGGTGAGGATTAGGAAAAGAGTAAGACAGAGGTGTTCCTTATCACCATTTCTATTTAATCTGTACATTGAAGGGGTCATGAAAATTTTAAAATCAAAAACACCTGGCATTGAAATAAATAGAACAACTGTACACTGTATTACATTTGCTTTGTTGGGATCCCCGTGGTAATATTAGCTCATCAAGTATTCCTGCATATTTACAGATTAGGGCAATGTATCTCTAAGATTCGTTAGGTGTGCAGTGAAACTTCCAAGTATTCGTGATATTGCTGGTAAGAGTACTTAAAATTATTTCAATCAATATTTATTTTGAAAACAGAAACAGGAGAAAAATATTAAACAGCTCAAACATTTCTTTTACAGTCTGCTTTACGTCACACCGAGACAGATAGGTCTTACGGTGACGATGGGATAGGAAAGGACTAAGAGTAGGGAGAAGGTACAGCCTCAGTATATGCCTGGTGTGAAAATGGGAAACCACGGAAAATCATTTCAGGGCTGTCGACACTGGGGTTCGAACCCACTATCTCCCGAATGTAAGTTGATAGCTACATGATCCAAACCGCACAGCCACTTGCTTGCTCAAACATATTTATTTTACAGGGGATTAGTTAGCTTACGTTTAACAATCAAATAACTTATATCAGTTATTATTAAAGAGAACGAGCTTGTCGTTTCTTGCCCAAAAGTTCAGTTCTTCAGTACAAACACACAAGCATTTCCAGTTCACCTGAAAATTTCCCGCGTCTCTTGTCCCTCTTGTTTCTCTGTACTATTTTCACGACACTCTTTCATCCTAACTTCCTTAGATTCTATCGGGCCAAGCCCATCGCTAAATGGTTAGTGCGCTGGCCTTTGGTTCTAGCACCCCCCTCCCCTCCCCCGGGTTCGATTCCCGGCCGGGTCGTAGATTTTAACCTCATTGGTTAATTCCACTCGCTCGGCAGATGTGTGTGTGTATGTTGTCCTTAACATTATAACTGTGTCTGTTTCAATATAAGTTTTTGTGGTGGTAGTGGTTATTGTTTCAAGAAGAAGTACTACTGGACAACCATCCTCCATTCACACTAATCAGACGAAAAAAAATGGAAGGGGTGCGACACTTTTAAAAATGAGAATATCGACCAAAGGAAAAAAGGGCCGGAAAGGGCATGAAATGAAAAATTCCCTAGCTCATTGGTCGCACTTTATTGGCCCGTTAGACACAAAGGCAAACTGCTGCTCTTCATTCCCCTACACTCCCCAAGCATGGCTTCTAAATTGACTGGTGAGTATTCTCCTATGATTGTAACTGTGTTAAAGAGAGCCTTTAAGCCGTCCCTTGGGATCGTGCACATTTAGTGAGAAAAGTAATATTTCGAATCCAACTCCTAAATTAAAAGACTTAAAGACTAAATCCCACGGACATTCCGAAAGACATTTTAATGTATCATTGTGTACAGAATCACTGTGGCTAAGCGGTAGTGAAAAATTATCAAGAATATTTTACTGGCCGTGTTTAATGTTTCAAATGAAAACAAACCTCCTAGACCAAACATGGTCTCAAGAATATGGGCAGTTTCCGTATCCTATGCGCGTCATGAAAGTTCTAAAAATCATGTTACAGCCATGGTTTCTCTAGCGCGTTTTGGTAAAACGATAATATACTTCTCATCAATAGAAAAATACAATACAGCTGTGAAAAGAAAGAGGTCGTCGAACTGCTTTCGTATTCTGTACATAGGATACTGTATATGTAAAAGAGCTTTTTCTTCCTAAAACGTTAGTAGAACGCTCCAATGAACTTCGTCCTCTCCTCGACTGCATGTTTCGAACCGACAACACCCAGGAAATTCCCACGCGACGCGACGCGACGTCACGCCACGCCACGGATTATTATTTAATTTGTCTTTTTTAACGGAGGCACACACATGGGCCAACACATTATTTCAAATGTTTGTAATCTTAAGCCTACACATGACATTGGAAATACGAAATTATTGTTATAATGCAACGATTAAATTGTGACAAAAAGTGTTGTGTACAATTTTCGTTACGTGTTTTACGCAAAATTAAAGTGAAATTCTGTATTTTCTACTTGTCGGTAATTTGCTTGGTCCATTTGGGTCCACACATTGACATAACAGCTAACTGAACTGTTATTAAGTGTAACACAATAGGCCAATAGTCTCATTGTAGTTGAGTGACTGCTTTAGATCCGCTCCACGAAGTCCACATGAGGTACGTCAAGAAAGAAAGCTATAATGTACTTATCATGGCGATAAACTAGATCCGGAAATGGCTCGTTAAACCCAAAGGCCATGTGGCATTGTGGGCGGCTTTATAACTCCCCTAGATACAGTCTTACCTTGCTTGTGTGGTTTTCGGCATTCAAACTGGGTTCATTCTTCTCACATTACCCTCTGTATGCTTACGTTTAAATAGAATTAAGATTAAATTAATTGTAACACATTGTGTTTAAAGTTACGTCCGAATAGCTGATTTTAAGCATCAGGATATCGTTAACTTTCAGCAATGGTAAACTAGAAGAAGTAGGCGGGTTTTTTTATTCTGCTCGTGTATTAACGTCGCACCGAGAGAGGTTTGTCGGTAAAGATGGGATAGGAAAGGACTAGGACAGGGAAAGAAGCAGTCGGTAAGATTCAGCTCCGGCATCTACCTGGTGTGAAAACTATCTTCATGTCTGCCGAATGCAAACTATCAGCTACACGGCTCAAATCGCACACACACACGCCGGGCTGAGTGGCTCAAACGGTTAAGGCGCTGGCCTTCTAACCCCAACTTGGCAGATTCGATCCTGGCTCAGTCCGATGGTATTTGAAGGCGCTCAAATACGACAGCCTCGTGTTGGTAGATTTACTGGCATGTAAAAGAACTCCTGCGGGGCTAAATTCCGACACCTCGGCGTCTCCGAAGACCGTAAGAGTAGTTAGTGGGACGTAAAGCAAATAACATTATTATTATTATTATTATTATTATTATTATTATTATTATTTCAAATCGCACACCTTGCTCGCTTGGTAAAGGTAGTGGTCTGATCATTCCAAGATGAAAAGCAGGCGCCACGAAAAGTGTTAAAATTAAAGACTTCCTAAGTTTGGCAACCTAATACTAAGGATTCACTAGAGAACAAGTCTTGATCAATGGAGAAACAGAAAAGATGTAAGTGAGTGGAACCAATGCCAGACTTAGCTTGGAGTCTGTGGTCCACAACTCACGCTCCCAACTTTAGAACTCCGAGAAGGCCTCAAGTAACCTATTGTGACAGGCAAGGGATACCGCACAGCTATTTACTATTCCCCACCTGTGGTTAGCCAGTTCGAGTCCCGTCGGTCGAAAATAATTAGCCAAAAGTTCCTAAGGTGTCGGGCAAAGACACGGAAGGGCCACGAACGGCGTGGAAATGAAAGTTTTCCTAAGACCTCGTAAACTTAATAACGTCGAGGCGGAAGAGAAGAAGAGTTGACAAAGGGAGATCAAATTCGACAAATAAAAGTGAGGAGCTAGGCAGAAATAAATGGAAGCAATGCCACGGAATCTTCAACGGAGAAGATGGACTTCGGAACAGTGGAGATTATGGAAGAGGGAGCCCTGTACTTGGGGATTAATACAACTACAACCTGCTCCCTTGCAGGTTGATAGGGGACTATCAAAGGCTAGGGGAGAAAACCCCTACAAAATTATCCTCTCTCGCCTTAATTGGCTCTTAAAGGGCACTCTTTTGTCCTCGAGTTGGGAAACTGGCTTTGAAGGTAGACGAACCACAAAGATGGCCAACGGCATAAGGATGTAGAACGCAGTGGACAACGACTACATTAAAGGCCTGACGGCAAGTCCTAGTATTCATTATGGCTATGCTCATGACGAAATTATCATCATCCGGAGTAAGTTCCTCAGTCGGATCTCCGGGAGGAACAGTTGTGAGTACAGGCATGAAGAAAATCAAGTGGCAACCTGGAATGTGAGAACAATGAGTCAAGGAGGAAAAGTTCAAACAGTCATCAACCAGATGAAGAACGGAAAGGCAGTTGGACAAGATAAAGTAGAAACAGAGTTCATAAAACTGATGGATGAAAATCATGTAAAATGGTTGACCAAAATTTTCAACCAAATTTATGTATCCGGGTATATTCCGTCAGAATGGCTCAAATCAGAGTTCATCACCTTGCCAAAAAAAGCAGGTACTGTTTCAGAGATGTAGAGATGTAAATAAGAATGTAATTGCTTGTTTAATAGAATACCGGAAGGCCTTTGACCGTGTAAAACATGAAAAATTGATGGAGATTTTGAGAAATATTGGAAAGAAGGAAAGAGATCTCCGAATCATTACGACGGTGTACTGGAATCAAACAGCGGTGTTGCGTATTAAATGAGAACACACCGAAGCAGTCAAAATCGTCAGAGGAGTGAGGCAGGGATGTATCTTGTCACCTATACTATTTAATTTGTATTCAGAATACATATTTAGAGAAGCCTTGGAAGATACAAAAGAAAGAATTTTGATAAACGGAGTGAGATTAAGCAGCATCCGGTATGCTGATGATACGATTGTATTTGCTGATACTATCCAAGGGCTACAATCACTAATGGATAGAATTGTAAGAATCAGCACCGCAAAGACAAAACTCATGGTTGTAAGTAAGGTAAATATTGCTGGATTAAACTTGGTTATAAATCAAAAGAGTATAGAAAGGGTAAAACAATATTCATACCTTGGAACCATAATAAATGAAGACTGGGATAACTCACAAGAAGTCAAGGTACACATTGGAAAAGCAAGAAGTGTGTTCCAGAAAATGAGTAATGTGTTTAAAAGCATCAATGTAATATTAGGAATTAAAATCAGACTTTTGCACTGCGTAATGTATGTTCTTTTATATGGTGTAGGGACATGGACCTTAAATAAAAACACAGAGAAGAAACTGGAGGCCTTTGAAACATGGCTTTGTAGGCGGATCCTGAGAATATCTTGGACAAAGAGAATGACAAACTGGAAGTAATGATAAGAATGAACAGAAAACCTCAGTTGATCAAGATAGTGAAATGCCGAAAGCTGCAGTATTGGGACGTATCATGCGCAATACAGATAGATACGACATACTCCAAAAAATACTTCAGATGAAAATCAACAGAAAAGAGGTCCTGAAAGAAGACGAATATCTTGGCTTGACAATCTTAGAGGCTGGTGCAATATGTCATCAGCTGAACTGTTCCGCGCTGCCACAAACAAGACAAAAATAGCCATCATGATTGCCAAGATCCGAAACGGATAGGCACTGAGAGAAGAAGACCACGATGTAATCTAACAACGTGCTAGCGGAATTCATTTTACTTCAAACATCTCTTGCTTTCCTCCTGGGAGCTGTGTACTTGAAAAGGCGAAGTAAACAACGGCGCGGAAGGTGGGTTCATCCCTTGAATCAAAGAAGGTTATCTCAGGGCGATTTCGGTAATCTACTGCAAGAAATGACCCTCATCAGTTCGTTTAGTACATGCGGATGAAACCTGAACTGTTTGACAGTATCTTACGATTTTTGTCCCCATTTTCAATAAAAATAAGTGTACGGTCTACTTTGCTGACATTTATGCGCCCAGCTATCACACCCGGATGAGATATTTTTGTATGATATCGCTATCGTAAACTAGTAATCTATCACAATGTTAAGAAATATACAGGAACATTGTTTTATCTATGACGGGGATTGTCACTCGTCTTGTCGCCAGCGCTGCAAGCTTGTCTCCCGTCATTTACAGACAGATTTCATTGCTACAGCAATTATCTCCACTATTCTCTTTCGACACAGCTTTGTAATTCTTTTTTCCTTTTATAATGCATACAAACAACGATTGTTTTGAAAGAGAATTACAAGTGTTCCGTCGAAAGACGTCATTATATCGCTCACAAAATACAGTGTTTAAATCTGCTTTGATTGGCAGGTCCTTAAACTTAACATAAAATTAACCGCAAGAGCTTGGAGTTTGCAATCCCTTAATTTGACGGACTCGCAGTTAAGTTTACGTTGGCGCGCTGTGAATGCTCCCATCAGATAACATGGCTGTAAACTTCGAAGTCAAGGTTAATTTTTAGTTTACGTTACGTTACGTTTTCGTTTGCGTTGTGAATGGGTCTTAACCTCACACTACAATAAACAGTAACCAGGTGTTTACTTCCCGCTTATCACTTGAGTTTGGTTCAGCCTGGCCAACACAAAACTGCATGGGAAGCCAACAAGCACGAAAAGAAAATCCGCTTAATTTCTTTATCGTAAATGAAAAGGAATGTTTCAATGTCGCTAGAAAAAGTTGAAATAACCACTACATCTCTACATGAACACTACATTTTCTTATAAAACTTCCCCTGCTAGAAACATCTCGAGTCCGCTGTCTAGTGGAAAAATTGCTACATTGGCACCATTTAATCGGTTCACTCTAAAACAATGAAAGCAAATATTGTACGGAAATGTATCTTTCCGGTTTATGTTTTTTCCTCACATTATTTGTGTTTCTTGTTTCATAGTTTCTATCATGAGAAAGCTTTTCTTCATTGGAGAAAGGAGGTTGACACTTTCTACAGGGTGTCTCATATAAACTCAGACCGAGCGCCCGGTGTTTGTATTCTGTGCTGCGGCAGCTGCAGTGTGGGAGGCGCGCGCATAGTTCTTGACCTTGCAAGCAGCCCGCACGTGTTCGACCTGGCAAGCATCAGTCGCCAGTCTGAATCTCAGCTGTTAACACGGTGAGACAGTTATCATTGCAACACCGTATTTTCGTATGTAGAAGTTCTGGTTTCATCTTAATGGTCGTGTGAAGAGTCATAACTCTCGCTATTGGTGTGCAGAAAATCCTAATGGTGTTTATGAAGTCCCTCATTATGATAGGAAGATTGGTGTTTGGTGTGCTGTTAATGCAGGACGAATAATTGGGATATTTTTTTCGAGACGACTGTAAATGAAGAGGTGCCGAGGTGACATTTTGACGCCGTTCTTCCGTCAGTTAACGGAAGAAGAAAAAACCGCGCGGGTGGCTTCAACAACAGAAGATTCCCTTCTTACAATCTCGGAACTGTTTGCAGACAGAGTGATCAGTGCTGGTCTGTTTACCACTCGTTCTCCATATCTAACAGTGTGTGATTTTTATTTGTGGGGTGAACTGAAAAAAAAAAGTGTATCGAACAAATACTCACACTTTGTAAGAACTGGAAGAAAACATTACGAATGAAATCAGAAACATTACAGTGGCAGAACTCACTTGCATCAGCCAGACTACTACTACTACTACTAAACGTTTTCATTCCTCCCCTGAAGGGGGAGGCGGGCCTCTTATACGGTGACGCCGTCTCTCAGGCCGGGAGATTTGTTACGGTGAAGGAGATGTGTGGAGAAGGTGAGGGGGTTGGCGGCCGTGGCCTATACTACGAACTGTCCCGCCTTAGTGCAGGAGAATGGAAAACCACGGAAAATCATTCTCAGGACAGCCGACGGGTGGGACCAGGCGTGAAGTCCGGCACTGTGTCCCAGGCCGGTCTCCCGAATGCAGAGGCGTAGAGCCACGGTAGAGCCGTGGCCAACTTCCCTCTGCTCGGTTGGCCGGTCAGAGTACAGAGCATATGGGACAACAACCCACTCTGCATCTAGCGACGATCAGCCAGAGTGTGGTTACCAGATAAAATGCCTGTGCAACCCACGAAGCACGACACTTCCAACATCTTTTATAAGGTAAAGTTTCACATAAGATTGTATACTCGCTTAAAGCAGGGCGGCCGCGCGCGACATAAGTTCGGCTGAGGCTGCTGCCGTAGCGCAGAGAACAAACACCTTGCGTTCGGTCTGAGTTTTATATGAGATACCCTGTAGAAGGCTCTAAAGAAAATTAACAAAACTGTTCCTGTCTCCATCTAGTGTACAGATCACAAACTATGCGGCAGATATAATTATTACAGCGTCCAGGTGTCCGGTCTCAAAGTCTTTGTGACCTTTGTCTGTAGATTTCGCTGTAAACCCTCGCTTCACTTCCTTCTCTGGGAGCTGTAAGTCACACCTTCTTTGAGTGCGGGTATGGTGTTGACGAATGAGAAAGGAAGCGCACAACTAGAATGTGACCATTGCTATGTTGCCAAGCTTCTTCTAACATTTAGGAAGGGCGTAATGCATAAAAGCTGCGAAAAGCATATTTTAAAGAAAAAAGTCCAAAACAAAAGTAATGGAGTGCAGTCGAACGAAGGCAGGTGATGCAGGAAATATTAGATTAGGAAATGAAGTCTTAAAGGAAGTAGATGAATATTGTTACTTGGGTAGTAAAATAACTAATGATGGCAGAAGTAAGGACATAAAATGCAGATTAGCACAAGCAAGGAAAAGCTTTCTTGAGAAAAGAAATTCGCTCACTTCAAACATTGATATAGGAATTAGAAAGATGTTTCTGAAGACTTTCATCTGGAGCGTGGCATTGTGTGGAAGTGAAACATGGACGAAGAAGAATGCTGAAGGTGAGATGGATAGATCGAATCGCGAATGAAGAGATACTGAATCGAATTGGTGAGAGGAGACCGATTTGGCTAAATTTGACAAGAAGAAGAGATAGAATGATAGGACACATCTTAAGACACCCAGGACTTGTGCAGTAGATTTTTGAAGGAAGTGTAGGTGGTAAGAACGGTAGGGGTAGACCAAGGTATGAATATGACAAGCAGATTGTCCGACTCGTGGGCTGAATGGTCAGCGTACTGGCCTTAGGTTCAGAGGGTCCCGGGTTCGATTCCCGGCCGGGTCGGGGATTTTAACCTTCATTAGTTAATTCCAATGGCCCGGGGACTGGGTGTTTGTGCTGTCCCCAACATCCCTGCAACTCACACACCACACATAACACTATCCTCCACCACAATAACACGCAGTTACCTACGCATGGCAGATGCCGCCCACCCTCATCGGAGGGTCTGCCTTATAAGGGCTGCACTCGGCTAGAAATAGCCACACGAAATTAATTATTAACAAGCAGATTAGAGCAGATGTAGGATGCAGTAGTTACGTAGAAATGAAAAGGATAACACAGGATAGGGTGGGATGGAGAGCTGCATCAAACCAGTCTATGGACTGATGACTCAAACAACAACAACAATGTCGTAAATATGTATTATTTAATAGCCTTATGGACGGAAGGGCACGTGACCGTGTGACCCACGGGTAGAACTGCGCCTGGATAGGTGGCCATAATCCTGTGACCACACAGTGTATAAAACGCGCTAAACGATTTGAGGAAGGAATCCACCTGTGACTACTGCAGTGACCTCACATCCGGCTGGAACTACTGCCAGCATGTGAAGCACGCGTGTCGCAATGTGAGATCAAGATTACTCATGGCAGAGCCTATTTTGTTTCCAAATGATCGTGATCTGCGTAATATCCGCGTTTACAGTACACCAGCAAGCCAGTACTAAAAATTGTACCACAACCGATCAGCTGAGATGTGTGTTCACATGAAAAGCATCTAATCCTTTAATCAGCATGTCTACACTTAACATGAAACACCGTCTCACGAGACATTTACTTGGCTTTTACATAACTGAGGCCAAGAAAGAATGAATTATATAATGTGTTTTTTGCAATAGGTTTTACGTCATGCCGACACAGGCAGGTCTTACGGCGACGACGGGATAGAACAAGCTAGGACTGAGAAGGAAGCGACTGTGACCTTACTCAAGTTACAACCCCAACATTTAGCGAAACTACGAAAAACCATCTTCAGGGCTGCCGACACGTTTCGAACCCATCATCTTCCGTTTACAACCTCACAGTTACGTGAAGCATAGCCAACTCTCTCGACAGTTATATAACTAGGTGTACGTACTTATGGGCAGTGTTGTCAATATTCTGTATCTTTCCTATATTTAAAAATATTAGAAAATATGACATCAGGAAGAAGTCCTAGGCCTTTCCTGTCCCATCGTCGCCACAAGACCTATCTGTGTCGGTGCGACGTAAAGCAACTTGCAAAGAAAAAACATTATCCACGGTATAATATAATTTCTTGTGGCTATTTCTAGCCGAGTGCAGCCCTTGTAAGGCAGACCCTCCGATGAGGGTGGGCGGCATCTGCCATTTGTAGGTAACGGCGTGTTTTTGTGGTAGAGGATAGTGTTATGTGTAGTGTGTGAGTTGCTGGGATGTTGGGAACAGCACAAACACCCAGCTCCCTGGCCATTGGAATTAACCGGTTAAGGTTAAAATCCCCGACCCGGCCGGGAATCGAACCAGGGACCCTCTGAACCGAAGGCCACTACGCTGACCATTCAGCCAACGAGTCGGACATAAAAAAGTTGAAATGTTTACATCGTTTAATTTACTCATTTAAATTCTCATTTAAATTTTCATTTACACGATTTTTATCAATTATCAAAGTTCTATTGAGCAATCTCTGCCACAAAAATATTCTTCATACATTTTCTGTACATCGTCCGGCTTTTTGGCTGAATTATCAGCGCTGAGCTGTTGATTCAGAGGGTCCGAGGTTCGGTTCCCGGTCAGGTCGGGGATTTTAATCGTGTGTAGTTAATTGCTCTTACAAATTAATTACAAAACGAACCACTAAAGAAACACGCTATAGTGAATACAGCCTTCCACGTAGCGTAGTGTTGGCGCTAGGAAGGGAATCCGGCCGTAAAACAGGGCCAAGGAAAATGGAAGAGGTCCGACACTTCAAATAAGAAAGAGAAAGGTCACAAAGGGCGTAAAAATGAGACAATTCCTTGGTCTCGCAAACCTAATACCGTCGGGCTCGGAAGATAACAAGACCAAGGGAGGTCGGATAGGGAAGATGAAGGCGAAGAGCCTTATATAAATAAGAGAGCCGTAGTCACCAACCTAAGCTCTCTAGATGAAAGTCCTAGGGACTCCCGGGGATGTATTCTACCATCCTACCACATGCGATGGCCAAGTCCACATCCGCAACCTCACCAAGGTATTGAAAAACCTGAAGACAACGAAGAAGAAGAAGAAGAAGAAGAAGAAGAAGAAGAAGAAGAAGATGTATTATAAGAAGAAGAAGAAGAAGAAGAAGAAGAAGAAGAAGAAGAAGAAGATTTTCTTTAAATCATCGAGCATATCTTGCGATCGTGCGGGCCAGGATATTATATTTTTTGCAGGGGCACACAAGACTTCCTTACCATGGTAGATACGAAACTAGAACGGGCTGAGTGGCTCAGATGGTTGAGGCGCTGGTCTTCTGAACCCATAGTGGTGGTTCGATCCTGGCTCAAAAAGTATTTAGTGAGACGTTAAAACAATAACATTATTATTAGAGCTTGTGAATGCACAGTACGTCTCTGAGAACAATGGTGCCAGCAATCAAGTGGTCATAAAATGCTATATACCACCGGGCGAACGGCCAAGTAGGGTAAATTAATTGTTACGGCACAGATTTAGAGTCAAGATAGAATGCCAACGAGGCAAGCGGATATCATCAAAGGCCCACAACGTCAGCATGAAGACAGACAATAAGGCCCGAGAGAACAGCAGATGTAGACCTATAATAGATTATATTCTGTCCACTTCCCTCCAGAGACTTATACTCGGTGTCACCTAACATAAGAGAAAAATCTTACCCCCCCCCCCGCATTAGGGACTACTACTGCAGCTAGTGATTATTCTTATTTTCTTACCCCCCCCCCCGCATTAGGGACTACTACTGCAGCTAGTGATTATTCTTATTTTCTTACCCCCCCCCGCATTAGGGATTACTACTGCAGCTAGTGATTATTCTTATTTTCTTACCCCCCCCCGCATTAGGGACTACTACTGCAGCTAGTGATTATTCTTATTTTCTTACCCCCCCCGCATTAGGGACTACTACTGCAGCTAGTGATTATTCTTATTTTCTTACCCCCCCCCCCCGCCGCATTAGGGACTACTATTGCAGCTAGTGACTATTCTTATTTTCTAATAATTGTTAGCTTGGATTCTGCGTTGCATCTCATACAGTGAAGAAACCCTCCTTGCTGATACTATATCTTGTAATTATCTTTTAACTCGATTCTTCTTCTTCTTGTAAAGACTCGGGGTCGGTAATACATTTGGATGGCGCCCAGTGTCCTGACGCCAACTCTACGCGGATGTACATTCAACCATACAAAAACTGACCTTTAGACAAGATGAATTTCTTTCAAAATCCTCTGGTTTGAAATACTCTAGGATGAACATATTATTTTGCAGGTGGTAGGATTCCAAAAGTCCTCGCGTTTCAGACTGTATAAAATTGAAAATTTAATAATCATGTTATTGTTTTTACATCCCATTAACTAATTTTCACGATTTTCGGATTCGCCGAGGTGCCGAAATTTTGTCCCGCAGGAGTTCTTTTACGTACCAGTCAGCAATATGTAAAGGAAATTGTATTGTATGGACTGTATCGGTATTGACCTATCGAAAGCTTTTGATGGGGTAGAAAATGGGGGATTACTGACGAAAATCAGGGCGACTGGACTAGACAAAAGAGTGGTCGAATGGGTGCCTATATTTCTAGAAAATAGAGCTCAGAGAACTGGAGTAGGTGAAGCGTTATCTGATCATGTAATGACTAAGAGGGCAGTATTATTGTATCTTTATGTTTTTTATGTACATAAATGATATGAGTAAAGATCTGGAATCACAGGTATTTGCGGATGATATTTTACTGTACAAAGTAGTAAGTGAGTTGCAGGATTGTGAGCGAATGCAAGGGGACTTAAATAAAGTAATGAGATGCACAGCAGACAATGGTATGAATGTCAAGTTGTAAGTGTGTTGAGGGGTGATAGTAGCTCATGTGGAACAATGTAAGTACCTAGGTGTTAATATAAGGAATGATCTTCACCGGGGTAATCATATTAACGAAGTAGTTAAGAAAGGTTACAGATATATTCACATGGTTATGAGAGTATTTAGGGCTTGTAGTAAGGATGTAAAGGAGAGGGCGTGTAAGTATCTAGTAAGACCGCAATTAGAGTATGGCTCCAGTGTATGGGCCTCTCACCAGGACCACTCAATACGAGAACTGGAAAAAAGTTCTAAAAATTCAAAGGAAAGAGCACGATTTCCGACAAAGGAGTAGTGTTACTAAAATGTTGCAAACTTTGGGCTGGGAAGACTTGGGAGTAAGGAGACGAGATGCTGAATTACGCGGTATGTTTCGAGCTGTCAGTGGCGTGAAAATAACATACATAAAAGAATGAGATTGAATGGAAGATAAAGTTGGAATTCAAGAGGACAAATTGGGGCAAATATTCATTTATAGTACAAGGAGTAAGGGATTGGAATAAATTATTAAGCGAAATGTTCGATAAATTTCCAAGTTCGATGAAAATATTTAAGAAAAACTAGCTAATCAATTGATAGGGGATCTGCCACCTGGGCGACCGCCCTAAATGCAGATCATTGATTGATTGATCTACCGACACGAGGCTGACGTATTTGACCCCCTTCAAAGATTATCGTGCTGAGTCAGAATCAAACCTGCCATGGTGGGTTCAAAAGTGAGCCACTCAGCCTCACCGATTCAATATTTCTATCGTCGCCATAAGACCTATCTGTGTCGGTGCGACGTAATGCCACTAGCAAGAAGAAATATTTCTATGCCGGCCAATTTTTGTGCGGTTGAGTGTACTTAGTGTTGCCAGGGGCGTAACGTCAGAGCCTGCAATGCATGCGGGTCCCGCAGTCTCTTCGTAAAAATAATGATACATATCTACTGTAATGCCACTCTGCACGGAAATGATTAGGGCGATTTTGTAGAATCAGTCGAAATAGTTCGTCCTTTTGTACAATTTGTACGCAGAGGAATTGTCACTTGATTGCATCTAGCAGCAGTTTATTGTGTTGAGTATAAGACGGCACAGCTATGCTTGCCTTGCAATCTCTCGCAATACCGCATCAAATTATTTTAAAAGGATTAAAGCAATGAAAATTGATGTCAAAGTACCATATTTTAATTACAAAATGATACTTCCTTGCTGTGTACTGCACCTGAGGTCGTATTATGCACAAATTTCGCAGATTTTTAAATGTTGTCACACATTTATTCGACAACAGTTCGACAACCAATTAGAAGTTGGTGTAGTAACAATCAGTCAACTCAGTTTCGAACGGGCTCTCTTTGCGTGAAGTTAATAATACGTTTATCAGTTGTGCTGTTTGATATTTTTCAAACTTTATTTGAACAGTTTTTGATTTAATTTTGTTCGTAAGTTATATTTTTTCTGTTTTTTAATCGAATAAATTATTATAACCGAGACTTCGGTAAAGGTTACAGGGTACAGTTGTGTAGTTACTGAGAAATGAAACCAATTGAACTTAACTACGAATAGGTTCATGGTCATCACTTCACAAGCTTAACCGTTAAACCACTTTGGTAGTCGATTGAAACCTATCAAACATTATGTAATAAAAATCCTACAATAACGAATAATAGATTTGTTCATATAACTTGGCAATAGGCCCATATTGTTTTATTTCTACGAACTGTAATTAAATTTAGATTCAGTTATTCATACGTTTTACATTTTATTTGAGGGGGCCCGAATTTGTATTTTGGCAGGCGGGCGCGTATCACATTCGTTGCACTCCTGATTGTTTCGTGTTTCTGTGGTGTGCATGAAGATGTCGGCATCGGCGCCATGTTAAACTAACTAATGTGAACTACCTACTGGTTAGGAGAGCAAGAACAAAGTTTCATTGTTATGTTATAAATCTGCACTTCTCTGCAGTGTCTTCTGTTACATTAACTTCGATTCCCCATAGATAAATTTTAAGTGATCGACGTAGCTTTGGTTTAACTCTGTCTGTTTTGATGGGGTTGGCTGGTTGTTTACAGTTTAGAAGGTCTTTAAAATACTTAGCTAATATTTCGCAGTTTTCTTCATTTGATGTTGCAAGGCTTCCATCTTCCCTTAGAAAACAAAAGGGAGGTGCCTTGTATCCTTGTACCTTATTTTTAAAATTCCTGAAGTATTCACGGGTTTCACCTCTATGAAAGTCTTGTTAAATATTTTCATACTTGCGTTTCTCACTGCGTATTATTTTTGCTGTTTGTACTTGTTGTGTTTTGTACATCTTCCAATCTTCTTCTCTTTTCGAGGTGTAATACATTTTCCAGACATTCAGACGATCCCCTAAGGTCTTCTCGCAGTTATCGTTCCAGCACTGTGCTTCTTCCTCTTCTTGATTTCAGCCACTCCTTTTGCAGCTTGTATCATCTGCTTTCTCGTGCTGTTGAAGTCTTTTCCTTTGATTGGGCAAGTCCTTTGAATTTTCTGAGATTTTATGTATCAAAGCGAATTATGGTAGGTTCGTTTTTCTTTTTGCTGAGAGGGATTGGCCGAAACTTTATTACTGATACGTAGTGATCTGAGTCTATGGTTATTCCCTTTCTACGGCAACGTTCATGATTTCTGGACTGTGTCTTCGAGATATAGTAACATGGTCTATTTGGAATTCTTCCATTGTTTTGTTTGGGCATCTCCATGTCGTCTGTTTTCTATGTAAGTGACGAAAATGTGTTGACATCAGTTGGAGGTTATGGTTATCGCATAGTTCATTGAGGCGTTCTCCATTCTTGTTGGTTCTTTTGTGTGTTGGGTAGTGCTAAACAACTTTCCTGTGTTTCCGTTCACATCCTACCTCTGCATTAAAATCGCCCATTAGGATCTTGACGTGGTGTTTCGGGATTTTCGCTAATCTGGCATCCGGGAGGTTCCAGAATCTATGTGTGCCTTCCAGGTCTTTTTTGTTTTGTTCATTATTTGGAGCATGTGCATTGACTAGCGTATATGTTTTGTTTGCACAACGCAGGGCTAGTAGGCATAACCTATCATTAACAGCTTCAATCTCAGATTATTATGAGGAAAATCACCTCAAGCCAAACCCACCGAAAACTAATGTGTGCGCCTTTCATTTAAAGAACAAAGAAGCCCCGCGGAATCTGCGTGTGAATTGGAAAGGAAATGGAGCTGGAACATAGCAATACTCCAGTTTACCTTGGTGTTACCCTAGATCGTTCGCTGACCTTCACCACACACTGCACCAAACTCAAGGCAAAGTTTCATCACGAAACTACCTACTGCGTAAGGTAACTGGTTCTGGATGGGGTGCCCATCCCCAGACAGTAAGAACAACTGTCCTAGCACTCCGCTACTCTGCTGCTGAATATGCTAGTCCCGTGTGGTACAAATCAGCTCACGCAAAGAAAGTCGACATTGCCTTGAATGAAACCTGCAGGCTAATCACAGGCTGTTTAAAACCAACACTCACACAGAAGTTGTATTCACTTGCAGGTATAGCCCCACCTGATATTAGATGTGAGGTGGCCGCTAATATGGAGAGACAAAAGGTTTGCAGCATCTCAACCCGTCCCCTTCATGAACATCAGCCACCACCAGTTCGACTGAAGTCCAGGAAGAGTTTTCTACAGTCTTCTGCTCCACTTGATTCTGACCCAAAAAAAAGGCCGGGGTTAAGCTATGGAAACAAAGGTACCCAGGTCATCCGGAACGTGTTGAAATTGAAGAAAAGTTCCCACCTGGTCACGAAGAGGGATGGTGCATTGCAAGATCTAATGAAAATCTTATGAAATGGGGCATCGAGCATGGTGGGGACTCATTGTGCGAATACCGAGCTCGATAGCTGCAGTCGCCTTAAGTGCGGCCAGTATCCAGTATTCGGGAGATAGTGGGTTCGAACCCCACTGTCGGCAGCCCTGAAGAAGGTTTTCCGTGCTTTCCCATTTTCACACCAGGCAAATGCTGAGGCTGTGCCTTAGTTAAGGCCACGGACGCTTCCTTCCCACTCATAGCCCTTTCCTGTCCCACCGTCGCCATAAGACATATCTGTGTCGGTGCGACGTAAAGCAACTTGCAAAAAAAATTGCATTGTGCGAATGTTGAGAGGAATAGACCTCTAGGCATCTCTTGCACTGTTGTCAACGCCCAGATTCATGTACAGGGTTGGAATTGGCACTAGCTGTAAATAATGCCATTATTGTAGCCAAATACTGGTTACAACTTCTGCAAATAATGTATATATAGTGTAGTTATTTTCATGTAATACTTGATTTCTCCTTTTTGATTTTTATGTATGTTCTTCAATTTGTTATAGTCCATATGCAAATTTTTCAAGTGCTGTATGTATAACTATATACGATTAATTTGTTCATGTACATTTTTCATATTCAGTGCATATATTCAATATCGCTTTCTTGTATATCGTCGTTGCCGGGACAAAACCTCCTATGTGATAATATTTTTGGAGGTACACTGACCCTCAGCACATATATTATGAAGAGCGAGTATGCCTTGACAATATTCACAGAATATTGCACCTTAGATGACAGAACCTTACCGGAAAAAGTTATAAGCGAAAATATTTCACATAGGAGGTTTTGTTCCGGCAGCGATGATATATTGGTACCTCTGATACGAATAAATAAATACAGCTTAAAAATTTGAGACTGACCTAAGGATTCTGGTGTTGACAGTAAAACCTGTACCGAAGATAGGGGCGTTTTTCATTACTCACTTATGGGATTTGCTCTTGAAGAACCGATACCCTACTGACTCAAACTATCTTCGTCAGTGAAGTGAGTTCTTTGCAGAGCCATTACTGCGATTTTATTTTCATGAAACGCATTGGTTAGCTGTTTCATCTTTCCAAGACTGTTTTTGTTGAACGTTGCCAAAAAAGTCTTAGATATGGGTTTCAGCTTTCGTGACTGTTCAGTATCTCCAAGACGCTCCGACTCGTCTTTAGCATGATGTTGCATCCTCCCCAGAATCCAAACGGGACGCATGCGTCGCTTGTCCGCGATGGTGGATTTATTTGAAAAGTTGCCACCTGGGGAATAATTAAGTGATTTCACCAATATGATAACTCCCTTTTATTTTTAGGATTAGCTTTAATTACTCTAACTATAATTCAATGATGACGTGATAAAGATTAGAAACAATTTTGAAATTACCTGAAATTTAAAATTTTTTAAATAAAGGCCATATTTAAGATTAATTGTAGAATAGTTGATAATTTTTAGTTTAGTTAATTTTTAATGTTTAGACTTCATGTCTTTGTTTTACCATCATGCTTGAGAAGCTTTACCTTAGCTTGGAGCAAACTGCTCATTCTGATACAACCAAAGTTGTTACCCCTGGAGGGCCTCAGGGTGTTCTCCGGCTGCAGGCAGGCATTTCCTCCTAACCCGAAGAGTTATGTTTTTCCCGCCAATGCTCGGCTGGCTGATTGCAGTGGTTTCCCACTGGGCGATGGGTTCGCCACATCCCTACGCCAAATTATTATTATTATTATTATTATTATTATTATTATTATTATTATTATTATTATTATTATTATTATTAAATACCTTTAAACTTCTGATAGTGTTGATAAGAAATGGTAGGAGGAGAGGCGGGACGGGGTGGGGGAGGAAGCAGTGCTCAGAATTTCCCCCAAATTGGGAAGTCTAGTTGATTCGGTTCTCTCTTCTTGAATGTCAGCTGATTGTGTGGCGCGTGGAGTACAAGGAGAGAGCATCTAACAGACTGCGCTACTTAGCTTGCCACAATACACGTAAGAACGACTTATAAGCAAAATGATATTTTACGTAAGTTGCTTGAATGTTGACCGCTACCATCGTGAGTGGAAGGTAACCAAATAGCAATGCGATGTTGCTATAAGCTTGCATTTTTTCCCATGGTGGGTTCAAACCCTACCATCAGAAGCTATGCATATAGTTTTCCGAGGTATCATATTTTCTCTCCATGAAAATGCCGGGGCTGGACTTGAATTAATGCCATGAGCACTACCTATCCAGGACTTCACCTCTCACATCCCCACACCCAACCATAAAGGTACTGAAAGTATCAATAGATTGCATCAATAATTTACCAGAGATCTTCACCTGTGGGTGGGGTTGTGAATACGTCCTCGGTATCCCTCCATGACGTGAGAGACGGCTTAATGGGATACCCAGGGGCTCCCAACTAGGGAGTATGGGACGATGACTACGGTTCCCTAGCTAAGTCTGGAATTGTTTCCACTTACTTTTGCAGACTCCTCACTTTCGTCTCTCCTATCTGACCTACCCGTGTAAACCTGACGATGTTAGGATCGGGAGGCATGGGGGAGCTTTCCTTTTCAAGGCCTTTGTGACTTCCTTTTCTCTTGCTGATACCGTCTTTCATTGAGGGATTGGATCTTTTCCATTTTACTCTCTGATTAGTGTTAGGAGAGGCCGGTTGCCTATTTTTACTTCCTCTTAAAAGAGTGATCACCACCAATCATTAGATTGCAAAGGAAAGCACTAACTGTTCTGGTCCATTCAGATAATATGAAGAAAGCAATAATCCGTTCCGTTTAGCAGTACTCGTATTGTGTACGCATTAGTGTTTAGTTGGCATTGGAGCTAGGACGGAGAGACTTAAGTCAAGCTCATTAGTTTTTAACAAGTATTACCACTTTTCATAGATTTTACATCCATTACCATGAATGATTCAAGGCTGATACTTAAAGAAATAAAATATTCAATTTACTGACTAATGTTCCTTGTTCCTTTCTCCTCCGCAATCGATAAACTGCTGCTATTGGTTTCGAGGCAGTCTGGGATACCTACTCCTTGCATTGCTTTCAGCTCAACCACCATACGGATAGCTTAAATATCTTACGCCATATTTCTATCCGATTTCTTTCCAATCGGTCATCATCATCATCAGTGTTCTGCCATATGGCAGGTCTTCGCATGGCAGCTCTCCTCGCAATCCTATCTCTTGCCACCCTCTTTGTTTCCTCATACTTGTTTTCTATCCTGATACTGTCCAGCATCTGACATCTTCTCCGTCCTCTTTGTCTCTCCTCATCAAATGACCAATCCAATTGTGCTTTCACTTCTTGATTACTTTTAATATTTCTCTCTTTTCCAACTCTTCTCAAGACTTCTTCATTCTTTACTTTTTCTATCCATTATATACTTTCCATTCTCCTCCAAATCCACATCTCAAATGCTTCCAGTCTTCTTTCGTCTTCTTTTCTCAATGTCCATGTCTCAGCTCCATACAGTGCCACACTCCATACAAAGCACTTCACGAATCGCTTCCTCAAGTCTCTATCCATGCTCCCACAAAAAGTCTACTCTTCTTATTAAATGCTTCCTTCGCGATCGCAATACGACTCATGTTCTCTTTTATTAAACTTCCCAATCGGTGAAAAGGAAATAACTTCTGTGATAACATGTCAGGTTAACATGAATGATGTGGAATAAGTCTCATTCCCTGTTGCTAGAAATTCCACTTCGTAGTCTGCATTGTCGTGCAATGTGAGCCATTGTCCAGTTGCCCAGAAGTCACGCAAGCCAGTCATGCCCAGCTTCATGGCTAAATGGGTAGCTTATTTGCGTTTGGTTCAAGGGCACGGGTTCGATTCCCGGCCGGGTCGAGGATTTTAAACTCCATTGGTTGATTCCGATGGCTTAAATGCTTGGTGTTTGCGCTGTCTAAAGCATTAGAATTCATTATAGGTAGGGCCCCATCATCACAGACGCGCAGGTCGCCTATAAGTCAACTCGGAAGATGTACAAGAGGCCTCTTCGGAGGCCACACGCCATTATTATTACTGAATACTCTCTATGGGAACATTGTAACGTAACTGCTTCCCAAGTATAGATTCACTTCTGGAACTAAAATATTATGAAGATGGATACTTACAGTTATCCAGCAAAAGAGTGAGTAATGAAAGCAGATCGAGAATAAAAACGGATTTTTAAATGTATAAATGTAACTCTTCAAACACCCCCGAACGATTGCCAATGCCTAAACTGTAGTTCATGATGATTTGGTGTCTTACCTTAAAGCAAGCGTGTCTGAAGTTTGAATAGGTTGAAACTGTATAATATCGCCGGTGCTCGAATAAAAATAATAGATACTAGCATAAAATACTTGGCATCTTGGTTATGTTGAAAATGTTCTTTATATCTGATAGTGTTTATCGTTTTAAGTGTAAATAAAACCAGACAATAATCCGTTCACAACTATAACTACAGCAGGAGAGAGAGGTTGGACCCTTCGAAGAATCAGTAAACGAAAGGGAAGCTCCTTGAAAGATGTGAAGAAGAAGAAGAAGAAGAAGAAGAAGAAAGACTCCCTAGGCCTCTCAAGCATTATAGCGTTAGGTTCGGAAGAGAATAAAAATTGACCAATGCAGTTCGAAAAGAAAAGATGGAGTTAGAAATAAACGTTGAAATAATGCCATCAGCTAGGAATTCCGTAGTTACCAGTCTTTAGGGGTTGTAGTAAGGATGTAAAGGAGAGGGCATATAAGTCCCTGGTAAGACCGCAGTTATAGAATGGACCTAGTGTATGGGACCCTCACCAGGACTACTTGATACGAGAACCGGAAACTATCAAAGGAAAGCAGCACGATTTGTTCCGGGAGATTTCCAACAAAAGAGTAATGTTACTAAACAGTGATAGTTCGTGACATTTTACTCTGACAGAGCTGTACGCCATCTCTTTTCCGTCTCCAATCGGTCCAGGTTTCACTGACCAGCACTACGATACTTAGATAAATAATAATAATAATAATAATAATAATAATAATAATAATAATTGTACCGGGCGGTACACCTCCACACCGTTTATTTAAAAGTTGCGCCAGTTGAAACTCCTCTTCTGGAGGAAGTCTGAACTTTATCTACGGTCTTAATTTCCAAATTTCTCAGAAGATGTCACTACCTGGAAAATTTTGAGTTTGTGAACTGTGTCATTTTCGACGTACTTTTGTCTTGCTTGTATTAAGAAGTGTGAACTTTCTCTTCGAGAGGACACTACTGAAGATCAACAATAGTGCACCCTAGTGCAGAGTCAAAGAACTATTTTGGTGGAGAAAATTTAATTTCAGGAGTTTGTTCTTTGTTAAATTTCTTTCTGTCATTGTTTAAGTTGGCAATATTTACCCCTTTCTTCCCCTTGTTTTGAATGTATCCAATCACGAATTTTTTCAATTAATTTCTGACCAATCTGGTGTATCTTTCCCCAACTTGAATCTGTTGCGGGGTCCTACCCAATAAAATCTTTGTGGGAGGGTGTTTTCTTTCCCCTAACGCCTAGAACTTTCTGCGAGAGTATTTAAACTGCTGATTTTAGGGTCTCCGAGCCACTTCTGTTCCATCTTTCAGTGTATTAAGTACATAGCAGGAGGCGGGAAGCGCCTCTTTCCTCGGCAGCGGTCAACAATAAGGTAATGGCCGATTAATAATTTTTTTCTTTGCCAGCTCAGCAGTTTAACTTTCGGGGCAGGTTCTAAGCGTTCCCCTATGTAACCTTTTCCTAAAATGTAACTTCTGTTTTCTTCTGTTCTCTTGTAAAGCGACATACTGGGATAGAGAGTGTTAACCCTCTCGAGCTCCCACTCACATTGTTTGAGGTGAACTTATTTTTCGCAACCTATTCTTCAGTAATGTAAGTTAGTTGTTTCTTAAGTCACCTCTGTAGTATGGGATTAGCCCTTGCATCAGTGGCCTTAGAGCCAAAATAGGTCTTAAAGACAAAGTGTATTAGGAGTGCAAGTTCGCCTCCTCTCAAATTGTGATTTTAGAGGTCATATATTAACTTTCTTGTCATTTAACAGACCTCAGTAGATTGGGTATTTTGCTCCTGTGTATATGTCCTTTGAGGACGGCTTAAAGGTGGAGTTCGGAGTGGCCTATGATAGGCTTGTATTTTAAGGGGAAGTTGCCCTTTTTGAAAATTGTGTTTCTGCCTCAAGGAGGCTTTTGGATGTAATTGGAAGCCGGTGTTTCTGGCATGTTTGGGGGTTTTCGGCCCCTTTGTTGTATGGTGTTCATTGTAAGGTTGGGCTCATGGCTCAAGAATTATGTTTCTGACCTTTTGAAGCCCCAAATGGGGTACCTATGTAAATGTAATTGTCAATCGTGTTTCGGCTACTAAGTACCTGTTCTATTTGTTGTTACCTAATTTTGAAAAGAAAATATAACCTTGCTAAATTTTAAAATTAATTTGACTTTAGTAGCTTGAGACCCCTTCACCACCCAGCACCTTGTTTCATGCACAACTACCACCAAAACACGGTAACAATAATAATAATAATAATAATAATGTCCGCCTCTGTGGTGTAGTGGTTAGTGTGATTAGCTTCCACCCCCGGAGGCCCGGGTTCGATTCCCGGCTCTGCCACGAAATTTGAAAAGTGGTACGAGGGCTGGAACGGGGTCCACTCAGCCTCGGGAGGTCAAATGAATAGAGATAGGTGCGATTCTCACCTCAGTCATCCTGGAAGTCATTTTCCGTGGTTTTCCACTTCTTCTCCAGGCAAATGCCGAGATAGAACCTAACTTTTTTTTGCTATTTGCTTTACGTCGCACCGACACAGATAGGTCTTTGGCGACGATGGGATAGGAAAGGCCTAGGAATGGAAAGGAAGCGGCCATGGCCTTAATTCAGGTACAACCCCAGCATTTGCCTAGTGTGAAAATGGGAAACCACGGAAAACCGTCTTCAGGGCTGCCGGCAGTGGGATTCGAAACCACTATCACCCGGGTGCGAGCTCGCAGCAGCGCGGCCCTAACTCCACGGCTAGCTCAGCCGGTACAGTTAAATAGAAGTACGGCATGCAATTGAAAGTTATTTAGTATTTTAATGCACACTAAGGAACTAACAGACACTGAAGAGGCTGCCAGACTGACGAATGCGTGCGTCATACGGGTGAATTATAACTCAGTGTCCACGACCTAGGCAAAAACATTATACCCCTACTACCCTTCCCCACAGCACATGCAAAGTCTCCACTACTTGCCGTAGCGCTATACAAATCGGTTAGCCGCGACGAACGGCATTTGGTGCTTATTTCCGCCAAACATTATGTTAATAAAATTAAAGATAAAGGAAAGAATTAGCAGATAAGACACAAAGGCTTGTACAGATAACGTTTCTTTTAAAACTAATTGGCTGTGAGCTTGCATCCGGGAGATCGCGGGTTCGAATCCCACTGTGGGCAGCCCTGAAGATGGTTTTCCGTGGTTTCCCATTTTCACACCAGGCAAATGCTGGTGCTGTACCTTAATTAAGGCCACGGCCGTTTCCTTCCAACTCCTAGGCCTTTCCTATCCCATTGTCGCCATAAGTCCTATCTGTGTCGGTGCGACGTAAACAATTAGCAAAAAAAAAAATTCCTAGTTCCTGGTGGCTAAAGTGAATATGTAATGTTTACTCCACGAAGTGGCGAGGGGCGGGGGCGACGTTCCCTTCTTTCCCCATCCCCTAATCGCCGCAACTGTTTGGTAACACGCCAAAGATGCAGAAAAGGAAATTTAATAACGTGTTAATTTATACACGTGTAGACATTCCACGCGATAAAAGAGTTGCTTGTATGAAACAAACACGGTACTGTTCGGTGAAATACTTGTGTAGACGGCATATGTCTGTTTGGAGCTTCGGTTGCATTCCGACCTGGCAGTCCAGTTAAAAGTAATGTGTGTGTATTCATCGCTGCTGAACACACTAGCCATTGTCGATAAGCAGACAGTAAATATAGTGCGGCTGTACCATACACCAGCCTAGAAGTATGCGGTCGAAAACGATGTTTACTAATGTAAGGGGTGCATTCGACCGGGAACGCTGAGTAACATGCTGCGAGTGTGACTCTGTTTCTTATCTCTTCATATTCTGACGTAACCTGCCCGCTGGCAGTAGTTCCCTGCAAAAATTAGGTGGTAGACACCCCACACACCACTTATGCATGCGGGACATTTATAAGTAGAAAGTACGGCGTCCGGGAGCCACCTGATATAGGGTTGACGTCAGGACGTCCGGCCGTAAAAGTGGGTTAAACTATGATTAGTGCTGAACCCAGATAATTGGGACAGAGACGAGGAAAAGAAGGAAGACTGAAGTTCACTAACAAGTTTCGGGATTGCAACGTCGTGTTTCCTCGTCTTCTTACATAATCTACCTGTACGCCTTCAGTGAAGAAAATACGCAAGAGAAGAAGTTGGCAGGGATAATGTATGTCTGTGAGATGAAAGCTTTAAAAAAGCACGCACCTGAGGCGACTAAGCAGTCACGAGTTGGAAACGAGGATAAATTGCACACGGGGGTATAGAGACGTGAGGTGGTCTGATAGACGATACTACAGGGGTACTGCTACAGAAGTAAGTTGAGAGTATTGGAGTCTATACAGTACATGAACTAGATAAAATATGCAGGAGATACATTTTGATGTTAAATTTAAAAGGAAAAGTAGTTTGACACATCACTGCCTGGTGAACGTGCAGGGATTGAGACCTCTTATCAGCCGAAATCTTAATCCCTCTCTATTGTACCAGGAAGGCATTTGGCCTGGCACATCATTTTTCTAAGTCATTATTTATTAAAGAAGTGCTCAGCTTGAAAAAGCTGTATGAACGAAAGTTCTGGACTCCGCTGCTTGCTGCAGGAGTGAGAGAGACACCGCGAGAGGGGAACAGGCCGAGTGACGTAATAGTCGTATGTTATCGACTTCCCCTATGGAATGATCTGGAAATGTTGTCGTAACTTTTGAATGGCTTAAGATACAGAAATGAAAGATACACCAACGTGTAGCCCACATTTTGAAAGTATAATAGCCGAAATTTGGGGTTAATTCATCCAGTAACTTTGATGATATTAAAGGTAGAAGTTTGTCGTACGAAACCACTTTTCTGTCGCTTGGCGCAGTGAACCAGCCCACAGCGGGGTGTATAATGTCAACGGCTTGTACACAGCGCTTCAACTGCCTCAAATTGAACCATTCTGCGGCCTCGTGCACAGAAGATACCCGCTGCAACAGATGCGGTGGTCACCACCGCCACACTGTCTGCAAGGTTCCGAGGGACCAGGCGAGGTGCGCGAACTGCGAAGGCAGTCGCGCTGCCTCCTTCCCTGGCTGCCCCTTTTTAAAGAAGGCAATAAGGGCACACTACAGACATTCACACCACTTGAACACTCACACCAATCCTCCCCCTCTGCCCAAGCACCAAGTAACCCCCCCTCGAACCCAGTACGACCACCTACCCAGCATACTGCCCCGCCAAGCTTTGACAGCTCCACCCTGTTAAACCTGCTCCTTATCCAGTTACTTTCGACCCTAAACCCGCCTTCACTACCAAGCAGACAGCTAATCATTAGCTAATCCCCCGTGTTCGAATCCCGCCCTGCACCAAGACGATTTAACTCCTCATCAAGCCCTCACCAGAACCCCCACCACAGCGCCAGCACCTACCTTGACACCCTTATCACTCCTCCCTCACTTGTTATGAGCACACTTAACAAAATGAATAGCTAAGACTAAGCAACATCGGGCGTGGTCACCTAATGGATGGGTGACCCTCCACCCGATAACGCTTCACTGCCCCCCCCCCCACCGTTGGCCTCTGGTAACAGAGAACCAACGTCCCCCCACCCAACATTTGCTCCGCAAGGGGCACCACCTGACCCGCAAGGGGCGCAGGCCATATTCTGGTCAGTTCGATCCCCTAAAATTATCCACAAACTACCTATACCCATTCTGTTACTAATATCATGAATTCATGAAATAGCACTCAAGGCCTGAAAGAGGTCGATGGGCTAGAAGTCCTCACTAGTCCGCCGGGACCTATGAGAATTATGGTCTCGGCATACTCAGTTGAAATCCGTAACTCAATCATGGGAGAAGATTATGCTGCTGCATAGCGTTATGCGAAGTTAAAGTGAATCGTGCCGTAATACTTAGAATTTCGTCGTGCGAGACCACGATACTTAGAAATTTCAACCTCGTCCTGAACGTGTGAAATATTTTAAAACACTTCAAAATTGAACTTTGTGTTATAACACTTAAGAATTTTCCTACCAAGTCGTGAATTTGTGATTTTGAAGGTGTAGTCAGGTTGAATTTAATACAAGTGCTAGACTTGTCAATTTAGAGCGCATAGTGGACTTAACTATTTTCAATGTGTGTTTGAACTCCCACTATCACGTACTGTGATAAGAACATTGGAAGGACTGTGCGCGATTATTTAAACTTATGACTGTTGACAAATTCGTGAGTTTCGAGACGTTTCGACGTGTGTTTCGTCTGTAAATATGATTTTGAACTGTTCAAGGTGTTATGCTATTCAGATACTCGGTGATTAGTAAGATTAAATGTGGTCAATTTTCACGTAATTCGTGAATGTTTGAACCGTGTCATTAGAAAAGAAACTGAACCTTAAGGACATTTTATGTCAGTAATAGGAAATATGGACTCTTGTTAGGCTAATTTACACAGAAAATCTACTTAAGAAGTGAATCCTAGAATTTTAAAGACTGTCGCATACATCGTGTGAACTGAATTTAGGCATGATTTTCCATTGACTGTGTCCTTAATATTCATTCTGAACTTACTACGTGTTTTTGAATATTCTAAACTGTGTCCAGTGTTCATTTCCATGCTATACGAACTGTGCATTTAAAAACTGTGCATTTAACTTCGTAACTTAAGAAGTGATTTCATTTTTATCGTAAATATTTTCCACAGAGACCTGACTTGTGTTTCAGACTGTGCTAAAAGACTGTGTTATTTTGAGTAACATGTTAACTGCTGCGTTATAAAGTGCAAGGATGAACTATGCTTTCAATCTTACATAAGTGTAAAGTGCAACACTAATCACTCTTCATTAACAGTGCTACGTCTTGTATTATAGTGCCAATTGGACTTTCCCGTGTGTCCATTCTCTCTGACAAACACCGAAAATCTTGGCAAAGCATCGAAACCTCGTATTACTTTAAACATCGAATCCAACGTGGGACAAGCTACATCGGTGGAGACACGTGGTAACATCGAGGGGTGATACGTGGTAACATCGAGGGATGAAACGTGGTGCGCCTCTGTTGGTGCTGAGTTCGAGCTCAGGCTGATCACCGTGGGAGTTCCAGCCGCCGATCTGCGGAGCCGCATTTCAATCATTCCTGTTGCTGAATTCAGGTGATATAAGTGCATTTTATAATCTTTTTGGGTGAATAATCTCATCATATTACACTAAAACATTAAGTGACTTATTACCAAGGCACTCTATCAACCACAATACTCTAGTGCTACGTTAGTCACGTGCAAGTGCATAGTCCATGAAAATATTTTGGTCGTGTGAATTTCAATTCTACTACCTATTGAAATTGTAGGAAGTAAATTAACAGAACTGTAGGTCTATTTATAACGATCTAAGTCAAAGTTCAGTCCCCATCGGCATGGGGGTGAGGAAGGCTGAAAAAAGTCCAAAATGGCCCAGTTTATGGATTTATGTGTGTCCACCCCTCTGAGTGGGAGTGGAAATGGGATGAAGTAAGAATAATATAAAACGACCAATATTAAAAGTAGAATCCATAGTTTTCGGCGTCGCTGAGATGACTATTGACACTCCAGATGTCGTTTAAGTTCGCCCGCATCGGCACGGGGGTGAGAAGGGATGAAAAAGAAAATACCCAAAATAACCAGGATTAAGGGTGAATGCATGTTCCAGCATAGCTTTCTAAAAAAATGACTGCGGGGGCAGGACTTCTCCAACGCCGTGACACTTTGGATGCCGTTTAAGTCATAGTTCAGGCCCAGTCGGAATTTAGGTTGAGGAGGGTTGAAAAAAAGGAATGTTCAAAATGACTGAGACTATGGTTGTATGTGTTATATTCCAGCAAATCTCTCAACTAAAATTGGTGCACACATGACTTACTGTACTATCTGGAAAGAAATGGAAAGAACTTACGTGGGGTAAGACACCCCTAGCATCTCTGGCGGAGGGAGAGATACTAAAAATTAATCGAAAACGACGAATATTACTGCGGAATCCATAGTTTTCGGGGCCACTTAGATAAATACTGACATTCCGGATGCCCCTAAGTTGAAGGTCAAACACCATCACAGCTCTCAACCAAACTCTGTACCGATAGGTATTACTATCTAGATAAAAGACCATAGGGGTAGAACACCGCTGGGGGAGGGGATGGCATGTAAAATAATAAAAACAGCCGATATTAGTGTCGAATCCATAGTTTCTGGGGTCACTGAGATGAATAGTGGCATTCCGGATGTCGTTTAAGTCCAAGTTCAGCACCCATCGGTCTGGTGACTCAGAAGGGGTGATAAAGAAAATGTCCAAGTTCTTTTACACAGTTTTCGGTGTCGCTCGGCTGATTGGTGGCAGTCCCAGTGACAGCTGGAATCGTGTACATTATATCTATAATGCGACTCGTAAATACATTTCGTAATCACTTATTTTTATTATTTGTTTGAAAGGATCAACTACTTCGCAGACTATTTGAGTTGCTACAAGGAAATACTTTAAAGCAAAACAAAATAATCTTAAGCAAGAACGTACAGTTATACACATAACAATATTTATAAATTTGCAAATTTGCAAACGAGTTCATAAACAATCAATCAATGTCACAATTAAGAAAACTTAAAAAACACTTGAAACAGGTAATACAAATCCTAAAAGTAAAATATGTGAAAGGGGAAATTACCAAAATTGTAGATGCACGTGTGTATAATACCTTACAGAATAGTTCTCAATCAAACTCCGTACAAATACGAATTACTATCTCGAAAAGATACTGGAGGAGTAAAACACCTTATAGCATATCTAGGCGAGGGAATGACGTACAAGAATAATCGAAAACGACCAATATTAGCGTCAAATCCGTAGTCTCCGCGGTCGCTGAGTTGTGTTGTGGCACTCTGGATGCAGTTTAAGTACCAGTTCAGCTGCGTAGGCATGGCGATTATTGGTGATGAAGAAAATCTCCAAACTTACCGAGATTGGTTTAATCAACGAGAAACAAAATAATCTACGAGACTTGAAATTAAACACAACAATAACTTCTACACTACAAAACAGTTCTTAAACCGTCAACGTCACAATAACGAAATCTACAAAAATCATCTTCACACATAGTTAACAAGTAATAAAATACCTAAAAGTAAGCAATCAATAAAATGCCCGGGCAGCGCCGGGTGGCAAATTAAAGATGGACGAGCCTGTAACGGGTCACTTAGGTGGGCTTCTCACAAATTAAAACAGAAAAATAATTGTATTAAATTAGTTGTAAGTCTTGAAATGTCTCAATATACCACTCTATATATTAAGAAAATGCAAAATCAGAAGGGCAAGAAAGCTGTACACCACAGCTATAGCAAAATATTATAATTATTTTGTTGTGTTACCGTATCTCAAGGGTTGATCAGTTATTTAAAATAGCTTTTTCAGTTGCAGTTGGTTTCTATATCTATATCTAAACTTTAATTAGGAAGGCTTCTCAAGGAATTAGGTTTAAATTTAGACGTTATAATACAAGTGGAAGCGATACGTTCATTCGTTACCAGATGGCTCACCGGACGCGGTACAATGCCAGCGTTCGAAGCGGAAGCTGACGGAACCATCAAAATCACTCTGAGGGGGAGTCACATATGAATGTATGACATCGATACGAGCCTGGAATGAAACATCTGGCGATGAGGAACGTACGAATTTGGAAAATACCGAAACGAAATAACAATAGTGAAGGTACAGGGAAGGGAACTACCTAAATCTCAATGGCTGGCAACCACGTATTACTTGATTGATAGCCAGTGTCTCTGTTGAAATCGTTAGGATTTCTACGTATTTCCACAGCTTCCCGTATAATCCTGGAACTATAGTGTCGGTAAGAGTTCGAGCATCTTGGAACACGACATCATGAGCCGACGATAGAGCGTGCTCAACTATTGCTAATTTGTCTAGCTGGTTGAGACGAATATTTCGTTCATGTTCCTTGATACGCGTACCAATATACCGACATGTTTGGCCAATGTATACCTTGCCGCAATTAAAGGGAATTTCCTAAAAGTGGGGACAATTTGTCCTTGGTTTTACTCAGACTGCGAGCAAATTTTTGACGGTGCCAAACCCGAGTTTTATGTTGTATTTGTGGAGGACCTTGGCAATTCGATCTATGGTGTTATGAATGTAAGGCAGGTAGGTAGTTCCCTTCACTTCTTCTTTCTGTGAGCTTTGCTTGGTCGTTTCTTTGGGACGCAGGGCTCTATGAATCTGCAAATCGCTGTAGCCATTACCCTTGAACGTGATTTTGAGTGTGTCCGTGTCCACCTGGATATTTGATGACATGCAAATTCGTCTCTCCCTCTTAGTGAGTGTTTGAGAAGGCCTTGTTTTTGTGCTGGATGGTGGTGATAATATTCATGAAGATAGCGATTTGTGTGGGCAGGCTTACGATAGACGGTGGGTATGTCCTAAGCAGCCGTCCGGTTTCTTTCTTACTAGAACATCCGTCCGACTCCATCTCCATAGTGAATTTAATTGAAAGATGTTGCTGATTTACGTGATTTGAAATTAGATGAAGTTTCTCAGGACCTTTTTTCCAGACCACAAATGTATCATCAACATACCTCCACCAAATCATAGGTTTGACGGGTGCCGAAGCAATAGCCTTCTTTTCAAAATGCCCCATAAAGAAATTGGCCACTACGGGCGAAAGTGGACTTTCCATAGCCACTCCGTCCGTCTGTACGTAAAATTTCCTGCCCCACAAGGAATACCTGGAAGTCATGCATGTTAAAATAGCTTAGTAATGTCCTCAGGGAATATATGAATATTGACAGACATGACTGAATTAATCGGCACTTTAAAGAACAAGGACTCCACATCGAAACTCACCAAAAGTGGATTACGTTGAAGGGTTATGGTTGACAACTTGTTGACGAAATACCGAAAGTCCCTAACGTGTGATTCAGTACATCATATGTGTGGCTGAAGCAATTTTCTTACGTATTTAGCCAGAGCATGCGTAGGTGAACCTATCACACTAACAATAGGTCTGGATCTTAGGCAGTCCATATAATCTAGGTGGCACTGCATCCCCCAGGGTCAGATGTTTAACCTCCTCCTTTGGAACTGAAGATTGCCTTAAGAGCTTCACGGTGGCGTTGGGCACACGAGAGGTAGAGTCACGTGAGCTCATTCTGTAAACAGGCTCTGACAATATAGCCGAGATCTTATTCTTATACTCGTCAGTGTCCATAACCATTGTCGCATCACCCTTATCAGCTGAGAGAATGGTCAGTTCAGAATCATCTCTAAGTTCCTTCAGAGCTCTCCTCTCGCGTCTTGCCAAATTGGGAGCGGGTAAAACAGCAGACCTTATGAGTCTCACACATTTCTGTCTTAACTCCTCAGCCTCATCCGTAGGTAGTTTGTGGATGGCTGCCTCAACGGAAGTAGTTAACTCCTCAGTGGAAATTTTAGAGGGAGCGACAGCGAAATTAAGACCCCTAGCGAGAACTGCCGTTTGGTTCTCGTCCAAGGATTTCTTGGAAAGATTGACGACAGTTTTACTAGCAACCGGGTTCGTGCGAGAGACCGTCTGTTTCTGAGCTAGTCGGAGGAACTTAGATTTCTCTCTGAATGACACCTGGTTGAATTTGCGTTCAGGCTGTATAGGAGTAATGCGATCGAAAGACAACCACAATTTCTGGGAGAGAGCGTTGTTTAGCAGCAGGTGTAAAGGAAACAACTCTCGGGAGACTGAGTCCAGTTCCTTACGGGTGTAATGCACTCACTCGCACAAGAGCCTTGCTAGCGCGTTGATATATTCTCCTGGCCTTCGGAGTATTTAACGTGTGCTTCAGATTCACACAGTTGGGAATGATATTATGGTCCCGGCATCTCAGTAGAAAGCATAAAGAAGAAAGAATAGATTTCTTTCGCCTTAATTTGCTATATTTTGAAGCCTTCTTAAAAGTATCCTCCCCATAGGGGTTTTTAATGTTGCCATTGATGCTTTCACGATCCGTACTTATAGACATGGTATAGGTTTTTGGGCTTTTCCGTGTCAAGAAAATTAGGTGAAATTCTTTAAGTTTCGCAGAGCACTTTGCTCTGCGTCATCAAAAAAATCTTGACTGTTTACGAGAAAGAATTTCACCTTACTTTCTTGACACGGCATAAGCCCAAAAGCCTATATCATGTCTATTTTATGTAGTCTTGTAAGGACGTATGTATTCAGATTTTAAGGGACATGCATGTGGACTCGCGGGTCAATGAAAGCCCCGATACGGCCAGTATATCATGAAGGAAGTGCCCTGAATATCTGGAAATAATATTATGGTTCAGTTTTTGGAAGCTTGACATGTCGGACATGTTTCTAAGGAAACGTATACATTAATTATTGCCACAAAAACGTATTAATTTATGAGAAAATGGCAGCTTGTAATACATGCCATACATAGTAATCACCGATGATTGGGCGTGATGCACCATCTCCAGGAGTGAGGTAGAAACACCACTACAGTATTTGATATCCTTAATGGAATATGTGTCCAGAACACAATGCGAGGGCAAGAGTTTCACAGCCCAATTCAACAATTCTCGGCAGGAAACAATATAATATACGAGAGAAACTCGATTCTTTTTCTTACGACCTTAATTCTTAATTTTAATCTTAATCATAATTTTAAGATCTGGTAGGAAATGATGGGATTGGGAGAAGCCTTCATTCTGCTCTATAGTCGCAACACATTCGGTGCACAGTCAACAATACGACACGACAGAAACATACTATTGTTGAACAAGTCGGTTACTGTGCAGTCCGCATTCAGTTAATATAAGAAGGGTAAGAATTGTTTTCGCTATTCCCCGTTCACCCAGCACGCGTCCGTAAGGATTCCGGGGGCAATCAAGCGTGCTGACTCTCTGGATGGTTGCCACGGGTGATGGCGGGGAGGGGCCATCACTACGGGGAAGCCTACTGCGATCGCAGCTGGTATTCCCCCGCTGTATTTGTTAACATCGTCGGGGTGACAGTCGAACTCGACACGAGGTCACTGCTCCTCAGAACAGGGGTTTTCTCTGTTTGGGGATTCAGTCCCGAGTGTCGGACACGACTGAAACTTCGGGGATATTAACAAAAACGCGGGATGAGGTGCGCGTCCGAAAGGATTCCGGGGGCGACAAAGCGCATCGACTTCTGGTTGGTCGCCACGGGTGATGGCGGGGAGGGGCCATCACCTCTACAAAAGCTTCCTGCGTTAGGTCAAGGAGGCAAGACACCCTCATCGTATTTGGAGATAAGGACTTCTACTCACTATTCGACAAGAAAGAAGAAACGTGCGGTGAATCGACAAAATGACGCATGTTAAGTTGATGTGAAGAATTCAATTGTAAAATGTTGGTATCAATGGATGGTAATAAAATCTATGTATGGATAATTTTGTATATCCCTATGATATTCGCTAAATAAAATTCAACATCACTGTTCTTAACTGCAGTATTCTTAAATATTCAGTCAAATAAAGAAGGCTAAATATAATGTATGTACACTGATGGGTTATTGTAAAGCTCACAACCATAGTGTTAACGAGAGATTTAAGATAATGCCCATCTCCCATAATTACCCGAGAGAGGGTACTGATTATTTTAATCTTCATTTTCGATACATGCAGTTTACAGAACTGAATATAGTATAATTGAAAAACATGCACTAAAATCACAAATAAAGAATAACGTGTCCGGAAAATATCATGCATCAAATTTTAATATTTGTAAGTAATTTAGAAATTGAACAGAGAAATAAAGGCCTGAAAAGTGTATTAGAAATATTATTGTAAGTAATGAAACTTCTCGGACATGCTATCGAGGAAACATGAAACCCGCCCCAAAAGGGTCATCACAGTAGTTATCCTCAGTCGCTCCATATGTCCGACTCCTGAAATGATTATGAATACTGATTATCGAAAGAAAAACAAAAAACGTGCAGACTAATAGAACAACGACGATAAACTAATTATATACTATATCTATAATCTACGTACCTAACTGTTCTACTCTTTAAAGGAATTATATTTTCTAGTTGCCTTAGGTACAATTCCGTTAGTAACAAGTATGTATAACTTGTTTTTCTTCCACCAATTTACTACTCCACATTCCCCTAATAATGATGAAAAAAATTTCAGTTCTTTCCGGAAGCATTCACTCTCTGTTCAATAACTTTATAATCGTATACAGCTGAAATCGATACCAATTTTTCTCATATCCTCCTCATTACTTCCCTTGTCTCTAAACAATCTTTTATAAGGTGTGCCCATCCCATTTCTTCAGAACATAGTAAACATTTCTCTTCATCTCTGTTTTGTCTGTATAACCCCATTAACCACCATATTATGCCCCTCATTTCCTTATTTGTTATATTATCTATCCTCATTATCCCAATTACATTACAAAATTCCCCTAGTGACCTCTTATTTCTACACTGTGAAGCAATTTGTTGCTCTAAATATCATTAAATCTTAGAACTATTCTATTACATATTCTTAGCCGCTCTATACAATCAATTTCTCAGTAGTATCCAATTCCTATCGTTTTCAAATGTTCCGTACCCCATCCACCCAGTGTCCTTGTTTCTGATATTTAATTTAGTGTCGGTAGGCCTTCTGTAACAATTCACCACCCGATCCCAACTTAAGTCTTAGCCAATATTTGATTATCTTTTTAACAATATCCCAGAGGGACCGTGCTGCATCCCAGCATTCGTTATAAATAGGTCAGATAACACGTCTTGATGCGCTTGTCATATTCGTATTGTTTTGCCTGCCCTTTTCAATGGTTTTATCAATATTTATTAAAAAGCTCGGTATGGTATGCCACAGTTCGTAGTCAGAATTGATCTCTTCTGACGTCATTATGCCGTCTGTTTGGTAAAAGTCTATCCATATATTCGCTTTTTTTATCCTGCAGTTCTAGATGTAAATCTTGGTATTGTGTCGTAGAAGGGAATGCTAGTTTTAATCGGACTTCTATGTAGAACGGTTGTCTTGTGAGCTCATAGGATAGTCTAGAAGGAGCAATTTTTGCCAGACAGAGAACTTTTTAAGATACAGGGCACTCACTCTTTCTAGTGCAGCTAGGTTATCCTTCGATACGTGTTCCCAGATAATGTCTAAGGCGTATTTCATGGCGGGGTCTGTTTGTACGAAGAATTGTTTCCTCTTAGCAGCAGTAAGTTATAAGGAACGCTCTGCCATCTTTTCAATATACTTAAAAGCTGGGAAAGGTTAGAGAATTAAATATTATCTAGCAGCGAACAGTAATCTTCCTTGATCAGAGGAAGACGTGGGTACTCTCTGGCTTCACATGCTGTAATCAAACATGGCTCCATTCAATGACATTACTAAGGATGAAAATCACATATCAGAATATTAATGACAGACAGTGTTAGTCTCTTAGCAACCTCTAAGTACAGAATGTATTGCGGGTTAGGGTAAGCCTTCGCCTGCAGTTATTGGAATGATCATTGAATGATTTTCTGATTACTCAAAGTTGGCTGAACGTGGAGACCTATCAATATCTCACGATTCACCGGCAGATAATTTTGGAGTGAATAAAACAAAAGTGAAGCAAATCGGTCCAGT
The DNA here is from genome assembly GCF_040414725.1 of Anabrus simplex. NCBI lineage: Eukaryota > Metazoa > Arthropoda > Insecta > Orthoptera > Tettigoniidae > Anabrus > Anabrus simplex. The sequence continues at coordinate 231,309,455 of NC_090267.1, read as the reverse complement.
AGAACGGACGGACGGATTTGCCAAAGCTGTTTTAATAAACTCTTTTAACATATAAATATCTGCAGATTTACGTCATTGCACATCCATCTCACTCCACAGTTAGCTGTACAACTAGGTAGTCCCATAACTATTTTAGCAAATCTACTCGTAATTTCATGAAGTGTATAAAAGTTCACTTTAACTCACTAGATATCTGCTCCGTACAACACCTTACATTTAACTAATGCAGTAAAATCATTTTAATACATTCTGTAATCAGTGTTGGACATTTTTTATCCGAAATGTTAATAGCTGTCAGTGAACTCATGCTCTTTAGTTTAGCTCCTTTTATTTGTTCTGGCCACTTTCCATTTCCACTTAATTCATTAATTTCCGTGTCCCATCAGCATAAGTAAAAAACTGCAGCTACGGTGGCCTTGTTGTTTCCTCTATAAACATCTTGCTATGTGCATGGGTTGTCCAGGAGGGGACAGATAAATAGATGGCTTGGGTCTTGTTAAGCACCACATTCACAGGAGGTGTCTGCGTTTGCTGGAAGGATCCCCCATTCTTCAGGTTGGTCTTCCATGAGGGGGGTTTGAGTGACCTCAATACAGGGTAAGGTAGGTCGTCGCCAGGAGCTAGTTCTTCCTCTGATATATCTGTGAGCAGTGAGCTCGTCCATTTGTTAAGACGAGTTATCTCTTGTGTTCCCTCCAGTAGCGAGTCCTAGCAAGGAAGATCTTGCGGGATCTGAGGTGAGACCTTGCAGCTTGGTGACGATGGTTATTCTCCTGCTTTGTTCTCTCGGCGTCTGCAGCAGTGGCCCTCCGGATGTTGGGTGGGGCTGTTCCAACAATCGGGTACAGTTTCTGCACTGGTGTTGGTTGTAGGCATCCCGAGATTATCCCTGACCGCGGTATCAACCTGATTAGTGTTCCACACAGGAGCGGCATACTCAGCGGCTGACACACATAGCGCAAGTGTAGAAGTCCTCAGGTTGTTCGGGCTAGCTCTGTCTACACCCCCCCCCCCCCCCGCGGGCTTCCTTTATAAATTCCCGATTATGTTTCATAATATATGTCATTTATTTATTCATTTACAGATTCATTTATTTATTTATTATACATATATCTGGTAAATGCCTTTGCTGGCAAGATGTAGTGTTTACAGTGCACTATGTCTTCTGGTATGGGCTATATAAAATTTGTTACTTTCATTGACCTGTCTCAGTCTCATCCTTGGCTTTGGCAAAATGAAAGTGACTGAGGTATGAGTGATGCTAGTAATACCATTGCTTATGCAGCCAGTCCCTGTTATGAATGGTGTGAAGATATCTCTCATAGGGTTGGTTGGTGCATGCATTTCAGTGGGCTTGGCAGACTGATGTGTAATAGCAACGGCTGGCTCGGTGAGGAAAGCAACGGGAAACTACCTCACTCCTCATTTCCCTAGTACGCCTCTTCAGTGACGCCTAGGCTATTTATGACAGCTGTTGGTGGAGCTGCAGAGGATCAAACCAGCCTTTGGGCTGATTACCCAACATACATACACATATCTGGTAAATACATTTGATTGCATGTTCCGTGGGGCTGTGCCTCAATTATGGCCACGGCGGTTTCCTTCCCACTTGTACGCCAATCCAATTTTCGCCGCAAGATCTATCTATGTCGGTGCGACGTAAAACAAATTGTAAAAAAAAAAAAATAGTTATTAGATACAAAAGTCAAAAGTACTAATATTGCGAATGGACTTAACTTCCTCCATTAGCTTCATTATCATTCCATGTTGTAGTTTGTATGCTCAACAATTAAACTAATTTCTCCCTCATCACATTTCCATAACGAAATGGAAAATTTAAAAAACATGAAACTTTTTTTGTAAGGTCACATTCTGGCTTCATCAAAACATACTGCATACATGTGGGAGTTATCCAAATTAGCTTTCAACTGCTCCGAAACTTCTTCACTCATTTTTAATATTCTGTCCTTGACAGCAGTTCAGCTGGCTGGCATTCCTTTAATTCTGTTAATTATTAGTTGTTTGTTAGGGAAGTTTTCAAATAATGTGTCGGACGTCAATAAGAAGCTTTGTTTCAACAACTCACCGTCAGAAATCGGTTTCCCATGCATGCAGTACTATGCAGTGAAACAGATGGAAACAGCCGCACTGATATTATTCCTTGGCCGAAAAGATGATACAAAAAATTAGTTTGTTTTGTGTAATGTTCGATATTTTGTTAAACGAACTCTCTTCTTTCTTCATTTGAAATGGAACAAATATTCGAATGATCAGTCTCGAAGTTGCGCTTTACATTAAATGTGGGGGGATACAATTGTTTTCGAACACAGGCAACATCTTTTTATCAGTCCGAATTCCCTTGGCCAGAGTTCTTGAAAAATACGGTCACCACCTTTGTTAAGTTTCTGCTCTTTTCGGCACCAAAAACATGTTTGCGATGTCCGTATACAAAACCACCAGAAAACGACACTATCTCACTTGACTTTCGGACCTATCAGTGTAGCAGTGTTGCCATATTGCACGTCCGGATGGAACTAGTAATTAGATTTTCTATATTTATTTCTTACACGTGAAACTTTATATGTATTGTCTGCAGTGCAAGCCGTATATATAAAATATTATTATGTTCATGTGGTGTGCCACCGAAATCGTGTTCGCGTATCACAAGGTGGCATAGGTTCGCCATCCCTGCACTAGGCTATCTCCGGAATGCAAGCTGACAGCTCCGCAGTCACTCGATCGGCCCAAGGGAAGTTAAATAAGTGGAAGAAATGCCAGACTCAGCTAGGATCGTATGGTCGCCAGCCCACACTTCCAAGTCGAAAGCCCCCTGGGGTCCCCTTTTACTCGCATTTTACAACAGACAGGGTATACTATGGGAGTATCCTACTGCCTCCATCCACAGGGTGAGAATCGGGCTTCGACTTCACAGACAATCCTGTATTACATTACATAATTCCGCCTTCTTTTGTAAATAAAGCAGGGATGAAGGAAACCTTTGTGGAGCAATCTACCTCCATAGAATATCTTGACGAAACAGTCCTAAATTTTGATGTCATGGACTCATGGATGGAGAATGATGATTACTAATTAGGCCTACTTCGTCTACAGGTTCCCCAAACATTGCTCAAACTGGGAGTAATATTCTTACATGATACGCTCATGTTCATAAAAACCAGAACACCTTGAAAGACTAGAGATAGGAAGTTCATATTCACAGGACACGTTCAATATTATGCTTTGCAGAAACGATTAGCACTTCAGTCACCTAGGTCCGACATGTGTCCTGTTGCCTAGGCTCTGGGTCATCCATGGGCACGGATAACTTGTTCCATGCGTGATGGCATCGACGCGTATAAGGCGCGAAAAGCGTCCTGGGGTCTAGCCACCCCATCCATGCTGCATTGACCTGGTTCCACAGTTCATCTTTTGTGGTTGGCACTGGGTCACAGCGCCGCACTCGTCGTTTCACCATATCCCACACATTTTCGATTGACGACAATTCTGGTGATCGGGCGGACCGGTACAGTCCGACATCCTGTGACAACAAGAAGCCATGTGTTCGTGCAGCAACATGTCGTCGCGCGTTGTCCTGCTGAAATATGGTGTCTGTGGTGTCGTGCAAAAAAGATATGGCTACGAGTCGCTGGATGTCATTCACGTAGGTCGAACTGGTCACAGCACCTTGGACACGCACCAGCTGTGATTTATGGTTGTTCCCAATAACACCCCACACCGTAAAGCCTCGAGTTGGCGCTGTATGTCTTGTGCGAATGCAGTCAATGTGATGCCTCTCCTCCTGTCTGCGGCGAACCAACCACCATTTTCAAACAAACAGAACCTCCATTCGTCTGAAAACACTATCTGCTGCCATTCCTATCCCCAGTGACGTCGTTCCATACTCCATTGCAGTCTAGCATGTTTATGCACATTAGTCATAGGTAGGCAGAGAAGTGGAAGACGCGCCAGTAACCCAGACCGTAATTAACGCCGGCGGACTGTCACTCCTGAAAGTGTACGATGTGTTACACTGTTCCACTGTTGCGCCAGAGCCGGGGAGGACGCAGATCTCTCCTGCAATGCTATTTGGATGAGGTGTGTAACTTCTCGGCGGGTGGTCTGAGTGGTGTGACCAGACCCATCTCGTCGTGTTCTACGGCCTTCTGTGAACCATTCTGTACACACCCGTTGTACTTCCGACACACTTTGTCCCACACGAGCAGTAATTTCACGAATGGATGCATCACGTTCTCTCATGCCAATAATGCGCCCTCTTTCAAACTCACTCATTTAACGGTACGGTTCTCTCATATGTCTGCGAGATATGCTGCACGTCTGCTCAAGTCACATTGATCAATTACCTTCGGTTTATAGCGACAACGAGAGCCGCAGGCACATTTTACCCTTTGGTGGTGCGCCGAGATATCGATGTGGACCTTGAACCTGAGGGCCGACATGGTTCAAATGCTAATAGTTTCTTCAGAACATACTAATGCACATGTCCTGTGAATATGAACTTCCTATCTCTAGTCTTTCAAGGTGTTTTGGTTGTCATGAACATGAGTATACAATGCTGATGTGTGGATTTTCAAACATTATCAGTGTACAGTCGTATAATAGGCACTGAAAAAATATATTTAAGATAGGTCCGTGCAAAAATAAATATTAACACATTACAATTCTCTGATCACTTATGTGTACTCAGCATTTCAAAAGAAACATCTGTCTTTGAAAAATGGAACCCTGTTTCATGTCGTTTGCTAGATACTTCTGGTAAATAATCGTTAGTTCCTTTCTAATTTGTAGCAAATAATTTCCTAGGCAAGGTACGTAAAATATTATTATACTAAACAAATAAGATGTATGATGCATATAGGATAAATTCATATTTTGTATAACAGTAGTCTACTATGCTTTTCTACGGAAAATAATACAATATGTTTTTCTTCTTTCATAGCTTTTCTGCCTTTTTTTTATTTTTTTTTATTTTTAGAGTGAAATTTAGCTTGTATAATTTTTAGAGCTCGGCAACATTGATCAGCAGCCATTAACTTGCCTGCAGATTTCGTTATGGTAGAATTTATTTGTGGGGATTTTCCCCTATGTAATCCCCACTTCCGGCCTCGCGATATAGGGTTAGCGTGCCTGCCTCCTACGCGGAGGCCCCGGTTTCTTTTCCCGGCCTGATCAGGGATCTGAGGGCTGGTTCGAGGTCAACTAAGCCTACGTGATTACAATCTAGGAGCTATCTGAAGGTGAGATAGCGGCTCCGGTCTAGAAAGCCAAGAAGAACGGCCGAGAGTATTCGTTGTGCTGACCAAAGGACACCTCGTTATCTGCAAGGTTTCGGGCTGAGTAGCGGTCGCTTCGTAGGCCATGGCCCTTCGGGGCTGTTGCGCCATGGGGTTTGGTTTGGTTTGGTTTGGTTTGGTTTGGTTTGGTTTGGTTTGGTTTGGTTTAATCCCTCTTTGGCTTATATAATAATATGTAAATATTTATTTGTTTTTTCTTAGGCTGACTACGAAATTAGATTTTACGATTTAGTAATTCATATCAGGAAGGTCAAAGGATATTACTTTTTAAGCTAAGAAGTTCTCGCCTCACAATCTTTAGGTTAAATAAAAATGAAATTCTGCATCATGCAGTAGTCGCTACTACGGTATATTCTTATTTTAACCAACTATTTGACTTGTTATTGCTACTAACTAGGCAAGAAAATCATAATAAATTAATCAGATGTAGGTTTTGAAAGTTACATGATTAGTTACTTCGTGGTTTCCCATTTTCACACTAGGCAAATGCTGGGGCTGTACCTTAATTAAGGCCACGGGCGCTTCCTTCCAATTCATAGGTCTTTCCTATGCCATCGTCGCCATAAGACCTATCTGTGTCGGTGCGACGTAAAACAAATAGCAAAAAAAAAAAAAAAAAAAAGATTATTTACTTGCTTCGCATTTAAATTGTATGTCTTGACATTTTATTAACTTCTTAATGTTATTGTCGCGCTTTATTGCTTGGTGTAAATTGTTATTTCATTATATTTTATTTTTATATCTGTAGCTGGAATGACATTTAATTCGGCTTGAGGGTTATATTGTGTCTGGGTGTTCTATTAATTTGAACGTATACTATTACGCTTTAGTGTCCTCAAGTATTTAAAATATTACTATTCTGTCAAACATAAAAATAATTTAATTTATTACATTTGAAACATTTTAGAAATATTTATTTATTTATTTATTTATTTATTTATTTATTTATTTATTTATTTATTTATTTATTTATTTATTTATTTATTTTATTCGGGCTTGTTTCCAGTTATGTTATTTACATTAGTCTTAACATTTCTGATTGCATTAGTAATTAATTTATAGGGATTACCAGGTGTAAAGACCAGGACTTAACGCGCATTCTACAAATTGTTCCTTGTGAAGTAATACTGTTGGCAAAGGTATTATGTTAATGAGCAGTTCTAGACTATCTTGACACTCAATAATTAGTTAGGGCAGGGCCTCTCAGGGTGCATGCGCGTGGTGCATGCACTGTGCACGGTGCAAAGATGACTTCGCTTGGTTGACCAGAGTGCAGACCCCTCCACTCCTCTCTCCCCACACCTGTCTCACCCGTTCGGCCTGTCTCCGCGTTCCTCACCTTCACTGCTGTTTCTCCCCCACTGCGAAATGTTTACGTGTGGTGAGCGGAGACGCTCAGTTGTATGGGACAAGGTTACCAGTGTTATTAAAAAAAATAAAAAAGTGAATTAGAAATACACATACATGTTTGAGAGGAATGTAAACATAATTTTAAAAAATGCAGAACCCGTAACCACAATGAAAATGCTACAGTACTGGAACAAACCTCATTTGTGGATATAGAATGCTCTTCTTCAAGATGTTTCAACTTCCTTAATTCTTTCTCTCTGACGTTTCCTATGATTTCACAATAATTTTCCGAATGTAGTCTGTTGTAGTGTCTTTCAGCAGACGATTTTCTTACGCACGTAATTATCGTCCCTATCGTCCCACAGATTAAGCATTTGGCGTTATCGTGAGGACAGACAAAAAAAAAAAAAAAAAAAACGAAAGTTCCCAGTTCGATTGAAATGGACTTTCGGAAGTCTTTGCTTTCTTCGAAACAGGTTGCTCCATTATTATGTTGTTGTGCGCTTATCTATTTCACTGATAAACACGTCGTCTACCACCAAACGCTTCGTCGCTCTCAGCACACTACACCATCCGAGTCAAGCCGAGTTGAGGCGAAGCGTACCGATGCACAGTGCACAGAGCCTATGCACCTCGCTCTGCACGCGTGAGAGTTTGGGCGTTTGAGAGGCCCTGAGTTAGGGTGTAGCATTTCATTCTTTGAGAAATGGGATTTCTTTCTCCTACGGTCATGGTTGGTGGTGGTGATTATTGTTTCAAAAGGGAAAGGCAACTAAATGCATTATTCTCTCTTTAATCAGAAATTTAAAAAAGGAAGAGGTTAGACCAGAGATTTCCAATATATTTTTCACGGCGGCACCTTAACGAAGTCTACAATTCTGTGAAAGTGCCCCACAGTTTAATAGTCTGCTTATGCACCCTTCATAATATGACCCACACTGGGAGAGTTGGCCGTGTGGTTAGGGGTGCGCAGCTGTGATCTTGCAACCGAGAGATAGTGGGTTCGAACCCCACTGTCGGCAGCCCTGAAGATGATTTACCATGGCTTCCCCATTTTCTCATTAGGCTGTAACTAAATTAAGGCTACGGTCGCTTCTTTCCCACTTCTTGGTCTTTCCTATCCCATCGTCGTCATAAGATCCATCTGCGCCGGTGCGACGTAAAGCAACTTGTAAACAATGAAAAATAAAAGAACTCTCAACTTAAAAACGTAGAGTGGTGATTACAAGGTCCTAGCTGAGTCACAACGATACTCATTTCATCGAGGCTCTTTTGTCTTTTCTATCCAACCTCCCTTGGTCAGCTCTTGTATCCTTCCAACCAATATCAAAACAGTCAAACATGACACTTTAAAAAAACTGAAGAAATGTCAATGAATTTACCCCATAGTCATCCAAACATAAAATACATTAATTTGTAAGACTCAGCAAACAAATGTGAACCACTAAACGACAAAGGGTGAAAATACTGGTGTTTGTTCCCCTCCTCTTAGAATATGTATATTTATTTTTCTATAATATAAAATATCAGTAATAATGGAAATATATGTGTTTGTGTCATCTTAGTTGTTACTATTTCATAGTTGTTGTTGTGTGAAGGCTCATCCAATAGCACAATAATCATCACTATCACCACCACCACCACTACTCTTCAATATTGTCGTCATGAAGCGCGAGGTGACAAAAACATCCTCCCAACTTACCCAAAGTAACTTGAATAAGTTGGGCTTAATTCTTATATATCTCCGTCTGCTTGCCACTGTCTCCTGTTCTGAGCGACAAGGGCTGTCTCGGTTCATGATTTCCCCATCTTATTTCCTTCTGCTCACTTCTTTTCCACCCGGCCTTTTGTTTTCCACTATGTCTGCTATATTCGTGTTGTGGACCTGCAATTGCCCTAAGATCAACTTATTTGAATTGGCAATGCAGTCAGCTGTACTGCTCTCATGCTATATCTGTCACGTTCTTTCTTACGAAATTCGCACTATAGTATATAGGATATGAAGCAGTTGCAAATGTTTCGCGGAAAAATGACCAGCAGATTTTGCTTACATTTTCAGGTTCATTATACCTATGAATATTACATAACTTATTTTCAGACAACATGTTTATATTTCGAAGCTATGACCTTAATCCTATTATGTCTTTTGTTTCAGGATGGCTCTGGCTAACACATTGGCTCATCTGCCGCCCTCTTATCCTGCCAGCAGTTTCTGTGGGTTGTGCTTCTACAAGGATCTTCCAACGACCGTGGACAATCCTTCAACAATAACGGCACATCGCCATAGCAGTAGTAATCATAGTAACAGTAGTAGCAGTTCGGGCCACCAAGGGTGCTAGTAAGTCAAGACGACTGTGAATTTTATTCCATTTGAAACTTGGTAACAGTTATAGTAGATCGAGCCACCGAAGAAGCTAATAAGCCAAGGACTGCAACTACACATGAAAATAGTGACTGCAGTAATATTATCCGAGGTAATAAAAATGAACTGTGAGGACTTACTGTTACAGAAGCAACAATGAAGGTCACTTTGTTGTAATTGTATCTTGGACCACTTAAGATGCAAGTAAACATTTTCGTGAATCAGTAATCCGGAATCATCACCATCGTCGCCAACCTGGCGATGAAAATTCATTTTGCAACGGAGATTATTGAACAGTCGTTATTTCAATAAAACTGAAATAGTATTGACATCATCAGTTCAAGTGGGATGCCCTGCGTTATAAATTCATATACCAGACTATGGTATGTCTGTCTACTTACAGCCAGGGACGTTACTTAACTTCAATGGCATTTAATCTGTGTTGCATCAACGGCTGATGTTATTCCCCACGTGAAAAATGGTGCATACCACTCTCTGGCCAGGACTCTTGGCTAAGCAATGTATCTCTGTAATTATTCCTAGTGAATACTAGGGAATACGAGACTACTAAAAAGAATGAATCATCTCAAAGACTCAAAATAAAATCCTCTTGGTTGTGTAGATGCCATGTCGCTAGGAAGGCCACCGCTATGGAGTAGCGCCCTACCAGCTGCATCTGCAGTGCTCTGCCAGACGAAACCTACTGTGTAATTAGCTATGGTGGTGTGTGCTCTGTCTGTTGTGTTCGAAACTCGACGACATGTACTTGGACGACAATGAGTTAGAAACGTAGACGCCACGGAAGTGACATCTGAAAAAAGCTATCAGAAATCTCTCTTTTTCGTGTGTCATATTTTAAGATGTAGCTTGAAGGAGGGTGAGATGGTAATCAAAATACAGTGAAAATACCAGTCTGTTCGAAATATGTCGCCTTTCATGACCAAAATTGAGGACAATTTTATTTTTCCTTTTAGAACATACATAACAAAGCGCTAGAAGGAATTAACCTAAATAGGTCCTTTTCAAATTGTTGAATAGAAATATATTTATCAACCATACAATGTTTTTCTAAGAATGTAACTCATATACCAGAGTATGGTATGTCTGTCTACTTACAACCAGTAGCGTTACTTAACTTCAGAGACATTTGATATGTATTGCTTTTCAGATACAAGAAATGAAGAGGACTTCAAAAACGAATGATGTAAAATATTGTACACTATCCTATCAAATAATAAATGAGCATCTTTCTTTAATTGCTGTTTGAGAATACATCAATATTTCTGTTATTATACATAAGTGATTTACCTTTCTTCCTGAACTCGCTTAGAGGAGAGTCAAAACATACTACACAAACATTTTGAGCATCGTGGGAATAACAGTTTTAAAGAAACGAAGTATTGTTAATATTAATTAACCGAATTTATTAATTTGTTTTAGTACATTCAGTTATGAATTTCTCGCCATTTCTGGTATACTTAAAGAGACGAAATTTAAGTATGTTATAAAGGAAGAAGAATAAATGTCCTTCTAAACTTCATCACAAAGGATTCGACTTTGCTCGCATAATGGTCTAACATATTACGACTTTATTACAAGTTGGTGAAATAAAATATGGCCTATTGTACAAAAAACATAGTCATATTCGAAGAACGTTAGTGAAACTTCAATGTCAGTTCCGAAGTTCATCTTAAAAGCTAGGTAATGAACTGTTGACAAACGGACTCTGCTCTGTCAGTATATACCATTTCCGCATTTATTCGTGCGTCACGAATAGCTCATACTGTATTAGAAATGTGTTCTCTGCTGATTTGCATTGAGATTGTTCGGGAACACAGTGAAACAAAGTGTCGACGCTAACCCATTGCTATACTGAGCCTTCCATCTGTCGCTGATTGCATGCATATTTCAGTTGTGAAGAGTTTTTATGCACTGCGCTAGATGACATTTGATGTAGACAAATACGGATTTCGTTTAAAGTTACTTTGTAAACTCGTGTTTGTGAATTTTGTGTTTATTTTGGTCTTTGAGCACGCATCGAATGGAAAAGAAACAATAAAAATGAAGCCCAGTTAAGCTTTTTATTAATAACAATCTGAATGGACTTTCTCTCCAGTCCCACGATATAAAAATTCACTGAATAGAACGCAACTACCACCAATGCAAAGCTATAAATAATAAATAAACGGAGATATAGGCAAAGAACTGTGGGCCTGCACTAGAATTCTGTTTCCACCGTTTACAATTATTTCGGTGTTTATAACATCTTTGTTCACCAGTTCTACGTAGGTACTGGTGAATGTAGAAATAGTCTGAAAATGGGCATCCTTGTGAAGTTTGCAGTCGTGTGTATTACAGTAATTGCCTGATATGCAGTACCTTTAACATTTCAAAATATTTTCCTGTAGAGGTTTTCGTACAGTAAGTACGAGATGCATAGGGCAAACTCAACAAATGAATGTTTTGAAGAAAATAAAGTTGAAACTATTTCATTCGGGCGAACTCAACATAAGAGGTGAAGATATTTATTTTAAAAAAGAATAATTTTCCATTCTCAATATTGAACCTTTAAAAAATATTTCCAGGGACTGAATCTCTCTAATGAAAACATGAGGAAAACTACAATCCACAAGTTTTCTCCAAAAAATATTGTTCTATAATAAAAATCAAATTAAGTTATACCACTTATTCGTAGTAAGTAATGCCATCAGTATTGTCCTTCTCTTGTTTCTGTGTTACCTAAGTTTGGGCGTCGATGATGTCAACAAAAAGCTTGCTCTATTGTAAAGCAACATACGGTAATTTTTTTTTTTTTGCTATGGGCTTTACGTCGCACCGACACAGATAGGTCTTATGGCGACGATGGGATAGGAAAGACCTAGGAGTTGGAAGGAAGCTGCCGTGGCCTTAATTAAGGTACAGCCCCAGCATTTGCCTGGTGTGAAAATGGGAAACCACGGAAAACCATTTTCAGGGCTGCCGATAGTGGAGTTCGAACCTACTATCTCCCGGATGCAATCTCACAGCCGCGCGCCTCTACGCGCACGGCCAACTCGCCCGGTACGGTAATAATTAACAGACCCGTATGTCCTTTAGTTTTGCAGGAGGTATGGTGATTTGTCAGCCACACAGTATTTTAGAATTTTTTAGGACGTAATTTTGTATCTCTCCTTTTACATTTACGTAAACAAGGAGAAGGGCTGTTGAATTCGCCCTTCGTACTCCTAGACACATGGCTCAAAATCTTTGATCAGTATTCTTAAATGCTTATTATCAGAAGAAAAGTCAGACTCGTTGGCTGAACGGTCAGCGTACTGGCCTTCGGTTCAGAGGGTCCCGGGTTCTATTCCCGGCCGGGTCGGGGATTTTAACCTTCATTGGTTAATTCCAGTGGCCCGGGGGCTGGGTGTTTGTGCTGTCCCCAACATCCCTACAACTCACACATCACACATAACACTATCCTCCACCACAATAACACGCAGTTACCTACACATGGCAGATGCCACCCATCCTCATCAGAGGGTCTGCTCTGCCTTACAAGGGCTGCACTCGGCTAGAAATAGCCACACGAAATTAAAAAATCAGAAGAAAAAAGTATGAATTCACTAAAATTGACTCATTACTGCTTTTTATGGTTCGTCATATTTTAAAGCAGTCCCATGGCGAATTCGACCTTAACTTTCACAGCGCCTCCTAAATACTTGTGTACTGTATGATACATGTTAATTTTTCAATGACATTATTAAACATCTAACTTTTCAATGCGTGAAGTGAAAGATAAACATAATCAAACTAAAAAAATGTCAATCATACATAAAGAAGATGCATTCTTAGAGGGGAAATATTTTTAATATTACTCCTATCCTTGAGCGTGATTTAAATGGAAGAGTGCTTGGTGGATAAGAAATCCACAGCAACTCTGTGTGGCTTATCCTTAGTAATCAGTTTATGATTTAAGTACTAAGCTACAGAAATCGATCTTGTTTAAAAAATATATATTATTAGTATACTCTGACATAGAACAATATGAATAAAAAGTTTTCAAATTAACTGAGGGGCTTCATTTTTTTCTGGTGAATTTTCCTCTTGATAAGAAAAATGTTGCACGAATTGTGTTCAAATATTTATTGCACTTTCTGTAAAAAAGAACATATATGTTTTTTTTAAATATACAGATGAATTAACTATTATAAATACTGTTGACTCCTTTCTTATTTCTTCACCTTAATGCCCTTAGATCAACAGCCCAGATCAAGTCACGATGATAACAAGAGGTAAGTATCGAAATATATGAAAGAAAAACATAAGATTACCTAAATTATCTAAAATGAATCACTAAACGTATCATTTAATCTAAGATGGTGGTGTTTGATTCTTTTGTAGGAATAGACTGGAAGGCCATAAGCCCTTGAGGAGTAGGAAATAAGATACTTGAAGAAAGTTATCAAACAACAACAACAACAATAATAATAATAATAATAATAATAATAATAATAATAATAATAATAATAATAATAATAATAATAATAATAATAATAATGGCGTGTGGTCTCCAGAGAGGTCTGGTGCAGGACTTTCGAGTTGACGCCATATAGGCGACCTGTAAGTCTGTGAGGATGGGACCCCACCTGTGATGAATTCTAATGCTGAAGACACCGAGTCATCGGAATTAATCAATGAAGGTTAAAATCTCCGACCCGGCCGGGAATCAAACCCGGGGCCCTCAAGCCTTGAGCAAACCCCTTGATGCTATTTGACAGGAGTTGAACTTTATTGAACTTCCTGCATGATTTTTTCCCATAATTATTATATTAGTTGGTGACTTCTGGATTTCAAATCATTTGTCATTTACTTTGTAAAATAGTTAGCTCGTACAATTATTATCGCTAAACCAAAGTACTTCATTGCATTTGCTGAAAATACTCTCTACAGGGGGACTTGAAAGAATAACTGTGTTTAGCTTTGAGAACATCCCCAGCAGTGAGGGATATTGCAGCATAAGTTTGGTGTTTTGGGAAGTACTGGAGAGGTAAGAAAGCAGAGCTGGACCCTACCTTTTCCAGTCACCATTTTACATTTCGTACGAAAATACAGAACATGCCCAAAACATAAAAACGCAAATAGTTTCACCGTTTTGGAAAAATGGACGAGGCTGAAGGTTTGAACTGACTCCGGGAAGGGTGACAACTATCCAATGCTTACAGTATACAGCAACGAAATGCTGAAGCCATTTAATTACGGTGGTGCTTACGAACTGGTTGCTGCTACTGAACTGTACCATTATGTCTTTGAAATGTACAGATACAGAGAGAAAAACTACAGTTTTCGACCAATATATAGGCCTGTAGGCAGGCCTCGGTTCATCGGGAACCAGCTCGGAAATAGTCACCTTGATTTATACGTTGCATTAACCACCACTCCTGTCACACCAGATGTCCATTTTACCCAATACCTCATATTCTGATAGGCGACTTGAACAAGCAATGATCACACCCCACGCCTGGGGGACAGCTCGAGAGAACTCGCCAGCCCAAACAGGTACAGGATTCATTGCCCATGTGATGAATTGAACCGACGTTCATGCAACAAGAAATGCCCTAGGCTCCTCATCAAACACACGCGGACAACGGCTATCCTAAATACAGACGGCAATCTCCCAGTGACGGTGGTTCCATACAGTCCCGTACTTCTGCGTATGATCAATGCCCCTATTAATGTCGAATACTGTAATTCAATTAAGTCACTGAAATACTTGAGTAAACAAAGACAGTGACTGGGCCATGTTTTCCGTAGACGACAGACAAGATGTCCACAACTTTCAAACGGGCAGATATCAGCAGCTGCTCGGAAGCAATATGAAAACTAATTTGTTTTTCAATTCGTTAATGATTGTCACCAGTAATGCGCCTTTCAGTTCACTTGGAAAATGGTCAGTATATATACTTTACAACAGATAATGGAGCAAGTTACCTACCCTAAAAATACAACATTCATAGCCTTCTTTGAACTATGTCGAACAGATAACTTTCTTAACATCATTGTATACAATGAGCTGCCTGCCTGCTATTTATGGAAGGACAATGCCTTTCTTAGAAGAAGCCCGCCTGATTGCCATAATCATTAAGGCGCAAGTTTATATGATCTGACACCGTGGTTAGCCGGTTACCGTTGGTGCATATACTTTTCACCGTCAGAATGTTGGACGGCAGGATTTGAGAGATGGTGGTATACAATTTGTAATCACTAGATGACGTGCCAAAAGCTTGGGTTCAATTCCAAACCTCTCTCCAGTGTTCAGGTGGAGTGAGGACATATGACGCTGTTGATGGCCGCATGGCGATATAAAGCCTTGAGCAGACCCCCTGGTGCTATTCGATAGGAGTAGGCTATGTGCCGGCGCCGGGTTTCACCCTTCCCCATCCTAACATAATATATCACGTCATTCATTCCATTTCATTAACTCCTCTGATAAGAATGACGTCAGGAAAGGCATCCGGTTACATGCCCTAACATGTGCATCTTCACTTCCGACGTCCATGCGGAGGTCCACCTTTGTAACCTAGACGCCATGCACGCCCAACAACATGCTGGATGGACCCGTCAGAATTGGCATCAAGTTCTCTTCACGGATGAGTGTCGCTTATGCCTTCAACCAGACAATCTGGCTACGGAGATTCATCTCACTTCATTCCCGACCGGGTAGAGAAACGGGACAAGGATTGGATACACACAAGGACGTTTATTAGAAGAAAGCAAGGAACTCCAGCCATGAACCATGCAGGTTTAAAAGAAGATGGGGTGATTGGCAGAATGTTCACCGTGCCCAACAACTCAGAAAGCTACCACCTCCAATCACTTCTAAACCATGTCCGAGGTCCTGCTTTGCTGAGCTGGAAACAGTAAATGGTGTATTTCAGCCAACATAGTTTGCCTGTAAAGCGCTCGGATCGTTAGAAGATGACATTCACTGGAATAAAACGTTCGAAGAGGCAGCTGTGTCAAATTCACCTCCTAAGCTATGAGAGCTTTTAGACATGATGTTACAGTTTTGCTAGGAGAGTAATGCAGCAGTTCTGTGGAGAAAACAAAGTTAACTTCCATCAAGACGTCATACAACAAGTTTTGAGAACATATTTTATGAGAGAAATCACTAACGTGCAAAGAAAATAAATTTTAAACAGAGCCTTGATGCCGTAGGAAGACACAATTCTTGGGATGGGAAGAGAAACTCTCGACAAGTAGGTTGTACGAGCCGAGGCTTCGCAGCGTGGTAGAATAAAAAACGCGAGTATATGTGCGAGTTCAGCTATGATGTTGGTAGGCTGAACGATTTTGTAGTCGCCATGAACTGTGTTTGACAGCAGATCCGAGGAGCCTTTATACAGATGTACTTGAAAGCATAGTATCGTCTTCAGGAAAACAGTTTTTCTTGGATGCTCTTAGGGGGTACGGACAGACTTTCCTCATCAATCTATTGCTAACCAATGGGCAGTACTGCTACAGCTGTTGCTTCTTCAGGTACCTTGGAGGGAGGCAACACAGCTCACGCAGCATTCAAACTACCTCTTAACCTAAACGAAGTTGATTCTTCTTTCTGCAATATCTATAAGCAAAGAAACATCGCCCAAGTGTTGAAAGACTGTCAGCTTATTGTTTGATACGAATGCACCATGATTCATAAGGCGGGCATTGAAGCTCATGATCTCAGTCTCAGATATTTGGGACAATGACAGTCTTATGGAAGAAGTCACTGTATTGTTCGCAAGTGACTTCAATTAAACACTCCCTGTTGTTCCGAGAAACACAAGATCTGACGAAGTTCATTCTTACTTTAAACATTCGTCATTATGGCCACATATCGAAAAACTTTAATTAACAATTAATACGAGAGTCCACCTTAAAAGATATTAAAGGGAAGGCGAATCCACAAATATATTGCATGAATTAGTAAGGGTAGATTGAATGATGAGAGCAACGTGATGCACATTCCGGCTGGACTGTGCATTTTGATAGACACTATTGGCAGTCGTATAGACCACATCTACCCGAACATTCAACACACTGGTAAAAAATAATGTTGTTGGCTTTGCAAAAGACCGTCACTGACCCCTACAAATGCGCCATCTTCAGGACTCAATGGCCTCCTGTTTCAAAGAATTGAGGGCTGGCCATTTTTGTTTAGTACTTAACAACTCTTCTATATGTATTGAACATGTCTAAATACGTTGAAAGTCTACTCAGAGGTCAATGCGGTGATGAAAATTCAATATTTATCTTTATATTTCTTAATTACCCTATACGATTGGCTTGGGATCAAATACTTCGCGTAGTGCACAGTAGTGTTGCGATGTATAAACAAAATTCCTCATATACTTTCAAAAAATAGCCGATAATATATTATCACGTGCGAAGGACAAGCAAGTCTGCATCAACATTGTAAATAATACTAGTCGAAAGTATAAATATTGTACAAAAATACTCATGTTAAGAAGCCTGTCTTCCAATTGTTTGCCTGCTTCTTCGTCTCGTTCCCTGATACGGGGTCGGCGATGAGGTGAGATGAAATTATATGGCCGGATGCCCTTACTGACACCAACCTCAGTTGAGGAGCTAATGAAGATGAAGTGAATGATGGTGAATAAAATTGCAGTAGATGTAAGCAATCGGCTGTAAATTATGAACAGAAACTGCCCTGACATTTTTCTGGAAGTAAATCTGGAAAACCACGGAAAACCATTCTCAGGACATCCGACGAGGAGGACCAGCTCCTCTCCGTCTCCCGAATGCAGAAGCGTAGAGCCAGGGCAGAGCCGCGGTCACCCCTCCTCTTCTCGGTTGGTCGGTCGGAGTGCAGAGCTGTCGTACCAGCCGAAGCCCACTCTGCAACCGCCGACCGTCGATAGTTATAAATTATAATGGACCACCTCTCAATGCTACTATTGTCACGTAGTGGTTACGAGTTTGACTAGTTTCCATGAGGTCGAACGTTAGAACACAACCCAATGCTTGCTATGTTTTTAAGAAGGAGAAAATATAAATGCTCCTCTCTTTTCCATAGCTGTTTTACGAATTAATACCAGGTTCGTGAATTTATTATGACATGACTATAATTATTTACTATGGCATTTTAACTTCAAATAGAATGAAACAATTTATTCTCAACAAAAATATATTTTGCGGCATAAACAAAAAACTTAGTGGCGTCTGCCTTAGAGAATTCATACAATTAAGAAAATACCACGATTCGATATTTAGTCCATCTTCCTCCCAACTCGATCAGATATTGCAGTCGAGTAGGCATGGAGTCGATTAGTCTTTTCAATTAAACGACTGTTCTCAGCTGCGACATCTCAGGATCCTGGGCGAGCTTCCACAATCCATCAGAAAATCTTGGAGGGAGATTGGCCAAAATTTCTGCATATGTTTCTTTACTTGTGCCCACATATCCTCGATTTCGTTCAAATTCGGAGAGCGACGAGGCCATTCTATCGGTTCGATAACCTGTCTGCCCACAAACCAGTCTCGAATAAATTGAGGTATATGGACTGGATGAATATCCTGATGAAACTGAAGACTTCCATCAGGATACAACAACCTTCTACAAAGAAGTATACACTGAAGAAAATGGAAATTGCAACGCCCAGAAGGAGTGGTGCTACATTGCTGCGATTGAACATGCAGGACGAGTGTTCGGTTGTGATTCGATGTTTACACTTTCAGGTCCCTCTGACCGCAAGTTTGGACAACAGTCAATACAGGATGTGCCCACCACGAGCTGTAATCCATTGATGAATTCGTCGAGGCATGGAGTTAATAAGGCCCTGGATCGCTTCCTGAGGAATTGTGGCCCATGGTTGCTGCACTATACATGTCAGTTGTTCCAGAGTTGTGGGTGGCTGAGGACGGTTGGTCAGTTGTCGACCCATCATGTCCCACACATGGTCAATAGGAATGAGGTCCGGGGATCTGGCGGGCAATTCTAAGGTTGTGATGTCGTGGAGAGCTTCTCTGGAGATGCGTGCAGTGTGAACCCGGGCATTGTCCTGCTGAAACATCCCATTAGCAATGTTCGCCATCATAGGGACAATCACTGGAGCGAGTACCCTATCAACGTACTGCCGAGCAGTCATAGTGCCCTCAACAAGCACTAATTGTGATTTCACATTAAAGCCAATAGCTCTCCAGACCATAATGCTTGGTGTTGGCCCTGTGTGCCTCTAGACAATAAGAACTGGGTGGCCCCTCTCCCCGGTACGTCGGCGCACATGATTCCGGCGATCACTGCGGGTAAGACAGAAGCGCGATTCATCACTAAAGACGACCCTATGCCATTCGTCGACCCACATCGATCTTTCTCGACACCAGACCAACCTTACACGTCGCTGTTTTGGGGTCAATGGAACACCTTCTGCAGGGACACGGGCTCAGTACTCCGGAGTAGAGTAAACTAGACTTAGAGCTGAGCAGCGTAAGTCAGCTGCACGCAGGCGATTACCAACTGTTTATTGTGTAACGTGGGGTGCCACAGCTGCTCGAATTTGCGCTGCTGTTGCATGGGGTTCCATCCGGACCGGTCTCTCTCCCAGTCACGGATAACCACCAACTGAGGAGAGAGCTATTATTAATGAATGAATGAATGAATGGATGCATAAATGAGCAGTGTCCTGGACTGAGAGACATTCGGGAATACAACTGGGGAGAATGGCCCGTACCTCGCCCAGACGGTCTCACCTGCTATGATGAACAGGGGCCTTGTAGGGGGGGGGGGTAAGATTGGAAAGGACAGGTAAGGAAGAGGGAAGGATTCAGTCGTGGCCTTAAGTTAAGTATCATCCCGGCATTTGCCTGGAGGAGAAGTGAGAAACCACTTCCAGGATGGCTGAGGCGGAAATCGAACCCACCTCTACTCATTTGACCTCCCGAGGCTGAGTGGACCACGTTCCAGCCCTCGTACCACTTTTCAAATTTCGTTGCTGAGCCAGGAATCGAACCCGGGCCTCTGGGGGTGGCAGCTAATCACATTAACCACTACACCACAGAGGCGGACAACTGTATAGTTGCAGAACTAAAGTGTTATTATTTATACTGCTAAAGAACGATAACAAAGTAAAAAATAATAACTTCAAGAAGGCTCGAATTCGCGACCTTCAGATCATTAGGCGTAAGGGAGCGCTTTACCGCTGTTCCACGAGAAGCTAGTATCTAATGACTCCTCCTTGAACACTATATTTCAGCATAGTTCACAGTGTCCGCCTCTGTGGTGTAGTAGTTAGTGTGATTAGCTACCACCCCCGGAGGCCCGGGTTCGATTCACGGCTCTGCCACAAAGTTTGAAAAGTGGTACGAGGGCTGGAACAGGATCCACTCAGCCTCGGGAGGTCAAATGAGTAAAGGTGTGTTCGATTCCCACCTCAGCTATCCTGAAAGTTGTTTTCGGTGGTTTCCCACTTCTCCACGCAAATGCCGGAATGGTACCCAACTTAAGGCCACGGCTACTTCCTTGTCTATCCCTTCCAATCTTCCCATCCCCCACAAAGCCCCTATTTAGCATAGCAGGTGAAGCTACCTGGACGAGGTACTGATCATTCTCCCCAGTTGTATCCCCGGTCCAATGTCTCACGCTCCAGGACACTGCCCTTGAGGCGGTAGAGGTTGGATCCCTCACTGAGTCCGAGGGAAAAACTAACCCTAGAGGGTAAACAGATTAAGTAAGTATAGTTCACAGTGCTTCTACTGCGTATCTACAAGCGCATGCATAATTTAGTTTCATTACAGAATAGTCTAATGTAATAATACACGATTATTTATTTATTTATCGTATAGCATATACATGAACAGTGCAATAAATTACAGGTTTATATCTACATTATTTACATAGGTAATCGGATGTGGCGTCGCCGGGGAAAATTCACTCGTTTCTCCATTGAAAAGTCTCAGTGGTCATTCTTGTGTGATGTGCTTCACAGTTTGACTCTCAGCACCACAGTCGCAGCAGGATGATGACCTTTTCCTCCATTTACACAGCAGATCTGCACACACACCATGGTTAGTCCAGATCCGGTTTAACGTGGACCATACTTCCCGAGGTTGTTCAAAGCCAGGTACCTTCGGTGTAATGTATGACATATCTCAGGATTCTGCTGAAGCAAATTGTCTCCATTCATTAGACCAGCTCTCAGTCAGATTGAAATGACTGGCTATAAGGTTCTCCGTCGTACAGATGGGTGGACGCCTTGACTTAAGTCTGTCTATATGTAGGTGGGGGATATCCTCATGAATGGGCAATCTTTGATTATTCTGGATCTTATTGTATTCATTCATCAGAGCAGTGCATCTACGGAGGTGGGGTGGAGGAATATGGCTTAGTACGGGCAGCCATTGACTTGGAGTTGATCTGATCGTGCCCGTGATCATTCTCGTTGTGTCATTTAACCTAACATCTATTCTCCTCGCATGATGACTGTTCATCCAGACGGGGGCACAGTATTTCGCAGTAGAGTAAACTAGACTTAGAGCTGAGCAGCGTAGAGTAGTTGCACTTGCACCCCAAGAAGAACTACACAGTTTTCGAATTATTTTGTTACGTGTCTGAATCTTGGCAGCGCGCTTTCTCAGATGTTGGAATGAAAGTGTTCTGTCGAGTGTAACACCTAGATATCTGGGGTGTCTATTGTGGCGGAGGAGAGTGTTATCGAAGTATACTTCGAGGTCCCTTGAAGCCATTCGGTTGTTCAGATGAAAACAAGAAACTTCTGTTTTATTCATACTTGGTTGGAGTCTCCATTTTCGAAAGTATTTTCCTAAAACAGATCTTTTGTCAGTGTTTCTTCTGTCTGATCAAAGCATAGGTCTTTAGTGGCAGGAGCCCAGTCATCTGCATACCCAAATTTCCTGGATCTTGTGGATGGTATATCTGAGATATATAAACTGAACAAGAGTGGGGCAAGCACTGAACCTTGCGGGAGTCCATTATTTAGTTTGCTGGGTTTACTGATTTCATCCCCCATGACTACACGAAATGTTCTGTCACTCAGCATGTTATTTATAAGATGAGCCAGACTCCTATATGGAACCACTTTAAGGAGTTTGCTGATTACACCTCTCTTCCATTCATTAGACCATCTCCAAACTGTGTAGTAAGCTGCCTTTAAGTCAATAAATGCTACTGAAGTCTTTAGTCCTTGCTAGAATCCTGCTTCAATGAAGGTAGTTAGTGACAAGACTTGGTCAGCACAGTTTCTTTGTGGCCTGAATCCTACTTGTTCAATAGGGATCGCTTCCAACACTTTTGTAGCAATTCTATTCAAGATTAGCCTTTCAAGTAATTTATAGCATACACTAAGCAATGCTATTGGTCTATAGCTCTCTGGTGCATCATTAGGGTTTCCTGGCTTTAGGATTGCAATTATCTTACTCATTTTAAATAAGCGAGGTACATTACCTGTTCTAAGAATGTAGGTTAGAAACCTAGATAACCATAATTTCGTATTCGCTCCACAATTAATTAGAAACTCACGATGAATCCCATCAAATCCCGGTGCTTTACCAGTTTTTATGTCTTTTAAAGCTGCCTCAATATCTTGCACACTAAATGGTCTAGTTCCGAATCATGGGGGGGGGGGGGGGGGGCTTGTGGACTTAAGACTGGTTAATTGTTTTTTGATGTTCCTTGTATGATTTCTGTCTCTCGGTGATCTAGACATATCAACTATATGAGCTGCAATTTTGTTTGGAGTGACTGCAAAACTTTTACGAAAGATGGGAGTGGCCCCACCAAGCTTCCGTAACAATGACCATGCCTTTCTGCTCGATTCTCTGAAATTCATAGATGTTACAGTTTCAATCCATCTTTCTCTTCGAGTTACTCATGTTCGTAGGTTTTAACCTAATCTTACCCTACACATGCTCCCTGGGTGGTGCTAAGCGAGCAACAGCGATCAGGCTGCCAGACTATCCTAGTGATCTCCTCGCTATTTTACATGAAAACGAAATAATATACGAAGAAGAAACCAGCACTAATATTGTGCAGCTGTATTGCTCCAGACTTAACATTTACATTATATACAGGGTGAATCAGCGGCCCCTTCGAATGTAGTTTTATGCAACCCACAATATTCATTCCGTACTGAAAACATCTGGCCTGCCGGTATGCTCAGACAACACAATTGATATCTTGGTATTTACCGCCTCACCATGATAGGACGGTGTTATGTTTCACTCGTATTAAACACTGGAGGACATGCGTGCACCTTCTAGATCATATGAACCTGACATGCCGGCGAAACACTAAATCGATATTGTGACTGCAGTGAACCTAATACTTGCTATAAGCTGCACAGTGTGGCGTGCGGAACCGTAGTGCAGGTGGTACAGGTGTGTGGTAGCGGGCTTGTATGTCACGTGGGAGGTTCGAGTCCGGGGCGAAGATTACAAATTTTTGAAATATTTGTTTAATACGTACTACACGCAATAAAAGTTCAATACCTGCTTTCATGCAAATTGTGTGTGATTGAATGTGTTTGTGGCTCTAAGAAGGGCGGAAGACCGGAAATAATAGGAACCCAACAGCCCTGACAATGTTTTATCGCAGCAAATGCTCGATGTGATTATCGTTTTGGTTTATGCACATTCGGGCTCGGGGTCCAATAGATTGTCTTGCGCGCTGAAGCATTCTACGTGTAACTGCTCGGCAGGCGTCCATGATGAATTGCCGAAGCTGGTCGGAATCTTCCGGCGCTTGAATATAAACGACGACGTTCCGCAAATGTCCCCACAAGAAGAAGTCTAACGGCGTTAAATCCGGTGATCTGGTGGGCCAAGAAACAGGGCCTCCTCATCCTATCCATTTCTCTGGCAGTTCCTCGTTCAGATGGTTACGAAAGGGCAAAGTCGAATGTGGTGGAGCTCCATCCTGTTGCAACCACATCGTCAAACGATCGTGCAAGGGCACATCCTCCAGCAGCAGTAGGATTTCCTGACGCAGAAAGTGCAGGTAGCGAGGGCCCGTCCAATGGCCCTCAAAGAAATAAGGTCCAATCAGGCGATCCCCCAAGATTCCACACCAAACATTCACTCCCCATCGTACTTGATGGGCCGCCTGTCGCACCCAGTGTCCGGACTCCAATTATGCATGTTGTGGCGATTGACGTTCCCATTATTGTGGAAGCGCGATTCGTCCGAGAACAAGATATGCGATACGAATGCTGCATTATTGTCCAGCCTGCCTAACAGCCACTGACAGAACTCCACTCGAAATTCGAAATCCCGCCCATAGAGCTCTTGGTGTAGCTCAAGATGGTATGGGTGACATTTTTGTTCATGACGAAATGACGAAAACGTGGCCAAAAGTCTAAATCTAGGTAAAATTGGATATAAATGGGTACTATAAGGTTTTTGATACCGCCGATTACGAATCTGATGTTAAAATTGAAAAATTAAAAATGGCGGATCCAATATGGTGGACCAAAATTCGTAAAAGTTGGTTTAATTGGGCAGAAATGAGTATTATATGGTTTTTGATACTGCTGATTACGAATTTGATGTTAAAAGTGAAAAATTCAAAATGGCAGATCCAATGTATCGAACAAAAATTTTAACACATAATATTAATAGGCAAAAATATAGTTAATTAATTATTGAAAAACT
Source organism: Anabrus simplex (assembly GCF_040414725.1). Taxonomy (NCBI): domain Eukaryota; kingdom Metazoa; phylum Arthropoda; class Insecta; order Orthoptera; family Tettigoniidae; genus Anabrus; species Anabrus simplex. The sequence goes on along the minus strand of NC_090267.1, from coordinate 231,284,786 downwards.
AGTTATTGTTTTTGAATTTAAGATTTTTCAATTATTATCAATAAATATAATTTGTGAATATTAATACATTTTATTAGAATTGAACAAAAGAAACATTACAATATAAGTTTACATCTTTATCCTTATCCTATTGGCTTTGATGTTCGTCAACAGTTGCTTCTGATTCATCTTCGAAATCGCTAATCTGTCCGCCCGAATCATAATCTTCGAAGGAATCACTGTCCCCACAAAAATCATCGTCGTCTGAACCTTCATCACTGTTAGAAGCAACTGGAGGTAACACTAAGAGAGCTTTCGCTTCTGGTAATAAATATTTATTTAACAAAATTAACGTTCATAAACATTTATTTGCTATTAAAAATACTTATAAAACATGTACGAAAAGTATATCAGATGAAAAAAAGATAGGACAGAATATAATAGCATCGTTTGTCCTTTTCTAAGGTATGCGTCAGATCCTTCAAAAGAAGGGTGCATGTTTCCATCTCCTTTCATCACATTCTTTCCTTTACTGTGCTACAAGTATAAATAATAGCATAATTCACAGAAATATTGCTATAACTGAACTTTTACATAACGTTTTACAAAATGCATAAATATCGGCTAATAACAACGTTCACTTCAAATGTGGTTCATTACCGGAGTAGTGGCTAGTAGTGCGTTTTTCCAAGAGATTTTGAAAGTAAGTTAATTATACTTCATCATAGTATGCGAGATTTAGCCGAATGCTGTCGTATACATAACCTTTACCTATCATTTATTACTATATTTCAGTATTATTTTACGTTATGTAGCATAAAAATTAATTATAAATAAACAGTCGTTAATATGTTGTTTAACACGTAATAAGGTTTGAATAATAAAATACATACCTGGAGAAACATTATCCATTTTGTCGATACTTTTATAAACGTCTGAGGTCACTTTTATCAATATCTTAACATGTGATACGTTGCTCGCTCAGCTTGCCTCGTGCGTGACTAACAGAAACGCTACGCATTTGCCCTGCTGTGCAACTTCACAATGAACCGGCCGGCTGTTTCTAGGGCCGGAATTCAATAGTCCTAACGTTCCTATTACGAACTTATGACTCGAAAATCCCCAATAGTAAACTTTTTTTTCGGACTTTTGGCCACGTTTTCGTCATTTCGTCCCACTGTGGGACGGCTGGCTGGTGAACACCTGTCGTGCAGTCGCCCTTGTACTGATATGTGCATTACTACGAGCTGCCTCTAGAACGGCCTCTTCTGTTTCACTCGATGTAACAGGCCTATCGCGGACTTGTGGTTGGTTGGAAATCAACCTGTTGTCCTTAGGCGTCTTTCAACACGACGGAATGTCGTAGCAGCCGAGTGTTGCCCGTCGCGATAACGTACCTGGTACACACGTAGTGCCTCGCAGGCGTTTTGTCCTGCTTCCCCAATGAGGAACATGGCAACGTATTCATCTTCTTCTACCGCTTTTCCCACACCTCTTGGGTCGCGGGTGCGAACTGTATTGCACATGTGGATTTGGCCCTGTTTTACGGCCGGATTTCCTTCCTGATGCCAACCTTATATGGAAGGATGTAATCACTATTGGGTGTTCCTGCGGTGGTTGGTAGTGTACGGTGTTGTTTGAATATGAAGAAGAAAGTGTTGGAACAAACACAAACACCCAGTCCCCGAGTCAGAAGAATTAATCAAATACGATTAAAATCACCGACCCGGCCTGGAATCGAACCCGGGACCCTCTAAACCAAAAGCCTCACCGCTGACCATTCATCCAGTGAGTTGGACAGCCTGTCAACGTATTCCTCTGCGGAAAACATGCCGAATTACAGCAGAGATTACAGTACAGTCAGGCCCTAACCAGCGGAGTATGCGCAGGGCACAAGCTGAATAACAGTGTCATTCTACTGTTTGAATGTGGCAAACGTGGGCCTATGTTTACGTATTGAAACGACATACCAATGCAAAAATACTTAAACGACGCGGGATTCGGACCGCCGCTGACTCATTGCGTCGATTACTAGGCGAACGCCTAACCACATCCGCTACGCCACACTCCTCGCAACACGCTGGTAGTACGACGAGAGCAGAGTACATACGCCATCCGGCTCGGTGTTTGAGACGTTAATTACTGCACTGTTACCTAGTTTTATGCATTGATTCCCCTCTCGTCCGCCTCTGTGGTGTAGTGGTTAGTGTGATTAGCTGCAACCCCGGAGGCCCGGGTTCGATTCCAGGCTCTGCCACGAAATTTGAAAAGTGGTACGAGGACTGGAGCGGGGTCTACTCAGCATCGGGAGGTCAAATGAGTAGAGGTGGGTTTGAATCCCACCTCAGCCATCCTCGAAGTGGTTTTCCATGGTTTCCCCACTTTTCCTCTAGACAAATGCTGGGATGGTACCTAACTTAAGACCACGGCCGCTTCCTTCCATCTTCCTTGGCTACCCCTTCCCATCTTCCCACCCCCGCCACAAGGTCCCTGTTCAGCATAACAGGCGAGGCCGCCTCCTTGTCCTCCTCCTCAGTTGTATCCCCGACCCGATGTCTGACGCTCCACGGGTCACGAGGCACGACACATTAACATAGTTACTTCTTAATCTGTTTACCCTCGAGGGTCTTATTCCCTCGGACTCAGCGAGGTATCCCACCTCTACTTCCTCAAGGGCAGTGTCCTGGAGCTTCAGACTCTGGGTCGGGGGATACAACTGGAGAGGATGACCAGTACCTATCCCGGGCGGCCTCATCTGCTATGCTGAACAGGGGCCTTGCGGAGGGATGGGAAGATTGGAAGGCCTTAATTTAGGTACCATCCCGACATTTGCGTGGAGAAGAAGTGGGAAACCACGGAAACCACTTCCAGGATGGCTGAGGTGGGAATCGAACCCACCACTATTCAGTTGACCTCCCCAGGCTGAGCGGACCCCGTTCCAGCCCTCGTACGACTTTTCAAATTTCGTGGCAGAGCCTGGAATCGAAAGCGGGCCTCCGGGGGTGGTAGCTAATCACACTAACCACTACACCACAGAGGCGGACATTAACATAGTTACATGGTAATAGGATGTTGCTACATGACTTCAAGGGGTCATGTTTTGCGAACGGATCATATAGCATTTCGCTAGGGTTCAGAATAGTGTGAAAATGTGCTCACTGAACATTAGTAGCATACAGTACACCTGCAGGGAAATAGCACCCCTATAACATGTGCACGTTAGTTGGGTTGCAGCAAACGATACTGGAAGGGACTGCTGAATCACATTGTATATGACGCTGAGTAACAAGAACACAATGAAAATGATGACTTGAATCTAGCCCGAACTCGCAATCTTCGCATCATTGTGCGAGCACTTTTGTGCCACGAAAAGCAAGTATCTAACAACTCCTCCTTGAACACTATAGTTCAGCATAGTTCAAAGCGCTTCTACTACGCATGTATCGTGTAAGGATCTGAAATGCAACTACAAACATATTCATTGTTCAAGTGCAGTCACTTTATTTATTTATTTATTTATTTATTTATTTATTTATTTATTTATTTATTTATTTATTTATTTATTTATTTAATAATTTATTTATTTATTTATTTATTTATTTATTTATTTATTTATTTATTTATTTATTTATTTATTTATTTGCATTTGTACAATATTTCCGACCAGCACAAGTTAGGCAGAATTATATATAGTTTATAATGACATCGAAGAAAAAAATTTCTAATGATGAAGCAACCACTTGAGATCAATTTAAAGGTTTTCGAGATTTCCCTCCAATCAACAAGATTTTTGTGACTGTTCTAGATTTTTGTGACAGTTCTACCTATGTATGGCTATTTTATTTCTTCCTTTCCTCTTTCCTAATACGTTTACCCTCCAGGACTGGCTTTTCCCTCGGACTCGGCGAGGGATCCCACCTCTACCACCTCAAGCTTGACTCAAGGTCCTGGAGCGTGAGACTTTGGATCGAAGGGACACAACTGAGAAGTGGAAAACCAGGTAAAACCACTTCGAGGATGGTTGAGTTGCGAAACGAATCTCCCTCTACTCAGTTGACCTCTCGAGTCTGAGTGGATCAAGTTCCAGCCCTCATACCACTTTTAAAATTTCGTGGCAGAGCGGGGAATGGAACCCGGGGCCCCTGGGATGGCAGCTAATCGCACTAACCACTACACCACAGAGGATTGATTTTTATGTTTTATATTTTCAAATTTTCTTTCCCAGCGCTTACACCGAACGTCCAATAAAACAAATATAAGTTCTATCAAGCCTAGGCGACCCGAGAGAATCCCACTTCAATAGAAGAGGCATGGTAGAACCGTCGCGGAACAAGAAAGAAATTTGTATAATCTTTCTTCTTTCGTTTACCCTCCAGGGTTGGTTTTTCCCTCGGACTCAGCGAGGGATCCAACCTCTACCGCCTCAAGGGCCGTGTCCTGGAGTGTGAGACTTTGGGTCGGGGGATACAACTAGGGCAGAATGACCAGAACCTCGCCCAGGTGGCCTCACCTACTATGCTGAACAGGGGCCTTGTCGGGGATGGGGAGATTGTAAGGGATAGACAAGAAACAGGGAAGGAAGCGGCCGTGGCCTTAAGTTAGGTACCTGGAGGAAAAGTGGAGAAACCACGGAAAACCACGTCGAGGATGGCTGAGGATGGAATCGAACTCCCCTCTACTCAGTTGAACTCTCGAGACTCAGTGGCCCCGTTCCAGCCCTCGTACCACTTTCAAAATTTCGTGGCAGAGCTGGGAATACAACCCGGGCCTCCGGGGGTGGCAGCTAATCACATTAACCAGTACACCATAGAGGCGGACTGTATAGTCTTACTTTTTGAAAAAACTGAACAACAATTGAAAAGTACGAGGTGAGATTACATACTAGGACTTCTTCGTGAAAGTCACTGGAATACAACCGAAAATAGAAACCACGTAAATCTGTTTACTTTTAAAGCCATAGCGGCATTTACATTATTCCAAATGGTTTGCTGTTATTTTCTTTGTTCTTCTGTTTTTACATTTTTTGCAGTTCCACCTAATGTTTATGTACGTGCAAATACTTTAAGTGCATATGCACCGAATTTTACTACAACCTGTTAAATCTGCCGTTTTAAATACTTCTGCAATAAGAATTCTAAAAATAAACAAGAACTGCCCATTACAACGAAAAAAGGCTCGTCTGGTCCGTCATTTGAAACTGTCATTATCCCCTAGATAGAATATATTAGTATTTGTAAATCAAAACTTATCTTACCCATCCATTCGCATTTTAAGATAGCGTAAAAGCTTTTGTTTCACCGAAAAGGAACCAAAAAGATGTCCATAAGAAATATTATAAAATGTTCTTTCTTTTTTTCGCTCCGCGACTCTTCTGCCGTGCTTTGTCTGGTATCGTGGGACTTCTATTGTCTTCTACGCCGGTAGTTCGGAGCAAAACTTGGGTAAAAAAAAACGGGGAAGAAAAAATAAAAGCATAACAAAGTCAAAACCGCAAAACAAACCATCATACCATTTTATATTCCCTCATTTTAAGGCAAAAGGAACCAGTCACTTTTAGGGACAACTAAGTCACAATAAAAAAAAAGAAAAATATTGCCCAGTATTATCGGGATAGTCCGCCTCTGTGGTGTAGTGGTTAGTGTGATTAGCTGCCACCCCCGGAGGCCCGGGTTCCATTCCCAGCTCTGCCACGAAATTTGAAAAGTGGTACGAGGGCTGGAACGGGATCCACTCAGCCTCGGGAGGTCAACTGAGTAGAGTTGGGTTCGATTCCCACCTCAGCCATCCTGGAAGTGGTTTTCCGTTGTTTCCCACTTCTCCTCCAGGCGAATGCCGGGATGGTACCCAACTTAAGGCCACGGCTGCTTCCTTCTCTCTTCATTGTCTATCGCTTCCAATCTTCCTATCCCCCACCAAGGCCCCCGTTCAGCATAGCAGGTGAGGCCACCTGGGCGCGGCACTGGTCATCCTCCCCAGTTGTATCCCCGGACCCATTGTCTCACGCTCCAGGACACTGCCCTTGAGGCGATAGAGGTGGGATCCCTCGTTGAGTCCGACGGAAAAACCAACCCTGGATTAAGAAAGAAAGATTATCGGGATATTTTCTTGAAGCATGTAACGTTAATGGTTAACGGTTCTGAGACTGCTGCTACCGGGAAACGAAATGTGTTGCTGCCAGTATATGAAGAACTAACTACAATAAACCATGAACCCAGTATCATTCAATTATATAGAGCATTTCAAGGGAATGAATGGAGTATCTAAAACAGTTTCCCCAGGTGAGGCTCGAACTCACAACCCCGGCATTTCTCGGCTACTGTCTTATAAGTACCGTGCGCTAACCAATTGCGCCACTGGGGAACTTGTACTGCTTGACTCATCTTACGGAATATTAACTTGTGAACCTTGATGTAGTCACTCGCGGTGGGTGGATAGTGAAAGCTGGGGAATCAATACATAACTAGAGGGATGGCACGGGTCTGACCACAGATCTGGTTATTGTAGTCCAAGAAAGAAGAAAAGAAAGAAATTCCCATATTATTATTATTATTATTATTATTATTATTATTATTATTATTATCATCATCATCATCATCATCATCATCATCATCATCTGTTTACCCTCCAGGTTCGGTTTTTCCCTCGGACTTAGCGAGGGATCCCACCTCTACCGCCTCAAGGGCAGTGTCCTGGAGCTTCAGACTCTTGGTCGGGGGATACAACTGGGAAGTATGACCAGTACCTCGCCCAGGCGGCCTCACCTGCTATGCTGAACAGGGGCCTTTGTGGAGGGATGGGAAGATTGGAAGGGATAGGCAAGGAAGAGGGAAGGAAGCGGCCGTGGCCTTAAGTTAGGTACCATCCCGGCATTCGCCTGGAGGAGAAGTGGGAAACAACGGAAAACCACTTCCAGGATGGCTGAGGTGGGAATCGAACCCACCTCTACTCAGTTGACCTCCCGAGGCTGAGTGGACCCCGTTCCAGCCCTCGTACCACTTTTCAAATTTCGTGGCAGAGCCGGGAATCGAACCCGGGCCTCCGGGGGTGGCAGCTAATCACGCTAACCACTACACCACAGAGGCGGACTTAATGTTAATACTACTAGAACAAAAATTACATTTGAGACTGTTTTGAAAATTGTATCTGTTTTATGTATCTCACGTCAACACTAATCTCTTGTTCGCAATCTGGACAGGGTATATTTCGTTGTTCGGCATCTGGACTGTTCGCAATCAAGACACAACCATTCAAATGGACTTGCCGCGGCGGTGTTGCTAAATCTGTTCGTCCCACTATCGGAAGCCCTGAAAATGGTTTTCCGTGGTTTCCCATTTTCACACCAGGCAAATGCTGGGGCTGTACCTTAATTAAGGCCACGGCCGCTTCCTTCCCACTCCTAGGCCTTTCCTGTCTCATCGTCGCCATAAGACCTATCTGTGTCGGTGCGACGTAAAGCAACTAGGCACTAGCAAAAAAAAAAAAATCTGTTCGTGACTTAAGACTGGCTTGAGAACCATACTGACAAATCAGCATCAAACACACACACACACACCGTGAGTTTCAGCTAGTGTCACCGTAGTGCGAACCTGTCAGCTCGGAGGTCTGTATTCAAATGTTTCCCCTGGTGGAGTTTTATTCTTCGACTAAGGCTCCCATGCGGGTCCTCTGAGCTAAAGACCAATACGCTGACCGTTTAGGCAAGGAGCCGAACAATCCTTGCAACACACCAAGCGAGTTGGCCGTGCGATTAGGGTCGCGCACCTGTGAGCTTGCATTCCGGAGATGGTAGGGTCGAAGTACACCGTCGACAGTCCAGGAGATAGTTTTCCGTGGCTTCTAATTTTCACACCAGGAAAATACCGGGGCTCTATCTTAAGTAAGATCACGGCTTCTACCTTCCCAATCGCTCTCTCCCATCCTGGCGTCGCCGAAACCCTTCGATGTGTTAGTGCGACGTTACACTACTAGCAACAACAAAAAAAACACGCGCATCGCAATGAAATATAAATATTTGACTGAATGACCTGACCACTTCTGTGGTGTAGTGGTTAGTGTAATTAGCTGCCACCCCCGGAGGCCCGGGTTCGATTCCCGGCTCTGCCACGAAATTTGAAAAGTGGTACGAGGGCTGGAACGGGGTCCAGTCAGCCTCGGGAGGTCAACAGGCAGAGGTGGGTTGGATTCCCACCTCAGCCATCCTGGAAGTGGTTTTCCGTGGTTTCCCACTTCTCCTCCAGGCAAATGCCGGGATGGTACCTAACTTAAGGCTTAAGAAAGAAAGAAGGACTGCATGACATTCGATATGTCCATAACATTACATCTATATAAATACAATTATAATTTTGTCCCTGCATTTCAAATTTTAGCTTCATACCTGGTTGCTGGCGAGACATAATGTTTTCAGTGCATGTCTTCTGGTATGGGATAGATCAAATTTGATTTTCTTTCATTGACCTGTTTCAGTCTCATCCTCGGCTTTGTAAATGCGAAAATGGCTGAAGTATGAACATTGCAAATAATGGCATTCGTTATGCAGCCGGTTCCTATTAAGAATGGTATGAAAATGCCACTCGTAGGGTCGTTTGGTAAGTGTATTTCAGTGGACTTGGCAGATTAATACGTAATAGCAACTTCTAGCTCGATGAGGAAACCAACGGGAGCTATCTCACTCCTATCTCCTATCTTTTCAGTGACGATTAGGCCATCTTATGACTGCTGATGACGGAGATGATGGGAATCCGACCAGCCTTCGGCTGAATACTCAACATACGTACCTAGTATTTTCACAGATCAGGTACACAAAAGTCGAAAATAGGTTCTGTTCAATTTGTGTATGTCCGTCTGATGTCTGGATGTTTGTCTGAATATCACGGATAAACAGTTCGTCAGATTCCTTGAAAGTCGGTATATAACTTCAGAGATTTCCGGAGACTGCCATTTTCTATACATTATTTAGTTAATAAATAGCGTAGCTACAGTATATCAAGGGGAGCACAATAGGAAATGTAAAATTTCTCCTTCGACTGGTCTGATCAACACTATCTACATCTCGCCTTTATTACTAAAGATCGATGCTCACACCAATATGATGGCTAGCAGGAAATGTTTTAACGGACTTCCCGCACAGTCAACACCGTCCAGTCCTTGTTGAAACAGACACTAGCATCTCTGTAATAAGCTCATTCCCACGTCCTGAATGGAACTTGGAAAAAGCTGATTGGGCTACTTTCGCCGACGACCTGGACAATTGCGTACGATGAATCCCTCTCGTAAAGTCACACTATTTCAGTTTTGTAAGAACCACAATAAGCACGACAAAGAAATGTACGCCCAGTGAATATATACCTGGCTGGACAAAAATGTATGAAAACCTGTACAAGGAATTATGCGATAGCAAATAATACAAAATAGCTGATGAACTGTTACACAATCTCGATGCAGCAAGACATGACAAGTGGACTGAGACAGTTGAATCATTGGACTTACGTAGATCAAGTAGAAAAACCTGGTTCTTTTTGCGGAAACTTGGTGATGGTAAGCTATCTGGTTAAAATGGAGTTAAAGGCAATCAAAACATCCTGTAATACTGAAACTGAATATTATAAATTTCAGCATCGAAGAGGTCACGGTAGCCCTTAAAGAAATGTAAACAGTGAAAGCCTCTGGACTAGATGAACTCCACACAAGAGTTTTCATTATGGTAAAAAAAACGTGGTTCGCTGAATTCTTAACGATAGCCACCAAACTGGCAATATTCCACGAGAGTTTAAAAACTGCAGCCCTACTGAAGCCAGGTAAACCAAATGACATACTTCAAAGCTATCGACCTATTGCTTTCCTTAGTACGATTTGGAAGATTCTTAGAAGAAAAATGACAGAATTAGCCAAAAGATCTTAGAAAAATATACCAGTTGAACAGGTCGGTTTTCATCCAACCGCAGCTGCAGCTTATTTCTCTGACGGTCTTTATAGAAGGTGGTTTCCAAAATCAGCAGAAAAATTCCACAGTATTCATAGACCTAATGGCAGCCTGTGACACTGTTCGGGGGCAAGGTGTAATATTCAAACCTCTACGAATTACCCATGCCTCAAAATAGCAGGTAATATCATTAATGGACGGTGCATAGTCTTACTGTACGTTACTGTTGCGCCAGAAATAGGCATTGTAAGTTGTTATTGTGATTGGGTTGTAGGAACTTATCTACGCAGTGCGCTGGCGGAGAACAAATGGGTGGACTTGATCTGACAGCAGGTTCTTGTATCATTCGTCGGTGTCAGATTTACCAGAGGTTCCATTTCATCCTACGTGCCCGTACGGTCTGAAACCTACCCTGCTGACAAGACAAATCCATCTCCTCGAATGCTTGGAGACGCACTCGTACCCTGTCGTCGGCGTGTACAAACTGGGACGACGATTCATTTGTCCAGGTGATCTTTCTCTATGCTTTGATAGTTCAGTGGTAGTGTTCCTGTGCCAATATCAATCTTTGTGCCTTGTGACGCGCAGTGGGCTGTGGTGCCCAAGTGGGATGTTGCCTTCTGTACCTCTTTGCGAGGAGATAGTCTTGGTTGGTATGGCTACTCACACTTCGTTGATATCCAGCATTGCATTCGCGAGTAATCTGTTGCACTCTAACCCGTCTATCCACTCTTATCATTCAGGTCAGTGACCTACGGTGGCCCACTAAAAGCCCATTGCCAGCACGACATCGGACATGGAATAGCCCATACGTTCGGCAGCGATCAAACGCGCCGAGTTTTTATTTAATTGCCCCTCCCCCCTTTTTTGCTTGTCTTTATTTCCGTAAGACGCTTTCTATCGTACTTATGATAATTATCCTGGGACAATTTTTGAGTTTGTATTTAAGTTTTTTCCGAAGTTTGTTATCCTAGCACACAGCTGTTACTTCAATTTTTGTACTATCCTTTGTTTAGCTATATGGGAATGCTTGGAAAGTACATTCTTGATAGGCCTTGGATATTACTCTCCAATTCTTAGCCTTCACTATGACTTGGACCATCGGCTGATGCTCACTTCCTCGTTGAATGTCGAAACAAAATGTTCGGAAGATCTAATGCTTTGCTATTTGGGGCAGTCGAGATATATGACCTAGCAAGTGGCCACGTAGTTCGGGTCATGTACCTTTCATTAGTGAGATTATGGGTTCGAACCCCAACGTCGGTAGCCCTGAAGATGGTTTTCTCTGAGGTTTCGTATTTTAACACCAGGCTGTACTTAATTTTGGCCACAGACGCTTCCTTCCAGCTCCTAATACTTTCCTATCTCATCATCAACATAAGACCTATGTGTGTCGGTGTGACGTGAAGCAAATTATACAAAGAGATCTATGATCTTTCGTTCGGTCCGAAGGTGAAATGATGTTGGATAAGTCAACAAAACATTTTTTTTAAAGTTTGTTTTACATCGTACGTACGCAGACAGGTCTTATGGCGGCAATGGGATAGGAAAGGTGTGAAAATGGGAAAACCATCTACAGGGCTGTGGAGAGTGGGCTTCGATCCTACCATCTGTCGAAAAAAGCTACAGGTACGGGACCCAAACTGCGTTGCAAGTTCGCTCGGTCCAACAAAATTAAACAGAATGCAAGTCGGATGGCGTTATGACCGATTAATAAAGGCATTTTTTCCGTTACTTTACATACGATTTCGCAAGCAAGAAACCATTTTTGCATTACAGTATTTCACAAAATAGTTCACCGTCTTTCGCTTGAATTTCGCTTTCATAATATCTAAACTTTTGGTCGGTCGGTCTGTCGGTCAGTTGGTTGGTTGGTCTGTCTGTCGGTCGGTCGGTCGGTCGGTCGGTCGGTCGGTCGGTCGGTCGGTCGGTCGGTCGGTCGGTCGGTCGGTCCATTCATAGAGTTCGTGTAACTTAGACTGCTAACAGTTCCAAAGTCCTCGAAGAACGCAGCATTCGGATTTTTTTTTTGTTTTTTTTGTTTTTGTTTGTTTCTCATCCTTAACATTAGAGATTTGCATTCTCATAAGAAATTTAAGATGGATTGTCGAAATCACTTGCCGAGTGCATCCAGCTGACTTTTATGAGTGAAGTGTGAATGACGACCGAATGAGCATATTTATTTAAAATGAGGGGGTAATTTTCCCGTTACAAGTTTATCCTACGGTTTCTTGTTTTATTGTTAGTCTTGTTATTTTTAAAAATATTATTTTAATATATATATTGCCATGCTGTACATTCTATACGGAGTGGTTTATCACCATTTCTATTAGTACTATCTCTATTTTTTGCTATATTACCTCCATTTTCTCACGGTTTGTTATTATTTTCATTATTACTATTATACAATTATTGTATAATCGTACATGCCTAACTTCGCCACGAATAAATACGTTATCTATCTATCTATCTACCTATATATCTATCTATCTATTTGCTTTTCTCTCGAAGTGGACGGATAGCAACTGAAAGCAGATTGTCGTCATTTACTAGAATACGATCGTTAGTTCCCCTACCCAGTGAACAAAACACACACAGTTGATAGCGTGTTGTGTTCGCTATTGTCTTCTCGGTGTTGCATGACAAAGCGCCGTGGACTTGAATGTTCTTTCTCTTTTGTTACGAGTTAAGATTAGTGAAGAAGCTCTATTAAGTTCTATATTTCTGCTAATGGATCATAAACACGGCAGATGGTAATCCTATACTGGGCTTAAACGTTTCTACAAAACATTACAGCAAGACCACATAAATATCTCGAGAAGAGCGGTTAACGCCCCCTTAACTGAAACTTCTGACACGAGAAGTGATTTTAATTAATGAAACGAGTTTTAATTGTAATTTAACCCATTGTTTAGGTGGTTTAACAGCCTCTTATTTAATTTACAGGCTAGCTAATATTAAGTCTAATTTTTCTGCTAGTAAAGCAAAACTTTGAAAATACACTTGCACTTTTAGGTCACTTTTCACTTTAATATCGAGGGAATATCTACAGTAATTCGATGTGTTCTCGTCTTTCACAATCACGTTGAATGGGCACGTATTTTTGTCGCGAAGGACTGAAAATTATCGTCTTCTCCACACCAACGTTTAAACGGTTCTTCGTCCCTCTGTGGCAATTTCTGTTCACGCTCTTCAGGGTACTTTCTTCCTCGAGGTAAAATGAATGTTGTTATGCGGAAGGTGATTTTCGAGAATGTCTGGATAGGTTTCACGTTACTAATTAAGATATTTCCTAGAGATGCAGGTTGGTTTACTATTCTCAACAGTAAATACATATTTGCAGACAATAAACTTAGAGTCAAAATGATTGATGCACACGACAGTTTTATTATTTACAGTAATAATCTCGAATCAATCCATTTCTCTCGAATTATCCTTCGGTAAAGGCAGAAATACCCGAAGAATTGCCGTAATTTAACTTGCAGAGAGGTACACAACACGATCGATCCATGTTAACCTAATATTAATACATGTACAGTACATTCTAAAATACCACAAATAATAAAACCGTTCGTACGCAATGATAAACAAACACTTAACCTGTTTGATACCACGTCCAAGGACGAATTAAATAACTTGGTATTTTAAGACTCCACGAAAAAGCAACTAGCTACTCAAATACTTCTTTTTCAGTTACTGAAAATCACGAAGTACGATCACAAACAGACTCGGAATACTTATCTCATAATTATTACTAAACTCATACCCACGATCACATTGAATCTATGCATGGCCCGCGTCCAAGGTCATATTGCCACTGATCGAAACCTGCCTTGAGGTATGAGTATTGTAGTTGATCTTGTACGACCTAACATCCCAAAAAATATATATTATAATGTCATTTAGTGGTCGTGAAAGTCTAGTATTAAGATTCAGGAGATTATTTATCAACATTTTTGAAAAATGATATTAGGCCTTTTCTATCATTATTTTACTTTTAAAATCTAAGTTCACGTTAATAATAATAATAATAATAATAATAATAATAATAATAATAATAATACCCTGAAACCGCATAAACTTTGGTGGTGCTGTTTGACTATCCAGCCAGCCTTCGGGCTAATAACCTAGCAGACCGACATGAAGTCAAATCAGATTTAAAATATATAAATTATTTTACTGGAATTAAACTTTCGAAGTAAAATTTGTCTATGTGAGTACGTTAAAGAATTCCAAACCTGCTTTTTAAAACCCAGCTTACCCACACCATGCTGTCACGCTACGCCACTGCAAATGACCGCCATGAAAAAGAAGATACTTTCTTGAAAACAGAGGGCATTTCTATTGACAAAACTTAAATTATATCTACTAGCCAAAATATGATTTAAAATCACGGTCTACGTCAATATTATATTTCTTTTAGAAAGCTACTTTAAAAAAAAGGAACAACGCTTTCATGATAATTATGGTCATGTTCCAGTGTTTTAGGAGTCAGTGTTGAAATCAGTCCCCATCAGCAGAACACTTCACCACCATCATTTTCGAACTTCTTACTGAATAATGCATCTTCCAAAAGGAGCATTATTATAATGTGTAATAAGAGTTTATTTTGCCCGACTCATTGGCTGAATGGTCAGCGTTGAGGCCTTCGGTTCAGAAGGTTCCTCGTTTGATTCCCGACCGGGTCGGGGATTTTAATCGCCTCTGATTAATTCTTCAGTCCCGGGGACTGGGTGTTTGTGTTTTTCCCGCAATAGTGATTACAGCCCTCCATATAGCGTTGGTGTCAGGAAGGGCATCTGGCCATAAAACAGGGCCAACTCCACATGTGCCACACAGTTCGCACCCGCGAAACCCACAGGTGTGGAAAATAGGTATAATAATAATAATAATAATAATAATAATAATAATAATAATAATAATAATAATAATAAGGGTTTATTTTGTAACAGAAGCTAGTAAAAATGAACGCAGTTGATGTGTTTTATATTGTACTGCAAACACACATTACACCATTCATATTTTCAATCGTGAACTTCTTTGACTCGTTAGTCTACTGTGCATTTATCGAAGAGGACACGTTCAGAATTATTTTCATTTTTTACAAGTTGCTTTACGTCACCCCGACACAGATAGGTATTGTGGTGACCACTCGTGTGCCCAACGCCACCGTGAAGCTCTTAAGGCAATCTTCAGTTCTAAAAGAGGAGGCTAAACATCTGTCCCGGGGGGATGCAGTGCCACCTAGATTATATGGATGCCCTAAGATCCATAAAGAAGATGTTCCCCTCAGACTTACTGTTAGTGTGATAGGTTCTCCTACGAATTATCTGGCTTAATACCTAAGCAAATTGCTTCAGCCACACATAGGACGTACTGAATCATACGTCAGGGACTCTCGGTATTTCGTTAACAAGCTGTCAAAACCCTTCAACCTAACGCACTTTTGGCGAGTTTCGATGTGGAGTCCTTGTTCACTAAAGTGCCGATTGACTCGGTCATGTCTCTCATTGAATACCTGTTCCCTGAGTACATTACTAAGCTATTTTACTACTGCATGACTTCCAGCTGTTTCTTGTGGGGTGGGAATGTTTACGAACAGACGGACGGGGTGGCTATGTGAAGTCAACTTTCGCCCGTAGTGGCTAATTTCTTTATAGAGCACTTTGAGGAGGAGGCGATTGCTTCGGTGCCCGTCAAACCTATGATATGATGGAGGTATGTTGATGATACATTTATGGTCTGGACAGAAGGTCCTGAGAAAATTCATCTATTTCTAAACCACCTAAATCAGCAACATCTTTCAATTAAATTCACTATGGAATGGAGTCGGACGGATGCCTTCCTTTCTTGGATATTCTAATAAGAAAGAAACCGGACGGCTCCTTAGGACATACCTCTATCGTAAGCCTACCCATACAAATCGCTATCTTCATGCAGATTCTCACCACCATCCAGCACAAAAACAAGGCATTCTCACACCCACCAAGAGGGCGAGACGAATTTGTGAGCCATCAAATCCAGATGGAGACGGACACGCTCAAAGTCACGTTCAAAGGTAATGGTTGCAGCGATTTGCAGATTCATAGAGCCCTGCATCCCAGAGAAACGACCAAGCAAAGTTCACAGAAGGAAGAAGTGAAGGGAACTGCCTACTTGCCCTACATTCACAACACCACAGATCGACTTGCCAAGGTCCACAATATAAAAACCGTGTTTGGCACCACCACTAAAATTGCTCACAGTCTGAGTAAAACCAAGGACAAATTGTTCCCACTTTTACATCCTGGGGTATACGAAATTCCCTGTAGTTGCGGTAAGGTATACATCGGCCAAACATGTCGGTCCATTGGTACCCGTATCAAGGAACATGAACATAATATTCGTCTCAAACAGCCAGAAATATCGGCGATAGCTGAGCAAGCTCTGTTGTCGGGTCATGATGTCATGTTCCAAGATGCTCAAGCTCTTGCCTACACTACAGCTCTAGGATTATACGGAAACTGTGGAAATGAGTAGACATCCTAACAATTTCAACAGGGACACTGATTATCAATTAATACCTGGTTGCCAGCCTTTAAGGATTTACGTAGGTAGTTCCCTTCCCTGCCCCTCCACTATTGTTATTTCGCCTCGTATTTTTCCAAATTCGTACGTTCCTCATCGCTAGATGTTTCATTCCAGGCTTGTGTCAATGTCATATGTTACGTACACATGTTACGTGACCCTCTTAGACTGATTCTGATGGTTCCGTCAGCTTCCGCTTCAAACGCTAACGCTGTACTGCGTCCGGAGAGGCATCTGGTGACGAATGAACGCACCATTCCCACTTCTATTATAACGTCTAAATTCAAAGCTCATTGTTTAAGAAGCCTTTCGCGTGGACAGTCGAGATTTTCTTCTGATGACGCAGAGCAAAGTTCTCTGCGAAACGTAAAGAATTTCACCTTATTTTCTTGACACGGCATAAGCCCAAAAGCCTATATACGTATCATGTCTGTAAGCACGGGCCGTGAAAGCATCAAAGGTAAAAAAATTATTGTAAACTGTTCAAATAAAGTTTGAAAAATATCAAACTGCACAATTGATAAGCCTAATTTATTATTAACTTCGTGCAGAGAGAGCTCGTTCGAAACTGAGTTGGCTGATTGTTACTATACCACACCACTTATTCGCATTAGACATTGTTGTCCAATAAATATTTGACAAAATTTAAATGTTCAGCAAGATCTGTGCATAATACGATCTCAGATGCACTACGGATCCACACAATATCATTTTCTAACTGAAATATGATATTTTAGTATTAATTCTCATGGCTATAATTATGTTTCAATAATTTGGTGCAAGGGTTTTTTTTTTTTTTTTTTTTTTTTTTAAGTAGCGTGTCACGGTGTTGCTAGAGATGGCAAGGCCAAGCATTGTATACAGATGTTGCACCGTTTGAGCCACTCAACCCAGCGTTGTTATTATTATTATTATTATTATTATTATTATTATTATTATTTTTCAATTGGCTTTACGTAGCACCGACACAGATAGATCTTATGGCGACGATAGGATAGGAAAGGCCTAGGAATGGGAAGGAAGCGGCCATATCCTTAATTAAGGTACAGCCCCAGCATTTGCCTGGTGTGAAAATGGAATACCACGGAAAATCATCTTTAGGGCTGCCGACAGTAGGGCTCGAACCCATCATTTCCCGGATGCAAGCTCACAGCCGCGCGCCCCTAACCGCATGACCAACTCGCCCTGTATTATTATTATTATTGTTGTTGTTGTTACGGTGATACCCGTGGAGCAGAGAGAGGTTAAAGAAGGTGCCGCGGTGAATGGGTCTAACTACAATGTCAAGAATATAATTTAAAACTTAAACTGAAGGTTATATTTTCAGAACTTAAAACTTAACAATTTTTTTCATGACAGTATTACAGGTACAAGTAGCAATCATTAAACAATATTGGGAAACAGTCCAAGATTCAGAACCTTAATACTTTGGGCTTTAAGTCCCTAGTTTTACAATTTTAACAAAAGGAGATGTATTATCTAATGAGGGGCAGAAACTTCCTAATTCAAGAGCACTTGCTCCCAAAATACAATATCTAGCCTTCCAGAGGCACTCGTTACAATCACAGAATTTGAAAAAGAGCTGAGCGGCTCTCAGTTTCTTACTGCCTACTTAAGGCAACATCAACTTACAACACTGGCCTCTCAAGGCACAACTTGCGATATGAAAACTGATTTATACAGGAGTATTTAATATCCAACGTACGGGGGCCTTCATAGAAAAGGAACACGTTAAATAACTGGCCCAAACACAAAATGAATGGAGGCGTACCCTGCACTCCAAGATAATAAACACTAAAATCCTAAAGGGCTCTAGGCCGATGAAACAGGGGCTATTCCCAAACTACTGAGATGACTCGTATAAAATTTACATTACCACATTACAGAATGAAAAACAGTTATGAAACGTAGTCATCTCAAACCAAGATGAAGGGGAGCTCGAGAGGGTACATCACACTCTATCCCCGATTTACAGTTAAAGATTTATGACATTTTTACATTAGTAGGCAGAAAGTTACATTTTTAGAAAAGAAGGTTACCTAGTTAACGATTCGGACCTTTCCCTCGGATTAAACTGCGGAGGTAGCAAGAAATAATGAAGTTATGTGGCCATTACCTGGTAGATGTACTGCTGACCGATGAAAGAGGCCGCCCGCCTCCTGCTTTAACACACACACACTCAAAAGATGACGATCAATTGGCCAAGAAACGTGAAAATCCACAGTTTATAAACCCTCAGGGAAGGTTCTAGACCATTCAAGACTAAACTAGCCACACCCTCTCAAGTTTATTGGTTAATTTCAAAGTTACACTTAGAATTGAAGAAGAAGTCGGTGATAGGTGGAAAATTAATTACAGAAATTAGGGATTGTCTAGATTCAAAAGTGGCGGAAATAAAAAGAAAATATTGCCAACCCAAAAATAAATGAACATCATTCAGTTACATCAACCTATAAATACAAAACTTCTTTAAATTATGACTTCTTACACTTTGCACCAGGGTGCGTGATCATATGTTTTTAGTAGTGTCTTCTATGGGAGAATGTCCAAACTTCTTGATGAATAGGAAACAAAACAAGTAGAAATTCACTCAGGTAGGATACAGCACAATAACAAAATTACTCAATATTTTAGCGGTGACTTCTTCTGATTAAAGGTGTAGTTTTCAGTTTCACTGTTTTACCAATAGAGGAGTTCATTTGAGCGCTAGTTTTGAATGCGCGGCGTTGAGGTGTACCCCCCGGTACAATTGTTATTCATATCATTTTTGTCCTTATGGACAGTGTTTGAACTCGAATATCTCATGATGACACAATTTTCACTTCTTTCCCTTCTTCTTCTCTTCCCAAAATATCTTCATCCTTTGGCTGTGCTCCTGTTTCCTTTGTTCTGTCCACAATGTTCCTGTCTTCTTCTTCTTCTCATTTACTATAAATTTTGTATTCCTAATTTTGTTTCTGAATTATTTTCCGTCTCCTATCGTTTGCCTGTTGATCCCCACCTGCCTTATGTCTTCCTCTATTTCATGATACCTATTTGTTTTCTTGCTTGAACTGTTCACTACATCAAAGATTTTCTTTGTAAGTCTGTTGTTGTCCATTCTCCGTATGTGCCCATAGAAAGTTAGTCTGCGTTTCCTGATCATGTCTGTGAGTCTGTCAGTGTGCTGGTACAGCTCTTCGGTAGGTCGTTTCATCCATATGCCATGTCTGTATATTGGTCCAAATATTTTTCTGAGAATTTTACGTTCTATTTCTCTTTCTCTATGATGCCTGATGCTCCAATTGTGGTCGTTTCTGATGCATACAATGCTTTTGGTAATACGACTGTGTTGTAGTGTCTAAGTTTGGCCTGTCTTGATATGCTTTTCTTATTATAATGTGACCATGTGAGTTTGTATGCTTTCTGGAGTTTTTCCGTTCGTTCTATGTTAGACGGCTTATTTGATCCTCCTATTTGTATGCATTCCCCTAAATATTTAAATTTTCGACTCGTTTTCTGGATCCATATACAGTATGTATGGTGTTCACATTGTTGTTCTGTCGTTCCATGTATTGGGTCTTCTCGTAAGATATCTGTAGACCTGTTTTGGCAGCTATTTCATGCAAGCGTTCCAGTGCTTCCTTTGCCTCCTGTGTATTATTGCTGAGTATGGCTATGCCACCTGCAAATGCCAGACATTTTATGACGGTTTTCGTTTCACGTGTTCTTCCCAGCTGTATTCTTTTAACTTGTTCCTCCCACTGCTTGATAATTTTGTCTAACACCATGTTGAACAAGATTGGTGAGAGCCCGTCTCCTTGTCGAACACCTCTGTGTATCTAGAAGGGTTCCGAAATTTCTTCCATGAATTTGATCTTGGAGGTGGTGTCTGTAAGCGTCTGTTGTATAAGCGCTCTGGTTTTTCTGTCAATTCTTAATCTTCCAGGACGTCAAAGAGCGTCTGTCTGTCTGTCTGTCTGTCTGTCTGTCTGTCTGTCTGTCTGTCTGTCTGTCTGTCTGTCTGTCTGTCTGTCTGTCTGTCTGTCTGTCTGTCTGTCTGTCTGTCTGTCTGTCTGTCTGTCTGTCTATAGAGTCGTGCGCTTTTTTTTAAGTCCACAAAGGTAACGACAGTGGTTTTCTTTTTTTTTTTTTTTTGGGTCTGACTTTCAAAAGTGTTCTCAAGTTCCAGATCTGTTCGATGCATAGTCTCCCTTTTCTGAAGCCTGCCTGGTATTCCCCTATCTGCGGATCTGCTTGTGGTTCTAGCCTGTTTAATAGCACCTTAGAGAACATTTTGTACGTAAGTGGTACTAGCGAAATACCTCTGTAGTTATTTGGATCTGACTTATCACCCTTTTTATGTAATGGATGGATTAATGCACATTTCCATTCCTCTGGCCTGTGACCCAAATTTCTGTGATAATCTTATGGAATTTTTTGGTGATGTTTTTATATTGGAGCTTCCAGATCTCGGCAATAATACCATCCTCTCCTGTTGCTCTATTATTTTTCATTTGTTTTATGATGTCCTCTATCTCTTCTATTGTGGGTGGATTAGAATCGGGGTTGGATGTAGTTCTTTGGAATGTTAGTTTTTCTGAGGGTTTCTTGCACTTTTATCAAAGTAATGTTTGAGAATTTTACAGTTTTCTTTCGTGTTTGTTTCTAGGGATCCATCTGTTCTTCGGAAGCAGAGGCTAGGAGGTTGATAGCCCTTAATATTTTCTTTGAAAGTCCTGTAAAAATTTATTGTGTTATTTCTCTTGAAATCTTTCTCAATTTCTTTTAGCCTGTTATTGTCGTATTCTCGTTTTACTCCCCTGATTTCCTTCGATGATTGTTTCTGAACTAAGTGAAATTCCTTCCATGCTTCTGATGTTCTGTTACTGTTGAACTTCTCCCATGCTTGTGTCCTTCTCTCGATGGCTTGATCTCAAATTACGTTCCACCATCTATATTTCTGTTTTCTAGGAGTTGTCCCCAGCGCATTGCCTTCTGAACCGCCTTCGCAAGATCTGTCTAATTGTCGGTTGAATGCCCATGAATTTCTTCAACGATTTTATCCCTGTTTATCTTCAAGTATTCCGGATCAGGTTTGACTATTTTGTTTTGCGCTGTCTTTTTCTGTCCTGGGATTGGCCTAATCTTAACTTGTATTAAATAATGATCAGACTCAAAGAATCCTTTACGCGTTCTGACATTTAAAATTTCCCGCGTATTTTTCTTGGAAATGGCCACATGGTCAATCTGGAATTCTCCCCACACTGTGTTGGGTGCTTTCCATGCTGTAAGTTTTCGTCTCGGCTTTTGAAATTGCGTTGACATAAGTTTGAGGTTAAAATTTTGACATTTTATGAGGTGTTCCCCATTTTTATTTGTGCGAATGTGTGTCGAGTACGGGCCTGTTATTTGTCTGTATTTTCTCTCCGTACCTAATTGCGCATTGAAGTTTCCCATTAAAATTTTCACATATCTTTCTGGTACGTTGTTGGTTACTTCCTCCATGTCTTCCCAGAAGTCTTCAATTTCTTGTGGCTTCTTTCTGTTATGGTCATTTGTAGGTGCATGTGCATTGATAATTGTGTATGTTTTATTACCTGACTTGAAGGAGAGTGTGAAGATACGTTCTGATATGGAATTGAAGTCTATGGTGTTATCCACGACTGATTTGTGTACTGCAAATCTTGTACCAAACAATAATGGTGTGCCTCTTCTGACAGCAGGTTTACCTTTGTAAATCCTGTAATTTTCTGTGTTGAAATGGTTTTCATCTATGAAGCGTGCCTCTTGAATGGCAAGAATTTTGATGTGAAATTTTTCAAGCATGTCTGTAAGTTGTTTTAGTTTTCCAAGTATGGAGAGAGTGTTTGTATTGAGAGTGCCAATGTAGTGTTTGGGAAGAGATTTTGAGAAGTTCCGACTCTTCTCCTCATGATGTTCCTGGTCCCCCAGAATCTGATGACCAGGAAAGTCCAGTGCGTTGACAGGGGCCTGGGGCAGTGGACTTCTTTCCTTTTGTTCCATCATGACTACTTCAAGTTGAAGTTGGTTGTGGTGATCTTTAATAAATATCACGGTAATTACAGACTTGATTGTTGAGATCAAGCCATATTTTACTGCCGCACCAACTAGGTGAATAGACGCAGACCACTAGTTGCTAGATTACCAGAACAGACACTAGTGGATTTCTTGATGTTGTTGTTGTTGTTGTTGTTGTTGTGTGTTTGGTCCGCGAGAGCTATTTTATTTCGCTTAAGTGCGCCGGCAAGCCGGTGAGGACCCCCTATCCGCCACATGGGACGCGCCGCGTCGGAATATCACCTCCCCGCCTGCTACGACACCGTAGTAAGTTCGTGGATTATTATTATTATTATTATTATTATTATTATTATTATTATTATTATTATTATTATTATATGAATTATATCTCCGTGTTGAAATATTCAAGGTTTTCTGTCCTATATTTTCATTCTCTGTAAGTAGAGCTAAATTTTTTTAATGACAATGTATTGTGATACCTCGTAGGCAACGGTTACACTCAGTACAATAAACTGCTGCTAAATGCAACTAAGCGGCAATTGAACTTGTGAGTTCAATAACGCCCCAACTCCACTTTTTAACGAAATTCACTTTATGGTATGAATGGATAGCTGAACTTCGAACACATGTTTGTAGATATCTGAACAGTTTACCGTCAAATGTCACTGGTGTTACGTTGTTTACATACGTGACAAAATGGAGTCAACTGGTGGTCCAGAAATGAATGGTAATGAAGATTTTCCTTTTTTTCGAGTGGCTATTTCTAGCCGAGTGCATCCCTTGTAAGGCAGACCCTCCGATGAGGGTGGGCGGCATCTGCCATGTGTAGGTAACTACGTGTTATTGTGGTGGAGGATAGTGTTATATGTGGTGTGTGAGTTGCAGGGATGTTGGGGACAGCACAAACACCTAGCCCCCGGGCCACTGGAATTAACCAATGAAGGTTAAAGTCCCCGACCCGGCCGAGAATCGAACCCGGGACCCTCTGAACCGAAGGCCAGTACGCTGACCATTCAGCCAACGAGTCGGACAAGGTTTTCCTAAAATTCTAGGCAAAAAAGGGAAGAAACGAAAGTAACTGAGATAAAAATATATATAAAAAAAGAAAGCGCGAGCATCAGGCGAAGCATATGTAAATACCGTGGGGAAACATACTTCTAGGGAGGATTCGTCGTCTCTCTGACCATTGGGCTACAGGTGTGACACCCCGTGATGGTCGGGGTGTCCGGCTCCATGGCTAAATGGTTATCGTGCTGGCCTTTGGTTACAGGGGTCCCGGGTTCGATTCCCGGCAGGCTCGGGAATTTTAACCATCATTGGTTAATTTCGCTGGCACGGGGGCTGGGTGTGTGTGTCGTCTTAATCATCATTTCATCCTCATCACGACGCGTAGGTCGCCTACGGGCGTCAAATCAAAAGACCTGCACCTGGCGAGCCGAACTTGTCCTCGGACACTCTCGGCACTAAAAGCCATACGCCATTTAATTTTATGGTCGGGGTACTCACAAAATACGCCTTCGACAGAAGGCAGAAGAATTCACCCAGAAGATTGATAAGACAGATGATTTCTTTATATGTTTCTCAATACAAAAGAAACCATGTAAACGCAAGTTTTCATCAAGTTACCTGAATGTTCTAAAAATGAACAGATTATCCAGATGCCTTTCTTTATCTGAAATCTCGGGGTGCTGTACATAAGTGTGAGGTCATTTATGCATTTTATCTTGATTACTTTCGTACTCACTTTAACTACGGTTTTGGAGTACCAAAACAGATGTTTGTGGCATATGTGCTCTTCTGAAATACAAAATTAACCATGAGAAAAATTCTACCGTTAGGGGGAAGCTGGCTACAGATTTAACGAGTCCATAAATGTAGGGAAAATACCTTTTACAAAGAACTCGAGAAAGCCGAGCAAGAATTACAGGCTCATGCCAGTACAGAATTTTGAGATCATTTATGTGTAGTGACTTTAGGCTACATATCTTCTGTATAAATAAAATAGGAACTACCGTGTGTCTGTACATTGAGTATTTTGGCGAAATTTCCGTACAGTTATCCGTTTTAGGTGTAATAATGACCATCTGAATATTTTTTTTAGCCTTGGTGTCTGTTTGTTTGTCTGTCCTTCTATAACTTGAAAACTACTGGATATATTTCCACCAAACTTCATATTTAGAATCCACCTGTCGTTGGGTAGGTTTTAGGGCAAAAATTGTTACTAAATCCCTAAACTGTCTGGGGGTTTATACGAAACTGAAACCGTGATTTTCACTCCCTGAAAATATACACAACCAAACTTAGTGGAAATCTATGAGTGATGCTAGTGATACCATTGCTTATGCAGCTAGTCCCTGCTATGAAAGGTGTGAAATTGTCGCTCATAGGGTCGGTTGATGCACGCATTTCAGTGGGCTTGGCAGACTGATATTCAATAGCAACTTCTGGCTCAGTGAGGAAGCAACGCGAAACTACCTCAGTCATCATTTCCCCTGTACGCCTCTTCAGTGACACCTAGGCCATCTATGACAGCTAATGGTGGACCTGATGAAGATACAACCAGCCTTCGGGCTGAATACCCAATACACACACACATACATCGTTTCTAAATCCCTGAACTGACTGGGGGGTTTATACGAAATCGAAACCATGATTTTGCACTCCCTCAAAATATACACAACTAAACTTAATGAAAATCTACCTGCCTTCATGGAAATTAATTTTTAAACATTTTTCTCATGTGCATCACCGATACCAGGATTAAAAAGGGAGATATCATTGACGGACCGTTTTTCGGTACAAGTCCCACCGGATTTAACGCAAGAGCGGTTGCGTGTAAAGCGTAGTTTTACAACTTGAAAACTACTGAAGATATTTTGAACCAAACTTTATATTTAGCAACCACCTGTCCAAGGGTGGGTTTTAAGGTCAATACCATTTTAAATTCCCGGAATGGACTGGGGTTTTATAGGGAGCCGAAATGGTGAATTGATTCACCCGCAATATATAAAATACAAGACCAGCCTGACTGGAAATCGACCAAACTGGATGGAAATCCAATTCTAAACGTTTTTCCCCATGTGCATTTTTTCAACAGGAGGATTAATAAGGAAGATATCATGAAAGGTCGGTTTCTCAGGCTAAGTCCAGCGGACATAGCCCAAAAGGTGTTATACGTGGAGCAGATTCCTTATCTATCTATATAAATCAAATCATAACGACCGTGTGACTGTGCATTGATTATTTTGGCAAAATTTTCGTACAGCTTTCCGTTTAAGGGATAATAATGATCATCTGCATATTTTTAGCTATAATTTCCTGAATGTCCTAAATTTTATCCCCCTCGCCCAAAATCAAGATTACCTCACAATCTGCCACACGAGCTGGAAAATTGAAATTAAGCAAAATCATACGTTTTAGCCGATAACCTACGGAAAACTTCCAAGATCTTTAAATTTTCACTCTTTATGTCGAAGAATATCGAAATATGGAGGCAATTTAATGACGGTGCAGACCTTCGTTTCGAGGTATTTCGCGGCTGAACGGTAAGTCCTATCACAAAACGAATGGCACGATCTCCGTTCAATTTGGACCTGTGACATTTTGTCGTCTCTCTCTCTCTCTCTCTCTCTCTCTCCCTTATAGGGTAGATTTGGCTGTATATTTCGACTGTTCGTAAATTTTGTGCTTTTTACACGTATGTTACTTAATTTGACACACTTATAGGAAATATAGAGTCATTGAATTTGGCACACACATTGAACGACCAATGGCTATATGCGAACCAAATTTCATGATTCTAGCTTCCACATAAGTTCGTGAAAAATAATGTAAAATGTTAAAAATGTACCCAAATTTCACCCCATTCAAATATCGTACCGAGCTCGATAGCTGCAGTCGCTTAAGTGCGGCCAGTATCCAGTATTCGGGAGATAGTAGGTTCGAACCCCACTGTCGGCAGCCCTGAAAATGGTTTTCCGTGGTTTCCCATTTTCACACCAGGCAAATGCTGGGGCTGTACCTTAATTAAGGCCACGGCCGCTTCCTTCCCACTCCTAGCCCTTCCCTGTCCCATCGTCGCCATAAGACCTATCTGTGTCGGTGCGACGTAAAGCAACTAGCAAAAGCAAATATCGTAACTCAATCGAACCCATAAATGGGAGATACGAGTAAATGTTTTAATAACAAACATGTAGAGCGATAAAAGGGACGTCTGAGGGTGCAAACCGTTTGTTGGTATGATGTACCGTTTAGGAGCAGTAAACCTCGAAGTGAAGGTTTGCACTTACAAACGTTCCCATGCTTATCTGTCACCTATATAAATATAATCCTAACGACCGTGTGTTGTACATTGACTATTTTGGCGGAATTTCCGTACAGTTATCCGTTTCAGGTGTAATAATGACCATCTGCATATTTCTTAGCTTTGGTGTCTGTCTGTTTGTCTGTTTGATTTATGAGTTCTTATAACTTGAGAACTACTGAATATATTTCTACCAAACTTGATATTTACAATCCACCCACCTGTCCTTGAGTAGAGTTTAGGACCAATATTATTTATGAATACCTAAATTTACTGGGGGTTTATCCGAAACCGAAACCATGATTTTGCACTCCCTTAAAATATACACATCGGAAATTAATGGAAATCTACAATCCTCAACGGAAATCCATTTCTAAACTTTTTTTCTCATGTGATTTTTTCGACAGGAGGATTAGTAAGTGAGATATCATGAACGGTCGGTTTTGCAGGTTACGTCCAGCGGACATAGCCCAAAAGGTGTTGTACGTGGAGCAGATTCCTTATCTATCTACATAAATGAAATCGTAATGATTGTGTGTGCCTGTACATTGATTATTTTGGTGTAATTTTCGTACAGCTACCCGTTTGAGGGGACAATAATGACCATCTGCATATTGTTGGTGTAGTTTCCTGAAAGTCCAAATTTTTACCCCACACCCAAAATCCAAAATGTGGCATAATCTGCCAGACGAGCAAGAAAATTGGAATTTGGTAAAATTATACGTTTTATCCTGTAACGGACGGAAAACTTCCAAGATCTTTAAATTTTTCACTATTTATCCCCGAAGAATATCGAAGTATGGAGGCAATTTTAATGATGGTGCAGACCTTTGTTTCGAGATATTCCGTGGGATAAACAGGAAGTCCAATCACATAACGAATGGCACAACCTCCGTTCAATTTGGAGTTATCTTCAACCTTGGACTTAATGACTTTTTGTCCTATCTGTATCTCTTATACCTTAGATTTGTCTCTATTTCTTGATTTTAAGTAAATTTGGACTTTTTACATGCATAATTCATACTTTCAATCACTTACAGGAAAGAGAGAATCATCAGACTCTACACGAACATTGGCCCACTCAGTACCCATATGTGAGCCAAATGCTATGTCACATAATTATCTGAAAAATAATGCAATGTAAGATAATCTTACATAAATTTCAACCTATTCAACGTTTCTAACTCAATATGATCCATGAATAGATGAGATACGAGAAAATATCATTCGACTAGCCATTTAGGCCGCTAAATACTGCGTCTTATGGTACAATCCTTTGTCGATATGACGTACCGTTTGGCAGCAGTTAATCTGTAAAAGAAGGTCTGCAATATTGTAAACATGCATATACTTTCGTATGTCTATCTATATATATTCATTGATGTCGATTTGTAACAATCGAGAAAGGGTGTGTCTGCTATTGTAATCAGTACTCCCCACATCGACTTTGATTGGCGGTAGGATTGGCGTCCTTCTCCAACTCCTGTGTAACTGACATTAGTAAGGAGGGCCTACCACTGTAGTGAATAATTCACTTCTCGATTTGACTTGCAGAAGGCAAGGGAGCAAGAAATTTTGTTCAAAACTCCCCTACCCGATTGTGTTTGGCTGTAGGCCAGGGTGCCCGCCATTATAAACAAATGTACCCATTTAAAATGTGATTAACATTAGGCATAGTGGCCGGCTATTTTATTGGAAACTCACCAACTCTGTGTGACTGGCAGTAAGCTGGCTGGCAGACGGAAAAAGGGCCTGGCATTATAATGATAACTGCACAACTCAATTTTGACTTGTAGTAGGGAAAGTGCCTGCCATTATAATTAAAACTCCTCAACTGAAATCTGTCGGGAAGTAGGAAAGGGGGCCTGCCATTGTAACGAAAACTCCCCAAATCGATTGTGACCGCGCAGTAGGTAATGGGGCCTGCAATTATAATGTAAACTTCCCAACTCGATTGTGAATGGCAGTAGGCAAGTGAGCCTGCCGTTATCATCACAACTCCGCAACCCACACTGTACATTGGAAACAACGTATGGGGACCTCCCCATGCTATTTCTCGGATGACGCTAAGACACATGCAATTTTAAAACAATCTTATTTACTGCGCGTACAGTATTTACTTCGATATCTGTATACAATGTAGAATACCGTAGCGAAGCACAGGTACATTTGCTTGTATAATATTATTTTTATTAATTTGCGACGAGTCTGCGAGGCCCCTTAAAGGCCCTACCTTTACGGCCCTGCTGTATATCCTCGTCTTCCTGGACATGGCCTCTTTTACTGAATATGGCCTCTTTTTTATTCCGGATAAAATGTCCTTTTGTAACTGAATCATTGAATCAACAATCGATCACTAAACCACTTGGAGAAAGCAAATGGCTTGGGGAGATGCAGGAGAAACCATAAAGTAAAAGAGATGAAAACATTGATGAGGTAAAGTACTCTGCTTTGGTCAGTTTTATAATCTAACAAAGTTTTCGAAAATGATGAAAGGAAACACGGTGAATTAACTAGTCAAAGATGGTGTAAATACTTCAGTGAAACGCGATTTTTTTAAATACAGCAGTTCAATTTTTCTCTGATCCTAGCCACAGTGCAAACTCTGAACGTGTCACCTTTGGTAAATGCACAGTAGACTAACGAGAGAAAGAAGTTCACGATTGAAAATATGAATGGTGAAATGTGTGTGTGTTTGCAGTACAATATAAAACACATCAACTGCGTTCATTTTTACGAGCATCTGTTAGAAAACAAACCCTTATGAAATCTTATGAAAATAATATTTATTCTGGAAAATTCATTGTTCAGTAAGAAGACCGAAAATGATGATGGTGAAGTGTTCTGAAGGGGACTGATTACCTAGCAGACCGACATAGATAAATTACACAGATCGAGATGTTACTGCTCCCTAGTTAAATTCACCAAACCTTTGTGCTGTAATCTGAATTGCTGATATTTTCTTACATTTTAATCCCAAATGCAGTGTATTATTTTTAATACTGTATCATTTGCAGAATTTTCTTTCCGAAAATGATTAAAGATATCTAGACTAAAGATATCAATGTGATCAAATACAATCCGACTGGTAAGTATCTTAACTAGTTAAAACGGCTTTTAATAAGACACTCTCTTTGGCTCCAGAAGAACACCAAATATTGTGATTTTTTAGGGCACATTACCCTAAACAGATGTTCTAGACTGCGGTTGTTTTGATGGTAAAACGTACATCATACCATAAAGCAAGTCAGTCAGGCCTGATCTAAAATATAAGAAACAATAAAATATTTCTGTTAATCAGAAGTTCATCATTTTCCCCAGCGGTCACTTTTGACTTCAATATAGAGCGTTAAACCAAGGCCCCAAACACAAAAATAAAATAAAAAAGACTTGCAAGAAAAAATCTCTCAATAAAAACTGATGTATATGTTTTACATAGCATCCCCTCGTGTGATAACTTGAATGGGATACACAATAAAACCCGAACGGTTAGACCTCACGTTGTTTAAGAGTCAGAAACCTGCTACCGTTTGATGTGTTCAGCATTAACATTCTCTTTTTAAAAACCCTAATAGAGATTGTTATCTCTATAGCGTGCACGTTACCTTACTCTTTCAGCGAAATGTATAACTACAGCCATACGAATACAGACTTAATTAATATCTAAAAAAAAGAAGCATTCTCCCTTTTTCTTCTTTAGAAATGTAATGAAGAATATACCAATGGCAATTCATAAACATTTCTATTAGATGGATTTTTCATGAAATATTATATTCAGTGGTTCTTTTGGTAGATTTAGATAACTGCAAGTTCGAGGGGATGGCGGGAAAAAGTGCACATGTTTCCCTCCACAGCCGGCTCGTCTGACGTCATTGTTGAGTTCGCCTAGCATTTCATTGTAAGACTCGGTGGGTGTTTACATGTTTCCAGACATTACCATAAGAGCGTATCCGGCTGGTATGGGATCGCTTCCCCGCTCTGCAACAAAATCATGCAGTGATGGTGGTGATTATTGTTTTGAAAAGTACAAATGGAGAACTATCTTCTCTTTACACTTAGACCTGTAAGAAATGAAAAAGGCAAAGGTTCGATTCTTCGAAGAATGAAGGCATCATTAAAAAGAAAGTAAAAGGTAACGTAGGGCGCGAAAATGAAAGATTCCCTACGCTTCGCAAATCGAATACCATCGGAGTCGGAGGAAAACAAGAGTTGACCAAGGGAGGTCATATAGGAAAGATGTAAGCGAGGAGGTTGGAACAAGTAAGTGGAAGCAATTCCAGTCTCAACTAGGGTCACCTTGGTCGCCAACCCACGCTTCCTATTTGAGAGCCCATAGGGTCTCATTTCAGTCGCCTTCTATTCTACCGCCCCCAGCCACAGGGGGAAGTGTTAGGATGCAATGCGGTCAAAATCCTAAGAAACATGAGTGATGATGGTGGTGATGATTCTTTTAAGAAGAAGTACAACTAGTTAACCATTCCCTCTTAACACTAATCAGGAGTGAAAGGGGAAGAGTTCTGGGTCAAGAAGGACATGAAAATGAACGATTCCCCCGGTCTCGCGAAACTAAGACCGTAGGGATTGGAAGAAAACAAGAATTGACCGAGAGAGGCACTTGTTCCTCTTATTACTTCCCCTAGAAACAATAAGTACCAAGTGGGTTAGCTATGGGGATGAATCGTATAGCTGTGACCTGGTATTCGGGAGGTGGTGGGTTCGAACCATATCGTCGGCAGCCCTAAATATGGATTTCCATAGTTTCCTATTTTCACACAAGAAAAATTTTAATGGTGAACCTTAATTTAGGCCATGGCCGCTACCTTTCCATCCTAGTATTTTCTCATCCTATCGTCGCAAAGACGCAAAATCCTTAACATATTATACATATCCCACAATCATTCTATTACCAATCCCAAAGCCCCTTTCAGGGGAAGGAAAATGAGTTCCAGTTTCTCGAAGGATGATATTATTGGCTACAGAAAGAGAAAGATTACAGGAAACCGCATGATTTTCTGCAGCCATTTTGAAGGTGAAATGTTAGACAGACTTGGCTTCGTAATACTAATTCTGTCGATGCTGAAAGGTGATAAGAGCTAACCAAAATTATTTATTTATTTATTTATTTATTTATTTATTTATTTATTTATTTATTTATTTATTTATTTATTTATTTATTTGATGCGTGATAGCCGAGTAATATAGCCACTGGCTTCTCACCAAGGTGGCCGTGATTGGAATGTCGGACAATCCATGGGTTTTTAATTGAAAGGTCACGTCCCAATGGTTCGGATTCCACATTAAACGGGATGTCTCGTAGCTATGAACACAGTATAAAAATTCATGTACGACTAGATGCCTGATTGTCTTTTCTTTCTTTCATTCTTTGTTTGTTTGTTTGTTTGTTTGTTTGTTTCTTTCTTTCTTTCTTTCTTTCTTTCTTTACTCATATCAAAAATGTTACAGGAAATAGCTGTATTATTAATAACTTGACAATACACCAGTAATGTCAACGTAAAACTATTTAAGAAGAGGGAAAGTTCGCCTTTGTGGTGTAGTGGTCAGTGTGATTATTTGCCACCCCCGGAGCCCCTGGTTCGATTCCTGGCTCTGTCACGAAATTTGAAAAGTGGTACGAGGGCTGGAACCGGCTCCACTCAGTCTCGGGAGGTCAACTGATTAGAGGGAGGTTCGATTCCCTCCTCAGTTATCCTCGAAGTGGTTTTCCGTAATTTCCCATTACTCCTCCAGGAAAATGCTGGAATGGTACCTAACAACCCTTTCCGGCCCTTAGCGCCCGAAAGCGCCCGACTGTTCATTTAGCCTTCCGGTCCTTAGCGCCCGAAAACGCCCGGCTGCATTATCTGCATTCGTCTGCGATCTGTGCGATAGTTTTTTTTATTTTTCTCATCCGTGAAGTGTGTATAAGGCATTTATGAACACGCAGTGCAATCTACAAGTCTTTTGGAATAAAGGAAGAGAGATAATCTGTCTTGACGTTGCCTAGGCAACGGTCTTGAACTTCCGCGAGCGCGGGTCAGCTGTTTCGTTCGTAAACATGGCGGGATTGAATATCGCGTATATTGAAACTGAGCTGAATTTGGGCGAAAAAAGAGACACAGAATCCTTGAGTAGGGGTGCAGGTGAATTTTTAATGAGTGAATAATGTATCAACGAAGATAATTTTAGTGATAACAGTGATATGAATGAAAACTAATATCGATAAATCGGACCTGATGGCGATGCCACGGCAATTCAGGTAACACAAATATTACGTTTCGTTACTCCGAATCATTAAATTGATGATGTTGAACCTGCGCATAATTCGGAAAGAGTATTAAGGGAAAGAGATTGTTTTTTACGTATGTTAGGAGGAGAAAAATTATTCAGTGACATAGCCTATTGCCCATATAACATTGCAGCCTTCAAACAGTCGCATTCCGGTAAGATAAAAACAGATTGGGAAGACCGTTGCCCAGGTGAAATAATATCTTATATACATGGGCATCATTCCACTTCCAAAATCACGTGATTATTGGTTTTGAGGGATTCAGACAACATGGGAATGTGACAAATGCAGACTGTCTCTGTGTCGAGTATCACGAGGACGGGGGGGGGGGGGGGGTGAAAAACACATTATGACTCAATCAACAGAGAAATGGATGTGATGGTATATTTTCTGATGTTATTGAAAATTTGAATTCATTGTGATCAATAGTTTTTACTGTATTTGACTTTTTGTGAAACAATACGGTCTGTTTCAGTTTTTGCTAAATAATAGGTTGAAACCTGGGGATAAGCGGAGTGAAAATGCGGGCGGGAAAGAGTTAAGCACACGGCCACTTCCTTCCCTCTTCCTTGTGTATCTCTTCCAATCTTCCCATCCCCCAACAAGGCCCCTGTTCAGCACAGCAGGTGTGGCCGCCTGACGAGGTACTGGTCCTCCTTCACAGTTTTAATCCCGACATAAAAGGCTCACGCTTCAGGACACTGCCCTGGAGGCGGCATAGGTGGGATCCCTCGTTGTGTCTGAGGAAAAGAACCAACTCTCGAGGGTAAACGGATTAAGGAAAAAGAAAGGAAACCTTAAAACAACAGAAATGTGATCAGAGAGGTGAAAGAGCAAGTCTATTTGTATCTGAAGCTCCGTGGTCGTCACGCCACAAGTTGTGAGGCGCTGAGAGATATTATAGATATATTTGACGCACATTAAGTACACAACACCGTTGACCATAATGTTCCCACTCCCTTACATGAAGCAGCAATGACAACAGCCACTAGATTATGCGAATCCGTAAAGTGAGAGAATTCGAGTTGAAACCAGGGATAGTTTATCTAATATTAACGCTTTTTCATACTAAATGAGGCAGGCCCTTAGGCTTGTAACTTCTCTGTGTTTTATACGTGGGGGAGAATGTTGTCGTGATGTCTGCACAGCGTTTCCTTGGTACCGCATTTGTTTTTTGTTTTTTCGCTAAGTCACGTAACAGTGATTCATAACAATCAATATTCACTTTAGTGACAGTCTAGCTGTTATGTACTTAGCACGTTTAGCGGTAGCACTCTTCCCTTTATGTCATATCCGAGAATATGCATGCTCACCGACAGTGGCTTGCGAATTCCAAGTCTGGAAAAATTGTGAGGTGGTTGCTATTGCTTATTGCTTCACTTCTCCACTCCCTTGGCGACCAGTAAAATAGCTACATTGAGTGACTTTCATGTGTGTCGAGTCTTCAGCCTGGTTTGAACCCCACATTATCACTCCATCAGGTGTTTATGAAGTTGGGGTTACTAGAGCATTTAAAAAGAAAATTGTTAGTGGTTTTTAAGTCGCACAAACTTGGCAACGATGGGATTGGAAAGAGCTAGGACTCGGAAGAAAGCGACCGTAGTCTTAATTTAAGTACAATCTCAGCATGGTGTGAATATGGAAAACCATACAAAACCATCTTCACGGCTGCTGATATTGGGATTCGAACCCACCATCTCCTTAATGCAAGCCAACAACTTCATGACCCGAAAAGCACAGCCTACCTAACTGCTACTAGGGAAAAAAGGTAGTTTCCTCTTGCTGCTGCTGCTGTTGGTAGTGCTGGTTTTGGTGGTGGTGTTGATGAGAACACTTTAAAGGGAAAAAAGGAAGAGGTCCAATCCTTAAAAGGATGTGGGCTCTATGAAAGCCTTTGGGTTCCCCTTTTAGTCACCTCTTATGACAGGCAGGACATACCATGGATGTATTCTACTGCCCCCCGCCTACAGGGGAATCTTGCTTTGTTTACTGAAAGTGCTGTATTAATCTGTGAAGTCTACTGAAGTTTATACACCAGAAGCCAGACCCGTGAAATAGTGGTAGCTGATTACATTCCACCCGAAGGCCCCGGTTCGATTCCCAGCCACACTAGATACTTTATTTCTGGCCTGGAGGCTGTACGGGGTTCATTTAGCCTCGTGAGACCAGCTTTGGAGCTGGCTTATACGAGATGCTGTGGACATGGTCAAGAAAGACAAACAATACAGCCGATCGACTGGCACTCCTGTGCTTTCCAGGTCATCTGAGTAGCAATATCCTTGGCAGGTTAAGGATCGTAACAGGTTGTTGTGCTACGGATTTGTTTTTAACGAAACCTACGCGCCATTCTTTCACACTATTCATCATTGGGACTGGCTTTGTAAGGACGAGAATTGCATCTAGGCTAGAGTGACCATTACGAATTGTATTGCCTTTCCTGACATCAAACCTGTTACGTGTTTCTGTGGTGGTTAGTAATATGGCATGTTCTGAGTAAATGATGACCTGTATTAAGACGGTTGCAAACACCTGGCTCCCAAGCTAGCGGAAATAACTACACGTGGTTTAAATCCCGGCTCGACCGGGAATCGAACACGCCACCCTCTAAACTGAAGACTTCAACGCTAACCATTTAGCCAAGGGGCAACACAAGATGATAATAATAATAATAATAATAATAATAATAATAATAATAGTAATAATAATTGTTCCGGGGGATTTGTGGACCAGAGAGATGTAAGAAGGTGCTGGTGTGAATGGGTGGACAGAGCATAAATTTTGAAATGTTATTTCTTTCCTTTTTTATTTCTGAATTTAAAATTTGATAGATCATCGGAATAAGCAACAACAATAATAGTAAATAAAGTTCGTCAGCTCGGATAACAAGGGTGAACTATAAGTCCAAAAATCAGGTACAATAGGGAAGATTTTCGATACAATAGTTTACAAAGGAATGAGCATTGTAGCTCTAAAGGTACATTATTTCAAAGAGCATATTAATATAATCCAGCCTCTTCGAGGCACCACCAGTTTCTTACCCAAATTTGCACTAGATAAACTTCAAAAATTGTGTTTACTGTCAGTTCTGCTCAACAGTCTGTTCCACACTCGTCTATAACTAATAACACATGATCAGGGGCAGTGAGTGTCCATTCTAAATGGTCTTAATGTACAAAAGAAAAGGTTTAAGGCGATCAGCCATGAAGAAAAGTCTAGGAGGCGAAGCACTTGCACTCCATTAGAAAAACTCCTAAAATCCGAAATGGGTTTCTGGCTCAAAGTTGCAGAAGCTAAGCCTATACTACAGAGGGGTAACTGGATACGAAATATTACGTTCCAAAATAGTGTTAAGAATTTAGAGTTTAAGAAACTCATAGTCACCCCCCCCCCCCATATCTACTTGAATGGAATTAATAGAGGGTGAACACTCTTTATTCCCTAAGTTACATATTTCCCAGTAGAGATTTGAATAAAGTCTTAAGATTTGCCTGAAAATTTACATCTAAAACGTGATAGTAATTTAGAATTTTACATTAAGAAATACATTTTAAACCTTCCTCTCAAGTTAACTGTCTGGAGCTATCACATGTTATGTTAAAAGATGTCTGCCATTACCTTAAGTTGTTGGGCCTTCCGACGACGACGGCAAGGCTGCCCCTGCCTCCTATTACGCCGTACACATACTTAGACCGGAGCGATAAAAATGACAGTACGGACCTAAAGCGCTCAGCTTTTATAGCAACTCAGAGGGCAAAGTTCTAGAACTCTCTTGACCTAGGCAGAATGCCGGTACACGCCCCCAATTTTAATTGGCTAGAAAAATATACACAAAAATTCTTGATTGGTTAATAACTTAAGGAAGAAGGAAATCGTAGAAGTGCTGGTAACTTTAGTATATAAAAAGACAAGCTAAAAACATTTAAGGCTTGCAAACCTTGAAAATAGAACATTCCCTTAAAAATTAATTGTCCGTCCACCCGCCAGAGGGGGCACATAGGTCGACAGTAGAGCCATCTAATGATTAAAAGTCCAAGTAACTTCAGATACATAGTTTAGGATTCACAACATGGATGGCCTTCCAGAAGGCACGCAATTCAAATGGACCTCCGGTATAATAATAATAATAATAATAATAATAATAATAATAATAATAATAATAATAATAATAATAATAATATGTACAAATAAGGATAGAAAGGTAGATTGTCCTCTCTACTACGTCCTGTGGTGTATGAAATTCCTTGTACTGTACTGTACTGTACTGTACTGTACTGTACTGTACTTGCGACAAGGTGTACATTTGCCAAACATGCTGATCCATTAGGATTTATATAAAGGAAAGTGAAATAAATATATTTCTCAACCAGATAGAAAAATTGACAATAGCTGAGTTACCCCTAACTTCAGGTCATAATGTCGTGATTTAAAATGTTTCAACTCTCACAATATATAGGTATAGGATCATATGGGAAGTGGCGGTAATACACAAAATTTACAATAATTTTAACATGGACATTGAGTATCAGTTCTGTTGCATTCGGGTAAAAGTGGAAAAATTATTTTTTTATTTTTATTTTTACGTTAATAGGGCAAGTACCAGAGACAAAGGCACTGCTACACATGACTGAAGAATAATTGGAGCCACAAATTGGTGAGTACCAAGGAGGTTTAACTTTTAGATAGGGCAGGTTATGTGCAGATCAGATCCTGAACCTAAAATTAATCATTGCATACTACAAAAAGAGAAACAAAGAATTCGTGCTCGCATTTGTGGATTTCAAAAAGCCCTACGATTCCGTAAAAAAGGGAAACAATGATTCATATCCTAGAAGAAATTGGTCTAGATAGGAAGACAAGAGAACTCATTGTACAGACAGTGACTGGCACAACATTACCTGATTACCTGATTCAAGAACTGGAAAAAATCCAAAGAAAAGCAGCTCTATTTGTTCTGAGTGATTTCCGACAAAAGAGTAGCGTTACACAAATGTTGCAATATTTGGGTTGGGAAGAATTGAGAGAAAGAAGAAGAGCTGCTCGACTTAGTGGTATGTTCCGAGCTGTCAGCGGAGAGATGGCGTGGAATGACATTAGTAGACGAATAAGTTTGAATGGCGTTTATAAAAGTAGGAAAGATCACAATATGAAGATAAAGTTGGAATTCAAGAGGACAAACTGGGGCAAATATTCATTTATAGGAAGGGGAGTTAGGGATTGGAATAACTTACCAAGGGAGATGTTCAATAAATTTCCAATTTCTTTGAAATCATTTCGGAAAAGGCTAGGAAAGCAACAGATAGGGAATCTGCCACCTGGGCGACTGCCCTAAATGCAGATCAGTATTGATTGATTGAACATCCAAAGTGAAGTTCAGCGGGATCCTATCGGAATTTTCTGGGATTCAAGTAGGGCTCAGACAGGGAGATGGACTATCTCACGTTCTATTCAACTGTGTTTTTGACAAAGTGATTAGGGAGTGGCGTCGCAAAATGCGAGGAATAGGCGGTATACGAATGGGATGCAAGAATAAAGGAATTAGAGTTGACTGTTTAGTCTTTGCAGATGGCACTGTGGTTCTGTCAGAGCCAATGGAGGAGGCACACCGAGCTCGATAGCTGCAGTCGCTTAAGTGCGGCCAGTATCCAGTATTCGGGAGATAGTAGGTTCGAACCCCACTGTCGGCAGCCCTGAAAATGTTTTTCCGTGGTTTCCCATGTTCACACCAGGCAAATGCTGGGGCTGTACCTTAATTAAGGCCACGGCCGCTTCCTTCCCACTCCTAGCCCTTTCCTGTCCTGTCGTCGCCATAAGACCTATCTGTGTCGGTGC
Source organism: Anabrus simplex (assembly GCF_040414725.1). Lineage (NCBI taxonomy): Eukaryota > Metazoa > Arthropoda > Insecta > Orthoptera > Tettigoniidae > Anabrus > Anabrus simplex. The sequence continues at coordinate 231,245,882 of NC_090267.1, read as the reverse complement.
GACGTAAAGCAAATAGCAAAAAAAAAAAAAAAAAAGTGGAGGCACAGAACCAAATTGCCCAACTCCAGGAAAAAGCAAGTAAGGCAGGCTTACGAATCTCCTTCGAGAAGACACAATACATGACCAACATCTAAACAGCACCCAGATGGATGACAGTTGAGAGAGAAAGGATTCCGAAAGTGGAGAAATTCAAATATTTGGGGGAGTGGATAGACAATAACCTGTCAGAAAGAGAGGCACTGTTATTGAGAATCGACAAGGTGAACTTTTTTTTTTTTTTTTTTTTTTTTTTTGGCATTTGGTCCGTAAGACCATGCTGCCAGCTCTGTACATTTAGAAAACAGGAAAGTCAAAGAGCAACATCTTTACAACATGGGACCGTTAATGGCATTGTGACTAATTGGTGATGGAAAGCCACGGTACAGGAACTTTGGTTGGATGAGAACAGTTTAACTACAGACTACAGAACAAACGTATCACAATGTTAAATTGGCTTCACTTAAAAATTTGGCTATTGCTTGATATATACGGATGTCATAGCTGCTGAACAACGACGAAACGGAAGTGGGAAGTGGAACTTTCAGTTGTATAAGCGTTTGATATAAATTGGTCACTTGTGGTTTGTATCTAGTGCATCCTAAAATTGTATGGTTGAGGTCTGCTTCTTGATTGGGGTCAGAGGGACAATTTGGGGAGTCTATGACTTTGAGTCTGAACAGATGACTGGGGTAAGATGCATGTCCAAGTCGCATTCTGATAATTGATGTCATATGGCGGCGAGTTAGAGATAGTAGACTGAACCATGGTCTCTGTGGGATGTGTCTCTGGATAGCGGCGTAATGCTTGCCTTTGATGCGTTGAGTTGTTGCCCAGTAATTTGACCATTCTTTGTAAGCCTGTTCCTTGATGTGGCTTTGGAAGTCCGTGTATGGTAGGCGTAGTGCTTGGAACTGGCCTTCTGTAATGCTCTGCTTTGCCAGTTGGTCTACGGTTTCATTGTGTATAATTCCAGTGTGACCTTTGATCCACATAAGATGAACTTCTTTTCCGTTTTCCTTAGCTTGGTATATGCAACTTAGGATGTCCATGATGTATTTATTCGAACGCGTGTTCCTGCATGGGTGTTCTAGTTTTTGAAGTGCACTCTTGGAGTCCGTGAGAATTAATATACTGCTGAAGTGCTGGACGCCGTACGTGATGTCTGATTTAATGGCAAGTATTTCAGCTGTGAATATTGAAGCTTCGTGGGGAAGGGAGAACATTTTGCTAGTGTTGAGTGCAGGGCAGTAGTACGCATATCCGACTCCTTCATTGGTCTTAGACCCATCTGTGTATATTTGAGTATAACTGCCCCAATATGCATTGATAAAATTTGTTACTTTTTCGTTGATATTGGTATTGCAGATTATAAAATCTGGAAGATGAAATGTGGATGGTTGAAATACTGAAAGTTCATACCTCTGCCGAAATACTGGAAGCGCTGTATCTTGAAGAGTAAGGGGTATGATGTGCTGCAATTTCTTGATACTTTTGACCAATAGAGGTATCCGTAGTCTTCTGTTTGTTCTTCTGTCACACAGTGGAAGGAGGCGGCGCAGTTTAGATGTTATAGGGTGGCTAGTTATGGACGAGCGTTGCAGAAGAAAGTTGTTGGCAAGCAGATCTCGTCTTATCTGAAGGGGCATTTCTTTAGCCTCTACCAGTAGTGCGTTAGTAGGACTTGAGTTCATGGCTCCGAGACATATTCTGAGTGCGCGGAACTGCAGGACATCTAGTTTTAGAAGGACATACTGCGGTGCGTTGCCGAAAAAGATGCAGCCATAGTCTAGTACAGATCGGATTAACTATCTATATAATAGTAATAGGACAGATGGGTCAGCTCCCCACCATACTCGACATAATGCTCTGATTATGTTTAACGTTCGGCCCACTTTAGTTGCCAGGTACTCGACGTGGGTTCTCCATGTAAGTTTACTATCGAGGTATAAGCCTAATAGCTTGGCTGAAGTTCGTAAAGGGAAGGAGTATGGCCCAAGATGTACAGATGGTGATATTGAGTGGAATTGCTTTCGAGTGAAGACAATAATAGAGGATTTTGTTGGGGATAAATTAAGACCTGTTTGAAATGTCCAGGCGTGGAGTTTCCTTGCAGCGTCGTCTAGCCATAAGCATGTTAACCAAAGAGACTGCGATGATGCGTAGATACATACGTTGTCTGCATACTGAAGAACTTTGACTGTTTGTTTAAACATGTGATCGAGATCTGCAGTGTAGATGGCATACAGTAAAGGACTCAGTATAGCACCCTGAGGGAGTCCTTTTGTTACTAGTCTGGGCCCATACAGGGTGTTATCTTGGGTTCGAATATAGATTGTCCGCCGGAAAAATAAGTTATATATACCTCGCACGTATATTTCGGGAAGACCAAGGTCATGTAGCTTTTCAGAAAGTACTTGTATACTAACGCTGTCATATGCCCCAGATATATCGAGAAATATGGCGGTAAGGTAACCATGGTTTAGAAATGTATGTTCAATGTCCGTAGTCAGAATGCTAAGATGGTCGTAAGTAGAACGACTTTTCCGGAACCCATATTGAGATCGAGGCAATAAATTATGAAACTCTAACCACCACTCCAGTCTTAGTTTCAACAGACGTTCAAAAGTTTTAGCTATGCATGAAGATAGAGCGATGGGTCTGTAAGAAGCAGCTTCGTTAGGATCCTTACCTTGTTTTAAAATTGGGACAATAATCTGCGTCGTCCAGTCGTCGGGAAAATTGGTTTCATTCCAAATATATGTGAAAAGTAAGAGCAATATTTCCTTGGCATTGCGAGATAAGTTAGAAAGCATGCAGTAATGTATATGGTCATATCCAGGCGCAGAGTTAGCAGTAGTTTTTAAAACTTGTTCTAATTCATGTAGCGTGAAAGGTGATGTTAGAATATCTTGCGTAGGACGGAAAAGTTCGAACGGTGGACGTTGTTTTGGAGGAAATGAGGTCGTAGGTGGAGCAATAATATCTGAAAACTCTTCTGCCCAACATTTAAGTGCTTTAGGGGTTGGCGTTTTGTTCTTCATTTTGTTAACCATCGACCATATTTGCGATAGGGGTGTATCCTTGGTCAGTTTTTCACAATAAGATCGCCAGCTATTCTTCTTTACCCTTTTCAGAAAGCGTTTGACTGCTGCATCTATATTCTTGTAATTGAGGAAATTTTCCATTGTAGTTGCTCGCTTTAACTTGCTGAGGGCCTGATTTCTCTTAGCTATCTGTCGACTGCATTCGGAATTCCACCATGGAGCAGGGAATCTTTTGGAGATGTTGGTTTGTTTTCGTTCAGGAATGGATATGGCGGCAGCGAAATTAATGGTGTGTACGAAGGCGTTGTATTTATCAAGCGTGGTTTTTTGATGTAACACAGAGTGTATATTTGCGTCTATCACCCTTCTGTATTTGACCCAGTCAGCGTTTTGAACATTCCATTTAATAGTGGGTTTGATCGGTGAAGGACGAAATGGTAAAACAGGCGAAATGATGATAGCATAATGATTAGAACCCATTGGATACGGCAAGGTTTTCCAATGAAAATCAGATGAGATATTAGAAGAACAAATGGTTAGGTCGACAGCGGAGAGACGTTGTCCCGGTACTGGTAACAGGGTAGCCGATCCATCGTTTAACACAAATAAATTGAACTCATCCACTATTTGTAAGACAGCATCACCATATGTGTCATTTATCTCGCAACCCCATGTTGTGCTATGTGCGTTATAATCACCACAAAAGAGAAAAGGTGGCTCTATCTGTTGCGTAAGCCGATACCATTCTTGAAGTTGAATTTTTGTTCGTGGTGGGCTATATAATGAGACCAATGAAATATCTTGGTTGTTAATGTGAACTCTTGCGGCAACGGCCTGAAAACTTGCAATCTGCGAGTGATCAATAACTGCTTCTACGTATGGAATTGTATTCTTTATTAATATTGCTACCCCTCCATATCCGTCTTCTCGGTCCTGTCGGATGGACAAGGTGAACTTGGAGTATAAACTAACTAACACTTACAACAAGAAGAATATCGCGATCAACGCAAAACTCAGACACTACCAGACAGTCATCCGCCCGGAGGCTTTATATGCAGCTGAAAGTTTGAACCTGATGAAAATAGGATTGGTCAAGAAGTTGGAACTAGTGGAGAGAAAGATTCTGAGGAAGATACTGGGACCCCAAAGAACAGAGGATGGATCGTAGAGAAGGGAAGGAAACCAAGAACTATACCTCAAGATGGAAAAGATCTCAGATACCATCCGGAAGAGGAGAGCCATGTTCTGAACCCGGGAAGACTGACCAATCAGATAATAAGATTTTTTGAGACAAGGAAAACTACAGTGCGCTGGTACCAGGAGGTGAAGAAGGACCCGGAAGAAATGGAAATACAAGGAACGGAAATCAGCAACACGGATACTTACAAGTCGAGGATCAAGACCACGAAGGGGTTTTAAGAAAAAGTTAGATCCCGTACCCAAGCGCCATGGACAGAAGAAAGGTGGAAATTGCACAATGAAAGGATGAAGGAGTACTGGACGAGGATTAAAGTCCAGAACTAGATGAAGATGAATTCGAATTAACATGGGCCATAGTCGGCCAACATGAAAGAAGAAGAAGGGCAAGTAATAGTATTTCTTTTGCTCCACCACTGAGTGAAAATTCGTAATTCTTAGCACAATTATTTTAGAAGATAATACCGGGTCAAAAGTGCGCAAATTGTAGGCCCTATAAATGCATCATTTTGATTGAGTAAAAGAACACATGTCCATTCATGCTACTTGCTGAGGTCAACATTCATACCCATTTATTCATGGGTTAGTAAATAACGTTACGTATATATTTTTCCGCGGCGCCTAGAACTTAATATTTAGAAGATTTTGCTATGATTAATATTTTGCTTTAACGAACGCATTAATGAAGCTGAAAAACGACTTATGCACTTTATTATTTTACCTCTTCTAATATTTTGAACAATAGTACCTCTCCAAGATGGTAATAAAATATTCCATCGTATGTCATTGTTGAATATCCATTGCTATTAACACATTGGCATCATCTTCACTTTCCCAGTCCCTGATTCATTGGAAGTATTTGAATGTTTAATGCACTCTTTTCAAAAAATACGTTTTGAGATATCCATTTTACCTTACGTCCACATATTTAAGCAATTCTTGGCTGTCAGCCGTTAAGTATCTCTTCCCCGTCCTTCATTGAAACTATTTCGTATTTTTAAATTCGACAGCCTCGTGTTGGTATATTCTCTGGCACGTAAAAGAACTCCTGCGGGGCAAAATTCTGGCACCTTGGCATCTCCAAAAATTATCAAAATGTAGTTAGTGGGACGTGAAAACAATAAATAACATTATTATTATTTAATAATTAATAATTATGACACGTCGCCGTGCAAATCATCCATATTTGACTCATGCAGTGTGTGTGTGCTTTTTTACGTATATGAAACAGTGAACATCCCATAATTATGAGTGTCTCAGAGGGGGTGTGTTCCCTCTTTGTAGGTCTATAAGAGCAGAAATGACAGTAAACGCAGTTTTTGAAGTTTATCTAGAGTAAATTTGAGCAAGAAACTGGTGCCTCGAAGAGGCTGGATTATATTAATATGCTCTTTGAAATAATGTACCTTTAGAGCTACAATACTCATTCCTTTGTAAACTATTGTATCGAAAATCTTCTCTATCGTACCTTATTTTTGGACTTATTGTTGTTGTTGCTTATTCAGATGATCCATCAAATTTTAAACTCAGAAAGAAAAAGGAAAGATATAACATTTCACATTTCGATCTTTCTCTGTCCACCCATTCACACCAGCACCTTACATCTCTCTGGTCCACAAATTCCCCGGAACATACTATTACAGTATTATTATCTGGTGTTGCTCCTTGACTGAATGGTTAGAGTTGAAGTCTTCGGGTTAGAGGGCGTCAGTCAGAGTAATGTTATTGTTGAGGAGTTTTAGGGATTTAGGACGTTGTAGCTCATCACATTTTGTTTTCTTCTGGATATTACGGCTTTCAAACCTCCTTCTCCATAATTGCTTTTTCCTCTAATTCTTTAAGTGATCGATCCTTCCTGTTTATCTTCTCATTTCGATAGTCTTCTTCACTCTCTTCCCGCAAAAGCAATCACGACAACAACTACCATCACCAGTTAGTTCGTTACCATGATCACTGAACAATATTTCCACGTCATCAATGTTCAACGTTGATGGACTAAGCAATGGAAACCTAAACTCTTCAATATCTCTATTAATATAGCTCTTATGGTATAAATGTATCAGACATAACTGTTTCTCTGCAATTTTCTATAGAACTGATATTTCCAGAGATATTGTTTTAAATACAGGTTACAGATCTCTTCACATGGTTATGATGGTATTTAGTGGTTGTACTAGGAATGTAAAGGAGAGAGCGTATAAGTCACTGGTAAGTCCCTAATTAGAGTATGGCCCCACCAGCCTCACTTAATTTGAGAACTGGAAAAGATCAAAAGGAAGGCAGCACGATTTGTTCTGGGTGATTTCCTTCAAAAGAGAACTGTTATGAAAATGTTTTAAATTTTGGGCTGAGGAAAGAGTAACGGGACGAGCTGTTTGACTAAGTGGTATGTTCTGAGCTATCAATGGAGATATGGCGTGGAATGGCGTTAATAGACGAATAAGCTTGTAAGCTTGAGTGAAATTTTTAAAAGTAGGAAAGAACACGTTATGAAAAAAAAGTTATAATTCAGGAGGACAGATTGGGGGGAAATATTCGTTTGTAGGAAAAAGAATTAGGATTGAAATAATTCACCAAGGGAGATGTTCAATAAAGTTTCTCTAACTCCTTTGAGATAATTTAAGAAAATACTAGATAATTTTCCCTTTGATTAGTGTTATATAGAAGATGGATGCCTACTTGAACTTCCTCTTAAAACAATAATCACCACCACCACCACCACTCTGCCACATAAACGACAGCCTTAAATGCAGATCATTGGTGATTGATTGATTGATTGATTGATTGATTGATTGATTGATTGATTGATTGATTGATTGATTGATTGATTGATTGATTGATTGATTGATTGATTGATTGATTGATTGATTGATTGATTGATTGATTGATTGATTGATTGATTGATTGATTGATTGATTGATTGATTGATTGATTGATTGATTGATTGATTGATTGATTGATTGAACATAAATATCCGAAATTACATTTTAAATAACGTTTATTATTTAGTTTTCCGATGCACCTAACATTTTCCTCTTTGGTCCCCTCAAAATTACTACGCCACTGTGCTGCAATCAAACATAGCCAAGTCCACAACATGGCTATGCCAGAACTTCAATAACGAGTCTCGAGAAATTCATTTTAGCCACCTTTCCCTGGTGCCGTCACAAACAAACAAACAAACAAACAAACAAACAAACAAACAAACAAACAAAAATACAAAGAGACAGATAAAAATTGAACTGAACCTGTTTTCCATTTCCATTTTTTACTTGTTGTACCTAATCCGAGACAACTACTAAGTCTGTCTGTTAGGTCATCCGCCCAGGGTCTGGTTGGATCCTCAAAGGCAGTTATAGGGAAACAGCAGCAATCGCAGGCGGAGGCAAAATGAGAAATACTAGGGAAGATAAGGAGTGAGGTAGTTTTCTGTTTCTTTCCTCACTGGATCAGAAAGTGCTATTGCAGCGCAATTGACCCTACGAGTAACACCTTTCATAAAACTCAGACGCGCTAGTCATGCTCCGTATGTCGTTGTCATTAGTCAGTTGTCCGCATCACCCTTACCTCAGCCGCTTCTATACCGTCACAGCCATGGATGAGACTGGGACTTTGGAAGAAGCTACATTTTACTCTGGCCTGTGCCAAGAGATAGATTCAAAAGAGGCAGAAAATTTAAAATGTACGGTACAGACAAACTCAACATTTTATTTATGTAGATAAGCAGTAGGCTATTTCGGTTCCACGTTAGGTAATTTTTTGCCGAGGTTTTTATTACGATAAATTAGAGAGCTCCCCCTCCTGTTGAAAATGTCAGAAAACTAACAATAGCAGCGAGAGGCGAACAACGGGCTGTGTTATTTCGCGTTTAATAAAGGCTTTGCTCATTTTCTTGGCCTTCCTTACCTTCTCGGCATCAATGAAATGTTCGCTTGAGCAGCGCTTTACAGCAATGGGCAGTGGAGCTGAATGGCTAACTCCAAGAAGAGCATCTTCATTAGGTAGTCTTCACGATTCCTTGACCGCTTCTCCATTACGGCTCTGCTAACATGAAAAGCAATTTGCAGGAAAATGAAAATCCTTTCCTTCCCGAGTTTAGATTGAACAAATACAAGCAGAGAATATTTCAACGGAGGTTTTTGACTTGCATGCAGCACGTCTTATTCCTCGAGAGATGTATTCTCCTCAGTTGCAGATAGATGAACCCTTTCTACATGATCGATTGGGACAGAAAAATGGCATATGTTTGTCGTCTATAGTTATTATAACTATGCGGAACATTTTATTTTTCAACACGCATAATTGTTACCATTGCCGTTCACGTGAAGGTTCTCAATTTTTCGTAAACAATTGAATCTGCTTCACATTAATTTTCAATATCATAAAATAAAATATAGGGTTTTGTAGAATTATTATTATTATTATTATTATTATTATTATTATTATTATTATTATTATTATTATTATTATTATTATTATTATTATTATTACTGTACCGGCGGGTACACCTCAACGCCGCGCATTCAAATAAGCGCCTTAATGAACCCCTCTATCGATCAAAAAGTGAAACTGATAACACAATAAGTTGGAACTTTGATCAGAAGATGTCTCCACTGAAATATTAAGTAATTTTGTTATTGTGCAGTTTCCTAAACAGACTGAATTTCTCCTCGTTTTGTTGGCTATACATCAAGAATTTTGAACAGTTTTCTACAGATGACACTACTAAAAACTATGATCATGCATCCTTGTGCAAGGTGAACAAACTTATAATTTAAAGAAGTTTTGTATTTCTAGGTTGTCCATAACTGATCTATGTTCATTTATCTTTGGGTTGGCAATACTTTTTAATTAATGTAATTAATTTTCAACCAATCCCACATTTCCTGTTCACTTTGAATCGGCCAATAAAAATTAATAGGGTGTGTCCTGATTAGTCTTGAATGATCTCGAACCCTCCCTGAGGGTTTATAAACTGCGGCTTTTCACGTTTCCTCGCCAATTTATCGTCGTCTTTCTGAGGGTGTGTATTTAAGCAGGAGGCGGGCGGCCTCTTTCTTCGTTCAGCAGAACATCTATAAAGTAATGACCACATAACTTCATTCTTTCTTGCTACCTCCACAAACTATTCCGAGGGGAAGTTCCGAATCTTTAGTTATGTAACAAACTTTTCTAAAATGTAAATCTTCTTTCGGCATGTAAAAATTTCATAAAGCTTTAACTGTAAATCTGGGATAGAGAGTGAGTTACTCTCTCGAGCTCCCCTTCATCTCGGTTTGAGGTGACTACGTTTTGGTAACTGTTTTTCTTCCTTTCCATAATGCATTAATTTAACCTTTATTCGTGTCACCTCAGTAGCTTGGGATTAGCCCCTGTATCTCTGGGCCAAGAGCCCCGTTAGGATTTTATTCTTCATTATCTAGGAGTGCAAGTGTACGCCTCCATTCATTTTGTGTTTGGGCCAGTTATCTAACCTGTTCTTTTTCCATGGAGGCCCAGTAGGTTGGGTAATAAATACCCTTGTAAAGGTAATTTCAATGGTAAATTGTGCCTAGAGAGGTCAAAGAGTGTAAGAGTTGTGTGTAATGTTACCTTAAGCGGGAGGTTAAAATTGGATGAATGTTGGAGAGCCTGTAAGCTCTTTTCTATTTTTGGTGTAATTTTGAGGAGTGCCTCTGGAAGGCTGTAAATTTATTGGAGCAAAGTGCTCTTGAATTGGAGGATTTCTGTCCTTGCCAAGATTATACCTCTTTGAAATTATAAATTTGTAAACTAGAGGCTTGACGCCCAGAATCTGTAAAATTCACTAATCTTGAATTTTCCTAGTCTTGTTTCAAGATTGCTATTTGTACCTGTCATGTTGTTTCGGAAAAAAAATATAACCTTTTAAAGTTTTAATTAAATTTTGATGTCGTAGTTAGACACATTCAAGCCCACACCTTCCTTTCATCTCTTTCTGCTCCACGGGTAAACCCGGAACAATTATTATTATTATTATTATTATTATTATTATTATTATTATTATTATTATTACTATTATTGGCGTATACAAACGACTTAGATACATTATATGCAAACCAAACCCCACGGCACTCAACGCCGCTGCTCAGCCCAAAGGCCTGCAGATTACGAGGGGTCTTGTGGTCAGCACGACGCATCCTCTCGGCGTTATTCTGGGCTTTCGAGACCGGGGCCGCCATTTCACCGTCAGATAGCTCCTCAATTCTAATCACGTAGGATGAGTGGACCTCGAACCAGCCCTCAGGTCGAGAGAAAATTCGCTGACCTGGCCGAGAATCGAACCCGGGGCCTCCGGGTGAGAGGCAGGCACGCTACCCCTACACTAAGGGGCCGGCTACATATATACAAGTATACAATATTTACAATATACAGACAAGGAACATTTTTCTTGGGAGCAAGATTAGTTATAGTAGAATGCCTTGTTGGGTGATCCACTGTATGGCTTCCTCTGTTGGTTCCCAAAAGTCACTCGGGCTACCTGTGGAGGAACGTCGTACACATTCACTTACAATATGGGGGATCGTCTGCCGAGAGGCACCACAGTCGCACTCTGGTGATGAAATGTATTTCCCATTATAAAGCGCATCCCTGCATCGTCCACGATTTGATCTCACCCGATTCAAAGTGGTCCAAAGCTTACGCGGTGGATGATGTCCACCAGGAAGATGTTCGCCAGAAAAAAAAAAAATGTTGTTTAGGGAACGGTCTGTGGCAACTTTCCAACGACTTCTCCATTCTTGAAAAAGGTGAAAATTGCCATCAGCCAATGTGACAGCATCACGCAAAGATGGATGACGTGACTTGAGCCTCGTTATCTTGAGAGCGGGAATATCATCCAAAACAGACAGTTGAGGGTTCATTTCAATCTTCTTGTACTCTCGAATGAGAGCATTTGAAAATCAGGTGGCATTATACTTGACAGAATTGGGAGCCAATAAAGGGGTGTGGACTGGATAGTACCAGATAATAACCGCATGCTAGCATTCAGTTGAGTATCAGTGAGTCTTGTATACGGGCTATTCAGCCAAACTGGTGCACAGTACTCAGCACAGGAGAAAACCAGTCCCAAAGCAGAAGAGTTTAAAGTCTTTGCTGAGGAACCCTAACGTGAGCCACACAATTTCTGAAGGATATTTTGTTGAATATTTTATTGCAATGCAAATTGAAATGGAAACATGAGAGAAACCAAGAATGCCCAGCATGCTAAATTTAATTTTCTCCACTTGTAACTTGAAAACATTTAGCTCTTTAGGCCTTGTCAATCGTGAAATTAACAGCGTTTTGTCCCAGTGTAGCAGTGGGCTCGTCAGTTGGATTTCTACAAAAATCAAAAGTGTACTTTCTCTGTAACAATCTGTAACTTGTTCGAGCAAAGGGCCATGTGATACGAGACAATAAAAGATTCATAGGCCTCGTAAATCAATTATCATAAAAGTCGGGAAGGAATGTCTTGCCCAAGGGAGGTCTGACAGAAGTAAGGCAGAAGGATTCTGTTACAAGAATATCAAAATCAAGCAATATGAGATTTAGCTGGTACCCTTCGTTTGTCTAACACGTGTAAGCCCCATAGGAAGTGCAACAAAATCCAATGTCTGATACCCCATTGATTACAACCAATTTGCAATACCATTAACCAACATTTCACAAATTACCCTGAGTGTCTTTCAGTACACGAATTCGATTTCAACGAAATTTATCACGAGGAAGGTCTTGTAAAATTGTAAAATAATGTAATGACCCGATGTACCACTTCTGTCATTAACATGTACCCTAGATATTATTAATTCATAGCATGTAATCACTAATGTGTATAATTTGTATGCTGACTAGATCCTCAAAGAGCATGACCAAAGGTTATGCTGTCAATGAGAAACCGCAAAAAGAGATGGTGGTGCTAAAATGAGGCGTACAAACCATGATGAGGAGTGAGATAGTTTGCTATTGCTTTCCTCACTGGGCCAGAAAGTGCTATTGAAGCACAACTTCCCCTATGAACAGGACATCATAACATCCAGACGTACTAGTCGTGTTCCGAAGGTCATTGCTCAGCACTACTCATACCTCAGAGGCTTCCATAGTCATAGCCATAAATTAAACTGAGATTTCCGTGGAAGCTTTTTTTTAATGCTTTACGTCCCACCGACACAGATAGCTCTTATGGCGACGAAAGCTACATTTTTCTCTGGCATGTGACAACGGACAGATGAAAATATACTCCATCCTTCAAGGAAGAGCAACGGGCTCAATTTAGAAGTAGCATTTCAAGTTAGTGATGGTGAGTCACTTAGTGTATACATTTCCATTTATTTGGGAACAACTGGCGCCATAATGAGGCGTACAAAGTGAAATGAGGAGTGAGATAGTATGCCATTTCTGCATCAGAAAATGTAATTGCAGTACGATCGGCCCTATGAGAAGCGTCTTTCATAGTATCCAGGCACACTAGTCGTGTTCCAAAACAGCCCAAGAGGTTCTTAACTTAGGTGCGTGGTTTGGGGACCACGTGGCCCTTACCAGAGTCCTGGCATTTCTTCCAGTTACTTGTGCCAAGCTCTTAAACTTTAATATTTCCTATCCGACCACCCTTGGTCCACTCTTCTTCTCTCCCGACCCTGACGGTACTAGGTGTCCTAGGGAGTCTTTCGTTCACGCCCTTTGTGACCCTTCCCTTTCTTTTGATGGTACCTTCATTTTTCGAAGAGTTGGGCCTCTTCCGTTTTTCCTCTCTGTTAATAAAGTACGGTTGCCTAGTTGTTACTTCCTCTTAAAACAGTAATCACCACCACCACCGTGTGCCGGATGTCTTTACACAGCATCTCCCATACCTCAGATATTTCCATACTGTCACAGCTACAAAATGAGACTGAAAATTCAATGGAAGATGCATTTTGCTCTGGTCTATGGCATGTCACCAATGCAGAGATACTGCATTCATCAAGAAATAGCAACATGTGGTTATTTGTATGTAGTGAGATAAGTCTTCGTAGTGAATTTTTACAACTGGATATCCTTCCTGACGTCAACGTCACCATACAAGTTAATGAGATGAAATAAATGACGTGATGTATGATAGTAGGAAGAGAGAGGGTGAAACCCGGTGCCGGCATATAGCCTACTCCTGTCGAATAGCACGAAGGAGTCTGCTCAAGCCTTTACGTCCGTCCCCATCCGACTGATGAATCACTATCAACAGCACCACATGCCCTCACTCAACGTGAGCACCACAGAGAGTTTTAGAACTGAATCCAGGCGTTTGGCATGCAATCTAGTGATTAGAAATTGTATACTACCATATCTTCCATCCTGCCCTACGGGCTAACATACTGATGGCGAAACTTTTTTCGACCACCGGGACTCGAACGGGCTAACTACAGTGTCAGCCCATACAGACTTCACGCCTTAACGATCGTGGCCACCAGGCGGGCGACAACATGCGGTTATTTCAACCTACCAAAGCTAAGTTGGAAGAAGAAGGCCAAGAAGTAGGCTCGATGGAGACGGCGGTATGTATGACCACCGCCGTCTCGATCCTCCTATACTGCCTGCTCTATGCCACTAGTTTAACACAGAGTTTACACGAGGACAGTAGACTGGACAATACAGTGAGCCAAGACAATATTGTCCTCGTGTGAACGAACTAGCCGAGGACAGGACAATGAATAAGCTACTGTCTTACGAGTTAGCCTCGCTTCCTATCTATCGGGACACTGCCTTCCCCCCCACCATCGCTCTTATTGTCCTGTTGATAAGTATGTTAGAGTAATTTGTAGTTTTTCTCTGGCGGGTATTGCTTCTCTCATTAATGTATCGTTACGGTGAATCATCGGTGAGACCTTCCTCAGAAGGTCTTCCAAACATTCAGTTGACATCTTCATGCACATTTTATATTCTTGAGGATCTTCTAATTCCTTTAATAATAAAACAGGCGATCCTAATGAAGATCTGCGTGACAGCCATTTCCGTAACCACAATCTCTTCTTATTTTTAGTTATAACGTCTTCAACTATATCTAACACATCTTCGTATAAGATATGAATCACTTTCCTTAATTTTCCTTGAAGAGCACGGCGTCGTGGATCCATTTTGATGATGGAAAGCGGACGACTTGATATTGTCTTGTCCTGCGCAAGGGAACTGTTCACGGAGCACAGGACAATACCAGGACAATACAATATTGTCCTGTCTTGCATACTGTCCTCGTGTAAACTCGGCTTAATACAGGAAAGCCCGAATACCAATATTTCTTCAGGTCGTCGTAAGAGTGCAGAAGTAGACGCACAACCTTCGTGGTCAGTGTGGGTGTTGCATTATGTTACTCATGCATGTATGTGTACAAAAATCTTCGTTATTTCGTACAATGAGTAAACGTGCCTGTCCACTTCCATTTGTGCAAGTAAGTAATTAAGTAATTTAATAGATATATACCTACCAGATATGTAAAAGGAGTTGAATCATGGCTGAGAAATGATATCATGGATGCAGAAATATTCTCACGAAACTGGAGTGTGTATCGTAGAGATAGGATAGGAATGGTAGGAGGGGGAGTATTCATTCTGGTGAAAGAAGAATTTGTAAGCTACGAAAAAGTTAAGAATGAAAACATGAAATTCTGGGTGTAAGGATCATCTCTAAAGATAATAGGCAACTTGATGTCTTTGGAGTGTACAGACCGGGAAAGGATAGCGCTGGCTCTGATTCAGAATTATTTGATAAGATAATTAGCTATGTGGGAAACGATAAGGAAAGGAACGTGATTGTAGCGCGTGATCTCAATTTACCAAATGTCAATTGGGAAGGTAACGTGAATGACAGGAAGCATGAACAACAAATGGCAAATAAGTTAATATGGGAAGGGCACCTGATTCAGAAAGTGATGGAACCAACTAGAGGGAATAATATTTTGGATGTGGTGCTGATAAAACCAGATGAGCTCTATAGGGAAACTGAAGTACCGTAATAGATGGTATTAGTGATCACAAAGCTGTTTTTGTGGTAGTTAAAAATAAATGTGAAAGAAAGGAAGGTATTAAATTTAGGACTATTAGGCAGTACGATATGGCTGATAAAACAGGCATGAGGGAGTTTAAAAAAAGTAAATATGATCGCTGGAAAATGGTAAATAAAAATGTAAACAGACTCTGGGATGGGTTTAAACCAATTGCTGAGGAATGTGAAAATAGGTTTGTACCTTTAAAGGTGGTAAGGAATGGTAAAGATCGACTATATTATAACAGAGAAGTAAAGAGACTAAGAAGTAGGTGCAGGTTGGAACGAAATAGAGTTAGAAATGGTTATGGAAGTAAGGAGAAATTGAAGGAACTTACTAGGAAATTGAATCTAGAAAAGAAGTAAGCTAAGGATAACATGATGGCAAGCATTATTGGTGGCCACACTAATTTTAGTGAAAAATGGAAGAGTATGTATAGGTACTTTAAGGCAGAAACAGGTCCAAAGAAGGACATTCCAGGAATCATTAATGAACAAGGGGAGTGTGTATGCGAGGATGTTCAAAAGGCAGAAGTATACAGTCAAGAGTATGTAAAGATTGTAGGTTACAAGGATAATGTCCAGATACGGGATGTGAGTAATACTAAAGAAGTATTAACATTTACCTATGATAACAATGACATTTACAGTAAGATACAAAAGTTGAAAACTAGAAAAACAGCTGGAATTGATAAGGTTTCTGGTGATATACCAAAGGCATTGGGTTGGGATATAGTACCATATCTGAAATACTTATTTGATTATTGTTTGGTTGAAGGAGCTATACCAAATGAATGGAGAGTTGCTATAGTAGCCCCTGTGTATAAAGGAAAGGGTGATAGACATAAAGCTGAAAATTACAGGCCAGTCAGTTTGACATGCATTGCATGTAAGCTTTGGGAAAGCCTTCTTTCTGATTATATTAAACATGTTTGTGAAATTAATAACTGGTTTGACAGAAGGCAGTTTGGGTTTAGGAAAGGTTATTCTCCTAAAGCTCAGCTTGTAGGATTTCAGCAAGATATAGCAGATATCCTGGATTCAGGAGGCCAAAAGGACTGTATTGCGATTGACCTATCTAAGGCATTTGATAGGATAGATCATGGAAGACTACTGGCAAAAATCAGTGCAATTGGACCAAAAAAAAGAGTGACTGAATGGGTGGCTATATTTCTAGAAAATAGAACTCAGAGAATTAGAGTAGGTGAAGCTTTATCTGACCCTGTAATAATTAAGAGGGGAATTCCTCAAGGCAATATTATTGGACCTTTATGTTTTCTTATATATATCAATGATATGTGTAAAGAAGTGGAATCAGAGATAAGGCTGTTTGCAAATGATGTTATTTTGTACAGAATAATAAATAATTTACAAGATTGTAAGCTGCAGGGTGACCTCGATAGTGTTGTGAGGTGGACGGTGGGCAATGGTATGATGATCAACGGCGTTAAAAGTCAGGTTGTAAGTTTCACAAATAGGGAAAGTCCTCTCAGTTTTAATTACTGCGTTGATGGGGACGAAAGTTCCTTTTGGGAATCATTGTAAGTACCTAGGTGTTAATATAAGAAAAGACTTTCATTGGGGTAATCACATAAATATGATTGTTAATAAAGGATACAGATCTCTGCACATGGTTATGAGGGTATTTAGGAGTTGTAGTAAGGAATGAAAGGAGAGGGCATATAAGTCTCTGGTAAGACCCCAACTAGAGTATGGTTCCAGTGTATGGCACCCTCACCAGGATTACTGTATTCAAGAACTGGGAAAAATCCAAAGAAAAGCAGCTCGATTTGTTCTGGGTGATTTCCGAAAAAAGAGTAGCGTTACAAAAATGTTGCAAAGTTTGGGCTGGGAAGACTTGGGAGAAAGGAGACGAGCTGCTCGATTAAGTGGTATGTTCCGAGCTGTCAGTGGAGAGATGGCGTGGGAGGACATCAGTAGACGAATAATTTTGAGTGGTGTCTTTAAAAGTAGGAAAGATCACAATATGAAGATAAAGTTGGAATTCAAGAGGACAAATTGGGGCAAATATTCGTTTATAGGAAGGGGAGTTAGGGATTGGAATTACTTACCAAGGGAGATGTTCAATAATTTTCCAATTTCTTTGCGATCATTTAAGAAAAGGCTAGGTAAACAACAGATAGGGAATCTGCCATCTGGGCGACTGCCCTAAATGCAGATCATTAGTGGTGGATTGATTGAAATAATCCTAATATGCTTATATATTTTTCTTCTTCTTCTTCTTATTTATCTGTTTACCCTCCAGGGTCGGGATCCCACCTATACCGTCTCAAGAGCAGTGTCCTGGAGCTTCAGACTCTGGGTCGGGGGATACAACAGGGGAGAATGACTAGTAGCTCGCCCAGGCGGCCTCACCTGCTGTGCTGAGCAGGAGTCTTGCGGGGGTATGGGAAGATTGGAAGGGATAGGCAAGGAAGAGGGAATGAAGTGGCCGTGGCGTTAAGTTGGGTACCATCCCGGCATTTGCCTGGAGGAGAAGTGGAAAACTACTTCCAGCATGGCTGAGGAGGGAATCGAACCCACCTCTATTCAGTTTACTCCCGAGGCTGAGTGGACCCCGTTCCAGCACTCGTACCACTTGTCAAATTTCGTGATAGAGCCGGGAATCGATCCCGGGCCACTGGGGTGGCAGCTAGTCACACTAACCACTACACCATCAGTGGCGGCTCGTGGGTTGTAAGTTTGGTGCAGCCCAGCACTCGCATCTGCAGTAAATGTGTAGCCTACATTTTGAATAGGTGTGTTGGATAATCTAGCTAGGAGGAAATAAGGGATCGGGGAGATCTTTTGCTATGATAATGGTCTACAAATATCCGCTGAGTAATTTTCATGCAATTACTTTAAAAAGCACAATGTAACTATAACATTAACTAAAAAACAAATATTACATTCGGTAACGTCTATTGCTTGTACGTTAAATCTATTCTTCGGTCCTTTTAAGCAGCGAACTTGTCAATGATGTCATCGTAAAAGGGCATTGTATCCATGAAGTCGCTGAGCAGTGACTTCTCCAGGGATATGGCAGCGCAGTCAACCTCTCCTGCGATGTTGAATTCCTTAAGTAGGTTTTTATCTGCTTAAGGCACGAAAAGCTTCTTTCTACTGAGGAGCTTGTAGACGGTATGTTAAGTATTAAATAAAATAATTTATACGCTTCTTTGAAAACGTCTGTGAGTTTATTTTTATTGAGCGACAGAATTATTTCCTCCAAACTGGTATTTTTGTAAGTGGAATCAGAATAGATAAACTGAAGTCTTTTTAACCTGTGTGTGTCAAATGTCGTGGGATAACAGATTTTTAAGTTCTCTAGACCATCAAGACGGAGGATTTTAGAAAATTCTTCAAACTTAGAGATATCTCCTAAGCAAAGAAATGGGAGCTTCTGCATATCTTAAAATCTCGTATCAGTCTCTACGGAGACTAAATCCAGTATCTGAAAATAAAGCACTCGATACTTTAGAAAATTTCACTTTCTGTTTTTAAACCAGAATGCCTTTTTAGTTCAATTTTGGTTTTTTTTCTCAGCCGTACGAAAACTGGTTTTAAATGTTTCTTCATTCCTTTTACCTAGTATCAGTTGCCGTGTGGGTCTTACTTTTGAGAGGCAGAACTAAACGTCTAGAGACTTCTTTTGGAGCACGTTAAATAATATATTAGCAAGCTCAAAAATGTCATTGAATACTATTGATAAAAATGTGAACTGGAAGCTATTAAAGTTATTAAACAACCCCTCTGATTGGCGAATGGTTATTTCGTCTGACTGAGGATCGTACATGAGTCTTTCAAAAATTTATTTCAATCCCTCCCACTCCTCGACAACCACGCTCAGAAGTTTCCCATGTGACGACCAACGTGTATCCACACCAGATGGTATTCGTTTCGCAATTACTGAATCAGCGACGAAAGTTCTTTTGGCTGATGAATGAATAAATGAAAGAATACCACCAAGACTCGAAAAAAAATACGGCACTCTGATATGTTGGTAATACTTTGCTGTACCACTAGATTTAATCAGTGTGCCGAACAATGTACAAATAATGCTTGAGAGGCATCCTTCTTGACCTAAGTTTGAAGACCATTTAGATGACCTGCCATGACATTAGCTCCGTCATAACACTGGGCAATCAATTTAATTTTGTAGGAAATTTCACTCAATACAGTCTGCAGCAAGCTGAATGAAGTAATCGCCGTACGATCCGAACTAACTTCAAAAAAACCAAGAAAGCGTTCAACTAGCGCACCTTTGTGGATAATATACCGAAGTATCACCGAACACTGCGATTTTTTGTGATACCAGTTGTATCGTCGACCTGAACTGAAAAGGAAGAGGTTTCTAAAATTTCTTCTTTCACAGCATCCCTAATGAAGGTACAGATGCAGTCTTTTAACTCACATTGCATAGTTTTCGATTCTGCGCTAAAAACTTTCATTATAGAAGCATAATGCTGCTGCATTTCTAATGAGCTGTTGGAAACTAGAAGTTTCAAGAGTTCTTTGAAATTCCCTCTATTTAAGGAGTCACCGCTCTCATCATGGCCTCTAAATGTAATTTCCTGCTTATAAAGAAATAAAAGTGAATCGATTTGCAATCGCATGAAAAGTCTGTTAAGCCTCACATTCTCATTAAATTTTGTGATGTATAGACGAGCATTTTTTCTTAAAGCGTCAGCAATTTGATTCTGATTCTTCTTAAGTTCTTTAAATCCCACGGCATTTTTATATGCTCCGAGGAACCTTCGTGCTTTTGGAAAGACCTAGTAGCACAGGACATATTTTCAAATCCTGTGTGATTCCAGACTCCCTGTTTCACTTCAACAATAAGACAATGCCAACAAAAGTGTTTCTGCAAATAATGACTACCGGTACCGCATAACCACGGATAACTACTATACCAAGATACTTGGAAAGTTCGTGTGTGCATCTTTCCGGAGGCAATACCTGTTATTTTCTAATAAGTCAAATCTGGCTGGGGACGACTGACTGATAAAATTTCTCTTTTATCCTCCTCCTTCCATTTCGAAACCGGAGTTTCTCTTAAAATACAAACAAAATCCACGGAGGGTTCCATGTTAAAGCACGCTTTGGAGGGAACACTATTCTTTCACACTATAAGAAAATATTTAAATACTATAATACTATAATACTACATATTTATATCCCTAATGAATTTCAAACGCACTTCCTCTCCAAACATCCATACGGCAATAATTATTCTACGCTTCACATAGTAACTATGAAAACGCCAAGAGCTCACCGTGTGAGCTGTGCTACTAAATGCACTTCAAATGCGCTTATGTTATTTACAGTTCACTCACAATTAATCCGCCACACGGCCACGATTCACATTATAACAACGGACATTTATTTTCACTATGAAAGAATACTCCGTGCACCACACGTTCAAATTTATAAGAAGCTTCTTGTTACAGCTGGTGTAACAGTAGCCACAACTCTCGCCACAAAAAATACTAGTAAATGTGTCTTTGTTTGATTGTGTTTTAGCGTGAGATTGAGATACTAATATTGGCAGCAATGCTGTAAGAGCCCGCATGTGTTCAACCTAAGCAGAGAGGGTGGGTTACACGTTCGGTTGGGTTCGGATAATATCGTCCCAGCTCGAGCCAAGCAGCCGAATATCCCAGAGACTCGCTGGGCTGCACCACGCAAAATACAATCGTATGCGTACTCATGACAGTCTTGAGCGTTGTCATGGCAACCGTTGTTTTATACGTCACAAGTCAGCCCGCACTGCTGTGAGCATTGAGAGGGCTGCACTCAGTCCGCAGCTCTCGTAAGTGAAGCGAACAGCGGTGCTTGCTTAACCCTGCGTTGCTACTCTATGAAAATGTAACTCTATTGCTACTCTGGGTCTGACAGACCCAGTTGGCATACTACCCATTTTATATGGGAAAAACAAGAAACTACGATTCAGGATATTAAATTAACATATTTATATAGAGTTAAGAAATATTCTGTTTCGGTTTATGATTACTAATCATTTACAGAATAAAATTGCTAATTTACACTACTAAATGTTTCGTATACTTGTTTACAAATTTAGTGGCATACTGCGTATGCAATTTAGTCTCTCACACTCATCAGTTCTAAAGACATCAGAAAACATTGTAAATATCACTCAGGAGAATCTAAAGAATGAAAACCTGTCACAATTGTTACTGTAGGCACTCTCTACAAATGAACTTCGCATGTTTCCTGAGACACATGAACTTTTTGCATTTAACGCAAGAAAACTGAGAATTACTGTCTGTACACAAGTAGCACCTTCCTTTCTTTGGATGATCATTGCTTACCACTTTCTCCTTTTCGCGTTCTTCTTCGCCCATCAGTGATCTGGCTCGTTTTCTTGTTGTTGAAGCAATGTGTTTGTTGTCACTTCTCTTCTGCAAATGGTTTCTCAGAAGTTCCTTTCCAAGAGACTTCAGAAAGCTTCTTCTGTTTATGTCTTTCTGACGGTTAGATTTATATATTATCAGGCTGTTGATGGCGGCAATGTTCAATATGCAGAAGAACAGAGCAAGTGGCCAACGATTTGTTGTCCTCGCTACGTCATATAAGGCACTCATTTGGTCGACTACGTCCACTCCACCTTTTGTAGCATTGTAGAGGGTAATCATCTCAGGCTTCTTAGTGTTGCCTGTGCTCTCGTCAATTTTGGCATCGTGGTGCATGGTACTCATTAAAATCACACACTTATTCTTCTTCGGGACATAGCTGACAATTGTGCAGTCTTTTTGGAATCCAAAAGTACTACTAAACCATTGCCGCCCTCTAGTGTTGCTGAATTCGGGTGGGATTTCTTTCTTGTTCTTTCTTATAGTTCTCAAAATTGTCAGTTTGTAGTCGGTCAACAATGTGTTTCCTAATTTGTAGCTCGTAAACCAGTTGTCCATTGTAACGTTCCTTGAAGTTCCATGTATAGGACTGG
Organism: Anabrus simplex; assembly: GCF_040414725.1. Taxonomy (NCBI): domain Eukaryota; kingdom Metazoa; phylum Arthropoda; class Insecta; order Orthoptera; family Tettigoniidae; genus Anabrus; species Anabrus simplex. The sequence continues at coordinate 231,223,628 of NC_090267.1, read as the reverse complement.
TTAGTCGTATTACTAAGTCATCTGCTTTGTTGCTGATACTAAATGGTCCATCTGGTTGTTCACCCACGTACACTTCTAAATTGCAGCTATACCATGTCCTTGCATCCGTTAAATTGAAGACCTTAATGCCATATTTGGCTGGTTTTGAGGGCATGGACATCCTGAAGGAGCATCGGCCTCTGAATGCAACAAGCATTTCGTCCACGGTTACATACTCTCCCAAACAGTAATGGTATTTACAGTTGGAGTTAAATAGCTAAAAAATATGGCATATTGGGGCTAGTTTATCGAGCTTCTTTCTTTCTTCTCTTGTTCCCCTTTCATCGAACCGCAGCGATTGCAGGAGAAAGCGGAATCTCTGTAATGTCATTGTTACCTGAAATATTTCCAAGCCTGTACCATCATTGTCCCAAAATTCTTCCGCATTCACTCGCCCTGCCTTGAAAACCCCACCTAAATATAATAGTCGCAATAAAGCTCTAATTTCATCAATGTCCGTCTCTCGGACGAAAGACTGAGCAGACGAATATCTCCGAATAGTGTACTTGATGTAGATGTTGGTACACCTGGTCATTTCAGTCAACATGTCATCCGTAATAAAAAGGTGCAAGATATCATAAGGGGAATTCACTGTTTTAGCAATTCCTTTCACGCCAGGAATATGTGAGATAATATTATGTGATCTGGTTCTAACGCAAGGATTGGGCATCTCTTTCTTCCACTTCGTCACTCTGTCTTTTCCAAGAAATAAATTACCACTTCTTTCTGCTGCGTTATCTTCACTGCCACTTTCCTCATTCTCTGTGTCATGTTCACTGCATATCTGAAAATCGGGATCAGCGTCAGAATCTTCATCTGATTCCATAAGATCGGTACCCTCAGCGTCATTCAGCCCATCCAGCATCTCAAGAATACGTAAACGTTCCGTTTCATCCATACTTCCTGTAATATACATAGAGACTGAGGTTATGGGCCATGATTTGTGCTCGTACTGTGGTAAAGAAACACACAAGCGCGAAGTAAAACTGCATACAATATTACTACCCTGGGTCTAGCGAACCCGTGCTTTACTTACCTGCTTGCTACCGTTGGGTCTGTGGAGCCCTAAACTATTAAAACAAAGCTGGAGGGTAACATCACGACTGGCACGCACTACCAAACTACACTGACTGACAGAGCAAATGCAACACCAAGGAGGAGTGGTTCGAAAGGGATGAAATTTGGGGAAAAAACAGAGACGGCACGGAAGGATAATTGATGTTTATTTCAAACCGATATGCAGGTTACACAATGCGCACGACATCGACTCAGTAGGATGTAGGACCACCGCGAGCGGCGATGCACGCAGAAACACGTCGAGGTACAGAGTCAATAAGAGTGCGGATGGTGTCCTGAGGGATGGTTCTCCATTCTCTGTCAACCATTTGCCACAGTTGGTCGTCCGTACGAGGCTGGGGCAGAGTTTGCAAACGGCGTCCAATGAGATCCCACACGTATTCGATTGGTGAGAGATCCGGAGAGTACGCTGGCCACGGAAGCATCTGTACACCTCGTAGAGCCTGTTGGGAGATGCGAGCAGTGTGTGGGCGGGCATTATCCTGCTGAAACAGAGCATTGGGCAGCCCCTGAAGGTACGGGAGTGCCACCGGCCGCAGCACATGCTGCACGTAGCGGTGGGCATTTAACGTGCCTTGAATACGCACTAGAGGTGACGTGGAATCATACGCAATAGCGCCCCAAACCATGATGCCGCGTTGTCTAGCGGTAGGGCGCTCCACAGTTACTGCCGGATTTGACCTTTCTCCACGCCGACGCCACACTCGTCTGCGGTGACTATCACTGACAGAACAGAAGCGTGACTCATCGGAGAACACGACGTTCCGCCATTCCCTCATCCAAGTCGCTCTAGCCCGGCACCATGCCAGGCGTGCACGTCTATGCTGTGGAGTCAATGGTAGTCTTCTGAGCGGCGGCCGGGAGTGCAGGCCTCCTTCAACCAATCGACGGGAAATTGTTCTGGTCGATATTGGAACAGCCAGGGTGTCTTGCACATGCTGAAGAATGGCGGTTGACGTGGCGTGCGGGGCTGCCACCGCTTGGCAGCGGATGCGCCGATCCTCGCGTGCTGACGTCACTCGGGCTGCGCCTGGACCCCTCGCACGTGCCACATGTCCCTGCACCAACCATCTTCGCCACAGGCGCTGCACCGTGGACACATCCCTATGGGTATCGGCTGCGATTTGACGAAGCGACCAACCTGCCCTTCTCAGCCCGATCACCATACCCCTCGTAAAGTCGTCTGTCTGCTGGAAATGCCTCCGTTGACGGCGGCCTGGCATTCTTAGCTATACACGTGTCCTGTGGCACACGACAACACGTTCTACAATTACTGCCGGCTGAGAAATCACGGTACGAAGTGGGCCATTCGCCAACGCCGTGTCCCATTTATCGTTCGCTACGTGCGCAGCACAGCGGCGCATTTCACATCATGAGCATACCTCAGTGACGTCAGTTTACCCTGCAATTGGCATAAAGTTCTGACCACTCCTTCTTGGTGTTGCATTTGCTCTGTCAGTCAGTGTATTAAGAACAATAACATAAGAAGCTAGAAGACAGATGAACATTGTCCACTGTTGCCAACATGTTCAAAAACAAGACTGAATAACGCCATGGGCCTCTCAGACCCAATAGTAGCAATGGAGGGTTAACTATGAGCGCTACGCATGTTGAGTAATCACAACATATAGAGCGCACTCTTCGGTTTTTTCAACGAATATGTTTTAAACAGAAAATTTAGGGATACAGAAAATGATAGACAATTGTTTTGAGAAATGTTAGTGCAGCCGGGCTGTACCTGATGCACCTGAAAAGCCGCTACTGGCGGACATATATATTTTCAAAGTTCTTTTAAAGTGTACTTGTTTTCTTTCCTTTGTGCAAGTCGGTTTTTTTATTTTTTGCAGAACTGAAACTTCAGATTTTTTCCCTCGAAATATTAAACTGCTGTGTACCATTTCGCAAATCTCGTCAAGGTGGTTCGCAGCCCGAAGAGATGCGATTCCATAAAAAACCGTATAGTGGGGCATTAAGAGGAAAATGGCTGTCGGCTATGAGGTAAGGTCCTGATAAAGGAAGTAGCTTGATATCCTTGGATTACTCTCCCCTCTGTAGCCTTTACACCTTAACACCTTATTTCAGAAAGTGATTAAAGCCGTGGAGGCTAGTGGATACCCTAAAATAAGAATATAATTGTGATGGTCAATCACAAAGAAAAAAGAAAAGAAAAAGGCCTTCATATTTAGACATTTTGGACAACCTCGAATATCCAAATGATGATGTCCCAATCAATCTAGAAACAGAAAATCAAACTCCGTATTGCTGAAGAGAGGATGGAGTGTGGCATTTCCGTCAGCAACATCTCCCTACCTAGAGCTTCGACACCAATAAATGGAACTGATTATGTATCAGGACAGAGGAAGACTTAGATACCCAAAACCTTGTTTTGTTGCTCTGATGATTGCTACTACTACTACTAAACGTTTTCATTCCTCCCCTGAAGGGGGAGGCGGGCTTCTTAGACGGTTACGCCGTCTCTCAGGCCGGGAGATTTGTTACGGTGAAGGAGATGTGCGGAGAAGATGACGGGGTGGGCGGCCGTGATGTACACTACGAACTGTCCCGGCTTTCGCCTTAGTGGAGGGGAATGGAAAAGCACGGAAAACCAATCTCAGGAGAGCCGACGGGTGGGGCCAGGCGTGAAGTCCGGCACTGTGCCCCAGATCCGTCTCCCGAATGCAGAGGCGTAGAGCCGTGGCCACCTTTCCTCTGCTCGGTTGGCCGGTCAGAGTACAGAGCTGTTGGACCACGGACAAGCCGTGGCCTCTTAAGGAACGAAACCCAAAGGCCGAAACCCACTCTGCATCTACCGACCACTCTGATGAAGCATCTGCAGGACTATGTAGTAGCTTCTGTGCCCTACTGTCGGATGTCCTTCAAACTTACGAGCGTAATACGAGGACTTGCTACTTCTTCCCTTTCAGAATGTGTTCTGTTACAGTGTGAAGTCAAAGAATATAAGCAAACCAAGTTCGTAAGACCTCTGTTAACTGATATTGTGTTGGCAAGAAAACAAAATGTTAACCGCCCGGTGTATCACTCCAAGACTTCGTCCAGGAAAATCTTTAAATTGTGACATAAAGAGGCCAACTGCGACTTCATACAGGTAATTTTTCCGATATTTAATATTACTGATGTAATTTACTAACTTCAGTGAACATATGACTATACTGTGTAGTGTACTGTATGCTGTCGTCATAATAATGCATCGAGAACTTTGTGTTCGGCAGCCCATGTGATGCAAACCATGAAACGCAAGTCTAGTTACAACATGTCTGCCATCTAGCGGAGAATTTGTGTCGCCTATTCGCAAAAAGCCTCCCATAGAGCAGGCATTATGATACCGGCAGATGGCAGGGAGGCTTGAAGTATTAGCTTACTATTAGTCTACTACTTCTGTTCTTGTAAACAGCATTATGATTTCTTTGACAGTTTCTTGGGGCTCAGTCTTTGAGGAAAATTGTTGATGGAAGGTTATGAAAGGTTAGATTTTGTTAGGGTGGTTAATTTATTACATACCATTATTTATCATTGTGCCCTTTATAACCACACAGTTAAATAGAAACATGTTTATAGTAACATATCATCATCGTATTTCAAATTCCTTTACATGGAAACAATCACAATCTTTAGGTATGTTATAAAACGAGTGTTTTTTTCCGTAGGTAAGAAGAATGTTCAGTATATGAATAGGTGAGATTAAAGAGGAAATGATTCCATGTAGCATTACTTTAAGAAAACTGAAAGAGACTTTATTTTTTACACTACGGGTCAAATGTAAAAAATTACAAGGACAAATTTAATCTAAGGTACCCTAGAAACTAAGCTAACAGGGTTATTTGAAAATATTGTCCTTTTAATATATATTATATGGAGAAAATGATGATGGAATTTTTCGTATCTTGAACTAAATTAAAATACAGTGCTTAAAAAGCCAGAAATCAACATTGTACAAAAGTCGGCATTACAATGTTTATTCAAAACTACATAGCTTATAATGAAACTGAGGATTATTTTTCTTGACCTCTGGTTAATTTACAATATTATATTTCGTTCAAAACATGTCTTAGTATCAACAATCTATCACACACACACAAAAAGAAACTAGAAACATTATTCATTGTCCTCATTTCCACTGTAAGTTGGTAGAAGTTTTCGCAATCGTCAGGAACACAATGAATGATTTTTGCAACATCTTCGAACATTTCTTTCTTTATGGGAACCTGTCCTTCGTAGCCTCTGCCAGTAGGAAGGGCAACTTCGTTATCCTTGTACAGCTTAATTAATTAAATTAAGGGGCAAGATTTAACCTAATACATAGAACTGAGTCACACGATGGTTCTTGTTCGTTTCCCACACGTTATTAAGTGATAGCGGTTACACTTCCCGTTACACAATGAACATACACAATCTTCGTTAGGTTGATAAAACCTGTGTGTTCGGCAGCCCATGTGATGCAAACCATGAAACGCAAGTCTAGTTACAACATGTCTTTGTTCCTGCCCTATCTCTGCCCATTGCCGATCTATCATTGCACTCGTGCTATAAAACTTGGGGTCTATGTCATTTCTCTTCCTCCACCGTAATTTGAGATGGGCTTGGTAGGGACCAGTAGATGGTAGCATGAATTGCAGTCTCAAGTCTTCTACGAAGAAGCTTTACCTTGCTAGTTCATAGACAGTCCTTGAGGGTGCATGTATCCCAACTCCTAGAACTCTCTTCAAGTACGGTATCTTGCTTTCACACTTTCTAATCGTGTGAGTTGCTGCTCCCATATTAATTCTATTCCATGTGTCATGACTGGTAGTATAGCTGCCTTAAATAATGTCATTGCAGTAGACAAAGAGAGTTTGGTGATATTCTTAATTCTATGTACGGCTTTCGAGGCTGCTGCTACTCTCTCTTGAACGTGTATCCTGTACGAAGACAAGATCGTTTACGGTCGTTAGCATATCTCCTTGCACGATTAGGTGGTCACCAGACGCTAGTTTACCTCCTTTTCTGAAGATCATGTGCACTGTTTTCTCTTTATTGATTCCTAAGCTATTTTCGCCGGCCCATAATTCAAGATTCTGGAGGGCAGCTTTCAAATCGTCTTTGAATTGTGATCCTAGTGCCATGTCATCTGAGTACATAGGCTAATTTATTTTGACTGTGGGGTAGTCTAGGATTGCGTTCATGATGTCACCTGTTAAGTTGTTAAATAGTAGGGGACTCATGGGGTCGCCCTGGAGTACGCCGTTCGTCTGCCTGACCTTCCCTCTCGGAATCCGAATTGGCAGTCTGGTATGAATATGTTCACTTCCTTGGCTAGTCTTGTTGTTAAAATTTTGGAGAAAATCTTAAATATTGTAGGTTCTAGAACTACTGCATTCCTTTGTAAGAATTGGGATCTTCCGTGTAACCTTTCCCTTTACACAGTACTGTCATTTGGGCCGTTCTCCAGCTGACTTGGATAGTACGTACCTGTTATCAAACACTTATTAAACAGATCTGTCCATACTGGGAGAAGTGGGTCTTGTGTCTCTTTTATGTGTTCCATGAATGTCGTGTCAAGCCCTGCTATTTTGCCCTGCTTAGCTGAAGTACATCACTTGTTAAACCATCAGTAAACTCATGACTTGTAACCCCCCCCCCCCCCTGTTCTTCATGGAAAGTAAATAATTTGCATCTGTTCATTTTGAAGTTTTGTTTGCTTTCCGAATATTTCATTGCTTTTTTTAAATAAGCCTAACAAATTGTCGGGTAATTCCTTTTTTCAGACATAGGCTTTGCCTCAAACATATTCCATGAATGTTTTCTATCTTCAATTCAGTACTAATAATGGCGTATGGCCTCCGGAGAGGCCTGGTGCGGGTCTTGTTCTCGTAGCCTGACTAATAGGCGATCTGCATGTCTGTGAAGACGAGGGCCCTACCTAGGATGATTTCTAATGCTGAATACGTCACACACACCCAGCCCCCGAGCCCCTGCAAATAACCAATTAAGGTTAAAATTCCTCTCTTGGCTGGGAATCGAACCCGGGACCCCCTGGACCAAACGCCAGCACGCTAACCATTTAGCCATGGAGCAGGACTGCAATTCAGTTAACATTTCCGACAGTCTGCAAATGCTTTAGCCTTCTCTTCATCGCTGGACGCGTCGTCTTTTTAGAATTGAAATCAGTGGCGCTGACTTGTAAAATGTATTGGAATTGTTATGATGAAGTCTTCCAGTATTATAGCAAAGAACGTTGTTAACAGTGATTAACATAAACACTGTGTTCCTAGACTGTTTCTTCAATTTAAGGAGCAGGAACAGCACAAGTTTTCACCTCCAATGTGAGTCAATAAAATCATAATTCGTAACAATTAAGCTATCGTACCATAGAGCAGTGACCCTATTTCAACTTGGGTCTTCATTGCATATGTCCACCAGCAAATTTCATTTCTGGTGATAAACTCTTTTGTTATTTAATTCAAATCGAAATTTAGAGATTCCCTGTAGAAATTAAAAATAGCTACATCATTCATTCGCTGTTGATCACTGTAGACCTAGTGTAGGATTTAAGTCTGTGGAGGGAGAGGGGAGAGAGAGAGAGAGAGAGAAAGAAGGAAAGAATGCCCAGCAGTTGTAACAGACTGTGTTGTAAGAACTAATCTCACAGGTTTGGGTAAGTGTGGAAAAAGACAGGAGATTTCAATATACAAAGCGCATAAATCATTTTTTGGGGTACTGAGCACCAAAATGCAAATCTCCCTGAAGTCGGCGTCTATTATTGAAGTGGCTATCTCAGTTTGTTTTGACAAAAATATGGAATCTTTTCTTTATTAATCTCACCCATTTTGTATTTCCGATGTGGTATATAATGTGATTTACATATTTTTCAGTGTAATGCTATCACCGACCGAATGACTAAACCAACTGCGTCAAAATGGAACATCTTTCAAATGAAGGTAGGTAAATTATCATGAATCATTATTTGTGAGTGTGCAAAGAGATCGCCTGTGAATGGGGGCAGTACAATACATCCACGATATCCCCTGCCTGTCGTAAGAGGTGACTAAAAGGAGAAACTCCAGGACTCTCAATTTAAGAGCTTGGTTTCGCGACCATAGGTCTTCTGGCTGAGTTTGGCATTGTTTCCACTTGTGTCAGCTCTTCACTGTGATTATTCCTACCTTAGTCAATTCTTGTTCTTTTCCGACCCCGACGCCCGGTATTAGGGTTGCGAGACCCCGGTGGTATACCATCAAGTACCACAGAAAACCAAAGTGTCACATATTTAGTTAGTGTACGGCTTTTAATGCCGGAAGTGTCCGAGGATATGTGTGACCTGCGTATCAGGATGTCAGATGGTGACGATGATGATGATGATGATAATGATGATGTGGTGACAGATAAAAAACGGAGTCAGTACGTAGCTTCCTCATGTCGAATAACACCAAAGGGTCTGCTCAATGCTTAACATATCCATCCGATGGACGAATCATGGTCAACAGCGTCATATACCGTCACTCTGTATGAACACTGTGGAGTCTAGGCTTTTGTTACGCAATCTAGGAATTTGATACCACTATCGCTCCTACCCTTCAGGCCAAAATCCTTATGGTGAATGTTTTCCACCAACGGGACTCGAACTGGCTAACCAAGGTGTCAGACCATATACTGTAGAACTAAAGAGGCGCGTTATTAGGGAAATAAGGAGTGAGTCTCTAGCCGATGATGTCCTGCTAGTTGTTTTAGTTGTTTTACGTCGCACCGACACAGATAGGTCTTATGGCGACGATGGGACAGGAAAGGGCTACGAGTGGGAAGAAAGCGGCCGTGGCCTTAATTGAGGTACAGCCCCAGTATTTGCCTGGTGTGAAAATGGGAAACCACGGAAAACCATTTTCAGGGCTGCCGATAGTGGGATTCGAACCTACTATCTCCCGAATACTGGATACTGGCCGCACTTAAGCGACTGCAGCTATCGAGCTCGGTAATGATGTCCTTGTAATGGAGCAAAGATTAATGCATTTCATGTCCCTAAAATTTATGTAATGATATCTGTTAATATCTCACCAATTGCCATAGATTTTAGACGCTAGTTTTAGGAGTTTTTCACTAAAAAGGATTCTTTATGAGCCTGTAAATTTACGGGGACACACACACTTCTGTTCAATTAAAAAGTTGTTCAAAGCAACTGACTGCATCGGATTCGATCCTGAAACCTTGGCCATAGCCTCAGCCAATTACGATCGCATCCTGTCGTGTTCCTAAATTTAAACAAGTTTAACATTCGCATGGTACATTGTTAACATAATTGTGATGTATACTCGGTTGCTATATACAGTGTTACGTCGAACCCGAAAATCTACCCGATATAACGGAATTCGTCAGATAGTTACACAGGTGATGACTTTTATTATTTTCCACAAACTTACAACTTTATTTTCATTGTTATTTCTCGTACAAAAACAAAAAACTGTTCTCAAAACCAAAGAGTACAAAATCTGGTGGGTGCATTCCATTTAGTCTCTGGATGTAACATTCCTCCCACCTTTTGGTTTTCTTTATTCCCCTGTTAACAGAAAACCAAAATGAACCAATAAAATAATCTGACAGTCATTTCACCTTCACAGTTTAACAAGACAAGAACTTATCACAAAACTTAAGTCCTATATCGTGCAGGGAGTTTCACCAAACGTCCACTTTTCGTCTTCACTTCATCTTTTACAGCAGAAATAACACTTTCTTGCTCATTATCTCCATCATCTTCCAAGTGTAAGGTATCCTGCGATGAAGTAATCTCCAGTGGGTACAAACGTTGAATGGGCCTGATGATGTCCCGTCCAGCAGTCTGCACTCGAACCACTCTTGTGTTACCATCTTTACCAGGAAACATCTCAATCACTTTACCCAAAGGCCAATCGAGTCTTTTCCTTTGATCAGAGCGTACTAACACAATGTCACCAATCGTTAGCATCCTTCGACACTTTCCTTTAACTTGCGGATGTACTAAAAGGCTCAGGTAATCATCACGGAATCTTTTCCTCAATTCCTCCCGTAAACGCTGCAGGTACTTGGCCCGTCTTCTGAGATCAGTCTTGTCAAGGCAATCTAGATCAGGGACTCCAATCGACCGGTTGTCCTGCAGGATTGCAGGAGTCAGTGGCACTAAGTCGCTTGGATCCTCAGACAGGTACGTCAAAGGCCTAGAATTTACCACAGACTCCACATCGCATAAGACAGTCAAAGCCTCTTCGTAGGTGAGAGAGGCTCTTCCCAATGTCCTCTTCAACAGCTTCTTGACCATTTGAATGATCCTCTCCCACCATCCACCCCACCAAGCAGCCGTGGGTGGAATGAATTTCCACTGGATCGTCCTTGAAGAAGTTTCCTCTTCTATCTTATGCCAGTCCAGAGAGTCAAAGGAATCCACAGCTCCTGTGAAGTTGGTCCCATTGTCACTGTAGATAACTCTGGGTCGTCCCCGCCTTGCAATAAATCGTCTAAGTCCTTGAAGAAATGCTTCTGTGGAAAGGTTTAACACCAGATCAATATGTACAGCTCGATACACAGCACAAGTAAACAACAAAATCCAAGCTTTCTCTCCACCCCTTAAAATCAGCGGCCCAGCAAGATCAACCCCACTGACCTCGAAGACGGACGAATCTTTCACTCTATCTTCTGGCAATGGAGCAGGTTCTACATCAATTTTCTTTGACTCAAATCGTCGATATTTGACACATTTTGTGATCACCCTTCGTACTGTCTTCCGACCTCTTAATATCCAGTATTCTTCCCTTAATATTCTAAGTAACACCCCAACACCCGCATGAGAATATTGTATGTGGTAGTCTCTGATTAGAATCTCTACAAGTTTGTGACTGGAAGGCAGAAGAATGGGATATCTAAAATTTTCCTCATCTTCTCTTTGAACAATTTTAGTCTTCAGTCTCAGAAGACCATCTTGGTCCACAAAGGTGCAAAGGGAGTTCAGTCGTCGTCTTTCATTTTCTTCCAGAACCCCTGTCTGGACAAGACGCAGGAGCCTTCTCTCCGCCTGTGCTAGTTCTGAAGCAGAGAGATCACCCCCGCTTTCACAACTGCTACGTTTCAATGATTTTCCAACAAATCGCAGTATCCATCCTATGAGCCTGACAATTTGAAAAAAAACTTGGAAAATCTTCTTAAGTACCAGGCATCTCCATTCTCCGCTGAGGAATTGATCAGTGATGGAGACATTTTTCTTCTCTCTTGTTTGATGATGTCATCATCCACGTTGACTTCTGATGTCGGCCATTCCCCTTCTGCCAATTTCAACCAGTGGGGCCCCTCCCACCATTTGGAGTCTATCAGGACTTCTACGGAACAGCCTCGAGATGGAAGGTCAGCTGGATTCTGCTCCCCAGGAACATGCCTCCAGTCTTCTTGTCTCGTCAGAGATCTAATCTCCTTCACTCGATTGTTCACAAATACTCCCCACGACTCATCTCTCTTGATCCAATACAATGCCGCTGAAGAGTCCGTCCAATAAAACTCGGAGATGTTCAAGTTCAGACTTGCTCTGACCAAGTTTGCTAGTCGACTACCAATACAGCATGCCAGGAGCTCCAATCGCGGCATTGAAATTTCCTTCAGTGGTGAAACTCTTGTCTTTGCCATGACCAGCTGAACAGAAACAATCCCTTCAGTACCGGCACAGCTTCGTATGAAGACAGCTGCAGCATAAGCACTCCGACTGGCATCACAAAATGTATGTAAACTCCAGGTTTGTTCAGACCTGCTTACTACGAAATGTCTCGGTATTTTCACTTCAGAAAGTCGCCAAACTTCAGCTTCCCATTTTCTAAACTTCTTCTGTACATCCTCTGGCAATGGATCATCCCACCCCATCTTTGAATTCCAGCTATCCTGAATGAGAAGTTTAGGGAATAAGGTCAGAGGACATGAAAAACCAATGGGATCAAAAATCCTCTGAGCAGATGACAAGATTTTTCTTCGTGTAACACATTCAGTCTCATTTTGAGGCCTCACATCACAGTACAATACATCTTCTTCCTTGTCCCATAATAATCCAAGAACAGGAGAAATCTTCTCAAACGTATTCTCTTTTCCCCTTGAGGTGTATTCCCAGCCACGTAGTTCAAATCTGGCTCCTGAAAGTAGTTTCATAGATTTCTCAACAAATTGGGTCGTATCCTCCTCTGAATGAAGGGATGTTACGCAGTTGTCGACATAGAATGAGCTTTTTAATAGTTGTGCTGTTTCTTGCAGTTCAGGAGGGCTGTTTTCTAAATGGAGATCAAGAACAGCACCCAACAAGAATGGACTACACTTGAGCCCAAATACAACTCGTCGATGTCGGAATATCTTGAATTTCTTCATGGAGGAATCCTCCCACCATAGGAATCTCAAGAAATCTCTGTCTGAAGGAGCAATAGAAATTTGCAGAAAGGCCCTTTTTATGTCCGAAATTACTCCAATTTCACGACGGCGAAACCTGATCAGAATAGGTGGAATTTGTTCCAGCAGATTTGGTCCTTTCTCCAGACACTCATTCAGAGATGGACTTTCCTTCCCCCTGCAAGAAGCATCAAATACGGGTCTTAACGGTGTGGTTGAATTTTCTTTGAATACACCTCTGTGAGGTAAATAGTGACATTTATTCTCAAGGTCTTGAAAGGGTACCTCTTCAATCACCCCTTCTTGAAGCCAATCCTGAAACACAACATTGTATTCCTGATACTTGTTGCTACTCAACAGTTTGTTAGTTGTCGTCCTGCACCTCTTCTCAGCAATTTCCAAATTGTCGCAGAGCTCCTCAGATACCTCATTCCATGGTAGATGGACTTCGTAACGGCCTTCCTCGACGATTGAGACAGTCTTCTTAAAATGATCCAAGGTAGCCATTTCTATTTCTTTCTTCGATGTCTTCTCAGCAGGATCCCTAATTCCCAGGGTGTCCAACTTCCATAAATCAGTGATTGCAGTGTTCAAAGTCAACATCGACGATAACACCATACTGGATGAGTCTGAGAGACTGTTCAGAGATAGCCTCCCCATAAAAACCCACCCAAGTCGAGTCTCAACAGCCACTGGTCCACATTCCATGTTTTTTATTCTTCCAGTGAGAAGTGTTCCGTAGGTGTCCGCTCCTAAAAGAAGTTCAGTATCAGGCGTCCCTTCTCCAGAATCAGAGAGAAAGATTCTATTTTTTCGAGTTCTTTCATCCAAGGACCACTTTGGATTCTAGGGACAGTACCACAAATAATCGGTTGATCCAATACAGGGATCTTACATGTGTACCTGCCATCTAAACTGCTCAACTGTATTTGATAATTAAAATCTAGATACTCTTTTGATTCAGTTCCTCCAAACAGAGCATGAATCATCTTTTCAGATCCCGACGGTTCCAGTCCGATGGTATCTACCAGTTTCTTTAATATGTATGATCGTTGTGATCCACTATCTATGAGTGCTCTTACTACCCGATCCCCTTTTCTTCCTGTGATCTTCACCAACAAGGTCTGCAGAAGAACATCCTGACTACAGTTTTGGTTACCCAAGGTAGCACTGGCACCTTCCTTTTCGTCTTGTGTTTCTTCCACATTTTCCTTGGAAATATTTGAAGGTAATGTTGGGCACATTAGAATAACATGTTTCTTTCCACAGAAGTGACACAGTACATTACCCTTACAGATCTTGGCAACATGACCAGGTTTCAAGCACTGAAAACAATACCCTGCTTTCATCAAAATATTATTTCTTTCCACTAGAGTCATCTTCTGTGCCCTGAAGCACTCTTTGCTCTCATGAGATTTTCTGCAGAATACACATACATTTCCAAGATCTTTAATGTCTCCTGTGAACAGACTACTAGCAGTGGCCATGTTTTCCACTTCGTTTAACCTAGGTTTCTGCTTTGTAGGCTTCTGATTTGCTGTATTAAATCCTCCTTGGGCAAGTGCTACCCTCTGTTCACCCTCCACTTCATTCTAGAGGAATACAATCAGTTGTGAGAGTTTGTCACAGTATAAATCCTCGGTAGAGTCACTAACAGGGTGATGGACAGAATTTCTAAGCCATATTCTCAGCAGGTCTTCTGGTAGAGATGACTCAACTAACGGAAACAAGAATGCTGCGTACTTATCAGCAGTCATGCCCAGAGATTCAAGGGATCGAAGGTGGGATTCTAAGCGATCATAGAGCTTTAGGAGAGTTAGTCTTTGTGCTGAAGAAACATTTTGAATCACAAGTCCAAGTAGTTCACGAACATAAAATTCTACGAGTAATTCTTCTTTTCCAAGTCTACTTTTAAGGCACTGAACTGCACTATCATAATTTTTAGCTGTTGGAGGGAAACTAGTTACCAGCTCCCTAGCTCTACTTCCTTCAACAGTACATTGGATCAAATATTGAAATTTATCTTCCTTTTCTATGTCTGAGTCGTCATGAATTCGACGAAACTGACTCCAAAACCCTAACCAGTCCCTAACCTCTCCGGAAAATTTTCGAAGTTCGATTTTCGGCAGTTTGAGCTTTTTCTGTGAGAAACCTACGAAACCATCACTCGATATTTGATTTCCTTCATTTGTACGTTGTGTTAATACAACACACTCCGTTCTCTGACGAGCTTCATCTACTTTATCACGATATTCATTCACTTTGTCTATTCATTTGTGTATCGTTCTTCGTCACTGTCGTCGAGAAGCACTTCTAACATTTTCTCATCGGCATCCTTGAGTTCATTTTCTAGTCGTTCTAGTTTAGTAAAATGCAATCTTACCTTGTTGGGGTCTGTTTCCGCCATCACCGCATCGTATGTTTTCGTGAACATCGCACGTATTGGTTTTCGCGATTTAGTCAACTTATCCATTTCAAATTACTGCTTTGTTCACGTCCAGTCACGGTCGCCACTAATGTTACGTCGAACCCGAAAATCTACCCGATATAGCGGAATTCGTCAGATAGTTACACAGGTGATGACTTTTATTATTTTCCACAAACTTACAACTTTATTTTCAGCGTTATTTCTCGTACAAAAACAAAAAACTGTTCTCAAAACCAAAGAGTACAAAATCTGGTGGGTGCATTCCATTTAGTCTCTGGATGTAACATACAGAATACGAACATTTTGGCAACGCCAAGCATGGAAAGTTCACTTTTAGTGAAGAATGCGATTAAAGTTCTATCAGTTCTTCCTCTTCTGCAATAATAACGTCCGAAGGAGCATCATTAGTGAAAGGAAAATTACAAAAAAATATTATGAATAAAGTACATTTGGCCTCAGGAACTTTTATCACTGCCAAACTTGAGCTTACTTGTTGTTACACAGCTTGTCAAAGTAAGCAAGCAACTTTAAACAGAAAGTCAGTAAACAAGAATCACTTAGCACTGACATGGTTTTCTTCTTCTAGATTTCACACATAGGTTCAAAAAAGCACGATAATACATTTCCGCTGGAACGCCATCGAGTGCTGCTATAAAATAGGAGAGAAGTTCGCTCATTCTCCATATCTTGACACATTATTTTCGGAAAAATCTAGCTTTAAGATGTCGATTATTAAATTTCATCAAATTTTCGACAGTTTGCAGGACTTTATTCAAATCAACACTTTGCGCAGGTTTCCAAGGCAAGCTCACGCGCGATCCAATTCACACAAGCACGCAATTCCTTGAGAGCAGGTGACGAAAGAAAATGAAATTGAGAGGGTAAAACACAAATATATTACAATTTAACAGACGAAAAAGAAGAACACCTTTTTCTTTTCAATTTTATTCGTATGTTGGCACAGCTGTTTTCTTCTTGCTTTGCTTTCGGTTTACGGCGCACCGACACAGATAGGTCTTATGGCGACGATGGGACAGGAAAGGCCTCGGAATGGGAAGGAAGCGGCCGTGGTCTTAATTAAGGTACAGCTCCAGCATTTACCTGGCGTGAAAATGGGAAACCACGGAAAACTATTTTCAGGGCTGCCGACAGTGGGGTTTGAACCCACTATCTCCCGGATACAAGCTCACACCTGCGCGCTCCTAACTGCACCGCCAACTCGCCCGGTGCTGTTTCCTACATAGCTTTTCTTTCTTTCTTTCTTTCTTTCTTTCTTTCTTTCTTTCTTTCTTTCTTTCTTTCTTTTCTTTTCTTTTCTTTTCTTTTTTCTTTTCTTTCTTTCTTTCTTTATTTTATTTTCTTTTTTCTTTTCTTTTCTTTTCTTTTCTTTTTTCTTTTCTTTTCTTTTCTTTTCTTTCTTTCTTTCTTTTCTAATCCGTTTACCCTTCACGGTTGGTTTTACCCTCGGACTCAGTGAGGATTCTCCCCCCCCCCCTCTACGACCTCAAAGGCAGTGTCCTGGAGCGTGAGACTTTGCGTCGGGATACAACTGGAGAGGACGACCAGAACCTCGCCCAGCCGACCTCACCTACTATGCTGAACATGGGCCTGGGGGTGAGAAGATCGGAAGGGATAGACCAAAATAAGGAAAGGAAACGCCGTGGCCTTAAGTTAGGTACCATCCCGACATTTGCCTAGAGAAGTGGGAAATCACGGAAAACCACTTCGAGGATGGCTGAGGTAGGAATCGGAACCCCTTCTACTTAGTTAACCTCCCGAGGCTGAGTAGACCCGACTCCAGCCTCGTACCACTTTTCAAATTTCGTGGCAAAGCCGGGAATCGAACGCGGGTCTCCGAGGGTAGCAGCCAATCACACTAACCACTACACGACAGAGGCGGGCTTTCTTCATCGCTAATACGGAAAACTGCACGGCGCCCCAGGGCCCACGGCGCACCGGTTGAAAATATATGCTCTTGGTAACAGGGAAAAGGTGAATTAGTAAGAAAGAAAAAAGATCAAAATGAGATAAATGCACCTGGAGTTAGAAGACAATATAATCGTTATTTTGGTAAAAACCAAACAAGTCAACTCGTATTTTAAAAGGTGACATGGGCGAGTTGGCCGTGCGCGTAGAGGCACGCGGCTGTGAGCTTGCATCCGGGAGATCGTGGGTTCGAATCCCACTGTCGGCAGCCCTGAAGATGGTTTTCCGTGGTTTCCCATTTTCACACCAGGCAAATGCTGGGGCTGTACCTTAATTAAGGCCACGGCCTCTTCCTTCCCATTCCTAGGCCTTTCCTATCCCATCGTCGCCGTAAGACCTATCTGAGTCGGTGCGACGTAAAGCCCGTAGCAAAAAAAGAAAGGTGACATAAGAAGTAGACAAGATCAAGAAGTTTCCTAACTGATCGTGTCCTTCTCCTTAAACTTTGTGCTTTTTGACTTATTCCCTTTTTCCCTGCCACTCTGGTATAGTTGAGGTGTGATTTATCTCTTCTGCTGCCACTCAGTCTCCGCTAGATGGCATTACTGCTGCAAATATAAGGTAATAACCCGTCAACAACGGGTACACAACAGCTAGATCGTTATAAATTTTCAGTCACTTTTCTAACCTAATACAACTTGGCAAGTGTATTGGCCAAGTGGACTGGACATGTAGAATCACTAATATGAAAGTGCTGCGTCGCAAGAGCAAGGAAAAGGAAATCCTCACGACCATAAAGAGCAGGAAACTTAAATACTTCCACCATGTGATGCGTAATACTAGCACAGCTTTCTACACTTGGGCAATTCGGGGAAAAATTGAAAGCCAACAGGGTCCAAGTCACAGAAGGACATCTTGGCTAGGTAATCTTCAGCAGTGGTCCCAGTTCAGCACCGGTTCGCTGTTCCCGACGGCTACAGATGGAGGACATGGCACTTGAAGAAGTAGTACCGAATATTAAAGAGTAAGTCAATAAATATTTTATCCCGAGACTATAGGACGGGGCAAGGAATATAACATTTGACGCTGATTATTTTGTACAAGTCTGCTCAGGAAGTGTTCAAAGTGCTTACTGAAGGCAGGAGATGTGACCATGAAGCTCACTTTCACGCTTCTCACTTCGATATAACACATTATGTACGGCAAGTTATATAACTGTCCTCTCTTTCATTCTGTGGCAGGCTTCCCTTAACTACCTAAACGGAAGCGGCTGCATAATGCTGAATATACAATATTTACTGGTATCTGTTTTACGCCCGTTTTAACTGAACAGTCTTGATATACATTGGAGGGTCAGAATTGTTAATGATCTGTAAAATCCTGGCAGTCAACAACAAGGAGTTGTCGCATTTAAGCACTCTCAAATGCTACAGACCTCAGCCATATCAGACATATCCGTAAAAGCAGCATTTATACGGTATTAAGAAATCTACGAAGAAAATAATTACATATTGCAGGATACAAGCGAAACATCTGAATATCTGACTAAGTGGTCCCCTTTAATATGGATTTGTGTATTCAGATGTTTAGAATCAAAGTGAAAATCTCTCACTGATGTATGGAAAGAGATACTTTCAATAATTCATGGATTAACATCTGGTATACACGATTTTGCAATTCTAAAGCTAACAGGGAAAAGAGCAGTGATTATAAAGTGTAATGTTCCCCCCAACTTCTCTAGTCGTTGGGGTTCATATTTGTCTTATTATGGTTTCCTAACCTTCTTCAGATAAACATAAATGAGTGACTGGACAAGTACCTATGTTTGGTTTCAAAATCACTGTCAATAAAACAGTTTCTTCACCTACAATTATCCTCTTTCCCCTCCTGTATTACTGTAGATATCTGTACAGATCTTTCCTGTCCGATTTCCCTTGTCCGAAACTTATTCTCTTACGATTTCGACGATATTAGGATTCCGAGGTCTAGATAATCTTTAATTTTCCTGTTTTCCGTGCCTCTTCCTTTTGCCAGTACTTTTCATTCCGTGAAGAATCAGATCTCTTCCTCTTTCTTTTTCTGCATTTCCCCTTAAGACAATAACTACCACCACTACCACCACCACCACCACCACCACCACCACCACCTCCACCATTAATGTTAAAGTTGTGGCCTATGAATCCCAAGATCCCAGGTTCCATTCTTTGCTATATGTAGTAAGTTATAGACATGTAAAAGACCTCTGGTGACACATTCGGTGTTTAGTTGACAAAATTAATTTCAGCTCAGCAGTAGGTCGCTTGAAAGGTTTGATTTCTGCGCCATCAGGTAGAAAAAACTAGAACGCCGAAGTTGATACACGGGCAGCTTAAATGGCGTTAGATCAAAATGTCTGTGCACACAATAGCTGAGGACACATCGTTGTTGATTTTGCCAACCACCAAAGAAATACATACGAGTGAATGCATCCCTCCACATAGGTTTGGTGTCATGAAGGGTATCCGACCGTAAAACATGGCCAAGTCCACATGTGCTACACAAATCCACCCGCGACCCAACCAGGGCGAGAGAAAACCGGCGAATATGGTCGGGGAACAAAAATTATCACACTTTCCCCGCGAAGACTATTTCAGAATATTTGCCAAGATGGACTGAAAATTAAGAAAGAAAGGTGAAAGCAAATAAGCTGACTAGCAAGCATTGGCGTACGCAGAAATTCGTACCGAGCGAGTTAGGGGCGCGCAGCTGTGAGCTTCCATTGCGGAGATAGTGGATTCGAACTCCACTGTCGGCAACCATGAAATAGTTTTTCCGTGTTTTCACATTTTCACGCCGGACAAATGCTGGGGCTGTGGCTTTATTTTTATGTTTACAATTCTTTACGTCGCACCGACTCAGGTATTATGGCGACGATGGGATAGGAAAAGCCTAGGAGTGGGAAGGAAGCAACCGTGGCCTTGATTAAGGTACAGTCCCAGAATTTGCCTGGTGTAAAAATGAAAAACCACTTTCAGGGCTGCCGACAGTGGGTTCGAACGCACAATCTCCCGGATGCAAGCTCACAACTGCGCGCCCCTAACTGTACCCAAATTAAGGCAATAGCCGCTTCCTTTCCACTCCTAGCTTTTTTTTTCCATGGTCGCCATAAAGATCTATGTGTGTCGGTGCGGCGTAAAAGCAACCTGTAAACTTGCAGAAGTTCGTCGAGAAGGGCGCTCACTTTTAAAACTGGTTATTGATATGCTATTTGCCAGTATTTTAATTGTGTTTACTACTACTACTATTACTAGAATTAATGAGAATATGTACCTCACTCAGAATTATGAAAACATGTTGTTGAATTCACACTCTCTGTAGTTTTGTTACATTTTGCTCCATTTCACTTTAGTCTGTTAATGTGCCGAATATATCTGTGTTTACAACAAGTTCCGGCACAACACTTACAGGTGTGACAATAGCTTACGCCCAAACTTTCACGACACATTACTCAAACGTACAAGAAGAAAATATATTATATGGACATGGGTCCGGAAACGCTTTATTTCCATGTTATAACTCGTTTTCTATAACGCTACATAGGGACAGACGACATTCGCAATGCGATAGACAAAAGACAAGTCACAATCCTAGCTCTTCTTGACTTATTCTACGGCTTTCAACTCAGTTGACATAGACGTACTGCTTCCCAAACTATTTAAGCTCAATTTTTCAATAAACAGTCTCCAGTGGATAAACGCGTGCTCCCGGGGACGTTAGCATTGTGTAAGAAATAGCAGTAATGAATATCCATCCTGGCAATCCGTAGAAGTTAGTGTCCCACAGGGGTCTGTCCTAGGACCACTTGTATTTTCTGTCTATATCAACAATATTACGACGTCGGTTAACAACTGCAGACACCATATGCACGCTGACGATATACAATTATACTTGCACTGTGAACTGGAAAATCTAACTCATGAAATTACAAATGTAAATAGAGACAATTTTTAACTGGACTGGCACGCATGGACTCAGACTAAATAATGTAAAATCTCAAGCTATAGACTTAATCTTTTCTCACCCATGACTTCGTTCAAAAATCATAAGCAACTCCTCTTTATCAAAACTCTACCTACAAAATTCACCAACTGATTTCAGTGAATCAGTCAAAGATCTCGGTGTTATCAAAGACGGACATCTTTCATGGAAGCAGCAGATTATCCGTGTTTCCAGAGAAATATTTCCGATACTTAACTCATTTAGAATATTCCGAACCGGGCGACGAGTTGGCCGTGCGGTTAGGGGCGCACAGCTGTGAGCTTGCATCCGGTAGATAATGGGTTCGAGCCCCACTGCCGGCAGCCCTGACGAAGGTTTTCCGTGGTTTTCCATTTTCACACCAGGCAAATGTTGGGGCTGTACCTTAATTAAGGCTACGACCGATTCCTTCCCACTCCTAGGCCTTTCCTATCCCATCGTCGCCGTAAGACCTACCTGTGTCGGTGCGACGTAAAGCAAGTTGTAAAAAAAATAAGATTCCGCAACATATTTCCTCGAGCATTAAAGAAACGTCTCATTCTCATTCTGGTATTACCTCATTTCGACTACCCCTGTGTTCATTACGTATGTGATCTACGTTATTATGACCACGTTACACCTGCCTATGATGGACTTGGTTTGCTAAACAACGGCGTAATCTTCATGCTTTATGCCTTTTTCATCATATATTCTCCTCACGTTCACCTCCCCATTTGTACTGTCAATTTCATCCCCTGTCATCCAGTCACAATTTTGGAACACGGTCAAAAAACTGATGCATTCTTATCGATACCACCTCATCGCACCACAAGGTACACACACTTGTTCGTTATTTCTTCAGCACGCCAGTGGAATACACTACCTGTCTGTGCCAGAGCGGCCTCATCTGCTAGTTTCCGGCAACTTTGTCACCAATATCTACTAGGTGATTGTATGTTCGTATGTTTTGCTAATATTGTAGATTAGGCCTTTATTCAATATGTACACTGTATATAAACAAACTGTTATTATTAAGGACTTCTTTTAGATGCGAATTAGCTAAGTTAATATTTTGTGAATACTATAGTCGTGTAATAAGTATGCACATCATCATCATCATCCTTCATTCGCTGCAGTGGAACTCTGGATGTTGATTAGATTGTTATTGCGCCATGAAACTGAAGATGGAAACATCATTGTTAATTTAGTGCAGTCAAAGTCGAGAGTTGTACCATCCAAGGGACTTACAATGCCACGATTGGAGTTGATGGGAGGTACCATCAGAGCGAGATTTTAGTTAGTTCAAGATGCCACTGGTTGGACCACTGAACCCGTTTTTCATGGAGTGACTCGAGCATGGTGCTTGCCCGGATTCAACAGTTAGAAGAGGGACCGGTCTTTGTCAGGAATCGGGTTAAAGAGATTAAAATATTGACGCATTTTGAGGTTGAGTGAAGCCACATCGCTTATCCTTTGAAAATTTCAGATCTTCCTTCTAGGGGATGCACGAACAAATTGTTCAAATGGTTGCATAGATGTTTTATTCCAAGCACAATTTTCTATATTAGAATGAGAAGAGGCATGGACCATTGCTAGCAGAACAACTTCATCTCGCCGAGAGCACCGTTTGGAGACTCGTGCAAGAAGAAACTTTTCATCATTGGTAGACCCCGACATATACATATTTTTCATTACCCATTTTTATATCATAATACTATATTGTTTAGTAGTTGTAAGATGTCTCACTCGTAGTCTCAGCATCATCATCATCATGTAACCCTTCCAGCTTTCCGGGTTGGGTGATGTTGAACAAGCTCTCGCTAGCGTTGTCTGTTCATGTAGATCTCTCTCTCCACGATCACTCTCCAGTCCTCTCCTCTACTCTCGACGTGTATCTTCAGTTGGTCCAGTCATCGTTTCCTTAGTAGTCGAACAGATCTCCTTCCACTGACTGTTCCATGTAGGCCTATGCATGTGGTGTTCGAGTGCCTGGCATTGTCTTTATATTCCCGAAACATTTAAGCCTTACAGACCTTAGCCTTTCTTCCAGGGAGTGCTCCATTCCCAAAGATGACCTGACATGCTCATTTCTCACAGAATCATGCCGTGTTTTCTGTATGACATTTCTAAGAAGTTTACTAAAATCTGTAGACCGCAACGTGAAGGTTTCTAGGCCATATGTAAGGAGGGAAATAGGATACGATATATGCAAGGACATCTTGGTTTGTAGGGGTACCTTCTTGTCCCACACTAGGGAATGTAGGAGGTTATAGAATTTATAATCAACTATACTTTACTCTGTAGTATTGTATTTTCTGGTTAGATGGAAGAGAGGGCCCAATAACCTTAAACTTAATAAAAGATATGAATCTATTCTACATTAATCGTGGGAAATACACAGGAAGAGAATGTACCAGCATACAACATGAAAGTCTTTCTTACACGAAATGTTCAAAATGCTCTCCGTTAGCACATCAACCCGCCGTCACATTGAATCCTTGATGCGCTGATGCGGCGGGTTGAACAAGGACCTGAGAATCTGCGGCATTCATCCAACTGATGTCCAGGACCGAGCGAAACGGTGATCGAAGATCCTGCTGCATTCAACACACTTCCTGAATCTGATGATGATGATGAGGATATTAGAAAGAGTTTCATGTGCTATGCTGGTACGTTCTGTTCTGGTGTGTTTCCCATTATTTATGTAATATGTAGAATGGTAATAAACGCGTTCTAAGATGGAAATAAAGCGTTTCCGTACCCATGTCCATACAACATATTTTCTTCTTCCACGTGTGAGGAGTGTGTCCTGAAAGTTTGGCCTACACTATTGTTACACCCTGTATGTGTTGTGCCGGGACTTGTTGTAAACAGCTGTGTTCAGCTACACACAGTTTTGTTACTAAACATGGAGAACCACAGTGCAATGTCAAACGGTGCTATTTAGTTCATTCAACTCACTTTCTGAATTGGAGTGTAACTTACCCAGAGGGCCCGGTTTCGGTGAGATAGGGGCCCCGGGCTAGAAAGCCACGAATAACGGCCGAGAGGACTCTTCGTGCTGATCACACAACACTTCGTAACAGACTGCTTCTTCGGGGCTGATGCGGCACGGGGTTCAGTTGTTTCAAAGACACGCGTGTTAGGAATGAAGTTGTTGGGTTTATTATTATTATTATTATTATTATTATTATTATTATTATTATTATTATTATTATTATTATTATTATTATTGTTGTTGTTGTTTCTGATCGCGTTATTTTGAATGAAAAATTTAGAAACATTTAAATAATAATGACATATTGTTTTATGTTTCAATTAAAAATAGAAATTTTTCAGGGGAAAATTAAACTCTTGAACACCCCCTCGTGTACGCCACTGCTAGTTAGGAAGAAAAAAGGGAAGGGAGGTGAGTAAGGAAGGAAGGAAGGAAGGAAGGAAGGAAGGAAGGAAGGAAGGAAGGAAGGAAGGAAGGATCAATTAAAACAAGAAAGAAAGATGGAAGATACAAAAGAGACAGATGACCGAAAACAATGAGACAAATCCTACGACATATTTAGACATCGAAGACAGCGTGTGAGAAGTGCCGTCTGACTGTACTGCAAGTATTACGAGACCATCATGCTCATACTAAATAGGCCGTCTAGTGTATAAGTGTGAGATTAGAAAGCTGTTGACCACTCTGTGTGAGTTCTCCTTTGAGATTGCCGCAGTTGTCAAAACTTCGTTGAGATTAAGGAAAAATATGAGAAGGTAATCGGTCAGAAAATTTCTTTCTGGTCGCTAATCTTCAATAGCTTCTTGTTACTATGGGCTTTACGAGGACAACCTTGACATCTTTCTCTCTCTTCTTATGTAATCTCGGAGCTTACATAAGAAGTAGGCCTACTACCTTTTGGTAGGCAGTACCTTGCTACAATCCTTGCTCAAAAGTACGGATTTTTTCAATATCTCTACCTCTGGGCAGAATGTAAAGAAAGTTCTTGGGATAAAAATAGTGAGGACCGAGCTCGATAGCTGCAGTCGCTTAATTGCGGCCAGTATCCAGTATTCGGGAGATCGTGGGTTCGAACCCCACTGTCGGCAGCCCTGAAGATGGTTTTCCGTGGTTTCCCATTTTCACACCAGGCAAATGCTGGGGCTGTACCTTAATTAAGGCCACGGCCGCTTCCTCCCCGCTCCTAGCCCTTCCCTGTTCCATCGTCGCCATAAGACCTGTCTGTGTCGGTGCGACGTAAAGCAAATAACAAAAAAAAAAAAATAGTGAGGAAAACTATATCTAATTTTATAAGCCTATCACTTCGACTGAATACCAAGAAATCTGAGTACATGGAGTGAGGTCCGCAGACGAATGAAACCATTCACATAGATTGCCAAAATCTCAATAAAGTAGAACAGTTTAAGTACCTTGGTTATTTAGTCAACGCCGAGTGTGACACTATTCCAGACGTCCGTACACGAGTATATGTGGCCTAAATGAAGTGGCAGCAAACTACTTGTATTCTCTGCGATCGTCGGATACCAGTCCACGCGAAATTCAAGGTTTACAGAACTGTTATTCGCCCATTCGCTCTGTATGGTTCTGAGTGCTGGCCAGCAACAGCCAAGCACTAACAAGTACTTCATGTCATGGGATGCACATGCTTCACTGGTCACTTGGCCTAACCCGGCTAGATCATGTCACCAACATAGAAATCCAGATTGTAGACAAGATGCGTGAGACCCGATTTCAGTAGTATGGCTACGTAATCCGTAGAAAAAGTACATCTAGTCTATTGCACAGACGGCACTTCGCATCATGCCATCTGGAAACAGGCCACGTGGTCGGCCAAAGAAACACTGGTTTGATCGCCTTCAAGAAGACATGCGCTATGTTAATCTTCCAAACACCGCGCTTAATAGAACCAAGTGGGGATTGGCTTGTAAAACAGCGGACCCTGCTCCATTGCGAGACAAACGCTAAGAAGATTATGACGTTTAACAAAGGAAAGGCTACCTACTCCACGCAGTTGCTATGTGCTCCCTTCACCTAGTGAGTTCGATTTCCCTCAGAAGACTTCACCAGAAATGCACACCGGCTAAAATCCTGCGGGCAAAAGTTGCTTTGCCTAGTGTTAACAACTCGATGGTCTACATTTGATGGCAGTCAATTTATACCTCATCTATTATTATAGGCTGACCTTGTGATCTTATTAGTTTCCTATGTTATTATAATATGTATTAATGAACAAACCATTCCAAACATTGGAAATTAATAGGCCACAGGGAGGTGATGCTGATGGTCATAGCACAAAATGGCTTTCAGAAGAAAATTAATTTCAGAGATGAAGGACATAGAACATTCATATTAGTGACATTTATTTTAACAAATCATTGTAATACACTATTATTCTCAGTTTCTGACAACATTGATACAAGTTTCACTTCAGGAAACAGTTCTGAAAAATACTTGTAAAGTGACTTTATGTCCTTTATCTTTTCGAATCAATTTTACGGCTTGCAGTGCTAACTGATTTTGGTTGTGGTAAACTTACAGTAGAATTATTAGACTTCGTCGTAGTGTGCACTAATACGTTAACTTTCTTAAAATCTGAACATGAGCATTTGTATTTCACTGAACTGTTACCTTTTTCATATTCTATATGCTTTAATGAAACACCGGATCCCGTGAGATCTCCGAAGTTAAGCAACATTGGGCGTGGTCAGGAGTTGGATGGGTTGCCACGCGCTGTTGGTGGGGGGTAAGGAAATGGATGAGTGGAAAGGAACTGGCCACCCTACCGCACGTAAACTCCGGCTCAGGAACACCTCTGCGGAGGTTCGGACCTGCCTTCGGGCAGAATAACCCTTACCTTAATTTTGATTATGACACTTTGTTTAGATTTGATTTAAGAGCAACTATTTAAAATCAAAAGCATATTTTGGATTCATTTATCTAAATTTGAATTTCTTATTTGACCTATAGTTCAGAATAACCTGAACACAGACAATGGACCATGGAGTTCCATATTTCTTATGTGTCGTTCTATAATTGCATGCATTGAATCGACCTCTTGAACAGCACTGTGACCAGGTTCTTGGTATTTATGTTCTATAATGTTTATGTTATGTTTGTCACTTTCTAAAATGTTAATTAAGGTAATTGACATGTTGAGTCTGACGTTGCATTGCTACTGTGATTCTTGGATTTCGAACAGTCTGGCCCGGAAAGTAATAGGAAATATGGACATAGAACAAAACGGTTCTGTTGATATCGGGTGTTTTAAATAGAACTCCTCCCTCCCTGTCATTCACAGCATAACTCTGGACATGAAACATTCGCTTTGCTTCATAACTAATATTTTAATAAAAATGGACTTAGAATAGTATTGTTCTAGACCATCGAACTCTTATCACAATACCAATGTTACGATTACTGGAAGCCTTTCCTTCTTTTTCTCTAAGAGCCTTGTTCTTGTTTTATTACATTTTAATGCGCCATTCTGGATATTACAGAAGGTTAATAATAGCATCGCCAGTAGGATTTCACCTTTATTTGTAAATAGAGCGTCGGATGGTTAGAACAGTACAGATCATAAATAACAAAAATGTAATTATTTTGTCTGGGGGCAGCTAAGTGATGGCAACCAGTTTAGATGTAGGTCATGAGCTGGTACCGGGGATTGCTTTGTTTAAATTTAGAAAGAACCTTCACCCGTATGTGAGGAGGCGGTAGAATATACCCACGGTATCCCCTTCCTATCGTATTATGTGATTAAAAAGGGAACTTCAGGATTGAACACAAGACCCCTCAGTGACACTGGCATTGCTTCCATCGTGCCATCCCCCTGTGTGGGGGTGGGCGGTAGAATACACTCACGGTATACCCCGCCTGTCGTAAGAGGCAACTAAAAGGGGCCCCGGGGGTCTCACCTTTGGAACGTGAGTTGACGGTCGCAGGGCCCTTAGCTGAGTCCTGGCATTGTTTTCACTTATTTGTGCTAGGCTCCTCACTTTCGTCTATCCTCTCAGACTTCCCTTTGTCTACTCTAGTTCCTTTACGACCCCGGCGGTATTAGGATTGTGAGGCCTAGGGAGTCGTTTATTTTCACGTTCTTCGTGTCCCTTCCCTTTCTTGTGCCGAGACCTTCATTCTTCGAAGTGTCGGAACTCTTCCATTTTCCCTCTGATTAGTGTCAATAGAGGATGATTATTCAGTTGCACTTCCTCTTAAAACAATAATCACCACCACTAGCCACTCCATTCATCCAACCTCTTTGCTTTCATCTTTCCTGTCCGACCTCCCTTGATTAACTTCAACCTCGATAATGAAATGGCGTATGGCTTTTAGTGCCGGGAGTGTCCGAGGACAAGTTCGGCTCGCCAGATGCAGGTCTTTCGATTTGACACCCGTAAGTGACCTGCGCGTCGTGATGAGGATGAAATGATGATGAAGACGACACATACACCCAGCCCCCGTGCCAGCGAAATTAACCAATTAAGGTTAAAATTCCCGACCCTGCCGGGAATCGAACCCGGGACCCCTCTGACCAAAGGCCAGCACGCTAATCATTTAGCCATGGAGCCGGACTTCAACCTCGATAATATTACGTAATGGAAGCCTTGGGAGTCTTTCATTTTCACACCCTCTGTTTCCTTCGCGGATATCCTAATTCTTCTTCCAAGTGTCAGAACTTGAGGGGATGATTGCCCAGTTGACGCTGAGAAGTAATATGTTCGGTCATATACTCCAATCTTAGGGCATATTTAGCTATTTTATAGACATATTTGTAAGCATAATTCCAGGCCAAAGATAAAATTACCTTAGTTATAATAACCGCCTTCGTAGAATACCTCGTTCGGTCACAATGTGGTAACTGAATCAGATACAAACTTCGAAATGCCACTCTCCAGTATCCGCAGTTAATTTCCCTGCATGACCCCGAGTTAATGCTTTTCTAAGAATATACCGAAAGGGCCATGGCATTCAAAATGAGATTGAAACTAATGTGAACTTCTGTGCACTCAGGAGCAACGGCATCTCATTCAAGGAGATTCAGATGTTTCCAGTTAGTTGTTGATTCAATGACCTCAAGACCACCAAATGTGCTACTATCTCTTACTTCCAACACGATGCTAATGGCGTTACGTTTCGGGCTTCGTGGTAAATATTGCGTCACAATATTCCTTGAAATCTGCTCGTAATTTTCCAGAATATTCAATGGAAGCTTCCTATAGCAGTTACCTCAGTTTAAAGTAGATATCGGTGTAGTTTGCTGATTTGAATTGATCGAGAATCTCTTCCGGTACTGTTAAGCGAACTAAGGTTGCCATACGTCCCGTATTTAAAATCAATGCCATTGTACCTTGGGAGTTGCTTAAGAGACGCCCATATTCCAGTATTTCCAAATCTTGGTATATTTTCCTTGTCATCTCTTCAAAAAATGCAGACCGAAATGATCTGAAAATAATAATCGTCTTCAAACAATATTGTGGTGTGAATTCGGTTTAAAAAATACCCCATATCTTACATTGTGGGGTGACACTAAAATGTGTAGGTGTCCGCTGTCGTTAACCCTTTCCTTCATGGAAAATGATTACATCTTTAATAAAACGTTCTTCAACTTATCCCAGGTATTTCTCGGGTCGCTGGAGCCACCCAGGCTCATTCTGGTTTTGGCCGCTGATTTAAGGCCGAATGCCGTTCCTGACGCCGCGTGAATTTTCAGGTGAAAGTTACAATACCCGATCGACTGGGATTCGAAGCTCAGACATCCGGGTGGAAATCCAGTAGCTAAGCCACTGAGCCAATCGAGCCCCTGCTTGAATCTTATATACGGTGTCACTAATCTTTAATATTGTCACACTCCCTTAAGTAAAAGTTACGCCATGCAGCATCATAAGATAGATTCAGAATACTGTTAAAATCCTTAAATTGTAATGCCCTATTAAAAAAGATATGCTTCATGAGGAAGAAAATGGCACTGCTGCGATGAGAAAAGAAAGAATACAACAGAAGGTACTGAAACACACGGTACAAACACTCGGTCTAAGTAAATAACGTACTGGCCTTCGGTCCAGAGGGTCCCGGGTTCGATTCCCGGCCGGGTCAGGGATTTTAATCTTCATTGGTTAATTCCAATGGCTCGGGGGCTGGGTGTTTGTGCTGTCCCCAACATCCCTGCAACTCACACACCACACATAACACTGTCCTCCACCACAACAACACGCAGTTACCTACACGTGGCAGATGCCGCCCACCCTCGTCGGAGGGTCTGCCTTACAAGGGCTGCACTCGGCTAGAAATAGCCACACGAAATTAAAAACAGAAATTGTCTAGCTATTTCATATGGCCGCCTGGTGGTCAAGTCGAAAAAATGTTCACCATCAGAACGTTGGCTGGCAGGGTAGGAGAAGTGGTGGTATACATTATTTATAATCACTAACTAGACTGCATGTCTTTGCCGGCAGGACCTAGTGTTTACAGTGCACTATGTCTTCTGGTATAGGCTAGAGCAATTTTGTTACTTTCATAGATCTGTCTCTGTCTTATCCTTGGCTTTGACAATATGAAAGTGACTGAGGTATGAGCAATGCTAGTAATGCCATTCCTTATGCAGCCAGTCCCTGCTATGAATGGTGTGAAAATGTTGTCATAGGGTCGATTGGTGCATGCATTTCAGTGGGCTTGACAGACTGATATGTAATAGCAACTACTGGCTCGGTGAGGAAAGCAACGGGAAACTATCTGACTCCTTATTTCCCTAGTACGCCTCTTCAGTGATGCCTAGGCCATCTATGACAGCTGATAGCAGAGCTGTTGAGGATCCAACCACCCTTAGGGCTGAAGACTGAACGTACATACATACATACATACATGCATACAGTACAACTAGACTGCGTGCCAAAATATTGGATTTAATTCCAGACCTCTCCGCAGTGTTCATGAGAGCATGCGACACTGTTGATGGTGATTCGCCGGTCCAATGGAGACGTTAAGCCTTGAACAGACCCCTTCCTACTATCATATAGCACGTCATTCATTTCACCAAATTAACTCCTCTGATGAGGTTGACGTCAGGAAGGGTATGTGGTCGTAAAACCTCGCTATGTAGATTCATCTCACTTCATATTCGATCCCGTAGAGAAAAAGGATAAGGATACATACGTACATGCGTACATTCATACATGCATACATACAATCCTTTAGCTATTTCAAATGACCGTCATAAAATGGTTCATCAGTTTATCTAAGAATAGCTATACACAAAAATATATACTACCCTTCTAACGAAATATATATATATCCGCCTCTGTGGTGTAGTGGTTAGTATGATTAGCTGCCACCCCCGAAGGCCCGCGTTCGATTCCCGGCTCTGCCACGAAATTTGAAAAGTTGTACGAGGGCTGGAGGCCTCGGGAAGTCAACTGAGTAGAGGTGGGTACGATTCCCACCTCAGCCATCCTGCAAGTGGTTTTCCGTAGTTTCCCACTTCTCCTCCAGGCGAATGCCGGGATGGTACCTAACTTAAGGCCACGGCCGCTTCCTTCCCTCTCCTTGTCTATCCCTTCCAATCTTCCCATTCCCCCCCCCCCTCCCCGCGCAAGGCCCCTTTTCAGCATAGTAGGTGAGGCCGCCGGGGCGAGGTACTGGTCATTCTCCCCAGTTGTATCACCCGACCCAATGTCTCACGCTCCAGGACACTGCCCTTGAGGTGTTAGAGGTGGGATCCCTCGCTAAGTCCGAGGGAAAAACCAAACCTGGAGGGTAAGCAGATTAAGAAAGAAGATGTGTATATATATATATATATATATATATATATATATATATATATTATACTGCGTTACATAAACACTTCGTATCGTAATCTGTTTACCCTCCAGGGTCGGTTTTTCCCTCGGACTCAGCGAGGGATCCCACCTCTACCGCCTCAAGGGCAGTGTCCTGGAGCTTCACTCTGGGTCGGAGATACAACTGGGGAGGATGACCAGTACCTCACCCAGGCGGCCTCACCTGCTATGCTAAACAGGGGCCTTGTGGGTGGATGGGAATATTGGAAGGGATAGACAAGGAAGAGGGAAGGAAGTGGCCGTGGCCTTAAGTTGGGTACCATCCCGGCATTTGCCTGGAGGAGAAGTGGGAAACCACGGAAAACCACTTTCAGGATGGCTGAGGTGAGAATCGAACCCACCTCAACTCAGTTGACTTCCCGAGGCCTCCAGCCCTCGTACCACTTTTGAAATTTCGTGACAGAGCCGGGAATCGAACCCGGACCTCCGGGGGTGGCAGCTAATCACACTAACCACTACACCACAGATGCGGACTAGATAAATACATACATAAATAAATTAGTACGGTACTAAGAGTAACGTTTCTTGTAGGCCTATATCCTGTCTCTTCTTAAAATCTTTCTTTTTTTTAATTTGCATTTTGTTTCTCGTCCCACTGACACAGACAGGTCTTACGACGACGAAGGCATAAGAAAGGCGTGGGACTGGGAAGGAAGTGTTGCCTCAATTAAGGTACATTCGTCTAGCGTAAAAATGGAAGACCATGGTCAACAAAACAATTCCAACAATACGAAAGCTCAACGGAAAACAGAAATTGGTGATATCAAAACTGTAAAAGACTGTGTGTTTTATAAACTGAATGATTGTTTTTCTTTGATCCTTTAGCGTCGGAATAGATTAAGGTAAATTTCCCATTTCACACATTGCTAATAATATACCAAAATAATTCAATGAATCGGTCAGAATGGATGAAATGGTCATGTGATGGAAAAGTCTACCTTATAATGTTTGTTGCTGTAAGCATCAAACACCAATCTTTGGGTCGTGAGGTGGAGAGAGGCCTAAAAGAATCATTTTCACGTCTTTGATGGCGTGATGGTGCCTTCATTCATCGAAAGAGCAGAATTCTTCATATTTCTCCTTTGGTTTGCGGTAAGAGGAAATGTTTCATTTCGAAGCAATAATCACTCCCGCCATTATTAAACTGGTGGACAGTAACATGCTCCCATCTCCTCAAACCAGTTCATAAAAGTTCTGATGTATCCTGCTTCAGGGTAACGCACATGTGCTTACTCACAAATGAGACTCCGGCACAAGATACATTCATTAGGAAGTTCCATACCACTAACTAACCCTCAGATACCAGAATAAGTGTTACAGAGATTCATTATCTAGCCTATTCACTAAAGGCGCCAAGTTCTCGCCTAGAAATTTCTTACTTCAGGTAACCGTGGATTAATTCTCGTGAATGCATAGGCCCAAAGGTATTTACATGGAAATAGAATAAGTCGTAATAACTACTATTACGGTTTTCTTAGACGCCCAAGTGCCGGAATTTCTTTCCATGGGATTTCTTTTAAGGATCAATAAATCTATTGGCACGAGACTGGCGTATTTGAGCACTTTCAAATACTACTGGAGTGAGCTAGGACTGACCTGTACTCAGTACTGTACCGCCTGATCTATTCAGCCCAGCAGCAATAGGACATGGCTCAGAACATGAACAGGATTTTCCAACTGTCATGTTGTTGACCAAGAGATCATTAACTCTGCCTATAAAGTACATATGAGCGAGTGTCTGACAGTGCAGTATGTGGTCTAGTGCAGTTATACGGTTTGTAATTACCTGGCGAGTTGGTCGTACGGGTAGGGTCGCGCAACTGTGAGCTTGAATCCGGGAGAGAGTGGGTTTGAACTCCACTGTCGGCAGCCCTGAGGATGGTTTTTCGTGTTTTCCCTTTTTCACACCAGGCAATTCCAGGGGCTGTGTCTTAATTAAGGCGAAGGTCGCCTCCTTCCAACTCCCAGGCCTTTCTTCACCCATCGTCGCCATAAGACCTCTCTGTGTCAGTGCGACGTAAGAAAAACTTGTAAACGGATTGTAATTACGTTCTAGGCCCCACTTTCCCTAAAACGATAATAACCACATTACTGATTGAAAGGAGTTGTGGGAATAGAACATCCTTCTTCACCACATCCCACGAAACGGAGAATGTAGGAGTCAAGGACACTCATTTCATGTAATTCGTGAACGATACATATCATTTTGTCACATATACTTTTGTCTGTGTTACAGAGAAACAGCGGTCGTTTGCCATATTTCGTCATACGTTCTCTGAAGTTAGTAAGATGATAGACGGCAAATGGTACGACTCTTCAGCTTTCTACGTCCAGGGATCGGCCTGGAAGATAGGGGTAAAAATTGTCACAGAGGATCATGTGAGGTACCTTGGCCTGTATTTGAGGGTAAGCATCAAATAGTATGTATTTAATTATAACATCTTAGCTATTGTGTAGGTAGATTCATTTTTTCTATCTGAAATTCAGAAGAATCTGATAGAATAGTAAAAATATTTTCTAAATATCTGACGAGAAACCTATCCTACTTCGAGGTCGGTAAAGTACATTGTTGTTGACATCACTTAAAGCCCCACACAACTTCTAGTGCAGTTGCACGATGTTAACGTGGTGATTCAGTATGCATATTCATGACTGATTACACCTATGATAGTCATGAATGGTTTACTACATCGAAGGAATTTGCATTCGATTTACGTGGAATTAACTTTTGTGATTAGTCAAGGAATTCGCTTTTCATTCACTGCTCATGGAGCAAGTTAAAAATCTGATTTGGTCATTTTGTGAACTGTGGCGATGTCCTCTTTGTGAGACGTAACTCCTAACTTCTACAGGCCATCTTCCTATTCAGAGGCAGATGCCTTTTGCATAATCCAAACGTAGTGTTCTTATCCTTTTCCTTCGGACAAGGTTTTGCTTTTGCAGCTAATAGTGCATATGTGAACTAGACGTTGTGTGATGCACCTGACAATTACCTTCTCGACCTCCAGAGATTTTTAAAAAATTCAATCTACATAGCACATGCCACCAAGGGAGACTAAATATGTAGCATTATTTTGTACAATTAGATAAGCCATGCAGCATACTGATCAATTTTAGATATAGTAAAATTACATAACTTGTCTCAAGGTTTGACGCTCAACTAGCAGGAAGAGCAATAAGGATCTTGACCAGATATTATGAAATATTTCGTTGACTGTAAAATGATAATAAAAGGATCACTGAAAACCGATTTTAGTGAGTAAAATGTCGCGAAAGGTACACTAATGTCCAAAAGTTAAGCATAATCACTAAACGAGGTCATACCGCCTGATAGGAATGTCAGAAGGATTGCTGAACAAACAGAAGCTGACTCACACACAATTTGTCACACAACGTGTCCAAAAAACAGGGTCAGAAAGGTTCTGATAGCTAAGGTACACCTTTAACAACAACTAACAAAACTTGCCAACGTCTTCCACAACAAAATATGCTGTTAATAGGGTGTATGGTTACCCCTAACGGCCACACATGCTTCGCAGCAATGTGGCATGCTCTCTATCAGATGGTCCAAGAGCTCTTGTGGCAGTCGATCCCATTCCTCCGAAAGGGCAATGCGAAGGTCTTGGAGAGTCCTTGGTGGAGGCTGATGGGATGCAAATCGCCTCCCTAATGCATCTCAGGCATGTTCTATAGGATTCAGATCCGCAGACCTCGCTGGCCAGTCCATACAATGAATGTCGAACATGTGGTCTCAGTACCTCGTACCTGTATCTCCGAGGGTTAACAGTGTTCCTTGGACCACCCATGAAGATGTGCAGGTCCGTACGGCCATTCAACATGATGCCGCTTCACAACATGACGCCACCATCACCATACTGGTTCCGTTCCACGATGTTCCTGTGGTTGTATCGGCTACCCGGTTCTCTCCAGATTAATGTGCGACGGGAATCGTTCTGTAAATTGAAGCGGGATTCATCTGTGTAGAGCACATGCCTCCATTCATTCATGGTCCAGTTTCGATGTTGACGGCTCCGCAGTAAACGGGCCCGTCTCTATGCTGGAGTGAGCGGGACGCACACCGCTGGACGTCGGGCAAACAGCCCTGCTGTTCTGAGCCTCCGGTACACAGTTTGCCGGGAAACAGCAACCCCTGAGACGGCTGCAAGCTCCGCCGACAATTGTCCTGTAGGTGCATTACGATTTCGTCGGGCGGTTAAGGCCATATATCGGTCCTGCTGTGGGGTGGGTACCCTTGGTCGACCTGGTACTGGCCTACGACTAACAACTCCTGTGTCTCAAAATCGTCTCCAAAGCCTGGAAATGACACTTTGTGGCACATTCAAGGATACGGCGACTTCAGTCTGTGTCTGGCCTGCTTCCAAGCGGCCGAGTATTCTACCCTGCAAAACGGGGTCCAAATGGCATCGTTGTGTTGTGCCATTATGTTGTCACGTTCACCACGAGGCTACACTCCGCACACTATAACAGGGCAAACACGACTGAGGGAATATGGGGCGCAGGCACTGGCTGTGTTTACCTTGCGGTTACGCCGCTAGTCAAAGCAGGGAACACTCCTTTTCCTATATGGAGCGAACACGTAAGGTTGGTAGGTGCATATGTCGTGCGATTTGCGGTCTATTTCCTGTTGCCCTGCTTACTCGTAACATGCTTAACTTTTGGGCACTAGTGTAGAAGAAGTTCCTATGATGTGAGTAGAAACTTAAACTTGGGCTCTTCAATTTGCAAATACAAATAATAAAACCTGCTTTAAATCGGATTCTATTGAAAAAATACGAAGGGCAAATGCTTAGCCTTCCTTGCATAAAATCGAAATGAATTTACGCAGGCACAATAAAAATAACTCTAAAGTGATTGCTTACAACTCTTTTAGTATGAACGTCAACATTTTGATTATTCTGTACGGAAAATTGAAATTACATTAAGGTACAGAGGGACTTAGTTTTCTGTTACACGATGCTAGGTGTTGATTTGTTTTCTCTTAAACTACCTTCTACTTAAAATTGAGACATAGGCCTATTTCAAACTAAAACGAGTCTTTAATTTTCTACCTTCATCGTCATCATATTCTTATTACTCTTCTTCTTATTACAATCCGTTTACCCTCCAGGGTTGGTTTTTCCCTCGGACTCAGCGAGTGATCTCACCTCTACCACCTCAAGGGCAGTGTCATGGAGCTTGACACTTTGATTCGGGGGATACAACTGGGAAGGAGAACCAGAACCTCGCCCAGACGGCCTCATCTGCTATGCTGAACAGGGGTCTTGTGGGGGATTGGAAGGGATAAACAAGGAAACTGTGTAATTTAAATATGTAACTATGCATATTCCATAAGCTTACTTGCCGATGTACTTTCATGTTATGAAATAAACTAAAGAATATTAGTTATAATCGTTCAATACTAGAAATAATATAACCGAGCGAGTTGGCCGTGCGGTTAGGGGCGCGTGGCTGTGAGCATGCATCCGCGAGATTCCACTGTCGGCAGGTCGTTTTCCGTCTAGGTCTGAATATGTTCTATTTTTGTCTTTACGGTGATAGTGATTATTATTATTATTATTATTATTATTATTATTATTATTATTATTATTATTATTATTATTGGAGCCTCCGTGACTCAGGCGGCAGCGTGCCGGCCTCTCACCGCTGGGTTCAGTGGTTCGAATCCCGGTCACTCCATGTGAGATTTGTTTGTGCTGGACAAAGTGGAGGCGGGACAGGTTTTTCTAAGGGTACTCCGGTTTTCCCTGTCATATTTCATTCCAGTAACACACTCCAAAATCATTTCATTCATCTGGCATTCATTAATCATTGTCCCAGAGGAGTGCGACAGGCTTCGGCAGTCGGCACAATTCCTATCCTCGCCGCTAGACGAGGGCTTCATTCATTCCATTCCTGGCCCGGTCGAATGACTGGAAACAGGCTGTGGATTTTCATTTTCATTATTATTGTTATTAATCGTATAGTACGGATTTACATTTTATAGGAAACAAAACAAAAACCAAACAGAATTGATCACAATCTAAAATCTAAATTCAAAATGTAGTATACTGATGCACAAGTCACAGAAGTAAAATTATTGATGTTTGTCTCCTCCATATGGTCTTATGGGACAATCTTGAACGATGTGCTTCACTGTTTGTGTATCGGTTCCACAGTCGCACTTCGGGGAAGGTAAACAGAGAGTCCGCACAAACTCCAGAGTTGGTCCTGATCCGGTTTAGTTTTGACTATATCCCGAGGAAAAAAAAAAAATACTAAACCGGATCAGGACTAACTTTCTTAAAACAGTAATTACCACCACCACCACCACCACCACCACTATATCCCGAGGAGCGAGATTCTTCCACTCTTGGGACCACAGTCGCACCATATCAAAGTTTTCGCTGATTAGTCTGGCAACTGTCTTCATAAGGGGCTGTCTTGAACGATGTCTGGTTAGACAAGCGTCAGGTATGTCAGTATTAATGGGAGATGATAGTGATATATAATTATAAACAAACCAAACCCATGGCGCAACAACCCCGAAGGGGATGGCGTACCAAACCACCGCTGCTCAGCCCGATGGCCTGCAGATTACGAGGTATCGTGTCGTCAGCACGACGAATTCTCTCGGTCGTCATGCTTGGCTTTGTATACCAGGCGCACTATCTCACCGTTCTTCAATTATAATCACTGAGTGGACCTCGAACCAGCCCTCAGATCCAGGTATAAACCCCCTACAATATGTGGCCTGTACGATATGTACGATATGTAATAATATATCCATTTACATTTATAGTAGTCTTAGCGAAAGACAAGAACACGAGGAACCTTACGTAGCTTAAACTTAAGCTAGCCAAATACGTCCGCGTATCAAAGACAGATACAGAACTGAATTTTAACCCATTGTGGAGATTTTACTTACAAAAACACAAATTACAAGATTATGTCCCAGTAATAAGAAGCACCAATTACAAATATTTCAGCTTTCTTCTATATGAGGGAGGGAAAATGGTCAGCACATGATAATATTATCCTATTTGTTAATGATGAAGAGCACTTTCAAGTAGTTCCTAGCCAGTTAAATTACACCTCGTACTTTCCTTTCTAAACGAAACGAAACAACCAAATTTTCGTTCAAAAATGATTAATAATGTTATTTGCTTTACGTCCCACTAACTACACTTTTACGGTTTTCGGAGACGCCGAGGTGCCGGAATTTAGTCCCGCAGGAGTTCTTTTACGTGCCAGTAAATCTACCGACACGAGGCTGACGTATTTGAGCACCTTCAAATACCACCGGACTGAGCCAGGATCGAACCTGCCAAGTTGGGGTCAGAAGGCCAGCGCCTCAACCGTCTGAGCCACTCAGCCCGGCTCAAAAATGATTAGGCTCCTATTACACGCCTCGCACGGGGTTCCACAAGCATGCATGTTATTTCCGCACATAAGTAGACCACCTAGATTTATAAAACTCTGACCTAGCTTACAATAATTTGTCGTCCAACACAGGGAAACAAAGAGTTCTAAAAATGGATCCCTTTCCCCTTATTTCATGAAGTTTGCGTTTCTAACAAAATACCTAGCAAAGAAACAAATCCACTCTTAACTTCCTGAACCTGCCCTTTAGATGACAACGCAAATCTGAACAGAACATTCTTGTACAGAAACTTGCGGATACAGACATACCATAACGATTGATTACACATGCTCTTTCCAAAGATGCGGGAAGTAATTCATAGGTGGGGGAGGGGGGAATAGTACACCCCAAAACAACGTAAAACGTCTCTCTAAACATATGCCTTAAGGTCGATCGTTCACGAGTTACAGACCTCCCAACTTTGTACGAGAAGTCTTGGTAATAGCCCCTTACCTGGCACATCATTATGTCGAATAGCTGTCGTTGCTATATCAGCAGGGATACTGCATTCTATTACAAGAAGTACTCAAAATGCCCACCATGTGCCTGAATGCACGCCTGAACGCACCACCCCATTGACTGGCGGACATGTTCGAACACTCCAGGCATTGATAGGCTGATGTACACCAATGCCGTTTACGGCAATCCTGGCTCCAAACTTACTCCTAAAAACGAACTATCCCCGCCATTCTCTAATAACTAAAACAGGCGTAGCTCATGAACGATGGACCGTAAGGCTTAATAGGGAACTTTTGTGTTGTTTTAGTGTACAATGTCTACTATATAAAGAGTCCAGTTCCATAAACTGATTCATAGGTCCCTTTAACACCAACAAATGTGCCCCTAATGCGTTGTATTTCCTTTCTTATGTGCATTTACTATGAATATGAAACACTGTTACAATATTGTATTATAATATGTCGACAAGTAGCTTCGTGCTAAACTCTTAACTGTGGATGTTTCAGCGTTATTGCATGCCAGAAGATGTCGACTTCCGCGACAAGGAATATTATGCTGAAGTGGAGATGAAACTAGTTAGTCAGAACCCGGATGTAGGCACTTTCAAACGAGGTGAGATTTGTTTTGATGTAAAACCTAGTAAAGAGCACCTAGACAATAGAAGTTCCATATATCTGTCGCAGTCATCGGTGAATATGGTGGCCACACGGACGCATCAGCGCATCATGATGAAGTTCTAAATTAATTTGGGCAGGCGGTGGGGTGTCTCGTGTTCAGGATCACACGAGCGCGTGAACACCTTGCAACAATTGCAATTTACACGATATTTTGTACGTTGAGAATCTATTTACGCAGTTTTAAATGGCGATTCACTTTCCGTTTCCATTTGAATCACGCGCCACGCCAGCTGATGAAAAGTGGCGTATGGCTTTTAGTGCCGGGAGTGTCCGAGGACAAGTTCGACTCGCCAGATGCAGGTCTTTTGATTTGACTCCCGTAGGCGACCTGCGCATCGTGATGAGGATGGAATGATGATGAAGACGACACATACACCCAGCCCCCGTGTCAGCGAAATTAACCAATTATAGTTAAAATTCCCGACACTGCCGGGAATCGAACCCGGGACCCCTGTGGCCAAAGGCCAGCACGCTAACCATTTAGCCACGGAGCCTGACGCCAGCTGATTACAAACCGGTTTTGAACTACAAAGTTTAGCGTAATGCGTACCTAGAGCTTTCCTTTATTACTCTCACGCAATTCACCCACACCAATACAGAAAATGATGATCATGAATAAAGAAGTGAATAAAAATTAAAAATCACTCTCTATTTACAACCGCGGCTGTTCCACTAGTATACGCAATCCGTGCGTAGTTTGTGAGACGTATCAATCCATCAATGTTCACTGTTAAAACATACGCTCACGTCTCCACGTGTCCTAGATGAGACACAGTGTGTTAATCAATACACGTGATAAACCATAATGAGTAAGGCTGTAGGAGAACCATGTAAGAAAACAGAAACGTGAATAAAAACATTTAAATACACATCCCTCTTTCATTTTACACTGCATACTCTACTTTTCGTGTCCTAATTTGCTTCGCAGTACACTACAGTGATATCCTCCAAGTTTTCTTGTATAAATCTGAGGCGTTCGCGTGTTAAAATTAGCTTCAATGGAGAGAATGATCTCCCTACATCCACACATGTGACGGGACATACTTGAATTCGGGAGCGCACGCTGTGTTCTTGTCTTGATTTTTACATGAAATCGTACCACAG
The DNA here is from genome assembly GCF_040414725.1 of Anabrus simplex. Lineage (NCBI taxonomy): Eukaryota > Metazoa > Arthropoda > Insecta > Orthoptera > Tettigoniidae > Anabrus > Anabrus simplex. The sequence goes on along the minus strand of NC_090267.1, from coordinate 231,182,299 downwards.
CTGTAAGGTTCATTCAGAACAAGGCCATTCATTCCGCAAGAGTTCGCGGCATTAATTACTTCGCATTTTCTTGAAGTCTGCTTGTAAAACATGTTAAAATATGCATAATAAAAGTCGAAAACATGCACAATAAACGCGTAATTTGACATATATATACACTAATTTCAAATATATGCAGGGTACGATGCGCATTGGTATCACCCAAATATCACTGTAAAATTTGTCACAAATGGAACATAATAATTGCTTTTACACATATCAAGTGAAAAATCCCTGGCAAATTAAGAAATACCGTCGTTATTTGAGAAATATGAAAACATACTGGACAAACAGGACTGGTTTATGACGTACTGCGCTGCAGGTGCCGTCTTTTGTTACTTTCTTCAGGTCCAGGGCTAGCACCATGGAATGGGAGTGCTATGTCTGTAGATTCTCATTATCTTTGTCCATATGACTAGAGCGGCCAGTCCAAACAGCAAAATGGAGGTCAACAAAAAAATAGCATGATCCCTGGACCAATAAATATTTTTATTTCTGTTCGAACGAAAGTAGCTCGATCCCTGGGCCAATAAGTCACTAGTCCACTGAATTTTTCTTATGTACATCGGCCATACCAGTTTGTCTCCTATTAAATATTGCATATCGCGATACAGTTCATGAAATGATGATGTTTGACAAGTGAAGCAATGAAACGAAAGCAAAGAACTTCAGTGAACACAGATATCACACACGAAATCGTTGAAAGTGTAAGACAAAAGACATACGTGTGTCACTGTGAGCGCAACACCAAATGTACTTGTAAAGTGGTAAAGTACGTATACATAATATTCTCCAAAAATCAAATATTTCTTAATTTGCCAGGGATTTTTCACTTGATATGTGTAAAAGCAATTATTATGTTCCATTTGTGACAAATTTTACAGTGATATTTGGGTGATACCAATGCGCACTATACCCCCTTATATCTGTGTCGGTGCGACGTAAAGCCACTAGCAAAAAAAAAAAAAAAAAAAAATCACTATCTGACAATGGATTTCATTGTACCACACTGTTCCATACTGTTCCATCACCAATGTGGAGTTAGAGGCTTCCTTGTACTCAAATCTTAGGACCAAAGAGAATCATGTGGCATCCATTATCATTTGGCTCAGTGAAGAAGTGAAGTTCCCATATTTCGACGTTAGGAAACTTCCAACGAGCTAGAATAACATAGAGGAGCTGTATACCTGACATCAGCGCTCCCTGCTTGAAGCAAGTTGATAAGGGGCAGCCATGTTAACGGTTAGTAGTGGTCTGCACATTTGACTTCACGGTGGGATCCACTAATAAACACAGTTATTGCTGATGAACAGAACTCAAAATTACATCTGTAAGGTCTCAACCACGGAAATAAATAAGTCACTTTATCAAACTTAAAGATGAAAATTTCGGCGGAATCGTGACGTAGGAAATACAACATTCCACACAGTTCAAGTCCGAATTAGAAACAAATGAAATCAAAGAATTTATTCTGGGAGGAATTTACTCCCGCTCTCGATAAATGAAGAAACACTGTCTTTTCTAGAACCGTCCTGGGTTCGATACGAGAAATATTAACTATATCAGTTTATTTAACCACAGTCTTAAAGCTGGAAATAAATCTTAAGTTCAATGGCATTGTTAATTGCAACTACCTGTCAGTAGCTTGTAAAAAAATGTATAGTATCACTGTCACTAAATTCAATCACCTGTACAGAATTACGTCTTACTATCGGCACAGGTTTATCACTCGTTAAGACCAAACCATTATCTACTCTGTGCAGGCCAGTTACTTAAGACCATACGTATGTTAACGGTTGTCAAAACAAAGCGAATTGGCGCGAGAGCATATGTTGAGGTGACAGGGAGATCGTGCATGCCAATTTAATTCCATAAGTTTTAAGAAGTGAAAACATAGATTCTCGTTTTCAAGTATGCCAGCCGTAAGCTCAGCGTATGGTTGTACTAATCGGAGTAATTAAACCAAGGATATATCGTACTTTAAGTAGTATTACTGAATTATAGCCGAGATTATTTTTTGTAATTTCTGTTTGTAATTAAATCTATTTTATTGTTTACTTAGCGAAAGTACGGATAGCCACGGTAATTATTTGTCGAATTTTGTTTCAGATTTCGTTTAAAGAACAAGGAATTAACCGAACAGTGCGTTGTGAGGGCGAAAAGAGATAAATGGTATCCCACTCAATTCAGTTGCTTATGCTCGGTACATTTCCAGCCCTATTTAATTTTCATTCACATTTACAAATAAAGGAAATGGAGCGCCCACCACCAAGAAAACGTAACCACAAAAAATCACTTATTTCGTTCAAACGTACACCAAGTATGGTAAATACAGTATTTTACTGCTATTTTTGAAATGTATACAGCCTTTATTGTAGATGTCTGTTGCCTTGGTTTTTAAAACTATGCCACACTTCATAATGGACAACTTTCAAGCTTACCTTTCAGCTAGTAATCCTAGTATGATATGGTAATGGGAGAAACATGATATCCCCCCTATATTATAATTAGGGCCCGGATTTATATGCACTAAAAAACCTGAAAATATGCATGCAAATATGCACTAAAAAGTTACAATATATGCACGGAAAATAAGGAAATATGCTCTTAAAAACATGCAATTTTATTCACTTACCTATTTACAGGTATCATTTATTGCAAAAAGAAGCATCACAATAGGTAACTAGTAGTCTTTCTATGTTTTCTGGAGACAAACTATGTCTGTTGTCCGTCAAAATGAGTTTATAGGTTGAAATTGATCGTTCTACATCAACTGACGTAATTGGACAGTACTTATACATGGGCACCAACGTTCGGAGCATACATCTGGCAAGGATACCCTAGTTCCACTCAAGTATTGACTAATTAACTTAATCTTCTTCAGTCCTGGGTTCGAATTCAACACCTTTTCTAACTTGCATTTAATCTTCTCTCCAATTTCGCCTGGAGCGTAATTCAACGAAGATGCAGCTTTTTCAACGAGATCAAGTGATTCCTGGAGGGGAGTACCAGAAGATTCTAAGCTCTCAATGGCTTTTGGAAGTTTAGAAAAATGTGCATGAATGAAATTCACATCTTGATAAACAGTAGCGGTTTCAAACACACCTTTTGCATCACGGACACACGCAATATGTTCATCTTCAAGTTTTGTAACCACTTCCTTCACTTCATTAAAATGTTCCTGATAAAATGATACTGCAGATAACCATGTCCCCCACCTTGTCAGGACAGGTTCAGGTGGCAAAGGAACTTCAGGTAGACAATCTTTGTAGAGCTTGACACGAGCTGGTGCTTTCAAAAACAGTTTCTTCCCACATCCAATTAAATTGTTAACAGCTGGAAACTGTGCGCGTATTTCTTCTGCAATGCGGTGTAATCCGTGCGCTAAACAGGTTACGTGTATGAGTTTTGAATAAAATACTTGGAGGGCCTTTGCTGCTTTCAACATGTACGAAGCTGCATCTGTGAGTAATACAAGCACTTTACAACAATTAGTCTCAATTTCAGATGGCCACAATAGTCGCAGAGAATCATTTACAAATCTTGCTATTGTGCTATGGTTGGTTTTCTCTAGTACTTTACAAGCAAGAAGATGTGGCTTACCGGGTTCGTCTGGATGTAATTTACCAACCACGAAAGTTGGTATGTAACGGCCACACGAATCCGTTGTCTCATCCACCGATATCCAGACACAGTTCCTTCCGATATCAGAACGGATCAATTCCAGGGTAGATTCATATAGCGGAGGTAGGTAATTTTTCCTAAGAGTTGATTCATCTGGTATTTTTTGATTTACGCAATATTTCTCGAGAAATGATCGCAGAACTGAATTGTTTAATTTATTCCATGGAATGTTGCTGCATACGAAAGCCCTACAAAGATCATTTGAAAATGTATTAAGACTACAGGACTTGGGCTTTACCTGTGTAAGAAGTAGTTGTGGTGTGCTGTTCTTCTCGTCCTTTGCTATAATATGTGCAGTTGTTTTTGAATGCTGTTCAAGCTGAAATTTCTTTTCACATTTCACTTCCTTTGAGCAAACTTGACAGTACACGATGACACCATCTGTTGAATAGTCCCTATTACCCGACACCCACTGATTTAGTAAATTTCTTCTGCTGCTCTTTTCCTTAGGCATTTTTTAAAAACTAACACTTTTAGAGATGAGATGCAGGGCACTAAAATGGAACGTAACTAGTGAACTGAAGATACTTCTGCCCTGACCAAGTGCCCAGCCCCCTGAGATTATTATCTGCTGTGATAGAGAAAGGAATTCAGGGAAGTCCAGCCTGCCTACCCACACCTAAGCTATCTGTTGCCATTGTCAGTTGTGAAAGTAAAATGCCGTTACACAGACAGTCGAAAATACCAACTAGCGAGGGATGCACATAAAATAGGCAACTAGCTAGGGACGTACAATACAGATTTATTTTAGTAGTTCTTGTAATTATCCTTAAATTCAGACATTATATACCGGAATATGCTGTTACGTCTAGAATATGCACTAACCCTCAAAATATGTCAAAATATGCAATTGCATATGCGCATATGCATTTTTAAAAAATCCGGGCCCTAATTATAATAAATAATTACACTAAACGATTATTGTGGTAAAGTATTCGTGGGCCGCCTCTGTGGTGCACTGGTTAGCGTGAGCAGCTGCCACCCCTGGAAGCCCGGGTTCGATTCCCAGCTCCGCCACGAAATTTGAAAAGGGGCACGAGGGCTGTAACGGGATTTTATCAGCCTGGGGAGGTCAACTGAGTAGAAGTGGGTTCGACTCCCACCTCAGCCATCCTCGAAGTGATTTTCCGTGGTTTCCCACTTCTCCTCCAGGCAAATGCCGGGAAGGTACATAACTTACGGCCAAGGCCGCTTCCTTCTCCCTCCCCCCCACAAGGCCCCTGTTCAGCATAGCAGGTGCAGCCCTCCCTCACAGTTGTATTCCCCGACCCAATGTCTCACGCTCCAGAACACTGTCCTTGAGGTGGTAGAGGAGGGATCCGTCGCCGAGTCCGTGGGAAAAACCAACCCGGAAGGGTAAAGAGATTAAGAAAGGAACACAGTACTCATGAGGATGCAATAAATTTTAAAATATGAACAGAATGAGGTTGTAACCTATTGTAGGTCCCTATGATTTTAAGGTTTCCTGTCATAAATATTTATGTCCATCGTTTTTATTCTAATTTACGCTTAATCACAACAGCCAAGCAGGGTAACGCTTTTGTTCCGATTTCGAGGCCTATTCGTATGTCACTGTGCGATGATTTCGAACTACCCTACAATCAACTGATCGTGATGTTGGCCTCGTGCCGCAATATGATGAAGTGGCGGTATTCGCTTTCATGCTTCAAGCTTTCGGCAACGGTCTTTAATTCTCCCCCAGCGATTCTAAAATGCGCATTTTCTACACTTTTCGTCATTTAAAGGCCATGTCCCCTTGCTTGTGTGACCACAGGAAACATGGCGGACGTTCGTTCTATTAGGTTCACCCAGGCAGCGCTTCCGCCTCTCTATGTTATTCTAGCTCGTTGGAAACTTCGTTAAGTTCATTGGATTTACTACTCAGTGCATCTAATATAATACAATTAGATACAAAGAGTCACTAATAAACCAAAAAAAAAGCGAAAATTGCAGTAACGATCCTTTGGCTCTGGGCTACAGATTTATGCTTAACCATAAGAGCCAATCAGGCAACGCTCTTCTTCCGATTTCGTGGTCTGTTCGTATCACTGTATGACGATGCTATTTATATCCTTTTCGAACTACCCTACAATAAGCTGATCGTGTTGTTGGTCTCGCGCCTCAACATGGATGAAGTGGTGCTATTCGCATTCTATGTTTATTAATGATCTAAGTTTTTGGCTAACATCTTTAATTTTGCATCAGTGATTCCATAATGTGTATTTTCCAGAGCCACGCCCCATTGCTTATGTGACCAATGAAAACATGGCAGACGTTCGTTCAATTAGCTTCAGCCAGGCAACGCTTCCGCCTCACTATGTTATTCTAGCTCGTTGAGTACAGGAGAAAGGTGACAAATGAATAACATTATGCCGGGCACCGTTCAGAAGAGCGAAATAATGTTTATATTACACACTCCTGACTTGATCGTAACGTTAATGCCACGTCATTTAACGAGCGTCTTATAGTGTTCTGTGAAATGCGATTTCCATAAGGCCTCGTTAAAACCTTAACAATGTGTTAACTAACGCTCCGTTAGCGGATTTTTAACAGTGGTTGATGAAACTGGCCCTAAAAGACGTGAAACTTGATACCGATACTGATGAATATTTCCGTGTTGCAGAATATCAACAGAAATTTGATGGTGGTAAGAAGTCCAATTATGGATGGCCAGAGTATAAACCGTGGAATGAGGTGACCCTACCAAAAAATGGCTTCATAAAGAATGATAGCTTTGTTGTTGAGGTAAGTTGTTCCTACAGTATGTCGATAATATTTACCGCGTTTTTGTTCACAGCTTTCCTAACATTTATACTGCGTTGCAGGTGTATTTGGCGGCATCACCCCCGATCAGAATTCGGAACAACAAGAAGATCTCCACTGGAACCAAACCATCCAAACGCAGATCGGACAGGTGAGTAAAATCAACATTCGGCATTAGTTCGTCACCTTCGTTAGATGTATATTGATATGCACGAAATAAAGCGTTCTTAGGGAGAAAGCGCACGAATGCCTGAGTTTGACACCGACATTATGAAAGAATATGGATTATCATTAACACTAGCACTGCCCTGCACTGTACTGCTCCCCTCACAATGTTTAACTATTTGTCGTGTACTCGTCTGTGACTCAATGTTCTCTTTTCCTCTAAAGTGAGTCAGCTCTCCTGCAGGACTCTTGCCAAGGTTTTTGAAGGTAAGAAGAAGCTAGGTAAACAATTGTAAATAAATGTAAATATGAGGGAATCTGCCACCTAGACGACCGCCCTAAATGCAGATCATTGATTGATTGATCAGCCACTGAGTGTCAACGAGTGACCTGTCACATGGTTGGTATTATTAAATATATCTACTGGATTTCTTTGTGTAGACCGTGCGAAATTAACTCCTTGGGCCGATTCGTCTCTATTGGCTACAGTATGTGCTACCATTGTTATCCGTAGTTCAGAGCTTCATTCCCCGTAAACCGTTGCCCATAATTTAAGAAGTTTATACCACAGCTCAACAAATTCATCATCTCCCGGACATCCACGACTATTTCATGAATATTTCATGAAATATCACAAAATACTCATACTAGCCGCAGGAATCTACCGAAGTTAAGCTCAGGATGTTGAAACTTCCAGCGAATTAGGTTTATAATCGCAAAGATCCAATCTAAGATAAAACTGAAGATCTCTATAGAAACTTCAAAAACATGCAGATAAGGGATGTCCTATTACGAACTCCTGGCTGTGGGTAGGGAGAGAGTACCAGAGGTGGCAGTGATTATGACAAGAACAAAGGAGAAAATAATTCAGTGTTCGCAGTAGGCGACACTTCTCATTAGGTTCAATGGATAACTGTAACTAAGAAGCCACTTACTTTACTAATTATTATTTTCTTGGGAGTAAAATCAGGGAGGATGCTGGTTGTTATTTGACACGAGAGCACTTCTTAGAGCTGCTTCCTCCTCCGGCCCACAACGGGAGAAAGGTCGCCGGATGCAGAGTCGCCTTTTGGCCGTAACAGTGGCGACGGCTGGACTGTAGCTCTACAGCTCTGTTTTCCGACCGACCATCCGAGCAGAATAGGCTTCGCCGTACCGGTGGCCATGGCTCTACAGCTCTGCATTCGGGAGACGTAGAGGGGCTGGTCCCCATCGTCGGTTGTCCTGAGAATTGTTTTCCATTCTCCTGAACTACGCCGAATGCCGGGACAGTTCGTATTTTAGGCCACGGCCTCACCCACCTTCCCTTCTCCGAAAGTCACGCCATTTCCACAAATCTCCCTCGCCTGAGAGACGGCGTTACCGTTTAGGACAGGGATTCCCAAACTGGCGTACTACTAAACCAACATTCATACTTTCGCTTTACCAAAAACCAAACCGCATGGCTCAGCAGCCCCGAAGGGCCATGGCCTACCAAGCGACCGCTTTTCATCCCGAAGGCCTGCAGATTACGAGGTGTCGTTTGGTCAGCACGACAAATCCTCTCAGCCATTATTCTTCGCTTTCTAGACCGGGCCCGCCAGATAGCTCCTCAGTTGTAATCACGTAGGCTGAATGGACCTCGAAGCAGTCCTCAGATCCAGGTAAAAATACCTGACCTGGCCGGGAATCGAACCCGGGACCTCCAGGTAAGATTAAGGCACGCTATCCCTACACCGTGAGACCGCCAGGTAATAATACGGGGTTTTCAATGCCAAAATTTAAAATCCCATTATTATGTCGTTTTATATTAGGAACTAGTGATTATACAATTAATTACTAAAATGGTACTTACAATTTCTTCTCTTATTGGTATTAAAGTAATAACATTATACAGTATGTACTAATAGCGTGTACATAATACACTGCAATGTAGTACTCTTTAGTACTCTCCGTATGCACGGTTACAGAACAACCCGAAAATATCGTTATACAAAGCTCCGACTATAGTTTAATAATAAAACTCATTAATCTTCCATTCCGAGGTTTAGCATGTATATCGCCTTCGCCTTATTTGACTGGACTACAGTTTCTAAGACGCCTTTGTTGTTCTATAAGGTTAATAAATAACAATACTAAAAATAGTTATCATACATACCTGCTTTTAAGAGTTTATATACACTGACTGACAGTGACAATGCAACACCAAGCAGGAGTGGTTCGAAAGGGATGAAAGTTGGGGAAAAAACAGAGACGGCACGGACGAATAATTGATGTTTATTTCAAACCGATATGCAGGTTACACAATGCGCACGGCATCGACTCAGTAGGATGTAGGACCACCGCGAGCGGCGATGCACGCAGAAACACGTCGAGGTACAAAGTCAATAAGAGTGCGGATGGTGTCCTGAGGGATGGTTCTCCATTCTCTGTCAACCATTTGCCACAGTTGGTCGTCCGTACGAGGCTGGGGCAGAGTTTGCAAACGGCGTCCAATGAGATCCCACACTTCGATTGGTGAGAGATCCGGAGAGTACGCTGGCCACGGAAGCATCTGTACACCTCGTAGAGCCTGTTGGGAGATGCGAGCAGTGTGTGGGCGGGCATTATCCTGCTGAAACAGAGCATTGGGCAGCCCCTGAAGGTACGGGAGTGCCACCGGCCGCAGCACATGCTGCACGTAGCGGTGGGCATTTAACGTGCCTTGAATACGCACTAGAGGTGACGTGGAATCATACGCAATAGCGCCCCAAACCATGATGCCGCGTTGTCTAGCGGTAGGGCGCTCCACAGTTACTGCCGGATTTGACCTTTCTCCACGCCTACGCCACACTCGTCGGCGGTGACTATCACTGACAGAACAGAAGCGTGACTCATCGGAGAACACGACGTTCCGCCATTCCCTCATCCAAGTCGCTCTAGCCCGGCACCATGCCAGGCGTGCACGTCTATGCTGTGGAGTCAATGGTAGTCTTCTGAGCGGCGGCCGGGAGTGCAGGCCTCCTTCAACCAATCGACGGGAAATTGTTCTGGTCGATATTGGAACAGCCAGGGTGTCTTGCACATGCTGAAGAATGGCGGTTGACGTGGCGTGCGGGGCTGCCACCGCTTGGCGGCGGATGCGCCGATCCTCGCGTGCTGACGTCACTCGGGCTGCGCCTGGACCCCTCGCACGTGCCACATGTCCCTGCGCCAACCATCTTCGCCACAGGCGCTGCACCGTGGACACATCCCTATGGGTATCGGCTGCGATTTGACGAAGCGACCAACCTGCCCTTCTCAGCCCGATCACCATACCCCTCGTAAAGTCGTCTGTCTGCTGGAAATGCCTCCGTTGACGGCGGCCTGGCATTCTTAGCTATACACGTGTCCTGTGGCACACGACAACACGTTCTACAATGACTGTCGGCTGAGAAATCACGGTACGAAGTGGGCCATTAGCCAACGCCGTGTCCCATTTATTGTTCGCTACGTGCGCAGCACAGCGGCGCATTTCACATCATGAGCATACCTCAGTGACGTCAGTCTACCCTGCAATTGGCATAAAGTTCTGACCACTCCTTCTTGGTGTTGCATTTGCTCTGTCAGTCAGTGTATTTTTTCAATAAAGTGGTACGAGGGCTGGAACGGGGTCCACTCAGCCTCGGGAGGTCAACTGAGAAGAGGTGGGTTCAGTTCCCACCTCAGCCATCCTGGAAGTGGTTTTCCGTGGTTTCCCACTTCTCCTCCAGGAAAATGCCGGGATGGTACCCAACTTAAGGCCACGGCCGCTTCCTTCCCTCTTCCTTGTCTATCCCTTCGAATCATCCCACCCCCCACCAGGCCCCTGTTCAGCATAGCAGGTGAGGCCGCCTGGGCGAGTTACTGCTCATTCTCCCCAGTTGTATCCACGACCCTGAGTCTGAAGCTCCAGGACACTGCCCTTGAGGCGGTAGAGGTGGGATCCCTCCCAGAGTCCGAGGAAAAAATCGACCCTGGAGAATAAACAGATCAAGAAGAAGAAGATATTTTTTCAGTATATATTCTTTCGCGGCACAGCTGAGGAATTTCGGGCCACACTAGTGTGTTTCGGCACACCCTTTGAGAACCGCTGACTCAGGGATTCGATACCGCAAGTATCAGTTCAAGAAGAGATATCCTAACCAACAGAGTTAAGAATCAGAGCATGGGGCACTGTAGGTCAAAAAAAAAATAGAAATAATAGTTCTGAAGCACTACAGAATGGATTATTTTGATGGTGACTGTATCAAAAATACAGTAACGTACACAAAGGCATCGATCAATGCTGGAGTTCAAGGTAGACAGTACTACTGTATTTACATCGGAAGGAAACTTTTCCTGCTAGTCTTAGGCTAATCACCAACAGAGCTGGAAGAAGTGAAGAGATCTAGACTTTTTATGGGAAACCTAAAAGTTAACGATGCTCATACAGTATCACGATCATTTACTTTAATTTAAAGAGTCATTAACATTTCCCACACACGAATAATCACTGAACCCCCTGTGGGTGGGGGCATAAAATAGGCTCCATCCATGGTACCCCCAGCTTGTAGTAAGGGGAGACTCCAGGGGCTTTCTACTTCGTGGGGTGGGTTGGCGAGCATGGGGGCCTAGCTGAGTCTGGCATTGCTTCCACTTGCTTGCTCAAGGCTCCCCATTGCTATTCACTTCCGGCCTCAGTGGCTTTAGATTTGCGAGGCCTTGAAGGGAGTCTTTCAATTTCACGCCCTTCAGGGTGCTTGTCTTTCTTTTGCTGATAACATCATTTTTGAAGGGTCGGAACTCATCCATTTCCTCCTCTGATTTGTCTTGATGGTGGCCTCGTCGTATCATCCTCCAGGATATTTTGTGAAAAAAATTATTTCTATCTATATCTAGAAAATTAAAAAAACTATCCTCATGTTGAGACATCATCTACACTCTTCGGAATAATATCAACTGGCCTCGAGTCTGTATCATAATTATATTTCAAGTTTTGTAGGAATTATTTCTCAAGTTGTTCTTATAACTTAAAATGTTTTGTAGCGTTCAACTTAACTAATTGTTTTTAGAACTATTTAATATTGTAGATCTAATTTCACAATCGTCTTAAATTTTTCGAATTATTTACAAACTATTTCCTTTTCTTTTTCAATCAATATTCACTGTATTATGTATTCTTTGTCTTCGAGCAGCCTTCAGGTGGAGGAAAAATTTATAATAAATAAATGTTTGTTCGTCACACAAATCTACCCGCCTCCACTGATCAGTACAAAAAATGACAAGGCGCATGAGGCACTCGGACTCACTTGAAAACTCGGCACTTTAACTCCATGTTGTAAAGGGTCATAAAACAGAAACAAAAATCCATAAAATTGACAAAATATCGAAGTTGTCGTAGAAGGACCGGACACAGCTGTTTGTACGCCCCTTGCTGCAAGGAACAATACTCGGGCAGTCCGTCCAAAAATCTCCCCGCTCTTGGAAACTGATCAAGGAATGGGCAGCCGTAACCATGGTAACGCCAGTTTCAGAAGTCCCATTCAACTTTCACTCTTCGTTTACTAAGTGCCGGTGCCAAAAAAAATGGTTGGGCTAACTTCAACAACTGCATATTTTGTGGTGCCATCTCAAGAGGTCCTAAAAACGTTTCTTTAAATCTTCAAGGCCTGTTGTGATAGCTTACTTTACAGTTGGATTTTGCTCTGTGATACAATCTAGCAATTCATTCTCTGGAAAAGTAACCTCACTTACATGAATGATTGCTTTTACGTGCAGATTATTTGCTTCAATCGTATGTACCACAGATTTGCATTCCTATTCGCTTCTTAGTTCTAAAACAATGCATTTATTACGTATTTTGACTTTGTTTATTACACCTGAACAGACCATTGTAATCCTAAATTGCAACAATTTGAAAGTCTGCTCTGAACTTTAACCTTAACCTAATCATTAGGCAAAACCATTACTACATGCTTAGTAGTAGAAACTGTTGTACTAATTAGCATAACGAAGCCATTGCGATAACTATGAACAAGGCTCACGGATAATCGCTGAAAGTAGCCGGGATTAATTTGGAAACTCCGTGTATCTCTCATGATCAATCTTACGTAGCTTGCTCCAAGGTTGGAACTCACAAAAATTTATACATTTACTCTCGTAATAGTGTGGCATATAATATTGTTTAACCTACGGCACTGGTTTAATCATTTCGCAGTTAGAAAAGATGTACAAAAGTTAACAAATCTATACCAATCGTTCGCAATAAGTTCAAAAGTTATCAAACTGTAGTAAAACTAATGTAATTCAATTTCCATTTGTGATGTATTTTCAAGTGTTTGTTGATAGTAGTATAATTGGATGGTTCTGCGGCACCTCCGCCGCCGCACGCCTCCGCCCGCCTCCTCCTCCGCCGCCGCCTCCGCCTCCGCCGCCGCCCGCGGGAAATTTGAATTTTGGCGGGAAATTTGAATTTTGGCGCGAGATTTGAATTTGTAAACAAAGCCACGTGCTTTTTGACAGCTGTCATCGACAACAACGCATCGCTAACCTCACTGCTGCCATCTTGACGGGCCTAAACCTCACTAGTGCCAACTTAACCTAACTAGCGTGAGGTAAACAAAGCCACGTGTTTTTTGACAGCCACGTGCTTTTTGACAGACAACAACGCATCGCTAACCTCAGTACTGCCATCTTGACGGGCCTAAACCTCAGTAGTGCCAACTTAACCTAACTAGCGCGAGGTAAACAAAGCCACGTGCTTTTTGACAGCCACGTGCTTTTTGACAGATTTGTAAACAAAGCCACGTGCTTTTTGACAGCTGTCATCGACAACAACGCATCGCAAACCTCAGTACTACCATCTTGACGGGCCTAAACCTCAGTAGTGCCAACTTAACCTAACTAGCATGAGGTAAACAAAGCCACGTGTTTTTTGACAGCCACGTGCTTTTTGACAGATTTGTAAACAAAGCCACGTGCTTTTTGACAGACAACAACGCATCGCTAACCTCAGTACTGCCATCTTGACGGGAATAAACCTCGGTGGTACCAACTTAACCTAACTAGCTCGAGATAAACAAAGCCACGTGCTTTTTGACAGCCACGTGCTTTTTGACAGCTGTCATCCGCCATCTTTAAACTACAGAGCGCTGTGCTGCCCTCTTTCGTCACCTGTCATCGGCAGTGCTGCCATCTTGGCGGGCCTAAACCTTAGTGCTACCAACTTAACCTCACTAGCTCGAGATAAACAAATCCACGTGCTTTTTGACAGCCACGTGCTTTTTTGACAGCTGTCATCCGCCATCTTTGAGCACAGTGCTGCCCTCTTTAGCTACTTACCTTTGAAATGTGGTGGCGGATAATTTGAAAAAATGCTTTTTTGACAGCAGCCATCTTTGAGCGCCGTGCTACACTCTTTAGCTAGTTACCTTTGAAATGTGGTGGCAGGCAATTCCACATGACAGCAGTCATCTTTAATCAAGAGAGCACCGTGCTGCCCTCTATGTGGTGGCGGCAAATTGAAAAATTCTACATGCTCTTGTTTGGAAACAAACTCACGCGCTTTTTTGACAGCCGTCATCCGCCATCTTTAATCAACAGAGCACAGTGCTGTACTCTTTAGCTAGATACCTTTGAAATGTGGTGGCGGCAATTTGAAAAATTCTATGTGCTCTTGTTGGGAAACAAAGCCACGTGCTTTTTTGACAGCTGTCATCCGCCATCTTTAATCAATAGAGCACTGTGCTGCTATCATGCGGGCAATTTCGTCAGCTGTCATCCGCCATCTTTAATCCAGAGAGAACAGTGCTGCACTCTATGTGGTGGCGGTAAATTCCACGTGCTTTACAAACCCATGTGCTTTTCTGACAGCTGTCATCCGCCATCTTTAATCTAGAGAGAACAGTGCTGCACTCTATGTGGTGGCGGCAAATTCCACGTGCTTTACAAACCTATGCGCTTTTCTGTCATCCACCATCTTTAATCTAGAGAGAACAGTGCTGCACTCTATGCGGTGGCGGCAAATTCCACGTGCTTTACAAACCTATGCGCTTTTCTGTCATCCTCCATCTTTAATCTAGAGAGAACAGTGCTGCACTCTATGTGGTGGCGGCAAATTCTACGTGCTCTTATTTGGAAACAAATTCTACTCGCTCTTCAGCTGTCATCCACCATCTTTAATCAAGAGAGCACCGTGCTGCCCTCTTTGTGGTGGCGGATAATTTGAAAAAATTCTTTTCGACAAGCAGCCATCTTTAATCCAGAGAGAACAGTGCTGCCCTCTTTAGCTACTTACCTTTGAGGCGGTTAATTTGAAAAATTCTTTTCGACAAGCTGCCATCTTTAATCCAGAGAGAACAGTGCTGCCCTCTTTAGCTACTTACCTTTGAGGCGGTTAATTTGAAATATTCTATTTAACAAGCTGCCATCTTTAATGAAAAGAGCATCGTGGTGCTATCTTGCGGGTAATATTTTACGTCACAGCTGTCATCCACCATCTTGCATTGCTAACCTTAGTGCTGCCCTCTTTAGCTACTTACCTTTGAAACAAAAAATCTATTTGACAAGCTGTCATCCGCCATCTTTAATCCAGAGAGAACAGTGCTGCACTCTATGTGGTGGCGGATAACTTGAAAAAATCTTTTTGACAAGCAGCCATCTTTAATCAACAGAGCACCGTGCTGACATCTTTAGCTACCGCCATCTTACATCGCTTACCTCGCTGCTGCACTCTATGTGGTGGCGGTAAATTCGAACAAGTTTAATCACGCATCGGGAAAGCTAGAGTAAGCACGTGCTGCAGTGATGACGTCATCATGCATGTTTAAACCCGTTCGTTGACTAAAAGCTTTAGTCTTCGGGAAACAGTGATAGAGTGTGGAGTGCAAACATGACGAAAACATTAATAGTTGATGTGCAAGGCTTTAAAGTAAACGGAAACAAGTTTGTGTTTAAAGAGGTGGCTGTGTTAGATTGCTGTGTGTTGTGGGCACCAAAACTTGTTAGTTTAGTATTTAGTCCGCCGTTCCCTTACTGTTTGCAAACAGATGAAGATAAAAAGCAGACTCAGTGGATTGAAAACAATTTAGGTTTGAAGTGGGAAGAAAAAGGAATACCTAATCGTTTTCTACCTTTAATGATGAATGCACATTTGTCAAGAGCAGATTTTGTTCTTTTAAAGGGTTGTGAAAAGAAAGAATGGTTGCGTGATTTTCTACCATCATCATGTGAAGTTATCGACATGCATGAATTGGGGTGCCCATCATTTAAAACTCTTCCGAAAGAGCATAGTAGAGAAACAACTAAACAGTCTTTACAACATGTATGCATGCTCTTTGATTGGTTGTGTCGCAGTGCATGCCGGGAAGTGAACAACATATGTAAACTGCAGTGTCGAAATAACCTTAGTGTAAAAGAAACATTTGTAGAGTAAAGACATCATGTCATTTCTAACAGATACTAAGTGTAACGCAGTTGAAAAGGCGATCGTAAAGTTTTATGCATGCAAAAAGAAACTAAACACTTTTACTGAAGAAGAGTTAAATGCATTACCAAAGGCATTTTTGGTCAATGTAGCTGCGAATGCTGTAAAGAAGATTTGGGATAAGGTGCCTCGTGAGTGGACTCAAGATCCTGTTTTGTCAGAGCTTCAAACGTGTAGTTTACATCATGAACACGTGAGTTTAGCTAGAAGACCTTCTGTGAGACAGTGCCGTACATGTCAACTAATTAAACTGTATCACGGACCTAAAACTAACGAGTTGTCTTCGCTTATAAACACTTATCATGGCTGTGGAGAGAGTAAACAAGGAAAAGGTGAAGAAACGTGCTGGGAGAAAGATGAGGAAGCATGTTGGGCGTGGACTCATCAATAGAGTGATTGATCTTCTTTTCTTCGTGCTTCATCTCCCCTGCGGCCCTAGAACACGTTCGCCTGACATGTAGTTACATGCTGCCTGCATAGAGTATGTCGTGTAGCTGTTAAAATCTGCTTCGTAAAGTTATGCTGTGTGTGTATGTGTTATTACCTAGTGCTTTAGCTGCTCAGAAGAATATAGCAGCACTTGTCGTTGTTGGTGTAATAAAACGAAAACTGAGTGTCAAAGACCGTAACATGAACAAAGGATAAAAATGTATGTATATAGTCTAAAATAAATATGAATTGTCAAAACATATTACAGGTGTTGTTTAATCCTACAGCATGTCCTAGTGAATTAGAAGAAAGGAAACGTAGAGGATTAAAAGAAAACACACATAAGATTTAAAGTACATCCTCTTTATTAATCCATGAATTAAAGCTGTTATTAAAACCAAGCCATTTAACATACAGTTTATTGCCACGACGTCGAATAACACGTTCAACTAAATAGTGATCAGGATATTTTGTTTTCTGCAGTTCTTCGATGTAGAATCCTCCTTCAATAGGCTGTCCTCTGAGATCGCGAAGTAAATACGTAACTGGATTAGAAAGCTTAACACTTCTGATTTGAAAAATTTCAGTGCTCCAGTTAGGTGTGTATCCTTTTGCAAAGATAGACTTGTGTTTGCTGATGCGAACGAAATCACCTTCTTTAAAGCGATGGCGACGTGGATCAGCTGTTTTAATTACAAGATGAATAGCATCTAGACGAGGTGTATTCTTTGTAACAAGACGTGGCTTTGTTCCGATAGTGCGATGAGGTGTATCGTTGTAGGTAGATAAAAGTCTCGGTAGCAGATCAATCCAACGATATGAACCTTGCGCTGTAAATTCTCGCCACATCATTGTTTTGAGTGTACGATTAAAGCGTTCTACAACACTTGCCTTGAGATTGCTGAACGTAGAGTAGTGTTGAATGCCAAGTAACTTGAGGTAAGAAGAAAAATCCTTGTTGTAAAACTCTTTACCTTGATCAGTTTGAAGAAGCCTTGGGCAGCGTTTCGATTCTTCAACAATATGTTTAAATGCTTCTTTAACTTGAGCTGCTGTTTTAGAACGCACGGGTTGTGCAAAAGCAAACTTTGAGTACACATCGATAACAGTAAGTAGATACTTATACCCCTTATTACTAGAGGCATATGGAATCATTTCTACTAAGTCTGCTTGCCAGAGATCATCTTTTCCTCGTGTAATAACGCGTCTGCGACAGTAGGTGCGACGTGCTGGTTTATGTAACTCATGTGCGATGTTTACCTTTACAGGTGAGATCTTCTCTTGACGAGCCATTACAAAATAATACCGGCATAACGTAGTTCTCTTTCTATTTCTAGAATTTCTGATCCGTGACCAGTGTGACCAGCCTCTTGTGATGCTCTTAAAAGTTGTAATCGTTCAACGAGTAAGTTTGGGTCATTCCAGTATCTTACATCCACATACGGCAACAAAGGCTTGTAGATAACGTCTAGACTACGTGCAGTCGGAAACAGCTTAGAAATAAACTCACGATACTTGTAACTCTTATTCGCATTTACAGCTTCTGTTCTCCTGTAATTACGTCGTGTTGCATCAGTAGCAAAAAGTATTGCTTTATACTTTTTAAGATCATCTTGTAAAATGATATCCTTGTCAGGTATTCGTGAGAAAAGAAGTTCTAAGAGTCCTTTCGTAGGTTTATAGGTAACACCTTTTACAATGAGTTTGTTGCTATTAATCTTAACATTTGAATTTCCTATCCGGAAACAGTCATCTTCGTAGCGAATACCGTAGGTAGTGTCAGTTTGTCCTGTAAAAAGTTTTTCTATATAAGGTGCAAAGAGAGATCCATAGGTATCTTGAATAAAAGTTCTAAATTGATTGCGATACTCTGGTGTAATCATAACCTCAGACAAAGATGGTAGATTTTGCGTCGATGTAGTAGGTGTTTCAGCAATAACATCTGTAGTTAAAAACTCAACACGCTTAGATGGTGATGTATCATTAAGTTCTTCTTCTTCTTCTTCCTTATCTTCCTCTTGATCTACATCCTGCTTCTTCTCTTCAGTATCTTCTTCATGCTTTTCTTCTTCATGCTTCTCTTTATGATATGATGTTTGCATAGAAGCAAAACTTGAAGTAGACTGCGGTAATGAAGTAGAATTAAAAATTTCTTTGAGTGGTGTACTTAGTTGTGTTTTTAAAAATAAATCCGTGTCTGCTTGAATACGTTTAAGCTCTTTAAATTTCCGTCGAATATTGTTTCGAGCTTGGATGATATGTTTTGTGATCTCCTTGCTAGATGTTAACATGATGGTGGTTTTTAATCAAGTAGTTACTGCAATTCTGTGTTAATGCATATAAAATGATCGAAACCCATGCGATATCGTCCATGCTGTACATCACTTTCTTTATCAATAACTAAAAAGCTGTAACGGTGTAATGACCAACATTTAGCACACATACGTTTAAAGTCATCGAATGTCATATCAGTGTTAACATGATCGTTATACACATGTCGCATGTTGCGCTCATCTTGCCGAAAAAGCACAATAACATTTGCGTTGTCGCGTATCAACTGCTTAGGCACACGAGAATAGGTTTGGCACAAATAGATGCAATCAACATATTTATGCCGACCCATACTAAAGAATGCACGAATAACGTTTTGCTGTTCTGTTGCAACATCATCAAAGATCATAAGAGAATTAGGAAGCACATCGTCTGGTGATGGTACTTGCTCATGTGAATTAAATTTAAAATATCTTATTCCATCTTTAACTAGATCGTGCATTACAGTTTGTAGAATAGTATATAGCGGCTGATAGAGTGACTTTGCGAAAACGTAAATATTCTCGAAGCGTACACCATTTACAGAAGTAATAAGTGTGAGTAAAAGATTTGTTTTACCGCATCCCGACGGACCTGATATAATACATCGAACAGTAAAAGGAAACAACGTTCCATGACGTTTTCTTGTAGTTGTACTAGAACTAGGTAAGAGATGTGGTACAATGTCGGTAACAGGTAGCGTGTCTTGCTGCTTTATAATCTTCATGATAACTGAATCATAAAGTATGTAATAGTAATATATATATTAAACGAAACAAGAGGCAACGGTTAGTTTATGATTTGCTCTTGACTAGTAAAGTCGTGTCCAGCATGGTGAAACAACGATATCCAAACGACATGAAGAAGAAGAAGAAAGTAAAAACTGTTGGATGGAAAGATGTTATAAAGGCTGCGCAAAAAGCTATTCGAGGGGAATACAATCCTCGTGTAGCTATTACTAAGGCGTTACGCGCAGCAAGAGCGAGAATTTCTCCAAAGTGCAGAGCAATATTTAGTAAACGTGCGCGAATTATTCCTGTACCAAAACGAGGAGGATTTCTTCCTGCGCTGTTTGCTGGCTTAGCAGCTTTAGGGTCATTGCTAGGTGGTGCTAGTGCTGTAGCGAGAACTGTCAAAGCTGTAGAAGAAGCGAAACAACAGTTGAAAGAGAGTGAACGTCATAACAAGACGATGGAGGCAATTGAGTTACGAGGCAAAGGTGTGAACATGAAGCTAGCGCCATACAAGAAAGGGCTTGGTATCTACATTTCTCCAAAAAACGTCTACTGAATGCACTGCCATATCGAGCTCTAACGCATGATGAAGTTTTTACGTTTGCTAAACAACTAGGAATTCATTATTTTCGAGGAGTGTATATGCGCGATCAACTACCAGTACGCCCACGTGAACGTGAAAGTGCCGTAATTAACTTGGACGACAGTCGTGGACCTGGAACTCATTACGTTGCTTATGTAAAACGTAAATCTAAAGTATGGTATTTTGATAGCTATGGAGATTTACCTCCTCCTTTTGAGCTCATACGTTATTTCGGAAGCAGTGCAGACATTGTTTACAATAAAAACCGTGTGCAAAACTTTAATACACGCATGTGCGGACGATTATGTCTTATGTTCTTATATCAAACCCAGACAGTAGAGAAAGTGCATTAGTGTCTGCGTGATGACGAACAGTGAAAGAACGTTTGCTGTACGTGGAGAAGGACCTGAAACAACCGTCTATTTTAATCCACCAATCGAACTTGGTTATCAGCCGCATAGTCTTGGACTAGTATCGTTTGAAAGCTACAATAAAATCTATAATGTGCGTGATGGTTTAAACAAGTTCTATTACGATGAGTATGTGCTAACACTACCCTCAGGTAGTTATACAGTAGATGATATTCACGACTATATTGAAAGTACGTTAATTGATCAGTTTGGGGAAGATAGTTTTAGTAATCATAATTACAAGTTCTCAATCACTATAAGCAACATTACACATAAATGTGTTATTGAATCATCATTTAAGATTGACTTCAAATCACAACCTGATTCGATTGGCCCACTGCTTGGATTTTCATCGAGGGAGCTCCTACCGAACGTACGTTACGAGTCTGATCAACCTATAAAACTCTTCGATGATTATAATGTGAACATTACTTGTAATATTATTACAGACTTGAATAGTAATCTACAACCTTCGCACGTCCTGCATGACTTCATTGTTACAGAGGAACGTGGATATACTATCTGTGAGAAACCAGCAGTAGTTCTTTATCATCCTGTGTCTGTAAAACACATTAGCAACATTACTCTTAGACTTGTAAATAAACATAATCAGCTTATTCATTTAGATCAGCATGCGTACGTAGCTTACAAACTACATCTTAAACCAGTATGAAAACCATCTATAAAACACGGTGTACATACTACATGTGTGCAGAGACTCATCGAGTTAACAGATACCCATAAGCAGATACTCCAAGATTTGGGATATACACTACTACAACAAAATGGAAGAAATGCTAGACATTACAAATACAGTAGAAAGTCGTGAAGGTGTAGTACGAAGTGAGCTTCATTCCTATCAACCTTTTACGTTTGGATTAAATAACAATGATGAAATTCATTTTATTATTAATCAACAAGATGTTTACACCTTACCACACGAAAGCTACCTCTATATTGAAGGACGATTAGAAAAGTCTGATGGAAGTGGACCAAGCACTTCACAACTAAACAACCATGCTCTAGCTTTTCTCTTTTCTGAAGCGCGATATGAAGTAAATAATGTTGAAATAGATCGAACGAAGAATGTTGGTATTACAAGTGCAATGAAACTCTACCCTTCTTTCTGTGATGAAGAAAGTAATCTTTTGCGGATGGCTGGATGGTGTCCAAAAGCTACTAACAACTGGATGATTAATGAGGATGGAACTTTTACGGGTATGTTATCACTGAAACATATTTTTGGATTCGCAGAAGACTTTACACGTATTATAATCAACGCAAAACAAGAGCTTATTCTAATCCGTGATCGAAGTGATTACAATTCTCTTAAAGCAGTAGAAACACCTGTAGAATCGAAAATAACACTGCATCGTA
This sequence comes from Anabrus simplex, assembly GCF_040414725.1. NCBI lineage: Eukaryota > Metazoa > Arthropoda > Insecta > Orthoptera > Tettigoniidae > Anabrus > Anabrus simplex. The sequence continues at coordinate 231,160,363 of NC_090267.1, read as the reverse complement.
TACTGTGGCGGATTCCACATGTAACCTTATCTGATCGTGAAAAACTTCGATTGCTCAAGATTGTAGAAAATGATACACCATTACCTATACGTTTTAGAAGTTGGGAGCTGCATGAATATCCTGTGTTACCACCTACAAACAAGCATAGCTGGGCTGTTAAAACATCACGTTTTACTGAGAAGCCCTTGTACATTATTTTTGGATTTCAAACTAATCGTAAATTCAATCACGAAAAAGATAGCTCACTGTTTGATCACTGCAAATTAAGACACGTTAGACTATATCTCAACGGAATTACGTATCCCTACGAAAACATCGACATTAACTTTGAGAAAAATAAGTTTGGGGTGCTCTATGACATGTTTTGTAAATTTCAATCATCGTATTATCAGAAAGAAGATCGTCCGCTATTTACACCTCAAGAATTTAAAAATAAAGCACCGATTGTAGTTATAGACTGCTCTTATCACGAAGAATCTATAAAAGAATCTCCAGTTGATATTCGTTTAGAATTTGAAACATCTGAAAACATTCCTGCTAACACAGCAGCCTATTGTCTTATTATTCATATGAGTGATGTTACTTACCATCCGCTAACGAATATTGTTACGAGACTATAAATAAGAATAGATCTTTATCATTTTCATTAGTGTGTGCTTCGACATCGTACGCTATGGAACAAAACTGTAAATGTGCATGCTGTTTGCATGCTCATACGCAACATCTTATTTATGTTTCACGAGTGAGTGAGGCTATTAAGATGTTCTATAAACGTAGATCGTTGATGCCGAAACATCTTATTCAATACTTACCACCAGGATTTTTATATACGTACGCTGCCTCTTACGTACATAATTTTTGGGACATCCTTCCTCTACACAGTAAGATGTCAATCGAAGTAGCTTTATGCAGAACTTGTGAACGACATTACAAGCATCGAGGAGAAAATGGTGATGATGATTGGGATGGACCAAATCCGAGGATTGAACACTGTACACAGTGTATGAATGAACTTTCTCTAGTACCTCATGATGATGATGATGATGATTCCGAAAAGGAATAACAGCAAGGTAAGAAGTATATGATCTTCTCTGTAAAGCATAACATACTTAGTATAATATATTTCTAAATGCTTTGTTTAATTTGAATGTTGCAGGAGGCATTTCAGAAGCATACGTTGTTAAGAAGCACACCAACCTTGTCAGCAGCAAAAACGAACACTGTTGTAGTACATTTGTAAATAAATATTTGATCGCATTCAAAAAATGTTGTACTTATTACATTGCTTTACACCGACTTACTCTTAAGAAAAACGATCAGGTCTAAACATGCACAATGACGTCATCACAACAGCACTTGCTTACTCTAGCTTTCCCGATGCATGTTTAAACTTGTTCGAATTTACCGCTACCACATTCCTTTACACCGACTTACTCTTAAGAAAACGGACAAGTCTAAACATGCATGATGACGTCATCACTGCAGCACGTGCTTACTCTAGCTTTCCCGATGCGTGATTAAACTTGTTCGAATTTACCGCCACCACATAGAGTGCAGCAGCGAGGTAAGCGATGTAAGATGGCGGTAGCTAAAGATGTCAGCACGGTGCTCTGTTGATTAAAGATGGCTGCTTGTCAAAAAGATTTTTTCAAGTTATCCGCCACCACATAGAGTGCAGCACTGTTCTCTCTGGATTAAAGATGGCGGATGACAGCTTGTCAAATAGATTTTTTGTTTCAAAGGTAAGTAGCTAAAGAGGGCAGCACTAAGGTTAGCAATGCAAGATGGTGGATGACAGCTGTGACGTAAAATATTACCCGCAAGATAGCACCACGATGCTCTTTTCATTAAAGATGGCAGCTTGTTAAATAGAATATTTCAAATTAACCGCCTCAAAGGTAAGTAGCTAAAGAGGGCAGCACTGTTCTCTCTGGATTAAAGATGGCAGCTTGTCGAAAAGAATTTTTCAAATTAACCGCCTCAAAGGTAAGTAGCTAAAGAGGGCAGCACTGTTCTTTCTGGATTAAAGATGGCTGCTTGTCGAAAATAATTTTTTCAAATTATCCGCCACCACAAAGAGGGCAGCACGGTGCTCTCTTGATTAAAGATGGTGGATGACAGCTGAAGAGCGAGTAGAATTTGTTTCCAAATAAGAGCACGTAGAATTTGCCGCCACCACATAGAGTGCAGCACTGTTCTCTCTAGATTAAAGATGGTGGATGACAGAAAAGCGCATAGGTTTGTAAAGCACGTGGAATTTGCCGCCACCGCATAGAGTGCAGCACTGTTCTCTCTAGATTAAAGATGGTGGATGACAGAAAAGCGCATAGGTTTGTAAAGCACGTGGAATTTGCCGCCACCACATAGAGTGCAGCACTGTTCTCTCTAGATTAAAGATGGCGGATGACAGCTGTCAGAAAAGCACATGGGTTTGTAAAGCACGTGGAATTTACCGCCACCACATAGAGTGCAGCACTGTTCTCTCTGGATTAAAGATGGCGGATGACAGCTGACGAAATTGCCCGCATGATAGCAGCACAGTGCTCTATTGATTAAAGATGGCGGATGACAGCTGTCAAAAAAGCACGTGGCTTTGTTTCCCAACAAGAGCACATAGAATTTTTCAAATTGCCGCCACCACATTTCAAAGGTATCTAGCTAAAGAGTACAGCACTGTGCTCTGTTGATTAAAGATGGCGGATGACGGCTGTCAAAAAAGCGCGTGAGTTTGTTTCCAAACAAGAGCATGTAGAATTTTTCAATTTGCCGCCACCACATAGAGGGCAGCACGGTGCTCTCTTGATTAAAGATGACTGCTGTCATGTGGAATTGCCTGCCACCACATTTCAAAGGTAACTAGCTAAAGAGTGTAGCACGGCGCTCAAAGATGGCTGCTGTCAAAAAAGCATTTTTTCAAATTATCCGCCACCACATTTCAAAGGTAAGTAGCTAAAGAGGGCAGCACTGTGCTCAAAGATGGCGGATGACAGCTGTCAAAAAAGCACGTGGCTGTCAAAAAGCACGTGGATTTGTTTATCTCGAGCTAGTGAGGTTAAGTTGGTAGCACTAAGGTTTAGGCCCGCCAAGATGGCAGCACTGCCGATGACAGGTGACGAAAGAGGGCAGCACAGCGCTCTGTAGTTTAAAGATGGCGGATGACAGCTGTCAAAAAGCACGTGGCTGTCAAAAAGCACGTGGCTTTGTTTATCTCGAGCTAGTTAGGTTAAGTTGGTACCACCGAGGTTTATTCCCGTCAAGATGGCAGTACTGAGGTTAGCGATGCGTTGTTGTCTGTCAAAAAGCACGTGGCTTTGTTTACAAATCTGTCAAAAAGCACGTGGCTGTCAAAAAACACGTGGCTTTGTTTACCTCATGCTAGTTAGGTTAAGTTGGCACTACTGAGGTTTAGGCCCGTCAAGATGGTAGTACTGAGGTTTGCGATGCGTTGTTGTCGATGACAGCTGTCAAAAAGCACGTGGCTTTGTTTACAAATCTGTCAAAAAGCACGTGGCTGTCAAAAAGCACGTGGCTTTGTTTACCTCGCGCTAGTTAGGTTAAGTTGGCACTACTGAGGTTTAGGCCCGTCAAGATGGCAGTACTGAGGTTAGCGATGCGTTGTTGTCTGTCAAAAAGCACGTGGCTGTCAAAAAACACGTGGCTTTGTTTACCTCACGCTAGTTAGGTTAAGTTGGCACTAGTGAGGTTTAGGCCCGTCAAGATGGCAGCAGTGAGGTTAGCGATGCGTTGTTGTCGATGACAGCTGTCAAAAAGCACGTGGCTTTGTTTACAAATTCAAATCTCGCGCCAAAATTCAAATTTCCCGCCAAAATTCAAATTTCCCGCGGGCGGCGGCGGAGGCGGAGGCGGCGGCGGAGGAGGAGGCGGGCGGAGGCGTGCGGCGGCGGAGGTGCCGCAGAACCATCCAATTATACTACTGTTGATATCAAATTGCATTTTATTACCACAACAATTCATGTGTATTATTTCATTACCTCGAAACTTTGTAAGCACATCCGTGGGGATATTAACGAAGAAGATGGATTGCTTGTATTTAGTAAATTATCCTCCACGTACTGTTCAGAATACGTTGCCATGGTTACTCAAGTGTCTTACAAGTTTCTATCAGCATTCAGTTCTAATTGTTGCTAGTTTTCATCTAATACTCTCAAAATCCAAACACGTGATTCAGCCCGGATGTTTGACTATGACAATACCTACTGATGTAACACATCGTAGCAAATATTTGAGTACATCTCATGAAAGCATCGTCTATCTATGTAAATAAAATACCGGTAAGAGTTACGTCTGTACTTCGGTCAGAACTGTTAAAAATTAGTATTTATATATTAGTATTTTGCAGAATACGAAGAAAATAAAAAATTACATTTCCATAATCTGTGTGTATGTGTGTGTGTGTGTGTGTGTGTGTGTGTGTGTGTGTGTGTGTGTGTGTGTGTGTGTGTGTGTGTGTGTGTGTGTGTGTGTGTGTGTGTGTGTGTGTGTGCATCACGGGAAAAAAGCTGAACATAATCAGGGAAGACGTCACTACTACAGTCTACGCTATACGTTTTATAAGTCAAGCTGGGTGAATTAGTAGATTATACAAATGCTTCTCAATCAATCACTTGGTATTTATATATTAGGGGAAGACATTGTCTAATATCTCCATTACTACTTCTCCTATCAATAAATGCTGCATAAAAATGTTGATTATAATATTTACGATCTTTTGTTCCGTACAAATGGATCCTATGACGAATGGTAATGTTATGATTTTCATTTTATTTTATTTCCTACGTCCTGTCGTTGTTAATGTTAATCTTACCGAATGATCCTTTGTAACACAGAGAAGAGGACAGGTAAATTCCTATCTTCCATGTCTCATACATTTTTACCGTAGTAGAAAGTTTACCGAGCCCGATACTTGAATGTATTATCCGTTCCAAAGCGGGCCGTGAGCGGCGAGCGCACGTCTGCACGACACTGAATACCCCACTGAGGGGAACAGCCTTTCTGAATATTGGCGGAAAGAAAACTTTCCTTTTTATCTATCCATTCCTCTGGGTAATACATATTCTGATAACTAACATACTATCATTTGATACACTGGTTTTTCTTAAGGAGACCACAACAAGAAATGCCAAATTACTCCCTTAATATTAACAGTACTGAAAATCTTTACAAAATTAAAGTTGTGCAAAATATAATTTCCGATCTTTCATGCTTTACGCGTTTTCACCGTAAAATGAATGATCACGGAGATATTCGCGATTATTACATATTCCACAAACGTACAAATGTCTGAAGAAATATTAGTTCTATCCAAATAGTGCACATGGCAAAATATTATAGTAGATCTAATAGTCAATATTTTACAGTCCATACATCTCTACCATAAGGGCTATAATAATGGAAATATTCACTAATTTAGAGTTTAGTTCATAGCGTCGTTGACATGGAAATATTGTCTAGTATAATGGTAACGGACTAACTGGCGGTGATGAGGTTCATTGTCGTGATTGTTTTCTTTTATAAGTTCCAAAACTGTGTAGTTATTGCTCCTATTGATTAGGATGATAACCATCGAAATGTATGTCAAACCGTTGTCCGTTTCTATACGGGGTCGGATATGAAATGAGATGAATCTTCATAGCAAGTTTTTTTACGATCGAATTCCCTACCTGACGTCAACTTTATCAAAGCAGCTACCGAGATGAAATGAATGGCGTGATATATGATAGGGAGGGCCAAGGTGAAACCCGGTGCTGGCACATAGCCTGCTCCTGTCAAATAACACCAAGGGGTCTGCTCAAGTCTTTACGTCTCCATCCGACGGACAAGTCACCATCAACAGTGCCATATGCCCTCACTCGATATGAACACTGCGGAGAGGTTTGGAGTTTAATCCAGGCTTTTGGCAGGCGATCTGGTGATAAGAAGTAGAATCTCTCCTCCCTGGTGGCCAATATTCTGATAGTGATTCTCGAACCGTCTAACCACGGTGTCAAACCAAAATGACTTCACGCCTTAACGATCATGGCTACCAGGCGGGCTAACTATCGAAAAGAGATGTAAAATGAAGCAAAACCACTCGATAAATAGAATAATAACAGGGAAGCGCTGGCGCTTAAAGCAAGGCCTGTTAATGCCTAATTATTACCGAGCCGGGAGAAAACAAAATGTGATGGCCTGCGATGTCCGAAGCCCCTAAAACTTATCAATATAACATTGCACGGAGTGTTTGTTGTTGTTAGTTGAGGTGTGCTCTATCCTTTCTTCTGCCATTCATATCCACCAGGTGACATTAGACCTACTGCTGCAGTTACAAAAGCTAAGTCGTCAACGACAGGTACACAGCTGGTAAAATAGAAGATGGATAAAACACAGAACGTATTTTTCATGCATTCTACCATACTTATCGAAGTTGCATTCCCAGTTAATTTTGACAGAGGTATCATGACTAAATACTGTGGATCAAATGAAACACAACGCCGGAACAGTGACAGAGGCAGCGAGTAGTGATAGGTCTATATGTATACTACACATTACAGAATATAAGTTAATGTTTATGATTTGTTGTGAAAACTGCTAGTTAGAAGGATAGTCACAGAAAGTACACTTGTATGACTCGGCTAGAGGTAGGCCTATACCAGAAAAAAGCAGCGTATGTCAACTATGGGTACCGGTACCAAAAAGGTAACCATGTAACTTACCGTATTTTGGTATACATCTTGGGACACCGTGTACTTTTTTCATAGATTGATAATTCAAGCCCAGATAAGTATCAGGAGATCCGTTCAGTGAAAGCGAGGAAAATGTAACTCTTCCAGTTATAATTAAAAGTAAAACAGGATCACATTATAGGACTCACGGATTTCTCCCCATGCTTCTTCTCCTGTATAGGCTCTATATAATCCTATACGTCTAGTTTTCTCCCTTCTCTTACTTAAAGTTTCCCACCCAAGTTCCTCTAACACTTCTGATACACTACTCTTTCTTCTGAAATCCCCTGTTACAAATCTTGCTGCTTTCCTCTGCACACTATCTATTTCTTTTATTAGGTATTCCTGGTGAGGATCCCAAACACTCTTTGCATATTCCAATAATGGACGAACCATACTTAAGTAACATTTTTCTTTTAATTCTTTGTTGCATCCTTTAAGTAGCCCCATTATGACATGTGACGATCTGTATGCTTTCCCAACAATGTCATCAACATGACCCTTCCAGTGCAAATTACTTTCAAATCTCACACCTAAGTATTTGCACTTGCCATCTTTTAGGATAACTACCTCATCCAAAGTATATTCAAATTCAGTTTTAAAGCTCCTGTTTGTAAATGTTGTAACAATTGATTTGCCTCCATTAACCTTCATATTATTTAATTCAACCCATTGTTGGATACTCTCAAGGTCCCTTTGTAATTCTGAACAATCCTCAATGTTATTTATTTCCCCATAAACAAGTATGTCATCTGCATACAATATCACTTTTGATGTTATATTGTTCCCTAAATCATTTGCGTATATTAAGAAAAGTAACGGACCGATTATACTACCCTGTGCAATTCCCTTTCAAACTTTCTCTTCCTGTGATATATTATTTCCTGCTTTGACTTTCTGAACCCTTGAATTTAGAAATGTTCCTATCCAACGTATAACCCTTACGTCCAATCCTATTCCCTCCAATTTCTTTAATAATATTCCATGTTCCACTCTATCAAAGGCTTTGGAAAGATCTATGGCTATGCAATCTAACTGGCCTCCTGAATCCAACTGATCTGATATGTTCTGCTGAAATCCCACCAGTTGGGCCTCACAAGAAAATTTCTTTCTAAATCCATACTGGCTCCTCATGAACCAATTTTTATCATCACATATCCCTCTGATGTACTTTGATATTAAACTCTCCAGTACCTATTTTACAAACTATACTGGTCAGGCTGATTGGTCTGTAGTTCTCTGGTTGCTTTTTATCACCCTTTCCTTTTTTAAATTGGTATTATTATAGATTCCTTCCATTCCTTTGGTATTACACTATTATTTATGACATAGCCGAACAGAAATTTTAAATAAGACACTATGTACCACACCATTGTCTTTAATACCTCCCCAGTAATTTGATCACTTCCTGCTGCTTTTCCTTGCTGAAGCAGTTGGATTTCTCTATACATATCTTCATTTGTGAATGAGAAGCTTCTTGTTTCCTATGTGTCTCTCCCTCTCTATCTTCTGTTACAGTTTCCAACTCCTGACAATCTTCTACTGAATCTCTGAATTCCCTACTAAATAAATTTGCTTTCTCAGTATCTGTTGAATAGTGTTCACCCCCTTCTCTCACCATTGTAGGAATTTGGATTCCTTTTCCTTTTTGATTCCTAATATATGAATACAGCTTTTTCCATTTCCCTTTGCAGTCATTACCCTCTTGAAGTATGCCATTCATATAATTCTCTTTTGCTTCCTTTTTCACTTATTCAGTTCCCTCATTAGCTGTTTTCTAGTTTCTCTACTCTCCCTACCCTCTTTGATTTTCCTGTTTACTATTCTACATTTTCGTTTTAATTTTCTTATTTCCCTAGTATAATAAACAGGGTCTGAGGTCCTTTTACCCTTCTTCACAGGTACAAATCTCTTCTCTCCTTTCCAAATGATTCCTTTAAATTTAGCCCAAAGTGTATCCACATTACTCCCTTCACTTATCCAGCAACAGAATTGTGATTTTAGGTAAGTCCCAAATTCATCAACTTTAGTTTTTCTGTACAATTTCTTGTCTTGTGTGACCCTCTTATTAAGCATTTACCTTAATTTTATCAACAATTTCCCATGGTTTAAGCAAGAATACATCTAGCAAGTTATTGAGACGAGTCGGTTCTTGTACTACTTGTGTAAATCCTCCCTCCCAAATTAACTTATTTGCCAGTTTCTGTTCATGGGCTTCACTTGCAGCTCAATTCCATTCAACTTAAGGCAAGTTTAGATCTCCCCCAATTATTACCATATCATTATTATTGTTTTTATGAGTATAATCTATTATTTTCTCAAATATCTCCATGTCCCTTTCCTCTCTTCCAGGCCTATATGTTCCTATAATTCCCACCTCCTTCATATTATCACAAACTAATTTTATCCCTACTATTTCATCCCTTTCATCGGTAAACCATTCATGTGAAGAATAAGTCTCCTTCACCAGAATAAACACACACACATAAATCCTCCCATTTTATCTCTTCGGTCTCTATGATAGACTGTACACCCTTCTGGAAATACTTCTCTATTACCCGCCTCTTCTCTCAACCACGATTCCACTCCTATCACCACATCAGTCTCATAAGATTCCATCAATGTACCGAATTTTTATTGTTTATTTACTACACTCTGACAGTTTACCAAGAGGAATCTCAAACCCCCTTCCTCCCTAAAACTTGTCTGTTGCAATTGGGTAACATTTGGCTCATGAGTTGAGAACTTCCCTGGAACCTAGATCCTTGTACATAGATCTTGTTTCCCTGTATGTGCCAGTTTAGTGGTATGGGTTTTCTTAAGTGCAGATTAGTTTGCAGATCTCTGTTGATAATTGTAGCAATTTGTCTACAGAGAGTTGCTTTTCCATTACCATTCAGATGTAACCCATGCCTAGTGAACATTTGTCTGCCAAGACCTAAAGTATGTACTACATAGACATTTCTAAAACTCTTACGTAATCTCTTGCTTTTTATATTTACATCACGTGCAGCTTTGTTCACACACGAGTCCTCTAAAAGGTCATACCTGGGTGGCGCATTAACTGCAATTACTTTTGAGACAGGTAGTTTGGAAATCTTACCTCTGAGGGTCGTAATTAGTTCCTCACCTTCATTTGAAGCAATTTCATTTGTACCACTCACAATCACCACATAATTGTCCTTCTCTAACACAGGATCACAACTTGAAAGGACGTCTTCAGTTTTGGAACCTGGTTTTATTAGTCCTAAAACCTCAGTTTCTGGATTCTGCAGCTCATCCTTGATGCCTTCTGCCATACCCCACCCTTGACTGTATGAGGGAGTTCTTGAAAAGTAATTATGACCGCTGTAAAATGGCAAATAAAAATTAAAATAGAATATGGGGTAGGTTTAAAACAATTGTTAAGGGATGTGAAAACAGTCGAGTATAAGGAGGTAAAGAATGGTAAAGACCCACTATATTATAACAAAGAAATAAAGATGTTAAGAAGGAGGTGCAGTATGTTAGGAATGGTTGTGGAAGTAAGCAGACATTGAAGGAAATTAGAAGGAAATTGAATTTAGCAAAAAAATAAATCTGCTAAAGATAACATGATGGCAAGCATATACTGTATGTGTATAAGTGAGGATTTACATAAAGCAGAAGTACACTCATGTCAATAAAAACCAGAACACCTTGAAAGACTACAGATAGGAAGTTCATATTCACAAGATATGTAGATCAGTATGTTCTGAAGAAATTATTGGCATTTGAACCACGTCGGCCCTCAGGTTCAAGGTTCACATCGATATCTTGGCGCATCACCACCGACTGGTAAAATGTGCCTGCGGCTTTCGTTGTCGCTATAAACCGAAGGTAATGGATCACTGTGGCTTGAACAGGCGTGCAGAATGCCTCGCAGACGTACCGTACCGTCAGCTGAGTGAATTTGAAAGAGGGGGCATTCTTGGCATGAGAGAACGTGATGCATCTATCCAGGAAATTGCTGCTCGTGTAGAACGAAGTGTGTCGGCAGTGCAATGGGTGTGTACAGAATGGTTAACAGAAGGCCGTAGAACACGACGAGATGGGTGTGGTCACACCATCCATCGATCGATACCTCATCCGCATGGCATTGCATGATAGATCTGCGTCCACCTCGTTTCTGGCGCAACAGTGGAACAGTGTAACACATCGTAAACTATCAGCAGTGACAGTCCGTCACCGTTTATTACGGTCTAGCTTACCGGCGCGTCGTCCACTTCTCCACCTACCTTTGACTAATGTGCATAAACATGCTATAATGCAATGGTGTATGGAACGACGTCACTGGGGACAGGAATGGCAGCAGATAGTGTCTTCGGACGAATCCAGCTTCTGTTTGTTTGAAAGTAATGGCCGCATTTTAGTTCGCCGCAGACAGGGGAAGAGGCATCACAGTGACTGCATTCGCACAAGACATGGAACACCAACTCAATGCCTTATGGTGTGGGGTGATATTGGGTACAACCACAAGTCTCAGTTGGTGCGCTTCCAGGGCACTGTGACCAGATTGACCTACGTGAATGACACCCTGCGACCCGTAGCCATACCCTTTCTGCACGACACCATAGACGCCATATTTCAGCAGGACAATGGGCGACCACATGTTGTTGCACGAACACGTGCCTTCTTGTTGTCACAGGATGTCAGAATGTAGCCCTCGTCCGCCCGATCACCGGACTTGTCGCCAGTCGAAAATGTGTGGGATATGGTGAAACAACGGGTGCGGCGCTGGAACCCGATGCCAACCACCAAAGATGAACTGCGGAACCAGGTGAATACAGCATGGATGGCTATACCCCAGGACGCCATTCACGCCTTATGCGCGTCGATGCCATCACGCATGGAGGACCCAGTGTATACTAGGCAACAGGACACATGCTGAACCTAGGTCATTGAAATGTTAATCGTTTCTGCAGAATATACTAATGAACATGTCCTGTGAATAAGAACTTCCTATCTCCAGTCTTTCTAGGTGTTCTGGTTTTTATGAACATGAGTGTATTTAGTCAATAGTTAGTAAAGATTGCTGGACGTAATGGTAATGTCCAGGTAGAGGAGGTGACTAATGCAAAGTACAGAAATTTACCTACGTAGTAAACATATTTACAAAAAAATACAAAAATTTAAAGCTAGAAAATTAGGTGGGATTGATAGGATTTTGGGGTGTACACCAAAAGCAGTATGTTGGGATGTAGCAGCATATCTGAAGTACTTAGGCCTATTTGATTATATGAAGGAGTATGAGGAGCTATATACCAAATGAACACATAGTTGCTATACTAGTTCCAGTGTACAGAAGAAAGGGGGGTAAACATAAAGTGGATGATTACGGGCCAGTCACCTTGACATGTGTTGCATGTAAGCTCTGGAAAATCATTCTTTCTGGTTATATTAGACAGGTTTGATAGAAGGCAGTTAGGGTTTAGGAAAGCTTATTCCAGTGAGGCTCAGCTTGTAGGCTTCCAGCAAGATACTGTATAGTAGATATTTTAGATTCAGGAGGTCAAATAGGCTAGACTGTATTGGTCTTGAACTATCCGACGCTTCCGATGGGTAGATCATGGGAAATGCAGTTCGACTACTCGGTTGAATGGTCAGCTTCGAGGCCTTTCGTACAGAGGGTTCCGAGTTAGGTTCCTGGGTGGGTCGGGGATTTTAAACGAGTATGATTAATTCTTCTGGCTCGGAGACTGGGTGTTTGTGTTCATTCTAACACTCTACTCTTGATATTCAGACAACGACCACAGAAACACGCAAGGTCGACACATCCCTGAAGATAGGGTTGGCATCAGGAAGGGTATCCAGCCGTAAAATAGAGCCAAATCTACATGTGCACCACAGATCACACTCGCGACCTCACAACTGTGAGGAAGAACGGTAGAAAAAGATCACGGGAGACACAACAAAAATGAGGGTTATTTGCATAGATAAAAATACACTGGCAGAAAATGATATCCCAACACCAAGAAGACATTAGTTTAGAGGAATGTAATTTAGGTTAAGCAATTATCTAGGTAACATATTTACAGTATTTGATTAAAGTTACCAGATCACAGGTTCAAGTATGCACAAGAAGATAATGTGACATGACCCCACGATTTTGAATGCAAGCGTGCAAACGTGCTCCAACGTGTCGTGCAGGTGCCGTATGTCATTTTGTGGGATGGTGTTCGCCTGTTTGCACTTGATCAGTCAAATCAGCAATGGTCAATGCTGGTATTTGATGACGCTGAATTTGTCGTCACATAACGTCCCTTACAACCTCAATGGGCGAAAGGTCTGGTGATCTCGCAGGCCAAGGCAACTGGTCGATGATCTGTAGAGCATGTTGAGTGACATCAGTGGTACGAGGACGAACGTTATCCTGTTGGAAAACTCCCCCTTGAATAATGTGAGTAAATGGCAATACAATCACCAGTCTGACATATTAATCCACAGTCACCGAGCGAGTTGACCGTGTTGTTAGGGGCGCGCAGTTGTGAGATTTTATTCGGAATTTAATGGATTCAAACTCACTGCCGGCAGCCCTGAAGATAGTTTTCCGTGGTTTCCTATTTTCACACCAGGCAAGTGCTGGAGCCTCGACCGCTTCCTTCCCACTCCTAGCCCTTTCGTATCCCATCGTCGCTATAAAACATATTTGTGTCAATGCAACATAAAGCCAAATGGGAAAAAAATTATAAACACCAAAGTCAAGGTTCTTGTGATAACAACGAGAGCGCAACTGCTGGTGTAGGTCCAGTGTGTCGACGTCGGAGACATCTTGGCTCCAAGCGTTCACCTGGCTTTCTCTTTACCAACCTATACCATCACTGGCACCAAGACAGAAACGGATCTCCTCTGAGAACACAACAGACATCCACTCCACCCACCAAGGCTTAAAGTCCCTATCCGGCGGACGAATCACTATTAACTTTTAACAGTGCAATGTGCCCTCACTCGACATTAGCACTTCGGAGAGGTTTGGAACTTAACCCAGGCTTTGGTACGCAATCTAGCGATTAGAAATTGTATACCACCTCTCCTACCATGTCTGATAGTGTGTGGGATTTTTTTTTCAGAAACGGGACTGGAACCGACTAATCTTAACGATCATGGTCACCAGCGGGCTTATACCACTTAAACCATTGATAGACTCATTATATTAACAGCGAAATAGAGATTAAGAAGGAAGTGCAGATAAGAAACCTTTTAGATATTCCCAGAGCGTCTTACAAGTCTTTAATATCTGAAGCATGGACCTCCTTTTGGAAAATGCTAATCAGCTAATTAATCTCGAAATGGGCAACTGAGCTTTCAGTTTAAAACACATTAACAAATTCATCATCAGAACATAACCCTGACCGGAAAAAAAGAGCTTCTCTTTGTTAAACAAAAAGGATACAGTGTAAAGATATTAGTGACATTTCAATGACCGGGCGAGTTGGCCGTGCGCGTAGAGGCGCGCGGTTGTGAGCTTGCGTCCGGGAGATAGTAGGTTCGAATCCCACTGTCGGCAGCCCTGAAGATGGTTTTCCGTGGTTTCCCATTTTCACACCAGGCAAATGCTGGGGCTGTACCTTAATTAAGGCCACGGCCGCTTCCTTCCAACTCCTAGGCCTTTCCTATCCCATCGTCGCCATAAGACCTATCTGTGTCGGTGCGACGTAAAGCCCCTAGCAAAAAAAATAAAATAAAAGACATTTCAATGCTTGAAACTCTAATACAAATGAAGTCTAGAAGAGAAAAAGAGTTGGAGAAATCAGACAGAAATGAAGTTTATCATTGCCTTTACTTACTTGTTTCAGACGCCCCTTTTTCATCTTACTGAAACCCTAGAATAAAATAACTACGGTATGTGAAATCTAGATATCAGCCTTAAGGACACCAGCAAGTTGTTTTTTTTTTTAAATACTCATTATCTATTTTCTAAACTCTTGAAAAGGAAGTAGGACTAATTTGAAATTCTAAATGAAATTAAAATTTTAAATTGGAATTCTGGTGATGTCAACATATAATCAGCAAGCAGTGACCGCTAGAAAGGGGCTGCAGCTGGTATAGATAACATTAAACGACCGTATAGATACATTTTAAGTAGCCACAGAGAAACCAAGACGAGAGTGTCACTGCCGTGTAAAAGGTAAAAGACGAGCAAATGAAAGGCCTCGGTATTCAGCGAACTAATAAGATTTAATCTTGGGTCAGATAACGCCGATGGCTGTTTAGTAATCGAGGAACCAAACGAAAATGCCAACTACAAATAAGTAATTGGGAAGAAATGCCCAACACATTAGGTACTAAACACCAAAATCTATGGCATAACGACTCTGATCTTGGCCTACCAAACGACTACTGCTCAGCCCAGAGGGCTGTAGATTTCGAGGTGATCCTTGGTTAGCGCGACGAATATCCGCCATTATTCTTAGCTTTCTAGATCGGGTCCGGTATACCACTGTCAGTTAGCTCCTCAATTTTTCTCACGTGTAGCGTGAGTAGACCTCGAACCAGCCCTTTGCCAGATCCAGATAAATATCCCTGATCTGGCTGGGAATTGAACACGGGGCTTTCGGGTGAGAGACAGGCTAGACCCAAGGTCAGTTTCAACACATCAGATATAACTAAAATCTCCAAAAGCCTTGTCGAACGCATTTACACAACGTCATTTTTTCTTACTGTCTGTGTGTTGGAGTCAGTTTCATGGTATAGAGTTCGATTCCCAGCCACTCTAGGGATTTTAATTTTAATTTTAGACTGAGGCCTGAAGAGGGGATTCACTTTACGTCGTGAGATCAACCGAGGAGCTGGATGATATAAGAGGCAGCAGACCCGGTCAAGCCATTAAGGATGTTATCAGTCATCACAATGTAGCACTACAGTATCTGTAGCCCATCTGGCTGGGTAGCAGTCATCTTGGCAAGCCAAATCCCCAAACAGGCTGATGTGCCAATCTCCTGTAATACACACTGACAGTAAATTAACTTCGGACCTTTTACGAAACAACCGCAAGCAAATGCATTGATAGAAGAAATACAAAGTATTTTACGATATCTTCAGCAAGGAAACTGGATCATACATTTTACATGGATAAAGGCTCATGTTCACAATGAAGGAAACGTACTTGCAGACCATCTGGCCAAGCAAATTGCAAACAGCCTGGTCTTAGAAGTGGTTTACAATCGAACAAGACCTGACGAAGAAAACCATTCGATTGTGGGAGAGCGAGTGAGAAAATACCACAAACGGAAGCAT
This sequence comes from Anabrus simplex, assembly GCF_040414725.1. Classification (NCBI taxonomy): domain Eukaryota; kingdom Metazoa; phylum Arthropoda; class Insecta; order Orthoptera; family Tettigoniidae; genus Anabrus; species Anabrus simplex. The sequence goes on along the minus strand of NC_090267.1, from coordinate 231,144,386 downwards.
AACATAGAGTACTTTCCTTAATGTACAGAGTAGAATGAAAATTAAATTAAACCTGAGTCATAATATGACAGCTATGACAACAGGCTTCGGGAAATTTGGTGAATAGGCTACTTCTTTGGGTTAAAAATAACGGAAGACCCTACATGTGCGTGTAGTGAAACAAATCATCAGACAGATGACCATATCCTTTAGGAGTGTAAGTTAGTCAACTCCCTTGGGGCCGATGACCTACATGTTAGGCCTCCTTTAAACAACAAGCATCATCATCATCATCATCAGTCAACTCCCGAGAGCGGTAAACTTTGTAGAAGTGTTATAAACTCAGTGGGAGAAATACGAACTCGTGGAAAAACACCTAAAAGAATTTTCTAAATTTGTAAACAAAATAAATTATGACATCTTACAAAAATAAGCAGTTAAGTTTAATATTTGCAAAAGTCATATTATTATTATTATTATTATTATTATTATTATTATTATTATTATTATTATTATTATTATTATTATTATTATTATTATCCAATACTAATGAACCCTATTTTAAAAAGTATTTTAGGGTTATAGGTGAAACATACAATTATAAATTAAACATAATGATAGTGATTTGCAGAACCAGTTTATGAAATATGCGACGAATGAAAATTAGGAAATGTTTGTAACAGTATTTGTGTATGAAAATATGGTATAGTGGTTATGAAAGCTGAATATTACGTCAGTTCAAATGAGAGTCCACATCAAATCTTGCTCTTGTAAACACAGGACCCACAAAAGCAAGAATAGTCACCTGCAAAAATAATTTTAAAATGTTCAAAATATGATTTGAAATTTCCATGGCCTGACATAAATTGTGTTAACTCAAAATTGGGCCCCATAAGTTTGCACTTAAGTCGGTTGTAAACTGTGGGAAAATATATTCGTCTAGTAACGGATCCATTTGAAGCAGAGGTCCAAAGGAGGTTCCATTGATTCAAGACATGTTCTTTGATTCGTCTTCTTGCATAGCATAAGGGAAAACTGTCATACATGACTTCCAGACTTGATTGAGCTACAGCTTTCGCTAGTTGATCAGCTCTCTCATTTCCGATGGATCCAGTATGTCCGCGAATCTAGGAAATGCAAATATGCCAGTTTTGGTAAGCTATAGTTCTTATAGAAACTGCTAATGGGTTCATATTATATTTGTTGTCTATAGACTTCAATGCAGCTTGCGAGTCACTGAGTATTTGGGCCCTTTTGTTGTTGTCATGGCACCACTGTATTGCACGTTTAATGGCTAGTAGTACAATCAACCAATACCGATCTGCATTTACGGCAGTCGCCCAGGTGGCAGATTCCCTATTTGTTGTTTTCCTAGCCTTTTCTTAAATGATTTCAATGACATTGGAAATTTATTGAACATCTCCCTTAGTAATTTATTCCAATCTCTAACTCTTCCTCCTATAAACGAATATTTGCCTCAATTTGTCCTCTTGAATTCCAACATTACCTTCATATTGTGATCTTTCCTACTTTTAAAGACGCCACTCAAACTTAACCGTCTACCAATGTCATTCCACGCCATTTCTCCGCTGCCAGCTCGGAACATACCATTTAGTCGAGCAGCTCGTCTTCTTTCTCCCAAGTCTTCCCAGCCCAAACTTTGCAACTTTTTTTGTAACGCTACTCTCTTGTCGGAAATCACCCAGAACAAATCGAGCTGCTTTTCTTTGGATTTTTTCCAGTTCTTGAATCAAGTAATCCTGGTGAGGGTACCATACACTGGAACCATACTCTAGTTGGGGTCTTACCAGAGACTTATATGCCCTCTCCTTTATATCCTTACTACAACCCCTAAACACCCTCATAACCATGTGCAGAGATCTGTATCCTTTATTTACAATTCCATTTATGTGACTACCCCAATGAAGATCTTTCCTTATATTAACACCCATATACTTACAATGATCCCAAAAAGGAACTTTCACCTGCCACTGGGTGACTGCCCTAAATGCAGATCAGTATTGATTGATTGATTTATTTGATTGATTGTTTAGTATCAGTTACAAGGCAAGCTTTCCGCATATCTCTCTATCGCGTGCAGTGCTACAAGAAATTGTTTCCAGATGTTCCTTTACCTCCATAGCCTGTGATCACCAGATGGAAAACGTGGATAGAAGCTGCAAACTTCTCTAATGAGCATTTTGAAGCAGTGAAGTCAGTGGTGGAAACATTTTCTTCTGAAAGTGCAGCTTCTGTGCGTGAGGGTATGAGTGCTTTTCGAAATTCAAAGGTGGCTTCATCGATTGCATACATCACGAACCATTTTAGTTGGATTTCGAATAGCATTAAAAAGCTGAAAACTTCTGGACTGCCCCTCCATGAATCTATGTCTATAACATATTGGAAGATGCAATCAGTAAATTAAGTGTTGTGCTGGAAGCAATCGGTGAATGTGTTTGAGTAAAATTCAATGATGTATTGAAAAAGAACCCAGGAAACATATTTTTAAATACAGTATATGCCATATACTTAACGGTGAGTCGGTGCAGCTGCCTGAGAAGGTGAACGTATCTTCCAGTATCATTCCTGATTTGAAATATACGCCAGTACCTCATGTGAAATTGAAATTTTTTTCTATCTACATAAGAACATCCTAACAGACAGAAGGCATTAAATGACCGCAGAAAATTTGGAATCATATTTAGCTACTAGCAAGATACCCGTGCTTCGCTACGGTATTATACTGAAATTTATAATTGAATGCTTAACGTTTTATATAAAATCCTCCAAAATTCGCGATCTGACTGGTTTTCTGAGAGAATACGCCAAAATTTGCAATCTGACTCGTTTTCTGAGATTACGGCAAAGTTCCTCCCATTTTTCAATCTTTCTTTCCAGTAATCGATTTCGTACTTCCCGGGCTAGGTCCGGGTATTCCATCAGGTCATTTGGGTCCCTAAATCTTTGCCATATTTTCCTATAAGCATTTTAATATGGATCAAATCCTTGAGGAGAAACGGCATGGTGTCGTCTTGGGTGCCTTGGCGGTACTGAACCCACGGCCGGAATGCATTCGTAGTCATTACCCGGTCTGGACCCGTTTCCAGCGCGGTCTGCATATTTTGACGACGGCCCAGAACAGTATTATTATTATTATTATTATTATTATTATTATTATTATTATTATTATTATTATTATTATTATTATTATTGTTGTGGACCCCACAGCAAGATGCAAGACCGCTACTTGGCGGTAAATTACATCTGTTGCCATTGTCATTGCTGACAATGTGACCAGCACCATTGTCGCGCGTAGGCAAGTGCGCGGGATTTCTGGCGGTACGAATAATATACTTCCGTGCATTATTGACCTTATTATAGAGGTGAACAATTGCACGGTCAATATCACTCCTATCGTTTATTTCAAAATTGTTTAAGTTTTATTTATGCACTTGCCAGGAGAATCTACTGTAATCTAACAATAAATTCTCCAAAGTAAAAGATGGCTCTTGAAAACGAACCCAGGAAAGATTAAAAATTATCGGTTTATGATCAGAACAATTAATTATGAACAGTAAAATTATTGGTCTCAACTCCTTTTTCACCCCACCGCCGTTAAGTTGATTTACACCCCACCCCCCGATAAAAAGGCATGTTTCTTTATGTTTAAAGGAGATTCCAAATACCAGTGTTCACGTCTGTTACATTCAGTTTTCAGATATAAGTATCCCCATAAAAAGAATTCACTTTTTTCCCTTCCATTCACACCCCCCCCCCCCCCCTAAGTGAACTTTACCGCAAAAAATACTCGTTTCTTTAATAGTAAAGGATCTTCTAAGTACTAATTATCACGACTGTAGCATCTTCAGTTTTTGAAATATGTGTCCTCATAAAAGGAATTCAACTCTTTTCCACCCCCGCCCCAAAGACGATTTCCCCAAAAAACGCGTTTTTCTTTGTTTTTAAAGGAGATCCAAATACTAATTTTCACGTCTGTAACAACTTTAGTTTTTATTAAATGTAAGTATCCTCATAAAATTACATTTATTATTTCAATGGTTTTTTTTTTTTTTTTTTTTTTTTTGCTAGTTGCTTTACGTCGCACTGACACAGATAATTCTTATGGCGACGATGGGACAGGAAAGGCCTAGGGATGGGAAGGAAGCGACCGTGGCCTTCATTAAGGTACAGCCCCAGCATTTGCCTGGTGTGAAAATGGGAAACCACGGAAAACCATCTTCAGGGCTGCCGACGGTGGGGTTCGAACCCACTATCTCCCGGATGCGAGCTCACAAAGCAGAGTCCAAAACCAATTTTCACGTCTGCAAAATCTTTCGCTTTCATCTTCATACATTTAATTCAACTAATTTTTAAATTCCCTCCTCTTCAAGTGGATTTCCAAAAACAAAAGAAATACGTATTTCTTTATTTTTAAGGGAGATTCCAAATACCAAATTTCACGTCTGTAACATCTTGAGTTCTTGAGGTAATTAAAAGAATTCAACCCCATTTTCAGGCACTTTTACCCCCCACCCTCCTACCCAAGTTGTTTCATCGGAAAGTAAAAATACATGTTTCTTTATTTTTAATAAAGATAAAAATACCATTTTTCACTTCTGTAACATTTTAAGTTTTTGAGATATACTGTACAAATGCTCATTTTAAAATTTCACCCCTTAAGTGGAGTTTCCAAAAAACAAATCACCTGTTTCTTTACTTTTACAGGAGATTCCAAATACCAATTTTTACGTCTGTAAAATTTTACGTTTTTTGAGATATACTGTAGGTATAGTATTTCTAAAAATTCACCCCAATTTGTCACTCATGTTTAACCAACATTAATTGGATTTTACAAAAGCAAAAAAAATACGTATTTTAATTTAATTTTAAAGGAGATTCCAAATACCAATCTTCAAGTCTGTAATATCTTTAGTTTCTGAGATATGTATCCTCATTAAAGGCCTTCAACCATTTTTTCACCCTTTTTCACTCCTCCTATTGGGATTTTCCGAAAACAAAAAACTCCTTTCTTTATTTTTAAAGGAGATTCTAAATACAAATTTTTACATCTGTAAACTTTTAAAGTTTTGAGATATAGATACTCATTTTAAAAATTTACCCCCATTTTCAACCCCCATTAATTGAATTTTCCAAAAACAAAAAATACGTGTTTCTTTATTTTTAAAGGTGATCCCAAATACCAATTATCAGGGCTGTAATATCTTCAGTTATGAGATATAAGTATCCTCATTAAAGGCATTCAACCCCCTTTTCACCCTTTTTCAGCCCTCTTATTGGGATTTCCCGAAAACAAAAAATATGTGTTTCTTTATTTTTAAAGGAGATTCTAAATACCAATTTTTACCTCTGTAAACTTTTAAAGTTTATATATACAGATACACTCATTTTAAAAATTCACCCCCCTTTTCACCCCCTCAGAGACGGAATATCAAAAAATCCTCCCTTAGCGAGCACCTACATTGTGATATAAATGTATCCTCAAAATTTCATTTCTTTATGTCCAGTAGGTTTGGCTCGGCGATGATGAATCGGTCAGTCAGTCAGTCAGTCAGGACATATATATATTGCGTCTCCAAATGAAAATTTGAGATTGAATAACATCTGCACTTTAAGCTTTTTTGGGTTTCTCTCCTTTTCAGTGTACAAGGACACATCAAATAAAGCTTAAATATTAAGTTACATAGATAATAAATAATAAATAATCTATTTAACTACATATTTTGTCAATTTTAGCTACATATTTATGTATATATTTCTCATTTTTACATTACATATAATCCGGGCTCTACTGATAACAGAAAACTGGATCTATACAAACGTACATTCATCTGTGCATTAACGTTATTCCTGGCCAAGAAATCAAATTTGCAGCATGATTTATATTGTACCTAGCATCAGGCCTACAAGTTAAACCTCCTGGCAAGTCCTGAGGGTGAAATCCAGTAGTTTATTTTAACACAGTAGTTCTCAAACTGTGCTATGCGTACCTCTAGGGCTACGCCTGATACTTAAAGTGAAGTACACGGGGAAAAAATGAATAAAATTGAAATAGGTTGACAGTTCAAGTAAAACTCGCTCAGTGTAGCTGTATCTTGTGCTTCGTGGATGAATAAATGAATAAAGAAGAAAGTTAAATATACAGCATAATATGGAGCCACGCTTAACTTCAAAGTTTCACCTGGACTACGACACATCAGAAAAATATGTCACACCATGCAGGCACACCTATCCCATTGAAATTTTGATGGTTCGTAATGTCTCAATTCCAGAATTAAGATCGAAAATAATTCATCCCTATTTATTAATTTGACATTGGGGCTAAAATCAGCGTTTTGTGAAACTTTCATACAAACAGGATAGCTTGTGTTACTTTTTTTATCATTGTATTAGGTCTATACTTGATACAGACACAAACTCTTTAAATATCTTGTAATATCTTATAGAAATGTATTTCATTTCACGATTTCGACTTATTTACGATGTGTATTTCAAATAAGGGTGCCTCCGTGGCCCATGCGGCAGCGTGCCAGCCTCTCACCGCTGGATACCGTGGTTCAAATCCCGGTCACCATATGAGATTTGTGCTGGACAAAGCGGAGGCTGGACAGGTTTTTCTCCGGGTACTCCGGTTTTCCCTGTCATCTTTCATTTCTGCAACACTCTCCATTAACATTCCATTTCATCTGTCAGTCATTAATCATTGCCCCAGAGGAGTGCGACAGGCTTCGGCAGCCGGCATAGTTCCTATCCTCGCCGCTAGATGGGGCTTCATTCATTCCATTCCTGACCCGGAAACAGGCTGTGGATTTTCATTCATATCAAATAACGGTTTATAATCTATTAAAACTGCCTTAATAATTAGCTAGGTACTCATATTTTTAAACCTATCATTTAGGGATTTTTCCGTAGGGGTACATTTAGCCATGAGTGAGGGGTACAATGTCATAATAGTTTGAGACACTCTGTTTTAACAGATCTGCTATGTGAGTTATATACATTTATGTTTTCTGTTACAGGAGATTGTCCCTACAAAGACTTCCAACACGACATATGTCAGGGGATGTGTCTAAGGAAACACTGATTACTTCTTTCAAGAGGTCGTCCTTGTGTTTCTCAGACGTAATGAACAAATCATCAGTGATGCTAACTACTACGAGGTGAGTAAATTTAATTAATTAATTAATTAATTAACATAAGCACTAACAAATATTGTTGGAGATACCCGTATTTAATCGTATAGGTATTGGACACCTTTTCTTTTCCATTTTCATAGCAATAAAAAGTCGGTGGGTGGTCCAATATGTAAGAACCTGCTATGTCGTGTGGCGAACAACACACGGCCTTTAGGGATACATAATGGTAAATGGTCATGACTTTTAGTCTGCATACCGCATTTATGCACTTAATGAACGCCACTCCATAAAGGACACACTCCAATTTTCCCCTCAAAATTTCCCCGCTTAATGGCCGCATTTCATTTTCAACGACAACAACAACAATTCTTAGTAACGTTTAGAAACTTAAATTTGACAGACTGTAGTATACAATAAAACTAGTAAACAGAGCACTGCCTTCGTGATGTACAAACCGTACCGTAGTAACAAAGACGATGGCACTGCTCATGTAGGTACTTATTATTATTATTATTATTATTATTATTATTATTATTATTATTATTATTATTATTATTATTATTATTATTATTATTATTATTATTATTATTACTATTTATCATCCTGACATAATAGGTTCTCACTGTTGTATTTAGTGTGATTAACATTGTCGTATGTAACTTGCCATACTACAATCAATGGTTACTGTATTAGTCTGTGAACTCGTATTACATTGTAGCTTCGACGACGTCACTCAAAGAGGCGAACAGTTTCCTCCGTCGGGCCCGAGCAATGCAAGCTGTCCCTTGTACGCTAGTTAAGAAATATTCACAAACGTTCAATTAACATCATCCGCCTCTGTGGTGTAGTGTTATTGGGTTCGATTCCCGGCTCTGCCACGAAATTTGAAAAGGGGCACGAGGGCTGGAAAGGGGTCCGCTCAGCCTCGGGAGGTCAACTGAGTAGAGGGGAGTTCGATTCCCCCCTCAGCCATCCTTGAAGTGGTTTTCGGTGGTTTCCCATTTTCATACCAGGCAAATGCTGGGGCTGTACCTTAAGTAAGACCACGGCCGCTTCGTTGCCTCTTCCTTGTCTATCCCTTCCAATCTTCCCATCCCCCACAAGCCCCTGTCCGGCATAGCAGGTGAGGCAGCCTGGGCGAGGTACTGGTCCTACTTCCTAGTTGTATCCCAATAAGTCTCACGCTCCAGGACACTGCCCGTGAGGTGGTAGAGGAGGGGTCCCTCGCTGAGTCAGAGGGAAAAACCAACCCTGGAGGGTAAGCAGATTAAGACAGAAAGTTAAATTAATACCTTTTTTTTTTTTTTTTTTTTTTTTACAAATTTGCTTTACGTCGCACCGACACAGATAGGTATTATGGCGACGATGGGATAGGAAAGGCCTAGGAGTGGGAAGGAAGCGGCCATGGCCTTAATTAAGATACAGCCCCAGCATTTGCCTGGTGTGAAAATGGGAAACCATGGAAAACCATCTTCAGGTCTGCCGACAGTGAGGTTCAAACCCACTGTCTCTCGGATGCGAGCTCACAGTTGCACGCCCCTAATTGCACGGCCAACTCGGCCGGCAATTAATATCACACCTGTAATTGTTTGATATCTCGTAAGTTTAGGTTAGGTCTATGCCATTTTAGGAGAAGTGCGTTTAAATGTGATCAAAATGGTGAAAACATAGGTAACGATGTTTTACTCGTCAGTGTACCCAACAACCATAAAGGTCTGTACACACACCAACGCGGGACGCGAGAAGCGGGAGCGAAACCTACAATCCCGTGGTCGCTGTGAAGTTCGTCTTTGTCTTCACACCGGAACGGGAAACAGTAGCTGAAATGGATTCGCCTGATGAGGAAGTGCTTCTACTTCTAGCAGTTGCTGAAGATGATGACCGCAGGTTCGTATTACTACTATTATTATTATTATTATTATTATTATTATTATTATTATTATTATTATTATTATTATTATTAATTACTACTACTTTCTTTAGCTTACCACAGTTATTTCTGGGATTGCTGGAGCCATCCAGACTCTTTTTAGCTTTGGCTGGGGATTTAAGGCCGAATGCCCTTCCTGACGCCACCTGATTTGTGACTCGAACCTCACTTCCGGCTGGGAGATCAGCAACTAAGCCACCGATCTAATCACACTCCCCTTCGTATTAATATTAAAATGGAGCGTGAGTTAGCTCAGCGGCTTAGCTAGAGGCATCCGATCCTAAAGTCTCTATCAAAACGCAGATTAATCCCGATTCCCACGATCACAGAAATGGGATGAGTGGATACGTTTTCATTATTATTTTATTATTGTTGATATTACCGTAACTGTCTCATTCTAATCAATCACCATTGCCAACGTATTGAATGTATACTATTAAAAATGAACGTGACCAAAATATTATAAAAACTGTTAAATACAATAATTTCAGGAACAAGAAGAAATGAGTTCATGACAAATCTTCAACATCATATTAGTGGAGAATATCATACACAAGTGGAACAGTTTAGAAGAGACGGAAAAAGATTTTATATTTATTTTCGGATGACTACAGATAAGTTTGATGAGATTTTAAGTATGATCAAAGACAGCATAAGAAAAATTAATACAAATTACCATCTCACCAGACGAACGTCTTGCTATTACCCTAAGGTATGATTAAAACCAATATTTATCTCTCTTGTTGTTTATGTCTTTCTTTCTTTCTCTTTCTTTCTTTCTTTCTTTTTCCTTCTTTCATTTTTCGGTCTTTCTTTCTTATCTGTTTACCCTCCAGGGTTGGTTTTTCCCTCGGACTCAGCGATGGATCTCGCCTCTACCGCCTCAAGAGCAGTGTCCTGGATTGTGAGACTTTGGGTCGGACGGATACAATTGGGGAGGAGGACTAGTATCTCGCTCAGGCGGTCTCACCTGCTATGCTGAACGGGGACCTTGTGGGATAATGGGAAGATTGGAAGCGATAGGCAGGGAAGAGGGATGGAATCGGCCGTGGCTTTAAGTTAGGTACAGTGGGCTAGGTGGCCGTGCGGTGAGGGGCACGCGGCTGTTAGCCTGCATCCTGGAGATAGTGGGTTTGAATCCCACTATCGGCAGCCCTGAAGATGGTTTTCCGTTGATCCCCATTTTCACACCAGGCAAATGCTGGGGCTGTATCTTAATTAAGGCCACGGTGGCTTCCTTCCAACTCCTAGGCCTTTCCTATCCCATCGTCGCCATAAGACCTATCTGTGTCGGTGCGACGTAAAACAACTAGCAAAAGCAAGTTAGGTACAATCCCGGCATTTGCCTGGAGGAGAAATGGGAAACCACGGAAATTACTTCGAGGATGGCTGAAGTGGGAAGCAAACCCACCTCTACTCAGTTGACCTCCCGCGGCTGAGTGGACCCCGTGCCAGCCCTCGTACCACTTTTCAAATTCTGTGGCAGAGTCGGGAATCGAACCCGGGCCTCCAGAGATGGCAGCTAATCACACTAACCACCACACCACAGAGGCGGACTATAGTGTTTGTGTATCGCTATAGGGAGGTGAACATAGAAGTAGAGATTTTGTCATGATGTCCGGCTCAATGGCTAAATGGTTAGCGTGCTGGCTTTTGGCCACAGGGGTCCCGAGTTCGATTCCCGGCAGGGTCGGGAATTTTAACCATCATTGGTTAATTTCGCTGGCAAGGGGGCTGGGTGTATGTGTTGTCTTCATCATCACTTCATCCTCATCACGACGCGCAGGTTGCCTACGGGAGTCAATTCAAAAGACCTGCACCTGGCGAGCCGAACATGTCCTCGGACACTCCCGGCACTAAAAGCCATACGCCATTTCATTTTTTTTTTTTGTCATGATGTTGTCACGCACCATATTCTGTGGTGACTCGGGGTCTCCAGAGACGTACATGGTTATCGGGCTATCACTGTGTTTACTGGACTCAGGAAGCTCGTAGCCGTAGATAGGTACTGACGCTGTTGACTGGTATTCTTGAGCTGCTTCTTAAATTTCCTGCTCCATGAAAATCTGAACACTTTATTTTTGCTGTCGCCTGACTTCGTGGTGTAAACGTTTGAAAAGTCTTTGCATAACTCAGGAAATATAAGTTCCGTAGCATCCATGTCCGGAGTGCTACGTTTATTTTCGGGTTATTGAGTTGAAGTTGACGTAATGATTTCAAATGCCCTTATTTGTTTCCTGTACCCTTATCTTCAGTACCTGAACGAGGCTATGCACTAAATTCTTCATTGTAGTTCAGGTCATATTCTGCCTCTCGTACTTGTGGCAAGGTTCGTGTCTGTTTTAGCGTAGGCAATAAAAGGTTTAAATAGTCCATATGCTTCGCCCATTGCCAGTTTTTATAGTTCTTTTTTTTCTTATTCTGGCCTGTTGTACTTTGAATAGTTTTAAGAAATTTGAAGTAGGTATCTCTAAGATTTTCCACTCCTTCGTCAAGTGAATTTGTATGCTGTATGCTTATTATATGTGTGATGGGCGAGTCTATCTACTGCATATTTTATAAATATTTTTCTTTCAGATTTCTGGCTACTGGAGATTCCTATTCTACAACTGGTCACAGTTTCCCGGTCGGATTCACAACAGTTGGTGCTATTGCGCGAGATGTTTGCCAAGCTATTTGTGACAGAATCCAAGGAATATACATGCCAGGACCATCTACCGAAACATGGACTGAATCATCTCAAGGATATTACAGAATGCGCCAATTCCCAAACTGTGTTAGTCGGTCGTATCGATGGGAACCACATTACTATAAAATGTCCGACGAACAGTGGATCAAATTACTTTTCTTAGCCCGCCTGGTGACCATGATCGTTAAGGCGTTGAAGTCTAAACGCTCCGATACCGTGGTTAGCCGGTTCGAGTAGCGTTGGTCGAAAAAATTTTCACCATCAGAATGTTGGCCGGCAGGGTAGGCAAGGTGGTGGTATACAATTTATAATCACTAGATTGCGTGCCAAAAGCCTGAATTAAATTACATACCTCTCCGCAGTGCTCATATGGAGTGAGGGCATATGACGCTGTTAATGGTGATTCTTCCGTCAGATGGCGACGTTAAGCCTTGAGCAGACCCTTTGTATTATTCGACAGGAGTTGGCTATGTGCAGGCACCGGGTTTTACCCTCTCCCGCCCTACTATCACATATCACGTCATTAATTTCATGAACTTCTCTGATGAGGTTGACGCCAGGAAAGGCAACCGGTTTTAAAAATGCCACCACAGCAAATTCATCCCACCTCATACCCGACCCCGTAGAGAAACGGGACAAGGGTTGGACAAACAAACAAACCTGAAGAAATTATCAATTTTGCTTTTATCAATTGTTGGCACAGATCACAAGTTCCTATGTGTGAATATAGGAGGGTACGAAAAAAAAAAAAAAAACAGTGAAGATATTTTCCAGAACTACAGGAAGAACAATATGGATTCAGAGAACACCGATCAACTACCGATCTCATATTTGCACTTAGAATACTGTTAGAAAAGCATTGGGAGAAGGCCAAAGACTTAACACTAGTGTTTTTGGATCTCGAAAAAACATTTGATAGTTTTCCAAGGAAGACTATATGGGAATGCTTAAGAAAGAAAAATGTACCCAAAGGTCTTATCCAGAAAGTTAAAATGCTTTACGAAGACTGCTGCAGTTGCGTACAGATAGGAAACGGTAATTCTGATTGGTTCCAAACCACTAAAGGAGTGCAACAAGGCAGTACCCTTTCACCCTTACTTTTTATCACTGACATGGATGACGTCATGAAAGAAATTAAGCAGAAGAACAATATGGACATCAATGCATTTGCATTTGCAGATGATGTGGTAATCTGGGGAAATACAGAGAAGGAAGTCCAAGAGAGGCTGAACACCTGGAATGAACATTTGAAAGCACACGGATTAACAATAAATAAATCAAAAACTATGTCTGTCAACAGGCAGAAGAAGAAAGGAAAAATAATGCTGGAAGGTACACAGCTGGAAACAGTAGACCAATATAAATATCTTGGGTGCATCATTTCAAGTGATAACAGAATACAGCATGAGATTAACAACCGCATTCAAAAATCAGCTCAGTTTTACCATCAAGTTCGGAACCTCCTCTGGAACGAACAAGTTCCCTTAAGATCAAAGCAGATTCTATTCCAATCATACTTCACCCCCATACTAACATATGGCCTAGAAACCTGCACAACAACCCAACAAGTGGATAGCAAACTACAAGCCGCAGAAATGAAGTTGCTACGAACTATGGTACAGAAGACAAAAAGGGACAGGGTAAGGAATGAAAGAATAAGGGAGGAAGCTGGTGTGTACCCATCCCTGAATGAAAAGGTGACAAGGGCCCGTTTGAAATGGTTTGGCCATGTCAAACGATTGGACGATGGAAGGACAGCAAAACAATGGCCACACACTGTCGTGGCCGGAAAACGACCGGTAGGAAGACCTAGGAAGAGATGGCTGGACCAAGTGAAAGAGGACATAGTAACAAGAAGAGTCAGCTGGGATGTCGTCTTGAGAGAAGAGTGGTACATGGACAGACAGAAGTGGAGAGTGCTCGTAAACCACACCCGGGCAACTGGAGTGGAAAACTGATGATGATGATGATGATGATGATGATGATGATGATGATAACGGGACAACGGATAGAAGCGGGTGCACTTGGTGTTCCGAAAGACAAAAATCTTCCTGGACAGAATGTGCCTGCGCCTTATGTCACAATCGACGACAAAGCGTTTCCTCTGAAGAGGTACTTAATGAGACCGTTTCCATAGAGACAAGAAAAAGGAGACAAGCGCAAAGAAAATGACAACTATCGACTTTGTAGAGCAAGAAGGGTCGTAGACAATGCCCTCGGCATATTAGCACAGAAATTAAGAATTGATTACAGACCCATGGAAGTTAATGTGGACTCAGCTAACCTTATCATTAGAACAACGTGCGTTCTGCACAACTACCTGAGAGAAAATTCAATATATTACGAAGATTTAGATCCACCGGAATCAGAACTCAGAGCATTTGAAAACGACGCACGACGAGCACCCTCTGTAGCTTTCGCTGATCGTGAGAAGTGGGTGGAGTTCTTCGACATGCATAACAACAGTGTATAGATAATGTAGTTTTAGCATACATCTCACATGTATCTGGAAGTTTACAAACAGAGAAATGTGTGCAAAAAAAAAGAAAGAAAGAAAGAAAGAAAGAAAGAAAGAAAGAAAGTCACAGACAGTGATAGAGGTAATTGAAGAATTGATACTTACCAGGTATACGCAGTTCTTTTCCTATTTCATCCCACAACATTTTATAATCTTCATTACTCATGTCATAAAGCATTGAATGTTTCTAATGCACTCTAACAACAATTCAGTCGTCATTGTTTACAACGAACGCGGGACGCGGGAAACGCTGCATGCTGCAATCCCGCCATGTAGGCGGGAGAGTGACGCTCCAGTGTGAGTAGATTCATATCCCGCTGTGCTCATAATAGTTCGCGACGGATCGCTCCCGCATTGGTGTGTGTAAACCGCATTAATACAAATTTAGAGATAACGAACGCATAATAATAATAATAATAATAATAATAATAATAATAATAATAATAATAATAATAATAATTCCAGATTAACAAAAAGGATGTTCAAGTACCTTTGGGACAAAAAGGCAACAACTAGCTGGATTCAAGAAGTAAAGAAAGAAATAATATAAGAGAAGAAGAAACTATGGACAGAGAGATTTTTAGAAAGAGGGTAGTAAGTATGGAAGGATTCCAAGGAAGAATGAACAAGAAGCCTGGTGCGAAGCGGTTCGAGGACAGAAAGAAACAGCATAGTGAAAGGATGAAAGAATATTGGAAGTAACGGAATAGAAAACAACACAGTATGAGGAAGTGAACTGAAATTGGCACGTGGTCCTTAGCAGGTCTCATCGGAAAGAATAATATAAGTTAATAATAATAATTTACCTTCGTACCATGAATACAGTAGGTTTCATGATTGTGTCTTTTCTTGGAACTTCTGGCACAATCCTTCAAAGATTTTTTGAAACCTTTTCTTCCACACAAACATTTGTACGGTTACTTTTATGGTTGTTTAGGGATAGCCCATGTTTTCCCACATGTTAATGTGCTGATTAGCAAGATCTATGAGTTGCTTCCCATATTCATTGAAATTGCTGAGGGATTAACTACCGTAGCATTGCTTGTAACACCTAAATATTATCTACTAGCAATAGTTTAATTTTAAAATGTGTGTAGGCTTATGATAATACCAAATCATTTAATAGAAGATTATTTTTTTATAAACTTCATTAAGTTCTAGATTATTAGGCTGGGTTTTGCTTTTACATGGCATTGATTCTGGCGCGCGCGGCGGGGGGGGGGGGGGGAGTCGCGCGTTTTCAACATTGCCTAACCCAAGAATAACACACATGTATGTTAACTTGTTCATTGGTGATTTTTGTTACTTTTTGGCTTGTTCTGTATCAACATTCAAACGCACTGTCATAAATATATATAACAAGAAGAAAGTCAGAAGCCAAAAAAGCAGAACTGATCATCTGCTCGGGAAAGTGAGTGAAACGTACTCCTATATTCTTCGTAAGTTATATTTATGGTTGGGATTTTCGTCTTCCATAAATGTATCCTGTCCTCGTTCGAGGAAAATGAAAATACTGGTATATATACTCCGCACGGCCTTACCTCTAAATTGAAGTTTCGCAAAACAAATGAGCTTTGCCTTCCCTCCGTTGCCAGCGCGCTACGACTGCGAGAACAGCTGATGCAATATGACCGCGGTAAACAGCCCTTTTAAATTGTAATACATACTCAGAAAAACGAATGAATATGGATTGAAAACAAATTCACAAGAACTACACTTTCTAACAATATCTGGCACTAAAAGAGAATATATTATTAACAATAAAAGATAATGAGGAAATAATACATCACTAACGGCTAATGGCTGGCACAGAAAGGAGGTTATGGCCTATAAAGGGAACACTCTACTGATCTCAGAGTCACTAGAACCCTCCAACAATATGAAAAACACACTAAATATTGAAGGAAAATGCAAAAGATAGCGAACCGTACCGAATACCACACACGCTGAGCGAGATAGGTTAACCACGTGGCGAATGTAAATATTAGAGTTGGCAACTGAGTTTCGAGATCGTGCTCTGCGATATAAATCGATATGAATGGCAGCTTGGCATTGGTTGGATGTCTATGCTTCAGCGCATAACCACCAGACAGAGCCAAAAATCTGCCAAAACGTCAATTTAGAAGTAGAGCCGTACGGAGTATAGTCACTTGTATAGTTCGATTTTCGTCGTGGCACGTACAAATTATTGGCATTGTGGCAAATGCGAACTTTCACGCACTGTATTTAAACTTGCAGCACATTATATTTCCACAAAAACTTGCTATATGTTAACAATCCAATTAATAAATTGCACGAGAAGCATTATGTTCCTTGAATATTACTCATCACGTGAAGATAACGACGTAACCTAAACTATGGGGTCTTATCATCTCAATACACACTGTTTACGCAAATCCGGAAGTAATACATTTAGAGAACAAGCATGCAATATACTGCAGAATAGAGGTCTGTCTTTCAACAGCCACAATTATCCAAAGAATGCTCCCAACCACTGTGTATTACATTCACAAGTACAACTCGTAACATTCGCTTAGACCGCCTCAATCGATCAGTTGATGGGCCTGGCGCGCGGTCTTTAGTATGGCCTGTATATCACGAAGGCAGTGACGGAGATAAACAACGGCAGAATCTGTTGTGTTGATCTCACCATACCGTACACTTTCCACGAGAGATACAATTATTTCAATAGCACAGGTCTATGTGTTAAAGGGATGTCAGTGTGCAGTACCAGTATTTTATACATTAACGTGTGTAGGGCGATGATGAGAACTGAAGGACGGATTAGTCGTGTTCAAATTCAAGTTTTAAGCAGCAATGCATCAAAAACTGCATTATTAAACATTGTAACGCGCACAAGATACACTCATCTACTGTATTAACAATCTAGTATTGTTAAAACGCCTCCAGTAGTCGGTTGTGTTGGTAAACAGTGTTTCACAAAATATTCAACTTTCACGGCAGGTTAGTAATAGTTTTATTTTACACATAATTGCCGCAGTAGTTTATTTCCAATTTTAGGTCACGGTAACCTGTTTGCGGAGTCTCCGTGGCTCAGGCGGCGACGTGCAAGTCTCGGTCGCTCCATGTGAGATTTGTGCTGAACAAAGCGGAGGCGGGGCAGGATTTTATCTGGGTACTCCGGTTCTCCCTGTCATCTTTCATTCCAACAACACTCCCCAATATCATTTCATTTCATCTGGCAGTCATTGATCATTGCCCCAGAGGAGTGCGACAGGCTTCGAAGCCGACACAATTCCTATCCTCGCGCTAGATGGGAGCTTCATTCATTTCATTCCTGAACAGGTCAAATGATTGCAAACAGGCTGTGGTAACCTGTTTGACATCTGTATTACGTTCGTTACCTATACACCAGGGGCGTAGCCAAGGGACCGGGGGGGGGGGGGCGGTGCTGGGTGTTAACCTCCTCCGCCCCCCCCCCCCGCCCTTGAAGTTTTACAAAAGCAAAATATACGGACACTGACAATAAACAAGTGAAATTCGACTCAGTTCACAGAGACATAATTGCAAAACACCAACAGATCTCTTGAATGTATTTTCTAAGAAGCCTCGAAATTGGATTTTAGATTGTAATCTGAACACACCATTCGCTGTAGAACTGTTGACCTTGATCATGTTGTTCTTTTTCTGTATTTTATTGTAAGCTTTTGTAGTGTACTGCAATCTGAATATCAACATTATTCCCTTCTACCAGTGTCCTTATAAAGACACCCATGCATGCGCACACCACAAGCACCTTCATTATGTTCTGTCATCATTTTGTATCTATAAACCCGATCCCCACCTCCAGTCGGTCAACCCTAGTTACGCTACTGATTTCTATAGTATCATGATCGTGTATCCACTGCCGAGTAACTAGGATTAAAAAAATAATTATGTAAATAACAATTTGAATATGACAATAATAATACAGATTTAAATTACTTCGCATGAATAACACTTAAGTCCAAGTGTACAGTAGTCCGCGTGCGTGCACATGTGATTGCTTAAAACTAAGCAGTAACCAGAACCGGATCTTGGATTTCTGGTCTGTTGATAAATGTATGGCCAAGGGTAGGCTAGTGGATGGGACCACTTCGAAGGTAGAGGTCGGCCGACCCCAGAGGGGAAACCGGAGCCATTACTCCTGCTGTCTAAAATACAGGGAGGACTCTATGTTGGTTTGTTTAAATCACGTTTAAATGTAGGTCGTAGACCCCTGCTGTGCGGGTTGCCTACTTCACAGGCACTACCCACATTTTCAGTTCAACCCTTGAGCAACTTCCCTTACTCATATCGTATTTCTTCTGAACCATTTCCTGAACATTGTCGGTTTTCAGAATTCCTTACTTCTTATTTTCTCATCCGCCATATTTCAGATATTTGCTCCTAAGTCTCTGAAGCCTTCCATGTCTCTTCCAGGACACCTTCTACTGCCGGGCTGAGTGGTTCAGACGGTTGAGGCGCTGGCTTTCTGGCCCCAACTTGGCACGTTCGATCCTGGCTCAGTCCAGTGGTATCTGAAGGTGCTCAAATACGTCAGCCTCTTGTCGGTAGATTTACTGGCACGTAAAAGAACTCCTGCGGGACTACATTCCGGCACATCAGCGTCTCCGAAAACTGAAAAAGTAGTTAGTGGGACATAAAGCCATTATTATTATTATTATTATTACATCTTCTACTTAGCTATTCCTACTGGCTGCTCTGCACCTTTCACTTCCTTGGTACTCTTATTACTGAATGCTATATTCATTTACTCATTCAGTAAAAATGCTCCGCCCTATTAAGATTCGAACTCTAGTTTCAGCATTCATACTCTAGCGCCTTACCCCAAGACCATACATCACTGTCAGACGTTGTCATTGAGATTCTGGGCATTGAAGTTCTAAAGAGAAGGGAACTAAGAAAGTCCATTCCTCGGGTATAAATACCATGAATTTGATTTTGTAAGCACAGTATAGAAAAGAAAAGATACCGTAATTAATGTATCGGTCCACCTCTGTGGTGTAGTGGTTGATGTGATTAGCTGCCACCCTCCGAGGCCCCTGTTCGATTCACAATTCTACTACGATTTTTTTGACAAGTTTCACGAAGGCTGTAACAGGGTCCACTCAGCCTTGCGATGTTAACTGAGTATATGGGGTTTCTATTCCCTCCTCAGCTATCCTTGAAGTGTTTTTCGTGATTTCCCTCTTCTGCTAACTTAAGCCCACGGCCGCTTCCTTCTCTCTTCCTTCTATACCCTCTATTCGTCCCATCCCGCCACAAGCCCCCTGTTGAGCATAGCAGGTGAGGCCGCCTGGGCGAGGTGCTGGTCTTCCTCCCCAGTGTATCTCCCCGACCCAAAGTCTCACGCTCCAGGACACTGCCCTTGAGAAGGTGAGGTAGAATCCCTCGTTGAGTCCGAGGGAAAATCCGACCCCGGACGGCAAACATCTTATTTAGGTCACTTACAGTATGTTTTAGTAGGGTACATGGTAAACAAAATTCACGATAATTTTTTACTTGTAGAAATGGATTGTATTAAGCCTTTTATTTATTGCACTTCATTACCGATGATTTCAGGGTAACTGCTCAACACTGAAGTTTGGTCTCGGGGTAAGGCGCTGGAGTGCGAATGCAGGACACTTGGAGTTTGATTCCCGGTCGGACTGACCATTTTTACTGAATAGTAAATGAACATGACTTTGAATAATAGAGTACCAAGGAAGTGAGAGGTGCAGAGCAACAAATAGGAACCAGTTGGATACAACACCTGCGTAGAAGATGTCATGGCGGAGACATGGATGGATGGCTTCGGGAACTTAGAAACAAATATCTGAAATACGGCGGGTGAGAAAATATGAAATAAGGAATTCTGAAAAACGGCAATGTCCAGGAAATGGATGAGAAGAAATACGATATGAGTAAGATAGGGTGTTCAAGAGTTGAATTGAAAATGGTGGTAGCGCCTGTGAGGTAGGCAACTCGCACAGCAAGTGTCAACGACCTACTTTTCAACAAACCGACCCTGTATTTTAGATAGCTGGTGTAATGGCTTCGGTTTCCCCTCTGGGGTCGGACGACCGCTTCCATGCATTTATCAACAGACCAGAAAGCCCAGATTTGGTTCTGGTTACTGATTGGTTGTAAGCGATTACATGCTCACCCACGCGCACTAGAGTATAATCGAATCTTTTGTTCTTCAGAACCATCACAGTCATTTCCGTTTTCACTGATACCAACACGTAGGTATTTTTTCGCTCGTAGACTACTTCATTCAGGAATCGAAAAATACCGGGCGCCCAGTCGCCATGGCGCCTGAATTTTCAAATTCGGTTTTGAAATTTTATTTTTCGAAATCCGGAGTTCCCTTTCATGTGCGTTCCCACCACTTTATAAAGTAACAAGTCGTATGGTGTTTCGCGTGTTTTCTGCGTTTTCTGTAGTTTTTTATATCTGCAATAAACATTTTCACTGCTTTTGTCAGTCTTGAATTCTGTGATTGACGCTTCATACCTTGGAATTTGACGTTTCAGTTCTGCGCGAGAACTGCCTAGCGGACATGAGAAACATCATTGTAACCCGTTAAACAATTAGCCTTCCATGTGGACAAATCATAACAAATCGAGTTCCATTACAGATGCAGTTATGAGTAGCCGAATACAAGGATCAGATCAGAGTTATGGAGAAATGCAGAGAACTACTACGTTAAATGATTCCACAAACACTACATTACCGCCTCCTTTCCGTGACTAGCCATTCTTAAACTATTGCCGCCAAAGCAGTGCTGATAAATTCCTTTGGAATTCGTTCTTTGCATTTGAAACATACGGAATGACGTGTTTATCAATTCTTGTATTTTCACCGTACATTATTTATACTTTTAATTTAATTACAGCATCTTTGTAGTGAATGGTTTTACACTTTAGAAATACGCTTGTTCTCATTTCTCTGCGGTTATGGAAAATTGGCAACGTTGCTTCAGACATCGGAACCCGCGAACTCGGAATCCATTTATCGCTGGTGATTTATTGTAGTCTATTAAGTGTTTTACGTTTCTGTGTTATACTTGAGAAAACTGGCAAAATGAAACGAACAAAGCCGCACAAATTGACTGATGCGAGTAAAAAGTTTCGTAATTAGGCCCGTAGATGTAACGCAAAGCAATATAGAAGGGAGTGATTGTGAGAAAACACTTAATGGAAGTGCCAATTGTAGTGTTCTGGACGACAGTGACCAGTGTGAAATTTATGGTGATCAAGACAATGATAAGTCAAACATTAAAAGTACGTCGAAATTTCAATTATCAGGCAAGCGGAAATTTCAGCAATTGTGGCTTGAATTACTATGTGGCTGCTCTATGGAGAAGGAATTGCGAAGTGTGAATTGTGCGTTAACTTTCCTAGTATTGCCGACCAAAATTCTAAAGCTGTATCGGTATTTTCAGGACCATATAAACTGGAAACTTTTAAAAAGCACGAAAAATCCTATCCTCACTCGAAGTGTCAGGAGGCTGAAAGTTTCAAGAAAAATCCCGAATGTGCACCTTTAGCTAAGTGCGTAAAGAAAATGGATGCTATTACAACATGTTACAGCATATGAATGCATTCTTCATGGCATCTTATAAAACTGCAAAAAATAACAGACCCTACACTGATTTTGAAAGTTTGGTTGCATTTTTAAGCAAATTGAATGTTACTTATTCATAGAAGTATGTGAATGATAAGAAATGCAGAGAATTTATTTCACACATTGTCTCAGATCTTTGTGAAGATTTGATATGTAAAATTAAGGAAAGTTCATACTGGATGTCAGTATCTTACTCGATGGATCAATAGATAAATATGATGATGAGGAACTGATACTTTACATTCGTTTTTAAAAGAAAATAACATGAATGAGACATTTCTTTCTATTGTGTCATTGGAGGATGCAACAAGTGATGCCTATATGGAAGCTCTAGAAACATAATTGCTTCAGTTGGGGCTTGGAGAATTCTTCACGGGTACAAAACTAATAGTTATAGGGACTGATGTACCATCATGTATGATTCGTGTCCGCAATGGTTTGGTAACAAAACTATCTGAAAAAGTTGAGAACTTGGTAAACGTTCTTAGTGTTGCACATCAACTCCAACTCTTCGTTCTTCTCTCACTGAAAAATACGGAACTTTAAATCGTTGATGATTTTGATTCTGCACTTGGAAAACTATGTAAGTTTATCGATATTCGCCAAAACGACTTCGTGAACTGAAAAAAATTTCGGAGTTGCTGGAATGTGAAATATCTAAATTACAGTACTTACACCTAGTTAGATGGGTAGCAAGCAAATTAAATGCTTTGCATGCAGTTGTCAAAGACTGGAAATCGCCAGTGATGCATTTAGGAAATCTTTCTGAAAGGTAAGGTGAAGAATGAATAACGGCTAAAGGTCTTCTAAAGAAAATCAAGGACTTCAAATTCGTCATCACAATTCACTTAATGTAAGACATCTGAGTATATTCAAAAGACTTTCACTTGCATTTCAGAGGCATGATCTGATTTTAAGGCAGATAAATGTGCATGTAAATAATGCAATTAATTCATTGAAGCAACTTCAGAACACCAAGGGCCCAATGGAAGAAAAGTTTGGTTATGCTACAACACTTTCAGGAGTTTTCAGCGGAATACACTTATCAGGTGTGTCGGATAAGAATTTCACGAGCGACAAGGAACATAAGCCTATTCTGGCAAGTGGCATTAACTTTCTGAAAGACACATTTCTTCAAAATGAAGATATTCAAAGTGCCACTGGTGTTTTCGACACATATTCCTGGCCATCAGGAGAACAATTGGAAAATTATGGCAACAGTGAAATACAGCATCTTGCCGCTCATTTTTCGAAGCACCTTCAAATTGAGGAGAACAACGTAGAAGACATACTGAACGAGTGTAAAGAGTTCAAAGCAGTCGGGTAAAGTCTTCCACTGAATGATCTACTTGAAAAATCGCAGTCCGTGAAAGGACGATTTCCGACATTATGAAAGCTCGTCAGTATAGTGGCAACAATTCCTGTATCGTCCTCATCATGTGAGCGAGGGTTGAGCGCAATGAATATTATTAAACACAAACTGCGAACCAAGCTTACAGTGAAGAACTTGAGTGATCTCATGATGATATCTTTGAACAGACCATCTTATGAAGGACTTTGATGCAATCGTTGGTATTTTGGCGGGAAATCAAACAGGCACATGTAGTATAATTTTAAAAGACGCTGACCTCGAAGCTGACTGGTGACTATTTGCGTCAGTATATCTTGAAATATAAATTGTTTCGATTCCATTCTTATAATTGATAGACTATAGTTAGGCCCATAAGAGTTGCAGTCTGACATTTGAGCGGCGAAAGCAGTAACTACGAAGTACGCTGCGTTGTCATAGTTCCCTCCATCTGCGGCATATCACTCTTTCATACAGGTTGAATATTGAATCAACTATGTTGGCCTAATGCAATTCAATACACTTTGGCCCGTTTCTAAGCTCGTGCTAATATTCCCCGCATTTAAGACAGAACACGTCATTGCCAACAAATATAAGATTTCATGTTCACTAAACTGATTATAACCTCAACAAATGCATATCTCAAATAAATAATTGAACTGTAAAACTAGCCACTGATTAACTTACAAAAAAAAAAAAACTAACAACGAAAATAATATTCAGGAAACGAAAACTTAAATTACTACATAAACCAGCAACAACTAACGCAGATAATACAATACTACTCCAAATAATATCACAAAAGCGACTGAGAGCAAGTCAACCCACGTGGCGATAGCGCTCTTATATGTGGCATCTCTGTTATCGTTGCCATAGCAACAGACCAGTTTCGAGCAGCGTTAGTCAACTTTTTCTCGCCGGTGGCGCTAAACGTCAGATTTCAACTCTCGTGGGCCCAACTATAGACTACTTAAGGACACATTTCAGAAACAATACGTAGCTTTATATTAGTCTAACCTGTGGTTTTCACAATATTTGCAAAATATGTGCTGGCTCCTGATAAAAAGGGGCTAGCTACTGAATTATTTCTATTTTTTCTACCCCTTACTTCATTACATTTCTTGTTTGAGTTCCTGTAGGCTATGTTTTATGTTTTTCATTCCATAATTTTTCGTGCTGACGACACTACTTAGTGATGTCCAAACGACTTCCGTTATCAGACCCTATTGTAGACTTAATTATTTTATTTCACTACTTCTACAATCATCTGTCCATATAGTATTATTCTCATCGTGTAAACTTCAGATACTGTAATTAAAGTATTCGTTTGTGAATGCAGAAATAAATCATGTTAAGAGGAAAAGAATTGCCATTAGCTGCTCATGTGTGTGTGTATGTTAAATGTTCAATAAGTGTTCACAGTGATTTCGGAGGTTTGACATCTTATCCCAAACGATAGAATACCTCTGTGAAGCCTATATGAAATATGGAGTTTTCCGGATGTGATGAGGTAACAAGACGTCAATGAGTTATTACCCTTAAATGATTGGCTAAAATATATTGGTGTACACGTGAGGGAGTGGTCAGTAGTTAACTTCCAAAGAATCAAAGGATAGCTGAAGGCAATGGATGAGGTGATCCACAGGATTTGGCGTATTCACAGCCACAATACGCTCTTCTACACATTTTATCCCCACACCAGAACACTAAGGGGCTGCCTGGCCGAGGTGGTAAAGGTGTCCTCGGTTCGCCCGGAAGGACGTCGGTTTGACTCCAGAGAAACGAGATTTCGACTTCCGGAGGTGCACATGGCCCTCAGGTTCACTCAGCCTATACGAAAAATGAGTGCCAGGTTAATTCCTCGGGGCAAGGGCGGCCGGACGTGGAGCTAACCACTCTCCCCAACAAGTGCCGAGGTTACGGATAGTGGAAGCCATTACCTTCCACCCCTCGAGGGCCTTCATGGCCTGTACGAAGATTACGTTGCTTTGCTTTGCTTTGCTTTACCAGAACACAAGGATCTGATTGAAAATGAAAAACCTACAACCTGTTTTCCAGTCTTTGACCAAGTCAGGGATGTAATGAATGAACCATATATAGGCTTTTATTACAATGGAGTCGCCACTCACATAGTGATTTATGAGTGACTGATAAATGCTATGTTGCTGGAATCAAAGATGACAGTGAAAACCGGAGTACCTGGAGAAAAACCTGTCCCGCCTCCGTTTTGTCCAGCACAAATCTCACATGGAGTGACCGGGATTTGAACCACGGTATCCAGCGGTGAGAGGCCGACGCGCTGCCGTCTGAGCCACGGAGGCTCACTAGGATCGGATTATGGCTTCTGATAGGTAGACGGTAAATTATGACGCTTCGACATTGTTGTTAGGAAGGTTTCGGTATTATTCACTGTTAATTAATAAATGTATTACCGTATATATCCTCCGCACCCCTCAATTCTTGCAATCCCCGCCCGATTCAGTGACCGGTCGCCATAGACAGAAGAGTGACGGGTTGCCCCTTGTACATCTTACATTGACCTCTACATTTCTATTCACCTCTTTCACCCCTGAGATGCCACTTCATTCCGGTATTCATCGTCTAATACACACAGGGATCCTCTCTTCCAACATTGATCGTCTAGAGTACCGTACACGGTTAAGAATACTATACTTTGGTTGTTACCCCATAATCCCGTCATAAGTCATCACATGCAAGTCCACTTTCTACTCTATGTCTTAAAAGGAAAATTGTTCTTTTACCTTGCAATTTCTTTCCAGATATCCGTGTTCAAGCCCGGCATAATTATTTTCACGTACCCATGTGCTAGTTTTATTCGATATACATTAAACTTATTATGTTCTGATAGACCTACATTGCCATTTCATTTTCAAGTTCCGTGTTTTCCATTATTTACAGTACCGTGTTTTCCATCGTTGTTTAAAAGCCTGCCGAGTTCTTTTCAGGAATTTTGTGTTTCTTCTTTATTTGAATCGAAGTTTAAAATAATAAGCATATTTTCGTTATGTTCTTTTTTTTTTGGCTGCCTTTGTCCCATCAATACCAGTCTGAGTGAAACACACTTTATGGCCTGCCCTACCTTTCAGTTGTGATATAACATCTGAACTAAAATGAACAAACGCTTTAAAGAAGCCATTTTTTCTAATATAAGTAATTATTTTCTTAAGCAAATATATAGTGTACATAACAATAAACCCTCATAACAGTGGCATCTTGCTATCAAAATCCTAGTATTGCAGGTAAGTCTGTAAAGAAGGCACAGATCATAAAAATAAAATGAGAGGATTTGGATACACTGCGGACTTTTAGCTAGGGCTAGACTTGAGAACTATAAGGAGAGAGAAACTAAAGCATTTGCACCATACCAGCTATATAAGTATCTCCTAGTTATTACTTAAGAGGAACTTGTACAGTATCATGCTCGTATATCCACGGTCGAGTAACTAGGGTAAAAGTTAAATAACTAAACAACTCTTTGAATACCACGATAATAATACAGATCACATGAACTACGGGTTTAAATTACTTCGCAATGAATAACGCAAAGTGCAACTGTACTGTAGTGCGTATGCGTGAGCATGTGATTGCTTACAACCAATCAGTAACCAGAACCAAATCTCGGATTTCTGGTCTGTTGATAAATGTAGGGCTCGATACTGCAGTCGCTTAAGTGCGGCCAGTATCCAGTATTCGGGAGATAGTAGGTTCGAACCCCACTCTCAGCAGCCCTGAAAATGGTTTTCCGTGGTTTCCCATTTTCACACCAGGCAAATGCTGGGGCTGTACCTTAATTAAGGCCACGGCCGCTTCCTTCCCACTCCTAGCCCTTCTCGGTCCCATCGTCGCCATAAGACCTATCTGTGTCGGTGCGACGTAAAGCCATTAGCCGATAAATGTAGGTCCAAGGGTGGGGTAATGAATGGGACCACGTCGAAGGCAGCGGTCGGCCGACTCCAGAAGGGAAACCGGAGCCATTACCCCAGCTGTCTAAAATACAGGGAGGACTCTGTCGGTTTGTTTAAAAGTAAGTCATTGACCCTCGCTTTACGGGTTGCCTACCTCACAGGCGCTAGCCCCATTTTCAATCCAACCCTTGAACAATTTTCCTTACTCATATCGTATGTATTCTGAACCATTTCCTGGACATTGTCGTTTTGTGGAATTCCTTACTTCATATTTTCTCATCCGCCACATTTCAGATGTTTGCTTCTAAGTATCTCAAGCCGTCCATGTCTCCGCCATGACACCTTATTCTCAGCTGTTCCTGTTGGCTGCTCTGCACCTTTCACTTCCTTGGTACTCCATTATTCAAAGTTATATTAATTTACTACTCAGTAAAATTCTCCGCCCTACGGGGATTCGAACTCCAGTCCTCGGCATCCGTGCTCCAGGGCGTTACCCCAAGACCATACATCACTGGCGGACGTTATCATTGAGGGACTGGGTAATAAAGTTCTAAAGAGAAGGGAGCAAAAAAGACCCATTCACTCAAGTGTAAGTAGGCTACCATGAATTTGATTAAGCAGGCACAATATGGTACAAATATATACGTAATGACGGGGCCTCTGTGGCTCAGACGCCAGCCTCTCACCGCTGGGTTCCGTGGTTCAAATCCCGGTCAATCCATGTGAAATTTGTGCTGGACAAAGCGGAGGCGGAACAGGTTTTCCTCCGGGTACTCCAGTTTCCCCTGTCATATTTCATTCCAGCCACACTCTCCAATATAATTTCATTAATCATTGCCCCAGAGGAGTGCAACTGGCCTCGGCAGTCGGCACAATTCCCATCCTCGTCGCTAGAAGGGGGCTTCATTAATTCCATTCCTGATCCGGTCAAATGGCTGGAAGCAGGCTGTGGATTTTCATTTTCATATACGTAATGAATGTACTGACTTAAATAAGAATGACTTATTTACTATTCAGAAAATATCTCCACCGTATTGGGATTCAAACTCAGCGTTCAGCCATCACACGGCAGTGTGTTACCCCAACACTACACATCGCTGTCGATGTTCGGTATTGAGATAATGGATAATGTAGTTCAAAAAAGAAGGGAGCTAAAAAGTCCATTCGATCTGATAAGTGGAAGTATAAGGGCGGGCTAGATGTTGTTGAGAACACGTCAAAGGCAACTGTCGTCCGACTCCAGCTGTCTTAAACGCAGGAAGGACTCTACAGTACACCGGTTTATCCAAAATACGTTTTGAATCCTACTGTGGGGGGTGCCTACCTTACAGGTGCATGTTTCACTTTCAGTCCAACCCTTGAACGCAGTCCTTTACTCATATCGCATTTCTTCCTAAACATTTCCAGGACTTCCCAACTTCAGACTTGTTTCTTCGTATTCTCGCACCCGTCACATTTCAAACATGTGTTTCCAAGTTTCTCCAGTCCTGCATGTCGACGGTATGATATCATCTATTCAGCCTTTGCATCTAACTTCCTATTGGCTGCTCTGTTCCACTCACTTCCTTGACACTCTCTTACTAAAGGCTATATCCAGTTAATATTCAGGAAAAATCTCCACCTCACTGGGATTCGAACTCCAGCATTCAGCATCCACTCTCCTGCACGTTACCCCGAGACTATACATTACTGTAACACAGTGGCATTGAGATCTTGGGCACGGCAATGAAATGCAAAGGAGAATGGGCCTATGATAGTTAGAACCATTCGTACCAGTACAATTAAGTTGGTTTACTAGGCACAATACTATAATAATATGTTGAACTGAATAAAACCGAATTATTTCCAATATAGCAAAGACATTTTTGCAAGTCCTTCTTCTTCGTCGTCTTAATCCGTTTACCATCCAAGGTTGTTCTTTCTCTCGGACTCAGCGAGAGATCCCACCTCTGCCGCCTCAAGGGCAGTGTCCTGGACCGTGAGACTTGGGGTTGGGGGGAATATAACCAGAAAAGAGGACCAGTACCTCGCCCAGGTGGCCTCACCTGCTATGCTGAACAGGGGCCTTGTAGGAGGATGGGAGATTGGAAGGGATAGACAAAGAAGAGGAAGGAAGCGGTGTGGCCTTATGTTAGGAACCATCCCGGCATTTGCCTGGAGGAGAAGTGGAAAACTATGGAAATCCACTTCGAGGATGGCTGGGAATCGAATCCCCTCTACTCAGCTGACCTCCCGAGGCTGAGTGAACCCCGTTCCAGCCCTCGTGCCACTTTTCAAATTTCGTGGCAGAGCCGATAATCGAACCCGGGCCTCCGGGGGGTGGAAGTTAATCACGCTAACCACTACACCATAGAGGCGGACTTTATTGACATTATTATTATTATTAGTGCTTGAACGAGTAACTTTGTACCTATCTGCAACCTGATTATCCACTGCTGTGTGGCCAGTATCCAATTTTGCACTCCTTGATCCAGAATCGGGGTAGCAGCAGTTGTCCCCTGGATTGCATGATAACATCTGATGCTTAGTACTTGATGACATTACGCATGACTACCATGGGCGTGGTAATGCAGTGGATTCCCCTGTCCGTCTGTATAACGGTATCATAGCCGGTTTAACCATTATGTGGTTGCTGCCCATGACTTTTCAAGCCTGCCATAGCTGCTGCCCTATGCCATGCCTATTGGTAGCTGCTTCACTGGAAATCAGACACTACCTGAAAGATTCCAGTGGCATTTCCTCCACTGAGGGACCTTCACCTCCTAAAGGAGCTCATCCGCCCTGAGCCATTGGCTCCCTTAGAGTGTCAGGTCATTTTTCCACCACCCAGCTCTCAGCATTGAGATGCTGGCTGTGTGGTCTACTCCAATAATGTAGCAGGATATCCTGGCCAGACAATAATGTTTTTGTATATAAGGAGAAAAAAATATGTATTTAAATTGTAAACAACCTTCTCTAATATTAGAGGAAAAACTCTTTTATAAAATCATGGTGAACTGCATTACCAATGCTACTTGAAGCTTGTAACTTCAACAGTTATCTTTTAGAAAGTACACAAAGAGGATGGGGATAACTTGCTCTCTTCTCTTGTTATACCATTTTTTATTTTAAGAAATGTTTCTCTAATCTGTTCAAATCCTACTGCCAAGATATTTCTAATGGTACAAGATGATCTTTCTAGAACTTAGATACGTGACTTGATCATTTCAGTGGTACTGAAAGTGAAGATGGTGATGCAGATGATGAGCTTGAGAATAACTGTATCTCAGGATCAACAATGCAAGATCGAGCTCAGAGCATTCTGGAGACAGGACTTGGTAGTGACTGTGAATTCCTTGTCAGCAAGAAGGATATCAAAATGGTAAATCATCAAGAGGATTTACATCTTTCTTAGACTTCCAATACATGGTTCAGCTAGAGAGCAAACATAAAGGCACTAATAGGCTAAAATTCCAATCTTCTTGAGCCAACTTGCATGATCAGTTTATTCACGCTATTCTGCAAGACATTTTGTAATAATGGCAGGTTCTAACGCCCTGTGTCTTGGCTACTAAAGCAAACTTTGCAAGAGGAAGATTGGCTAGGTGAAGGGGCCCCCGAAGTCTATTGAAAAAATTGGAATCTATTGTATCAGTACCTAAATACATGCTCCTTATTAATAATGTACAATTTGGTGGTAGTGATTATTGTTTTAAGAGGAAGTACAACTAGGCAACAATCCTCTCGACTTGCAATTTATGGCACAGAATATAAACTCTATTCTACCCTGCTCACTTTGAATCACATTAGAAATGTGAGGTAGCTCAGAACAAAATGGCATATGCTATCCAAAGAAATAGTTCACGATTCCAATAAATGAAAGACCATATGCATAAACATTTCAAGATCATCTGTAAATCTATTTCTAATTATCTCACAAGAATGTTATCTCCAAGAAAATGTATAATTTTTAGAGATTATATTCATTTCTTTGACATCCATTCCACTGAGCTCGATAGCTGCAGTCACTTAAGTGCGGCCAGTATCCAGTATTCGGGAGATAGTAGGTTCGAACCCCACTGTCGGCAGCCCTGAAGATGGTTTTCCGTGGTTTCCCATTTTCACACCAGGCAAATGCTGGGGCTGTACCTTAATTAAGGCCACGGCCGCTTCCTTCACACTCCTAGCCCTTCCCTGTGTCCCATCATCGCCATAAGACCTATCTGTGTTGGTGCGACGTAAAGCAAAAAAAAAAAAAAAAAACATCCATTCCCCACAAATAACTAAAAGCATATGGTAATATTTGAACTACAGTGATAGCTTATCTCACACTTCCCACTTCAAGACTGAAGATGGCCTCTCATTGAGTGTTGAAGCTCCTCATCTTGATGAAGTTGGGAGCCTCCGTAGCTCAGGCGGCAGCGTGCCGGCCTCTTACCGCTGGGTTCCATGGTTCAAATCCCGGTCACTCCATGTGAGATTTGTGCTGGACAAAGAGAGGGTGGGACAGGTTTTACTCCGGGTACTCCGGTTTTCCCTGTCATATTTCATTCCAGCAACACTCTCCATTCTCATTTCATAGCATCTGTCAGTCATTAATAAATCACTTTGGGAGTGGCGACTCCGTCGTACCAATAGCCTATATCTGATTCATTCATTACATCCCTGACCCGGTCAGAGACTGGAAAACAGGTTGTAGGTTTTCATTTTTTCATTTTCATTTCATTCCAGCAGCACTCCAATATCATTTAATTTCATGTGTCATTCATTAATCATTGCCCCAGAGGAGTACAACAAGCTTCGGCAGCCGGCACAGTTCCTATCCTTGCCACTAGATGGGCCTTCATTCATTCCATTTCTGACCCGGTCAAATGACTGGAAACAGGCTGTGGATTTTCATTTCTTTCATCCAGATGAAGCTGGGAGGCAGGAATGAGCTCATCAGAATCTGAGCAGAAATAGATTTAAAAGAACAGAAATCATGCAGAGAGACGTCTTAATAATTTAAGATATCAGTGTATAAAGATTAACGATTGAGTTCTCTCTATAGATAGAAAGTATAAAACAGGAAACTGGTTTGGGTGACAGGATAATAATAATTCAGTACAGTGATAAGGCAAAGAGTGCTTGTCTGGCAGAGATAGAGCTGACAGAAAAACCAAGATGACTGCAAGAATTTTCAGAATGCAAGAAAATACACCAGAAAAATAATTTGTGAAGTGAAATAGAATTATTTTTTAAATCAGTAAGAACAGGTCGAGGATGGCTTTTGGACTTTTATATAATGTTCACACACAACCTCAGCAAATACACCACTCTGAGACTTCAATTCAAAGACCCCTAAGCAAATTTTTACACAACGGTTAGGAAAACTATCAGATCTTGGTGGATTACTTTTCCCTCCTTAGTTATGAACCTCCAGAAAGCAGTTGTTGAAGACAACATACAAGTCTGTCCAAACTCAACCCCACCCATAAAAAAAAATCACACATCATCTAATCATTCAAGGACAATAAAGCAACAGATAAGGACTCAATAGTTGCCAAACAGTGGAAACAACCCATCTTTAAGAAAAGTAACAGAAAGTACATTGACAATTACTGTGGCATCTCTCTCCTTCAAGTGTCTTACAAAATCTTCTCAAATGCTTTTCAGTCCAGAGCAGAAGAGCAATTGCATCAACAATTGAGAGAATACTTAGAAGCATTCATAAAAGGATGTTTAGGTGTCTAACAGATTAGAAACTTAAATCCACCCCTTCCTATCTGAAACATGGAAACAAGAAGTGTGTGGTGACTTCAGTCATTTTCAAGAAGGCTTATGACTCAATTGATCGTAGCACTTTAATCTACATTCCAAAGGAACCGGGCTTAGACAAGAAAACAATGCTAATCATACCACTGTCAAAGAGAAATTCAAGTGCTTTTGAAATCAGAACAGGAGTCCAGCAAGAAGATAAGCTCTTACCTCTACTTTTCAACTGCGTACTCAAGAAACTCATCTGCGAGTAGCATGAAGAGATAAGTTATGAAGGAGTCAAGAATGATGCCTCACTGTACTATAGGTGCATGAACCTGACAACGTCTGGCTTTTGCAGATCATTTTGTGATCACTGATTCTCTGGACACAGCTGGCTTTAAAGACAAGGCAGGCATTCAGATCTTCTTTGAGAAAGCACAGTTCATAACGAACACTGATCTGGCACCCAGAAAGTTAGAGAAGAGGGGAGGACAGATCAAATACCTAGGCAAATGGATTACACCCAACATCTCAGAGAAATAAGCTTTCGCATCCTGAATCAGCAAAATGAAAATGGTGTACCAGCTAACCAGAGGTATGTACAATAAAATATCTATATCCCTCATACCAAGATCAGACTCTACTGTACAGAATTCCAACTACTGTAGATGCTAGAGGCCTTATATGCAGCTGAATGCCTTGCAATGAGCAGGAAAGGTCTGATAGAAAAATTGAAAAGACCTGTCAAATCAAATGGAGAGTTCTGAGAAAAAGACATAACTATGAACTACACACACACACACACACACACACACACACACACACACACACACACACATGCACACGCACGCGCACACACATGGAAAAGATCGCTGACATAATTTGGAAAAGGAGGATTGCTTTTTATGGAATAAGGACAGGTGGATTAATCAATTGGATCTTCATCTGTTTTCTAGATAAGATAACCGTGTGACCCCAGTTCACCAAGTTAGAAAAGTGCCTGAAAGAAATGGGAATCACACATGAAGTTATTTAGATGCAGAATCTTCTTAAGGAGAAACTACAATCACATAGGAGTTCCTAAGGAAAAAACACAATTAGCGAGTGAATTGGTTGCACAATTCAGGTCATGAAGCTGTTAGTTAGCATTCAGAAGATGGCAGATTTGAATCCTACTCGGCAACCCTGAAGATGGTTTCCCATGGTTTCCTATTTTCACACTAAGCAAATACTGGGACAGTATCTTAATTGAGACCATAGTCACTTCCTTCACAGCTGAATGCCTCATAATGAATACAAAAAGTGTGACAGAGAAGTTAGGAATCAAAGAATGAAAGACCTTGAGAAAAATCCTTGGACATATCAAATCATCCTATCCCATCACCACCAAAAACCTGTCTGAGTTAATCTATCTTCTGCTTCTTCCATCAATTTTTCCCACATCTGTTGGGTCACAGGTGCCAACTGTGTCGCACATGTGGATTTGGCCCTGTTTTACGGCCGGATGCCCTTTCTGACGCCGACCCTATATGAAGGGATTTATTTACTATTGTGTGCTTCTGTGGTGGTTGGTAGTGTATTGCGTTGTCTGAATATGAAGAGGCCAGAAGAATTAATCACATACGATTAAAATCACCAACCCGACTGGGAATCGAACCCGGGACCCTCTGAACCGAAAGCCTCAGTGCTGACCATTCAGCCAATGAGTCGGACATCTAAGTTACTCCATCATAGCAACAACAACAAATTAAAATAAAGACAGGAAAGACATGGACTGAGGACCAAAAAGAAGAATGTCAAACACAACAGTCGAAATGTCATGGTTCTTAGTTGGTCAAAACTAGATGATGATGATAATGATAGCAATAATAATAATAATAATAATAATAATAATAATAATAATAATAATAATAATAATAATAATAATAATAATAATAATAATAACCAGATTATTATTCACCCTTCCAGCACTTTCACTGTGCACATAATCACACTCATTTCCACTTACATACTTCTTCTTCTGGGAATCACTCTTATTACTACAAAATTTATTTGTTTGAAGCTTTTTCTACTACATATCCACTATCTCTTGCAATTTCAATCATTTTGGGAAGTGCCAAAATTTGCTTGTAAACAATAAGTAAAATACCGTAACACAATGGGAGGGTTGTTCAGTGTCAAGAAAAGAGGACACTCAAGTCATCTACTGGAAGGAAAAGAAACTTCTAGGTAGAACTCTTCTGATCTCCGAAAACATAAACATATCAGAGTGCGTTGCACTGAATGAGTGCTAAACGACTTTACTCTTCTAGGGGCCAAAGAAGACGGTGTGCTTGAAAACTACCATACTACTCTGTGGGAGCGAAGGTGTTAAAATCAGTTGAAACAAAACAGTATGCTTGATAATGAGGAGAGGAAGCAAAACTGACAAGCTTAGACTTTTGCAGCATGAAACTGAAATGCTTCAACCCCTCAAAAAAACCTCGAAAGTGATCTGTTGGCTGACAACAGAGTTACATGTGGAATTAGCAACAGGGTTAATGTGGCTGCAACCTTCTACAGCTCTGTTTCTCAACTATCATGGGCCAAAGCTGCAACACTGACTGGTAGGGACAAGAGTCAACAGCTAACAACTGATGTTGTGAAGTTCCGTAAGTTGAGTATACAGAACGCCAGAAGGGACAAAAGTCAGAAATGAATCAGTCCACATTCAATTAGGGCTACAGCAGAGTGAGCTTGATATTCTTAAAGGATTATGACTGAAAATGTTTGGTTACATTATGAGAATGGATTCAATGAGAATGCCCAATGCCTATTTTGAAAGAAAGAATAATGGAGAAAGACTTAGAGATAGCTCAATGAAGCAGCTTGAGAAAGTCCTGGCCAAAAGAAGCCCAAAATGCAAGAAGGTGGAGTGGAGAATTGATGATACGATGATGATGATTATTAGAGACTGGATTTTAAAGGGAAAACTTTTCATCAGAAAGGACAAATAAAGGGGAAAGTCATAGACAAAAAAGGGACCTCAAAAAGGACTATGTTACTCTCGCAAAAGAGTGCTATTTTAATTGGCACATTTTTCACATTCATGGATACACATGGTACACACAGTCTTACATGTACCTAGTTTTACTTCCTCTTAAAATAAAAATCACCATCACAACATAAGAAAAGTGTTGTATTTGATCACATTCAACATTTCAATATGTTTGAAAGTCAGATTCTGCATCTTTGAATGCAGAATCTCTTTACAAACAGAAAATCACCTCTCACCATCAACTAAAACTGATGATGAAAATTAAGCTTTTATCCTGAACTCTAAATCAGCACATCATTAGTTTTTTTTAATGTCGGAATTTTCTAATAAGCATTGCTTCAATTCAGTTTGCCTTTAGCAAATCTATCCAATATATTCTTCACTTCTTCTACCAAACTCCACTGTATCCCCTTGGACAACATCTCCTCTTCAAGACTCATGATGGCACTTGGCAGAAATTTGAAGTAATGCATTGGATAAAGTTCAGTTTCCAAACTTGGATTTCTCAGCAAACCCTTTGCCTGTGCTACATTGCTGATTCATCATCATCACCATCATCTAAGCCAGTGGTGGCTCATGCTAAATTATGTTGGTGGTTCTACACTGTGATGCCCAGTCTGTTGCAGTAAGAGTAATAGACAAATCTAAATTCATACTGCATATGGGAAGTGCCAACTGAACAAACCCATGGAAACGCCTAATGTGCCCCTCTCTCTTTATATCCTATCAACTTTGAAGTTCCTGCAAATTTACAGAAAAAATACAGATAAACGTACATCTCAATTTGTAAGACTTCCTGATTTTGAGTGACTTTGACTATACAAACAAATGACTTGTACAAGAAAAACTGTTAAAAAGGTGCATCAATAAAACATTTCTTTCCCTTATTGAAACTTCAAAAATAATATGATTTAGTATCAACACATTCATATTTACAGAAGTTCTGAGACCTGTACACGGCTTTCTTATTGAAGGGGGAAATCATTACGTGATGATACTAACATTCATTTTTTTCATTTTCATGACTACGTAACTTCATAGCAGTCATCATCTGTACTATTAACTGTAAGAGATGGCTGTGAGCACTAACTTTGCCACATTCAAAGGCGTAAAAGAAATAAATATAGTAAGTTATGGAGGAACATCTTCATGATTACTTGCAGAATGTTCATTCAAGGTATTGACATAATTACTGTACTTTTATGGCTTGTCTCATCTTGCCAGCTGCATTAGAAAGAATGAAAGACTACTTATTGAAACCTATCAAAAGAATGTCAGTTTAACCCCTTGAAATAATTCTGGTTACATTACATTATGGGAAACGGGATGGTCTAGGGAGCAGTGATAAGGGTAACAGTAGGGATGACATAAAAATGTTAGTGTTGAACTGTAGAAGTATTGTAAAGAAAGGAATAGAATTAAGTAATTTAATAGATATATACCCACCAGATATTTAATAGGAGTTGAATCATGGGTGAGAAATGATGTAATGGATGCAGAAATTTTCACATGAAGCTGGAGTGTGTATCGTAGAGATAGGATAGGAATGGTGGGAGGGGGAGTATTCATTCTGCTGAAAGAAGAATTTGTAAGCTACAAAAAAGTTAAAGATGACAAACATGCAATTCTAGGTGTAAGGCTCATTTCTAAAGATAATAGGTAACTTAATGTTTTTGGAGTGTACAGACTGGAAAAGGGTAGTGCTGACACAGATTCAGAATTATTTGATAAGATAATCAGCTATGTGGGAAACGACATGGAAAGGAATGTGATTGTAGCGGGAGATCTGAATTTACCAAACGTCAATTGGGAAGGTAATGCGAACAACAGAAAGCATGACCAACAAATGGCAAATAACCTAATATGCAAAGGACAGCTGATACAGAAAGTGATGAAACCAACCAGAGGGAAAAATATCCTGGATGTGGTGCTGGTAAAACCAGATGAGCTCTATAGAGAAACCAAAGTAATAGATGATATTAGTGATCATGAAGCTGTTTTTGTAGTAGTTAAAAATAAATGTGATAGAAAGGAAGGT
Source organism: Anabrus simplex (assembly GCF_040414725.1). Classification (NCBI taxonomy): domain Eukaryota; kingdom Metazoa; phylum Arthropoda; class Insecta; order Orthoptera; family Tettigoniidae; genus Anabrus; species Anabrus simplex. Next base: position 231,106,438 of record NC_090267.1, on the reverse strand, counting down.
CTTAAAAGTAGGACTATCAGGCAGTACCATATGGCTGATAAAGCAGGCATGAGGGAGTTTAAAAAAGTAACTATGATTGGTGGAAAACGGTAAATAAATAAACAGACTTTGGGATGGGTTTAAAGAAATTGTTGAGGAATGTGAAAACAGGTTTGTACCTTTAAAGGTGGTAAGGAATGGTAAATACCCACCTTATTATAATAGAGAAATAAAGAGACTAAAAAGGAGGTGCAGATTGGAAATATAGTTAGAAATGGCTGTGGAAGTAAGGAGAAATTGAAGGAACTTACTAGGAAATTGAATCTAGCAAAGAAGGCAGCTAAGGATAACATGATGGCAAGCATAATTGGCAGTCATACAAATTTTAGTGAATAGTGGAAGAGTATGTATAGGTACTTTAAGGCAGAAACAGGTTCCAAGAAGGACATTCCAGGAATAATTAATGAACAAGGGGAGTGTGTATGTGAGGATCTTCAAAAGGCAGAAGTATTCAGTCAGCAGTATGTAAAGATTGTTAAAGATAACATCCAGATAGAAGAGGTGACTAATGATAAGGAAGTATTTAAATTAACATATGATAACAATGACATTTACAATAAGATACAAAAGTTGAAAACTAGAAAAGCAGCTGGAAATGATAAGATTTCTGGGGACATACTAAAGACAATGGGTTGGGACATACTACTATATCTGAAGTACTTATCTGATTATTGTTTGCATGAAGGAGCTCAACCAAATAAATGGAGAGATGCTATAGTAGCCCCTGTGTATAAAGGAAAGGGTGATAGACATAAAGCTGAAAATGACAGGCCAGTCAGTTTGACATGCATTGTATGTCAGCTTTGAGAAAGCGTTCTTTCTGATTATATTAGACATGTTTGCGAAATTAATAACTGGTTTGACAGAAGGCAGTTTGGGTTTAGGAAAGGTTATTCCACTGAAGCTCAGCTTGTAGGATTCCAGCAAGATATAGCAGACATCTTGGATTCAGGAGGTCAAATGGACTGTATCGCGATTGGCCTATCTAAAGCATTTGACGGGAGAATACTGGCAAACATGAGTGCAATTGGACTAGACAAAAGAGTGACTGAATTGGTGGCTATATTTCTAGATAATAAATTTCAGAGAATTAGATTAAGTGAAGCAGATTTACATTATGAAGGGAAATGCCTCAGTGTACAAAGGCAGCTGTAAGATTTGTGAAGAAAGCATTCATTTTTTGTTCTTCTCTTCTGACTTCTGAAAAGATGTCTGTATGAACAACTGTGTCAAAACTTTCCATGAAGTTCTTTATTTTTCTGATACCGTACCGGTACCTTATATGTTGAAGATGTCAAACTATTCTGTCTTTTATATGTTCTCCATGTACCTTAATACTGATGCCACACAAGAAACAATAGATAATCTTACCATCACTTTCAATGAAATTGTCCTTGCAACTGTTTACTGCATTATGTAGGTGGCTACTGCTTGGAATCACCTTTACCATTTTACTTAACACTTGCTATCACAGCACTAAGTTATAGTGTTATTGATTTTACGTCCCACCAACTATAAGTTTAAACTGCTCATATATTAGTTCATGTAAAGATCTAAATCTACTAAAGAATTACTTTCTACAAACTATACCGAGTCTTTTCACATGCTTCTGATCAGATCTCATTGATGCAACATGCTACAGGTCTTACTGGATGAGTCTTTCATAAACAATATTTCCACAGGGCCTATAGCATGGATGACAAGTTTATGCACAAGTGTAGAATCATTCTATATCTCATTCACACAAGCATTCTATAAGTAACAGTTCTTGTTGGCAAAATTTGTCAATTTTCGTGCATGAGATTTAAATATTTGCTGCCTGATAGAGCAACAGAAAGACCTTTCTTCTTTTATTTTGGTAGACTTTTGATATCTGTAGGAATCTAAGGTAATCAGAAAATCAACAATATTTACCACAACCCATTTTTGCTTGTCTCAGGAAAATATAGGTTTGTTGGAAAAAATGTGGGAATTAACTAGATTTTTGCCATATTCTGTCAAAAAATGACCAAAATCAGAAATATTTTAATAAGAGGAAATATGGACTATAAAAAAGGGATTAAAACCACTCTTAATTTGGTCTATGGAATACAGGTTTGAATACCACAATAAATTAGTTCAAATTTCGTATTGAAATTTTTTAAAAAAGATTACTTTTAAAATCCAGTCTAATGATAATAGAATACATCAACCGTATCTTTTGTCTGTCACAAGAGGTTTCTAAAGGGAGTTAACCACCAAGGGCTTTCACTTGGCAGTGTCAGCTGGCAAATACTACGCCCTTAGTTCAGTATGGCATTCTTTCACTTACTTCTGCCAGGTTCTTTACTTTCATCTCATGAATACTCTGCCATATGGCCAGGAGAGAGATATTCATTCAGATGCAGACTTCTGGCCCATTTTCTTGAATCCTTGCTTGCTGTGATGTTCCGGTAAGTGCTTCTGCAGATCTTAAGGAACACCTCCTTGATCTGACACATCAATATGCTGGCGGATATGTTCAAACAGAGGATGGGTCTGAGATATCATTGCCTTCCCTGGCAGCTATTTCTGAATGGATATTATGAGGTGCTGTACTGGCAAGACAGTGGATCTTTTCCAACAGTTCAGGATATAGGCAGCAAATGATTGGGCAAGGTATATAAAAGCCAGGTTATTTTATTCAAATGATTATGTTTACTTTTTATTTTCATATCAGAAACATTCTTATAGTCTATGGTCATAGTTGATGACAATATTCCTTGGACAGTTGTTTTCTAGGTGCTTATTTGATTTACAGTAGCTCTGTTATGTTCTTTTGATAGAAATCCTTCAAGGCCTCCCAACTGTTCCTTTCCCGTGCTAGTCCAGTGTTCGAGAAGATGTTCTTTGGAGACCAGAAGGAGAAGACTTTTATAGAGGTGACTGACCTTCATCCTGATGCCTTTTGGATAATGTTACAGTGAGTTAACAATACAGCTCCTATGAGAGAAATAACTTGTACATTATTATTTCTTGTTATATCTAACTTACTCCCAAATATATAGGAGTTACTCTAAATTGTGCATTAACTTACAAAAAGCATTGTCAAAACATAAAGCTGTGACCTTCCCACGTCCAGGTACGACCCAGTAAAAATTTCCCGGTAGATGATGTTCTCTCAGGGCAATTCTTCGTAAAAATGGTTAAGATTAACGTGAATTCCAAGAGAAGACAGGGACCGCACGCGATAAATACTGACGAACGTCTCCATCCTATCGCATTTTCAAATAAATCATTCATTCATCGCAAGACTCAAAGTAAATAGCATGAAAAGTATCTTAATAACTAAGTCAATCTACAGCTAACATCTACAAATCATAACTCACTTATAATTAAAAATTAAAAGAAGAAATTTATTAAATTACTCATGAATGAAAGAAAAGAGAAATCATAATATGTTAAAAAAAATTCCTTCATCGGTGTTTAAAATCTATCATTATTCATAACATCTCTTATAAGTCAGCGCTGGCTTAATTTAAAAAAATGAATTCATTGATTCTGAAATGAACCGGTATCTTCTAACATTCCATCTTGTATGAAAATTAATTCAATTATTTAATTACCATATTAATAAATTATTAACTTGAAAGAAAGTTCATGATTCGTATCAAGAACATCACAACACTGAAGTTAAATCTCAAACATTTTTCTAAAAAAAAAAAAATAGAAATGAGAATGAACAATCTGAATTATGTATATTAACTCATTCACTGGCGTAGAAATGTTCTTGATGATTGACGGGCTAAGGTTACTACCCCTATTGCCTACCAAAATCTAGGCTCCTAACATCCTAGCCGATCATTTTAAAATGTTATACAAATTATTAATCATCTGGCCCAACCTATATGGTTCGTCTACACGTCCCGAGTGCCGCCGATGCCCAGCACCTAATTAACAACGGAGTTTACATCTATCGTCATCGCCATAAAGTGGAACCCTCCATCTCTCTACCCCAACCTGTTCACCATCCCAACAACAATTCTCATCGTCACACCCGGCCAGCCACTTCTTTTCAACCTCACCAATTCGTCAGTCCACCCCTTCCCCCACCTAGTTATATCCACTATCCACCTTCGATGCTTGAAATCCTACGATCCTTATCATCTTCCATCCTCAATATCACAACATCGCTGCATCTCCTAACCCTCCATTTGCATTCTGGTACCCCGCTCTAAAACTTCACTCCCAAGCAAACCCTCTCTTCTTCCTGTCACTGCAGTCGTTCCTCCTCATTCAATCTGTCAAATCGATTACCCACCTTCTTCATTTACCACATCACTCAGTTATCTTCACTTCTCTTGGCCCGAGAGATCGCGTAACGATCTAGGGGGCCCGCCCCGCCCTTCGGGTGGGGAATGAAAACATTTTTGTCGTCGTTTCACCTGCACATCCTCTTCGTACGTCGCATGTCCACGATTTTTTCGGCTGGGTGGCGCTCTTCTCTGCTGCAGCTCAGTCGGCCCAAGAATAATCTAATGGGCAGACGCCTAGTTGGCTGTCGCCTTCCCCTTCCACCATGTACACCTGCCTCATTAAAGGTGTGGACACTACCTTCTCCGACCAATTCATCTGTCTCGAACTTCACCGTGCCTGCATCGAGATATGGGAAGTTGTCCGGCTCCAAGACAAGTCTTCTGGTCAACCTTCACTGGATGTCCTGGCCTTCTTCCGAGAGCAAGATGAAGTAGCTCGTTTCATCACCAGTGGCGCCCTCATCTCCGGCAGATTCCACGAAGTGATGCCTACTCCAGAGTGTCTTTTACATGACCTGTGCTACCTTCCTGACCCCCCTCTCACTGTCCAACCCCGTTCTTCTCGCATCCTACCGTCCCCACCACCTCCCACCTCCGTTACGTCTACCACCACTACTCCTACCTTCACCACTTCTGCCTCTACTCCCTTGACTACTTCGTCCGTCATTACCACGTCTAGCCACTCTTCTCCTATCATGTCTACTTCCACCACCTCCCTCCCTCTCTCTTTTTCAAGTCCCTTGCAATCCCCTGCCAATCCCCAGACTAACACATCTCAGGCTCCACCTTCTCTTCAAGAACTGTCATCCGACGCTACACCGTGGCAACTCCCATTGTCTGTGAGCTGTGTCCTTCGTGGCATTGACCCGGCCATCACGGAACAAGATATCCTCCATGAACTTCAACTGGAAGGTGTCCCGGCCCGTCGAGTGTTCCGGATCTTCAACGATCATGGCCCAACATTCATGGTCCGCCTTCAACTTGCGCCTACCATCGACGTTGACCGGCTGATCACCACTGGCGTCCGTCTCCGCGGAAGGTCTTACAGAGTGGAACATTCCCACTCCCCACCCCATCATGGCCGTTCTTCTCCTACCATCACCTCTCCTCGCCCAACTCCAGTCCCGCCACCCCCCCCCCCCCCCCCCCCCACCTATTAACATCCCAGCTCCACAACCCAACTTCCTCCTCCCGCCCCTCCCGATCTTGGACCTTCGTTTACTCGCTACTTCCCTCACTAACTTGACCACGACCCTCTATTACTTCCTTTCTCCGTACTACCCTACATCAACCCCACTCATTGTACCTGCACAATATATGTAATGTAATTATGTACCTCTCTGTCATTATATGTAACATTGTCTCTTTCGGAATGCGCGCCCGAGATACGTTGCTCTCCTCTCCATTCCCTCTCGTGTTCGTGGGGTTTTGCCTCCGCAGGGTGCTTTGGGGGCTTCGCCCTGGGTCCCGGCTTGTTGTGATGGTGCCCTTACGCCAGATTCATTCACTCTTTTCCCTCTCTGGTGTGTACGACACACACCCCCTAGATTATAGATTATAACTTCTCCACCACTTCTTTCCTCTATAAGGCCTAAGAGTTCCTTAGTTGAGCTGATGGCCCTCCCCTCCTCGTTTGAGGAGAGGAATGAAATAACTTGTTTTCGCTTCACCTGCATGGAACACACAGGTCATCACATTTGAGGATCGAGAGACAGATGGTGTATGCATTCATTCAGTGGTGTCCAGCAGAATCTGCACACCGTAATCTGACACGACTTTTTATGGAAGTTTGAAAATGTGGACAGATAGGTGGACCGAGTGATTCTGGACGGGGTTTCACCCCAGGACTAACTAGTGCCATTGGTGCACCAGATTCTTCGAGGCCGTTTTTGGGCGATTCCCAGGCTCCCTGGGCTCACTCGCAGGCCACTCATACCTCATCTCCGTAAAGACACTCACAAGTGCTCTACGGCTTCCTGGGTATATAAGCCTGAGAAGAAGAATCCTCATTTGTGCTTTCTAAGACGCACGATACGTCATTCGCCGCCACCACTACCAACATCACCACAACCACCACCACTACTACAGCATCTCAGTCACTACCCAGCTCCATGCTCACCACTCCAACTCACTCTCGGAGTATCCCCTGCTCCACGGACTTTCAGACGCTGTCACAGCCACGCCACGTCTTACCACCTCCAGCCCCTCAGCGAACTTCTTCATCCAGGATTCCACTAAAACGACCAAACTCCAACCCCTCCGAAGACAACATCGCAAGAAAACGGGCTGCTGATGTCACCGCCACAGCTGACATCTACGTCCAGGACTCATCTACCATGGATACCAGCGTTCCGCCTCCGAACACTAATTCCCACATCGACTTTCCCCCCATCTCTCAAGCCCGTCGCCCCATCACCAACTCCCGTACCCTACAAAAAAAAACCTCCGGCACCCATAGCTACCTACTGCTCTACCCTGCCCCAGAATTTCGTAACCCCCGCAATATTTTCACCACCCTCATCCGATTTAATTTCCACAGACATGAAATAGCTGATATTCGCCCCACTGGTAATGGGGTAATAATCAAGGTGAATGGGGAGGATGCAGCACGCCGGCTCACCCACTCAATAGGAGCCACCCAATTAGGTTCTTCTTCACCCTTCCAACCTCTTACCTCCCCCACCACCAAAACACAACCCCCTCCCCCCCGTCACAGTCTTTTAGCTGTGTTATTTGTGGTGTCGACCCCGATATCCCGGAGGAGGCTATTCTTGAGGAACTCAACGCAGAGGGCATTCCAGTTTGGAAAGTCTTCCGTATTAAAAACGCTAGGGCCCACCTTCATGGTACGGATCCTCCTCTCTACAACTGAGGATGTCAATAGGGTCCTGAACAGTGGAGTCTCCATTTTCCGTCCCCCACCATAGAGTGGAACCCTCCCGAGCCCCAGCTCCCCAACCCATCCGATGTGAAAGATGCCTGGTCTATAACCAACACACCACCGCGCACTGCACTGCCGGCCATCCGGTGTGCGGTGATTGCTCGGAAGCACATCCCACATCCCGCTGCCCTAATGCCCAACGCCCCCCCAAATGTAACACCTGTGGGGAATCCCATCCCACTTATTCCCACCGATGTAAGTTACGCCCCGCACCTTCTGAGAACCATCCTGAACTGGTTGCACCCTTCCGCACCGTAGACATACCCACACAGTCAAACCGCTCCCTTTTCCCACCCCCAACCCTTGAGGACGTCATCCGATTCATTACCATTTCCCTTCCTAACATCCATCCCTATCATCGCCCCTTAGTTCTGGCACAGCTTCAAGCCGCAGCAAACCAAACCCTCAACATGCACTTCCAGACATCCCACTCCGGCCTCAATACTCACTTCAACTTCACCCCCCTCGAAACATTAGTTTGATAATGGCCCTAGTTCCTTCCCGAAACTGGTCCCGCACACCCATCTCCATCATCTTTCTTAACATCCAATCCTTCCACTCCAAGCGTCTCCACCTCCAAGCTCTCGCCACACAATACCCCTCACACGTCCTCCTTCTTAATGAAACCATGTTGCGCCCCCATCAGTTTGCCCACCTCCCCAGCTTTACATTTCACCGCGCTGATCACCCCCATGACGTCGGCCATGGGGGCTCAGCTATCGCCACCCGCTCCTCCCTTCCTATTCGTAACCACACCCCTCCTCCACCCCTCTTCTTTCCCGAATCCATCGCAGTAACAGTTTACTTCTGATCCCGAATTCTTCACCTCGCAACCATCTACCATCGGTCACACATTCCCTTACCTCTCGCCTACCTCACTTATCTCTCTGATACCTTCCCCCACTTCCTGCTTCTCGCTGACCTCAACCTCACCTACCGATCCCACCATGAACTCAATGACCTACACTCCCTTCTTAGTGACAGAGACTGTTCCCTGGTTCCCATCCCGGGCCATACCCGCCCTGCCTCCAGCACCACACCGGATGCCATCATAGCCCACAACTCCCTCGTTCACCTCTGCAAGTCCAACTCCTACCAAGCAATGGCAGTGACCACCTTCCCGTCCTCCTCCAGATACCTTCAACCTACAACCGCCCGTCCCCTCCACCACCAATCCCCATAGTTAATTTTTCAAAAGCGGACTGGCCATCCTATCGTACCCATCTGTCCCAAGCCCTAGAACACCCGCCTCTTCCTCTCTCCGACCAGCAATCCGTCGATAACCTCAACACATTTATCCTTTCCGCTATCTCCTCTGCTTCTGCTTCAAGAATTCCAACCACTCTCAGATCCCCCTCACAGCCCAGACTCCCACCGCGCTTTGTCCACCTACAGAAGCTCTCCCAGTCCTATCTCCGAGAATTCACATCATCCTGTGACCCATATTTCCTCCGTCTTCATCGCCAAACACTCCGATCCATCTGCAACTACCTTGCTGCACACTCCCGTCGTTCCTGGGCCCAAACCTGTACCTCCCTCAATTCCCTTCACACCCATCCTTCTAAATACTGGCCCAAACTCAATAGTCTCCTAGGCTCCAAGTCCGCACCCCTTTACCCGATTCTCCATCGTGGCATAGCTCCAGCCAACACCACGGATTAACTGGAGATCTTTGCCAAACACTTTCACGACCGCTTCAACACACATCTCGATCCCAATTTCGACTACTCTGACTCACAACTTTACCGTACCCTCGCCTCTTCCCCACCACTCACCCCCTCCACTTCCCATACCCTTTCCAACCACCCCCTAGACATGCATATCTCACCTTCCGAAATTCAATCTGTTCTCGCAAAATCCCGGAACACCGCCCCAGGACCTGACAAAACCCGTTACCTTCATATCCGTCATGCCCCATTACCCCTTCTAACCATCCTGGCTACACTTTATACCTTCATCCTTCGAACCGGTTTTTATCCCACCTCTTGGAAACACACCACCATGCTGCTCTTTCCAAAACCAGGCAAACCACTTTCCGCACTTGACTCCTATCGCCCAATTATCCTTATCACGGTCCTTGCCAAAATCCTAGACAAAATCCTAGTCCGTCGACTCCACCCCCACCTCCAAAGTAACCATTTGCTCCCCTCTTCCCAATTCGGGTTCCGTCCTGGTCTATCTACAACTGACCAACTCTTACGCCTTGTCCAGATCACGTCGAATAATTTCAACCATGCCCGTCCGACACTCCTCATCACTTTTGACTTCCACCTCGCCTTTGACACCATTTGGCACCCTGCACTCTTGTTCAAACTCCATTTCTTTGCCATCCCAAGCTCCTATATCCGTCTCATTTCCTCCTACCTCTCCAACCGAACCACCCAGATCTCTATTAACAACCAGCTCTCCTCACCCTTTCCCCTCACTCTGGGTGTTCCCCAGGGTTCTCCGCTTTCCCCACTCCTCTTCATCATGTTTGTCGCCGACATTCCACAACCTCCTCAACCGCTTCAAATGTTTCAATTCGCTGATGACACTGCCATCCTCGCTCCTCTCTATTCCGTCCAATCACTTAACCGCGAAGTCCAACCCTACCTAGATTCCTTCCTATCCTGGTGTGACCGATGGCACCTCAAGCTTAATTCTGCTATAACCCAAGCCATTCTCTTCTGTCGTCGTCGTCGCATGTCCAGTAGCACCCGCAACCCTAACCAACTCCACCTCCGCATTCGCGACACCTACATTCGAACCCAAACCCGTCCTTAAATACCTTGGCGTACATTTCGACCAGCACCTCGCCTTCCACCCCCATTTCCTTCACCTCAAAACTAAGACTGCCACCCGTGCTCGCCTGGTGCGTCGCTTGGCTGGCTCACGGTGGGGTCTGAATTCGTCCCTCCTCCTACTCATTTACAAGACCTTTGTTCGACCCCCTGTCATCTATGGCCTCACCGCCTGGGCAGCTGTGGGCCATTCCCATCCCAATCTTTTCCGCCCACTCCTTTCCATTGAACGTCGTACTGTCCGCCATGCCCTCCGCCTTCCATTCACCTACCACACTTCAGATCTTTACGACCTCTTCCCCTTCCCGAAACTAGATACCTACATCCTCACCCATTTCCAACAAGCAATCCAACGAGCCCTAGACCGGGATCATCACCTCTTGAACCAGCTCCTCCGTAGTCCACCCCCTCCCTCCCCACACTTCGCCCCGACCCCCTATCATCTGTTTTGTTCCCTCCCCCCACCCTAAGGTGGTGTCCACGCAACGACCATGCAAAGACTATGGCGGGAACCCTCGATCTGCTTCCCACCTGCCCCTACCTACAGAACTAACACGTCAGATCGCCCTCAACACTGGCGATACGCATGAGGGCCTGGGGTGTCACTCCCCCCCGTTCACCTCCTATACCATCATTCTCTGTATTCATCTCACTTAGCTCTACAATATTACCAATTTATACTTGTTTATTTTCTAGCCTTATATAATATTGTTCTTCAATTATATATCTAAAAAAAAAAAAAGGTAGAATACCTGTTACTGTACATGTTCATACATTACATATCACATTATCATTACCTCTATTGCGGTTATTGTTACTATCAATATTAACCTAATTCTATGTACGCACTTATATATATATATTTACACCTGTTATACATTTCTCTATTATTATACCCTGATATTAAAAAAATAAAATTTCGTGAACCATGGGCAACAGCTGAGTGGCCTAGTAAGTGGACCTGAGAGTCGGGATACCAGTTGCTATGGAATGGGAGTGGGCATCTCGGACATATTCTGAGTCGTGGTCCTCCTTGTGCTCAGGCGGCTAGGACTATACAATCCACCGGTGGTCCATAACCCGTTAAAAGAGAGATCCTCACTTGGACTATGTGCAAGTAGGGCAGCATCCTGCTTCATGAATCGACTGAGCTCAGAACATTTTAAGCAAGCCTCGGACCTATGGGAGTAACGGAGTCCCACTCCCATTTGACAGGCGAGGGACTCCTTGGAAACAACTTGGCGAACGAAATGGAATTCGATGGGGAGCTATCAATATTAATGGGGCTTATGGAAGAAAGAAAGTAGAACTGGCTGAGTCAGCAAAGAGGATGCATCTGGATGTGCTAGGAGTAAGTGATATTCGGGTAAGGGGAGATAACGAGGAAGAGATAGGAGATTATAAAGTGTACTTGACAGGTGTTAGAAAGGGAAGGGCAGAGTCTGGGGTAGGGCTCTTTATCAGGAATACCATTGCACGGAACATAGTTTCTGTTAGGCACGTAAATGAGCGAATGATGTGGGTAGATTTGTCAGTTGGAGGAATTAGGACTAGAATTGTGTCCGTGTATTCACCATGTGAGGGTGCAGATGAGGATGAAGTTGACAAGTTTTATGAAGCATTGAGTGACATCGTAGTCAGGGTAAACAGCAAGGATAGAATAGTGCTAATGGGCGATTTCAATGCGAGAGTTGGGAATAGAACTGAAGGATATGAAAGGGTGATTGGTAAATGTGGGGAAGATATGGAAGCTAATGGGAATGGGAAGCGTTTGCTGGACTTCTGTGCTAGTATGGGTTTAGCTGTTACAAATACATTCTTCAAGCATAAGGCTATTCACCGCTACACGTGGGAGGCTAGGGGTACCAGATCCATAATAGACTATATCTTAACAGACTTCGAATTCAGGAAATCTGTTAGGAATGTACGAGTTTTCTGGGGATTTTTTGATGATACAGACCACTATCTGATCTGTAGTGAACTAAGTATCTCTAGGCCTAAGGTAGAGAAAGTGAAATCTGTCTGCAAACGAATAAGGGTAGAAAATCTCCAGGACGAGGAAATTAGACAGAAGTACATGGATAAGATTAGTGAGAAGTTTCGAACAGTAGACATTAAGCAGGTTCAGGATATAGAAAGTGAATGGGTGGCATATAGGGATGCTGTAGTAGAAACAGCCAGGGAATGCCTTGGAATAACTGTGTGTAAAGATGGGAAAAGGCGAACATCTTGGTGGAATGATGAAGTGAGAGCAGCTTGTAAACGTAAAAAGAAGGCTTATAAGAAATGGCTCCAAACAAGGGCCGAGGCAGATAGGGAGTTGTATGTAGATGAAAGAAACAGAGCGAAACAAATAATTGTTGAATCCAAAAAGAAGTCATGGGAAGATTTTGGTAACAACCTGGAAAGGCTAGGTCAAGCAGCAGGAAAACCTTTCTGGACAGTAATAAAGAATCTTAGGAAGGGAGGGAAAAAGGAAATGAACAGTGTTTTGAGTAATTCAGGTGAACTCATAATAGATCCCAGGGAATCACTGGAGAGGTGGAGGGAATATTTTGAACATCTTCTCAATGTAAAAGGAAATCATCCTGGTGGTGTTGTGAACAGCGAAGCTCAAGGGGAGGAGGAAAATGATGTTGGTGAAATTATGCTTGAGGAAGTGGAAAGGATGGTAAATAAACTCCATTGTCATAAAGCAGCAGGAATAGATGAAATTAGACCTGAAATGGTGAAGTATAGTGGGAAGACAGGGATGAAATGGCTTCATAGAGTAGTAAAATTAGCGTGGAGTGTTGGTAAGGTACCTTCAGATTGGGCAAAAGCAGTAATTGCCCCTATCTATAAGCAAGGGAACAGGAAGGATTGCAACAACTATCGAGGTATCTCACTGATTAGTATACCAGGCAAAGTATTCACTGGCATCTTGGAAGGGAGGGTGCGATCAGTCATTGAAAGGAAGTTGGATGAAAACCAGTGTGGTTTCAGACCACAGAGAGGCTGTCAGGATCAGATTTTCAGTATGCGCCAGGTAATTGAAAAATGCTACGAGAGGAATAGGCAGTTGTGTTTATGTTTCGTAGATCTAGAGAAAGCATATGACAGGGTACCGAGGGAAAAGATGTTCGCCATACTGGGGGACTATGGAATTAAAGGCAGATTATTAAAAGCAATCAAAGGCATTTATGTTGACAATTGGGCTTCAGTGAGAATTGATGGCAGAATGAGTTCTTGGTTCAGGGTACTTACGGGGGTTAGACAAGGCTGTAATCTTTCACCTTTGCTGTTTGTAGTTTACATGGATCATCTGCTGAAAGGTATAAAATGGCAGGGAGGGATTCAATTAGGTGGAAATATAGTAAGCAGTCTGGCTTATGCTGACGACTTGGTCTTAATGGCAGATTGTGCCGAAAGCCTACAGTCTAATATCGTGGAACTTGAAAATAGGTGCAATGAGTATGGTATGAAAATTAGCCTCTCAAAGACTAAATTGATGTCAGTAGGTAAGAAATTCAACAGAATTGAATGTCAGATTGGTGATACAAAGCTAGAACAGGTCGATAATTTCAAGTATTTAGGCTGTGTGTTCTCCCAGGATGGTAATATAGTAAGTGAGATTGAATCAAGGTGCCGTAAAGCTAATGCAGTGAGCTCGCAGCTGCGATCGACTGTATTCTGTAAGAAGGAAGTCAGCTCCCAGACGAAACTATCTTTACATCGGTCTGTTTTCAGACCAACTTTGCTTTACGGGAGCGAAAGCTGGGTGGACTCAGGATATCTTATTCATAAGTTAGAAGTAACAGACATGAAAGTAGCAAGAATGATTGCTGGTACAAACAGGTGGGAACAATGGCAGGAGGGCACTCGGAATGAAGAAATAAAGGCTAATTTAGGAATGAACTCGATGGATGAAGCTGTGCGCATAAACCGGCTACGGTGGTGGGGTCATGTGAGGCGAATGGAGGAGGATAGGTTACCTAGGAGAATAATGGACTCTGTTATGGAGGGTAAGAGAAGTAGAGGTAGACCAAGACGACGATGGTTAGACTCGGTTTCTAACGATTTAAAGATAAGAGGTATAGAACTAAATGAGGCCACAACACTAGTTGCAAATCGAGGATTGTGGCGACGTTTAGTAAATTCACAGAGGCTTGCAGACTGAACGCTGAAAGGCATAACAGTCTATAATGATAATGTGTATGTATGTATGATAAAAAACCTCCCACCTCCCTATTCCTCGCTTCATTTTCCCATCTTCCTCATGTCCTTACTCCTTCCTCAACCCGCCGAAGCTCCTGGCCAAGGTGAAGGCGTAACCTTCAAGGTGGCCTGCCCCTCCCCTTCAGGGAGGGGAATGAAAACTTAGGGGGAAAAAAATTCACCTGCATACACCCCAGCATCAGTGGGTAGGGTCTGACACATCCCACTCTGAAGAGTCTAGTGTCAGACTTAAGACAAAATGCTGGTTAATAGAGCAAATGCCTGAAAAGCCATACATCTAATTTTTGATCTGATTTTGATATGCTCTATTGGTGGAAAAATATCTAATTCCCTCCATGGGAACTTAGAATTTCCATTTAAAAAATATGCCTCCAACAAACAAACAAAAAAATAAATAAATAAACAGCTGATTTCAAAATAAAGGTACGTTAACATCTATTATGTGAAAATACTCACCAGAACACACCCAAATGAGAACAGTATTGCAGTAACATGTCAGTCTAGCCACCAGCTGATATCAGACAACATTTTACACAATATGGAAATTCTAAAAAATTTAACATCCCATTAGCAGCTCTGCCGACACAAGAAATAAAATATTACAATTTTGGCGCCTAAACATATTGTAACCAACAGATTATCCATCTTAAGTGCACTGGTACCATCACCATAGACCAAAACACAAGCGAGCTGCTTAATTCAATTTCATTTTCCCAGTGTTTGTCCCTATTCACCCCAGTTTATGGTACTAACTATCTAAAACCCATCAAAACATGATGATCAATGAGGTAAATATTTAGTGAAGGATTTCCATATATAAGACATTATTTGTACATTTGGTTTTGTGGCAGTATTACAACTTTAATGACATAAAAATTTTGCACTCTTGACATTGCAATATATGCTATAGCTGAAAACTGGCTCAGGTAAATTGAAACCGGCATGTTAGTGTTTCCCCTTGAGCTGTATTGAGCATGATACAAAATGCCAAGCAAATTGGAAATTGGTGCCACTTAAAAGAAAATGGAGGTGTTTTATCTGGGAGTTAAATTATCTCGAGCGATCATAAATGTGTGCCTATTCTCAATATACAGTGCAGTGATCGACCTCGGGAAGCAAAATGGTGGCTATTCCTCTCTACGCTACTAATGTAACAGGAAGCCCTACACTGAAGTACTTTTGTATTAAAGATTGGCATATATAGTATATACTCTGGTAGACAAAAAAGTGGATCACTAAAATTTAAGAGCAAGAACTGTATTTATTTATCTTAGCATTGCCTTTTCTTCGTTCCTATAGCATATTATTATAAAATGAAGGTAACCAGTGTTCTGCATACTTCATACTGATTACTGAAGTTATTTTTTTGACGTTTATCCAAAAAGTTCTTATATACTGTAATTTATGAAAATGTCAATCTATATATATAAAATAGCTTGTCCTGACTGACTGACTGACTGACTGATTCATCATCGCCGAGCCAAAACTACTGGACATAAAGAAATGAAATTTTGAAGATATATTCATATTAAAATGTAGGTGCTCGCTAAGAGAGGGTTTTTGGATATTCCGTCGCTAACGGGGTGAAATTTTAAAATGAGTGTATCTATATCTCAAAACTTTAAAAGTTTACAGATATAAAAATTGGTATTTAGAATCTTCATTAAAAATAAGGAAACACGTATTTTTTTGTTTTCAGAAAATCCCAATAGGAGGGATGAAAAAGGGTGAAAAATTGGTTGAATGCCTTTAATCAGGATTCCGGTTCTTATATCTCAGAAACTGAAGACATTACAGACCTGAAAATTGGTACTTTTGATCTCTTTTAAAAATAAAGAAACACGTATTTTTTGTTTTTGGAAAAACCAAGTAATGGGAGGGTGAAAATGGGGTGGAATTTTTAAAATGACTACATCTATATCTCAAAACTTTTAAAGTTTACAGATGTAAAAATTGGTATTTAGAATCTTCATTAAAAATTAAGAAACACGTATTTTATTGTTTTCGGAAAATCCCAACAGGAGGGGTGAAAAGGGGTGAAAAGGGTTGAATGCCTTTAATGAGGATACTTATATCTCAGAAACTGAAAATATTACAGACCTGAAAATTGGTGTTTGGGATCTCCTTTAAAAATAAAGAAACACGAATTTTTTTGTTTTTGGAAAATCCAATTAATGGGGGTGAAAAGGGGGTGAATTTTTAAAATGATTGTATCTATATCTCAAAACATTTAAAGTTTATAGATGTAAAAATTGGTATTTAGAATCTCCTTTGAAAATAAAAAAACACGTATTTTTTGTTTTCGGAAAATCCCAATAGGAAGGGTGGAAAAGGGTGAAGAAAGGGTTCAATGCCTTTAATGAGGCTACTTATATTTCAGAACCTGAAGATATTACAGACCTGAAAATTGGTGTTTGGGATCTCCTTTAAGAATAAAGAAACACGTATTTTTTGTTTTTGGAAAATTTAATTAAAGGGGTGGGGGTGAAAAGGGGGTGAATTTTTAAAATGACTGTATGTATATCTCAAAACTTTTAAATATTATAGACGTAAAAATTGGTATTTAGAATCTCCTTTAAAAATAAAGAAACACGTATTTTTTTGTTTTCAGAAAATCCTAATAGGAAGGGTGGAAAAGGGTGAAAAATGGGTTGAATGCTTTTAATGAGGCTACTTATATTTCAGAACCTGAAGATATTACAGACCTGAAAATTGGTATTTGGGATCTACTTTAAAAATAAAGAAACAGGTATTTTTTCATTTTTGGAAAATCCAAATAACGGGGGGTGAAAAGGGGGGTGAATTTTTAAAATGAGTGTGTCTACATCTTAAAACTTTAAAAGTTTACAGATGTAAAAAACTGGTATTTAGAATCTCCTTTAAAAATAAAGGAACACGTATTTTTTTTTGTTTTCCATAAATCGCAATAGGAGGGGTGTAAAAGTGTGAATAATGGGTTGAATGCCTTTAATGAGGATACATACATCTCAAAAACTGAAGAATTACAGAACTGAAAATTTGTATATGGGATTTCCTTTAAAAATAAAGAAACACGTATTTTTTGTTTTTGGAAAATCCAATTAATGGCGGTTAAACAGGAGTGACAAATTGGGGTGAATTTTTTGAAGGACTATATTTACAGAAAATGTTACAGACGTAAAAAGTGTGTATTTGGAATCTGCTGTAAATGTAAAGAAACATAGGTGATTTGTTTTTGGAAACTCCATTTAAGGGGAACTAAAAAGGGGTGAAATTTTAAAATGAGAATTTCTACAGTATCTCAAAAAAGTCAACACGTTACAGAAGTAAAAAATGGGGTTTTTTAATCTCTATTAAAAATAAAGAAACGTGTATTTTTAGTTTTCGGAAATAACACTTGGGTGGAGGGGGGGGAGTAAAGTGACTAAAAATGGTGTTGAATTCTTTTAATTAGGCTACTGATATCTCAAAAATGAAGATGTTACAGATGTGAAATTTGATATTTGGAATCTGCTTTAAAAGTAAAGAAACACGTATTCTCGGAAAATCCAATGAAGGGAGGGGGGTGAAAGAATTGAAAAAATAATTGAATTGTATGAGAACTTAATTGTATGAGAATACATACATCTAATAAAAACTAAAGTTGTTACAGACGTGACCATTGGTATTTGTATCTCCTTTAAAAACAAAGATAACGCGTTTTGAGGTGACCTCATCTTGGGGGGGGGGGGGGCGGGAGTGTAAAAAAGTTGAATTCCTTTCATGAGGACACATAAATAAAAACTAAAGAAATTAGAGTCGTGATAACTGGTATTTAGAATATCCTTTACTATAAAAAAACAGTAATTTTTACCGGATAATTCACTTGGGGAGGGGGAGGAGTGTGAAAGGAAGTGAAAGAAAGTGAATTATTTTTATGGGGATACTTATATCTCAAAATTGAATTTAATAGACGTGAACATTGGTGTTTGGAATCTCCTTTAAACATAAAGAAACACGCCTTCTTTAAATTTTTTTTGTGGGGGGGGGGGGTTGTTAATAAACTTAACGGTGGTGGGATGTAAAAGGAGGTGAGACCAATTGATTTTACTGTTCATAATGTACTTGTGAGGAGCCTCCGTTGCTCAGGCGGCAGCGCGCCGGCCTCTCACAGCTGGGTTCCGTGGTTCAAACCCCGCTCACTCCATGTGACATTCGTGCTGGACAAAGCGGAGGCGGGACAGGTTTTTCTCCGTTTACTCCGATTTTTCCTGTCATCATTCATTCCAGCATCACTGTCCAATATTTCATTTCATTTGTCATTCATCGATCATTGCCCCAGAGAAGTGCTTCGGCAACCGGCACAATTCCCATTGTCGCCGCTAGATGGGGCTTTATTCATTCCATTCCTGACCCTGTCGAATGACTGGAAACAGGCTGTAGATTTTCGATGTACTTATTCTGATCATAAATCGATCATTTTTAATCCTTCCTGGGTTCGTTTTCAACAGCCATCTTTTCCTTCGGAGAACGTTCTTAGATTACAGTAGATTCTCCTGGCCTATAAATAAAAATTTAAACACATTTGAAATAAACGATAGGAATGCGATTGACCGTCAAATGGTTCTCCTCTATAATAAGGTCAATAATGCACGGAAGTCAGTCATTCGTATCGTCAGAAAACCCGCACACTTGCCTACCCGCCACAATTGTGCTGGTCACATTGTCAACAATGACAATGGCAGCAGATGTAATTTACCGCCAGGTAGCGGTCTTGCATCTTGCTGTGGGGTCCAGAACATCTAATAATAATAATAATAATAATAATAATAATAATAATAATAATAATAATAATAATAATAATAATAATAATAATAATAATAATAATAATAATAATAATAATAATAATAATAATAATAATAACTTAATAATAATAATAATAATAATAATAATAATAATAATAATAATAATAATAATAATAATAATAATAATAATAATGTTCTGGACCGTCCTCCGCTGGAAACGGGTCATGGACGGGTAATTACTAAGAATGCAGTCCGGCGGCGGGTTCAGTACCGCCAAGGCACCCAAGACGCCACCACGCCGGATCTCCTGAAGGATTTGATCGATATTAAAAGTGCTTATAGGAAAAGATGGCAAAGATTTAGGGACCCATCTGACCGGGTGGAATACCTGGACCTACCCCGGGAAGTACGAAATCGATTGCTGGAAAGAAAGATTGAAAAATGGGAGGAAACTTGCTGTAATCTATTAGAAAACGAGTCAGATCGCGAATTTTGGTGGATTCTCGCAGAAAACGAGTCGGATCGCGAATTTCGGCGGATTATATATCTAAAGCAATAAGCATTCAATTATAAATTTCAGTGTAATACCGTAGCGAAGCACGGGTATCTTGCTAGTCAATCAATATTTTAAAGGCTAATGCCTTGTCAATGCAACCACTCTTTTCTTTCATTGGCTGTTCGTTTCAGTTCCATGTAATTGTCACAATCTAACCTCTTCTTGATGTCGTTCAAATACTTTATCCTAGGTCTTCCTCTCCCTTTCTTTCCCAACACTTTCCCTTCAAGTAGGTTAGTGATGAGAGTATTGTGTTTGATGACATGTCCAATAAATTTGAATTTCCTGTTTTCCATTTTGTTTAAAAATCTTCTCTCTTCTTTAACTTCCCTTAAGACTTTCAGGTTGGTTTTTCTATGAAAATGTCACTACCTTAAATTAACATAGCATTACACTGAGCAAACATATGAACATACCACTGAAAGTTTTCTTAATGACACTCTACACTTATCTTGCCTTAGTATTGGGTGTTCCCACCCCTGACGATTATTACAGCCTCCCTCCTTTACAGTATGTTAGCTAAAAGGTCCTGGATCATTTCCTGGGAGAAGAGCGCCCACTCCTCTAGTAGTATTGCCCACATTTCATTTAAGGATGTCAAAGTTGTGACACTGGACATTTCGGCCCAGCATATCCCACAGGTGTTCTATGGGACATCCATCTTAACTGCGAGATGGCCAGTCGAGGTTTTGTATCCTGATGTCACGTAGATATCCCGTCATGCAGCGAGTGGCATGGGGGTGTGCATTCTTATGCATCAGGATGAAATTTTCACCAACTAAGGTAGCATATGGGAATACATGCTCTGCTAATGCCTCTACGATGTAATGGTGTGCATTCAGAGCACCTCCATCGATTCGTCCGGGCCTCTAAACTGATACTGGCCCATACCATGATGGGTGACCTTTCAGAGGTATTGCAAGATGAATATCGCTCCCCACGACTTCTCCACACTCTCTTTCTCTCTACCATCAGGTGACCGAAAGCAAAATCATGACTCATCTGTGAACAGTACATTTGACCACTGCTCCACAGTCCAATACCGATGTTGACGCGCAAACTGTAATGGAGCTGCTCTGTGCTGGGGGTAAGCTGTGGACCAGTTGCAGGTCTTCTTGAGATCAAATTGGCTTCTTGGAGACTTCGTCTGACAGTCCTCTCAGTCACAGTGACATTTCTTTCTTTCATTTCAAATCGATTTCTGGCTTGGACGGCAGTAGTTTGGCGTTCTCTCAAGACTTGGATGTCCAGAAACCTATCATCCCTAGCAGATGTAGACCTCCGACAGCCTCATCCAGGTCATCTGTGGTAGGTATCAAGTTCACGAATAGAGCACGCTGGACGCTTCCATATGATGCACCGATGGCATGGCATAACGAATGCTGCATCCATCATCCACCAATGCCACTGCTCTTACGATGTCTTCTGGGCTATGAGGCATCTTAATTTGCCAAATGTGAAAAAGAAACTGAAGGAAAATGTTCCTTTGTGACAGATGTTGTATCACACACTGATAATCCATCAATAGCTTCCGCCCCAGTATTGTAAAACTTAATGTTTTTATTGCTAGTCGATGCAATAAGATTGAGTGCCTAGCACTTAGGGGTGAAAAGTGGGTCCTAAAGTTTATTGATGATCTCATATTCTTCTTCAAAACTGCAGAATACAAATTAGAAACTGCCTTAATATAACAATTAATGGAATTAATGGAACAATTCCCTCTAATAATCACTGTTTAACAATTACGATTTTACAAAGTGATTCACTTTGGGATTTTTTTGTCCGCCAGTGTATGTGTTTCTACTGGCATGGGACCATCAATGAAAAATTCAATCTTGACATTTGTGTTGTTTTTTTTTGTTATGTCATTCATTAATATATGGTAATTGAAAGTTGCTCTTGGTTTGCTATGAGCACAATGTTGGCTAAATCAGAATTGAAAATTGGCACATTAGCTGTTTGCTCGTAGTAAAGGTGCAAACCTTCAGGTTTCCATGACAGTAAATTATGACATAGAGCATTGACTCACTTTCCTAACTACCGGAATAGAAGAAGTTCACAGACTTAATGTTAAAATTATGACATGGAGAAAAGGACTATTACATTTCTCTGAGTCATTTCAAGCTAGCAAATATAGGGAGAGCTACAAAGAGATAGTAACATTGCGATGAATCCCTTGTCCACTAAGCAACTCTGCAACACAACACAGACTGAAACAGCTGACCAGGAAGAGTCCGAATGTGCATGTGTGCTTGGCCCCTTCCACCTCCTCCTCTTGCATTGCATGTCTCAGTGCTCCCACAGTCTGGGAGCTTGAAGTACTGGCGAGCACCTTGGTGAAGCAGAATGCTACATTTTTCTTTAATAATATAAAAATATATGGCAAGAATTTTTAATGCTTTTAAAGATACTCTGTAAATCTACAGGCCAAGAACTTATGTCAGAATGCTTTACGATGCCAATTGGTTCAGCATTTCTCTCAAAATGGTGCTAACAAGAATCAGCCTAGTGTTTTAAATACATAGATTTTGAACTTAGGTAATTCTTTATTTCACTATATTTGAGTTCATTCTTTCTTAATCTGTTTACCCTCCAGGGTTGGTTTTTCCCTCAGACTTAGTGAGGGATTCCACCTCTACTGCCTCAAGGGCAGTGTCCTGGAGCTTCAGACTCTAGGTCAGGGGATACAACTGGGGAGGATGACCAGTGCCTCGCCCAGGCGGCCTCACCTGCTACGCTGAACAGAGGCCTTGAGGGGGGATGGGAAGATTGGAAGGGATAGACAAGGAAGAGGGAAGGAAGCAGCCATGGCCTTAAGTTAGGTACCATCCCGGCATTTGCCTGGAGGAGAAGTGGGAAACCATGGAAAACCACTTCCAGGATGGCTGAGGTGGGAATCAAACCCGGGCCTTCAGGGGTGGCAGCTAATCACACTAACCACTACGCCACAGAGGCGGACTCATACTTACTACCTCATATCTTTAAAATTGTAATACTCTTGATACATCCCTTACTATGGAAATAGTGGGTTGAAATTAGTAGGTTTTTAATTTTGTTGAAAAAGTTCAACGTATAACCTTAACTAAATAAAATTATGGCTATTATTGAGTTTTTAGGATGTTCAGAATTGTTTGTATAAGAGATACATCGCTAGTCTCTCCTCCAATGTAACAAATTCATGGCATTTGAGCCTGAAATTACATATGCAATCCCGAAATTCTTTACTGATTATGACTATCCCCCTAGTATTGATGTAGTCTTGATTGGTATTCACCTTCCTTTTCTTAATTTGTTGCATTTGATCTTCAAATTTTCACGACCATATTGTAATTGAAATCGATTTTCAACCTATTAGGTCGTGTTACGTACATTCAGTACGTGTTGAAGAGATGTTAAGTACAGAACAAAAATGGCCAACTGGACACCAGTGGGATCTGAACCCACAACCTCCCAAAATCGGGACTGGGATCCGAACCTACAACCTCCAGAAATCAGGAGTGAGTGATTTCACAGTGAATCATGTCCGTTTCAGGCCGATCAAATTGATCATGTAAATCAGAAACACCTCCGCCATGTTCAGAAGGTATAAGAAAATTAGTTTGAAAGGGTTGTGTGGGATTAGTTACTTCTTGAATGCGGTGTTCAGCATGCTCTTTGTCAGAAGGTATATCTTGTGGAGATGCCTAAAAAGACATTGAAAAACGTTAAATATCTGATTATAAACCTTACCATTCCATCCGTTTTAATAGGAATATGAAAAATCTATCTTACCAATTTCATAACAGTTATTCCTAATGCTTGTAACATCTTCTTTCCTCTTGAAGGATGCATGTTTGTAGCGTACTAGGAGATCTGCAAATACTGCAGCAGTTGCTAAACAATACAGAAATGGGATTATAAAGAAAGAAATATGCATTCTTAGACACACAAACCTGCGAGAATATACTGCAGCTGCTAAACAATGCAAATGCTGAATGCAATATTAAGTAAAAGAACTTTCATTCTTAAACAAAAGCCCACCAGAACTAAGTGTCAACATTAAGAACCTAAGCATTTATAGACCAAGTGACAGCTTTGGTTTATAATTTATTACAGAATGTTTAGTAGGTTGGTCTACTATTGCCTTTTAAGATGATATTTGGTCTTCAAATGCAAAACACAGTAATGGACTTAAATTGTGTGGCACATAGCTTTTTTTATTTTACAGGAAATTTTACTGAAGAAAATTGGCATTTCTTATTTTTGTATAGAAGTTTGAAGTTTTGGCCACCAGAATGCAGAAAAAGCCTGAAGTGAACAAACTGTCGCTTAGTCTACGAATGCATAACTACATCCAACTCTGAGGAGAAGTTTTTGGCTCCTGAGGCATATGTGATGTGGTTAATGATGTTTTAGCCATAGTGATTATCTAATGTACTTAATCACATCAACTTCAAAAGAACTACCAGTACTGAAAATAAGCTATTATCACCAAAACACAACACACCACTATGGCAAGCTTGACAAGATTGCAAGCTTCATAGTGAAACCACAAGACATCAGGGCAATCAAAGCTCATTCCACTTTTCATTGTTGCTAGCAAATCATACCTACTAAAGTGAGGACTAGGGAGCTGAGAGCCCAAGAATACTTGTGTATACAGTACACAGTCAGTGAATTTAATACATTTCATTACAGTTTTCCTGTTTTCTATTCTGTTTCAAAGACTATTATAAGAAAACACCCTTTCATTTTATGTAATCATTTCAGGTATGTGTACAACTGCCAGTGGGAGTTTAACTCTGGGGATCTAGCCGTAGAGGTGTACTTGGTCGCAGATAGGTACAGTATTGTGGAACTGAAGGAGCAGTGTGTGAAGTTTGTGTGGCCTACAAATGTTACCAACCTGTGGAATGCTCTGTATTTGGCCACACATTATAATGAACCAGCTCTCAAAGAAAGCACCATGAAGGTAAAATAATTACAGTCCAAGAAATTTCTCTTCTTATTTTGTCCTAAAGATTTACTATCCCACCAGCTCTGACAGGTTTTTGGCCATGATGGGAAAGGAAAAGGCTAGGACTGACAAGGAAGTGACTGTGACATTAAGGTACATTCGTAGCATTTGCCTAGCATGAAAAGAAGAAACCACAGAAAACAATGTCGATAGTGGAGTTCAAACCCACCTACTCCCAAATGCAAACTAACAGTTTAAAATGGCCTGAATTGCACAATCAACTAGCTTGGTTTATAATTGATTTATCGTATGGCTTTTATTGCCAGGAGTGTCGGAGGACATGGTAGGCTCGACTGATGCACTTCTTTTTATTTAACACCCATTGGCAACATGTGCATCTTGATTTGATATGATGATGATGATGATGATGATGATGATGATGATGATGATGATGATGATGAAGGTGTCAGAACATACCCTACTAACAATCATATTTATGCGATTATCCCAATGAAGGTCTTTTCTTATATTAACACCTAGGTACTTACAATGATCCCCAAAAGGAACTTTCACCCCATCAATGCAGTAATTAAAACTGAGAGGACTTTTCCTATTTGTGAAACTCACAACCTGACTTTTAACCCCGTTTATCATCATACCATTGCCCACCGTCCATCTCACAACATTTTTGAGGTCACCCTGCAGCTGCTCACAATCTTGTAACTTATTTATTACTCTGTACAGAATAACATCATCTTCAAACAGCCTTATCTCTGATTCCACTTCTTTACACATATCATTGATATATATAAGAAAACATAAAGGTCCAATAATACTGCCTTGAGAAATTCCCCTCTTAATTATTACCGGGTCAGATAAAGCTTCACCTACTCTAATTCTCTGAGATCTATTTTCTAGAAATATAGTCACCCATTCAGTCACTCTTTTTTCTAGTCCAATAGCACTCATTTTTCCCAGTAGTCTTCCATGATCTACCCTATCAAATGCCTTAGATAGGTCAATCACAATACAGTCCATTTGGCCTCTTGAATCCAGGATATCTGCTATATCTTGCTGACATCCTGCAAGCTGAGCTTCAGTGGAATAACCTTTCCTAAACCCAAACTGCGTTCTGTCAAACCAGTTATTAATTTTGCAAACATGTCTAATATAATCAGAAAGAATGCTTTCCCAAAGCTTACATACAATGCATGTCAAACTGACTGGCCTGTAATTTTCTGCTTTATGTCTATCACCCTTTCCTTTATACACAGGGGCTACTATAGCAACTCTCCATTCACTTGGTATAGCTCCTTCAACCAAACAATAATCAAATAAGTATTTCAGATATGGCACTATATCCCATCCCATTGCCTTTAGTATGGTATATCCCCAGAAATCTTATAAATTCCACCTGCTTTTCTAGTTTTCAACTTTTGTATCTTACTGTAAATGTCATTGTTATCATAGGTAAATTTTATAAATAATACTTCTTAGTATTACTCACCTCTTCTATCTGGACATTATCCTTGTAACCAACAATCTATACATACTGCTGACTGAATACTTCTGCCTTTTGAAAATCCTCACATACACACTCCCCTTGTTCATTAATGATTCCTGGAATGTCCTTCTTGGAACCTGTTTCTGCCTTAAAGTACCTATACATACCCTTCCATTTTTCACTAAAATTTGTATGACCACCAATTATGCTTGCCATCATGTTAGCCTTAGCTGACTTCTTTGCTAGATTCAACTTCCTAGTAAGTTCCTTCAGTTTCTCCTTACTTCCATAACCATTTCTAACTCTATTTCGTTCCAACTGCACCTCCTTCTTAGTCTCTTTACTTCTCTGTTATAATATAGTGGATCCTTACCACTCCTTACCATCTTTAAAGGTACAAACCTAATTTCACATTCCTCAACAATTGCTTTAAACCCATCCCAGAGACTGTTTACACTTTTATTTACCATTTTCCAGCGATCATAGTTACTTTTTAAAACCTCATGCCTGTTTTATCAGCCATATGGTACTGCCTAATAGTCCTAATTTTAATACCTTCCTTTCTTTCACATTTATTTTTAACTACGATGAAAACAGCTTCGTGATCACTAATACCATCTATTACTTCGGTTTCTCTATAGAGCTCATCTGGTTTTATCAGCACCACATACAAAATATTCTTCCCTCTAGTTGGTTCCATCACTTTCTGAATCAGCTGCCCTTCCCATATTAACTTATTTGGCATTTGTTGTTCATGCTTCCTGTTGTTCACATTACCTTCCCAATTGACATTTGGTAAATTGAGATCACCCGCTACTATCACATTCCTTTGCATATCATTTCCAACATAGTTGATTATCTTATCAAATAATTCTGAATCAGCGTCAGCGCTACCCTTTCCCGGTCTGTACACTCCGAAGACATCAAATTGCCTATTATCTTTAGAGAGGAGCCTTACACCAAGAATTTCATGTTTTTCATCCTTAACTTTTTCGTAGCTTACAAATTCTTCTTTTACCAGAATGAATACTCCCCCTCCTACCATTCCTATCCTATCTCTATGATACACACTCCAGTTCCGTGAGAATATTTCTGCATCCATTGTATCATTTCTCAGCCATGATTCAACTCCTATTACAGTATCTGGTAAGTATACATCTATTAAATTACTTAATTCGATTCCTTTGTTTACAATGCTTCTACAGTTGAGCACTAACATTTTTATGTCATCCCTACTTGATTTCCAGTTCCCTGTTTGCTTAACACCGCTCCCTAGGCCACCCTGTTTCCCTGAATGTACCGGCCTATAACCCTTCTAAACAAGTTTCCTAACTTATATATACCACTGCGGTTTAAGTGAAGGCCATCTGGGCGCAGATCCATGTCTCCTAACCACCCATTAGGATCTAGAAATCTCACTCCCAGTTGCCCACATACCCACTCCACAGTCTCATTTAAATCCCCAATCACCTTCCAGTCAGTATCCCTCCTACACAGTATTCAACTGATAACAATCTCCGCTTCCTTAAACTTTATCCGTGCTGCATTTACCAGATCCCACTCATCCCCAACTATGTTGGTACTTATACCCGCTTGCCTTACGTTGTTAGTACCAATGTGAAACACTACCACCTTCTCCTTTCTCTCTTCCTTCTGCTCTACTTTCCTCAACATCTGCCTCAACCTAATTCCTGGATAACACTCTACCCTGGTTCCCTTTCCTCCACACACTTTCCCCACATGTCTAATGATGGAATCCCCCATGACCAGAGACTCAACCCTACCCACCTCATTTGATCCCCTCCCCTCCTGGTCAGCCCTATCTTCTCTCACTGCTGCAGAAGTTACTTCCTCCTCCCTTTTTTCCCTCCCATGACCCTGTTCCACCTGTCTTTTCCTTTCCACTACACTACATTTCCCTTTCCTTCCTTTTCTCTTCTTCCTACTTCCACACATCTCAGCAACAGTTCCCTGTTCCTCATCTTCCCTCTGTTTTTCTACCTGCAGTGACTCATACCGATTTCTAACAGACACCTGTCCTGAATTCTCATCCGGAACAGAGCCCTTAGCCTGCAATCTCCTTCCCCTTGAAACATTAGACCACCTGTCTACTACAATACCCCCATTTCCTTCCCATCCCTCCTTTACACCTACTGTATCCTGCATATTATTTGAGGGAGGCCTACTTTCCTTCCTGTCCTCTGAGAGAATCTAATTATCTCCCTCAAACTTTCCAACTCCTCGAATAACACCAAGGGGTCTGCTCGAGGCTTAAAATTCCCATCCGACAGATGCATCACCATCATCAATCTCATGAACTTTGTATGAATATTGCAGAGAGGTTTGGAATTGAATCCAGTCTTTTGGTACCCAAGCTAGTGATCAGTAATTGTATACTACCACCTGTCCTACAGTGCTGGCCAGCATTATGATGGTGACACTTTTTTCCAACATTAGGATTACAAGAGATAAATTTCATATTTAAGCCCATATTATCACCATAATGCCACCATCAGTTCTTGGTCTCAAAGCAGGTACATGGCGTCGGAACATATAGGCTTGATGCCTTAATGATCATGGCTAATCAGGCAAGCAAACTTCCTCATTACATTCCTAGCTCCTCAACACAGAAAATCTTACGGTTATTGTTTTGAATACTTTAAGTCTTGCTGTATAAAGCTCCCAAGTTTGCCCAAAGAATTTAGATTTCTTACATCACTTTGGATAATGTGGATAGGCTTAAATACAGTGACTGGCACAAAAAAAGAAAGAAAAAAAGAAAAAACACTACATATTTTAAACAAAATTTACTGATAGTGCATTTGAAACCTTGTAATATTCAAATATTAAGACCAGGACTGCAGTCGAGGGTATACATGCGTAAACGCCATATGCCCTCTGGTTAAATCCACTCATTAGAGTATGCCTTATACTTTGTCTTTTTTCTTCTTTTAATTTCACCATTCTCTCGGTGAGTTTTAACTCTCTAGTTATGTTCATAATTGTGAACATTAAAGGTTCAGCTTTATGAATAACATTATCAGCACTGAGCTCGATAGATGCAGTTGCTTAAGTGTGGCCAGTATCCAGTATTCGGGAGATAGTGGGTTCAAACCCCGCTGTCGGCAGCCCTGAAGATGGTTTTCTATGGTTTCCCATTTTCACACCAGGCAAATTGCGGGGCTGTACCTTAATTAAGGTCACAGCCACTTCCTTCCCAATTCTAGGCCTTTCCTATCCCATTGTGGCCAATAGACCTATCTGTATCGGTGTGACGTAAAAAAAAATAATAGAAGAAGATTCAGGAGGTGAAACTGACTGTATAGCTATTGACCTGTCTGAAGGTCTTTGACAGGGTAGATCATGTAAGGTTATTGAAAAAAGTGAGGGTTATTGGAATTGACAAAAATGACTGATTGTGTGGCTAAATTTCTCAAAAATAGAAATAGAACTCAGAGAATAAAAGTAGGTGAAGCATTATCTGATCCCGCAAGAGGGGCATACCACAAAGCAGTGTTATTGCACCTCTGTGTTTTCTTATATATGTAAACTAGCTGTTAGCCGCAGCTTAGATCGCAAGGATTTTGTAATTTGATAAAAGTAATTGTTCCTTGGTACTGCACTAAGGCACTATCTGAAAATCCCTAAAGTATAAAAACTCACCAAAAAATTGAGTTTCATTTACCCCAGAACCTTTGTGCACACCACATTTATGGTGTTACCTTATGGGGCCAAGATGACCAGGCTGCTAGCAGAGCTAACTCTGGAACATTCGACATAGAACTGTAAATGTGAGAAACAGTCCTCTCTCAAGTTAAAAACAAAGAAATGCATGTTACTTAATTTTTAAAGGAGATTCCAAATACCCACCTATTTTCACATCTGTAACATCTTCAGTTTGTAGATATAAGTATCCCCATAAAGGAATTCAACTTCTTTATCAGTTCTTCCCCCCCTCCCCCCCTCCCCCAACTAAGTGTATTTTCTGAAAACAAAAAAAAAATGCTTTTCCCTGTACTTTATAGGACATTCCAAATACCAATTTTCTGTAACATGTTAAGTACTTGAGATATACTGTAGATATACTCATTTTAAAAATTCACCTGTTTTTTCAATACTTTTTCACCCCCTTAAGTGGATTTTCCAAAAAGAAATAATGTGTTTTTTATTTTTAAGGGAGATTCTACCAATTTTAATGTCTGTAATATCATCAGTTTTTGAAGTGTAAGCATCCTCGTAAAAATAAATCAACTCTTTCTTCACTTGCTTACACCCCCCCCCCCTCCAAAGTGGATTTTCCGAAAATAAAAAGTATGTGTTTCTTTATTTTTAAAAGAGATTCCAAATACCAATTTTCACATCTCTAACATCTTCAGTTTTTGAGATATAAGTATCCTCATAAAAAGAATTCAACACCTTTTTCAGACCTTTTTACCTCCCACCCCTTTTAAGTGGATTTTCCTAAAACATAAAAGTACATGTTTCTTTTATTTAAAGTTGCTTCAATATACCAATTTTTACATCTATAAAATGTTACATTTTTAAGATATAGACATACTCATTTTCACCCCTTTAGTGATAGAATATCTAAAAATCCTCCATTAGCGAGCACCTACACTGTAATATAAATGTATCCCCAAAATTTCATTTCTTTACATCCAGTAGTTTTGGCTTGGCGATGATGAATCAGTCAGTCAGGACATGTTATTTTATATATATATAGATGATATAAGTAAGGAACTGGAATCACAGATAAAGGTCTTTGTGGATGATATTATACTGGATGGAGTAATAAATAAGTTACAGGATTTTAAGCAACTGCATAGGATAGGGGGCGCTGGCGCTGATGCAGAATTATTTGATAAGTTAATCAGGTATGTGGGAAACATCACGGAAAAGAACGTGATTGTAGCAGAAAGTGTAGGAGGGGGAGTAGTGAGATGGACAGCAGGGAATGGTGGGGTAAAAAGTCAGGTTGTGAGTTTCACAAAGAGGATAAATCCTTTCAGTTTTAATCACTGTGTTGATGGGATGACAGTAACTCATGGGAATCACAGTAAGTACCTAGGTGTTATTGTACGGAAAGATCTTCATTGGGGTTATCACATAAACTGGATTGTGAAGAAGGGTTACAGATCTCTTCATATAGTTATGGGGGTATTTAGAGGTTGTAGTAAGGATGTAAAGAAGAGGGTGTGTAAGTAAGACCAATTAGAGTATGGTTCTAGTGTACGGAACCCTCACCATGATTACTTGACACGAGAACAGGAAAAGATCCAAGGGAAAGCAGCACAATTTGTTCTGGGTGATTACCAGCAAAAGAGTATAATGTTACAAAAATGTTGCAAACTTTGGGCTGGGAAGAATTGGAAATAATGAGATGAGCTGCTCAAGTAAGTAGAATGTTTTGAACTATACCAATATAGTTGGCCCGTTGTTGGACAATATAAATTTACCAGCTAACTCATTCCTGGTTGCCAGCGTTTTGCCCCAGTGTGCTAAGTTGGGCTCATCAGTTGGTAAATAGCACAAACGGACCAACTATATTGGTATTATAAATTTACTGATTGGGAACAAATATTTCAGGTTCCCTGTCTGAATCAACATCTTTATCATCTGATGGCCAGGGAGGCACTGATTTTTGAAAATGAGACAGAGTCTCTCATAGTGCACTGGCACTGCTGGTGGCTCCAAGTAGCTTACGCAGTGACCTCCACGGGAGCACAACTTCTCACCAGGAGCGACATCTCCGAGTGGAACACCGAAGGTATTCCTTACTCCTCAATTTTTTCTTGGCCGGGTGGCTCACCAGCTCTACTTTAGCTGCCTCACCGACTCTAAGAAAAGCACATCGGCTGACACCTAGCTGGTAGTCGGCCTCCCCAACATGCTTACCTACCTACTTCGTAACGTCAACCTCACTCTCTCAGACTACAACATCGTTCACCAAATCCACAAGGCAGGTGCATTGCCCCAGTGTGCTAAGTTGGGCTCATCAGTTGGTAAATAGCACACAACGGACCAACTATACTGGTATTATAAATTGCGCCACCAGACTACTAACCAGTTCCGGACTGTCACCAGATGTACTTCTATATCTCCACCAGAGGACGACGTCTTTCGCCTCCTGAACAACGGCATCTATATCCATCACATCTTCCATTGTATGGAAGTTACTCCTGTGTACTTCATGGATCAGCTCATAGCCACCGATTTTACCCTGCCTGCAACTGTCGCGCCACTACAGGAGACTTCCTACCAGCCGCCTTTGCACCAAGTGGAGTCTATGCCGTCACACCAGCAGACATCGCCCCCTGTTTCTACATCTCCCATAACTACCACTGCCACCACCATCTTCACTACAACTTCAACCTTCACGCCCTCCCCTATTCCCATCACTACAGTTTCTTCCCCCCATCAGCTCCAACACTCGACATCTTGAGATTCCTAACTTCTTCCCTCTGTAACATCACTGCGACCATGCACCTCCTCACCTTCCATTTACAGACTGGTACCCTTCTCTAAACATTTCACTCCTCCCGCACATCATCATAACTCAGCCCCGTACCCCTCATTCAGTTTGTCAAATCGTTTTCCCCTCTTCTTCATTAAACACATCTGTCAGTTCTCCTCACTTCTCTAGGCCTGAGAGATCGCGTAAATTCTAGGGGCTCCGCCACCCTTCATGTGGGGAATGAAAACTTTTTTTTTTTTTTTAAAGCCTCCACGGTATGCACTAGCCATGTGTCTTGGTAGGTGTGCTATTCACCAACTGATGAGCCCAACTTAGCATACTGGGGCGAAATGCTGGCAACCAGGAATGAGTTACCTGGTAAATTTATAATGTCCAATAACGGACCAACTATATTGGTATTATAAATTTACTCATTGGGAACAAATATTTCAGGTTACCTGTCTGAATCAACATCTTTATCATGTTTTGAGCTGTCGATGAATAGATGGGTTGGAATGACATTAATAGATGAATAAGGCTTGAGTGGAGTTTTTAAGAGTAGAAAAGATCATAAAATGAAGATAAAGTTGGAATTCAAGAGGACAAACTAGGGCAAATATTCATTTATAGGAAGAGGAGTTAGAGATTGGAATAAATTATCAAGGGAGATGTTTGATATATTTCCAACTTCTTTGAAATCATTTTAAAACAGATAAAGAACTGTTAGGGAATCTGCCACCTGGACAACAGCCCTAAATGCAGATCAATGGTGACTGATTATGAATGCAGAAATTTTCTCACAGATCTGGAACGTTCATTGTAGAGACTATCTTAGGAAAGATAGGAGGGGGAGTATTCATTCTGATGAAAGAAGAATTTGTAAGCTACAAAAAAGATAAAATCTAGGTGTAAAGCTCATTAAAGGTAACAGGCAAACTTATGTTTATGGGGTGCATGGAACTCCTGGGACAGTGGCACTGATGCAGAATTGTTTGATAAGATAATCAGGTATGTGGGAAACCTCATGGAAAAGAATGTGAATATAGCAAATTCCCAATTTACCAAATATCTATTGGTAGCTAATACGAACAATGGAAGCATGACCAACAAATGGCAAATATGTTAATCTGGGAAGGAGAGCCGAACCAGAAAGTGATGGAACCAACTAGAGGGAAGAATATTCTGGACATGTTTTACTGTGTAGAATAAGAAATAATTTACAAGGTTGTGAGCGACTGCAAAAAGACCTTGACAATGAAGATGAACAGAAGGCAATGGTATTATGATAAGCAGGGTGAAATGTCAGGTTGTGAGTTTCACAAAGAGGAAAAGTCCTCTCACTTTCAATTAGAGTCTCGTTGACCCGAACTAATTGGGACCGGAGTCTGTTCGGATTACAAAATTTTCTGATTAACCGGAAAATATTTTCTAATAATAATGTTATTGTTTTTACGTCCCGCTAACTACATTTACGGTTTCCGGAGATGCCTGGGTGCCAGAATTTTCTCCTGCAGGAGTTCTTTTACGTGCCAGTAAATCTACTTAAACGAGGCTGACGTATTTAAGCACTTTCAAATACCATCGGACTGAGCCAGGATCGAACCTGCCAAATTGGGGTCAGAAGGACAGCGCCTCAACCGTCTGAGAAAAATAGTTTCTACAATACAGTACAGTACATACTGTAATTTGAAATGTCCACTCTTTAGCAGTTACATTAATAAAATACTGTCTAAAATTACAGTACGGTAGTTAAGGACCCGTAGAGGAGAAAACGACAATTAAAATGACATTAGCGAGTGGATGGAAGCTGACTGTCATCAATTACACACAGACCAAGAAATTGTACCTATGGTGGAGAAAGAATCTGGAGTTGATGAGGAACAGAGTAACGACGAAGAAGACCACAATGAACAACTAGTGTCACAATCAGATGCCGCGGGCACCTTAGAACTTTCCGTACGCTACATCGAGCAACACTCTGCTGCTACGCCCACTGATGTGATGTTTATGAGACGGTGGTTTAACACTGCATCTTCGAGTAGGTTCCAATCACAACGGCAAAAGAAACTAATAGATTTTTTAAAGATAAACGACCAGTGATTGATGGTTTATGACGTGTAATTATGTTTATATTAAGTTATTCTAGTAAAATATGACTAATAAAATGCTAGTAAATCTACATTCTATAATATGTTCTTTCATTTCAACAAGGAGAATTTAAAAAAAATTGAATATGTCTGTTTGGATTAACCGGACTTTTGGATTAACAGGATTTGGATTAATGGGACTCTAGTGTACTGTGTTACTGTGTGTTTAAGTTCCTTGTGGGGATGACTTTACGTACCTAGGTGTTAGTATAAGGATAGATCTTCTTTGGGGTAATCACATAAACAGGATTGTAAATAAAGGTTGCAGACAGATCTTTTCACATATTTATGAGAGTGTTTAGGGGTTGTAGTAATGATGTAAAGGAGAGGGCATGTAAGTCTCTAGTAAGAGCACAATAAGAGTATGGTTCCAGTGTATGGGACTCTTACCAGGATTACTTGATTTGAGAACTGGAAAAAATCGAAAGAAAAGCAGCTTGATTTGTTCTGGGTAATATACGACAAAATAAAATAAAATGTTGCATAGTTGGGGCTGGGAAGACTTGGCAGAAAGGAGATGAGGTGCTCGACTAAGCATTATGTTCTGAGCTGTCAGCGGAGGAATGGCGTGGAA
Source organism: Anabrus simplex (assembly GCF_040414725.1). NCBI lineage: Eukaryota > Metazoa > Arthropoda > Insecta > Orthoptera > Tettigoniidae > Anabrus > Anabrus simplex. The sequence goes on along the minus strand of NC_090267.1, from coordinate 231,071,249 downwards.
TGACATTAGTAGACGTATAAGTTTGAGTGGTGTTTTTAAAAGTAGAAAAGATAACATTATGAAGATAAATTTGGAATTTGAGAGGACAAATTGGGGCAAATATTTGTTTATAGAAAGAGGAGTTAGGGGTTGGAATAATTTACCAAGAGAGATATTTGATAAATTTCCAAATTCTTTGAAATCATTTAAGAAAAGATTAGATAAACAATAGATAGGTAATCTGCCACCTGGGCAATTGCCCTGAATGCAGATCAATGGCGATTGATTGATTGATTGATTGATTGATTGATTGATTGATTGATTGATTGATTGATTGATTGATTGATTGATTGATTGATTTGATATATCAACATGTTTAATATAAATAAGTCCACATTTTAAAGGAGAAATTGTGTTTTATTACTCTAATTGTACACTGGTGAAACATACATCAGATAACATACTAATTTGAAGTTCACCCTTTTAGCTGATTTGCGAATACACATCATCTGTATTTGCACAAGCAGCGTTCCTTCAAATAAGTCATGCCAGTCTGATCTCTATCATGGAGCAGCACCATCTCAATGTGGAGTCAGAGATGGAGGTATTCATGGCAGCCAAGAAGTGGGCTGCTGCCAAGTGCAGTGAGAAGCGTAAGTGTTTTTGCTTCAAGTTCTAAATCTCTTCAAGTCATAACTAAATGGCAACATTGTTGACTGTGGAATCAGTTTAATTCTCCCATCAGTGAGCTGAGGATATCCATTGAATACACAGTAATTAATCCCTTAACTTAACATTTTTTAAAATACCATAAATGTTGGTCCAAAAATGTCCTATTTATTGTTGAAATTTAATATCATAATAATGGTTGTGGAGAGTTATAATTTTCAGAATTATTTGCAATAAATATCAATCAGAGTTTAAAAAAAAACCCATATCAAAAGCTCAAATACTGCTGTTAAAAATAAATGTAAATTTTGTGAAATGTTTTCAGCAGTGATCAAATTAGGGCTACTGCTAAAAATTTTCAGTGGCTGTTTCAAAAAAATTGTGATGGGAAAAGACATTTTACAGCAACCAAATACCAGACACATTACAAGTTAAATAAGACAGATCTATTAAACTGAAACCATTTCAATGAAAAATAAAACATTTCTTACCACAATTCTACACAAATCACTTCCAATAGTTCAGTACCATGTGTTATACTTTGAAGCAAGAAATAATTCACAGAACATTGTCACAGTCTTCACTCATGTATCCTCATCCCTCTCTCATCCTCCTTTCCTTTACACCTTTACACTGTGAGAAGAATTTTTCTGAGAATTCAAAAAATGAAGGTGTACTGTATGCTCTCTTTCTTGTGGGTACTTAAGTAACCAGGTGCATAAAACATTAAATTTATGTTTGGGTTTTACATTTATTTATGGCATACTGTTAGGCTGTCCAAATATTCTTGGTATTTTTTTTTAATTCATTATGCCCAACTGAAACCGTACAGTGTCCTGTACAGCTCATTGGAATTATAGGTGCCTTTCTACCTCCTTAAAATCACTTCTAAAGGTCGTGTCATTGGTAGTAGTATGAGCGATGGGGACTGAGTGGCGTCCGGCCAGAACGGAACCCGCAAAAGAGCGCCTGGAAAACAAAGGGAAGACTGGGCAGGAGCCAAGACCCCGCGAAATGACCCTCTCAACTTGCAGAGAGAGCTAGAAAAATGACGCGATGCTGGAGTAGTCAGATACACCCCGAGGTGTGGCCTAGCTTCCCAGAGTTCCAAACTAACAGAAGGAACTTCCGGTTTTTTATGCACGTTTCACAAGTGCCAACGTCGGATTTTGGCGCGTAAAAATGGAATGATATTTTGATCCAGACATAGGAAAATTGTGCGAGACACACCAATGAATAGAGCTGAATTTTCTGCATTTCCCAGACTAAAAATATGTAATACTTTATTCAGGGGAAGAAAGGAGGTCACCAGATGTCCAGATTTAACAGATTGCAAACACATGTGAATACAAGAGCGTCACCCAAGCTAAGAGTTGTGCTCAAAAGATGACTCCACCCCCGAGGGACGCTAATGAAATAATTAAAGGCAGGAGTCGAATTACGGGATAATTGCCGATCGTTGGTTAAGCGCACCTGGATCAATTAGGAGAGGAAAAAGAGGGCTACAATATCCACTATTTAAATGTCTTCAACTCCTGGAATGAAAGGAGCTCCTGTCCTTAATGAACCGTGAATTGTTTACGCCCATTATCTTCTGGTGCGTATACCATAAAAGCTGAGCTGACCCTCGCTGAAGACAGTTCTTAGCGGGTCGTTGAGAGGGGACATTGTGTCACATTGTGCCCCAGTTTTACAGTCAGAACCCTACTGACCACATATTAAGTCAGTGCTATTGTGTCCGTCGCGGCTGTGAAATACGAAGCCTTTGTGAAGTGCGTACGGGAAGCCAAGCGAGCCTAGGCGAATGTCTCCGTGCCGCGTGTCAGTAAATAAGCTGCAAGTAGAGTTTATAAACGAGTAGCGGTTTCGGCTATGTACATTGCCAGCCTAAATGAGTCCGTGATATTAGTAAATTGGTATCACCCAAGTTGCTAATCTAAGTCAGGGCGCTCAGGTGTCATGAGCTACCCAATTCATACTGTGAACGCGCTCGCTGTGTGTGGCATGACCTGCTTGTTCGTGGTGTAGACTCTGTTCGTGTCGTGGTAACAACAGGACCGTGTGACGAGTTGTGGAGTGTTACCCCTTGGATTACTTTAAGATTTCAGCAGTGAATGAGCCAGCCAGAATGTCGGACCTGTGTGTACCAGGGTCACAGGACAGCACGCTCGACGCCAGTGCCGAGGTCATGCAGGAGTAAACTCCATCATGGGTCTCACGTGGAAGGAAAAGCCACGGCCACCAAACGGATGAGTTGATGTCAAAATATAAATTTCTTCAGCACGATAATGTATAACCGGGGATAGGATGAGCTTTCCTTTGTAAATACTTAAATGTTGTATAAAATAATGCATGTCCTAATATGGGAATTTATTGTTCTTTAAAATGTTAACGTAAATTCAAGGGAGCTAACTTCCCGGACAACCCATTTTTTTTTTTCTTCTTAATGATTAGTTTATCGTGAGGGGTTATTCTTAGTAATATGTGGTATATCCTAGCGAGTAAGGGAGACAAGGATAGGAGAATATTTGAGTTCCCCTTAGGGGTGGCTGGAACAATAATAAATTAGCAGGGAAAATCATGTCCATAGGTTGCTAGTTAATGTCCAACATGGCGATTGTATTTGCTGGGGAAACTCATGCGTCAGTCAGACGATGCATGCATAATTTACACATATGGTAAGTGCATGTACAACAAGAGAGGAGAAATCCTGACCGAGAGAGAGGTGCATTATATTATTTAGTTATAATAATGAGGGACAGTTCGCGAGTTTCCCATGATTCTTGATTATTTAACCAGAAAAGGTATGGATTTTTTTTCTGTATGCAACTGGCTGAGATTCAGGGAAGCCAGAGTCTTCTGTATGGTAGAAATATAAATATATGCAACTCTGGGCGGTAAGCGAAGAAATCAAGGAACGTGGAATCAAGGAATCATGAGAGTCCGATGCCCAAGGAAAGAAGATACGCGATATGAGACGTAATGAGAGGGCCGAATGCCCAGATGGTTTCTGATGAGATAATTCGGAAGTGATGGTGCTCACGAAAAGAATGAGAAGGTATAGAATAAATGAGTATTTCATGGAAATTCTACGGTAAGATGAATAAAACAAATGAAGTGGGCCATAGATATATGTCCCCGAGAAGAGAAGGCTGGACGTGTGAGGGAGAGAAGAATCTGGCGTGCCAATGAATGAGAAATGGTCGTACGAAGTGAATGACCGCCCTTCCTTTTTTTTGTGTGTGAGTGTTTGGTTCTCGCCCTCATGACAGAGGGGTGCTGCTGTACTATTGTATTAAGACTCGGGGCTCTGGGTCTTCACCGTGCTCTTTTGTTTGGTTTAAATGGCTTAGCTAAGAATACTTATATAATGTTAATATCATGGTGATTTAAAAGGTAATTAATAAATGAATATGGATCCTCCCCCCCAATGTCCGGTGATATGAGACCATAGCTAGTTAGGGATTCTCTTTCAGGAATGCATCTCTCGGTTGGAGTCATATGTTCGAGCCCAGGTCAGATAGGCTGAGGCAGGAGATACTGATGACCATGTTTTTGTTACAGGAATGGCCTCCTTTCGGCATGAAGTGTATATATCTGTGTGTGTTTAGTATGTAATGTGCATCTATTTTGAGTTCAAACAGAACCGTTGTCAGCGTTGTCTGGTCTTGGTGACAGATAAGGGAAGTCCGGGGTTTAGCTAGATGATATATGTGTTTTTGTTCGTGTATTATGTAAATATCTCTTTGATATGTCAATTATGTAGCGTAGGGACCGGTTGATTATGTGCTAAGAATAGAATGTATTATGTAAGTGGACATCATCTCATATTACACGATGTGATCGACAGAAGAATAAAATGTAAAATGAAACGGCATGAACTTATGAGGGAAAGATGGACGAAAGTGGTCGCAAAACCTCAATTATACTGTTGTGCAGACGACGCCCTTAGGCGAGTCATATTTAGAGTGTTAATTACTTTTCTTTTCCTCCCGTATGCGGAGAGTTCATTGTATAGGGTTGTGTATTTTCCTTCTTTTATTATGTCATATTTTGAATAAATTAGTATTCATAACCCCCATTATATGATTCTTGTCATTTATAGTTATGCTAAGCGGTATCCAGTACAGTTGAACCCAGAGAATCCTACTTTCATATTACGTAAGGCTCTATCTTAAATTTTTCTTTTTCTTTCTTTCTTTCGAACGTAACCACTCCCCCAAGTGCTCGAGCTGCCGCGGCTAGCACAGAAAGTAGGAAGGGAATCGGTTCGAAGCTCGTTAGGCAAGTCGAGCCCCCCTTACTCTAGTCTCATCTGTGGGTGTTTACTTAGTTAGGTGGAGGCATTCTTATGTGCGGGACTTCCATTCAAGACCCGGAAGGGTGTACAACTAAGGAGCCCATTATTGTGATTTTTCATTGATAAAGCTAAGTTTAAAATTTTCTTTGCAAGCCTGTTATTATCCAATCTATATAAGTGACCATAAAATTGTAATTACCATTTCCTGATGGTACGTAGGTGGATCAAAAGGTTAGTTGCACTAACGCGCTGCAGCAGCGCGATGTGTGTCGCAAACATGGGCTCAGTGGAGAAAGGGACAGACACCGCCCACACGTCTGTTAGGCAGTCGCTGTGGTGTCTCATCTAGTATTGTGTGAATAGCGGCCAAATGCAATGGCGCGTCAACTGGACGTTCACTCCAAATATGAGGTGCGTGCGACAATCCGATTCCTATGGGCCAAAAGGAAGAATTGCACGGACATTCATCATGAAATTAGTGCTGTGTATGGGGAGCGGACCATTTCCCGGCAGGGTATCGTAAAGTGGTGGCAGCAATTCAAAGCCGGACGCACGGATATCACGGACAACCATCGTGAAGGCAGGCCCGCAACGTCCAGGACCGGTGCAAAGGTCAACAGTGTGAATGCGATCATTAGACAGAACCGGTGTATTAAAATGAGAGAAATCGCAACGCCGCTGAACATGTCGTATCGCAGTGTGTTCGCCATTGTTCACGAGGACCTTGGATATTGTAAGCTGTGTCAAAGATGGGTCCCACGTCTTCTCACCAATGAGCGCAAGGGACAACGTTTCCAATCCTCCCTGGCGTTTTTGCAATGCTATGTCACAGACGGCAACAGGTTTCTGCGGCGAATCGTCACAGGCAACGAAACGTGGGTCCACCACTTCACCCCCGAAACGAAGCGAATATCAGTGGAATGGGTGCACCCCACATCACCACAACAAAAGAAGGCCAAGGTTCAACCTTCAGTTGGTAAGGTTATGGCGACAGTGCTCTTTGACATGGAGGGTTTGCTGCACATGGAATTCATGCCGAAAGGAACAACGATCCACACGGCGTCATATTGTCAAACGTTGCTCCGGTTGTGTTAAGCGATTAAAGAGAAGCACTGGGGGAAATTGAGCGCTGGTGTGATTTTGTTGCACAACAACGCAACACCTCACAAGGCCCGCCAAACGAGAGAACTGCTGCAGCGTTTCAAGTGGGAGGTCTGGCAACATCCACCCTACAGTCCCGACCTAGTGCCATGTGACTTTCATCTGTTCGGTAAGCTCAAAACGGAGCTCGGTGGTTGAAGTTTCCAAACCAATGAGGAGGTGAAGGCCGCTGTCTCCGAGTGGTTGCAGAACGCTGGAGGAAATTTCTATGCATCCGGCATCGACATGTTGGTTGTGCGTTCGCAGAAATGTTTGGAGTCTCTTGTAAACTATGTGGAAAAGTGACGTTACAGTTTATGTTGTTATAGTCGTGTTGCTGTTGTATAGGTGGTGTAATAAATGGCCAGAACTGGGAAGTGCAACTTATTTTCTGATCTGCCCTCATATCTGTGAATTTATCTGTAACTTGATTGATTTCATGTGATTTCTTTTTCATCCAAATTTCATTTTGCATTTTGGTCCTAAGACTTTTCTATGGATTTTCCTTTCTTGTTTTTTGATCATCTATATTTGAAATTTGCCACCAATTATAATAGTTTCAGATGCATAAAGTGCATAAACTACTGTGTTATAATGTCATAATTTTGCCTTTTTTGACATAGTACTTTTATTGTATCTGTTCCAAGTAATTTTGTACACTCATTGAAGTTTTGCAGTTCTTTCTTTGTTAGTTTGCTGTTTTAACCCTGCTGGTTCAATAATTTCACCTAGATACCTAAATTTGTCTACTTGAATGATATTTCCATATTTGGTTATCAACGGTTGACTGTTGAAACCTGATCTAGTTCTTTCCATATACTTCCTTTCTTCATAAGAAATTTGGAGTCCTGTTTGGGCTGCTATTTCATGGAGTTTTACTACAGACTGGATTGCTTCCTGTCTGTTGTTGGAGAGGATAGCAAAGTCATCAGCAAAGGCTAGTCAATTAAGGTGAATTTTATTTTGGAGACATCTACAAATACTTACACCTTTAGTTTCATTTTGCCATATTCTAATCAAATTTTCTAGAAGTAAATTAAACAGTAAGTGAGATAACCATCCCCTTCCATCCCCATGTCTGACTCCTGTTTTGATTTCAAATGGCTCAGAAATTTTTCCTAAAATTAAAAACATGAGATATCTTGGGGTAAAATAATTTGCTCAAATTTTGTATGTATTGAAATGGGAATGCCCTGTCAGCATTCGCCATCCATATATTTCTTGTGGAAAACGTGCTAACATCCGTCTGTGAAGATTTGAAACGAGCACCGAAAGCGCAGGCATCATATGTGACAGCGCAGGCAGGTGATCGCTCACTGCAGGGTACCAGCCAAGGCCGAGTGACGTCACGATCGAAGTTCCATTCCTTCGATTTCACTATATCCAGTATGGGAAGTCCAATTGTAATTTGAAGCATGTTTTCTTGTAGGCCTAAATGACAAATATCACGATACAAAATTTCAAGCAAATCGGTGGAAGGATGGCCGAGTTATGGAAGGTTAAAGAATCTCGTATTTTCGAACTTGCCAGCAGACCTGTGGGTATAAAAGGAGCCCGCTAGCTCCGTAGAATTCAGAGTGTGTTTCGTCGTGTCCCAGCTGCTACACCGTGGCAGCCAGCTGTGGGATTATAGACCGTTATTCTGTCCGGCTGAGGGCCGATGGTAGAAGGTACACGAGACGGTTTGAGTGTCTAAGTGTCGAACGTATACTCATAGGACTTTAACTTTGTGTGAAGGAAATAAGTTGCCTCAGAAGACTTGTTCAATAGTACCGGTAATACAAGTGATAGAATTGGTTTAGCTGATCAACATTTTTTCTTTTTTTTAATTTGTGAATTTCGACTTGCAGAGACTGTAATTTATTGCTGTCACATAGACCTTTTTGAAGAACTGTGCTTTTATAAAGAGTAGGATTAACTTCATTTCATAAAAGGTTGTACCTCAAGATTTATTTTACTTCGTAAAGACTCTGCCTACCTTTCTTTTCGAGAGACTGTGTTAATTTACTTCATAAAGACTGTGTCTCAGTGGAAAATTAATTTCTTTTGAAAGACTGTGTTTTATATATTCCATAAAGACTGTGCCTACTTTTTTTTCTCGAGAGACTGTGTAACTTACTTTGTGAAGACTGTGTCTTAGTGGAACTTAGTTTTCTTTTCACAAGACTGCGTGTTACAATTCATAAACTGTTTCTCTACGAAAACTTGGTTTCAAGTCACGAGACTGTACTGTGATCAATTAAAACTGTCTTCATAGAAACCTTAATGTATTTCAAAGTTTGTGTGTGCTAAAACATTGCATTCACTTCATCGTATTCATTACGAACATTACGAAAGACTGTGTTCGAGGTACTTGATTTATTTATTTTCTTTGAACTGTGATTAAGTGAAGTTGTACACGGTTGAACCTCAAAGTCACAGAAGGTTTCAGATTTTGTGTTGCCTATAATTTCAAGTTCGTCAATGACTATTTCATTTACTGAACGGTGCTAACTTTGATCATCATCACGGAACTGTGATTATGTATTTATTTATTTGAAGTATTTTGCGTCCAACACTATTGACAGTGGAACTCGTGCATTTAACAAACAGTGTCGTGCCACAACCTTCAATGCAGTGCTGAGAGGAGTTCTATGGTGAGGGGAGGAGTTCAGCGATGTGGGCCGATGCTGAGGGACGACGACCAACGCCAACGCCGAGGGACGATGCCCTTTTCTACATCTTTCTGGACACTTAAACTCCAACTATTCATCTGTAAAGGTGATATGATTTATCTGTTTTTCTTGAATAAACTTCAAGTTCCACTTAATAAGAAATTATTGCACTACCCTTCCCTCTCTGACTCTCTGTCCATGGACCGTACATGCCCTGGCGTCAATCCTTGTTCTCCACTAAGCTAAAGTACGGGCATTCCTGTTTCAGTACATCAATAAAAGTGACCAAGGTATGAGTGATGCTAGTAATGCCATTCCTTATTATTAACAAGGTAGTGAAGTGTGAGGTGAAACACGACGTCCATTAATCTAGAGTGCGGATTTATTGTACACAAGAATAGAACAAGATTAACACAAAGAATACATCTCAACAGGTGAAGTTAGCAGCGCGAATTGAACTGTACAAATGTGGCAGCACATAGTCAAGGACAAAACACCGAATAAGACCAGAAGGCAGCACTAGAGGGCAGCTCAATTTGAATCATATCTAACACTCCCTCTCAAAGTGATGATCGCCTGAATAGTTCACTCCTTCAGACCGAGGTTGTTCAAACACTTCCAATGCTTGGCACTGGGTAGTCCTTGTATGAGCACATCAACTGGCATCTCTTCCATTGCAAGGTACTTCAAGCTGATTTCCTCTGCAGACAGAGCTTCCCTCACAAAATGATGACGCACATGAATATTTTTTGTGCACGAGTAGAATACTGGGTTGACAGCCAGTTTCTGTGCTTCTTGATTGTCAATATGTAGGTTGACTGCTGGCAGTAGACTCTTGCTAATCACCTCAGACAGATGTCGTAGGTGTATTGCCTCTTTGGAGACGTCACTGAGAGTTTTGTACTCAGACTCTGTAGATGAAAGCGCAACTGTGCACTGTTTTCTTGACTCCCAGGAAACAGGACCTCCACTAATTGTGAAGGTGTATCCAGTGTAGGATCTCCTGTAGCCAATATAGGCAGCCCAGTTAGTGTCAATATAACCAGCTAGACTGCCCCCTCTTGCTGCGAATGGTTGGCACCAAAACAGTCATTGAACCGACTTAGAACACTGGTTGCATGAGATATGTCAGAACATGTCCCAACAGACAGGTACATGAGTGCACCGACGAGCTCGCAGTATGGTGGTTTCTCTCCATCCTCGATGGTCCAAGTGTCTATCTTCGATAGCTTCGTCCCAGGATCGAGTGGCGTAGGGATTGGCAACATGATGACATTTCAAAGCGGCAAGTATGTCCAAGATGTACCCTCGTTGACTCATGGTGAAATTTGAATCAGTGCAATTGAATTCAATTCCCAAACAATATAATACAGTATGTCACCCAAATCATTAATCTCAAAAGACTTCTTCAAGAATTCATAGAGGTCATTAATTCTTCTGGAATTCCAACATAGAACAATAATATTGTCAACATAGATGATAATTATCAGTAGGTCATCCACCGTAGTTGTTATGTAGACACTCGTGTCCTCGATGGTTGGCTTTGCTCCAAACTTCCATAACTTTTCATCCAAATGCTGGTACCAACAGCGTCCAGCCTGCTTCAACCTGTGTAGTGCTTTCTTCATGTGGCATACTCTGCTTCCTTTCTATAGCTTGGATAACATCATCTTGGCCCTGTCGATTACATCTTCAGTGCCATACTTCCTTTCAATGATGAACTTTAAAACTCTTTCAGTATACTTCGGAACTTCCATCCAAATCTCTTCATCAACAATGCCATTAAGGAAGGCAGTGGAGACGTCAAATTGTCACACATGCATCCCATGCTGTACTGCATGAGCCATACCTAAGCGAATGGAACTGAGAAAATCCCCTCGCGACAATCCTAGCTTTTCATTTAGTTAAAGAGCCATCAGTGCCAAATTTGTTTCTCAATACCATCCACCTCCCAACAGTTGAACAATTCTTTGGACGCTCCAAGAAGTCCCAGGTATCATTCTTCAGTATTGGGGAAAACCCGTTGGCCATCGCCTGCATCCACTTTTCTTCATTGGGACCAGAGATAGCGGACTTAAAGGGAACTTCTGCTATGCACGCGACATCTGGATGATCTCCGACTTCCCTTTCAGTATGTCTCAAGTATTATTACAATATTATAAGTCCACCTGTTCAATACAATACAATATGATCCACTATTTCATATGGTCAAATATTTTTTTAATACATAATACATAAAAGTCAAATGTACATGTTTCACCCTCCTTACGGTCATCATCAGCCTATATCAATCTTAAAAATAATACATATACTTATAAATTATAGGTTAAAATGTTGAAAAATGATTTCGTAAAACATTATACAATAACATCTAAAACAACGATAATGCACCAAAGTATGTTAAAAGAGAGTGAATTAACAGTTTTGAAGATTAAAACGTGATTAAACATGAAATTTTGAGAGTTTAAAACTAAAATGGATCCATATTTTTATAATATCATTAAGACTGTGATGGCCTTGAGTATAAACACAATCATCAAAGGGGGATGTTTCTTCAATTCCCAAGTTGAATCCAAGGTGGTAAAATCACTGTCAGTTATTTAAAACGGAAGTGTGAAAGTAATAAACAAGTTAAAATGTATATGTTGGGATATCTGAAAGTCGAGAAGAAAATGGAACTTCTGTAGAGGCGTTGCTTATGATAAAATGTATGTCAAAGCTAGCGGAGTTCGGAAATTATGTGGTAGTCGAATGGATCTGAAGGATAGTCAAGTTGATGTTATAATTCCGTTGAAACATTTGTTGGAAGAAATGTTCAGGATTTTCTGAAACAAAATGTAGAAGAAAGTTGGTGAATAATACCGTACTGTACAAGAGACTTCCCGTACGTCAAAGATGGCTAATGCGGTACTTACTCGTACGGAGCATATTAAGTACGTCAGGTTGTTACAGCAACGCTAGCTTGACTGGGTTTTCGACTTCTAGTATTATAACGGTGTGGCTGAGGCAGTGAAGGACATGGAGGGGGGGGGGTAATGGTGGGTGGATCCTTGCGCGCATGTGTTGTTATTGGCAGGCTGTTAGGAGCAAGATGGGCGGGCCTATAATTTGATGAGGTGGTGGAAGCTTTAGAACAAGAAGTTCTAAAAGTTGGCGGGATTGTATTATGTTTTGAATTCACCATGCCTAATAACTTTGGAGTTAGCTCATATAAAGGATTTTTTGCTTCCGTGATATCGTTAAGATTATGGTCTTTGTTATAGGCTTGGTCTAAAAAGATGTAAAGATTTTCTAATTCATTCATAAGTTTTCCTTTGCCTATGCATTTTAGAATAGTGAGATCTTTATCAATTGATGTAAACTGATGTCTTGTTTCAATCATGTGTGAGCTCATCGCTGAATATTTGTTGTGCTTTAAGGCATTATAATGTTCCATATATCTCGTATGAAAGCTGCGCCCAGTCTGTCCAACATAACTAAATCCACACTGAGCAAGTTTGATCCTCGTGTGTGAAAGGGTGTGTTCCTAGGCTTTACTGCAGGTTCCAAGGCCTTCAGAATAAGTATCCCTGAGGAACGTCGAGCGGATATTTCGTGTGATATACAGTTCCTGAACGAACTTCCAAAAAGGAAAGATTTGTAGTATCGGGATCCAAACATAGAATGACGTACTATTAAGCCCTGGCACGAAAAATAGTTTCAATCACTTGTTAAGAGCACAGTTTGAAGGCCATAATTATATGTGTAACAAAATACTTCACAAGCGCAAGATTAATACAGGGTTAAGAATCAGATGACTGATCTACATATTTGAATTAATAAAATATTATTAAAAGGAACACATTCAGCAAGTACTTAAGTAAGATGACAATCCTCATAGTAGCCTTGCCATTTCATTCCTTCTTTGTTGTTCTCTCTCGTGTAACCACCCATCATCAACTCGCTTCTTTTTTTTTTTTTTTTTTCTAGTGGCTTTACATCGCACCAACACAGATAGGTCTTATGGCGACGATGGGATAGGAATACAGCCCCAGCATTTGCCTGGTGTGAAAATGGGAAACCACGGAAAACCATCTTCATGGCTGCCGACAGTGGGATTTGAACCCACTATCTCCTGGATGCAAGGTCACAGCTGCACGCCCCTAACCACAAAGCCAACTCACTCGGTTCATCAACTTGTACGACCTCTTCATCTCCATTCACAATTTCAGGAATTTTGTGATCTTTGTCTCTGCGATATTTTGCTACATTTTGCAGATTGAAACACACTAAAGTAACTAACAGTACTTTATCTGTGGCAATCTTTTTTTAATTCTAAAGTATTGGAAAGCATTGTTTTACCTGCCCACAACATCTCTCTATTATCACCCTCTCTTTTGTTATATACCTGTACTTATTGTAGGGTGTTTGTTCTGCGGATTTATGATTTTGGTACAGGGTCAAATGACATGATGCAATGCATAACTTGCATCCCCAAGAAGGGCATTTGCATGATTACCTGTCATGACTTTGCAAACATCAAAGCTTCACCAGAATCGGGAATCGTGCACTGAACCAGGCCAAGTGACATCCACACTAGTAAACTCTTCACTCCCGTTGTAAGTGACCTGCACATTTATTAAGGGCACCCCTTTCCTATTAATATATTCATCACCATGCTGATGTGGCCTTTTCTATATAAAAGACAAGGTGTACAGTGAAGAGCCCCTATACCATGAGGGAAATTATACCTTTCCTGCCACTGAATTTTGGCACCCTGTAAAGCTTGGATTGTCACTGGAAACTTTGTCCAGTAATTCACTTTTGCTTCAGTCGCAATCAAAACATCTGAAATTGAATAGGATACTGTACTTTGATTAACACCTATGTCTTCAGCCATGCCAATATGAAAACCAGAGGCGCCAACGTAGCGCAAAAAAGAAAACCCTCATACTTTCTTCATTGCAAAGAGCACTGCCTATTGTTTCATCATTTTCGTCCAGAAAATACTGTGCCACCCAACACACATTTTCGTTTTCAAACCTTTAAAGTTCTTTATAATGAAGGATATCAGAGTCTTGGCGAGGTTTATAGGTCTTCCTTCTTCCTGCATCATCCATAAAATACTCCATTATTGTGTGCATAGCCCTTACAATTTCTTGTGTGTCAACTGCAGAGGTAACTTGCTGATTTCTGAGTATAAACTATCGCCACTCAACCTTTATGCATACCACTCTGGAGCAAGCACTCCCAGAAATGAGTATCTCCTTGCACCCTCTCCACTGGGTGACGTCACGCAGTGTAAGTGTTGAGTGAGTGGACTTCTCACTTATTCTTATGCATGCAACTGCGAGTTTAAACTCAAAATACACCAGTGGAAAGAACTTAGGCCTACTCGTCTTTATGCATTTCACCCATTGTTCTGTTTCTACACCAACATCGCATTCTGCACACGTTTGTCGGTTACTTGATCATGCATATGTGAATCAATTGCGATATGAAAATGATCAAAACTTGCTGGTAAACTGTGGAGTAACAATATCGACAGAACGTTATTTATCAGCACTTCCATATCACTGAGTAGGTCAACAGCATTGAAGAAACCTTGTTGATGATCACGAACATCATCGCCCTCATTCATGCGTTGAAGCACTATTTTATCAGCAGGTTAGCTTTTCTCGCAGGGCCTTTGGACTGGTAGACAATTTCCAAATTTTACCAAAGTTCTCTCAATGTCGTACAACCTTTCACTGGTTTCAACTCGGTTGAAGATATTCCCAGAAGTGTGTCTGACATAGCCTTACTATCTCCTAATTCCATGCCATTACTGTGGCCGCATTCTCTGCATTTACCTCGGGCTTCACTTTCGCACCACTCACGTAGTTCCACACATCATTTTTAATGAGTAGCACTTTCATGTGAATTTTCCACGTATCATAATTGTCTTTTGAAAGCATTTCAATGCGCATTGTCGCAGACGATGCCATTTCTCGTTCTTTCTCACCATGTTACAGATACCGTAACCATACTTTCGCATCTTTCTACAATTTCACTTTCTCACACACGATACCTGGGCCCATGTTTGTATGTTCAGTTATGAATGGTGTGAAAATGTTGCTCATAGATCAGATGATGTGGGCATTTCAGTGGGCTTGACAGACTGAGATGTAATAGCAACGGCTGGCTCAGTGAGGAAAGCAATGGGAAACTACATAACTCCTCATTTCCCTAGTACACTCCTTCACTGACACCTGGGCCACCGAACGGCTGTTCGCTGAGCTGTTGAGGTCCAAACCACCCTCCGGGCTGAGCACTCAACATACACATAAATAAAAGATGTATCTTACCCACAGTTCATTTTTTACAGTACCTGTCAAGTACAACAGACTTCAAAACATTCTGGAAAGTGAAGACCAATACTATACTTCTTTTGAAATGCCAAGCATTCTTGCAGCTCTTTCATTTACTATGAAACACGATTTATATTTTTATATTTTTCCTTTTCTGTTGTTGAAATATGCCCAGGGAAACTTGTTTGGCTTGCAATGTGATTAAGGTAGTACAGGAACATAACTTTCCTCAACTTATCCTAGTTATTTCTGTGGTAACTGGAGTCACCCGAGCTCGTTTCGGTTTTGGCCGGGTTTTAAGACTACATGCATTTTCTGATGCCACATGATTCTTGAGATGAAAATGTTGACTCTGAATCAACCGGGATTCAAATCTCTGCCTGCCAGCAGCTAAGCCACTGAGATAATAACACCCCTCTGGTAATGGAACATGAACACCCTCAGTAAGTTGGCTGCTTGCAGTACAACAAACTCTTATTCTTCACCTACAGCACCTTCTTCTGCTTGCTTTCAGTGGTGGTGGCAGCAATTAATGTTTTATCAATCAATCAATCAATCAATCAATCAATCAATCAATCAATCAATCAATCAATCAATCAATCAATCAATCAATCAATCAATCAATCAATCAATCAATCAATCAATCAATCAATCTGCATTTAGAGAAGTCGCCCAGGTGGCAGATTCCCTATCTGCTGTTTACCTAGCCTTTTTTAAATGATTTCAAAGAAATTGGACATTTTCCTTGGTAGGTTATTGCAATACCTAACTCCCCTTCCTATAAACAAATATTTGCCCCACTTTGTCCTCTTGAATTTCAAATGTATCTTCATATTGTGATCTTTCCTACTTTTGAAGACACCACTGCAACTTATTCATCTACTAATGTCATTCCACGCCATCTCTCCACTGAATGCTCAGAAGATACCATTTATGATAAAGGTCTTGATTCCCATAGGGAACCTGAAATATTTGTTCTGAATGAGTAAATTTATAATACCAATATAGTTGGTCGGTTATTGGACATTATAAATTTTCCAGCTAACTCATTCCTGGTTGCCAGCGTTTAGCCCCAGTGTGCTAAGTAGGTTCATCAGTTGGTAAATAGCACACCTATCAAGACGCATGGCTACTGCATACCGTGCAGGCCACTGTGTAGGCTACTTGGAGCCACTGGCAGTGCCAATGCACTATGAGAGACTTTAACTCATTTTCAAAAATTGATGCCTGCCTGCCCATCAGATGATAAAGGTCTTGAATCCCATAAAAACCAAACCCCAAAATCCATGGCACTGTAGCCCTTGAAGAGCCTTAGCCTACCAAACAACCGCTGCTCAGCCCGAATGCCTGCAGATTATGAGGTGTCGTGTGGTCAGCATGATGAATCCTCTCGGCCGTTATTCTTGGCTTTCTAGACCGGGGCTGCCATCTCACCGTAAGATAACTCCTCAATTCTAATCACATAGGCTGAGTGGACCTCGAACCAGCCCTCAGGTCCAGGTAAAAATCCCTGACCTGGCCGGGAATCGAACCCGGGACCTCCGGGTAAGAGGCAGGCACGCTACTCCTACACCACAGGGCCGGCCCCTTGATTCCCATAGGAAACTTGAAATAGGAGTGTTTGTTCTGAATGAGTAAATTTATAATACCAATATAGTTGGTCTGTTGTTGGTAGAGACGAGAATTATAGGCACTAAAAACAGTTAAAATTGGCAGGCATATAGGCTCTTAAATTAGCCAAAATAGGCATTTAAATAGGCACGAATTGGCATGAATTTAATTTAATAATTTAATAACACACTGAATTACTATAAAAGGAATTACAAGCAACATTTCAATCTTTTCCGGTAACAATCTTGTTCTCCTCTCATGCATAATGTATATGTACTGAGAGAAAATTCTCTCAACATCACATGAAGTGACTGGACAAAACTTCAATGAAGTCACTTCATCTGGTTTTATTTCGCTGACAGCGGCTGCCTTCCCAGAGGTTCGGTCAAAACTTCCCCTGACTTCTTCCACAATCCTAAATGACTCCACCAGGGGCATGCCACTTTTCTCCAACTTGGTGTTGCTCCCGGCAGCTTGTTGAAATTTGAAAATGCTCCGGTTCATGCAGGGGCATATTAGCTCCCAATATTCAAGTGCATAGGTCTGAAGAATACTGTTGTTGGTCGTTGCCCAAAGTGGACTGGTAGAAAGGCTGCGTTGATGCAGATTTCTGTACTCGTATCAGATGCATCGCAGTATTCCTAAGTTGATCTTTATGGTATTTTTCTCACATTTGATCTGAAAAATAATAAAATTAACATAAATTACATTAAAAACCGTGTAATTTGAAATTGTCGTGACATGCGCGCATAACCTTATTTTTGTCACAATTTAGCAAAACCCTAGAGGGAATACTAGAGGCTTGTTAACCTGGGAGCTTACGCCCCTCAGACTCTCTTTGCTTCCCCATCCCCACCCTCCTCAAGCACAACGATGACTAACCGGACCTCACCAATCCAGACCAATGGTCTTTTCGCTGGCCTGTTCTGGTAAAGATAGTCTTGGCAACCTTGTAAAACACGTTGTGGCATCGTTCTAGCTGGGCTACATTGGATCTGCAACCTGTGTTTCACAACGGAAGTGTAATAGAATTCACGATTTTTAAAGGGAGTTTTAAAAATCGCATTTCAGTTGTAAATCTCTATTTTCATAGAAAATGAATCACAGTTCAAAATACCGATTTAATTTTCAACCATTCTGTGACAAGAGACCACCAGCGTTCTAACTCCTCGTTCAGTAATTTAATGATTATATACATTTTAGCAATATAAATTATTGAAAGTTCACAATGAAATGCGATCATAGTTCTCAATCACAAAAAAGATAAAAGGAACAAACGAAGTTACCTCCTTACAGCAAGCTTAACAGACTACCCTTCCATCCGTTGTGAAATTGGGATCCCCTGTGATCCACTGCTTCAGCCAGTAGGATTTCAATGATTTTTTGTTGGGCATTGCCGCAAACACACTTCTTCTTCTTCTTCATCTTCTTCTTCTTTCACTTCGCCATAAATCACAACACGTTCTGAACATAAAGCGTACACATACAACAGTTCACATCGAAAGGGAGGTACAGGGCATATGGGTTGTGCGACATAGTTCGATGTCGACTGGTTCTTGCATATGTCTTGAGAGGTTGGAGGGGTTGAAGGCTTCGAGGTCAAATTGTTCCTTGTTTCTCCTGATGGAAATTTCCCAGAACTATTTCTGGTGACTTCTGAGAATTTCCATTTTTATTCGTGGGGTAAACAGATATTGAGAAAAGGGAAATAATTCTGTCGAGCACACTAGCTACAATATAGGCTAATGTACTGGAAGAAAATCGACTTTTTAAAAATACAGTCAAAAGGCATCAAATAGGCAATTATACGCCAAATAGGCACAAACCCCTCAAATAGGCATTTATAGGCACAATAAAACCAATGAATATAGCTAAAAAGACCCTAATACGGATTTATAACTCAAAAGCCTACGTTTCTTAACACAGGAATAAAATAGGCAAATTCCCGTCTCTAGTTATTGGACATTATACATTTTCCACCTAACTCCCAACTATATTAGTATTAGATACCACTTAGTCAAGCAGCTCGTCTTTTTCTCCCAAGTCTTCCCACCCCAAACTTTGCAAAAAATTTTAAATGCTACTCTTTTGTCGGAAATCACCCAGAACAAATCGAGCTGTTTTTCTTTGGATTTTTTCCAGTTTTTGGATAAAATAATCCTGCTGAGGGTCCCATACACTGGAACCATACTCTATTTGGGGTCTTACTAGAGACTGGTATGCCCTCTCTTTTACATCCTTACTACAACCCCTAAACACCCTCATAACCATGTGCAGAGATCTGTACCCTTTATTTACAATCCCATTTATGTGATTACCCCAATGAAGATCTTTCCTTATAATAACACCTAGGTACTTACAGTGATCCCCATAAGGAACTTTTACCACATCAACGCAGTAATTAAAACTGAGAGGACTTTTCCTTTTTGTGAAACTCACAACCTGACTTTTAAGTGTAAATATAACTAGGAAAATACTCCCTCTTAACTCTAATCTGAAAAGAAGATCTGAAGATTGATGGTAAATGAAAGAGAAGGGTTATTAGGAGTATAAAAATGAGATACCTAAGTCTCACAGCAGGGACTGATGAAATGTCAATTATTGTTTAAAATACCATTTTAAATGTAACATTTTCTGTAATATAATTGTATATCTCAACGAGTTTGATATCTGTCCCATCCTGTTTTAAAAAAATGTCTATGTTCCCTTATGTGTGTATTGTTTCAGGTCTGTCCCAAGATGGCAAGCATCTACGAGACGAGCTTGGGAATGCTGTTAAGTACATCCGGTTCCTCACCCTCACATCTCACGAGTTTATTGGTTTTCCTATGGAGTCTGGCATTCTTTCAGCCGACGAGTCAGTTGTTCTTCTCCGATGTATTAACAACAGGGATAAGTTCCTACCATGCCCCCAGTTGTGTTCTCTGAGAAAACCACGCAACAAGAAAGATACTTGACATGTAATGCACTTCATGGTTGGGAAGATAAAGTCAGTGAATAATTTAATGTTGGCTTATTTCTTTAACATTTGCCACATCTCATAATGTTTATATTTCAGAGGGTAACAATTTATACCAAAATCATTGTGCAAACTAAATATCACCACCATTCTTCATGCAACTGTTAATCCTATGGCTGGATTAAGCTTTTAAGGAGACACTTAACTAGAGTTTGCTTATGGCTGGATGATCAATTGTTTCCTGCTCCTCTGCTAGTCAGCAGTAATACTGAATAAATGGATACATAAAAATTAAAAAATAAATTAAGTGTTCTATTATCTGTGTCAAATGAGAAGCATTTTGGCCTTGAGAGGCTACTCAGAACTGTCCAACCAAGCAGCTACTATGTTG
Organism: Anabrus simplex; assembly: GCF_040414725.1. Lineage (NCBI taxonomy): Eukaryota > Metazoa > Arthropoda > Insecta > Orthoptera > Tettigoniidae > Anabrus > Anabrus simplex. Next base: position 231,051,217 of record NC_090267.1, on the reverse strand, counting down.
TCAATTTATAACTATCCCACCCTCTCAACACACAGCACTTTGTGGAAATATTTCACTGTGTTAAATATCACGTCTTAAAAATGACTGCACTGAAACAGCTTATCATTTGACACAGATTATACTTTAATATAAGGGCCAGCCCAGGGCTGTATTTATGTATGGACTGTGGCCTGGGGTTGGCAACTTTTTTGAGGGCAAGAGAGGCAATATTTTTAAATCATGATTTTTTTATTATACCATCTGTAAGAAATTTATAAATTTAGTATTTGTGGTCATGATGAAAGGTTTTATAAGATTTTTTAAAAGAATTTTCAAAGAAAGGTCAATTAATTAAAGAACACATTCACTTAAAATATATACTGATGTTTGATGTCAGAGAAGACTATCATGTCATGTCACGTACTTTGCAGAATTTAAACTTGTACCTCCTTGTATGCTATGGCGCAAATTGTATTACTTCAAAGACAAGTAACACTTCCTGTTTTACTCATTATCAATTTTATTAAATAACTGAAATGAATAAAAATGTGTTTGGCTAGAAAAATATAATTGTTAGAACTTCAAATTGAAAATATTTTATTTCTTTTAAATCCTTCTTATGTTAATGTCTTATTTTTACAGTATTTAATTATTAATCAGCTTTCTGAATCACCTGCATTTTTCAACTATTACTGTGACCCAGCAAAAAGGAGAGTGGTAGTGGTGGTGATAATTGTTTTAAGAGGAAGTACAACCGTGTGATCATCCTCTAACAGCTGGAAAATAAGGGATATAAGAATAATTATTTAGTGTTGTGGTAAGTTCTGAATGAATATAATATCAGGAGTTGAAATAGTTTATATATTTAATATGCAAAATCAATTATATGAAGACAGTCAAAATGCAAGTTAGAAAAACAAGAACATGAAGTTCTTCATTTTACACTTAAGATATATATTTTTTAAAGTTTCTTAAAGCAATATAAGGAGTGTTCTTTCAAAAATTGATGCAAGTACAGTTAAACAATAAAAAATTGATGCATGAAAAATGTTAAGTCCTGTATGGGTGTCATCATCCTCGGGTGAGGCGGTACAGTTATAAAAAAAAGTGATGCAACTCGCTTATTGTTAAATGACATGTTTGTGACAAAATGTGACTGTCAGTACATAATGCAACCGTTCACATATCAGAATAACATAAAAGAATACCATTAAATGGATGAAAAGCTGTCTTGATGGTTAAATAAATAGGTATGTGATGTGAGGGGTACACCTGGCAAGTGAAGCTCAAATTGAAGCACTTCATGGAGTGTCAGTGTTAGTGTAAGGGAAATGTCCTTTCTGAACAACCAGTAGATCTGGGATTCAAATACTGGTATCAACTTTGTTTTGACTCCGTAACTCTATTGTGTAACTGCACCATATTAACAGTCTGTGCATTTCCACTCAAGATGCTTGCAATGAACTTGTAGTTTATTATAATTGGCTCCCTAAAGGACTGTTATAGAGGTGCAAATATGCTATTTGCCATGTACAGTGGGGAATAACCTTACAATATTCATTCATGCAAGTGCCAGTTAGTTCAATGGAATCTTGCACAGAAAATCAGCCCTGAATATGACTGCTTCCTAGTGTCTGTAGTATGTACCCTGCAAAGCTTTTTACTATCTTAGAACCTCTGCAGTTTGTATTGGATGAGAACCAGGATTGGAGTCCTACTCTGCGCATCACTGTTCAGGCTTAAATTATCGGTGATGAAAGAGCAAGCCACATTTTCTCCAATCCCCATCCGTGAAGACATTTCTCACAACTGGATATTGGTTAATAAATTCCTGGAAATACCTCCGATAAACAGAGGTATCCGTGTTCACCTTGGGTCCATGGAGTAGATCTAGCTGTACACCTGGTCGTGGAATTAACCATGAAAGTACCTCGATTGAAGTCCGCTCAAGACAACCACCGATAGCCGCATCTAACTCACGACACAAGCTTTCAAAGTTTATTACCTTAACCATATTGGTTAAATATTTATAATTCATCTGTATTGATTACAATCTTATCATTAAAATCACACATACTCATAGCATCAGTCTAGTCAATACTTAAAATTATATGTTAAATGTTTATTACCCATACACGTTTCAAGAGCATCAGTTCTCCCTTCTTCAGTGGTTATACAAATTGCCTAAAAATCTTACTTATTATCTACAACATTATAATATTCAGCGTCATATGGTTACAAATCTACTTATAACCTGTAAAGTAACTCATTCTAACATCTCCTAGTTAAACTACAATCTGTGTTAATAATCAAACAAAACACCTTCTTCTACTTACAAATCCAGCCCTGTCAAAATAACTTCTACTCATTGTGCTAAAATGTCTATTTCACTCAAACTTATTGAAACCTGCATTTTCAAAATTTGGAATATCAATGATGTGATTTAAGAGAGATTTTTATTTCGTTATAGTTTAATGGTGAGAGGATAGACACATATCTAGTTGGTGTTGGCTCAAGGACAGTTGTTAGCACAGGAGGAAGCTGAATGTGGTAGAAAATGCAAACTCTGTGTGGAAAGTTTTAATAAGTTTGAGTGAAATAGACACTTATTTCATTTAACTTGGCTAATATCTTTCTTTTCTGACGCAGCTGAAATGTTTCATGTCCGTCCAGTATCTCGGCAGATTAGTTAGTGTAATAATATATTAATATTTACTTGTTTCTTTTCAAACAATCCACTTGATATTTTTATGTTCTCTACTCACAGTCTTTGAGATTGTGCGCTCTTTACTCGGTCTTGGCCTCCTGTGAACATTTAAAATTACAGTTCACTTCATATAATTCTTGCTTGTGTGGTCCATACCTCCACTCTGATGCCATTTTGGAACACGTCAGAAAATGCAATGGGCACACCTGTGTCCGCCGATTATGGAGTTTTGCTCTCGACTGCCGTGTTCTTACAGATGAAGTATTATGTAGTACTATTGGAAGGGCGTAATGTGGAGGGGGGAGGATGTGACTTGCCGGAGTGTGGGGGAAGCTCCTGAACTTGTGTGCTGTGGGCGGGGCTTCTTCCAATTGTGATTTTGTTTACAGATAATTGGAATAAACTTTCCCCACAGTATGTTTCTCATTTCATTTATCTCATTTAAATTAACTGCTGGGTTCTTATATTGTTTGATATTAATGTACATGTTCTCTAAAATATTAAGCAATGGATCTTCTTGTTCCTGTTGTAGGATTCTTAAGTCTTGATTTATTGTAGTGTAACAGAGATTGTAATCTTTATAATGATTTCTCACGGCCGAGAAGCGACTGTATTTAATAGCATTTCGGTGTTCAGTATATGAGGGGTACCTAAAAGTAACCGGAATAACATTGCTGTGGGCGAAGCTTGTGTAGTACGCATTTCTGCCGCTACGCGTGTAGCACAACTCATTTCCAGTTCAGTGTCGCCTGTGTTGTCGACCTGGCTTGTTCTGTTGTTCTGCAGTGATTGCTTTTGCTGGTGCTGTTTTGTTCTTGTTTCATTTTTTATCATGGCAAGTTTAAGTGAACAACGTGCAAACCTTTTTTTTTTTTTTTTTTTGAAGTTTAAGAAGATTGCGCAACAGTGTTCGTCAAAGAAGACCCGATTTGTGGCAGATAGGAGACTGGCACGTCCATCACGACAACGCACCTGCAAACAGCCATCTCTGTTAGGCAGTTTTTGGTTAAAAATGGCATGGTTCTGCTGCCCCACGCCTGACTGGCTCCGTGAGACTTTTTCTTATTTCCACGCATGAAAAGGGGCATGCAAGGACACCGATTTGACAACATTGAAGAGGTCAAGAAAAAAAATGAGGGAGGAGCTGTCAGCCATTTTTAAAGATGACTACAAAATACGTATTTCTCGAACAGTGTAAGCACCGGTGGGACAAATGTATTAGTTGTAATGGAGGGTATTTTGAAGAGGATAAGGTTGTTTTGTAAAAAAAATTTGAAAATATATAGCTTTTAAAAAAAATTCCTGTTTTTTTGGGTACACCTTCGTATCTTGTTAAAAAGTTTCTACCTGTCTTCCCTAAATATGTTGACTTAGTACATGCCTGGCATTCTAGTTTGTACATCCCTGATTTAATACATTTGTTGCTATTATAGTTGAACCTGCTTTATACGTAACTCTGTTCTATGTAATTCGTATTTGTACGTAATTTCCTTTAGGTCCCGGCAAAATATAATTTAAAAGAGTGTTAATTAAACCTTACTTATACGTAATCCATTTATACATAATTCGCTGTTATACGTATTAAATGTCAGTGAAATATAACTGAGTTTTGCGTAATTGTAATGAGAATGTGCTTTTTAAAAAGAAACTACTGTATTTACGAAGTTTTCTCTTTGTCGGCGTGGGCAGAAGTAGAGCGATCGGGTTTCGGTGCTGAAACAGAACACAGAGTTTCGCCGAGTGACATTGTTGACGCTTACTTACTAGCGGCTTAACAAAGGCGAGTCCCCTTCGCTCTTCCTCTACCTTCATTGTTTTTGACACGCCGCCAAAGATTAAGATACATTATAAGCAAAGTGGGCGGTTTGGGTGCGGAAACAAAAGAAAATACAGTAAATTTGTTTGAATATGAGAATATCTTTCGTGGGAACAATGGAGAAGTAAAATGTCCACGATGCCAGTATCTGGTGTGTACTGTTGAACAGTCGTTTTGTCATCCAGTTGCTTTTGATTAGCCATGGAGAACAGAAAAAGGAAACGTTATACGAGAAGTGGACGCTAATCCACACAAAACAAAAAATGAATCGCTTCAGACTTAGGGATTGCTTATACCACGCTATGAACAATCGTCAGTAAAAGAAACGCTATTTTGGATGAGTTCTTAAAACTGGGTTCAAAATGACCAAAACACAGCCGTCAGCAAGAAGGATGGTACGTAGATTTGGAGAAAGCACTTTTCACATGGTTCCACCAAAAGCGGGCTGCAGCTCTACCAATTAGTGGAGACATGCTGTAGGCAAAGGCGATAGATTTATCTGAAATGATGATTATCACTGCTGATTTCAAGGCTTCGTCAGGATGGTTGCAAGGATTTAAAGATCGTCATGGAATCACAGGGAGAACAATGTCCGGTGACTCAAAATCTGCGGACGACGTCACAGTGCAACACTGGAAAGAAGAGGTTCTGTCGGGTATCGTAAGCGATTTTCTGCCTCCAAACATCTACAACTGTGATGAGACCGGCCTATTCTACAATCTCATTCCTAATAAAACATTAGCTGAAAAAGGTGACTCATGCCATGGAGGGAAGAAAAGTAAAATTTGTGTAACAGTATTTCTCGCCACGAATGAAAATGGATCTGACAAACTTCCTCCACTTGTGATAGGAAAATCGAAGAATCCGAGGTGTTTTAAGAGTGCAAAAACAAAACCTACGGAATACGAATCCAATGGAACAGTGGTTGGAAAAACTGAAAAAGAAACAGAAGAAGATCCTTCTTCTTATGGATCGATGTGCAGCACATCCACCTCAAATCGTTCTGGAGAAAGTCCGAGTGGAATTTTTCCCTCCTAACTGTACCAGTGTTCTACAACCGCTTGATTTGGGCATCATTGCAAATTTCAAAGTGCATTATAGAAAAATGCTGGTTCAACATTTAATAACACTGAGTGATGCAGGAAATGAACCTCTCTCCATTAATTTGCTACAAGCCATGGATTTTATTTCGGCTGCCTGAAAGCAGGTGTCTTCCTCCACAATCAGCAACTGTTTCCCCAAAGCTGGTGCCTTACTAGAAGAGGCTGTCTCTAATGATGATTATGGGGACGAAGTTTTGTCTGGCAATGAGCTAACGCTACCAGAGGGTGGAGAATTTGATACTTTTGTGCATTTCGATGATAATCTGGCTGTATGTGGAGAACTACCGGATGAAGAGATTATTGCTGACGTATGCCAACAACGCAGCGGTGATGGACCAGCAACAAGCGATAGTGACATTGGAGGTGGAGATAATGACTTGAATCTTGACCCCTGAACTGTGTGAAGTGTTAAGTGCAATCGAAGTGTGTAGGCGTTACATCAGTGCGAAAAGTTGTAGTGAAAATGCTTTGAATTCATTACTAAGTTTTCTAAAGGAGGTTTATACTCTTAATGCTAGAAAAGTGAAACAAGCCAAACTATCTTATTTCTTTAAGGCTGGACCAAGTTCAAAGTAATATTTTCTGTCTTAATGTATTTATTATTTGCTAGGATTTACACATTCTACTGGTTTTTCAGTAAATATGTGATGTATTGCGTAAGTCTGATTTCTAAGTAATTCTGAGTTACAAGTACTTTTTCTCTTCCCCTTGATATACGTATAAGTCAGGTTCAACTGTATATACAGTATGTGAATTGAAGATTATTCTTGCGTTAGTTCTAAAGGCTATTTTTATATTCTGTTTCGTAAGGACATTAGTGATTCAATATATTGCTATTGTTGAACATAAAGACAGTGAATTTCTCTTTCACTTTGGATTCTTTAGTTAGAGTGGTAAGAGTTTGTTGATTAATTTATTTACAAAATTCCTATTAAATCTGTTAATTAAAGCTATTTCATGAATGGTCTTAATTTCTTTTTTTTTTAGATTTTTCTTAGATGAATTTTCAGTGCTCTCTCAATCACACTACGGTATTATAGGCTGCCTTCTATGCTCATCCAGGTGTAAAGAATTTTGCTTAATAGTATTGGAGGTGTAAGTTGGTTTTCTGTATATACTGAAGGCTAATTTGTTATTCTTACTACGTGATACTGAATGAGTCATTACTCCCGGTTTCCATGATAAATTTTATGTTGGGATCTAGATTGTTAAGTTGCTTAAGCACTTCTTCTCCATTTTTAACGTTCGTATCTACAATAGATGCCGGTTCCGTGGTGTAGGGGTAGCGTACCTGCCTCTTACCCGGAGGCCCTGGGTTTGATTCCCGGCCAGGGCAGGGATTTTTACCTGGACCTGAGGGCTGGTTCAAGGTCCACTCTGCCTACGTGATTAGAATTGAGGAGCTATCTGACAGCCCTGGTCTCGAAAGTCAAGAATAACAGCCGAGAGGATTCGTCATGCTGACCACGCGACACCTTGCAATCTGCAGGACTTCGTGCTGAGCAGCGGTCGCTTCGTGGGCCAAGGCCCTTCAAGGGCTGTAGTGCCATGGGGGGGTCTACAATAGCTATAACATCATCCACATAATGCATCCAATATTTTAAGGCCTTAATTTTGCCGATGATACTCGTGTATTCTAAATGATCCATGTATATGTTGGCCAAAACGCTCGAAGCTAGTGCTCCCATAGAAAGACCCATTTGTTGATATACTACATTAAAAGTAAAATAATTGTTATGGTACTTAAAATAAGTGTCATTATCTGTACGAATTCATCTATCTTGCCAGAGCTGAATTTAATTAAATTGTTTTTATCAGTTTAGTGGTAATGTTGATAGAGATGTTGGCGTACATGTTGGTAATGGCAAATGAATGGATAGTATGACGTTTAGGCATGTTAAGGATTCTAATTTTCTCACATAGTTCTACAGAATTCCTTCCAGATGTGTCTGCTTGATAGGTGGTAACGTGTCTTTAGAAATTTTGGATGAAGTGTAACAATTTATAAGTTGGGCTTCCTCTGAAATTAATAATGGGCCTTATTGGGATGTTGGCTTTGTGAATTTTAGGTAATTCTTTGACTACTTGCAATTTCAGGTTCATGGTTATTACATTCCACATTCACTGCTGGTGACGCTTATAATCGTCAAGAGTATGCTGTATGCTCATGCTACCGATGCTTGTAAGCGTTCTTGCATATAGAAATCTTTGTATAATAATTATTTAAGTCAAGAAAGACCTGGAAAGGAACAACATACTAGAAGAAGAATTATTGAAAAGAAAGATTTTTAGGAAGAAAGTCTTACAAATGGAAGTATTCCAAGGGAGGAAGGAAAAGAAAACAGGCACAAAGTGGACTGAAGACAGGAAAAAGAAGCACAGTGAAACAATGAAAGAATACTGGAAGAAAAGGAAAGAACAATTGAGGAGGAAGAATTGAAACTGTAACGTGGTCCTTAGAAGGCCGGAAATCAAGAAGAAGAAGAAGAATTATCTAAGCTCCTTGGTGATGCAAGGGTCTAAAACACCAGTAGAGCGCATGTTAATTTAGTTTTTTCTAAGTCATTAAAAAGGAAACTGCTACCCTTAATTATTGATTTCAATTCTTTCTGTATCTTGTTTGTGGGATCCTTCTTAATTGTACTAAAAGTTATTTTCTGTGTGTGTTTTGTTGATATATTCGTCCCTCTCCATGACTACTATTGTATTACCTTCGTCTGCTTTTGTTGCTATTAGATCCTTGTCTTTAATCAAGAATCTTCGGAATAAATGATAATACTACTAATTTATTTTATAATAATACTACTGTATTTATTTATTATTCAAACGTGGACAGTGATGATGGTGTAGATGAAGAAAAAACTTCTGAGACAGATGTAATATATATTATCTTGTTACATAACAACGTTGTAACAAACATTAGTAATTAGTAGTCTACTAAAGTTTAGTGAACTTACTACTGAAACCTACTACTTTTACTGAAACTTGTTAAATAAAAGTTATAGGATTAATGTATACTCAAAAAAGGATGCATTTAGGTATTTCATATGAAGTTCACTTGCCAAGGAACTGCCCCTCGTTGGAGTAGTAGTTGACAAACTCGTCTCTTATTTGTTTTGCCGAGATGGTTGTGTTTCCTTTATTGCTTTGGCTTAAGCCATATATGTGATCATTATTACCACCATATCCTTGTGGTCAAACCATTCTGAAGGAGTGTAAACACTATGAACGTTTTTCATTAAAAAACTGTATAATACACAGCAGGCCATAGCTTTATAGCCATGCTGAACACTCTGAATTGTGCAACAAAAATACCAAAGACATTTTCTATAATAATTCTTGCTCTCGACAGGCAATAGTTGTTTCCCTGGTTTTGTGAGGTAAGGTTAGCTTGCCTGAATGGTTTCATCACATCATCTATCAAAGGGAAAGTATCATCCGCCACAAATACATCAGACGTACGAAAACCTGAATTTCTGATGTTATCAGCTGTAGGAATTTTGAGGAGACCATTTTAAAGTTTTTCAAAAATATTGCTTTCTTCATAACACCACCAGCTGAAACTCTGCCGTTTGTACTGAAATTGTACATTATAAATGTATAGTTTGCATCGACGATGCTGAGTAGTACCATGCTGTGTCTATCTTTCTAATTAAAGTACTCTGATCCACCATCTGTTAGAGGTACAATGGTGATACGTTTACCATCCATAGCTCCAAGGCAGTGAAGGAAGTTCCTTCCACTCTTGTTCAGTTTTAAGGAACTACAAGCAGATTAAAAAGTAAATTAGAAAAAAATCTAATATCTAATAAAAATCTAAGCAATCTAATATAACCAAACTTTTTGTATTTGTTTTTCAGTAAGTATTGGTGGAACGAGATGATTCCACTCAAAATTGTTTAGGAATTTCAGGTCAATCAGTCGCAAGCACCAGTACTCCTGTGCCATCAACTCCTCAAAGGAACCCTCGCAAGAGAGGCGATAAAAAAAGATAGCACAGAAGGTATGACAAAAGAAGTGTTGGTACACGTGCATGATTATTTAAAGAAGCCCTGAACTGTAGAAGACCATTTCAATGTGATTGGCAAAGGGCTTGCTATTCAAATTCATGAAAATTAAATTAATTAATTAATTAAGTTAGATTTAGTGTAGAATAGTGGAATGGCAAAATCAGAACTTAAAAATCTCCATTAGCTTGAGAGATATGAAGATACTAAGTTTTAGGTAGAGGACAGCATGACATCACTGTTCCTTTACGACTGGATATCACGCACCAATTCCGTCTGTCTATGAGTGTTTCTCAGTATCACCACATTGTTTGGAATGAATAATCATGACCATAAAAGTGAAGCCTTATCAATTTGAACCAAAGTGCACAACATCTCGATTAGAAAACAAACCACCGCTATCTGTTATTTTGGGAAGATAGGGAAACACCGACTGGTGTAAGTGCGAACATTGTGAAGCGATGCCCACTGCTGCTGAAAGTTTCTACTGTAAAAAAAGAGTGAAACAATGAATTAAATGTGCGGAAGTGTGATGTGTATTGTTTGGTTTGAGAATTTTTCTAATGTTGTGTTAAATACAGCATGTTGTATTCATATGCTTTGTTTTGCTAGTGGGTTTACGTCACACCGACACAGATGGGTCTTATGGCAACGATGGGACAGGAAAAGCCTAGGAATGGAAAGGAAGCGGCCGTGGCCCAGCATTTGCCTGGTGTGAAAATGGGAAACCACAGAAAATCACCTTCAGGGCTGCCGACAGTGGGGTTCGAACCCACTATCTCCCGAATACTGGATACTGGTCACACTTAAGCGACTGCAGCTATCGAGCTCGGTGTATTCATATGGATAAAATAAATATCCTCTATGTGAGGAAAAGACAAGCTATGAAAACTAATGCTAATTGGCGGCCCACAGCCTTTTGCAAGTTTGTATACTGGGTCAATTCATGAATTCCTTTAGGAAGAGAGAAGTTATTCCATCTTTCCGAGAACTATATCCCCAAGGTAATGGAGTGCAGTCGAACGAAGGCAGGTGATGCAGGAAATATTAGATTAGGAAATGAAGTCTTAAAGGAAGTAGATGAATATTGTTACTTGGGTAGTAAAATAACTCACGATGGCAGAAGTAAGGAGGACATAAAATGCAGACTAGCACAAGCAAGGAAGAGCTTTCTTAAGAAAAGAAATTTGCTCACTTCAAACATTGATATCGGAATTAGAAAGATGTTTTTGAAGACTTTCGTGTGGAGCGTGGCATTGTATGGAAGTGAAACATGGACGATAACTGGCTCAGAAAGAAAGAGAATAGAAGCTTTTGAAATGTGGTGTTACACAAGAATGCTGAAGGTGAGATGGATAGATCGACTCACGAATGAAGAGATACTGAATCGAATTGGTGAGAGGAGATCAATTTGGCTAAATTTGACGAGAAGAAGAGATAGAATGATAGGACACATCTTAAGACACCCAGGACTTGTTCAGTTGGTTTTTGAAGGAAGTGTAGGGGGTAAGAACGGTAGGGGTAGACCAAGGTATGAATATGACAAGCAGATTAGAGCAGATGTAGGATGCAATAGTTACGTAGAAATGAAAAGGTTAGCACAGGATAGGGTGACATGGAGAGCTGCATCAAACCAGTCTATGGACTGATGACTCAAACACATATCCCCAAGGAGGAGGTACAGTACATGTGTAGGATTCCAGGCTGCTGAGAGGCAAGAACTGGAATATTTTAATAACAAATTTAAAAGTGTTTTTAGAATATTTCAAATTACTTCATAATACATGTAGATGCACATTTTCCAACAGGAACAGATTTCATTCCACTCATATTTAGCGAGGGCACAGAAACTTTTTTAACACACATTTTCTATTTTGTCTCAGGAGTACGGCTTTATACTTAATCGATAGATCATAGTCGTACTCTCTGAAATGTGTAGAGCATACGAAACTATGTCGAGTTGGTATAAATTAGTGCAAATTTTTTTTTACAGCTAAGCACGATATATCTCTGAAGATTTTCCTTGATTGGGAAACCTGTGAAAATCTAAACCTTCTTCCTTCAATGCTTTCGAAGTGCTTGTGTGGTTGCAATCATACACAACACAGTAAATCATGTTTTCACTTAGGTATTGTTTACAGTAGTTAAATATGCTGAACCAACAGTTGCACTGCCTGATTCTGCAACACATACTACTAGCGCGCAGGAAGCGGCTCGTCAGCAGTGACGTCACACGCTCAAGCGCAGTGGCTGTTTTCTGCTTATATCTCCTGAACAATATAAAACAACGCAATAGGGTTTTCAGCACATTGATTAAAATTTAATCTTGCATTCAAAGAGTTACGAAAATAAAACTCCAAAATAAATTGCCTGGGCCTTTAAGTTGCGAGGCCTTCTCAAAGAGCAAACGTAAAGAGCAAAGGTAAAATGGGTTCCTTAACCATGTCACACAGAGTGATTGGTGAACCACAACCAAACCGTTTATCAAGGTACTTTTTCTATCGTCCTACCAAGGTTCCACTGCGAGTAGTCACACATCACTATCCTGCCCTACCCCTGCAACAACTACTGACAACCAACAGGCTCATGTACCTCATCAAATGCTTGGACCCAATCAGGATTTTTACCCAAATGTACAGTACAGTTTTCTACCCCAAGGCAACGAAACAGCTTCATCTTATTTATCAAGCTTTGGTGGAAGTGTGTAATTTGAATATTTTCACGTCAATCCACACAAATGTAAAATTTAAGTTGAAATAAAGTCAAATAAAAATCTATAGATTTCAATAATTATTGTAATCAACTTGCTTTCAAATAATCCTTGCATAGGACTTTGTAAATAACTTCAGAGGTTTCCAGTATAATGCGACCAAGGGCATAGGGAGAAATTATTGTTGAATACTTGAGGTCTTCGTAGCTCCTTCCAAAAGCTAAGAATCTCAATGTCACAATGAGTCTGTTGTTGGGGAAGATGGCTTGCCTCATAACTACATCTTCTTTAGCGAGAAAAGGGGTGGCCAATGAAAGAAGATGTACTGTAAATATGTATCGTGGTCCATCCTCAAGTAATTGTGGAAATCTCTCGGGAAGACCTCTAGTTCAATAATTACACAGAACTGGTGTGTTGACCTGGAGGAGTTTAACCTGGAAAAAATCCCCAAGGCCTTTTCCTTGAGGATTTTCTTTTTGTGTGTGGGCGAGGGTTTGGTAGAGGAAATCCCTAAGGAAATCCCGGATGATAAGACCTCTAGTTCAATAATTACACAGAACTGGTGTGTTGACCTGGAGGAGTTTAACCTGGAAAAAATCCCCGAGGCCTTTTCCTTGAGGATTTCCTTTTTGTGTGTGGGCGAGGGTTTGGTAGAGGAAATCCCTAAGGAAATCCTGGCTGATTTTTCCTTGAGGGTTTCCTGTACATGTATAGACCAAATCCCATGGCACAACAGCAGCGAAGGGCCATGGCCTACCAAGCAACCACTGCTCAGCCCGAAGGCCTGCAGATTATGAGGTGTCATGTGGTCAGCACGACGAATCCTCTCGGCCGTTATTCTTGGCTTTATAGACTGGGGCCACCATCTCACCGTCAGATACCTCCTCAATTAAAATCACGTAGGCTGAGTGGACCTTGAACCAGCCCTCAGATGCAAGTAACAATCTCTGACCTGGCCAAGAATCAAACCCCGGGCCTCCGGGTAAGAGGTAGGCACGCTACCTCTACACCACGGGGCCGCCCCTGTATGTGTATGGCCACCTTAATATGGCCAACAAGGAAAAACATGACAGTTGGTGCAGCCAACATCATAAATGAACATTTGGTTGGCAGGGAAAATATAATTCTCCCACCACTGCACATAAAACTAGGCCTCATGAAGCAATTTCTGAAAGCCTTAGATAAAAACAGAAATATATTTCAAGTATATCTGCAGATCCTTCCCCAGACTCATTTATGGAAAACTTAAAGCAGGTCCTCAAATTCATAAGCTCATCAATGATTCCAATTTCATTAGAGTAATGACAGACATTGAAGCATATGCCTGGAACTGCTTTATCTCTGTTGTAAGGAACTTCTTGGGTAACCATAAAGCACACAACTATGAAGAATTGGTCCACAACATGCTTACAAACTTTCAGAATTTGGGACCTAGGATGAGCATAAAGGTACACTTTTTTTTACACAGCCACTTACAAAGATTTCCTGAAAATCTTGGTGAGTTCAGTGAGGAACAAGGAGAGAGGTTTCATCAGGACATCAAACTGATGGAGGAAGGTGTCAGGGTAGATGGGATAGTCGCATGATGGCAGACTACTGCTGGAGCCTGCAACGAGACTCTCCTGGTGACTCGCAGAAGAGAAAATCACACAAACAGAAATTTATAACTTTTGTTATATACAGACTCCAATTTCACTCCATGATTCATGTATTCAGTTTGTAATAATTTGATAAAACTTGTACATTACTTTTTAGTAGCAAAATATTTTCATGTAATATTTTTTGGTTTTATTTATGTTTTTCTAGAAAATGTACATTTTCTCAAAAACTAGAGCCAATTAAGCAAAACCAAAGACACATTTGGATTCAGCATCATGAAGTTATCCTAAAACCACTCTTATATAAATGGCAATAAAATTGTTGTTTCCCAGTGCTATATTTGGAGTAGACAGGAGAAAACTGGAAGAGGACTTTAAGGAACAAATAATAATTAAACAAGATTTATGTTTAAAACAATTAAGATTTCCATATAACAAATTTAACTTTAAATGACATATATACACGGCAGATTAAAATACTAGGAACATGTTGACACATCATTTTGGTTTTCTCTTTCTTCTTGGTTTCCTATCATTTGGATCCTTACGTTTGTCATCAGGGTCATCATGCGAGGAACTGTCGTTCTGTAAACAAGGAAACACATTGTTAGTAATGGTGAAATAAACACTCGAAGAAACAAAAATAAGTCTTGAAACAGGCGTTTAAGATGAGTTTGACAGGAATCATTACAGATCATTAACACCTGAAACCTACGCTTCCTATCTTTCATTTGATTCTGTACACAAGTTTATCCCCTTTCCGTTACGTATAAATGTTTATATTTGTTAAGAAGTAAGTAATTTTTTCAGTGTCAATACAGTTAACAGAACACACAAGCTTTTCAGTCTGTCAAAGCACAAAATGTAACACTTAGAACACTTATAACATACATGTAGAAAATGGACAATTATAAGTGGAATTACGAGTTTTGTTCTACAAGAACATCCTCAGATTCAATCAATTCACCCTTAACCAAGCATATATGTAATGTTGTTTACGATACATAAACGACTGTGAATGATTGTAAATTATTGTTAAATGGTGATAATATGAACAAGTGAGATAAATTATGAATAGAAGTCCGCTATTAGCACTTTAGTAACTTTGGGAAAGTTTCCTGTATATTCCACTTCCCAAGTTCAACATTGCAGTCAGAGAAGAATTTTTCCACATGTCATTCCTTAACCTGAACGCCCTAGAGAGCGAGGATCATCACATTTGTCCTGAACTGGGAGAACACGGACTGAATAAAGGGGTAAAATATTTACAGAATTTACTTGCCTATAACATCTTCCCCCTTCTTTACCCCACCAATTTTCAACTTCAAATATAAGGAACGGTAAAATAGGTGAAAATTTCACAAAACTGGCATGGTTTAAAAGCAGAATATGGAACATCTAGCATCTTTAACCCTTTCCACTCGAATTATTTGTAAGTCCTGATTTCTCCCAACTCATATTTTATTTCTGTCAGCATTCTTCATATTTTAAAACCTGGTATTAAGTATTGGTTGTAACAATATATACAGGAATGAACTACAAAATTAATGAATGTATGGTATTTACATGACACAAAATCATGTTTTTCGCTTTCTTAATGGTATGTCTTGAGTGTGTGGAAGTGTTCAAAGCAAATGCTTGGATGGAACCCTGCTTGCTTATCCAACCAGTCTTCACTAAAATAATCCTGCATTTCTGCCTTACTGTTCATCCCCATGTTGATAATTACAGCAATAAATGCCTTCAGCTCTTCTAAAGTCACAACTTTCCAAGAAAACCACATAGAGCTCTCCTGAAGTGGAGTATTTTGCTGTATTTTCATTTCGGCAAATTTGTTTGTCTCGTAGACAATAGATGTTATCAACTGATCAGTAAAAAATAGCTACCAGTACTCTAGTTCTATTTTAGGCCTATTGCCACAACTCATGAATCACTGACTAATCTGTAAGGAAATTTGGCTAATCCTGCATCACCCGTTCCCCACGATCTCCAAGATATGCTTGAAGTCAGCACGGTATGACTGGGACCGGGGCGAGACACAATACTATCACATTCTCCATGATTTCTTGCGACGCTGATATCAATATCGTCATTTGAATCACTAATGGATATATTACTTTCATGGCCAGGTTCAAAATTTTATCACTTTTATGGTCACTATCATCAAAATCAGCTAAAAGAGACTCAGGTATCTCTGCTTCGGTCAGACTGTGCGCCGCCATTTTGCTTCACGCGACTGCTTTCCATTGTCAAGGAATCGGAGCAATTTTGCCAAGCAAAGAGAAACTAAAACACACCTATTCGGTTTCTTTCAGATTCCGGAAGGGACCAGCACTTACGAAATGAAGTACAAAAGCCCTGGCATCCTAGGTAACCTAGCAACGAACGTCGAAACATTGTGTCGACTCAGGGTTGACACACGAGCTATAACGCTAAACGATGGCTGTCGACCTCAGGTCGACACACGAGAGGAAAGGGTTAAATCAACACACAAAATAGTTATTTAAATCCATACCTTATTTATGTACAAGTGACATAACCACAGTTTTGTATAAGCCACTTCCTGCAGCTGAGCAGCAAACTTCGTCCATTTCAGGGCATAAAGCGTTTTCACAAACTTCTATTTGCTTTAAACTATTCAAAGCCGAACACACATGCATGCACACCCCCGCGCGCACGTTTCTGAGTGACGTGCCTCGTCCACCAAACCCGTACATACATTTCTTTCAGTGTCAACACAGATAATACAACATACAAGCTTTTCAGTCTGTCAAAGCACAAAATGTAACACTTAGAACACTTATAACATTCATGTATATGTTTTGCTGCCGTGCCTTCTTCACTGAGCTCATATGTATGGGTACAGTATCACGCTTTGAATTTGTGAGGAAATGTTCATAGAAGTTCTGTATGGCAAATATACCATTCCATTTTGCGTATTTTGATAGCGATCTGATGTTATTTTAGCTTCGTTGGACTGAAACATCTTTCCCGCTAGTGTGAAGCCATTATGGCACCTTCAAGTATACCTTCATCTCTTGTTGATGAAGAAAGTGAATGTTTCCTCGTAAATAGTGATTCCAGAGAGGAATTTACTGATGAGGAAGATGAAGAATATGTAGGGGATGATACTGAAAAGTGGTAGTGTTGAATCTGATGAAGAATAATTACCATCACCTCCTGAGATATATTTTCCCCCCAAATGTTCATGAATTTAATAATACCAGTTCCAGAATTACCAGTTTTATATTATATCCAAATGCCAGGACAGTTCCTATCCAAAAGCCACAGGTCATTCCTTCTACTTCCTTTTCAGGTTTCATTCACCATCATTAATTTCATCTTCATTGTTTTGTCAACTGAAACTGGCAATAGAAAAAACATTCGGCCGTAAGAAACATGCCTAAAATATCATCTTCCCTCAGCCCCAACCCCATATCAGGAAACGGGTATAAGGGATAGATATAAATTTCAGAAACGGTATCAGTAAAAATATATAAATAATGCACAGTAGAGTTTTCCACCTATTCAATACTAAGTTGTATTTACGGTATTTACATTATGTAGGACTAGTTTCAACCCTACTTGGGGTCATCATCAGCCATAACAAAACATACACAAAATATATGGCAAAATCCTAAAACATGTTTTCTAGCAGTAAGAGTCTTATGAAAAATATACGGCATAACTAAAGCCAATGTTTGGTGTCTACAATCTAAAAATGCGTACTGTATAAGAAGGACATTCATATGATTTTACAAAGCACTGCGTACTGTATAAGAAAGACATTCATATGATTTTACAAAGGACTTTTTAAGCCTGATTAAAATTTTTTGGAGGAAAAAGTGGGGGTCATCTTGGATTTGGAGAAATACGGTAATATATATTTTTCAGAATGAAATTAAACACACATTTTCACGTAGTATCGGATTTCGAAAAACAACAAACAACTAAGCCGCAGTGTGGATATTATCCGTGAAAACTCAAATTTTGAAGAAACTGTTTGCCATTTCATAATGAATTTAATGTGTATGGGGGTTTTCCCGGCTTTTACAAAAATCGGATATAACTACAATCTGCTATAGCGAGCAAATTTTTCGCCGTTATGAATTCTCACTATAACGTGCTTCTACTGTACAATTAGCGTGGTGCCCTATTCATAAATCATAATACTGTATCTGATTGAGTTTTTGCACTGTAATATTACTAAACACTACTTTTTCATACGTGTTTCTAACACATCCTAGGTTATGATAAAAATATGACATGTAAATTTTGACTTGTGCTAAGAGCCCTGGAATGATTTATTTATGTAAATCAAGTACTGTCTGTAACGGCAACATATATCTATATACAAAAATATTTATTGTAGAACCACCATACCTCTTCAGGCCTTCAGTGTAATCCCTTGCAACATGGTGCACCCATTGTCAGTTGTGTGAAAGGCATAGGATACTAGTAGCAGTGCCGTCTTTGTTCATGTCAATAACGGAGAACCCTCCGCTTGAAGTATAGTGTCTTGCATATGGAAACGCTTCCCTTGGAGTAGTTTCTTTAGTTTGAGGAACAGATTGAAGTTGCAGGGAATCATATCTGATGAATAAGGTGGATGCTCTAGGACTTCCCACCTTTACCGTATCAACAGTATTCTCTCAGGAGCAGCATTGTGACAGTGGGCACTGTCATGACAGGCAATGGGTGGATGCATTTGAGTATGGGGCTGTTTCCAGTACAGAGCAGGATAAAGATATTGCATGACAATGCCCACTGTCACAATGCTGCACCTGTGAGGAAACTGTTGCCATAGTCGAGGTCCTGAAGCATCCACTTTATTCACCACACGTGTCTCTGTAACTTCGATCTATTCCCCAAACTAAAGGAACCACTCCGAGTGAAGAGCTTCCATACAGCAGAAGCCATACTTCAAGTGGTAGGATGATATCCTACACCTTCCACACATCTGGCCTTCCACACATCTGGCAAGTGAAATGACAATTGATACATCATGATCCCACATGACGAGTGAATGACAAAGGCATTCAAAATAGTGATGTTCAGCAGGTGGAAAACAGTTTCTTAGCCCACTTCCATGTTCATCGGGAAATACGGTAACTACTGGCCATACGATCGCTCTTGTCCACGTAACCCATGTGTGAATTTTAGCTCTCACCAATGAGAAGCTTTGGTCCATTTGTCATTGTTATCCACTGGCAGCTTTATTTTTAGCGGGAAAGGAAACCTCCAGATTCTTCTGCGCAATGCATTGATGCATACATCAGAAACAGGATAAGTGGATCCTTTTCATAAGCCAGATTTCATGGCATTGACTGCAAGTCCTGACTGACTACATAACCTATACATAGATATATCGAATGCTTGTCCAATAAAGGTTACATTAAAACAATAATCACTAAATGTCCCATCAGAAGTTACTACTAGGCTTCAAACATACACAGAAACACATACATAAGTCAAAACTTACTAAATGTTTTGAATATTTGGACTTTCAAACAATCTTAGAGCACAGGAAAGCAGTGCATTCAATGTCCATTCCAACTCATGTAGTGAGCAAGTTGGTGACGCTGTGGGGACTAGAGTGTGGGCTTTTTAGTTCAAGGAGTACAAGAGAGCAACAAGTACAACATTGTTACTTGTAAGTAGACTGAAGAAGAATATTGCAATGAATGGGGAAAATATTGCATTGAAATATAGGCAAATGCTGCAGCCTACGAGTTAAAAAAACGTTATTACCCCAACAAGATATGGGAAGAGTAGCAGAGAAATGAATGTTATAATGTTATTAGTTTTACATCCCAAATTACTTCTAAGATTTTATATGCGACAACATTGTTTAAGATGATGTGCAGTCTCTCTACAATCTGTTCTAATTCACTAGATCTTGTACCTGACTCCATTCCCGGCGCAACTCTTGCAGCATGGATGGGGTGAGCAAGCCCTGTGCCAGCAGACGTTCAGTCAGTCTACCATGACCCAGTGCGATTTCCCTCTCTTCATTCTTGCCTCCTGAAAACATAAAGATATGCTGCTTATTTTCACTGTGCTTTATGATAACTGATCTGCTGCAAATGAGTAGTAAAGGTTTTATCATACAACTGGTAAAATGTAATAGCCATCAAAGTGGTTGTTGTTCACTCATTTTAGAACGTCGAATCTGTTTGATAATCTGTATTAATGAGGAGAAGTTTAATACTATACATAATTAACATGTAATGTTCATTTACTATACCTAATAGATAGGACTGCTTCTGACGTTTTATTGTGTACTCATCCTCATCAGGAGCTGTTCCTGTGCCACTGCTTACACCAGTTTCTGAATTCTTGAGGAGACTTGTCAGCTGAAATACCCCCTCTTGAATAACTGCATCCAGTTCACGTTGCATATCACGTACCAGAGGACCATCAGGGAACAAATCCATGAACCGGTAGCTATAATCATACAAAAGAAGAACTAGGAAATTACTGAAGGAAATGCACATACTTCACCTTAGCTATGAGACAGGTAGAATATTGAAGAAGTTTGAAACACAGAAAATTCCTTTGTGTTTTGATAATTAGTCTCTCAGGCATTAAGAGAATAATAATAAAAATAATAGTTATTAAAAAGTACTGCCATCCTCTATATTACAAAACATTAGACAAAAAAAAAAAAAAAAAAAAAAAAAAAAAAAAAAAAAAAAAATCAAAGGGAACATAAGAATTCTTCATTACAAAAATTACACAGATTCCAGTACCATTTTAAGAATGGAGATTATAATTATTCTTCCTGGCCATTGTAAGTATTGACATAGTTTTACGGCTGGATGCCCTTCATGACTCCAACCCTATGCGGAGGGATGTATTCACCATTGTGTGTTTCTGTAGTCATTGGTAGTGTAGTGCGTTGTATTTAAATGAAGATTTGTATTAAGAGACAAACAGTCTCTGAGTAAGAGGAATTAACCAAGCTAAATTAAATCCCCTAACTTGACCAGAATCGAATCTGTGGTCCTCTGAACCAAAGACCAGTGCGCTGACCATTCAGCCACAGAGCTGGACTAAGAATAGAGATTGTAGATAGCAAGGATAAGACTTCAGATAAGAGATAACAAACTTCCATTGATGTTTGTTACAAGAGAAATTAATAACTTATGCCCTAGAGCAAATATATAAA
The DNA here is from genome assembly GCF_040414725.1 of Anabrus simplex. NCBI lineage: Eukaryota > Metazoa > Arthropoda > Insecta > Orthoptera > Tettigoniidae > Anabrus > Anabrus simplex. The sequence continues at coordinate 231,030,126 of NC_090267.1, read as the reverse complement.
GAAGAATTACACATCGACTGTGATATTTTCATTGTGCATTACAATAACTGATCTAGTGCAAATCAACAGTAAAGGTACAACTGGTAAAATAAACATCTTAACCTCTTAAGTTCTACTGAATTTTCATTATGCCAAATAGCAGAGCTAATATAATTCAATCACTTTAATCAGTTTGGAAAAAAGTATAAAGTGGGTGGACGAGTTCCATGTGAATTGACTATAGTTCACAAAGGGATACTAGAAAATGTCTGTTGGTTAGAACCATATGCACTCATTCCAAAACAACCAAAACTACCACTGTGGTTTGGTAAACTGCTTGGGTTATAATGCATTGCAAACTATTACTGGTTGGTCTGAGTAACAAAAGGTCCATGAAGAGCATGAAAATAAGGGACACCCCAGTAATTGTAAAACTCTGCTGGAATTAGAAAGCAAACAAAGCAAGTTTGCAGTGTTTTAAGAGACTGTTGATATCACTAATGTAGTCATTGTGCCTCCAATTCTGTGGAGAATCCAAACTACATGGACAATACTTTTCATTAAAAAAATTTCATAGGCATTGACGGGAATTCGAATCATGACACCTTGGTTAGAAGTTAGTAGCGATACAACTTGCCTGTCATGCCCTGTTGGGAAGGGAATGTCGGAAGAAAACAAGAACTGAACAAGAGAGGTCATACGGAAAAGATGTACATGAGGAGCCCGGCACAATGCATCACATGCCAATGACCTAAAATCAAAACAGAGTAGTCCATCAACTCAGCAAAAGAACTATAGACACAATTTCAATTGTGGAGTGGTGAAAGGAGATTACTTATAAAAGGAAAGCGGGATGGTCATCAGAAGGTTATCTAATGTACAGATGTGTGTGTCTTGGACCTGAGAATGAATGCCTGATCCTCAGAGGAGGAGAAGAGGCAAGAAATCTATCAAGAGTTCCCTTGTAAAATGCTAATAAAAATGCCTTTTTATATTATTATTAATAATAATAATAATAAAATAATTTTATGTCCTACTAACTACTTTTATAATTTTTGGAGATGGCAAGGTTTCAATTTTGTCACGCATGAGTTCTTTTACTGTATATGCTGGTAATTCTACCAATAGAAGGCAAGGCTTGTTTGAGTATTTTTTAAATACTAGCGGACTGAGTCAGGACCAAACCTGCTAACTGGGGCTTAGAAGGCCAGTATTCTACCATCTGAGCCATACAGCCTGGTTTGTAAGAATAACCGTGCTTAGATGAGGAGATGTACTTACAGCGTTGTTTACAAGTGCTTTTATGAATATTCCTCTGTGAGGTAGAGCTGTGAAAATGAGTTCTATAGAGAACTACCTCAGTTTCTCTAATGGAGTTGCAGGTAATTTCACAGAAAGAAGAGTCGTTATACACTTTAATGGTATAGGTTTTGTTAATCTGGGATCACGGATTTCACAGAATATGCATTTGTGCTGTTCACGACAGAAGGAGATTCATAGGATTCGTGGACAGTGAAAATATCCATATTAATGAAAGGTAGATTGGTTCAACAAATGGTTTACAGTGAGAGGGAAAGGAAAGAAAATATGCAGTTCCTGACAAATACACAAAATATGCTTTAACCCTCAAGGACTGGCGTATGGGTTATTTTGACTTGAACCGTTAAAATTACTTCATATCTCCTCTATGAACAACCCTTATCTTCTGTAACTTTCAGTATCTTCCTTTTTGAACTTAAACAACAGACTGCATGTGTTGGCAAATCAAATCTGCTGCCTGAGGTAAAGTTATTTTATTTCATTTCCTCCTGGGTAAAAATTACTAATTGCATCAGTGCTCGCGTAACTTTCTTCCTGGTGACAGGCATTCTTATCTCCAGCCTCCATCATTGGTAGTGAGTTAGCATTTCTTCACGTCGTAGGAAGATGGATTGGGAAAAAAGAGAGGCACACATTAAAATTATAACATGAAGTTTTTTCAGACGAGCAATCGAAAGAAGACGTTGCTGATGTTGGATGTATGAGCAGAAGTTGCCAGTTACAATATCTTATGCCATGCTAAATGTTGCTGGTATAAACTCCCTTGTTATCTATCAATCGAAGAACCCTCAGAAGATAATCAGACTAGCATTTCTGAAACAGTTGTCTGAAGAAATGGCACTCGATCAATATGAAATGCCGAGCACTTATGAACAGCCTTCCTTGTTCAATCAAGGAAGACGCTTCCTTGCCTGGATCTCCACCGAAAAAATACCAAATAACATAATGAACAATAATTATGTTGGTATTGCCCTTCTGATGTTGAGTGCTCAGCCCAGAGGCTAGTCTGAACCTGAACAGCTTTGTCATCAGCCTCTGCAGGTGGCCCAGGTGTCACTGAAGAAGTGTACTAGGGAAAAGAAGAGCGAGGTAGTTTCCCACTGCTTTCCTCGCTGAGCCAGAGGTTGCTATTATATCTCAGTCTGCCAAGCCCACTGAAATGCTGCACCAACCAACCCTATGAGCGACATTTTCACACCATAAATAATAGGGACTGGCTGTGTTACAATGGCATTACTAGCATCAATCATACCTTCGTCACTTTCATATCATCAAAGCCAAGGATGAGACTGAGACAGGATAATGAAAGTAACAAATTTGTTCTAGTCCACACCAGAAGACATAATGCACTGTAAACACTAGGTCTTGCCAGCAAAGGCATGCCCTTTTGATGTGGACAGGGAAACAAAAACTGAACGTTACACATGTAAAACTATGATCTATAAACAGCACACGACCGCTACATGCTATCAATGTGCGCAACACACTTTGGGAAATGAGTGATAGTACCATGGACCAGTACCATGAGTTCTGAAGTACTGAAGTGTTTCATGTTTTCTTATTCTTTGTAAATATTGGTATTTACTATCTGAACAAATTCTTAATTTCCTAGTTAATTGCAGGTCCACTTTTGTACCTAGAAAAGTTTAAATTTTTTTTTTGTGCACGAATATATTGTCACACAAAACACTATTTGACTGTAGAGAGATTACTGAATAAAATGCAACATTGCTTTTCAAGTAAATATTTCAAAATTTAGGAAAAAAATCAAAACACGAGCATGAAAGGCCCGGCACCAGTCTTTGCGTTACATATTTTCACGCCTACCTTCACAGGTTATTTCTTTATTTATTATTTTGCGTATGCCTTACATAAAGCACAAAACAATGGGAAATAAATAAATAAAAGAAAAACAAGTTCATGATGGACACTTTTCAGCAGCCCTTATAAATTACAGTCCAGGTTCTTGAGCCATTCAACTACATCAGGTGTCACATCAATAAAATCCTCTCTCTTGCCTGGGTAACACCTGACAGGACACTCAAACGTGATGTGGAAGACTGTCTGTCACTCCCACAGTCGCAGGCAGCTGATGATTTCCAACCCCATTTATATGCCAAGGCAGCACAGCGTCCATGATTAGTACATATCCGGTTAATTGGGTTAAGATAATAACAATTTTTTTTGTTTTAAAATAAATGTGATTAACTGGATTAACGCATTGTGGTCGAAGACAGCACACCATAGGGGCTGTGTCATTTATTGCAGAGAACTAAGTCCGCATGGCACATGTTCTCTGGTTTTCATCGTTGTTACTATGAAACGAACGTACTATGTGCGTTGATCGGCACTGCAATACAAGATTTGATTCATATAGTCCTTAAAAAAATATAGATGGTAGCAAACTACAGCTGTACAAGCCATATTCTTCCTTTCAGGCCATGTCAGAGCTGCGTCGACTCGACGGCAGTGTGTACGTAATGGTGGCTGCGCGCTAACATAGACTGAACAACAGTGAATTGTACCAACTGAACAGACCTAACAGATCACACATAATATTTATGTACTAATTATTACATAGATGTATCTCTTGTACAAACAATTCTTAATGGCCTAAAAACCAAAGAAACTCAATATCAGCCATATTTTATTACTTAAGGTTAAACGCTGAACTTTTTATCAAAATGAAAAACCTACTCATTTCAATCCACTATTTCAATGGTCAGGGGTCTATCAATTGTATTACAGTATTTACAGACATGAAGTAGAGGGTATGAAATAGTGAAATAAAAAATGACCTAAATTCAAAACTAATATTTAATTTAAAAATCCAAAATTAGTGAAAAATGGCCAGTCTGGAGGATTAAAAAGTATAAAAGTGAGCAAGACCTCAATGTGTTAAAGCCACTTATTTATTGCTAAAATAAAGCCGAGCTTTCTGCCAAATTACACTGGCCTTTATCCGGGCATGGAAGGTCTGCTTCTGACAGTGATCATAGGCAATCTTATTTATTTATTTTAATACAATGAGCCACGGAGACCTATGTTCATTAATATTCTTTTTGTAATAATAAAAATGCGAATCATTAATAGATACAATGTGGAAAAGGAGAATTGGCTTTTTTAGTCATGTGTTCAGACTGCCAGAAACCCGACTAGTGAAGCAATTATTTAGTTACAGTAGAAGTCCGATAGTCCGGCATGTTCAGGACCGGCCCGGTGCCGGATTACCGAAAATGCCGGACTATCGGACTTCTACTGTACTACAAGGCGTACAGCGAAAACAGCTGTAACACAGCGTTTTGCAGTAAAATGTTGATTAGCAGAATCATTAGTATAATAACACATTCCTCTTTTCAAACATGTTGTTTCTTATTGCCATTCCATAATAATGCCGGAGTTCATCGATGTTTTTATCTGTAAGTCTTCCTTTCCATCTACAACTTCTCTTTTCCTTCTCTCCGCTTCAATTTTTGAAGGCATGTTCCCATCCATTTTTGAACGTGGCCCATACATTCAATTTTTGAAATCTGTTCTTTTTATCATATGGTTGGCTTCCCAGTACTCAGTATAGCACACAGCCTTCTAGGCTGAATATTCCCAGAGACAGAGATATTTAAGTAAGTCAAATGGATACAAGTAATACAAATGGATTGTATCAGATACACTTGCACTATTAACTTTGAAATAATACAAAATACACTTCGATTGGTTTCGACAAATAATGCATCAAATTTTTCATGAGAGGTCGTTATTAAGAGATAATAACATTTAAAAAATCCTGGAATGGTGCCGGACCATCGGGCGTTCCGGACTGTTGGATGCCAGACTAATGGAATTCTACTGTACTTCTGGAAAAATAAAACAAAAAACACTTGGTTCACAGGGATCATGAATGATTCAGAAGAATTAAATTTATCAATGCTCCAAATTGAAGGCAGAGAGAGAATTCTAAGGAATAAACACTTACGATTCAAACTCATAATATTTGAATGAAAGAAGTACACCATTACTGACAACCAAAGGGCAGCCAGGTTTGACAGGGTGAAGACGTTTTGGGAGCGGAAGAAGAAGCTGAAAAGGTGACTCTATTTAATACTATTAAACTTTAATGTATATGACTAACTAAAGTGCTATGTAAAACTATGTAAAAAAAAATTAAAAAATGGTTATTTTTCCAATGATACCTGAGAGCTCTGTTTCTATGAGAAACTCTCCATTGAGAGAGACATAACAACAGTTTAAATCATTACAACCTTGACAAATATACACCGAAATTAGTAAATAGTAGAACCTGGATATGTATGTATGTATGTATGTATGTATGTATGTATGTATGTATGTATGTATGTATGTATGTATGTATGTATGTATGTATGTATGTATGTATGTATGTATGTATGTATGTATGTATGTATGTTTGTATGTATTTATTTATTTCCTTATAAAGGGTCCAGGATGAGGTGAGATGAAATGATATGGCAAGTTTTTATGGCTGGATGCCCTTCCTGTCGCCACCATTAGTGGAGGAGCTAATGAAGATGAAATGACTGAAGGTGAATGAAATCGGCTATGGCCTCTGAATAGGAATTGTCCCAACATTGGCCTAGAAGTGAAAATGGGAAAACACAGAAAACCATTCTCAGGACAGCTGGACTCATCTCCTGAATGCAGTGCTTGGTTCCATTGCCATAGCACGTTACACGAGTGCCCACTCTGCTCTGTTGTATGCACAATCAACTATTAAAATATGCATGGAAATATGCATGAAAATGTAGAAAATATGCACCATAATATGCAAAAACAAATTAATAAAAATTAATTAATTTGCTCTATGGGAAATCTTATCTTATTCATGGCTGTTACAGTACAGGGTGTTCGTAAAGTCATCAGACGCAATTTCTGATTATTTCCTGAAGTTTGATTACACAAACAAATCTTGTGATTACATACAATAGTTCCACATACCTTCAAGTGAAAAAAAAAAATTAACTCCAGTGGAAGTATTCTGGAAGTGTTGAGTAATGAATGTTCAGACATAACACTAACTTTTTTCCCCACACATTGCATTCCCACAGTTCCAGTTCAAAAGAGATGCTGAAAGTGACCATTTTCTTGCAGGTACTAATTTACATGCTTACACATGTTTTGCAAAACTTTTCTCAAAGTTGCTGATGTTATTTCTCCAATATATTTAGAAATTGCTTCTTTGAGGTTGTGTAAGGAATGCAGATTATCTTCTGTATACTCTTTCATTTATATACCCCCCCACAGAAAAAAAGTCTGGAAAAGTTAAATGTCGCTTTCTCGAGACTACTTGATCATCTATACAATCTCATTCATGGCTGTGACAGCATGGAAACTATCTAGATATGGGTGATGTTGAGCACAATTAGTGCATATGAGTTTTACAAAAGTCGTTACTCACAGGCCCAGTGCGGAAAGCAATGGCTAACTACCTCACTTCTCAACTTGTCTAGCATGCTTCATTTTGGTAGTGCCATTCGTTTCTGCAGTTTCCTAATAAAATTTGGTGGTACTATCTGAGGATCCTGCCAGCCTCCAGGCTGATTGTTATTCCCCTGTTGAACTGACACTAATTTTTTGAGATATTTTTTATTTTATGCCCAAATGACTGCAGAGGTATTATTAATTACTAGTAATTAGTCGATGACAGAAAGGGGGCAAGCAATAATCTAATACAACAGTTACAGTTACAAGAAAAATATGCATTTACACCAGAGTATGCATCTATATGCACTATCAAACACCAGTCAAATTGTGTGTGAAGGTGTGTAGGTGTGTATAAAGTTAATCATTATCGAATATATTTCAACATATTAAAAATAACAAGCATTTCTAGTAATTATTTAGCAGTAATTATGCTATAAAGATAATCAAAGGTGAAAATTGGGAATATCTAATAAGGCCTACCTGAACCATAAGTAGAGATCCAAAACATCGAAAACAGCTTCTAAGTGAACAAGGTCGAGGATTGTCTTGGGAGTAGCAAATGGCCAACTAATGTTCCGACATAACCAATCGAATGTCATGCCTTGATTCCTGCTGTATTGCCGAGCAAACTGGAGGGTTAAGAAAGACAAGTATGTTATTATCACCTTTTTTTCTTTTTTGTACACAGATGTGAACATATCAGCCAATAGTACCATTATAGTTCAACTTGCATTGAGTATACTCCTGTTACTTAATGCCCAAGACTTAGGACATTTTGATCAACAGTTCCACTTACGTAATGTGAGTGAAGTCTACATGATAACATGTGAATGCGATATGAGTATCGATGTGTGTATTTATAAGTGACTGGAGCAAGAGCTGGGAAAGAGGCAGTTCTGGGCTATATCTTAATACAGTAACTACTGTGGAGGAATTAACACCTCAAAGGGTAGCCAGAGCTTGGCTCATGAAGAGGTGTTAAGCCATTTAGATGACTGCACTCAGGCTTTCTATTTTTTTCTCCCACCCAATGTCACTCAAGCCAGTAGTCTTTTTCTTCCTGACAGTAGAATGGGACCGAGGATTCTTTCTTGCTAAGAAACGAATGAATGAATGAAGAAAGAATCAATCAAATCAATCATTGATCTGCATTTAGGGCTGTTGCCCAGGTAGCAGATTCCCCCTCAATTGTTTACCTAGCTTTTTCTAAAATGATTTCAAACAACTTGGAAATTTATCAAACATTTCCCTTGATAAATTGAATGGGTGCTTGCAAAAACAGGCTAAGCAAAATTTTGTCAGAACAGAGATATAAAAACTGAAGAAAATGGACTTTTGCATGACCTACCTATAAATAACAGTTTATCTTTAGATTTGTAACCAAACTTTATTTTATGATCATACACTAAAAAAAAAAAAAAAAGAAAAAAAAAGTGTTTTGTATACAGTAAACTAGATATAAATATGCTACAGACTTATTTTGGGATATGACATAACTTTCCCTCATGGGACAATGAGTCATATGGGTCATATTCTAATGCACTGGAGAAGGATTCCTCAGCCATTTCTTGGCCATTGCCAGCTGTCAGTTCTCTGTAATACTGCTGATACCTTAGAGGGACATATTCAAGCAGCTCAAGCAAGTCCTTAAGCTTTGCTGGCTTTATTGGCCTTGTACCATTGTACTTTTGTGGCAGCTCAATACTAGCAAGTGATGGTTGACCACAAATACTGTTCCTTTTGTTAATGTCAACACAGTCCGGCTCTATGGCTAAATGGTTCGTGTGCTGGCCTTTGGTCAAAGGAGTCCCGGGTTCGATTCCCGGCAGTGTCGGGAATTTTAACCACCATTGGTTAATTTCGGTGGCACGGGGACTGGGTGTGTGTGTCATCTTCATCATCATTTCATCCTCATCACGATGCGCAGGTCGCCTATGGGCGTTAAATCAAAAGACTTGCACCTGGCGAGCCGAACTTGTCCTCGGACACTCCCGGCACTAAAAGCCATGCGCCATTTCATTTTTTTTTCATGTCAACACAATCATATTCCTCAACAATACCATATGAGTATTTTAAAAATACTTAAATTGTTCATCTTTTTTAATCAGTATGCTTGAAACTTCACTAATTAGTACTCTTTGCTTATTTACAGATACCATTCTCTTGGTTACCTTTTCTAGCAAAGGTTGAGTGCTTACAAACTTATCACGTGTCGTTTTTACTATGTGAAATGGCTTTCTTACTCTAGCTCTTTTTACTAAATCCATCCATTCATCCAGCACAAAAACACAAGAAACAGCCCTTTTCTTTTTTTATCAATCAACCCAAAATCCCTGTCACAGGGAAGATATGCATGACCAGGAACTACTATAGATACTTACGCTCTATAATGTCAAATTTGTTAGCCTGAACAGGATGTGACCAGAAACTTATTAAATTCATGTTTTTATTTTGGGAAAAACATGAATCAGAATACACAATTAAATGTCCAACATCATTGGCACTATGTTCGTCTCTTATAAAAAGTAACACCAACAGCCAGATGAAGTGTTGGTAAACATTGTTGTAAGTCAACAGTAATGACAGGAACATCACTGTTTTCTTTTGCAAGACGGGTGTCATTCTGTAAGGTTTGGTATACTACATTTGCTTTTTTTACTGTGGATTTGCAGCTTGCTTTGCAAGATCTGTTTCTTTACAGGATCACACTTGACTTGAATTTTTACCTTGAAACCATCACAAATTTTACATGTGTCACTCTTCGGTCTACTGAATGACAAATCAAAATATTTATGGAAAATTGACCTATATATTGCTCAAGTTACTGGGTCCCTATTCTGTTCGACACACTTCTCTTTGTACAAGTTGTACAAAATGGTAACATTCAAATCACTACTTAAATATTCAAGATTAGGATTGTGTGTCCTACTGTAGTGACTGACATGTGTTGGAAAGCTGTTAATGTGGGCTCTCACAAACTCCACATCTTCATCTTTTGTCTTGTTCGGTCTGTTATCGTTATCGCATACTTTCAAAGAGGCTTAGCACAATAGTTGTTGCACGACCAGGGATAATAACAAGAAGGATTTTAAATAAATACAAGACACTTACCATGATAATCCCAAAAGAAAGTCGTGACAAGACGTGAAAGTTAGTTGAGCCCACCCACTACTGACTAAAATAATAATACCAGATTCAAGTCAAACCCGAGTTAATCATCAATCTGATTAAAATAGATCTTTGTTATTTTATTTTAATTTTATTTATGACTAATTCAAATGTAAAAGAAAAAGTAAGTAGGATAAGATATGTCACTAATCACAAGTTCCATGAGAAACAAACATCAGGAATGCATAACCAAAATAAGAACATTAATGTGACAAACAAGCACGAGTGACCAGAACAAATTATTTTTCAGTTTAAAACATCAATAGCATTAAAACACGGCCCAACACAGAGATACGATAGCACGTATTATGACCCACATCCATAACCAAGAACAAGATCCCATCGTCTCAATTACCGAATGTCAGATGTCAAGATAAAAGCAGAGCTATCAGATGTCAAATATCAAGCTCATAACACAGCAGACATCCACCAATTAGTAAAGAATGCAACCATAGCAACAAGGTCACGTGACCTAAGAAATTAAAATGGCTACCCTCAAAAAAGGCAGAGTTAGTCATAAGGAACAATTTTCAAATTGTACATTCACCTTCGTTCACGTAGTAATTTGGATAGCAAGATGTTAAAGGTTTAACAAGTCGAACGAACACAGGCGTAAAAGATCAAGACACTCTTTCTTATATATCGCAGTTAACGAGTCATACCTGTTATTACCTCCTCATACAATACATGAATTTTGATAAAAAACATTTTCGAAATGGTTATCAACCAAAATTATTCCTCTAATTATTACAGCTAAGTCCCACAATATTTTGGTAATTCACAACTTAAGATAACCTGAATTACAGAATTTCTCACTCACTGAAGTAATTAAAATTTACCCAACACGATTTAGATGTACGTATTCCAAACAATTCAGCAGAGTCCGATCATAGTTAGTACTCGTCATTTCATTGCACCTCCGGGACCAAGAAGAACTGAATGTGTTACTTACAATTTTCCAGTATGAAACTGAGAAAAGAACGAAAGAAGATATTTGGCCTATCCCCACACGGCGATGCAATCAACCTGGATCATACTCCATCATCTTGGCTTCTTCTTCTACTCGGAATTCGAATAAATGTCCAGCAGAAACAGCAAGGATTGATTCTTCTTGTACAATCACCCAGAATAACAAAACAACAGTCAGAATATTGTTGTTACGCACAGAGATAGACAAGGATGAGTTGAGTCCCGTGCATGCAGTCAGGTAGCAGTATGATACAGACAGTCGAGCTCACTGAAGGCTAGCGCTCGCATCTATCATCCGTACTACTAGGAGTTTACTGCATAATGTAATAATTTAAGTGACATCCCAACGAGGCCAACGAAGCATAATAATGCATGATATTCTGCCTTGATACAATATCGCAGTCTGCTAGGTACCTAAATACTTTTAAACACTTCAAAATCTGTCAGATCGTATAGCCCTCCATGGTCCAACTGCAACACAAGGTTTGGAAAGTGTGGTGAAAAATACCAGTTATATTAAACCATAAATTACTTGAAATTGTCCGACTCGTTGGCTGATTGGTCAGCGTACTGGCCTTCGGTTCAGAGGGTCCCGGGTTCGATTCTCGGCCGGGTCGGGGATTTTAACCTTAATTGGTTAATTCCAATGGCCCAGGGGCTGGGTGTTTGTGCTGTCCCCAACATCCCTGCAACTCACACACCACACATAACACTATCCTCCACTACAATAACACGCAGTTACCTAAACATGGCAGATGCCGCCCACCCTCATCGGAGGGTCTGCCTTACAAGGGCTGCAATCGGCTAGTAATAGCCACACGAAATTATTAAATTACTTGAAATTTGGAAAACCTAAGGGCTTTTAAAACATGAATATGATCAATACTCCTGAGCCTAGGCCTAGACGTACACCTAACACAATCTTAGTGGTCTAGAAACTGTAAGTAACTGTAACTAAGAAACTAGAAACCTTCAGAAATCCTGACAACTTCTTCTCAGCTAATATCCTCGATATCCTTCCATCGCTCAGAGCATGAATGGATTGAAATGCCTTCTTGCAAATTACAACCTTCTTATTGTCCATCACTACACTATAAACACATGATGACTGTCGCCTACTTGTTGCTGGGTTTTTAACAGAACGCTGCTTCACTTCTTGTAGACTGATGCAACCAGCAACGTGTGCATTTTGAATGTCATTGTCTTTCAAATTCCAACTATTAAGAAAAATACGTTCTCTAGCTTCTTGAGAAACGACTGTGAAACATTTCGATGCACACCTGCAGTCTTGTCCAACACTTTTCTTTGGCTTTACCTTACCCTTATAAGTTTCATATGACTCGCCACTATTTCTATTCTTTTGTATTTCCCTTTTCCAGGTATTAAAACTTCTTTATGTTTTCTGTAAATACCTACGTAAAAATCAACATTATTTCCATCTCCATCGGAATACTACCATCTGACAAAGCTATTTTTGTTTTGATAGAAAACAATCAGAATAGCCAACACAATCCAAAGAGCGAGTCCCGAGTATATCTTGTTTTGGAATGTTTAGTCACACATTTCAGTGTCAAATGAGATGAAATAAGAGTTTTTATTAAAATACTAGAGTGAATGGGTAGTTTTAGTATATAAAACAACACTTCTCACCCACAGCCACTAGCATATATAGGAAGGTTTGTTAACATACATACCATACAGCAATGCCATCTTTACGGCCTCCTGCGTTAAGATCTTACAGCCGGATTTTGCAATAACAAAATTAGTCTAGTAGCAATGGATCAACCGACCTGGCTTCCAGTGGAGTAGTCAAGAGCCTCCAAGAAATGTCAGAACACCGGCTCATAACACTGTAAGGGGCAGATTAGCAGGCCTTAGGGGTCCAGCTAAAACTTTCGGACAAAATCCCCAGAAACTGGACATATGGAATCTTCTCTTTTTACCTGTGTATATATATATGCATTGTAAACATACGAAGTTATTTGTCTCGAATTTTTCAGGTTCCCTATGGGAATCAACATCTATATCATCTGATGGCCAGGCAGGCATCAATTTCTGGTAATGAGACAAAGTCTCTCATAGTGCATTGGCACTGCCAGTGGCTGCAAGTAGCCTACACAGTGGCCTCCATGGTATGCACTAGCCATGCATCTTGGTGGGTGTGCTATTTACCAACTGATGAGCCCAACTTAGCACACTGGCAACCAGGAATGAGTTAGCTGGAAATAATGTCCAATAACGGACCATTTATATTGGTATATTATAAATTTACTCATTCGGGACAAATATTTCAGGTTCCCTATGGGAATCAACATCTATATCATAAGTGGTATGTTCCGAGCTGTCAGTGGAGAGATGGCGTGGAATGACATTAGTAGACGAATAAGTTTGAGTGGTGTCTTTAAAAGTAGGAAAGATCAAGATAAAGTTGGAATTCAGGAGGAAAAATTGAGGCAAATATTAGTTTAATTGTGCAGCCGCAAGAAAATACGGCATAGGCCTAACTAAAGCCAATATCTGGCATTAGCGTGAAGAAAAAGATAGCTAAAAAATGCGTACTGTACAAAAAAATGTATTTTGTGGTGCGCAACAAGGACGCTTTAAAGAAGTCGAAGATGAAATTGTGAGCTATGTGCACGAAAAACGCAAGGGCGGAATGGCCACACTGCGGCGCAATAAACTCGTTCGTTGACCTGACACTGAGTAAAAGTAACAGTTTTATTAGACGGGCAGGAATATTTTTCTGATGGATCATCAAATTGTAGAGATGCATAGAATAGGTGTTGCCGGCAAATTTTAAATGGGTTCTCTTCAATATTATGATGCCAATTTTAAGTTAATGGTCGTTAAACCTGCGGAAATAAAGAATAATTGTGGAGCCACAAAGAAATACAGCATAATGAAAGACAATGTTCAGCGTCTAAAAATGTGTACTGTACAACAAAGGCAATTCATATGATTTTACAAAGCACTTTTTGAGCCTGATTTAAATTTTATGAAGGAAAAAGTGGGGGTCGTCTTGAATTCGGAAAAATATGGTACTGTAATGTTTCAGAATGAAATTAAGCATACATTTTCACATAATAACGGATTTTGAAAAATAACAAACAAGTAAGCCATAGTGTGGATATCACACAAGTATGAAGGATGAGTTCTCCACCTAATCAATACTTTATTTTACATAGTGTCTAGTGTCAACTCAATATTGACACTATGTAAAATAAAGTATTGATTAGGTGAGGAACTCATCCTTCATACTTGTGTGCTTGAACTATCAATACGGACCATGAAGCTAATAGATTATAGTGTGGATATCATTCACAGAAACGCAAGTTTTGAACAAACTGATTGCCATTTTATACCGATTTTAATGTATATGGAGGTTTTTCCGACTTTTATACAAAAATCAGATATAACGCTTTTCAGGCATTTGCTCTATTAACCAGTGTTTTGTCTTAGGTCTGACACTAGACTCATCAGAGTGGGATGTGTCAGACCCTACCCACTGACGCTGGGGTGTATGCAGGTGAACTTATCAGAAGCCCTATATAAGAGGCACAGTCTGATAACTGCATACGGGAGATAAAACTCCACAATGGAATTACCACCCGCCTAGCAATTCCGAAAGGAAATTCTAAGTTCCCAAGGAGAGAATTCGATATTTTTCCACCAATAGAGCATGTCAAAAAACAGATCAGATGTAAGGCTTTTCAGGCGTTTGCTCTATTAACCAGCATTTCGTCTTAGGTCTGACACTAGACTCATCAGAGTGGGATGTGTCAGACCCTACCCACTGACGCTGGGATGTATGCAGGTGAACTTATTAGAAGCCCTATATAAGAGGCATAGTCTGATAACTGCATACGGGAGATAAAACTCTTGCTAGGCGGGCAATAATTCCATTGTGGAGTTTTTTGGCGGTAGCGCACATTGCATTCGGACAATGATACTTGTGGCCCGCTGCCCTACTCCCTTATGTTTTGGCGTAAGTGATCACTGCAAGTTTATATGATGCAGTATTACTCGAATACTTGCTCAATGTGGACTGTTATTTCCTACTGGCTAACAGCACGTTGCCCTGTATTTGGAATGCCCGCTTTCGCAATAGAAAGGCTGCTATTTCTCTTCATAAAATTAATCATCCAGCCGCGGCTAACCTTCAAATCCGAGACACTGATTCCATGTGCAGTGGCTTTTTCATTCTTTAAAATATAGCAATTTGTGAGAAACGGCATATCCAACGTTGCGTAACAAAATCATATATTTAAGCAGGTCCTCCTCTACTTGCAGAAATTTGCCGCTTTTTGGTCCACAAAATGCTTTGCGAGACTTGTTAGTTGCTTGAAGTGCACTTCTCTATTACTGTGGTAGTGCTTGTTGCATTCGCACAATTAATACTTGTGGCCCGCTGCCCTACTTCCATATGTTTTGGCGTAACTGATCACCGCAAGTTTATATGATGCAGTATTACTCTAATACTTGCTTGTGGACTAACAAACAATTTTGAGATCACAGAAAATGCATGTCCCACACCCGAAACACTCTTAAAATATCTTTGCACCAGACTGTAATAGAGCGTCACTAGTCACTTCTGGGTTGATTCTCTCACCAAACTAGTGCAGTGGTATTTCCTACTGGCTAATAACAGCACGATTCCTTGTATTTGGAATGCCTGCTTTCACAATAGAAAGGCTGCTACTTGAGTAGTTGACATCTTTATTTTGAAACACATCCGGAGCTGCATGATGGATGTTCGAAGAAGAGGGTGCGTCAAACACATGAACCTTTCTTTTTCTCCACTTTGGACCCAAAAATATTGGGATGCAAAAATTATGCAAGGGCATTAATTATGCGAGAAAATATGGCATTATCCTATGTACTACTTGTGAGAGGTTGTTGCTTGGATTGGAGTTATTTCATAGCATATTTTCCAACGAACTTGGCTAAACAAAGTTACTGAAAGAAAGAAAGAAAGAAAGAAAGAAAGAAAGAAATTTTCACAGGAAAATGACGTAGTTTCCATGGTAAAACTGAATTCAAAGTATCAGAGATTTTTAACCTGTTTAATTTATGCAGGAGTTTTTGTAAGATTATATTTCCTTATATTTTGCCAAACTTCTGAGGGTTTTAAATATCCACTGGATTTTCCGATTTCCAGTAACAATTATTTTTCCTAGGGTCCTTCCAAAAGTAGTACATCGAGATTCCACTGTACTATGATAAATATCTAGGCAGGAAAGATAAAAAGGCAGTGCCTCCGCGGCTCAGGCGGCAGCGCGCTGGCCTCTCACCGCTGGATACCATGGTTCAAATCCCGGTCACTCCATGTGAGATTTGTGCTGGACAAAGCGGAGGCGGGACAGGTTTTTCTCCGGGTACTCCGGTTTTCTCTGTCATATTTCATTCCAGCAACACTCTCCAATATCATTTCATTTCATCTGTCGGTCATTAATCATTGCCCCAGAGAAGTGAGACAGGCCTCGGCAGCCGGCACAATTCCTATCCTCGCCGCAAGTTGGGGGCTTCATTCATCCCATCCCTGACCTGGTCAAAAACAGGTTGTAGGTTTTCATCTTCATAGGAAAGATAAAAAGGCATGACATGCAATATAAGGGTAGAAATGGGATAAATGAGATACTATATTCCATTATACAGTGCTGAAATGAGCAACAATATTATGAAAGAAACAGCATAACAATACAAGATCAAAGAAATGTATCTTTAAAATTACTACAACTTTCTTAACTAGTCATAAAGTGAAGAATATTTCAGCAAAACAAATAACGATGTTCAAAAAGCTCCTTAGAAATTACTTCAACTTACTTTTTCAATTCACATATTAAACACTTGCTGAACAGAAAGAATATACCAACCTTCAGGAACATGGTGCACACAAAAGGCATCTTCTTATTGATGGGTGCGCAGCAGAAGACGTAGCGAGCACGCAATGGAAGAGGGACATGTTGAATCATGTCAGCCAAGAACTTGAAGTCCTCTGTGTTGCACATGAAGTAAAGTGAGTCATCCACGGTAGAGAGATTAACAAAGATGTCCTGCGAGCAACAAATCATAACTCGCACCACAATTTAAAAGAGCTATTTGTTAAGGAGGTCCATACCCTTAAAATGTTAAAATTATCTATATTCAGCATACAATAACAATGAAAAAATAATGCAATAAAGAATTTTTAAAAAAAATCTAAAATATTAGTTTCTTAGCATTCTTTACATAGGTGGTACATGAAATATCAAAATGTTAGTATTTATCATGAGCAGCTTATGTTCTGATTCAGAAAAGATCAACTTTAAACAAAAAAATCTATAAATGGGTTCTAGGATTCAATCGTCTTAGAAATGAGAATATCATGGTAGGAGCAAACAGAACAATGAAATTTGCAAAATATGAAGGCTCAATTAGCCCCAAAAGGGTCATAGCCTACCAAGCGACCATGCTCAGCCTGAAGGCCTGCAGATTACAAGGTGTCATGGTCATGTGGTTGGCACGACAAATCCTTTCAATCATCATTCTTGCCTTTCTAGACAGGGGCCGGTATCTCACAGTCAGTTAGCTCCTCAACTGTAATGATGTAGGCTAAGTGGACCTATAACCAGCCCCCAGATCTAGGTAAAAATTCTTGGCCTGACTGGGGATCGAATCTAGGGCCTCTAAGTAAGAGGGACGCACACTACCCTTACACCGAATCAGAAGACTATCAGATTCAAAAATTAAAAACAGACTTTGTCATGAAAGGCTAGATATTAACAACGGCAAAAAGACTCTGACACAAGAGAGGAGTGTAAGTAAGATTTATCTGTTGACCATGCACTCAAGAGAAATCCATCTTGATACTGAGTTTTAAAAAAACACAATGTTCTAGATACTGTACTGATAAAGCATTACTCAATGTCTGGTTCTTACATGCAATATTAGCTGCTAAGCCAAATTTAAAATGTCTCTAATCTGCTGCTGCTGTTTGTAAAAATGAAAAACAGTAAAACCTCGTTAAGATGTTTCTGCAGGGGACAAGGAAAGAGAACGTGTTAAGCGAGGAAAACTAACTACTGAATATACAAATAAAAACTATCCAACAGAAATATGGAAAGAATTTATACGATTTTTTTTCAACATGAGGGCATTTTACGTTGCGTACTGACGGGTACAGTGAAAACTATACCTATTATTTCTAAAGATGAGAGTAGAGTATTAAAAGGTGTGAAAAGCACGGGAGAACAAATATGAAAACTTTCTCTGCTGGGGCTTATAAAATAGCAAAGGTGTGAAAAAATCAACAAATATGAAAACATTTGCACAGGGGCCCATAAAAATATCAAAGTACTGGTATTATTGTAGATCATACTCTTTATAAAACAAATTTTCATAGAAACCTCTTATATTTCGGACCAGTGGGTTATGAAACATTTTCTCATCACACACTCTGACAATGAATTGGAGGTTACACTCGACCACGTGTCAGGAATGACATTGGCCACCGTTTTGAATCCAACAAAACTTCGACCAACTCGAGTTATCGAATCAAAATTCAAAGGCGTGAGTTTCAACATTCGCGCCACCTCAAGATACGGATATCAGTCCACTTTCTGACAGATTTTAATTTTGTCTTCGTTAGTAAGGAATTTCATGACTTTTCCCGTATCCATAACTAGACCATCACAAGACAGAAATGCACCATGCTAGTCAACTTCACACGATTATGTTCCTAATCTAGATATAGACTACCCTGCGAAAAATATTCGTAACCCTTCACTGTACCACACAAAACAAAATAAATTTCTAACTTCTGAATGAAATTCAAAATACAAGCACAAACAGGCTCACTGTGTTATTCAGCAATCTCGCTACTAACTGGCAAGCAAGACTGAACATTTCTGATGCTAACGGCTTGCTCTCCAACGGTGCAAATTATCCTGTGAAGTTCAGGAATTCAAGGCCTTTTGTCGTTATCACACAACTGTAATGATGGCTCTTACTGAGAAAGAAATCACGTTCCTTCACAAAGGTTGACAACATTTTCAGGGCTAGGAAAAATGTTATCATAATTAAGCGGTAATAGCAAAAATTTGTGATGTGGTATGTAAGGTACAGTATCTTTATATAGATTTAATACGATGAAAAACGGGACTTCAAATTTGTGATATGGTAAGTGGGAAAACGTATTACACTAGAACCTCGATTCTCCGTTTTTGGCGGGACCACGGGAAAAAAACGTACAACATGGGAAAACGGAAACAGAAAATCCGGGAACGAATGAATCATCAACAATTTGGCTAAACATCACAAAAATGAAATATATATACTTATAATCTTACAAACACCCCTAAACCAAACCATAGCCCCAATGGGCCTTCCACCTACCAAGCGACTGCCCTCGGTCCGAAGGCCTGCAGATTACGATGTGATGCATGGTTAATGTGACGAATCTTCTTGGCCGTTATTCCTGTCTCTCTAGACCGGGGTCGCCATCCCACCATTAAATAGCTCCGCAATTAAAGGTAATCGTAGAATGAGTGAACCTGGAGCAGCCCTCATATCCAGGTAAAAATGCCTGAACTGGCCGGTAATCGAACCCGGGCCCTCCGGGTGAGAGGCAGGCAAGTTAGAGCGTGGAGCTGGCTTCAAACATTAGTTACTGGTATGCGACTTAAAAATCTCGAAACTTTACATTCAGTTTTACCGGGGAAATTTCTTTCAGTTCAGCAACTTTGATCAGCCAAACTCTTCGAAAAATCTAATACCGTAACGCCAAGCCAAACAACAATCGACCACAAGTAGTTTTTAATTCTCTAATATAATAAAGCACATTAGATACAAAAGCACCAAACATGATGGTGAAATCCGTTTTTTCTTTATCTTCCATTGTAATTTGGTCACCGGTATACTGTTCATAGTCAGTTTATAAAAATCTTGTACCACGTAAATTAGGCCTACATTGACTTTCAAAGGTTATGTTGAACTCAAAAATATGGTTTCGAATGTAAGTATCGATCCTCAAGTTCTCGAATTCTGCCCGTCTTTAATCACAATCAAATTGGAAAGACAAAAAATATCATTAACACTTCTGAAATTACGATTATTCGCGACCGTGAGCTCAGTTGGAAAGCACGCTCGCTGTACAAGTCGGTTCGAATGCAAAATTATACAAAGTTTTTAAATGTAACGTGTACAAATAAAACGGCTGAGGTTTTTATAACATTTTAACACAAAAACGTCAAATACCCAGTCTTATATTAGGACGAAAACAATAACAGGCAATCCCAAAACCTCCCATGGCTTTATGTATGTAAGGTGCAACATCTGTTCTGGTCTCGATTACATAATCGTACACGGTAATACTAAAATGGTGTTACCGTACTTAAGAAGGAGCAGTTTCGATTCCTGTCAGAAAGCCCAGTGACTATTCACTGCCCTGAGGGAAATGTCGAAAACCTGTTCGGTGATACACTCGAAAAAGTTTTTAAAAACATCTAACCCTGGACATAATGTGAACGTTGTGCAAGTATGAGCATTTGATGAAACTCGTTCCATCTTCATGTAGAGCTGTCGAAATGTGCTCTGTCTCCTTCCAATTGTTGTGGACACACTCTGCTTTAGGATTTCTGAGGATTCTCTAGGCAATACCACCTGAATGCGATGCTAAGATGGTCCCTTATGCAAGTTCACTGCCGATCGCTTTTCCAGTACAGTAGGTACTTTCTCAAATTAGCGCAATGACTGGACGTTAACACCAAGATCCATAAGTATGCCATAGCCATCCTTTCGTGAGGTACAGTTTCTTGAAAAACGCATGATAGAGGATTTAGCGTTGATGGGACTGAAATTTCTGGATGGTCGATCTGGGAAATAGTTTCTCCAAGGAATGGTCAATGCGAGATTTTTATGACGTGATTTAATTAGAATGCTCGTGGGACCACGTAATTTGAACGAATAATATGGGAAAACGTAGTGTCTGGGAATGTATAATCGAGGTTCTACTGTAATGAGGAATGCGCTAACAAGGTTTCACTGTATCTGAACACAGGCATACTCAGAGCCATGAATATATAATTTACTGTATCTTACCATAAGATTGGAGAGAGCTGAGTTAGGTAAATGGTACGCGTAAAGCTCTATCTGTTCAGCTGTTGGATGCAGTCCGGCTTTTGTAAGAGGAGCTGGAGTTTGTGCCAGCAGGTTTTTCAAGGTTGGCAAGTCCTCTGGTTTATATGTTGTTACATAACCCTGAAAAAGAAAAAAATGGAAATACTAAATCATTTTATACAATCATATAATGAAAAAGAAAATCCTGTAATATTTACTGTTTCAGAGGATGTTTCTATTAAACATTCTCAGAAGAAGCACTGCTTCCATTTTACACTGGCCCTTCTATAAATCAATTAGATGCACATGACCACTGAAATCCGGACGTTATGTCAGAATTTCTAATGTATATAACAGAAATGCTTGGCAGCAGAAATGAAATGTTATGTAGTGGTGACTGTTGTTTTAAGGGCCAAAACAATGTGATTATCAGCATTTCTTAACAAATTAAATATAAACAAAAAGGTAAACATCAGATAAAAAGGACGATTCAGAATGAATGCGACAAATTCTCAGATGTTGCAGATCATTGCAAATGAATAACAATGAAACAACCCTGAGCATCTGCACCGCGTCAGCACCAGAAATACGAGGAGGCAAAGACCCTAAAGTTGGAGGTGCAGGAGTTAGTGTGTGTATGTTTGTTTTTGTTTATTCATTTACTTAGAAACTGCATACAGAACTAACTGCTCCATAATGCATGTCACTGGGAAATGAATACATGGATCAGTAAATCAACACCAACCATTGGACACATTGGGACTAATTTACAGCACAAAATAAAATAAAAGCAAACAGAGAGAGAGACAGAGAGAGAGAGAGAGAGAGAGAGAAAACGGAACAATTCATTGTGCTAAGGGATACCTGTCACTTTCCAATAATTATTCAGAATGTCAACATCCTATTTCCTACCTGTATCGTAATTAGGATATGTCTGAAAGTAGTTTAAAATTACTGTAGTGTACTGTACAGTAGTATACGAGTAATATCCTATTAGAATTTCGTGTGATTATTTTATTATTGTAAAATATTTGTGTAGTACTGGTGTAGTAGAGGTATCCGTAGAAACTCTTACTAAAATACTGTTGTTGTAATTAGAATAGGCTTAACTGCAGTTTGGAATTGTGTAGGCTATTACTTTCGACATTCAGTAATTAACAGCAGTTTTTATCCTGTCAGGGGTGGTAGGATAAAAAAAATAGAGCACGACTAAGTAGTATTGTAGTGTAGTCGTATATTAATTACCTTATTGTTGTGTACTATCCCAGACAATATATCCCTCCGTTCATTTATTTTTTGCAAATAAATTATTTTTAATTTCACTTTTTTCCCCGTAAAGAATGGCTAAGGAGCGCGAGTGTACTTACTGTGGGTGTGGCGAGGCATTGAGGGGTATGAGGGAGGAGTTGGAAAGTTTGAGGGAGATAATTACGATTCTCACAGAAGACAGGAAGGAAGATAGGACTCCCTCAAACAATGTACAGGTTACAGTAGGTGTACAAGAGGGAGGGGAAGGAAAGGGAGGAGTTGTAGAAGACAGGTGGTCTAATGTTCTAAGGGGAAGGAGATTGCAGGCTAAGGGCTCTATTCAGGATCAGAATTCAGGACAGGTGTCTGTGCGAAATCGGTACGAGTCACTCCAGGTAGAACAACAGAGGGAAGATGAGGGACAGGAAACTGTTGCTGAGATGTGTGGAAGTAGGAGGAAGGGAAAAGGTAGGAAAGGAAAATGTGCAGTAGAGGATAGGAAAAGACAGGTGGAACAGGGTCATGGGAAGGAGAAAAGGGAGGAGGAAGTAGCTTCTGCAGCTATCAGGAAAGATAGGGCTGACCAGGAGGGGAGGGGATCAAATGAGGTGGGTAGGGTTGAGGCTCTGGTCATGGGGGATTCCATCGTTAGACACGTGGGGAAAGTGTGTGGAGGAAAGGGTACCAGGGTAGAGTGTTATCCAGGAATTAGGTTGAGGCAGATGTTGAGGAAAGTAGAAGAGAGGAAGGAGGGGAAGGAGAAGGTGGTAGTGTTTCACGTTGGTACCAACAACGTAAGGCAAGCTGATATAAGTACCAACATAGTTGGAGATGTGTGGGATCTGGTAAATGCAGCACGGGTAAAGTTTAAGAAAGCGGAGATTGTTATTAGTGGAATACTGTGTAGAAGGGATACTGGCTGGAGGGTGATTGGGGATTTAAATGAGACTATGGAATGGGTATGTGGGAAACTAGGAGTGAAATTTCTAGATCCTTCATCCAGATCTAGATCCACCATCTTGAATCTACAGCTGTCCAAGTCCATGCAGAGTAGCCAAGAGGAGAGTGATGCAGCCATACATGATGACCACAATGGCAAGGTGAGAGAAAAGGAGAGACAGATTTTTCAATTAGGCCATTCTTGTGGGCCATGATGGAACTTTAACTCCCTTTAAAGAATTCACCTCAACTGATTCCTTCCACCTCCTTAGCCAATTTTATTCACCATCATCCATTTCATCTCCACTAGCTCCTCAAATGAAGTTGGTGACAGGAAGGGCACCCAACTATAAAAAATTGCCACAACTTTATCTCACTTCATCCCCGACCCTGCATCAGCAGTGTTCTCCCCAAAAATGTTTTGTCAGCTGGGTGGCAGGAATGAGTAGCCGGATGGGGAATACTACATAATAAATTATAGTGAAACCTCATTAATGTGTTCCTCATTAACATGTTTTCCCGCTTAGCATGTTATAAATTTGAAGTGCCGATTCTCGTAGTATTAAATCTATATAAAAAATACCTCACTTATCACGTCATGAATTTTCGTTATTACCGCTTAGTATGATCACATTCTTCCTAGCCCTGAAAATGTTATTTGTCATCCCTTGTGGAAGGAACGAGATTTCCAACTCGGGTAAGAGCCCTCGCCACAATTGCATGATAACGGAAGAAAAGCCGTGAATTTTTGAACTTCACAGGATAAATTGCACTTTCGGGGAGCAAGCCATAAGCCACAGAAATGCTTAGTTTTGCTTGCCAGTTAGTAGTGAAACTACAGAATAACACAATGAGCCTGTTTGTGCTTGTATTTCGCATTCCATTCAGAAGTTAGAAATGTATTTCGTGTTTAGTTGTACCGGGTAGCGAATATTAGTTGCGCGATAGCCTACATCTGGAACATCATCGTGTGAAGTTGACCAGCGTGGTGCGTATTTGTCTTGTGATAGACTAATTATAGATACAGGAAAAGTCGTGAAATTCCTCACTAATAAGAGACAAAATTAAAGTCTGTCAGCAAGTCGACTGGCATCCACATCTTCAAGCGCGCAGAACTGGCGTGAATGTTGATACTCGCACCTTCTAGTTTATACTCGATCCCTTGAATCAGTCTTGGTCGGTCGAAGTTTCGTTCGATGCAAAATGGCGGCCAAAGTCATTCTGTTGCAGTTACACATGGCCGTGTATTATAAATATTATAAATATTATAAATCTACTCATTCAGGACAAATATTTTAGGTTCCCTATGGGAATCAACATCTACATCATTTGATGGCCAGGCAGGCATCTATTTTTGGAAATGAGACATAGCTCTCATAGTGCATTGGCATTGCTGGTGGCTTCAAATAGCCTATGCAGTGGCCTCCACGGTATGCACTAGCCTTGCGTCTTGGGTGGTGTGCTAAGTCCCAACTGACGAGCCTAACTTAGCACACGAGGGCGAAATACAGGCAACCAAGAATGAGTTAGCTGGAAAATTTATAATGTCCAATAACGGACCATTATATTGGTATTATGGTATCCGTGACACGAAAGTGAAACTCGCCACTCTACTCGTGATTCCGAGTAAAAGTTCATAAGCAGTGTTATTTTAATGACATCGTACTGTATGATTATAATGTATTTCTTCTCCCCAGTTTTTAAAATGTAAACAATCTAGCCCCTCCGCAAGTGAAAGGCCTAGTGTTGGTAAATTATGAATTGAATATAAACTAATAAATAGCCTCCGTGTACAGTTCCAATCTTTCTTTGTTTTATATACGTGTGTATATATTCATAATTTACCAACACTAGGCCTTTCACTTGCGGAGGGGCTAGATTGTTTACATTTTTAAAACTGGGGAGAAAAAAATACATTATAAATCATACAGTACCATGTCATTAAAATCTTTTGAGTGCACTCAGTAAAATATTTCATGAGGTAAGATCAACAACACAGGCAACATCACTAATTTTCATCCAGTATGCATTGCCATCTTACTGATTACTTTTTTACGTTACTGACAACACCGTATCAGTAACATGCGATGATCATAAATGCCTGATGCACTGCCATCTCAGTATGGGGATGTGATCGAAAATGCGTGAGAAAGTGAAATATAGATGACAATAATTCTGGAGAAATAATCTGGAGGAAGAAATAAGATCCCAGAAGAGCGGGGAAAGGGTTTAATTATCCCAATATTTGAAAAAGGTGATAAAAAGGAATGCAATAACTATACAGGGATCACCCTTATTGCCCATGTAGCTAAGATATTTGAAAGAGTATTGGAAGGAAGACTGAGGAGGAAGCTAGAAGGAGAAATGGAAGAAGAACAGTATGGTTTTAGGAAAGACAAGTCAACGTTTAACCCGATGGGAGTTGGAAGTGCAAAAGCAAGTAGATGTATGGAATCAAGAGAGAGAAAAATTTGGGATGAAAGTAAACACAGCAAAAAATAAAACAATAGTGATGACAAGGGGAAGGAAGGTAGGAAGGAAGGAAGGAAGGAAGGAAGGAAGGAAGGAAGGAAGGAAGAGGAAAGATAAAACTGAATGGTAAAATTCTGGAAGTGGTTAAAAGTTTCAAGTACTTGAGAAGTGTGATCATAGAAGACGGGAAAATAACTGACGAAATTGGGAAAAGAATTCAACAAGCAAACAGCTTCTGCCAGAGTGTAAGGGGTATTTTGTGGAACCAAGATGTCCCGAAGAAATGTAAGGAAGTATTATATTCAACCTATTATGAACCCATACTAACCTATGCAGCTGGATCGTGGACAAAACAAGAGGAGATTAGAATACAGGTAGCGGAAATGAAATTCCTAAGCGGTATCGAGGGCAAGACCAGAAAGGATAGAATTAGAAATGAAGAGATAAGGAAAAGGACAGGAATCTTGAAGCTTCAAGACAGGATAGGAACAACAAAGCTAAAGTGGTATTGGCATATAATAAGAATGGAAGAAGAAAAAGAGTGCAAAAAAAAAAAAACTGCTTTTCCAGAGAAGGTAACAGGAAAAAGACCACAAGGAAACCATGAAAGAGGTGGACAGATTCAGTGTGGGAGTGTATAGAGAAGAGGGGAGGAAAACCAGAAGATGTACTTAAAAAGGGAGAAGAGTGGTGGAGAGAAAGGCAGCAATGTAGGTCCTTGATTCACAACCCAACCCGGGAAGCTGGAAATGATGATGATGATGATGATGATGATACGTCAATAATTCCATTCTTAGACAGTTTAGGTGTGGAGGGAAACTTACTGTTTCAAACTGAGTCCCATATCGGCCAGCCCTGCCAGCAATCTGTAAAGCTTGAGATACTGATATGACATCCATCTCCTTCTCTCCTTTCTCATTGATGACAGGTTTGATCAGAGAAAAGAAAATAATCCGCTGAATGCTCCTAAAACAAAACAAACAACAACAAAATCACAACAAGGGCTATGCTACAAAACAATTGTGTTTTAGAATCTACAATAAATGCATCAGGCAACACTAAACATGGAAGTTTTTCTGTTTTTTTTTTTTTTTTTTTTGCTAGTTGCTTTACGTCGCACCAACACAGATAGGTCTTATGGCGACGATATGAACAACGAAGTAGGAAACTTTGAGATGATATTAGAGTCTTATCATTTTATCAAAGACCTTGCAGCTGGAGACTAGCATCCATTGTTTTCTCATCACATTCATTTACTACCAATTTATTTTTCATGACTAATCTTTCAAATCTTTTCAAGATACATTTAATTTTATATCCTCAGGGGACCTGGATATGAACATGGGCCAAAAAAGTTGATTTTTTATTTTTTGCTGTAAATGGAAGAGGAGATCTTCCTGAATTAGAATATATGTGGTTTGTGTAGTTTATGCTTGGTTAAAGTCCTTTAAATGTCATTTAAAAATACCCGTGCAGCTGGCTGACACGCACCTGTTAAAAGCCATGCATATTGAAATAAACTGATTGTTCCATAATTACATTTCTAGATAGAATGTCTTTGTGCTCTCTTCATATTCACTCTTCGCCTCATGATGAAGTTGAAGCAATTAACCCTCTCCCTAATATATCGTACTAAGTCATGGCAAAAAAAAAGAATCGCATTCTGTCATATATTGTACTAGGCCGTACCTGTGTTTTAGGAGCGTACACCTCTGCTATCTCTTGGTGAATTTTAGAGTTAACTACTAGCACTCTTAGCACAGAGCATTTAGAAAAGTTGCTATGTATTATAACATTTAGTAATCTTAGGATAGCAGTAGTTTAAATTCCTCTGGAAATATGTGACGCACGTATCGTGGCAACGTCACACTCAATGTAAACAGAAATAGCGGCACGGTGAGTGGTGGGTTGTGTTACAGGTGAGGGAAACACCGTATTTGCAGGACGAATGTGCTAGTTTAGGAGGTTATATCGAAAGTAAATTTACATTCCTATTTAATTAAAATTGGTACCGGTTTCGACCAGTATTTTTGTTCATCATCAGCCAATCACAAATAAGTGTAAAACAATGCACAGATAAGTATGAAGAATTCTGAATTAGCTGATAATGAAGCACTAAAATCTTTAGGGAGTCCTGTGTGCTGAAATACAGTAGAAGTCCGCTGTAGCGAGTACGGCATATAACGAGAACGCCGCTATAACGTCGATTTTTGTCAGTCCCTTCAAAATTCCTATATTAAACTGTGTATTATCCTTCAGTTACAGCAAGAGCCCTATCACTGACACATCCGTTATTATGAGCGATTTTTTCCGTTGCCTTTGCTGGCAAGATGTAGTGTTTACAGTGCACTATGTCTTCTGGTATGGGCTATATCAAATTTGTTACTTTCATTGACCTGTCTCAGTCTCATCCTTGGCTTCGACAATATGAAAGTGACTGAAGTATGAGTGATGCTAGTAATACCATTTCTTATGCAGCCAGTCCCTGTTATGAATGGTGTGAAAATATCACTCATAGGGTCGGTTGGTGCATGCATTTCAGTGGGCTTGGCAGACTGATATGTAATAGCAACGGCTGGCTTGGTGAGGAAAGCAACGGGAAACTACCTCACTCCTCATTTCCCTAGTACGCCTCTTCAGTGAAGCCTAGGCTATTTATGACAGCTGTTGGCGGAGTTGCAGAGGATCAAACCAGCCGTCGGGCTGAATACCCAACATACAACATACATACCAATATTTATGCACCCCAGAAGTTCTCTCATCAACATTCAAAGGGGATGTTGGAGTTGATTAGTAATACCTGTCAACTGTTGCTCCGTAAAGAAAATTCAAAACGAAAGAGAACTTTTTGCGTAATAAATGCGTAAATAGCGTGTCCGATAACAGTTGTTAACTAGTTAAAAATAAAGGCTGAGGAAACGATTGCTTAATTTTAATGCTAAATACTGCAATGAGGATGGTAAAGGCTACACTTCAATACATGGTAGCGTGCATCATTGATTTCAGAGGTTAGTTTCTATTTTCTCGCGTCTGTGTAATTTCAGAAAGGCTATTATCATATAAATTTATACCGAGAAGGGTATTTTCTACTGGCGCTAGAAAAATGTAAGTATTCACGATAAATATAGTATGGTTAAGTTAGGTCACGCTGTTTGAATAAGAAAACTGCAATATTTGCCACAAAATGTGATCGATCATCTTTGGTACGGTATACGTTTCTCGCTATGTGCATTTGCGAGCTCTCTTGTCGACATTCGAAGGCAATATCGGAGCTGATTAGTAATACCCGTCGACTGCTGTTTTCTAAAGGAAATTCGAAATACTTATCAATAAGTATTGATTGGTGGAACACTTTTCTTGTCTATACATTGAATCCAATCAATACGGAAAATGAAACTTATAAATAATAATGCAGTTGTTAACTCGTTAAAAATAAAGGCTGAAGTAAACAGTTTCTTAATTTTAATGTTATACACTGAAATTAAGTAAGAATGTGATACACCTCTAGATATGGCAGAGCACATAACTGATTTCAGAGGGTAGTTAAATTTCGGAATGGCTATTCCCATGTAAATTTTAGCGAGGAGGTTATCATTTCTCTACATGCGTTTGAAAAATGTTTTCATGATACGTATACAGTTAGGTTAGGTTAGGTGACGCTGTTTGAAGAAGGAAACGGAAATGTTTTCATGATACGTATACAGTTAGGTTAGGTTAGGTGACGCCGTTTGAAGAAGGAAACGGAAATGTTTGCTACAGAAGCCTCTGGAGTAATACCGTATTTCTCTGAATCCAAAACGACATTTTTTCCTCAGGATATCATGTGAAATATCAAGGGTCGTCTTGCATTCGCGGCCTTGGCAACTACCGTAGTAGCACCATTTCAATCCCCCCCTTGTGCACACAAAACTCGTTGACAATAAACGACCGTCTCACCCACGGCGACCGGTTGTTCAGTGCCTACCTGTAACGTTGCTGGGTATCGGCATATAGTGAAAAGAGAATTACATAATATTCTCTTCTCTACACAATCGTTTCTCACATCTGCAGAATGGCATAAAAAATGCGAGCCTTCGAATTCTTAGAAAGGCCACGGCTACTCAGTAGCACTGTACTTGACGCTTAATAAAATTAAGTTTGATAGATAACAGGAATATTTTCATGATGGATCGTCGTACTGTAAAGATACGTGGAACAAGGTATTGCCAGCAAATTTTCAACGGGTGCTCATTGATATTATGATGACAATTTGAAGTAGATGGTTATTAAACACTCGGAAATGTAAAATAAACGTGCAGCCGAAAGAAAATACGGCATAGGCCTAACTAAAGCATATATTCGGCTTTAGCATGAAGACAAGGATAGCTTAAAAATGCGTACTGCACAAAAAATGCATTCAGTGGTCCGCAACATGGACACTTTAAAGACGTCGCAGACAAAATTGTGAGGTATGGGCACAAAAAACCGCAAGGGCGTAATTGCCATACCGCGACGCAATAAACTCGTTCGTTGACCTTCAATGTCTGCGATTAGGCCTATTCATCGCTAGCCACTGAAGTTGGCCGAAGCCAGCAAGTGAGACGTGCATGTAGCGGCAGCCAGTTATATTTGACGCTGAGTGAAAGTAACAGTTTTATAGTAAGCAAGAATATTTTCCTGATGCATCGTCGTATTGTAGAGACGTGTGAAATAGGTATTGGCGGGAAATTTTCAACGGGTTCTCTTCGATATTATGATGCCAATTAATAGTTATTAAACCCGCTGAAATAGAGAATAATTGTGCAGCCCAAAAATAATACGCCATAACTACAATGTTCAGCGTCTAAAAATAGTCTAAAATGTGTACTGTAGGCCTATAAGTAAGGCATTCATATGATTTTACGAAGCACTTTTTTAATTACATAAAATCAGCTTCATGGTCCGTATCGCACTTCAATAGATTCACAATTAAGTATTTAATTTATTTTCCACCTAGTCGATACAATGACCATTAAAAATTGCCTTAAGCAATCATTGTATCGACTAGGTGGAAAATAAATTAAGCACTTTTTTAAGACTGATATAAATATTTTGAAGGATTTTGGATTCGGAGAAATATGGTACTATAATTTTTCAGAATGAAATTAAACATACACTTTCACGTAATTACAGATTTCAAAAAATAACAAACAAGTAAACCATAGAGTGGATATTATCCACGAAAATGCAAGTTTTGTGCAAGCTGACTGTCGTTTCGTACGGATTTTAATGTGTATGGGGGTTTTGCCGACTTTAAAAAAATCGGATATAACGACAATCCGCTATAGCAAGTAAATTTTTCGCTGTTCTGAATTCTCGCTATAACGGACTTCTACTGTATAATCAATCACATGCAGTTTATGAAGCCCTATAACACAATGTTATAAGTCTAAAATCAAATAGGTATTTATCAGCTGCAGTTTATAAGGCACTGTATAATTTTAAGGATCAGCACTGCATGTCAATCATGGAGAAGTCATGGATCAAGAACGTTAGCAAGACATAAGCGTTAGAGGCATTTAGGAGCTTTTATATTATTGGTTCCTGTACCACACTTCTAAACCACATCTCTTATTTTAAACAGAGAAAAAGGGAGAAAGTGGAGGGGATTTGGAAAAATAAATCAATATACATTCTTTATTTTCTTTGATCTGGGTATCAACTTTGCCATGGTTTGTAAACATACTGTATATCAACAAATACGTCTTGCATACTTTTTCAAAATTTGGCGGCAAAAATTTGGGCGTGTGGTATTACTTGCGTCAAGGTTGGAACAGTGCTCCTCATATACAGAAATCTGGAAGTTGGTATTTTTCCCACCACAAGCAAGGAATGTGTTGCATACATATCAGATCATTTGCATGGCATCTGTTTAAGTAGTAGCACGTGTTTAGGATGGCTGGTTAGGTCATTATTGGATAAAGAAAAGCTCTACATTATCGAAGAGGCAAAGCAAGTTGTACAGTAAAATGAAAATGTTAAAGGTCCACCTTTTCAATACCATGAATGTTTATTGATGTGAATATATATCACGTAACGTTTAGAGAAGGTTGGTACTAGTTTCGACGCTCATTGCGCGTCATCATCAGCCAACAAAATCAATTGAGCAAAATGCAACTTATCGAATAGCAATATATAACACATGATAGCATCTACAAGACAAATGTTAAACTATGACTAGTTGAAATATAAAACACATGACAGCAAATACAAGGATTAATGTTGAAAGCTAAAGTGTCAAAAGTTAAAACAATGAAAGCAAAACGGAGAAGGTAACAATAGTTAGGGTATGATACACGAGAAAGTAGTCCAGCTTGAGGTTTGTAGAACATAAGGTGTATCTATATACAACATTTAAATGCACCTACTAAGGCAAATTTTAAATGTAACATTAAAATGATGAGGGTATGATGCGTATAACCATCTAAAACATATGACAGCACTTATAAAATCACTGTTAGATTATAACCAGTTGAAATGATGTGGTGTGTCTGACTGTAAAACATAACATTTTTGAGAAGGTATCCCAGTTGTAGAGACTTGATAAACAAGAGAATAGTCCAGCTTGAGGTGCATAAATCATAAGGCAACATATGTTATCAGTGGGAAGAATAATCTTGTTCTCTTAAGTTGCGGTAATTAACAGGCTTAATTCATGTGGTTTCGAAGCCAACAATGTGGTCGTGTGAAGATCATAATTTGAATTAATGTCACGATTCCCAGTTCAGTATGGAAACACGGAGACCTGATGAAAAGATTGAAAGCCAAATTAGGTGTGATATAAATGTACATAACCAAAAGAAATATAAGAGAAAAGGAGGCGAACTCACCTTGAGTAGCGTGATGGCATAGATGTTGAAAGGAGAGGAGCTGGGCTAATGAAGAGAGCAATAATGGAGGCCGAGTAGTGGAAGGGAAGGGAGAGTGAGGGGAGGGGAAGGGGAAAAAAAAGGAGCTAAAGCTGAGAAGTAGGGCTATGGTGGGGCAGAGGGATGAGGTAGTGGGGGTAAGTGACGGTGATGTGGATTGCACATGGCTTGAAAGATAGCGCTAGTGTTTGGAAATCTGAAGTTTCTAACTTTCAAAAAGCAAGTTGTAATCATGCTGTGATGATAAAGTACGATGTGGACGAGAGTTGCATACGTGGTCGCAGAAAAAATAAAGCTCGTCTTAAACAAAGAGTAACCAATATATAATTTGCAGACAAAAAAGCATTTTCCAAAAATCGAAAACAGAATATGCAAATATGTGACTGAAGAGAGACAGCTTGGATGTGTGATCATAAGCAATATGCCGGATGAAAGCAACAGGACGAGAGTTGAAAATTATGGGTTGTAAGGCTAGGCATGGAAGGCTCACGTGTGTTTTCGAACTAATAATTTCAGTTTTCAAACAAAAACCAGTATTGCATGATGTCCCCCATCCTGTTATGAAGAAAAGATTGTGAATTGGTTGCACCAGAGAAATTAATATTTTCTCTTGCAAACTGGTATGCAGACCATATGTCAGTACATTCTGAAATACTGCTTGATGATACAACAAACAAGAAAGGTGGCAGCGAGTTACTGAGTTTTACCATTATGCTTTGTGTAACTAAAGACAGGAGAAAGCTACTGCCCCCAATAGATCATCTTTAAATGGAACACCATTTGAGAAAATGTAAATGGAGTTAATAGTGGAAGCCTATCCTAAACAGTGGATGGCCTATGACCTCACAGTGAACTGGGTGATAAATCTGGCAACATCACCCAGGAGAGCAACCCATCGCAAAGAATATGCTTGACAACTACCATGGGCATACTACAGACAACACGAAGAATGTTTTCAATAATGGTAAAACTGACATGGTTATCATACCCGGAGGACTGATTTTTGATTCTTCAACTACCGGATGTTTGTGACAACCAACACGTTAAAGTTGCATTAAGATTTTTTTTTTACAAGTGGCTTTATGTTGTACGAACACAGATAGGTCTTATGGTGACGATGGGATAGGAAAGGACTAGGAGTTGGAAGGAAGTGATCGTGGCCTTAATTAAGGTACAGCCCCAGCATTCGTCTAGTGTGAAAATGGGAAACCAAGGAAAACCATCTTCAAGGCTGTCGCCAGTGGGGTTCGAACTCACTATCTCCCGAATGCAAGCTCACAGCTGCATGCCCCTAACTGCACAGCCAACTCGCTCGGTTCTGCTTCATAAAGAAAATGACATACAGTGAAATCCCGGTAATACACTCCTCAGTAACATGTTCTCCTGTTAATCATGTTGAATTATGGAAGTTTCCATTTCAAAGCATTAAATTTTATGTAAAATATTGCTTTAGCATGTTTTCATGCCCCTGCTTACTACATTCAAATTTTGATCTTCTTCATTCAATATTTTGGCCAGTCCTTGTGCATTTGTTAGCCAAGTTGGACATGCAGCCACTGATATGCGTTGCGTGCATGTTAGTGATGTGATGTGTGTTGGGGTAAGAGAGAATGCTAAATTACCCTTAAAGACAGCTGGTGCCATGCATTTTATGATGTAAATATTGGAACATGCCCTGGAGCATTGACAGACTGGTTTCATGATGTCACACAGGTTCAGTTTTTTTCCGCTAGCATTCGGAAAAGAGTTGAGAGAACGGCCGCGGTCTACCTTCACATCACTTCGTATTGTACAGTATTAGAGCGATTGGCATTCAACTGCCGTTTAAATCACTGTCTCGTTAAATTCTGTTGTGGTAGTCTTCACTTCTAATATCATACAGACATTGGGATTGCTCATTAAGTACTACAGTAGAACCTCGATAATTCAAAACTGGTTAATTCAAAATCCCGCCTAATTTGAAGAAGTTTTCATTCCCGGAAACATGAGGTAGGGTTTTGCATGTTATTTAAATTAATTTGAAATATGATCATTCGTAATTTGAAGAATATTGTCGGTCCCATTACTGAAATTCGGACTTTCAATTCAAAACTGCCTTTACATTAAAAAAATATTGTACAGAGTAATTTAAATTATTATTATTATTATTATTATTATTATTTTTTTGCTATTTACTTTACGTCGCAACGACACAGATATGTCTTACGGCAACGATGAGATACGAAAGGCCTAGGAATTGGAAGGAAGCGGCCGTGGCCTTAATTGAGGTACAGCCCCGGCATTTGCCCGGTGTGAAAATGGGAAACCACGGAAAACCATCTTCAGGGCTGCCGACAGTGGGGTTCGAACCCACTATCTCCCAATTCCTGGATACTGGCCGCACTTAAGAGACTTCAGCTATCAAGCTTGATAATTTAAATTCAAAATTTATCTGCGTCATGATAGAACGCGTCTTCCACATCGTGCTCAGGTAGCTTTCCGTACTTTCACTCAATTCGGTGTGTCTACAGTGTGCGTCATATTTGCCAAGTTCGAATAAAATTGTAATTTATTCTTTTGTATTCAGCGTTTTAAGCAACGCCACAATATCACATAACAGGTAGAGTGCGGAGAAGCAGAATCCGCAAACAATGACGATGCCAACAGTTGGCCAAAAAGCGTGGCTCATATAATCAATTCATATGCCGAGCCCAAACGGATTTATGGTTTTAAAGGAGAGAAGTGTTTTAAGGGCGTCAGGCACTTTCCGTGCAACTACAAGGCATCTAAAAATGCAAACGTACATTTATCCAAAAAATAACCTGGAAAGGCTAGGTCAAGCAGCAGGGAAACCTTTCTGGACAGTAATAAAGAATCTTAGGAAGGGAGGGAAAAAGGAAATGAACAGTGTTTTGAGTAATTCAGGTGAGCTCATAATAGATCCCAGGGAATCACTGGAGAGGTGGAGGGAATATTTTGAACATCTTCTCAATGTAAAAGGAAATCATCCTTGTGGTATTGCGAACAGCCAAGCTCATGAGGAGGAGGAAAATGATGTTGGTAAAATTATGCTAGAGGAAGTGGAAAGGATAGTCAATAAACTCCACTGTCATAAAGCAGCAGGAATAGATGAAATTAGACCTGAAATGGTGAAATGTAGTGGGACGGCAGGGATGAAATGGCTTCATAGAGTAGTAAGAATAGCATGGAGTGTTGGTAAGGTACCTTCAGATTGGACAATAGAAGTAATTGCACCTATCTATAAGGGAACAGGAAGGATTGCAATAACTATCGTGGTATCTCATTGATTAGTGTACCAGGCAAAGTATTCACTGGCATCTTGGAAGGGAGGGTGCGATCAGTCGTTGAGAGGAAGTTGGATGAAAACCAGTGTGGTTTCAGACCACAGAGAGGCTGTCAGGATCAGATTTTCAGTATGCGCCAGGTAATTGAAAAATGCTACAAGAGGAATAGGCAGTTGTGTTTATGTTTCGTAGATCTAGAGAAAGCATACGACAGGGTACCGAGAGAGAAGATGTTCGCTATACTGGGGGACTAAGGAATAAAAGGTACATTGTTAAAATCAATCAAAGGTATTTATGTTGACAATTGGGCTTCAGTGAGAATTGATGGTAGAATGAGTTCTTGGTTCAGGGTACTTACAGGGGTTAGACAAGGCTGTAATCTTTCACCTTTGCTGTTCATAGTTTACATGGATCATCTGCTGAAAAGCATAAAATGGCAGGGAGGGATTCAGTTAGGTGGAAATGTAATAAGCAGTCTGGCCTATGCTGATGACTTGGTTTAAATGGCAGATTGTGCCGAAAGCCTGCAGTGTAATATCTTGGAACTTGAAAATAGGTGCAATGAGTATGGTATGAAAATTAGCCTCTCGAAGACTAAATTGATGTCCGTAGGTAAGAAATTCAACAGAATTGAATGTCAGATTGGTGATACAAAGCTAGAACAGGTCGATAATTTCAAGTATTTAGGTTGTGTATTCTCCCAGGATGGTAATATAGTAAGCGAGATTGAATCAAGGTGTCGTAAAGCTAATGCAGTGAGCTCGCAGTTGCGATCAACAGTATTCTGTAAGAAGGAAGTCAGCTCCCAGACGAAACTATCTTTACATCGGTCTGTTTTCAGGCCAACTTTGCTTTACGGGAGCGAAAGCTGGGTGGACTCAGGGTATCTTATTCATAAGTTAGAAGTAACAGACATGAAAGTAGCAAGAATGATTGCTGGTACAAACAGGTGGGAACAATGGCAGGATGGTACTCGGAATGAGGAGATAAAGGCTAATTTAGGAATGAACTCGATGGATGAAGCTGTACGCATAAACTGGCCTCGGTGGTGGGGTCATGTGAGGCGAATGGAGGAGGATAGGTTACCTAGGAGAATAATGGACTCTGCTATGGAGGGTAAGAGAAGCAGAGGTAGACCAAGACGACGATGGTTAGACTCGGTTTCTAACAATTTAAAGATAAGAGGTATAGAACTAAATGAGGCCACAACACTAGTTGAAAATCGAGGATTGTGGCGACGTTTAGTAAATTCACAGAGGCTTGCAGATTGAACGCTGAAAGGCATAACAGTCTATAATGATAATGTATGTATGTATGCGCAGGGGAGCCAGCATAATTTGTCCTCGTCTTTGAATCGTGTGTTTTTTCTTTCGTTGCATGAGGTTATATCTGCCAGTGATTTATCCAAGTGCATTATGGAAGTGAGAGACTTTCTCCCCTCTTCATAGGAAAGTTTGATAAGCCACAATGCTTTAAGGGCATCGGGTACTTTCCGTGAAAGTGCAGGACATCTAAAATGCATACAGTACAGTAATCCAATGAGTAAAAGACTTGCACGGGGGAGCCAACATAGATTTTGCCTCGTCTTTGAATCATGCTTTTTTTTTTCCTTTCTTTCATTGTAAAAGGTTATGTTTGTCAGTGAGATATCCAAGTAAATTATTGGAATCCTGTAAATGCACCTTGTTGGATACATTTTGGAAATAGATTTTTCCATGGCATTTGAGAGCTTTAAACTGTGAATCAAAGTTAATTGCAAGCAGTAACGGGTTGTAGAATATTTTGTGACACAGCCAGGGTTGACATTTCCGAATTACTAATTGGCGGTTAATTCAAAATCACATAATTCGAAGTCCGATTTTTGCGTCCCAACGACTTCAAATTAACGAGGTTTTACTGTATTAGTTTGATTGCTTTTCCACTCCAACAATATGAATTTTCCTGTAACCGCTAACAACCTCATTCGAGCAGCGTCGGTTCAGATCATGTCACTTTGGATAAAATTGAATGATTGCCTAAGCTTGACACGGTAGCAGTTGAGAGCTCAGTTCAGTTTAGCGAGTGTGCTCCCTGTAGTGTCATCTATTCATTCAGTGACAATAGCTTGCCATATAGTGATACAGTGTTCTTGGCTATTTTTATCTGGGCATTATTTGTGTGTTTGTAATGGACAGGAAGAAAGTGAGGCAAATAACAAACAGTGAAAAACTACAAATCCTTCAAAGAGTGGATCACAATCCAAACATGAAGGGTGTGGATGTAGGGTGGAAGTTAAACATTCCTCCGTCAACTTTAAATACAATTGAAGGTCCCCCCGGAATAAGGGTCTATGCCACAAAACTAAAATGTTCAGGAAACAGAAAAAAGTCTGAATAATGAGAAAATGAAAAATATATATTTTGAAATAAATCAGAATGCTTAAAGACCACTTGAAAACCGAATGATCACAAATTAACCGTATTCATGTAGTAAAAAAGCACTTTCTCATTTTGAAATCATGGAATAACGGTCTAAACCACATTTTTACAGTTTAATACAGTGTTACTTATTGCGAGATGAATCACTTCAAATCACTATAGAATCCTCTGAATTCTTAAGACATAGTCACACATCTCCAGTAGGTCATTATTTTTCCTTTCTTAATGGGCAGTGTTGAGCCGTAGAGTTGTGGCAGTTCTTGAGGCAGGAACAGTGGTTGATTCCGTCTGTTCTTGACACCTTTAACTAAGGTATATCTTTCCCGAGGAGCAATCGAATTGTGGCATCTTTGCATAAACACAGAGGTGGGGTCATCTTCAGAAAACTTCAGTCACATTGCTTCTGTAACCTTGAATTTAGGGTCTTTGGCCAACATTTTGCTTCTTTGAAGTCAGAAATCTGGTCAGACAGACTAAACATATCTGAAAAAGTTATTTTACATACCTGCAGTGAACTACTGTCACTACCTTTTGCTGGAATGTGGTATTCAAAAGAATGTTTCCGACGTGAAGTGGCATCTGTTCTCTGATTACACTTCCTTTTTGGTTCAAAGATTTTGAGGTACTTATTCACAAGAAACGAAGACTGCTCATGATGGTCCATGGCATAGTATTCTGTACACCACTCCTCCTTTTCACAGTCAGTGAGCTGAATACACCCAATCTTGTTACAGGCCTCTGGATCATACACACGGCCCCGAAACAACGAAGAAGCAGAAAATTATTATATTATACCCTAAACCATTTTACCGTTATGATAATTAAATGAATTGTTTGTATAATGCATTATGTATTAAACAATGACCAAATTTATTCTAAGGACCTTTCTTAGCTCAACATAACCCATTTATTATAGACCCTTATTCCACTCACTTGTTGTGGCCTTGTTTTTGCTTCTTTTATAACGCCTTTCCTTTCTGTATAAGCCTCACCTCTATTTCGTTACCTTTTACGTCCATTATCCTTCCAGTTATCCATATTTATTTTTTCTGGTTTTATTCAAGTTTTTTAACTCGTTGGACGAAACATTCAACACACTGGCAGCCATCTTGAATGAGTGGTATAGACTCTTCTTCCAGGCAGAGAAGTTTTTTAACAGACAAATGACCTATTTCTGTTAAAGGTATGACTATCATAGTTCGCATGCAATAACCTGAGATGATTTAGACCCTTATTCCGCAAAAACCTCAACTTGCTGAAAAATGTGGCTTAGACCCTTCTTCCGGGGGGGGCTTCAATTGTTAGCAAATGTAAACTGACTGAAACTGTGTTTGAAGAAGGGAAAAGTGCTCAAAGGAAACATAATCGCCCAGGTCAGTTTCCAGAATTAAAAGAAGCTGTTCTAAAATGGTTCGTGGAAGCGCAAGCTTCAAGCGTGTAGGTAGACAGTACTATGGTTTGAGCCCAGGTAACATTTATTGCAAAAAAGATGGGACTTGATGATTTGAAAATATCTGATGGCTGGACTGACAGAGTCAAGAATCGATACAACCTAGTTTATAAATGTGTGAGAGGTGAAGCTGCTGCCCTGGAAAATGACACTACACTGTGCGAAACTAGTGAAACACTACAACATTTCCTGTAATTTTGAAAACCTATACTCCTGACAATATTCTGAATGCAGATGAAATGGGGCTGTTTTATCATCTTCTTCTAGATAAAACCTTGGATTTTAAGGGCGCAAAGTGGCAAACTTAATAAGGAAAGGTTTACATTTCTCCAGTGCTGTAATGAAAGTGGAACTGAGTTCGTACCACTGGTTTTTGGAAAAGCACGCAATCCGCTATGTTTCAAGAATGTGCGATCTTTCCCATGCAAGTACAGTTCAGACACAAAAGCGTGGACAACTTCCACAGTATTTGAAAATTTCTTACGCACATGGGATGTTGGCGTAAGAAACAGGAAAACTGTACTCTTTATTGCCTCATCCCTCAAATGTTTCTAATTTGAGTAACATAAAGATCATTTTCCTCCCAGCAAACTGCATGAGTAAGCTACAGCCATTAGACCAAGGCATAAAACGGTGCATGAAGCAGAAGTATCATAAGGCTGGTACAGAGAAGATTAACTACAGTGGAATCGATGATGAGAAAAATCACCATCTTAGATGCCATGCATTTCATTAAGGCTGCCTGGGACTCTGTGGAGCAAAACACTATTCAGAACTGCTTCAATGCAGCCGGATTTTGTCATGTTCGCGCTGATGACGTTATGGTAGATGATTTTTCTGAGAGTGAAGAATGACGCCGAATGGCAAAAGAGGTCACTTTCGAAACATACGTCAATGATGATGACGATTTTCCAGTGTGTAAAACTATTACAATAGATGGAATACTTGAAGAATACAAGATGGAAAAAAAAGAGTCAGTGCAGGATGAAAGTGATGACGAGCCAGATCCTGTGCCAGTTCCCACAGTGTCAAAAGCGATGGAGGCAATGGACATAGTGAAGCGATACGTGTGTAGTTTTGAAGTTGATGACAAAGTAATGACTTTATTAAACAGGATGGACAGTACAATTTTAAAATTAAAACACAAGAAAGCAATCAACCATACAAATGTATTTCAAACCAGTGTAAATATTTGTGTTCGGCTGTGAGGTAAGATATATGCACATATATATAGTGAAACCTCGTTAAGACATTTCTGCAGGGGACAAGGAAAAAAACCGTGTCAAGCAAGAAAACGTACTAATGAATATATGAATAAAAACTATCCAACAGGGATATGGAAACATTAAATATGACTTTTTCCAACATGAGGGCATTTTACGTCATGTATCCGCGGGTACAGTGAAAACTATAGGCCTATCTACCATTTCTAAAGATGAGAGGAAAGTATTAAAAGGTGTGAAAAATATGAGAGAACAAATATGAAAACCTTTTCTGCAGGGAATTATAAAATACCGGTACACTGAAAGGTGTGAAAACACCAGACAACATGTGCACAGGTGCCAATAAATATATAAGTATTATTGCAGATCACACTCTTTTTAAAACAAATGTTAGTAGGAGCCTTTTATTTCAGAGCAGTAGGTTATTAAACATTATTTTATGGTCACAATCTTAAACAATGAATTAGAGGTTACATTTCACCATGTACAACTGAGAGGAATGACTTTGGCTGCCATTTTGAATCAAACAAAACTTTGACCAACTTGAGTGATCGAGTCGAAACTCGAAGGTGCAAGTTTCAACATTCGTGACCTCTGCGTGCTTATGCCAGTCCAGCACCACGCTAGTCAATTTCACACGATTATGTTCCTAATGCAGATATAGGCTAATGCATCACGCAACAAATATTAGCCATCACTGTCAGAAGAGTTGATGCTGTCATCTTCATTTGCATTACAATCTCCATCCTCCCTGAGCATATTATCATCATTTTCCTTGAGGGAATTCGAAATTTGACACTTCATTTTCTTCCAGTGGTTGAGGAATTGAATCCCACACACTTTTCACCCACATGCAAACTTGAGTCACCTCTGGGCTGTTTCATTTTTCTACCCAGAGTAAATTGGTGCCTTTTCTCATTTTCATTAGTATGTTTTCGAAGGGAGTGAAAAAATTGGACATCAGAGTGGGAAAACTTACTACCAAAAGTGCTAGACTGTATTTACAACGTGTAAAAATATTTTTTTAAAAAGCTTGTCAGAGACATATGAGTGAAATTGCTGACCTTAATAGTTAATTACATGGACTACTACTGTTACAATATAAACACAGGTTTGTCATTAACTCACTGTACCACTCAACACAAAATACATTTCTACCCTCTGAATGGAATGCGAAATACAAGCACAAATAGGCTCACTCTGCTATTCAGCAATCTTGCTGCTAACCGGCAAGCAAAAGTGAACATTCCTGAGGTTAACGGCTTGCTCCCCGAAAGTGCAACTAATCCTTTGAAGTTCAGGAAGGCCTTTTTTTCCCGTAATCACATAACTGTGGCGACGGCTCCTACCCAAGTTGGAA
The DNA here is from genome assembly GCF_040414725.1 of Anabrus simplex. Classification (NCBI taxonomy): domain Eukaryota; kingdom Metazoa; phylum Arthropoda; class Insecta; order Orthoptera; family Tettigoniidae; genus Anabrus; species Anabrus simplex. The sequence continues at coordinate 230,987,861 of NC_090267.1, read as the reverse complement.
ATCACGTTTCTTTCAGAAGGGATGAAAAAATACAGTAACATTTTCAGATCTAGGAAAAATGTGATCATACTAAGCGGTAATAGTGAAAATTTGTGGCACAATAAGTGAGGTATTTTTTATATAGATTTAATACGATGAGAATCGGGACTTTGAATTTATGACATGCTAAGCAGGAAAACGTGTTAATGAGGAACGCACGAACGAGGTTTCACTGTATATACACTGTAATTCATTATTTTAATGTTGTTATTTATTCCCCCTGTAAGTTAATGACAACTTCCGAAGTTGAAGTTAATAATTCTTTAAACTTCTTAGATATCACTATCAACAACAGCTCCAATAAATTCTCTTACACTATTTTCAGGAAGCCCACCCAAACTGTTAATACCATTCGGCAAGATTCAATACATCCGGAATCTCAAAAAAGAACAACCTTTTATAGTTTGATCCATAGAGCCTTCCATGTCCCTTTATCTGATGCAGATCGTAAAAAAGAACTCGACTCCATTCGCTTAATAGCGAGAAAAAACGGTTTTAATAAGCATTTCATTGACAGGATAGTCAACAAAATTGTCAACAAACCCAGTTCAACCCTTCTTAGAGAAACAAAAAGAAAAACAGACAACTATGCCTCTTTCACCTATACCAATAATAAGATTTACGAAATCGCCAACATTTTTAAGAAGCATAAGGTCAACATTGCCTTTAAAACAGTTAACAATAACATTAATCTCTTTTACAACCATCATAAAATCAACAACACTATGAACAAATACAATAAATCAGGTGTATATAAGTTGAATTGCAGTCAATGTTCCGTGAGCTATATTGGGCAAACCGGGAGAGGCTTTTTGATCAGATATAAGGAACATGTCAACGCCGCTAAACATAGAAGATACTCGGCCATGAGCACTAATATGACAGAGTCCAATCATTTCTTCACTTCCATAGAACAGGACCTAAAAATTCTTTATTTTCATAATAAGGACAGTTTACCCAACGTTTTAGAAAACATTTATATCAACATAGATCAAAAATGCAACCCCACTCTTAATTTGAATGAGATTTCTGAAACTACGAACGTAATTTTTGAGGCATTGCTCAACATTCAAACAAGCTTCCACGTGATTGCTCCCCGCCTATTGATTCCAACCTTCCCCTAATTTCCCCTCACTCCAGCTCTCATCACACACGACCACCATAGTTCACCTTCAGTCAGCCACAATCATCCATGCTAAGCCAATTACTCTTGAAAGGCGAGAACGCAAGTAATCAGACGTGCCGCATTCTTCCCTTTCTTTCATTCTTATATCGTAAGATACAAAAAAACTTGCCTAATTTCAATAATTACAATAGTCCTTATTCTTATTCTAGGGCCATCCACTGTATTTCTACATACGTCATACGATCAGATATTCCACCTAATTTTTAATAAGAAATGTCAACTTTGCACCAATTAGACGATCTTTATATCATCTCTCTGGATTTCCTACACATGCTCGTTGATTGTCTTTTTTCTACTATAAATAACATTGTGCAACTAATTATCAGCTTTTACCGATGGACCTGAATACTGCATGTCAACAGCACTCTCAAGAATTATTTTAATACCAAGTATTACTGTATCATCTCATGTGTATAATTTTAAGTTTGTTCATCAACAACTTTTGAATGTTTGTGCTCGGAACAATCTAGAACAGCCTCACTATTTTAATTGACGTATTCGGCAACCCGATTTATTTCAATGTGTTATTCTGTCCTTGTCTTTTTTGTGCTTTTTCTTGAATATTTTATGGCTGATGATGTCTACAAGTTAGACGAACCATGTCCCGTCATATTTTAAATAATGTTGTTTAAATAATTAGACAATAAACTTTTGGTATTGTAAAGGTGGAATATTGACTTAACCTTAAAGTATACTGTAGTATTCAAGATTTTCAATATAAATGTTTAAAAAAGCTAAAAATTAAAAAAATTAAAAATACCCTTCCTAAAATTAGGGTACAGGGGTTATTCGTGTATGTATGGTACAGTTCATCATTTTGGTTGAAAGCATCCTGTGTGAGAAATGGTTGCGCATGCAGTGGTGGGAGCTATCGTTCCTCCACTCCTGCAGCAAGTCCAGTCGCCAGGCTAGCGCTGAAGTGAAAATGTCTCTCAAGAGATGTATGTTACGCGCGGGCTAAGTTGTAATTATTGAAGTGACAAACATGGCTTCTAAGTCCTCTTCTAAATCTGGAAGACCACTGCGAGGTCAGGCACGTTAAATTGTTCATAAAGTGAGTGAACATATGAAAGTTATGAAGCGAGAACACGACTTGAAATTGAATGTTGTGCAGACAGTTTCAGAAGCGACAGGAGAGGGAACAACACTGGTGAAGAAGATGATGAAAGAGGGAGTGTCGACTCAGGCTAGGGGTGAACTTAAGTTTAGCACTCTGATAGGAAAACAAGGTGAAAGAAAGAAGAGAGTTCCAGTTGATGATTTAGTAAAAGCAGCTATTAGGAAAAAGATCCATGAATTTTACGCTGTGAGAAAACAAGTGCCCACTTTGAAAAACCTTTCTGAAGCTTTGGAAGAGGATGACATAGTGCAGTGCAGTTGCTCACATCTGCATAAAATAATACGTGACCTAAGATTACATTGGAGGAAATGCCTATCAAAGGGTAAGATTTTAGTTGAGCAACCAGAAATTGTGGAATGGCGAGTGAAATACCTGCGACAGTTATGATTTTCCGAAATGAAGGCAGAAATATTATATTTATAGATGAAACCTATCTTCATGCTTCACACGTTGTTACTCAGTGCTGGCAAGTATCTGAAGAACTGGGCGTACTTTGTTCCATAGGAAAGGGTAACAGATTACTTATAGTGCACGGTGGAGGAGAGAATGGTTTTGTTCCCAATGCCCTTTAAATTTATAAGTCTCACTTAAAGACCGGGGACTATCATGACGACATGAATTATAATAAATTTTCAAGTGGATAAATGAGTGACTTGCTCTAAATTTAACCCCATGGAGCATAGTAATAATGGACAATGCAGTCTATCATTGTGTTCAGGAAGACAGAAAGCCTAATTCTACCTATCTGAAGAAGGATGTACAGGAATGGCTGCAGAAGAAAGGAATTGAGTTTGATCCAGGTATGACAAAGGCTGAATTGTTGGGACTCGTGAGAAGGGCTAGCGTGGAGAAATTATACAAAATAGATAATCTTTTGAAAAGCTATGGACATGAAGTTCTCCGTCTTCCTCCATATCATCCAGATCTCAATCCCATTGAGTTGGTTTGTGCAGACATCAAAGGAGAGGTACGTAATAAGAATATATTTCAACTAATTCTGGAGTAATAATGTATCATTTATTTTTAAGCTCAAACAGTTATGCCACAGCATCTCTAATGCCTTCATTGTTCATAAATGAGGCGCTCCTATTCCCAATATAAATAAAAGTGATTATTATGTACGAAAAATGTTGCTCTGTCTTATAGATCGCTTGTGACTTGACAGCAGACACGCTCGACAAAAAGGAAGCCCTTTGCCGGATATTGTTTGCATTGATTCAGACGAGAGTGAAGATTGTTCTGAATAATTTGTAAGATCCCTGAACTCCGAATATTAAAGAAACAAACAAACTTGATCATAGAACACGTAAGCAGTCAGATAATATTTTTGCTTTGATTTTGCGTGACAGATTTGATTGTCTATTGTTCCGGAGCATTTTGTTGCTGTTTTCTTTGTTGTTGTTGTTGTTGTTGTAAGAAACCTGTCTCTCAATCATAACAATACCAGGTTATTCAAGAGTATTATGTATTATTATATTTCTTCTGGTGAACAAGAAAGGTAGACATTGCTAATGTTATTATTATGTAAGCAGCTGAAGTTTTTCTACTAAGGCTTTTTCTCTGCATTTTCCTGACAAATTCGCATTTATTAATCTTTTATACGTATTTCACTGGAAATCAGCTTAAGTACTGTAGATTATATCTTTGGGCTGTCAGTGGAAACAACTTCCTCCATTTCGTTAGGCGATTGATGAGATGATAGCGCGTACCGATACGCCTTTCCTGGGCATACAGTACAGTTTCAAACAAACTTCATTTATTCGTAGTATTACCAGTTGCAAGCTTCTTTTTCAACAAAATGGTTCAAAACTTTCATTTTTATATAACTGGTGACATATTTGTAACGATGTGTAATAATAAATGGCACAAGAATAAATTAAAGGCTACAGAGTGCTATACACTGAGATATATTTGACACTGTATTGAAAGCATCATCTGATATGAATTCTTTTAGGTATTACCCTCTGATTTCTTGAGGTCATCAACATTTACTACGGAATATACAAAGTATTTCCGTGCTCAAAGGCCTGTGTAGTTAATTGACAAGGTTTAACGCACACAATCAAAATGTAAGACTCAATTTGTAAAATGTACAGTATTACTTTATTTACACTAGTTTATCATATTAAGTAATTCTTACAAATTTGAGTTAGTGTGGTGTATCTACACCGATGAGCCATTGCATTATGACCATCCTGACCCGAGAACATTTTGCGTCTGGAGCGGGGAGAGTAACACATGACAAGGTTTCCACACTACTGCAATCAGCTCCCTGGGCTATGTCCGCTGCCTGAACACGACTGTGTCAGCTGGAGGAAAGGATTAGGTTCTTCTCCCACTACCAGCGCGATCGCTCCCATAGTTCCTCGCACTCGAGGCCAGGTTACACCTCCGGTCGTCCAAAAAGACGCTTACTATGAAGATGGACTATAATATGAATATAATAAGTTTTGATTTCTGTAGCAACTCTTTTATGGATAATTCATACCGAACTTGCTCATATGCATTTAATTTATGGAACAGGTAAAAGAAATGGAAGACAAGCCATAAAGCTTTATCAGTTACAACAGGTAGCCAGTGGCAGCAAGATTGTGCACCTGCACAATTTTTCCAAAATGTCCATGAGCATCTCAATGGTTGTTCTCCAGGAACATAGAAAATAGAACTCAAGAGAATTAGAGTGGGTGAATCTTTATCTGGCCCTATAATAATTAATTTTATAATTAAGAGGGGAATTCCTCAAGGCAGTATTATTGGACTGTTATGTTTTCTTATATATATATAAATGATATGAGTAAAGAAGTGGAATCAGAGATAAGGCTTTTTGCAGATGATGTTATTCTGTACAGAGTAATAAATAAGTTACAAGATTGTGAGGAACTGCAAATGTTGTGAGATGGACAGTATGATGCTAAACAGGGTTATGTGCTAGGGGCTTTACGTCGCACCGACACAGATAGGTCTTATGGCGACGATGGGATAGGAAAGACCTAGGAGTTGGAAGGAAGCGGCCGTGGCCTTAATTAAGGTACAGCCCCAGCATTTGCCTGGTGTGAAAATGGGAAACCACGGAAAACCATTTTCAGGGCTGCCGATAGTGGGATTCGAACCTACTATCTCCCGGATGCAAGCTCACAGCCGCGCGGAACAGGGTTAAAAGTCAGGTTGTGAGTTTCACAAATAGGAAAAGTCCTCTCAGTCTTAATTACTGCACTGATGGGGTGAAAGTTACTTTTGGGGATCAATGTAAGTACCCAGGTGTTAATATAAGGAAAGATCTTCATTGGGGTAATCACATAAATGGGATTGTAAAAAAAGGGTACAGATCTCTGCACATGGTTATGAGCGTATTTAGGGGTTGCAGTAAGGATGTAAAGGAGAGGGCATATAAGTCTCCAGTAAGATACCAATTAAAGTAAGATTCCAGTGTATGAGACCTTCACAAGGATTAGTCGATTCAAGAACTGGAAAAAAAATCCAAAGAAAAGCAACTCGATTTGTTCTGAGCGATTTCCGACAAAAGAGTTGCGTTACAAAAATGTTGCAAAGTTTGGGCTGGGAAGACTTGGGAGAAAGGAGACAAGCTGCTTGACTAAGCGGCATGTGTGGAGAGATGGCGTGGAATGAAATCAATAGATGAATAAGTTTGAGTGGCGTCTTTAAAAGTACGAAAGATCACAATATGAAGATAAAGCTGGAATTCAAGAGGACAAATTGGGACAAATATTTGTTTATAGGAAGGGGAGTTAGGGATTGGAATAACTTACCAACAGAGGTGTTCAATAAATTTCCAATTTCTTTGCAATAATTTAAGAAAAGGCTAGGAAAACAACAGATATGGAATCTGCCACCTGGGCGACTGCCCTAAATGCAGATCAGTAGTGATTGATTGATTGATTGATTGAATGAGCTGTCCCTTCATGTAGTTTAACAAATACAGATATTTTCTTGTGGGGCCATCTTACAAACCTCCTTCACAATACACCAGTCAAACCGGAAGAGGAACTAGTGCCAAGAATTGCTTGTGACACAGTCAGGAGCACATTGGGCACCTTGAATCTTTGAACACATGTGGCAGTCCATGGCACACATTTGGCAAGCTGTGAATGACATTCTGAACATTTCCTGTAAATGGTGTTGAATTATAATGTTAATTCAAAGCATTGTGTGCTAATAATCAAAAGTTCACAATGAAATATGAAAAGGCTGCTAACAACTAAATGAACTATTTTCAGACATGGGTTGCTCTATGAAAATTGTTCATTCTGATCCCCACTATCAACCCCTAAAGTTTGTAACATTGCCATGTACCTCACATGTATATAAAGGGAATACACAGATAACATCCTCTGAAGAGAGGTTAGATTTTCCCTTTTATACTAGATTAAATAAATTTAAAAAAAGATTTGTCATTTTCCATTAGGAAAATACAAAATATTACCAAGATCAGATTACATTTTCAATGAATACCCCCTAATAAGGTAGTCATCTTTCAATCAACTCTGCCTCCCCTTCAGTCCTCTAGGCATCCATGCATATCTTTAGAGGTTTACTTCGATGTTTCTTCTCAAATATACTCACAGATTTAGCCCCATTCCAATGGCATCTGTAGCAACTAATATTTTGCATGGATTCTTGGGATCATTGAATTTCTGAGCTTGAGCAAGTTTTGTACCAGGTGGGAGACCTCCATAAATTACAGCTACCTCGTGACCAAGAGCTTCAATACCCCGTGATACAGAGTAGATGTCATTCTTGCTGAAGCAAACAATGCAGTCACCAGGTTGAACAGCATCAAGAGAACGAAGCGCAGAGTCCTCAATAATAAGTTCAGTCAGACGATGATATCTGCGTACCTAATTAACAAAAAATACAAGGAAGATTTCAAACATTATAGCATTGGCCTACAATAACATTTAACACAGACTTTACAGTACTTAGCTTGTTAAAAATTTCAGAGAAAGAATGTACACTTCAAAATGAGTTATAACTACCGCTGCCATAATAATTTGGCTTTCCTGTTAAAAACTGCCAATCAATGTCACTTCCAAACATCCAAGCACCCATTTTAAGTGTCACTCACACATATTTTCCTAACAGATTAAATCCCAGTCCACCGAGCTCGATAGCTGCAGTCGCTTAAGTGCGGCCAGTATCCAGTATTTTGGGAGATAGTGGGTTTGACCCCCACTGTTGGCAGCCCTGAAGATGGTTTTCCGTGGTTTCCCATTTTCACACCAGGCAAATGCTGGGGCTGTACCTTAATTAAGGCCATGGCCGCTTCCTTCCCATTCCTAGCCCTTTCCTGTCCCATCGTCGTCATAAGACATAACTGTGTCGGTGCGACATAAAGCCAACAGCAAAAAAATCCAAGTCCTTCTTTCACCCCTCGCCTCAAAATCCCAGACTTTTTAGGAGTATTCCAAACAAATTACTTGGACGTATTATTGGTAAAGCCAAAAAGAAAATTTTAAAACAATGCTTGAAAAATAAATAATGGTTTTCAATGACAGAAAGATCAGACATTATTGTGTCTTTCTTCTTTACTCTTAAACCTGAAAGAAAGAACATTTAATTGTGAATAATTTGATATAAATATGACGTGTGCTGCAATTCACTCATAAAGTATGACACAAAGTTATTCACTGTTCATGTAACTGTCATCGATGTTAGGTTCTTTACGAACCCATGCATGATGAGCAGCTGTGACTGTGCGAAAATCTTCAGGAATAAAATTGTCACTTCCCAGATAACGGGGATCACTTTTGACAAAAAGGTCACTATTACTTTCTAAATCATCTGACAATTCAAGGATATTGGAATCATTCGGCCTTGAACATGGCCCAGCCATTACGAGAAAAAGATAACGCAAAAACATGCAACAACAAAGTAATGAGAAGATGTATAATTATAGTTCAGGAAGTACACACACGATATAACAAAAAACGAAATAAATGCTGAACTAAACTGACAGCAAGATCAAATTGTTGTATTCATAAGCCAACCAACAACAGATCAATGCAATAACAACTTTGAACAACCACAAAAAACATTCACAGTCAACAGATTTCATTTGTCGAAAATAAAAATATTTCGTAGGGCTCGTGGATATATCTGTTGAGTAAAATGCAAATTCAGTGCTTTAAGTAGCTGTCATGATCATCTGTTACCATTTAACAGCCACACAACTGACCAAAATCCCTAAAGTGTACAGAGCCGATGTATCGGTGCCATGAGCATTCTCGCGCCGATAGAACGGATGATATAAACCTCATCATGAACTGTATTGACAAACATTTAAAATGGTGCTGAATAGGTGGACCTTCATTTTAATTTCTTATTAATGTGCCAATAGATCAACGTGCTGAGTGCAGGAGGGTTAAGATCAAAATCTGTCTGTCCAATCTATAAAAAAAAAAATAAAAAAAAAAAAAAAAGTGAATGAAGCTTCCTCACTACTGAGCCATTTTCTAGTCCATATCTTGTATACTAACCTCTACATCTTCTCCAGTGGTGGTTGCAAGAGAGCGCACAAGATCGATAGCACCTTCTTCACCACACACATGGATCTCCTCAGCCACAACACCCAGTAGGGCTCGAGTCCAGGCCCAACCTCGTCCTTGATCTTGCATCAACTGAATCTCATCAATTACGGCTACCTCATCTATTGGGACAGAGAATTACATGTACACAGTGTGAGCAAATGGTAAAAAATGCAAGCATACATGTCCCAGCACGAATGATGTGAAATCACTTCTTTACAGCTCAAATGGTATGTTATTCAACTGGTGAGAATAGGGTGAGACAATCAAGCTACTCTTGCAGTCGTTTCATTTTCAACATAGCCATCTTTAGTATTTAGTCTTGGTACACAAATAAAACCAATATATTAGAAAGTTGGAAAAATGGATAGGAATCTATAGTAGGATAAAAGCTTTGGAAAGGAAAAAAAAAAAAAAAAAAAAAAATCGACACACTCAATGATTTGCTTTACTGCCTTCTTCACATATAAATCCCAGTTTCTACACATACATTTCTTATCAGCTCCCGATGGGCTCATTTCTACTTTTCAGCTTCATCAGGAGGGCAAGCACTAAAACTCATTGAGGATTCATCTTCCTTTCCATCACTTATATTAAAAAATTGCGTTCCTTTTCTCCTTCCATGTTTGTCATGTGACCTAGTCTTTTACGAACTGTATTTGTCTTTTGTCTCTTTCCTTTCCTGTGATAATTAATCTTTCTTCTTATCCTAGACTTACCACACTTCGACTAAAGGACGGCGAAGATGGCCCGTCAGTGAGAGTTGATGTCCACCCTCCTGATGAAGTGGAGAAGCAGAAACAAGTTTGTAGGGGATCAAAAACAAATGGATGTAAAACTGGGATTGATGAGAAAAGAGTCAATCTACTTGAAGACTGCAGCAAAGAAAGGAGATTCTTCTTGTCCTTCTATGATTTCAAGTTTATCTTTGCCTTCTCTTTCCAATGCTCTTGCTTCTCATACTGACCTATCATTGTATTCATCCTATTACAGTATTACCCCGCTTTTACATTCCCGCATTTTACATTTTCCCATTGTTTACAACATTATTTGTTGGTTCCTTCAGATTCCCTATTTTTGCAATGTATTAAAATCCTCAAATTTATGTCTGCGACATTTTATGCTTCCCGCCATTTATGCCAGGTCAGGCTGTTTGAGACAGGAAAAAATCTAAGTAAATTGGCGCCGCAACTAACATATGTTTCGAGTAACCAAGGCATGATGGCCGAATCGGGCAGCACACACTTTATGACAACACATGGGCGAAACGGGCTGATTACGAATACCAGGGGTAGCTGTTAATAAGAATCAGAAGGTCCGCCTATTCAATATTGTATATAATATGTTAATAAGGCACATAAAGATGTATCTCATACATTTTCTTTATATTGTTTCATTTCCCATTTAATTTCACTTTACTTTTCTTTATGGAATAATTTGAGACATCACTCCACCACATCAGATGGCCATAGATTCATACTGTCAGACCATCTTTTTAACTCCAACAATAATGCAAGATAAAAGCTACATCAAAAGGACATAACTAATATGTATACCAAAGGGATATTTTACTATAATGTGTTACATTAACCCCTATTTTGGATGTATATTATTTACATCATAATGTACTGTTTTATGTTAAGACTATGATTTTCTTAAAAGAAAAAGTGGCACACAAGTGTTGGACGCATTGCAAGAGAAATCAATTTTAATGGACTCCTGTGTAACCATAACATATTTAATCAGTGTTTCAAGACATGCCAATAGTATTATATTAGGCGTTGGTGTTTGCAAGTTACATGTAATGTTCTTTTCCATTTATAATTTAAGGCTGAAGATGACCCAATGCAAGGACCGAAACTAGTCCCGATATGTAATAAATAATATTAACATATTATACACAGTATTGAATATGTGGACTTTCTCACCTTTGTTGATAGCGATGAATGAAATTCATTTTGTACGATCAGGAGTAGCTACGTAAACCGGATTACAACTGCCTATCATAGTTTTTAGCTTCATTAGCCCCGTGTTGATAGTTCTAACAATCACAATTATAAAGCTGGATTTCCCACCTAATCAATACTTTTTTATTTATATTGATACATTTAATACATTTTACAGTAGCATTTTCGGCCTTTATTATAGGCCAGTGCCTTTGCTGGCGGAACCTAGTGTTTACAGTGCACTATGTCTTCTGGTCTGGGCTAGAGCAATTTTGTTACTTTCATTGATCTGTCTCAGCTTTATCATTGGCTTTGACAAAATGAAAGTGACTGAGGTATGAGTGATGCTAGTAATGCCATTCCTTCTGCAGCCAGTCCCTGCTATGAATGGTGTGAAAATATTGCTCATAGGGTCGGTTGGTCATGCATTTCAGTGGCTTGGCAGACTGATATGTAATAGCAACTTCTGGCGCGGTGAGGAAAGCAACGGGAAACTACCTCACTCCTCATTTCCCTAGTACGCCTCTTCAGTGATGCCTAGGCCATCTATGACAGCTGATGGCAGAACTGTTAAGGATCCAACCAGCCTTCGGGCTGAGGACTAAACATACATACAACATACATACATACATTATAGGCCATCTTCAGCTGCTGAAGAATCTTTGGTAAAATAACATACAATGTTAAACACTACTTATTTCTAAGTTTAAATGATTCAATATTGTGATAAAAGTTGCGTCAAATTGGAGTTGTGAGAGTCTAAAATTATATCTAAAACTTCGTTCGTGAAGCGTCACTGGTGTGGTCTTGAAGTTCTATTAACATACTCTTAATGAATTGTACATTTCTATGTTAAAACAAGTAAATATTATGCGTCTAAAAGTTGCCAATTTTGGTGAAATGAATAAAATGACTTAAATTCTTCTTATAGTTTGAGTTCTGATCAACATCAGATTGTCTTGTGAGTTTAATATCCAATGCTTTGGAGTAGTGATGGGACATTCGATTCATTTTACTGAATCGATTCATTTGATTCCGTTCACGTTACTGAATCGATACAGTGATCCGATTCACGGCTCATTGGTCACCGCTCCTACTGCATCTGTGTAGTATGTGCTGGTAAGACAGCAGTAACAGCATTCAGTGCTCGCAGCTGCCATCTGCTCTTCATACTATGAACTCCTTTCTTAGAAAAAATGCTAGTTACTCTAATACATCGAAGATTTCTGGCGACGCAGGGTGGGAAAGGTTAGGATTAGAAAGGTAGCAGCCATGGCCTGAATTAAGGTACAGTCCCAGCATTTCCTGGTGTGAAAATGGGGAAACTACGGAAAACCATCTTAACGGCTGCCGACGGTGGGATTCGAACCCACCATCCCCCGAATGCAAGCGCATAGCCACGCGATATTAACCGCACGACAACTCACTCGGTCATTTTTGAAAATATGTATTTTTCTATCAGCTGAGGATTTTTTTAAATCGTCATATTTTGTATAGGCTACCCGAGATGTACAGTACCCCGCTGGTTCTCTGATTCAACATACTGTTATTGCGTCTGTCCACATATGATTGAAGTCTTGTGCAACGATGTGACATATGAACTGAGAAAATACTGAGTCTTTCTTCCCAATATAAAACAGGTACTTTTGAGTGGTCATGAGCATGACTCATAGTCACAGGGCAGGCTAGAGTCAAGTTTAATTGTCAAATGTCAACTAAGTTATAATACTAAGATTCATTAAACTAATAAATAGTATAACCTAATAGCCTACCTACTTACTAGCTACTTCAGAATTATGTTGTGACTACCTTTTTAACACTGCAAATAAATCCATCTATTATTTAAACCTCCCTATAAGAAGAGGACAGTGAATGCAAATGGGTATTATTTTCAAATGAGCTGAGCTCGAGAGTCCATTATAGCATACGATTCTTTCAGTGTAGCATGGCTCACTGTATGTCTCGCTGCAGTGAGCCGATAAGGAGCCGTGCGTATCTTGTGTCTCACTGAGCCGGCTCGTTCACGATTCTTTCCGTGTGCCATGGCTCACTGTATGTCTCGCTGCAGCGGAAGCTCGGCTCTCTGCGTGTCCAGTGAACCGATAAGGAGCCGTGTGTATCATGTGTCTCACTGAGCCGCGCTCGTTCACGATTCTTTCGATGTGCCATGATTCACTGTCTCGCTGCAGCGGAAGCTCGGCTCTCCGTGTGTCCAGTGAGTCGATGAGGAGCCGTGTGTATCATGTGTCTCACTGAGCCGCGCTCGTTCACGATTCTTTCGATGTGCCATGATTCACTGTCTCGCTGCAGCGGAAGCTCGGCTCCCCGTCAACGTCCAGTGAGTGCGCCACTCAGCACTGTCCACTGGGAGTAAGCTGAATCGTGTGCCGTGAGCTCGCTGTTCCTGTGAATCGATTCACTCGAACACTTGAATGAATCGATACACTGCTTCGAATCATGCATTCAGTAGCCAACACTATTTTGGAGTAATATGGTGAGAGCATTCCCTCTTGCATAACTTGTGATCTGTTGGAAACTTGTAATAAGATGTATCGGAATATCTAAAATGAAAGAAAGAAAGAAAGAAAGAAAGAAAGAAAGAAAGAAAGAAAGGGTTTCCTGTTAGAGAATGTCTATAATATGTATTGTGAGCATAAATGTATTTTGACTTACTCTCCTACTGTCTCCAGCCGATTGCTTATGTGTTTGTCGGGAGCGTGTCGTGTACTGCTTCTTGTGAGGCGAAGGCTGGCGTTTGTGACAGTGGAGGGGAAAAGGGGTGGAGCAGAGGGGAGGGCTTGAGGAGGGGTATGGGTAGGAGGGGGTGTGTAGTGTGGAGTCTTGGTTGAGTGTTTTTGTTTGTTAACTTTCTTTAAATAAATATTTTTTTAAGGGAGGAATGGCAGCATTGAAAAGAATCTTCAAGGAATTTTATATCAATATGGACCAATTTGGCAATCCGACCTTTAATCTCAACAAGATAACGGAAAAAAGCAACATTCTTTTCAATGCCACCATTCCTCCCTTAAAAAATATTTATTTAAAGAAAGTTAACAAACAGGAACAAAAACACGCAACCAAGACGCAGATCAAATATATTTATATATTTATTTTCATTTATATATTTTTATATATTTATATTAATATATTTATTTATTTTTTATATACTTGATCTGTAACTTTCTTCATAATTTTTGGATCTATCGACAAGCAGTGCTAATTCCTAAAATTATACAGTGCCTAATGGACTGAAGCTGAACTCTTCAAGAATTTACTCTGTGCTACATTTAGATACGTATTTGATTCTGGACTTCTTCACACACACAGTGCTCTGTAACACATCTAACTTAAGAGACTTTCAGAAGCACAGGGCTGATCTACTCTTCGGAAACTTGTTCCGTAGTACATTTGTGTATTTGATCGGTGACTTCTTCATAATTTTTGGATCTATTGATAGGCAGTGCTATTCCCTAAAATTATACAGTGTCTCATAATCTGCAGTTGAACTCTTCAAGAATTTGCTCAGTACTATATTTGGATACGTATTTGATTATGGACTTCTTCCTATAATGCTTATGTCTTACTAACGTTCATAATTGACACGCAGAATCCTTAAAATTGAACAGTACCTTGTAAACTGCAGCTGATAAATACGTGTGTTATCGTGCTTCATAAACTGCAGCTGACAGTATCATCTAAACTTAATATTTTTACCTGTGCATCTTTCAAAGCACAGTACTCCCTAAAGTTTTTAGTGCTTCACTATCAGCAACCTACAGTATTCTTTACAATTTATTTATCTGTGCACTGTTTTACACCTATTTATGATTGGCTGATGATGACCACAAATACTGGTCGAAACCGGTAAACTTACGTTTCTTATTTTAATAGTATTGAAAGGTTGAACCATTTTATACTTTCTTTTAACTTATTAGTGAAACATTTTAAATATAAATTAATTGTAAATAATTTTCAAATATCTGAATTCCTTGAATAATTTACGCATCCAATGTTTAACCTGTATTTTTCATTTAAAAAGTGTGTTAACCACGCGAGAAAATACGGTAACTGACCCAAAAGTTGGCGTAGACAGAATAGAGCTTTCAGAAAAATAGCTTTGTAGCGTAGGATTTTGTACTACAGCCATTAGCATATAAAGAGCAATCGCAACATATATCTCGTCCTTTGTGACTGGTTTCCAATCCCGCATTCTGGAATGAAGTGGTAATAAGCCCCTAGATCGGATTCTTTGCCCAGCATATAAATTTGATTCACAAACTATTAGTTCCAATAACTCGTCCATAAAGAACATCTTAAAAACTGTCACACCATCATATTCCTCAAATGCTTCATTCTGAGGCCCTGGGGCCCCTATAAACTGTTCTATTTGACCCACGTAATTAGACATGTTTTCCCACTGAATTGTATTAGCCATGACATGCAGACTGCCATTCTGTGCACGATCAATAGTATCTGATTCTGAACCGAGGACTTCAAATCATCATCTGAATCTAACAAACTTTCGTGAGAACCACTCAACTGTTCTAAAACATCCTCTATTTCCAAGCTCGATAACCCACGCTTGTTTATAGAAGTCATCTGCACTCAAGACCGACGGACTGCAAAACAGCGTGGGATAAGGAAAAAGGACGGGAAAGGAAACAGTCTCAAGAGAGCCCTGAATAGATAAAATTTATGATTCTGTTGACAGCCAGGTTCTTCCGCGAGAGAAAACGAAGATAAAATGCAAGGAGTGTGCATAGTAGTCGCCAGATAGCAAACAACATTGGTTGCCCCTGGTGGCAAAGATAAACATTCCTTGAAATATCGCTCGAATTTCAGTGACAAAACACCATCGAAATAAGGATCAAGATATATCGTTCAAAAGATCAAACCTTCCTCTTCAAGGAGAAATGAGTTAAAAAACACAAACAGCTTTGATCGTAACCACTAGATCGCAGTACAGTACACGCGTGTACCGTGCGAGCAGTGCTTGTCACTCCACCACGCGCTATGCTCACTGCATGACGAGCAGTGCTCGGCACTCCACGCTGACAGGTTATCATTCTATGTTACCGTATTTATGCGAATAATGCCCGCATATTTTTTTTAACAAATTGAGGCACGAAATTCGGGTGCGGGTTTTATTTGTGCCGAGGTTGGCAACACGCTCCTGGATGACCTAGTTTTTAATGTTGGGTGTACAGTTATGCATTGTGTAACCGCAGATGGAATAAAACTGTCTCCATATATCATATACCGTTAGAGAACAACATCATGAAAGTATATACAAAAATCATTAATCAAAAACTTAACAAATTAATAGATCATCTTCCAGAGGAACAATTTGGGTTCAGGAAAGGCAGACGAACTCTACAAGCCGTCACTAATTTACTAGATGAGGTGCAAGAAGCACTTAGGCATCAAAAAAGGAAAATTTTATGCTGTAATCATTGACTTTAGTAAGGCCTTTGACTTGCTCAACAGATCGAAGCTAATGGGAAAATTAGACGGTATGATTGGAGCAGACAATGAACTTAAGATTATAGTAAATAATCTTCTAGCCTACAATAGTGGGAGAATAGATGATGGGGTATCACTCTCTTTTCCCATCACTCAAACAAACGGTGTGTTACAAGGAGACCCCATTAGCCTTACGCTTTTTAACGTAGCTACAACAGACATCGCAAGAATAACAAATAATCTATCAACAGTGCTTTATGCCTACGCAGATGACATGATAATAGGATCGAGAAACAGAGATGACCTTCAGTTCGCAGTAGATAGATTACAGGAATGGGCCGAAATAAATGACTTCCAGGTTAACAAGGACAAGACGGTCTGTATGGTTTTCAGAAAAGGAGGAAGAATAGCAGTGACAGACAGAATTTCATATGCAGGGGTAGACTTGACTACAGTAAATAAGTTCTGCTACATCGGCATCACTCTACAAACGTCAAGATCTTCATTCAAAATACATGTGAGGGAAAGAGCAGCAGCAGCAATAAGAGGAATTTACGATATACAAGACCCTACCAAAATATCAATAGGCTCGGCAATTAAACTTAAAAGATACTACCCATTCTGACATACGGTATAGATTTAATCTGGGACAAATTATCAACATCAGAGCTAACTACCCTCGAAAAAGTGAAAGCTACCTTTCTGAAAAGAATATTAGGTATTTCTAAAGGTACTCGTCCACGATGCAACAAAACTTGCATGCCACTTTTGTGTTGCGCAAGAAAAATGGCATGCACTGTTTACACACAGCACGCTAGCTTGCCTTTCTTCTTGTTGCACAACACGAAAACTTGCGCGCCCAAGGAAATGTTGCACCGAGTGTTTACACCACGCTATTTAAGTGGCGCAAGTTTTCTCGCATGCAACTTTCCTAGTCAGCTGTTCTAGCGCATGTGAGTGTTGATAGTAGCGAGCATGTCTTCTGGCGAGGTGTTATCGGCGGCATGCTTATCGCTAATTTTATTATGGCGACGAAAATAAAGACGAGAAAGAGCGAAACGGAAATGTTGGATGAGGAAACGGATTTTAGGTCGTGAACATTGTGGTGTTGTTAATAACTTGCTACAGGAATTGCACATGGGAGACCAAGTCTTCTGCAAGAATATCCTGCGAAAGTCAGCGACTGATTTTGAATATCTGCTGAGAAGAGCAGCGCGCTTGATACAAAAGAAAGACACGCTAATGAAAAAATGAATATCACCAACGAAACGCCTTGTGTTGACATTGATATATTTAGCAACAGGTAAGCCGATTTTTTAAAAATATGGATTGTATACAGTACACATAAGGAATCATTTCTTTTAGCTTATTGTAATTTCCTACATTTTGTTTTGTTACAGGTGACAGTTATCAGTCATTGATACCGACATGCTCTATTTCACGTGTAATATCTGAAGTTTGTGATGCTATTTACATCGTGATGAACGCTCTCTGCCGTTTTTGTTTATTTCTGTAGTCCGTTGCCGCAACCTTCCATAAACATTCTTGTGTTTCAACTAAATATATCAGCTTTCTCGTCATCTCCCTCGTTCATTTCGTGTTCTGAGAAATTGTAACCTGTAAATGAACTTACGTAAATTATGCAATAAGATGGGTATCTATTTTGAGGCATGTTATATTTCATTTACAATAAAGGATATACAGGTATGTACTTACGTTAATTTATTCCCGAGTGTGAACCTCTCAAACATCAGTATGATGTCACAGCAGACGGCCACGTGAGAAAGTTGCGCCACAAAAATGATCTAAACTTTTCACGCCACTTTCAGATGGCGCAACTTCCCCTCTTCTGCTGTGTACACGATGCCACTTTTGACTTTGCACGCAACTTGGAAGTTGCGCAGAATTCGAGTGGCGCGTGCAACTTTTCGAATTGCATGACTGTTTACACGAAGCCACTCAACTTTTCTTGCTCAAATCGAAGTTGCATGCCATTTTTGTTGCATCGTGGACGAGTAGCTTAAGACATCTCCATCTAGACTAGCTGATGAGTTAGCTCAGGAGTCTTTCCTTATCGAGGATCTTAGATATCATTCTGTACCATCGACACCTCAAGCCATTGCTCACCTAAATCTGAGGCTAAGCAAAATATAAGAAATCTGGCCGGAGTTTTACATGACGGATGCAATGACAAGTAGAGACTGGATGGGCCCAAATAAGAACATGCACAGTGCTATCAATAGGCTGGCTGTACATGGATTTCATCATAAGCTATGTGTAAAAGAGACACATCACGAACCAAGTGACGAATGCGTGTGCAAATTATGTGGGAAAATATGTGAACGATACCACTTCAATAAGTGTAGCAAAAGAGAAAAGACCTTACATGAATATAGTTAAGAGTAGAACAATTTATATACGGCCATTGGCTGCAATAAAACTCAGATTACTCAGATTTTTAATTATAAACTGCCTTTACATTTACAAAAAATAGTATTTCACAGAGTAATTCAAATTCAAAATTTGTCCGTGTTACGATAGAGCTCGTATTCCGGAACGTGCAGGGTTAGCTTTCCACACTTTTACTCACTTCGGTGTGTCTATAGTCTGTTTCATAGTAGCTACTGTAAGTTCGAGTGAAATCATATATTATTTTGTATTCGGTGTTTTACGGAACACCACATTATCATGTGGCAGGCAGTGTGCGGAGAAGCAGAATCCGCAAAAACTGGTGATACTGACAGTGGGCAAAAAAGTGAGGCTCATAATTATAGTCAATTTGTACGTACCGAACAATACTGTCAATGCTGATGAAACTGCATTAATTTTTTTAATGCCGAGTTATGGTTTTAAAGGACAAGGGGTCACTGTACTGTATTACAATGCAGCCGGAAGCGAAAGACTTCCTTCCTTCGTCATAGGAAAGTTCGATAAGCCACGATGTTTCAAGGACGTCGGACATTTTCCATGCAAGTACAAGGCATCTAAAAATGCAAAGAGTACAGTAAACCAAAAAATAAAACACTTGTACACAGGAGCCAACATAATTTGTCATCGTCTTTGAATCATGCTTTTTTTTTTCTTTCATTGCGTGAAGTTATGTTTGCCAGTGAATTATCCAAGTGCATTATTTGAATAATGTAAATGCAAATTGTTGGATACATATCGGAAATAGAATTTTTTCCATGGCATTTGAAAGGTTTAAACTGAGAATCAATGTTAATTGCATGCAGTAATGGGTATTAGAATATTTTGTGATGCGGCAAGAGTTGGCATTTCTGAATTACAAGTTGGATGTTAATTCGAAATCACGTAATAACGTGGTTTCACTGCATTGCAAAACTAACATCCGAGCTTGCGGGTGTGTCTGTTTCAAGTGTTTATATTGCACGAAAAGAATTATCCACCGCCGGTTGAGTTACTATCAGAGTAAAAAGAGACCGCGTGCGAGAAGTGTTTTAGACGTGGATTGTGACGAATTTGTAATTTAGGAGAGGATTCTAGTGATGCAAGAGACGATGAATCTTCCGATACAGGGAATCAAGCCTATTGCAAATTCACATTAATGAAATACCGGTCACGTAAGTAGGCCTACTTGCTAATTTTCATGGCATTTTTACAGCAGTGATAATGTATTTTTATCATCTCAGGCAAAGCAGCTATATCCGTAAATTAACATGTTCATATTTGCACAGAGAACACGTGGACCTCGTGGAGTGATATGAAATGTTTGTTTATATCTATGTTACTCTTTCAATGGAAGAAATTTTAGTTCATTTCATTTTTTTTCAAAATGAGCCTTTCTAAAATTAAGGTGTGGGGATTATTAGCCGGCGGGAATTATTCGCGTAAATACAATATTTTACCAAAGGTTCTTCAGCAGCTGAAGACGGCTTATAATACAGGCCGAAACTGGTACTGTAATATGTATTAAATAAAATCAATATACAGTAAATAAAAAAATATTAAGTGGGAAATCCAGCTCTATAATTGTGACTGTTACAACTACCTACTCGACAAGTGGAGATTGTTATCAGTGGAGTACTGTGTAGGAGGGACACTGACTGGAAGGTGATTGGGGATTTAAATGAAACTATGGAGTGGGTATGTGGGAAACTGGGAGGGAGATTTCTAGATCTTAATGGTTGGGTAGGAAATGGGGATTTGTGCTCAGATGGCCTTCACTTAAACCGCAGTGGTACATATAAGTTAGGAAATTTGTTTAGAAGGGTTATAGGGAGGTACATTCAGGGAAATGGGGTGGCCCAGGGAGCAGTGATAAGGAAACAGGGAAATGGAAGTAAGGATGACATAAAAATGTTAGTGCTGAACTGCAGAAGTATTGTAAAGAAAGGAATAGAATTACGTAATTTAATAGATGTATACTTACCAGATACTGTAATAGGAGTTGAATCATGGCTGAGAAATAATATAATGGATGCAGAAATTTTCAGACGGAACTGGAGTGTATATCGTAGAGATAGGATAGGAATGGTAGGAGGGGGAGTACCGTATTTCACGGCATAATCGTCGCCACCGCGTAATCGTCGCATCCTTTATTTTCAATACAAAAATCGGACTTTAAACCTTTAATTACATAATCGTCGCACGTCCAAATTTTGTTCACTAATCTGGTTAAAAGGTAAATGGAACTGCAACCTAAGTTGCACATGAATGCGCAATTTAAATACGTGTATGGTTTATGGGCAATTTGGCAACACAGTCACGTTTGCGACATGTTGCACAACGTATAAATAAATAATACCGGTATATGTACGACGCATGGCTTTACCGGTAGACTATCGGCAGTTTGACAACGTGGTCGCGAGACAGTGTACTATTTATTCACCACCTACATATTATGAGTTCCCATTTGAAATACGTAAGGCTGTAAGTTATCGCTTATCGGCAACGTCGCCAGGAAATACCGGCTAGGTAGGTTGAATGGACCTTGAACCAGCCCTCAGATACAGGTAAAATTCCCTGACCAGGCCGTGAATTGAACCCGAGGCCTCCGTGTAAGGAGCAAGCACGCTACCCCTACACCATGGGGCCGGCTCCTGTGTTATTGCGCACGAAGTGAAATCAAGACGATAACGCAGATTTCCACGGAATTATTCAGCCGAATTATTTACGATGTCTCAGTTGTCATCGCTAGACTCTTATCTTACTACTACGTCATAAGTGTCCGGGCATGGGATGAAAACTTTTATCCAAGGAGTCAAGATAATTATTATCCAATGCTATTAAAGTTTTATTTTATAAACTCGTCAGTAATGTAATGTAAAATCATCAATAACTGGGAAGAAATATTAACCTAATTACCGTATGTTTAAAAGAAATTGAAAAAAATGAATGTTTGTTACTGACGTCTCGGAATACAGTCAACTATACAGTAGATTTACACCGCGCTAGCTAGAGCTCCGGTTTGCGAGCTTTGCGCAAGCGCAGTAGTGTGTCGCAACCAACGAGCTAAACTGATAAATTGTTGCATGCTTCCTTGCTGCCTAACAGTATTGGCTGCTCTGGAATGGACAGATCACAGATGCATTTATTTGTTTCAGATTTACGTGATTACTGTAGACATGTGTGCGTGAGAATTTAAGTTTTTAATTTGTGTTTTGGGTGTTTACAGAAATAATTTGTTTTAATAGTGAACAATTACAGAAAGTCATTTATATCGCAAAACATTAACGTGTGAAGCATTTATAAGCGATTATGGGTAAATATAGAAACTATTCTGCGGGCTTCAAGCTAAGCGTAATTGCCTTCGCTGAACAGCACGGGAACAGAGCTGCAGAAAGAAAATTTTCTGTGAGTGAAAAGTTGGTGCGTGACTGGCGGAAAGTAAAAAAAACAAGCTAAAAAGCACAAACCCTTCTAGACGCGCGTTTAGAGGTCCTAAAACAGGGAAGTTTCCTATAATTGACGAAGAAGTGTTTAGGTACGTCAGTGAAATACGTAACAATGGCTGCAGTGTATCATATGAAATGTTACAAATTAAGGGACAGGGGGTAGCGCGCAAACACAACATACCGGTAACTCAGTTTAAGGCGACTCGTGTGTGGATTAAGGGGTTCATGCGATGACACAATCTGTCAGTCCGAAGGAGAACAACACTAAGCCAAAAGTTGCCTGCTGATTACACGGACAAGATTGTAAATTTTCACCGATTTGTCATACGTTTGCGCAAGGAAACTTCGTACTTGCTTTCTCAAATCGGTAATGCCGATCGGACTCCAATCTTTTTTGATATGCCTCGCAACAGCACTATTGCGCTAAAAGGATCACGGAGTGTATTAATGAAAACCAGCGGTAGTGAGAAGTTGCGATGCACGGCAATGCTAGCCATTACAGCTGACGGGAGAAAGTTGCCGCCTTACATCATTTTCAAGAGGAAAACGATGCCTAAGAATATACAGTTTCCCCGTGGAATTCATGTACGAGTGCAACCAAAGAGTTGGATGGACGTAGAACTCATGCTGGACTGGGTTAAAACTGTGTGGAATAGAAGACCTGGTGCACTACTAAAACAACCAGCTCTGCTTGTTTTAGATAGTTTCCGAGGTCACCTCGTGAACGAAGTGAAGCAAATTCTCACTACAAATAACACACGACAGATAGTCATTCCTGGTGGCCTAACATCTGCTTTGCAGCCACTAGACGTATGTGTTAATAAACCCTTTAAAGACCACTTACGTCGATTTTACGAGTGGATGATGAGCGGCGATCAACAATTGACGGCCGCCGGAAATATCAGGCGTCCACCCTTGGACTTGTTATGCTCGTGGGTGAAGAAGAGTTGGGATCTTATACCACCTGAACTAGTCTCCAAGAGCTTCAAAAGGACTGGGATTTCGAATGCACTAGACGGTTCCGAAGATGACGCAGTGTGGCAGGGAGACGAAGAATCTGATACTGGTATTAACAGAGGCGAGGACGGCGCATCAGATAGCGAAACCTGCGATAGCGACACCGAAGATTTGGAATAAATTGCGTACCGGTAAGTCCGCATTTCACAACAAAGCGATAATTTTTTGCAAGTATAATATTTTAACTTTAATGCTCAAATTAATGACAAATTAACTTAATACGTTCATTTTTATTTTCAGGTTGGAAAAACGTTCGCCGAATTGTTGCGAAAAATTATGAATTTTGTTTTAGACTATTTTAATTATTTTGATGTATAAACGCGAGTATTACATGCATCTTAAATTTGTATCAAATACAATTTAGTTATAAATACATTTTTTGAGTAATACAAATACTGGTATTAAATATTCATCGTATAATGGTCGCACCCTACAATTTTTTTCGAAAATTTTGGTATATTAAGTGCGACGATTATGCCGTGAAATACGGTATTCAATCCGGTGAAAGAAGAATTTAAAAGATACGAAAAAGTTAAAGATGACAAACATGGAATTCTAGGTGTAAGACCCATCTCTAAAGATAATAGGCAAAGTGATGTCTTTGGAGTGTACAGGCTGGGAAAGGGTAGCGCTGACGCTGATTCAGAATTATTTGATAAGATAATCAGCTATGTGGGAAACGATAAGAAAAGGGACGTGATTGTAGCGGGTGATCTCAATTTACCAAATATCAATTGGGAAGGTATGCGAGCGACAGGAAGCATGACCAACAAATGGCAAATAAGTTAATATGGCAAGAAAGTGATGGAACCAACTAGAGGAAAGAATATTCTGGATGTGGTGCTGGTAAAACCAGATGAGCTCTACAGAAAAACCGAAGTAAGAGATGGTATTAGTGATCATGAGGCTGTTTTTGTGGTAGTGAAAAATAAATGTGAAAGAAAGGAAGGTATTAAATTAGGACTATTAGGCAGTACCATATGGCTGATAATACAGGCATGAGGGAGTTTAAAAAAAGTAACTATGATGGCTGGAAAACGGTAAATAAAAATGTAAACAGACTCTGGGATGGGTTTAAAGCAATTGTTGAGGAATGTTAAAAATAGGTTTGTACCTTTAAAGGTGGTAAGGAATGCGTAAAGATCCACCATATTATAACACAGAAGTAAAGAGACTAAGAAGGAGGTGCAGGTTGGAAAGAAATAGAAATGCATATGGAAGTAAGGAGAAAATAAAGGAACTTACTAGGAAATTGAATCTAACAAAGAAGGCAGCTAAAGATAACATGATGGCAAGCATAATTTTTTTTTTTGCTAGGGGCTTAACGTCGCACCGACACAGATAGGTCTTATGGCGACGATGGGATAGGAAAGGCCTAGGAATTGGAAGGAAGCGGCCATGGCCTTAATTAAGGTACAGCCCCAGCATTTGCCTGGTGTGAAAATGGGAAACCAAGGAAAACCATCTTCAGGGCTGCCGATAGTGGGATTCGAACCTACTATCTCCCGGATGCAAGCTCACAGCCGCGCGCCTCTACGCGCACGGCCAAATCGCCCGGTGCAAGCATAATTGGCGGTCATACAAATTTTAGTGAAAAATGGAAGAGGCAGAAAGAGGTTCCAAGAAGGACGCTCCAGGAATCATTAATGAATAAGGGGAGTGTGTATGCGAGGATCTTCAAAAGGCAGAAGTATTCAGTCAGCAGTATGTAAAGGTTGTTGGTTACAAAGATTACGTCCAGATAGAGGTGACGAATGGTAAAAAAAAAAAAAAAAAAAAAAAAAAAAAAAAAAAAAAAAAAAAAAAAAAAAGTATTAAAATTTACATAATTATGATAACAATGACATTTACAATAAGATACAAAAGTTGAAAACTCGAAAAGCGGCTGGTATTGATAAGATTTCTGGGGATATACTAAAGACAATGGGTTGGTATATAGTACCATATCTGAAGTACTTATTTGATTATTGTTTGCAGGAAGGAGCTATACCAAATGAATGAAGAGTTGCTATAGTAGTCCCTGTGTATAAAGGAAAAGGTGATAAGACATAAAGCAGAAAATTACAGGCAAGTCAGTTTGACATGCATTGCATGCAAGGTTTGGGAAAGCATTCTTTCTGATTATATTAGACATGTTTGCAAAATTAATAACTGGTTTGATAGAAGGCAGTTTGGGTTTAGGAAAGGTTGTTCCACTGAAGGCCAACTTGTAGGATTTCAGCAAGATATAGCAGATATCCTGGATTTAGGTGGTCAAATGGACTGTATCGCGATTGACCTGTCTAAAGCATTTGATAGGGTGGATCATGGGAGACTACTGGCATAAATGAGTGCAACCGGACTTGACAAAAGAGTGACTGAATGGGTGGCTATGTTTCCAGAAAATAGAACTCAGAGAATTAGAGTAGGCGAAGCTTTATCTATCCCTGTAATAATTAAGAGGGAGATTCCTCAAGGCAGTATTATTGGACCTGCATATTTCTTATATATATCAATGATATGTGTAAAGAAGTGGAATCAGAGATAAGGCTTTCTACAGATGAAGTTACAAGATTGTAAGCAACTGCAAAATGTCCTCGATAATGTTGTGAGATGGACAGTAGGCAATGGTATGATGATAAACAGGGTTAAAAGTCAGGTTGAGAGTTTCACAAATAGGAAAAGTCCTCTCAGTTTTAATTACTGCATTTATGGGTTAAAAGTTCCTTTTGGGGATCATTGTAAGTACAGTAAAACCTCATTAATTCTAAGTCATTGTGACGCAAAAATCGGACTTCGAATTACGTGATTTCGAATTAACCGCCAACTCTTAATTCAGAAATGCCAACCCTTGCTGCAACAAAAATATTCTAAGACCTGTACTGCATGCAATTAATCTTGATTCATAGTTTAAATCTTTGCAAGCCATGGAAAAAAACGATTTCCAAAATGTATTCGACAAGGTGCATTTACGGTATTCAAATTCACAATACAGTATTCACTTGGATAACTCACTGACAAACATAATCTTACGCAATGAAAGAAAACAAAAGCATGATTCAAAGACAAGAAGAAATCTAAGCTGGCTCCCCTGAGCAAGTTCTTTTTTCATTGGATTACTGCTCTGAATGCATTTTAGATGTCCTATACTTGCACGGAAAGTACCCAATGCCCTTAAAACATCGCGTTATATCGAACTTTCCTATGACGAGGGGAGAAGATATACCGCTTCCATCTGCATTCGAAACAGTGACTCACCTATCCTTGTACAATTTCCTGCCATGGTACTTACTGTATCTTGTAATTCAGAAATGCGAAATCTTGCCACATCACAAAGTATCCTAAGATGCATTAACGCATGTAATCACCTTGATTCACAGTTTAACCCTTTCAAATGCCTTGGATAAATCTATTCCCGAAATGTATCCAACAAGGTGCATTTATATTATTCAAATAATGCACTTGAATAAATCACGAGCAAACATAACCTCACGCATCGAAAGAAAAAGAAAATGCAAATTTCAAAGACGAGGACAAATTATGCTGGCTCCCTTATGCAAGTCAATATAGTGAGTGATATGGGGTGAGGATGAAACAGAAGTGCAAAAACAAGTAGATGCATGGAATCAAGAGAGAGAAAAATTTGGGATGAAAGTAAGCACAGGGAAAGGTAAAACAATAGTGATGACAAGGGGAAGGAAGGAAGGAAGGAAGGAAGGAAGGAAGGAAGGAAGGAAGGAAGGAAGGAAGAGGAAAGATAAAACTGAATGGTAAAATTCTGGAAGTGGTTAAAAGTTTCAAGTACTTGGGAGGTGCGATCACAGAAGATGGAAAAATAACTGAGGAAATTGGGAAAAGAATACAACAAGCAAACAGCTTCTACCAGAGTGTAATGGGTATTTTGTGGAACCAAGATGTTCCGAAGAAATGTAAGAAAGTATTATATTCAACCTATTACGAACCCATACTAACCTATGCAGCTGGATCGTGGACTACAACAAAACGAGAGGAGAGTAGAATACAGGCAGCAGAGATAAAATTCCTAAGAGGTATCGAGGGCAAGACCAGAAAGGAGAGAATAAGAAATGAAGAGATAAGGAAAAGGACAGGAATCCTGAAACCTCACGACAGGATAGAAACAACAAAGTTAAAGTGGTATGGGCATATGATGAGAATGGGGGAAGAGAGAGTGCCAGAAAAAGCTTCTTCAGAGAAGTTAACAGGAAAGAGACCACGAGGAAGACCCCAAAAGAGGTGGACAGATTCAGTGTGGGAGTGCATAGAGAAGAGGGGAGGAAAACTACAAGATGTACTTAAAAAGGAGAAGAGTGGTGGAGAGACAAGCAGCGAAGGAGGTCCTTGATTCACAACCCGACCCAGGAAGCTGGAAATGGGAAATGAAGATGATGATGACTGTAATAGGATTAAGATTAAAATACTCTACAAATTAATAACATGCATCTGTGTACATTTACTTCCTTTTCCAGAACGTTTATACATATATAAGTTGTTTCCCACCACAGTAGAACCTCGATAATTCAAAATCTTCCTTAATTCAAAGCAGCTCTCATTCCTGGAAACATGAGGTACGGTTTTGAATGTTATTTAAATTGTTTAATTAGAAATACGGGTAATTCGTAATTCGAAGTACAATGTCGATCCCATTACCGAAATTCAGACTTTTAATTCCAAACTGCCTTTACATTTTAAAAAAATGAGTATTTTACAGAGTAATTTAAATTCAAATTTCTCTGCATCATGAAAGAACGCGCATTCCAGAACGTGTAGGGGTAACTTCCCACACTTTAACCCACTTCAGCGTGTCTACAGTGTGCTTCATATCTGCTAAGTTTGAGTGGAATTGTAATTATTTTGTATTCAGCATTTTAAGGAACGCCACAATATCACGCAGCAGGCAGTGTGCAGAGAGGTAGAACCCGCAAACACTGGCAATGCCGACAGTTGGCGAAAAAACGTGGCTTATATAATTTATACGCACCAAACAATACTGTAAATGCCGATGAAACTTAATTGATTGATTGTTTTATTTTTTAAGTGCTGAGGCCAAATGGACTTATGGTTTTAAAGGAGAGAATTGCCTGCCAGGAAATGCACTGTGTTGCTATGCAATGCACACGGAAGCGGGAGACTTACTTCCCCCAACATAGGAAAGTTTGAAAAGCCACGATGTTTTATGGGCGTCAGGCACTTTCTGTGCAAGTATAAGGCATCTAAAAATGCAAACAGTACAGCAATCCAAGAGATAAAGCATTTGCACAGGGGAGCCAGCATAATTTGTCCTTGTCTTTGATTCGTGTTTTTCTTTTTCCTTTGGTTGTGTGAGGTTATATTTGCCATTGTTTTATCCAAGTGCATTATTTTATAATGTAAATGCACCTTTTTGGATACATTTCTGAAACAGTGTTTTCCATAGCATTTGAAAAGTTTAAACTGAGAATCAAGGTGATTGCACGCATTAATGGGTCTTAGAAGTGCCATGGCAGGAAATCATACATGTATAGTCACTGTACAGCAGTGTTGTTGTAATACGGATGGAAGTGAGAGACTTTCTCCCCTTGTCATAGGAAAGTTTGATAAGCCGCAATGTTTTTAAGTACATCGGGTACTTTCCGTGCAAGTACAAGGCATCTAAAATGCAAGTAATCCAATGTATAAAGGCAGGCTTCCGCCCTGGTCGCTCTTGCGCAGAACAAATCTTCAACCTAAAGACTACTTTGAAAATCAAAGCCCTCCGAAATACTCCAGTCATATTAATGAAAGTACGACAACATAATATTCTTCTCCCTCAATGCCACACAATTCCTTGAGTCCAACTTACATGGAGTGTTGATGGATGTCATCTCTACAGTGCAAGAGACATGACTTGATGGATTCCCATCAGGATCAGCAAACCGCCTCTCTTCACCAGTCACAAGGTCACATGGCGTGCCCTATAACAAATGAATGTAAATAATCAAAACTGAGTAAAAATATGTTACCCTTAATTATCTTTATTGACAATAATAATGAAAGTAATGTTATTTGCTTTACATCCCACTAACTACTTTTACGGTTTTGGGAGACGAAGAGGTGCCGAAATTTAGTCCCGCAAGAGTTCTTTTACGTGCCAGTAAATGTACCGACATGAGGGTGACGTATTTGAGCACCTTGAAATACCACCAGACTGAGCCAGGATCAAACCTGCCAAGTTTGGGTCAGAAGGCCAGCGCCTCAAGAGTCTGGGCCACTCAGCACGGCTCTTTATTGACAATCGAAGAAAATTTATCTATAGTATTCTGTTTTGTACAAAACAGTAAATAACACTTGAACAGTAAAATTCCTATGTTATGTTTTCCTGAGGCTATCTACTGATTTATCATTAACTAGTGGTACCCAAATGTTTGCTGTACATAAAATCACAATGTCTTTTAAGAAAATCGTTCACCAATAAATTAGCAATATAGTAGTCCATATTAGATAATCTTCTTCTTCCTTCCAGGTCATCTATGTGCCCATAACAGACACTCCTGAGTATCACTCAGGGTCGGCTCTTCTGATCCTCTGAGATTCTTGCTGTTGGTTTGATGTCTGCGCCACTGGAATGCCATTTCTCTTCAAAGCCTTTTCAGCTGTTCGGCACAACATTGCTCTAGGACGTTCTCGTCCTCTCCTTGGTTCCTTGATGGTAATAGCTCTCTGAACAGGATGATCTTTATCTCAACATTGTACGTGCCTGCACCAGCACAAATGCCGCTCTCCCAGTTTCTCACTGACAGGGGTAGTATTAACTGATCCTCGCACATTCTCATTGCACACTTGGTCAGATAAATTGACACCCACTGACCATCGCGGCATCCACATATCCATGTGCGCATTTACTGATCATGCTTCTTCGACCTTCCCAGCATTCACAGCCATAAATGAGGGCAGATCTAATGGCATTCTTAAATATCTTGCCTTCCAGCTTTATAGGTATTTGCCTGTCAAACAAGACACCTGTCAGGAAATGACATTTTGCCCATCCAACATTGATTTCATTCTTGTCATCATCGATCTTGATATCAGTGGCAATAATAGAGCCTAGGTATCTGAATTTGTCCATCATTACTGCACCATCCTGAGGGGTAGTTTCATGCTTGCACCATATTGGGCGATCATTTTTTTTAATATGAACATTAACTTGGGTAACAATTGCTCCGGCTATTTTTCCCCTCGATCTCCCATCATCCTAATAGATCATCTGATGGATGAGTGCACTATTAATTTGATGCTGAGTGTCGTTGGCTAAGTTCATTTTAAATATTCATTATATTCGCAGTTATTGCCTCAAGGAAATCTAGCGGAATCGTAACTTAGAATTCTCCTATCGGAATATATACGATATGGTAATCCTAACTTTGCCTGGTGACACCTCTCAGGGATAATGAAATTACTTTTTCAAAAAAAATACTATTTTAACGTGAGGTCAACTGAGGCACCACATCTCAACATCAACAAATTATTCTCGATACCATTCATTATCCAAAATCATTATTATGTTTTCCAAGTCCAGTCATCCGAATATAAGTGAAAAAAAAAAATTAAATAATTTTTTTTTTCTTTTTTTAATGAATTAAATCAAGATCACCTAATCCTAATAATATCTGCCTATCTCCTAAAATAATAGCCTCCAAATTAGAAAATCTATATTTTATTTCTTGATTCCGGAATCACAAAAGAAAATAATATTTATCATTATCAATTATCTTCTTCTTCTTCTATAATAAAGAAATCTTTTGGTTGAAAAATAAGTCTGAGTCCCTAATCCTAATTAAATTTCTTAATACCATTATTTAATTTAAGTCCAGCAGTTCTTGTTACTTTTATACATAATCAACTGGTAATTAAAAAATTAATAAAAATGATTTGAAGAAAAAAAAAATGCTTATTTTCGTCACTATCATATCAACATTATTTCATTATTCACTCTTTTTGGCGTCTTAACGTTAGTAATCACAAGTAAGTTCCAAATTATTTTGGCCCAAAAATGGCTATTTCAAATATATTTTGTCCTTAAAATGAAAAATATTGGTCTCCTCGACGGTATCATTAGGTAAAAATACTCAAATACCACCTTAAATAAATGTAGGTATCGTTCAAAGTTCAATCATAATCGTATTTCTAATAGAAATTGTACTAAACATGTTTTAGGGTTTAGCAATTATTAATCAGGCATCCCTGATTCCGTAGACATGCATTTGGTTAATTCCTAAACGTAATTGCAGTAAAGGTTTTGAATTATGGGATTATTATTGAATTAAAATTCATTCTTGACAACAAACTTCCAATGACATTTATAACAACGTTGGTATGAATTAATTATAAAGACGACAAGTTTCCCTTCATATATTTCCTACCTGGATATTTCTTCCGAAGACAGTGTAAGGTAACCTAATTATATGAAATATGCGGTGTCTTGCAATGTACGCGTGTACCATTAACCCTAAATACCATTCATAATCATTTTATTATTCTGCCGCGAATAGTAATCATCACCATCGGCTCATATTACGTCGTATTTACCGTCAAAACTACTCATAAATACATCTATCTCTCCATCTACTACCGTTAATTACCATCATATCATATAATTCAATCTCATAAACACATTACGACGAATAATTATACACGTTTGCACATTAATGTGCCAATCAAACCATAAATTCTCTATGTAAACACATATCATCACCAACATGACGGCAAATCATTCCAACATCATATTACTTTACCATAATAGTACACTTTTGGGTTATAATTCATATATCATACGCGTAAACATGCTAGCTTAATAATAAAATGCATATATAAATTAAATAAGTTGATATCTACTCACTTTTCATTGCGTCGAATCGGCAAACATATTCAGGTTATACGTAAATCAACTATCTTCTTCAAGAATATTTAAGGTTACGTCATTCAAAATATGAAGTTTTCGTCCCATAATAGTTATAAATTACAGTCCAAATCTCTCCTGGTTTTGCCTTACGCATTCCTATATTATGTCATAGACTGTAGAATCTGGAAGAAGTACCTATTCCCCTACTAGTAATAATAGCTCAACATGGACAATTTCATTTCGAAGATAATAACGTCTGTGATTTTATCACGAAGAACTAGGTTAAATACCGTACCAAATATACACTATAATATCATTACAAATTTACTACATATCAATTTCAAGAAAATAAATATCTCTTTGGAACTTATCTTGTGATTACTGACGTTAGATGGTCGGCCTCGGACTGGATGTTGTCATCTAGGGACTGCGTCGAACGGCATCTTCCTCTGCTACGTCCCCATTTGGTTGTGACTCGGGATTCGGGATAGCAGTAACAGCTGGGCGGCTTCCGTCAGACAGTCGGCTCCATGTCCCGTTTAGCCTTGCATCATGATGTTGCGGTCGATCATAACAGAAAGAAATATTTCCAATCCATGCATTAGTTTCATATCCATACTCTCAAGAATAAATTTCAGGCTTGTAATTAATGTCAGGTTTTAAAATAATACTTCAATATTGATCTTTAGTAAGAACTTGACAGTTAAATTTTGCAAGTTATTCCTGTAAATATTCTCTTTTCTATACGGCTAATCACTTTATACTTCGTAAAATTTAACTTGGTTACTTGTACGGACTTGAATATCCACTTCGACTACTGTTAGGGTATTTCCTAACTCCCTTCACGATATTCTTTTGTGAATGTCTGTTTTGCGAATATTCTCTCACTTCGCGAGCTCTCCAGTAAGTAACTTGTATAATATCTTCCTTCTGTCCAGACGAATACTGACTATATTTCGTGAGGATAGTTTATTTCGATTTTACGTTGCGGAATTTTTTTTATTGTTCAGCTTCTTGTTCTTCTTTTAACAATATTAAAACCTTCTATTATTTTACCACGGCCGTATGGATCCTTGACAATTCCCCGTCTCGGTCCGTGATCTAGGCATCATTAATTTGTCGAATAAATATCTTTGCCGTCACGTGCACGGCCTTCTTGAATATATACACGCTCGTAAAATGTAAACACTTCGAAATCATGGCCTAATTTATTTAATATGTGCATTCCTTTGTGACGTATGGCCCAATTACGTAATCTTCGCGATTACTACCGTGCATGGCAAACTTATAGCTTCGTATGACGACCTTCATCCCGGAATTAGGACGATGAAAACGGTACATTTATCCTCCTGCCATAGATAAATAAATATGCTGCTCGCAGTATATTTATTTCAATTTTTATTATTCTAAACTGATGTAGCTTTTCATCGGCCTGATTTCGCTCATCTATATCATATGTTTCAGATTTTAGTTAATATTCTATTCTTGATCTTCTTTATAATATGGTTTCATGTTTGATGCATTGTATACGTTTTGATATGTCCCATCCAGGCTTTCTAACATATATGCGTTGTTCCCATAAACCTTCTTTACCACATATGGACCATCATATAAATGAACGAATTTGGCGAATATTCTTTCTGAAACGTTAGAGATTGGTACTTTCTTTATCATTACCAAGTCATCAACCCGGAATGGTGAGTGGAATTTCTTATGTTGGACTCTTCTTCGGCGTTTGTTTGCCTGTTCTTCTAATTTGGCACTTACTATTTGATTAATCTCTTCGCAAGTGGGTTTTGGTTCTTCATCTTTTCCTATAATCTCATCCCATGGTCGAGTTGGTCGTTCGTTCAAATGTACGAGTCTTGGTATCTGGCTCGTTGATTCATGGACAGTGTCATTCATACATGCTTCGATTATTTTAATTACTTCAATCCATTTCCAATGACTTTGGGAGCAATATATCCTACAATATTTAGAAATTTCTCGCATGCATCGCTCCACTGGATTGGCTGACGGGTGTCTTACTGAACAATAGACATGTTTAATTCCTAAAATTTGCATTGCATCCTGGAATTCACCCGATGTAAACTGTGTTCCTCTATCAGTTAAGATTCTTTTCGGTTTTCCCATCTGGGGTATAACGTTTTTGTTTATAACTCTCAGTATTTGTTTAGTTGTTGCTCTCTGTATAGGCTGTAGGACTGTGAATTTTGAAAAAATGTCCATTGTGACAACTACGTACTTATTTCCTTTAACAGCTGTTGGTAACCTTCCATATAAATCTGTTGCAAAGATCTCACGAGGAGCTGTTGGTATTATTGCAATTGGTTCCTGCTTGGTAAGGAAAGGAGTATATTTTGTCCTTTGGCATGTATCACAGGTCTTGATTACATCTCTAATTGTTTGTCTCATTCCTGTCCATGTAAATCTTTCCATTATCGTCCTCACCACCTTTTCTATTCCTCCATGTCCAATTATCCTATGGGCATGCCAAATTATCCCTTTCTGCAAAGATCTGGGTACTACTATTTTGGTCCTTTTCAAATCTTTGCCGACATACTGCTTCAATATTCCATGTTCCATTATATATTTACCATCAATATTATTTTCCCTGTCGTCATCGAAATCACTTTGTTCAATCCTTGTCATTTCTAACATTAATTTCTCATCTGCTCTTTGCCATGCCGATATATCCCTTAGTTTTTCTAAAAATTCTTCGTCCTGTCTTACTAATTCGATCTGATTTATAGTTTCTTCTTTTACCACAGGATTCCTGCTTAATGCATCCGCGAGGATATTGTCCTTCCCACTACAATGCTCAATTCTAATATTAAACTGTTGGGCGAATAAAATCCATCGGGTGACTCTTTCACTTAGCATCGCCGCCTTAAGACCGAATTCCAAAGCTTTGTGGTCTGTACGTATAGTAATTGGAAATCCATATACAATCTTTTTCCACTGTTGCAGAGCATAAATAATTGCTAGTAACTCGTGCTCAGTTGTTGTATAGTTTACTTCATGGCTGCGTAACTTGCGGCTTGCAAATGCCAAGTATACTCGATCCTCATCATTTTCTGGTGCCTCTTGGTATAAGTATGCTCCTATACCGACATTTGATGCATCCGTTTGTATGATAAACTCTCTAGTATAATCCGGATATCCTAACTTGATACTATTTGCCATCAATCTTTTCATTGCCAGGAAAGCTTCTTCTGTGTGAGTATTCCATTTCCATTTGTTGTTTAATTTTAACAAATCCTGCAATGGCGCTGCAATTTCTGTATATCCTTTACAGTGATTTGCGAAGAACTGGGTCATTCCCAAAAATTGCCTAACTTGTTTTATACGCGTTGGCCTAGGAAACTCGCAAATTGCTTGAATTTTAACTGGATTAGGTTTCACCCCGTTTCCGTCAATCACATGTCCGACAAATAATATCTCATTTTGACAAAATTTTGATTTGGCCAGGTTAATTTTGAATCCTGTAGTTTCCAAATTATCTAATAATTGCTTCAACTTACTACAATGTTCGTCAAATGTTTCTGTTGCAAAAACCATGTCATCCACATAGCATGTCACATATTCTTTTACGTCAGGTAACAGGTTCCTATCTAATGCCCTTATCAATACAGCACAACTGTTTTTCAATCCGAAAGGCAACCTACAATAAACATATGTTTGGTTGTCGAACATAAATCCGGTTAGAAGTCTAGATTTTTCTTCTAAAACTATATGATGAAACGAAGATGTAAAATCCAAACTCGAAAAATACTTCTTGCCCTTAAATTTCTTTATTATCTCCTTAATTTTTGGAACTTGATTATATTCTGGTATTAATTTCTCATTTAACTTTCTACAATCAAGGCAAATTCTTAGTTTTCCGTTACTTTTCTTTACAATGACTAATGGATTCAAATATGGTGTAATAGTCTTTATAATTATACCATCAGCTACCATCTCTTGGATGATCTTCCTTACTTCCTGGAAATATTTTTCAGGTACGTCATATAACCTTCCTTTGTATGGTGTCCAGTCATTTGCGATGATTTTATATTTAAAATTCGGAATCTTTCCCGGTTTATCCTTAAATATTCCTGAATACTTTTCTATTATCGAATATAATTTCTGTTTCTCTTTAGGACTCAATTTCGTTTCTGCGATCTTTCTCCAAATGTCTGGCTCTTCTTTTTCTTCATCTTTTATCAAGATCTTCTCCAAGCTATGTATAATTTCTTCCATTTCCTGAGTCTCATTTAACGGTATTTCCTCTTCCATTAACTTTTCAGTTTCAACAGCTTCAAATTTCATATGCTCCGTGTTTTCCGCCTTTCCCTCTAACTTTATCCTTTCCTTGATTATCTTTCCATTTTCCTTAACGATGGGAAACCTTACTTCCTGATTTTTCAAGTCTATTACCATCTCTGTTGTTACAATAAAATCCACCCCAAGAATCACATTGTATTTAATTTTGTTCATAATTATGAATGGGTGTTCAAATATAAATCTACCAATCCTGACATTTAAATAAGTTTGTAATTTACATTCGACAGATTTATCTGGTATAATCCCTCTTATTTTCATTTGTGCAACTGGTATAATTGGCAACTTTCCTTCTTGATTTACCTCAACAAATAATGCTTTTGATATAACACTTATACTTGCTCCTGAATCAACCAAGCAATGTGTTTTCAGGCCATTTATTCGTGCAGTAACAATGGGTAAGTACGATTTATTTTCTTTATGAATTTCTTGTGTCTCATCTAATAATTCATCCGGATCGATATCCCAAGCCTCAATTTGTAGTACATACCAACTCTTAATTTTGTCGCCCAATTTTTCCAAAATGTCATCTCCCTTACTCTCTACATCGAAATTGGCGTTTTTTTTTTACTCTGGGAGTCTGTCTGATAAGATTGAGCTTCTGGATTCAGTTTTTGCCCTTCTCTATCTTTTCTTTTGTATTCCTGAAGCTCTAGACTTTCGGCTCCCTCTATGTCTCCATTGATGTCTCGATCCCTGATCGCTTCTTCCCATCTTTTCTTTTCTCTAGTTTCTTTTCTCAATTCCTGTATATACTGTCTATTCCTATTCTCACTATTATTGTACCTGTTCATCGGTGCTCCATGATACATTGGTCTCTGTCTGTAACTTCCTCTTTCTCTTTCATTTCTAAATCGGCTAGGCTGTCGATGATATGGCAAAAATCGTCTCTCTTCATTCTGCCTTCCATTATCATGCCCATTCTGCCTGCATCTGCATCGGTTTCGATCACCTGTCCTCTCATCATCATCACTAAGTTCTCTCTTCCTTGAGCTTCTATCGTTTTCTCTTTTCTCGGATACCGATTTCTTCTGATTATTTTCCCAATTTATCACGTTCACTTCTTCTTGATTGTTTGTATTTCTATGGATTCTTGCTGTCGGATGACTCGACGTCATATCCAGCTGCCTTAAAATACTTTCCATTTCAATTGCGGAAGTTACATTTGCAGCAGCTAATAATCTCTGAGTTTCTGGAGGAAACTGCTTTTGAATTGTCTTTATCGCCTCTAATTCGCTGGGCGCAGAATCTAGGTCCTGGAACCTGTGAAACTGGTACGAGAAATAGTCACTAAATCTCGTTGGTCCTACCGACGAATATCTTTTTGAATACAACTCCAATCTAAGGTTTTGTTGAATCTCCGGATTCCAAAATCGTTTGAGAAATGCGACCTTGAACTCATCATAATCGTGGAAAGTGTACTTAAATGCCTGATACCACAAATTCGGATTTGCATCTAAGTGTTTTTCTACTATCCTAAGTTTCTTTTCGTCAGGTATTCTATTTTCTTTAAAATATTCCTCCATTTCTCGCAAAAACCTCTTTGGTGACAT
The DNA here is from genome assembly GCF_040414725.1 of Anabrus simplex. NCBI lineage: Eukaryota > Metazoa > Arthropoda > Insecta > Orthoptera > Tettigoniidae > Anabrus > Anabrus simplex. Next base: position 230,949,963 of record NC_090267.1, on the reverse strand, counting down.
TGCCGCGGTATTACTAAAATTTTTGGGCCTGTCATCGTACGTTTTTACAATATTTATAATGGCTGGGCTTCCATTTCCAATATTTCCAACTATAACGTCCTTACTGCTCTGATCAGTTTCGCCCGAAATTGTCGGTGTTCCTTCCCTGTCATTTATATTTATATCTACGATTCTCTGTTCATTCAATTGTTTTGACATCTCTAATTTTGAAGTTTGAATTTCACCCCTTATATTCTGAATTTCTTTCTTCATCTCGTCAATTCCCTGCTCCGTTCTAATCATTCTCTTCTCCGTTTCATTTTTGTTCTTCTTCATTTCTTCATTTAAAATTTTCATCTCATCTCCAATATGGTCACGTGCTAATATAAAATTATCCCCCAGCGTTTTATTTGCTGTTATTACGTTCTCATTTATGTCTTTTAACTTCTCTTCATATTGATTCCATTTTTCTTGGGAATCTACCCTCATCGACTCCATGTTTTCCGTTAGCTTCTTAATTTCATCCTCTTTCAATTCCTGGATATAATTTCTATTTTCAGCTAATTCTCCTCTAATTTTATCCATTTCATTATGGATCTCTTTGTTCTTATCCTCCATCTTTTCCATCATTTCAGTTCGAAGTTCGCTTATCCCGTTTTTCATCTGGGAAACTTCTTCTTCAATCTTGCCAATTCCTGTTCTAATCATCTCCTCTTGCCTCTTCTCCATCCTTCTCATCTCCTCAATCTGGCTTCGATGCCTTTCTTCTTGTTTTATTTGGTATTCCTCCTGTTTCTGTCGGTATTCTTCTCGAAATCTTCCAAATATTTCTTCCAATTGCTCTTTCTGTCTCACTTCTTGCTTCCTCAGTATTTCTTGCTGTTTTTCTTCTTGTTTCCTTATCATTTCTTGCTGTTTCTCTTCTTGTTTATGATTATGTTCTTTTTGCTCTTCTTTCATATTTCTCATCTCCACCATCATTTCTTTTAACATTTCCATTATTCCCTTCTGTTCGTCTTTTGTCTTGTCTAACTTTTCGGTTATCTGGTTTATCTGCTCATCCTTCTCCTTAAATTTCTGTTCCTGTTCTTTTTTTGCCTTTTCTGCATCCTCTATCATTCTATTTATCTCCTCATCCTGTCCTTGCAGTTTCTCTCCCTGCTCCTTCTGATATTCCTCTAATTGTAAACGAAGTTGGTTCAAACTCGTCATATTTGCATTTACTATAATCCAACCTACTCAAAAGTCCAAATTCCCTAAATTATGACTTAAATTCAATAAAGTTTATATCAATTGCTCAATCAATATGGAAAACCAACTATCTGACTTCCCCCGCTATTCAGCCGTCCTACTATCCCAGTCATTCAAAATATTGAAAATAAGCATTTTTTTTTTTTTTTTTACATTATTACCCTATTATCTATTGCTATCTAAGCATAATACAATATAATGATTGAAAACAATATTATAAATTATCTTAACTAATTAATTATTTAAATTATTAATACAACCTATCTTAATAATTTTTATCCTTCTCTTCTTCCGCCTTTCTTCCGTATCCTTGGATTGTTTATCTTTCTCCCAACTCCTTCTTTCCTTCTTGGTATCCTCTGAAAATATTCGATCTCAGATAATCATCTATTTTTCATCTCACTGCTGATTACTATCTTTCTCAGCCATCCTCCTTCATTATTTTCTTCCATAATGCCTCAATCATGTTTCAACGGTGTACTACCAACTCAACATTTGGGCTAAGGTATCCTCAATCATGTTTATTGCTGGGCATCAATTTACTGCATCCTGCAATTACCTTGTCACTACCTCTTAGTATCCTCAATTTTTGTTCCAACGTTTGGCGTTATTTTATTCTTAATATGCGCCCTAAATAGTATCCTCAGTTTTGCTACGAAGTTATGCGTCATTTTAATATGGCCTGGGTGTCCTCAGTCTTGCTACACCGTTGGGCACTATTTTTAATATTCCTGTACGGCCAAGAATTATTTTTTTTAATTAGGCTGGGTGTCCTCAATTTTGCTCCGAAGTTGGGCGCCATTTTTAATATGCACCATCCTGAGGGGTAGTTTCATGCTTGCACCATATTGGGCGATCATTTTTTTTAATATGAACATTAACTTGGGTAACAATTGCTCCGGCTATTTTTCCCCTCGATCTCCCATCATCCTAATAGATCATCTGATGGATGAGTGCACTATTAATTTGATGCTGAGTGTCGTTGGCTAAGTTCATTTTAAATATTCATTATATTCGCAGTTATTGCCTCAAGGAAATCTAGCGGAATCGTAACTTAGAATTCTCCTATCGGAATATATACGATATGGTAATCCTAACTTTGCCTGGTGACACCTCTCAGGGATAATGAAATTACTTTTTCAAAAAAAATACTATTTTAACGTGAGGTCAACTGAGGCACCACATCTCAACATCAACAAATTATTCTCGATACCATTCATTATCCAAAATCATTATTATGTTTTCCAAGTCCAGTCATCCGAATATAAGTGAAAAAAAAAAATTAAATAATTTTTTTTTTCTTTTTTTAATGAATTAAATCAAGATCACCTAATCCTAATAATATCTGCCTATCTCCTAAAATAATAGCCTCCAAATTAGAAAATCTATATTTTATTTCTTGATTCCGGAATCACAAAAGAAAATAATATTTATCATTATCAATTATCTTCTTCTTCTTCTATAATAAAGAAATCTTTTGGTTGAAAAATAAGTCTGAGTCCCTAATCCTAATTAAATTTCTTAATACCATTATTTAATTTAAGTCCAGCAGTTCTTGTTACTTTTATACATAATCAACTGGTAATTAAAAAATTAATAAAAATGATTTGAAGAAAAAAAAAAATGCTTATTTTCGTCACTATCATATCAACATTATTTCATTATTCACTCTTTTTGGCGTCTTAACGTTAGTAATCACAAGTAAGTTCCAAATTATTTTGGCCCAAAAATGGCTATTTCAAATATATTTTGTCCTTAAAATGAAAAATATTGTTCTCCTCGACGGTATCATTAGGTAAAAATACTCAAATACCACCTTAAATAAATGTAGGTATCGTTCAAAGTTCAATCATAATCGTATTTCTAATAGAAATTGTACTAAACATGTTTTAGGGTTTAGCAATTATTAATCAGGCATCCCTGATTCCGTAGACATGCATTTGGTTAATTCCTAAACGTAATTGCAGTAAAGGTTTTGAATTATGGGATTATTATTGAATTAAAATTCATTCTTGACAACAAACTTCCAATGACATTTATAACAACGTTGGTATGAATTAATTATAAAGACGACAAGTTTCCCTTCATATATTTCCTACCTGGATATTTCTTCCGAAGACAGTGTAAGGTAACCTAATTATATGAAATATGCGGTGTCTTGCAATGTACGCGTGTACCATTAACCCTAAATACCATTCATAATCATTTTATTATTCTGCCGCGAATAGTAATCATCACCATCGGCTCATATTACGTCGTATTTACCGTCAAAACTACTCATAAATACATCTATCTCTCCATCTACTACCGTTAATTACCATCATATCATATAATTCAATCTCATAAACACATTACGACGAATAATTATACACGTTTGCACATTAATGTGCCAATCAAACCATAAATTCTCTATGTAAACACATATCATCACCAACATGACGGCAAATCATTCCAACATCATATTACTTTACCATAATAGTACACTTTTGGGTTATAATTCATATATCATACGCGTAAACATGCTAGCTTAATAATAAAATGCATATATAAATTAAATAAGTTGATATCTACTCACTTTTCATTGCGTCGAATCGGCAAACATATTCAGGTTATACGTAAATCAACTATCTTCTTCAAGAATATTTAAGGTTACGTCATTCAAAATATGAAGTTTTCGTCCCATAATAGTTATAAATTACAGTCCAAATCTCTCCTGGTTTTGCCTTACGCATTCCTATATTATGTCATAGACTGTAGAATCTGGAAGAAGTACCTATTCCCCTACTAGTAATAATAGCTCAACATGGACAATTTCATTTCGAAGATAATAACGTCTGTGATTTTATCACGAAGAACTAGGTTAAATACCGTACCAAATATACACTATAATATCATTACAAATTTACTACATATCAATTTCAAGAAAATAAATATCTCTTTGGAACTTATCTTGTGATTACTGACGTTAGATGGTCGGCCTCGGACTGGATGTTGTCATCTAGGGACTGCGTCGAACGGCATCTTCCTCTGCTACGTCCCCATTTGGTTGTGACTCGGGATTCGGGATAGCAGTAACAGCTGGGCGGCTTCCGTCAGACAGTCGGCTCCATGTCCCGTTTAGCCTTGCATCATGATGTTGCGGTCGATCATAACAGAAAGAAATATTTCCAATCCATGCATTAGTTTCATATCCATACTCTCAAGAATAAATTTCAGGCTTGTAATTAATGTCAGGTTTTAAAATAATACTTCAATATTGATCTTTAGTAAGAACTTGACAGTTAAATTTTGCAAGTTATTCCTGTAAATATTCTCTTTTCTATACGGCTAATCACTTTATACTTCGTAAAATTTAACTTGGTTACTTGTACGGACTTGAATATCCACTTCGACTACTGTTAGGGTATTTCCTAACTCCCTTCACGATATTCTTTTGTGAATGTCTGTTTTGCGAATATTCTCTCACTTCGCGAGCTCTCCAGTAAGTAACTTGTATAATATCTTCCTTCTGTCCAGACGAATACTGACTATATTTCGTGAGGATAGTTTATTTCGATTTTACGTTGCGGAATTTTTTTTATTGTTCAGCTTCTTGTTCTTCTTTTAACAATATTAAAACCTTCTATTATTTTACCACGGCCGTATGGATCCTTGACAATTCCCCGTCTCGGTCCGTGATCTAGGCATCATTAATTTGTCGAATAAATATCTTTGCCGTCACGTGCACGGCCTTCTTGAATATATACACGCTCGTAAAATGTAAACACTTCGAAATCATGGCCTAATTTATTTAATATGTGCATTCCTTTGTGACGTATGGCCCAATTACGTAATCTTCGCGATTACTACCGTGCATGGCAAACTTATAGCTTCGTATGACGACCTTCATCCCGGAATTAGGACGATGAAAACGGTACATTACTTTGTCAGTTTCTCATGAAAACTTCTTCCAGGTCACCAAATTTGATTGGCCAAACTCATCGAAAAATCTAATAATGCCAAGCCAAACGACAATCAAACACAAGAGTTTTTAAATTCTCTAATTTAATAAAATAAAGCACACTGGATCCAAAAGCACCCAACATGATGCAAAATTCCTTCTTTTTTAAAATCTTATATTGTAATTTGGTCACCGGTATACACTCCGTAGTAAGTTTATGAAAATCTTGTACTGCATAAATCAGGCCTACATCGATTTTTAAAGGTTAAATTGAACTCGAGAATGTGGTTTTGAATGTGAGTACCGATTCTCAAAAGTTCTCGAATGCATTATTTTTAATTCTGCCCATCACTAATCACAAGCCAATTGGAAACAAAAAAAATATAATCAAAACACCAGAAATTTCCCTTATTCACGACCGTGAGCTCGGCTGGAAAATATGCTCACTCCACAAGCCAGTACAAGTAGGAAATAATACAAATTTTTTAATGATATGCTGCGCAAATATAACGTCTGTGGGTTTTATGACATTTTAACACAAAAATGTGAACATAAAATTCCCTGCCTCATATTAGGACCAAAACAGTAATAGGCAATCCCAAGACCTACCATGGCTTTATGTATGTACAACATCTGGTCTGGTCTGGTCTTAGAGAACATAGTCATATTCAATAATATTAAAGGCCAATTCCAGGTGTCGCGTGTTTACATTTGAATATTTCTTTTTAACATATATACGAGTCTTACCATCTATACAAATTGAGATTTATGTATAATAACGTCTAGATGATACTTAATAACCTGAACAGTGAATACCAGGCAGGCTTCCGCCCTGGTCGCTCTTGCGCAGAACAAATCTTCAACCTAACCGTCAAACTCTTCAGCTCGACTGGTTGCCAAAATTTAACCTTGACCGAAGTATTCTTGTAGTAGTTTGAATAAACAAACATGTTCTGCTCTCTGCTGTCAATGACAGCGACCAGCATGGTCATCGCGTGACCGGTAGCAAAGTAGCAGATTGACAACAAAGAAGGAAGGAGGACATATTGTTTGGGTTCAGACCAATATCGCATCATTTTAATTTTTTGATAAATTAGATGGAATGAAGAATTGGATGAGATTAAGAGAAGATATACTGATATGAGAGGTCTAGAAAATTATAGCAGACTTTAAGAAGAAAGAAGAGAGCAGAAACATTTTAAAGGATAACTAATTTTATAGATGTTATTTATTATTTTACGAATTTATATTTATTATTTATGATTTTACGATTTTAGGATAAAGACTATTTATAGATGTTATCTATTATTTTACAAATTGATTTATTTAAGGATTTCCACTAAATGACAAGTAAATGTTAAATTTAGACAAGAAGAAATAATTATTCTTTCAGATGTAAATAAGGACATAAATTAACATATAGAGATTAATTTAATAGATTACATTAGTTAGGAAATTTCCAGTAAAATCTGCAACAAATGACATAGTAAATAGGAAAGGGAAACTAAGAGAAATTGTTATAACAATTTTCAAAATTCATATATACCTGTTATATTATACCATTGTACCATAGTCCAAGGATCAATTAATGTTTGGCACTGCTGAAGAAGAGAGCGGTGGCTCTCGAAACATGTACATGTATGGTAATAAAATAAAATAAAATGTATAAGTATTGACAAGGCGGTGAAAATATTTTACAGAAATCCTGTTTCTTCCGCGGGCTACTGGTAAAGCCTGCTCCAAACGCTCTACAGTTTTCCCCAATGTTTGTTTGCATTTATAAGCAGACGTTGGCATACTCGGCTCTGTAATCGATGTTGATCCTTGTGTTGTTGGACTTGTAGTACAGGAAGTAACTGTTCATAAGCCCTGAAGTTTCTTCTGAGCTCTGTGTTTCTTCACAGAATCTCGTACCTGTTGGCAGCGTACGCGTAACTGGGCAGGTGTCATCTTCCTTCTTCTCCTTGCATGCATTTCCCTTTTCTTTCTTTTAAAATCCTCATTATTTTTCTTCTCGCGATACCGTTTACAACGTTCCTTGTGCGTAAGCGGCATTATTAAAAATCACCTCAGTTGAAATACGTCCTTTACATGTGAGTGTAATGCGAAACTGAATCCTGTGGGCAGCGTGTTGCATCCACATAATGCATTCCTGTACACAAGGTTCCATGCGACGGAGAACGTGCTCACGAGAACGTCGTAAACACATGACGCATTTTACTATCAGCTTCGTATGAAGCCATTTGAAATTTTGAACAAATAATATAACAGCTTGAAAGGGTGTGCAGTATTGGCTTTGCATAAAAAATTTATTCACATTGAGCTAGGTACTGTTCATCCACAGAAACTTTTATACCTTTTTCGTTGCGTGTTTACATGGCCTATAGCAATAAATTTGTCGCCTTATTACACTTTATATAAACTGTTAATAACCTAAATAAGTACTTTACTACAAAGAGGAAGAGCATTAGAATTAATATTTACCATAATAATTTTGATACCTTTTCATCATAATAAACAGTAATTCCTAAAACCTTTGAGAAATATCAAATGAATTTAGACTGCACATAAAGGTTCAATTAACCACAATTAAGAACTGAAAGACATTGATAAATGAATACATATAAAATTAAGAAAATTTCAGGTTTTATCCATCATAAAAGTAGATTATTCGGTTTTATTTTCAACTTTACTTTTTTCCTACTTGGGTGGACTATTTTCTGGAATCAGCCTAAAATACTAGATTTGTATTAAGAAAGAGAAATTTTGATTCCTGTCTGAAAGCCCACTGATTATATAGCGCCCTGAGGGAAATGCCGAAAACCTACTGTGTGAAGTAAAAAATAAACATCGAACCCCGGACATAATGTAGATGTTTTACAGGCACGAACATTTGACAAAACTCATTCTGTCTTCTAACAGAGATGTCAAAATGTACTGTCCTCTTTCAATTGTTGTGGGCACTCTCTGCTTTATGATTCCCTAAACAATACTAGCTGAATGCGATGCTAGGACGATACCTTACGCAAATTCACTGCTGATCACTTTTCCAGTGCAGTACTTGCTCTAATTATCGTAGTGACGAGATATAGTTCTCCTTCCGACAGGGCAACACCGTGAAATTCTGACTAGTGAAGGCTGGTATGAATATCAAAGAAAAAACACTTAAATTTGACATCCACTATAACGGTCATAAAGAAGTAAGAATACAGAACTCACCCTAGAATTAGATTTGTTGAACACTTCCGAGGCAAGCAACTTGAGAGGTCCACAATAAACTCCAGACTTCGCATCCATAAAGCGTTCCAGAGCATGGTGTGTTTTGCCACTATTTGTAGGTCCAGCATGGAAAACTATCTTCCTTGTGAGTGCTCGAGCCTCAGGATACCTTCAGCACATAGTAAACACATATCACGATAATCATATTAATATCAATGAAAAAATTAACTGTGCCATGCAAAAGAAATTATGAAAACTTAATAGTGAGCAAACAATCACAAGAGAACAATATACTGCAGACTGTACTCTGTGATCCTCCTTTAGTGTGACATTTGGCACTTTATCTTGTACGTCCCACTGACTCAGAGAAGTCTTATGGTGATGAAGGAATAGAGCAGGGCTGGAGCTAGTACTGGGAAGGAGTGATAATCATACCTGTATAAAACCCTTAATGAAAGTTAAAACTGGCAGAGGCCACAAAGAGACTTTAACCAAAGAACAAAACTAACATAACAGAACGTACAATGTGATGGACCGAGCGAGTGGATGTTCAGTTTGGGTCATGTAGCTGTCAACTTGCATTCAGGAGATAGTGGGTCCAAACCCCACTGTTGGCAACCCTGAAGATGGTTTTTCCGTTGTTTCCCATTTTAATACCAGGCAAAAGCTGGGGCTGTACCTTGATCAAAACCATGATCAATTCCTTCACACTCCTAGCCCTTTCGTGTTCCATAATTGCCATAAGACCTATCCGTGTCAGAGCAACATAAAGGAAATTGTAAAAAAAGAGACAATGTGATGGACATCATTGTCTTAAAGGAAGTAGAACTAGACAACTATTCCCACGGTACACATTCCCTCATGTGTACCGTGGGTGGTATAAACATAGTGTCAGTCAAAACGTTGTGAATACAGGTGTGATGGTGGTGATTCCTCTACAAAGGGGGAATTCAACTAGACAGCCATCTCCTCTTAAAACTAACCTGTTCCAGACTAAGAAGAATGAAGGTATCAGACAGCAAAAGGGAGAGACCATGAGGGGCATAAAAATGAAAGATACTCTAGACCTCACAAACATAATACTGTCTGGACTGGAGGAAAACAAGAGTTGACTGAGGGAGGTGGGATAGGGAAAATGATACCAAGGTGGTGATGGTAGGGGTGGAGGTGGTTATTGTTTAAGGGAAAGTAAAACTAGAAAACCATCCTCTCTAAAACACTGGTCAGAGGGAAAAAAATGAAAGAGTTCTGACCATTCAAAGTGTATTGGCATGTTAGTCACCACTTTTCAACCTTAATTTGTTTTGTACTAGCTGATGTACCTGTGCTTCGCTATGGGATTCTCAGAAAGATTGACTTTGTGGTTTTCTTAACCTGAAATCAACATAGGTCATTACAAAAACATAAGTATGAATGTAGCGATTAAAAGCAATGCTATCATATAAAATACTCGATCAAATGGAAAGCCGCACGTTTTATCACTTTTAACGAACAGTGCTGCGGTTAGATTGCGGTGCCAATCTAATAGTCCAAAGTTCCAGAGCTGGGATGACCAGGCCGCAGATTGCCAGGAACACTCATCTGCCATTATTCCGCTAAATATGCACACTGTTCATTCCAATCAGTGCCTCAGATTAGGGACTGAATAGCCCGAATGTTATGATGATCCAGTGTGTTACGTACCAGTAGTATCAGAAAATTTATAAACCAGGGGAATGTCATGCTAAAGAAGAAAGTTATCTAACTCCCCAGCTACTTCCATCAATATTCAGGCAGGCTGTTACACTCTGTACGACTGGGCGAGTTGACCGTGTGGTTAGCGGTGCGCAGCTGTGAGCTTGCATCCGAGAGATAGTGGATTCGAACCCCATTGTCGGCAGCGCTGATGATGGTATTCCGTGGTTTCCCACTTTTGAGTCAAATGCTGGGCCTGTACCTTAATTAAGGCCTAAGGCACTCCTAGCCCTTTCCTATCCCATCGTCGCCATAAAACCTATCTATGTTGGTGCGACGTAAATCAAATAAAAAATACTCTGTACGCAGCAGTAATCCTATCTACCGGAGATGAAGGGCAACAGATGACACAAAGCACATCACGACAAACAATGGTCAATGTAATGTTATTGTTGATCAATGTTATGGGCTTTATATACTGTAGGCCTTCACATTTCGTTTTCTTTCGACTCTGTGATTTGTAAAATATTTTATACCATAAACTGTAGTTTCTTATTCTCCGACTTTACATACCGATTTTCATTAAATACTGTTTACCCATTTCTGGTTACTCGGCACTGATATGGACTTAGTAACAAAAATCCAAAATTATGAATATCTTTGTGATCATAGCCAGTATGGTAACAATGTATAAGACATGAATAATAGGAAATTTAATACTATATAACCCTAGTTATGTAGCATTCATTGATTACACCTCTAATAAGAAATATTTGAGAATTACATTTTAGGCCTTCCCCTAAACTACCATTTCACTCAGCGTGAATAAAATAATTTACAACCTAGACTATAGCGACTTATTTCCTGACTTTGCATACCGATTTTCATCAAGATAGGACTACTAATAACAACAATATTCGAGAATTATATTTTAGGCCTTCCCCTAAACTACCATTTTTCTCAGTGTGAATACAATTATTGATAGCCTAGATTGCAGCAACTTATTCCCCAACTTTGCATACCCATTTTCTTTAAAATACGACCACTAATAACATAAATAGTTTAGAATTCAATTTTAGGCCTTCCCCTAAACTACCATTTCACTCAGCGTGAGTAAAATTATTTATATCCTAGATTGTAGAGGCTCATCCCCCGGCTTCACATACCGATTTTCATTAGACCACTAATAACATATATAGTTGGGAATTCAATTTTAGGCCTTCCCCTAAACTACCATTTCACTCAGCGCGAGTAAAATGATTTATAGCCTAGATTGTAGAGGCTCATCCCCTGACTTCACATACCGATTTTCATTAAATTCTCTTCAACCGTTTTCTCGTGATGCGTGTACATACATACATACAGACAGACAGACAGACAGACAGAAATTACGGAAAAGTAAAAAGTGCATTTTCTTGTTACTATGGACATGACCAATACAGAAATACCATTATTTTCAAATTCTGAGCAATGTACAGACAAAACTCTTATTTTATATATATAGATTATCCGTTTTACAGACTAAAATTGGACGGTTCAACTGCAATAATGCTTATGTATATCAGCCAGGTTGGAACACAAAAACTAAGCCAGCAGCATACTGCGCCCTGGTGGGGGGTGTGATAGGTGTCATTCAATTGTAATTAATTCTTGAGGTATATATAGTTCAGTTTCAGAAGCATGAATATCTTACTTGACATATAGTAAGTACAGAACAGGCCAAGATGGTATTGTGCAACCTGCCACAGACTGTTGTCTCCACTAAGATTAAGAAATACAATAGACAGCAGAATTAGAATTCTCAGAAATGGTGACGAAGGGGGAAAGAGAGAGGCGAGAATTGTTGACAAGTTAGGGGACACATTCATCGTCCTGAGCGAAAGTGGTAGTGGTAACAGCGTATAGAGTCGTGTGCAAAATTCTGAGAAAAGATGTCAAAGGAGTTCCAAGTTACTAGCAGAAGCAGAGCGCAAGGTTGGCACTTGAAGAAAAAAATATGAAACTTCTCTGCCCCGCGCTAGCTTGGACCAATCGTAAAATTCATAGACCAGTAGTAGGTACGCCAACTTCATATTGTAAGAAGCACCGTCAACATTAACTCCATGGATTAAATTTATAGAAGGGAGTGAGTTATAAATTCGGAATAAGGTGGAATTTAGAAGCCTAACCAAGTAATAAAAGTTATTAAAAGTCACGAAATGAGGGAGATTGATTGGCGTAATTCTGAGAATTCATGGATGCCATCCGTTGATTGGTTGCAGGCAAAGGACGCTGCAAAAGAGCGCGAAATCCCAGGCCGGGATACAAGAGCTAAATTCGCAATTATATCAATTACCAGCGAACGATATTAGTTGAAAATTAGCATGGAGCCTTTGAGAACATAATTACATCATTGGATCCCATATTTAAGCCACTGGCAAAGGCGCAAATAGTCGTATGAGGATATCGGTGCGCGTCCTAAGATGACCTCCCGTGAACTCGGAGGAGAGGGGAGTTGAATATAAATATAGGGTCGTGGAGACGGACTTACTTACTTCTGATAATGTGTTCGAGCTGTTACCACGCCAGGGGTGCGTAACTTAGTTGTGAAGATTCTGTGCCGTTTCTACGCCAGGGAGCATGTGTGTATTTACTCGTGCAGTAGTGTTCGAAGTGTTAAGAATGTTACGTGGCAGAGTGATTTGTGACGTTAAGTAAGTTCATGTTACAGTCTTTAACAGTCTACTAGCAGGAAGAGTTCCAATATTTACAGAACTCATTAAATTAAAACCTACAGATAGGAGTGTGAGATTCTACAAAATAAATTAGGGAGTACGTGGTGTGAGAACGATCACGGGTGTTCGAAGTATTTTACCCAGTAAACAGTCAATCATCAACTGATACCTGGTCAGCTACGCCAACACGCGACGGGAATTCGAGTGCGCACCCGGGCCGTTGTAAAAGGGGATCCCGAGGTACCCCATGTTCCTAGTGTCCGGGAAAGGAATGAAGAATGTATATCTACATTAAGCGGGCTAGATAAAGGGACATAAGTGTAAAGTTTCAGTTTAATATTAGTGTGTGTAAATTTATTAAAATGTTAAAATTTTAAAACTTGAAAATTAATATGTGTAAATCTGAAAAGTGCATTGGATTACATCTTCAAGCAGCCATGAAAACCAGTAGAATGCAGGGCTAGGCTGGAACGGGGGCTATGCTCCTCGTCCAGTTTAGCAAACTATGGGCTGAGATGAGTATCCATTGACATACATTTGTAGATTGCTATCGTTAGCGGGAGGAAATCATATTCCTTCATTATGGTAACTTGATTGTGAAACGAGCCGTTTCTGGCTCGTATAAATTCGAAGATAGACAGACAAAGGGACAAATTAATATGTACATAATTAGATCAAGCACTCATCATAATTTTGATTATTTAATAGAGTAGAGTAGGGTTGATTTGTTTATTCAAGTGCTTGAATTGTTTGAAATTATATGGAGCACGTTTCACGTAAAGATAAGATAAATATTCATTTTATAAGTGCTCAACTGTGTTTCCGTTATCGGAAACTTTATAGATATTAAGGCATGTTGTAAGAGTATCCAGAGGTAGAGGGTTGCCGAGTGATTTTTGTTCTTGTGGGACGGAATGAAGTCCATTGAATTCTCTGTAAATATCGATGATTATTCGTGCAGCGAAGTTCGCCAGTGGACAGAAACATAAAAATCAGTAGAAGTATCAGAGTAATTAATGAACATGGGTAAAGTGTAAATGCGTGTTTATTGCAATGCTTTGTGAATAATGGCACGGGCCTAAGTTGATGGAATAATTGCAAGTTAAAGTAATTTCAATGTGGAGATAACATGTAGCGTAAATATTTTGATTCGGACAGTAAATAGGATTTTAACCTTCATTGTTGATTTAACATTTTTTTGGACTCCATAATAATCATAAATATTTGTTTAGAAGTGATAGAGGCACATGTATAGGGTGGTCACGATAGGTTGAAAGCCCAGAGTGGTTTGAGCCCATTTTTGAGATCGGAAGTCGTGCGGGACGGAAATCCGGCACGAGATGAAAGTGAATTGTACTGATGTTGATGAAGAAATAGATGGATCTTAAGGCCGACATTGAGGTCGTATGCTGAGACCGGTGTTATGAGTGGCAGAATAGAGTCCACGCACCAAGGGTTAATTAATTAAATGTTTGAAGAGTTCCAAAAAACGGACTTCAAAACGAAAATGGAAAGAATAATTTAGCACTTGCAGAGATAGGATGTAGTTGCCCAACTGCAAGGTGTTATGGGATTTGAGATTTGTCTTAGGAGGACATGGTCTCCATGAATTAACGACAGTACGAAAATAAGGTTGCGGGTTCAAATACCGTTATTATGTCCCGTCCGATGTGAAATTGGATCTGGGTGGTTCATATTTGGAAGTTAACATATGTGACTAAGTTCTAAAGATGGGAAATAAAAATACAAATTTACCATAATAATAAATAATAATAATAATAATAATAATAATAATAATAATAATAATAATAATAATAATAATAATAATATTCAAAGGAAATCCTAAATTAATTGCTTAGTGCCAAAGTAGACCGAAATGGTAAAAGCTCATGCATTAACCATAAATATCGCTAATGGTGGTGTAACACGTGAAATTAATTCACAATAATAATAATAATAATAATAATAATAATAATAATAATAATAATAATAATAATAATAATAATAATTTCGAACCTGTGAATGACAGATTGTCTATACTCACAATTAAATGCGCGAACAAAACCTACGTCCTAGTTAACGCACATGCTCCTACAAACGATAAGAACAAGTCTGATCCAGACGAAGTTGATAATTTCTGGGACCTACTGGATTAAAAATTAAACAAAATCCCCAAACACCATGTCAAGTGTCTTTTGGGTGACTTCAATGCCCAACTAGGTCGTGAACAGAAGTACAAGAAAGTTATAGGGAATTACCCTGCTCACAAAAGAACCAATCCCAACGGCAAAAGACTGGTGTCCATTTGCGAAAATCACAACCTGCAGGTCATGTCGACCCACTCTCGCCATCTACCCAGAAAGCAAATGACTTGGCGTTCTCCCGTCCAAGCTCTCGGAGAGTTCCAAATTGATCATGCTGCAATCTCCAGGAGAAACAGCCCTGAGATTATGAATGTCAAGGTAAAGAAAGGCATCAATGTGGCCTCAGATCATTATGTCTTTTATCAAATTCAAACCAATTCCCGCAAACACAAGGAAGACAACCAAACAGATCATACGCTTCGACAATGATAAACTTCGGCAAAGGGTCCAGGAGTTCCAGGAGAAGGCTAGACCAAATGACTGTGACTTCAACAACGCCAAAAGTCTCCTTGTTGAGGCCGCCAAAGACGTTGCAGAAATCAAAAGAAGCAAAAAGCATGCCTGGTGGAATGGTACCTGCGAATCAGTCCTCCAAGAAAGACTCAATGCGTGGAAACAGTACTACTCTATGAAATCAGAAAATGATTGGGAAACCTACAAAACCCAATGTGCCCAAGCAGCTAGGGTGTTCAGAACTGAGAAACGTAAATACGAAAAATCTCTCATTGAAAAGATAGAACAAAACTTTAGGAAGAATGAAAGCAGAGAGTACTACAGAGCCTTCAAACGCAAACTCACTGGCTATAAACCACCATCTCTATGCTTTGAGCGAAAGGACGGCTCACTGGCGACATCAAATGAAGAAAATTGCAGCATTCTGGCAGACTACTTCAAGAATTTACTTAATTGCTCTAAACCGCAAAGCCCCATTGAAACCAAGGAACCCTTATTCAGGTACCCAGATTCCAGACCACCCGACAGAGATGAAATCAAGAGCCACATTGCCCGTCTCAAAAATAACAAAGCGCCGGGGGAAGACTCAGTAGTAGCAGAACTATGGAAATATGCCCCAGAGGAATCACTTGATATCTTGCAAAAGCAAATAGAAGGAATTTGGAACAAGGAGACCCTACCCGAAGATTGGAAAATAGCTTTGATCCATCCATTACACAAAAAAGGCAGCATGAAGAACATCAACAACTACAGAGGAATATCTTTGCTACCCGTGACTTACAAAATTCTATCACTTGCCATCCTGGAGCGTTTGGAAGCACAAGTCGAACATCAAATAGGTGAATACCAAGGAGGGTTCAGAAAAGGTCACTCAACAGCTGAACAGATACAAAATCTCAAAACGATCATCAGATATTGTACACTAAGGTCCAAGCAGTATGTGTCTGTTTTTGTGGACTTTAAGAAAGCGTACGACTCCATTGACCGGGAAGTCCTGCTAAACATCTTAAATGAATTTGGAGTTGATTTGAAACTGCTGGCATTAATTAGAGCCACCCTGACCGATACAAAATCCAAGGTGAAGTTCCACGGATGTCTCTCGCATTCCTTTGACATCAAAACAGGAGTCCGACAAGGTGATGGGCTATCCCCGATACTCTTCAACTGTGTTCTTGAAAAGATCATCAGAACCTGGCGGGTGAGATTACAGGAAACCAATTACAGTCCATTGAGAATAGGAACCAAATCCAAGGCGATCGCAACAGACTGCTTAGCATTTACCGATGATATTGCTGTTCTCTCAAATGACATAGAAACCGCTAGAGCTCAAGTTGAAATTTTAAAGGAAATTGCCGAAGAAACTGGTTTGCAGATATCGTTTGAGAAAACAGAAGTAATGACTAACATCAAAGAGGCTCCACCAAAACTCCATACAAAATACGGGGACATCACCAGAGTAGACAAATTCAAATACCTAGGTGAGATCATCATGAAAAATGGACTGGACAAAGAAGCACTTCAGGAGCGAGTACGCAAACTGGAAATAGCCTACCAAACATCCCGTACAATCTACAACAAAAAATGCCTTTCCCAAAACACCAAGATACCTCACTATGAAACAGGTCTGAAGCCAGTAGTTCTATATGCAGCCGAAACCCTGTCTCTAAATGCCAACAAAGGACTCCTTGAAGAACTGGAGAAAAGAGAATGCAAAATTGTGAGAGGAATCTTGGGATCAAAGTACAGAAATGGAGTCCATCAAAAGAGATCCAACAAGGAAGTTTACAGCAAAATAGAGAAAATTACCGACACAATCAGAAAAAGACGGGCACGATTTTACGGTCATCTGAAAAGAATGGACGGAAGAAAGTTAACTAAAGAAATATTTCACTTTTTTGATTCAAACCCCAAAACCACAATTCCCTGGTTTAGAAATACCAAAGAAGACCTTCAAACGCCCTTAACAGAGATCTCTTCCGCAAGAAAATATTGACGAACGGGCTATACCGAGACGAGCAACCGAAGAGAAGACACCGCCTTGGACAGAGGAGCGTAAGCAGGCCCACTCACAAAGAATGAGGGAAATTTGGGCTCTAAAGAAGGCCAAGTTCAGTGTCAAATGCAACAAGACTTAACGTGGTCCTTGATGTCCCCAGCGAATTATAATAATAATAATAATAATAATAATAATAATAATAATAATAATAATAATAATAATAATAATAATAATAATAATAATAATAATAATAATAATAATATTTGAAGAATCAGAAGAAGAGTTTTTTATTTTTATTTATGAACACAATAATGATGGTGGGAATTGAATTGAAAATATTGAAAGTTTCAAACTTTAATAATGTAATAATATTTGAAGTATCACAAAAGAAGCTACTTTTTTTATTTCAGATGAGAATAATAAGAGCGAGAAGTTGAAGTATTAGAGCGAGGATGATTACAGGTTACGATAATCACGATCTCCACTATTAATAATAATGTTGATAATAATAATAATAATAATAATAATAATAATATTTTTTATTTTTTTATTTTTTTATTATTATTTCGGAAGGTGATGATGAATGATACTAGGGAAGTCAGCTGGCGAAATAACGTAATAATGTCACGTTGTTGTAAATAATAAGTTAATATTTGTAATCTGAAGGAAAATCCCTACATCTGGACCATTAGGTTAGAGTCGCTTTGTTGTTTCCTTCAGTTAACGATTAGCATATCTTGGTTAGGAACCCGGGGAGAGTTTGTAGTTTCCCGGGTTGCTCTCATCTCAATAAAAGTGGAGGCGATGACAGGGGTCATGTGATCGCGCCCACTTGGCCAACAGGTAATTGGTCCGTGACCATCAATGGTCATTGTGTTAACGAGGGTAAATCTGATACCTTCAGATCTCAACGGTTCCACCACCCAAATGGATGGGTGGTCAAAAGTGTCAAATATTGTGTAAAAGGTTTCAGGAATAATTAGCCAATACCGGCAAATTAAGGATCAACAGATTTTGGTTGTGTGTAAAAAATTATTTTCTTTACTTAAATAAAATGCTCCTTTAGCATTTGCAAGGAAACAGTTCCAGGTTCTTGTTCTTGTAGAATAGTAAACCCTTGGTGACCGTTTAAATATCCGTCCCCATTCCTAGGACGGAGACTTCAGATTTTTCCCTTAGATCTGATTTGATATATTTTTAGGTCTTTTTATAATGAGCCTTGAAGTTAATGATTAGAGTGTCCCGTTCAACCCTGTAGTACTGATTGGATGGCGCCCATACATTTAATTGAAGATCTTATATCTTCATACATTTTTTTATTGTTTATTAGTTGCAATAGATTCGGGCCGTAACACTCCCTGAGATAAATGCTGGTTGGGACTCAGGCTTTGAGCGGGTACAATACAGATACCAGTTGAACCACACCAAAGGACAACAAAAAGCATTAAAAAAACAGAAACACTTAGAGATCAAGACTGTTTTAACAATCAACATTTCACAGTTTTTAACTGGATGTATCCACAAAGACGCACACAAAATGCTGTCAACTTGCGTACGTGGATTTATTCACAATTAATTACAAATTAAATACACATAACCTTAATCACTGCTGTCGTAAACAAAACACTTCACTGCAAAAACATCAACAAACCACCATTTTAACAACTGCCTATCACTAAGCAAATGCCACATGGAGATTGCAACCTTAAAACAATTGACTGCTGACTGTCTACAAACATGTCTGCCTAAACACAACACGAGGTCACAAGTACACTCCCGTTAAACCATAACTCCAACTAAGCAATAAATCTTCCTCACCATCAAGACCACCTCCTTATATATGTGCCTGGCCAGGCTTCTAGAAAGACATGTTACAAAATACCTTCTTGTAAATTCTAGAATGCTATGTATCTATGTAGATATAAGTTAATGTACAGAATATTCTACCATCATCTAGTTTCAAAGATACATCATTCTGGATGTAACAGTGTGTTTCACAATAATGTAGTGGATACACATCATACATACAGGTAATAATAAATTATATACAGGTTCTTACATTAACTGAACTCATACAAATGTCTATATACAGTACGTTTCATGACATAACCTCACAGATAATGCCATCATCTGACTACGTAAATAATAATAATAATAATAATAATAATAATAATAATAATAATAATAATAATAATAATAATAATAATAAATGGATGTAAACACTCCATAGCCATACATTACAAGTCATAATAATAATAATAAACATTATAATCATAAAATAATAATCATAATTCAAGCTCAATACTTTCATTACTTACCCATGGGTGAGAGAATACTGTTTTCAAGTTGTATAAATTTATCACACTTGTGTCAATATCCCCCACTATAACTTGAAACAATTTCCACAGTCTGTTACACTTGTCGACTTTGCCTTGGTCGTAGATTGTATCTTCTCTCCTCCTCGACGTCGCTACATGTGCTCTCCTCCACTTGACCGGATCGTGAACTGTCAGGGGTCGGGGTTGCCTTGCTGCCAGCCTCTTCCTCAATGATAGTCGATGAATTCTCCTCCTGACGACACTGAGCTGTGTCATCAGTAGCTTCTCCTCCAAGTGGACCCATGGTAGTACCAGGCTTACTCTGTACGCGCAGCAGTTGGGCGACTCGCCGCAACTTGGATGCTTGGACCTTGACAGGAGGGTTGGTCTTAAGTAAGTAGACCCTATGGCCCGGCTGCTTATCCACCTCGACGGGGCCAACCCACTTAGGTGCGAGACCTGCGTGACTGACTGGATGGTTACGTCACAGTACTTGTTGGCTTGGTGGAAAGATCTGGGTTTCTTCGACATCTTGAGCCTTGGCCTGGGCAAAGGATCTCTTCTCGGCCAAAGCTTCCTTCTCCTTGATGTCCTGCTGCTGCTGCCACCCTGCCAGGGAAACAGCTGCATCATCTTGACCAGAAGTGGGTGGTGGACGAATCTTCCAATACCCGGTGCCGAATAGTGTCAACCAAGGAACAGCTCCGCTGAGGAATAGCCGGTGACATGGTTGATGCGTTGTCGCGGGGTAAAGAGTGACTGCGGTATCTGACGGTCGCACAGTCAATGTTCTTTGTCTATTAGGTGGACCCGTAGCATCCTTATTAATTCCTGGTTCCATTGGATTGGCCCTTGGGTTGCAGATTGGGGTAGTCCAGTGCTACACACCCCATTCTGTCATCATTTGCTGCAACTTCCTTGACGTGAACTGACTCCCGTTGTTGGACAGAATGAACTGTGGATAACCACAGCGGCTGAATATCTCATCTTGTAGAAGGCTGGTGAAGTGTCTCGTCGCGGCTTCTGGTCTCAGAAAGGCCTCAATCCATCTTGTGAAGAGGTCGGTGAATATTAGGAGTCCTGTTTTACCCCATGGTGTTCTAGGGTAAGGACCCATCAAGTCCAGGGCTATGACCTTCCAAGGGCATTGCGGCCGTCTTCCTCGCTGACTGGAATCCGCCTTCCTGTAGCTCACCTTGGTGCAGGCACAGATGTAGCACCCCTTCACATAGTCCAGGATGTCTTTCCACACGTTGACCCAGAAGAATCTTAGTCGGATAGACTAATACATCTCTTTGCCTCCTGGCCGGCTTCAGTGCTGTTGTGGAACTTCTCACTCAAAGATGTCCATCATGTGCTGTCTGGGGATCAACACTACTGCAGGCGTGTCGAAGAGGTGAGATCTGTACATCAAGAGTCCTCCGTCAACCCGGAAGTTCTTGTAGCACATCTTGAATTCCCTCGGGATGAGTCGACTATCGGTGTTCTGTCTCCTAATCCATTGCATCATGGTCCTACAGGGCTTGTCTTGTTCTTACCACTGTTTGATTACTCCTAGATCAAGTTCCCTCTTGATGGTCATAAGGACAGGTTCCTTAGGCTCACTCTGGTGTTTTTGTGGGAACTCCCTCCCAGCAATCGTGCTCCTAGCTTCAGGTTCCATCGCCGGGTGCCTAGATAAGCCGCATGCTCCTATGTTCATTAGTCCTGTGACATGACACACATCGAAATCAAATTCTGCGATTAACAGAGCCCATTGCATCAATTTAGATTTTGAGCCAGAGACAGAGTTCAACCATTTGAGAGTGGCGCTATCGGTGTAGAGCTGGAACTTCCTTCCCTCCAAGTAGCCTCTGAATTTTGCCATGGCCCACACCACAGCTAAGGCTTCCTTCTCGGCAGTGCAGTAGTGTTGTTCACTGGAGATAGCTTCCTGCTGGCATACTCGATGATGTCCCTTCCTCCGTCACTCCTCTCCTGGAATACCACTGCTCCTAAGCTGGAGTCGCTGGCATCCGTCTGCAGGTACATCTTCTGTTGAGGGTCGGTATGGGCTAGACCGGGAATGTTGCATATCGCAGCCTTAATGTTTTGGAATGCTGCCTCTTCCTTGCTGGTCCATCGGAACGGGCGGTTGTTATGGAGTAGATCAGCGAGCGGTATTGCCTTCTCTTCAAAGCATGGCACAAAGCTGCTATACCATCTGCACAAGCCAAGGAACTGACGTACTTGTAGCTTAGTCCACGGACGTTCCGCTTCTTCGATAGCTCGATTCTTCTCTGGTTGCCTTTCTTTCTAAGCCTTCAGATGTTAAGACACGGCCAAGACATTTTACGTGGGACTGGGTGAAGCGGCACTTCTCCAGTTGGCAAGTCAGTCCATGAATCTTCAGTCGTTCCACTACTTTCCCAGATGTACAAGGTGTTCTTGAAAACGCTTGCTGTGAATTAAAATGTCGTCGAGATACACTTGGCAAAAATCTCCAACATTTCCTGATAATACCTTATCCATCAGTCGCATGAAGGTGTCAGGAGCACTCTTCAATCCAAAACGCATTACTGCAAACTGGTACAATCCTCTCGGTGTCATAAAGGCAGTCAGTGGCCTAGAACATTTCTTGACCTCCACTTGCCAGTATCTGGAGTTGAGATCCAGCATGCTAAAAACCCTAGACCCACTTACTTGTTTCAGCGAGTCTTTCAGGTCAGTCATGGGGTAGGCATCACTAACAGTCTTCTCGTTCAACCTGCGGAAGTCCGCACACAGTCAATACTCCCCATTCTTCTTTTTTGGTAGGATGATAGGTAAAGCCCAACAGGATGTACAGGATTCGATGAGACCTTCCCCTTCCATCTCTTGAATCTTCTGGATGACGAAGTTATCTGCGTTGATTGGATATGGCCATTGCTTGAGGGTGAGGAAGTGCTGCATTCAATGGTGTGCGTTACAGCGGTAGTCCGTCCTATTTTATTGGTGATGACTTCCAGAAAGTCCTTTCAGGCACATCTCAGCTCCTCTTCTTCACTCGGTCGAAGATGCGTTAACTTGATATCTCCCAGGTCTATGTCGACTTCCGCATCAGTGAGTCAAGATTTTAAAAACACTCATTACAATCACATGTCCTGTGCAAGCTCTCAGCTTTCCTCCAATTGGAAGACTGCACTTCTCAGAAGACCAAGTGAAACACTGATCCATATTGGAAACAAATGAACATCCCATCACTTTCCCATCAACATCATTGTATTCACAATTGTTTCAGATGAGCTGAGTTCTAGAAGATTCCTCTAGTGCTGATATTTTAGTTCTTCACCTGGTCTTCTGAGTGATAATGTCTTCCAAATGGAGGAAAGCTGAGAGCTTGCACAGGACATGTGATTGTGATGAGTGTTTTTAAAATATTTACTTGTCTTGAATTTCATGCTTGCTTCATATATATATATATATATATATATATATGTTATTTATTTACTTATGTCTTGCCTTTACTTTGATTTTGACTGATGATGGTCTCTGGTAAGACCGAAACTAGTTTCAACAAATATATGTAACTTTTTTAAGGTTACAACAAACAGTATTGAATAGGTGCAAACCTTTAGGTTTTGTTTTAACCATGAACTCCCCAGAGGCGAAAAAACCTCCAAAATACACCGAGGAGAAATAAAAGGAAGCTGTCAAATTCTCCACATCCTACCACTAATAGTGAAGAGGATAAGACGACAAAAAAACTGAGGCAGAAACTTCTCCATGTGGAAATTTAACATAAGAAGTTGCAAACTCTGAAGTTGGAAAGAGAATTAGAGATACCACCTTCAGATTTATGAGTGGCATTGCAGCTTCTGCTTCTCAGGATATTGTATATACTACAGACAAATGTTTAGAATACATAGCCAACAAAAGTGTTGATTGATTCATTTAAATGTAAATTTCATAGCAACACGTTTATTCTATGTAGATCAGTATAAATATAGCTCACTAAATAAAAATGAATGTTACTAATGTAGAAACAGATATTATTGTTCAGTTCAGTTAGCGAAATATCTCAACAACAAATTGAGTTTAGCAACGGCGGCTACATCAGGTGCCTCATCATTTTCAGGATTGGGGGTCTTCATTTTCAACCATAAAGGTAAGTCTCCTTTATTTTCTCCTCCAACCTTACGTGCAATATCACGCAATGCAATACATGCTCAGACAACCTTTCCCGCTTTTGTTGGACATAATCTAAGTGGTTTAACCAGGGAAAACGTTCCTTCAATAATCCTATACTGTTCTCAACAATACATCGGGTTGATTTATGTGCCTTGTTAAATTGTTGTTCAACAGCATCGTCAAGATGTCTATTTTGTTGATTTTTTTCTTTTTTTTTTTTTTTGGCTATTTGCTTTACATCACATCACCACAGATAGGTCTTATGGCGACGATGGGATAGGAAAGGCTTAGGAATGGGAAAGAAGCGGCTGTGGCCTTCACTAAGGTACAGCCCCAGCATTTACCTGGTGTGAAAATGGGAAACCATGGAAAACCATCTTCAGGGCTGCCAACAGTGGGGTTCGAACCCAATATTTCCCAGATCCAAGCTTACAGCTGTGCGCCCCTAACCGCACGGCCAACTCGCCCGGTAAGAGGGGGTTTTATCCACTCTTGTAGTCCGTAGGCACTGTCACCTAATATAACTGCCCCTGGAAATGGTGTCCAACCTGAGTCAAAACGTCTACATACGGCAGTGTTTCTTACGACCCTGGAATCTTGCACACTACCCAGCCAGATAGCATTAGCACTGTAGAACGTCAAGTCTGCACCACTAATCACCATAATATTGAGAGAATGAAGCACATGTCTATCGACATAAATCCCTTCATGCTCAGTAGAAGCATCGATATTAGCAAGAGTACCACCAACACATCCACACAGAAGGAAAACCACCCTTCATTAGAAATTCTGCCGCTATATTATGTGGATTATCAGACCAACGTACTATGTTAGGAAATATTACATTTACTATAGCATCTATGACTTTATTAACAATTCTGCAAATAGTTGAATTTGATGTCCCATGCAATGCTGCTACACCGCGCAGCTGGGCACCATTTCCTAACCATTGTAAGCAAATAGGAATTTGCTCTTTTTCGGAAAGATATTGACTTTTTTAATTTGTTGCAGGTTTCAATAAATGACCAATCATTTCAAGAATATAGTCAGCCTGTATTGGGGTAACATGAAAACACTCGCAAAATTCTGTCGAAGTGAGGTTATGAAAATCAATCCTGTCTTTGTACGTTCTCTTGTTGGATTCTTCATCACTGTCCTCACTTGATGATACCAAAAACTCTCGCGGTAACATATTCATATCATTAAACCAAATTCTACACCGAGAAACTAGTGTGCACACTATTGTTAATTAACAGCTGATAAGGAAATCATCTCTTTGCAAGATTTCTGAAAACTTTTCACTTTATTTCTTTGCACTTTACATTTCTGTCCCAATGGAGGAACATAACAGGCTTGAAAAGTGAAAAGATTCCTAACTTTCCACTTTTCAAGATAAATCTGAAAAATGATGGAACAAAATCTGAACTGAAAAGTGCAAAGTTGCGAAGTTTGTTTGTGGAACAGACCCCAGGTTGCCAACCGTTGACCCCAAGTTGAGAGCCCCTGAGTGGTAATTCCTTTTAGTTGCCTCTAATGACAGGTAAGGGATCATGTGGTTGTACTGTTACATGCCAGGCCTGTCATAGCCCCATTAGGTACTTCCTGGAAGGTGCAACGAGGATGTTTCCTCTCTAGCCACATCAAGAATATTCCAATACTAATCACCCTAGGTATAAAAAGGTGGCTAGCCGCAGATAAGAGATGAAGTCTGTGTATTGGGGTGAATGTTGGAATTTGGTGGCTGCGCTGGGGCAATAGCGGTGTTGTCGGTCCCCAGTGTCCTACCAAAGTCCAAACGAGTTGTGTCAGAGTGTCGAGCATTGTGTTGGAGTACCATGTATGTACTGCCTTGGAGTTCTGTCTGTGTATTGACAATGAGTGGGTGATTGGAGCTTGACAGCAGTAGTGCTGGTTGTTGACTGTGCCCTCGAGAGTCAGAGTATCGTCACGTACAGAATAGAATACTGTGTGTACTGCCCTGGAGTGCTGTGTGTGTGTGTGTGTGTGTGCGTCGCACGCGTTACCACGGGCTGAGGACTGTTGTAGAGTCAGTGTGTGGAGCAGCTGGTGTGAGTGTAATTGGAACAGTGTTAATGATGATGATGATGATGATGATGATTGTTGTTTAAAGGGGCCTAACATCTAAGGTCATCAGCCCCTACGGAACAGTGTTAATATTCGTAGTTATGTGGAGTATTGTGCTGCTGTTAACACTGTTGAGCTGTTGCTGTTTAGTTGTTCACTGTGTTCGACTGTGTGAATTACTGGACTTTCTCTGGATTCGAACCACGGAACAGTCAATGTGCGTTGTGGGGAGTCAGCAGCTCTGTGTTCAAACCTCGTAGTCTGCACACAGCTGCTGTGTAGGGTGACTGGACTTGGAGGAGAAATGAAAGTAAAGTGAGCATGTCAATAAGGATTATAGCCATCTCAGATAATATCAAAGAGCCAGACTCCCTGCTGCATGAAGGTGACAAATACTTGTAAATAAGCAGCAATTAGTGAGTGTGGTCATTCATGGCTGAATAGAATTGTGTGAATATATATATATGTGTATGTGTGTCTTTATTGGGTCATCCTGAAATAAACTGGAGCAATAGAACAGACAGTGTTTTAAGGAGCAAAAGAATGAAATAACAAAACTCTCTGAAAACTTGCAGAGATAACATCACAAGAAATGCAGTGGTAATCAACATTTTAAGGTGCAAAATAATAAAATTATAAACCTCCTAAACTGTAATTGAAGATGAAAGATGACAAGGTCTGACCTCTCAAAGAATATAAATATAGGTTACAGAAAAGAAAAGGCCGAAAGACGCCATAGGACTCGCAAAATTCCACGATCTGAAGAAAATCATGAGGTGTTCATGGGACGTAACTTTGAAAAATGAATGTAAGGAGCCTGGCTGAAATACAGTAGAAGTCCATTATAGCGAGTACGGAGTATAACGAGAAACTTGTTTGAAAAACAGGTTTTTTTTTTGTGTCCCTTCAAAATTCCTAGTATTAAACTGTACATTAGCCTTCGGTTCACTGAGTCATCCGTTATTACGAGAGATTTTAATGAGTTTTATTTTCCGTTATCGGTATTTATACACTTCAGCATAAAAAGCTAGCAAAAAACTACAGGTTTTTTTTTTTCCGCGGAACTCTCGATATTCCACAAACTAAAGTATGGTAAATATTTGTAAATTAAAATGATCGTTTTACACAATTACATTATAAAACCTTCCACAAAAAGATCGACAAGCATTGCAGCAGCGGGTCTCTTGCAAAGGATTTTATTGGCACCATTATACTTTCAATTGTATCAAGCATTCACACAAAGCAATAGTTTTTTTGGATGTCACAGATTACTTTCCATCATCAATAGTTATACTCGCCCTTGATGCTTTCACGGCACGTACTTACAGACATGATATAGGCTTTTGGGCTTATGCCGTGTCAAGAAAATAAGGTGAAATTCTTTATATTTCACAGAGAACTTTGCTCTGCATCTTCAGAAGAAAATTTCGACTGTTCACGAGAAAGGCTTCTCAAGAATGAGGTTTGAATTTAGATGTTATAATACAAGTGGAAGTGGTACGTTCATTCGTCACCACATGCCTCACCAGACATGGTACAATGCTAGCGTTCGAAGCGGAAGCTGACGGAACCATTAGAATCAGTCTGAGAGGGAGTCACATATCAAGGTATGACATAGAAAGCCTGAAATGAAACATCTGGCGATGAGGTACGTACTAATTTCGAAAACACCGAAACAAAATAACAATAGTGAAGAGACAGGGAAGGGAACTACCTACGTAAATCCTTAATGGCTGGCAACCATGTATTACTTAACTGATAGCCAGTGTCCCTGTAGAAATTGTTAGGATTTCTATGTATTCCCACAGCTTCCTGTATAATCCTGGACCTGTAGTCTAGTGTGGGTAAGAGCTCGAGCATCCTGGAACACGACATCATGCCCTAACTACAAGAGCGTACTCAAATAGTGCTGATTTATCTGGCTGGTTGAGACGAATATTTCGTTCATGTTCCTTGATACAAGTACCAATGGACCAGCATGTTTGGCCAATGTATACCTTACCGCAAGTACAGGGAACTTCGTATACCCCAGGATGTAAAAGTGGGGACAATTTGTCTTGGTTTTACCCAGATTGTGAGCAATTTTAGTGATGGTGCCAAACACGGTTTTTATATTGCATTTGCAAAGGACCTTGGTAAATCGATCTGTGGTGTTGTGAATGTAAGGCAGGTAGGCAGTTCCCTTCACTTCTTCCTTCTGTGAGCTTTGATTGGTCGTTTCTCTGGGAAGCAGGTCTCTATGAATCTGCAAATCACTCTAACCATTACCCTTGAACATGACTTCGAGAGTGTCCATCTACACCTCGCGGTATGTCCTAAGGAGCTGTGACATACCGCCATTAAGGATTTACGTACGTAGTTCTCTTCCCTGTCCTTTCACTATTGTTATATTGGTACCAATATACTCTCATTCATATCAAGAATACACGCAAAACGGTAGTTCTCTTGGATGTCACAAATTTGTTGGGTTGATCCACCTGTTATGGCTATGCATTGCCGTAATGAAGAGTTCTTTATCGAGCTGCTACTATTGCTGTCAAAAATTGTCGTTCCTTGTGATATGACTGAATCTTACACTTTTACTTATTGCTGTCGTACACAGAGTAAACCCACTTCTTGTGTTGCTTAAGTCGTGATTCCCTTAGTGCGAGTGTCTAAAATTGCTTTCTGTGTAAGATGTGAACCGACTGTGCTATTGCTTAATTAAAAGATCGAGTTTCTTTCCATAACGTGCAAAGAAGTCGTGTAGGCCCTATTATTAAAAGCAAACTGACTGTACTGTGTAGTGTTAATTTAAATTTCTGCTTATCTTCAGTTTTTGGTTCTGTGAACAGCATAGTTCAAATAGTCGGCTATTTCTAAGTTGTGTTTGGGAGTCTTCGTTCCTTTTGAAAACAGTATTGGTAATAAAACAAATCCACTTCATTCTGGTGTGACTTAACACATTACAATGACGAGTGGGAAATGAAAATCGTTAGATTTGTCTACAAAAAATGAAATTGTGCAGGCTTGTGAAAAAAGCAATGTGAACAAAAGTGAAATAGGCAGGCAGTATAATTTTAACACCTTCGACTCTGTTTACTATCCTTAAAAAAGGGGGAAAATCAAAGACGCTGTTTTAAAAGGTAGCATTCCAAGTGGGAGTAAAAAAGTGTGTGGTGCGGACCATGCTGACTTTAAAGCTTCCCTTTTTGAGACACAGAAACGACCTGCAGGAGTTCCTATTTCATGGCCCATGTTAAAATCTAAGGCTCAAAACTTGGCTCTCAGACTACATATTTCAGACTTCCAGTGCAGCAATGGATGGTTAAACCGCTTTAAAGCTAGATGTGACATTTCGCTTCATACAATAAAAGGTGAATCGGGAAGTGTAGACGAAAAACCGTCAATGACTGGCTTCCACTTCTCTGTGAAATTCTTAAAAGGTAGGAGCCCGAAGAAGTCTATAACGCTGATGAATCTGCACTTTTCTACAATTTATTACTACAAAGGACTCTTGCGGTGAAGGGCGACCCATGCAAAGGTGGAAAACGCAGCAAAGAACGACTAACCGTTCTTTTGCGCTGCAACATGCATGGTAGGGATAAACTGAAACCGTTTATTATCGGCAAGTCAGCCAACTCGCGAGCATTTAAAGGCATGTGTAACATTCCATGCACGTATGAAGCGAACACGAAAGCATGGATGACATCGGCACTTTATAAGTAGTGGCTCAAGCATTTGATTCGAGAATGGGATCGAAGAACAGAAAAGTTGTTCTTTTCATAGACCATTGCCCCGCTCATCCAAATGTTGAGCTATGGAATATTGAATTGGTATTCCTACCACCAAATTATACCAGGATGCTGCAACCACTTGATCAGGGCATATTTAAACTCCTTAAACCCTGCTTTTGTAGCATACTGGCCATTTCACTGATGCGTAGGCTTGAGGTAAAACAAGTTATTACGGGGTTACCCGTGGAATGCAGAGGTGAAAGAAGGTGCGGACTGGAATGGGTCTATCCACAAAGCCGAGATATGAATTAAAATTGCATTAAAGATTATATTTTTGAAAATATCAAAACTTAACAATTTTCACATGAAATTTCAACAAATAACAACAAGTCAAATCAGGTACAAGACCAGGAAAGCCAAGATTTAGAGACAATTTAACAATCTGGGCCTCAAGCCCTAATTTTTACAATTTCTGAGCTCTCAGCTCACAACCACATATTTACCAAAGGGCAGAAAACCCCTAATAACATGGAGCACTTGCTCGAACCTTTGAATATCAAGCCTCTCTGAGGCACTTTTACCACAAATAAAAGAGCTGACCCGCTCTCAATGTCCTGAGCCTATCAAAGGCCAAAACAGACTTTACCATTAACTGCCCTCAAGGCACACTTACAAGGAAACAGGGGTATCTTGTACCCAACCTACTGGGCCTTAGTAGAAAAATAACAGGTTAAGTTAATGGCCCAAAATGCAAAATGAATGGAGGCGAGAATTTGCACTCCTACATGAAACTTCTTAAAACCTATGAGGCACTAGGCCGATGAAACAGGGGCCATTCCCCAACTACGGATGTGACTCGTATACAGAATAAATTTAACACATTAAGGAAGAGTAGAAAAACAGTTACGAAAACGTAGTCACCTCAAATCCAAAGTGAAGGGGAGCTCGAGAGGGTAAAGCACTCTATCCCCGATTTACAGTTAAAGATATATGAAGTTTTTACAGAATTCTACATGGTAAAGGTTTCAGACCTTCCCCGCGGGTGAAACTGCTCAGCTAGCAAGAAATAAAGATATTAAGCGGCCATTACCTTACTGAAGACTGCTGCCCGAAGAAAGAGGCGCTTCCCGCCTCCTGCTACACGTCCAGACACAAAGTTAACTGTTGATGATGTGGCCGAGAGACAAGAAAATCAGCCGTTTTTATACCCTCGAGGAAAATTCGAGACCTTTCATGAATAAAACAGCCACACCCACAGGCTTTTATTGGCTAGCTAAAAGTTACACATCAAAATCGAAGAAAAAAGACATGATTGGTCAAAAATTAATTACAGAAATAATTGATTGGCTAACTTCAAAACTGGCAGAAAGAAAAGATTAATATTGCCAACCCACACATGAAAGAACGAAATTTAGTAATAAGAAAACTTATGAATACAAAATTTCTTCAAGAAAAGTTCCTTCACTTCGCACCAGGGTGCATGATCATAGTTTTTTAGTAGAGACATCTATAAGAGAATGTCCACACTTCTTGATCAATGGAAAACAAAACAAGTTCAACTCCACACAGTATTGACAAATTCATAATCACAAAATTTACTGTAGTGACATCTTCTGAGAAACTAATGAGTTGATCCAGTTTTTAAAGTTCAGAGTTTCTCCTGTAGAGGAGTATTTATTGCCGCAAGATTTAAAACTGCGGCGTAGGGGTGTACCGCCCGGTACACAAGTAATAAAATGGAATGTACTGGAAGCTATCCGAGGTATTGCAGTGATGTGGGAAATCATATCTCCCGCTGCAATTTCTGCATGTTTCAGACACGCTGGCTTCCGATGAAGTGAAACTGAAAGCGAAATTATTGAGGAGGAATTTCCTCAACTCAAAGTGAATCTGATGAGAGTGAAGAAGACGGGGACATCACAGACGTACTAACACAGTCTGCAGTCATAAGTGCTTTAGATGTTTTAAAAACATTTTATGCAGTAAATGACACATCACTAGACGATTTGGTGGCTATCCAGCGAGTGGAGAATTGTTAGGAACACCATTGTCGACACAAGACTGAAGCAAGCAACTTTGGACTCCCTGAAGCCTCTGTATGGTAAGTACTGTATTTAAATTTAGTGTTGTGAATGGAAAATTTAAATGCAAATGTAATATAGCCTAGAATAGTTATAACTTTCATTTTGCATGGTAAAACATTTTTAATCACTGCAATTTTCGCCAGTTTTGGTAACGGGTCCCTTGTTTGAATTATGCTGGTGTGTTTTATTTTGTATTATAAAAAGTTCTGTGTTGAAACTCAATTCATATCCTGTTGATCAAAGACTTTGACAGAACTGACCATTTAAAGATAAAAATGTCATTGTTACGTATTGAAAATTATCACAGTTAAATTGAAATAATAAGTATGGTAGTTCAACCTGTTCAATACAAGTAAATAAGAGATGTAGAGATTACATTCTTATTTAATTAAAAATGGAAATGGTACCGGTTTCGACCCCAGTCTGGGTCATCATCAGCCGATTATAACTTGAAAAACAATGCATAAGTAAGAAAGAAGTTAAAGGTCAAGTCCACACAATATCAGTTGAAGAGGCAATTCGAGTATTAACGATGCACGCTAAGTCGCCAAGCACGCTGTGATTGCTAGGAATGAAAACAGCAAAAATGGTTTCATGACCAGGGGATGTTGCGTTTGTATTAACTGCTTAAGTATGAAGCACATCTCTGCCTTTATTCCGGGAGCTCGGTAGAGTACCACAATGAAATGAATAAAACGGAAGCGTATGAGAAGACAGAAGAGAAATTTCTCAAGGAAATGGACAGCTTTTACATTTATTACTGTACGATAACCTACAAGTAAACACCATTCACAATATTTGATTTATGACTATCTTCGCATATTATTATTGTTGTTTTTATTATTATTATTATTGAATTCTCCCAATATCAGAAGACGTTAAGCAAATAACACGATCAATATTATTATGGAATTCCTAATATGATTTTGTGCAATAAAAGACAAATGTAAAGGCAGTAAATACATTACAAAAATTATGTAGAAGAATATCACAATCTTTTGTTCCATGTAAATTATGCCTTACTGCGCATTTCTCTTCATTTTAAGAATATATCATACTGCTAGTCCAAGAACCACAACCACAACCGCAACTGCTGGTTGACTTTCCTCCACATTAAAACAAAATTCTATCAAAACTTGCCAAATCTTTTCAAATCTTGTCAAACCTTCCTTCTTATTATAATCTATATATATATAAAATATTATATATATATATATATATATATATAATCTGGTTAATTATCTGCAAATATAAAGGACAGGAACTTTCAACCTAACCAATACATTTATTCTATTATAAAGTACTTAAAACATGCTAATATGTCAGTACCGGTTTCGACTTTTTTAGTGGGTCATCTTCAGCTGAAGAAACTATCATCTTAATGATGCTAAAACACAGCTTGTTCTAATTATGAATGACACATGCTAACTTAAGTCTTAGAATACCAGAGAGTGCAAAAGCATTCCTCGGCGAGCAAGCTAAAATTGCCGGGAACGCAATAGTGCTCCTTACGCATGCAGTTTTGTATTTGCTTGTAGTTCTTAGTTTTCAAACAGATAGCAATACAATGCAGGTGATCTAGACTTTTTGGGACCTGTGGTTTCTAAATCTACCACAACTATCGCGCCAATCACATTATTTATGGAGATATGATTTTTCCAAAGCGACCTGTATTCTGTACACCGTAAAAGTTTGAGAGTGGGAAAAAGGTCTCTGCCGTGAGCAATGTGTTCCAGAACGATGACGATTTAGCTGAATATAATGACAGAGTCTGTGCCGATGACGGCTATATTGAGTCTGATGAAGATGTAGCTAAAGCAGGGTCATGTAGAAATGATGTTGGTGATGTTATTTCAGAGACAGGAAGTGATTGTCGCGATGACATTTCACAGCATAATAAACCTCGTGGTATTGTCATTAGTGAAAGTGACAGTCATGCTGATTCGGAAAGTGACGGAAATGAAGACAGTGTAGGCTGTGATGCAGGCAGTAATGACAACAATGCCTATATGCATAATACAATGTTCAGTGAAGTTTCAGTTGGAAATGACACCTGGTTCGAGCCTTCCCCGCTGTTATCTCGAAACACCCGGTCATAAAATATTTTTAAAATTAGAAACTTAATGCCTAGGATATAGAAATTTTGCAAATAGTGAACCAAGAGCATGTATCTGCAGACAATAATATTTTTCAGTGCATAACTTTAATTTTGATTTGCATTTCTTTATCTCAATTTTGACTTTTCAATTTTCATGTTGATAATTATTTAACTAATATTTTTTATATATATTATAGCGTTCTTATAACATTGCCTGTGAATTTAAAAACATGCAAACCAACTCCTTTTCTATGATAAGTAAAATTTTTTGAGGCATATCTTCAATAATAAGCAAGTTATAATGATTTTACTGAAACATTGCAATTTCTTAAAAATAAGCCTGGTATTCTTCGTATAACACCACCTATAAGCGACTGGTACTGAAACGGTTAAGGTGATGTATTGTGGTAATAAAATATGATTGGATAAATGGTTTTTAAAAGTCTGAAAAGTTCACAAGTTCGTTTTGATGCTGATCTTGATGTTCACTCATTTAAACCAGTGTTGCGTTGTTGACACACTTATCTGAAAACGTTTCAATGTTGAGCTGGTAAAATATTACTATGTTAATTGGGAATGACTAATGTTAAAATAATGATAATAAAACATGCTTGAAGGAGTAACTTTGACAGTCTAGGAAGTTCACTAGTCCATTAAAACACTGTTCTTGATGTTTGTACATATACTCACTCATTCAATCCATTGTTTCAATGTTATACACCTATTTTAAAATATAAAATCTTTTATTGTTAAGTTACATAGTGCTGTATTCGTAAATTCCGTGTCAGGAGGAGATTTATTATTGTATGATGATGTATGTTGACGAGCTTTTATGATGTCTTCGTAAGCTCATCTCAGAGTCAATCTGTTGGGCTTTGAAGTTCTGTCAACAAATGTAAAAAAGTTCCCTTCTTCGTTGTATTATGTCAGAAGATCTGGTGAAAAAATAGAGAATGTCTATGGAGCGTGTTTTAAAAATCAATGTGTGTGTTACTTACTATTGGCTTAGCCTGCCCCTGTGCGTTAGTCGGGAGCATTACATGTAACTATTCTCGTGTTTAGACCCGTATTGAAATTTGCTATAATTTGCAATACAATTCAATACAATTATACTGAATAGGTTGAATAGAAAAATGAAAAATAAAAATTTGTGTGTAAATTATAGTCGGGAGCATGCCGTTTTCACTTCTATTTGTTGACACCCTTTAAATAAATGTTTTTAAAGGTGGGATAGCAGCATTTAACATTAGTCATTTGCAACTAACATAGTAATACTGTATTTTACAGCTCAACACTGAAATGTTTTCAAACAAGAGTGTCAAAAACGCAACACTGGTTTAAATGAGTGAACATCAAGATCAGCATCAAAACGAACTTGTGAACTTTGCAGACTTTTAAAAACCATTTTTTCAATCATATTTTATTACCACAATACATCACCAAGTTAGCATGAGTCATTCATAATTAGGACAAGCTGTGTTTTAGCATTATAAGTTGTTATTATTAAGACGATAGGTTCTTCAGCTGAAGATAACCCACTAAAAGGGTCAAAACCGGTACTGACATATTAGCATGTTTTAAGTACTTTATAATAGAATAAATGTATAGATTAGGTGGAAATTTCCTGTCTTTATATTTGTGAAACCTTCCTTCAGCAACGTTGAACAGTCTTGGACAAGATTTGAAATTTTTCTTGTGAAGTATTAAACTGAAAAAAATATGTGATGGTGTACACCAGGTATTTTTAGTCGTGTGTTTCTGAAGGCTAGATTTAAATTGAACACAATCAATCATCCAGATCGATTTCTCCCTACGTCCACTACCCGCACTAGCGAGCTGCCGATTATTAATCCCCGTGGTGAAAAGAAATATTCAAGTTTGAAATGAGAGAGAACATGCTTTCATAATTCTTCTTCTTCATAAGTGCGTAAATAATGTGACAGATAGCTTTCGTTAGCTTGGTCAAAATAAAGGCTGAAATAAACAACTGGTTTCAGTAATAACTATGTAATTGGCTCTACGGACCACTAACTACTTTTACAGGTTTTTGGAGACGCCGAGGTGCCAAAATTTCGTCACGCAGGAGTTCTTTTACATACCAGTAAATCTACAGACATGAGGCTGACGTATTTCAGAACCTTCAAATACCATCGGACTGAACCAGGATCGAACCTACCAAGTTGGGGTCACAAGGCCAGTGCCTCAACCGTCTGAGCCACTCAGCCCGGCAGTTGATTTTAGTACTAGGTACAGTTAATAAATAAAAATGTGATACATCTGAATATACGACACTATGCATCATTGATTTCAGAGGTTAGTTTATTACCACGTCAGAAAGGCTGTTCCTTAATAAATTTACAGTGAAAATATCATTATTTTGCCGGGACGTACAATATGTTTCCAATATACATGCATGGTGAAATATGTGGTTTATAGCGTATCTTTAGGGAAAATCGGGTATAACGACAATTCGCTATAGCGAGTAAAATTTGCCGTTGCAAATTCTCGCTATAATGGACTTCTACTGTAGTCAAAACAATGTGACACTCGGTTGGAGGTCTCAGAATTAAAAGTTATGATGGAGGCTGTCTAAACTACCAGTGAGGGTGGGCAACTTTTAAAGGTAAACCAGAGAACTACTTATTCTATTTTATTTTTTGCTATTCTGCTTTACGTCGCACCGACGTAGATATGTCCTACGGCGACGATGGGATAGGAAAGGCCTTGGCCTTAATTAAGGTAGAGACTCAGCATTTGCCTGGTGTGAAAATGGGAGACCACGGAAAACCATCTTCAGGGTTGCCGACAGTGGGGCTCAAGCCCACTATCTCCCGATTACTGGATACTGACCGCACTTAAGCGACTGCAACTATCAAGCTCTTGAACCAAATTATAAACTATGATAAAGCCCTTGAAAGCAATTATATCACATAGCACAAAGTAAAAACTAGGAGTAAATTCAGAATAAAATGTGTAGAAAGAGGTCATAATTTACCAATTAGCAGGAGTTCGAAGATCACTAATCTTCTTCAAGTCATCCATACAATCCAAATGAGGAAATATCTGCTTGGCATGGCGAATGAAGTATGGGAAGATGTCATCAACATGACCAGCTCCTTGAAGAATATCACTTACGACAACATGGAGGTCAACAGGCAACGCTTCAGCCTCAAGACAGTAGCGTCTGAAGCTGACATATGCCTGATGTAGCAGATAATCTGAAACAAAGGAGAATAGGCCTATACTAGTTGCTATATCTAAAATGATGATCTGCCACTTGTTTGTTTTTGTTCTTTTCCATTACTTATACAGACTCATTGGGATCCTTTTCTCCATGGGTATTTGTTGTGTGTTTTACCAAATGCATTCATTTCCATCATTTTCTCTCTTCCTTTTTCCTGTCTTATCTGACTTTTTGCTTATCCTAGACTTCCCACATTGAGACAGAAGATCAGTCAAGATGCCTCAATGAGTGTTGATCCAGTCCTTTGGATGAAGATGACAAGCAGAAACAAGCTTGTAGGGAGATAAGAAATGAAGAAAAATTAGGATTGACTGGGAAAGAGCCTCTCTACTTGAAGCTGGCAGTGTATGGAGATATGGAGATTGTTTTTACCCTTAGTGTTTTCATGTTTATGCTTGTCTCTTCATTCTGTTGCTCTCTTTTCATAATGGCCTGTCACTGTGTTTATCATATTATGTGATCTTTTTCATGTTACTATTTTTTTATACAATATATGGCATAATTTACCCTTTTTTTCTTTCATTATGAATTAACATAGTACTACAGGATATGTTACCAAACACTCATGAAAATGGGAGAAAGTTGACATTTCAGTATTGGTCATTCTCAAAATGATTTCCTATGTTTGATCATTTACATGAATTAGAGTGATAGAATTATATATTCCCCCCCTCTCATAAAAAGACTTCATTATGGACAGATTTCACAAAAGCAATAAATGGAGGCAGAAGTCCACAGTGTATTAACTCTTCAATGAAAACAGCAGGTCTTGATTCATCACATGTTCAATTTCCTGTATAGGCTAAGTGATATGTTTCTTATTTTGACTTATGCTTTCACAACCAGTATACTATACATTCTAGACCTTCACAGCTTTAGCTTTCACAGTCAGCATAACAGTATCTGGTGAAATTTTAGGAGCTATACACCCAATATTGGACGAAGGTCTACAAGCCCAATAAGTTAAACATCGTCTATTATTATCATTCTACAACTTCTTAATTTCCCCAGAAGTAAACAACGACTGTTATGACAATTCCAATACAATTGGTCCGTTATTGGAAATTATAAATTTTCCAGCTAACTCATTCCTGGTTGCTAGCATTTAGCCCCACTGTGCCAATTCGGGTTTATCAGTTGGTAATTAGCACACCTACAAACATGCATGGCTAGTGCATGTAGTGGAGGTCATTTGCACAGGCTACTTGGAGCCTCAGGCAGTGCCAATGCACTATGAGAGACTCTTTTACAAAAACTTATGCCTGCTAGGCCATCAATGATAGTAATAGTAATAATGTTATTTGCCCTACGTCCCACTAACTACTTTTACGGTTTCGGAGACACTGAGGTGCCAGAATTTAGTCCCGCAGGAATTCTTTTACGTGACAGTAAATCTACCAACATGATGCTGATGTATTTGAGCCCCTTCAAATATCACCGGGCTGAGCCAGGATCGAACCTGGCAAGTTGGGGTCAGAAGGCCACCCCTTAACCGTTCTGAGCCACTCAGCTCGGCACCTAGGCCACCAGATGATACAGATTTTGATTCTCATACGGAACTTGAAGTATTTGTCCTTCATCAGAGCCAGCTTCTGAAGATGAGCAGAAATGGCCGGGGCTAACTTTCACTGCAATTTATCGCCAGAAGTTTGTTGGGAAGGAACCCAAACTTTAGGAGCAAAGTGTGTTAAATGACTTAGTTTGAGACTGTGACAGGCGGAGGGGAAAAGATCTGCAGGAAGACCTAAAACCCGATGGATGGACATGATCAAGGTTGATCTACATACCAGAGGATGGACAGTGGATGATGTTCTCCATGACAAGTTGTATATGGACAGGAAAAAGTAGAAGAGGCTAATTAACCGTACCCGGGAAACTGGAACTGTACAATAATGATTATGATGATGATGATGATGATGATGATGATGGTGCAGGCATCTGCCAAAGTACTTGGGTCTAGACTCTGTGAAAGGAATACGTTGGCATCAGGGATAACGTATTATTGCCACAGACCATATGAAGAAGAATTTCTACCCTCCTTTTCTGGAAAGGGATCTTTGGTTTATTGAAACAATGTTCTGGAGGTTATGCTGAAACCAGGAGTACCCCATTATAACCCCACTCACTGCAGACTTTATAGTGATTCCTTCAAGCGTAGTTTGAAGTGTGTTCTTCTTCACAATGAAAATTAACCATCAGTTCTCATTGCTCATTCAGTTATTATGAAAGAAACAAACAAAAAAACTTGAAATGATGGTGTGTAAAGTTAAGCATCAGGAACACAAATTTCAAATAGTATTCTGACAGGTCTACAAGCAAGTTCAACAAAACATCCCTGTTTTCTGTGTGAGTGGGACAGTCAAGCAAGGTCACAACACTGGAATCAAAAGGAATGGCAGCCACGCAGACAGTGGGCTGTTGACTTGATAAACATAAAACAAGAATGCGTTGTCGAGAAATCCAACTTACCGTTACCTCCGCTTCATATCAAACTAGTACTTACGAAGTAATTCCTTAAGGCTATAAACAATGAAGATGAATGCTTCTAGTAACTTTGCCACTGATTCCCAGGCATCAGTAATGCCAAAATTGAAGAGGGCATCTTCACAGGTCCACATAGGCTATCAGAAAACTTCTTTCTGATACTGAATTTAAATATGCTATGTGTGCAGCAGAATGGTCAGCATGGAAAGCATGGAAAGCAAGCATGCATGTACTTGTACAATTGTACTGAATAGGTGGACACAGTACTTTTATTCAAGAAATAATTTTACTTATTGTATCTTCAATACGGAACAAAATGAGATTAGTTACTTGTAAATGGAAAGCATTCCCGGATGTAGAAAAAAACTTTCCTGGCTATACAAAGGATCCAGGCTAAAACAAATGGTGGACAGAACGCTCGCTTCTTTCCAAGATTTAGGCCGTAATATGAGCTTAAAGGTGCACGTTTCATTTACTTACTTCCTCTTCATGGATTAGGTTAATAGCCTGTTCCAACCTCAGATTTCATTCCATTTCTTCATAGGACGACCAATATCTCTTCTTCCCGTAGGATGGTATTCCAGGGCAAGTTTTGGGATTCTGTTGTTATCCATCCTCAGAACGTGGTTTTTCCAATTTATCCTGTTTTGGAATATCCTTTCATTCACTGAGAATATATTTAATTGTTGTCTTATCTCTTCATTTCGTAGTTTTATCTTTTAGGGAGTATCCTTTCACTGATCTTAGGAATCTCATTTCAGATGACTGTATTTTATTCCTATAGCTTGTTTTATCCACCCATGTCTCACTTCCATATAACAATGTTGGTACAGCCATAGACTTATACAATTTTAGTTGAGTATCTTCTCTTACTTTTCCTTTTAGTGTTCAGCGAATTGTCCCACACATATGTTGAAATCAATGGAGCTTCTTCTTCACTTCACCATCATCATTATAAGATATTTCACAACCAAGGTAGGTACTTAAAATTTGAGATTTGTTCTACTGGTTGATTGTTGATCTTCGCTCTGATAGGATACTTCCCTTGCCATGCCATAACTTTGGTTTTCGTTCTGGATAGCCGAAGATTATAACTTTTAAAAATGGTGTTCAACTGATGTATTGATTTCTGGAGTTTATCTTCATCATTCTTCAGGATAAATTGATCATCTGCAAAGAGCATAGTATTTATGTATGTGTCTGTGTTCAATTTTATTCCAGAGTGCACAATTCGTATCCAATTTCTGATTACTTCATCTATATATAGGCCTATGTTGAATAGTGTTGGAGAGAGGCTGCATCCCTGACGTACACCTTGATTAATTAATATTTCTTCTGTTAGTTTGTATCCTAGATTTAACACAATCCTCGTCCTTTTGTACAAACTTTTGATAACTCGAATAAGATGTTTAGGGTATCCATTTTTTACCATTATAATCCATAGCTGTTCTCTGTCTACCCTATCAAAAGCCTTTTCATAGTCAACAAAAGTATTCAAGTTAATTCTCTTCTCTTCTCCAGTATCTGTTTGAGGCTAGATATATTATCTGTACAGGATCTGCCTTTTCTAAATCCACATTGTTCTTCCAATAAGACATCGTGTGCAATGGTTTAAGCCTATTGTTTATTATTTTAGCATATATTTTATAGCCAACATTTAATAAACTTATTCCCCAACAGTTACTGCAAAAACTTTGATTTCCTTTCTTGAAAAGTGATATTATTTTAGCTTTCCTCCATTCTTCCGGTAGGCGTATATTTCTTCTTTTCCAACAAAGATTAATTAAATGTAACAATCAAAATTTATGAATGATCCCACCATATTTGAACAACTCCATATTTATATTGTCTAACCCTGGTGCATTTCTATTTTTGAAGAATTTCAGAACAGTATTAAGTAGTTCTATATCTATTAGGTCAATTCCTTTAACATAGTTATCTATATCTTGATCTTCCTGACTCTTTCCATACTCTCCGTTATGCCACAATTCTTTGTAGTGCTATATCCATGATTCTTCTTTGATTACATTTATATTAGCAGTTTCTCTTCCATCACTGTTGAGGTGCTTCA
This sequence comes from Anabrus simplex, assembly GCF_040414725.1. Classification (NCBI taxonomy): domain Eukaryota; kingdom Metazoa; phylum Arthropoda; class Insecta; order Orthoptera; family Tettigoniidae; genus Anabrus; species Anabrus simplex. The sequence continues at coordinate 230,908,344 of NC_090267.1, read as the reverse complement.
TCAACTTATACACCATCTCTTGCCTAACATTGATATCATCTTCTATTGAGTTTATTCACCTATCCCATGAATGTTGCTTGAGTTTTCTCGTTAGTGACTTGACCTTGTTCCTGCCGTTCTTATATTCTTTCTCATTTTGTGGAGTGTGATGCTGTATCATTTTCAAGTATAATATTTGTTTTTGCTGGACAGCTTCTGAAATGTCTTTATTCCATATTTTAAGCCCAGTTTTTCTCCTAAATTTCTTCTTCATTCCAATGGCTTCATCTGCTGCCCTCTGAATTGCTGAGGTTATGATTTTCCATTCTTTGTTAATATCAGTACTTGTCGGAATCTGAACTAAATACTGTTGCAGACAATTTTGATATAAGCATTTTATTCCATCATCCTGTACTAAATATACCTTATATATTTCTTGGTTTCTGTGTATATTTCTATTCAGCCTTTTCCTCCATTTAGCAAGAATTCTGATTTTTGCAATGACCAGATAATGATCTGTGTATAAATCGCTGCCCGTATGTACTCTGACATCTGTTACATCCAGGCCTAACTTTTTATTGACCATTATACTGTATAGTCAATAACTGATTGCTGTCCTCTTGCAGTCCATGTAAATTTATGTGTCTTTCTTCTCAAAGAAGGTGTTAGTAATTTTTAATTGATTATAGGTTGCAAATTCTATCAATAATTTACCATTTTCATTTAAAGTTGGTTCATCTTCATTTCCCACTATTTCTGCAATTGATTTGTTCTCTACTCGAGCATTGAGATCACCAGCCAGAACAACAAAGTCACTTTTACATATGTTATCTAACACTGATTGAAGAACTTCATCAAACTGTTCAGATTCTTCCTGTTTGTTTTCTTCAGGAGTATACATGGCTACCAAGGTTAACCTCAGCACTAAAATCCTTTCATTTATAATGGTGTAGCTTTCTATTTCGTTCTTCCACTTCCTGTCTATTAATATTGCGACTCCTGCTACAGCTCTTTTATCCTGTGTAACTCTGCTATAAACCATAGTGTATTTAACAATTTCTTTTGTCCCTTGTAATATCTTTTTTGTCTCAGTAATTACAGCAACATTGATTTCTTTCCTAGTCAGCTCTCTATCCAGTTCTTCTTCTTTGCCTTTCATGCCTCTCATGTTCCAAGTTCCCAACTTTAATAAATCTCTAATTCCAAATCATTTGTCCTGGCCTTTGTCGCCATCAAAAAATCCGTCCGGTTATTCATCTGAGATTTATGAGCGAGGTAAGTTTTTAAGTGGAAAAGTTACCAGCCCTTCGCACAACCCCCAACCTGGAGGACTAAGGACTCTTCAGTCGGGGTTACCATACCTTAGCTAAGGGACCCAGTTTTCTGATGATGATGATGATGATGATTGTTGTTTAAAGGGGCCTAACATCTAGGTCATCGGCCCCGGACCAATTTTTTTTTTTTTTTTTTTTTTGGCTAGTTGCTTTATACGTCGCGCCAACACAGATAGAACTTATGGCGACGATGAGACAGGAAAGGCCTAGGAATGGGAAGGAAGCAACCGTGGCCTTAATTAAGGTACAGCCCCAGCATTTGCCTGGTGTGAAAATGGGAAACCACGGAAAAACATCTTCAGGGCTGACGACAGTGGGGTTCAAACCTACTATCTCCCGAATACTGGATACTGGCCGCACTTAAGTGACTGCAGCTATCGAGCTCGGTGGACCAAGTTTTAAGGCACCAGGTACTCGCCCTCACCCATCCCCATGAGGGGTAGGATTTGCTGGTTACATTAACAGATGGACTGTCAACTAAAGCATTTCTTGAGTTTTAATGGCAGCACTTACTCGACATCAGTGCAACCCCCAAGGCTCAACCACCAGCCATTGACCCTCCTCCTTTATCGGGCTTGGGACCGGCACTAGGAAATGGCGAGTCCTTCCTAGTGACGGAGTTAGTGTTACATTTACATCTGGACTATTTACCTGAGAACCTAGGAATGCTGAACGAAGAACAAGGAGAAAGACTGCACCAGGATCTAAAGGAAATTGAAAGCAGATATGAAGGGAAATGGAACCAGAACACGCTGGTAGATTACAGCTGGTTACTGAAGAGAGAGGCAATCCAACTACACCTCACAAAAGAAAAGCAACAAAACAAAGTTTCTTAAATTAAGTCAAGATATACAATTGAAACTGTGGACATTCAATTCTACAACATGTTACCGGTACTAGACTTATGAATGATGACAATTTGGTTCCATGTGTACAATTGTTATGCTCATAAATATAATAGTGTAATATAAGTGTGTTCAGATGAATTTCTTATATATTCGTTTAGATTTTGCAAAGAAGCCTGATGTGATACAGGAAAACTGACTTCAGTTCCAGATTCAGCTTACCTGAAATACAAAAGATCACTATTTGAACATTATGCAATGATCAGAAAGTTTAAGTTTGCAGACTAGTGTAACAATCTACAACAATTCCTTCACTGTTGTGTCCAACCATGAACTGAACATTTTTATTTTAAACAATAATAATAATGTTATTGGCTTTACATCCCACTAACTAATTTTTATGGTTTTCGGAGACGTTGAGGCGCCAAAATTTAGTCCCGCACGAGTTCTTTTACATGACAGTAAATCTACCGACTTGAAGCTGACATATTTGAGCACTTTAAATGCCACCTTTTTCTTTTGCTAGTGGTTTTCACATTGCACCAACATATCAAAAGTTTTTGGCGACGGAAGGATGGGTAAGGACTAGGATTGGAAAGGTAGCAACCATGGCTTTGATTAAGGTACAGCTTCAGAATTTGCCTGATGTAAAAATGGAAAACTACGGAAAAACATTCTTCGGGGCTACCAACGGTGGGATTTAAACCTACGATCTTCCGAATGTCCGACTGTTGGCTGAATGGTCAGCATACTGGCCTTTGGTTCAGAGGGTCCCGGGTTCGATTCCCAGCCAGATCGGGGAGTTTAACCTTCATTGGTTAATTCCAATGGTTCAGGGGCTGGGGGTTTGTGCAGCGCCCAACTTCCTTGCAACTCGCACACCACACATAACACTATCCTCCACCACAATAACACGCAGTTACTTACACATGGCAGATGCCACCCACCTGCATCAGATGGTCTGCCTTACAAGGGCTGCACCTGGCCAGAAATAGCCACACGAAATTATTATTATTATCTTCCGAATGCAAGCTCACACCTCTATGGGGTGAGCTCATAGAAAGAAAGCACCACCACTACTACTACTACCACCACCACCACCACTATTATGGCATCTTCTTCTTCTTCTTCTCCTCCTCATTATAATGATCATATAAGCGTTACCGTTATTAAAAGAAAGCAATAGAGCAGAAGTAGTACTTAGTTGTGGTTCCTGGAAAACCATCCTCTCTTAACACTAACCAAAGGAAAAATGGGAGATAGTAGGTTCAAACCCCACTGTCGGCAGCCCTGAAAATGGTTTTCCGTGGTTTCCCATTTTCACACCAGGAAAATGCTGGGGCTGTACCTTAATTAAGGCCACGGCCTCTTCCTTCCCACTCCTAGCCCTTCCCTATCCCATTGTCGCCATAAAACCTATCTGTGTCGGTGCGACGTAAAGCAAAAAAAAAAAAAAAAAAAAAGGAAAAATGGAAGGCCCTTCGAAGAAAGAAGGTAAGGTAGTGGCAAAAGATAGGGAAAGGCCACGAAGCGCATGAAAATGATAGACTTCCAAGACCTAACAAACCTAATACCATCGGGCTCAGAAGACACCAAGAGTTGACCATGGGCAGTTGGATAGGAAAGTTGAAAACTAGAAATGCTACTTGATTTACATCGCACGAACACAAATAGGTCTTATGGCAATGATGGGATAGGATAGGGAAGAAAGCGACCATCGCTTTAAGTAACGTACATTTACTTGGTGTGAAAATGGGAAATTATGGTACACTACCGTATCTTCAGAGCTGCCAATAGTAAGGTTTAAACTCACAATCTCCTGAATGCAAGGTCGCATAAGTAAATAGTGGCTAGAAACCCCATGGTTGTCAACCCAAGCTCCGAAATTCAGAGCCCTTGGGAGTTCTCTTTTAGTTACCCCCTACGACACGCAGGGTATGCTGTGAATTATATTCTGCTACCCCCACCCATAGGGAGAAAGACGAGAATTGCTTTCAGCGCAGTTTTGTTTCTGTTCCATAAGATTAGCATACCAGTACATTTTTAAGAGTAGTGGCTGATACGCTGCATCCTTTCCCAGCCATAAACTACAAATTACAAAGTAAAACGCATGAATAAATTGCATGTATACTTTATATATGTTCAAAACCTAACCTACACAAGCAAACGTCTCACCAACGAAGAATTCATTCAAAAATGTTTGGGTTGATCCTTTCACAACCTGCATTGATGGATCTGATAATCTTGGATTTTTTCCGTGGACTGGCGTGTTTTTTCTTCTGAATACACGGAGCAAAGCCTCCTCGAAACGTAAGGAATTTATTTTTTTCCTTGACACGGAAAAATCCCTAAAAATTATCATGCCTGTCAATCAAAAATGATTAGCAATATTACAGCAAAAGCAACCGAAGCTTTCAGAAACCTATGAACAAGTAAGAACAAGCATCAGAGTGGTTGAAACTTACTGTCCAGTCCATGTTCCAATGCCAGAAGTTTGATTTCTTTCTTCTGGTAGAACTTATTGAGTACTCTCAACAGACTGGCCTTATTTAAACTACCAGTCAATTCAGCACCAACATTAATGTCATCTGGATTTGGTTTCACAGGCACAGGAATAAACAACGACGATAAATTAGTATCATCTTTTTTACCACGATTTTGAAAATATTGCGTACATGGTCCTAAAAACTTCTGTCGTAAATTAGAGGTACGACATAAAATGTTGTAAACTTGACACGAAGGTTGATAACAGAGGGATAAAACTTTTCTTCCGCCGTGATACATTCTTTACACATACTAGTACACGTATTTAGAAAAAGTATTTCAATATATCGCACATGATTATAAACAAAGCACCCATGTTGAAAACAAATAAATGACGAATTCAATGCACTTACAGTGTGGCCAATCGATTCCTTGTAACAATAAATAAAAGTTGTCTCACATCAATTCTGCCAACTTACAGAAACCGGGTGAAATGTGTAGCGTAAAGAAATAACAATAATAAAATTGGCTTTACATCCAACTAACTACCTTAACGGTTTTCGGAGACGCCGAGGTGCTGGAATTTAGTCCCCCAAGAGTTCTGTTATCTACCGACACAATGCTGACGTATTTGAGCACCTTCAAATACCACCGGACTGCGCCAGAATCGAACCTGCCAGGTTGGGAGCCAGAAGACCAGTGCCTCAACCGTCTGAGCCATTCAACACGGCAAATAAACAATGTATTAAGGTATGGATAAATTGTCTTCATCATCACTATCATCATCTTTTATCTAGATACAGCCGAGTCCATGGACGGCTTTTGTATAAGGATTAGATATGACTACAGTATTATAGTTTATCCAGATCTAGTTGTTTTATGCTTAATTAGGGATATAAATTGTGTGTTTCTTAACATTGGAAGCATTTATTATTATATAGTCACACTAGCAAATGTACCCGTATTCGCTACGTTATTCTACATTGTATACGGATATCGAAGAAAATTACTGTTCACTCAGTGATAAGATTTTTTAAATTGCATGTCTCTTAGCGTTATCCAAAGAAACAGCATGGGGAGGTCCCCATACGTTGTTTTCAATGTAAAGTGTGAGTTGTGGAGTTGTGATGATAACGGCAGGCTCACTTGTCTACATCCACTCACAAGCGAGTTGCAATAGAAGACCCCCTAATCTACTGTGCGGTCAAAATCAATTTGGGGAGTTTTCGTTACAATTGCAGGCCCCTTTTCCTACTTCCACACACAATCGGGTAGGGGAGTTTTGAAGAAAATTGCACTCTTCTATGCTTTCTACCAATCAAATCGGAAAAGGAATTATTCATTACAATGGTGGGCCCTCCTTACTAAGCCAGTTTCACAGGAGTTGGAGAAGGACCCCATTCCTATTGCCGGTCAAAGACGATGTGGAAAGTATTGGTTACAATAGCAGACGACCTCCTGCTGACAGTCACTACCGATTTATTAAGTATTAAATATAATGGCAGTCACACCCGTCCTAGATCGCTACAAATCGACAGGAATGAATGTATACAGTAGTAGAGCTATACGGGTTCTAAATCACTGGCGTCAGCATTTTTTGTGCTGTCAGCACCCGAGGTCATTGACTGAGGCAAAGGTCATTGTCACCATGACATTGAGACCACGTGACCGGCCACGTGGTATTGTTTGTAAACAAAGCCACGTGCTTTTACAGCTGTCAAGATGACAGCCTCATTTTGACAGACACTGACCTCACTTTTTTCAGCTCGTGGGCGCACCATTTGGCCACGTAGGTGGCACGGAATTCGAACAAGTTAACGTGGCGAACTTGACATCTATCATCTTGACATGCCCTATCCTCCTGCATTTTTTTTTTTTGCTAGGGGCTTTACGTCGCACCGACACAGATAGGTCTTATGGGATAGGAAAGGCCTAGGAGTTGGAAGGAAGCGACCGTGGCCTTAATTAAGGTACAGCCCCAGCATTTGCCTGGTGTGAAAATGGGAAAACACGGAAAAACATCTTCAGGGCTGCCGATAGTGGGATTCGAACCTACTATCTCCCGGATGCAAGCTCACAGCCGCGCGCCTCTACGCGCACGGCCAACTCGCCCGGTGTTGCATTTGTTTTGGCGCGGAATTTTGAATGTGTGTTCATGGCTAACCTCACTGCTGATATCCTGACAGGTCCTAATAACGTACAGTTGTTTTGGCACGGATTTTGAACAAGTGGACGTGGTTAACCTCACTGCTGTCATCTTAAAAGACCCTAACCTCACTGCTGTCATCTTAACCACATGGGGCGCGGAATTTGAAAAGGTGACAGCTGTTAAGATGACAGTTGTAATCTTGACAGGTCCTAAACCACATGCACTTGTTGAACATGTAAAAGTGACTGCCATCCTGACAGGTCCTAACCTCACTGCTGCCATCTTAACAACGCAGTGGCGCGAAATTTGAATAAGTAACAGCTGTGAAGATGATAGCTAGCATCCTGACAAATCTTAACCACGTGCACTTGTTTTGGCGCGGAATTTAAAAAAGTAAACGATCGCTATAACCTCACTGCTATTATCTTGACGAGACTTAGCCATGCGCAGGCGCGGAAGTTTTTAAAACGAGAACGATCCTAACCTTACTGCTGTTATCGGCATAGCCAGGAGCCTAAGTGCAGAGGATTATAGTTTTAAGGCTAGCTGCCCTTCTCCACATCATCTTATAGGGGCCTAACCTTAGAGAATTAAAGTTTTAAGGCTAGCTTCCCTTCTCGACATGCCCCTTCCAACACAATCTTGGAGGGGCCTAACCTCAGAGGATTAAAGTTTTAAGGCTAACTGCCTTTCTCGCATGCCCCTTCCAGGCACCATCTTGGAGAGGGCCTAACCTCAGAGGATTATAGTTTTAAGGCTAGCTGCCCTTCCCGACACCATCTTGAAGGGATCTAACCTTACTGGGCTATAGTTTTAAGGCAAGATGCCCTTCTTGACACTATCTTTGTGTGGTGGGCCTAAGGACTCTAGTTTAAGGCTAGCTGCCCTATTTGATAGCGTAACGTTACGGAGGTCAGTTCAATCCCTCCTCCTTCTACTTACAGTTTTACTGTTATCTGGCACAGTTTTACGGACAGATGCCCTCCCCTCCACTAATAGTTTAGAGGAAGCCTAACTACACCGTCGCTAAGGCTTTACATCTCCATCAGACGCGTCACCTCCCTTCCTAAACAAAATAAAACATGTCGTTAATCAGAGGAAGCCCAAAACTACACCGTCGCTAAGGCTTTACGTCTCCATTCAACGCGTGACCTCCTGAACAAGATAAAACATGTTGTTAATTATTCGTGTTACAGAGGACAGGAAAATTGCATTGTGCTGTGCCCTCATAGTAACAAACGCACTACGTCTTTGATGTTATACGCACACAACACTCTCTATCAAAAAACCGAACACACACAGAATACAGAATTGATTGTAAGACAAACAAATGCTGTGAGGTAGCCCTTACACATGTACATTTTTTACAACGCGCAAACACACACGAGTTTTAACTTTCTGTACACTCCATTCACAGATATATCAACTTTAATTTTTAGTATTTAATTTTGACACTTACATGTGGGAAAGGATATGCCATAAGGGAGTGGGTAGTAACACATACCCCTTTTTCTATCGAATAGCATTGTGAGTTTAGCATAAGGCTTTACGTCCCCAACCGACAAACAAATAACTATGAACAGCGTCCTCTCGCTGCAGAGATAATTTTTTACACACACTCAGAACGGTATATACTTACTCTGTTACGCTGAATGGCTTGAACGGCGCTGTGTTTCTTGTCGCAAAAAAAGTGGTTCAACCTGTTTTTAGCTCTGTGGGTAGAGGGAGAGGGTGAGAGGGACCGGAAATATATTCATGTATTGTCTGTTGTTAACTTGCCTTGTGTATAAAATGATTTTACCCTTTTAATCACAACTTACGCCAGGCAGGGGGATACCGCAAAAATGTCTCTAATATGACTACAAATCGAACATAGTCACAAAAATTAATCTGTTACGCTGAATAGCTCGGACGGCTACTCAGGCGGCACCCGTTTAGTCACCTCTCTCAACAGGTTTTTGATAATTAGAACATGAATTATTGAATGTAACGTTTCCAGCTTATAGATTTGAACACTAGAGACTTTTAATTGTCTACTATAATGTTGACATTACTTATTGAATGAATGTAGTATTTACCCGGTGTAAACAGTAACTAGAATTTTAACAAAGCCACACAGCATAAAAACTACTACGATCACAGAACACATTTTAATCGTAGATTACATTGAAGAAAAATATACGTACACTTATCTTTGAAGAAAACAATAATTACTACCACCATTAATAGTGGATAGATGCAAGCTCGAACGTGCACACACATCACAGTACATACTTTAAAACGTAATAGAATGTTATATTGTAAGAATAAAGAAACGGAAGAGTACAGTTGTACTTCCTCTTAAAACAATAATCTCTACTTATGATGATAATAGAAGATAGATGTATAGTTGTACTTCTGTCCGTGGTTTCACATTTTCACTCTACGCAAATAGAAGTTATGAATGGACTATCCCCACAGCACACCCTTTTAGACGCCTTTTACATAAGTTTATTAAATGATTAGAACACTGAATTTTTGACTGAAACATTTCGAGCTTATTGTGTTGAACACTAGAGGCTATTATGCACCTACTGTAATGTTCACATCATATAGAGATCATCGAAAAACCTTATCTTCTGTCATGCGATAATATCATACGCTTATATTGATATTATTAGTTCGGCTTAATGGCAAAATGGATTAACATGCTGTCCTTTAGTCATAGAAGTTACGGGTTCGATTCCCGTCAGTGTCAAGAATTTTAACAAAGGCACACAGTATAAAGAAATAATTAATTTCAATCGTAGATTATATTGAAAATATGCATACACTTATCTTTGAAGAAAACAATAATCACTACCATTAATAATAATAGAAGATGGATGTATAGTTGTACTTCTGTCCGTGGTTTTACTTTTTCACTCTACGCAAATAGAAGTTATGAATGAACTATTACCCAGCACACACAATGACTTTCTGTGAACATTACACAGAGGATACCATTCTTAAATAAATAATCACTACTATTAATGTTAATAAGAGGGTGGATGTACAGTTGTACTTACTCTTAAAACAATAATCACTACTATCAATGACAATAGATGATGGATGTAGAGTTGTACTTCCGGTAACTTGACTAGGAATCGAACCCGACCTCATGAACTAGCCATAGTAAATACCAAGCAAATGCTAAGACTGTATATTACAGCACCAGACAATACTGTTACGTCGCAATAATAATAATAATAATAATAATAATAATAATAATAATAATAATAATAATAATAATAATCATAATAATAATATTGACTTTTCATCCTACTAACTATTTTTACGGATTTCGGTAGTTGCTGAGGTGCGGGAATTTAATCCTGTGGTAGTAAATCTACCGACACTAGGCTGTTATATTTGATCATCTTCAAATACCACCGGACTGAGCCAGGATCAACTTCCAGTAACCTGGCTAGGAATCGAACCCGGCCTCACGGACTGTCACATAGTAAATACCAAACAAATGATCAATCTCCTCGGTAAAATGATTAGCGACGTTACTATGCAAATGCTGGGGAGGTATGTCTGTAAAAGATACGAGACCTATCTCTTTCGACTACATAGTCACATAGCCACTGTGCTTGAATAAAAATTTCAATCACAGAACCTTAAAGAACTCTCTTTGAAGTAAACAGCGGGAAACTACCTTACTGATTTTTCTTTGTATGCCTCTTCTGTGTTGCCTCAATCACAGTCGTGTGCAAAAAATCTGCATTGTATTGTGTTAAGGAGATGGATTTGCTCCTATTTACGGTATTTATAATAATAATCACAGATATTAAATACATTACATAGAACACACACGGAACTACTTAAAACTATCTTCTAACGTAGTGAAGATATGAACGGGAAAATTACGCACATTTTCACAGCTTTTTATACGTGTTTTAATTCACTTCCTTCACTTTTGTACTTACCTTGTAGTAGAGTATTTAATTAGGGTTTGAAGTAATAAATGTAATCTCTGCATTGAGATTGTCTTGTGTGTGTTGTCATTTCAAGTGAATGCGCGTAGCCCGCCCCAGCTTGCACGCGCGTCTCTCTGCTGTTCTCAACAGGCAACTAGGCCAAATTTTCTGTAGAGACAGCGCTTACCGACTCTCCCCTGCCTGTTCGCCGTGTCTCTAACATACATACAGTATAGGAAGGGGAATTATTTTAAAATTAATCAGATACAAAATGTCGCACCGTCCGTGTAGTGTATGTGGTTGAGATTATTACCTAAACGGCTACGCCCACTACTTCACAGCCTGAGGTCCCCAAGGCCAGCGTCTAAGCTACACAGCCTAGCAGGGTAAGGGAAGTGGTAGTATACAATTTCTTATTACTGTCCTAGATTGCATGCCCAAAAAAGCCTTGATTAAATTCCAATCCTCTGTGCACATATGGAGTAAGGGCATATAACGCAGTTGATATTGTTTTGTCCGTCGGTAACCCTTAGCCAGTGTTCCGTGAGGTAGTGGGTTTGAATCACACTGTCGTCAGCCGCTGAAGATAGTTTTACACAAGGCAAACGCCGGGGTTGTACCTTAATTCAGGACACGGCCGCTTCCTTCCCACTCCTAGGCCTTTCCTGTCCCATCATCGTTATAAGATCTATCTAGTTAAGGAAAGTTGAAAGAAATAAGTCCTGTTTTACTCTAGGGCTATTAGTTAGCTGAGTAAACTGAATCTCTCTTGGGGTGTCTATGGATGAGTTTTAATAAATTTGACTGGTAAACACGAGATGCGTTACTAGATATCTTTTTACATGCCGACATCGTACGACATGGTGTGTCGAATGGAGTTTTTCCGCCCTTCAAAAATCCGACAGTCTCTGCAGAGTTTGAACCCGCTATCTTTGAATCCGGAGGCTGACACTCTACTACTAATCCACAGAGGCAGATATAATAATAACAATGATAATAATAATAATAACACTTAGAGTATACTTATAATTATAATAATAATAATAATAATAATAATAATAATAATAATAATAATAATAATCATAATATTAATAATAATAATAATAATACTTAGAGACCTTAGAGTTGAACAAGTTAGCTCGTTTTTTCGAGCACACTATCTCTCTCTCGGATTCATCCTTACAGCCGCATGCCCTCTAACCGCATGGAATACAACCAGAGAGAATGTCCAGTACCTCGCTCCCTAGGTGGTTCTCACCTGCTATTCAGAACAGAGGACTAAGGTTAGGTCCCTGGCTATGTTCCGCCAAGATAACAGCAATAAGGTTAGGATCGTTCCATTTTTCAAAAATTCCGCGGCACACAAAAGTTGACCTCTGTAACTGTAAGGAGGAGGGAATGAGCTGACCAACTGTGAGGAGGCGGAGGGATTGAGCTGACCTCCGTAACTGTGAGGAGGAGGGATTGAGCTGACCTCCGTGGCGTCACGAGGAGGAGGGCGAAGATAGTGTCGGGGAAGGGGTATGTCGAAAAGGGCAGCTAGCCTTAAAACTATAATCCTCTGAGGTTAGACCCTCTAAGATGGTGTCATGTTGAGAAGGGCAGCTAGCCTTAAAACTATAATCCTCTGAGATTAAGCCCCCCTACAAAATGGTGTTATGGCGAGAAGGCAGCTAGCCCTAATCCTCTGACGTTAGGCCACTGGTTATGTCCCGTCAAGATAACAGCAGTAAGGTTAGGATCATTCCCTTTTTCAAAAATTCCGCGGTACACAAAAGCATATGGCTAAGTCCCCATCAAGATACAAGTGCACGTGGTTAGGACCCGCAGCTGTTTAAATTCCGCGCCCCTACATGGTTAAGATGGTAGCCGTTAGGTTAGGCCTATTGGAATTAATAATCTTCTTCTGTATTGAGTGTCATTTAAAATTTGACATGATGAGAAAAATAGTTCGTAGTGTGTATAGTATTTTTCATATCTGGTAGTGTTTTTGATTATTCAACTGTTTTTTTCCAGAGATTGTGTCGCCAACCTTATCACACCGAAATTTATATTTACTCTGTGACTAAAACTGTGATTCTTTTGTTTTTACTTGTGCTGAGTAAATGGCGCGATGTGTTGTTGAGTGTAGAGTTGGGTTGAGACAGAATGTTTTAATATATTTTTCTAATCTATTATATTATTGAGAGTTGTGCCCGAATTTATTTCTGATAGGTTATGGGCCCAGTGCGTCAGTAAGTCGTGAGTAGGAAATGGCATCAGTTGCGGATACGCCGAAGATTGAGAGACTTGGGCCGAAAAACTATGTGGTGTGGTGCAAGCGAGTGAAGGCTTTCCTAATAAGAAAGAAATGCTGGACTGCCATCGATCCCGGTTACGATTATGATGAAGATTTAACTACAGACGAAGATGACCTAAATGCCACTGCACTTAGTTACTTGACGGAGTTGGTAGAGGACTGTTACTTGAATGATGTAACCAGACATGAACGAGCAAAGCATGCCTGGAACAGACTTAAAGCAATCCATTTCAAGATTTCTCCTTTTCAATTTGTGAGTACCATGGACGAACTGGCAAGCTGCATCAAGAAACATGATAGACCTGTTTTGGAATATCTGAATCGAGTTGAGCAATTAGTGGAAAAACTGAGAAATCATGGATCCAACATCAATGATAAAGACTTGGCGGCCTACATGCTGAGAGGTTTGAAGCAAGAAAATTACAAACACATTGCCCATGTGATGGAGTTAAATGAAGAAAAACTATCGTCAGAAAATGTGAAGAGTAAATTGCTGCTAGAAGAAGATAGACTAGAGAGAGAGATGGATGAACGTGAGAAGAAAAATCAAGAATTGAGAAGCTATGTTATTAAGAAAAAAGGAAAATTCCATGGTTTTGAGAAGAAATACAATTTTTCTGGTGAAAAATTCAGCTCTTCTGATAGATCCTGTCACTGTTGTGGTCAACTTGGGCATTTTGCAAGAGAGTGTCCAAGAGTAAGAGAAGCCAAGTCAAGAGAAAATGTGATTTGTTACTCTTGTGGCAAGGAGGGACATCCTTCGTTTAAGTGTAGAAACTCTGAAGCTAGTACAAGTGACAATAGGGGCTCAGACGGGAATGCCCATGACAACAATAAACCACAGAGAGAATTCAAGAATAAAGTTGCCACTTATGAAGAGAAGAAAGAACCGGAGGCGCGCGGCTGTGAGCTTGCATCCGGGAGATAGTAGGTTCGAATCCCACTATCGGCAGCCCTGAAGATGGTTTTCCGTGGTTTTCCATTTTCACACCAGGCAAATGCTGGGGCTGTACCTTAATTAAGGCCACGGCCGCTTCCTTCCAACTCCTAGGCCTTTCCTATCCCATCGTCGCCATAAGACCTATCTGTGTCGGTGCGACGTAAAGCCCCTAGCAAAAAAAAAAGATTGGAAATAGCACTGTGAAAGTGAAATATGCTGTGCATTTGATGAGAGGACCTGAGGACAAAGAATGTAAACAGGACGAAAAGTCAAGTGATGCAAACACTTGGATTGTGGACAATGGCTGTAACCATCACATTACACTTCACCGTGAATTGTTGAACAACTTTACAAGAAATGTGTCAGGTTCAGTGCAGGTGGGAAAGAAAAGTGTCGTATGTGATGTGAAAGGCAGCGGGTCCATAGTACTGAAAATAAGTGATCAGTGTGGTGGATGGACTTTGAAACTAACCAAAGTGCTGTGGGTTCCGGATGCATCTGATAATATTTTGTCAGAGGCAACTTGAGAAAACTAATGTGCGTTTTGAAATAGACAGTGGAAAGCTGACTGCTTATGACAAAGGGAATGGAGATGAAGAATTGTTCAGTGCCTGTGTAAAAGAAGAAGATGACATGTATATCATCAAATGTGATTGGTATGAACTAGAGAAATCTGACTATCGAGATAGTGATGGTGAACAGGAATCTGTGTGTGCAGTTGCTTGCAAGATGGTAACAAGAGAAATATGGCATGGCCGTTTTGGGCATGCTGAAAATTTGCCTGACAGTGATTTGATTAGCAAACAGAAAGGTAGTGAGAAGTGTGAAGTGTGCATGAAAGGCAAAGCTAAAAGGGCTCCTTTCCCAGATAGACTAGTGAAATCACCAGCTCCCTTAGAACTTGTTTACTCTGATGTTTGTTATGTACAGCCTGAAACCTTGGGAGGGGGGAAATATTTCCTAACCTTGCCAGATGACTATTCCAGATACAGTGAAGTGAGTGTGTTAAACCACAAAAGTTAGGCTTGTGAAAAAATAATTACATTCAAGAAAAGAGCTGAGAATATTCAAGATAAAAAACTGAAAATTGTTCAAACAGATGGGGGAGGAGAATATTGTAATAATGACTTGAAACAGTTCTTTGTTGACAATGGTATTGTTCACAGGCTGTCTTTACCAGGCGAACACCAGCAAATGGGAGTGGCAGAGAGGCTGAATCAACAGCTTCTGGCTTTAGTTCGGTGCATGTTATTGAATGCAGGTATGCCCTTGAATTTTGGGGGTGAGGCGATCTATACTGCCTGTTACATTAAGAATAGGTGTAAAGCATCTGCTATTGAAAACAGTGTACCCTATGAGTTGTGGTTTAACAAAAAATTGTCTGATGAGGAAATTTGTAGAATGAGAGTATTTGGATGTCGTGCCTGGGCATATGAGGAACATACGAAAGCTGAGAAATTAGAGTCTAGAGCAAAGGAATGTGTATTTTTGCGCTATCCTGACAATAGAAGAGGTTATAGGCTGTGGGACTTTGAAAACAAGTGTGTTGTTTTGTCCAGAAATGTAGTATTTGAAGAGAGAGAGTTTCCCATGAAAACTAAGGAAGGACCTGCTACTGTGTTCCCTATTAAGTCATGTGAGAAACCATTGGTCGTAGATTTAAGTTTGCTTGACTCTGATAATGAATCTGACTTGGTGCGTAGAACTGATAGGCAAGTAATAGATGAGCCAGAGATAGGTCCTGAAATCAGTGTGAATAACATCAATACTGAAGTGCAGGAAGAACCCATAATTCCTGAAATACGTAGGTCACAGAGAATCAGAAACAGACAAGAGTGTGTGGATTGCATTGGATGTAATTTTCATGTTGTGTCTGCTGTAACTGACAGTTTACCAAAGAGTGCCAAGGAAGCTTTGACTGGTCCTGAATGTGAAAAATGGAAATCAGCAATGGAGAAGGAACTAAATAATTTTGAGAAAAATAAGTGTTGGGAATTGGTAGAGAGTCCAAAGGGAAAGAGTGTTATTGGGCAAGAAGGACTTGATTGTAATGAGAACATTTAAGGGCTAGGCTTGTAGCTTTAGGTTATAAGCAGGTAGAAGGTGTTGATTATAATGATACTTATAGTCCTGTTTGGAGGCATCAGACTGTCAGAATCCTGATTGCTCTTGTGGTTGTCAAGGGTTGGAATATTGAACATTATGATGTAGAAGCGGCATTTCTAAAGAGTAACATTAAGGAGGAAGTGTTTGTGGAGCAACCAAGTGGTTTTGAAAGAAAACCCAACTGTGTCTACAAGTTAAAGAAAAGCATGTATGGTTTACACCAAAGTTCAAAGGACTGGAACATTTGTTTTGATGGTGACTTGGAAGTCAATCGGTCTTAAAAGATCTGTTTGTGAACCATGTGTGTACTTCGGTAAAAAATATGCTAGTTGGAGTGTATGTTGATGATATGATAGCTATTGGTATTGTTGTAGTTTTGGAGTGGTTTAAGTCAGAGTTGTGTCGCTATCTAGACTTCAAGGATCTTGGGAAAATTAAGAGTTTTTTATCAATGTCTATGACTCTAACCAAAGATGCGGTGTATGTTGATCAGTGCAAATACATTGATAATCTGATACATGAGTATAACCTAGAAAATGCCAAAGGATGTGTTGCTCCGTTGGATGTAGGAGACAAGAGGATTTCAGGGGAGGCTGATAGTTGTAATCAGACTTTGTATCAAAAGGCTGTAGGCAATCTACTTTATATAGCCAACAATACAAGACCGGACATATCGTTTGCGGTCTGCAAGCTAAGCCAGTACTCTCAGAACCCTAGCGTAAAAGACTGGCAAAGAATGAAGAAGGTGTTTAGATATCTAAAGGCCGGTCTCCACTGATTAACATTTAACACCAACATGTTAAATTTAACATGTTACAGTTGACATGTATATTGTGATTGTGTCTTCGAATTGACTTTGCATGTTAACTCAGAATGTTGAGTTAACACTTTTAACATGTTGGCGTGTTTTCCGCTCCAAGTGGAAAACATGTCAAGTCAATTCGTTGTTCGTGCGATGTCGGCACAGCTTCGGCAACTTCCATGATGTTTCCATGCCAACACATAACCTAAACGACGCAAACGACGTGCTCCTCATATACTAGGATTATAATTACAACACTCCGCAACACTCCTTCTCTTTGTTATAAGCTACAAATACAGTACACGCACGTGTGTCGTTCTTTCTGCACTATACTAAAATGTATAGTCAGAAATGGAGTAGAGCAAGGAGATTATTCTGGACTTAATTAATGATATAATAGAAAGGTTTTATTTGTGGGATGTCTCATCAGAGGAATACAGATATAAAGCGAAGAAAGCCGACAGTTTCCTGGAACTCGAAAATATCTATAATTGTTCCCGCGAGTAAATCGAAAAAAAAAACTAGCGTCCTTCCGCTCCCAGTACAGTCGAGAATTGCAGAAAGTTCAGAAAATTCGGTAGTCGGGAGCGGACGAAGTTTATACTTCAAAGTGGTTTGCTTTTGAAGCAATGAGCAGAGTGAGGGGAGAAAAAGAGCCTAATAAAACTGCATTTCTAAATCATAACAACAAGCAACAGTGGCAATAACAAAGGCCAATTCCTCTTCATCTGAGTCCATTGTCCTTATTTAAAAATACTAGACACCATCTAAATGTATTACCATAAACTGATATGATGAACTACCTGTATATAAACAAAGGATGTCAAGTTTAACATGTTTATTAAGTGTGGACACAATGTTAAATGAAACAGTTTTTGACATTTAACATTTAACATGCTAATGGTGTCACCAGTTAACATTTAACACTTTTAACATTTAACATGTTGTTGTTAAATGTTAATCAGTGGAGACCGGCCTTGAAGAAAACAAGAGGTGTGAAATTATGCTACAAAGCTAGTGATGATTGAATGGGTGTTTATTGCGATGCTGATTAAGCTAACTCTGAGCACAGGAAATCTATTACTGGGTATGTGTGCAAATTTGCTGGTTGTCCAGTTATATGTTCTAGTAAGAAACAACAGATTGTTGCTACTTCAACTGTGGAGGCTGAGTTTGTATCAATGGTGATGTGCACAAAGACAATGTTGTGGTTGCGTAATTTTTTCAATGAATTTGATGATTGTAATTACGTTAAAGTGCCACTTCAAATTCTTTGTGATAATCAAGGTCCTATACATGTGAGCTCAACTCATGTTGTGTCTGAAAAAACTAAACATATGGATGTTCGCTATTTGTTTGTTAAGGACATTGTGGCTAAGGGATTGGTAAAGTTTTTGTATGTACCATCAGATGAAAATGCGGCAGACGTTTTCACGAAGGCATTGTCAGGGGAGGGAACTTCTAAATTTAGGAACTTGTTAGGACTTGTTGATTATTGTCCACAGGTTTATCTACGTATGTTACTTATTTTTTCTTATTTGTGTTTGTGGTCAAATTTTTATGACAAGGGGAGGTATTGGAATAAATAATCTTCTTCTGTATTGAGTGTCATTTAAAATTTGACATGATGAAAAAAATAGTTCGTAGTGTGTATAGTATTTTCCATATCTGGTAGTGTTTTTGATTTTTCAACTGTTTTTATCCAGAGATTGTGTCGCCAACCTTATCACACCGAAACTGCGCTAAATTTATATTTACTCTGTGACTAAAACTGTGATTCTTTTGTTTTTACTTGTGCTGAGTAAATGGTGCGATGTGTTGTTGAGTGTAGAGTTGGGTTGAGACAGAATGTTTTAATATATTTTTCTAATCTATTATATTATTGAGAGTTGTGCCCGAATTTATTTCTGACAAGGCCCCGTCAAGATGCTAGCAGTGAGGTTCACTTGTCATCTTGACAGCTGTCAAGAGCACGTGGATTTTAAATTCCGCGACCCCTGGACCGGACCCCTCCCTTATTAGATAATATCAGACATATTATGATACGCACAACGGGAGAATCGAGGCGTGGACCGCCACTAGGAAAGGTTAATGACACAGCCCTGAACTGGAAATGTCCCTCATTTCAACGCAAAATAGGATAAACACTATGACTACTAACACTAAGTAACAAATTAAATTCAAATGAGGGTTTATTGAAAATAATAATAAAATAAAAACAAATAGAAAATGAAGCCAGTAATCAAAAAGAGACGATACATACACGTTCAATACCCATCCAACTGGAAATCATATAATTGATGTGTGATCACATCTTTTCGTTTTAAAACACCAGGCTGAAATTATTAATATAACGCACTCGCCTTTTCAACTGTAGTCTCGCTACATAATACCGTGATGCAATTACAATCCACACGGATTAATTCAATCATTCTTTCAGCGAGCATAATGAAATTCCAAGCCCACGCGTCTATTATTTTTTCCACATCGTCTCAACAAAAACTACACATCATAAATCCCTCGCAGCGAGGAGCAGAAAAGAATAGTTAACAATAAACCCAGAGAAATATAAACGAGCACGCAAGATCACATCTTAACAGAGAGAACAGCATCTCTGGACCAAAGAATTAAAATTCAAAACCAAAGAGAAGCACATACATGCACATAGCCCGAATGAAAATAAACAACATGGCGGCCTCCAGGTCAACAAACGGCCAGGACGGACACCAAGGCAAAACAAGAATAGCCGAACCTACGACAAGCACGAGGTACAGAGAAGATTAAAATATTTAATAAACTGATCGATACGTCATCCTTACTCTCCTTTCACACGCCCACACACGCAAACAAACACATACACACTGCCAGCATCGGCAAATGACACGAGCAGTTGCACCAGTAAATATGCTGAACACAATCTCGTATAATGTGACTCACCTGATCACAAGTATGGGGTCTCACATATGTTAGGGATAGCGTGCACGCCTCAGGCAATTAGCAGCAACATATTAGTGACCTAACGATCACGCATAAACCCATCACTTATGCACTCCGTACGACCCGAAATGGATCTCTGAGCCGAGACGCAGGGCAGTCATTCATACGATGGCAAAGTATTTTACAATGCAGTGCACCAAAATAAATCAGTCAGAGACCCAGCCACGAACACATCGCTATCACGTCAACAACAGACACACAACCCATTCTCGCTCTGAGTACAAGGACGCATATCAATCAGCTATGCATGATTGTGAAGAATGTCTTACAAACACCGTAAAATCATGGTTAAAATAAAGATTAACGTACCTGCCATATCAGTAATTTAAATTATAAGAAGCATGGTGGTATGGGTCAAGCTTAAATCTGTTATAAACCCATTTATAACATAAGAACGCCGCTCCAATCTGCGAGGGCTCCATCTTTATATTCAGCATTCCTAACAATGCAATGATTCACTCCAAAGAGATAAGACAAAGGTCTCGCCGAAGGAACGATCCTCCGTGCACACGACCGAGGGAGCTGCCCTGTAGGGTTACAATCATGGAAATACATGTCAATTGAGGTGAGGTTGACACAAGTTCTTTGCAATATAGAAAACATCAATTTAATGAACATGCCATATTAGCATATTGGTTAAGATGGCAGCAGTGAGGTTAGGCCCTGTCAAGATAGCAGCAGTAAAGTTATCGACGTTTACTTGTTCAAAATTCCGCGCCCACGCGGTTAGGACCCGTTAGCTGTCATCTTGACAGCTGTTAAAAGCACGTAGATTTTAAATTCCGCGCCCCCACGTGGTTAAGATGGTAGTAGTGAAGTTAAGCCCTGTCAAGGTAGCACCAGTGAAGTTAGCGACGTTCACTTGTTCAAAATTCCACGCCCTTGTGGTTAGGACCCGTCAAGATGGCAGCTGTCTTCACAGTTGTCAAAAGCACGTAGATTTTAAATTGCGCGCCCCTTACTTGGTTAAGATGGCAGCAGTGAGGTTAGGCCCCGTTAAGATGGCAGCAGTGAGGTTAGCGACGTTCTCTTGTCCAAAACTGAGGTTAGGGCCCGTCACTTTCATATTGACAGCTGTCCAAAGAACGTGGCTTTGTTTACAAACAAGGCCACGCGCTCGTGCCGTCACGGTCACGTGGTCATGACCTCATAGGGTTAATGACCTTGGCCGGGGTCAAATACATCGGGTGCTGACTCTGCAGGAAAAATGCTGACGCCAGTGATTTAGAACCCGTATAGCTCTGCTACTATATATATCGACATACAAAGGTATAATCACGTTCACATATTGCAGACCTTCTTTGACAGACTAACTGCTGCTAAACGGCAGGATATATCGACAAACGGATTACACCATAAGACATCGCTTTTAGCGGGCTAGTGGTACATCCTGTGACATTTTCTCCGACCTCCCCTGTTTATGGGTTACATTGTGTCATAATGCTTGAACAGGAATAAATTTAGGTAAGGTTTCCACACACTGCATTAATTTTCATATACTTATGTGACACCTAGAAAACTAGAATTCGACTCATATATGGCTACTGGGAGCATGCCGAATTTGATGATCCCGTCTTTCCTATAAGTGTGTCAAGCTATGAATTATATGTGTAAAAACGGCAAAATTTATGTACAGTCAAGAAACACAGCCAAATCTAACGCGTTTTTTTGGTCCAACCCTTGTGCCGTTTCTCTACGGGGTCGGGTATGAAGTATAAGGGATAGAAATACTACAAAAAGTTATAAGACCAAAGTTGTGGATCACTCCAAATTGAACTGAGATTGTGCCATGCGTTTTGTGATACGATTTGCCGTTTAGCCACGAAATACATCGAAACGAAGGTCTGCACCTTCATTCAGATTGTCTCTATATTTCGATATTTTCCTGGGAGAAAGTGAAATTTTAAATATTTTGGAATTTTTCCGTCGGTTACGGGCTAAAATCTCTAATTTTACCAAATTTCAATTTTCTAACTCGTCTGACAGATTGTGCCACCATCTTGATTTTTGGGAGAAAGTAAAAAGGATGACTTTCAGGAAACGTAAGGTAAAATATATGAAGACTGTCATTATTATACCTGAAACGGGTAACTGTATGATAATTTCGCCAAAATAGTCAATTTACAGACACACGATCGTTATTATTTTATTTATATATAGCCTATCTCATAATAAAAATACTTCAAGCTCGGTTTCAATTCTTTTCAAGCTCCCAATAAGTGGATTTTCCGAAAAACGAAAGTACTTGTTTCTTTATTTTTAATGAAGATTCCAAATACCAATTTTCACGTCTATAACAACTTTGAGATATCCGTATCCTAATAAAAATAATTCAATCCCATGTTCAGTCCTCCCCCCCCCCCCCAAGTACTTTTTCGGAAACAAGAGATACGTGTTCCTTTATTTTTAAAATACATTAATAAAACCAATTTTCACGTCTGTAACATGTTTAGTTTTTTAGATAAAGGTAGAGTAGATACTCTCATTTTTAAAATTCACCCCTTTTTCACTTCCCCTTTAGTGGATTTTCTGGAAACAAATTATGCTTGTTTCTTTACCTCTGCAGGAGATTTCAAATACCAATTTTCACGTCTGTAACATCTTCAGTATTTTAAATATAGGTAGACCTATCTTCATAAAAGGTATTCAACCCCTTATTCACCATTTTTCACCCCTCCTTAAAGAAATTTTCTGGAAACAAATTATTACGTGTTTCTTTATTTTAAAGTAGATAAAAATGCCAATTTTTACGTCCGTAAACTGTGAAGGTCTGCCTCTGTGGTGTAGTGTTTAGTGTGATTAACTGCCACCCCCGGAGACCCGTGTTCCATTCCCGGCTCTGCCACGAAATTTGAAAAGTGGTACGAGGGCTGGAACGGGGTCCACTCAGCCTCGGGAGGTCAACTGAGTAGAGGTGGGTTCGATTCCCACCTCAGCCATCCTGGAAGTGATTTTCCACATTACTATTTTAAGTCAAGTCGCCGTTTTGAGGCACCAAGTGCTGTGAAGCCAATTTTGTAAAGAACAGTTCCTCCCTTGGGCGTTTTACTCATTGGGGCTTCCTGAAAGTGAAATAAATAAATAAATAAATAAATAAATAAATAAATAAATAAATAAATAAATAAATAAATAAATAAATAAATAAACTGTAGCCCAATGTCGCCAGTCGACCGCTTAATATCTTTTCTACTCGTATATATAAAAGGCTAACTCCGACTGGCTGTAATCAACGCCCAGCCAAAACTACGCGACATAAGAAATGAAATTTGGGGATACATTTATTTAACAGTGTAGGTGCTCACTAAGGGATAATTTTTGGATATTCCGCCGCTAAGGGGTGAAAAGGGAAGTGAACTGTTTAAATGAGCACATCTGTATCTCACAAACTTAACAGTTTCTTCTTTTTCTTAATCTGTTTACCCTCCAGGGTTGGTTTTTCCCTCGGACTCTGCGAGGGATACCAGCTCAAGAGCAGTGCCCTGGAGCGTGAGACATTGGGTAGGGGGATAAAACTGGGGAGAATGACCAGTAGTTCGCCCAGGCGGCCTCACCTGCTATGCTGAACAGAGGCCTGCTGAGGGATGGGAAGATGGGAAGGGGTAGATAAGGAAGAGGGAAGGAAGCGGCCGTGGCCTTATGTTAGGTACCAGCCTAGAGCAGAAGTGGGAAACCACGGAAAACCACTTCCAGGATGGTTGAGGTGGGAATCGAACTCACCTCTACTCAGTTGACCTCCCGAGGCTGAGTGGACCCCGTACCAAACGCTCGTACCACTTTTCAAATCTTCTTGGCAGAGCCTGGAATCGAACCCGAGCCTCCGGGGGTGGCAGCTAATCACATTAACCACTAAACCACAGAGGCGGATACATTACTGCTTTAATGACTTAAAAAAAGTTTGTCAGTGTAGATGACTGTCGGTAGTTTCTTTAAGTTCAATCAATCAATCAATCAATCAATCAATCAATCAATCAATCAATCAATCAATCAATCAATCAATCAATCAATCAATCAATCAATCAATCAATCAATCAATCAATCAATCAATCAATCAATCAATCAATCACTACTGATCTGCATTTAGGGCAGTCGCCCAGGTGGCAGATTCCCTATCTGTTGTTTTCCTAGCCTTTTCTTAAATGATTGCAAAGAAATTGGAAATTTGTTGAACATTTCCCTTGGTAAGTTATTCAATCCCTAACTCCCCTTCTTATAAACGAATATTTGCCCCAATTTGTCCTCTTGAATTCCAACTTTATCTTCATACTGTGATCTTTCCTACTTTTAAAGACACCATCCAAACGTATTCGTCTACTGATGTCCTCCCACGCCATACTCTAATTCTCTGAGTTCTATTTTCTAGAAACAGAGCAACCCATTCAGTCACTCTTTTGTCTAGTCCAATTGCACTCATTTTTGCCAGTAGTCTCCCATGATCTACCCTCAATCAATCAATCAATCAATCAATCAATCAATCAATCAATCAATCAATCAATCAATCAATCAATCAATCAATCAATCAATCAATCAATCAATCAATCAATCAATCAATCAATCAATCAATCAATCAATCAATCAATCAATCAATCAATCAATCAATCAATCAATCAATCAATCAATCAACTTGCCAATCATTCTCTATTAACATTCTTCTTCTTCTGGACATTTTCCTAATTGCGTGGGGTCGGCACTTTGTGTAGATTTAGTCGAGTTTTACAGGCGGATGCCTTTCCCGACGCCAGTCCTATGTGGATGGATGTATTCACTGTTGATGTGGGTTGTGTGACATGAGGTGTGTATTAAGAAGAACACTAACACCCAGCCCCAGAGCTAGAGGAATTGCCCGGCCGGGAACCAAACCCTGAACCGAAGGCCATTACGCTGACCATTCAGCCAAAAAAAGCCAGACTATCCTCTATTAACATTAACCAGAGGAAAAATGGAAGTGTTCGGACCGTTCCAAGAATGAGGGTATCGGTAAAAGAAAGAGAAGGCCGACGAAGGCGTGCAAATGGAAGACTATCTAGGCCTCTCAGCCTAATAATTTCGAGGTCGAAAGAGAACGAGTGTTGACCAAGGGAGGCCAGAGATGAATGACGAAAATGAGGAGCGTGGCACAAGTACTATCTGCGCACTTTTTAGCGATAGATTTACAACCTAGTGCTGAATCGATCGACTTCGGTTATCTTCGAGATTCGTATTGGCAACTTTTGAAACACAAACTAAGAATCGCTTATCAGCGCTGTGCGACATCTGGCGTACACTTTAAGTACTCGTACTGTTGTTGTTTACACAGCAAAGCCAAACTATAGAATTCATGCTAGGAACAAGATTCACATCGGGAAATATTATATAGTATGATATATTGTGTGTGTGACACAGTTGTTGGCGTTAAGATAATAAAGGTTTAGAAAATTCATATCGATCGATCATATTATCGATTCAAGTCAGATTTAATTTCCATTCAGTTGGCAGTATTTACCGGAACCGGCAGTGCTTCCTTCTTACTCCTCACCATCGAGCATAGAAATCTATTTGTATGCTCGAAGCTCCTCACCGAGTACAAAAATCTATCACTGAAAAGTGTGCGTACAGTAAGTGGAAGCAATGCCACACTCAGGTAGGAACACCGTGTGGAGCTGCTGAGGTTTCCTTTTAAGTAGCCCCTTACGAAACGCAGGGGATATTTTAGATGTATTCTACCGCCTCCACCCACAGGAGGTAGGTAACTATTGGTGGTGATAAATATTTCAAGAGGAAGTACAGATACACGATAGTAGACCTAAAATTTCTAATAAGTAGTTACAGGAGGTGAAGAAGGGCTTCAACAAGGTTGGACTAAGGCGAGAGGACAGATCAAATCGAGCACAGTACCGGTTATAATTCAACAATTTCAAGGGCTTCCGTCAAAAACAAAAGCAGAATAGTGGTTGGACGACGGAAAGACGGCAAGCTGCCGAGGTATGCAGCGATTGACCTGTCTAAGGCATTTGATAGGGTGGATCATGGGAGACTACTGGCAAAAATGAGTGCAATTGGACTAGACAAAGGAGTGAATGAATGGGTTACTATATTTCTAGAAAATAGATCTCAGAGAATTAGAGTAGGTGAAGCTTAATCTGATCCTGTAATCATTAAGAGGAAAATTCCTCAAGGCAATATTATTCGACCTTTATGTTTTCTTATATATATAAACGATATGAGTACAGAAGTGGAATCAGAGATAAGGCTTTCTGCGGGTGATGTTCTGTGTAGAGTAATACATAAGTTACAAGATTATGAGCAACGCAAAATGACCTCGATAATGTTGTGAGATGGACAGCAGGAAATGATATGATGATAAACGGTGTTAAAAGTCAGGTTGTGAGCTTCACAAATACGAAAAGTCCTTTCGGTTTTAATTATAGCGTTGATGAGTGAAAGTTCCTTATGGGGATCACTGTAAGTATCTAGGTGTTAATATAAGGTAAGATTTTCATTGGGGTAATCACATAAATGGGATTCTAAATAAGGGGTACAGATCTCTGCACGCGGGTATGAGGGTGTTTAGGGGTTGTAGTAAGAATGTAAAGGAGCGGGCATATAAGTCTCTGGTAAGACTCCAAATAGAGTATGGTTCCAGTGTATGGGACACTCATCATAATTACTTGATTCAAGAAGAAACAATCCAAAGAAAACCTGCTCGATTTGTTTTGGGTGATTTACGACAAAAGAGTAGGGTTACAAAAATGTTCCAAAGTTTGGGCTGGAAAGACTTGGGAGAAAGGAGACGAGCTACTCGGCTAAGTGGTATGTTCCACAATGTGAAGGTAAAGTTGGAATTCAAGAGGACAAATTGGGGTAAATATTCGTTTATAGGAAGAGGAGTTAGGGATTGGAATAACTTACCAAGGGAGATGTTCAATAAATTTCCAATTTCTTTGAAATCATTTAAGAAAAGGCTAGCAAAGCAACAGATAGGAAACTGTCACTTGGGCGACTGCTATAAATGCAGATCAGTAGCGATTGATTGATTGATTGATTGATTGATTGATTGATTGATTGATTGATTGATTGATTGATTGATTGATTGATTGATTGATTGATTGATTGATTTTGGGCTGCAGAAAAATACTTTTATACGGTTTTAGGAGACGCCAAGGTGCCGGTATATTATCTCACCTGAGTTATTTTACGTGCCAGCAAAGCTAACGACACAAAGCTTACACATTTGAGAACCTTCAAATACTACCGGGCTAAGACGGGTTCGAACCCGTGAAATTAAGCTCAGAAGACCAGCGTTCAACCACCATCTGAGCCACTCAGTCCGACTTCGAGGAATGAGGGTATCAACAAAGGAAAGGAAACGGCCGTGAAGACAATGAAATGACTCCCTAAGCCTGGCAGACTTAATCTCGTCTGAGTAAATAGAGAACAAGAGTTGACCACACGAGGTCATATAAGAAATTTAAAAGTGAGGAGAACGTCATAAGTGGAAGCAATGCCAGACTCAACTAGAGGACCTGTTGACTCCAACCTACGTTCCTAAATTGAGAGCACCGAGCTCGATAGCTGCAGTCGCTTAAGTGCGGCTAGTATCCAGTATTCGGGAGATAGTAGGTTCGAATCCCACTGTCGGCAGCCCTGAAAATGGTTTTCCGTGGTTTCCCATTTTCACACCAGGCAAATGCTGGGGCTGTACATTAATTAAGGCCACGGCCGCTTCCTTCCCACTCCTAGCCCTTTCCTGTCCCATCGTCGCCGTAAGACCAATCTGTGTCGGTGCGACGTAAAACAACTAGCAAAAAAAAAAAAAAAAAATAATTGAGAGCCCCTAGGGAGTTGCCTTCTTGCCGCACAAAATCCGGTTGTGGGCGCCCATGGGAGTTTCTCCTTACGACATGTATGAGGTACCGAAGATGGAAATTAAAAATAGCACTCATTTTTCATCCTTGCCTTTTCTCATTTACCTGTGGCCGGCGCTTTGTATGGAATCAGCCCAGTTTTACGGTAGGATGCATTTCCTGACGACAACCTTGTGTGGAAGAATGTGTCCACTATCAAGTGTTTCTATGGTGTGATGTGTTGTATGTAAATTAAGATGTGAATTTAGACGAATACGAACACCCAGTCCTCCAGCTAGAGGAATTAACTAGAGTTAAAATCCTCGACCCATCCGGGAAACGAACGCGGGGCCCTCTGAACCGCAGGCTTCGATAACAATCCAGCCAAGAGGGAGGACAAAAAACTAGGTGTGAGGCATCTAATACTATTACTATTTCTTAATAATTCTTTTAGTATTAGAAATTCCCCATCCGTAATACATTTGACACTGAAAGATGGTTGAATGAATTATGATCTCTTCCCCGAAATATTACCAATATCACATTCAGAATTTTCTTTTCCTGAATGTTGGAGAATATGAACGTAATCCAATAAAACCGATAGACTGACAAACCTTAAACCACAAAGCAGAAAACTCTTCCAACAAATGAATTTTCAAATTTACCCCTTATCACCCAGTAGTCATTCAAATGTCGATTAACGTGCGTGTGATCGATTACTCTTACCAAGTAGCTTATAGGTTATTTGCTATTATCAAGTCTTGCCTAGTCCAGGAAGCTATGACAAAGAATTCATTATTCCAGCGAAGTAGCCATTTGCCATCATAAAGGGGAAAAATTCGGAAAATATGTACTTCAGTCGGGAAGTGCGGGAAAC
This sequence comes from Anabrus simplex, assembly GCF_040414725.1. Classification (NCBI taxonomy): domain Eukaryota; kingdom Metazoa; phylum Arthropoda; class Insecta; order Orthoptera; family Tettigoniidae; genus Anabrus; species Anabrus simplex. Next base: position 230,879,771 of record NC_090267.1, on the reverse strand, counting down.
TATGCCAGAAATCATCGAAATATCGGGAAAACCGGCCAAATGAGGGAAATCTAGCAACCCTAGCGACTGTCGTCTCAACAACAATCAGGGAAAAATTTAGAAGAGGCCCGACTCTTCGAAAATAGAAGGAATCGGCAGAAGAAAGGGTATGGCCACAAAGGGGGTGCAAATTAAGAACTCCCCAGACGTCGCAAACCTAATACCATCGAGGTCGGAAGAGAAGAGGAGCTGACCAAGTGAGGCCAGATAGGAGAGGTGAAAGTGAGGAGCTTGATACAAGTAAGTAAAAGTAATGACAGACTACGCTACACCCCATGGTCACCAGCCCACTCTCCCAAGTTGAACACCTCTTGTGTGTTTCCAACCCACGGAGGTCTGGTGGTTATTCTCGGATAATGAGAAGTTACACTGTATTAAAGGCCTCATAATGCCCACACTTTGTGTCTACGTGAGTCTGGCAACGCTGTTAAGATTTCGTTCATCAAATTCAACAATAAATTCACTATAAGAATGGCATCTGTTGCATAGCAATTAAAACTTTCAGATAAGAAATGAAGTACTAGCGAGCGAATTAAAGAGGAGATGGCTAAAGAAACAAAAGAAAAACCGAGTAAAGATATTCTGTTTTGCGAGACTACAGGCACTCCATTCGGAGATACACAGAAGCTTCTAGAATCCTACATTTCGGGTTATCCGGATGATACTAAAGATTTTCTCACGGATCTCAGGCATCAGAAGTGTGCCGTATCAAAACTGGCGGAGGAACAGTCAAAGTTTATAAAGGAAGGACGGTGGTTTGATGACCAATTACGGATGCACCGGGAGAAGAATGAAAGGTAGGTATGCACACAATGGAAGAGATTATCGGGCAAGTGCACTGGCGGAAAATGAAATCCAAGAAGACATTAGTTTATAGGAATACAATTTAGGCCAAATAATTGTCTAGGTAACATATTTATTTGAGTTTCCAGGTCACCGCTGTAGCCGCCACGATTTTGAATGCAAGCATGCAAACGTATATCATTTTGTGGAATGGAGTTACATGCCTGTTTCACTTGGTCAGTCAAATCTGCAACGTTTAATGCTGGTATTGCATCACGCTGGATTTGTCGCCTCATAATCTCCCATACGTGCTCAATGGTTGGAAGGTCTGGTGATCTTGCAGGCCAAGGTAACTGGTCGACACTCCGTAGAGCACGTTGAGTGACAGCAGCTATATGAGGACGAGCGTTATCCTGTTGGAAAATACCCCGATGAATAGGCTACTGCAAATGAATTGCAGCACAAGGAGTTCAGTCTCCAGTCTGACGTACAAATCGTCTGTCAAGTTTCTTGGGATAACGACTAGAGTGCTCTTGCTATCAAAGGAAATCGCTTCCCAGACCAGAACTCCTGGTGTAGGTCCAGTGTGTCGAAGCCACAGACAGCTTGGTGCCAAGCGGTCCCCTGGCCTTTTTACAAACCTAGGGCTATCACTCCGACCAAGACAGAAACGTCCTCATCTGAGAACACAACAGATGTCCACTCTGCCCTTCAGACAGCTCTAGCTCGATACCACCGAAGTCGCAAATGGCAGGCAATCGGAGCTAGAGGCATGAACGCTACAGGACGTCTGGCTCGGAGCTGTCCCTAAGTAGTAGATTCGTTACAGTTCGCTATGTCACTCTGGTGCCAATTGTAGGCCTAATGCCTGCCGCAGATCCACCACAGCCATGTGGCTAATACGGCAGTCTCCCCTCTCAGTAGCGGTCCATGTGTGGCCGGATCCCGGCCTTCTTGAGACAGTGCCCTTCCCTCTCCGCAGTGGCCCATGTAAGGCCGGACCCCGGTCGGTCTTCTTGAGACAAGGCTCTTCATCGACTAGCGTGCAAATTGAATAGGCGTCATCTTTCAGATGTGCAAACAGGCCTCCAGAATTTCATTTTTCCAGCACAACTTCTTCTTGGCGTTCAGATTTCATTTTCCGCCAGTGTATTCAAAATGAAGAATAACAAAATTGCACAAATGCTATATTCAGTTAACACAATGCTGCTTGTTGTTTAAAGGGGCTTAACATCTAGGTCATCGGCCTCCAGGGCTTATTTAAAGAAAACTTGTTTTTCAAGGTCACAGTGGCGCTAATAGCAACACCCTTCGTCGAATTATTATTATTATTATTATTATTATTATTATTATTATTATTATTATTATTATTATTATTATTATTATTATTATTAGACAGGGACAAGTCAGGCAACTGAAAATAAAGTAACGCAGGATTTTAAGGAAGAGCCTAGGTAACAGATGGATCGACGGGTAGGTACGACTGGGATCCAATGAAGAGGTGTACGGCAAGATAGAGCCAATTTTAGCATCGGTTAAGAAAAAAAAAACAGACTGCTGTTCTACGGACACATTTTCAGAATGTCAGATGAATGACTAACAAAAAGAATATGGAATCTCATCGAACCAAAGTCAACAAGGCCGAAGTGGTACCAGAAAGTGTGAAAAGATCTTGAGACAGATTGGTATCCCAGAACATAAATTTGTGACAGGGCCAAATTTATACAAATCGTAAACAAAGTTTTAAGATGAATCAAAACCCAAAGGACGGAAAGGACCTCCACCCTCAGGTCACAAGAAGACACTGGCTGATGGGCTCAAAAATATTAGCAGGATGTCTAAGCTGGAAGAACAACAGCAGCTAGACACTGAAATAAAATTGGTTGTTATCAGAAGTCCATAGAGGCTCAACTCGATACACAAATAATAATAATAATAATAATAATAATAATAATAATAATAATACCAACTGATTTATAATTCATTGTACTTGCATTATTGATGATCGACTGATGGTTTCTTAGTGACTAATTTAGCAGCACAGCGTTTAGCATACCCTTCAATAAAGCGATACTCTCCTTCACATTCCAGTTACCTTGCAATCGGTTACGCGTTGAGAAAGAGTTCGCACACTCGAACCTGGCGTTTACAATATCATGTTAACCAATTACCTTTTCCGTATGGTATACACACGCACAGGCCTACTTACTCATTATTTATTTAATGGAAACCACTACTGAATCACAATGTTGATAAGTTTGTGGTTACTATTAAACATGCCATGTCCCTTATCATTATTTATTCCTGAGGCCCTCCGATGTACTATATTTAAAATGAAAACAGGCCTACTAAATTTCTAAGTTAAAATTATTATCAGAATTTAGCCTAACACGTGAACATTTATAACGATCTGATTAGAATGTACGACAATTGAAATCCATGCGCCATCTATCAATTTACTACTTTGTTATTTGTTCATAATATTTAATTTTGGTATGGGCATAAGTAACTGCTTCACTTTCAGTTTATAATAATATGATACCGTAGAAAACGGATCCTGAGAATAGCACCTACCGAATTCATAATTTAAAACATTTTATAGAAGAGCATACGCATGCACTGCTGTGTCAAGAAGACTTTGTCACACACTCGACTTCTCAAGCTCGGGCTCTACAGGCAAGGGGGCATGCGCCCCCACCAACACATTCTTGCCAGGCGGATCTACGGTGACAGTCACTCGAGTGCGAACTGTTGTGGTGGAAAGTTGCTACTGAACTTTTCTCCGTTGTTTAACAATGTCATCTAAATTGTAACTACAAATGACTATTTTCTTTTTCACCAATTTAAGGAGTGACATGTCACCGTATCACTATCCTAGAGTCGCTCTTGATCATTTGTGTTTTCTTTGACCGTCATGTGCTATTTTCTCTCAGATCGAAGACAAATTGCTCTCTGGTGCGCGGTGTATGGATCAGAAAGTTGGCTGCCAGCGAAGAGTGTAGAGCAGCCAATTCCACTTCGGGGAGATGTGAATGCTTCGATGGACTATGAAACTCACACGGTTAACCTTGTATGTAACAACAGAATCAGTTAAAGCCCTTCATACACGATGCTATTTTATGTATCGATTCATGTTGTATCAGTATCACGATACAAATCGCAACGTACAAATGGATCCTACACCTGCGGTACAACGTTAAAGGAAATAATGGTGGTGATGATTAATGTTTTAAGAGGAATTAAAACTGGGCAACCAACTTTTCTTAACACTAAAGAGGAGGGAAATGGAAGAGGTCCAACACTTCGTAGAAAATAAAAGATTCCCTAGGCCGAGCAAATCTAACACCATCGGGGTTGGAAAACTAACAGAGGGAGAAGATAAAAGCGAAGAGACTGGCACAGGTAAGAGGAAGCAATGTCAAGACACAGTTATGAAAACCATTGTCGCCAACCCACGCTGCCAAGTTGAAACAAGGCAGGACTTCATTAAGATAACTTCCAAATTTCAAATTCCTAGGTGTTTGGACAAATAAACATAAATATTTCCAAATACTGAATGTGACTTGGTAGAGTCTGATGATGTTCTTTTAAGAACGAAACGTGTCATTTTTTTTTATTAGTATGTGTTTTTATTCCTTATTTAGTAATGTTTTCTTTAGGTATTTTATATATATTTATATTTAACTTGTGTTTTCGACAGACTGAAAAACTTTTAAGGTACGTTCTCCGAACGAATTACAAAATGAATTAATCACTCAGTAAAAGAGTAAAATTATTAATATTGTTCAGATTCTCATTCCTTCCTTCCTTCCTTCCTTCCTTCCTTCCTTCCTTCCTTCCTTCCTTCTTCCTAGTAGTTCTTGCACTCTTATATTTTCTTACAATTTTTTCCTTTAGTTCCGATGTAGTTTATTGTCTAGTTCTCAGGTAGTGATGGTGAACGTTGTTTTAAAGACAGGCTCATCGGGATAACCATCACCACTTAGAGAAAACCAGGAAGAAGTCCGAGTCTTCGAAGAATGAAGAAATCGCCAAACGGTAAGAAAGAACCATGAAAGGCATGAAAATGAAAAACTCCGTGGTGGTGGTGATTATTGTTTTGAAAAGAAGTACCATCCTCTCCTAGCACTAATCAGAAGGGAAAAGAAAGAGGACTAACACTTCGAAGAACGAAAGTGTACGATAAAATAAAAGGAAAGTGCATGTAGTGCGTGAAAATTAAAGATTCCGAAGGTTTAACAAACCTAATACTGATACCGTCGGAAGAGAACAAGAGTTGACCTAGGGAGGTTAGGTAGGAAAGACAAAACTGAGAAACTTGATACAAGGGGAGGAATGCCAGATATGAACCTCGTGTTCTACAGCCCAGCCTCCCAAGATGAGAGCCCTTACCACTTATGCCTCTTACGACAGACGGGACACTTCGATTTTTCCTCAAATTAATATGAAGAGGGGGTGACTGGCTAATTGTACTGCCCCCTTAAAATAATACTCACCACCATACGGAGTATGCTTGTTATTATTATTATTATTATTATTATTATTATTATTATTATTATTATTTCTTCGGTCCTGGCCAGCTGTGAACTAGCCATATCCTTCGGTGAATCATCGAATTTGTGTTTTGGGATTTTTATCGAAATACAGTATATAAATAAGTTATGCTCGTCGTTAGCTTCTCTGGATTCATCCAGACCGAATGGCCATAAAAGAAAATCCTCTTTTTCAGATAGTGTCCGAAAGCTTTTCATTTTTCAAATAAAATTCTTTATTGTTTCTTTTCTTCCAATCATTTTCATTTTTCATTGGATCAAGAATTCTCCAAGCACTTTTCTTTCCTTCTTTTATAATTCATCAATTTGTCCTATTTTTATTTAAGACCAAACATTCAGCTGTATAGAGGCACTCCAGTTTTATGATGGTTTTGTAATGACGAAATTTCCACTTTTATCGACATTGATTTTGTGTTTCCGTTTCTTGAGATCTTGTTTTGTTTGCTTCTTTATCAAGACCATTATGGTGAGTTATTTCTTCAAGATGATGATGATATGCGAATAAATCTATTAAGAATGCGCAAAGTGCTCGTGCTTAGAGGCGCGCATCTGCCTTCCTTTTTCCCATATTTCTTTAATTCTTGTACGTGGGCTTCCTTACGCAGGTTGTTCCAGTTTTCCTCTTTGGTCTCTCCTCTTAGTCAACTTGCCATTTATGAATTTTGGATCTGAAGATTACCCTGTTTTGGACATCCGTTGGTGTAATTCCTGCCTGTTTCAAATCGGTTTTGATTTCGCCAGTCCATTTCATTGTGTCTGTTTTAGCCTTACTCCTGTTTTCATAGAATTCTACTATTTGTTTGGTCTGTCTGGATGCATTCTTTTAATATGTCCATAGAACTTAGCCTGCGTTTTGTAATGTCCCTGTGAATATTTGTGTATTGTTTGATTTCCTGTCTGACTTTATTATTATTATTATTATTATTATTATTATTATTATTATTATTATTATTATTCCCGGTCTAGAAAGCTAAGAATAACGGCCGAGAGGATTCGTCGTGCTGACCACACGACACCTCGTAATCTGCAGGCCTTCGGGCTGAGCAGCGGTCGCTTGGTAGGCCAAAGCCCTTCAAGGGCTGTAGTGCCATGTGGTTTTGTTTGGTTTTATTATTATTATTATTATTATTATTATTATTATTATTATTATTATTATTATTATTATTATTATTATTATTATTATTATTATTATTATTATTCAGTTTCTTTGTACTGCTGCACTGACCACCACTGCGCCCGTGTGTGTTTGCAGAATCACAACTAAGTGCTCGCTTTCCGTCAGACTGGCTCTTACCTCACTAACTGCAGTATCTCGGCCACCAATATTGTGTACAGAACTAAATGTAACATTTCACTAGCACAAGAACCTCGTTTATCCGGTCCTCATTAATCCGGATCTCCGGTTTATCCGGATCGAAAAATAATAAAGATTAATTTTTACTTGTACAGTATTTCTTTTACGGGGTCGACTCTTCTTGAATGTCTTTTCCGTCATGGATAGTTAAGGACGCGAACTGGAAGCAATTCGGCCACGGTCGATCAAAGGTATCGTCCCGGCATTCGCCTGTAATTGAGAATGGGAAACCATGGACACTTTTGATTTCCTTGACACATTTGCATGCATTCCCGGATGCTTGGACGTAGATGTGAACGACGTAAATGACTGGTTGAAAAATTACTGTAATTCAGTCTACGGCATAATGACAGATGAATAAATTATTGCCTCTTGATCCTCGGCGGGAAATGACGAGAGTGATGGTGAATTCGAAAATGAAACCGGCGCTTCATCAGAAGAAGCAATGACTCATGGAGAGGCAACAATGCAGCTGGACAAACTGATGGCCTATTTAGAATCCCAGACTGAAACAACACCGGCAGAACTGGTGTTAGTAAAACGTCTTCGTGATCGTGCTGCGCGCAAACACTATACAAATGTAAAACAGAAAAAAAAAAAAACCTCTCACACATTATTTTAGTACAATTGAAAAAAGGTATTACTGTCCAACTTATGTTAATATATTATATAACATGTACACTATATTTGGTTTTTTAATTTTTCAGGATTATTCGAATTTTCGATAATCCGGATCAGTTCCGGTCCCACTTAATACGGATAAACTAGGTTCTTGTGTATTTTCGATAATCCAGATCAGTTCCGGTCCCACTTAATACGGATAAGCTAGGTTCTTGTGTATTTTCGATAATCCGGATCAGTTCCGGTCCCACTTAATACGGATAAACTAGGTTCTTGTGTATTTTCGATAATCCGGATCAGTTCCGGTCCCACTTAATACGGATAAACTAGGTTCTTGTTTGTTTTCGATAATCCGGATCAGTTCCGGTCCCACTTAATACGGATAAACTAGGTTCTTGTGTATTTTCGTGGCTCCAAGTTCAGCCCATCTGTTCGTCTGTTTGTAGTAAATATTGACCTGACCATACCTAAAAAAGTTTTATGTTACAGAAACAAGACTTTCATAGGACGCCTGCTGATTTACAAGTTCTACATCATCGCGCTACTATTACTTCTGCTCCTACTTTGGGCCTCTTGTATTATTGGGTCTCAAGTTGGCGTTGGAGTATGCAGTTTAGTGCAACGTGGATGTCGCCGTCGCTGCAAACCATACTTTGAGTGGCCCATGTATTTCATATCAGCTGATAACGATCCACAACATCAACGGCTGTTTGGGGTATGGTGAAGGATGCGTATCGTCCACGAAGTCACCAAGTGACAACAGATTACAACCACATCGGCAGGAGTATGGGATGTGGTGAAGGATGCATATCGTCTACGTGATTCGTGATGCCGACGTACATGAGGCACCAGTTCTGAGAACAACTCTGGCTGCCTTAACAGAACTGCATACAATAAATTTTGTGTCTGTCTGTGCGAACGACTGAATGTCGTGTCTGATTGTACAAATGCACGTGAATGTAAATACAGGATAAATGTGTGTACATTTTTTTTTCATATCGTGTGTGTTTAAAATTTATTCCTAGGTGATAATAAGAACATTAATTAATTATCATGTGGCCCCCGGAGAGGCCTGGTGCAGGTCTTTATAAGTTGACGCCGTATAGGCGACCTGCGCGTTTAATGGTGAAGACGGCACGAACTCCCAGTCCCCTAGCTGGAGGAATTAACGAATGAAAGTTAAATCCTCGGCCCGGCCGGGAAACTAACCGGGGACCTCTTGGACAAACTATTTAGCCATGGAGCCGGACAATATCAAAATGAAACCGAGGAAGGTGGGGTGGGTGGTGGCGAACATAGCTTTTAGGGAAAGTACAACTAGGCAGCTATGCTCTGACATCTAATCTAAAGTGAAAAATGTTTCGCAAAAGAATGGGAATGGGCATGGACTGGCCATCCTCCCCTGTTGTATCCCCCGACCCAGAGTCTGAAGCTCCAGGACACTATCCTTGAGGCGGTAGAGGTGGGATCCCTCGCTGAGTCCGAGAGAAAAACCGACCCTGGAGGATAAATAGATAAAGAAGAAGAAGAAACATTGTAAACATATCTAAATTTTCTGGATACATCTAGGTTGTTTAAAGTGTTTTTCTTTATTTCATTTAAGAAAAATTTGTACATATATAAAATTATTATAACTATTTTTTTCAATAATATTCGAATGGTGAAAGAAAGATAAATAAATCAAGACTGAACGGGTGCCATATTTTTTCTTCTCATTAAACAACTTTTTAGCCATTTGTGTTTAAAATTACTTCGTGGTGCAATGTATGCAATGTATGTAATGTATGTAAAGTAGACTATAAAAGCCCACACACAAGCTTTCTTGTGTGGGATTCACTAATATACTAACTGAACTATTGTATTGTGAACCTTGTGAATTAAAATAAATCATTACATTTAAAAAATGTCTCGGATGATAAACGAATATTATTGAAAAAATAGTTATAATAATTTTATATATGTACAATTTTTTCTTAAATGAAATAAAGAAAAACACTTTAAACAACCTAGATGTATCCAGAAAATTTAGCTATATTTTCTTCTTCCTTAATCTATTTACCCTGCAGGGTTGGTTTTTCCCTCGGACTCAGCAAGAGATCCCACCTCTACCGCCTCAAGGACAGTGTCCTAGAGCGTTAGACTTTGGGTCTGGGTATACAACTGGGGAGAATGACCAGTACCTCACCCAGGCAGCCTCAACTGCTATGCTGAACAGGGGCCTTGTCGGGGGATGGGAAGATTGAAAGGGATAGACAAGGAAGAGGGAAGGAAGCGGCCGTGGCCTTAAGTTAGGTACCATCCCGGCATTTGCCTGGAGGAGAAGTGGGAAACCGCGGAAACCACTTCCAGGATGGCCGAGGAGGGAATCGAACCCCCCTCTACTCAATTGATCTCCCAAGGCTGAGTGGACCCCGGTCCAACCCTCGTATCACTTTTCAATTTTCGTGGCAGAGCCGGGAATCGAACCCGGGCCTCCGGGGGTGGCAGCTAATCATGCTAACCACTGCACCACAGAGGCGGGTAGCTCGCCTTTTAAAAATTGATAACATTTTCTGACTTTTTTAAAAAAATCGAGGCAGAGTTAAGTAGACCTTTAAAAAAATCTATTTATTTACTCCGCATCGACACATAAAAGTCTTATACCGAGCGAGTTGGCCGTGGGGTTAGGGGCACACAGCTGTGAGCTTGCATTCGGGAGATAGTGGGTTCGAACACTACTGTTGGCAGCCCTGAAGTGGTTTCCCACTTTCATACCAGACGTGTCGTTGCGACGCAAAACCAATCGTAAAAGAAAAAAAGTAAGTCTGATGGCGATGATGGGATAGGAAAGGGCTATGGCTGGGAAGGAAGAGTCCGTGGCCTTAATTAAGGTACAACTCCAGTGTTTGCATGGGGTGAAAATAAGAAACCACGGAAAATCATCTGCAAGTCTGCCGATAGTGGTATTCGAACCCATATCCTCCTAATGGAAGCTGACTGTTACGGGACCCAATCCACGCTAGAACACGCTCGGTTTAAGTAGACGTACTGTATATATAATTCGGTTCTTGGTTATCTCACTTTCCATATTAACACTTTGGATCATTTTTACAGGAAAAGTTCGCCAGAGAAAATATTCGTTCTTCATATGATTCGTTTACTGGACCTGAAGTAACAAAAGGAAAATTAAAATGTATTGCGCACTTGCCTACTAAAATCTGGAATGAGAGGGCGGAAAATTCAAAAACTGATAAACGTACGGAAGTTATTGAGGCCCAAATTCCAACTAGTACCTTTCCATCCGAATTCTTTTATCTATAAAGGAACATGTCCTGACTGACTGACTGACTGACTGACTGACTGACTGACTGACTGACTGATTCATCATCGCCGAGACAAACCTACTGGACATAATGAAATGAAATTTTGAGAATACATTTATATTACAACGCAGGTGCCCGCTAAGAGAGGATTTTTGGATATTCCGTCGCTAAGGGGGTTAAAAGGGGGTTGAATATTTAAAATGAGTGTATCTATATCTCAAAACTTTAAAAGTTTACAGATGTAAAAATTGGCATTTAGAATTTCTTTTAAAAATAAAGAAACACGTATTTTTTTGTTTTCGGAAAATCCCAATAGGAGGAGTGAAAAGGGGTTAAAAATGGGTTAAATGCCTTTAATGAGGATACTTATATTTCAGAAACTTTAGATATTACAGGCCTGAAAATTGGTATTTAGGATCTCCTTTACAAATCAAGAAACACGTATTTTCTGTTTTTGGAAAATCCGAATAATGGGGAGTGAAAGAGGGGGGTGAATTTTTTAAAATGAGTGTATCTATATCTCAAAACTTTAAAAGTTTACAGATGTGAAAATTGGTATTCAGAATCTCCTTTTAAAATAAAGAAACACGTATTTTTTGTTTTCGGAAAATCCCAATAGGAGGGGTGAAAAGGGGTAAAAAGTGGATGAATGCCTTCAGTGAGGATACTTCTATCTCAGAAACTGAAGATATTACAGACCTGAAAAATGGTATTTGCGATCTCTTTTAAAAATAAAGAAACATGTACTTTCTTCGGAAATCCAAATAGTGCGGGGGGGGGGGGTGAAAGGGAGGGTGGTGGATTTTTAAAATTAGTTTATATGTATCAAAAAACTTTAAAAGTTTGCAGATGTAAAAAATGATATTTAGAATCTCCTTTAAAATAAAGGAACGGGTATTTTTTGTTTCCTGTAAATCCCATTAGGAGGTGTGAGAAAGTGTGAATAAGGCGTTGAATCCTTTAAAGAGGATACGTATATCTCAGAAACTGAAGGTATTACAGACCTGAAAATTGGTATATTCGATCTCTTTTAAAATTAAAAAGATACGTACCGGTATTCTTTTGTTTTCGGAAAATCCAATTAATCGGAGTTAAAGGAGGGGTGACAAATTGGTGTAAATTTTTAGAAAGATTATATCAACAGTACATCTCAGAAACCTAAAACGTTACAGACGTACTGGTTTTTGGAATCTCCTGTTAATGTAGGTGATCTGTTTTTGGAAACTCGAGTTAAGGGGAACTAAAAAGGGGTGGGGTTTTTTAAATGAGAATTTCTATAGTATATCTCAAAAAACTTAACATGTTACAGAAGTGAAAAACGGTTTTTTATCTCTATTAAAAGTAAAGTAACGTACACTTTTAGTTTTCGAAAAAAGCACTTGGGTTGGAGGAGGGGTAAACGTGACTGAAAATGGGGTTGAATTCTTTTAATTAGGATACTGATATCTCAAAAACTGAAGATGTTACAGACGTGAAATTTGGTATTTGGAATCCGCTTTAAAAGTAAAGAAACACGTATTCTCGGAAAATCCAATGAAAGGGGGGAAGGGTGAAAGAATTGAAAAATTTATTGAATTAATTGAATGAGGATACTTAAACGAATAAAGACTGAAGTTTTTACAGACGTGAAAATTGGTATTTAGATCTCCTTTATAAACAAAGAAAAACGCGTTTGGGGGAGGGTGAAATCATTTTAGGGAGCGGGAGTGAAAAGGAGTTGAAATCGTAAAATGAGGACACATATCTCAAAAACTGAAGATTTTAGAGTCGTGTTAATTGTTATTTAGAAGATATTTTACTATTAAAGAAAAAAAAAACATTTTTGCTGGAAATTTCACTTACGGGGGGGGGGGGGGGGTGTGAAAGGAAGTGAAAAATATTGAATTATTTTTTTATGGGGATACTTATATCTCAAAACTGAAGGTAACAGACGTGAGCATTGGTATTTGAAATCTCCTTTAAACATAAAGAAAAACTCCTTCTTTTTTTTTTTTTTTTTTTTTTTTGGCGGGCGGTGGGGGGATGGGGGTGAAGAAGGAGGTGAGACCAATTGATGTTACAGTTCATAATGTACTTAAAAGGAGCCTCAGTGACTCAGGCGGTAGCACGCCGGCCTCTCACCGTAGGATTCCGTGGTTCAACCCCTTTCACTCCATGTGAGATTTGTGCTGGACAAAGCGGAGGCGGGACAGGTTTTTCTCTGGGTACTCCGGTTTTCCCCGTCATCATTCATTCCAGCAACGATCTCCAATATCATTTCTTTTGCCACTCATTAATCATTGCCCCAGAGGAGTGCGGCAGTCTTCGGCAGCCGGCACAATTCCTATCATCGCCGCTAGATGGGGTCTTTATTCATTCCATTCCTGACCCGGTTGAATGCCTGGAAACAGGCTGTGGATTTTCAATGTACTTATTCTGATCATAAACCGATCATTTTTAATATTTCCTGTGTTCGTTTTCAAGAAACATCTTTTCCTTCGGAAAACGTTCTTAGATTACAGTAGATTTTCCTGGCATATAAATAAAAATTTAAACACATTTGAAATAAACGATAGGAATGAGATTGACCGTGCAACTATTCGCCTCTATAATAAGGTCAATAATGCACGGAAGTATGTCATTCGCATCGCCAGAAATCAAGCGCGCACTTGCCTACGCGCGACGATGGTGCCGGTCACATTTTCAGCAATGACAATGGCAGCAGATGTAATTTACCGCCAAGTAGCGGTCTTGCATCTTTCTGTAGGGTGCAGAACATTAATAATAATAATAATAATAATAATAATAATAATATATGATTATTATTATTATTATTATTATTATTATTATTATTATTATTATTATTATTATTATTATTATTATTATTATTATTATTATTATTATTATTATTATTATTATGTTCTGGACCGTCATCAAAATGTGGGGACCGCAATGCAAACGGATCCTGGATAGGTAATGACTACGAATGCAGTCCGGCCGTGGGTTCAGGACCGCCAAGGCACCCAAGATGACACCACGCTGGACCTCCTCAAAGATATGATCCATATTAAAAATGCTTATAGGAAAATATGGCAAAGATTTAGGGACACAACTGACCGGGTGGAATACCTGGACCTAGCCCGGGAAGTACGAAATCGATTGCTGGAAAGAAAGATTGAAAAATGGGAGGGACTTTGCCGTAATCTCTCAGAAAACGAGTCAGATTGCGAATTTCGGCGGATTATATATAAATTATATATAAATTCAATTATAAATTTCAGTATAATACCGAGGCGATGCACTGGTATCTTGCTAGTTGTATAAATATGTAAGTTGTCCGACTCTATGACTGAGTGGTCAGCGTCGTAGCAGTCAGTCCTGGGGACCCTGGACTCTATTACCGGCCGACTCGGGCGATTTTCATCTTTAACGGTTAATTCCGTTGGCTCGGTGACTGGGTGTTTGTGCTCCCCCCCCAACATTCCTGCATCTTACACGGCACACAATATAGGGTGGGCAAAATAAAAATGACCCGGAAAATATTTACAATAGGACCGACGTGGGGTTGGCCCTTGTTAATGAACAACACAGAAGATGCTGGAAATGGCCTCATCTGAAGAAATGAAAAACTAAGGATCCAAAAGTCCTGACTCCACTTCACTCAGAACTGAACACGCGAAGGTTCGTCTGGACGCTTCAACGCATTCTCAACAGTAAATTTGTAAGGATACAAACGCAGGTCTTTTTGATAACGTTTCAACACGACGATCTGTTCATTCCTCTTGCACAGATAAACGGCATTGAGATTTCGTCGGATTTCATTCCAGGCTTTCCTCTACTCGAGAATGTTTTCTGGTGTTTGAACTCTTTTCGGCTAGAGCTCTTCGTCTTCTTCTTATTCTGTTTACCCTCCAGGGTCGGTTCTTCCCTCGTACTACACTGCTGGAAACATGCTAGTAGTACGACGAGAGCAGAGTGTATTCATCATCCGGTTCGGTGTTAAAGACAATAATTACTGCACTGTCCGACTCGCTGGCTGATTGGTCAGCGTACTGGCCTTCGGTTCAGAGGGTCCGGGGTTCTATTCCCGGCCGGGTCGGGGATTTTAACCTTAATTGGTTAATTCCATTGGCTCGGGGGCTGGGTGTTTGTGCTGTCCCCAACATCCCTGCAACTCACACACCACACATAACACTATCCTCCACCACACTAACACGCAGTTACCTACACATGGCAGATGCCGCCCACCCTCATCGGAGGGTCTGCCTTACAAGGGCTGCACCCGGCTAGAAATAGCCACACGAAATTAAAATTACTGCACTGTTACCTAGTTTTATGCAATGATCCCCCTCTTCGTTACACCCGGTCACGAGGCACGACACGTTAACAGAGTTACGTGGTAAAAGGACGTTGCTACATGATTTCAAAGTGTCATGTTTTGTGAACGGATGATATAACATTTCGCTAGTGTTCAGAATCGTGCGCAAAATGTGTTCACTGAACATTAGTACCATACCGTACGCCTTCGGGGGAATAGCAACACTATAACCATGTGCACGTTAGTTGGGCTGCAGCAAACGATACTGGAAGGGGCTGCTGAGTCACACTGTATATTCGTAAAATCACACACAACTTAAGTATTTCCAGTGCTTAATGACAACAAAGGGCTGTTTTATGTATGGAAACTACGCTTCAACTGGGAGTTTCTAAATACAATGAATTGATTTTGTTATACTTGAAATATACTGTGAAGGCACGACCATGGCCCCAACATTTTCCCGGTGTGAAAAGAGTAAACCACGGAAAACCATCTTCAAGGTTATCGACAATGGGTTTTGAACCCACCAACTTAATTAAGGTCACGGTCACTTTCTTTCTGCTCCTAGGCCTTTTCTATCTCATCATCTTCATCGTCTGTGTCGGTGCGACGTAAAGCACATTGTCAAAAGACCCTATTTTTCAAGTATAAGAAAGTCGATTAATTGTATTTAAAAACTCTTGGTAGTTGATGCGTAGTTTCGATACATAGAACAGCCTTTGAACATTTCTGTTTCCTTTCGGCGATATTTCCCATTTTTCTCGGAATTCATATTCTGTGTCTTAAAGCGTTCTGTTGGGTATATTTTTCTTACAACAACAGAGCTGCGAAATTCTCCGCCTTCTGTGTCCACAAGTACAACTGGTTTAAGTAGTTCCAAGGCATATCTTCGGGCTGAGTGGCTCAGACGGTACAGTGCTGGCCTTATGAACTCAGCTCAGCGTCTTCGGAAACGTAAAAAGTAGGTAGTGGAACGTAATATCAAAATGATAAAACATTATTATTATTATTATTATTATTATTATTATTATTATTATTATTATTATTATTATTATTATTATTATTATTGCTATTAAAGCCTCCATGGCTCAGGCGGTAGCGCACTGGCTGGGTTTCGTGGTTCAAATCATGGTGATCACACGTGATATTTGTGAGGTTTTTTTTTTTTTCAGCAACACTCTCAGATACCATTTCATTTGTCAGTCATTAATCATTGCCGCAGAGGAGTGCGACAGGCTTCGGCAGCCTGCACAATTCCAATCCTCGCCGCTGGATGGGGTTTCATTCATTCCTTTTCTTACCCGGTCGAATGATTGGAAACAGGCTGAGAATTTTCTTTTCTCTCTTTCTTTATCTGTTTACCCTCCAGGGTTTGTTTTTCCCTCGGACTCAGCGAGGATCCCACCTCTACCACCTCAAGGGCAGTGTCCTGGAGCGTGAGACATTGGGTCGGGGGATACAACTGGGGGAAATGACCAGTACCTCGCCCAGGCGGCCTCACCTGCTATGCTGAACAGGGGCCTTGGTGGGGGGTGGGAAGAGTGGAAGGGATAGACAAGGAAGAGGGAAGGAAGCGGTCGTCGCCTTAAGTTAGGTACCATCCCGGCATTTACCTGGAGGAGAATAGGGAAACCACGAGAAACCACTTCCAGGATGGCAGAGGTGGGAATCGAACCCACCTCTACGCAGTTGACCTCCAGAGTCTGAGTGTACCCGTTTCAGCCCTCGTACCACTTTTCAAATTTCGTGGCAGAGCCGGAATCAACCCGGGCCTCCGGGGGTGGCAACTAATCACACTAACCACTACACCACAGAGGCGGACGGGAATTTTCATTATTATTATTATTATTATTATTATTATTATTATTATTATTATTATTATTATTATTATTATTATTATTATTATTATTATTATTATTATTATTATTATTGTAAAGCTCACGTGTACGAAAATGATTTTGTGTACTAACGTTGCTGCTTACCTTCAAGTTGATATAGCTACCAATAGATAGCGCTGAGTGTTCACATGACTACCATGCATCGACATGGCCACGTTTCGTCAATGCGTTTCGCAGCTCTGGCGGACATTTTGACTCCTGACAGTGAAGCACATTATTGAAAGAATATAACTGACATTTTGGTATACTGCATAATACCGAGCAGCCACGCTCTGTATTTGACTCAAATAAGATTACTTCATAAAATTAGTACGATGATTATCCAAGTTACCAGCACATAATGGTGCTGATGGTGACTTGCTTTCTTCTTTTCTCAATCTGTTTACCCTCCAGGGTTAGTTTTTCCCTCGGACTCAGCGAGGGATCCCACCTCTACCGTCTCACGGGCAGTGTCCTGGAGCTTTAGACTTTGGGTTGGGGATACACCTGGGGAGAATGACCAGTACCTCGCTCAGACGGTCTCAACTGCTATGCTGAACAGAGGCCTTGCGGGGGGAGGGGAAGATTGGAAGGGATATACAAGGAAGAGGGAAGGAAGCGGCCGTGGGCTTAAGTTAGGTACCATCCCAGCATTTGCCTGGGGGAGAAGTGGGAAACCACGGAAAAACCACTTCCAGGATGGCTGAGGTGGGAATAGAACCCACCTCTACTTATTTGACCTCCCGAGGCTGAGTGGATCCCGTTGCAGCCCTCGTACCACTTTTCAAATTTCGTGGCAGAGCCGGGAATTGAACCCGGGCCTCCGGGGGTGGCAGGTAATGACACTAACCACTACACCACAGAGGCGGGTTGACTTGCTTTACGGAGCAAAATAGAGTTGGTGGTGGTAATGGCGGTGAGAAGTTTGACACTATCACAGTGAAATCCTCAAATTGTATTTCATTAATACGAACCTAGAAATGGAAAGAAGCAAAATAAACCAGAATAAAAACCTGACCAAAAACTATTATCAACCATCAGTAACCAATATATCGGTATCGTAAAAGCCATGCAATTTATTTTACGTCCCATTAACTACTTTTAACTGTTTTCGGGGACGCCGAGGTGCCGATACTTTGTCCCGTGGAAGGTTGAGGCAGTACCATGTGACCGTTAAGATAAGGATGAGGGTGTTTTTAGAAAATAATTATGGAAAATGTTAAACAAAAAAGTGTAATCGGCCTATGGGATTTTACAAAAATTACAAGTTGCTTTACGTCGCACCGGTATAGTTAGATCTCATGGTGACGATAGGATAGGAAAAGGCTAAGAGTGGGAAGGAAGCGGCCGTGGCCTTAAGTAAGGTACAACCCCAGCATTTGTCTGGTGTGAAAATGGGAAACCAAAGAAAATCGTCTTCGGGGATGCCGACAGTAAGATTCGAACCTACTATCTCTCGAATGCAAGCTCACAGCTGCGCGCCTCTAACTGTGTGGCCAGGGATGGTTTTAAAACAATATTGTTGAGGAGTGTGAAATAAAGGTAAAAGTTATACCTTTACTGGAGGTAAGGCATTGTAAAAACCCATTCTAATATAACAGAGGAATAAAGAGATTAAGCTGGTCCGAATCATTGACTGAATGGTCAGCGTTAAGGCCTTCGGTTTAGAGAGTCCCGGGTTCGATTCCCGGCCGGGTCGGGGATTTTAATCGCTTCTGATTAATTCTTCTGGCCCGGGTACTGGGTGTTTGTGTTTGTCCCAACACTTCCATCTTCATATTGAGACACCACACTACATTACCAATCACCACAGAAACACGCAATACGAGTGATTACATCCCTCCATATAGGGTTGGCGTCAGGAAGGCCATCTGGCCGTAAAACAGGGCCAAATCCACATGTGCGACACAGTGCGGACTCGCGACCCAACAGATGTGGGAAAAAGCGGTAGAAAAAGAAGAATAATAAATTAAGAAGGAGGCGTTAGAAAGAAACAAAGTAGGGAATGGTTGTGGAAGAAAGGAGAAATTGAAGGAACGTATCAGGAAATTGAAATTAGTGAAGAAGTCAGGTAAGGATAACATGATGGCAAGTGTAATTGGCAGTCATATGACGTATTTGAGCACCTTCAGGTACAGTCAGACTGAGCCGGGAATCCTACCGCCTGAGCTATTCAGACTTGCTCAGTAACCAAAGCTGTCGCTCACGTGGCAGACTCCCTATCAGTCTTTATCGAGCACCTCCCTTGGTAAATTATTCAAATTATTCCAATTCCCTTTTCTAGGTTTCAACTTTTGTATCTGTAAATATCTTCGTTATCATAGGTACATTCATTACTTGCCTAGTATCAGTCACTTCCTTTACGAGGACATTTTTCATTATATCCGGTATCTTCGCATAAAAGCAAAGCAAAGCAAAGCAAAGTCATCTCCGTACAGGCCATGAAGGCCCTTGGAGGAGTGGAAGGTAAAGGCTTCCACTATCCGTAACCTCGGTACTTGATGCGGTAGAGTGGTTAGCTCTACGCCCGGGCCACTTTTGCCCCCAGGAAATAACGTCATACTCATTTTTGGTGTAGGCTGAGTGAACTTCAGGGCCATGTGCACCTCCGGAAACTATCTGTAGTCTACGTGTACTGTTGACTAAATACTTCTGCTTTCTGTAAATCCTTACAGTAGCGGCGCTAAAAGGGCCACCCCCCTCCCGCAATAATTAAAGATCGTTTCCTGATAAGAAACGTTACAAGTTTATTTCGTAGTACAAGATTGTATAATAATAATAATAATAATAATAATAATAATAATAATAATAATAATAATAATAATAATAATAATAATAATAATTTACAGAATTTAGTTTTCAAATCCGAAGAAATTAAAATAATGCACTTATATGGCACCATACACACACACACACGCGCGCGCGCGCGCGCGCGCGCAATGCATGTTCCAATTATAGAAACCAACACACTCTGAGCGTCACAATGTTAAGAAATAATCTCGTTCCTAGGACCAAATAATTTACAACTCAACCGTCCACCGCAGGCCCACTGAGCTACACTGACTGTTGAGACTTATAAACAGGCTCGACGGTTCAGTATTTAGAGTCAAGATAAGGAGGATGGCTTTGTTCTCTAATCTTCGCTGACTACTGGGTTCTCAGAACTGGCTAAATACTTCAAAAGCCTTGTTGATTGTTGTGAATGGTAGCAATGGATGCTTAATTTTGAAACAGGTTGGGAAACTTATGCATACCATTCCATGTTTCGCTAAAATTCACATCACTGCCAGTTTTACTTGCCATCATGTTATTTGCTTTACGTCGCGCCAACACAGATAGGTCTTGTGGCGACGATGAGGCAGGAAGGTGCTAGGAGTGGGATGGAAGCGGCCGTGGCCTTAAGTAAGGTACAGCCCCAACATTTGCCTGGTGTGAAAATGGGAAACCACGGAAAACCATCTTCAGGGCTGCCGACAGTGGGGCTCGAACCCACGATCTCCCGAATACTGGATACTGGCCGCACTTAAGCGACTGCAGCTATCCAGCTCGGTCTTGCCATCATGTTATCCTTAGCTGACATAGGCCTATTTGCTAAATTCAATTTCGTGTTAAGTTCCTTCAGTCTCTCCTTACCTCCACAATCGTTCCTAACTATATTTCTTCCTAACCCGCACGTCCTTCTTAATCTCCCATTTCTCTGTTATAAAATAGCACTCCTCAATAATTGAATTCTGCAGTCGCTTAAGTGCGGCCAGTATCCAGTATTCGGGAGATAGTGGGTTCGAACACTGTCGGCAGCCCTGAAGATGGTTTTGCGTGGTTTCCCATTTGAATACCAGGAAAATGCTGGGGCTGTACCTTAATTAAGGCCACGGCCAATTCCTTCCCATTCCTAGGCCTTTCCTATCCTATCGTCGCCATAAGACATATCTGTGTCGATGCGACGTAAAGCAAATAGGAAAAAAATGAATTACCGAGCTCGATAGCTGCAGTCGCTTAAGTGCTGCCAGTATTCGGGAAATAGTGGGTTCGAACCCCACCGTCGGCAGCCTTGAAGATGGTTTTCCGTGTTTTCCTATTTTTACACCAGGCAAATGCTGTACCTTACTTAAGGCGAGGGTCACTTCCTTACCAGTCCTAGCCCTTTCCTATCCCATCGTCGCCATAAAACCTATCTGTATCTGTGCGACGTAAAGCAAGTCGTAAAAAAATTAATTGGTCATTTGAGAAACAACCCAAGTCAAGAATTGCAACTTTCTGAAAATTAAAAAACCTTCTTAAAGCCTTTCGGTTTAATTTAAAAAATGATAAACAATAACGCACACTTCATGCATTTTCCTTAAGTACAACATAAATTAGAAAGCAATTCTGTGCTCTAATTAAGAGAAAATTGCTTTTCAAAATATTGACTTACGGTGTTTCTCAAATGAATTGATAGTTTCAAGTAGTTAATGAAATTCTCAAGAACTCCGCATCATGTTTACTGCTAAAGAACGTGTGAATACCACTTCTGTTCTCAACCTAACATCTCATGCACTGTAGCAGATTTCTTACTAAAGGTTAGCCATGCAAAAATCTTTTGGTAAAAGAGCTGAACATACTCTTCTTGCAAATGCGCTTGAAATTCCTATACCTCCTGCAATTTCTTCTCATAGGTGGGAAGAAAACTATTAGGGTAGGCCTTAATAGCTGGAAGATTAACAGATATGCTGAACTTCAGGCTTATATTGAACATGTGCGCCAGGAGGCCGTCAGTGAAATCTCTGTCTTCATCGGTACCTTCCTAGTCACTCGGATTTGTACTGTGATCTATTGGTTACACCTTTTCGTCTTTTCTTGCGGACAGGCTTTGTAGTTAAAGCAATTTCAGACACATATATTTCACAAACAAATAATTCCAATGTGCCTCATGAGTTGCATATAACATACTCTGAAATACCGTACAAGTAACCCTTAATACATTCATGTATGTTGGGTATTCAGCCCGAAGGCTGGTTTGATCCTCTGCAGCTCCGTCAACAGCTGTCATAAATAGCCTAGGCGTCACTGAAGAGGCGTACTAGGGAAATGAGGAGTGAGGTAGTTTCCCGTTGCTTTCCTCACCGAGCCAGCCGTTGCTATTACATATCAGTCTGCCAAGCCCACTGAAATCAATGCACCAACCAACCCTATGAGCGATATTTTCACACCATTCATAGCAGGGCTGGCTGCATAAGGAATGGTATTACTAGCATCACTCATACCTCAGTCACTTTCATATTGTCAAAGCTAAGGATGAGACTGAGACAGATCAATGAAAGTAACAAATTTGATATAGCCCATACCAGAAAACATAGTGCACTGTAAACACTACATCTCGCCAGCAAATGCATAGTACATTCATAGTACACTTAAAACAATCTGCCATGGTGAAGCCATGGTGAAGCCATGGAGAAATAACTAGGCGGAGTTCTCGTCATAGAGGAATATGTTGTAAAACAAACAGCTGTTTACCACTATTTACTAGAGAAACAACACAAGTCATTGGCTTACGGTGTTACTCAAAGAAACACAGAAATCGATGTCTTAATCTATAATGCAGGTGAAGCCTGAATTACGTGGTTTCTACAGTAAACGGTGCACTTATCACTGCAGAATACGAATGTACTCTTCACTCACTTTGTAGGAAAACTGACTTATGTTGTTTCCCATATGACCTATTCAGTTATAAATCCATTGGATTGAGGTCAACACATTCGTTACCCCAGCTGCATTAAAAAATATATATTACTATTTTATAAACTCACTCGATCACTAAGTATGAAACGTCGTATGACTTTTAGTGCCGGGATATCCCAGGACGGGTTCGGCTCGCCAGGTGCAGGTCTTTCGATTTGACGTCCGTAGACGACCTGCGCATCGTATGAGGATGAAATGATGATGAAGACAACACATTCACCCAGCCCCCGTGCCATTGGAATTAACCAATTAAGGTTGAAATCCCCGACCCGGCCGGGAATCGAACCCGAGACCTTCTGAACCGAAGGCCAGTACGCTGACCGTTCAGCCAACGAGTCGGACGATCACTAAGTGAAAATATAACAAGCACACAGATCAGGCAATAAATAAATAAATAAATAAATAAATAAATAAATAAATAAATAAATAAATAAATAAATAAATAAATAAATAAATAAATAAATAAATAAATAAATAAATAAATACGGTATTAAAGAACTTATGAAATTATTACTCACTTAAATAAGAATATTTTCAACCACATTCTCGCACATATTTAGAAATTGGTACTCATGGCAGTAACGGAACCATCACAACTTAAGATACAACAGATTTTAAACAATACACTTACAGTTTCATCTGCTGACGCTTCATAATAGTACAGTCATGGTTTTCACAGAAATACGCTGGGACTAACTTTTTGTTTTCTTAACTTAAAAAGCATAACCTAAACAGAATGAGCAAAATTTATCAGGTATTTTACTGTCGTCCGCCTCTGTGGTGTAGTGGTTAGTGTGATTAGCTATCATCCCCGGAGGCCTGGGTTCGATTCCCAGCTCCGCCACGAAATTTGGAAAGTGGTCCGAGGACTGGAACGCGGTCCACTCAGCTTAGGGAGGTCAAGTGAGTTGATGAGGGAGGGGGTTCGATTCCCTGCTCAGTCGTACTCGAAGTGATTTTCCGTGGTTTCCCACTTCTTCTCCAGGCAAATGCCGAAATGATACCTAAATTAAGGGCACGGCCGCTTCCTTTCCTCTTTCTTGTCCATCCCTTCCAATCTTCCCAACCCCCCACAAGGTCCCTGTTCAGCATAGCAGGTGAGTCAGCCTGAGCGAGGCACTAGTCCTCCTCACCAGTTGTATCCCCCGACCAATAGCCTCAGGCTCCAGAACACTGCCCTTGAGGCGGTAGAGGTGGGATCCCTTGCTGAGTCCGAGGGAAAAACCAACCCTGGACGGTAAATAGATTAAGAATGAAGGATTTTACCGTCGCCGAGGTTTTACAGTTTCACTCGCTTACTGAGTGTAGGTTCAGCAACGGCAAACGAAGTATACCACTGTTATATTCACGAGGAATGCCACAGAATCCGCGAAAACTTCACCTACAATCCAAGAGAAACTATACAAGAATATACAATGTACCACCATTACAGGCAAACCCTCTCGTACAGAGCAACGAAATATAAAATGGTTTTACTTTGCGCTTGGCTCCGTGTTCATACTGGGCAACCTAAATATATTTCCGCGTGCATCGAAATACGTAGGACCTACTCTACACGTGCTGTCACTACTCCTACCACTACCCTTACTATTAATTTCCTTTACAAAATATACTATAAATTGGTTGAGCGCCAGTTGCTGTAATAAGCAACAAAATTCGGAGACAGTGTGATGCACTGTCACCAATTCTTTTCAACTGTGTGCTGGAGAAGATTATCTGGGAATGGGAAAAAGAACTGGACAGAAAAGGATTACATAACCAAGTATACATTGGAGGATCAAAAAGTGGTATCATGATTAATTGCCTTGCCTTTGCTGATGACCTTGCACTGCTATCTACGAATACTGACACAGCAATAGAACAGCTGAATGTACTAAAACTACAAGCAGAAAAAGCAGGACTACAGATTTCTTTCGAAAAAACTAAATATATAACTGTTACGGAGATTCCGTGGAGCAGAAAGGGGTGAAAGAATGTGCTGGTGGGAACAGGTCTATCTACTATCTAAGTTAAAACTGTAACATAGGTTATATTTCTTTTCAAAAAAAAAAAAAAAACTTAACAACTTTTCACTTAGTGAAATAACAATGACAAATTTGGATCGAAACAGACTTTCAACGTATTAGGTCGTGTTACGTACATGTAGTACGTGTTGAAGGGATGTTAAGTACAGAACAAAAATGGCCAGCCGGACACCAGTGGGATCCGAACCCACAACCTCCCGATTTCGCGAAATTCTACTGGTGCCCGGCTGGCCATTTTTGTTCTGTACTTAACATCTCGTCAACACGTACTACATGTACGTAACACGACCTAATACATTGAAAGTCTGTTTCGATTACAATGCGGTCGTGAAAATTCAATATTCACAAATTTGGATATTAAAATAGAGAATCCCAGAATAGGAAATTTAACAATTTTGGGCTTCAAGCCCCTAGTTTACAAATTTACAATTTCGCAAAAGTGGCATTATATAGACAAGGACAGAAATCTCCCAAATTCAAGAGCACTTTGCTCCAAAGGTTACAAATCTATAGCCTCCCAGAGGCACACCTCACTATTACAGGAAATTCACAATCGCAGAAAAGAGCTTACATGCTCTCCAACATTAACCAAGGAGACTGCGCTCCCAATTTCTTACCGCCTACTCAAGGCAATATTACACAAAATCTAACACCTTCCGGCCTCTCTAGGCCCAACCTAACATTTACAATTTGTACACAGGGGTATCTATTACCTAAACTACTGGGCCTTCGTGGAAAGAAGAACAGGTTAAATTACTGGCCCGAACACAAAATGAATGGAGGCGTACACTTGCACTCCTAGAAAATTAAAAACCCTAATTGGGCTCTCAGCCCGATGATGCAGAGGCTAATCCCAAGCTACTGAGGTGACTAGAATGGAGGTTAATTTAACACTTTACAGAAAAGAGAAAATGTTACAAAATCATAGTCACCTCAAATTAAGTTGAAGGGGAACTCGAGAGGGTAACAACGCACTCTCTATCCCCGATCTACAGTTTAAGATTTGTATGAAATTTTACATTAGCCGAAAAAAAGTTTACATTTTATAAAACAGGAGGTTACATAGTTAGAAATTAGAACCTTCCCCTCGTGTAAGTCTGCGGAGGTAGCTACAGAGAAATATGACTGGTGGCCATTACCTGGGCTTCTGAACTGCCTGGTGAAGAAAGAGGCGCCCCGCCTCCTGTCTTAACGCACACACACTCTCAGAAATTCGGCGATCAAAAGACAAGGTAGCCTGAAAGGGCGCAGCTTATATACGCGAGGGGACGGTTCTAGAGGGTTCTGGACTAATCCGGACACACCTTCGCAATTTTATTCGCAGAATCAAAAGTTGCATCCAAAAACCAACAAGAAGCCTGTGATAGGCTGAAAAATAACTACAGAAAAGTTTTAATTGGCCAGACACCAAAGCTGGCGGGAAGAGAAGGAAGTGTTGCAAACCTTGATATATATAAAAAATAAATGAAAGTTAATTTACTTGAGAACAGCCATAAACACAAAATTTCTTTCAATAACAAATTATTCCACCTTGCACCAGAGTGCGTGACCTCAGTTTTTGTAGACATCTATGGAGAAAAGTTCAAACTTCTTGATGTACACCAAAACAAAACAAAACAAAACAAAACAAAACAAAACAAAACAAAACAAAACAAAACAAAACAAAACAAAACAAAACAAAACAAAACAAAACAAAACAAAACAAAACAAAACAAAACAAAACAAAACAAAACAAAACAAAACAAAACAAAACAAAACAAAACAAAACAAAACAAAACAAAACAAAACAAAACAAAACAAAACAAAACAAAACAAAACAAAACAAAACAAAACAAAACAAAACAAAACAAAACAAAACAAAACAAAACAAAACAAAACAAAACAAAACAAAACAAAACAAAACAAAACAAAACAAAACAAAACAAAACAAAACAAAACAAAACAAAACAAAACAAAACAAAACAAAACAAAACAAAACAAAACAAAACAAAACAAAACAAAACAAAACAAAACAAAACAAAACAAACAAAACAAAACAGTTTAGGAAACTTAGAAATGACAAACTTCTTAATTATTCAGTAGTGACATCTTCTGATTAATGTCCCAACTTCATGCAGTAGCTGTTTTGCTTGATATATAGAGTTCTTTAAGGCGCTTCTTTTGAAAGAGCGGAATTGAGGTGTACCTCAAGGTACAATATAAACATCCAAGTATCCCCTCGGTACCTGAAGACAGAACACGGTTAACACTTTCAGCCCCAGAGGTATGGAAGGCACATTTCCTCCCAGCCCACGATGTTTTAATTAACACGCGCTCAGCCCCATGTGAATCATTCTGATACACACCAAGTAAGGCGCTCAGCCCCATGTGCATCATATTGACACACATGACAGGGCCTTGTTCTTCAAAGTGTGAGGCTTTCAGATTCACACGTACATTGAAATAGCATAGTGTCTTCTTCTCCCTGGGGCTGTGGGACCACAGGACGGTGCTGGGTCGTATATTGGTCAAGTAAGAACAATGTGCTTTGGTTGCCCAGAATTCAAGTACATGTGTATGGACTGTTTTTTCAAGAAACATAGATATGTAGCGAAGTAACAGAAAGTAAAATGTTGCTCTTAGTAAAATGTAAAAGAAATCAGTTGAAGGAATCTACTGAGTTTTGTATGTATTTACGCCTAATGCTGATTCCTGTGTCCATTTTTTAAATTTCAAATTCTTGTCACCTAATCTAACCTCGCCTATTCTAACGTAACTTAACCTAACCCTGGTAACATAAAACAATATCCAAATCTGTATGGAAGTGTTTGAAATAAAAATAAATTAATAAATAATATTTTTAAACTATTTTTGTGCGTGTATTAAAATGACGCACACGAAAAGTGCATACATAACTTACTCAGAGCCCATGTGCATCTTATTGACTCACACCTTATTTAGGAGAGTTCAAGATGAGAAAATGTTTTTATTTGTTTTAAAACACCTGTAGGCCACCAGAATAACGAGTTCATGCAATAGTAAGCCTTGGGCTGTGGGTGAATTTATCAACTTTCTGGCTGGGTTTAACGGTGTATCAATTTGATACACATGGGGCTGAGCTCATAACTTACCATGTATCAAATTGATACACATGGGGCTGAAAGTGTTAAATAGAAAGAGTTGATAGCTTTAAGTACTTGGGTGAAATAGTGCAATTGAAAACTAATGAAAGAGAAGCATACAACACCAGACGGGAGAAAATGGCTGCGGCTTTTCGTAGGACATATCCTATATACAAGAAGAAAACCTTCTCCAGACGAACTAAACTAAGGCACTACAATACAGTGATTAAAACGGAATGTCTGTGCGCTAGTGAATGCCTCCAAATGACAGGGAAAGCGGGACTGAGAGAAGCTGAGACATTCCAAAGAAAGATCCTTCTCAAAATAATGGGTCCAAAGATTGTGGATGGACAGTATAGGTTGCGAGGAAGGGAAGAACTTCACCGTGACAATGAAAGACTGAGTCCATGAGAAAACGGAGACTTAAATTCTATGGGCATTGTAATCTTTTGATGAATACTAATAAATAAAATCATGAATAAAATATATATAAATAAAATTACACAAAAACTTAATAAAATTAATAAGCATAATTAACCGAAATGTCCGTAGTATGGGCGCCAGAGTTCACCAGAATGGATCCCTCGAATTTAGATAAGAGCATGATAAACTTTATATCCCAGGGCGTGTACATAATGCTGCGTACTGGTACATCTGCTGCAGGCCTTACCTAACCTCCTGAAAACGACTAATTAGGTAGGAACTGCACCTAGGTTCATCAATAACACTGATTCTAAAATAGCTAACTATATTCTTAACAAATTCCGTGCATGAGCACCTCATCAACATACAACATTATACATATAATACACATATAAAATATTGCTGGAAGACCCCATATTTACAACAACAACAATAATGAAAACCGTGGGAAAACGAAAGCGAGAACTAAGCTACCATTTGTAGATAGTCCGATGAACAATGTACATGTATGAAGATAAATACCCTTCACTGTCTCTATATCAATTCGACTTACCGATTCTCATAATCGGCAGTTATCACATCACACAGATACTGTACCTTGTACTACTGTGTTCACATATTTTAACACTTGTTGTAAAGATATATACACACGTCTGTCGATCCTCAACATAAATTTATGGAAAGTCTGAGATAGCTTTCACCAACATATAATGCTAGGCCGCCACAAGTGCTACAATACTTAATGCGCAAGCACTCTCCACAATCAGCCACTTTCCACGAACATAACACGACTACGCTCCACGAACGTTTGAAGTCCAGTCCATTGCAGCCATGTCACTCCAGTACCGTGTATCAGCACCACTTCCTTCTCGTACAGTGCCTCAGTTGTAGTTGTAGTTGTAGTTATCTTCCTTCTCGTTCCTTTACAATCACCTCTACAATCACCCTTACAATGTTCCTTACAATGTCACTTATCCAGTGTCTTGGTTGCCGCCGTATCATCAACCTTTATAGACATCAACATCCCCCTCCTCTCAGATGATACGTCTGGATTGGTCCTTGCCCACCAATCATGAGTGATCTCTAGTCAAGACCAAGCCCTGAACTTCTCCTTTCTCCCAAGAGATAAACAAACACTCGGGAGTTTTACATGAATCACCAAATTTTCCCTGGTACAACAACAAGCTTATCTCATCAGGCTGGGATATATACATGAGTAATGGAATTTCCTGACACAAGTACATCACAACAGACACTGGGGCAGCCATATGACTCATTCAAATTACCAGAGTTATTAAAGCAATGTTTTCCCACTCGTGCAAAACAAATTACTCATACCTACATATGTGGATATCTTCCAGCTTTCCAATATAAATGGCAAAATATACAAATGAAATACTGATAATAATAATAATAATAATAATGATAATAATAATAATAATAATAATAATAATAATAATAATAAATCGAATACTGACAATAATATCTCTAACTTCTACATATAATTCGGGGGTGTGATATATGTACTATCACAGCATTTATTTAGAATGGATGAGAAAAGACTAACGAAAAGGATTTTCACAATACTAGGGAGCAGACCTAAAGTGTCGGACAAATGGTTCAGGGAGGTGAAAAAGGATCTCGAACAGGTGGGACTAAATTCAGAAGAGATCTCAAACCGAACAAAGTTTAGGTCAGTGATCGACAAATTCCAGGGCTTCCATGACGAACCAAAACGTAACCGTGGTTGGACGGAAGAAAGAAGACAGACTGCCAGAGAAAGGATGCTAAAGTTTTGGGCTGTGAAGAAGGCTTCCAGAAATATGTAACTGTTACCTAACGTTGTCTCTAACGGCCGTAAACGATTATTATTATTATTATTATTATTATTATTATTATTATTATTATTATTATTATTATTATTATTATTATTATTATTATTATTATCATTATCCATCCAAGCGGTTTCATTTGTATGAAATGGTTCCAATAACCCTGTAATATATCAGCACGATGTGCCACATGTGATGTCGATCGCTTGCCCATTCGTCCATAAGCACTATTGACGCTCGTGTGTGCTCGCGTGCTGAACCCTGATCCTAGGTATTGTATCGGTTACGTTTGATGCTCCGTGCTCGCGTGCTGAACCCTGATCCTAGGTATTGTAGCGGTTACGTTTGATGCTCCGTGCTCGCGTGCTGAACCCTGATCCTAGGTATTGTAGCGGTTACGTTTGATGCTCCGTGCTCGCGTGCTGAACCCTGATCCTAGGTATTGTATCGGTTACGTTTGATGCTCCGTGCTCGCGTGCTGAACCCTGATCCTAGGTATTGTATCGGTTACGTTTAATGCTCTACTGTAGGTCTGTAAACAACAGACAGTGAATTAGAGTACACGCTATCTCTGTAACAATTCATAAATGGCATGACGAAAGCAACTGATGTAATTTTACAGTCAATCTGGTTACCGCTTATCAGGTGCACTGATATTCTAGGAAATTGTGCTCAACAACTTACTTAAACTCTTTATATGCTCGATGAATTACACTTATGAAATACGAGTTTGGTATTTGGCTGAATGGTAAACATTGAGGCCTTCGGTTTGGAGGATCCTGGGTTTGATTTCCTGCCGAGACGGGGATTTTAGTTACGTCTAGTTAATTCCCCTGGCTTGTATCCGTCTTAATGCATACCTCTTCATTCACACACAAGACACTATCAACCGGTAGTGAATAACCCCGCCACACAATGTATACGTCAGGAAGGGCATCCGGCCATAAAACTGGACCAGATTAAGAACACAGGTGGCACCTGCGCCTCCATTAGGGTGTACGATAAGTTGTGAATAATAATAATAATAATAATAATAATAATAATAATAATAATAATAATAATAATAATAATAATAATAATAATAATAATAATAATAATAATAATAATAATAAGGTCCGCCTCTGTGATGCAGTGGTTAGTGTGATTAGCTGCCACCCCCGGAGGCCTGAGTTCGACTCCCGGCTCTGTCATGAAATTTTAAAATCGGTATGAGAGCTGGGGAGGTCAACTGAGTAGAGGGGGTCCGATTTCCACCTCAGCCATTCTCGAAGTGGTTCTCCGTTGTTTCTCACTTCTCCTCCAGGCAAATGCCGGGATGCTACCTAACTTAAGGCCACGGCCGCTTCCTTCCCTCTTCCTTGTCTATCCTTTCCGATCTTCCGATCCCCTCACAAGGTCCCTGTTCAGCATAGGAGGTGAGGCCGCTCGGAACGAGGTACTGGTCCTTCTCCCCAGTTGTATCCGACCTAAAGTCTCACGCTCCAGGACACTGCCCTTGAGGCGGTAGAGCTGGGATCCCTCGCTGAGTCCAAGGGAAAACCAACCGTGGAGGGTAAACGGATTAAGAAAGAAAGAAAGAAAGGAAGGAAGGAAGGAAGGAAGGAAGGAAGGAAGGAAGGAAGGAAGGAAGGAAGGAAGAAATTATAATAATAATAATAATAATAATAATAATAATAATAATAATAATAATGTCCGACTCGTTGGCTGAATGGTCAGCGTACTGGCCTTCGGTTCAGAGGGTCCCGGGTTCGATTCCCGGCCGGGTCGGGGATTTTAACCTTAATTGGTTATTTCCAATGGCCCGGGGGCTGGGTGTTTGTGCTGTCCCCAACATTCCTGCAACTCACACACCACACATAACACTATCCTCCACCACAATAACACGCAGTTACCTACACATGGCAGATGCCGCCCACCCTCATCGGAGGGTCTGCCTTACAAGGGCTGCACTCGGCTACAAATAGCCACACGAAATAATAATAATAATAATAATAATAATAATAATAATAATAATCACTTTCATCATAATACGAATATCCTGAACCTAAGCTCTGACACAATGACACTTTCTCTTCCGGCCTCTGGTAAGTGTATCCTTAGACGTCGCTGCATTATGTCTTTCGCCATGGTACGGACTGATGTGGCCATCTTTAGGGATGAATTCTTGCGAACTAGAGTTTACCAACGAAAACACTGTTATACATTCGTAAATTTCGTCTTTGTTTACGATTTACTAAGTTAAAACAATTCTTGTTCGAAAATACACAGGAATTTTGCTTAGCACTGGAATAGTATAGCAGTACCTACACTATCCATTCTACGAATTGCCCAAATACTTCTAATAATCTTAGAATAAGCTGTAGCAATTATTCAATCATATGTGTTTGTCATCTAACACCTGGTAAGACCCGAATTAGAGTATAGTTTCAGTGCATGCTCTCACCAGTATTACTTGATACCTGAACTGAAAGAGATCCAAAGCAAAGCAGCACCGTTTGTGCAGTGCAGTGTTACGAAAGAGTCGCAAACTATGGAACGGGAAGCCTTGGAAGTAAGGAGACGAGCTGCTCGACTAAGCGGTATGTTTCGAGTTGCCTGTGGAAAGATTGCGTGGAATTACATTAGTAGATGAGTAAGAAGTGGAATTTTCAAGTTAGAAGAGATCATAAGATGGAGATAATATCGGAATTCAAAAAGACAAATTGGGGCAAATATTAATTTATAGGGAGTGGAATTAATGATGGGAATAATTTGGCAGGGGCAATGTTCGATACATGTTCATTTTCTTTGAAAGCATTTAAGAAAAGACTTGGTAAACAACTGATAGGGAATCTGCCAACTGGACGACAGCTCTAAATGCAGTTCAATGATGATTGACTCCAGAATCCTTACATTAGTTCTCTTCGAAGACGCAATAAAGAATGTTTGAAAAGACAAATCAATCTGTTTCTCTAGTCCGACACCAGTCCGTGCACAACTGAAGTATCTAATTGTAAGAACGGTCGACGATATATGCCGCTACTATCCGACGAGGTTCGGAGCATCTCACATTGTTCCGATGTTATCTTCTCACAGGAGGTTGGGTAACATCATGGATGATTTTTTCCGTCCCAGTGTTGCTGTACCGTGGATGTCGAACTATTGTCCGGACGTCGCGCAGCTGTGAGCTTGCATTCGGGAGATAGTGAGTTCGAACCCCACTGTCGGCAACCCTGAAGATGGCTTTCCGTGGTTTCCCAATTTCACACCAAGCCACGGCCACTTCCTTCCCACTCCTAGCCCTTTCCTATCTCATCGTCGCCATAAGACCTGTCTGTGTCGGTGCGACATAAAGCAGATTGTGCAAAATAAAATATGTCTGGAGGTTCCGCGCCAGGTTAATTTTCCCCGCCCAAATCTATGTCGTCTTCTATAATCACTGTATGTCCGGCTCCATGGCTATATGGTTAGCGTGCTGGCCTTTGGTCACGGGGGTCCTGGGTTCGATTCCCGGCAGGTCCGGGAATTTTAACCGTCGTTGGTTAATTTCGCTGGCACGGGGGCTGTGTGTGTGTGTTGTCTTCATCATCATTTCATCTTCATCACGACGCGCAGGTCGCCTACGGGAATCAAATCAAAAGACCTGCACTTGGCGAGCCGAACATGTCCTCGGACACTCCCGGCACTAAAACCCATACGCCATTTCATTTCATCAGCTTTATGAGGCTGTATTTGTCTTTGCGGAAGATGTGACCGAAAAAGGCAGCTTTCCTGTGCTTTGCGAGAGTTAAAACTTCAAATGGCGCGTGGCTTCTGAAGAGGCCTGGAGCAGGTCTTTCCAGTTGACTCCCTATAGGTGACCAGTGCGTCTATGAGAATGGGGACTTATCTAAGATAGATTCTAACGATGAAGACGGCACATATACCCAGTCCTCGAGCCAGAGGAATTAACCAATCAAAGCTAAAATTCTCGACCAGTCGGGGAATCGAACTCGGGGCCCCTTGGACCAAAGGTCAGCACACTAATAATTTAGCGAAACCTTGCGCCATTTTTGTCCCGCCAGAAACGTACTCCCTCCAAGGACAATGGATGCAGCAAGATGGACCCACAGTCCTACCGTGGGTAAGTCACTTACCTCCGCCTGTAGAATAACACCCACGGTATTCCCTGCCCGTCGTAAGAAGGGACTAAAAATGGCCTCAGGGGCTCCTAACTTGGAAGCGTGGGTTGGTGACCACGGGGCCCTTAGCTGAGTCCTGGCACTGCTTCCACTTACTTGTGGCAGGCTCCTCTCTTGGCCAACTCTTGTTCTTTTCTGATCCTGACGGTATTAGGTTTGCGAATCCTGCGAAGTCTTACATTTCCACGCAATTCGTGGTCATTGTCTTTCTTTGGCCGATGCCTTCATTTTTCGGAGTGTCGGATCCCTTCCATTCTTTCCCTCTGATTAGTGTTATAAAGAGGATGGTTGCCCAGTTGTACTTCCTCTCAAAACAATAATCACAACCACCACCACCATCAGTCACTTACCCTTCTACAACTATACCTTGGAGATCGCTTAATTTCTCGCGGAACTCCATTCCCGGACCCTTCCTGTTCTCCGGATCTCACTACCCCAGATGCTTAGAAAGAATCAGTTTTCAAGACGGATGAGGCCCCTACAGATATTCCCGAATTGCGCGAGAATATAACGTAATTTTGTGTGTCCTAAATTACAATAACATTAAATTCGACCATGGATTTCACTCGGTGGAGTCTTATAGTATGATAAGTCACTTAGTAATATTATAACAGGTGAAGTTTAAGAGAGCAAGAATCTTGAAAAAACTAGATGCTGGCACCAATATCATAAACGGCCCTGTATAAAGAATTCGTTTGGGCCCGACCTATTTATAGACAGGCCTACCATGTTTGGAAACTAGCTTGCGTGACTTTATTGTCAACGGAAATAAATAACACATAGTACATTCATATTTTGTTATCTGTAGTTATAAAATTGGTCCTTCAGTAGAATACCACTAAATTTCCTCTCCACTGGCCATATTTAAATAATTGAAATGGTCCTTAAACTGCTGTATCTGGAGTTTTGAAGAAAATCTTTGTAAAATAAGTTATAGCAAATGCATAAACTTTAAGCATGAAAAATTGAAGAATAAATACATTTAAGTGAGATCCTTTCTGAAAATGATCGAACGAAATGGGTCAAAATCGTTTGTTGCCATTTACAAATTGGCTTAGGTCCTATAGCCTAAGGTCCTATAAAGATCGTTGACGGAAAGAAACATATAAATAAATAAATAAATAAATAAATAAATAAATAAATAAATAAATAAATAAATAAATAAATAAATAAATAAATAAATAAATAAATAAATAAATAAATAAATAAATGTGATCAAAGGACGACAAGCAGTAGGCACATGTACAGTAAATTAATATAATGTAATGTCACTTCTCCTTGAAGAATGGTCAGTGTAGTGGCCTTGGGTTCACAGGTTTCCGGGTTCGAGTCGCAGCTGAACCAGGGATTTTAATTCCTCTGACTCAGGGACTGGTATTTGTGCTCGTTATAATACACATATCTTCAAGCAAGCCTACATACAACTCACCACACTACCACACACGCAATAATGAATATATCCCTCCACATAGGGTTGGTGTCGGGAAGGGCATCCGACCGTAAAATCAGGCCGAACTCACATTAATTTCCTGACCCCAATACATTGGGATAAAGGCCAAGAAAAAGAAGGAGAAGAATAAGAAGAAGGAGGAGGAGGAAACTCATTTCACAGTCTTTTGGTTGCCTCCACTTGAGGGCTGCTAGTAAGATATGATGATAAAGATGTGTAAAAGTAAACATAACTAAGTTGATATCTGAAAACCTGTGAAGAAAGAGGGTAACTAGGGAGGGTATTCTGTTAGGTACTAGACCTCTTTGTCAATAATCCAGCTAGGCTATACGGTATTTATATTAGGCATTAATTAGACGTCCGAGTTCAATATTTGTCCACAGAAAGTTTGATTGCCTAAGCACTGAGTACACGAAGAAGGTAGCAAATTTTTTATTTAATTTATGAGTTCTTCTCGTGTAAACACCTCAGCGTAAGAATAATGTACTTAGAATGGCAGCCAGATTCAGCCACTTTGCAAGATGGAAGCCGTTCCCGACGCACAAGCTTCCGCTAACGGACCGATAGATGGTGCAAGCGGACTCAATAAAATACACGTTAAGGTAGCCTGGCGAGTGTGCGCGAAGCAGCTAAATGCTATGTTTATTGTTTATAGCCTCCATTTTATCACGATATATTAGTTGCTCCCAGGAACATTTGCTTCATACCGTTTTAATTAATGCATAATATGATATGTATCGTTTCTAGTCTTTATGGGCCATGACCCGAAAGAATCGATCGTCAGACACGCGAGTAGGATCTACTTTTATAAATACAGTATGTATATAAGGGTGCCCTCACCAGGTGTAAGAATAGATAACTGTGTTGCATTATGGCTCTGCGAATTGAACTGCTGAGCAAGTGCTGGCGAATATACCGTACGGTATTTATGGAATTACTATGTGTATCACTCCGGCAGGATCGGCCTTCGGACCTTGGGATCTCGGTTTGGATTGCCAGGTCATGGGACTTGAATCGTGAACCTCGAGGATTGGGTACTATAAGCACGCAGTCACCGCCCCCCCCCCCCCCCGGTCGTAGCGGGCTACTAATAGCCACGCGAAATTATTACAGTAAGGAATTATATGGTCCAGCCCCTTGGCTGAATAGTCTGTTCGATTCGATTCCCGGCCAGGCTGGGAATTTGAATTGAATATGCTTAATTCACCTGGCTCAGGGACTAGGTGTTTGTGTACACTTTTCTTCATCTACATACAATACGTCACACTAATACAAATCAAGGCAGAAACACGCAATAGTGAAAACATCTCTCCGCATACGGTTGGCGCCAGAAAGGGCATCTGGTCGTCAAACTCGGCCTAATCGACATCATGTGCTGACTCCAATAAATAGGGAAAAGGCCAAGAAGGAGAACAGTAAAGTAGAATATGGAGCACAGACATCATTTGTCACAAAGGAGAGGAAGGAATGAAACAACCAGACGAAGCGCAAACATCAAAACCCACCTCAAATGCAATAGTTGAATATCGCGGTCCTATACGAAACAAATAATAATAATAATAATAATAATAATAATAATAATAATAATAATAATAATAATAATAATAATAATAATAATAATATATTTTTGTGGCTACTGCAAGCCTATAATAAGGCCCACCCGGCCCACAAGAGTTGGAGTCTGACGTTTAGCGCTAGCAGCGGGAAAAACTTGACCTACGCTACTCGAAAATGGTCTGTTTCCATGGCAACGATCACAACGTTGCCACATATAAGGATACTATCCCCACGTGACTTGGCCTGCTCTCTATCGCCTTTGTGATATCACTCGGAGTAGTGCAGTGTTAATTTTATTGCTTAACGTGCTTGTTTTCCGAATATTATGTTGGTTGTTAGTTTATTAGTGTCTAGTTTACAATTTCGTGGTTTTATTCTTGAAGTGTAAGTACCGTTAACAAGCGGCGTTCAATAATACAAATATCATGTGGGTAGAGTTCTATTCTGTATTATATTAGCACTAGCAAATGTACCCGTGCTTCGCTACCGTATTATATATTGTATACGGATATCGAAGAAAATCACCGTTCACGCAGTGAATAAGATTTTTTAAATTGCATGTCTCTAGCATTATCCAAAAAACACCATGGGGAGGCCCCCATACGTTGTTTCCAATATGTAGTGCGAGTTGCGGAGTTGCGATGATAACAGCAGGCTCACTTGCCTACTGCCATTCACAATCGAGTTGTGAAGTTTCCCTAATAATAGAAGGCGCCCTTATCTACAGTGCGGTGACAGTCGATTTGGGGAGTTTTCTTTACAATGGCAGGCCCCCTTTCCTACTTCCAGACACAGTAGGATAGGGTAGATTTCAAGAAAATTGCGTGCTCCCTTGCCTTCTGCCAGTCAAATTGGGAAGGGAATTATTCATTACAATGGTCGGCCTTCCTTACTAATGCTACTTACAAAGGAGTTGGAGACAGAACCCATTCCTACTGCCATTCAAAGTCGAAGTGGGGAGTATTGATTACAATAGCAGACGCCCTTCTGCTGACAGTCGCTATCGATTTGTAAAGTATTAATCATAATGACAGACACACCCCTTCTAAATAGCTACAAATCGACTTCAATGAAAAGTATATAGATCAACATACGAAAGTATATGCACGTTTACATACTGCAGACCACCATTTACAGATTAACTGCTGCTAAACGGTACGTTATATGGACAAACGGATTGCACCATAAGACGTCTGTTTTAGCGGCATAATCATTGATCCTATGACATATCTTCGTATTTCCTTTATTTATGGGTTAGAGTGAGTTAGAAAGTGTGAATAGGAAGAAATTTGGGCGAGGTTTTCACACACTGTATTAATACCCGGATACTTACTGTACGTGACAACAAGAAACAATTTGGCTCACATATGGCTACTGGGAGGACCAATGTTCGTGCCGAATTTGATGATCCCGTCTTTCCTATAAGTATGTCAATCTATGAATTATACATGTAAAAACTGCAAAGTTTACGTGCAGTCGAGAAACACAGACAAATTTAACGCACAAGGTATAAAGATACGAAGAAAGGTCACAGGACCAAAGTTGTAGATCAATCCAAATGGAACTGATGTTGTGCCATCCGTTTTGTAATACGACTTATCGTTTAGCCATGAAATACGTCGAAATGAAGGTCTGCACCGTCATTAAAACTGCCTCCATATTTCGATATTTTTCGGGGGTAAAAAGTGAAAAATTTACCGTCGATTAGAGGCTAAAATCTATAATTTTGCCAAATTTCAATTTTCTAGCTCGTCTGGCAGATTTTGGCGCCATCTTGCTTTTTGGGAGAGGGTGAAAATGATGACTTTCAGGAAATGAAAGCTAAAATATATGCAGATTGTCATTATTACACCTGAAACGGATAACTGTACGATAATTTCGCCAAAATAGTCAATTTACAGACACACGGTCGTTACGAATTTATTTATATAGATAAGTATCATAATAAAAATGCTTCAAACCATACATAACTTATTTTCAAGCCCCCTTAAATGGATTTTCCGAAAACAAAAAATACTTGTTTCCTTATTTTTAATAAAGATTCCAAATACCAATTTTCACGTCTGTAACAATTTCAGTTTTTGAAATATCAGTATCCTAATAAAAATATATCAACTCCATTTCCAGTCCTTTTACTCGCCCTCTTAAGTGGTTTACCGGAAACAAAAAATACGTCTTTTTCATTTTTAAAAGAGATTAATAATGCCAATTTTCACGCTTGTAACATGTTAAATTTTTGAGATAGACTGTAGATATACTCATTTCAAAAGTCCGCCCAATGTTCACTCCTGTTCAACCCGCGTTAAGTGGATTTTCCGAAAACAATAAATGTATCCCCAAAATTTCATTTCTTTATGTCGCGTAGTTTTGCTTGGCCGTTGATTACAGCCAGTCGGAGTTAGCGTAATACCAGGTGGCTCACGGACGCCGTGCTTTCTACTTATAAATGTCCCGCATGCATAAGTGATGTGTGCGGTGTCTACCAACTGATTTTAACCGGGGAACTACTGCCAGCGGGCAGGTTACGTCAGAATATGAAGAGATAAGAAACAGAGTCACACTCGCAGCATGTTACTCAGCGCGGCCGGTCGAATGCACCCCTTGCATTAGTAAACATAGTTTTCGACCGCATAGTTCTAGGCTGGTGTATGGTACAGCCGCACTATATTTACTGTCTGCTTATCGTCAATGGCTAGTGTGTTCAGCAGCGACGAATACATAGACATTATTTTAATCTGGACAACCCCGTCGGAATGCAACCGAAGCTCCAAACAAACGTATGCCTTCTACACAAGTATTTCACCGAACAGTGTCGTTTTTGTTTCATACAAGCAACTCTTTTATCGAGTGGAATGTCTACACATGTATAAATTAACAAGTGATTAAACTTCCTTTTCTGCATCTTTGGCGTGTTAACAAACAATAGCGGCGATTAGGGGATGGGGCGTGAAGGGAAAGTCGCCCCCCGCCCCTCGCCACTTTGTGGAGTAAACATTACATATTCACTTTAGCCACCTGGAATTAGGAATTATTATTATTTGTTTTGCTAATTGCTTTACGTCGCACCGACACAGATAGGTCTTATGGCGACGATGGGATAGGAAAGGCCTAGGAGTTGGAAGAAAGCGGCCGTGGACTTAATTAAGGTACAGAAACAGCATTTGCGTGGTGTGAAAATGGGAAACCACGGAAAACCATCTTCAGGGCTGCCCACAGTGGGATTCGAACCCACGATCTCCCGGATGCAAGCTCACAGCGAATTATTTGTAAAAGAAACGTTATCTGTACAAGCCTTTGTGTCTTATCTGCTAATTCTTTCCTTTATTTTCCTTAATTATTAACATAATTTTTGGCGGAAATAAGCACCAAATGCCGTTCGTCGCGGCTAACCGATTTGTATAGCGCTACGGCAAGTAGTGGAGACTTTGCATGTGCTGTGGGGAAGGGTAGTAGGGGTATAATGTTTTTGCTAAGGTCGTGGACACTGAGTTACAATTCACCGGTATGCCGCACGCATTCGTCAGTCTGGCAGCCTCTTCAGTGTCTGTTAGTTCCTTAGTGTGTATTAAAATACTAAATAACTTTTAATTGCATGATCATGCCGTACTTCTATTTACTTGTACCGGCTGAGCTAGCCGTGGAGTTAGGGCCGCGCAGCTGCGAGCTCGCACCCGGGAGATAGTGGTTTCGAATCCCACTGTCGGCAGCAGGCAAGTGCTGGGGCTGTGCCGTATTTTTTTTTTTTTGCTAGGGGCTTTACGTCGCAGCGACACAGATAGGTCTTATGGCGACGATGGGATAGGAAAGGCCTAGGAGTTGGAAGGAAGCGGCCGTGGCCTTAATTAAGGTACAGCCCCAGCATTTTCCTGGTGTGAAAATGGGAAACCATGGAAAACCATCTTCAGGGCTGCCGATAGTAGGATTCGAACCTACTATCTCCCGGATGCAAGCTCACAGCCGCGCGCCTCTACGCACACGGCCAACTCGCCCGGTGTACCGTATTTAAGGCCACGGCCGCTTCCTTTCCACGCGTAGCCCTTCCCTGTCTCATCGTAGCCATAATTCCTATCTGTGTCGGTGCGACGTAAAACCAATTGTAAAACAAAATATTCTACTATTTTGCTTTACGTCGCACCGACACAGATAGGTCTTATGGCGACGATGGGATGGCAAAGGCCTAGGAATGAGATGGAAGCGGCCGTGGCCTTAATTAAGGCACAGCCCCAGAATTTGCCTGGTGTGAAAATGGGGAACTACGGAAAACCGTCTTCAGGGCTGCCGACAGTGAGATTCGAAACCACTATCTCCCGGGTGCGAGCTCGCAGCTGCGCGGCCCTAACTCCACGGCTAGCTCAGCCGGTACAATTAAATAGAAGTACGGCACGATCATGCAATTAAAAGTTATTTAGTATTTTAATACACACTAAGGAACTAACAGACACTGAAGAGGCTGCCATACTGACGTATGCGTGCGGCATACCGGTGAATTATAACTCAGTGTCCACGACCTTAGCAAAAACATTATACCCCTACTACCCTTCCCCACAGCACATGCAAAGTCTCCACTACTTGCCGTAGCGCTATACAAATCGGTTAGCCGCGACGAACGGCATTTGGTGCTTATTTCCGCCAAAAATTATGTTAATAATTAAGGAAAATAAAGGAAAGAATTAGCAGATAAGACACAAAGGCTTGTACAGATAACGTTTCTTTTACAAATAATTCGCTGTGAGCTTGCATCCGGGAGATCGTGGGTTCGAATCCCACTGTGGGCAGCCCTGAAGATGGTTTTCCGTGGTTTCCCATTTTCACACCACGCAAATGCTGTTGCTGTACCTTAATTAAGGCCACGGCCGCTTTCTTCCAACTCTTAGGCCTTTCCTATCCCATCGTCGCCATAAGACCTATCTGTGTCGGTGCGACGTAAAGCAATTAGCAAAACAAATAATAATAATTTCTAGTTCCAGGTGGCTAAAGTGAATATGTAATGTTTACTCCACAAAGTGGCGAGGGGCGGGGGCGACTTTCCCTTCACGCCCCACCCCCTAATCACCGCTACTGTTCGTTAACACGCCAAAGATGCAGAAAAGGAAATTTAATCACTTATTAATTTAGACACGTGTAGACATTCAACTCGATAAAAGAGATGATTGTATGGAACAAAAACGAATACTGTTCGGCGAAATATGTGTGTAGAAGTCGTACGTCTGTTTGGAGCTTCAGTTGCATTCCGACCAGGTTGTCCAGTTAAAAATAATGTCTATGTATTCACTGCCGCTGATCACACTAGCCATTGCCGATATGCAGACAGCAAATATAGTGCGACTGTACCATACACCAGCCTAGAACTATACGGTTGAAAACGATGCTTACGAATGCAACGGATGCATTCGACCGGCCGCGCTGAGTAACATGCTGCGAATGTGACTCTGTTTCTTATCTATTCATATTCTGACGTAACCTGCCCTCTGGCAGTAGTTTCCCGGTTAAAATCAGTTGGTAGATACCCCACACATCACTTATGCATGCGGGACATTTATAAGTAGAAAGTACGGCGTCCGTGAGCCACCTGATATATATACCGGGCGAGTTGACCGTGCGGTTAGGGGCGCGCGGCTGTGAGCTTGCATCCGAGATAGTGGGTTCGAATCCCACTGTCGGCAGACCTGAATATTGTTTTCCGTGGTTTCACATTTTCATACCAGGCAAATGCTAGGGCTGTATCTTAATTAACGCCACGGTCGCTTCCTTCCAACTCCTAGACCTTTCCTATCCCATCGTCGCCATAAGTCCTATCTGTGTCGGTGCGTCGTAAAACCACTAGCTTTTATATATAGAGATAACTTCCTTATGACTGGCAGATGGATAATTATAATATATGCTCTTAAGGGTAAGAGAAGTAGAGGGAGACCAAGACGACGATGGTTAGACTCGGTTTCTAAAGATTTAAAGATAGAACTAAATGAGGCCACAACACTAGTTGCAAATCGAGAATTGTGGCGACGTTTAGTAAATTCTCAGAGGCTTGCAGACTGAACGCTGAAAGGCATAACAGTCTATAATGATAATGTATGTATGTATATATATATATATACATTTTTAATGTAATTATAAGCAATTGATGATTATGTTATTGATTATAAGATCTCATATTTAACGGCAATGATGTGTTCTGTCTTAAATGCTGAAAT
Organism: Anabrus simplex; assembly: GCF_040414725.1. Taxonomy (NCBI): domain Eukaryota; kingdom Metazoa; phylum Arthropoda; class Insecta; order Orthoptera; family Tettigoniidae; genus Anabrus; species Anabrus simplex. Next base: position 230,836,489 of record NC_090267.1, on the reverse strand, counting down.
TATTAGCACGACTTTAGGAATGGGTTAAAGTTTATTGAAATCCATTAGACCTATCAACTATTCAGCCTGTGTTAAAGGATGATAATTACATCGCAGGTGGAGGTAATTGAGGTAATGCAGCGCATCTTGTAGTTACTGCTTTCGCCGTTCCACTCTCATGGGACCAAGTACAGTTGCAGCCCTCGTAAGGCAGATCCCCCGACGAGGATGTGGCATCTGCTATGTGTACGAAACTACGTGCTGGTGTGCTGGAGAATAGTGCTTTGTATGGTAAGAGTTGCACGAGCGGTGGTGACAGCACAAATACCCAGTCCCCGAGCCAAGGGAATTAATCGCTTAAGATTAAAATCCCTCGATCCGACTAGCAATAGAACCCGAGGCACCGAGGACTGAAATCCAAGACACTGACCACTCAGCCATGGATGCGGACAGTTCTTAACTGATGATATGTTTGTGACAACCACGTTTTCTCATCTGAATGTTTACATTTGTTCTACACGCCGTTCTATTAATAGGGTATTCCCTGCCTGTCGTAGAGAGGCTACTAGAAAGAGTGACCGCAGGGGCCCTAAACTTGGGAAAGTACAGAACGATCCATATAAACCTGAACTACTTCAATAGGTCATAATTTCCCTCTGTAAGCCCGTAGAAACTGGAAATTTGTTTTAATGATCTCAATGGCTCTGGAAAAATCAGTTCCACTGCCCATTGTTGACAATTTTGTTGATTGTTGTGACAGTAACGAGCACTGTTGACACATTAATAATTCGTTCGCAGTCTTTAGCTGGCAGTCGTAACGGAAACATACACTGCACAATTACCGGGCGAGTTAGCCGTGCGCGTAGAGGCGCGCGGCTGTGAGCTTGCATCAGGGAGATAGTAGGTTCGAGTCCCACTATCGGCAGCCATGAAGATGGTTTTCCGTGGTTTCCCATTTTCACACCTTAATTAAGGCCACGGCCGCTTCCTTCCAACTCCTAGGCCTTTCCTATCCCATTGTCGCCATAAGACCTATCTGTGTCGGTGCGACGTAAAGCCCCCCCTAGCAAAAAAAAAAAAAAAAAATACACAATTCGAGAGCGAGTTTTTATTGTGTAAACGTACTGCAAGACAGAATCATTGGTTACACCACAAGAGGCATTCCGAAGAGAATTCAATGTGCGTGATGTTCCAACAAAGGCAACAATGTTATCGACTGTAAGGAAGCTGGACACAACTCGTGTACTAAACAGTGACAGTGGTAAACATAGACCATCATAGAATGCATAGACTATTAATAATGTTCAAAGACGCTTCGAGAACTCTCCCAAGAAATCGTTGCGTCGATTGGGCCTGGAGAGGGGATTTCATGTGGCACATGTCAGAGAGGTGCGAAGAAATCGGCAAAACACCACTGCATGATAAAAAGGTTGGAGTCTGGTGCGGGTGTCAGCTTCCATGATTATTGGCCCCACTTTCTTTGATTCGAATGTAGACACTGCAGTTTATACGGGCATCTTCAATACATTTGTGGAGCAGCTGGATGGTGTCGAACTGACAGAAGGTTATTTCCAACAAGATTGAGCAACGTGTCATTCGTCTAACGTTTCCATGCAACTTGTAACCAGTTTCTTTGATGACCGAATAATCTCCAAATATTTGTCTCCCCTCCACGATCACCTGACCAAAACTCGCCGTACTTTTTTCTTACGGGGATATCTTAAAAGCAGAGTGTACACGCGAGCACAGAAATGGTGCCCCGACATAAAGAAAGGATGGTTCCCCCCCCCCCAATCTCCTCGCTTAACGCATTGCTGCAGGTAGACAGCCCGCTACAGGACCGTTGTGATTGAAATGGGTACAGTGGTGAATGTATAACAATACACACACTGTGCATTCAGCACTACCCGTTCACTCCCTTTCCCCTCCTTTTAGGTACTGGAGTGGGGCAGTGCTGATTGTTTACGCCGGGACACCATTTCTGTACTTACCTGTACAAGAACAGACCTCAGACAACTGCTGAACTCAGGCAGAAAGTCGCAGAATTTGGTCAAACGAGTACAGTTGTGCACGGATGGTGGTGGAGGGAACTTCCAGCATTTGCTGAGAGGAATCTCCCAACAGAGTATTGTAACTGGTTTCTTTGCTGACCGAATCATATATTTAAAAAAGTGCCCGAATCACTGGACTTCATCTTATCTTACGTATGTATGTTTGTAACCGAGCTCGATAGCTGCAGTCGCTTAAGTGCGGCCAGTATCCAGTATTCGGGAGATAGTGGGTTCGAACCCCACTGTCGGTAGCCCTAAAGGTGGTTTTCCGCGGTATCCCATTTTCACACCAGGCAAATGCTGGGGCTGTACCTAAATTAAGGCCACGGACGCTGCCTTCCCACTCCTAGCCCTTTCCTATCCTTTCGTCGCCATAAGACCTATCTGTCTCGGTACGACGTAAAGCAACTTGTAAAAAAGAATGTATGTATGTATGTATGTATATGTGTATGTAATCTCCCAATTGTGTATTAGCATCTCCCAAAGTTGCACATGTGTCATATTAATGATTCAAACGTTATGGTTCATTAAAGTACTTCAGGTTTATATGGGTCGCTCTGTAGGTTGGTAACGACATGGTCCTTTGCTGAATCTGTCATTACTTCCACTTTCTTTGATAGGCTCTTCACTTAAATTGATTAACTCTTACTCACTTATGAAAGTGTGTCTTTTACATCTCCATCGCACTAGACCTCTGCCTTCGCTTACGATGTGTGGAGTTCAGCCGCTTAGAATTGCCAGGCGATGAGATATTCTTCTGAAATCTGTCTTTTTACTTTTCCAAGCATAGTTTACGAATAAATATTTTATAGTGGAAATATTCTTAAGAGAATAATTTTCGTGACTATCGAAAAGCGCAGACTCACGTGCATTTTCATCCAGTATCTTGGCAAATGATTGAAGGAGTGGGAGTAGACTACACCCACAGCATCCCCTGCCTGTCGTAGAGGCGACTAAACTAAGTTTGTACAATTAGCCTACAACGAAAATTAGCCTACAACGAAAATACGTTATTTAATAACAATTAAACTAGAAAAACATTTGATGGTGCTGAATATTGTTTTAAGAGAAAGTACAACAAGGCAAGCATCCACTCCTACCACTAATCAGAGGGAAAATGGAAAAGATACGACACTTCGAAAAATGAAGTTATATGCAAAAGAAAAGGAAGGTGGAAATGAGAGATTCCCTGGTCCTCGCAAACCTAATACGGTACCATCCGGGTCGTAAGATAACAAGAGTTAACCAAGGAAGGTCGACTAGAAAGGATGAACATGAGGAGGCTGGCACAAGCAATCCCAGTCACAGCTAGGAGTTCCGAGGTCGCAAATTCACACTTCCAAGTTGAAAGACCTCAGAATCTTCTTATTCTTACGACAGGCAGGAGATACCGTGGATTTATTCTACGACCACTAACCACAGGGGATTAGTGATGGGTAGCTCATGAATGAGTCGTTCAAAATGAACACTTCATTCCTATGAAATATGAACTAAGCACTCAATTTCAATGAACTGGTAGTTCAAACACTTCACACTTCGTAACATTAACAACTTATTCAGTTCGTCTGTCGCTCGTTCACTCGCTCTCTTCCCCCTCGCATTAACCGCGCCACTCATTACTCCTTCACTCCCACGTCCATCCTACCTGTCAACTGTGTTCTTACACGTATTTCCGTCTTTTATATGAGACAGTCTTCTCTGTTAATAATAATGATAATAATAATAGCCGAGCTCGACAGTTGCAGTCGCTTAAGTGCGGCCAGTATCCAGTATTCGGGAGATAGTGGGTTCGAACCCCACTATCGGCAGCCCTGAAGATGGTTTTCCGTGGTTTCCCATTTTCACACCAGACAAATGCTGGGGCTGTACCTTAATTTTTTTTTTCTGCTAGCTGCTTTACGTCGCACCGACACAGATAGGTCTTATGGCGACGATGGGACAGGGAAGGGCTAGGAGTGGGAAGGAAGCGGCCGTGGCCTTAATTAAGGTACACCGGGCGAGTTGGCCGTGCGCGTAGAGGCGCTCGGCTGTGAGCTTGCATCCGGGAGATAGTAGGTTCGAATCCCACTATCGGCAGCCCTGAAAATGGTTTTCCGTGGTTTCCCATTTTCACACCAGGCAAATGCTGGGGCTGTACCTAATTAAGGCCACGGCCGCTTCCTTCCAACTCCTAGGCCTTTCCTATCCCATCGTCGCCATAAGACCTATCTGTGTCGGTGCGACGTAAAGCCCCTAGCAAAAAAAAATTAAGGTACAGCCCCAGCATTTGCCTGGTGTGAAAATGGGAAACCACGGAAAACCACCTTCAGGGCTGCCAACAGTGGGGCTCGAACCCACGATCTCCCGGATGCAAGCTCAAAGCCGCGCGCCTCTACGCGCACGGCCAACTCGCCCGGTGTGTACCTTAATTAAGGCCACGGGCGCTTCCTTCCCACTCCTAGCCACTTCCTGTCCAATCGTCGCCATAGGACCTGTCTGTGTCGGTGCGACGTAAAAAAAAAGAAACTTATTGACCATGTAAGACATGTTACAGAGTAGCTAATATGTAACTAAGAAATTTTTACATACGGCATGAAGGATACATTTGTAATGAAAATATCAAATTAAAATATGTCATTATTATGTTTTGGTACATTTAATTTTCTAGGTTTTTTTTTTTCATAGGTGAGAGTGTGAAGAGTTACAGTAAATATATCTATACCCAACTTATTCACATTTGTCATCACTCTTTGCAATGGACTCTGGAAAGCATAGTTCTAATCTAATCTCTAATCGAATCTAATCTTATCTAATCTAATAGTCTGTCCCTGTCAACCATCATGTACATTGTCTAGATGCTGTAAGCGGGTAAGCCATTGGACGTCCATAATTGCATAGCTCTGCCATCTATTGGTAATAATATTAAGTATGATGAAGCTTTATTGAGTGAGTGAGACACTCTGAAGTAAGTCGCTGGCTCGCTGCTGAATGACACAATGAGCAGCTTCGTAAGGCTTCATAATTTCATGAGCGAACTACTTCATTTGAACGATTCACAGTAATGAGAGCGAATGAGTGAAGTAGTTCATACGAATGAACTGGTTCGACCCATCGCTACACTGGATGAAATAAACAGGCAAACGAACAAAAACTTATGATACTTTACTCACTCCTCTTTAGAGGAATTCTCACTTTTCCCAAGTATTCCACGCCATATCTCCACTGACATTTCGGAACATCCCGCTTAGTTGAGCAAATTGTCTCCTTACTTATGAGTCTTCTCAGCCCAAAGTTTGCGATATTTCCGTAACACTGTTCTTCTTCTATCGCTTTTCCTACATATGTGGGGTTGAGGATGCAAACTGTGTTGCAATTGTGGTTTGGCCCTGTTTTACGGCAGGATGCCCTTCCTAACGCCAACCCTATATGCAGGGATATAATCACTATTGCGTGTTTTTGTGGTGGTTTGTAGTGTAGTGTGCTTTCCGAATATCAAGAGGAGAGTGTTGGAACAAACACAGACACGCAGTTCGCGAGCCAGAAGAATTAATCAGATGCGATTAAAATCCCCGACCTAGCCGGGAATCGAACTCGCGATCCTCTGCACAGAAGAACTCAACGCTGACCATTCAGCCAAGAAGTCGGACATTTTCGTAATACTACTCTTGTGTCGAAAATCACCAGAACAAATCATGCTGCTTTCCTTTGGATATTTTACAGTTCTCGAATCAAGTAGTCCTGGTGTGGGTCTTATCAGCGACTAATACGCTCTCTCTTTTACATTCTTACTACAATCCCTAAATACACTCATAACCACACGAAGTGATATGAAATCCTTATTTACAACCTCGTTAAGGTGATTACCCCAATAAAGATCTTTCCTTGTACCTAGGGACTTAGAGTGATCCCCGTGAGGTACTTTCACTCTAATCGAGAAACTGGTGAAATTTACAACCTGACTCTTCAACCCATTTACCGTCATACAGTTAACTGTCTGCTGCTTATCTCACAACTTCGAAGAGGTCTGTTTGCAGTCGCTCACAATCTTGTAATTTATTTATTACACTATACAATAGTGGGCGAGTTGGTCGTGCCGTTAGTCGTGCGCAGCTGTGAGCTTGCATCCGGGAGACAGCGGGTTCTAATCTAACCACACTGTCGGCAGCCCTGAAGATAGTTTTCCGTGGTTTCCCATTTTCACACCATCGTCGCCATAAGACCTATCTCTGTCGATGCGACGTAAAACAAGCAGCAAAAAAAACTCTATACAGTATAACATTATCATATAGGCCACTTTCGATGTTCCGATTGAACTGATAAATGCGCTTGCCCCTATGGCTGAGCTAGTCGGGTGGCACTAAAGGACAGCCTGGATTTAAGAAGCGATCAATTTTTGCATCGCAGTGTATGTCAATAGGTCGAGTGTTTTAAGTTATTCATGACCGCCCACGCAACAGAAAGATAGCAACGTAACTTCATGAAGATGATAATGTAAAACTTGTTAAGGATGAGTCAGCAGGACTATCCTGTATTGCCCAGTGATAAGCTCCGCGTTGTTCACACTAATGTAAGGTTACTACTATTGCTGTCCTTGTAAACGGACAGCTGTTATGCTGATCGACTCACCACTAGCCTCTCTTAATTATAGAAAAATGAAATATTAATCAGGTTCCATAAGCTTAAAAATGCAATAATAATAATAATAATAATAATAATAATAATAATAATAATAATAATAATAATAATAATAATAATAATAATAATAATAATAATAATAATTGTACCGGTTGGTACACCTCTACGCTGCAAATTTGAATTTTCCGCCTTAAAGTACCTCTCTACAGGAGAAACCCTGAACTGTAACAACTGAATCAACTCTACTGTTTATCAGAAGATGTCACTGGGTGTTTTTGATTTGCTTTTGTTGATCAAGAAGTGTGGACATTCTCTAACAGATGTCTCTACTAAAAAACTATGATAATGCACTCTGGTGCGAAGGAATGAACTTTCTTGGAGAAATTTTGTATTCATAAGTTTTGTCTTTACTAAATTTTGTTCTTTCATTTGGGGGTTGGCAATATTAAGCTTTCTTTCCGCCTGTTTTGAATTTAACCAATCCTAAATTTCTGTAATTAATTTCCCACCTATAAGGTGTTTCTTCATCGATTTGTGTGTAACTTTTGCTGTTAGCCAATAAACGTTTGTGGGCGGGTCTTAATCATTCATGAAAGGTCTCGAATTTTCCGCGAGGGTATAAAAACTGCTGATTTTCTTGTCTCCGCGCCACTTCAATAACATCTAGCTTAGCGTGTGGATATGTAGCAGGGGGCGGGAAGCGCCTCTTTCTTCGGGCAACAGATCTTCAACAAGGTAATGGCCATTTAACATCTTTTCTTGCTAGTTCAGCAGTTTAACTCACGGGGAAGGTTCGAAACCTTTAATATGTAACCCATCTCTTTAAAATGTAAATCCCTTTTCAGTCTATGTAAAAACTACAAATTTCTTCAACTGTAAATCGGGGATAGAGAGTGCTTTACCCTCTCGAGCTCTCCTTCATTTTTGAATTTGAATTGACTATGTTCTCGTAAGCGTTTTTCTCTTCCTTCTTAATGTGTTACATTTATTTTGTGTACTAGTCACCTCCATAGATTGGGATTAGCCCCTGTGTAATCGGCCTAGTGCCTCTTAGGTTTTAAAATGTGTATTTAGGAGAGTTAACTCACGCCTCCATTCCTTTTGCATTTAGGGCCATTTAAAGTAGCCTATTATTTTTCATTTTAGGCCCAGTAGAGTGGGTAAAAGTTACCCCTGTTTATTTATAAGTGTGCCTTGAGGGCAGTTTGTAGTAAAGTCCGTTTATGGCCTCTTAATAGGCTTGAAAGATTGAGAGCGGGTCAGCTCTTTCTGGTATTTTGAAAGGTGCCTTGGGGAGGCGTGACATTTTGATTGCTGGGAGCTAGTGCTCCATGTAATTAGGGGCGTTCTGCCCTTTGGTATTTTGTGGTTGTGAGCTGAGAGCTCAAGGATTGACGAATTTGGGCTCGTAGCCCAGAATTTGTAAAGACCCCTTAACTTGTGCTTTCTTTTGTAAAGTTGCATTGTACCTGATTTTCTTTGTTATTTCACCTAGTGAAAATTGTTAAATGTTGTTATCTGTTGAAAATATAACCTTTATTTAAATTTTAAATTCATCTTTAAGACTTGTAGTTAGACCCATTCCAGCCCGCACCTTCTTTCACCTCCGCCTTCCACGGATGACTCCGTAATAATAATAATAATAATAATAATAATAATAATAATAATAATAATAATAATAATAATAATAATCATTTTACATGCCACTAACTACTTTTAAGGTTTGCTCAGATGTCGAGGTGCCGGAATTTTGTCCCTAGGATTTCTCTTACGTGCCAGCAAATTTACTGACACGAGGCTGGTCACTCAGTCTCATTACTCCACTCGTGCTGGATCACCTCAGAGGTCACCCCGTGGGTTGGGGTGGTAGAATATATCGACGGTATCCCCTGCATGTCTTATGAGACGATAGAAAGGGACTGGAACTCCTGCATTCTTTCCTCTGATTACAGTTAAGGGGGGATGTTTGCCCTTAAATTAATCATCACCACCCTCACCACCACCACTTCCCAGTCCAATGTCCTCCTCATTTCCCTTGTGAGTCTCTTCAGTAACGCCTGGGCCAACTGTGACAGCTGTTGGGTACCTGTTGAGGATCCAACCAGCCTGCAGGCAGACTACTCGTCACATGGGACCCAACCCACGACCTCCTGCAACATAGACAAATAACTTGCCGTGTCATATTCATAAAATTGCCCCTTCATAAATCCGATTTAGGGCCTATAACTCAGAAAGGTTCAGAAATATGTGTAGCCTTTGCTCTATTAATAGTAAAGGCTGGTTACCCCAGGCGGTAAAGACATATTCGGTTGACTGGAAGTTCGTGGGTTTGATCTCCCGCTAAGAAGTCGATTTTTTCAATTTGCTTTACGTCGCACCGTCGCATATAGGTTTTATGGCGACGATGGGATAAGAAAAGGCTGGGAGTGGGAAGGAATCGGCCGTGGCCTTATTTAAGGTACAGAGCCAGCATTTTCCTGGTGTGAAAATGGGAAACCACAGAAAACCATCTTCATGGCTGCCGACAATGGGGTTAGAACTGGCTGTCTCCGGAATGCAAGCTGACAGCTACATGACCCAAACCGCGCGGCCGCTTGCTCGATAAATTTAGAAAATAGAGGCACATTGCCCTGATGTCAAAAATGAGTACCAGGTTAATCACTGGGAGAAAAGGCGACCGGCGTAGAGCTGATCACTCTACCGCACTTAGTGCCGAGGTTATGGATACGGGAAGCTTCTACCTTCCACTCCTCCAAGAGTCAATAAGTTTTCTCTCCCACTAAATCGATTTTCTGTTTTAGGATGCGCTGAGGAGCCGGCATTTTGTCCCACAGGAGTTATTTTACGCGCCGAGGCTGGTGTATTTGATCACCTTCAGATATTATCAGGTTTTCACCCCCCCCCCTCCCTTAATGTAAGCAATCCTGAGGATGGTTTTCCGTGGTTTCCATTTTGACACCTGGTAAATATTGGAGCTGTACCTCCTTTCTATTCCTAGCACTTCCCTATCCCATCGTCACCATAAGACCTATCTATGTCGGTGCGACTTAAGTAAACTGCAATATATTATCGAAGTGATGTAGGGTAGAACCTTCCAACTTGACTCAGCAATCCAGAGCTGAGACATGCAGCCCTACCAGCTCCGGACCGAAATTCCAGATGATGTGTGTGCTAGTATGGCTTCAAATAGGTGTGCCACTGTACTGTACAATGAAGTCTGTAAGACGAAAACGTGTCCCCGAATTGATAAAGAATAATGTTGAGAATGATAGCTGAGGCCAGTATTCTAATTCCTGACCTTCACAGAACAGAGATTCCTCTTTCTGGTGGGTAGTCTACCACTTAAACTACGTCAGAACTTGGTAATAGAGGTGATAGGGCACAACAGGTGATGTGCTAAAATCCTTGGCTGAAATCCAGAACTTTGGGATGCTTGTGCGATGCAATCGTTCGACATTCTTGATTAGTGAGTCGGCTGGTGGTGTCTTCGGGTTACATGGATACATCGAACTTCCACTCCACTCTCAGCCCCCACGGCTCTCAACTGGCTTTCTTTCTTCTTTTTTTTTTACGTCGCACCGACACAGATACGTCTTATGGCGACGATGGGAGAGGAAAGGCCTAGGAATTGGAAGGAAGCGGCCGTGGCCTTAATTAAGGTACAGCCCCGGAATTTGCCTGATGTGAAAATAGGAAACCACGGAAAACCATCTTCAGGGCTGCCGACAGTGGGGCTCGAACCCACTATCTCCCGATTACTGGATACTGGCCGCACTTAAGCGACTACAGCTATCGAGCTCGGTCTCTCAACTTGAGAGCGTGTGTTAGCGACCACGAATTCCCTAGCTGAGTATTACTTCCACTTGCTTGTGCAGTGTTCTTCACTTCCGTCTTACCGTACCTATCTGACCTTGTTTGGTCAAATCCTGTTCCTTTCCAAACCCGATGGTAAGAAGTGTCTGAGTCCGAGGGAATCCACCCCTTTCACACCCTACGTGACCTATCTCTTTCGTTTGGCGATACCTTCGTTCTTCGAGGGATTTATACCTCTTCTATTTTTCACTCTGATTAGTATTAATAGCGGACTATTGCCGTGCTGTAGTTCCTCTTAAGACAATAATCATCACCACCACTTGACTCATTTCCTTGTCGTTATCAGTTTTCGATCGAGATGCTTGAGAGCATTGTAGAAAACTGTTACGACCCCTCAAGGTTACGAGCTGAGAATTGAACAGTATAGCCAAATAATTCCACCCCGGCTGTTGTTAATACACTGTCTGTCATAAGATGTTTCCAAAGGATGATATAGGCCTACCTGTAGCCTTTTTACACTTGCCTGAGCCTGACAGTGAGTCATGGAAAGAGCTGTACAGGAATTTTAAAAATTATTTAATAATAATAATAATAATAATAATAATAATAATAATAATAATAATAATTGTTACGGAGATTTCCGTGGTAGTTAGAGGTGAAAGAAGGTGAGGGGGTGAACGGGTCTCAGGCTACGAAATTACAGTTAATTTAAAATTTAACAAGGTTATATTTTCTTTTCAAAATTAAGAAATAACAAGCATGGCAGGTACAGAGTAGCAAAGCCACTATTCGAAAATGTACAATTACAGAGTTACAGGATGGGCTCCGAGAGCCAAATCCACAATACATGAACAATTAGCCCAATCTTACGATATACAGAAATTCAACAAAGGGGCAGAAGACCCCAATCATGCTCATGAGCACTTGCTCCCAATTACACAGTAAAGTCTCCTCGAGGCATACAACACTCAATTTTCGAGAAAGAGCCACTCGCTCTCAACATTAAGCCTATTAAAGGCCACACCAAACTCCACCTTCAAGTTGTCCTCTAAGGACATAGACACAGGGGTAAAATACCCAACCTACTGAGGCCTATTAAGTGAGAAAAAGGTTAATTACATGACCTCTAAAATAACCACTTGAGAGGAGGCGATCTGCACTCCTAATACACTTGTTTAAAAACCTAATCTGGCACTAGGCCGCTAATGCAAGGGCTAATCCCATACTAACGAGGTGACTTAAGAAAGAAACAATTTACATTACTGTTACGGAAGAATCGGTTGAGAAAAATAAGTTCACCTCAGAACAACATGAGTGGGAGCTCGAGAGGGTTAAGCACTCTCTATCCCAATATGTAGTTTAAAAGATAGAATACATACAAGGTGTCTTTACATTTTAGGGAAGTGGAAACGCTTCGGACCCGCCCCGAGAGTTAAACTGCTGAGCTAGCAAGAAAAGAAGTTATTAAACGGCCATTACCTTGTTGTTGAACTGCTGCCCGAAGAAAGAGGCGCTACCCGCCCCCTGCTATGTACTTTACACACTGAAAGATGGTACTGAAGTGGCGCAGAGACCCTAAAATCAGCAGTTTATATACTCTCGCGGAAAGTTCGAGGCGTTTCAGGAAAGAAAACACCCTCCCACAAAACTTTATTGGCTAACCAAAAAAACCCCTACACAATATGAAGAAGAAACACATAATTGGTGGAAAATTAATTCAAGAAATTCGGGATTGGCTAAATTCAAAACAAGGGGGAAGAAAGGGTTAATATTGCCAACTAAACAATGACTGAAAGAAATTTAACAAAGAACAAACTTATGAATTCAAAATTTCTCCAAAAGCATAGTTCTTTCACTTCACACTAGGGTGCACCATTGTAGTTCTTCAGTAGTGTCCTCTAGAAGAGAAAGTTCGCACTTCTTACTACAGGTAAAACAAAAATACATCGAAAACGACCCAGTTCAGAAACTTCAAAATTTCCAAGTAGTGACATCTTCTGAGAAACTTGAAAATTAACACCTTAAATAAAGTTCAGACTTTCTCCAGCAGAGGAGTTTCAACTGGCGCAAAATTTTAAATTAGCGGGGTGGAGGTGTACCGCCCGGTACAATAATAATAATAATAATAATAATAATAATAATAATAATAATAATAATAATAATAATAATAATAATAATAATAATAAATAAATAAATAAATATTAAAGTAGTTTACTGTAAACAGCTTTGTCCAGTTCTCCGTCCGTTCGACTGGACCGATTTGGCTCATTTTTTGTTTTATTCTCTTCGGAATTACCTGCTGGTGAATCATCAGGCATTGACAGGTCTGTAAGTTCAGTCAAATTCGAGTAATCCTAAAATCAAACCATAAAATAATCACTCCACCAATTGCAGGCGAAGGCTTACCCTAACCCGCAGTATACTCTGTACTTGGAGGGAGGGGTTGCAGACAGTCAAGGAGCAATATGTTTACGTAAATCTATTATCGGCGTTGAACATTTTTTTTTTTTTTTTTTGCTAGTTGCTTTACGTCGCACTGACACAGATAGGTCTTAGGTCTTATGGCGACGACGGGATAGGAAAGGCCTAGTAGTTGGAAGGAAGCGACCGTGGCCTTAATTAAGGAATAGCCACAACATTTACCTGGTGTGAAAATGGGAAACCACGGGAAAACCATCTTCAGGGCTGCCGACAGTGGGGTTCGAACCCACTATCTCCCGGATGCAAGCTCACAGCCGCGTGCCCCTGACCGCACGGCCAACTCACCCGGTGTTGAACAATTTAAAATGACGGTGGCTATAGGGAAACCTACAATTTCAACCACACTTGGTACAGATATGACTTGACCGTGAGGGTAAGACACACTAAGCACCCCTAGCAGAGGACTAAAAATAATCGGAAACGACCTATATTAATATTAGTGTTGAATTCACAGTTTTGGGGGTTACTGACATAAGCAGTGACACTCGGGATGACAATAAGTCCAAGTTCAGCCACCATCGGCATGAGGACGAGAAGGGGTAAGAAAGAAAATCTCCAAAACAACGGAGCTTACGTATATACGTGTGATGTTCCAGCATAGATCTCAACCAAACTTGGTACACATATGACTTACTATCTGGAGCAAAGTTCTGTGGGGTAAGACACACCTAGCACCCCTACTGTTGGGGATTGGGAGGGAGTGACATATACAATTCATCGATAATGAACAATATTAGTGTCGAATCCATACTTTTCGGGGTCACTGTGACTGGATGCTGTTTAAGTCCAAGTTCAGCCTCCATCGGCATTGGGGTGAGAATGAAGATGTTCAAATGACCGAAACAGTTCTGAAGCCAGTAGTTCTATATGCAGCCGAAACCCTGTCTCTAAATGCCAACAAAGGACTCCTTGAAGAACTGGAGAAAAGAGAACGCAAAATTGTGAGAGGAATCTTGGGATCAAAATGCAGAAGTGGAGTCCATCAAAAGGGATCCAACAAGGAAGTTTACAGCAAAATAGAGAAAATTACCGACACAATCAGAAAAAGACGGGCACGATTTTACGGTCATCTGAAAAGAATGGACGGAAGAAAGTTAACTAAAGAAATATTTCACTTTTTTGATTCAAACCCCAAAACCACAATTCCCTGGTTTAGAAATACCAAAGAAGACCTTCAAATGCTACATATCTCAGCTGAAGACGCCCTGAACAGACATCTCTTCCGCAAGAAAATATTGATGAACGGGCTAAACCGAGACGAGCAACCGAAGAGAAGACACGGTGCCCCTTGGACAGAGGAGCGTAAGCAGGCCCACTCACAAAGAATGAGGGAAATTTGGGCTCTAAAGAAGGCCAAGTTCAGTGTCAAATGCAACAAGACTTAACGTGGTCCTTGATGGCCCCAGCGAATTATATATATATACACTGACTGACAGACAGAGCAAATGCAACACCAAGAATGAGTGGTCAGAACTTTATGCCAATTGCAGGGTAGACTGACGTCACTGAGGTATGCTCATGATGTGAAATGCGCCACTGTGCTGCGCACGTAGCGGACGATAAATGGGACACGGCGTTGGCGAATGGCCCACTCAGCCGACAGTCATTGTAGAACGTGTTGTCGTGTGCCACAGGACACGTGTATAGCTAAGAATGCCAGGCCGTCAACGGAGGCATTTCCAGCAGACAGACGACTTTACGAGGGGTATGGTGATCGGGCTGAGAAGGGCAGGTTGGTCGCTTCGTCAAATCGCAGCCGATACCCATAGGGATGTGTCCACGGGGCAGCGCCTGTGGCGAAGATGGTTGGCGCAGGGACATGTGGCACGTGCGAGGGGTCCAGGCGCAGCCCGAGTGACGTCAGCACGCGAGGATCGGCGCATCCGCCGCCAAGCGGTGGCAGCCCCGCACGCCACGTCAACAGCCATTCTTCAGCATGTGCAAGACACCCTGGTTGTTCCAATATCGACCAGAACAATTTCCCGTCGATTGGTTGAAGGAGGCCTGCACTCCCGGCGGCCGCTCAGAAGACTACCATTGACTCCACAGCATAGACGTGCACGCCTGGCATGGTGCCGGGCTAGAGCGACTTGGATGAGGGAATGGTGGAACGTCGTGTTCTCCGATGAGTCACGCTTCTGTTCTGTCAGTGATAGTCACCGTAGACGAGTGTGGCGTCGGCGTGGAGAAAGGTCAAATCCGGCAGTAACTGTGGAGCGCCCTACCGCTAGACAACGCGGCATCATGGTTTGGGGCACTATTGCGTATGATTCCATGTCACCTCTAGTGCGTATTCAAGGCACGTTAAATGCCCACCGCTACGTGCAGCATGTGCTGCGGCCGGTGGCACTCCCGTACCTTCAGGGGCTGCCCAATGCTCTGTTTCAGCAGGATAATGCCCGCCCACACACTGCTCGCATCTCCCAACAGGCTCTACGAGGTGTACAGATGCTTCCGTGGCCAGCGTACTCTCCGGATCTCTCACCAATCGAACACGTGTGGGATCTCATTGGACGCCGTTTGCAAACTCTGTCCCAGCCTCGTACGGACGACCAACTGTGGCAAATGGTTGACAGAGAATGGAGAACCATCCCTCAGGACACCATCCGCACTCTTATTGACTCTGTACCTCGACGTGTTTCTGCGTGCATCGCCGCTCGCGGTGGTCCTACATCCTACTGAGTCGATGCCGTGCGCATTGTGTAACCTGCATAGCGGTTTGAAATAAACATCAATTATTCATCCGTGCCGTCTCTGTTTTTTCCCCAACTTTCATCCCTTTCGAACCACTCCTCCTTGGTGTTGCATTGTCACTGTCAGTCAGTATATAATAATAATAATCGTATGGTCCCAGATACCGTGTGCAAATATTTTAATTTGTTGCCATCTGGCTGTCAGTTTCGACGTTACGTTTTACTCTAGACCTACTAGATGGCAGAGTTGAGATTATAATTGATTTTGTCTGTTAAATATCAAGCGTGTCACCAACGATCTTTTACATGCCAACATCGTACGACATGGAGTATCGAAAGGACCTTTTTTGCCCTTCAAAAATCGGAACATCATAAATACAACGCATGTTATGCCTTTCAGGGTGCAGTCTGAAAACTTCCGTGGATTGCGTATGCGCCTCATCTATCCCGTGCTTGCTGCTAGGTCTGTGTCCTCGTTCAGTCCTACACCTCGTATCTTAAAATCATTAGAAGAAGACTGTAATTATCGTCATCTTTGTCTCCTTCTACTTCTCTTACCCTCCTCGGCAGAGTCCATCATTCCCTGGTTCGTTCCCGGGTTTTGGCACAAAAATGTTGAACATAAGAGTAATGCAGGGAAAACTTATCAGAACACACATTTCAGTCTACCGTATACACACCATCTCCCGCTGTATTGCTATTTATTTATACAGTGGCACCAACACCAAAGCACAAACAAGCTTTCCTGAATCAGTTATCAGTTCCAGTAGATGGCTCCCGTTCCCCCACATAAATCTTCCTCCATTCGCCTCACATGATCCCATCACCGAAGCTGGTTTATATGCGCAGTTTCATTCATGTTATCATGTTGTTGTTGTTGTTTTTGTCGTTGTTCTATTCTCATCCCGATGGCTGGTTTGATCCTTTCCTACCCCATGGTCGCCATAAGACTTACCTGTGTCAAATTGTAAAAAAAGTTAATAAAATATCAATCCACCGTCATCTGTCATAGACGACCTAGGCGTTATTGAAGAGGCATGCTAGAGAAATGAGGAATGAGGTAGTTTCCCGTTGCTATCCTCACCGAACCAGAAGTTGCTCTTACATATCAGTTTGCCAAGTCCACTGAAATGACCGCACCAACCGACCCTGTGAATGACATTTTCAGACCATTCATAACTGGTTGCAGAAGGAATGGCATTACTAGCATCGCTTTTTCCTCAGTCACTTCCATATTGTCAAAACGAAGGATGAGAGAGATCGGTCAATGAAAGTAAAAAAAAAAAAGATCCAGCCCATACCAGAAGACAAAGTACATTATGAACACTAGGTCTCGCCAGCAGTGATGCGTTGCATCCATGGAGTTAATTAAATAAGATATCCTAAGTCAACCTAACCTTCACTCCCGTACAACACCCCCTAGGTAGGGGCGGTATAATCCATCCACGCTATCCTGTTGTTAGATGCCAGTAAAGGGAAGCCCAGAGGTTCCCAATTTGGGAGCACGGTTCTCCTAGCTGAGTCTGGCATTGTTTCCACTTGTGTCACTCTCCTCACCTTCATCTTTCCTATCCGACCTCCCTTGGTCAACTCTTGTTCTTTTCAGACCCCGACATTCATAGGTTTCCGAGGCCTAGGGAGTCTTTTATTTTCACGCCCTTCGTGGCCCTTCCCTTTCCTTTGCCAACGATGCTTCGAAGAGTCGGACCTCTTCGATTTTCATTCTGGTTAGTGTTATACAGAGGATGGTTGCCTAGTTGTACTTCCTCTTAAAACGATAATCACCACCACCACTCCCGTACAATGAAGTCATCCTGAACAGACCAACACAATAATTTCGTTCAAGAGTTGTCTTTTTTCTTACAGAATACTGTTGATCACAACTGAGAATACACTGTGTAAGCTTTGTTGTACCTTGATACGTTTAACTTACTATACTACCATCCTGGAAGATTACACAGTTTTTAGTTTGATCCACGTGTTCCAATTTCGTATTCCATACAAGTCCCTCTTAAGTTTCTTGCAATACTAATTTATTTCAGATATTTAGGTATTAATAATGTGTTAGAATGCAAACTAATTTGGTTGGTATGAAATGTAGTCTACCCCGTCCTTCCATAATGCAGCGAAAGTAACATAACATCAAGGATTTTTAATAGACCGGGCCGGGCGCCTACTGTTTATGCAGACCTCACAGCAGAACTATTGTGCGGGTAGAGTATATTTATTACTCGCTTCAGTAAGTTCGCGTTCTAGTCTAGCCTATAAATGCCTGACCAAACAGAACACAAACAAACACCAGTAAATGCTGGACAATTATACAGCCAGATGGATAATCCTAAGCCTACCTGGACACTGCACGTCTGATTAGAGTATAAATGTTCAATTCCAGGACCTCACAGTTGATGATGAGCTCGGGAACTCTCGGTCACGAAGAGCTGCTAACGGGAGGCGCATAGCTAATGTTATGATTTTGTCTATCGCTCTTCCTTTCCCTAGAACATAAAAAACCATTCATAGGTTTCTCAACGAAAGTACGTATAAGAATAACCTGACCGTGGTGAAATGATAGCGTGCCTGTCCCTTAATGGAGGCGCGCGCCTGGTTGAAGATTTTCTGCTAAAAAGTTGTTTTCATTCCGGTCTCCTAGAGCGTTACACCCTCTCTCAGGGCAAGGAGTTTTGGAGCAGTGATTTGGGGTGTGGAGAAGGTGAGTGGATGGTGGCCGTGGCCTATAAAAGGATCTGCTCCGGCATTTGGCTTCGTGCAGGAGAATGGAAAACCACGAAAAACCATTCTGAGAATATCGGACGATGGGGACCTTTCGAATGCCGAACAGCCATGGCCACTGTTGGCCAAAGCCTACTGTTCTCGGTGTCTAAGATACACAATAGAATATATAGCACAGTACCTATATAAGTTACATCAGGATTTACACAAGACAGTGCATATTTTTATACAATATATTCCATAGTCCTTGTTTGAATATAGTAGCTGTTCTGGCTTGTTATACAAACATTATAATAATAATTATTTCGTGTGGCTATTTCTAGCCGAGTGCAGCCCTTGTATGGCAGACCCTCCGATGAGGGTGGGCGGCAGTGAAATCCACTCCTCTCTCCTTGTTGCCTATGTTTAGTCAAACAGAACCTTCTAGAATAATAATGAACAACTTAGAGTACAAGAAAATATCAACAAACGTAACTCTCTTATCGATGAAGATACAACTGCAGAGTTTGTACACATAAAATCAAGATCTTCACTAGTTAAAACAGCACAAGAAATGATCAGAAAAACTTGAGTTGCCCTGAAAGAAGTTGCAACCAACCACGGACGGTGTGATTCATTGTACCATTAATGGGGTAATGAAATATTTCCCTAATTGTGACTGTGGTACACTGAAGCATGGGAAACTACAGAAACCCATCTTCAGGCCTGCCGACGGTGTGGATTCTAACCCACCAACCCACCATCTCCCGAATGCAACGTCACAGTTATGCGACCCGAACCGCACGGCCAACTCGCTCGCTGGGAAGGGATCTCAGATCTATTAACTCCAGATTGTGACTTAATTTTAGTTTTGTATTTATTCAGAAGTTAATCTTCCTGGTGGCCAACGTTACTGTAATACTCTCAATGATAAGATGGCGATGTGC
Organism: Anabrus simplex; assembly: GCF_040414725.1. NCBI lineage: Eukaryota > Metazoa > Arthropoda > Insecta > Orthoptera > Tettigoniidae > Anabrus > Anabrus simplex. The sequence continues at coordinate 230,817,202 of NC_090267.1, read as the reverse complement.
AGTAGCCTGCTAAGTTCCCAAGGATAAGGACAGGAACTGTTGTGTAGGGCAATCCCTTTTGATAATAGCCTACTAGTGTTGTAAATAACGAATAGTTGGAATGATTAAACAACCTGGCTTGTGAGCTCTATCTGGATTTTATAAAACTGTGTTGCATCCCCTCCAAATAGTTGGCTAGTGGTCAATTTGCAGGAGGGGCGGCGTCTCTCTATGCTTTATAAAGAGCTGTCATAAGTACAGTCGTCTCCAATCACCCTATTATGGTAAATTATGAGCATCGTTTATAGCTTTTTAAAAAATTATTATTAAGGGGAAGAGTGGCCTGAAACATATCGTCATTGTTACTTGAGTTGAAATGAATGTAAATCTACATCTGAAAAATCTAAATAAGTAGATCACTCAGATCTCCTGTAGCATGAATGACCAGTTCAATCCGTATTTGAAGCAGGCTTGCTCGTGTACTAGTATTAAATGGTAAGATGGCGATGTTCAGTAGCCTGCTAAGTTCCGAAGGATAAAGACGAGAACTGTTGTGTAGGGCAATCCTTTTTGATAATAGCCTACTAGTGTTGTAAATAACGAATAGTTGGAATGATTAAACAACCTGGCTTGTGAGCTCTATCTGGATTTTATAAAACTGTGTTGCATCCCCTCCAAATAGATGACTAGTGGTCAATTTGCCGGAGGGGCAGCGTCCCTCTATGCTTTATAAAGAGCTGTCATAAGTACAGTCGTCTCCAATCACCCTATTATGGTAAATTATGAGCATCGTTTATAGCTTTTTTTGTATTAAGGGGAAGAGTGGCCTCAAACATATCGTCATTGTTACTTGAGTTGAAATGAATGTAAATCTACATCTGAAAAATCTAAATAAGTAGATCACTCAGATCTCCTGTAGCATGAATGAACAGTTCTATCCTTATTTGAAGTAGGCTTGCTCGTGTACTAGTATTAAAGGATACAACTTCGCTCATTTACAAATTAAACACGTTCAATATTGACGTGTGTTCATCATGTTCAAGACAACAATATTTCATGAGAAAAGAATGACGACAACCAATATTCCATTGTACTGGTGCTTATAATAAAATTTTAATTCAAAAGGAGATTTCCTATTTTTACGAGTCTAGGAGTGCTATTTTCAATTTTTCAATAGATTTACTGTCAATATCTCGTAAATGTTATCAAGTTTCAAGTAACCTAGTGGCATGTCAGAGCATTGTTTAATTTTATTTAATTGTAGTCCAGCTTCATGACTACATGGTTAGTGTGCTGGCCTTTGGTCACAGGGGACCCGGGTTCGATTCCCGGCAGGGTCGGGAATTTTAACCATCATTGCTTAATTTCGCCGGCACGGGGGCTGGGTGTATGTGTCGTCTTCATCTTCATTTCATCCTCATTACGACGCGTAGGTCGCCTACGAGAGTCAAATCTAAAGACCTGCATCTGGCGAGCCGAACTTGTCCTTGGACACTTCCGGCACTAAAAGCCATACGCCATTTCATTTTTTATTTTATTGTATTTGTGGTAGCCTATAAACTGTAGATCAGATAATTCTTTTGCTAAAATCATTCGGGCTCTTTAGACCTTTTCAATCCTGAAATTACCAGAGTTTCTGCCAAGTGTGGCAGTGGGCTCGTCAGTTACTTTTACTTGTTCAGTTACCACTTTGCCTATCCTCAGAGATACGTTTTCAGTTGTGCGTGAGGTAAGCTTTATCATCGGAATTGGATATCCGAATCACTGGACACGAACTCAGGTCTATTAACTTCAAATGTGACTTAGTTAATTTTAGTATTGACTTTATATTTATTCAGAAGAGCCAACCATGAGTGAGCTCGGGAGTGCCCGTTTTATGGGGGCACATACGGCCAGGAAAGAGGAAGTTTATCTTCCTGGTGGCCAACATTTTTTTTAAACTAGCAGTATCTGCGGCTTAGCCCGCATTTAAGTCGGAATTAGAAATCAGATTTGAAAAATTGGTAACAATAGTGGACAGTCCAGTAATAATAACTACCTTCGATTAACATCTGTGTCATGTTTCATCTGTCTCCTTAGCCTCTGTAGATACTAATTAGCGAGGCAATTTTCGAAGCCAGTGAACATTTCTTGTACTTCTAACTGAGGTGCTAGCGGTTATTATTCTTTTAAGAAGAAGTGCAAGTTGGTAACTGTCCGTCATTACCACTGAACAGAAGGAAAATGGAAGAGGTCTTTTCTTGTTTATAATTTCTGAAGCAGTCTCTTTTCAGTTTCGACTCAGTGATTTTATAACTGTTATGCTCTTCAGTCTGCCAAAACTAACTCTGAATAAATACATTTATAAACTACCTGGGAAAAGAAAAACATATGGTAACAGAATTATACATGAAAAAGAAACCATTTACTTAAAAAAGAATGGCAAGTTTCGTCCTTGAAAGAACATCGTTAGGTTCTATCAAATCACACACAAAATATTTAGAAATATATGAGCAGTTATGTTTATTTCTGTTTAGGTCATAAAAAAATTTGAAATGTGGAATTTATCGTAATGGAGTGGAGAGAGGAGCTCCAGCATAGAATGGAAGAATGAAGGTATCGGCAAAAGCAAGTTCATGTACATGAAATACTCCCTACTCCTCGAAAACCTTATACCGTCGGGGTTAGAAAAGAGCAAAAGTTGACCAAGGAAGGTCAGACAAGAAAGATGAAAGCGAGGAGACTGGCACAAGAAGTAAGCGGAAGACTAAGCTACGAAAATCGTGGTCGTCAATCCATGCTTCCAAGTTTTGAGTCACTGATTCCCCTTTTAGTCGCCTTTTATGACAAGCAGGCGATACCATGGATGTATTCTACCACCCCCATCTACAGGGAACTTCTGATTAGTATTAGTATTATTTATTTACCACAATTCTGAGTAAAAATATGGAAGGGCTAAAGAAAAGGGTGAGTGAGCTCCAATGTATATATAAAATGTTCCCTAGATCTATCTTAAGATGAGATATTATTTACAATATTTACATGGTGTACAATATACTTAAATTATTTGTAGCAAGATTATGCAAAATGTATATGTATACTTAATTCCTCACTGCTCATTCATTCTCTCTATCGGCAGTCGGCTATTAAACAATCATTCACTAATTCCTGTGCTGACATATTTCCTTTCACTCTACCACTCTGTAATTCACTCATTCCTCCACACACACTCCCAGACACAGGAAGTAAGTTTCGGAGATGAGCATCATCTTTGACTTTCTTCATATTTTCTTTCATTGCACCTTTAATGGTTGATATAAAGATTTTCGCCCTAATCCATCCAGCTGCACACGCTCGAAGTGCGAGCCATCCAGGCCAGATGCTCAAAATGCTCTTTTAATACGTAAAACCTCTAGAGTTACGAAGAAGATGCGTAAAGGCATTTTTGTAGACAAAATTTAATTCGAAATCTTGTATGTATGTTCTATTTCGATACGATTAACAGTTCAGCCATTATTTTTGGTTTCAATCGGCTAAAGCATTAGCCGAAACACGGAAATTCATTTTTTGCTGGAGAAGTGCTAAACTTAGGAAGATACATAATATCATCTGATCATCGGATCAGGGCTTATAGATATATAAGTTAGGAATTAAATGCGTAATTATGAACTTTTATTGTTGTAGAAAATTGAATTCTAAATAGAGATGATAGAGTTTAATGGGATTAAAAGTTGAAGCAGCGAATTCACTTCATGGGTCCCGAATGCACATTTGTTTCCGACTTGCTATATTAAACTACCCACTCCTTTGATAAGTTAGCTGCGCCCAGGAATTTTATGCAGTCAGAATGAGAACTAATTCGGTCTAGCCCGCTCTTGCATAATGTAAAGAAAGTAACATCAATTCTAGGGGTTCTGATGGGCTGTACCTCTAATGTTTATGCAAAACTAATAGCATAACCGGTGTGCGGGCTTCAGTACACTTTTTACTTGCTTAGTACCTTTGCATTTTAATCTATTTACTGCCTAAAAATCCGAGCTCTGATGTTCTGGAAGAGACCGAGCTCGATAGCTGCAGTCGCTTAAGTGCGGCCAGTATCCAGTATTCGGGAGATAGTAGGTTCGAACCCCGCTGTCGGCAGCCCTGAAAATGGTTTTCCGTGGTTTCCCATTTTCATACCAGGCAAATGCTGGGACTGTACCTCAATTAAGGCCACGGCCGCTTCCTTCCACCTCCTAGCCCTTCGCTGTCCCATCGTCGCCATAAGACGTATCTGTGTCGGTGCGACGTAAAACAAATAGCAAAAAAAAAAAAAAAAATGTTCGGGAAGAAATTAGCTTTCTAATGAGAATGTATTGCTGATATCGGTTGAGCGGTTCCCTGCATTAACCTCAATATTCAGACAAACACACACACTTCTTTTCTTCGTAATTGTAGATTCTGTAGTCACAGTAGCACTGTTAGGACACACACAATGGAAGTTCACAGGGGCGGTGTGTCATTAAGGGCTAAAGGGGCTTAGCCCCACCAGATTTTCGGACATAAAGAGTTTAGAAATACTACATTATTTACATTTTTGATAATAAATTTAATGAGACCAGATTAATATCTGAGTACCACTGTTCTGAAGTAAGTAATGACATGAGAAAATGAAAGTATGATTGAATTACATGTTTTGTTTATCCTGACACAGAGGCTAATTCGCTCTCAGTCCTCACAGTGAGCATTGGTAACTGTTTTGAAGGTCAATAAACCTTTGAGGGAGTGCACGTTTTAATGCATTTTAAAATGTCAAGCTAGGGGCTAGCTTTAACATGCCCGCAATAAAAAAAGGACAATGCAGACGAAGCTGTAGCGGCGGGTGTTATGACGATGTTATTGCAAACTCACTTATATTCTTCTAACCTCATGTGACTTGTTCCGGTGATCATTCACAGAGTGAAGCTTTCGACAAGTTCCGAATTTTAGTTTAGAGTTCGCTTCTAGCAGTTGAGGAGTGGAGAGCATAAGTTTTGGATTGTTTTGTTTAAGAGTGATTAGTAAATAGCGTTTAAAATAGCGAATAGGTAGGCCCTCGCTTTTAAAGTATTTTATTATTAGCATGCATTAGAATCAAGCGTGCTTAACTGTACTGATACTGCCAATAAGAATGTAATGACAAGGTTTGAGATGGGTGCATATACAGCAGCAGAAGAAACAAAACTACATTAATAATAATAATAATAATAATAATAATAATAATAATAATAATAATAATAATAATAATAATACCCACATTAGCCCCATCTGCCATTTGAGCCACGAGCCGCTACTAGGAAGTCCTACCATTCTCCTTTCTGACACATTTTCTCTGTCTTTCCCTCCGCGATGTAACCTTCTCCCCGATTAGGAGCTATTTCCCGCCATCTGACAACGCTGCGACGAGTCAAACTCATCTCTACTGGCCGCCGCCGTACGAATAGCAATAATGGCTTGGCCAGGTTCCAGACTGGCTGGGCTCTAGGTACAAGGTCGGGATGGCTCACTTCCGTTATATATCAGTTCGCGACTCGTGACCAAGTTCACGTACTCACGTGTGTTAGTACATATTCTGATAATGAAGTGGTCTTATCTGATATTTACATTACTTGAGTATAATTGAATGGGTGCTCGCAAAAACGGGCTAACAGACGTTTACGGAGGAGGCCGTAAAGATGGCATTGCTGTATATGTAGGTCAGCAAACCTTATCCCCATGTTTACTAGAGGCTGTGGGTGTTCCTTGTGTTTTTTTTTTTTTTTTTGCTAGGGGCTTTACGTCGCACCGACACAGATAGGTCTTATGGCGACGATGGGATAGGAAAGGCCTAGGAGTTGGAAGGAAGCGGCCGTGGCCTTAATTAAGGTACAGCCCCAGCATTTGCCTGGTGTGAAAATGGGGAAACCACGGAAAACCATTTTCAGGGCTGCCGATAGTGGGATTCGAACCTACTATCTCCCGGATGCAAGCTCACAGCCGCGCGCCTCTACGCGCACGGCCAACTCGCCCGGTCCTTGTGTTTTTGTGCCAGATGAATGGAAGTATTTAGTAAAAAGAGCTAGAGTAAGAAAGCCATTTCAAGTAGTAAAAATGACAAGTGATAAGTTTTCCGTGTCCTTGGAAGGGCTCTGGCCTGCCCAGCGACCGCTACTCAGCCCGAAGGCCTGCAGATTACGACGGGTCGTGTGGTCAGCACGACGCATCCTCTCGGCCGTTATTCTGGGTTTTTGAGACCGGGGCCGCCATCTCACCGTCAGATAGCTCCTCAATTCTAATCACGTAGGTCGAGTGGACCTCGAATCAGCCCTCAGGTTGAGAGAAAAATCCCTGACCTGGCCGGAAATCGACCTCGGGGCCTCCGGGCGAGAGGCAGGCACGCTATCCCTACACCACGGGGGCCGGCATCTTTATGTCTAGTTTACTGTATAAAACACCTTCTTTGTATTGTATGATCATAAAATAAAGTTTGGTTACGAATCTAAGGTAAACTACTAACTATAGCTAGGTCAACGCAGAAGTCAATGTTCTTCCATTTTTTATATTCGTATTTTTCCAAGCACTTTTCATTTTAATACAGTTCCAATATATGGTATTGATAATTTAAACGTACTACATCAAGATAAAATAATGAAACAAATATTATTTTTATGATATAATTTTTGTTTTTTGACATTAGCAAAAGTTGATTTATCTCTGTTCTGACAAAATGTTGGTTAGCCCGTTTTTGCGAGCACCCATTCAATTTACGACCTTCACGACCAGGAAGATGTTTTCAACTACTGCACAGTAGAACCCCGGTAAAACGATCTTCAGTGGATCGGGCGTTAACCTCACATTAACCGGGACGGCGTATTATGCGGCGGAAGACAACTAAACGCAGATTTGAGACATGTTCAATTTTAAAACATTTAAATTGAAATATTGGCTACACATTATTGTAAATACTACATGTACTACCGATCGAGATGATTATGCGGTTAGAGCCACGTAGCTGTGATTTTGCATTCGGAGGATGGTGGGTTCGAATCCAACCGTCAGCAGCCCTAAAGACATTTTTCCGTGTTTTCCTATTTCTTACGAGGCAAATGCTAGTTAAGGCTACGGCCAATACCTTCCCAATCACAGCCCTTTGCCATCCTTTGATGTGATAGTACAACGTAAAAACCACTAGCGAAATAAAACTTTGAAAATGTGTCAGAACGGAGAATGGTAGGACTTCCCAGTAGCGGCCCGTGGCTCAAATGAAAGGTACTTCATGTACTATATGCCAAGATCTTTTAAAAATATATAACAGTCTTCCTCAACTTGTGATTTTGCCTTACGACGAAGAATATTTATAAATGTAAATATAATTCAAGGGAAATGTAATAAAATTTGGATGATAGTGTTTGAAGACAGAGTAATATATAATGTTCAATATTTAAGTTTAACCAAACTAGACCCATTAAGGATCTAGTCCTACTAAAAAGAAGCAAAGTCATCTCCGTACAGGCCATGAAAGCCCTTGGTGAGGTGGAAGGTAAAGGTCTCCACTATCCGTAACCTCGGCACTTGATCAAGGCCAACTAGATATACAGGCCATAAGGCTCCCCCTCCACTTCGGGCGCTACGTCACACTAGTCGCCAGCCGCTTCACTTCTCGCCAGTGACTTATAAGCTGATTTGAACTTCGCAGCAGTGAGGCTATCGATGGTGTTGAATGATTTAAACGTGTGTGAACATTGTGAATTATGGCCACGTCGTGTTGTATACCTGGTTGTAGAATAAACTACAGTTCAAAACAGCCTAATATTTCAGTGTTTAAATTTCCTACTGGCGTGTTTCGGAAACAAAAGTGGATCATAGCTATCCATCGAACCGAATTCATCCCTTCAGCAAGCAAGCTCAGTTGTGTGCATAAAACACTTCGACGAAGTTTCGTAATTAGGGACGATTCCGTTAAAAGACCTGATGAGTCTCTTTTAACTGTAAAACCTAACCATTTAAAACTCTCAAACGATGCTATTCCTAAGTTTTAAAATGTGCCTGCCTATCTGTATAAAAAATCTTCCAACAACGAGCAAAAATCCTATTCAAAGACAAGAAGAATTTGAAAAACGGAAAGAGGAAGGAAAGAAAGCTGAGGAAGAATATGACAGGATCAAGGACTTCGAGGACGTTCAGGGTAATTTCAGTATTAAACGCAAATTAGATTTGGACAAAGTTTCCGTCAACTTTAACAGCCAAAGTCTGTATTTTCAAAATGTATGTGACTGAGGAAAATATTCCGAAAATTGGTACTTCCTTAACATTAAACGAGGCTCTTGATTTTAAATCCATTAAACATGATATTTTCATGAGTTATAACCCTGATATACGTGCATTAGGTGATGGGGGCAAGATATTAAAATGGTCAAATTAGAAAAGTATTTATAACTTCCTGTTTAGACCTGCTCGTAACTCAAAAGTGACTGTCCACGATAAAATAGAATCTGTACACAAAATAATCGATGAAATTGAAAGTGAAGTTAATGAGTGTATCATTACTGATAAATTATATATTTTTTTAAGGAACAGTTAAATATAGCCTTTGCAAAGAAAGTATCTTACTCCTGTATTCTAATAACATGGTTCACTTCAATATTTTTCGCATTTCCTGGGGCGTAAAAGAAGATAAGACAGTCAACGTTTCTTACAATGCCCCACTTGGTTATTCACAGTCTTTTACTGCAAAACTAGGCAAGGGAAATTCGGGTATTGATGATTCACATTGGAATTATTTGAAAAAATAAACTAAAATTGTTAAAGGAGCATGACATATTTTGTAACTTGTTGAATGGAGTCTACATAAAACGTGAGCTGAACTATAAAGGAGGAAAGGTTTTATTTTTGTTTTTGCGAGTGGCTTTACGTCGCACCGACACAGATAGGTCTTATGGCGACGATGGGATAGGAGAGGCATAACAGCTGGAGGGAAGCGGCCGTGGCCTTAATTAAGGTACAGCCCCAGCATTTGCCTGGTGTGAAAATGGGGAAACTACGGAAAACCTTCTTCAGGGCTGCCAACAGTGGGATTCGAACCCACTATCTCCCGATGCACGTTCACAGCCGCACGGCCAGATCGCCCGCTAGGAGGAAAGGTAGAGGGAGTTGCTTTTAGTAGTAAAAGCGGAGAAAATAACACTACATTAGCTACAACTGCACAAACTTTTATGTTGTCATCCAGTCTTTAAAAAAATAAAGACGTTGTTGATTTGTTTCCATGTAAGAACCTAATATGACATTTCTTAGAAGAACTAACTTTGCAAGTCTTTAAAGTATTAACAGATAGTCCTATAGCTTATAAGGTAGCATGCATAATTTCTAATAATAACAGGAAAATGTTTGAAAAGCTGTGCAAAAGCAATTTACAAACCACTTTTCAAAATCCATTTGACGAAACACACACACACACAAAATTGTTTGATACTGGTCATTTATTTAAAATCTTAATAAATAACTGGCTTAATCAAGCTGACAACTTATCCTGACTTTGACAACTCTGAGTCAGACAAAAAAATGTCTGAGTCTATCTAGTGCGGCCTTGGCTTGCTCCTGCCCTGTATAAAAAGGTGCCGTACCAGACTCTTTTAGAGCTACAAAATGTAAACCTGTATACTAATGTTTTTACATGAGGATTCTCAGAGAAAAATTCTGACTTCGCTTGTCAACAATGTTCTGGAAAACGAAAATGTTTAAACATGCTGTGATTAAATAAATAGTTTTAAACATTTCGTTGACAGATGTATATACATCTTTTGTAATATATTATTGAATAACAATAGAAAAGTTACCGTAGATAAACTCATCGCTGAGAAGAAGAAATCCTCAGGAAAATAAAAATGTACAAACTGAAACCTTAGGAATTCTTAGGTAAGTTTTAAGTTGCAGCTTAATTTCTAAGAAAGGTTTCAGACTTTTGTTGTGAATTGCCATCATGCATTTTCCTAGTAACATTAAAACTTTTTGTATACGTATTACGCGTTCTAATCTTTTAAAGATACCGTGTTGAGTTACAAGTGACAGATGTCATCATAATTTTACGTAAAGAAATGTACATGTACTGCCCTTCCAGTTTTCTCCCCGCATAAAACTCGTGTAGTATACAAGCCTAAGTAAAGCCACAATTGAAGGAGTGTTCAATTTTATCGTTAAGGTTGAATAAATGAACAATATCATGGTGAAAGTGAGAGCGGGCCCTACACTGCCATGATGAACGCCAGCCACTAGCGTGACGTCACGGTCCGAGCCTTGTGGCCTGTCTATCTAGTGCGGCCTTGCACTTGATGCGGTAGAGTGGTTAGCTCTACGCCCGGCCGCCTTTGTCCCCAGGAATTAACCTGGTGTAGGCTGAGTGAACCTCATGACCACGAACGCCTCCGAAAGTGGAAATCTTGCTTCTAAAATTTTTCGACTTCCTGATGGGGATTCGAACACGCCTTTACCGCCTCGGCCAGGCAGCCTTTGATTTAGTTCTACTACTTTTAATATTTACGAACAAAGAGAAATACCGTAATCTGTTTCCTACATGACAATGAATAATAATGTTCCGCATAGAACACTGTTTCATTGACTAATTTAATCTACAGCAAGGTGACCCAATTAGTGTGTACACACACACAATTATACTTGAAAATGTCCGCACTATTAGCTGCCGTCCTCTGAGGCCTGGGTTCGATTCCTAGTACTGCCAGAAATTTGAGAATGGGAGGACGACTGGTATTGATTAAAATGGTACATACGGCTTATCTCCACTGGGGATATGCCTGAAAAGAGCTACAGCACTTCGGTATATAGATACGAGTTTACTTTACTTACTTGAAAATGAATGGCAACAGTTCACTAATTAGTGGCTATTTAAAAAAAGTCTCTAATCCTCACAGCAGGTCTCAAGCTTGCAACTCTTCCGTAATCTTGATTGACAGCTCTCATCTTTCAATTGACGCCCACCACCACTACTCTACATAGAAGCTACATGCACACAAATCTGTAGACTATCTCAGTTCGCTTGATTGAAGACAAGACCGATAACTCACACAGTCAATTCACGTGACACTGATCTACTCAACACGTGTCTCTCGACAATAACGCAGCAACAATTTCAGGTACTCTCCAACACTCCTCACGACGATACTCTCTCAATATCGTCGGGCTGAGTAACTCAGGCGGTAGAGGATTGGCCTTCGGAGTCCAACTTGGCAGATTTGATCCTGACTCAGTTCGGTGGTATTTGAACTTGCCAAGTGTTGGTACATTTACTGGAACTTAAAAGAAGTCCTGCAAGAGAACTTTCCGGTACCTCAGCGTCTGAGAAATGTTGCTAGTGGGACCAGTAACACTATTCTCTAAAACACTACGAAACGCTCAACGACGACAACAACAACAACAACAACTGCTCCAATACTTCGCCACAACACTCACTGCTGTATTCCAACAACACTACTACAACATCACACTACTCTTATACACTGCTCCAGCATTACTACAAAATCCAGAAAATCCATGTAGACACCAGATGAAAAGAACAATACAAGAAGAGACCGTCTCATGCCCTCAAGCCAGCCTGACTCACACATTCTTTCCAGAAAATACCGAAGGAGGGCCACAACAGGGCTGAAAGTTCCATGAATACTTATACCAGTCTTCCTTTCTATAAACTTTGAATTTACACTCCTCAGAAGTACAGACAACTGGCCATATCTCTCGCATCGCTTCAAGGTCATCTTTCTATGGATCCAGGTCCTCGGGTGAATGATCAGCGTAGTGGCTTTTGATTCAGAGTGCACTGGTTTCGATTCCCGGTGGCGTTGGGGATTTTAATCTTAACTGGTTAATACCCATGACTCGGAGACTGGTTGTCTGTGCTGTCCCCAACATTCCTGCAACTCACACAACGCACACACTATCCTACACCACCATAACACGCAGTTTTATATACAGCAGATATCGCCCACCCTCGTCAGGGTCTGCCTTACAAGAGCTACACCAGTCTAGCATAGCCATATGAAATTATTATTATTATTATTATTATTATTATTATTATTATTATTATTATTATTATTATTATTATTATTATTATTTCTTTCTTTCTTAATCTGCTTACCCTCCAGGGTTGGTTTTTCCCTCGGACTCAGCGAGGGATCCCACCTCTACCACCTCAAGGGCAGTGTCCTGGAGAGTGAGTCACAATCACTTCAATGCACCGAAGATCAGTGAGCTGGCTGCGCGGTTTGATCACGTAGTTGTAACCTTGCATTCGGGAAGTGGTAGATTCGAAACCCACTGTCGGCAACCCTGAAGATGGTTTTCCGTGGTTTCCCATTTTCACACCAGCTAAATGCCGGGGCTGTGTCTTAATTCGGGCCCCGGTCACTTCTTCTCCAATCTCAGACCTTTTCTATGCATCGTCGCCGTAATACCTGTCTGTGGCGGTGCGACGTAAAACAAGTAGAAAATAAGAATCAGCTAGAAAATCGAACCCTGGACTCAGATCCACAAGGTCAATTGCCCACGCTTTGGGCCTACCTTTGCCTTTAATGAATTAGCTCAGCGATCCCGCATCCGGGTTATTGCCACTACACTGATAGGTCACTAACCTTGACTCTGTGTCAGAATTAGTGTCAAAGCGTTCTCCGAAAGACAAATACGCAACATTATGTGGTGCTGAAGATAAATATACATAATTTCTAGACTTCTATCTCCAAGGTCTCCGGGGAAGCGTTACAACTTCCTCTTTAGATGGTTCAGGTTCAATTTCTAGGATGATAGTGATCTTATCAACGCTTTCCACGTACATAACCGTTCCTTTGAGTCAGGGTTTAATTGCGACAGGCTTCAAACTAACTACACACGACCACGCATCCAAATACTAAAGGTCACCACACACAGAAAGCTAGGCTAAGCTACGCTATGCTACGAAACCCAACGAGAAGATCGCTCCAGTGAAATTTCATGGAATGGAACACACAGACTGCTATTCCAACCAACGCTAACCTAAGCAATGCCAAGCTAAATTTTACAAATCGCCAGAGAGGCGATTTTCAAACCTGTAGCTGGATTCACCCATACGCACGATCACTTTTGTTTGCCCGGCATCAAGCAAAGAGTCGTTTCAGTCCGGCCCCGCGGTGTAGGGGTCAACGCGTCCGCCTGTCAGCCGGCGGCCCCGGGTTCGATTCCCGGCCGGATCGGGGGATTTTAATAGTAAATGATTAATAACACTGGCCTGGGGACTGGGAATTTTTGTCGTCCTTAACGTTCCTTTTCTCACATTCAAGACTTTACACTTCCGCCAATTACATAATACACGCGGGTTCCTCATATATGGTGCAAGTAGGGGCAAAATATCTTCCTAGGTCGGTGCACCAAACAAATAGCAAAAAAAAAAAAAAAAAAAAATCAGTCATTTCATGTGCGTGGCTTTAGTGAACTACCTCAATACAGTAGCTATTATATTGATTAATTGTTTCTGTGCTTGTTAATTATCATGGAACGCAAACGAAAGGAAGAAAGATTGATGAAAGAGATACAAAATTACACTTGTCTGTCAAATTATTGAAGATAACCATGAAAGACAACTGTTGGCAAGAAATAAATGGAACTCTGGAAATTTATTTTATGTAACATTTATTGCTTTACATACATTTTTACCCTACATTCTGTAATTTGGGTACTTCATTCTTTCTTAATATCATCCTCAGTAATAGAGGAAATTTCATGAAACTGTTATTCATTTAGATGAAAATAATTTTTAATTTTTCATCACTTCCATGCATTGCTTGAATCAAATAATGGAATTCACCATGAATTATTCTCCTTCCAATTTCACGTATACAGAATCTTCTCCTCTTTCAATTGCTTTCTCTTTTTTCATCTTCCACGACAAAAGCCAATATAAAAGGGCTCCTCTTCAATTAATCCGCCGTCTTTAAACGGTTTCTTAGTATAGTTTAGCTCAGCTTTTTATTCGTAACATAGCACAGCATAGCTTGACATTACTTAGCTCCTTAACTTGTATAATCTCACGTAATTAAGTATTTCTACATGGCCGTGTCGATAGCTTGGGACTTCTAAGGCCATGCAACAGGCTTGTTCAGAATTTGAGCAACAGGTGCACATTTCCGGTGTGCCAGCAGCCAACAAACACATGACACCACAGGAAGAGCCATTCTGAAAACAACCTGGCAGATCCTTTTTGATGAAGGAATAAAAGGGGAATTATAACTATTACAGCTACAATAAATAGAAGGACGAAGTGAAAAGTAAAGAATCGAATAAGAGTAGCATTGTCACCAGCAAATCCACCTCAAACTCATTGTACTAAATCAATTCCTAAGTAGCGGAAGTCTCATAATTATAACGTTCTTCGTTCGCTTCCTCGAGTTATGCACTAAGGAGCTATACAGAGTGGTCGGAAACAACATTAACCGAGTATATGACCGTTAGAGCTTGGTCATACTGATAAATAATTTGAAAGAAATAATTCGATATTCCACGCCATTGTCATTTTATCAGATGCTGAAATTAGCCAATCAGATCGCTTCGCAGGCGAATTCAATTGGGCTTTGCGCGGCGATGTTTCTAAATCTGCAGGTGGCTTAAGGCCGGCTTGAGAGCACCCATCGGAGAAAAACAACTTTGCCAGGGGAGAGATTTGAATACAGACCTCCGAGCTGACAGGATCGCGCTAATCCCCCGGTGTGTTTGTGTTTGATGTCGCGCTTTCTTGGCATGGCTTTCAAGCTGGTCTTGAGCCACGTGCGGATCTACCAACAACGCCTGGCAAAGCCCATTCGAATTCGCACGCGAAGCGATGTGATTGGCTAAATCCAGCAGCTGGTAAAATACGTAACAACGACGTGAGATACTGACTTATCTTTTTCAAATTATTCCTCAGTATGATCAACTCTCTAACCCTTATATACCCGCTTCACGTTGTTTTCACCACCCTGTATACGGTTTCTAGGAATATTGATTTTTGTTACAATATTACTTTTAATGCTAGTTTGTATTTTATGCTTATTTACATTTATACACTAGAGCAGGGCAACGCCCAAAATCTCACGCGTGCAAGCTGAGGCGCAGAGTTCCTGTGCACAGTGCATCGGTCCCATTCGGCTCGGCTCGGACCAACGCTTCGACTCTGGTCTACTCGGCTAAGCTCGGCTCGGATTGGGAGCGCTACTGAGCAAGTGAGGAAGAGGGAGACAGGCGGAGCGAGCGAGATAGGCGTGGGGAAGGAGAGAGACAGCGCTACTGTGGTGGTGGTGGTGATTATTGTTTTAAGAGGAAGTAACAGCGCTATTGCTCCAAATCGAGGAGAGGGGGTCTGCACTCTGATCAACCAAGAGAAGTCGTCTTTAGCACCGAGCGCAGTGCAATGCACTGGCGCATGCACCCTGAGAGTCCCTGCACTAGAGTGTTGCGTACAGTAATTTACTGCTGTTGTTTTCTATTTACAATGTTTTATTTATAGGGAGCTAGCGTCTGAAACCACTAGTCGTACATAGTGATGGAGATGGAGATGCTTACAAATTGGGCTTGATGAGCATTGAGCTCAAGAGAAGACTTTCACACATGTAAGTAGAAATGAACATAGGAAGCATTTTCGCCGCCGCCTTGTGGAGTCCTGGATACTTAAGGAGGGAATTTGCCATAAAACTCCTGCAAAGTAAGAGAATTGTTGAACCTATTTTTCAGCTTGGTAGTTTTCAGCTCCAACTACAAGCCACATGAAACGTCATCTGAAACAGAAAAAGGTTCAATAAATAAATCAGGATTGTGCCTGAATTCCAAAAGGTTGATAAACTGTGTATAAGATTCCTCTTTTAGAGCTCGGATGACTTCCCTGTTTTCGGTTTTAATGGTGCATCAGGGACTGTTAAAATGACGAAGTCATATAAACAACATTTAACGTTTCTGCTATCTGGAGTGAATGAATAAATCATATGCCAGTCCTGCTTGAAGATGGACGATTCTCCGCTTCTCCGTTTCTTTCCAAAACTCGGCTCAGTTAAAACTTCCTTTAACCATTCACGTTTAGTAGCAAGGGAGAGACAGAAAAGTAGACTGACCCGTGCAACACTTGCGCATCGAGGTAGTTTCGTCACTGATCTGTATTTAGGACAGTCGACCAGGTGGCAGATTCCATATCTGTTGTTTACCTAGCCTATTCTTAAATAATTGCAAAGAATTTGGAAATTTATTGAACATCGCCCTTGGTAAATTAGTCCAATCTTTATCTTCTCTTCCTATAAACGAATATTCGCCCAAATTTCCCCTCTTGAATCCCAACTTTATATTCACAAGGTGCACGTGCTTCGCTACGGTTTTAAACTGAAAGTTATTATTCAAAGTTCGTACGTCAAATGGTTTTGGGGGAGTGATTGTTTATTTCCTGATCTAACACTCATTTGAACCCCACACGGAAGAATTTGAGTGTTTTGAACCATATCTGATTTAACATCTAGGACGTAAAAGCGATCACCCTGTGAAATTTTGATTTTGTACGTCGAACAGTAATGTAGTAATGAATACTCTTTAAGGGGTGAAAGCTTTTAAATATTTATTATCATCTAGAATATAGAAGACCACCCTTCACAAAATTAAGTTCGTGCCTGAAACGGTTTTGGAAGAAGGGATATTGTGTTTTAGAGTATCAACCACCATCCAAACCCCTTATGGGAGGAATATTTTGAAGTATACGTTATATTACACCTAGGACATAAAAGAAGAATCTTCCCGTAAAATTACGACTTGTACCTCGATGGGGGATGAATAATTTCGTTTACGGAGCTAACCTCATTTAACACTTTGTCCTGTTTCACACCTAGGATTTAAAATATATACCGCTATTCGGAATTTTGTCTTCGTACGTTTGACCGTTACGGAGGAAGGAATAAATAGACTATATCTGTTTTCGGATCTTAACCCCCAATTTAACTATCTGAGGAGTTAAGTTTATTTCAAACCTTATGTTATTTAACACCTAGAATATAATTTGAAATTTCAACTTCGTAATTCAAACGGTTTTATATGAATGCATATTTATCCCTTCATTTCTCACCCCCAGTCAAAACACCGTAGGGGTGTATTGTTTTAAGTCCACTTCCTATTTCTATCCTCAAAAATGTATTCACCTCTTTTTACACACACCCCCCCCCCCCCCCGTTTAAGTTGATCCACCCCAAAAATACGTGTTTCTTTACTTTTGAAGGAGATTTCAAATACCAATTCTTACGTCCGTAACATCCTTCGTTTTTGAGATATAAGTATATTCATAAAAATAATTCAGCTCATTTTTCAAATCATTTATCCCCCTCCCCGTTAATTAGATTGTCCGAAAATAAAATAATACGAGTTTCTCTATTTTGAAAGGAGATTCCAAATCCCAATTTTCACCCGTGTAACATCTTCAGTATTTGATATATAAGTATCCTCATATAAACAATAGGGAACATGCATGATCCGGGGTTTTAATTAAAAATATGCTAATCTGATTCAAAATTGCATGCAGAATTCAAAAATGTGATCAGAATGTACAAATAATAACTCCAAACATGATAAAAATCTACGAAAATGTCACGTCAACCAAGTACGCGATCTCATTGGCCTGACGTCATCGTACAGGTTGACTGAATTAGCAGATGAAATAACACATAGTGTGCTGTGAGAAGCAGGATACACTTCGCGTATTTCTACTTTACGTTAGTGTCTAGTATGGTTAAATTCGAGGTCTATACATTGGATAATAATCTGAGTGGTATATTTTAGACTTAAAATGAATCCTGCGCAGACAGTGAGGCAGAAAACTTATAAATGGTGTAGAGTTCCGATGTGCAATAGCACATCGCATACCATACCGAACAAATTGTTTATAAACGTTCCAAAGACGCTAAAACTAGGGAGAAATGGATTTTGGCGAGTTGGAGAAATGCTGGTGTATATCGAAAAAGTCTACAGTTTATTTTTTTGAAGATTTTAACGTAAGATGAATTTGTTTGAATTTTCAAATCACTTTTCCATGTCAACTGTTCTAGTGGTAAAACTTTAAATTTTAATGTATGATGCTTTATTTAAATGCTTCAATTACATCTTGGAATATGAAAGTAATGAACAGTGCATTAAATAATGCTGATTATTAAAGTATTCTCCAAACCTAACCTATGTTTTGGGTGATCTATGTCAAGATAATAAATCAAAGGGGTTATGAACTATTTTGACAGCTCTAATTCTACCAATATAAATTGGCATGGGACAGTTATGTCTTTATTGAAGAGCCTAATTGGTAAAGAAATTTAGGCTACATCTAAATACTCTATAATGTAACAAAGAATAGGCGTGTACATCATGAAAGGAAACAACGTGAATTTAACAAATGTATAACTCTACACAAAACCAATGCTTGTCTGTTGGGGTCTTATAAGTTAACAATGCTCAGTTATAATAATTATCATAATATTAATGAAATAAATAACATAATTGCACACAGGTGAAAATAGTGATGTAAGTGTTTAAAATATTATCCAACTTAGCCTAAGTTTTAGGTTATACAAGCCAAGTCAATAAACCGAAGGGTAAAAATACCGCGCGAGTTGGCCGTGCGGTTAGGAGCGCGCAGCTGTGAGCTCGCATCCGGGAGATAGTGGGTTTTGAACCCCACTGCCGGCAGCCCTGAAGATGGTTTCCCGTGGTTTCCCATTTTCACACCAGGCAAATGCTGAGGCTGTACCTAAGGCCACGGCCGCTTTGTTCCCATTCCTAGGCCTTCCCTGTCCCATCGTCGCCATAAGACCTATATGTGACGGTATGACGTAAAGCAAACAGAAAAAAAAAAAGTAAGTCACAGCACCCAAAGACATTCCTGTATTGAGCAACTAAAATGTCACCAGGACACTTTTCTTTCCTGATATGCTCAGCTTGTTAAAAGCCAAATGTAATTAAGGTTACTGGCTTCACGCCCCGCTAACTACTTCTACGATTTTCGGAGACGCCGATGTGCAGGAATTTAGTCCTGCAGGAGTTATTTTACGTGCCAGTAAATCTACCGACACGAGGCTGACGTATTTGAGCACCTTCAACTACCATCGGACTGAACCAGGATCGAACCTGCCAAGTTGGGGTCAGAAGGCCAGCACCTCAACAGTCTGAACCACTCAGCCCGACTTGTGAAAACTAGATGAAGTCATATTTATCTTTATCTTGTTTAACTTTTTCCCTCCACAAAGATATTTAATTATCTTTCATGGGCCCCGGAAGTGGGTAGGCCAGTTGTCCCAACCATAAATATATATTTTTTTTGGGAATGATAGATTATAGCCCTATAGTACTATGATCTTTCTTTCTTTCCTTCTTTCTTTCTTTCTTAATCAGTTTATCCTTCTGGGTTGGTTTTCTCTCGGACTCAGCGAGGGATTTCACCTCTACCACTTCAAGGGCAGTGTCCGGGAACGTGAGACTTTGAGTATGGTGATGCAACTGGTGAGGAGGGCCATTACCTCGCCCAGGCGGCCTCACCTGTTATGCTCAACAGGGGCCTTGTTGGAGGATGGGAGGATCGGAGGGGATAGACAAGGAAGAGGGAAGGAAACGGCCGTGGCCTTAGGTGCCTGGAGGAGAAGTAGGAAAATACGAAAAACCACTTCGAGGATGACTGAGGTGGGATTCGAAACCCTTCTACTCAGTTGACCTCCCGAGGCTGAGTAGACCCCGTTCCAGCCCTCGTACTATTTGTTTTCAACTTTCATGGCAGAGCCGGGAATCGAAACCGGGCCTCCGGGAGTGGCACACATTAACCACTACACCACAGAAGCGGACTAGTACTATAATGCTACCTATATGTTTATGTTAGTGCTGAAATCCGATTTCTTACTTTACTAATGCTGAAAGCCTGAAAATGTAATGTTATTCTTTAATAGGGGAATCAGTCTAGAAGGAAATGTTGAAAGTGATGTGATATCTATCCAGGTTCGTTGTTATCCTAATACTATGGGTTACAGTACATTGTACGTATATAAAAGACGCCACTTACAAACTTGCTTTTTATCCGCGAATTTCTGCGGCCACAAAAGTCACTATTTTTCAAGAATGATGACATTTACTCATGATAGATTGTCTGATTGTGCTGTTTTGAACCTTTCTTCTGTCATTTTGAAGTTATTCGCGATCATGAATAATAAACAATCGGCTTTTAGCAACGGCTGATGCACAACGGCTGGTAGAGCTCCATGCGGTACTGGATCGTGACGTCACAGCGCGCCGCTTACGTCAGAGGCCGTTTCACTCGCCTTGCGGAAAGGCACTATTAAATATTTTTTTAATGGTAGAAAACAAGGCAACTTACCACAATGTAATACGTTTACGTACTATTTCATTTCTGTACTTTTCAAAAAAAAAATTTTTTGAAAATGATGCATGTTCCCAATTCAACACTTTCTTCACTTCATTTCACCCACTCCACTCCTTAACTGGATTTTCTGAAAACAAAAAATACGTGTTTCTTTATTTTTAAAAAAGATTCCAAATACAAATTTTCATGTCTGTAACATCATTAGTTTTTTGAGATATCAGTATCCTGATAAAAATAATTCAACCCCTTTCAGTTCTTCTTACCCCTACCCCCTAAAGTGTGTTTTCCAAAAACACTGTGTTATTTTTAAAACAGATTAAAAATACTAATTTTGACGTATGTAATACTGTATGTTAAGTTTTTGATATGTATTGCAGATATGTTAAAGTTTAAAATTCACACCCTTTAACGCTTCCCCTTAAGTGGATTTTCAGAAAACAAATTATGTGTGTTCCTTTTATTTTACAGGGGATTCCAAACACCAGTTTTCACGTCTGTAACATGTTATGTTTTTATACATATTGTAGATGGATCATTTTAAAAATTCACCCCCTTTGTCACTCCTGTTTACCCCCATAATATATTTTCCAAAACCAAACAAAAATACTTGTTTCTTTATTTTTAAAAGGAGATTCCAAATACCAATTTTCATTACTGTAACATCTTCAGTTTTTTAGATATAAGCATTCTCATGAAAGGTCTTTAACTCCCTTTTCAACGTTTTTCACTCCACTTTAGAGGATTTTCCGAAGATAAAAAATACGCGTTTCTTTATTTTTAAAGAAGATTCTAAATACCAATTTTCACGTCTTAAACTGTTGAGATATAGATACAGTCATGTTAAAAATTCACCCCTTTTCACCCCCTTAGCGACGGAATATTCAAAAATCCTCCCTTAGTGAGCACCTACATTGTAATATAAATGTATCCCCGAAATTTCATTTCTTTATGTCCAGTAGTTTTGTCTCGGCGATGATGAATCAGTCAGTCGGTCAGTCAGGACATGTTATTACTGTATATATACGAGTATATAGATTGTAATCTTTTCAACCTTTCAACCTTATTCGTTTACTAATGTCATTGCACCCCATCTCTCTGCTGACAGTTTGGAACACACCACTTAGTCGAGCAGCTCGTCTCATTTCTTCGAAGTCTTCCTAGCCCAAACTTTGCAACATTTTCGTAACGCTACTCTTTTGTCGGAAATCATCCAGCAGAAATCGAGCTGCATTCTTTTGGATTTTTCCAGTTCTCGAATCAAGTACTCCTGGCGTGTGTCACATACACTGGAATCAGTCTTTAGTTGAGATCTTATCACAGACTTATACCCTTACTACAACACCTAAATACCCTCATAACCATGTGAAGAGTTGTGCACCCTTTATTTACAGTCCCGTTTGAGATGACCCCCATGAATATATTTACTTATAATAATACCTAGTTACTTACAATGATTCCATAAGGAACTTAGTAATGAGTTGCGCTCATTTTTGCCCATGATTTACCCTGTCATATGCCGTATGTAGGTCAATGGCGATATAGTCCATTTGACCTCTGACGCGTTTCTATGCCGCGAGCGCTGTTTGGACAGGTCTCCTATACAGGATGAGCCAGCCAAATGCTTCACTTCAAATAACCCGCAAGTGACTAAAATGCGTTTTTACTTACAGTAATTTTACCAAACGGGGTTGTAATCGAATCTGCAGTATTTTTTCAGGATGTTAATATTAGCTAACTTTATTATTCTTAATAAAAGTACTTTCTGGTGGGACGTAGTGTTTACAGTGCACTATGTCTTCAGGTAGAGGCTAGAGCAAATTTTTACTTTCATAGATCTGTCTCAGTCTCATCCTTGGCTTTGATAATGTGAAAGTGACTGAGGTACGAGCGATGTTAGTAATGCCATTCCTTATGCAGCCAGTCCCTGCTATGAATTGTGTGAAAATGTTGCTCATAGGGTTGGTTGATGCGAGCATTAGAGTAGGTTTTGCAGAATGATATCTAATAGCAACTTCCGGCTCGGTGAGGAAAGCAACGGGAGTCTACCTCACTCCTCATTTCCCTAGTACGCTTCTTCAGTGATGCCTAGGCCATCTATGACAGCTAATGAAAGAGCTGTTGAGGATCCAACCAGTCTTAAGGCCGAGGACTGAACAAACATACATACATACTATTTTTTTGCTATTTGTTTTACGTCGCACCGACACAGATAGGTCTTATGGCGACGATGGGATAGGAGAGGCCTAGAAAGTGGAAGGAAGCAGCCGTGGCCTTAATTAAGGTACAGCCCCGGTATTTGCCTGGGGTGAAAATGGGAAACCACGGAAAACCATCTTCAGGGCTGCCGACAGTGGGGCTCGAACCAACTATCTCCCGATTACTGGATCCTGGCCGCACTAAGACGACTGCAGCTATCGAGCTCGGTACATGCTGAAATCGTACAGTGTCCTGTACAGCTCAATGAAATCATAGGTGCCTTTCTACTCTATTAAAATCACTTCTAAAGGTCGCGTCATTGGTAGGATTATGCTCGATGGGGATCGAGCAGCGTCCGGCCAGGACGGACCTGCGAAAGTTCACCTTGAAAACAAAGGAAGGTTGGGCTGGAGCTAAGCCCCTACAAAAAAAGCCCTCTCAACTCGCAGAGAGAGTTGGAGATATGACGCGACGCTACAGTAGTCAAACACGCCCCGAGGTGTGGCCTAGTTTCCCAAGGATCTAAACTAACAGAAGGAACTTCCGGTTTTTATGCACGTTTCACGTGTGCCAAGGTCGAATTTTGGCGCGTAAAAATTATAAGATATTTTGATCCAGACATGGGAAAATTATGGGAGGCGCACCAATGAATAGAGCTGAATTTTCTGCGTATCCCAGACTAATAATATGGAATACTTTATGCAAGGGACGAAACGAGGTCACCAGATGTCCAGCCGTGACATATCGCAAACGCATGTGAACGTGAAGCGTCCCCCAAGCTAGAGTCGCGCTCAAAGATGATTCCAACCCCCCCCCCCAGATGACGCTAATGGAACAATTAAAGGCGGGAATGAAATTACGTGAAAACTGCCGATCGTCGGTAGATCACATCTGGTTCAAATAAGAGAGGAAAGAGAGGGTTACAATACGCATCATTTAAATGTTTTGAATTCCTGGGATGAAAGGAGCTGCTGTCCTTAATGAACCGTGAATCGTTTGCGCCCATAGTCTTCCGGTGTGTAGACCATAAAGGCTGGGCTGGTCCTCTCTGGAGACAGTTCCTAGCGGGTCGCTGAGAGGGGACAGTGTGTTACATTGTGCTCCAGTTTTTACAGTCCGAAACCTATTGACCGCAAACTAAGACAGTGTTATTGTGTCCGTCGCAGCCGTGAAATACAAAAGCCTTTGTAAAGTGTAGACGAGAAGCCAAGCGAGCCTAGGCGAATGTCTCTGTGCTGCATGTCAATTAATGAAGCTGCGAGCATAATTTATAAACTAGTAGCGGGAGTCGGCTATGGACAAAGCCAGGCTAAATGAGTCCATGATATTAATAAATTGGGATCACCCCAAATTGCTACTCTAAGTCGGGGTTCTCAAGTATCGTGAGCCACCCGATTCATGCTGTGAAGGCACCCGCCTATGTTTAAAATGACCTGCCCGTTTATTGTGTAAATTCTGTGTGTGTGTCGCGGTAAACAGAGGACCGTGTGACGAGTTGTGAAGTGTTACCCCTTTGGATTACTCTTTGATTTCAGCAGTGAACGAGCTATCCAGGATGTCGGACTTGCGGGGACCAGCGTCGAAGGACAGCACGCCCGACTCCAGCGCCGAGGCCATGCAGCAGTAAGCTCCGCCATGGGTCTCCCGTGGAAGGAAAAACCACGGCCACCAAACAGATGAGTGATGTCAAATAGAATTTCTTAACACGTTAATGTAGAACTGGTAGTAGGATGAGCTTTCCTTTGTAGTACCTAAATGCTGTAAAATAATGCATGTTCTAATATGGAAATTTTATTGTTCTTGATCATGTTAAAGTAAATTCAAGGGAGATAACCCCCCGGACGACCCTTTTGTTTCTTCTTAATGATTAGTTTATCGTGAGGGGTTCTTCTTAGTAATATGTAGAATATCCTAGCAAGTATGGGAAACAAGGATAGGAGAGTATTTGAGTTCCCCTACGGGTGGTTGGAACAATAGTGTGGAGATCCAGGGAGAACCATGTCTAAAGGTTGTTAGTTAATGTCCAAGATGGCTAGCGTATATGCTGGGGAAACTCATGGGTCAGTCAGACGATGCATGCGTAACTTATATACACATATAATGATCGCATGTGCAACAAGAGAGAAGAGATCCTGACCGAGAGAGGTACGTCAATGTGTTATTTAGGTATAATTGTGAGGGACAGTTCGCGAGTTTCCCGTGAATCCTGATTATCTAACCAGAAATGTATGGAGTTTTTTTTGTCTGCAACCGGCTGAGATCCAGGGAAGCCAGAGTCTTATGTATGGTACAAATATAAATATATGCATCACTTTGGGCGGAGATGAGAAGCGTGGAATTGAGGGATCATGAGAGTCCTATGCCCAAGGAAAGAAGATACGCGATATGAGACGTAATGAGAGGGCCAAATGCCCAGATAATTTTACGATGAGATGATTCGGAAGTGCTGGTGCCCACTGTCGGCGCTCTACGAGAAGAATGAGAAGGTATAGAATAAATGAGTATTTCTTGGGCGCCATAAGACCTATCTGTGTCGGTGCGACGTAAAGCCCCTAGCAAAAAAAATATTTTTGGGGAATTCTGTGGTAAGATGAATAAACAAATGAAGTGGGCCAGAGATATGTGTCTCCGAGAAAGGAGGGCTGGCCGTTGTAATTGAGAGAAGAATCCGGCGTGGCCAATGAATGAATGAATGATGGTTGCAGTAAAGCGAATGACCTTCCCTTCCTTTTTTTGTGAGTGTTTGCTCCTCGCCCTTCGCGACAGAGTGGTCCTGCCGGGCTATTGTAATAAGACTCAGGCTCTGGGTCTCCACCGTGACTGCTTGTTGCTTTAAATGGCTCAGCTAAGAACACTTCTGTCAATGATAATATCACGGTGATTTATAAGGTAAGTAATAAATTAGTAGTGATCTCCCCCAATATCCGGTAATATGAGACCGTAGCTAGTTTAGGGATTTTCAGGAATGTGCCTCTCAGTCGGAGTCATCTAGTTCGAGCCCAGGTCAGATTGGGCTGGGGCAGAAGATACTGATAACCATGTTTTTCTTACAGGAATAGCCCCCTTTATGCATGATGTGTATATATATGTGTGTGTGTTTAGTATTTAATGTGCATTTATTTTGAGTTCAAACACAACCGATGTTCAACGTTGTTTGGTATTGGTGACAGATAAAGGGAAGTCCGGGGTTTTAGCTAAATGATATGTGTGTTTTGTCTAGGTATTATGTAAATAACTCTGATAATATGGAAATCATGTAGTGCAGGAACCGGTTAATTACGTGCTAAGAGCAGGATGTACTATGTAGAGGGACATCAGCTCATCTCACGGTGTGATCGACAGAATATTAAAAATTTAATGAAACGATATGAACTAATGAGGGAAAGATGGACGATAGTGGTCGCAAAACCTCAATTATACCTTTGTGCAGACGACCCCTTCAGGCGAGACAAAATTAAAAGTGTCATTTATTTTATTTTCCTCCCGTATGTGAAGAATTCATTGTATAGGGTTGTATTTTTTAATTATGTCATATTTTGAATAAATTAGTCTGCGTAACCCCCATTATATGATTCTTGTCATTTGTAGCAGTGCTAAGCAGTATCCAGTTGACAGTTGAATCCAGAGAATCCTACTTTCAGATTACATAAGGCTCCATCTTAAGTATTTGTTTTTTTTTTTCTTTCAAACGTACCACCCCCCGAGTGCTCGAGCTGCCAAGGCCAGCTCAGAAAGTAGGAGGGGGGCGGTTCGAAGCTCGTTAGGCAATTCGAGCCGCTCTTCATTCTATTCTCATCCGTGGGTGTTTACCTTGTTATGTGGAGGCATTCTTATGCGCGGGTCGTCCATTCGAGGCCCGGAAGGGTGTAATGCATACATACATACATACATACATACATACATACATACATACATACATACATACATACATACATACATACATACATAATAAAAGTACGCAGTTTTCTACGCCTAACATTACAGATAATTATATGCATTGCAAAATAAATAATTTGATTACCGGAAATATATATTTCTTCCAACGTGCATCGTTCGCCAGCCATGGGACCTATTCGTATGAATCACTAACCAGATGATGAAGCCACGCACTACGTTCTATTAATTTCTTCTGACAGCTTGATATTGGCTCTACTGTGTCCGTAAATGCATTATGTGATTTAATTTCAGCTGTTGCTATTTCATTGCGGATGTAGCCACTTTCACCTGTCTCTTGGCAAAGGGCGGAGTAAAATGTAACTTCCACGCAGTCCCCCAGTTATTCCTGTGACAATGTAAGATGTTGACGAACTGGTGGTGCTGAGTAATGGCATTCGGAGCACGGTTAGTGCGTGTGAGTGCTCCAATAGAACTTTCTGGTCAATGAGGAAAGCAATGGCAAACTACCTACTCCACATTCTGCCTAGTACGCCTCATTCTGGCACTGCTGTAGGTTTTCGCGTTTTCACTATAAGCGCATAAACTTTATTGGTGCCTCTTGACGATGCAATCAGCCTTCGCGCTGATGACCTAACGACAGACAATATAGTCATAAGTAATAAGGAGAGGTAAAACGGATATGCGACGGCTTTTAATGAACAAGATTCATTCCGACAGGGTGTCCTACGAAAGCCGCACGAAACACGTTTGGAGATATCCGTTTTTTCGAGAAGTGCTTGTCAGATTTCGAAAAGAAATCCATTCATGGATTTGCACTCGCCATATCACTAATGTCAAGTGCAGAAAACAGTGTCGTTCCATTCAAAATTACGAGGTTGGTAATATCTTAGCAGATACTGATTCCCTGTAAAAGTGCTGTAAGGTCGATCTTTTTTTTATTTTTTTATTTTTACATTTTGCTCTACGTCGCACCGACAAGATAGGTGTAATGGCGACGATGGCAAAGGAAAGGGCTAGGAGAGGAAAGGAAGCTACCTTGCCCTTAATTAAAGTACAGCCCCAGCATTTTCCTGGTATGAAAATGGAAAACGACGGAAATCCATCTTCAGGATTGCCAACAGTGGGGTTCGAACCCACTATCTCCTGAATACTGGATACTGGCCGCACTTGGGCTACTGCAGCTATCGAGTTCCGTAAGGTCGATTATGAGGCGATTATGTTTTACGACAGGATGCCCTTCCCGACGCCAACCTATCTAGGGGGATGTAATCACTATTGTGTGTTTCTGTGATGGTTGGTAGTGTGGTGTGATGGCTGAATATGAAGAGGAGAGTGTTAGGACAAACACAAATGCCCAGTCTCCGAGCCAGAAGAATTAAACAGACGCGATTAAAATCCCCGACTCGGGGAGGAATCGAATCCTGGACCCTCTGAACCGAAGGCCTCAACGCTGACCATCCAGCCAAGGAGTCGGACAGTAACACTACTAAAAGTGAAAATAAATATTCGATATCTATAATGGTTTAATAGTTATTTGAGGTGAAGCTTTTGTTTTTTGTTGTTGGTTTTATGTCACACCGACTCAGACGTGTCTTATGGTGATTATCGAATGGAACAGGGCTACGATTGGGAAGGAGGCGACCTTCATCAAGGTACAACCCCAGCATTTATCTGGTATGAACATGGGAGCCTGTGGAAAACTATCTTCAAGATTGCCGGCAGTGGGATTCGAACCCTCCGTCTCCCGAATACAAGCTAACAGCTACACGATTTGAACCACGCAGCCAACTTCCTCGGCGAGTTAACATTTTACTTGAATAAGCAAGCTTTTTGTTCTACGTAACTGTTGATATCCACCGACTTCCAATTTTATGCAGAATCCGAACCACAGAGATGTGACTCTTCATTTGAAACATGACTCACCCTATTTAGACTGTTCTGAATGTCATCTGTGAAAGTTCTTTAGGCAAATAAATGTGCGAAAATCTTGGTTATTTGTGTTTCTTAGAATATTTCATTTTCTGTGATGAGGAAATGATATTCAGCGCCCTTAGGCCATCGGCTGTGATGCCTAGTGGTACACAGCAGCATGCCTGCCAAGGATGCGAGGAAGTCCGAGCTACTCATTTTCTCAGAAAGGAGAAGAAATAGGCTTTACGTAAGACAAGGCTACATGCTTTGAAGCACGCGCTGTCTTAAAACAGATGCAGGAAAAAGCAGCAACCCTCGTAGCAGCGTGCCAAATCATGCTCATTGACAGAATGGAAACTGCACACTAACGTGCGATGTGTTCTCATTTTCCTCTCCAGTTCTAGACCTCACTGAAAAGAACTGAACGAATTGTCATCGAATCCACTATTATGCAGTTAACAACTGAAATGGCGTTTGGCTTTTAGTGCCGGGAGTGTCTGAGGTCATGTTCGGTTCGCCAGGTGCAGTTCTTTTAATTTGACACCCGTAGGCGACCTGTGCGTCATGATGAGGATGAAATGATGATGAAGATGACACATACACCCAGCCCCCGTGCCAACGAAATAAACCAATGATGGTTAAAATTCCCGACCCTGCCGCGAATCGATCGCGGGACCCCTGTGACCAAAGGCCAGAACGCTAATTATTTAGCCATGGAGCTGGACAGTTAATAACTGATTCCCACATAGAAATGCACGAAACTGCTAATTAAATATACCCCAAGACCTAAAATAAATTAACAACTCATCCTTCTTGTTCGACCACTTTTATACCAAGCAGAGTTAAATAAATAAATAAATAAATAAATAAATAAATAAATAAATAAATAAATAAATAAATAAATAAATAATAAATAAATAAATAAATAAATAAATAAATAAATAAATAAATAAAAAAATAAATTTGCGAGTATTTACATTCCGTATTCGATCAAACTGTCCGCCTATGTGGTGTAGTAGTTAGTATGATTACCTGCCACCCCTGGAGGTCCGGGTTCGATTCCCGGCTCTGCCACGAAATTTGAAAAGTGGTACGAGGGCTGGACCGGGGGTCACTCAGCCTCGGGAGGTCAACTGAGTAGAGGCAGGTTTGATTCCCACCTCAGCCATCCTGGAAGTGTTTTTCCGTAGTTTCCAGCTTCTCCTCCAGGCAAATGCCGGGATGGTACCTAACTTAAGGCCACGGCCGCTTCCTTCCCTCTTCCTTGTGCATCCCTTCCAATCTTCGCACCCCCCCCCCCCACCAAGATCCCTGTTCATCATAGCAGGTGAGGCCGCCTGGGCGAGGTACTGGTCATCATTCCCAGTTGTATCCCCCGACCCAATGTCTCACGCTCCAGGACACTGCCTTTGAGGCGGTAGAGGCGGGATCCCTCGCTGAGTCCGTGGGGAAAAGCAACCCTGGAGGGTAAGCAGATTAAGAAGAATTAAGATTCGGTCAAACTGCTGTATTAAATTTTAAAAAAAAGCAGCCGAGATTGCGCTGTCAGTTGGTTGAGAGATATTTTCCATTGTGCATGGGGGAGCGAGTGGGGAGCTGATCAGCAGGTGAGTGGGATGCTAAATAACACCATACATTTGCATGTTGGTCCTGCACCGTGCCACTCCTTCTCTCAAGTGGTTTAATGTCCCCCACACCACCAGAAGCCAGCTCGCTTCTTCACCTGGCGATGAGGTTTGCTTCTTGCGATCCCCCGAGGATTCGTGTTCGACACTCTTTCTGGATTTTAACTGTTGTGTCGCGGGTTGGTATTCGTACAGGGGATGACGGGAATCTGTATTCTGCTTCATCCTCTCCAAATCTTAATTAAGGCCACGGCTGCTTCCTTCCCATTCCTAGGCCTTTTCTGTCCCATCGTCGCCATAAGACATATCTGTGTCGGTGCGACGTAAAGCAAATATAATAATAATAATAATAATAATAATAATAATAATAATAATAATAATAATAATAATAATAATAATAATAATTTAAGCCCACTAGGCAGCGCTTAAGCCTAGTTTTTTGGATGTTCGCTTTAATTCCCAAAATCCCTTGAGCCCTACTATTAGGTTTTCCTTTCTTTCCTGTGAAATTGATTCGCAAGATTTAACAGCCTTTGGTAGAGAAGATCACGAATTTACTAATTTACAAAATTTAGGGCGGTCTGTGTCAGAAATAACTTGAGGATACGAAATATTCAATTGAAATTTTCTATTATTCATGGCTCTGAATTAAAGAGAGTAATATAATTAAATTGTGTGCGTACGATAGTATAAGCTGAGACATTTAGCACTGCATCATGAAAATCTTTCTGAAAAATATGTAAATAATTAAATCCAAATACATATACATGTAACAATACATATACCAAACCAAACCAAACCCCATGGCCTTGGCCTATCAAGCGACCGATGCTCAGCCCGAAGGCCTGCAGATTACGAGGGGTCGTGTGGTCAGCACGACGTATCCTCTCTCCGTTATTCTTGGCTTTCGAGACCGGGGCCGCTATCTCACCGTCAGATAGCTCCTCAATTCTAATCACGTAGGCTTAGTGGACCGCGAACCAGCCCTCAGGTCCAGGTAAAAATCCCTGACCTGGCCGGGATTCGAACCCGGGGCCTCCGGGTAAGAGGCAGGCACGCTACCCCTACACCACGGGGCCGGCTACAATACATATACATGTAACTAAAATGCTTGCGTATTTCTCAAAGTTTTGACAGGCGTTAACATTTGTTAATCTAAAAAAGGCTCTGTTTACTACAAGTCAATAATATTTAAAACGACGGTTATACGCAGATTTATGCAATAAGTGTGCCAAGTTTTATGAAAAGTTTTTGAGAACATTTTCTTCAAGCTAGAGTCATTTAAGTTTGAGTAGGTTCCCTGAAAACACCTAACATTATCACCACAATCTATTTAAAGTTATGACGCCCTCACACCGTCAGTAACAATCCGTCGAGGAAGCCCCGCTCTTGCTAGTTACGCCACGAGGATGCAATGCACTGGCTGTGACGCAATAGCTTTGTTATCAAGTGCAACTCCATTTGGCACAGCTGGTATTTCCTTGACGCGGACATCCTCGCGCCATCCGTGCACGCTTCATAGCATATCATTGACTTCATCTGAATAGCAAGCAATTGTGACTTTATAGACTTTCTCGAGAACATTTTATGATGTAGGCCTACGGAGAATTGATTATCCTACTAAAGTTGTTCCTAGAGCGCACTATCAATAGAGAACAAAACTTTCCCGTTAGTGATAAAAACGACACGTTGTTGTACTTCTTAGAGTCGGGTTGTAGAGCACTGACTTTCTCAGCCTATGGTGGTGAGTTCGATCCCGGTTCAGTCCAATTGTACTATATGTAAAGATAACTTATGCGGAATAAAATTCTGGCACCTCACTGTCTCCGAAAACCACAAAAAGTAGTGAGTAGAGCGTAAAACGTATAATAATAATAATAATAATAATAATAATAATAATAATAATAATAATAATAATAATAATAATAATAATAATAATAATCTCAGGCGGCAGCACGCTGGCCTCTCACCGCTGGATACCGTGGTCCAAATCCCAGTTACTCCATGTGAGTTTTGTGCTGGGCAAAGCGGAGGCGGGACAGGTTTTTCTCCGGGTACTCCGGTTTTTGCTGTCATCTTTCATTCCAGCAACACTCTCCATTAACATTTCATTTCATCTGTCAGTCATTAATCATTGCACCAGTGGAGTGCGACAGGCTTCGGCAGCCAGCACATTTCCTATCCTCGCCGCTTGATGGTGGCTTCATTCATTCCATTCCTGACGCGGTCGGATGACTGGAAACAGGCTGTGGATTTTCATTCTCATTATTATTATTTCTCCGTTAGAGTCTTCTAGGAACCACGAGATAATTTCAATTCTTCATCCTTTGTTGTTCCTTCTTCTTCCTCCATACTCCTTTATCTGCTCACTATGCCTCACTTTCCTCCCCTCGGACTATTTTGAGTCTATTTTCTTTTCCTCCCGACATTGGAGTCCTTCCATTTTTAGCACTCTCTGTCTAAAAATGTCTCTCTCTGTTGCATCTTCTTCCCTTATGTTGTTTCTTTCCAATTTTTTCTCGATTTCATGAATTCAGGTTGTTGTTGACTTCTTGTTCCAAAAATATTTGAAGATCTGTTTGGTTAACCAGTTGTCATCCATTCTGTACAAATATCCAAAAAATATCAATCACCTCTTCCGCATTGTATCTGTTATGTTTTCTATGTTCCGGTATATTTCATCATTACATCTTGATTTACAGAGTTCTTTTTTTTTTTGCTACTTCCTTTACGTCGCAACGACACAGATAGGTCTTATGGCGACGACGGGACAGGAAAGGCCTAGGAATGGGAAGGAATTGGCCGTGGCCTTAATTAAGGTACAGTCCCAGCATTTGCCTGGTGTGAAAATGGGAAATCACGGAAAACCATTTTCAGAGCTGCCGACAGTGGGGTTCGAACCCGTTATCTCCCGGATGCGAGCTCACAGCTGCGCGCTCCTAACCGCACGGCCAACTCGCCCGGTGATTTACAGAGTTCTGTAGTTCTTAGCGGACCGAGTATTTTCCGTATAACTTTTCTTTCCAGTACTTCTAACTTATTCAGTTTGTAATTCAGTACTTCTTTTTCTTTTACAGTTTGATTTACGTCGCGCCGACGATGGGATAGGAAAGGGCTATGAGTGGCAAGGAAGGGACCGTGGCCTTAATTAGGGTACAGTCCCAGCATTTGCCTGGTGTGAAAATGGGAAATCACGGAAAACCACCTTCAGGGCTGCCGACAGTGGGATTCGAACCCACTATCTCCCTAATACTGGATACTGGCCGCACATAAGCGTCTGGTAATTCAGTACTAGGCATTCACTCGTGTATAGGTATTCCGGTTTGACTACTGTGTTGTAGTATTGTATGTTGAGGTTTTTAGATCAACACTTTTTGTTGAAGATATTCCTAGTTATACCGATGCTCTTTCCATCTTGTGTATCCTTCCTTCTACAGCGGTTGTTTCCAAACCATTTTTTTTTAATTGTTTCTCCCAAATATTTGAATTATGTTTGCCTTCCTTATTCGACCAATTTTTGTTATTAGAAATTCTGGAGCATTTTTTCCATTTGTTATAAATTTGTTTTTATCTACAGAAATACTTAAACCTGTTCTATTGGCTATTTCTTCCAAGAGACTGACTTGTACTGCTGCATTTTTAAGGTTTTCTGAAAGTATGGTAAAATCATCTGCAAATGCTAGACAGTTCATTTCAACACATCTGTTCTTTCCACCCAGTAATTTTGGTGATAGCTTATGTTCTTTCAGTTTTTCATTCCAAATTCTTACTATTTTCTCCTGGACGCAATTGAAGTGGAGATAAACCATCACCTTACCTTACACCTGTATTTATTCTGAATGGTTTAGATATTTCATCCATAAATTTTACTTTTGATATGGTGTGTGTAAGGATTTCACGGTTTTGGCTTTGATTCCGAACTCTCGGATTATTTTATATAGAGTTTCCCTATCAACAGAGTCAAAAGCCTTTATACGCAGATTTCTGCAGTAAGTGTGCCAAGTTTTATGAAAAGTTTTCGAGAACATCTTCTTTAAGCTAGAGTCATTTAAGTTTGAGTAGGTTCCCTGAAAACACCTAACATTATCACCACAATCTATTTAAAGTTATGACGCCCTCACACCGTCAGTAACAAAACGTCGAGGAATGTTACTACTATGTCTTTGGAGTTCATTAATCTGTGACGGATTATGGACTTCAGGTTGAATATCTGTTCTTAGCAAGATCTGCCCTTTCTGAAGCCACTCTGATGTTCACCCAAACGACTGTCAAGAGTTGTTTCTACCCTGTTCGATAATATTTTTGGAAATATCTTATAAGCCACTGGCAAAAGGGATATACTTCTCTAGTTGTTGACATTTTGCTTGTTAACTTTTCTATGCAAACGATGTGTAAGAGCCACTTTCCATTCTTCCGGGATCTTCTGTGTTTTGCAGATTTCTTCATATATGATTTGAAGATCATCTGATTTTTGGTTGAGACCATTTTATAAGTTCAGCTGTAATGGAGCTTTCACCTCAAGCTTTGTTGCTTTCTTTAGGATTTGAATTGTTTTACAAGGCATTAGAATCATTCCGTATTGACGGTTTTCATTTTACAAAGGAAAATTTAAAAGTATCCTATTCAGTATATAACATAATTCCATCTTTAGATGGAGTAATAAAATTCAAACATGTTTTGACTCGTTTGAGCCATCTTCAGTGAAATAAGGGGGGTTAAAGTAATTTACATAATACAAGCTAAAAATGTGCTAAAACCATAATGAACGAACAAATGAAAAACAAAAGAGACATGACGGAAATAAAAACAATACAATATACAATATTTTCATCAATAGATGGAGCAATAAATAAGTCGTTGAGACAAATTCAGTGAAAGAAAGGTTAATATAAAAAATTGAATCTGAAAGGTGTGTTAAACCTAAGAAGAACAGAAATGCAAACAAATGGCACAGACGGAAATAATAAGTGCTTATAGTGAGGTTGCGGACCTCTTAGTCTAAAAATTTTGGCAGTTTAATATCAATTCAAAAACAGGACGAAATCACTGTGTTGAAAATTCAGGCCGACAGTCCGACCCTGTAGAGTCACCATCACCACGAATGGCCAGGAGGGGAGCGATAAAGCTTGAGAGGAGACAACGTGCCAGTTGAAATGTATGAGACAGATAATGGAAAAACGCCGATGAATTTCAAATTATAGAATAGCAGCATTCTCAAATTATTCTCAGTTTAGCGGCCCCGTTCTCGATGAAAACCATCCTTATTTTAAAATAAGGCAAACACACGTAGCCAACATTGGAAACAATCATCGAAAACGTTGTGTGTCTTGGTGTCAGGGCTACGGATAGACAGGGGAGTTGTTGCTCATTGCTGTGTGTTTCTTTAATGTAATTATTTTTCTCATGTGTTAACTATGTATCGTAGGGACCGGTTAATTACGTGCTAAGAATAGAATGTATTATGTAGGGAACATCTTCTCATATTAAACGGCGGTGATCGACCAAAGTAATTAAATTAACGATGGAAAGATAGCTGATGTTAATCGCCAGACTTCGATTATACCTTCATTGCCAAATGAAGCTTGTGCTGAGTGAGATCAGTGAACGCCCTTCAGGCGAGTCAATTTAATGTCTGTATTTCTTCCCTTCTTTCCTCCGTGTGCGGAGAGTTCGTTGTAATAGTGTTCTTTTTCCCTTATGTCACAATTCAGGAATAAATTGATATTCGTGACCCTATTACATGATTCTTTTCATTTCTAGCAGCGCTAAGCAGTATCCAGTAAATAGTTGGACCCAGAAATCCTACTTTCACATTAGATAAGACTCCATCTTATTTATTTATTTATTTATTTATTTATTTATTTATTTATTTATTTATTTATTTATTTATTTATTTATTTATTTATTTATTTATTTATTTATTTATGAACGTAACCACCTTCCAAGTGGTCGAGTTGCCGAGGAGGGCGGTATTTATTTTCAGTGCACTCTTCCGACCCCGATGGTTCTATATTTGCGAGACACAAGGATTGTTCCATTTCCACGTCCTTCATGATGCTTCGTTTTCAGCTGACAGTGTCTTAATTCTTGGAAGTGTCAGATCTCATGATTTTTCTCTTCTGACTGGACTTAAGAGAGGATGGCTGACTGGTTGTACTTCCCCTTTAAACAATTTCTACCTCGCTTTAAATGGCTAAAACTCAGCGCTCAACGAAAATTTATAAATTGACGACCGGCAGGCCTTTGATAATACCAAGGTTAATGGCTTCTTACAAACAACATATCCTTTAAGTTTCTTTCTAGTCGCATACTCCTCCAGAGAACTACAACAAATGCCAAAATATTTTTCAGCGAATCTTAGGGCTGAGTGGTGGTGGTGATTATTGTTTTAAGAGGAAGTGCAACTAGACAACCATCCTCTATATAACACTAATCAGGGAGAAAACGTCGAAGGGATCCGACACTTCGGAACATGAAAGTATCGGCAAAGAAAGACATGGGCCACGAAGGGTGTGAGAATCTCTTCTCCCTCCCCCAGCTACGCTTTTGAATATACCGTAGTACGGCATTTATTCAGAAAATGAATTTATGAAGCAAGAACTACTTTTCTTACTTATGATTATTTTTTATTGCTTCGTACATGAGACATTCCCTCAGAATATTTATTTATGAATCAAGTTCTATTTTTCTGTTACTTGTGAATATTATCGAAAGCTCTGTACATACGACTCGTTCAAAAATGTATTTCAGAAGCAAGCTCTACTATTGTTCTGTTTTTCCTCTCAGTTTGTGAATATTGTTAATTATAGACATGTTTGCATTAATAGTTGCTCCTCATTTCACATGCCTGTGTTCATGTTGATAATGACCCTCTCTTCCAATAATTACTCGAAGTATTTATTTTCAGTGCAGTGACTATTCTCTTCTGTTGGCGCGCCATTACTTCTCTACGTGCATCCATACAGAATGTGTGTGTGTGTGTGTGTGTGTGTGTGTGTGTGTGTGTGTGTGTCTATGGACCTGCGCGATACGGGACTCCCAGAGCACACTACGTTGGAAGACAAGGCCTGATAATGAGAAGCATAACATCATTGCACAGCAGAGTGCAGTCTTCTTCTCAGTTTTGCAATCAGGATTAGTTTCACACTCCCCATTATTTTTTCCCCTTGTGATATCACTCATTCTACTAAGCAAAGTCTGGAGCGCAATAGCAGAACTCAAGAACGACAAAATCTCTGGAAATGTTGGTGTTTCGAACGAGTTTGTTAAAAAAAAAAAAGTCCTACGAATCACTGCAATTCACAACAAGATCCTGCAAACAGAATTCATACCGAATCAGTGGTAATTTGGCGCCATTATTTTACTGCACAAGACACAACGAAATTCTAGAGAAGACAGAAGAACTTACCTTTACGCTGCACATAGCCTTTTGTTGATTTCAGCAATGCTTTCGACTCAGTTGAGCATTCAAGGGTACACCAGACACTGCGCAACGAGGGGATAGGGAATATAGAATAGGGATTAGAAACAAATATATATAGTATATAGTATTCCGGAACATCTTTACTGCTAAAGCGTTGCTGAACTCTTCTTTCTTTCTTAATCTGCTTACCCTCCAGGGTTGGTTTTTGCTTCGGACTCAGCGAGGGATCCCACCTCTACCGCCTCAAGGGCAGTGTCCTGGAGCGTGAAACATTGGATCGGGGGATACAACTGGGGAGAATGACCTGTATCTCGCCCAGGTGGCCTCACTTGCTATTCTGAACAGGGGCCTAGCAGGGGGATGGGAAGATTGGAAGGGATAGGCAAGGAAGAGGGAAGGAAGCGGCCGTGGCCTTAAGTTAGGAACCATCCCGACATTTGCCTGGAGGAGAAGTGGGAAACCACGGAAAAACACTTCCAGGATGGCTGAGGTGGGAATCGAACCCGGGCCTCCGCAGGTGGCAGCTAATCACACTAACCGCTACACCACAGAGGCGGACCGTTGCTGAACTGAGGACCGAAAAAGAGGGGCAAGATTTCTGACTAGGAAGAGGAGTAAATGAAATGAAATGGCGTATGGCTTTTAGTGCCGGGAGTGTCCAAGGACGTGTTCGGCTCGCCAAGTGCAGGTCTTTTGATTTGACTCCCGTAGGAGACCTGCGTGTCATGATGAGGATGAAATGATGATGAAGACGACACATACACCCAGCCCCCGTGCTGGCGAAATTAACCAATCAAGGTTAAAATTCCCGACCCTGCCGGGAATCGAACCCGGGACCCCTGTGGCCAAAGGCCAGCACGCTAACCATTTAGCCATGGAGCCGGACGGAAGAGGAGTAAGACAGGGAGATTCCATCTGTTCTAAGCTCTTCAACTGCGTGCTGGAAGCCACATTCAAAAAACTAGAATGGGACAACAAGAATGTCACAAAAATGCGCTACGCCACGATGACAATACGAATGTCTTTTTAAAAAACCTTTACGGTTTACATTTAGTTTAGAGTTATATCTGCAATATAAGTGTGACATCGTGCAATGTGAAGCCCACTCGTGTTGGCCACGGGCATCAATGACGGGTTCCACCAGCAGCTTGAGGTCACGGTGCACATACCTCGCTCTCTATAAGATTTATTACCTCACTTAACAATAAAGCTCCACTAGACCGGTTTATGCACCAACTTCTGTCCTTGTTCCACCGGGCAATTTAGGCTGGTAAAGCCACGAAGACAAAGGGAGCTGCGGAATGCGAACCGAGGTTAATGGCTTCTTACAAACAACATATCCTTTAAGTTTCTTTTGTAAAAATACATGTCATTTGCCTATATTTAAGATATTTTTTATTAGGGAAACAAATTTTGCCTTTAGCTGATGATCTGCTCTCTCCCACCGACAAGGGAACTGCTTGGGTTGACCATACGAATTGTAATGACATTTGGCAGGATAATCAACTATCACATCACAAACTTAATGGTGGTAGTCGTTCTGTCATAAAATAATATTGTCAAACTTCTATCACTCAAATTTTCGATATCTCGAAGGATATTTCAAGCTCAGGTTTAAAATACTTCTTCTGTTATTTAGAAAATTACGCTGGCGCGTACTCGAATATTCCCTCATGAAACTAATTCCTGTAGAAGGAACGTGAAATTAAATTGGTTCTTTGTAGAAGAATAAGCATTCTTTAAATTTCAGAGTGTACTGTTTGACTGGCTGCATGCCATATCATCCAACCCCCTACTTTAGGCTACTATTTGCTCAGCACAGTGTTACAAACAGAACGGGTTTACGAAAATGACGAAATTCTTTCTGAAGATGTGTATTTGGA
Organism: Anabrus simplex; assembly: GCF_040414725.1. Taxonomy (NCBI): domain Eukaryota; kingdom Metazoa; phylum Arthropoda; class Insecta; order Orthoptera; family Tettigoniidae; genus Anabrus; species Anabrus simplex. The sequence goes on along the minus strand of NC_090267.1, from coordinate 230,777,926 downwards.
AGTATCTTGAAAGGGAATGTACTCTATTAAGGCATTAAAAACTGTTTTTAAAACCCATGGCTTATAATACTAAAGACCTTTCGAATAATATGAATATTTTAGATGTAGGGAAATTAGTAGCATGTGCGGCAACAATGTAGGTCGTAGATACCGGTAAGCTGAATTATCATTTTTTGGAGGGTGAGGAAGCCGAAGTAGAATGCACGTTTTTCTGTACCTCGAACTTCCGATAACTCGAAGTAATTTCAGTTCCCGCAAGCACTTCGAGATATCGAAGTTCAACTTATTTAAATACTTAAAAAGTAACTCTCAGACTCTCTGGTGTAGTGGTTGGTGTGATTAGTTGTCACCCTTGGCGGCCCGGGTTCGATTCCCGGCTCTACCACGAAATTTTAAAAGTGGTACGAGGGCTGGCACGGAGTCCACTCAGCCTCGGGAGGTCAACTGAGTAGAGGTGGGTTCTATTCCTACCTCAGCCATCCTGGAAGTGCTTTTCCGTGGTTTCTCACTTCTCCTCCAGGCAAATGTTGGGATGGTACCTAACTTAAGGCCACGGCAGTTTCCTTCCCTCTTCCCTGTCTATCCCTTACAATCTTCCCATCCCCCCGCTAGACCCCTGTTCAGAATAGCAGGTGAGGCCGCCTGGGCGAGGTACTGGTCATTCTCCCCAGTTGTATCCCCCGACCCAATGTCTCACGCTCCAGGACACTGTCCTTGAGGCGGTAGAGGTGGGATCCCTTGTTGAGTCCGAGGAAAAAAACAATCCTGGAGGGTAAGCAGATTAAGAAAGAAAGAATGAATGAAAGAAAGAAAGAAAGAAAGAAAGAAAGAAAGAAAGAAAGAAGAAGCAGCTCTACAACATATTTAAATGGAACATGGTATATTGAAGGCATCGATTGCCATGAAACGTAGTAGGATGATGAATTAAGCCATCAGAACATCTCTGCAGGTTTGCTATTGTCGCACAGGCTATTCAGAGGAGGAGATTAAAAAAAGTTGTTCTGAACAGGAATCAAGCAGCTTCCTTCTTTCTTTGCGCTAATAAAAGATCATATTTCCGGGCGAGTTGGCCGTGCGGTTAGGGGCGCACAGTTGTGAGCTTGCATCCGGGAGATACTGGGTTCGAATCCCAGTGTCGGCAGCCCTGAAGATGGTTTTCCGTGGTTTCCTATTTTCACACCAGGCAAATGCTGGGGCTGTACCTTAATTAAGACCACGGCCGCTTCCTTCCCACTCCTAGGCCTTTCCTATCCCATCGTAGCCATAAGACCTATCTGTGTCGGTGCGTAAAGCCACTAGCAAAACAAAAAAAGAACGATCATATTAATAGCATGCGCGTTTTTATATAGACGACCAAGATTTCAAAATACATAACATTTCAGCTTCCATTGCAAACGATACTAAAGTATTAAAACCCCACTATTTTGATATATTAATAATGAACGCATGAAGAAAATCACCTTGTAGGCTGTTAAATTATATTCATGTTGTCAAAATTTCATTTTTGGTATGAAGTGTTTTATAACATTTTTAAATGGAACAATCGATATACAGAGTCTGAGGTGCGGCCAAACTTTCAGCATGCATTCCTCACACGCAAAATAAGAAAATATGTTATATGGACATGGGTCGACACGCTTTATTTCCATGTTAGTACTAGTCTTCTACAACTCTACGTAGTATATTCTTCTTCTTAATCCCTTTACCCTCCAGGGTTGGATTTTCCCTCGCACTCTGCGAGGGATCCCACCTCTACCGCCTCAAGGACAGTGTCCTGGAGCGTCACATATTGGGTCGGGGTATACAATCGGGGAGGAAGACCAGAACCTCGCCCAGGCGGCCTCACCTGCTATGCTGAACAGGAGCCTTGTGAGGGGATGGGAAGATTGGAAGGGATAGACAAAGGAGAGGAAAGGAAGCGCCCGTGGTCTTAAGTTAGGTACCATCCCGCCATTTACCTGAAGGAGAAGTGGGAAACCACGGAAAACCACTTCGAGAATGGCTGAGGTGGGAATCGAACACCCTCTACTCAGTTGACCTTCCGAGGCTGAGTGGACCCCGTTCCAGCCCTCGCAACACTTTTTCAATTTTCGTGACAGAGCTCGGAATCGAACCCGGGCTTCCGGGGTTGGCAGCTAATCACGCTAACCACTACACCACAGAGGCGGACACATAGTATGTTAATGATTGGAAATACACGGGAACAGAACGTACAAGCATACGACATGAAACTCTTTCTTAGATGAAATATTCAAAATGCTCTCCGTTAGCATTGAAATATTGACAGTGTTGATGCGATGTTCAAGCACTTGTGATAGGGAAAGAGTCTGTAGTACTTTAGGAGCATGCATAAATGCTAACGGAAGGCATTTTAATTAATATATATATGCCGGGTGGTTCACCAGCCCCTTATTTTTCGGAGATAGGCAACCCAATTAACGTGTATAACCTAAAGATCTATATAATTTAGTTTTCTTCTTCTTCTTAATCTGGATACAACTGGGGAGAATGACCAGTAACTCGTCCAGGCGGCCTCACCTGCTATGCTGACCAGGGGCCTTGTGGAGGGATGGGGAGATTGGAAGGGACAGGCAAGGAAGTGGGAAGGAAGCAGCCGTGGCCTAAAGTCAGGTACTATCCCGGCATTTGCCTAGAGAACAGGTGGGAAACCACGGAAAACCACTTCAAGGATGGCTGAGGTGGGAATCGAACCCACCTCTACTCAGTTGACCTTCCGAGGCTGAGTGGACCCCGTTCCAGCCCTCGTACCAGAATTTCGTGGCAGAGCCGGGAATCGAAACCGGGCCTTCGGGGTTGGCAGCTAATTCGCAGCTGTGATCGTTTTACACATTCATTATAGTTTTAAGTAATAGAAATAACACTGCCGTTAATGATTTCTACCATATTCACGAGCATTATATATATACGGTGTAGTTGTACTAAGGCCATAAAGAAGCAGGTGCTAATGTTTTTCGAATGACTATGATATACGCGTTAGTTGGGTTACCTACCTCCGAAAAAATAAGGCGCTGGTGAACCGCCCAGTATATACAGTAAATAGACGTGTGTGTCCGTATATTTTACCCTGTAGCGAAAACTACCTACCGCAGACCATTGGTGTTTGTTTGTGGTCGTAGCCTCGAGTTTCCCATCGAGCACTATAGTTGTTGCGTGGCGGTAGCTGTAGTGGTGTGGTAGATGTGGGGGTTGAAAATGGCCGACTATATATAAAAATGGACGCGTGTCCAGATATTTTACCTTTGAGCAACAAATACCCACCGCAGACCACTGACGTTTGTGTGTGGTAGTAGCCTCGATTCCCCCATCATGCACTGTAGTGACTGTGTGTATGTTGCTGTGGTGGTGTGGCAGATACGAAATATATATTTAATATATTTAAAAATAGACGTGTGTGTTCGTATATTTAACCTTGCAGTCACAACTACCCATCTCAGACTACAGGCGATTATGTGGGGTAGTAGCCTCGAGTTTCACTGTAGTGGTTGTTTGTATGTAGCTGTGGTGGTGTGGGAGGTATGTGGGCTGAGAGTGGCCGACTACATATAAAAGTGCACGTGTGTATTCATATATTTCACCTTGCAGCCACAACTATCCATCGCCGACCACTGGTTATTTTATGTGGTAGTACCCTCAAGTCTCCCATCGTGCAGTATAATAGTTGCGTATCGGCTGATATGGTGGTGTGGGAGATGTGGGGGTTGAAAGTGACTGAACATATTTAAAAAGAGACGCGTGTGTTCGTATATTTCACCTTGCAGCTACAATCATCCACCTCAGACCACTGATGTTTGTGTGCGGTAGTAGGCTGGAGTCTCCCATAGTGCGCTGTAGTAGCTCTCGGGCGGTAGCTGTGGTGGTGTGGGAAATATGGGGTTGAAATTTGCGACTATTAATAAAAATAGACGTGTGTGTTCGTATATTTCACCTTTCAGCCACAACTACCACCGCAGACCTCTGGTGTTTTGTGTGGTAGTAGCCTCGAGACTCTCGTCGTGCACTTTTTAGTTTGCGTTCTGTAGCTGTGGTGGTGTGGGAGATATGGTTGGTTGAAATTGGCCGACTGTACATATAAATAGACGTGAGTGTGCGTGTGCGTGCGTGCGTGTGTGTGTGTCCGTATATTTTGCCTTGTAGCCATAAATACCCACTGCAGACCACTGGTGTTTGTGTGTGGTAGTCTCCCATCGTACAGTATAGTGGTTGCTTGTCTGTAGCTGTGGTAGTATATGAAATGTGGGGTTTGAAATTTTCTGACTTCGTCATTGATTGTATTAAAGTGACTGAGAATGTACTGGAAGGATCGGAGTGAGAATGTTCTCTACAAGGCTGTGATGCGTACTCCGTGGTTTTATATACAGAATGAAGCGTAATTCGCGCACTCGGGCGTCGCAGCGCGACTCCTCACATGCCAGCAATAAAAAAAGTCTCTTACAAAATTTCGTCTTGAGAGTATATCCGGTAGAAAACGGACGTTGAAGAGTAGCAATCTGGCAACACTGTAACCATATGTAGGGTAACTACCGCTGTCAGCACATTAACGTCGTGCTGTACAGTTGGTGCATTGGGTAGAGTTTTTGGTTGGCATGCAGGAGGTCGATGGTTCGATCCTGTGTGGAGGCGCATTTTTTATTTGCTAATTTCCAACTGCCATTACCTACTGTAATACAGTAAGATACCGTTTCTGAGGTGACATGTGTCCTACATTTACAACATTTTGTAACGCTGAAACAACAAATACCTGGTTAGACTAATAAGAAATAAACAGCTGAAACAAACAGGTTTCACATCTAGTAGATGAAGTGGTGCGAATAAATTCACGCTCACGACGTGGAAAGGGCGCCTTTCAAAGCTGACCAATGAAAACGATTGTTCGTCCATTTCTGATGATGATGATGCTCGTTGTTTTAAGGGGCCTAACGTCGGAGGTCATCGGCCCCTAACGTCCATTTCTAGGATCGTAGTATGTAAGTGCAAATGATTTCTAGAGGACCCACTGCAATCGCTGTTGACGATTAAGATGCCAGATACCATAAAACCTGGACTACATTTACGAAAGAAAAAACATACGCCTGAACCCAGGATCGACCACTCGACCTCCTGCATGGCAACCCAAAACTCTATCCACTGCACCAACTGTACAGTACGCCTAACTACTGTTGACAAAGGTAGTTACCATACATGTGGTTACAGTGTTGCCAGATTGCTACTCTTCAACGTCGTTTTTCTGCCGGATATACTCGCAAGACGAAATTTTGTAAGAGACATTTTTTATTGCTGGCATGTGAGGAGTCGCGCTGCGACGCCCGAGTGCGCGAATTACGCTTCACCCTGTATAATCTTTGGTTCATCTCGCAGGAGTATGGTGATCTCAGATCCATAACAGTTTACTGCTTGACTACATCTGTGAATATTTTCTGTAATTCTTGAATATAAAGCAGATACTTACTGGAGCAGCTCCTTAACAATATCATCAAGACAGTAATCCTAACCAGCAAAGAAAAAGGAAAATCGGTTTTCATACCAAGAATTCCATTGATCTCAATTGATTTGTAATTTTTTTTAAACGATTACAATTTCTCGGTGAGATTAGTCTGTAGTGTGACTAATAACAAGGCTCAGGGTCAAGTGTTCCACAATTGCGTGGTCTCCTCTACGTTGCTTTCTCCCGTGTCGGACAAGCAGAAAATCTGTTTGTGCATGCGCCGGACAACAAGGCATCAAATGTAGTGTATGAATGTATTTTTATAAAATGACTTAGAATATGTCCGCCTTTGTGGTGTAGTAGTTAGTGTGATTAGCTGCCACCCCCGGAGGCTCGCGTTCGATTCCCAGCTGTACCACGAAATTTTAAAAGTGTGACGAGGGCTGGAACGGGGTCCACTCATTCTCGGGAGTTCAACTGAGTAGATGGGGGGTTCGATTCCCTCCTCAGCCATCCTCGAAGTGGTTTTCCGTGGTTTCCCACTTCACCTCTAGGCAAATGCCGGGATGATACCTAACTAAAGGCTACGGCCGCTTCCTTCCCTCTTCCTTGCCTATCCCTTCCAATCTTCCCATCCCCGAGAAGGCCCCTGTTCAGCATAGCAGATGAAGCCGCCTAGGCGAGGTACTGGTCATTCTCCCCAGTTGTATCCCCCGACCCAACGTCTTGCGCTACAGGACACTGCCCTTGAGGCGGTAGAGGTGGGATCCGTCGCTGAGTCCAAGGGAAAGCCAACCCCGGAAGGTAAATAGATTAAGAAGAAGACTTAAAATAAAAATAAAAGAAGAAACTGAAAAGGACTGGTCTTTTAATCCACATCTTCTGTATTATATAGAGAAAACCGCACGAATATTATAAAACTAGCGAAGCGGGTTGTATTCAACTAGAATAAATATGAAAAATTAATTACATGCATGAAAGCCAAGAATAACGGCCGAGAGAATTCGTCGTGCGACCACACGATATCTCATAATCTGCAGGCCATCGGGCTGAGCAACGGTCGCTTGGTAGGCCAAGGCTCTTCAGGGCTGTTGCGTGTTGGGAAAATAGAAATGGAAATGAAAGTGGAAAAATTCAAAGCTCCAAAAAGTGATAAATATATTGGCCCCCCTTTCATGTTTCAGTGTCGAAAATAAAAGAGACAAATGAGTTCAGTCCTGACATAGATACGTATAGTTTAGGATGAAAAATAATAATTATTTTTTTCTCAAAAATTGTCGAAGTTCAAAGCATCAAATTATGACTAAAATGCTCAGTAAACAGCACGTTAAAGCTGCCAGTGTTCAGTGTATTACATTAGCTAGACCTGTGGCATAGTAGGGCTCGCATTTCTAATACCTAAAAACTCTGGAAATATACATGAACTTATGCATTGAATATGCTGGAATATGACATAAATCTTCGATGTATGACGCAAAAGGAACAAAATATTTTCCAAACTTTGCTAAGAAGACCAGCAAAAAAGCTGGACACATTTCTAACACTTTTTGACCTTTCTATTTTAACAACTTACTGCTCGCCTGCTTCACACTTAATCATAAAATATTCTGAGGGAAGAAAATTCAAAGCAATCAAAATCACTTGACACAAAACATTTGGAAAAATATATCATATTATGACCAAAGTATGCTTGTATACCTTTTTTTTTTTTTTGGACAGATATAACTTAATGATATAAAATTTGGTTTTTAAATATGTTTACAACACACCGGCATAGATAGGTCTTACGGTGACGATGAGATAGGAAATGACTAAGAGTAGGAAGGAAGTGACTGTGGCCTCAATTAAGGTTCAACCTCAGCATTTGCCTGGTGTAAAAACGGGAAATGACGGAAATTCATCTTCAGGGCTGCCAAATTGGGTTCGAACCTAGTACTTTCCGACTGTAAAGTAACAGCTACGTGACTCGAACCACGCAACCACTCGCTCGATCGTTATAACATAGTAAAATATGTATTTAAATTATCAGGAAGAGCAGAATCTTCCTGTTCAAAAAGATGTTAGAAGTGTGGTTAATTTAACTTAGGTTTGTATAAAGAGACCAAGAGACTTCATAGACATGCGAGCCATGGCCAAAGATTTATTTACTCGATTTAGAGCGTCTTTCGGGATAAGAATGAATCCAGCACCTTGCAAATTCTGAAGAAGGAAGATTTATATGAAAGTGTAGCATGATTATGTGAGAAGTTGTTAAATAAAGTGAAATCACGAAGGGAACATTATGCCACCTCCCCACCCCCCGATGTGCTGCTTTCTTGTTCTCTCAGTGCTCATTCCACCACAGCTCGGAAGTTGCTCACTCACTGTTATGTAATTCTCGTATAGCAGGGTTGCTGCATGCTTCAGCGGAGGGAATTTAATATAGCTGGACTTCCTCGCGTAAATGAGAAAACAGCCAATAATTTATCAGCCTTTTGACCTTGTCTCACCTAATTTCTTTCCCCTCTTTTTTTCATTCTCTCTCTCCCTCACCTCCTTTTATAACTTATGTTCACCATTCACTTTAGAGATGAACGAGTGAGAACGCTAATACAACGACGTCTTCGCCCAGACGTTAAACTCCTAATAGGTAGGCAGACCTGCAGACTTACTATGTACCCCCGATACGTAGGCCTGTTCTGACGTCAGCGCACGATTCCCGTAGCTGCATAGACTGCGACTTAACATTGGAACATTCCCTTCTCTAGGAAAAATCGCTTCAATGCGAAGTTAATAAACTTGAGAGAAAATCTTGAAGCGGTTGCAAAAGTGTTGCACAAGAAAAATGAGAAGAATCCAAACAAGCCTTAACTGGAAATCGTGCAATAAAATACACTACACTGATACAAGCCTCTTTGAAAGAAATTATTCAGTTGCTAAGCGTGTGATTAGGCTCCAGCAATGATTGCCTCCTACAATATCCACAGCTTTTCTCATAGTGTTTCGACTGTCTCTGAGCTTGTTGCATTGCATCCTTGGATTAAATCAAAGAGAAAATTTCGATGTATCCGTTCCTTAATTCGGAAATTAGTGACGAAGACGCTTTAAAGCACCAGTCGAAGGAAAACTACACCAGAGGAGGGATTTGAACATCGACCTTCGAGCTGACAGGATAGCGCTACGGTGACACTGACTGAAACCTACGGTGTGTGTTTGTGTTTAATGCTGATTTCTCGCCATGGCTGTCAGCCGGTCTTACCACGTCCAAATGTCGCAACACAGTCTCACATAGCTCATTTGAATTCGCCCGCGAAGCGTTCTGATTGGCTAACTTCTGCAGCTGCTAAAATGAGAACGGCGCAAGGTAACGAATTATGGTTTTCAAATTATATATCAGTATGACCAACCTTATAACGCTCACATATCCGGTTCACGTTGTTTCCTACCACCCTGTATATAAAAATACAAACAAAAACAGATACAACAATATTTATTATTTTATCTCAGAGAAACACGAATCTAATTCCACATCTGACAAAGGATCTTGGTGCGAATACTTAAAACGATTTACAGTACAAAACGCATTACTTCCGTGAAAGTGGCGATATACTGGAGTGGTTTTCTGTTTATAAGTTCGTAACTTCTCTATAAAATTACATAAATATCTTCCTCGAGGCAAATTGCATGCAGTATTTATAGAGTTCTCCAAAGCCTTCGACAATCTAAATAGGACCATTAACTCTACGAAGCTAGATCTGAGAGTGAAGAAAAACACGGCACTCGCAATTCTGATTCGGAACATGCTGAGGAGTAATGATGCACAAATTGTGTAACAGACCAATGACGTACTCCAGGGAGACCACCTCACCCCTTACGTTTCAACATCGGCAGATACAATATCGTTCGGCCAATCAGAAAAGAATCAAAGGAACAGAATACATAGAGATTTACACAGACGACATGGTTCCTTGGTACCACGAAATCAAAGTGCTACAAAAGATGATCAACGCTCTGGAGGAATGGGCAGATAACAACGACTTACAGGTTAGTTCAGATAAGGTTAAGCACATGATTCTTAAGAAGGGCTAGTGGGTATCCCCAAAACACACAATAAAAATCTACAGCCTGTTTCCAGTCATTCGACCGGGTCCGGAATGAAATGAATGAAGCCCTATCTAGCGGCGAGGATACGAAATGTGCCGGCTGCCAAAGCCTGTCGCACTTCTCAGGGGCAACGATTTATGGATGGCAGATTAAATTAAATGATATTGGGGAGTGTTTCTGGAATGAAAGATGACAGGGAAAACTGGAGTACCCGGAGAAAAATCTGTCCCGCCTCCGCTTTGTCCAGCACAAATCTCACATGGAGTGACCGGGATTTGAACCACGGAACCCAGCGGTGAGAGGCCGGCGCGCTGCTGCCTAAGCCACGGAGGCTCTTCCTGAAACACAGAATGTTTTTCAAACAAACACCCCTATAAAGTGCAAATAGCTTCAAATATCTCGGCTTGATCTTACAAACGACAATGAATTTCTTCAGGATCCACGCAAGAATGTCCGTGGAAACAGAGACGAAAACTGTATTTGACATTAGAACTATAACCAGATTATCGCTGAGGTCCACCATGACATTCCTTGACGCCGAAATAGTTCCAATCGTTGAAGATCTCTGAACATTAGAAAATATAAGACACTCGCTCAAGACTTGTATACAAGCTCACAGGAAAGCCCTTCCTAATGGAGGATTTACGATTCAAGTTCGTTTTGCCTTCTATCACCTACTGGAAGGGAGGACTTTGAAAATAAGGGTAATGTAGGTTTCTACTCTACTGAAGCCATGATGAACAGAGCATTGACTGACTCGAACCAGAACATACGCCACTTTGTGAATTCTCTGGCTGTGCACGGCTACCACCGCACAATAAAGAAGACAAAATTCTACCATGAAGCGAAGTCTACTTGCGCCTGAGAGCTGTGCGACTGAAACTGTGCACACTACCACGTTATTAAATGTGCCGTATAAATTGTAAAAGAAATCTATTATACGTTACTGCTCGAATTGAAGAGATATTTTTTTTCACAAATTGTGCAGATTTATTAATTAATGGCGTGCTGTCTTCGGCGAGGCCTGGTGCAGGTCTTTCGAGTTGACGCCGTGTAGGCGACCTGCACGACTATGAGGATGAGGTCCTACCTAAGATAAATTATAATGATGAAGACGGCACGAACACTTAGCCTCAGAGCCAGAAGAATTAACTAATAGAAGTTAAAACTCCCGACCGTGCCCGGAATCACATCCGGAACCCCTTGGACCAAAGGCCAGCACGCTAACCATTTAGCCATGGAGCCGGCCATGTATTAATTGCTAAATACATCTAAAATAGCTTGTGAGTGATGGTGATTATTGTTTTAAGAGGAAGCCAGCGGGGAAACCATCCTACTTTAATCAGAAAGAAAAGGGAGATATTCAACACTTACTTTGAAGAATGAAGTATCGTCGAAAGAAATAGACGAGTCACGAAGGGCATGAAAATGAAAGACTCCCGAGACGTATCATCTGGGTTGAAAGAGAACAAGAGTTGAAAAAGGAAGGTCGGATAGGAAGTATGAAAATGAGGAGCCTGACACAAGGAAGAGACACGATGTCAGATTCAGCTAAGGGCACAGTGGTTACCAACCTACGCTTCCAAACTGAGAGCCCCTTGGGCTTAAACACTTTTAGTCGTCCTTTACGACAGGGAGGGGATACCGTGGATGAATTCTGCTACCCCCATCCACAGGAGGTCTCAAGAAACGGTAACAGTGATCGACAGTAATAGTATAGCGTATAGGTAATAGTGATAGAAATATTAACTTGGTTTCTGATCTCACAGTATTCAGTACAGCTTCCCCCATTTCCTTTTCAATTTTTGCACGTGTTTAATAAAACACTCTGCGTAATTCTTTTGGAGTCCATTGTTATATCAGTACAAAATCTCCACGGAGAGCTCACCGTTGTGTTTGTTCAGTTATTTGTACTGCATTTCATTTACGGCAAAAGCTGTTGAATACAACTGCGCGTCAACCATTCAGAACAAATAAAGTTGTTGCTCAATGGGCTAATTAGAAGGAGCTACCGTCAACAGAAATTAAACTAATAAAGCTCTGGTGCCGCAATTGTTTTCATTTTCCCTTCGTAGCAGTTTTATACACTTCACCGTCCTACACGAGTTGACAAGGTAAGTGATCTGACCTTGGACAGTTTGCTGTGTCACTACCGGCTTCTTATTGTTATGGCAAGTGACTTTATAGTCACCTTTCCGACGAATACCGTTCATCCTTCAAAGACGCCTTTCATGGAACCAAGCTTTGTTGCAAATTCTAGGCACGTTCTAGAGGTGTTAGTAGACAATTATGATCATTAATGAAGTCCGACTCGTTGGCTGAACGGTCAGCGTACTGGCGTTCGGTTCAGAGGGCCCCGGGTTCGATTTCCGGCCGGGTCGGGGATTTTAACCTTAATTGGTTAATTCCAATGGCACGGGGGCTGGGTGTATGTGTTGTATTCATCATTATTTCATCTTCATCACGACGCGCAGGTCACCTACGGGTGTCAAATAGAAAGACCTGCACCTGGCGAGCCGAACCCGTCCTGGGATATTCCGGCACTAAAAGCCATACGACATTTCATTTTTCATCGTTAAAGAAGTTCTCAGTATATTCATTTCTCCACTAAAGAGAAGCTAATCCCATTGTGGAGCAATATAGCACAATGCAGCTGATATCGCTGACAGTGTCACATAATATCTAGTTAGCATGCGGGGCATTCCACGTGAAATCGGACAGCAGAAAAATGAGTATTTCTAAACAGTACCTTAGAAAAATCAATTATCTGGAGATACTTTTTTTTACAATTGGCTTTACGTCCCACCGACACAGATAGGTCTTATGGTGACGATGGTCCAGGAAATGGTTAGGTGTGGGAAGGAAGCGGCAGTGTCCTTAACTGAGGTACAGCCTTAGCATTTGCCTGGTGTGAAAATGGGAAACAACGCAAAAGCATCCTCAGGGCTGCCGACAGTGGGGTTAGAACCCACTATCTCCCGAGCGCAAGCTGATACCTACGTGATCCAAGCCGCACGGCCACTTGCTCGATGGAGATACTCAGTTCTAGACAATATCACATTCACCTGTTCAACAATATTTTCATTACCGGTGTATTAAATGTTGAATATAGTAATTTCTATTTTTGGACAATCAGTATTTAACAGAAATATTACGAGCACACTGTTGGCGCTGTACAACATTCTCTCTGTAGCAATAGGCAAACTATTTTATTACACAAAATATCTGAAACAAAACTACATTTCTCACTGTACGTGTAATACAAGGTTATATTTTTCTCCAGTCCCCAAGCCAAGGACTCATTCCACATTAAGAAAACAGTATTGCTCTTATGGGCCTACAAGAAGTGAACACACTCCCTCTGAGACACCCATAATTCCTCGTGATTAAGGAATATTATACTGTACTTAGTAATGTATTTTTTTTTTAATTTCGTGTGGCTATTTCTAGCCGAGTGCAGCCCTTGTAAGGCAGACCCTCCGATGAGGGTGGGCGGCATCTGCCATGTGAGGTAACTGCGTGTTAATGTCATGGAGGAAAGTGTTATGTGTGGTGTGCGAGTTGCAGGGATGTTGGGGACAGCACAAACACCCAGCCCCCGGGCCATTGGAATTAACCAATGAAGGTTAAAATCCCCGACCCGGCCGGGAATCGAACCCGGGACCCTCTGAACCGAAGGCCAGTACGCTGACCATTCAGCCAACGAGTCGGACAGTAATGTATTATAAAAGATAGATAAAAAAGATGAGGCAATTTCACCCTTGAGTTATTAAAATAACTGCATAACATTTTTTTTTCATAAATACATTTGTAGGGAGTAAGCACAATGGCTGGAACAGCCAGCGCTTCGTTGCCTTGCTTCATTTTCCTTCTTCTGTGTTGCTCTCGTACAAGCCTCGTGTAGTCCCTTCATTCTGTGAACCGCCGTCAGCTCACTTCTGAAGTGGAGTCATCTACAGTATTTATTTCTTGCGTGTGTGTTTTTAGGCTTTAAATCGGTGCGTAATTGTCTTGTGTTGAGTGCAAGTTATGCGATAAGCCTACGTTTGTGATTTTTCTTTAACATTAATACATCTTTTGTAGAGTCATCTAGAGTATTTATTAGCTGCGTCTATTTTCTAGCCTTTATTGCCCGGAGAAATTCATTAAATGCAATCAAATGCATCCTTCATACCTCGAGTTCATTAAAAATTATTTGTCTATTTTCTCCCCTAATTTGCCTTACACTTCAATGCTGAAGTTCTTTATGTGCCGTAGTTTACCCCTGATTCTGTATGAACCAAAAATAGTTCCTGTAAACCCACCGTCCCCTTTAGTTAATAAAAATAATTTGTAGTTTAGTTTCTTCCGCATTTTGTCTTGAACTTAAATACTGAATTTCACAAATGCATGTACCACCGTTTTCCCGTGATGGTGTCGAGCAGAGCCTTTCGATATAGCAACACCGTTGTCACAAGAGCAATGCTGTTTTATTAACAGTCCGGCTCCATAGCTAAATGGTTAGCGTGCTGGCCTTTGCTCACAGGGGTCCCGGGTTCGATTCCGCGTAGGGTAGGGAATTTTAACCATCATTGGTTAATTTCTCTGACACGGGGGCTGGGTGTATGTGTCGTCTTCATCATCATTTCATCCTCATCACGACGCGCAGGTCGCCTACGGGAGTCAAATCGAAAGACCTGCATCTGGCGAGCCGAACATGTCCTCGGACACTCCCGGCACTAAAAGCCATACGACAATTCAATTCAATTAACACGGAATGATCTATTTAGTGCGTGCTGCTATCTGGCGAATCACAGTACGCTAAGAGGGTTACGGACCGCAAGGTATCTTTTCTCCAGGATCTCAAATCTGGGTAAACCTCAAGTGAACTCCACAACTCGTCGCAGAAGACACTCCTGTTATTTTTGATCGGCCGGGTGGCTACACATCTTTACTTTCCACTCGCGCCGAGCCAACAAAGCATATAGGCCGACTCCTCGTTGGATGTCAGCCTCCCTACCACCAACCACCATGACGACCACCACCACGACCATCATCACTACCTTTGCGACCGCTGCTCACACCTTTTCCTCGCTTTCCATCACAACTGTTACGTCGTCCCATTCATCGCCGCTTCTATCCACCTCTCTCCCCGCGCTACCTCCTGTTGATCCACCTCGACTATTACGTATTCCTCCCCGCTACTTCACCCGCCCTTCTACGCTGTCTACATCTGCCTTGCCGACCACGACATCACCGCCACCACTGTCCGTCGTACCAGCAGCAGCCGCTCATCAACCTCCAACACCGTCAGACACATCAGCCACAAACGAAGTCTTCAGTTGCGTCGTCCGCGGCGTAAGCCCACTCATCCCGGCAACCGACATTCAAGAACAACTTCGCCTTCAAGCCATACCCGTCAAGAGGGCATTCCGTATCTACAACTCCACCGGTCCGACGTATTTAATCCGACTTCAGCTTTCCAGCGCAGCAGCCGTCGCCCACCTGATCTCCAGCGGAGCACTTCTCTACGGCCGTCGTCATCCCGTCGAACCCTCTCGCTCACCTCCCCGCCCTAGATATCACCACTCCACCTCTCGTCGCCATACCCGGCCTGATCATCCTCCCTTCCAACGCTCTATCTATGTCCGTCCCACTCCTTCTTCTGCTAATATCTCCCTCCCACCACCACCGACCCTTGAACATCTTCGACACCTCACAACTGTCCTCTATCACATCGCTTCAACACTTCACCACCTTACACTCCCACGAAACTTCCTTCTCGACACTCTTGTATAAATCTCCAAATTTTCACACCGTTTTTCCCTCTTCTTCATTTGACACCTCTCACTGTTCTCTCCACATCTCCCGGCCCGAGAGATCGCGACACGATCTAGGGGGCCCGCCCCGTCCTTCGGGCGGGGAATGAAAGCTCTGCAGCAGCAGCAGCCGCAAGGGGCTGACTCATCGAACCATCGCTTTCTACTATGACTGCGTTAATACGCCTTCCCAACACAGTGCTATGGGCGATATGGGCCTAGCTTCTGTTTATACCGCCTAGCGTTGCATCGCTGGCATTGAAATATGATTGTTCATTACAACACACATAAAGTATTTTTTTATATTTCTGTTTAAATATATAGCCAGCCACTCCATAAACGTATTTGGAAAACACCTTACTCCTTAATAAAGAAATTCAGTGAAGAGAGTTTCCTTCCGCAGATGAAAAACGTACAAAATAATGTTGATGGTAATAAATGCTATTGGAAATAAAGAAATCTCACATATTTCTGTATTCTGCTTAAGGGTTTCGCGTTTTGGCGTTCAAATATTTCGGTCTTCCGAAGATCTCTCCCGTTGATATGGCTATGTTATTTAAGAATACAGGAATAGCACACTCGCAAATAACTTCATTCAGTCCGATTTCAGGACACTGAATTGAGAAACATTGCGTAACGCAGGCACTAAATGGTCACACACAGACGCAGTAGGATTGTTATGCGCAAATGGTTGTGATTTCAATACAAAATATTGAATAACTTCAAAATCCACAATAGCAAATCAGATTGGCACTCCAGCCTGTTGCTTTCATCCCTTTTTAAATATGAAGTCCATTAGCACTTTGATTTTGTCAAACGAATCAAGCAGCTATCACAATTGGTTTTCAGGTGTGTTTTTCGAACAACAAAACAACCTATAAACGACAGACAAGCTAACTTCCTAAATGGGTAGCCCAGAGCTGAGAGGGAGAATTGTCGGATTTTTAAATCGTTCCTTTAAACATTAGCTACCGCAGAGATAGAAGTAACTTACCAGGGAACGTACGCATATCCTCAAGGATGCACGTGATTTGATCAGTGGCGGCTCGTGACAAAATTTTTAGGGGGTTCACAACAACATTTCTGTTCATATCTCAAATCAGCAAAAAAGTAACATAGGTATATAAATCACTTCACCAAAAGTTCCTTGTACGGTTCCTTTTTCACAAAAAATATGGTAGAACCCCTGTAACTGAGGATAAATTTTATACTAGATTAATCTGTTAGTGTAGAACAAAAGTAAAATTCATAATAACTTTAGTACACTGCGGATATTGAAGGATGCAAGCACTATTCTTGGTTTTTAAATAGCACGAAGTTCACCTAGGCACGACGAGAAGCATGGAAATAATGTGTGCCGCATTTACCGGTCGATTTTTTTAAAATAATTGTTTCCGAATTGACCGCAATAGTCTCCACATTATCTCGGTTAATCAGGGTTCTGCTCTATCACATGTTATTTTTTTTTTTTCTTGGAAATTACAGACAACACTAGCATAGGGAATTCAATACTCGCATTTTTGTGTGCATGAAACTTTTCATGTTAATTTATTTTTGCACTCAAATGAGCAAGTTCTGTGCACCCAGCTAAATTCCATACACTTCTTTCTTTGTTGAACAATAAACAGGGCAAACAAAAAGGCGCACTCCTAGACCACCATCCACAGAGCCACTTGCATGTTTCGTACATTTCTCTCTTAATCTTACGCCTATAGTCGCGTTTGTCAGTTTTTGTAAGGTTCTCAATAATCACATCTGGTCTGACCGGTCCAAGCCTTATAATTTCTAACTTACCCTGATAGGTTAATATTTCTTTTTTAATCTGCTTACCCTCCAGGGTTGGTTTTTCCCTCGGATTCAGCGAGCGATCCCACCTCTACCGCCTTTAAGGGCAGTGTTCTGGAGCGTGAGACATTAGGTCGGGGATACAACTGGGGAGGATGACCAGTACCTATCCCAGGCGGCCTCACCTACTATGCTGAACAGGGGCCTTGGTGGGCGATGGGAAAATTGGAAGGGATAGACAAGGAAGACGGAAGGAAGCGGCCGTGGCCTTAAGTTAGGTACCATCCCGGCATTTGCCTGGAGAAGAAGTGAAAAACCACTTTGAGGATGGCTGAGGTGGGAATCGAACCCACCTCTACTCAGTTGACCTCCAGAAGCTGAGTGGACCCAGTTCCAGCCCTCGTACCACTCTTCAAATTTCGTGGCAGAGCCGGGAATCGAACCGACCCTCCGGCGGTAGCAGCTAATCACAATAACCACTAGGGCCTACACCACAGAAGCGGACGGTTAATATTTCGCTGGTTAAAATTAACTGAACTGAATTCATTTCCTCTTACATAAAGAATACCATGGTTACAAACCATACAAACAGAGAAGCAAAACACAACACTCAAATAAATTTCAATTGAGAAGATTTTCCAGTCACAAGGTAAAGCAAACTTCTTCCCGCAATTGCAAACACCTGTTCACGAGCTAGAAAATGCATATTCAGAATTACTAGCGAAATCTGCCGGTAATGTAATGCAATAGTATCTCCTGCGGAGCTGTGGCTAACAGTAACAGAGGAGGTGGCGGACCCTTGAGGTCAACTGTAATACTGCCACTGGTTTGAGGATTGCTCAAGACGGCAAAGCACGTACCTTACCGTGCTCCTCGCTAATGGGAATATCAGTGCATAAACCATGACGTCATCTGCTTTGCGCATGCGTATAGTCTTCAGCACAATAGCGCATTACCCAGTGTGCTCGCTGCACTGTCAGTCAAAACGAACAACTGTCGATGTAACGGAGCTTCGATATAAGTCGAATGCTTTCGATCGATTGTTGAAATCAGGTCGAAAGAAAGGAAAGTTTTAAATTATCCATGAATGCGTAAAGTTGTATTAAAACTGGGTGTTCACGTGCTCCTGTGCTCCTAAGAGCCCACCGCGACTGGATTTGATCTGGTAAATGTGCTGCATTACACTGACCTTCTGCATTACACTGACCTTGGAGTGTGTTTGGTAGATTCTCTTTGGCATTTCCTATCACAAAAGTGCCAGAGTAAACCTCCACGGCACTGCTTGCATGAATAGCCAAGATTCTCATCTTCAAAAGGCGGTTGAGACTGAAGATGAAAGCTCTAGCTTCCAGCGTATCATTTCTGCCTGACATTTGCCGTAGAGCGCTAAAAACCATCTTTATAGGGCCACTATTGAATGCTCGGGTAATAACGTAATGAAATCCTGTCTGAAGAAGTTACTTGACGCATTCCACTGTTTATTTATTTATTTATTTATTTATTTATTTATTTATTTATTTATTTATTTATTTATTTATTTATTTATTTATTTATTTATTTATTTATTTATTACCACCAACAGAGATGTTTTCCCAATTACAGGTGGCTTAGTCACTATACATTAATGATTAAAAATAACAAATTTCATAAAGAACTTAATATCTAAAAATAAAAATATACAACATTATTAATAATAAAGTAGCAAACGGAATTTACAGCACATTAATACCTTTTCAAGTTCCAAGTGGTCTTGTGACTAAAATATCTAAAAATGAATAAAATAAAATTAGAAATACAGAAACATAAAATAAATTAAGAATTAGTATCTACAAAAGAAATAACTCTAATCTTAAACTGACACCAGTTAAATCAACTGACATATAAAAAGAAAATCATGGAAATTAAGGAATTAAATATATATGTTTTGTAAGAGATGAGGTGTAGAAATCAGTATCAACAACACATTAAATCTTAAGTACAAATAGACGCTAGTAATGACAATTTGTTTGCAGTTTCCCCTACATTTTGTTTATATATATTTAAATAACATAAATTTAAATAAAATAAAACACTAAAATGAAACACAAACTAACCAATAAATAAGTATAAATATAGTACATATATACACCTATAGGGTATACCTTCATAAATAGTGCTTTAGCATAGCCCAGCATAGTGCGATCATTACTGTTGATGCTGTAGTTAACGGAATGGCCTCGTACGTATCCTTGCTAAGGAATTGCTTCCCGGCTTTCTCACTGGCAGTCTTAACTTCCTTCGGATGCTGGGGAAAATCATTTTCCAACCACTGCATTCTCTCATCATCCAAGCTGAAGAAATGCATCATGTCCGGCTGCAATGTTGCTACATTCATGCTACTGGCATCATGAATGTCGAGCCGTTTCTTTACTGATAAAATGTTGTGGTACCTGCGTTAACAAAATTGTGCGAATCTTTATGATGCGAATGGTCCTTGAAATAAAAAATTCGCACGCCGCACATTCCTTTTTTCAAAGTTAAGACTGTTCGATGTGTTTGCGTGTAAGGAAAGGAATCGTTTTCACATTTTATTTTGATTGAATCTGATACAGTTTTTTGATAAAGTCACAACATACTGAACAACTTGGGAACCATCAGGCATAGATTTTTATATTAAATAATTTCCTAAGTTTTTCAGAATGTTGCATTGGTCACAAGGAAGAAAATGAGGGCTTTCACAACCAACAGGATGACAGATCTTCGATTTAATGTCTTTTGAAGAAAACATTCTTCTCATCATGCTGACATTAGTCTTATGATTGTCACTCACAATGCGCAATATGTAAAAACCGCAGGCTGTGACTTCCTTTATTGTTATGAATGTTAAAGTATGTAGCTGTGTGCCAGAACGTCTCCTAGTGAAGAAAAATGCTGCTTGTAACCCGCCTTTTTTATTCACACCAGAAATGAAAAAACCCAGAGGTAATTAGATTTCTATTTTCGTTTGCATGACAATCATCTTAAGTAGTTTTCATTTGCTCAACGTGAAAGTGTCTTTCTGCCCAAAGAAGGCGTTGAGGTTCTCGTCATACAACATCTGTTGTTTGATAGACATTTCATCGACTAACAATGAACAAAATATCTCTGCTTTATTTAGGCGCTGACTTTCTGCTAACAGGAGCTCCTTTACTAAGAGTGTTATTCAAGTCTCACAGTTCATATTCCCTACGTAGCGCGAAAGTGTAGATTTACTCGGTGTGGTGAACATATAGTTTCGATGACCTCGATTTGAAATTCGGCGAGAAATCATTTCTTGAAATAATATTTAGCCATTCTTGGCATTGTTGCTCGTTGAGAGGAAATTCATGAAACGAAATCCTATTTCCCATCTGCTTTTACTCTTACACAAAGGCGCACAGTAGTAAACCTTATTATGTACGAAAACATGAAAACAAACGTAATAAAAGCAGGCTCCAATTACATCGACACACTCCGGAACGATCAGAGTTATATTCGTCAAGCACACTAATGCCAGCTTCTCAGCGCTCCAAGTGCCTGGACTGGTAACTAAGCCGTGTTCGCTCGTTTATACCAGGTGGCTTACGGACGCCGTCTTTCTACTTATAAATGTCCCGCATGCACAAGTGATGTGTGGGGTGTCTACCAACTGATTTTAACAGGGGAACTACTGCCAGCGGGCAGGTTACGTCAGAATATGAAGAGATAAGAAACAGAGTCACACTCGTAGCATGTTACTCAGCGTTGCCGGTCGAATGCACCCCTTGCATTAGTAAATACCCTTTTCGACCACATAGTTCTAGGCTGGTGTATGCTACAGCCGCACTATATTTGCTGGCTGCATATCGGAAGTAGCTAGTGTGATCAGCAGCGGTGAATACACAGACATTATTTTAATCTGAACAATCTGGTCGGAATGCAACAGAAGCTCCAAACAGACGTATACCTTCTACATACGTACTTCACCGAACAGTATTAGTTTTTGCTTCATACATGCAACTCTTCCATCGAGTGGAATGTCTACACGTGTATAAATAAATAAGTTATTAGATTTCTTTTACTGCATCTTTTTTTTTTTGCTAGGGGCTTTACGGCGCACCGACACAGATAGGTCTTATGGCGACGATGGGATAGGAAAGGCCTAGGAGTTGGAAGGAAGCGGCCGTGGCCTTAATTAAGGTACAGCCCCAGCATTTGCCTGGTGTGAAAATGGGAAACCACGGAAAACCATCCTCAGGGCTGCCGACGATAGTGGGATTCGAACCTACTATCTCTCGGATGCAAGCTCACAGCCGCGCGCCTCTACGCGCACGGCCAACTCGCCCGGTACTACTGCATCTTTGGCGTGTGTACAAACAGTAGCGGCGGTTAGGGGGTGGGGTGAGAGTAGTATAATTGGATGGTTCGGCGGCCACCTCCACCTCAGGCTCCCAGTGGCCACCTCCACCTCCACCTCAGCCAGAGGCCTCCCAGAGGTCTCCTCCACCTCCCGCGGGAAATTTGAATTTGTAAACAAAGCCACGTGCTTTTTGACAGCTGTCATCGACAACAACGCATCGCTAACCTCAGTACTGCCATCTTGACGGGCGTAACCTCAGTAGTGCCAACTTAACCTAACTAGCGCGAGGTAAACAAAGCCACGTGCTTTTTGACAGCCACGTGCTTTTTGACAGCTCTCATCAACAACAACGCATCGCAAACCTCAGTACTACCATCTTGATGGGCCTAAACCTTAGTGGTACCAACTTAACCTAACTAGCATGAGGTAAACAAAGCCACGTGTTTTTTTTGACAGCCACGTGCTTTTTGACAGATTTGTAAACAAAGCCACGTGCTTTTTGACAGCTCTCATCAACAACAACGCATCGCAAACCTCAGTACTACCATCTTGACGGGCCTAAACCTTAGTGGTACCAACTTAACCTAACTAGCATGAGGTAAACAAAGCCACGTGTTTTTTTGACAGCCACGTGCTTTTCGACAGATTTGTAAACAAAGCCACGTGCTTTTTGACAGCTGTCATCGACAACAACGCATCGCTAACCCCAGTACTGCCATCTTGACGGGCCTAAACCTCAGTAGTACCAACTTAACCTAACTAGCGCGAGATAAACAAAGCCACGTGCTTTTTGACAGCCACGTGCTTTTTTGACAGCTGTCATCCGCCATCTTTAAACTACAGAGCACCGTGCTGCCCTCTTTCGTCACCTGTCATCGGCAGTGCTGCCATCTTGACGGGCCTAAACCTTAGTGCTACCAACTTAACCTAACTAGCGCGAGATAAACAAAGCCACGTGCTTTTTGACAGCCATGTGCTTTTTTGACAGCTGTCATCCGCCATCTTTAAACTACAGAGCACAGTGCTGCCCTCTTTAGCTACTTACCTTTGAAATGTGGTGGCGGATAATTTGAAAAATGCTTTTCGACAAGCAGCCATCTTTAATCCAGAGAGAACAGTGCTGCCCTCTATGTGGTGGCGGCAAATTGAAAAATTCCACATGCTCTTGTTTGAAAACAAACTCACGTGCTTTTTTGACAGCTGTCATCTGCCATCTTTAATCACAGTGCTGCCCTCTTTAGTTTGAAATGTGGTGGTGGTAAATTCCACGTGCTCTTGTTTGGAAACAAAGCCACGTGCAGCTGTCATCCGCCATCTTTAATCAACTGAGCACTGTGCTACTATCATGCGGGCAATTTCATCACCTGTCATCCGCCATCTTTAATCCACAGAACACCGTGCTGCCCTCTTTATGGCTACTACCTTAAGCACGTAGTAGCGGACAATTTGAAAAGTTCTGTTAGCTATCATCCGCCATCTTTAATCAAGAGAGCACCGTGCTGCCATCTTTAGCTAGATACCTTTGAAATGTGGTGGCGGCAAATTGAAAAATTCCACGTGCTCTTGTTTGGAAACAAACTCACGTGCTTTTTCGACAGCTACCATCCGCCATCTTTAATCAACAGAGCATAGTGCTACCCTCTTTGTGATGGCGGCAAATTCCACGTGCTCTTGTTTGGTAAACATAGCCATGTGCAGCTGTCATCCGCCATCTTTAATACAGAGAGCACCGTGCTGCCCTCTTTATCGTAGTAGATGTAAATTCGTCACCTGTCATCCGCGGTGCTGCCATCTTTAGCTAGATACCTTTGAAAAGTGGTGGCGGATAATTTAAAAAGAAAAATTCTACAGCAGCCCTCTCTCGACGCTAATTGCATAAGATGGTGGCTATACATGACTCCTTAAGGGTGCTTACGCAAGATGGCTGCTATACACAGGTTCTTATGAGACGCCCTTGGGATGCTTACGCAAGATGACAGTTATACATGGCTCCTTATGAGATACCCTAGGGATGCTTGCGCAAGATAGCGGCTGATCTTATGGGACGGCTTAAGGGTCCTTGGACAAGATGGCTTGAGACGCCCTAAGGATGCTTGCGCAAGATGGCGGACACAAGATGGCAGCTATACATAACTCCTTATGAGACGCTTTAAGGGTGCTTGCGCAAGATAGTTGCTACTCTTAGCTTAGAGGCTAACGTGTCATGCTAGTTCGATTCATTAAATTTGGGGCTTAAATGCAAAATGTTAAATATATCGAAAACGGTGCACCGTAGAGCAAAACGGACAAAATTTTTCTGCCTAATACCTAGGTTCGCAGTATGAGGAACAAGAAAATCATAGTCTAATGATGGGATCAACGGTTCGGTTCCTACTTAGGCCCTTTGGCATTTGCTCTGTTTTAGCTTGTATTGAAGCGAGTCTTCGTAACATGATCAGGTCTAGCTATGGTAGAGAGTATAACGTACCGTGCAGGTTCGATTCATTAAATTTGGAGGCTTAAATGCAAAATGTTAAATATCTCGAAAACGATGCATCGTAGAGCAAAACGGACAAAATTTTTCCGCCTAATACGTAGGTTCGTAGTATCAGGAACAAGAAAAAACATAGTCTAATGATGAGATCAACGGTTCGATTCCTACTTAAGCCCTTTGGCATTCGCAGCTATCTATTTCTACAAGATGGTGGCTGCTCTTATGAGAAACAAGATGCCTTGAGACGTCCTAGGGATGCTTACGCAAGATGGCAGACACACAATGGTGACTATACATAGCTCCTTATGAGACGGCCTAGGGGTGCTCGCACAAGATGGCGGCTACTCTTATGAAGAAAGCTAGCTTAGAGGCTACTGCGCAAGATAACAGCTGCTGTTATGCATGTGGTGGAGGGCAATTTGAAATTCTATGTGCTTAATCAACAGAGCACCCTGCTGCCCTCTTTAGCTGAAATGTGGTGGTGGATAATTTGAAAAATTCTTTTGACAGCTATCATCTTTAAAAACAATGGCGACTATACATAGGCTGTTAAGGTCTTATCATTCTCCTCCTCCTCCTCCTCCACCTCCTCCTCCTCCCCCTCATCCTTCTCTACCTCCTCCTCCGCCTCTTATGTCAAGGCATAGCTTTATATCGAACAAGTTTAAACCTGCATCGCGAAGGTAAGCGTGTGCAGCGATAACATTATTGTGCATGTTTAGACTTTCGAAACATAAGAAGAGTAGAATCAAACGCTGTACTCGATACGACATGTGATCAGAACATTGATTGATGCGTTCAGAAAAACAAAATAAGTGATCAAGACTAGAATCGAACAATGTACTCAATACATCATGTGTTTAGAATATGTCAGGGGATACGCTTGTTCTAAGAAGATCAGATTGAAACATAACAAGACTAGAATAGAACACTGTAATCGATGTTGTTAACTTCAACATGTGATCAGAACATTGATTGATGTGTTCAGAACACAAAATAAGTGATCATGACTAGAATCGAACACTGTACTCGATACAACATGTGATCAGAACATTGATCGATGTGTTCAGAACACGAAATAAGTGATCAAGACTAGAATCGAACACTGTACTCAATACAACATGTGTTTAGAACATGTTAGGGGGTACCCTTGTTCTAAGAAGATCAGAATGAAACATAACAAGACTAGAATCGAACACTGTAATCGATGTTGTTAACCTCAACATATGATCAGAACATTGTTTGATGTGTTCAGAGCAAAAGTACAATTTTGATGATTTGCTTAGTGTAAAATCAAAAACTATGGAAACACACTGTGCACATATCGCGTAGCTAACTCGCTCAGTAAGCAATATTGCAAAACTACAACTTCAATGATTTGCATAGTGTAAAAATCAAAAACACACTGTACCCATACTGCGCAGCTAACTCGCTCGGTAAACGATATAGCCAAAGTATAACTTCAAATTATTTACCTTCCATCATTCGTCTTGTGTGTAAAAATCAGTCGAACAAGTTATCGCTTAAACATGGCTGAAAAAAAATCGTAATAGGGTATGGAACCCAGGGGTTACATCTTATCAGAAGGGCAAAAAGGATGAAAGGACTCTTCCTCCTCCTTACCGCACATTCCTTGAAGGGCTAATGGGCTAAAGGGCTAAAGGGCTAATAGGCTAAAGGGCTAATGGGCTAAAGGGCTAAAGGAGCAACAACCTCGTCGATCGCTATCAGCAAGAACGCTTGTACTTTGTTAAGTGTAGAAAATTAATCTTTATTTGTAAATGGTTTCATGTTCAGAACAAGGAATGGAAAATCCCCGAGGTGCGATGAGTTACGTTTTTCGAACTAGTGTTTGGAACACTGAACGTTTCAAGATGATAGCAGAGAGTTTAGCAATGTTCTGTTGTTGGATTTTAAATTCCGCGCTACAACATGCATAAGGTGGTAGCCTTGAGGTTTACCGCCGTAAAGATGGCAAGAGTGAGGTTAACAATGTTCTGTTGTTGGATTTTAAATTCCGCGCTACAACATGCATAAGGTGGTAGCCTTGAGGTTTACCGCCGTAAAGATGGCAAGAGTGAGGTTAACAATGTTCTGCTGTTGGATTTTAAATTCCGCGCTATAACATGCATAAGGTGGCAGCCTTGAGGTTTACCGCCGTAAAGATGGCAGCAGTGAGGTTAGCGACGCTCTATTGTCCTTCAAAGTGAGGTTAGGGTTCGTCAAGAAGACAGCTGTCAAAAAAGCACGTGGCTATGTTTACCAAACAAGAGCACGTGGTCGTGATGTCACGGTCACGTAATCAATCCTTAGCTCGATGTCGTTAAGAGCAGTATTAGGGTTAGCTATGCTTAAAAGTCTTGGGAACAGAGCAGCAGTATGAATTGCTATGTTTCAAAGCGTGTACACATGACCTATCGATTTTACATGCATCGACCATCGAACTAAACTTCATCCGCTAGATCGTGCTGCTATCTTAGCATAACCTATACCCATAAAATTAAAGTACAATGAATAGCCATGTTTCAAAGCGTGTACACATCACCTATCGATTTTGCACACATCGACTCTCGTACTAAACTTCTTCCGCTAGATTGTGCTGCTATCTTAGCATAACCTATACGCGTGACCTTAAGGTACAAAGAATAGCCATGTTTCAAAGCGTGTACACATTACCTATCGACTTTGCATGCAACAAATATCGTACTAAACTTCTTCCGCTAGGTTGTGCTATCTTAGCATAACTTATACACATGAACTTAAAGTACAAAGAATAGCCATGTTTCAAAGCGTGTACACATTACTTATTGATTTTGCATGCATCAAATATCGTACTAAATTTCTTCCGCTAGATTGTGCTGCTATCTTAGCATAACCTATACCCATGAACTTAAAGTATAATGAATAGTCATGTTTCAAAGCGTGTACACATCAACTATCGAATTTGCATGTATCGACTCTCGTACTAAACTTCTGCAGGTAGATTGTGCTGCTATCTCAGCATAACTAAGACGCATGAACTTAAAGAACAAAGAAGAGCTATGTCTCAAAACGTGTACACATTACCTATCGATTTTGCAACCATCGACTCTCGTACTAAACTTCTTCCGCTAGATTGTGCTGCTATCTTAACGTAACCTATACGCATGACCTTAAGGTACAAAGAATAGCCATGTTTCAAAGCGTGTACACATTACCTATCGACTTTGCATGCAACAAATATCGTACTAAACTTCTTCCGCTAGGTTGTGCTATCTTAGCATAACTTATACACATGAACTTAAAGTACGAAGAATAGCCATGTTTCAAAGCGTGTACACATTACTTATTGATTTTGCATTCATCGAATCTCGTACTAAATTTCTTCCGCTAGATTGTGCTGCTATCTTAGCATAACCTATACCCATGAACTTAAAGTACAATGAATAGTCATGTTTTAAAGCGTGTACGCATCAACTATCGATTTTGCATGTATCGGCTCTCGTGCAAAACTTCTTCAGGTAGATTGTGCTGCTATCTTAGCATAACTAAGAGGCATGAACTTAAAGTACAAAGAATAGCCTTGTTTCAAAGCGTGTACACATTACCTAATGATTTTGCAAGCATCGACTCTCGTACTAAACTTCTTCCACTAGATTGTGCTAAAATCGTGTAAGTGTGCTGCTATCTTAGCATAACCTATCGATTTTACATGCATCGACTATCGCAAGCATAACTAAGACGCATGAACTTAAAGTACAAAGAATAGCCTTGTTTCAAAGCGTGTACAGATCACCCTGAACTTTTTCCGCCAGATTGTGCTGCTATCTTAGCATAACCTATACGTATGACTTTAAGGTAGAAATAATAGCCATGTTTCAAAGCGTGTACACATTACCTATCGACTTTGCATGTATCGACTCTCGTACAAAACTTCTTCCGCTAGGTTGTGCTGCTATCTTAGCATAACTCATACACATGAACTTAAAGTACAAAGAATAGCCTTGTTTCAAAGCGTTTACACATTACCTAATGATTTTGCACGAAACGACTATCATACTAAACTTTTTCCACTAGATTGTGCTAAAATCATGTAAGTGTGTTGCTATCTTAGCATAACCTATCGATTTTACATGCATCGACTATCGTACTAGACTTCTTCCGCTAGAGCATGTAGCAATCGCTTTTGTGTATCCCAAACCCCTGTGCACGAACTTAAAGCATAAAGATGAGCTATGTTCTAAAGCGTGTACACATCACCTATCGATAATGTATGTATCGAATATCGTACTAAACTTCTCCTGCTAGAGCGTACGAGTATCGCTTGTGCGTGCACGAACTTAAAGCATAAAGAATAGCAATGTATAAAAATCTTGTAAACAAAGCAGCAGCATTACGTATAGTCAAGATTAAATGCGTGCACACATCATGTATCCATGATGCACACAGTACTAAACTTATTCCATTAGAATGTACAAAGTTCGCATGTGTTTGTACTGCTATCTTAGCATAGCCTATGTGCATGAACTTAAAGCATAAAAAATAGTTATGTGTAAAAAATCTTGTGAACATAGCAGAGTGTTAACTACGTAGGTGTAGACATTGAACTTTACATGCTGAGGCAACATACTACGTGACCGTGACGTCACAGCCACGTGCTCTTGTTTGGTAAACATAGCCACGTGCTTTTTTGACAGCTGTCTTCTTGACGAACCCTAACCTCACTTTGAAGGACAATAGAGCGTCGCTAACCTCACTGCTGCCATCTTTACGGCGGTAAACCTCAAGGCTGCCACCTTATGCATGTTATAGCGCGGAATTTAAAATCCAACAGCAGAACATTGTTAACCTCACTCTTGCCATCTTTACGGCGGTAAACCTCAAGGCTACCACCTTATGCATGTTGTAGCGCGGAATTTAAAATCCAACAACAGAACATTGTTAACCTCACTCTTGCCATCTTTACGGCGGTAAACCTCAAGGCTACCACCTTATGCATGTTGTAGCGCGGAATTTAAAATCCAACAACAGAACATTGCTAAACTCTCTGCTATCATCTTGAAAAGTTCAGTGTTCCAAACACTAGTTCGAAAAACGTAACTCATCGCACCTCGGGGATTTTCCATTCCTTGTTCTGAACATGAAACCATTTACAAATAAAGATTAATTTTCTACACTTAACAAAGTACAAGCGTTCTTGCTGATAGCGATCGACGAGGTTGTTGCTCCTTTAGCCCTTTAGCCCATTAGCCCTTTAGCCTATTAGCCCTTTAGCCCTTTAGCCCATTAGCCCTTCAAGGAATGTGCGGTAAGGAGGAGGAAGAGTCCTTTCATCCTTTTTGCCCTTCTGATAAGATGTAACCCCTGGGTTCCATACCCTATCACGATTTTTTTCAGCCATGTTTATGCGATAACTTGTTCGACTGATTTTTACACACAAGACGAATGATGGAAGGTAAATAATTTGAAGTTATACTTTGGCTATATCGTTTACCGAGCGAGTTAGCTGCGCAGTATGGGTACAGTGTGCTTTTGATTTTTACACTATGCAAATCATTGAAGTTGTAGTTTTGCAATATTGCTTACTGAGCGAGTTAGCTACGCGATATGTGCACAGTGTGTTTCCATAGTTTTTGATTTTACACTAAGCAAATCATCAAAATTGTACTTTTGCTCTGAACACATCAAACAATGTTCTGATCATATGTTGAGGTTAACAACATCGATTACAGTGTTCGATTCTAGTCTTGTTATGTTTCATTCTGATCTTCTTAGAACAAGGGTACCCCCTAACATGTTCTAAACACATGTTGTATTGAGTACAGTGTTCGATTCTAGTCTTGATCACTTATTTCGTGTTCTGAACACATCGATCAATGTTCTGATCACATGTTGTATCGAGTACAGTGTTCGATTCTAGTCATGATCACTTATTTTGTGTTCTGAACACATCAATCAATGTTCCGATCACATGTTGAAGTTAACAACATCGATTACAGTGTTCTATTCTAGTCTTGTTATGTTTCAATCTGATCTTCTTAGAACAAGCGTATCCCCTGACATATTCTAAACACATGATGTATTGAGTACATTGTTCGATTCTAGTCTTGATCACTTATTTTGTTTTTCTGAACGCATCAATTAATGTTCTGATCACATGTCCTATCGAGTACAGCGTTTGATTCTACTCTTCTTATGTTTCGAAAGTCTAAACATGCACAATAATGTTATCGCTGCACACGCTTGCCTTCGCGATGCAGGTTTAAACTTGTTCGATATAAAGCTATGCCTTGACATAAGAGGCGGAGGAGGAGGTAGAGAAGGATGAGGGGGAGGAGGAGGAGGAGGAGGAGGAGGAGAATGATAAGACCTTAACAGCCTATGTATAGTCGCCATTGTTTTTAAAGATGATAGCTGTCAAAAGAATTTTTCAAATTATCCACCACCACATTTCAGCTAAAGAGGGCAGCAGGGTGCTCTGTTGATTAAGCACATAGAATTTCAAATTGCCCTCCACCACATGCATAACAGCAGCTGTTATCTTGCGCAGTAGCCTCTAAGCTAGCTTTCTTCATAAGAGTAGCCGCCATCTTGTGCGAGCACCCCTAGGCCGTCTCATAAGGAGCTATGTATAGTCACCATTGTGTGTCTGCCATCTTGCGTAAGCATCCCTAGGACGTCTCAAGGCATCTTGTTTCTCATAAGAGCAGCCACCATCTTGTAGAAATAGATAGCTGCGAATGCCAAAGGGCTTAAGTAGGAATCGAACCGTTGATCTCATCATTAGACTATGTTTTTTCTTGTTCCTGATACTACGAACCTACGTATTAGGCGGAAAAATTTTGTCCGTTTTGCTCTACGATGCATCGTTTTCGAGATATTTAACATTTTGCATTTAAGCCTCCAAATTTAATGAATCGAACCTGCACGGTACGTTATACTCTCTACCATAGCTAGACCTGATCATGTTACGAAGACTCGCTTCAATACAAGCTAAAACAGAGCAAATGCCAAAGGGCCTAAGTAGGAACCGAACCGTTGATCCCATCATTAGACTATGATTTTCTTGTTCCTCATACTGCGAACCTAGGTATTAGGCAGAAAAATTTTGTCCGTTTTGCTCTACGGTGCACCGTTTTCGATATATTTAACATTTTGCATTTAAGCCCCAAATTTAATGAATCGAACTAGCATGACACGTTAGCCTCTAAGCTAAGAGTAGCAACTATCTTGCGCAAGCATCCTTAGGGCGTCTCAAGCCATCTTGTCCAAGGACCCTTAAGCCGTCCCATAAGATCAGCCGCTATCTTGCGCAAGCATCCCTAGGGTATCTCATAAGGAGCCATGTATAACTGTCATCTTGCGCAAGCATCCCAAGGGCGTCTCATAAGAACCTGTGTATAGCAGCCATCTTGCGTAAGCACCCTTAAGGAGTCATGTATAGCCACCATCTTATGCAATTAGCGTCGAGAGAGGGCTGCTGTAGAATTTTTCTTTTTAAATTATCCGCCACCACTTTTCAAAGGTATCTAGCTAAAGATGGCAGCACCGCGGATGACAGGTGACGAATTTACATCTACTACGATAAAGAGGGCAGCACGGTGCTCTCTGTATTAAAGATGGCGGATGACAGCTGTCAAAAAAGCACATGGCTATGTTTACCAAACAAGAGCACGTGGAATTTGCCGCCATCACATTTCAAACTAAAGAGGGCAGCACTATGCTCTGTTGATTAAAGATGGCGGATGGTAGCTGTCGAAAAAGCACGTGAGTTTGTTTCCAAACAAGAGCACGTGGAATTTTTCAATTTGCCGCCACCACATTTCAAAGGTATCTAGCTAAAGATGGCAGCACGGTGCTCTCTTGATTAAAGATGGCGGATGATAGCTAACAGAACTTTTCAAATTGTCCGCTACTACGTGCTTAAGGTAGTAGCCATAAAGAGGGCAGCACGGTGTTCTGTGGATTAAAGATGGCGGATGACAGGTGATGAAATTGCCCGCATGATAGTAGCACAGTGCTCAGTTGATTAAAGATGGCGGATGACAGCTGCACGTGGCTTTGTTTCCAAACAAGAGCACGTGGAATTTACCACCACCACATTTCAAACTAAAGAGGGCAGCACTGTGATTAAAGATGGCAGATGACAGCTGTCAAAAAAGCACGTGAGTTTGTTTTCAAACAAGAGCATGTGGAATTTTTCAATTTGCCGCCACCACATAGAGGGCAGCACTGTTCTCTCTGGATTAAAGATGGCTGCTTGTCGAAAAGCATTTTTCAAATTATCCGCCACCACATTTCAAAGGTAAGTAGCTAAAGAGGGCAGCACTGTGCTCTGTAGTTTAAAGATGGCGGATGACAGCTGTCAAAAAAGCACATGGCTGTCAAAAAGCACGTGGCTTTGTTTATCTCGCGCTAGTTAGGTTAAGTTGGTAGCACTAAGGTTTAGGCCCGTCAAGATGGCAGCACTGCCGATGACAGGTGACGAAAGAGGGCAGCACGGTGCTCTGTAGTTTAAAGATGGCGGATGACAGCTGTCAAAAAAGCACGCGGCTGTCAAAAAGCACGTGGCTTTGTTTATCTCGCGCTAGTTAGGTTAAGTTGGTACTACTGAGGTTTAGGCCCGTCAAGATGGCAGTACTGGGGTTAGCGATGCGTTGTTGTCGATGACAGCTGTCAAAAAGCACGTGGCTTTGTTTACAAATCTGTCGAAAAGCACGTGGCTGTCAAAAAACACGTGGCTTTGTTTACCTCATGCTAGTTAGGTTAAGTTGGTACCACTAAGGTTTAGGCCCGTCAAGATGGTAGTACTGAGGTTTGCGATGCGTTGTTGTTGATGAGA
Organism: Anabrus simplex; assembly: GCF_040414725.1. NCBI lineage: Eukaryota > Metazoa > Arthropoda > Insecta > Orthoptera > Tettigoniidae > Anabrus > Anabrus simplex. Next base: position 230,745,187 of record NC_090267.1, on the reverse strand, counting down.
GCTGTCAAAAAGCACGTGGCTTTGTTTACAAATCTGTCAAAAAGCACGTGGCTGTCAAAAAAAACACGTGGCTTTGTTTACCTCATGCTAGTTAGGTTAAGTTGGTACCACTAAGGTTTAGGCCCATCAAGATGGTAGTACTGAGGTTTGTGATGCGTTGTTGTTGATGAGAGCTGTCAAAAAGCACGTGGCTGTCAAAAAGCACGTGGCTTTGTTTACCTCGCGCTAGTTAGGTTAAGTTGGCACTACTGAGGTTACGCCCGTCAAGATGGCAGTACTGAGGTTAGCGATGCGTTGTTGTCGATGACAGCTGTCAAAAAGCACGTGGCTTTGTTTACAAATTCAAATTTCCCGCGGGAGGTGGAGGAGACCTCTGGGAGGCCTCTGGCTGAGGTGGAGGTGGAGGAGGCCACTGGGAGGCCTCTGGCTGAGGTGGAGGTGGAGGTGGCCACTGGGAGCCTGAGGTGGAGGTGGCCGCCGAACCATCCAATTATACTACTGGTGAGGAGGGACAGTCGCTCCCACCTGCACTTTGTAGAGTAAATATGACATTTATTCCATTTTAGCCAGCTGGAACTAGGAATTATTTTTTTAAAAAGTTACTTGTACAAGCCTTGTTGTCTTATATGCTAAATCTTTCCTTTACTGTATAGCGCTACGGCAAGTAGTGGAGACGTTGCATGTGCTGTGAGGAAGGGTAGTAGGGGTACAAATTTTTGCCGAGGTCGTGGCCACCGAGTTATAATTCACGCACTTGTCGCGCGCATTAACAGTAACATACAGACATTCAATAAAATATGAAATATATTTTTCCCTTATCGACACACACAATGAAATGTAGATATCATGCAGTAGCAAGAATTCATTTGAAGATATGAATGCAAGGATCATCTCCGAATGAAAGAATAATGCACCAACATGCAAATAACAATAGTGTGGCTTCAGCTCGTACCTAGAATGGATAAAGTACATCCCAAAATATAATCACAGTTGCATAACCACACACTGGATCGTTGATTCTGGATCACTTTCTTGCGAATAGCTGTAAAAGAAATTCATGCACATGCACAAACATTACAATGATGCTGGTCACTGGATCTGGTCAGGTTCTCGTAGAAATGTACCTAGTAAAATCACGAGAGCAGAACTTGACATACAGCTTCTAATATCCTTGGGTTCGTATCGAGGATAGTACTATTCCATTACTTCCATGTTAACTCAATCATCTAAACTACCTATACGTGTATGTAGGCGAAGTCTCTACATTCATCAAATTCCTCACTTTAATAAATATGCAGACTCATAGCACATAGCTACACAACATCACGTTGATAATAATAACACTCGGATTCTCAATACCGTAGATTCTCAATAAGTCGTAGATTCTGAATAGCTCGCGGCAAATATCATCTTCACTGCTCCCGTAAATAAATATCGTACTATCTTACTTCAATTACACTATCCTGAAATAAAATTCCTGCTCTAAGCAGTACACAAAAATAAATTCGATCATGAATAACTATTATTTTGAAGTTCCTACTTGTATGACTACTGTAACATCATTACGATTCATATTTGTGATGACTAACTTCCAGAAATTCAAGACTATATATTGAAGTGCAATAAAATTATAAGATCGCGTGGCTTTTAATTCTAAAATGAAGATTCACATCCCTAGACTCTGTTTATTTGATGACACGATATCACTTTAATATTTCCGAAATCTCTACATGTTCTGCTCATTTTCATGAAATATGTACACATATACAAAATATAAAGACACTACCTAAACGAGCGAACGATTGATTAGTAAAAATGACGAACCAGCCGCCACCGGGATCTGGAGATGAGTTATAATCCATCCAGGTTAGTCCGGCGCCTCACATGTTTACTGCTTCTTGACGTTGAATTCACACATTGAAAACATTTTCTTATCTACAGCACACTGAAACACAATACTGAACATGATTATCTGGGTCAGGCAGGTGTAAGTTAAATTTAGCTTAATGTAAGATGTACGCGGTCGTGAAATTATTCCAAAAGTAATTAGAAGAATCACAGTTAATTAATAAACAGAACTGGGGAAGATGAATAATATTTCATAATTTATAGCATTATTTTATTACGACATTACCACATTTCACAACATGAATTTCCAGCAGACCGACCGTACGACAGTCGTGACCCGTTTGTCGTATAAGTAGCGATGAGATGCAAATACGGAACACGGATATTATCAATAACAAGCCTCAGCTTTCGCGTCCACTCTTCTCAACTTCTAAAACAAGAGTGTGGGGTAGCAACAATAGGCAGTCTCTTCTTACAGCGCCTGGACCGCTCCACTCATATCAAACTTTGAGCCTGGGGTTTCCAATAGGCATTATCTTGTATATCGACGTGGTAATGTTAATTGGCGGGGAAAATAGGGGAAGGAGTGGAGCGGAGCTGCTGAGGTATTGGGAGCGAAATAAAGCCTTGTCTTATTAACGTACTTCCCAGGAGCTGATGTGAACACTTTCGTAGCAACTAGCGAAGTGAACGATCCTCCTCACACTAACGTTGCAGCACATGGACCCGACCGTATACAAAACGAATTGAGTGTGCAACTAAGGTAATGCACCATCAAATAGTAATCGCGTTTCCACACGCTGCTGCGCGACTCTCAACTACTTGCCTGTGTCGCTGCACGAATCAGTTTGCAACGCCGATTGATATTTTGTGCTTATTTCCACTAATTTGTGATATCTGAAGCCATTTCTTTTCAGTTTCAACTCAGTTAATTTATAACTGGTAGGTTCTTCAGTCTGCCGAAACATATTTACATTAATAAATTTATAAACTACCTGCAAAAGAAAACATACGGTAACAGTACCGAAAAAGAAGAAACAACTTAATGAAGTTGTTTCACGGTAGCATCATGCAAATGAGAGGGGAAAAGTAATTGCCGTGGCCCAACCCTTGTCTCGGTCAATCAACGTGTCTGTGTAGTCCTATCTAGTGTCAGTTACTTTCTTAGTGAGTAATCAAATACTAAATGGCTTTTTATTCTATAATCACGCCTTATTTCTATTTCACTGTGATACATGTCTAATTGATCCTTTGTTGAAAGTTGATACTATATTCCATATATTGAATCAAAATCTCCAAAAATTATATTCTTTCTTTCTTAATCTGCTTGCCATCCCGGGATGATTTTTCCCTCGGACTCAGCGAGGGATCCCACCTCTACCGCCTCAAGGGCAGTGTCCTGGAGCGTGAGACTTTGGATCAGGGGAAGGAGGACGCGGCCTTACCTGCTATGCTGAACAGGGGTCTTGTGGGGGAATGGGAAGATTGAAAAGTATAGACAAGGAAAAGGGAAGGAAGAGGCCCTGGAACCATCCTAACATATTGCCTGGATGAGAAGTGGGAAATCACGGAAAACCACTTCCAGGATGACTGAGGTGGAAATTAACCCCACCACCATCACCTCTATTCAGTTGAACCCCGAGGCTGAGTGGACCCCGTTCCAGCCCTCGCACCAGTTTTAAAATGTCATGGCAGAACCGGGAATCGAACACGGGCCTCCGGGGGTGGCAGCTAATCACATTAACCACTACACCACAGAGGCGTTCATGCTATTCGTATTAAAGAGCCATAATAGCTTCAGTACGATATTTCTTTCCGATAGATTTATTTTACACTGCCGTTGGTGTGTTAGTTTTTCTTCGAATTGCCTTAGTTATGCTACCTAGGGGAAATGAATGGCAGCATGAAACAAAACACACTCAATGAGATAACGCCAATAGTGTAAAATGTTAACGCTAATGAGCAAGCTCAGGGGAAGTCTTCCGAGACTTTGACGAATACGCTGATTTATTCTGATATCTTATAAAATGTTTGTAGAAACCCGAGATCGAACGAGGGGCCTTTAGATCTTCAGTATAATGCTCTCCCAACTGAGCATATTCGGCTCATAGCTCGTTCCGCCTCAACGAGAAGGTAGAACGCTCAACTAATACTCTATTATTTTTAAAAGAGGAATTAAACTAAATATTGCATTCTTTTAATGGAAATGAGAGATAAAAGTTTAACATTTCTTAGAGGAAATGTGGTTTAGTGGTTAGTGTGATTAGCTGCCATCCCCAGAGGCCCTTGTTCGATTCCCGACCATGCTAGAAATTTAAAAAGTGTTAGGAGGGCTGGAACGGGGTTCATTCAGCCTCGAGAGGTCAACTGAGTAGAGGGAGGTTTGATTCCCACCTCAGCTAACCTCGAAGTGGTTTTCCATGCTTTCCCTCGTCTCCTCCAGGCAAATGCTGAGATGGTACCTAACTTAAGGCCACTTCCTTCCTTCTTCTTTGTCTATCCCTTCCGATCTTCCTATTCACCCACAAGGCCCCTGTACAGCATAGCAGGTGAGGCCACCTGGGGGAGGTACTGGTCATTCTCCCCAGTTGTATCCCCCGACCAAGAGTCTGAAGCTCCAGGACACTGCCCTTGAGACGGTAGAGGTGGGATCCCTTGCTAAGTCCGAGGGAAAAACCGAACCTGGAGGGTAAACAGATGATGATGATGATGATGAATATATGTAAAATGCTTGAAGAAGACTGCCTCACAGTAAAAAGACTAACTATAAATTAAATAATTTTCTCTTGTTTTGTGGTAGTGTAGTGTGGAATTTGAAGTCCAATACGGAAATTTCGAACTTACATAGGGGAACCATGGGAATTTTCCTCGAGCCACCTTTGCCGAAAGCCTACTATGCCTTCAATAAAGGCAATGGCGTGTTTATATAAATCATAAAATCTTTGCCGAAACCCGGGATCGAACCAGGGACCTTTAGATCTTCAGTCTAACGCTCTCCCAACTGAGCTATTTCGGCCGACGGCAACGACGGTCACAACGATAAGGGAGAACGCACCAGCAGAAACCGAGTGAAAAACTTGCTCATCCTAGGAACAAGAAAGATAAACCTCGGTATACGTAGCTTGCGCCCGCCTCTGTGGTGTAGTGGTTAGCGTGATTAGCTGCCACCCCCGGAGGCCCGGGTTGGATTCCCGGCTCTGTCACGAAATTTGAAAAGTGGTACGAGGGCTGGAACGGGGTCCACTCAGCCTCGGGAGGTCAACTGAGTATCGGTGGGTTCGATTCCCACCTCAGCCATCCTCCTTAAGGCCACGGCCGCTTCCTTCCCTCTTCCTTGTCTATCCGTTCCATTCTTCCCATTCCCCACCAAGTCCCCTTTTCAGCATAGCAGGTGAGGGCGCCTGGGCGAGGTACTGGTCTTCCTTCCCAGTTGTATCCCCGACCCATAGTTTCACGCTCCAGACCGTAGAGGTGGGATCCCTCGCTTAGTGCGAGGAAACAACTAACCCTGGACATTAAATTGATTAAGAAAGAAAGAAAGAAAGAAAGAAAGAAAGAAAGAAAACGCGACTACAGAAGTACTTACACCTAGAATAATTTCTTCTAAATATCGGAGAGTGTGGCATTTTGTAGCAAAGTGAAGGATTATTAGAAAATGAATTTTACATTGCAAAAAGCGACGAAAGTCCTAATGGAGAATTTAAGGGTATTGTTGTTCGTGGAACCTCAAGAGAGGGGAATTAGTCTTCATTGATTTGCATTAGGGCAGATTCCTTATCAATTGTTTAACTACCTAGCTTCTTAAATATTTTCAACGAACTTGGAAATATTTTGAATCTTTTTCTTGATATATTACTCAAATCCCATACTCCTCCTCTTATAAATGAATATTGGCCCCAATCTGTTCTCTTGAATTCCAACTTTATCTTCATAAATATTATAAACTTTCCTACTTTGTAAAGCTCCACTCTACCGAGCTCGATAGCTGCAGTCGCTTAAGTGGCGCCAGTATCCAGTAATCAGGAGATAGTGGGTTCGAGCCCCACTGTCGGCAGCGCTGAAGATGGTTTTCCGTGGTTTCCCATTTTCACACCAGGCAAATGCCGGGGCTGTACCTTAATTAAGGCTACGACCGCTTCCTTCCAATTCCTAGGCCTTTCCTATCCCATCGTCGCCGTAAGACATATCTGTGTCGGTGCGACGTAAAGCAAATAGCAAAAAGAAACAAAAAAAGCTCCACTCAAGCTTACTTTTCTACTTATATCATCCCACGCAACCCATCTCTGACAAAGCGAAACACGCCACATAGTCGAGCATCTCGTCTCCTTACTTCCAAGTCTTCCCAGCCCCAAACTTTGCAACATTTTCGTAACACTACTTCTTTGTTGGAAATCACCCAGAACAAATCGTGCTGCTTTCCTTTGATTTTTCCTAGTTCTCCTATCAAGTATTCCTGGTGAGGGTCTCATACACTGGAGCTATACAACGGTACTTCCTCTTAATACAATAATTACCACCGCCACTCTAACTGCGGTCATACCGGAGACTTATACGCCCTTTTCTTTACATCCAAACTCCAAAATACTCGCATAACCATGTAAATATATCTGTAACCCTCGTTATTATGATTACGCCAATGAAGATCATTCCTTAAATTAACACCTAGGTACTTACACATTTCCCCATGAGATACGTTCATCCTGTCAACACAATAATTCAAACTGAGAGCAGTTCTCCTCTTGGTGAAACTTACAACTTGACTTTTCATCCCATTTACATTCACGCCAATGTCCACTGTCCATCTCACTACATTGTTTTAAAGTCCCCTGCAGTCGCTCACAATCCTGCAGCGTGTTTACTACTCAATCAATCAATCAATCAATCAATCAATCAATCAATCAATCAATCAATCAATCAATCAATCAATCAATCAATCAATCAATCAATCAATCAATCAATCAATCAATCAATATTGATCTGCATTTAGGGCAGTCGCCCAGGTGGCAGATTCCCTATCTGTTGCTTTCCTAGCCTTTTCTTAAATGATTTCAAAGAAATTGGAAATTTATTGAACATCTCCCTTGGTAAGTTATTCCAATCCCTAACTCCCCTTCCTATAAATGAATATTTGCCCCAGTTTGTCCTCTTGAATTCCAACTTTATCTTCATATTGTGATCTTTCCTACTTTTATAAACGCCATTCAAACTTATTCGTCTACTAATGTCATTCCACGCCGTCTCTCCGCTGACAGGTCGGAACATACCACTTAGTCGAGCAGCTCTTCTTCTTTCTCTCAATTCTTCCCAACCCAAACATTGCAACATTTTTGTAATGCTACTCTTTTGTCTACACAGTAGAACAACATCCGCAATAGCCTTAGGTAAAATTTCACTTCTTTATTCCAATACTGCTCTGCGGGACTCTCTTTTAATCATTACAAGTTCATATAACGCTTCACCTACTCTAATTCTCTGAGTTCTACACTTATGTTCATAAAAAATAGAATACCTTGAAAGACTAGAGATAGGAAGTCATATTCACAGGACATGTTCATGTATGTTCTGCAGAAACGACTAGCATTTCAGTCACCTGAGTTCAGCATGTTAGGCACTGGGTCCTCCATGGGCACTGATAACTTGTTCCATGCGTTATGGCATCGACGCGTATAAGGCGCGAATGGCGTCCTGGGATATAACCATCCATGCTGCATTCACCTAGTTCCACAGTTCATCTTTGGTGGTTGGCATTGGGTCACAGCACTGCACCCGTTGTTTCACCACATTTTCGATTGGCGACAAGTCCGGTGATCGGGCGGGCCAGGGCAACAGTCTGACATCCGGTGACAACAAGAAGGCACGTGTTCATGAAGCAACATGTGGTCACGCGTTGTCCTGCTGAAATGGCTGTGTCCCATTTTCGATCACTCCCATTACAGTGGAAAAAAAGAATGTGAAGAAAGACCAGTTCGTGTCCCATTTGCGATCACTGTAAAATTATCAGCAGCCTATTAGGGATTTCCAACGTCCGTGCAGCAGGGGTACTGCTAATTAGGGCGTACACCACGCAACCGTGTGATAAGGATTCTCCCATTCCGACCCCTCTCTCTTGAACGTTTTTTGAGGTAACATTAGCCTATAGGTTTTAACATACTATAATTATTCCAGCTGTACATATCCATCGTTGATGTAGCTTTTGTTGTTATCCGCGTGCTTACTTACGACATGCAGGTCATTGAGACGAAGAGAGGCAAGCCTTGTGCTTTACAGTATATTATGGATACTCTTACAGAAATTTACGGAAAAGTCAGGGATGTATGGTGACATGGGTGTTTTTCTTTTTACCGCTGGCTTTACGTCGCCCCGACACAGATAGTTCTTATGGTGACAATGGGATGTGGTTCGAACCTACTATTTCCCGAATGCAATCTCATCTTTTCGTGCTATCATTATAGAATTATAATTTCTTCAACTTATTTTAATCTAAGCATTTTCTTAATATTGAGTTCTGGAATCTTGTGCATCTAATCCGAGCGTACAGACAATAATTATCATTTTACTTACATAGGTGAAAATAGGCTAAGTGGCTACGCGTTTTAACGTGCTACGGCTATGGAGCCAAGCTCTGTATTCGGGAAACGCGTGGGTTCGAACCCCACCGTCGGCTATTCTCAGAATGGTTTTGTGTGGTTTAATATTTTCATTTCCAGGCAAGTGCCAGGACAGTTCCTATTCATAGGTCAGAGCTGACTCCTCCCACCCCCTTACCCAATGTCATTCACCATTACACATTTCATCTTCATTAGCTCCTCAACTGAGGATGGTGTCAGCAAGGGCATCCGGCCGTAGAAAAATGCCGTATAAATTAATCTCTTCTCATCCCCGACCCGGTATCAAGAAACGAGACGAAGGGGTAGACATATATACAGATAGATGAAAGTAGTCAGATTATATTTTGAGCAGCTGCTTACTTAACGTGTCAGTATGGTGTTTGAACAGTTTGAGCAGTATTTAAGAAGTAATTTAATAGTGTCCGCTACTGTGTAAGAAAGTGTAAGTTAACTGCTAAGTTTGAAATGAGATACAATTGCTTAAAAAAAGGGTAGCACTGTCGATGAAGCAAAGTGTTACAGCAAAATCCTTTCTTTGAAATTGGAAAGTGTAAAATTCAACGGTTTTTATATGCCTATCTTTTGACTTAAAACTCGTTTAACCGCCTTTACACCAACAACCATCTGGTAACTCTAAATAAAATGTTCGTTTGAGTCCTTTTTATTCTCTGTCAGTCCCGGTATTAACGTATCAGTGTCAAATGGTAAATATAAATAATTTAATGAGTTTCAATATACGATTCGTAAGAATCCTAGTATGTAGTTTCGCCAGTTATTTGAGGGATGTCTTCCTGTACTAGTCCTTCAGTAGGGAATTCCCTCACAGAAACCTGACTGTTTGTATGTCTCCGATAAGAGTGATCGCAAATGGGACAATACTTCACCCGTCAAAAATAAACTAGTTTTGTATTCTACCTGAGTGATCGCAAATGGGACGACACCGCTGAAATATGGCGTCTGGGGTGTCGTGCAGAAAGGGTATGGCTACGGGTTGCAGGATGTCATTCAAAAAGTTCAAACTAGTCACAGTGCCCTGGACACGCACCAGCTGTGATTTGTAATTGTAACCAATAGCACCCCACACTATAAGGCCTTGAGTTGGCGCTGTATGTTTCATGTGAATGCAGTCAGTGTAATGCCTCTCCGCCTGTGTGTGGCGAACCAAAATGCGGCCATCATTTTCAAACAAACAGAACCTGGATTCGTCCGAAAACACTATCTGCTACCATTCCTGTCCCTAGTGACGTCGTCCCATACACCATTGCAGCCTAACATGTTTATGCACATTAGTCAAAGGTAGGCGGAGAAGTGGACGACGCGCCAGTCACCCAGACAATTATAAACGACGACGGACTGTCACTCCTGATAGTGTACGATGTGTTACACTCTTCCACTGTTGCGTCAGAGCCGAGGAGGACACAGATCTGTCCTGTAATGCCATTCGGATGAGGTGTCGATCTTCTCGGGGGGTGGTCTGTGTGGTGCGACCAGACCCATCTCGCCGTGTTCTGCGGTCTTTTGTGAACCATTCTGTACACACCCGTTGCACTGCTGACACACTTCGTCCCATTCGAGCAACAATTTCCCGGATGGATGCCAATAATGCGCCCTATTTCAAACTCACTCATTTGACGGTACGGTTCTCGCATACATTTGCGAGGCATCCTGCACATCTGCTCAAGTCACACTGATCCATTACCTTTGGTTTATAGTGACAACGAGAGCCACAGGCACATTTTACCAGTCGGTGGTGGTGCGCCGAGATATCGATGTTGACCTTAACCTGAGGGTCGACATGGTCCAAATGCTAATCATTTCTTCAGAACATACTAGTGCACATATCCTATGAATATGAACTTCCTATATCTAGTCTATCAGGGTGTTCTGGTTTTTATGAACATGAGTGTATTTTTGAGAAATGTAGCCAAACATTTAACCACTCTTTTGTCTAGTCCAATAGCTCTCATTTTCGCCAATAATCTCCCATGATGTACCCTATCAAAAGCTTTGGATAGGGTAATCGCGATACAGTCCATTTTACCTGCTGAATCAAAAATATCTGCTATATCTTGTTGGAATCCTACAAGTTGAGTTTCACTGGAATAACTTTTCCTAAATCCGAACTGCCTTCTATCAAAGCAGTTAGTAATTTCGCAAATGTGTCTAATATAATCAGAAAGAGTTATTTCCCAGATCTTACAAGCTGGCCTGTAATTATCCTCTTTATGTTTGTTACCCTTCCGCTTGTACCGTGGGCCTACTATTGCAACTCTCCATTCATTTGGTATCGCTCCTTCCTGCAATCAGTAATCAAATACGTATTTCAGATATGGTGCTATATCCCAACCCACTGTCTTTAATATATCCCCAGAAATATGGTCAATCCCAGCTGTCTTTCTAGCTTTCAGCTTTTTGTATCTTTCTATAAATGTCTTTATTATCATAGGCAAATTTCAGTATTTCGCCAGTATTAGTCGCCTCTACAGAACATATGCAACTGCCTTTACATATTGCTGACTGAACATTTTTTCCTTCTGTAAGTCCTTGCATATACACTCCCCTTGTTCGTTAATGACCCCTGGAATGTCCTTCTTGGAGCCTGTTTCTCACTTAAAGTATCTATAGGCCTACATGCCCTTCCATTGCTCCCTAAAATTCGTATGGCTGCCAATTATGTTTGCCAACATGTTATCCTTAACTGGTCCTTTAAGATTTTAAGAATAAAAGTACGAGTACCTATTATAGAATGTTCTGATGAAGGAAATGGAAGCCTCCTTCGTCAAATAATCGTGAATATCTCCATTATTATAGCTAGTACGATAAAACTACTAGTGATGGGACATTCGATTCATTTTACTGAATCGATTCATTTGATTCCGTTCACGTTACTGAATCGATACAGTGATCCGATTCACGGCTCATTGGTCACCCCTCCTACTGCATCTGTGTAGTATGTGCTGGTAAGACAGCAGCAACAGCATTCAGTGCTCGCAGCTGCCATCTGGTCTTCAGACTACGAACTCCTTTCTTAGAAAAAATGCTAGTTACTCTAATACATCGAAGGTTTCCGGCGACGCAGGGTGGGAAAGGTAAAATGAAATGAAATGGCGTATGGCTTTTAGTGCCGGAAGTGCCCAAGGACAAGTTCGGCTCGCCAGATGCAGGTCTTTTGATTTGACGCCCGTAGGCGACCCGCGCGTATTGATGAGGATGAAATGATGATGAAGACAACACATACACCCAGCCCCAGTGCCAGCGGAATTAACCAATCATGGTTAAAATTCCCGACCCTGCCGGGAATCGAACCTGGGACCCCTGTGGCCAAAGTCCAGCACGCTAACCATTTAGGGTGGGAAAGGTTACGATTAGGAAGGTAGGAGCCATGGCCTGAATTAAGGTACAGTCCCAGCATTTCCTGGTGTGAAAATGGGGAAACTACGGAAAACCATCTTAACGGCTGTCGACGGTGGGATTCGAACCCACCATCCCCCGAATGCAAGCGCATAGCCACGCGATATTAACCGCACGACAACTCGATCAGTCATTTTTGAAAATATGTATTTTTCTATCAGCTGAGGATTTTTTAAATCGTCATATTTTGTATAGGCTACCCGAGATGTACAGTAGCCCGCTGGTTTTCTGATTCAACATACTGTTATTGCGTCTGTACACATATGATTGAAGTCTTGTGCAACGATGTGACATATGAACTGAGAAAATACTGAGCCTTTCTTCCCAATATAAAACAGGTACTTTTGAGTGGTCATGAGCATAACTCATAGTCATAGGGCAGGCTAGAGTCGAGTTTAATTGTCAAATATCAACTAAGTTATAATACTAAGATTCATTAAACTAATAAATAGTATAACCTAATAGCCTATCTACTTACTAGCTACTTCAGAATTATGTTGTGACTACCTTTTTAACACTGCAAATAAACCCATCTATTATTTAAACCTCCCTGTAAGAAGAGGACAGTGAATGCAAATGGTTATTATTTTCAAATGAGCTGAGCTCGAGAGTCCATTATAGCATACGATTCTTTTAGTGCAGCATGGCTCACTGTATGTCTCGCTGCAGTGAGCCGATAAGGAGCCGTGCGTATCTTGTGTCTCACTGAGCCGGCTCGTTCACGATTCTTTCCGTGTGCCATGGCTCTCTGTATGTCTCGCTGCAGCGGAAGCTCGGCTCTCCGCGTGTCCAGTGAGCCGATAAGGAGCCGTGTGTATCATGTGTCTCACTGAGCCGGCTCGTTCACGATTCTTTCCGTGTGCTATGGCTCACTGCATGTCTCGCTGCAGCGGAAGCTCGGCTCTCCGCGTGTCCAGTGAGCCGATAAGGAGCCGTGTGTATCATGTGTCTCACTGAGCTGCGCTCGTTCACGATTCTTTCGATGTGCCATGATTCACTGTCTCGCTGCAGCGGAAGCTCGGCTCCCAGTCAACGTCCAGTGAGTGCGCCACTCAGCACTGTCCGCTGGGAGTAAGCTGAATCGTGTGCCGTGAGCTCGCCGTTCCTGTGAATCGATTCACTCGGACATTTGAATGAATCGATACACTGCTTCGAATCATGCATTCAGTAGCCAACACTAAAAACTACGTTGGGGCCGATGACCTAAATGTTAGGCCCCTTTAAACAACAAGCATCAAAAATACATCAATCGTCGCCATAAGACCTGTCTGTCAGTGCGACGTAAAGCAAATATTAAAATAATAACCATAAGATATAAATAATCAGAAATTATTATTATTATTATTATTATTATTATTATTATTATTATTATTATTATTATTATTATTATTATTATTATTATTATTATTATTATGTAAATTGATTAGATAGAACTAATATTTCCAGATATATTTGAATTTTTGTGAAATGTATATATTTATAACTGTTCGTTTCTTCAGTCTGCCAAAACTAATTTTTAATAAAATTTATTATACCTGAATCTGAATTATACCTTTAAAAATAACGAAACGACTTTTTCACGTATAATTCTGTTACCATATGTTTTATTTTTTTTCAGTTAGTTTACTGTATTTATTCAAATATGGTTTCAGCAGACTGAAGAACCTAACAGTTATAAAATGAGTCAAAACTGAAAAGATATCACTAAAACCCCGTATAATAATCGTGAATATCTCCGTTATTATTACTCACATGAGGAGTGGAAAAGTATAATGGCATAAGGGACAAAAAATCAGCTTTTTGTTTCTTTCACTTAAAGTAGGCTATGAAGCAGCCCCGGTAACTACAGTATATAACGGGCCAGATGACATGAACACCGTAAATAGTTTCAAAAAATCTCAACAGATCGTTCCTGTGTCAAGTTACGTTCATAGTGGTCTAGGTGCAGTTTACAATCACATCGTGTTCTGATTTCAGTACTTTTGTTTTCTCGTCTTTTTGACTGTGTAATGTTGATGTAATTGTGGTTGTTTTATTACTTCTTTCTTTTTTCCCTTAATCCATTTATCCTCCAGTGTTGGTTTTTTCCTCGGACTCACCGAGGGATCCCACCTTTACCGCATCGAGGGCAGTGTCCTGGAGCGTGAGACTTTGGTTCGGGAATAAAACTAGGGAGAAGGAGGACCAGTACCTCACCCAGGCTGCCTCGCCTGCTATGCTGAACAGAGGCCTTGTGGGGGGAAGTGATCGTGGCCTTAAGTTTGTACCAACCCGACATTTGCCTGGAGGAGAAGTGGGAAACCACGGAAAACCACTTCGAAGATGGCTGAGGTGGGAATCGAACGCCCTCTACTCATTTGACCTCCCGACCTCCCGAGGCTGAGCGGACCCCTCCAGACCTCGTACCATTTTTTAAATTTCGCGGCAGAGCCGGGAATCGAACCTAGGCCTCCGGGTGTGGCAGCTAATCACACTAACCACTACACCACGGACGCGGACTGTTTTATTATTATTAACTGTAATTATTTGCAATTGTGAATGAGAGTGAAAAGCCTAAACGGAGGAAGAAAGGCGAAGGCTCTTGGAAAACAGCACGGAAAAAAATGCGAGCTTCCATTAGGAAATATGAATTTTCGAGAAGAGGAACATTAGAAAAAACGACTGTCAGGGACACTGGGCTTTAGGAAAAATAATAGGTAATTCCTAGGCTACCTATGACAGCTAATGGCTTGATTTGTTGACAATCCAACCAGCCTTCGGGCTGCGGACAAACCATGGAAATCCAGTCTGCTGTATGTCGATAGCAAGCATATTATAAACATACTGTACTCCATTTTAAGGGAAATAATTGGGCTTTCATGGCCTGTACGGAAATGACTTTGCTTTGCTCTAATTAACAGAATGAGGTGATATATGTGTATGTTCAGTCATCAGCCCTAAGGCTGATTGGATCCTCAACAGCTCCACCATCAGCTGTCATAGACGGCCTAGGCATCACTGAAGAGGCGTACTAGGGAAATGAGGAGTGAGGTAGTTTCCCGTTGCTTTCCTCACTGAGCCAGAATTTGCTATTACATATCAGTCTGCCAAGCCCACTGAAATGCATGCACCAACCGACCCTATGAGCAACATTTTCACACCATTTATAGCAGGAACTGGCTGCATAACGAATGGCATTACTAGCATCGCTCATACCTCAGTCGCTTTCATATTGTCAAAGCCAAGGATAAGACGGAGACAGATCAATGAAAGTAACAACATTCCTCTAGCCTATACCAGAAGACTTAGTGCACTGTAAACACTAGGTCCCGCCAGCAAAATCAAGGATAATACGGACCATAGTGTGTTACTGTTATTTTGCTGCGCATGACTGGTTTAGAATTTACGATCAGGTTATTGAAATGGTTTGAAAAAATTACATTATTATTTATTGAGACCGGTATGAATAAACTTCTCCTTAGAGAATGATTGGCACTGTTTTGAATTTCTGTGAGAGACAAATAATCCTCATGGCACGAATATAACCCGTCAGAGATGGAGACAGCAGCCTGTTCATGACAATAAGGAAGGGAAGACATAGGTGATAACCAGGCCCTTCCCTAAGAATGAGAACTAGATTTTATTTCCTCAATTGTATATACGATAGATTCCTATCTGTTTGTAGCTAGATTTACAAGGAAGTTCCGTAATAGTGGGTGTAGGCTGGGCAGCGGAGAGATTACTAGCCGGTGACGCATCCCACATCCAGGACTGTAAAATAAGCCAAGTCATGGTTCATCGCGCTAATTCCAAATATGCTGTAAGCATCCGGTTTGTTTTTCCCTGTTCACTATGTACAGTACCTTCCCCACCGCAAGAGTGAGTAGTCTTCACGGCGGCAATACAGTGACTCTATATGTACAGTGTGGCCAAGGCCAGTCCAGCCGCCATGTTTTAGCCAAGTACTCAATCAGCTGATTTTTCATTTATGTACTTATTTCAATCACAACGAGACTGTAGGCTCATACAGAGGAATTATACGGGTCATTATATTCTGGTGGGCACTTACATGATTAGATATAGATTGTACCGTATATTAATAAGTGGCTGAGGATATGAGCACATCCTAGATTAAATTTGATAAAAGGAAACGCGTGTCCTTTTCCCGAGGCAAATCCCAATGGAGATGAGCTTCACATACCTTTTTAAACAATGTACCAGTCCTCCTGATTTTCTTAAATATCTGGCAGTAGCGAAAATCGAACCTGGACGTTCGAAGACAACAAGTTATAGTGCTAACCGTTAAGCTACAGAGGCGGACGGTAGACTGATGAAGGATGTTGATATGGTTAGTGATTATTTCTACAAAGAATAGTTCAGTGTTCAAAATGTTATTTTTTCTTATACTGTATGTATATATCAGTACTGGGCATGTTTAGACTCAGATTACCTGAATACTTGTACCTGACTTCTCATTTAAATAATTCTTGGCATACAGAAATTTACAACTGCTTAAGTACCGGTAGCTAAACATTTTGTGTAGGTAGGCAGGCAGGCCTATAATGACATTTATATTATAATACATATGGGATGGTACAGTACTATACATAAGGGTAGACTCATTGTCTTGAATACTGTGTGTGATGAATACAAGGAGATTTTTCTTTCACATATCACATACTGTTATTGTGTATAGACTATAATCTAAACACACATAGAACATAGGAAATAATTTTAGTAAATTAGGCCTACTGTATATTAACCAGTGGATACACAATATGTCCGCCTCTGTGGTGTAGTGGTTAGCGTGATTAGCTGCCACCCCCGGAGACCCGGGTTCGATTCCCGGCTCTGTCACGAAATTTGAAAAGTGGTACGAGGGCTGGAACGGGGTCCACTCAGCCTCGGTCAACTGAGTAGAGGTGGGTTCGATTCCCACCTCAGCCATCCTGGAAGTGGTTTTTCCGTGGTTTCCCACTTCTCTTCCAGGCGAATGCCGGGATGGTACCTAACTTAAGGCCACGGCCGCTTCCTTCCCTCTTCCTTGCCTATCCCTTCCAATCTCCCCATCCCTCCACTCCCTCAGCATAGCAAGTGAGGCCGTCTGGGCGAGGTAGTGGTCCCCAGTTGTATCCCCCGACCAAGAGTCTGAAGCTCCAGGACACTGCCCTCGAGGCGGTAGAGGTGGGATCCCTCGCTAAGTCCGAGGGAAAAACCGAACCTGGAGGGTAAACAGATGATGCTGCTGGATACACAATATTATCTTACCTAGCTAGTTCGATATTTACATTACATTAACATAACACAAATATAACAGAAAAAGTAAGCAAATCTTGTAAGTTTATGTAACATTTTTAGTAAGGAGTAATAGGTTACCGTTACTGTCTTAAATGTAGAAGTTCAATAAATTTTAGACAAGTAATTGTTTAGTTTGAGATACCAAGTTCATTTCATGGCACAATAGACATTTCATTGAGTAAAATAACACATTACCTTTCCTGAGAAGATTCAAGTATGTAGGTAGGTAACTCAAATTAATTATTTTTCAGAAATATATAGGCCACTATACAAAATGCCATTTACTTGTAATTTGTTAATGTAGGCCTAGGCAAATTATAGTAACAGATCTTTTCATTACTCACAAAATCTTATTTTAAGAGAATCCTCAAATATTACTGTGTTTACAAATTAATTATAGCATTATTACACAAATTGATAGCCTCGTACTTTCAGTTTGCAGCACATATTATTCATACACATCATAACAATACAGCTCAGTACAATGAGGTTAATACCTTCAATCAAATCAAAGATGAATGAGCTGCTACAGACTTGCTACTAAAAATGTTTTTACTTTTTCTTGTTCTGGAGGTGAGTTTTAACCTTAAAACAATATATCTGTTCAACAAAGTGTTCTGCAAATCATGACAGTCAGGAATATGGCACACATTAACCTCACTTTTTACCCTACATGTAAAATATTGTACTAAGTTTACATTTTGAGGTTTTATAATACCTATGTAGTTAGAAAATATCTCTTTTACTTTAAAAATAAATTGAAATAAATTGAAAAGTAGCTTCATTAGCAAACCATAATGTGTTATCTTTGAAGCATTTCAACATGGTCAGTTTTTAATAAGATAGGTTTCAAACCACCTAAACTCATTAAGCATTTATCACAATGTTCATGGTTTTCACTTATGCTTTTAATAATGTAACCCAATAAACAATACATGCTATTTTATTCACTTGAGCTCATGACTAATCTCTTAAACACCAAACCCTGTGGTAAGGTAGGTTCAATTGTTACCTTTGAGGGTTCAATATGCTTTATATATTCAAGAAAACCTGCCATTGTTTCTCTGTCATCCTCACTGTAACTTCCTCTGTTTACATCCTTCATGTATTGGGAGAGCATAATTAGTTTTAAATTCTGTTTAAATTGTAATACAGTTGGGACTATCTGCTTTGCCCTAACAAGACTGAAAAGGTTTTCTAAAGAGTCCTGGGTAAACCTGGAAGTCAAAATATACTTAACAGAATATTTTGTAAATCTAATATGGATTTAGTACATATTTTAACACCAGTTTGCACTGGTTTCCAAACACCTTTCTTTCCAATTTTAAGTAAGGAAAAAATGTCAATAAACCTTTCCAGAAAGAGGATACTTTCATTATATGATACTATATTATGCTTACTTAAGGCCATAGTTGGACAGCGGGAGGTCAAAATTGCAAACCACTTTTCTACCAAGTCTATAAACCATGTTGTTGTGAAGTAATCAGGTCTTTTTTCTTCCTCTGCTAAGAATTTTAGACTGCTGCTTACTTAGTGATTGATCACATTAGTAGAGGTTGATACCCTCATTTTATTCAAATGTGTATGAGGCAAGTCATTCTCATTTAACTTTGGTGCTAATTTAAAAGTGGATCTGTTTTGATATTTGGCAATCTCCTCTATATGAGAAAAGTTTACCTTACTGGAGATTAAACCAAATTCTTTTACAATGGATTCAGGAACTGTGATTACTTTATTATTTGCAATCATAGATTTGATATTTTTAAACAAATGTACTGGGTCTGGAATGACATACATTTTAGAAGTTTCTTCAACAGGATGGAGAAATGTATTAACAGTTTCACAGTAATGACCAGCTTTAACCCCTACACTCCTCCAAAAGCCCTGATTTGGTGACCCCACGTCTGATACGATTCCTAATATGTTAAGACCAATTTCATCAGCCTCTTTTGAAATTTCAGAAACAATACTTCCATACTCTGCACCATTGTGACTGAGTTCTGAAGTTTAAATAAAACAATATTTTTGCCACCAGCGGAATAGTTTAAAAACCTTTATGTCTAGTGCAAATTTTCTTACAATTTTACATTTATATGTACACAGAACTCAGTCAGTTAACGTCACGGCATAAGCGAGGACGCCAAATACGACACGATCGACAATAAGACTCATTTTAATAGCCTAACTGCAACTCAACTTCAACTACGGTTGTTTTCTCAAGAGTTTCCCCAATAACTATACTTTAAGAAAATCTTGTAAATCTCTATCTTCAAGATTAACAAGTATACACGTCTCCAACATAAAGAAGAATCCTTACGCCGATTTTACTTCGTTACTTGGACACTGGCTTGTTGAAATTTTAACCCAACATGAATGAACATTTTATTTTATCATCATAACTATCACATGTGTTTTAATTGTCTTGCCATTTTGTCAAATATTTTAGCTGAAGATGTTCCATAATCGAAACGAAACATGTCCTAGAGATTAAGAGATTAAGTTGTTATCTCATGTAATTAATACAACTATTATATAGAAATTGACAAGTATTGGAATTAACCATCCAGGTCGCACTACGAAATAATTGACAAATAAATCCTGTGTGCAACATAGGTGGTGGGTGAACACTCTCTTAAAAGGAAGTGAAACTGGGCAACCATCCTCCCTTAACATTAATTGGGGAAAGAAATAGAAGAGGACTGATCATTCGAATATTGAGGCTATTGTCTAGAGAAGGCGTTACAATGAACAATTCCCGGGTTTCGCAAACACAATACCGTCGGGTTGGAGGAGAACAAGGGTTGACCAAGACAGGTCGGATAAGAAAGGTGAAATCAAGGAGACTGGCACAAGTGAGTGGAAGCAATGCTGGACTCAGCTAGTCACCCCTGGTCGCAACACACGCTTCCAAGGTAAGAACTCATAGGATTACCCTTTTAGTCACCTCTTAGAACATGCAGGGAGGTATTCTACGGCCCCTACACACGGAGAGAGCGAAGAACAGGCCATTACTGTATGCTATTACAGTAAATACATTAATGAACCAAACAGTATCCTGTAAGTAAAGTAAGAGAGTTAAGGACGTGTATCTGAACAGAAATGTAGAGATTAAAAGACCTGGGATGACATTACTAGATTATGTCAGTCACAAAAAGGCGAAGAACACTCATTAGACCCCTATTGTCGCCACATCTGTTACTGTGACGTCATTCTGGATGAGTCTGCACTATGAACTAAATGTTGCCTCATACACAATATATCCTTCACTTTCCTTATTGTAATCGTTTGTTCTCTTCCGGTGTTTGCAACGTGTTTTTAGCTAATTTGACTCCTGTAACTGTACGCGGTTCAGTACTGTAATCATGATGATCAGGAACTGTTTTTTTATTTTCCTTTTTATGGCAAGTAGCTATGCAATCAGCAAAACATCATGTATAAATACATAGTATACATATTATATATAAAAGAACACTATATCTAAAATACATGCACCAGATGATATATCTCAGTACAAAGGAAATACAACTCATTTTAATCACTTTCACAGCACACGCAAAAGAATCTTCGGCGATAAATATCTCATTTAGATCTTCAGATCAGTCATAAGTAAAAAATTGGGCCAGTGCTAGGTAAATGTTGTTATTAGATCTTCTTAGTAAACATACAGTATTATACTGGTAGGAAAAGGGATATGAATAAAGGCCAGTTTTTGCCTGTCGATATTTACTGCAACCGAGAATGATGTGGTTACGATCAGCAATATCCCCTTGGTCCTTGTCACACATAGGAGAATCCACAACTCTAATCCGATGAAGATGATTTGGGTAGCAGCCATGACCGAGGCGGATGAGTATGATGGACGTAAGGTATCTCCTACCAAAATGTAATTTGTCAAACCAGGGTCGTGTTAGTATGTGAGGCTGGTGAGCAGCGTAGTGTCGTCCTTTGATCTCCGATCAGGAACTGTTGTCTAGCCACATTGCTGACCCAGTAGTCGCCGGCAGCAGAGTTATTATTGATTGATTGATTGATTGATTGATTGATTGATTGATTGATTGATTGATTGATTGATTGATTGATTGATTGATTTATTGATTGATTGATTGATTTACTATTCCACGAGTGAACAAACCGCAGGGCACTTTACAGAGTTTCTACTTGTTACTAGAGCTAGGAATTTTAGGTGTTGCACCTTAATTCTTTCTAGCTATTAAAATGCCCAAATTAGCTTGTCTTGCAAAAAAAACCACACACACACAAAATGAACACCCCTAACTGAGTTTTAGTTGCACCTTTTTTCAATGCTAGCAGCTTTTTTTAACTTTTCTTGATGTTAGCACCTTTTTTCACTTGTTTAATACTTTCTTGGCTCCTTTTCCGCAATTTATTCCTAAAGAAATTAAACAAGGAAAGTCGAACACTTCGCCTGAAAAGCTTGGTTCAATGTAAGTTACTTCCTCAATTCGTCGCCAAAATAGTAGGCTCCCTATACTACACTAATGAGGAGCTTAAACCTTTATAGGTTGCTGGTAAATACTTTTACCACTTGGGTTGTCATAGAAACTGTTCAGATGGCAATACTCTAAGTGGCAGTAACTGTCTGCTTTCTAGTATTGTAACGCTCTCTGGTAAGACTATTTACCACTTTTTTCGAAACTCGCGCTTCACGGATATTTGAATCGTTCCACTTCCGGAAGTGGTATATACACTGACTAACAGAGCAAATGCAACACCAAGAAGGAGTGGTTCGAAAGGGATGAAAGTTGGGGAAAAAACAGAGACGGCACGGACGAATAATTGATGTTTATTTCAAACCGATATGCAGGTTACACAATGCGCACGGCATCGACTCAGTAGGATGTAGGACCACCGCGAGCGGCGATGCACGCAGAAACACGTCGAGGTACAGAGTCAATAAGAGTGCGGATGGTGTCCTGAGGGATGGTTCTCCATTCTCTGTCAACCATTTGCCACAGTTGGTCGTCCGTACAAGGCTGGGGCAGAGTTTGCAAACGGCGTCCAATGAGATCCCACACGTGTTCGATTGGTGAGAGATCCGGAGAGTACGCTGGCCACGGAAGCATCTGTACACCTCGTAGAGCCTGTTGGGAGATGCGAGCAGTGTGTGGGCGGGCATTATCCTGCTGAAACAGAGCATTGGGCAGCCCCTGAAGGTACGGGAGTGCCACCGGCCGCAGCACATGCTGCACGTAGCGGTGGGCATTTAACGTGCCTTGAATACGCACTAGAGGTGACGTGGAATCATACGCAATAGCGCCCCAAACCATGATGCCGCGTTGTCTAGCGGTAGGGCGCTCCACAGTTACTGCCGGATTTGACCTTTCTCCACGCCGACGCCACACTCGTCTGCGGTGACTATCACTGACAGAACAGAAGCGTGACTCATCGGAGAACACGACGTTCCGCCATTCCCTCATCCAAGTCGCTCTAGCCCGGCACCATGCCAGGCGTGCACGTCTATGCTGTGGAGTGAATGGTAGTCTTCTGAGCGGACGCCGGGAGTGCAGGCCTCCTTCAGCCAATCGACAGGAAATTGTTCTGGTCGATATTGGAACAGCCAGGGTGTCTTGCACATGCTGAAGAATGGCGGTTGACGTGGCGTGCGGGGCTGCCACCGCTTGGCGGCGGATGCGCCGATCCTCGCGTGCTGACGTCACTCGGGTTGCGTCTGGACCCCTCGCACGTGCCACATGTCCCTGCGCCAACCATCTTCGCCACAGGCGCTGCACCGTGGACACATCCCTATGGGTATCGGCTGCGATTTGACGAAGCGACCAACCTGCCCTTCTCAGCCCGATCACCATACCCCTCGTAAAGTCGTCTGTCTGCTGGAAATGCCTCCGTTGACGGCGGCCTGGCATTCTTATCTATACACGTGTCCTGTGGCACACGACAACACGTTCTACAATGACTGTCGGCTGAGAAATCACGGTACGAAGTGGGCCATTCGCCAACGCCGTGTCCCATTTATCGTTCGCTACGTGCGCAGCACAGCGGCGCATTTCACATCATGAGCATACCTCAGTGACGTCAGTCTACCCTGCAATTGGCATAAAGTTCTGACCACTCCTTCTTGGTGTTGCATTTGCTCTGTCAGTCAGTGTATGTTTACCAGAGAGCGCCACTTGAACTTCACTCATGCAAGCATTGTGTTGACCGTAAAATACAGCTCATTCTAAGCGAGATACTGGATTTTCCTGATTTTTATAAGGATACAATATATATTTTTGAATATTTTAATAATTTTGTTAACATAAATTACATATTTTGTAGTTAACTTTGAAGGATTTTTTTCAAAATTATCATTGGTCTACACATGAAGTACCAAGGATGGCGAAATAGTGTGCTCGTTTTGCATATTGATAATGTACTCATTTTCAGTGCAATTGGTAATATAAATATCGGAAAATAGACTTCAGAGCTTCTAGTTACACGTTTTACATATGCCTCTTCCTACAATATTGTGGCCAACATGTTATATTCACTAATATGAAAACATACAGCAAGACTGTAAGGTTATGGACGTACGTTTTATCAGTCACAAGATGTATTAGCTTCCCAGATTATGAAAACTGGACTTATATCCAAACAACACTTCATATGTATTTCGGAAAAACATAAATTTAGTCAATCTGTATGATATTCAGTTCCTCTGAGTTCAAGGGCGTATACAGAAAATAATAATAATAATAATAATAATAATAATAATAATAATAATAATAATAATAATAATAATAATAAATGCATTTTCAGGGTAATTATGGATGTAAGAATAGACTGCCACATGTAGTGGCTAACACCAGGGCTTCCCATAGGGAAGGGGGTGACAAATCAGACATTTATTGGGTGGATATATCACAAAATTTCCCTCACTCCGTTAGGCACTTGCCTGCCTGAATGCATATTTATGCTATTTTGTAAGATATTCTTATACGATCTTAGAAATTAATTTTAGACGATGGCTTGTTTTGAATCGTATTTTTTGTAAGGAGAACTATGTGCCTTAGTTCTATTAAAAAATATAAATAGAAGATGTAAAACGTAGATGTAGCCTGTGTTCTTAGATCAGTCTTTTCTGCCCATGACCCCATGATTCTAGTGCAATTTTTCAGAACCAGTGTCACATTTATAATTATATATACGTCCTGTTCCATGCTTTCCATCTGCATTTTACACCTATTATTCGCAAAACACTGTGGAAAGTTGTCATACAAGTAAAGTGGTAAATATATTTACCAGTGCACACTCAGTGGGAAAGAAATCCTAAATGCTCTCTGGTAAAAATACCACGCCATATCGCATAATCAAACAATGTATTGACTCAGATTTTGGTCAAAACCAAAACAGTAGACCCCAATGACATGGTATTTAATCAAATAAGTAATATAGTTTGTTCCCCAGGGTTTTTCCCTATAAAGGGTTAAGTACCAACCTGGTGATTGTTGAACTATCAGCTTGCCGCCTTTCATCAGCTGCTTATCTGCCGGCCTTCTTATTATTACGTAAGTGACGGTTCAGAATACCCTTTGACTGTGTGTGGTGTCTGCCCTTGCCCTTACGCTGTTTGCTATTACTGTAGTATCAATAACAAGTATGCTGAAACAGAAAATGAACGCCGAGAAAATACATGATAGTGCTGAACAGTTTAGTGCGGATGTTATTCAGAGCGACGGGTCAGTTCTGAGATGCAATGTTTGTGGTATATCAATAACAAATTATACAAAAGAAAAAAAAAAAACAACGTAATCATGTTATGCAGTATATAGCTAGGGAAAAACATGTGAAGGATAAGAAGGCTATATGAAATTTCTTAAATGGCTGTTGTGATGGATGTGAAGGAAGCATTGGATGGTATTGCAAATCAGATACTAGATTAGCCGAAAACCCTGATGTTAAGGATGCTGCAACAAACAGGCCTTTAATATCGACTGCAAAGAAAATATGCACCACTTGTGTCTGTTCATGTAGAAGGTTCATTTTCTAAGTATTAGTACACTGACTGACAGTGACAATGCAACACCAAGGAGGAGTGGTTCGAAAGGGATGAAAGTTGGGGAAAAAACAGAGACGGCACGGATGAATAATTGATGTTTATTTCAAACCGATATCCAGGATACACAATGCGCACGGCATCGACTCAGTAGGATGTAGGACCACCGCGAGCGGCGATGCACGCAGAAACACGTCGAGGTACAGAGTCAATAAGAGTGCGGATGGTGTCCTGAGGGATGGTTCTCCATTCTCTGTCAACCATTTGCCACAGTTTGTCGTCCGTACAAGGCTGGGGCAGAGTTTGCAAACGGCGTCCAATGAGATCCCACACGTGTTCGATTGGTGAGAGATCCGGAGAGTACGCTGGCCACGGAAGCATCTGTACAACTCGTAGAGCCTGTTGGGAGATGCGAGCAGTGTGTGGGCGGGCATTATCCTGCTGAAACGGAGCATTGGACAGCCCCTGAAGGTACGGGAGTGCCACCGGCCGCAGCACATGCTGCACGTAGCGGTGGGCATTTAACGTGCCTTGAATACGCACTAGAGGTGACGTGGAATCATACGCAATAGCGCCCCAAACCATGATGCCGCGTTGTCTAGCGGTAGGGTGCTCCACAGTTACTGCCGGATTTGACCTTTCTCCACGCCGACGCCACACTCGTCTGCGGTGACTATCACTGACAGAACAGAAGCGTGACTCATCGGAGAACACGACGTTCCGCCATTCCCTCATCCAAGTCGCTCTAGCCCGGCACCATGCCAGGCGTGCACGTCTATGCTGTGGAGTGAATGGTAGTCTTCTGAGCGGACGCCGGGAGTGCAGGCCTCCTTCAACCAATCGACGGGAAATTGTTCTGGTCGATATTGGAACAGCCAGGGTGTCTTGCACATGCTGAAGAATGGCGGTTGACGTGGCGTGCGGGGCTGCCACCGCTTGGCGGCGGATGCGCCGATCCTCGCGTGCTGACGTCACTCGGGCTGCGCCTGGACCCCTCGCACGTGCCACATGTCCCTGCGCCAACCATCTTCGCCACAGGCGCTGCACCGTGGACACATCCCTATGGGTATCGGCTGCGATTTGACGAAGCGACCAACCTGCCCTTCTCAGCCCGATCACCATACCCCTCGTAAAGTCGTCTGTCTGCTGGAAATGCCTCCGTTGACGGCGGCCTGGCATTCTTAGCTATACACGTGTCCTGTGGCACACGACAACACGTTCTACAATGACTGTCGGCTGAGAAATCACGGTACGAAGTGGGCCATTCGCCAACGCCGTGTCCCATTTATCGTTCGCTACGTGCGTAGCACAGCGACGCATTTCACATCATGAGCATACCTCAGTGACGTCAGTCTACCCTGCAATTGGCATAAAGTTCTGACCACTCCTTCTTGGTGTTGCATTTGCTCTGTCAGTCAGTGTATTTACTTAGTGACCGGAGATGCAACGTCGCTGAAAATAACATTAAAATGTTATCTGTTTGGACAGTTTTCTGAACGTGAGGTTTTAATAACATTGTGTTCCGGGACTTGTTTTAGGCAAATTTTTAATAAATGATAAAATGAGTGAATTTTGTTTCCTTTTATCTGATGTAAAATTGGTCTTGGTGATGTTTACATTAATATTTACATTTAAAATTTGCACCTTTTTTGACTAAATTAAAGCACCTTTTTTGCATCTTCTTTGTACCTTTTAAACCAAAAATTTGCACCTAAAATTCCTAGCTCTACTTATTACCTAGCGGGCAATCCCTTTTTTCTTCATAACCATCTGGATCTTTTCTTTGTATGTTTCTTGTTCTTCCATATTTTCCACATTTCTTCATCACGAAGTCATCGGTCTGCCTGTTTTTCCTACGAGGCCAATTCTGGTTGTAATTCTTTTCTTCATACTTGCCTTTATGATTTCCCACATTCCTTTAGCAAACATGCATACAATGGCTCTTTACAAAAAGAGAGAAACATTTTCTTATTCATAACTTAATTTTCACAGAAAAGGGTTCCTGAAGTTAATTTGAAGAAACTCATTGAAAAGTAATTTTTAAACCAGTTGCTTCGCAAGGTAGAACTTTAAAAAATAACGTACACTTCTAACCTTCAATCCTGGTAGAGAATCTAGGAGTACGAAACATACTATGAAAATAATTTCAACCAAAATGTTAGCTGATTCGGAAAACAAAGTCATGTCGAAAACGGATTTGAATTTATTCATGAACCAAAATTCTTGAACTTATTGAAAGTACGCAAAAATCATAATTATATCTGAACAGATTGTTGTCCTAAATAATACAAAAAATCGTTAAATTAGTCTAATTGTTTGCACACATACTGATTATACGTTCAGTAATGCGCGAGTTTCTGGAGTTCCGCAGCATACCACGTGCTACTTTAGATGTAGAATAGTGTTTCTCAAAGTACAGTCTTTGGACTATCAAAGTTCCTGAAGATCTTTTTGGGGGTCCGCGAACGAATGTTCTAGATAGGGAAATTCTTTTCTTTTTTTGAAAGGATTTTATATGCCAATGATGTCAGAACCGCATTAGTAATGCATCTGTTTGATTGTTATTGGTACAGTTCGTTTTTTTGACAGCCATCATAGGTTATTAATCAGTGTAAGACTGTAAATTTGAACTTTGTAATCAAACATTTTATAAGTTTAGCTTTGTTTAAATGGTCGTTGGCTTAAACGTCATCACAATTAAGATAAATATCCTGTCATTAATAAGCTGTTAATATGCGCATTTTCAGATACTTCACGAGGTGCCATAAAAAAAGAGAAATTAAAGACTTATTGTGATGAATATCTACAGTACAGATTTGTCTTTAACAACCAACAACGACAACTACAGTGTGTTATATGTCATGGCGTTTTCTCGAACGAATGTACGAAACCTGCTTTACTTCGTATGCATTTTGAAACAGATATTCGGATCATTTGAAAAGTTACCAGAACTGGAAAATTTTCAGAGGAAAGCATCACGATTTGCTCTGGGTGATTTCCGACAAAGGAGTAGTGCTACAAAAATACGAGTATTGCACACTTTGGGTTGGGAAGACTTGGGAGTAACGAGACGAGATGCTCAACTATGTGGTATGTTTCGAGCTGTCAGTGGTGAGTTGGCGAATAAGTCTGAGAGGAGCTTTTAAAAGTAGGAAAGATCATAATGTGAAGATAAAGTTGGAATTCAAGAGAACAAATTGGTTAAATATTCATTTATATGACGAGGAGTAAGGAATTTGAATAAATTATCTAAGGCAATGTTCAATAAATTTCCAAGTTCTTTTTAAATATTCAAGAAAAAGCTCGATGAACAATTGATAGGGAATTAGCCACCAGGGCGACAGCAGATCATTGGTGTTTGATTGATCTAGTAGGTAAGTTGACTTGTGAATGGGGAAATTAAACAAACTTGAGATAAGCAGTATTATTAAAAAATTGCTTACTGAAGAAGATGAGCGCTTGCTTTATATCAAGTGTTATTCTTCTTTTTTACCGCTTTTCTCCTATCTGTGAGGTCGCGGATGCGAACTGTGTCGCACATGTGGATTTCGTCCTGTTTTACGGTCGGGTGCCATTCCTGACGCAACCCTATATGGAGGGCGCACTATTGCATGTTTCTGTGGTAGATGGTAGTGTATTGTCTGAATATGAAGAGGAAAGTGTTGGAACAAACAAAAACACCCAGTCCTCGGGTCAGCAGAATTAATCAGACGTGATTAAAATCTCCGACCCGGCCGGGAATAAAACCCGGGACCCTCTAAACCGAAGGCTTCAACGCTGATGATTCAGCCAATGAGTCGGACTATATAAAGTGTTAAATGCATCCCTCCGTACAGGGTTGGCGTTATGAAGAGCATCCAGTCGTAAAATTGGGCCAAATCCACATCAAGTTCCGACTTGGGAAGAAAGGGCCAGAAATAAGAAATTTATCAATTTAAGCTTGAAATATACAATGGATTGAATTTTGTTAAACACAACAGAACTTTGACTACTCTCATTCACTTAACACTCACCCTAAAACCATTCATATTTTGAGGGTTCCGCCATACTGATGATTTTGGGAACCACTGATGGAGATAATCTTGAACCTGTCACTTTCCATTAAAAGACACAATATCCAGCGCGATCTCGTTATACGCGAGAAATATGTTCCCTGAAAGCATTATGTATACCGAATTTGCATAGAACGGGGCTATTTAACACGCAAACGTTAATGTTTGGTCTGTTAAAACATGATGCTGAGATTATGCTTCTGCTTGTTCTTTAAAGGGGCTAACATCTAAGGTCATCGGCCCATGCTGAGATGCAGGTCTATAGCAAATTAATTTATTTGGATATGATACGTTTGGAGCGGCAATGAAAACACTGCATATACCACATTTTTTAAATCGTATAAATTTAATTACGCCTAATGCAAGAACTCAGAATACAGTACATACAAAAATAAGAAATAAATAAGTTCTGCATTATTAAGTTACAGCAATACTTCTTGTCCATCTGCATACGATAAATAGATGACATTGAAGGCACTAATTCCTTTCACACGATCCGTGGGATTTTGAAAAGGCATTGCAGTTGTAGTTGGAATTGAAGTGGAGTTCTCCACGGACGCTGGACTGTCGTTTGAAACTTTTGATAGTTTTTTAAAAACATTTCAAGACATGTTCAACTTCTCTTTTTGTTCTAACACTTCTTACGGTATCAACATCATTATTTAGTGCAATGCCATTTACTTAGAAAGCTTCGACCATTATTTGTGTCGTGGGTTTTCTTATCACGTTAAATTTCCATATTACACTCATGCCCATACTTTAGGGGATATTCGAATTCCACGAGATTGTGTGCGCAATACACTGTTGCTGGACAACACAAAAACACGTGACAAACCTGGCAGCTCAGTGCGAGACCGATTAGTGTACCTAAAACAGTCCGTGCATGTAGAGGTGTTGGGTGCAGTGGTTCTGACTGTGTGTTGTGTGCCTTTGGCACAAATTATTGGAGTCGTAGGAAGCAGGATGGCACAGAGAACACATTTGGATGATCTAGTGCGTGTTCGGATCATCGGCAGAGTAGAGGCCGGCCGCTGTCCGTGCCAGGTGGGCCAGGATGTGAATATCGCCGGCAGCGTCATTTCACGTGTGTGGAGAAGATTCCAGGCAAGAATCACATTCAACGGCAGTACGGACAAGTTCGACCACATGATACAACCCAGCGTCAGGATCGTTACCTTGCCTTAAGAGCACGAAGATATCCAACCAGCACAGCACCTGAATTGGTTCGAAACCTCGCAGCAGCCTCTGAGTCACATTTCTCCCGTCGACTGTGCATTGCCGGTTTCGAGAGGTTGCTGTGTGTGCTCGGCGAGTCACCAGTTGCAATTCCCCTCACACGAAGGCTTGTCGAATGTGGTATCTTGGTCGGAGCTTACGCAATTGATTTTACGTCTCACGTCTGATGGTGTCTATGTGATAGGACAAGGCTACGACAGGGAAAGACGCGATCATGACCTTAATAAAAGGCAAAACCTCAACATTTTTCTGGTATAAAAATGGTAAACCATCTTCACGTCTGCCGACTCTGGGGTTGGAACCCACTATCTCGATCTGCTGAATGAAAGCTAACAGGTTCATGGTCGAAACTGCGCAACCTGCTCGCGGAACTAATGCGTGTATGAATGTCCAACCGTTGTCCCGTTTCTCTACGGGGTCGGACATGAAATAAGATGAATCATCGTAGAGAGTGTTTACGACCGGGTGCCCTTCCTGCCGTCAATTTCGTCAGAGGAGTCAATGAGATGAAATGAATGACGTTATACCTATATGATAGTAAGAAGGGGGAGGGCGAAACCCGGTGCCGGCACATAGCCCACTCCTGTTGAATAGCACGAAGGGGTCTGCTCAATGCTTTACGTCCCCATTCGACGGACAAATCACCATAGGCCAATTAATCACAAAAGCATGCATCATACATACATAACATCGACATATCATAATTTAGCTTATAAGATATTATCGTTCAATAACCTGGTATCTTGCAGACAAGAGGTTTTCAGTAAGAGTAACACGTTTCATCATAGCCAGGTAATGCCAGAAATATCGTGAGTGAAGTGAGTGAAAAGGGGCTGCCTGGCCGAGGCGGTAAAGGCGTGCTCGGTTCGCCCGGAAGGACGTGGGTTCGAATCCCCGTCAGGAAGTCGTAAAATTTAAGAAAACAGATTTCCACTTCCGGAGATGCATATGGCCCTGAGGTTAACTCAGCCTACACCAAAAATGAGTACCAGGTTAATTCCTAACCACTCTACCCACATCACCTGCCGAGGTTAACAATGGTGGAAGCCTTTACCTTCCGCTCCTCCAAGGGCCTTCATGGCCTGTACGGAGGTGACTTTGCTTTTGCTTTGAAGTGAGTAAAACGTGCAAATACCTTGCTTTCTGATTAAATGAACTATATTGATGTTTCGTGGAACTGTATATCTGTCAAAACCTTGTGCAGAGTTTCCTTACAACCTGTTTAAAAGGAAGATAATTTATTCGTATTTTATAGAAATCAGTACTCTCGCTCTCACTCACACCTGCATTAGAGTCTCGTGAAGAGCGACGTCGTATTTTTCATCAAAGAAGAGAAACATAAAAATACTGTCATCGTTAGTGATTAAGTTCAATTTTTATATCTGAAAAAGTAGGGTATCTGGACATCCCTCATTAATGCATTTCTATTTTAAACTTTATAGACATAATATACATATATATACACATAAGAGATATGGTCTCAGCTATCATGTGCAACGATTTTGATTTGACGCCATTTAGGCTTCCTCCGTATCAATTTCGATATTCCATTTTACTCTACCAGATGACAGAAAAACTGGAACTATAGGCGAGTTTGGGTAAACACCAAATGTGCCACCAGAGACCCATCTGTACCATACCAGTTTTTATCGTGAATCTGTCAACATCGTACGAAATGTAGTGCCGAATTGACTTTTTCCCGCCCTTCAAAAATCCAACTATCTCTGCGGGGTTTGATCCCGGGATCCTTGCATTCAGAGGCCGGCACTCTGCCATCAATCCACAGATCAACAGACACTCCTAATTAAACTCTAAGAACTTTGTTACAAGCATTTATCAACAATGAGCATAGATAAATAATTATGAGTGCCACATTCCGACTTTCAACGAAACTCCTGGAGCATGGCTTGTAAGGATTTCTGGGTGAAAGTAATTTGTCATCAACGAGAGACAGTGGTCGTTACGAAGATCACAAAGCGGAACAGCCAGTTAAGCAGAACAAGTAGCTATCCGTGTTTCCTGATTGAGGAACTCTTTTCTTCTTGAGATTTTGTCAAACCGTAAGTGAACTCCAGTCTTTACTTAGTAGTCCCCGTAGGAGTTTAAATTCAATTGCACCAACATCACAACATTTATTTATACTAATGGCCTGTCGTAGCAATATCTCCGAACGAAATCAAAAGATTGAAACTTACGATAGAGTAAATGTTAGAAAAGTAACTGAGAATATGGAACCCCGGGAGGCTAATTATTCGCCTTTACCCCTTACAGTATAGTACGTCCCGGCCGTACACCTACGGCCAAAATTCAAAATGAGTCTGGGGATGCTCCAGCAACCCCAGAATTGTCTCTGGGATGTAACGAAGGCAGCGCATAACTGCGGTAGATTTTGAAAGGTCAGCGGACACCACTGAACTCCATAGTTTACTGGAACAACTTCTGTTGTAAGTCGCTCCAAAGAGTGAAGCTTCGTCGTGTAGCTAAGGTCGTAGTACAGACAAATACGTTCTGACACTTCTTAGAAGGAGGTCTGTTACTGCCTGCCGGGATGGGAAAAAGGGGAGTGGGGGTATGGTTGCCATGGAAACGGGGGGTGGGTCCACTGCGGTTGCCATGGAGATAAGCCTGCTGACCGGCTCGTGTAGCTTGGCGTTGCCTTCTGAGTTAGATCTTGTCACAAGGGGTTATGTTTGAGTTATATTCTGTTTCTGTTTTGTGGCCGTTATTAAGTATCTAACAGTATTTTATACACTGTCCGACTCGTTGGCTGAATGGTCAGCGTACTGACCTTCGGTTCAGAGGGTCCCGAGTTCGATTCCCGGCCGGGTCGGGGATTTTAATCGCTTCTGATTAATTCTTCTGGCTCGGGGACTGGGTGTTTGTGTCCGTCCCAACACTCTCCTCTTCATATTCAGACAACACACTACACTACCAACCACCACAGAAACACGCAATAGTGATTACATCCCTCCATATAGGGTTGGCGTCAGGAAGGGCATCCGGCCGTAAACAGGGCCAGATCCACATGTGCGACGCAGTTCGCACCCGCGACCCCACAGGTGTGGGAAAAGCGGTAGGAAAAGAAGAAGAAGAAGTATTTTATACACTAATTTTGTACTAAGTTCTATACATATTTCGAGCCAGGTAGTCTACCGCTGGGTGGAAAAGAGTAAACAATGATATATGGCCTGCCTCCCCGCGCATCGTCCACGTGCACCTTTTTCCCCTTGAACTCACTAGTATTTGTTTTACTCCTTAAGGTTTTATAGAGAAAAAAGGACGGGTATGTTGAAGGATTTGACAAGCTATAGGTACCATCCCTGTTAAAGAATAATAACGTTATTGATTGTACGTCCGGTCAACTACTTTTACAGTTTTCGGAGACGACAAGGTGCCAAAATTTAGTCTCATACGCGTTCTTTTACGTGCTAGTAAATCTATCGAGACGAGGCTGACGTATTTGAGCATCTTCAAATACTACCGGACTGAGCCAGGATCGAACCTGCCAAGTTGGGCTCAGAAGACCAGCGCTCAACTGTCTGAGTTTATCAGCCCTGTCCTTGTTAAAGCATGGCCAAGTAGTCTACAGCAGAACACAGCGATCTGAACCAACGAATGAACCGGAAGCAAGGGGAAGGAGAAAGGAATGCAAGAATGAGGCAGCCACGTACAATGACACGTACAATGCTTTTCCCTCCAGGCTTATCTGTCAGAATGCTTCTTTAAATACTATGAGTAGAGTTAGGCGTGGTGATGCATGGCAGATACGAACGTTCGCAAATGTTTATGAATGTTTTGGACTCTACCACCGTGAAAACAATAACGCTCGATAAGTGAAAGTGTTGACAGTATATTTATAACTTCATTCCTTGTAAATGATAATTGCAGTGTTAAACTGTGCATACGGCTGCACAAACGGGATTCAGAATAAAACAGAACGTACATTATAATTTTCTTTACGATCAACCGCGCAAAAATTGGCCGTCTCAGCAGATGACTTTCTTTCAAAATCATCCTGTTTGAAATAAGATCAGCATATTGTGCAGGTGGTAGGATTCCAAGTACCATTTCTTCGGCCACCGGCCATCCACAGTTTACAGGATTCTATGTAAAATATTACATAAATAGGGCACGTTTGCGAGGTAAAATATTATATAAATAAGCCAGTGTTGTACTATTATTATTATTATTATTATTATTATTATTATTATTAGTGTATTTTTAAGTACCAAATGTAAAATAATACCAAGTAGGTTAGGGTCTCAAGTTATATCATCATCATCATCATCATCATCTGTTTACCCTCCAGGTTCGGTTTTTCCCTCGGACTTAGCGAGGGATCCCACCTCTACCGCCTCAAAGGCAGTGTCCTGAAGCTTCAGACTCTTGGTCTGGGGATACAACTGGGGAGTATGACCATTACCTCGCCCAGGCGACCTCACCTGCTATGCTGAACAGGGGCCTTGTGGAGGGATGGGTAGATTGGAAGGGATAGGCAAGGAAGAGGGAAGGAAGCGTTAGGTACCATCCCGGCATTCGCCTGGAGGAGAAGTGGGAAACCACGGAAAACCACTTCCAGGATGGCTGAGGTGGGAATCGAACCCACCTCTACTCAGGTGACCTCCCGAGGCTGCGTGGACCCCGTTCCAGCCCTCGTACCACTTTTCAAATTTCGTGGCAGAGCCGGGAATCGAACCCGGGCCTCCGGGGGTGGCAGCTAATCACGCTAACCACTACAGAGGCGGACTCAAGTTATATACTGCATGTATACAGTCTGATTCTGCAGCCCCTTCCAATATCGTTTGCTGCAGCCCAACTAACGTGCACATGGTTATAGGGGTGCTATTCCCTTGCAGGCGTACGGTATGGTACTAATGTTCAGTGAGAACATTTTGCACACGATTCTGAACCCTAGAGAAATGTTATATCATCCGTTGGTAAAACATGAAGCACCGGGCGAGTTGGCTGTGCGCGTAGAGGCGCGCGGCTGTGAGCTTGCATCTGGGAGATAGTAGGTTCGAATCCCACTATCGGCAGCCCTGAAGATGGTTTTCCGTGGTTTCCCATTTTCACACCAGGCAAATGCTGGGGCTGTACCTTAATTAAGGCCACGGCCACTTCCTTCCAACTCCTAGGCCTTTCCTATCCCATCGTCGCCGTAAGACCTATCTGTGTCGGTGCGACGAAAAGCCCTTAGCAAAAAAAAAAACATGAAGCCTTGAAATCATGTATCATCGTCCTTTTACCTTGTAACTCTGTTAATGTGTCGTGTCTCGTGACCGGGTGTAATAAAGGGGGGAATCAATGCATAAAACTAGGTAACAAGGCAGTAATTAATGTCTTAAAAACCGAATCGGATGGCGTATATACTCTGCTCTCGTCGTAATACCAACATGTTTCCAGCAGTGTAGCGAGGAGGGCTAGGTGTTCGCCTAGGAATCGACGAAATGTGCCAGCGGCGGTTCGAATCCTGCATCGTTCAAATATTTTTGCATCTGTATGATGTTTGAATACGAAAACACAGGCTCACGTTTGCCACATTCAAACAGTAAAATTACGCTCTTATTCATCTTGTGGACTGCGCATACTCCGCTGGTTATGGATTAATGTACTGAAATCTTTGCTGACATTCGGCATGTTGTCCACAGAGGAATACGTTGACATGTTCCTCACTTATGGGGAAAAAGACATAACGCGTGCAAGGCACTACGTCTGTACCAGGAACGGTATCCCGACAGGCGACACCCGGCTGCTACGATATTCCGCCATGTTGAAGGACGTCTAAGGACAACAGGCGTGATTTCCAACCAGCCTCCAGTCTGCGATAGGCCCGTTATATCGGGTGAAACAGAAGAGGCCGTTCTGGAGGCAGCTCGTAATAATCCACACATCTGTACAGGGGCGACTGCACGACAGTTGAACACCGGACAGCCGTCCGTCTGGCGAATACTGCATGAAAAGAAATTTCATCCATAACATCTTGAGTTGACCAAGAGCTCCATGGCTATTAGGCAGGCTGGACAATGATGAAGCATTCGTATCGCATATCTTGTTCTCGGAAAAATGATGCTTCCACCATAATGGGAACATTAATCGCCACAACATGCACTATCGGAGCCCGGACAATCCTCACTGGATGCAGCAGGCCATCAAGTTCAATGGGGAGTTAATGTTTGGTGTGGAATCTTGGAGATCGCAAGATTGGACTTTATTTCTTTGAGGGGCATTGGACGGGCCAACGCTACCTGCATTTTCTGCGTTAGGAACTCCCACTGCTGCTGGAGGATGTGCCCTTGCACGATCGTTTAACGATGTGGTTGCAACAGGATGGAGCTCCACCACATTCGACTTTGCCCGTTCGTAACCATCTAAACGAGGAACTGCCAGGGAAATGGATAGGACGAGGAGGCCCTGTTTCTTGGTCCGCCAGGTCACCGGATTTAACGCCGTTAGACTTCTTCTTGTGGGGATATTTGAAGAACATCGTTTACACTCAAGCGCCGGAAAACTCCGACCAGCTCCGGCAACTCATCACGGACACCTGCCGAGCAATTACATCTCGAATGCTTCAGCACGCAAGACGATCTATTGGACACCGGGTCTGAATGTGCATAAACCAAAACGGTCATCACATCGAGCTTTTGCTGTGATAAAACATTGTCAGGGCAGTTGTGTTCCTATTGTTTCCGGTCTGTATGTGTCCGGCCTGCTTATTAATCGGCCCTTCTTAGGGCCACAAACACATTCATTCACACACAGTTTGCATGAGAGCGCGTATTGAACTTACATTGCGTGCGGTACGTATTAAACAAATATTTCAAAAGTTTGTAATCTTCGCCCCGGACTCTAACATCACACCTGACATGCAAGCCCGCTCCGCCACACATTTTCCAACTACACTATGGCTCCGTACGGCATACCGAGCAGCTTTTAGCAAGTATTAGGTTTACTGCGGTCACAACATCAATTTGGTGTTTCCCCGGCGTATCAGGTTCATATGGTCTAAAAGGCACACGCATGTCTTCCAGTGTTTAATACGAGTATAGCATTACGGAGTCCTATCATAGTGAGGCGGTAAATACCAAGATATCCGGTTGTGTTGTCTGAGCATACCGGCAGGGCAGATGTTTTCAGGATGGAATGAATATTATGGGTTGCATAAAACTACATTGGAAGGGGTCGCCGAATCACGCTGTATAGACCTGTATTGAACTACGATTACTTTTTTCTCATTTCTAAGCTTTGTTGGTGAAACTAGGTTTTTACAAAAAATATGTTATATTTAGTTAAAAGCGTAATTATAATAAATGGAACTGGCTGTCTGTTAATCTAAGCCTTTCATTAACCCTTGGGTTTTGATAGTATATATACCGGTATCACGCCCCCGCTCTGTATTCACAAGTAGGATATATTATTGCCATTATTCGATTTATTATTATTATTATTATTATTATTATTATTATTATTATTATTATTATTATTATTATTATTATTATTATTATTATTATTATTATCATCATTATTATATCAGTTGTATATTTTGTTCTTAATATTTAGTCTGGAATGTCTCCATATGTGATATGATTAATATCTTTGGTACAAACGGATGGGAAAACAGTGCTATTTTCAACTCGGATACTTTGTATGAGTCATGTGGAACACCCCAGAGTCCGTTGATGTTTTTGTCATGGGATCCACAACAGATTCAGGGCGTGGTCTTGAGACGAAAAGTGTATCTTCTACTCGCGATTGGCTGGCCAGGATCAATCTAGACGTATCATGTGAGAGGAAAGGCGAAGCTGAGGTCTATATAGGCATGTGTGAAAACAGCGGAGGAGAGGATTTCAAACTTCGGCGGAGAGAACTTCAAACTTTGGTGGAGAAGACTTTGACTTCAAACTTTGGTAGGAAGAGGAGAAGTAACTTTGGTGGAACGTGGTCTTAGAATGTTTGTGGAATGTGAAATGTGGTACTAACCTTTAACTGTGGAGTGCTTGGGCACTTGGTATTGTATCACTTGTGGCGGCTTGGTATTATATGCTGGTGAAAGCTATGGGGTACTTTATCTCAGACTTTCCAGAATTTATGTTTTGTAACGACAGCGTGTGTTGCTGAAGTGAATGTATCTTTAAACCAAGTTTTAGAATCGGTGAATACAGAATTATAAGGTACAGTATCAATGTGATATAACAAGGGCCAATTATGAGAATATGCAAGTTGTGTTGAGACAGAGACAGCGAAGGGCATTCATCTACATATTTATTGCTTTGTAATTAATTTTCATCGGTCTGACTACAAATGGTAGCTTGGTCCTCGCTTTTGGTTTCCCACTGTTTTGTTGTAGTTGTTGTTGTAAATATGGAGTCTGATATAGATGTTGATTCCTACTGGGTATCTGAAATATTTGTCCCGAATGAGTAAATTTATAATACCAATAAAATGGTCCATCATTGGACATTATACATTTTCCAGCTAACTCATTCCTGGTTGCCAGCGTTTCGCCCTCGTATGCTAGGTTGTACCTAGCACACCTACCAAGACGCTGGCTAGTGCATACCGGGGAGGCCACTGCGTAAGCTACTTGGAGCCACCGGCAGTGCCAATGCACTATGAGAGACTTTGTCTCTTTACCAAAAATTGATGCCTACTTGGCTATCAGGTGATATAGATGTTGATTCCCATTGGGAATCTGAAATATTTATCCCGAATGAGTAAATTTATAATACCAATATAAATGGTCCGTTATTGGACATAATCAATTTTCCAGCTAACTCAATCTTGGTTGCCAGCGTTTCGCCTCCGTGGCTCAGACGGCAGCGCGTCGGCCTCTCACCGCTGGATACCGTGGTTCAAATCCCGATAACTTTATGTGAGGTTTGTGCTGGACAAAGCGGAGGTGGGACAGTTTTTTCTCCGGGTACTCCGGTTTTCCCTGTCATCATTCATTCCAGCAACACTCTCCAATATCATTTCATAGCATTGATCAGTCATTAACAGATCACCTTGGGAGTGGCGACCCCATTGTATTTATAGCCTATGTATGGTCCATACATTACATCCCTGACCCGGTCAAAGACTGGAGAACAGGTTGCAGATTTTCATTTTTCAGACAGTAAGCAGGTTCAGGATATAGAAAGAGAATGGGTGGCATACAGGGATGCTGTAGTGGAAACAGCAAGGGAATACCTAGGAACATCTGTGTGTAAAAATGGAAAAAGGCAAACATCTTGGTAGAATGATGAAGTGAGAGCAGCTTGTAAACGTAGAATGAAGGCTTATCAGAAATGGCTCCAAACAAGGGCCGAGGCAGACAGGGATTTGTACGTAGATGAAAGAAACAGAGCGAAACAAATAGTTGTTGAATCCAAAAACAAGTCGTGGGAAGACTTTGGTAATAACCTGGAAAGGCTAGGTCATGCAGCAGGGAAACCTTTCTGAACAGTATTAAAGAAAGGAAGGGAGGGAAAAGGGAAATTAACAGTGTTTTGAGTAATTCAGGTGAACTCATAATAGATCCCAGGGAATTACTGGAGGGAATATTTTGAACATCTTCTCAACGTAAATGGAAATGTTCCTGGTGGTGTTGCGAACAGCCAAGCTCATGGGGAAGAGGAAAATGATGTTGGTGAAATTATGCTTGAGGAAGTGGAAAGAATAGTAAATAAATTCCACTGTCATAAAGCAGCAGGAATAGATGAAATTAGACCTGAAATGGTGAAGTATAGTGGCAAGGCAGGGATGAAATGGCTTCATAGAGTAGTAAGAATAGCATGGAGTGTTGGTAAGGTACCTTCAGATTGGACAATAGAAGTAATTGCACCTATCTATAAGCAAGGGAACAGGAAGGATTGCAATAACTATCGTGGTATCTCATTGATTAGTGTACCAGGCAAAGTATTCACTGGCATCTTTTAAGAGAGGCTGCGATCACTCGTTGAGAGGATGCTGGATGAAAACCAGTGTGGTTTCAGACCGCAGAGGGGCTGTCAGGATCAGATTTTCAATATGCGCAAGAAAACTGAAAAATGCTACGAGAGGAATAGGCAGTTGTGTTTATGTTTCGTAGATCTAGAGAAGGCATATGACAGGGTACCGAGGGAAAATATGTTCGCCATACTGGGGGACTATGGAATTAAAAGTAGATTGTTAAAATCAATCAAAGGCATTTATGTTGACAATTGGGCTTCGGTGAGAATTGATTGTAGAATGAGTTCTTGGTTCAGGGTACTTACAGGGGTTAGACAAGGCTGTAATCTTTCACCTTCGCTGTTCGTAGTTTACATGGATCATCTGCTGAAAGGTATAAAATGGCAGGGAGGGATTCACTTAGGTGGAAATGTAGTAAGCAGTTTGGCCTATGCTGACGACTTGGTCTTAATGGCTGATTGTGCTGAAAGCCTGCAGTCTAATATCTTGGAACTTGAAAATAGGTGCAATGAGTATGATATAAAAATTAGCCTTTCGAATACTAAATTGATGACAGTAGGTAAGAAATTCAACAGAAATGAATGTCACATTGGTGATACAAAAGTAGAACAGGTTGATAATTTCAAATATTTCGGTTGTGTGTTCTCCCAGGATGGTAATTTAGTAACTGAGATTGAATCAAGGTGTAGTAAAGCTAATGCAGTGAGCTCGCAGTTGCGATCAACAGTATTCTATAAGAAGGAAGTCAGCTCCCAGACGAAACTATATTTACATCGGTCTGTTTTCAGACCAACTTTGCTTTACGGGGGCGAAAGCTCAGTGGACTCGGGATATCTTATTCATAAGTTAGAAGTAACAGACATGAAAGTAGCGAGAATGATTGCTGGTAAAAACAGGTGGGAACACTGGCAGGAGGGTATTCGGAATGAGAAGATAAAGGCTAAGTTGGGAATGAACTCGATGGATGAAGCTGTTCGCATAATCCGGCTTCGGTTGTGGGGTCATATGGGGCGAATGGAGGAGGATAGGTTACCTAGGAGAATAATGGACTCTGTCATGGAGGGTATGAGAAGTAGAGGTAGACCAGACGACGATGGGATGATAAGACTGAAATATTAGTTGAATTATTTGTATGAGGATGCTTATATCTCAAAAGCAGCCCGCCTGGTCGCCATGATCGTTAAGGCGCTGAAGTATAAACGGTCTGACACCGAGGTTAGCCGGTTCGAGTGCCGTTGGTCGAAAAACTTTCACCATCAGAATGTTGGCCGGCGGGGTAGGGGAGGTGGTGATATACAATTTCTAATCACTAGATTGCGTGCCAAAAGCCTGGATTAAATTCCAAACCTCTCCGAAATGCTCATATAGAGTGAGGGCATATGACGTTATTGATGGTGATTCGTCCGTCGGATGGGGACGTTAAGCCTTGAGCAGAACCCTTGGTGCTATTCGACAGGAGTAGGCTATGTGCCGGCACCGGGTTTCACCCTCCCCCTACTATCATATATCACGTCATTCATTTCATCTCATTAACTCCTCTGATGAGGTTGACGTCAGGAAGGGCATCCGGTCATAAAAACCCGCCACGACAGATTCATCTGACCTCATTACCGACCCTGTAGCGAAACGGGAAAAGGGTTCTACACACACTTCTGGAATGGATTGTACATATCCTCTCCAAAAGCTTCATCCAATAAACTGTTCTTTCCAGATGTATATTGCCGACAGTACACCAATATACCCCTCTCATTCATCCTAACACAATTCCTACGCGAGCATAGGAAAACCCTTCAATACCTTCACAGTATCGG
This sequence comes from Anabrus simplex, assembly GCF_040414725.1. Lineage (NCBI taxonomy): Eukaryota > Metazoa > Arthropoda > Insecta > Orthoptera > Tettigoniidae > Anabrus > Anabrus simplex. The sequence continues at coordinate 230,703,006 of NC_090267.1, read as the reverse complement.
TAAAACCATATGACCCATGTGTCCATCCCAGACAGCAGTTCATCTTCTCAACGGATGTAAATAGCTAGTCGCAAAAAGGGCCCATGTACCTCCGGCAGCCAAGTGTTCAGCTATGCAAAGTTTTCTCCGACTATTACGTTTATGAATGAAGTGTGCCAGACCTTAAATCAATACTATACAAACTCAACAACTGTAATTAACTTACATCTTTCATACGCATTCTCATAATTGTTTAATTTTTTTATAAAGCCTTTAGACGCTCAGCGTGGGGGACTTTGAACTTTTTGGAATTCTGACAAACGTTCCATCCTCTCGAATTTGTTTTCAATCATTTAAAAGCCATTTGTTGTCTATATGTTACGGCAGTTTTTGAGAGGAAGTTATTTCTCACATCAGAATTTTCTGAAAGGTCCGCTATTTTATTTTTCTTTCCCCGTATACCTGTAGAACTCACCGACAGAATGAAATGGCATCTCACACTCATGTTGCCTCTCTGGAATCCAGGACAATATTAGATAGATAGATAGATAGATAGATAGATAGATAGATAGATAGATAGATAGATAGATAGATAGATAGATAGATAGATAGATAGATAGATAGATAGATAGATAGATAGATAGATGTCTTTATTGGCGTAGTTAAGGCCATTAGGCCTTCCCTTACACTAAACCAATTTGTACATAGAATCAAAGTTAACACTACCGTAATTAATACTAAGTATAGCAGAGTTAAAGACAGTCCAAATACTTTATAACAGAAATTAAATTCCACCCCAGTGAGATAAACATACAACAACAATAATAAAGGCCTAATAATAATAATAATAATAATAATAATAATAATAATAATAATAATAATAATAATAATAATAATAATAATAATAGCTGGCAGTAATAATGTCCTAACACCATCAGTAAAGGACTAGAAATACACAGTTCATTCGTATCCTGCTGTACCCCTTAACGCTCTTTTAAATGACCTTGTGGTTAGTATTCCTCTGACGTCATCCGGTAAGCGATTCCATTCTCGAGCGGCAAACACAGAAGATGAGTTGTTATATGTTGCAGTTCGATAGTGAGGAATGACGAGCAGGTATGATGTTTGAGCCAGTATATCCCTGTTATGCACATTTGAGAAATAATTAAAATCCGAAGAAAGGTAAGATGGGAAAGATGTAGTAAGGACTCGGTGGAGGAGAGACAGAGTATGATGGTTACGGCGAACGTGGAGTCGCAACCACTCTAGTTCTAGGAAAGATGATGACACGTGGTCATATTTTCTTAGATTGCATATATACCTCACACATGCATTTTGAGCGCGTTGTAGCCTTAGGGGCAGCAGTGGCCTCACATCATTGAAAACAACATCGCAATAGTCGAAATGTGGCATTACAAGAGCCTCGATTAATGTCTGCTTAAGTTTTATTAGAAATATGTATTTATATTGATATAAAGAACGAAGAGCAGAGAAAACCTTTTGGCAGATATGTAAGATATGTCCAGACCAAGTCATGCGTTCGTCCATGATAACGCCGAGGTTCTTCACTTGTGGTCCAAAAGGAATTGCAACATTCTGAAGGATTACTCTCGGCAATGGACGTTTATTGATACTTGCCATTTGATTTTGATGGCCAAGAAGGATTACTTGTGACTTTGTAGGGTTCAATTGCAGGCCGTGGGCAGCAGACCATTCACTAACAGTCTGTAAGTCAATGTTTAGTAAGTCTATATTTTCTTGAAGGTCTTGTGCTGTAGAGTCTGTGTAGAGTTGAAGGTCGTCAGCGTACATGTGGTATTTGCAATGTCTTAAATTCGATGATATGTCATTAACAAAGAGTGCGAAAAGAAGAGATCCAAGTACAGAGCCTTGAGGGACTCCTCTATTCACGTGGCGCAACGAGGAAACAATTCCATTATTACCTTTCACACATTGTTCACGTCCGTGAAGATAGGAATGCATCCAAGCAATCGTACTCTGAGAAAAATGTAGAGCCTTCAATTTTACAAGTAATATGTCAATATCTACGCTGTCAAAAGCTTTACTGTAATCTACCAGTTCTAGAACTGTGACTCGTCCTCTGTCTATTTCTTGTCGAACGTCCTCAGTCACTTTGAGTAAGGCTTTAGTTGTACTATGTCCTTGTCGGAAACCGGACTGGAAAGGATTAAGGAGATTGTGCGTTTGAAGGTACTCTGATATTTGTTTATGGACTATACATTCTAAATTTTAGATAAAGCTGATAAAATACATATTGGACTATAGTCTCCCTCGTTCGAAGGCGTTTGACTTTTCGGAAGAGGAAGCACAATGACCTTCTTCCAGAGAGTTGGATATGTGGAGTATAGACGAGAGAAATTGGTTATATGGGTTAAGGTTGGTAATATAAAATCAAGAATTAGTTTGACCATGTCAGTCCCAATGTCATCAATTCCTTTCGCTTTCGTGCTTATCCTAAGGCCTGCTTTCCTGACTTGGAGGGGTGTCACGTGACTGAAATAGAATTTATCTCTGTCAGGGGTGGGATGTGTATCGTAATGGTTCATTAACTGTTAGCCGCGTAGCATGGCGATTTTAGTACAACAAGTTTGCGGCGCAACACTCATTAACGTTATATGAGGTAAGTCTTACTTGGTCCATTGGTCCTTCCTCTTTACAACGATGTATTGAACACTGACGACGAATTTGTTGCCTGGAATGATTTCAGTTTGAAACTATACACGTATTGTACAGCAAAAAAAAAAAAAGAACGATAATGCAATTTTCCTCGCTTTTTACCTAGGCTTGCAGCAAGTCGTGTTGTTAATATAACTTTTATGACAGATGTGCAAGAGCAGAAAATTGTGCTCCGCGTGAAGAGCGCTGTCACCAGATTCTACGTCACAATGGCGTCAGCCGACGTCAACAGCCGTGACATGAGTGCAGTGTGATCACTCTACATTTCATACAGTGTGGAAAAGGCATAGCACATCTTTCTAGACAGGTTCGATTGCGTCACGACAAGCGCGAACTCACGTGAAATGACATTTATGTGTTTCCATCTTAAGTCGCTGTGTCATACGTGTGAGGGGTCCGACTCGTTGGCTGAATGGTCAGCGTACTGGCCTTCGGTTCAGAGGGCCCGGGTTCGATTACCGGCCGGGTCGGGGATTTTAGCCTTCATTGGTTAATTCCAATGGCCCGAGGCTGGGTGTTGGTGCTGTCCCCAACCCAACATCCCTGCAACTCACACACCACACATAACACTATCCTCCACCACAATAACACGCAGTTACCTACACATGGCAGATCCCGCCCACCCTCATCGGAGGGTCTGCCTTACAAGGGCTGCACTCGGCTGGAAATAGCCACACGAAATTATTATTACGTGTGATTGAGTGAGAGGAGCAGACGTGTTTAGTGACTAGTTGAATGAAACACAGAATGGTGCTCATTATAAAACAGCGCGTGTTCATTGTCGAGTGTTCGCGGAAAACCTGTGCTGGACTGTTCGCGCAAGAATTTAAGAATGGAAGTGTTTTGGTTGGCAAAACCTCCACCAAAGTCTGCAATGCAAAATTATTGGCAAAATGGCGCGAAATGGGCTCTCTAGCGGATAAAAACCGTAACTATCCGAAAAGAGTTCGAACATCAGAAAACATTGCTCGAGTGAAGGAAAGCCTGGAAAGATGTCAACGCCGTTTATCTGAGCAAGTGGGAATTAAGCGATCGCCGCATCGTAACATTATCAAAAATGACCTGCATCTGTATCCTTACAAATTTTCTGTTGTGCATGCGTTAAAGCGTCCAGACCAACATTCGCGTGTTGAGCAGATGACCTGCAGATGTGGTCAGCGTTATGACAACCTCAGCTGTGTTGCATGGCTTTCGTCACAGGATTCGCTGCTCCTCGTATCAACAGGTCCTCACTTGGTCTCACGAGGCTGAGTGAAAACTTTTCCACCCCTCACACGAGAATACAATCCTGGACTGGTCAGAAATCGAACCAGGAGTCTTCCTTCCCAAAAGCAAGCACGTAGTAGCCAGTTGAAATGACATTGTCGAAAGATGACCTGTATAACAGGAATGAATAGGCCCTAATAATAATAATAATTGTACCGGGCGGTACACCTCCACGCCGCTAATTTAAAATTTGCGCCAGTTGAAACTCCTCTGCTGGAGGAAGTCTGAACTTTATATACGCTATTAATTCGCTACCTTCTCAAAAGATGTCACCATGTGGAAAAATTTGAGTTTTTGAACTGTGTCATTTTTGATGTGTTTTTGTTTTGCTTGAAGTAAGAAGTGTGAACTTTCTCTTCTAGAGGACACTACTGAAGATCAACCATAGTGCACCCTAGTGCGAAGTCAAAGAACTATTTTGTTGGAGAAATTTTTATTTCAAATGTTTGTCTTTGCTAGATTTTTTTCAGTTATTGTTTAAGTTGGCTGTATACCCCTCTCTTTCCCCTTGTTTTGCATTTAACCAATCCCGAATTTCTGTTATTAATTTCTGACCAATCGTATGTATCTTCCCCCAACTTGGATATGTTTCTGTACCCTAGCTAATAAAGAATTTGCGGGAGGGTGTTTTCATTCCCCTAACGCCTCGAAACTTCTGCGAGAGGATATAAACTGCTGATTTTTGGGTCTCCGGGCCACTTCTGTTCCATCTTTCAGTGTGTAAAGTACATAGCAGGGGGCGGGAAGCGCCTCTTTCTTCTCCAGCTGTTCAACACCAGGTAATGGCCTCTTAATAACTTCTTTTCTTGCTAGGTTGGCAGTTTAACTCTCGGAGCGGGTTCGAAGCGTTTCCACCATGTAACCTTTTCCTAAAATGTAACCAATCTTTTCATCTATTCTCTTTTAAGCTGCATATTGGGATAGAGAGTGCTAACCCTCTCGAGCTCCCACTCACATTGTTTTGAGGTGAACTTATTTTCTCAACCTATTCTTCGTTAATGTAAAACCAATTGCTCTTTTCTAAAGTCACCTCTGTAGTATGGGATTAGCCCTGGCATTAGTGGCCTAGAGCCAGATTAGGTTTTAAAAACAAGTGTATTAGGAGTGCAAGATCGCCTCCTCTCAAATTGTTATTTTAGAGGTCATGTAATTGCCCCTTTTCATTTAATAGACCTCAGTAGGTTGGGTATTTTACCCCTGTGTCTATGTCCAGTGAGGACAACTTGAAGGTGGAGTTTGGTGTGGCCTGGGAGAGGCTTAAATTTGAGAGCGAGTGGCTCTTTTGAAAATTGAGTGTTGTATGCCTCGAGGAGGCTTTTCAGTGTAATTTGGAGCAAGGGCTCCTAGGCATGAATGGGGTTTTCTGCCCCTCTGTTGAAACTTGTGTTTGGGGTAAAACTGAGCTGATTGCCCAAGCAGTGTAAAGTCAGGGCGCGAAGCCCAAATCCTGTAAATATTGTAACTACCCTTTTGATTTGCTACTTTGTACCTGCCATGCTTGTTATTTCTTTGTTTTTGAAAAGAAAATATAACCTTGTTAAATTTTACATTAACTTTGATTCCGTAGTTTGAGACCCGTTCACGCCCGCACTTTCTTTCACCTCTACCTACCACTAAAACACGGTAACAAGTGGTAGCAGAGCGTGGTTGAATGGGTCTCAATTTAGCCCCTTTTGACGGCTAAACATTGTTTTGTTCCGAACTCTAACTATTTTCCCAGTTGCTGGAATCTTTTGAGTTTTTCAAAATTGTTCTGTCACCATGCCCGGCCCTCGCGATTTTCTCCATCTTAACTATTTGCGCAAGGAGGAGTTGATCTATGAATTGACTATTAGAAATGTACAATCTGGAGGCACGGTTGCAGTAGACACAAACAAGCTTAGAGAGTCCCTAGATTTGCCCATTTCCATCCCCAATTTGGGAGAGAAAGAAATTGACGACTCTCTTTCCACGATCACGGAGAATATTACTGGGCTAGCTTCTGTAGTTAGTTTTTTTGATGAAAATGATCCTTCTCCTAATCAAATTAAGCGTGTGCAAGCTAGGCTGTTTCATTTTTCCAATAGAGTTAACGATCTGTTGTCTCTAAAGTTGAATGACGTTCAGAAGAAGGAAGCTAGTACGCTGCTTGAAAATATGTCTGAATTATCTAGCAAGGTCACTCAATTGTTAACAGGGGAGGTTCCTCCCAAAAGCGATCTACCCACCACAGTGAATGTAGGTAGCGAGGAAGAGCCTCATAAGAGAGAAGTCAATAGGATAACCGTTGCTGCTCAAACTATCTCTGCCCCATTGGACAACGAATCTGAACGCCGTGCATCTTTGAGTAACATCCGTTCGGAGTTAACTTCCTTGCCATTGAAACCTTTACCTACTATGTCACCCGGGTTTAGCAACTTGCCTCATCCATTGGCAATGTTGCTCAGAGGTATCTCTAAGTTTTCGGTTAATACCACCAGTGAAGTAATTTCATTTTTAAGATTTCTAGTTGAATTTCAGGATCATGCACTTGTGTTTTCTCTTTCTCCATGTCAAATTTTGCAAATTATCTATCCGTATGCTATTGGTATTCTCTCAGATAAAATCGTAAGAGCCATTGCCGAGCAATCATCTATTGAGGATTTCCATGCCCATTTGCTAGCTAACTTCATCCCGGCTAGGGCCAGGTCTTCACTTATTCAGAAGTACTATTACCGTGTACAACGCTTGGATGAAAACTTGGCTGATTTCATACAGGACATTAAGTTTTATACTAGGGTGTTTGCTCTGCACTTCCCTGAGGACCAGATTGTACAAGCCATTGTAGAAGGCATTTCACCATCTTATAGGTCATATTTGTGTTTCGCGGCATGCCCGCAGACTTTCTCTGAACTTGAAGCGTTGGCCGTCTCAGCGGAAGGAGTTAGGTACGCCGATTCTTTGCGTGTGGCAAAAGAACCCCCTCCTTCGTTTAGTAATACTCGGCCTCCACCTCGCCGACCAGTCACACCCCGTAAATGTTATGCTTGCGGGTCGTCTGACCATCTTCGCAATAAATGTCCATTGGTCAAAACTAGTAGGGCAAATAATGGAGCTGGTTCAGCACAAGGCTGCTTTAAATGTGGGGCTTTCTCACATATTGCCAAGAATTGTCCCAATTCGAATAGCACCCCCTCCTGCTCAACTTCTGGTGCAAATTCCACCTATGCCAATAATAAAAAGTGACTAGTGGCTTCGGCTGAGTCGACTAATCCATCTTCCCGAGACTCAGCCCCTGGTAAACAGGTTGTAAATTCAGGGAACGAGCAATTTTCAAATTTATCTTTTGAAGGTCCCAAAGAGTGTCTTAGGATTGCGGCGGATTCCCCCGCACCTGTTCCTTTTCTTAAGATTGAGTTAAATAACGAGCCTATAACAGCTCTCTTAGACTCAGGCAGTGTTTGTTCGATTATTTCGGCTGAATGGTATTCTAAATTGAAATCTGTTTGTAAACTACCTGACTATGTCTCATCTCCTGTTCAATATGTTTCGGCTAATTCATCCCCATTAGAAACTCTAGGTTCCTTATTGGTCAAAATTCGTATTTTTAAATTCACTTGGAAAGTTAAATTGTTTGTGGCCAAGCTCTTGTCTTGCCCCATTATATTGGGAGCGGACTTTATTTTTCACTCTGGTCTTGTGCTCGATCTTCAGAGTAGGTCTTGCACTTTCAAATTTGCCTCTAATTGTAGCATCCCTTTATTAAAGTGTAATTCTGCATCATGTTCTTCTATTTCGCCTACCCAGGATGAGATGTTGTTAGACCTTAGACATCTACCTGAGGAGCAGGCTGATAGTATTCGTAAGCTGTGTCAGTCGTTTCCAGAGGTGTTTTCTGATACTCTTGGTGTTACTGACCTGATAGAATACAAAACTGAGGTCACGGATTCGATTCCTGTCCGTTTTCCACCGTATAGGCTATCTCCACCTAAAATGAAGGCTCTGAAAGAAATTATCGATCAGATGTTGAAGGATGGTATTATTAGGCCCTCTAAGTCAGCGTATTCGTCGCCTATTTTTCTAGTCCCGAAACCCCAAGGGGGCTTCAGGCCTGTCATTGATTACAGGGCTCTCAATCGGAAGGTGGTGTTACAATCTGTGCCCCTTCCCGACGTTCATTCTTGTTTTTCATGGTTTCGTAAGGCCAAGTTCTTTACTATCTTGGACTTGAATCAGGCCTATAATCAAATTCCCCTTGCCGAAGAGTCTAAACACCTTACAGCGTTTGCCACGGACTGGAATTTATATGAATACAACCGCGTGCCTTTCGTGCTCCCCACGGGAGCAGCTGTACTCACTAGGCTGCTAGATAGGGTCTTCTCCGACATCAAATTTGAGTACTTATATCACTACTTGGATGATGTCGTCGTATTTTCAGAGACTTTTGAAGAGCATCTAGATCATCTGCGAGAAGTTCTCGATCGCCTTCGTAAAGCTGGGTTAACTGTTAAGTTGCCCAAGGTTGCCTTTGCTAAGCCCTCTATGTCTTTCCTAGGGCATATTGTGTCACCTGATGGTGTAGCCGTCGATCATTCTAGAACACAGGCCATCCGTGATTTTAAACCTCCCAAGGACATCAAAGGCATCGCCAGGTTTATTGGTATGGCGAATTTCTTCAGGAAGTTTATTCCTAACTTCGCTAATAGAGCGGCGCCCTTAAACCTTCTTCGTAGGAAAGGCATCAAATTCGAGTGGGGACCTTCTCAACAAGCCGCTTTTGAAGACCTTAAATTAGCGCTTTGTAATGCCCCTGTACTTGCTATGCCTGATTTCTCGAAGAAATTCATCGTCCAAACCGACGCGTCGTCGTCAGCAGTAGCGGCAGTCCTTCTTCAAGAGACTGAACTAGGGAGGCGACCCATCGCCTATGCATCTAGGACCTTGTCGGCTCAAGAAGCCAAGTATTCCATATATGAGCTCGAAGGTTTGGCAGTCTTATTCGCCTTAGAGAAGTTCCGTCTCTATCTGGAACATGTTAAATTCGACCTGGACACAGATAATCAAGCCTTAAGCTGGGTCTTAGGTAGGCCGCGTCGTACTGGTCGTATAGCCCGTTGGGCCATCCGTATTTCTGCCTTCCAGTTTGATGTTAGACATATCAGAGGTACCGAAAATATTGTCGCTGATGGACTCAGCCGTATGTTTTCAAACGACGTTGAGAACCATGAACCGGTCGACAGTTCATCACCTCCCGAGTCCACACCATCTGATGTTAATGCCATCCTAACAGATGCTCCCATGCTCTTTAGGGATATCGAGAGATACCAACGTGAAGATCCGACGCTGGCTCCGATAATGGAAACCCTTTCTTCTGGGGAACATGTCGTCCCTTATGTTCTGAGGAATGGTGTTCTATGTTGCCCTTCAAGGCATGATAAGATGATGAAGGTTGTTGTTCCAGCTGTCCTTGTGCCTATGATCTTCAAATACTATCATGAGACCCCATTGGGGGGGCATCTGGGAATATTTAAAACTCGTGAAAAGATTCGTGAAATGTTCATCTGGAAAGGTATGGACGGTGAAATCCGTGAACTTGTAAAAGCTTGGAAATCTTGTTTGCTCAGTAAACCCACCATGTCCACCAAGGTAGGCCTTTTGTCTTCGCATCAAGCGTCGCGCCCCATGGAACGCCTGTATATTGATTATGTAGGACCCTTCCCCCAGTCGAAGGGAAATGCCAACAAATTCATCTTTGTATGTGTAGATGGTTTTACAAGATTTTCTTGGTTATTTCCGACTAAGCTGGCTACCGCTCAGTCCACCATTACTTGCCTAAATTCTATTTTTGCTTCTTTTGGTCCGTGCCAATATATTGTATCTGATAATGCTAAGGCTTTTACATCTAATTTATTTCGTAAATTCTGTTTTGACTTATCCATCTCTCATGTAACTACTTCTGCTTATTACCCTCAACCATCTCTGGCTGAACGGGTTAATCGTAATCTCAGGTCCGCACTTATTGCCTATCATCATGAAGATCATTCCAGGTGGGACACGTCCCTGCATTGGTTAGCTTTTGCTTTGAACTCGGCGGTTCATGAATCACATAAATTTACTCCAGCTTCTTTGATGTTCAAGTTTGTTCCCAACTCGCCGCTCTCTAACCTCTGGTCTCTGAGTGACATTCTACCCGAGACAATAGATCCGGATAATATTAAAGATCTTTGGAAGAAGGCTAAAGCCAATCTTAAGGTATCTCATGAAAAGGTTAGGGAAAGGTATGATCGTGGACGGAGACCCACCACTTTGAATGTAGGTGACCAGGTGATGGTCAAGAACTTTGTTCCCGCGGGCAAGCTTGCCCCCAGATTTCATGGGCCTTGTATCATTCTCGATTTTCTTACGCCAGTTACGTTGTTAGTAAGCAATCCAGCCACCGAGAGGATATTTAGGGTTCACCTGTCACAGGTGAAACCGGTGTAATTTCCGTGTTAACTTGCTTCATATTATTTTGAAAGGAATATGAAGGTTATATTTTTTTTGAGTTTCACTTTTAAGGCTTTCTGCCTCTTCTATAATATTTTGTTTTATATGTAAGCATTTGTGTGAAACCTCTCCCGATTTGTTAAACTGCCATCCTGTCCTTGCCTCGGCCATTACCACGCTCCCGTCTCCTGCTCCAATACACACTTTGGCTGAATTATATTAAATGCCATGGACATCTGCACGCCGCTGACCCCTCAACCTCTTCACCAAGCCTGTGCCCTCAAAAAGATGATGGTCCAACACAATTCTGCCGCCTAGCTTTAATGTTTCAGTGCCCCCGCAGCCGCGCGGCGCCGTGCAGCAACTGCGGCAGAGGACGGGCCCCCCTCTTCTCCAGCGAGGACGTCAGGTGCACGGCGAGCCGGAGTTCTCCTCCCGGCCAAGGCTGATGCGCGGCGCACGACCTGCTACTTGCCCGCAGCCTGTATATGTTCACCGCGGGCGCGGCGTGTTTCAACACCTCTGCTCCCCTCATAGTGCGGGCGAGCGGTATCTCAGGGTACTTGAGGGGTCCGAGCGGCCTCCCTTTGGACGCAAGCTGCAACGGCCGGTCTGGCCATTCAACTTAATCAACATCAACTACATGGACAGTTACGATAAGCAATGACTACACTTGGGAATTCCACAGCAATATTTGGTGGCAATTGCAAAATTTTTCTTCACCTCTAAGTATTAAAAGTTTATCTTCAGAAATTCAACTTCTACAAATATAAAGACTTTACTTCTCCTGCAACAACAAAATTTTGAAACTGAATCAAACCAAATTAAGAAATCTTATAAATGCTTCTGCAATCAATCTTCATATCCACAGCATAACTTGGACCTTGTTTCAAACAGATTTCATGTGTCACCCCTGGAGGTACTTTTGGGGGGGGAGGTCTGTACCGGGCGGTACACCTCCACGCCGCTAATTTAAAATTTGCGCCAGTTGAAACTCCTCTGCTGGAGGAAGTCTGAACTTTATATACGCTATTAATTCGCTACCTTCTCAAAAGATGTCACCATGTGGAAAAATTTGAGTTTTTGAACTGTGTCATTTTTGATGTGTTTTTGTTTTGCTTGAAGTAAGAAGTGTGAACTTTCTCTTCTAGAGGACACTACTGAAGATCAACCATAGTGCACCCTAGTGCGAAGTCAAAGAACTATTTTGTTGGAGAAATTTTTATTTCAAATGTTTGTCTTTGCTAGATTTTTTTCAGTTATTGTTTAAGTTGGCTGTATACCCCTCTCTTTCCCCTTGTTTTGCATTTAACCAATCCCGAATTTCTGTTATTAATTTCTGACCAATCGTATGTATCTTCCCCCAACTTGGATATGTTTCTGTACCCTAGCTAATAAAGAATTTGCGGGAGGGTGTTTTCATTCCCCTAACGCCTCGAAACTTCTGCGAGAGGATATAAACTGCTGATTTTTGGGTCTCCGGGCCACTTCTGTTCCATCTTTCAGTGTGTAAAGTACATAGCAGGGGGCGGGAAGCGCCTCTTTCTTCTCCAGCTGTTCAACACCAGGTAATGGCCTCTTAATAACTTCTTTTCTTGCTAGGTTGGCAGTTTAACTCTCGGAGCGGGTTCGAAGCGTTTCCACCATGTAACCTTTTCCTAAAATGTAACCAATCTTTTCATCTATTCTCTTTTAAGCTGCATATTGGGATAGAGAGTGCTAACCCTCTCGAGCTCCCACTCACATTGTTTTGAGGTGAACTTATTTTCTCAACCTATTCTTCGTTAATGTAAAACCAATTGCTCTTTTCTAAAGTCACCTCTGTAGTATGGGATTAGCCCTGGCATTAGTGGCCTAGAGCCAGATTAGGTTTTAAAAACAAGTGTATTAGGAGTGCAAGATCGCCTCCTCTCAAATTGTTATTTTAGAGGTCATGTAATTGCCCCTTTTCATTTAATAGACCTCAGTAGGTTGGGTATTTTACCCCTGTGTCTATGTCCAGTGAGGACAACTTGAAGGTGGAGTTTGGTGTGGCCTGGGAGAGGCTTAAATTTGAGAGCGAGTGGCTCTTTTGAAAATTGAGTGTTGTATGCCTCGAGGAGGCTTTTCAGTGTAATTTGGAGCAAGGGCTCCTAGGCATGAATGGGGTTTTCTGCCCCTCTGTTGAAACTTGTGTTTGGGGTAAAACTGAGCTGATTGCCCAAGCAGTGTAAAGTCAGGGCGCGAAGCCCAAATCCTGTAAATATTGTAACTACCCTTTTGATTTGCTACTTTGTACCTGCCATGCTTGTTATTTCTTTGTTTTTGAAAAGAAAATACAACCTTGTTCAATTTTACATTAACTTTGATTCCGTAGTTTGAGACCCGTTCACGCCCGCACCTTCTTTCACCTCTACCTACCACTAAAACACGGTAATAATAATAATAATAATAATAATAATAATAATAATAATAATAATAATAATAATTTTTTAAACCGGGCGAGTTAGCGTGATTAGCTGCCACCCCCGGAGGCCCGGGTTCGATTCCCGGCTCTGCCACGAAATTTGAAAAGTGGTATGAGGGCTGGAACGGGGTCCACTCAGCCTCGGGAGGTCAACTGAGTAGAGGTGGGTTCGATTCCCACCTCAGCCATCCTCGAAGTGGTTTTCCATGGTTTCCCACTTCTCCTCCAGGCGAATGCCGGGATGGCACATCACTTAAGGCGACGGCCGCTTCCTTCCCTCTTCCTTGCCTATCCCTTCCAATCTACCCATCCCTCCACAAGGCCCCTGTTCAGCATAGCAGGTGAGGCCGCCTGGGCGAGGTACTGGTCATTCTCCCCAGTTGTATCCCCGACCAAGATTCTGAAGCTCCAGGACACTGCCCTTGAGGCGGTAGAGGTGGGATCCCTCACTGTGTCCGAGGGAAAAGCCGACCATGGAGGGTAAACAGATGATGATGATGATGATGAAAACCGGGCGAGTTACGGTGGCGCAACTATGAGCTTGCATCCGGGAGATAGTGGATTCGAACCCCACTGTCGGCAGCCCTGAAGATGGTTTTCCGTGGTTTCCCATTTTCACACCAGGCAAATGCTGGGGTGTACCTTAATTAAGGCCACGGCCGCTTCCTTCCAACTCCTAGGCCTTTCCTATCCCATCATCGCCATAAGATATATCGGTGTCGGTGCGACATCAAGCAAACAGCAAAAAGAAATAATAATAATAATAATAATAATAATAATAATAATAATAATAATAAAACGCTTAGAATGTGCTCATACTTTTGTCGGTGCAGCACTGTAATAGCCAGATGGCCTCACGGAAAGAGCATAATAAATTGTTCCGTTACTGCATTCGTTTTGTTCTTGACGTACGAAGCGAGCAGGCAGAAGATGCATAAACTAAGAACTCGATAGAGTAATAATCAATCAGTTATTACGAGGTATAAGGAACTACGATGTGTCATGAACTGGCGAATAAAGCTGTCTTGTCACGGCAATTTACTACGCGATCAATATAAAAGCGTCACTTTGACATTGACTAAACACACTAAACACTACATTTCGTGTAATGATCATGAATGGCTTCAGTTTTACCAGATGCTCATTAATCGAACATATTCGTAAGTACGGAACCTGTATTTGATAGACCAACATTCCTACACTTCTCTCAGCTGCAACTGTTATACTAACGTCGCTAAAGATTACGAGACATTCTCGGTTTGGTCCAGTGATATTTTAAGATGCTCAAATACGACAGATACGTATCGATAGTTTTAACCAGTATGTAAAAGAACTCGAGCGGAATGAAACTCGGACAGCTTGGTATCTACGAAAATTGTAAAAGTAGTCAGTGGGATGTAAAACGAATAAATTTTTTATTAGTACGAGATATCGTTCAAAGTGATTTCCATCTTCGAGTGTTACACAACATCAAAGGGGAGATCTCCAAGAGAATGCATTCTAAGATAAAGATTTATTTTCTAAACGATCACGATACAGTTTAACTACCAGCAATGCTAATATTGTTCAATATAGTAGCAAAAAACGGCAAAAATCGTAGTGAATCTAATAAAAGGTCCAGAAATTGTTTTAAAATACAAACGTATGGGGAAGAGAGAATTTGGACGTCCATAAAAAATTAGACCAGAAAAGGTTAAAGGAGAGATAGAGAGAAGGCAGAGAAAAAGAAGAAGAAATCGAAGCGGACAGGCCACTACGAGAGATGACTTTCATAGGCAGCCTTCCTCATTATCATGCTTACGTTACATTATATAAACAGTATTAATTTATCATTTGTTTACTTCCCAAAAAAGAACAGTCAGCGAGTTATGAAAACTGTTTCGTTCATCGAGAACAATGGAGAATTATAATGTGGCTCTCATACACATGTTCGTCACAATATGCATGAATAAATCCACCTCGAGGTGGTCATTAATAGTACGTGAATAGTGTAACAATATCTCTGGAATGTTGAAGACACGCAATCACGGACGTCCTTTAAATCTGCTTTTTAGTTCATTATTTACTCAGAGTATTTCATTATTATATTCTTACTTTCCATCCATATTTCACACTTTGTTGGGAAGAAATCTAAGAATATTTTTTACTGATATTTTATACTCTCAGTAAATAACTGGAAGTTCTTCTGGTTTAATTTAAATGCTTGTTGACTTTATTCTTTTCGGGCAGACTGATTGGTTCAGACAGAAGTGTTTTGACCATCTGAGCCCTAACTGATGGGTTTAATCCTGGCTTAGCACGGTGGTATTTAAAGGTGCTCATTGACTCCAACCTCGCGTCGGTAGATTTACTGGCTCCTAAAATAACTTCTGCAGGAAAACATTCCGTCACTTCGGCGTCTCTGATAGCCATAAGAGCAGTTAGTGGGACGTAAAAGTTTATTATTATTATCATTATTATTATTATTATTATTATTATTATTATTATTATTATTATTATTATTAAAGTAGAATTTTGAGGCATTAGACTGCTTTCTTTTGTGCGCACATTTCTTTCGTTCTTTAGTTGTGAACTACTTCTTTTCTCTTTGGTCCAAGTTAATCCGGTGTTTTCATCGGTTTGCCCCTTGGTCGACTCGTCATTTGTGAATTTTGGGTCTAATATTCCCCATATTTTTTATGTTTTCTACTGAGCGACTTGCCGACTTGCCTGCCTGTTTTGAGTTACGTAGCTGGAGCTTGCATTCGGGAGAAGATGGATAAAACCCCACCGTCGGCAACTTTGAATATGGTTTTCCATGGTTTTCTATTCACCAGTCTTTACATTAATTAAGGCCACGGTCGCTTCCCTCCTAGTCCTAGCCCTTTCCTGCCCCCGTTGTCGCCCCTGTCTGCGTCGGTGCGACGAAAAACAAATAGCAGAATAAATAAATAAATAAATAAATAAATAAAATAAATAAATAAATAAATAAATAAATAAATAAATAAATAAATAAATAAATAAATAAATAAATAAAAGGATGTCTTCTTGTGTCATTCCTTCCAATTTAAAGTCATTTTTAATTTCACCAATTCGTTTCATTTCATTTAGGTATGGAATTCGACTACTTTCTTCAGCCTATCCCAAATATGTATTGGGTTGCAAGAGCCGCCAGGGTCATTTTGTTTTGGCCTTAAACCCATAGGCCGGATACCCCTCCTGATGCCATGTGGTTTTTGAGAAAAAAATCCCAACCCAGGCTTGACAGGGATTCGAACCTTAGCTTTCCGGTTGCGAAGCCAGCAGCAAAGCCACTGAGCTAATCACGAAACCATGGAATTCGACTATTCATTTGTGATTCTGTCAAAGTTCATTCTTTCAATCGTGTAAGTAGCTGCACGGTTTGGGTCACATAGCTACCAGCTTGCATCCGGGAGATAGTGAGTTCGAACCCCACTGTCGGCAGCCCCGAAGATAGTTTTCCATGATTTCCCACATTTACACCAAGAAAATGCTGCAATTGTACTTTAATTAAGGCAACGGCTGCTTCCTTCCAACTCGTAGCCTTTTCCTGTCCCACCGTCGCCATAAGACCTATCTGTGTCGGTGCGAACTGTAAAAGAAATCAAACATATTCTTTTGATGTGCCTATTAAGTTTTAGTCTGCGTTTTCTCATGTCACCGTAGATATGTGTGCACTGGTTTATTTGCTATTTGTTTCTGAATCTTTGTTCCTCGCCTGCGAGTTTTGGGCCTAAAATTTCCTTTCTTCTTCTTCTTCTTGATCCGTTTACCCTCCAGGGTTGGTTTTTCCCTCGGACCTCTAACGCCTCAAGGGCAGTGTTCTTAAGCGTGAGATATTTGGTCGTGGATACAACTGGGAAGCAGGACCAGTACCTCATCCAGGCGGCCTCACCTGCGATGATGAGCCCGGCCTTGCGGGAGGATGGGGGAGATCGGAAAGGATAGACGAGGAAGGGGGAAGGAAGCGGCAGTGGCCTTAAGTTAGGTATCATTTCGGCATTTGCCTGGAGGAGAAGTGGAAAACCACGGGAAACGACTTCGAGGATGGCTGAAGTGGAAATCGAACCCCCTACTCAGCTGACCTCCCAAGGCTGAGTGGATCCCGTTCCAGCCCTCGTACCACTTTTGAAATTTCGTGATATAGCCGGGAATCGCACCCGGGCCTCCGAGGGTGACACTAAGCACTACACCACAGAGGCGGACATAATTTTCCTTACGACTTTATATTTTTTCTCAATGTTTTCGGATGTCTGCTTCTGTGTTCAAAATAATTGTTCCGATCTATAGAGTCATTCTATTATTATTATTATTATTATTATTATTATTATTATTATTATTATTATTATCATTATTATTATTATTATTATTATTATTATTATTATTATTATTGCCCGGTTCCACGGTATAGAGGTGGAGAGCTTGCCTCTTTTCACGGAGGCACAGGGTTCGATTTCCGGCCGGTCGGGAATTTTTACTTGGATCTCAGGGTTTGTTCGTAGTCCACTCAGCCTACGTGAGAACAACTGAGGAGTTATTTAGCGGTGAGATAGCAGCCCTGGTCTAGAAAGCCAATGGCCGACAGGATCCGTGGCATTGACCACGCATCATCTCGTATTCTGCAGGCATCTGGGCTGAGCAGCAGTCATTTGATAGGGCAAGGCTCGTCAGGGCTGTAGCACGGGAGTTATTATTACTAGTAGTAGTAGTAGTAGTAGCGTCACCTGCGTAAAAATTGAAAATTAATTTCGAGGCATGAACCGAGGCTCTGCGAAATCTAGATGAATATGCTTAGAATAGAAAACCATAGCTGAGTTCAAAATGTGCATTATTATTCCGAACTGTTTTGTCAATGTGGTAACAGTGTGCCTGGCTCACTCGGAAGGACGTGAGTTCGACTCCTCGCCAGAAAATTGATATACTTAAAAACTGGACTTACAGTTCTGGTGAGGAACTTAGCCGTTGCTATCAATCAGGCTACGTCAGAAATGAGTAATATTCATTAACATGTTAAATGAAGCATTGGCATGGATTTCTAGTCGTCTCTATCTTCTATATGCCTTCGCTCTGTTTTGACATCAGTAGCCTTGAGGTCTGCTTTAACGTCCTTCAGCCATTTTCTGCAAGGACGACCACTGACTCTTCTTCCACCTGAACGCCCTGTCAAGGACTTTCTTCGGATTCCTCATATTGTCCATCCGTTGAACATGTCCAAGCCATGCCAACCTTCCCGACGATGGTTCTGATTGTTTGTATAAGGCAAGATTTTCTTCATTGGTTATAATTCTCCACCTTGCTTTACTGACCCAAAGTTCATTTCTCTAGCACTTTCCCTTCCCATACATTAAGTTTCTTTCCTGCTATAACAGGCAGCACTCAAAGAATAGGTTAGCTCAGTGCGTTAATCCTTTTACCCTCCAGAATTGGGTTTTCCCCTGGACTCAGCGACGGATTCCACTTCTACCGCCTCAAGGGCCGTGTCCTAGAGATAACATTTGGTATGGGATACAACAGGGCAGGAGGATCACTACCTCACCCAGGTGGCCTCATGTGCTATGCTGAAATAGTGACCTTGCGGGGGATGGGAATAATGGAAGGAACAGGGAACGAAGCGGCCGTGGCTTTAAGTCAGGTACCATCCCGGCATTTGCCTGGAGAAAAGTGGAAAACCACGGAAAACCACTTCGAAAATAGCTGCGGTGGGAACTGAACCCCCTCTACTAAGTTGACCTCCCAAGGCTGAGTGGACCCCGTTCCAGTCTACCACATTTCAAATTTTGCACAGAGCTGGAAATCGAACCCGAGCCTCCGCGGGTGGCAGCTAATCACGCTAACCACTACACCACAGAGGCATACGTTTTTCAAATTAAAAAACCAAAATACATTCATTAAGATATCTCTATAAAATACATATTTTGTAACGACTTACTTCAAACGACAACTCATGTGTTTTGTTCCTACACACGTGGTTTCACCTTCGGAGAAAAGTTCTTACTGGGTGAAAAACTGTTTATGCTTATATACTGTCTGTACGCCGTTTAGCTTGTGAGCCCCATTTTAGACCCCCCCCCCAATAGCTTGTCCCCCTCGGAGATGTATTGCCATTTTCGACCTTCCTAAGGATCTTGGGGGTATATGGTTCTCTGGTACATGTTTTACGTGGCTAGGTTACCTAGAAATGCCTTATTAATTCATGTCTATTTTCATTTCTGTACCCTCTTCCGTACTTTTTTAAAATTGCTTTCATTCTTCACAGTGACGGCAACACACTATTTTGGCCAGGAGAGTGGGTATGTCAAAGGAGGAGAGAAATATAGGTGAGGGGGATGGAAGGGTATGGTGATATCTTCTATACATCACTATACTTTGACTTTCATTTATTAATATCAATTACCTACTTAGCATCTAGAAAATTTCCCTAAACTCAGGATTTGATGTAAAAATGGTGTCAAATTTCCTTTTGGGAAATCAAATGATCATAAACATGTTTTCATTTAATGAAACACACATTGATAACAAGAGATGTCTGTATGGAATTTGGAGTCGACAAGTGTAGCGCGTCGAAAGAAACTGACTCAGGGCCTATGGACAAGTTGCTTCACGTCGCACCGACACAGACAGGTCTTATGGCGACGATGGGACAGGAAATGGCTAGGCGTGCGAAGAAAGCGGCCCTTAATTGAGGTACACCCCCAGCATTTACCTGGTGTGAAAATGGGAAATCAGGGAAAACCATCTTCAGGTTTACCGACAGTGAGGTTCGAACCCACTATCTCCAGAATGCAAGCTCACAAGCCAGTGGAACTACCACGAATGAAATAGCCAGTTTTCTAGAGTATGTTGTGATGAGGCCTCTATGATAAACCTTACTATATGTCTCTCAGTTATGGCCATCTATCAATATTTCACACACAGCCTGCACGTTTGCTAGGTAACATTGCCTCATACATTTTGTGTCGCTAATTTCAGCTGATCCCCGGCCACTAGACATGTAGGATATCAGGTCCATCCTGCTGTGTGGATGTGAAGCCTCGGGCTATATTGCTAAAACTCCACTTTCTAAATTACAAGTTTTTCAAAAAGCACCAATACTGAAATCTAACAGGAAGATACGAACCGAACTCCGTATTCCGACTGTTAGATCCCAGATTAACAAAATAGCTAAGATGACCAAAGCTAGAATTCCCCTCAGCCATTCAACCGGCCCTGGCATCTTGCTCTTAAAACGGGCCGTAAGAATCAAGAAGCCGAACACACATTTCAAACATCGCTCACTTACGACCTGTTTTAATAGGACATAGAAACTGTTTCGCCCTCTTCCAAATTCAATGTCATTCTCTCACTAAATTAAACTCAACATTAAACCCCCTGAAAGAGGCCGTTGGTTAAGAAGGAAAATTCCTCCCTCCCCCCCCCACTCCAAATATCTTTCCGACTCAAAATTAATCCCAGTGCCTCAGCAAAGAGTTTCTTGTCTGACGGGAGGCGAATGCCGCTCAGCCAGATCGTTTTTCCCCCGCCAGTGAAAAACCAGAAATTTTTCCGACTCATCGGCATTTCTCGGAAACAGATGAGTTAAAGGGGCAGAGTTTTCGCCCTGGAACTCCACAGACAACCGCTCTCAACAACAACAAAAAATTTGTTAAGTAACGTCGCGTCCCTCATTTCGTATCGCTAATTTCAGATGCCCCCCCCCCCAGCCATAAGACATATTTATGTAAAATGTTAATTTGTACTTCCAGGAAACTTTTATGCCTACGAAAATTAAGCAGTTTATTGACACAAATCATCCCCCTGTGGGTGGGGGCGGTAGAATAACACCCACGGTATTCCCTGCCTGTCGTAAGAGGCGACTAAAAGGGGCCTCAGGGGCTCTGAACTTTGGAGCGTGGGTTAGCGACCACGGGGCACTCAACTGAGTCCTGGCATTTCTTCCACCTACTTGTGCCAGGCTCCTCACTTTCATCTATCCTATCCGACCTCCCTTGGTCAACTCTTGTTCTTTTCCGACCCCGGCGCTATTGAGTTTCCGAGGGCTAGGGAGTCTTTCATTTTCACGCCCTTCGTGGCCCTTGTCTTCCTTTGGCCGATACCTTCATTTTTCGAAGTGTCGGACCCCTTCCATTTTTCTCTCTGATTAGCGTTATATAGAGGATGGTTGCCTAGTTGAACTTCCTCTTAAAACAATAATCACCACCACACCTGACACAAATCATCCCTATCTCACCAACATAACCCATCGTCAGAGGATTGAAGTTATAACAAATGACCATCATAGTTGCTAGGTGACAATATGCAAGCATATTCCACACGTCATGCTTTGATTAAGCGAATCGTAAATGCCTTTGTTCTATTGCGAGAACCTTGAAGACGAGCTTCACAGGAAAATCAACTGATCGAAGATGCACCAAAATTATTCAGTGGTAAAATATACTTAGTCCGGAATAAAGAATTAGTGAACCTAAATCTAATACTTTGTAAATGAGAGAATTGAACGAAATTTCCAAATCTCCAAGTTGTGGTTGTATGCCTACAATCCATTTTTATGTTTTTATATCTGGTCTTATGATACAGAATAAGCTGCAAGGCTACAGTTACGAAACTTTGCCAGAGGGTAGACCTTATATACATGGTGGTATATAGACAATTTGGACTTCTACTGCAGATTCGGTAGTTTGTGAGAGGTAGTAGGGAAGACCCCAAATAATTGGAAATGGCCAAGAAGTTGAAGAAGAAATGTTCCTCTAAACAGAAAATTACAGGCTCCTTTTGAGACATCTGAAAGCTTATGTAGGGTCAATTTCGACCTCAGAAGGCATGGTTAAGACATATTGCACCGGATTAAGTAGATGTTATGGTGTTCCTGTATTCTGTTCTGAAAAGTGAAAATCTTTTGTAGACAATTCATGCATATTCTATTTAAGATCATGATTTCAACCTTTGGTGACATGAAAGTGAGAAACATATGATGAATTCCTTTTTTAGCATATTTAAGTTCCGGGAGTATCCGAGGACGGTATATTCGGCTCACCAGTTCCGTTGCTTCTCTTCCAGGTACACTCCATGGGGGTGAGGTACCTGTACCGCTGTGTGAGGTTGTAGGTATCATTGTACGGGCTAAGAATGAGAAGGAACTGAAGCGACCGTGGCCTTGAGAAGGGTACTATCCGAGCATTTGCCTGGAGCTGAACTGAAGAAACCATGCAAAAACATTTCGAGGTTGGCCGAGCGGGTTTTAGAACCCACCTGACTCCGAATACAGACCTAACAGCCATAATTGCCCTTGCAGCAACGCACTGAGCTAACCTATTCTTTGAGTGCTGACTGTTATAGCGGGAAAGAAACTTAATGTATGGGAAGGGAAAGTGCTAGAGAAATGAACTTTGGGTCAGTAAAGCAAGGTGGAGAATTATAACCAATGAAGAAAATCTTGCCTTATACAAACAATCAGAACCATCGTCGGGAAGGTTGGCATGGCTTGGACATGTTCAACGGATGGACAATATGAGGATCCGAAGAAAGTCCTTGACAGGGCGTTCAGGTGGAAGAAGAGTCAGTGGTCGTCCTTGCAGAAAATGACTGAAGGACGTTAAAGCAGACCTCAAGGCTACTGATGTCAAGACAGAGCGAAGGCATATAGAAGATAGAGACGACTAGAAATCCATGCCAATGCTTCATTTAACATGTTACTGAATATTACTCATTTCTGACGTAGCCTGATTGATAGCAACGGCTAAGTTCCTCACCAGAACTGTAAGTCCAGTTTTTAAGTATATCGATTTTCTGGCGAGGAGTCGAACCCACGTCCTTCCGAGTGAGCCAGGCACACTGTTACCACATTGACGAAACAGTTCAGAATAATAATGTACATTTTGAACTCAGCTATGGTTTTCTATTCTAAGCATATTCATCTAGATTTCGCAGAGCCTCGGTTCATGCCTCGAAATTAATTTTCAGTTTGTACGCAGCTGACGCTACTACTACTACTAATAATAATAATAATAATAATAATAATAATAATAATAATAATAATAATAGTAATAATAACTCCCGTGCTACAGCCCTGACGAGCCTTGGCCTATCAAGTGACTGCTGCTCAGCCCAGATGCCTGCAGAATACGAGATGATGAGTAGTCAATGCCACGAATCCTGTCGGCCCTTGGCTAGACCAGGGCTGCGATCTCACCGCTAAATAACTCCTCAGTTGTTCTCACGTAGGCTGAGTGGACTACGAACAAACCCTGAGATCCAAGTAAAAATACCCGACCGGCCGGAAATCGAACCCTGTGCCTCCGTGAAAAGAGGCAAGCTCTCCACCTCTATACCGTGGGACCGGTCAATAATAATAATAATAATAATAATAATAATAATAATAATAATAATAATAATAATAATAATAATAATAATAATAATAATAATAGAATGACTCTATAGATCGGAACAATTATTTTGAACAAAGAAGCAGACATCCGAAAACATTGAGAAAAAATATAAAGTCATAAGGAAAATTATGTCCGCCTCTGTGGTGTAGTGGTTAGTGTCACCCCCGGAGGCCCGGGTTCGATTCCCGGCTATATCACGAAATTTCAAAAGTGGTACGAGGGCTGGAACGGGATCCACTCAGCCTTGGGAGGTCAGCTGAGTAGAGGGGGGTTCGATTTCCACTTCAGCCATCCTCGAAGTCGTTTCACGTGGTTTTCCACTTCTCCTCCAGGCAAATGCCGAATGATACCTAACTTAAGGCCACTGCCGCTTCCTTCCCTCTTCCTCGTCTATCCTTTCCGATCTCCCCCATCCTCCCGCAAGGCCGGGCTCATCATCGCAAGTGAGGCCGCCTGGATGAGGTACTGGTCCAGCTTCCCAGTTGTATCCACGACCAAATGTCTCACGCTTAAGAACACTGCCCTTGAGGCGTTAGAGGTCCGAGGGAAAAACCAACCCTGGAGGGTAAACGGATCAAGAAGAAGAAGAAGAAAGGAAATTTTAGGCCCAAAACTCGCAGGCGAGGAACAAAGATTCAGAAATAAATAGCAAATAAACCAGTGCAGAAATATCTACGGTGACATGAGAAAACGCAGACTAAAACTTAATAGGCACATCAAAAGAATATGTTTGTTTTCTTTTACAGTTTGCTTTAAGTCTTATGGCGACGGTGGGACAGGAAAAGGCTACGAGTTGGAAGGAAGCAGCCGTTGCCTTAATTAAAGTACAATTGCAGCATTTTCCTGGTGTAAATGTGGGAAATCATGGAAAACTATCTTCGGGGCTGCCGACAGTGGGGTTCGAACTCACTATCTCCCGGATGCAAGCTAACTATGTGACCCAAACCGTGCAGCCACTTACACGATTGAAAGAATGAACTTTGACAGAATCACAAATGAATAGTCGAATTCCATGGTTTCGTGATTAGCTCAGTGGCTTTGCTGCTGGCTTCGCAACCGTAAGGCTAAGGTTCGAATCCCTGTCAAGCCTGGGTTGGGATTTTTTCTCAAAAACCACATGGCATCAGTAGGGGTATCCGGCCTTTGGGTTTAAGGCCAAAACAAAATGACCCTGGCGGCTCTTGCAACCCAATACATATTTGGGTTAGGCTGAAGAAAGTAGTCGAATTCCGTACCTAAATGAAATGAAACGAATTGGTGAAATTAAAAATGGCTTTAAATTGGAAGGAATGACACAAGAAGACATCCATTTATTTATTTATTTATTTATTTATTTATTTTTTTTTGCTAGGGGCTTTACGTCGCACCGACACAGATAGGTCTTATGGCGACGATGGGATAGGAAAGGCCTAGGAGTTGGAAGGAAGCGGCCGTGGCCTTAATTAAGGTACATCCCCAGCATTTGCCTGGTGTGAAAATGGGAAACCACGGAAAACCATCTTCAGGGCTGCCGATAGTGGGATTCGAACCTACTATCTCCCGGATGCAAGCTCACAGCCGCGCGCCTCTACGCGCACGGCCAACTCGCCCGGTTATTTATTTATTCTGCTATTTGTTTTTCGTCGCACAGACGCAGACAGGGGCGACGACGGGGCAGGAAAGGGCTAGGACTAGGAAGGAAGCGACCGTGGCCTTAATTAATGTAAAGACTGGTGTGCAAATTGAAAACCATGGAAAACCATGTTCAAAGCTGCCGACGGTGGGGTTTTATCCATCTTCTCCCGAATGCAAGCTCCAGCTACGTAACTCAAAACAGGTAGGCAAGTCGCTCAATAGAAAACATAAAAAATATGGGGAATATTAGACCCAAAATTCACAAATGATGAGTCGACCAAGGGGCAAACCGATGAAAACACCGGATTAACTTGGACCAAAGGGAAAAGAAGTAGTTCACAACTAAAGAACGAAAGAAATATGCGCACAAAAAGAAAGCAGTCTAATGCCTCTAAGTTCTACTTTAATAATAATAATAATAATAATAATAATAATAATAATAATAATAATAATAATAATAATAATAATAATAAAACGTTTACGTCCCACTAACTGCTCTTATGGCTATCAGAGACGCCGAAGTGACGGAATTTTTCCTGCAGGAGTTATTTTAGGAGCCAGTAAATCTACCGACGCGAGGTTGGAGTCAATGAGCACCTTTAAATACCACCGTGCTAAGCCAGGATTAAACCCATCAGTTAGGGCTCAGATGGTCAAAACACTTCTGTCTGAACCAATCAGTCTGCCCGAAAAGAATAAAGTCAACAAGCATTTAAATTAAACCAGAAAAACTTCCAGTTATTTACTGAGAGTATAAAATATCAGTAAAAAATATTCTTAGATTTCTTCCCAACAAAGTGTGAAATATGGATGGAAAGTAAGAATATAATAATGAAATACTCTGAGTAAATAATGAACTAAAAAGCAGATTTAAAGGACGTCCGTGATTGCGTGTCTTCACACATTCCAGAGATATTGTTACACTATTCACGTACTATTAATGACCACCTCGAGGTGGATTTATTCATGCATATTGTGACGAACATTTGTATGAGAGCCACATTATAATTCTCCATTGTTCTCGATGAATGGAACAGTTTTCATAACTCGCTGACTGTTCTTTTTTGGGAAGTAAACAAATGATAAATTAATACTGTTTATATAATGTAACGTAAGCATGATAATGAGGAAGGCGCCTATGAAAGTCATCTCTCGTAGTGGCCTGTCCGCTTCGATTTCTTCTTCTTTTTCTCTGCCTTCTCTCTATCTCTCCTTTGACATTTTCTGGTCTAATTTTTTATGGACGTCCAAATTCTCTCTTTCTGGACCTTTTACTAGATTCACTATGATTGTTGCCGTTTTCAGCTACTATATTGAACAATTAACCCTTCACTGTGAAGAATGGAAGTATTTTTAAAAAGTACAGAAGAGGGTACAGAAATGAAAATAGACATGAATTAATAAGGCATTTCCAGGTAACCTAGCCACGTAAAACATGTACCAGAGAACCATATACCCCCAAGATCCTTAGGAAGGTCGAAAATGGCAATACATCTCCGAGGGGGACAAGCTATTGGGGGGGGGGCGGGTCTAAAATGGGGCTCACAAGCTAAACGGCGTACATATATAAGCATAAACAGTTTTTCACCCAGTAAGAACTTTTTTCCGAAGGTGAAACCACGTGTGTAGGAACAAAACACATGAGTTGTCGTTTAAAGTAAGTCGTTACGAAATATGTATTTTATAGAGATATCTTAATGAATGTATTTTGGTGTTTTTAATTTGAAAAACGTCCGCCTCTGTGGTGTATTGGTTAGCGTGATTAGCTGCCACTCGCGGAGGCCCGGGTTCGATTTCCGGCTCTGTGCAAAATTTGAAAAGTGGTAGACTGGAACGGGGTCCACTCAGCCTTGGGAGGTCAACTTAGTAGAGGGGGTTCAGTTCCCACCGCAGCTATTTTCGAAGTGGTTTTCCGTGGTTTCCCACTTTTCTCCAGGCAAATGCCGGGATGGTACCTGACTTAAAGCCACGGCCGCTTCGTTCCCTCTTCGTTCCCTGTTCCTTCCATTATTCCCACTCCCTACAAGGTCACTATTTAAGCATAGCACATGAGGCCACCTGGGTGAGGTAGTGATCCTCCTGCCGTGTTGTATCCCATACCAAATGTTATCTCTAGGACACGGCCCTTGAGGCGGTAGAAGTGGAATCCCTCGCTGAGTCCAGGGGAAAACCCAATTCTGGAGGGTAAAAGGATTAAATAAAAAATATGGATAGCTAAAAAGAATCCAAATTCGCAAATATCTATGTTGACATTCGCCGTACCAAAACTAGATTGTTGTTCTATACTTCAAAAGAAGCGGAGCCAAGTGTTAGTGAAATGTTAAGTTCACCTGCAGTTTGTTTCATTTCACATGGTGTAAGTATTATCATAGACCTATCTACTGTCTCTATTCCTTCTGATAAGTACAATTCCCCGCCTCTGTAGTATAGTGGTTAGTGTGATTATCTGCCACCCCCAGAGGCTCGGGTTCGATTCCCGGGTCTGCCATGAAGTTTGAAAAGTGGTACGAGGGCTGGAGCGGGGTCCACTCAACCTAGGGAGGGCAATGGAGTAGAGGTAGGTTCCATTCCCACCTCAGCCATCCTCGAAGTGGTTCTCCATGGTTTCCCACTTCTCCTGCAGGCAAATGCTGGGATGATACCTAACTTAAGTCCACGGCCTCTTCCCTCTTCCTTGTCTATGCCTTCCAATCTTCCCATCCCCCCAGAAGGTCCCTGTTCAGCATAGCAGGTGAGCTGCCTGAGCGAGCTACTGGTCATCTTCTCCAGTTGTATCCCCCGATCCAAAGTCTTACGCTCCAGGACACTGCCCTTGAGGTGGCAGAGGTGGGATCCTTCGCTGAGTCCGAGGGGAAAACCAACCCTGGACGGTAAACGTATTAAGAAAGAAAGAGAAAGAAAGTAAAAATTTCCATTAAGACGAATATTAACAAACACTTTAGAAAATACGATTTCAGCCCTTCGCCTAAAGCAGAGCTGTACAAACAGCGCTCCCAGTTCTTAAATCCGCCAGCCGAGCGCCAGAGTTGTTCGGGTCAGTCTAGCTCTCCCTCAGCAGTATCATAGCCCGGCTTCTTGATGAATGGCCAGCGTAGCGACCTTCCATGCACAGGGCACCAAGTTCGCTTCTCGACTGGGTCGAGGATTTTAAATGGTAATTCTCTTAGCTCGGGGTTTGAATGTTTGTGCTATCCCCATCATCCCCACAACTATCGCCCCCCCCCCCCAACGCTCTGTCACACACACACACACACACATACATACATACATACATACTATACGCGAACTTTTTCTTGAGCCCGATTTTTACGGGATGAGGGGTAAGGAGGGAGCGCTGACGGTTCCGGTTATACTGCCAACTGAATGGAAATGAAATCTGAATTGAATCGATAATATGATCGATCGATATGAATTTTCTAAACATTTATTATCTTACGCCAACAACTCTGTCACACATACATTATTTAACATTACATAACATTTCTCGATGCGAATCTTGTTCCTAGCATGAATTATATAGTTTGGCTTTGCTGTGTAAACAACATCAGTACTAGTTCGTAAAGTGTAGGCCAGATGTCGCACAGCGATGCATAGTTTGTGTTTCAAAGGTTGCCAATATGGATGTCGAAAATAACCGAGGTCTACCGATTCAGCACTAGGGAGCTCAGGGCTCGAGAAAAGGTTCGCGTATAGTACATACATACAACACAATCCTCCACCATAATAACCCTCAGTTTCCTACAGATGGAGTATGCTGCCCACGTTCGTAGGAGGATCTGCCTTACAGGGACTGCAACTAGGGTAGCAATAGTCACACGAAATTGTTATTAACGGTAGCATTTCAATTATGGCGGGTCTTCAAAAGAAATGGATAAGCCAGCAGTTGTTTGTTTTTCAACCAGAAGTGGGAGGTGGCTAATTACTGCATAGCGGAAAAGCTAAATACGCATAATTAAAAATTGCCAATTCGGGTAAGTCATTTTCGGAAGGTGATTTTATGGAGGAATATTTAATGGAGGCAGCAGAACGTCTGTTACCGTCAGAAGTTTGAAAATTTGACATCAAACTCTCTCGTCAAAGAGTGTCACAGCGTATCACTGACATGGCCCATGATGTACAAATGAGGATTATAAGGACGTGTGGAAAACGTGTGGTATTTTCATTTGCCGTGGATGAGTCCTTACAGGGGTGAGTAGCTGAGACAGTATACCGCTGACTTCCTGAACTCGAGTTGGCGAGTAGGATCCCGATTCAGTCTATGGTATTTGTAGGTGCCCAAATATGTCAGCCTCGTGTCAGTACATTTACTAGCATATAAATGGATTCCTGCGGGACAAAATTCTAGCATTTTGGCGTTTCCGAAAACCGTAGAAATAGCCAGTGGAACTAAGACCAATATTAACTACTTTTATGGTGTCGCTGCCATGGTATCGGAAATTGTGTCCCACAGGAGTTATTTTACGTCCTGCCAGCCGAGTTGTGGCATGTAAACAATCTGAATGAACCTGAAGTCAGGCGAGATTGAACCCACTATCTTTGAAGCAGAAGGACAAGGACTAACCCACTACGCCACTGAGGTCGGCATCTAACCGACCATGAGGTCCCTGGAGAGGACAATGGGACTAATCAATTGAGTGAGAACTAGGTCAAAAAGGTGAGGTAGAGACCGCAGTCGCCCAAGGACATATTAGCAGAGTTATAAACATGGGCGGTGTTGCTCTGTGATTGCATATTTTATTACCAGTGGGCGATCGGACAGATAAACCACACATGGCGTAATTAATGAAGAGCTCACGGATTATATTTCCCCCGCCTCAGGTGTACCGCATGCAGAACAGAAACACGAACATAGACGGTGCTTCACTAATAAGTATTATTTAGACCAGTGGTTTGGTTGGCGTACCCCCAAATACAATTATTTTACCTTCGTACCCCGGAAGTACGAGTATACTATATAGCGATTATACCAGAAATAACAAATGATAGTAGCTGGATGTCAGATAATATTAACTATCACCATCATCATCATCATCATCTATTTTTTTTTCTTTTGCTAGTTGCTTTACGTCGCACCGACACAGGTAGGTCTTATGGCGACGATGGGACAAGGAAGGGCTAGGAGTGGGGAGGAAGCAGCCATGGCCTTAATTAAGGTACAGCCCCAGCATTTGCCTGGTGTGAAAATGGGAAACCACGGAAAACTATTTTCAGGGCTGCCGACAGTGGGGTTCGAACCTTCTATCTCCCGAATACTGGATACTGGCCGCACTTAAGCGACTGCAGCTATCGAGCTCGGTATCATCATCATCGTCATCATCATTTCGCAGATTATCCCACTTGGTAAGGGTCTCTGCACGCATGGAGCATGAAGGAGTTGTGCCCGGGGATTTAAAGTCGCATGCCCTTCCTGACACCACGCGATATTCAACTGAAAATCGCACCCCAGCAACACCAGGAATCAAATCACGGTCGTCGGAATGACAGGCAAGCAGCTAAGCCGCTACACCACCCTGTTCCCCAATGATAACAATAATGCATTTTATATATATATCGTCCCTGGGCAAAGGAAATTTCGTAACTCCTTCGGCGAAAAGTTTACAGAAGAAGCAAAAAACTGAGCGGTCAACAATGGCCTGGCATTTTCATTGCTTTATGATAGTCCAAGTATTCGACCATTGGAGTCTTCTGTTCCCTTTTGAGCCAACGCGGCAAGCCTTGACAAGACAGATGGCGAAACGTCGTTTTGTCGTGAGTGAATTACAAAAAAAGTAAAAACCAGTGCATCATAAGTAAGCATTTTTGTATACCTAGTCAGTGGGAGGTACAAATTGACATATTTAAGAATGAATAGTGGTAGACGAAGACACTAAATTAAATTTTTTTATTGAAAATAACCAGGCTCAACTCTTTTCTGAACAGCTCACAGAAGACAGAAGCTACGATAAATTTGCCTACCCCTAGTGGTACGCGTACCAGACTTTAAATGCCGTTGATCTGGACACCGCCACCATGGTGCTACTGGCCTACCAAGCGACACTTTAGTCGGAATAAGCTTCTTCGCAACTGTACCGTCCCTTCATCTCACTGCTATTGCAGCTTCAGATGTAACCTACATTGCCGCATGATAAAGAAGGATAACGGAGAGGGAATCGAACTGTGGAGCGTAAAACAAAGAAAATCTAGCGAGTTGGCCGTGCGTAGCTGTGAGCTTGCATTCAGGAGATGGTGGGTTCGAATCCCACCCTCGATAGCCCTGAAGATGGTTTTCCGTGGTTTCCGCATTTTCACACCAGCAAAGTGCTCAGGCTGTACTGTAAATAAAGCCGCTACCTTCTCACTCCCAGGCTTTCCCCATCCTTGCGTCACCGAAAAACTTCAATGTATTAGTGCGACGTTAAACCGCTCGCAAATAATAATAAGGGGTTCCCAGGGCATAAGGAATGCGTTTACTGTCTTGGAAGTTACAAATACCCTCTCCCTGGAAGTTCATCTTTCCAGTGAAGGGTAAGAAGAATAAATATCTCACAAGGTATACTTAATGATATCGTTGGAATTATGGAAGGAGCTGTCAAATAGAATTGTAACTGAACTTCTAAAATCCTCTCACAATATGTACAAAAAATTCGTGAAATTGTGCGGAAGGAAAGAAGAGAAGAAAGACAAGTTAATCTCTGTGAGAACCCTGAATTTTATACTGAAAAAAAAAATTATGCCGATCCAAACTAACGGCGTTCGCGATGGTTAGCATATTTTTTTAGAATCCCGCATTTTAACAGGAACAGACCGGATGTAGTTGACGAAAAGAGGAAAATGCGTAAGAAATTCACAAAAATTGTAAAATTCCTGTAGGTTTATAACTAGCAGGAAAAACGATCATTGAATGAAGTTCATATAGGTGAATTAATTACGTTAACATGTCAGAAATGCTGGTGCAGTAAGCAGTGGTGTAACAATCCATGACCACTAATAAAAATACACTGACTGACAGAGCAAATGCAACACCAAGAAGGAGTGGTCAGAACTTTATGCCAATTGCAGGGTAGACTGACGTCACTGAGGTATTCTCATGATGTGAAATGCGCCGCTGTGCTGCGCACGTAGCGAACGATAAATGGGACACGGCGTTGGCGAATGGCCCACTTCGTACCGTGATTTCTCAGCCGACAGTCATTGTAGAACGTGTTGTCGTGTGCCACAGGACACGTGTATAGCTAAAAATGCCAGGCCGCCGTCAACGGAGGCATTTCCAGCAGACAGACGACTTTACGAGGGGTATGGTGATCGGGCTGAGAAGGGCAGGTTGGTCGCTTCGTCAAATCGCAGCCGATACCCATAGGGATGTGTCCACGGTGCAGCGCCTGTGGCGAAGATGGTTGGCGCAGGGACATGTGGCACGTGCGAGGGATCCAGGCGCAGCCCGAGTGACGTCAGCACGCGAGGATCGGCGCATCCGCCGCCAAGCGGTGGCAGCCCCGCACGCCATGTCAACCGCCATTCTTTAGCATGTGCAAGACACCCTGGCTGTTCCAATATCGACCAGAACAATTTCCCGTCGATTGGTTGAAGGAGGCCTGCACTCCCGGCGTCCGCTCAGAAGACTACCATTGACTCCACAGCATAGACGTGCACGCCTGGCATGGTGCCGGGCTAGAGCGACTTGGATGAGGGAATGGCGGAACGTCGTGTTCTCCGATGAGTCACGCTTCTGTTCTGTCAGTGATAGTCACCGCAGACGAGTGTGGCGTCGGCGTGGAGAAAGGTCAAATCCGGCAGTAACTGTGGAGCGCCCTACCGCTAGACAACGCGGCATCATGGTTTGGGGCGCTATTGCGTATGATTCACGTCACCTCTAGTGCGTATTCAAGGCACGTTAAATGCCCACCGCTACGTGCAGCATGTGCTGCGGCCGGTGGCACTCCCGTACCTTCAGGGGCTGCCCAATGCTCTGTTACAGCAGGATAATGCCCGCCCACACACTGCTCGCATCTCCCAACAGGCTCTACGAGGTGTGCAGATGCTTCCGTGGCCAGCGTACTCTCCGGATCTCTCACCAATCGAACACGTGTGGGATCTCATTGGACGCCGTTTGCAAACTCTGCCCCAGCCTCGTACGGACGACCAGCTGTGGCAAATGGTTGACAGAGAATGGAGAACCATCCCTCAGGACACCATCCGCACTCTTATTGACTCTGTGCCTCGACGTGTTTCTGCGTGCATCGCCGCTCGCGGTGGTCCTACATCCTACTGAGTCGATGCCGTGCGCATTGTGTAACCTGCATATCGGTTTGAAATAAACAACAATTATTCGTCCGTGCCGTCTCTGTTTTTTCCCCAACTTTCATCCCTTTCGAACCACTCCTTCTTGGTGTTGCATTTGCTCTGTCAGTCAGTGTATAACGAGTGTTCACTGGATCGTGGTCCGGTCCCATGTCTAAATGGTTAGCATTTTGGCCCTTGGTCCAGGGAGTTCCGGGTTAGAATCCCGGCCGGGCCCCATCCTCGCAAACGCGCAGGTCACCTATACGGCGTCCACTCGAAAGACCTGCACCAAGCCTCTTCGGAGGCCACATGCCATTATTTATTTATTTATTTATTTATTTATTTATTTATTTATTTATTTATTTATTTATTTATTTATTTATTTACGGGATCGTCAAACATTATACAAATAAAACATTGCCACCATTTCTTAAAATGATAAAACTTCATGACAGTCTATAAACAAGTACAAAAACCATTCCAATTCCAGTTTCCATTATTTTCGTTTCGATTGCTTTTAATAACTGAAAGACCGGGCGAGTTGGCCGTGCGGTTAGGGGCGCACAGCTGTGAGCTTGCATCCGGGAGATAGTGGGTTCGAACCCCACTGTCGCCTGCCCTGAAGATGGTTTTCCGTGGTTTCTCATTTTCACACCAGGCAAGTGCTGGGGCTGTACCTAATTAAGGCCATGGCCGCTTCCTTCCCATTCCTAGGCCTTTCCTTTCCCATCGTCGCCATAAGACCTACCTGTGTCGGTGCGACGTAAAACAAATAGCAAAAAAAGTAATAACTGAAATAATAATTTCTTACTTCTTGTCTGACGTGAAAGACACACAATTATACAGTTATATTAAACTAAATTTGTGATCCTACAGATGTCCAAATCACAGTCAAAACTACTTTGTTTTAAGATTACAGAAATTATCCTTCATTTCAAACATAGGCTCATATGCTGGAATACCCTGTTATGTTTAGAATATGTAACAAAACCAATAACCCTTGAAATACGCATTTGCATATGCATTTTCGAAGTCCGGCTCCGTCGCTGAATGGTAAGCGTGCTTCCCTTTTATCACAGGAGTCCCGGGTTCGATTCCCGACAGGGTCAGGAACGTTTAATCATCATTGGTTAATTCCGCTGGCACGGAGGCTGGGTGTTTGTGTCATCTTCATTATCATTTCATCCACATCACAACGCGCAGGTCACCTACAGTCGTCAAATCAAAAGACCTGCACCTGGCGAGCCGAACATGTCCCCGGACACTTCCGGAACTAAAAGTCATACGCCACTTCAATTCATTTCATGCATTTTCAGAAAAACAGGCCCTAGGCCTAATCATTGGTTATTTACAGAATGTAATATACAATGTTATGTAAATAATGTCTGTGTATATGTATTTTCTACGAATTTATTTATACACGTCTTTGTTATTCGCAGCGATGTGTTTAGATGCACGCCAAATTTCACAAGTAAGGAAACTCAACCTACGTCACAATATGGCATTGCTCGCATTAGCAGGTTCCGGATGAGGAACATCATCTGGTATATCCAAAGACCTTGAACCTCCCAGTTCACCCTCCCCCCGCTCCCCATCTTCCTTCAGTCACTAAATTCATCGACGCCATTTGAATTTGAAAATTATTAGCGATGAGGGAATTTCTTCTCTGACATGGGGGCAATTATTACATCCATGGCAGATCGCTTTATCCCCCCGCCAGTGCAGTACAATGGAGATTTCCGACTCATCGGGTCTTTCTCGGAAACAGATGAGTAAAAGGGCCTAGTTTTGCCCTGGGATTCTCATGTACTCGCTCAAAAAAATCTCTGCCTGTTCTCGACATCCACCGCTGCTTAAGAGGATGTTGACCATAAAAGGACTAAGCACCTCACTTTACCATTCAGATTAACGCTGATATTACACTGGTAAGAAATATAATGAATGAAAACTGCCGTTTTGACAAAATGGCGCTGTGGTCGGCCCGGTAAATGTAATAGTACGGCGTAGCACTTGACTGCGATGTCGCCAGATCTTGTACTGGTCGTGTGAGTAACAATTGACACGAGACCTCTGCACAATTGATTGCGGTCGGTTTATCGGTTCCAGACTATGGACCATTCCATCCCCGAAGTCATGCAGGCACTGGACTTTCCACGGGTCACCGTATCAAAAGTGTTCCATGAGTACGTGGATTAGGGGGAATACCACCACCAGGGCTAGCTCGGATGGTAAGATGTGACAGACGGGCCTGGAATGCAGCAGATCACTAGCGAATCCAATGCTAGACAACAAACAAGTATGAGCA
The DNA here is from genome assembly GCF_040414725.1 of Anabrus simplex. Classification (NCBI taxonomy): domain Eukaryota; kingdom Metazoa; phylum Arthropoda; class Insecta; order Orthoptera; family Tettigoniidae; genus Anabrus; species Anabrus simplex. The sequence continues at coordinate 230,667,614 of NC_090267.1, read as the reverse complement.
GCTATGCCATCCAGAACCATCTCCTCGCAATAGCGTACGGAGGCCACCATCCCACAGGAGTACCTGCTCTCATCGCACGTCAGAAGGCACAATGACCGACATGGGCAAAGGAATACCGCCTTTGGACTTTGGAAGTATGGAGAAAGGTCGTTTGGTCGTACCAACTGGTGCACGACAATGAGTCCTTCTTGCTAGTATGCTACAGTTCAGCCGGTGGTGGCGATATCCTCATATGAGGATGAGGATTGTTCACGCGGGATGAAATGGGACCCTTGGTATATCTACCACCATCCCTCACCATCGAACGGTACAGGAACCTGCTGTCTAGTCATGGCTGCCCATTTGTTCGCCTCCAAGATCCTGCTGGAAACCTTTTCCTGAAGAAAAAACGCACCGGCCCATCGCTCCCGATTGTGGCCGATTTGTTCAATACGCACCTCACAGACATGAGGACACTTGCCTAGTCACGAAGGTCACCTGACCTGAATCCTATTGAACACATCTGAAATGCATCGAGAGGGATCTGCATGCTTGGACCATGCTCCAGCCAATCTTCATGCATTATGGGAGGTTGTGCAACGGTCACGGAACAGTATGGCTCCCTACCGCCTTCGATACCTTGTGGAGTTCATGTAAAGCCACGTCACAGGTATCATTAGAGCGAAAGGGGACGCTACACGCTACTACCTAGGTATCTCTAATACAATAGTTCATCAGTGTACAATTGTAATTCTTCTTAAAACAACAATCATCACCACGACTACAACAAGGTCATCGTGAGCCAGAGTTAACTTGTGTTAGGGTAACTACAGTTCTATTAAACTAATTTTGTGATCCTGACATTTATCGGAAGGCGACAGTCGCCACCGTATCTTCCCAATCCTAACCTTTTCCTATTCTCCCATCGCCGAAAACCTTCTATGTGTCTTTTTTACGAGTTGCTTTACGTCGCGCCGTCACAGGTAGGTGTTATGGCAACGATGGGACAGGAAAGAGCTAGGAGTGGGCAGGAAACGGCCGTGGCCTTAATTAAGGTACAGCCTTATTGTCGCCTGGTGTGAAAATGGGAAACCACAGAAAATCATCTTCAGGGCTGCCGACAGTCGGGTTCGAACCCACTATCTCCCGAATACTGGACATTGGTCGCACTAAAGCGACTGCAGCTATTGAGCTTGGTCCTTCTATGTGTTAGTACGATGTTAAACCAGTAGCAAAAAGACATTTGTCGGTGATAGCTCGACCGTACGTAAAAGTGAAGCGTTGCCTAGGCAGCCAGATCTGTCCTCGAAAGCAGCCAATCAGAAATCAACTTCTTGTTCTACCTTGCCCTTCCTTGGCCTTCCTTGCCCTTCTCTCCCCAAATTTCAGCAGGCTCCGTTATATAGGTACCTACGCGTATCTGTCTCCCATCCAGCCTCGTACTGATAATACCAAGGCCAACTGATAAGGAGCCGTCGTCTGCGCTATAGTATTAAGTTACCTGCCGGATGCGACCACATCAAAATCGTGCAGCATGCGACCAATCAATCAGCCAGTCACCACTGATCTGTATTTAGGCAAATACAGTAGAGACAATACGCGACACTTGCGGATTTAGCCTTGCTAAAATGGGAGACAATTCGACGGTGGCGCTCCTAGTGAATTGACCTGAAAAAATCGCGCTAAATTCAAATATCAATGGAAATGTATATACGGAAATGGATAGATAAATTACGTCTAGAAAGAAAGTGTTATTGAGATATTAACTTCGAAGTTGCTAAAGCAATTCTGGATAAATGAATGAAGAATTATTTAAAAGGTTATTATTCAAAGACTGAAATTAGACATATAAACAAGATATGAAATGGACTGCTGTGAAATGGCTTATGCATTACTTTTTTAGCTTCAGCATTCCTGCCAGAACTCTTACGGTTGGATTTGTCTTTTTTCTCATTTAAAAACATTGTATCATCACATTAAGACACTTGGCAATAAAAATATCGGCACATTCCTTACACATATGATGCAATGAATTAACATTTAATAGCTGGACAATTTCCTCTTAACATGAAGGCTACTAACAGAAAGATATTCCTTACACATATGATGCAATGAATTAACATTTAATAATAATAATAATAATAATAATAATAATAATAATAATAATAATAATAATAATCATAATAATGTTATTTGTTTTACGTCCCACTAACTACTCTTTTACGGTTTTCGGGGACGCCGAGGTGCCGGAATTTAATCCCGCAGGAGTTCTTTTACGTGCCAATAAATCTACCGACACGAGGCTGACGTATTTGAGTACCTTCATATACCACCGGACTGAGCCAGGATCGAACCTGCCAAGTAGGGGTCAGAATGTCAGCGCCTTAACCGTCTGAGCCACTCAGCCCGGCGAAATAACATTTAATATCTGGACAATTTTCCTCTTAGCATGAAGCCTACTAACAGAAAGATAATCTATAAAATCCCGGCTTTAATCTGAGAAGAGGGATAAAAGAAAGACAAGTATGAAAATGTTGTCGATAGTGATGCTTTGAGGAATGTTTACGTACAATTACAGTAAAAATGTAACATACCCTTGGCTGTATAGTCGAGGATTTTTAAAGTCGCTGGCCTGCAAATGATCTGAACAGATCTTATATAAGTGTAACGTCCCTTCTTTCTTGTACACCTCATCCAAATCACTTCTGTGACATTTCAAAACCCACAGATCACACCTACAACAACACATCGGTATTGAAGGTTAACTGCTGCACTATACAATAAAATGTGCGTATTACATTTTAAGCCAGTTAAAATATGGGGTCCGCCTCTGTGGTGTAGTGGTTAGCGTGATTAGCTGCCACCCCTGGAGGCCCGGGCTCGATTCCCGGCTCTGCCACGAAATTTGAAAAGTGGTACGAGGGCTGGAACGGGGTCCACTCAGCCTCGGGAGGTCAACTGAGTAGAGGTGGGTTCGATTCCCACCTCAACCATCCTGGAAGTGGTTTTCCGTGGTTTCCCACTTCTCCTCCAGGCGAATGCCGGGATGGTACCTAACTTAAGGCCACGGCCGCTTCCTTCCCTCTTCCTTGCCTGTCCCATCCAATCTTCCCATCCCTCCACAAGGCCCCTGTTCAGCTCCAGGACACTGCCCTTGTGGCGGTAGAGGTGGGATCCCTCGCTGAGTCCGAGGGAAAAACCGAACCTGGAAGGTAAACAGATTAAGAAGAAGAAGAAGAAGATCAAAATCTCTGTCACTGGAAGAATATATATGCAAACACAATATTGCTTACATTTTCTTGTCACGAGGGAACCTGAAGAACGACCGTGCATTCTTCGCTACTTCATAGTTATTACAGCCAAACACAGCACATACCTTTCCCCTCATGTTTAGAGGATATATCAAGGAATGATACACGCTACTATTTAATTATGTCAACTCACTGAAAACGCACAAATAACACCAAAAACTTCACACAAAAATACACGTGCTCTTATGACAGAATCAGTAGTTTTCAGGTCTACTCGCTAGAGAGAGCTCCAATAGCTGCCCTTCGATATCTCGTTGAGTGTCGCGTATTGTCTCTACTGTATTTGATTTAGGACAGTCGCCGAAGTGGCAGATTGCCTATTGGTTGTTTACCTAGTGTTTTCTTAAATAATTTCACAGAAGTTGGAAGTTTATCGAACATTTCCCTTTATAAAAACTCGTCACGTAAGGCTATACCAACGAGATAGAATAATATAAAGAGGCGGAAGCGCTGCCTGTGTGAAGCTAATAGAACGAACGTCCGCCAATTTTCCTGTGCTCACGCAAGCAAGGGGGCGTTGCTCTTGAATGACGAAAAGTGTAGAAAATACGCATTTTAGAATCATTGGAGCAGAATTAAAGACCGTTAGCCGAAAGTTTAAAGCATTAAAAATCATAGACTGCGAATACTGCCACTTCATCATGTTGCGGCACGTGGCCAACATCACGATCAGCTGATTGTAGGGTAGTTCAAAATCATCGCACTGTGACATATGAATATAGTTGGGCCCACGAGAGTTGAAGTCTAACGTTTAGCGCCACCGGCTGGAAAAAGTCGACTAACGCTGCTCGAAAATGGGCTGTTGCTATGGCAACGATAACAGAGATGCCACATTTAAGAACACTATCGCAACATGGGTGGGTTGCTCTCAGTCGCTTTTGTGATATTATTCGGAGTAGTACTGTATTAGCTGCGTTAGTTGTTGCTGGTTTATGTCATCATTTAGGTAAAAATGGAAATGGCGTATGGCTTTTAGTGCCGGGAGATCCCAGGACATAAATTAGGTCTTTTTTGTATCCTAAATATTATTGTTGGTGTTAGTTTTTCTTTGAAGTTAATCAGTGACTAGTTGTACAGTTCTATTCTCTACTTTACTTGTGCATTTGTTGAGGTTATTGCCAGTTTAGTGAATATGAAATCTCATATTTATCGGCAATGACGTGTTCTGTCTTAAATGTCGGAATTATTTGCACAAGCTTAGGAACGGGTCAAAGTTTATTGAATTGCATTAGGCCAACATAGCTGATTCGATATTCAACCTCTATGAAAGAGTGATATGCCGCAGATTGACAATGCAGAGTACTTCATAGTTATTGCTTTCGCCGCTCAAATGTCAGACTTCAACTCTCGTGGACCCAACTACAGGCCTCGAAACCAGAACAAGAGCGTTACCGTGCTTAGCTGTTGTGATTAAGCGTAAATTACAATACAAACCGTGGACATAAAATACAATATTTATGAGAGAAATCCTTAAAATGATAGAGGCCTACAATAGGTCATTCTGATAATATTTGTAAAAGTATTGCATCTCCATGAGTACTGTACCACTACAGTATAATTGTTTAATGTAATTATTTATTATAATTTATCGGGCCGATGATCTTAGATGTTATGCCCCTTTAAATAACAAGCATCGTCATCATCTATTGTAATATAGGTGACATATTATTGTTTACCATTACCATATCATACTGAGATTATTAGCTGAAAGGTAACATTATGAAGTGTAGCCTAGTTTTAAATACCAGTGCAACTGACATCTACAATAAAGGCTGCATAAATTTCACAAACAGCAGTAAAATATTGTATTTACCATGCTTGGTGTACGTTTCACCGAAATAAGTCTACATCAAACCAATGACCAAACACATAGCCTTCAGAACCACAATGTAGGTGGGGGGTGGGTGGGTGCGGGAGAACTTGAATATCAAACTTCAGTGATTCATACGCCACCAATGGCATATGGCACAAAAATGAACTCTCAAGGTCGAAAGATAAACAGGTACCAAGAAATCATCGCTTAACACAAGTCTGTAAACAAGGGAACATTATCAAGCACCATACATACGCAACAACTAGGTGACAACAACAACAACAACAACAACATAATAATAATAATAATAATAATAATAATAATAATAATAATAATAATAATAATAATAAAGGGTTGCATAAAAAGCAACAAAGGTAATATTTCACTACACTGTCATCTACTAAATTAGTCTTGTCTGAAGCACATCATAAAATGCGCATATCACATTTGAAGTACAGTACAAATGACAGGAGGTTCCTCGTCAATCATCTCAGGTGACATTTCCTTCGAGGTGGGCGCTTCATTTTCTTTGTTTGTAAATGTGAAGGAAAATTAAATAGGTTTGGGACGGCATTTGTCACTAATTGCCGTTGGTCATTTGTTTCATACATGTACTTATCTTCGAAATGTACAGAACAGACTGTATTGACTCTTTTCGTCCTCACACCCCATTTTTGCGTTAATTCCTTGTTCTTTAAAGGAAATCTGAAATATAATTCGACAAATAATTACCGTGGCTAACAGCACTGTCGCTGCTTAAGCATTAAAATGGGTTTAATTACAAACATATATTACAAAAAGTGACCTTGGCTATTATTCAATAATACTTACTTAAAATACGATATATCCTTGGTTTTATTACTCCGATTAGTTACAGCCGTACGCTGAGCATACGGCTGGCATTCTTGAAAGCGAGAATGTATCTTTTCACTTTTTAAAACTTACGAAAAACTTACGAAATTAAATTGCCATGTACAATTCCCCCGTCACGTCAACATTATGTTCCTGCGTCAACTCGCTTTGTTTTGACAACCGTTAACATGGCTGACATTTATGAACTTGCTTCCGCAGGGAGCGCTGATGTCAGGCATACAGTCCCTCTATGTTATTCTAGCCATTGAACTGTAGGTATTACCTCTAGTTCAGTGATTCTAGCTCGTTGGGCTATACACTAAGAAACAAATATCGCCGCCCTATTTTCCTTTTTTAATGGCTCATCACAGCTGCCAACTTTACTAGTTACATATTGAAATCACGAGACATAACCGAAAAACTTAACCTCAGTGTAATTATCAATAATGGAGGTTTCCTTACTCAAATAAATGATCAATCAAGTTATTCATAATTAAGTCTGTTTTCAAGCTCAATGAGGATTTTTCTTTTTCTTTTTGCAATTTGCTTTACGTCGTGCCGACACAGATAGGTCTTATGGCGACGATGGGATAGGAAAGGCCTAGGAATGGGAAGGAAGCGGCCGTGGCCATCACTAAAGTACAGCCCCCGCATTTGCCTGGTGTGAAAATGGGAAACCATGGAAAATCATATTCAGGGCTGCCGATTGTGGGGTTCGAACCCACTATCTTCCGTCCGGATGCGAGCTTACAGCTCTGCGCCAGTAACCGCACGGCCAACTCGTCCGGTCAATAAGGAATTAAGGAAACTCTCTCTCTCTCTCTCCCCCATCCTCACTTAATTTAATGTTATATATTTCTGCTTTTATTTTGATATATACTTTACAATAACCGTGGCCTATCGCTCAGTGTTTGTCTGGTGTAAAAAAAATTCAGCTTCATTCTTGAAATTTGTTATAACTTGTCGGACTTACGTGAAACCACGCTGTAATAATACGTACAAGCAAATATATTACGTGTACATATGCCGTAAGCAAATAAGAATACACAAAGGCTAAGCCTGCAAACCTTATCATAGCCGTGACAAGACAAGGTTAGGTTAGGTTGATAACGAAGTTCCTTCCATTTCAACTGAACTGATCTTTATAGGGAAGGTAATGTTGTTTTCCTTTTCGGAGGAATTCTTGCAAATTTTTCTTGCTTCTTATACATCATAATTGCATTCTATACATACGAATTGGACGAAATAAGGCCGTATTATTAAAATGCTGCGTTCGTCATTTAACACCAGCGCTGTTATTAAATGCATTTTTCGAACATGCCACAATTGTACTTACCTGGTATTACCCAAACAGATTTATAATCCTACAGAAAAATAAAGTACGCTTAACTTATATTCGCAAATGTAACACTAGTAATTTTCATAATGCGGCAGAGGGAATACGGAAATCTACCAAGTGACAAAAAATCGTAGGGATTGTTCTCCGTGAAGGCTTACATAAGCTGTATTTCCCGACGACTAATTCAGTGTGCGTAATTGAATGTTGTGCTCGGTTTACTGTTATAGCAGTTCACTTTTTGAACAGAACAAAGAACAATTTCATTCCCTACCCGGTAAGCAGTGCTATACATTTTTGGCCTATTTTCTAACCTTTTCTGGTTCTGGTGTAGATTACATTATCTTGTTGGATGATGACATATCTTATTAAAATGAAAACTGGGTTGTCAACACTGGTCGCATCCGACACGGTTACAGATTATACTGTCGCATGCGACACGGTCGCATCTGGCACGACTCCTTACAGGGAGCGTAGACGCGCAAAGGACAAAACTATTGGACCGATGAACTAGATGTTAGGCCTTTTAAAACAACAAGCAACAAAACTATTGAATTCTAAGTCCATCATCACTGCTACTATGCATGCGCGTGGCGTTATATTTCAGAAATGCGCCTGCTTGTACAAGCTAAAATATTTTAGTTACAGGTTGCATTCAGAGGACCATGCTGGTCGGACGTAAAAGGTGATATGCTCCTGTATACAGGAACCCTACAGGAATTAAAAATTATTATGTAGCAGGTGTCAGTGGAGAAATGACGTGGAATGACCGTTTAATGGTACGAAAGTCACAACATAAAGATCAAAGTGGAATTCAAGACACAGCGAATTGGCCGTACGTTTAGGGTCACGTAGTTGTGAGTTTGCATTCGGGAGATGGTGGTTTCGAATCCTACCGTCGGCAGCCCTGAAGATGTTTATCACTGGGCGAGTTGGCCGTGCGGTTAGGAGCGCGCAGCTGTGAGCTCGCATCCCGTAGATAGTGGGTCGAACCCCACTGTCGGCAGCCCTGAAGATGGTTTTCCATGGTTTCCCATGTTCACACCAGGCAAATGCTGGGGCTGTATCTTAATTAAGACCACGGCCACTTCCTTCCCAATCTTAGCCCTTTCCCCTTCTAGCGGTCGCTGAAAACCTTCACACTGTGTTAGTGCGACGTTAAACGACTAGCAAAAAAAAGAAAAAAAACAGAATCAAAAAAATACAACAAAAAAGAGGAATTCAAGAGGACCAAACTGGGGCAAATATTCATTTATAGGAAGAGAAATTAGTGATTGAAAATGTTCGAAAATTATCCATATTCTTTGAAATCATTTAAGAAAAGACTAGGTAAGTAACTGATAGGAAATCTGCCACTTGGGCGACAACACTAAATGCAGATCAATGATTATGATGATCTAAAAATTCACTACCAGTACTGCTGCATATGTAATGTTATAGGTTTCACGTCCCACTAACTATTTATATCGTTTTCGGAGACGCCAAGGTGCCGGATTTTTTCCCGCAGTAGTTCTTTTGCGTGCCAGTAAAACTACCGAGACAAGGCTGACGTATTTGAGCACCTTCAAATATCAGCGGACTGAGCCGGGATCGAACCTGCCAACTTGAGCTCAGAAGGCTAGTGGTCTACCGACCGGAGCTTTTCAGCCCGGCTTCACTACATAATAATAATAATAATAATAATAATAATAATAATAATAATAATAATAATAATAATAATAATAATAATAATAATAATACCGGGCGAGTTGACGGTGGGTTTTGGGCGCGCAGCTGTGAGCTCGCATCTGGGATATAGTGGGTTCGAATCCCACCACTTTCGGCAGCCCTGAATATGGTTTTCCGTGCTTTCCCACGCCAGGCAAATGCTGGCGCTGTACCTTAATTAAAGGCCACGGCCGCTTCCTTTCCATTCCTGGGCCGTTCCTGTCCCATCTCCGCCATAAGACCCATCTGTATCAGTGGGACGTAAAGTAAATAGCAAATAATAATAATAATAATAATAATAATAATAATAATAATACACTGACTGACAGAGCAAATGCAACACCAAGAAGGAGTGGTTCGAAAGGGATGAAAGTTGGGGAAAAAACAGAGACGGCACGGACGAATAATTGATGTTTATTTCAAACCGATATGCAGGTTACACAATGCGCACGGCATCGACTCAGTAGGATGTAGGACCACCGCGAGCGGCGATGCACGCAGAAACACGTCGAGGTACAGAGTCAATAAGAGTGCGGATGGTGTCCTGAGGGATGGTTCTCCATTCTCTGTCAACCATTTGCCACAGTTGGTCGTCCGTACGAGGCTGGGGCAGAGTTTGCAAACGGCGTCCAATGAGATCCCACACGTGTTCGATTGGTGAGAGATACGGAGAGTACGCTGGCCACAGAAGCATCTGTACACCTCGTAGAGCCTGTTGGGAGATGCGAGCAGTGTGTGGGCGGGCATTATCCTGCTGAAACAGAGCATTGGGCAGCCCCTGAAGGTACGGGAGTGTCACCGGCCGCAGCACATGCTGCACGTAGCGGTGGGCATTTAACGTGCCTTGAATACGCACTAGAGGTGACGTGGAATCATACGCAATAGCGCCCCAAACCATGATGCCGCGTTGTCTAGCGGTAGGGCGCTCCACAGCTACTGCCGGATTTGACCTTTCTCCACGCCGACGCCACACTCGTCTGCGGTGACTATCACTGACAGAACAGAAGCGTGACTCATCGGAGAACACGACGTTCCGCCATTCCCTCATCCAAGTCGCTCTAGTCCGGCACCATGCCAGGCGTGCACGTCTATGCTGTGGAGTCAATGGTAGTCTTCTGAGCGGACGCCGGGAGTGCAGGCCTCCTTCAACCAATCGACGGGAAATTGTTCTGGTCGATATTGGAACAGCCAGGGTGTCTTGCACATGCTGAAGAATGGCGGTTGACGTGGCGTGCGGGGCTGCCACCGCTTGGCGGCGGATGCGCCGATCCTCGCGTGTTGACGTCACTCGGGCTGCGCCTGGACCCCTCGCACGTGCCACATGTCCCTGCGCCAACCATCTTCGCCACCGGCGCTGCACCATGGACACATCCCTATGGGTATCGGCTGCGATTTGACGAAGCGACCAACCTGCCCTTCTCAGCCCGATCACCATACCCCTCGTAAAGTCGTCTGTCTGCTGGAAATGCCTCCGTTGACGGCGGCCTGGCATTCTTAGCTATACACGTGTCCTGTGGCACACGACAACACGTTCTACAATGACTGTCGGCTGAGAAATCACGGTACGAAGTGGGCCATTCGCCAACGCCGTGTCCCATTTATCGTTCGCTACGTGCGCAGCACAGCGGCGCATTTCACATCATGAGCATACCTCAGTGACGTCAGTCTACCCTGCAATTGGCATAAAGTTCTGACCACTCCTTCTTGGTGTTGCATTTGCTCTGTCAGTCAGTGTAATAATAATAATAATAATAATTGTTGTTGTTGTTTCCATACCAGTTTTCGCACAGTCTGGTGGGATCGTGAGCGCAGTTTGTGTCCCTATGTAGACTTATGCAGGGTTTACGGACGAATAGCTTTCCTGACGCCAACTCCATGTTGAGGGATGCATTCAACAATTCCGGGTTTCTGTGATAGTCTGTAGTGCGATGTGTTACCTTTAAATGAAGAGGTTCAGAAAACGCAAGCACTCAAATTCCGAGCTAGAGGTATTGACCAGACACGGCTAATACCCCGGCTCAGCCGCAAATCGAACCCGTGGCCTTCTGAAGTGAAGGTCTCTACATCGATCATTCAGCTAAGGTGGTGGTGATTATTGTTATAAGAGGGAGTACTACTGGTCAACCATCTTCTCTTAATACTAATCAGAAGGAAGGTGGAAGAGGTGCAACTCGTCGAAAAATGAAGGTATCGGCAATAGAAAGACGAAGGGCGTAAAAATGAATGACTCCCTAGACCTCTCAAACCTAATATCGTCGGGGTCTGCAAAGAACAAGAGTAAACCAAGGGAGGTCGGATAGGATAGACGAAAGTGAGAAGCCTGGCACTAACAAGTGAAAGCAAACCAGGACTCGGCTAACGGTCCCGTGGACGTCAACCCACGCTCCCAAGTCAAGAGCCCTGGGAAACTTTTTAGTTGTCTCTTATGGCAGTCAGGGGACACTGTGGATAAGTTATTCTATCGACAGGGAGTCATTCAGCTAAGGGCTTTTCAACGTGCAGCGAGGCTGAGTGATTCAGAGGGTAGAGCGCTGGTTTTCTAAATAGATACAATCCCTGCTCAGTCCCGCGGTATTTGAATGTGCTTAATAAATACACCAGCATCGTGTAGGTAGATTTACCGATACGTTAAACTACTCCAGTATGACAACATTCTGGCACCTCGGTGTCACTGATAGTCGTAAAACTAGTCAGTGGGACGAAAAACCAATATCTAAAATGGATACTGATAGTTTTAATTCTGTAACATATAGAGGTCTTCAGGCAGGATTTATCCAAACAGTAAACCCGCATGGGTAATACCGTCATTTTCACAAATCTTACAATGAAGAAAAATCTCACTCAAACGATGGGTGTATTATATCCCTGTTTGGCTGTTTGGCACCCGAAACCCCACCTACATTATGTTTCTTGTTAGTGACCTTTCCTTGTCTTGGTTTCGTCATCGCGTTATAGCAAGTAGATCAAGGGCTTAGTAAACATGATCCTGCAACCTTTCATGACGGCCTGAAATGAAGTGTTGAATTGTAATGTGAACTCACGATCAGCCGCATTACACGTTGTTTTAAGTATAGTACTATATTTTAAAAAAGCTGCAACAAGAGATAATAGCTCGACTTGTAAAGGTGTTTACCAAAGAAATAAGGTGAAGCTATAATGTGGGTGGCAGTGATGATTGTTGATTTCACTTTATAATGCAGAGAACTGAATATGTGTTTAAATAATCTGAACAAGCTTACTTTGGTTGATTGTTGTTTATAAATGATGAATAAAAATATATACATTTACTCAATTACACACCAGAGTGGTACGGAAAAGGTCTAACCTTTAGAAGAATGAAGGCATCGGGAAAAGAAAAACCCATTAAGGGTGTGAAAAAGATTTCCAAGACCTCGCAAACGTATTACCGTCGGGGGTGGAAAGGAACAAGAGATGAACAAGGAAGGTCGACTAGGAAAGATGAAAATGAAGACCCTGGCACAAATACTGTAGGTCGATACAATAGATACAATGCCAGACTCAGCTACGACCCCGTAGTTACCAATCCACACCCCGAAGTCGAGAGCTCCAGGATGTACCCCTTCCAAATGCCTGTTATGACAGGCACAGGCGGTTCCCAGGGTAAGACGAGTGTTGTATTTGTTGATTCTTACTGAGCTTTTTTTTAAATGTGACTTCCTTTGTTGAACTCTTCTTATCTTCTGACTCCGACGTTAGCACGTAGCGGTGCCTAAAAGGCTGTCTTGCATTTTCAAGCGCTTTGTGTCCGTTTGTTTTCTTTTGCCGATACCTTTATTCTTTGAAGGTCTGCAAATCTCCAATTTTCTCCTCCGTTTAATAATAGAAGGATATGGTCATTTAGTTGCATTTCGTCTTAACCCTCTGCAGCTCAAATTATTTCGAATGACGGGAAAAAGGTTCTCCTTAATGAAAAAATTACTAACGTTTGGATCTTGACCATAGTGCTACCAATATTTTCAGGCTTTCGTTCTTTTAAAATAACAGTGATACCTTGCAGCATCATATTGCAGATTTGATACTAGTCGTTATGAACATTTTTTTTACAACTGGCTTTACGTCGCCCGACATATGGCGACGATGGGATAAGAAAGGGCTACGAGTGGGAAGGAAGCGACCATGGGCTTAATTAAGGTACAGCCCCAGGATTTGCTCGGTGTGAAAATTGGAAACCACGGAAAACCATCTTCAGGGTTGCCGGCAGTGAGATTCGAACCCAGTATCTCCCGGAGCAAGGTCACAGCAGCGCGCCCCTAATCGCACGGCTAACTCGCCCGGTGTTATGAACCTTTTTCAATTGTGGAATAGGGAAATAATTTATATTCATTTAACCAAAGTGTTCTATTGAAAAGAGATAATTTTGTTATAGAACACGCTTGGATGCAAAGGGATGAAAATAGGTAGAATAAAATATATGTTACGAAAATACACGGGGAAAATATTGGATCCAAATAAATCGGAACAGCAATACAGAGTCAAAAAAATGATAATCAGATATTGTCCTCTAGAGATTTCATACATATGCCGTAAAATGCCACTTGAGTATAGCTTAAAAAAAAGAACAACAAACATAAACAATACCGTATTTAATAGATTTTTTTGTTTCGTTCTAACAAAATTTGAAGTAAATATCAGCCTATAAATACAACCAAAAAAAAATTGTATGCTACGTTTTGATGAAAAATGCAGACTCTATAGATAGTCTTGTACATTAATAATAGGCTGAAGATGACTTTCAATATAGTTGAAACTCTAGTACTTTAAAGGGAATAATTCGTCGTAAAAATACCTCGAAAACCCATCATTATGAGTAAATAGCACATCTCTGCTACAACCATTAAATATAAGGTTTGATCAAAAAGTTTCCGTTCGAGGGCGTTGCTGCAGCGGACATGCAACGTAGCGCGACTCCGATGCTTGTACCTACGCACGAACATGCAGGCAAAGGAATTAGTGTGGCAGTCGTGTCGTACCGAGGTGTGTGTGTGTTAAATACGACCACGTGAACTATGGCGATGTTGTTACCAAATGCGTCCAAACAGGACCAACGTGCTGTTATTCTGTTCTTGGCTGCCGAAGGACAAACCCCGATGGACATCCATTGAAGAATGAAGACTGTGTATGGGGCAGCATGTCTGTTGAAAACCATCGTTGTGGAATGGTGCACCAAGTTCTGTGCGGATCACGTTTCGACACAAGACACCGATCGATCTGGGAGGTCTGCGTCCTCCAGAACGGACAACAACAAGTGGATGAGGCGATTAGGGCGGACCGGCACATAGCCATGTTCACGTCTTCGGTCCCCTCAAAAAGGCCGTGAAGGCTGGACGCTTCCTCTCGGACGAGGATGTGCAGCAGATTGCTACGAACTTCTTCACGCAGCAGGGCGCGGTGTTTTACCACACGGGGATCTTCAAACTGGTGCGTCGGTGAGATGAGTGCCCCAATGCTCACGGCGATTTTGCCTGATTGGCATCCCGATTCAGGACTGTAGACCTATGGCCGTCGAACGGAAACTTTTTGATCACCCCTTGTATAGGCCTAATCATAACATTTTTTAAAATGTTAGCGTCTGTTTTATATCCCGTCAGCTCAGGAAATGCTTAAAAATTTGGGACTGTTCACCTGCTGAAATAGGCGTGTGGTAAGTAAATTAAGTAAATTAATCATGATGTCACATGGGTTTGAAATGGACTAAGAAATTTTGAAACTAGTATGCAAGCATGACTTCAGTAGCCGAAATTGCTGTGTAAAGTAACTTAAAATTTGAAATGAACATATTAATGTATCTTATTAATAAAATTTAATACATAGGATCGAAAGTCGTAACTACTGCAGTAGATGATGTTACTACTTGCACCAAAATAACATTCTCAGCTCGCTGAATGAGATACATTTTACTGAGAAAGAATTAAGCCTGCGGAATTCCACGTTGTCTGAATCATATTTCTTGCATGGAATCAATCAATCACTACTGATCCTCAATTTAAAAAAAATGTTAGATGCCTCTCCCCACATTCAACGGTAAGAGTTCTATCTCGTCAGAATGGTGAGGACTCTTTCACTTCACTGACAGAATGTCTAAACGTACTTGGAAAAGCGATATAATTCAGAGCACGGCCAAGTTCATGCGTCACTCTCCAGTATACCGCTGCCCACGAGAGTTGGAGATGGAGACAGGCGTTTCGCACTAGCAGCGAGAGAAACTTAAATGACGCTACTCGAAAATAGTCTGTTTCCATAGTAACGATTCCAACGATGCCACGTCTTAAGGAAGCTATCGCCACGTGGCTTGGCTTGGTTCGGTTTGCTCTCAGTCGCTTTTGTAATATTTGGAGTGGTGCTGTGTTAGTTTTATTGCTATACGAGTTTGTTTTCAGAATATTATTTTTGTTGTTGTTAGTTTATTTTTGTTAGTTAATCACTGGCTAGTATATAATTTTCCTAGTTTTGTTCTTGAAGTGTACCGTTAGCAGTCGGCGTTAAATACTACAAATACCCCAACATGAACTGTGTGCACCAATTATGTGATCAGTCATGTGATAAATATCACAAATATCGTGTGAGATCCCTAGTGGACTACAGCAGAGATCCCCCTGTGGGTGGAGGCGGTAGAAGAACACCCACGGTATCCCCTGTCTGTCGTAAGAGGCGACTAACAGGGGCCCCAGGGACTCTTAACTTGGGAGCGTGGGTTGGCGACCACGGGGCCCTTAGCTGAGTCCTGACACTGCTTCCACTTACTTGTGCCAGGTTCCTCACTTTCATCTATCCTACTCGACTTCCCTTCGTCAACTCTTGTTCTTTTCCAACCCCGACGGTATTAGACGGTACTAGAGATCACTCGAGGCATAACGGAGTCTTTTCTTGGCCGATACCTTCATTTTTCGAAATGTCGGACCCCTTTCATTTTTTCTCTCTGATGAGTGTTACACAGAGGATGGTTGCCTAGTTGCACTTCCTTTTAAAACAATAATCACCACCACCGCCACTGTAGTAGAGACTAATACACACATTTCTCCATGTGCATGTGTACCCTTTTATTATTATTATTATTATTATTATTATTATTATTATTATTATTATTATTATTATTATTATTATTATTATTATTATTATTATTATTAGGAAAGAGTGAAAGTTTATTGAAACCCATTAGGTTTTATGAAACACTCAGCCTGTATTTAAGGATCATAAATATCGCAAGTAGTAGTAGCTATGACAACACAACGCACCTCGTACAGTAGTTGCTGCTTTCGCAGCTCAAATGTCAGACTCCAATTCTCATGTGGCCGAGTATAGCTTTATTTCTATTTGCTTTACGTCGCACCGGCACAGACAGGTCTTATGGCGACGATGTGATAGGAAAGGGCTAGGAGTGAGAAGGAAGCGACAGTGGCCCTAATTAAGGTACAGCCCAGCATTTGCCTGGTGGGAAAATGGGAAACAAGGGAAAACTGTCGATAGTGGAGTTCGAACCCATCGTCTTCTGAATGCATGTTAACAGCCACACGCCTCGAACTGCGTAGCCAACTCGACTTCTAGAGAGGTTTATGGCCACACATTTTGTTGTGTAACTATTTCGTTACGCAAATGTTCAGATGACTCTAATACATAATTACGTCAAAATGCGTACCAGGTTAATTCCTGGGGATAAAGCTGACCACTCATTCTCACTTCATGTCGAGGTTACGGATAGTAGAGGCCTTTACCGTCCATCCCTCTAGGGACATTCATGACCTGCACGGAGATGAATTTACTTTTTCCTTTGCTATGGTGTCAATATGCTTTTGCTGGCGAGATGTAGTCTTTACAGTGCACTATGTCTTCTAGTATGGGCTAGAATAAATTTGTTTCTTTCATTGACCTGTCTCAGTCTCATCCTTGGCTTTGACAATGTGAAAGTGACTGAGATATGAGTGATGCTAGTAATACCATTCCTTATGCAGCCAGTCCCTGCTATGAATGGTGTGAAAATATCGCTCATAGGGTCGGTTGGTGCATGCATTTCAGTGGGCTTGGCAGACTTGGCTCGGTGAGGAAAGCAACGGGAAACAACATCACTCCTAATTTCCCTACTATGCCTCTTCAGTGACGCCTAGGCTATCTACGACAGGTGTTGGCGTAGCTGTGGAGGATAACACCAGCCTTCGGACTGAATACCCAACATACATACATACATACATACATACATACATACATGGTGTTAAAACGTTTTCCAACTGTATACAGTTAAGCAAGCCAGTAGTTTTACGTGACTGTTGATATCGTGATTATATTCATGGGATCTCCAATTTTACGTGGAATCCGAACCACAGAGGCTTACTTTTCATTGCTATAGTTACTCTTCTTCTGAGTCTGCCTGATGGCCATGTTCGTTAAGACTTACTCTATATGGCCTGACACTGTGGTTAACCGGTTGAAGTCCCATTGGTCGAACAAATTTTCACCATCAGAAGTTTGGTCGGCAGGGTAGGAGAGGTGGTGACACACAGCCTGGATTTAATTCTAAACCTCTCCGCAGTATTAATGTGGAGTGAGGGCATATGACGCTGTTGATAGTGATTCGTCCATCGGGTGGAGACATAAAACTTTGAGCATACGCCGTGGTGTTATTCGACAAGAGCAAACTACGTGCCGACACCGGGTTTCACCTTCTCCCCACCTCATCATCATCATCCCATATCCAGACGCGCAGGTCGGCCGGGTGTCAAATAGAAAGACCTGCACCAGGCGAGCCGAACATGTCCTCGGACAGTTCCGGCACTAAAAGCCATACGATAAATAAATAAATAAATAAATAAATAAATAAATAAATAAATAAATAAATAAATAAATAAATAAATAACTCTTCCTCTAACAACTGAGATGTTCCAATTTGGACTATACTCTTAACGCGTAGAACTTTTGCACTGTTAATATAAAGTGATACATTGAAGAAGTGTAAGTGCTGAACCTTGATCACGAACAATGTAGGTGCTGCCAAATGATGTCGCAACCGCTGAAACTCTTTTTACATACCGACCTTCAGCTCTCTCAATTACCGAACACTCTTTCTTGTTTAACGTCGTACTCACCTCAATGGAAATGGCACGACCACAAAAAGACTGTAAAGAGACAAGAAAATTCAAAGAAAAATATATTCAGTAGATGGGAAAGAGATTGAAAATGAACTTTAATTTTACATCCTTGTAAAGCTAGAGAATGAAAAAAAAAATCACGGAGAACAGCAAAACTAAATAATATTATCATAGGATTGTCAGAAAGGAAATTCTCTCCTCTCTCCCGCCCCCGTTCCCCCAAGGGCCTTGGTCTACCAAGTGACTGCTCCTCAGCACGAAGACCTGCGGAATTGACGCCTGGTCAGCGTAATGAATTGTCCCTTGGCTGTTATTCTTTGCTTCGTAGGCCGGGAATAGGACTGAGTGGCTCTGACGGTAGAAGTTGGCAGGTTCGTCTCTGTCCAGTGGTATTTGCAAGTGCTGAAATACGCCAGCCTCTTTAGACTTAATGCCCATAAAAGAACTCCTATGGGACAAACTTCCGGCAACTCGGTTACTTTGGGAACCGTTAAAAATAGTTAGTGGGACGTAAAACCAATAATATTTATTATTATTATTATTATTATTATTATTATTATTATTATTATTATTATTACTTCTTTCTTTCTTTCTTTCTTTCTCTCTTTCTTTCTTAAACCGTTTACACTCCAGATTTGGTTTTTCCCTCGGATTTAGTGAGGGATCCTACCTCTACCGGCTCAAGGGCTGTGTCCTGGAACGTGAGACTTTGTGTCAGGGATACAATTGGGGAGGAGGACCAGTACCTCACCCAGATGATCACACCTGCTATTCTGAACAGAGGCATTGTGGAGGGGGGGGGATAGGAAAAGGTAGACAAGGAAGAGAGAAGGAAGCGGCCGTGGCCTCAAGTTAGGTATCATTCCGGCATTTGCCTGGAGGAGAAGCGGGAAGCCACGGAAAATCACTTCGAGGATGGCTCTGCAGACTCGCTACCCCTAGACCGAAGGCCGGTGAAAGAAACTCAAAGAAAGGTGAAAAATAAAGAAGATGAATTTAGCTAGCAGTAAGGATATTCATGAAGACGTATCATAAACTTTGTGACATAATGGGAGTCTAGGAAATGCCTGAGAAATCTGATGTATTATTATTATTATTATTATTATTATTATTATTATTATTATTATTATTATTATTATTATTATTATTATTATTATTATTGCTGGTTGCTTTACGTCGCACCGACACAGATAGGTCTTATGGCGACGATGGGATAGGAAAGGCCTAGGAGTTGGAAGGTTGCGGCCGTGGCCTTAATTAAGGTACAAACTTGTCTTTGTCTGTTGTGAAAATGGGAAACCACGGAAAACCATCTTCAGGCCTGCCGACAGTGGGATTCGAACCCACTATCTCCCGGATGCAAGCTCACAGCCGCGGTCCCTGACCGCAAGGCCAACTCGCCCGGTATTATTATTACTATTATTATTATTATTATTATTATCATCGATTCAGCCATCTATGGGCTGCGATTACGCAACTTCCATTGCTTTCTCAAGTTCTCTCTCTTTCCTCTTTCGCCAATATTCCTTCATCCGTTGGCTTGCTCGTGCTCGTTCTTCTGCCGCAAATACTCTATTCTTCCTTGCTTTTTCATCAGCTAGGTCCTTCACCTCTGCAACTCTCTGCCTGGATATTTTTCTGTTTGTTATGTCTTCTGCAGTGATGCCACATTTTTCTAAATCTCGGTGGACTTCTTTTACCCGTGGAACTTGTGTCTTCCTGTTCTCCTGGAAGGTGAGAATCCTGTTGGCGAGTCTGTCTGATGCCATCCTTTTAATATGTCCGTAGAACGTCAATCTCCTCTTTTTCATTGTGGTGGTGATGTTTTCAAATTGTTGGTATAGTTCTTGGTTTGGTCTCATACGAAACGTAAACTTGTCTGATGATTTTTGGGTCCAAGAATCTTTCTGATGAACCTTCTTTCTTTCTTTCTTTTCCAAATCTGAGAGTCCCTTCGTGGCTATTGTCTCAGTTGCGTATAAACATTCAGGTTTGACTATCGTGCTGTAGTGTTTGAATTTGGCCTGGTAGGAGAGTGACTTAGATTTTTAGGTGTTTTGACATAATCTAAATGCAGTTTCCATTTTACTTGCACGTTCTTGAATTGCTGCTTTTTCATTTTTGTCTGGAGTCAAAATATCTCCTAGGTAGGTATTTGAATTTTGTAGCTCTTTTGATGTCACCGTACTTGGTCCTCATTGTCCAGGTTGGGTCAGTGGTATTTATGTTCATGTACTCCGTCTTCTCAAAAGATATTTGCAATCCTGTTTTGTCTGCTGTTTCTTTGAGGACTTCAATCTGCTTAGCTGCAATTCGCAAATTCTCTGCAAAAAAGACTATATCATGTGCAAATACGAGGCATTCAAATTTAAGACCAGTTCTCTTGTGACCTAATCTAATTCCATTCGAAAAGTTAAGAAAATTATGATTATTATTATTATTATTATTATTATTATTATTATTATTATTATTATTATTATTATTATTGTACCGGGCCGTACTCCTCCACGCCGCTAATTTAAAAATTGCGCCAGGTGAAACTCCTCTGCTGGAGGAAGTCTGAACTTTATCTATGCTGTTAATTCTTTACCTTCTCAGAAGATGTCACCACGTGGAAAATTTTGAGTTTTTGAACTGTGTCATTTTTGATGTGTTTTTGTTTCGCTTGAAGTAAGAAGTGTGAACTTTCTCTTCTAGAGGACACTACTGAAGATCTACAATAGTGCAACCTAGTGCGGAGTCAAAGAACTATTTTTTTTGGAGAAAATTTAATTTCAAGAGTTTGTTCTTTGTTAAATTTCTTTCTGTCATTGTTTAAGTTGGCAATATTTACCCCTTTCTTCCCCTTGTTATGAATGTATCCAATCCCGAATTTCTTCTATTAATTTCTGACCAATCTGGTGTATCTTCCCCCAACTTGAATCTGTTGCGGGGTCCTACCCAATAAAGAGTTTGTGGGAGGGTGTTTTCTTTCCCCTAACGCCTAGAACCTTCCGCGAGAGGATATAAACTGCTGATTTTCGGGTCTCCGGGCCACTTCTGTTCCATCTTTCAGTGTGTTAAGTACATAGCAGGGGGCGGGAAGCGCCTCTTTCTTCGGCAGCGGTCAACAACAAGGTAATGGCCGATTAATAACTTCTTTCTTTGCTAGCTCAGCAGTTTAACTTTCGGGGCGGGTTCTAAGCGTTCAACCATGTAACCTTTTCCTAAATTGTAACTACTCTTTTCATATATTCTCTTTTAAAACGACATATCGGGATAGAGAGTGCTTAACCCTCTCGAGCTCCCACTCACATCGTCTTGAGGTGAACTTATTTTTCTCAACCAATTCTTCCGTAATGTAATGTAAACTGCTATTAAGTCACCTCTGTAGTATGGGATTAGCCCTTGTATTAATGGCCTAGTGCCAAGTAGGTCTTAAGCAAAGTGTATTAGGAGTGCAAATTCGCCTCCTCTCAAATTGTATTTTAGAGGTCATGTATTAACTTTCTTGTCATTTAACAGACCTCAGTAGGTTGGGTATTTTACCCCTGTGTATACGTCCTTGGAGGACAGCTTAAAAGTGGAGTTCGGAGTGGCCTATGATAGGCTTGTATTTTAAGGGGAAGTTGCCCTTTATTGAAAATTGTGTCTCTGCCTCAAGGAGGCTTTTGGGTGTAATTGGAAGCAAATGTTTCTGGCATGTTTGGGGGTTTTCGGCCCCTTTGTTGTATGGTGTTCATTGTAAGGTTGGGCTCATTGCCCAAGAATTATGTTTCTGACTTTTGAAGCCCCAAATGGGGAACCTATGTAAATGTATTTTTCAATCGTGTTCCGGCTACTAAGTACCTGTTCTATTTGTTGTTACCTAATTTTGAAAAGAAAATATAACCTTGTTAAATTTTAAAATTAATTTCACTTTAGTAGCTTGAGACCTATTCACCACCCAGCACCTTCTTTCATGCATAACTACCACCAAAACACGGTAACAAGTGGTAGCAGAGCGTGGTTGAATGGGTCTCAATTTAGCCCCTTTTGACGGCTAGACATTGTTTTGATCCGAACTCTAACCATTTTCTCAGCTGCTGGAATTTTTTGACTTTTTCAAAATTGTTCTGTCACCATGCCCGGCCCTCGCGATGTTCTCCATCTTAATTATTTGCGCAAAGAGGAGTTGATCTATGAATTAAATATCAGAAATGTGCAATCTGGAGGCACGGTTGCAGTAGACACTAACAAGCTTAGAGAGTCCCTTGATTTGCCCATTTCCATCCCCAATTTGGGAGAGAAAGAAATTGACGATTCTCTTTCCACGATCACGGAGAATGTTACTGGGCTAGCTTCTGTAGTTAGTTTTTTTTATGAAAATGATCCGTCTCCGAATCAAATTAAGCGTGTGCAAGGCAGGCTATATCATTTTTCGAATAGGGTTAACGATCTGTTGTCTCTAAAACTGAATGACGTTCAGAGGAAGGAAGCTAGTACGCTCCTGGAAAATATTTCCGAATTATCTAGTAAGGTCACTCAATTGTTAACTGGGGAAGTTCCTCCCAAATCTGATCAGCCCACCATAGTGAATGTAGGTAGCGAGGAAGAACCTGCTAAGGGAGAAGTAAATAGGAAAACCATCGCTGCTCAAACTATCTCTGCCCCATTGGACAACGAATCTGAACGTCGCGCATCATTGAGTAACATCCGTTCTGAATTAACTTCTTTGCCATTGAAGCCTTTACCTACTATGTCACCCGGGTTTAGCAGCTTGCCTCATCCATTGGCAATGTTGCTCAGAGGTATTTCTAAGTTTTCCGTTAATACCACCAGTGACGTAATTTCATTTTTAAGATTTCTAGTGGAATTTCAGGATCATGCCCTTGTTTTTTCTCTTTCTCCATGCCAAATCTTGCAAATTATCTATCCGTATGCTATTGGTATTCTCTCTGATAAAATCGTAAGAGCCATTGCCGAGCAATCATCTATTGAGGATTTCCATGCCCACTTGCTAGCTAACTTCATCCCTGCTAGGGCCAGGTCCTCCCTTATTCAGAAGTACTATTATCGGGTAAAGCGCTTGGATGAAAACTTGGCTGATTTCATACAGGACATTAAGTTTTATACTAGGGTGTTTGCCCTTCATTTTCCTGAAGATCAGATTGTACAGGCTATTGTAGAGGGAATTTCACCTCCCTATAGGTCATATTTGTGTTTCGCGGCGTGCCCGCAAACCTTCTCTGAACTTGAAGCATTGGCCGTCTCAGCGGAAGGAGTTAGATACGCCGATTCTTTGCGTGTCGCGAAAGAACCCCCGCCTTCCTTTAGTAACACTCGGCCTCCACCTCGCCGACCAGTCAATCCCCGTAAATGTTATGCTTGCGGGTCGCCTGACCATCTGCGCAACAAGTGTCCGCTGATCAAGTCAAGTGGGACAAGGAATGGAGCCGGGTCATCACAAGGCTGTTTTAAATGTGGGGCTTTCTCACATATTGCCAAGAATTGTCCCAACTCAAATAGCACCCCCTCCTGCTCAACTTCTGGTGCAAATTCCACCTATGCCAATAATAAAAAGTGACTAGTGGCTTCGGCTGAGTCGACTAATCCATCTTCCCGAGACTCAGCCCCTAGTAAACAGGTTGTAAATGCAGAGAACGATCAGCCTTCAAATTCATCTTTTGAATGCCCTAAAGAATGTCTTAGGATTGCGGCGGATACCCCCGCACCTGTTCCTTTTCTTAAGATTGAGTTAAATAACGAGCCTATAACAGCTCTCTTAGATTCAGGCAGTGTTTGTTCGATTATTTCGGCTGAATGGTATTCTAAATTGAAATCGGTTTGTAAACTTCCTGACTATGTCTCTTCTCCTGTTCAATACGTTTCGGCTAATTCATCTCCATTAGAAATTCTAGGTTCCTTACTGGTCAAGATTCGTATTTTTAAGTTTACATGGAAAATTAAATTGTTTGTGGCCAAGCAATTGTCTTGCCCCATTATATTGGGAGCTGACTTTATTTCTCACACTGGTCTTGTGCTCGATCTCCAGTCTAGGTCGTGCACATTCAAATTTGCTTCTAGTTGTAAAATACCACTATTAAAGTGTAATTCTGTGTCATGTTCTTCTATTTCGCCTACCCAGGATGAGATGTTGTTAGACCTTAGACATCTACCTGAGGAGCAGGCTGATAGTATTCGCAAACTGTGTCAGTCGTTTCCCGAGGTGTTCTCTGATACTCTTGGTGTTACTGACCTTATTGAATACAAAATTGAGGTCACGGATTCGATTCCTGTCCATTTTCCACCTTATAGGCTATCTCCACCTAAAATGAAGGCTCTGAAAGAAATTATCGATCAGATGTTGAAGGATGGTATTATTAGGCCCTCTAGGTCGGCGTATTCATCGCCTATTTTCCTAGTCCCGAAACCCCAAGGCGGCTTCAGGCCTGTCATTGATTACAGGGCTCTCAATCGGAAGGTGGTGTTGCAATCTGTGCCCCTTCCTGACCTTCATTCTTGTTTTTCATGGTTTCGTAAGGCCAAGTTCTTCACCATCTTGGACTTAAATCAGGCCTATAATCAAATTCCCCTTGCCGAAGAGTCTAAACACCTTACAGCGTTTGCCACGGACTGGAATTTATATGAATACAACCGCGTGCCTTTCGGGCTCCCTACGGGAGCAGCTGTGCTCACTAGGCTACTAGATAGGGTCTTCTCCGACATCAAATTCGAGTACTTATATCACTATATAGATGATGTCGTCGTATTTTCAGAGACTTTTGAAGAACATCTAGATCATCTGCGAGAAGTTCTCGATCGCCTTCGTAAGGCTGGGTTAACTGTTAAGTTGTCCAAGGTTGCCTTTGCTAAACCCTCTATGTCATTCCTAGGGCATATTGTGTCACCCGATGGTGTATCAGTCGATCATTCTAGAACACAGGCCATCCGTGATTTTAAACCTCCCAAGGACATTAAAGGTATCGCCAGGTTCATTGGTATGGTGAATTTCTTCAGAAAGTTCATTCCTAACTTTGCTAATAGAGCGGCGCCCTTAAACCTTCTTCGTAGGAAAGGCATCAAATTCGAGTGGGGACCTTCTCAACAAGCCGCTTTTGAAGACCTTAAATTCGCACTTTGTAATGCCCCTGTACTTGCTATGCCTGATTTCTCGAAGAAATTCATCGTCCAAACCGACGCGTCGTCGTCAGCGGTAGCTGCAGTCCTTCTTCAAGAGACTGAACTAGGGAGGCGCCCCATCGCCTATGCGTCTAGGACATTGTCGGCTCAAGAAGCCAAGTATTCCATCTATGAGCTCGAAGGTTTGGCAGTCTTATTTGCCTTAGAAAAGTTCCGTCTCTATCTGGAACACGTCAAATTCGACCTGGAGACAGATAATCAAGCCTTAAGCTGGGTCTTAGGTAGGCCGCGTCGTACTGGTCGTATAGCCCGCTGGGCTATTCGTATTTCCGCCTTCCAGTTTGATGTTAGACATATCAGAGGTACCGAAAATGTTGTTGCTGATGGACTCAGCCGTATGTTTCATAACGACGTCGAGACCCACGAACCGGTCGACAGTTCATCACCTTCCGAGTCCATACTATCTGGTGTTAATGCCATCTTAACAGATGCTCCCATGCTTTTTAGGGATATTGAGAAATACCAACGTGAAGATCCGACGCTGGCTCCGATAATGGAAACCCTTTCTTCTGGGGAACATGCTGTCCCTTATGTTCTGAGGAATGGTGTTCTATGTTGCCCTTCGAGGCATGATAAGTTGATGAAAGTTGTTGTTCCAGCGGTTCTTGTACCTATGATCTTCAAGTATTATCATGAGACCCCATTAGGAGGGCATCTTGGAATCTTTAAAACCCGTGAAAAGATTCGTGAAATGTTCATCTGGAAAGGTATGGACGGCGAAATTCGTGAACTTGTAAAAGCTTGTAAATCTTGTTTGCTCAGTAAACCGACCATGTCCACCAAGGTAGGCCTCTTGTCTTCTCAGCAAGCGTCGCGCCCCATGGAACGCCTGTATATTGATTATGTAGGACCCTTCCCCCAGTCAAAGGGGAATGCCAACAAGTTCATCTTTGTATGCGTAGATGGTTTTACAAGATTTTCGTGGTTATTTCCGACTAAGCTGGCTACCGCTCAGTCTACCATTACTTGCTTAAATTCTATTTTTGCTTCTTTTGGTCCGTGCCAATATATTGTATCTGATAATGCTAAGGCTTTTACATCTAATCTTTTTCGTAAATTCTGTTTTGACTTGTCCATCTCTCACGTAACTACTTCTGCTTATTACCCTCAACCATCCCTGGCTGAACGGGTTAACCGTAATCTCAGATCCGCGCTTATTGCCTATCATCATGAAGATCATTCCAGGTGGGACACGTCCCTGTATTGGATAGCTTTTGCTTTGAATTCGGCGGTTCATGAATCTCACAAGTTTACTCCAGCTTCTTTGATGTTTAAGTTTGTTCCCAACACGCCGCTCTCTAACCTCTGGTCTCTGAGTGACATTCTGCCCGAGACAATAGATCCGGACAATATTAAAGATCTTTGGAAGAAGGCTAAAGCCAATCTTAAGGTATCTCATGAAAAGGTTAGAGAAAAGTATGATCGTGGACGGAGACCCACCACTTTGAAGGTAGGTGACCAGGTGATGGTCAAGAATTTTGTTCCCGCGGGCAAGCTTGCCCCCAGATTTCATGGGCCTTGTATAATTCTCGATTTTCTTACGCCAGTTACGTTGTTAGTAAGCAATCCAGCCACCGAGAGGATATTTAGGGTTCACCTGTCACAGGTGAAACCAGTGTAAATTTTGTGTCAACTTGCTTCATATAATTTGAAAGGAATATGAAGGTTATATTTTTTTTTTTTGAGTTCAACTTTTAAGGCTTTCTGCCCCTTCTATAATATTTTGTCCTATATGTAAGCCTCTTGTAAAACCTTCCCCGATCCGTTAAACTGCCATTCTGTCCTTGCCTCGGCCATTACCACGCTCCCGTCTCCTGCTTCAATACACACTGTGGCTTGATTTGAGTAAATGCCATGGATATCTGCACGCCGCTGACCCCTCAACCTCCTCACCAAGCCTGTGCCCTTAAAAAAAAAAGATGATGGTCCAACACAATTCTGCCGCCAAGCTTTAATGTTTCAGTGCCCCCGCAGCCGCGCGGCGCCGCGCAGCAACTGGAGCAGAGGACGGGCCCCCTCGGCCCCAGCGAGGACGACGTGTGCACGGCGAGCCGGAGCTCTCCTCCCGGCCAAGGCTGATGTGCGGCGCACGACCTGCTACTTGCCCGCAGCTTGTATATGTTCACCGCGGGCGCGGCGTGCTTCAACACCTCTGCTCCCCTCATAGTGCGGGCGAGCGGAATCTCAGGGTACTTGAGGGGTCCGAGCGGCCTCCTTTGGACGCAAGCCGCAACGGCCGGTCTGGCCATCCCACTTCATCACCATCTACTACATGAACAGTTACTATAAGTAATGACTACACTTGGGAATTCAACTGCAATATTTGGTGGACTTTGAAATTTTTTTTTTTTCCTTCACTTTCAAGTATAAAAAGTTATCTTCAGAAATTCAACTTCTACAAATATAAAGACTTTACTTCATCTGCAACAACAAAATTTTGAAACTAAATCAAACCAAATTAAGAAATCTTATAAAGGCTTCTGCAATCAATCTTCATATCCACAGCATAACTTGGACCTTGTTTCAAACAGATTTCATGTGTCACCCCTGGAGGAACTTTTGGGGGGGGAGGTCTGTACCGGGCGGTACACCTCCACGCCGCTAATTTAAAAATTGCGCCAGGTGAAACTCCTCTGCTGGAGGAAGTCTGAACTTTATCTACGCTGTTAATTCATTACCTTCTCAGAAGATGTCACCACGTGGAAAATTTTGAGTTTTTGAACTGTGTCATTTTTGATGTGTTTTTGTTTCGCTTGAAGTAAGAAGTGTGAACTTCCTCTTCTAGAGGACACTACTGAAGATCTACAATAGTGCAACCTAGTGCGGAGTCAAAGAACTATTTTTTTTTGGAGAAAATTTAATTTCAAGAGTTTGTTCTTTGTTAAATTTCTTTCTGTCATTGTTTAAGTTGGCAATATTTACCCCTTTCTTCCCCTTGTTATGAATGTATCCAATCCCGAATTTCTTCTATTAATTTCTGACCAATCTGGTGTATCTTCCCCCAACTTGAATCTGTTGCGGGGTCCTACCCAATAAAGAGTTTGTGGGAGGGTGTTTTCTTTCCCCTAACGCCTAGAACCTTCCGCGAGAGGATATAAACTGCTGATTTTCGGGTCTCCGGGCCACTTCTGTTCCATCTTTCAGTGTGTTAAGTACATAGCAGGGGGCGGGAAGCGCCTCTTTCTTCGGCAGCGGTCAACAACAAGGTAATGGCCGATTAATAACTTCTTTCTTTGCTAGCTCAGCAGTTTAACTTTCGGGGCGGGTTCTAAGCGTTCAACCATGTAACCTTTTCCTAAATTGTAACTACTCTTTTCATATATTCTCTTTTAAAACGACATATCGGGATAGAGAGTGCTTAACCCTCTCGAACTCCCACTCACATCGTCTTGAGGTGAACTTATTTTTCTCAACCAATTCTTCCGTAATGTAATGTAAACTGCTATTAAGTCACCTCTGTAGTATGGGATTAGCCCTTGTATTAATGGCCTAGTGCCAAGTAGGTCTTAAGCAAAGTGTATTAGGAGTGCAAATTCGCCTCCTCTCAAATTGTATTTTAGAGGTCATGTATTAACTTTCTTGTCATTTAACAGACCTCAGTAGGTTGGGTATTTTACCCCTGTGTATACGTCCTTGGAGGACAGCTTAAAAGTGGAGTTCGGAGTGGCCTATGATAGGCTTGTATTTTAAGGGGAAGTTGCCCTTTATTGAAAATTGTGTCTCTGCCTCAAGGAGGCTTTTGGGTGTAATTGGAAGCAAATGTTTCTGGCATGTTTGGGGGTTTTCGGCCCCTTTGTTGTATGGTGTTCATTGTAAGGTTGGGCTCATTGCCCAAGAATTATGTTTCTGACTTTTGAAGCCCCAAATGGGGAACCTATGTAAATGTATTTTTCAATCGTGTTCCGGCTACTAAGTACCTGTTCTATTTGTTGTTACCTAATTTTGAAAAGAAAATATAACCTTGTTAAATTTTAAAATTAATTTCACTTTAGTAGCTTGAGACCTATTCACCACCCAGCACCTTCTTTCATGCATAACTACCACCAAAACACGGTAACAAGTGGTAGCAGAGCGTGGTTGAATGGGTCTCAATTTAGCCCCTTTTGACGGCTAGACATTGTTTTGATCCGAACTCTAACCATTTTCTCAGCTGCTGGAATTTTTTGACTTTTTCAAAATTGTTCTGTCACCATGCCCGGCCCTCGCGATGTTCTCCATCTTAATTATTTGCGCAAAGAGGAGTTGATCTATGAATTAAATATCAGAAATGTGCAATCTGGAGGCACGGTTGCAGTAGACACTAACAAGCTTAGAGAGTCCCTTGATTTGCCCATTTCCATCCCCAATTTGGGAGAGAAAGAAATTGACGATTCTCTTTCCACGATCACGGAGAATGTTACTGGGCTAGCTTCTGTAGTTAGTTTTTTTTTATGAAAATGATCCGTCTCCGAATCAAATTAAGCGTGTGCAAGGCAGGCTATATCATTTTTCGAATAGGGTTAACGATCTGTTGTCTCTAAAACTGAATGACGTTCAGAGGAAGGAAGCTAGTACGCTCCTGGAAAATATTTCCGAATTATCTAGTAAGGTCACTCAATTGTTAACTGGGGAAGTTCCTCCCAAATCTGATCAGCCCACCATAGTGAATGTAGGTAGCGAGGAAGAACCTGCTAAGGGAGAAGTAAATAGGAAAACCATCGCTGCTCAAACTATCTCTGCCCCATTGGACAACGAATCTGAACGTCGCGCATCATTGAGTAACATCCGTTCTGAATTAACTTCTTTGCCATTGAAGCCTTTACCTACTATGTCACCCGGGTTTAGCAGCTTGCCTCATCCATTGGCAATGTTGCTCAGAGGTATTTCTAAGTTTTCCGTTAATACCACCAGTGACGTAATTTCATTTTTAAGATTTCTAGTGGAATTTCAGGATCATGCCCTTGTTTTTTCTCTTTCTCCATGCCAAATCTTGCAAATTATCTATCCGTATGCTATTGGTATTCTCTCTGATAAAATCGTAAGAGCCATTGCCGAGCAATCATCTATTGAGGATTTCCATGCCCACTTGCTAGCTAACTTCATCCCTGCTAGGGCCAGGTCCTCCCTTATTCAGAAGTACTATTATCGGGTAAAGCGCTTGGATGAAAACTTGGCTGATTTCATACAGGACATTAAGTTTTATACTAGGGTGTTTGCCCTTCATTTTCCTGAAGATCAGATTGTACAGGCTATTGTAGAGGGAATTTCACCTCCCTATAGGTCATATTTGTGTTTCGCGGCGTGCCCGCAAACCTTCTCTGAACTTGAAGCATTGGCCGTCTCAGCGGAAGGAGTTAGATACGCCGATTCTTTGCGTGTCGCGAAAGAACCCCCGCCTTCCTTTAGTAACACTCGGCCTCCACCTCGCCGACCAGTCAATCCCCGTAAATGTTATGCTTGCGGGTCGCCTGACCATCTGCGCAACAAGTGTCCGCTGATCAAGTCAAGTGGGACAAGGAATGGAGCCGGGTCATCACAAGGCTGTTTTAAATGTGGGGCTTTCTCACATATTGCCAAGAATTGTCCCAACTCAAATAGCACCCCCTCCTGCTCAACTTCTGGTGCAAATTCCACCTATGCCAATAATAAAAAGTGACTAGTGGCTTCGGCTGAGTCGACTAATCCATCTTCCCGAGACTCAGCCCCTAGTAAACAGGTTGTAAATGCAGAGAACGATCAGCCTTCAAATTCATCTTTTGAATGCCCTAAAGAATGTCTTAGGATTGCGGCGGATACCCCCGCACCTGTTCCTTTTCTTAAGATTGAGTTAAATAACGAGCCTATAACAGCTCTCTTAGATTCAGGCAGTGTTTGTTCGATTATTTCGGCTGAATGGTATTCTAAATTGAAATCGGTTTGTAAACTTCCTGACTATGTCTCTTCTCCTGTTCAATACGTTTCGGCTAATTCATCTCCATTAGAAATTCTAGGTTCCTTACTGGTCAAGATTCGTATTTTTAAGTTTACATGGAAAATTAAATTGTTTGTGGCCAAGCAATTGTCTTGCCCCATTATATTGGGAGCTGACTTTATTTCTCACACTGGTCTTGTGCTCGATCTCCAGTCTAGGTCGTGCACATTCAAATTTGCTTCTAGTTGTAAAATACCACTATTAAAGTGTAATTCTGTGTCATGTTCTTCTATTTCGCCTACCCAGGATGAGATGTTGTTAGACCTTAGACATCTACCTGAGGAGCAGGCTGATAGTATTCGCAAACTGTGTCAGTCGTTTCCCGAGGTGTTCTCTGATACTCTTGGTGTTACTGACCTTATTGAATACAAAATTGAGGTCACGGATTCGATTCCTGTCCATTTTCCACCTTATAGGCTATCTCCACCTAAAATGAAGGCTCTGAAAGAAATTATCGATCAGATGTTGAAGGATGGTATTATTAGGCCCTCTAGGTCGGCGTATTCATCGCCTATTTTCCTAGTCCCGAAACCCCAAGGCGGCTTCAGGCCTGTCATTGATTACAGGGCTCTCAATCGGAAGGTGGTGTTGCAATCTGTGCCCCTTCCTGACCTTCATTCTTGTTTTTCATGGTTTCGTAAGGCCAAGTTCTTCACCATCTTGGACTTAAATCAGGCCTATAATCAAATTCCCCTTGCCGAAGAGTCTAAACACCTTACAGCGTTTGCCACGGACTGGAATTTATATGAATACAACCGCGTGCCTTTCGGGCTCCCTACGGGAGCAGCTGTGCTCACTAGGCTACTAGATAGGGTCTTCTCCGACATCAAATTCGAGTACTTATATCACTATATAGATGATGTCGTCGTATTTTCAGAGACTTTTGAAGAACATCTAGATCATCTGCGAGAAGTTCTCGATCGCCTTCGTAAGGCTGGGTTAACTGTTAAGTTGTCCAAGGTTGCCTTTGCTAAACCCTCTATGTCATTCCTAGGGCATATTGTGTCACCCGATGGTGTATCAGTCGATCATTCTAGAACACAGGCCATCCGTGATTTTAAACCTCCCAAGGACATTAAAGGTATCGCCAGGTTCATTGGTATGGTGAATTTCTTCAGAAAGTTCATTCCTAACTTTGCTAATAGAGCGGCGCCCTTAAACCTTCTTCGTAGGAAAGGCATCAAATTCGAGTGGGGACCTTCTCAACAAGCCGCTTTTGAAGACCTTAAATTCGCACTTTGTAATGCCCCTGTACTTGCTATGCCTGATTTCTCGAAGAAATTCATCGTCCAAACCGACGCGTCGTCGTCAGCGGTAGCTGCAGTCCTTCTTCAAGAGACTGAACTAGGGAGGCGCCCCATCGCCTATGCGTCTAGGACATTGTCGGCTCAAGAAGCCAAGTATTCCATCTATGAGCTCGAAGGTTTGGCAGTCTTATTTGCCTTAGAAAAGTTCCGTCTCTATCTGGAACACGTCAAATTCGACCTGGAGACAGATAATCAAGCCTTAAGCTGGGTCTTAGGTAGGCCGCGTCGTACTGGTCGTATAGCCCGCTGGGCTATTCGTATTTCCGCCTTCCAGTTTGATGTTAGACATATCAGAGGTACCGAAAATGTTGTTGCTGATGGACTCAGCCGTATGTTTCATAACGACGTCGAGACCCACGAACCGGTCGACAGTTCATCACCTTCCGAGTCCATACTATCTGGTGTTAATGCCATCTTAACAGATGCTCCCATGCTTTTTAGGGATATTGAGAAATACCAACGTGAAGATCCGACGCTGGCTCCGATAATGGAAACCCTTTCTTCTGGGGAACATGCTGTCCCTTATGTTCTGAGGAATGGTGTTCTATGTTGCCCTTCGAGGCATGATAAGTTGATGAAAGTTGTTGTTCCAGCGGTTCTTGTACCTATGATCTTCAAGTATTATCATGAGACCCCATTAGGAGGGCATCTTGGAATCTTTAAAACCCGTGAAAAGATTCGTGAAATGTTCATCTGGAAAGGTATGGACGGCGAAATTCGTGAACTTGTAAAAGCTTGTAAATCTTGTTTGCTCAGTAAACCGACCATGTCCACCAAGGTAGGCCTCTTGTCTTCTCAGCAAGCGTCGCGCCCCATGGAACGCCTGTATATTGATTATGTAGGACCCTTCCCCCAGTCAAAGGGGAATGCCAACAAGTTCATCTTTGTATGCGTAGATGGTTTTACAAGATTTTCGTGGTTATTTCCGACTAAGCTGGCTACCGCTCAGTCTACCATTACTTGCTTAAATTCTATTTTTGCTTCTTTTGGTCCGTGCCAATATATTGTATCTGATAATGCTAAGGCTTTTACATCTAATCTTTTTCGTAAATTCTGTTTTGACTTGTCCATCTCTCACGTAACTACTTCTGCTTATTACCCTCAACCATCCCTGGCTGAACGGGTTAACCGTAATCTCAGATCCGCGCTTATTGCCTATCATCATGAAGATCATTCCAGGTGGGACACGTCCCTGTATTGGATAGCTTTTGCTTTGAATTCGGCGGTTCATGAATCTCACAAGTTTACTCCAGCTTCTTTGATGTTTAAGTTTGTTCCCAACACGCCGCTCTCTAACCTCTGGTCTCTGAGTGACATTCTGCCCGAGACAATAGATCCGGACAATATTAAAGATCTTTGGAAGAAGGCTAAAGCCAATCTTAAGGTATCTCATGAAAAGGTTAGAGAAAAGTATGATCGTGGACGGAGACCCACCACTTTGAAGGTAGGTGACCAGGTGATGGTCAAGAATTTTGTTCCCGCGGGCAAGCTTGCCCCCAGATTTCATGGGCCTTGTATAATTCTCGATTTTCTTACGCCAGTTACGTTGTTAGTAAGCAATCCAGCCACCGAGAGGATATTTAGGGTTCACCTGTCACAGGTGAAACCAGTGTAAATTTTGTGTCAACTTGCTTCATATAATTTGAAAGGAATATGAAGGTTATATTTTTTTTTGAGTTCAACTTTTAAGGCTTTCTGCCCCTTCTATAATATTTTGTCCTATATGTAAGCCTCTTGTAAAACCTTCCCCGATCCGTTAAACTGCCATTCTGTCCTTGCCTCGGCCATTACCACGCTCCCGTCTCCTGCTTCAATACACACTGTGGCTTGATTTGAGTAAATGCCATGGATATCTGCACGCCGCTGACCCCTCAACCTCCTCACCAAGCCTGTGCCCTTAAAAAAAAAGATGATGGTCCAACACAATTCTGCCGCCAAGCTTTAATGTTTCAGTGCCCCCGCAGCCGCGCGGCGCCGCGCAGCAACTGGAGCAGAGGACGGGCCCCCTCGGCCCCAGCGAGGACGACGTGTGCACGGCGAGCCGGAGCTCTCCTCCCGGCCAAGGCTGATGTGCGGCGCACGACCTGCTACTTGCCCGCAGCTTGTATATGTTCACCGCGGGCGCGGCGTGCTTCAACACCTCTGCTCCCCTCATAGTGCGGGCGAGCGGAATCTCAGGGTACTTGAGGGGTCCGAGCGGCCTCCTTTGGACGCAAGCCGCAACGGCCGGTCTGGCCATCCCACTTCATCACCATCTACTACATGAACAGTTACTATAAGTAATGACTACACTTGGGAATTCAACTGCAATATTTGGTGGACTTTGAAAATTTTTTTTTTTCCTTCACTTTCAAGTATAAAAAGTTATCTTCAGAAATTCAACTTCTACAAATATAAAGACTTTACTTCATCTGCAACAACAAAATTTTGAAACTAAATCAAACCAAATTAAGAAATCTTATAAAGGCTTCTGCAATCAATCTTCATATCCACAGCATAACTTGGACCTTGTTTCAAACAGATTTCATGTGTCACCCCTGGAGGAACTTTTGGGGGGGGAGGTCTGTACCGGGCGGTACACCTCCACGCCGCTAATTTAAAAATTGCGCCAGGTGAAACTCCTCTGCTGGAGGAAGTCTGAACTTTATCTACGCTGTTAATTCATTACCTTCTCAGAAGATGTCACCACGTGGAAAATTTTGAGTTTTTGAACTGTGTCATTTTTGATGTGTTTTTGTTTCGCTTGAAGTAAGAAGTGTGAACTTCCTCTTCTAGAGGACACTACTGAAGATCTACAATAGTGCAACCTAGTGCGGAGTCAAAGAACTATTTTTTTTTGGAGAAAATTTAATTTCAAGAGTTTGTTCTTTGTTAAATTTCTTTCTGTCATTGTTTAAGTTGGCAATATTTACCCCTTTCTTCCCCTTGTTATGAATGTATCCAATCCCGAATTTCTTCTATTAATTTCTGACCAATCTGGTGTATCTTCCCCCAACTTGAATCTGTTGCGGGGTCCTACCCAATAAAGAGTTTGTGGGAGGGTGTTTTCTTTCCCCTAACGCCTAGAACCTTCCGCGAGAGGATATAAACTGCTGATTTTCGGGTCTCCGGGCCACTTCTGTTCCATCTTTCAGTGTGTTAAGTACATAGCAGGGGGCGGGAAGCGCCTCTTTCTTCGGCAGCGGTCAACAACAAGGTAATGGCCGATTAATAACTTCTTTCTTTGCTAGCTCAGCAGTTTAACTTTCGGGGCGGGTTCTAAGCGTTCAACCATGTAACCTTTTCCTAAATTGTAACTACTCTTTTCATATATTCTCTTTTAAAACGACATATCGGGATAGAGAGTGCTTAACCCTCTCGAGCTCCCACTCACATCGTCTTGAGGTGAACTTATTTTTCTCAACCAATTCTTCCGTAATGTAATGTAAATTGCTATTAAGTCACCTCTGTAGTATGGGATTAGCCCTTGTATTAATGGCCTAGTGCCAAGTAGGTCTTAAGCAAAGTGTATTAGGAGTGCAAATTCGCCTCCTCTCAAATTGTATTTTAGAGGTCATGTATTAACTTTCTTGTCATTTAACAGACCTCAGTAGGTTGGGTATTTTACCCCTGTGTATACGTCCTTGGAGGACAGCTTAAAAGTGGAGTTCGGAGTGGCCTATGATAGGCTTGTATTTTAAGGGGAAGTTGCCCTTTATTGAAAATTGTGTCTCTGCCTCAAGGAGGCTTTTGGGTGTAATTGGAAGCAAATGTTTCTGGCATGTTTGGGGGTTTTCGGCCCCTTTGTTGTATGGTGTTCATTGTAAGGTTGGGCTCATTGCCCAAGAATTATGTTTCTGACTTTTGAAGCCCCAAATGGGGAACCTATGTAAATGTATTTTTCAATCGTGTTCCGGCTACTAAGTACCTGTTCTATTTGTTGTTACCTAATTTTGAAAAGAAAATATAACCTTGTTAAATTTTAAAATTAATTTCACTTTAGTAGCTTGAGACCTATTCACCACCCAGCACCTTCTTTCATGCATAACTACCACCAAAACACGGTAACAATTATGATTATTATTATTATTATTATTATTATTATTATTATTATTATTATTATTATTATTATTATTATTATTATTATTATTATTAAACATTCGTCCAAGAAAGATCTATGCGTTATTTGCAAATATGAGTAGATTGTACTTTGTCAGTGTGTTAAATATATTTAGTATTTTGTATCATAAGCAACTACATAATTGTTTGTCTGTTAGGTCATCAGCCCAGAGGCTGGTTGGATCCTCAAATAACATCACCAAAGGCTATACAGTTATAGGGAAACCACAAAAACCAATGGCAGTACCAAAATGAGGCGTACTAGGCAAGACGAGGAGTGAGGTAGTTTGCCATTGCTTTCCTCACTGGGCCAGACAGTGTTATTGTAGTACAACTAACCCTATGAGCAACACCTTTCATGATGCTCAGACACACTGGTTGTGCTCTGAAACTACATAATTGCATGCATTAATTATTATTATTATTACACTGAACGAAATCTCTCTGCAGTTGCTGGTCATCCGTCATTGTGACAGATGATTATTTATTTATTTATTTATTTATTTATTTATTTATTTATTTATTTATTTATTTATTTATTCATTCATTTTTCGTTTGACTTTTACATGCAGAACTAAAGTATTTAAAACAGACTGAAAGATTACAAAAGTACTATATACAGTGTATATACAAAAAAAAAAAAAGAAAGAACACATTATATATACGATCGCATTATCGACTGTATCTATATCCATGATTGTTGTTAAGGTACTTTTTGTCCTTGGGCAACCTGCAGCTGTTGCAGGAAGATTGTATAATAAATAATAAACAGCATATCTATATTCTTAAGTCCGAAGTGTCCAGCCACTGTATCACAGAAGGTGCTGCCTGAAAAAAGTCCAATGGATCACCCTCGTAAGCCCGCAGTCTGCACTGGACTGGAATGTGTTGTATAGACTGGGAAGGAACACAACAGTCACACTTTTGGCTAGGGGGGGAGGGGGGGACGGAACTCTACCCCGTCTGAACAAGGATTCTCAGCAGATTCCGGTATTTGTGCGCCTGTTTAGAACGGACAATGACCTCCATGGGAAATGAAATCCTGAAAGAAGACTGTTTCTGCTGAGCAGAGGCCAAAGCAGGTGATTGGTGTTGGTAGTCCACTCCCCTTTCGATTCATTGAATGGATTCAAGTAGTTCTCAGTTCCTGGGCATAAACAGTAGGTGGATGTTTGGACTTAAGTGCGCCCCTCTGAAGGTCTTTTCGTATTCTCTGACAATAGCGATTTTTCTCAGGAGGTGAAGTGGCATAATGTGGCTGAGGACAGGAAGCCAGTAAGCGGAAGTGAGCCTGACGACTCCGCGAATCTTCCATATTGTTGCACGGTATGTTGTATGAAGGGAGCGGCCGTGGTCTTATACTAAGCTGCGAAATGTTTTTTTTTTTTTTTTTTTGCTAGGGGCTTTACGTCGCACCGACACAGATAGGTCTTATGGCGACGATGGGATAGGAAAGGCCTAGGAGTTGGAAGGAAGCGGCCGTGGCCTTAATTAAGGTACAGCCCCAGCATTTGCCTGGTGTGAAAATGGGAAACCACGGAAAACCATCTTCAGGGCTGCCGATAGTGGGATTCGAACCTACTATCTCCCGGATGCAAGCTCAGTGAAATGAATCAAATGGGGCATTAGCCTGTTATCCATGTCAAATTGCTACCATAGGAATTCATTATAGAAGGAAATGAGTCTTACGAAGACTAATAAATGAGCTTCAGGTTGTTTTTAAATGTTAGACAATACCCTTTTTAGCCAGAACCGAAATAATTGAGATAACGTGTATGAACTATTAGTCCTCAGTTGAAGTTTGATCATAGGCTATCTTCGAAACCTCCTGTGACACTGAAAAGGCTCCTCCTCCTCCTCCTCCTCAACCCAGAGGTTGGTGCCAAATTCTTCTCCTCTTTCTGCTTGAACTCGTCCTTGGTCTCCTCCTCGCATAACGTCCTTCTATTCTTTCCTCCAGCCATACCATCTTGAATGTCGCAGTAGGTAACCAACTATACCATTCCTTTTTTCCGCAATTGTTTTCAACAGATTCCTCCCCCTCGCCTACTCA
Organism: Anabrus simplex; assembly: GCF_040414725.1. NCBI lineage: Eukaryota > Metazoa > Arthropoda > Insecta > Orthoptera > Tettigoniidae > Anabrus > Anabrus simplex. The sequence continues at coordinate 230,628,949 of NC_090267.1, read as the reverse complement.
GCTACACTTTCTTGTTATGCATATGTTTAATGTGCGTGGCTAAAGAATTCATTCGCAATGTTTTATGCGTGAAATTGTTGTTAATACATAATTTAATTCAGGAAATGAATCATTTTGAAACGTAGCCGTTAAGTAGTCGGACTCCAATAATACGTCAACGCATTCATTCTCTTAAATGAGCTCAAGTTACAGTCGGCAATGAAATGGCGTATGGGATTTGGTGCCGGGAGTGTCCGAGGACATGTTTGGGTCGCCAGGTGCATGTCTTTTGATTTGACTCCCGTAGGTGTCCTGCGCGTCGTGATGAGGATGAAATAATGATGAAGACGACACATACACCCAGCCCCCGTGCCAGCGAAATGCCGGTTAAAATTCCCGTCGCTGCCGGGAATCGAACCCGGGACCCCTGTGACCAAAGGCCAGCACGCTAACCATTTATCCATGGAGCCGGACAGTTTGTCGGTGAACTGTGTTGTATCGTAGTGCTGCAGAACAATTTCAATCGCGCGCCGGTTCATTTGGCAACCAAGTGTGACGTTACTTCCGCTTTAGTCTGTTCAAAAGGTGGCCCGGAGAAGAGTCAACTCTATCCATGATAGGCCCACCTTCAACACCCTCCTCCTGCACCACATCTCGAAAGCTTCAAGTTAGTGTATTTTCTGTTGTGCTTAAAATCCAAGTTTCAGAGCCGTAACTTTTCATAAATTTGCCGACGCAGACAGGTCTCAGGGCGACGATGGAACAGAAAAAGTCTAGAAAGAAGAAGGAAGCGATTGTGGCCTATAAGTTTCCTTATATCACAAGCCGCCACTGGTACACACGGTTATAAACGAATGCTCTTGCAATTCAAAATTACGAGAGCAGTCACAATATCAACCAATCATTCATTCACTATCGGTCGTTGCGTGTGGTAGCGACAAGTTGAATGAATGGTAGCAGTGTTTGATATTTCTCCGGAACACGTGCGTTTGTGTGAGTTGGCCTTGCACAGGCGATGACGTCACGCGACGAGCTTGACCGAAGCAAGCACGTCTGCGTTGTCCCGCACCTAGAGTCTGCCGCAGCCGCAGTGATGTTCGTGCTCCAGCATCGCGCGCTAAACTGTTTCGTGCATGTGACACGTCTATTTGCAAAACTAGCCATTTCCAAATGGTTAAACGCATCATGTAACTAAACTAAACGTTTTTCTTTTGCATTAATGTGAGAAATTCGGCTAAATATGTTATTAAAATAATATCAGTCCGACGCCCTGGCTGAATGGTCAGCGTACTGCCTTTCGATTCCCGTCCGGATCGGGGATTTTAATCGTTTCCGACTAATTATTCTGGCTTGGGGACTGGGTTTGTATTATTATTATTATTTTTTTTGCTAGTTGCTTTACGTCGCACCGATACAGATAGGTCTTTTGGCGACGATGGGACAGGGAAGGGCTAGGAGTGGGAAGGAAGCGGCCGTGGCCTTAATTAAAGTACAGCCCCAGCATTTGCCTGGTGTGAAAATGGGAAACCACGGAAAACCATTTTCAGGGCTGCCAGTAGTGGGGTTCGAACCTACTATCTCCCGTATACTGGATACTGGCCGCACTTAAGCGACTGCAGCTATTGAGCTCGGTGGTATTTGTATCTGTCCCAACACTCTCCTCTTCATATTCAGACAACACACCACACCACCAACCACCACAGAAACACGCAATAGTGATTACTAGGGCCCGGATTTTTAGGTTTTAAACTATTTTATTCCTTGCTAGTTAACTGCAGTATTTTAACTTACTTATCCATTTCATTACCAATGGAGTAAATTACTCGAATCTTATAAAACCTAAAAATAACTAAATAAGACGTTAAAACCTAAAAAAAAACAAAAAAAAACGAAATGGGCTATTCAAGACAGTATTACGTTATTTTGAAATAGAAGTACCAAATATTAAAGAAATTGAATGATTTTTTTAAATAAACATTAGGCCTATTCAAGACTTTTTGAAATGACTTCATGGTTTGGAACTGGAAGTGGTTTGTAAGTATAACTAGTGCGAGCGAAACAACGTGATACGGTACTATTCCACTAGGGTACAGCACAAATCAAGAGACAACCCCCTGACCTGTATCTAGCAGGTACAAGCCCGCCTAACTTGCCAGCTTCAGTGCATCTCTCATTGTGTACGGTCGACTACCGCCAGCTACGGCGCTGTTCACTGTTTAGCTCTATACACATTATTATGCGACAGACTAAAATTAATTTTCCCTATAAATCAATTTATTATTGAAGGCAGTTTAAGAAGCTTACGCATCTGAGAAGTAGCGATGCCTAAAGGCAAGTCATCTCGAAGTTGGTTGATTCGCCAGTGGATTGGTAAGGATCCGGACTTTACTACAGATGGCAAAATTATATTTTGTCAAGTCTGCCAAAAGCACGTAAGGAATTATTTAGCATACCTCCAATAAAAAAAATCCCTATTACTATAATGAAAAGTAAGTTTTTTTTGCTATTTGCTTTACGTCGCACCGACACAGATATGTCTTACTGCGACGATGGGATAGGAAAGGCCTAGGAACTGGAAGGAAGCGGCCGTGGCCTTAATTAAGGTACAGCCCCGGCATTTGCCTGGTGTGAAAATGGGAAACCACGGAAAACCATCTTCAGGGCTGCCGACAGTGGGATTCGAACCCACTATCCCCCGATTACTGGATACTAGCCGCACTTAAGTGACTGCAGCTATCGAGCTCGGTAATATCCGTTTATGTGAAGCGCTGGTTTCGGCAAACGTGCAGTGGAATACGCTGACCATAGCTTGCACCGTCCGAGATGCTCTTCGCATTCTTTGGCCAAGAGAAAAACAGGATGGCAAGTTTTTACTTCTTTTGAGTGATAATGCGGTATATATGACCAAAGCTGGTGAAGTATTGAAGGGTTTCTGCCCTAACATGCTGCGTGTAACTTGCATAGGCCATGGCTTACACAGATTGGCTGAAGAGGTTAGAAATAATTTTCCATGAGTAAACAGTATTGTTTATTCTGTGAGAAAGGTATTTCTTAAAGCTCCTAGCTGCATTCTCACATTCAAGGAAATGTTGCCTCAAACTCCTCTTCCTCCCAAACCCATAATCACTCGTTGGGGGACATGGCTCAATGGAGCACTATTCTATGCCAATCACTTTGAAGACATTAAAAATGTTATAAATTATTTTGATGTCGATGATGCACTCTGCATACTGTAGGCTAAAACAGCTCTCACGAACAAGAACGCTGTTTCACTTGCCTTCGTTAGGGCACACTTTGCTGATCTTCCTGCACCTATTGAGCGTGTTGAGTTGGCATCGTTGCCATTAAAAGATTCAATAGAAGTTGTGGACTCCATTTCGAAGAAGGAAATACCAGGACCAGTGGGTGAAGCCTATTCACTCAAGCTCACCAAAATTCTACAGTGGAACCCTGGATGTTCAGCAATGGACAGTGTGTCTGCAATACTTCAGGGAGAAGAAATTGCTGGCGAGGTAGCATGGGGACCGAGAGCTATTGCTTCACTGAAGCTTGCTCCAATGACTTCTTGTTGTGTGGAGCGTACATTTTCCTGCGATAAGAATATTTTGAGAGATAACAGAAAAAGTTTTACTCTGAAAAATCTGGAAATGTATTTAGTTGTACAATGTAACAGCAAGTGAAAACTGTGTTCTCTGCTTCTGAAAATGTTTCTTGATGCATTGGAAGTGACAAAAATTTAACCTACATGAACCATTCATTGTATTTGCGCATACATATTTTATGTTATTTTTAATTTCAGTTGGTTTGATGTGTTTGAAATGATTTCATTAAGCCATTCTGTCCCATATTTTGAAATGAGTGGTATAGTTTTGTACTAGAGAGGCGTGAAGGTTACAATAAAGTACAAAAATGAATAGTATAACTTTAGTAATGATTGAAATGATCATTAAAAACTATTTCAGGAAGATAAAAAAGATTAAAAAAACTAAAACGTTGTTTTTAAGAACCTAAAAATCCGGGCCCTAGTGATTACATCCCTCCATGTAGGGTTGGCGTCAGGAAGGTCAACCAACAGTAAAATAGGGCCAATGCGCGACGCAGTTCGCACCCGCGATCCCACTGGTGTGGGAAAAGCGGTAAAAGGAGAAGATTTTATGAAAATATCAGTGGTGTATATACTTTTCCTCTTTAGGGGAGATAAGTAGAGCCCTGCACGGAGGCGGATATCCGCGGATTTATCTGTATGTCAGTGCGGATAGTTTTGCTGATAATTTCTAAATAATGATATTTATTGATTTTCACTCAGGCATGCTCTTACTTATCCTTTTAGTTAGGCGACCCTTGACATTGGTATGGGAGAATAGTGATATACAAAGCCTTGAGATCATAAAGACGTGAATCTGACCTGAGCCTTACTGGCTTCTGCCCGCAATATAGTGGAAGAAAGGAACTAAGGTCAATACGTCGGTAGTTGTCGCAAGAGAAAATCCCTCATAAACCTATGACTGTAGGGGGTTGTGATGCCAGGTGTCAGGACTATTGTTTTATGTTAACAGATCTATCCATTTCATTATCTGGGGTGTAATATACTCTAGATAAATATTTATAATAATATCCACGGATAACCATTTGTGGATGCGGATAACCATTCGCGGACGCGGATGTGGATGCGGATAAAGGAAGTGCGGAAGCGGAGCGGATGCTATGTTATTTTGTTATTTTGTATATCCCCGCAGGGCTCTAGATAAGTCCTTATAAATTTTCAAATTTTAATTTCGTGTGGCTATTTCTAGCCGAGTGCAGCCCTTGTAAGGCAGACCCTCGGATGAGGGTGGGCGGCATCTGCCATGTGTAGGTAACTGCGTGTTATTGTGGTGGAGGATAGTGTTATGTGTGGTGTGTGAGTTGCAGGGATATTGGGGATAGCACAAACACCCAGCCCGCGAGCCATTGGCATTAACTAATAAAGGTTAAAATCCCCGACCCGGCCGGGAATCGAACCCGGGACCCTCTGAACCGAAGGCCAGACCATTCAGCCAACGAGTCGGACAATTTTCAGATGTTTTTATCGGACTGAAATACCAATTTTTTTTCAAATTGTAGTAACGGTATTTAACATTAAATTAATTTAAGCTTTACTACTACTACTACTAATAATAATAATGGCACCTCTCAGAAGAAGAATCAGTCGGGCTGAGTGGCTCGGACGGTTGAGCTGCTCGCCTTCTGACCTCAGCTTAAAAGGTTCGATCCTGGCTCAGTCCGGTGGTATTTGAAGCCTCGTGTCGGTGGATTTACTGGCACGTAAAAGAACTCCTGCGGGACTACATTTCGGCACCTCGGCGTCTCCGAAAATAGTAAAAGTAGTTAGTGGGACGTAAAGCCAATAACATTATTATTAATAATAAACAAACAAAAGAGGTTTCAGGACAGACCATCATGTAAAAAAAGAGGATCCCTTTGGACAAAGGAAAGAAGGGAGAAGCATAGACAGGGAATGCGCGAGTATTGGGAAAAGTTGAACATCGTAGTCCTTAGTTGGCCCATTCCAAGAAAGAAGAGGAATGGCATGTAGCCTCCGCACTGGCGATTCTTCCGATTTGACGTCCTATAGGTACGATGACCATACGTCCTGAAAAATTCGGGACATTCCGGAATTTCAGAGATCTATCCCGGTGACCCTGGAAAATAATTAATGACCTGAATTTCATCCTGATTAATTTATTCATTTTTCTTTATGCATAAAGGACTGATAACAGCTCGCGGACACCTTCCTGGCGGATTGGGATGAGCTAAAACTAACATCAGAACAGCTAATGTTGTCTGTTCTAAAAAAACTGAAACGACGCAAAACCGTTCCCATGATGGAGAAAATCTGTGAATTCGCTTTGTCCCTTCCTAGAACTAATAGGTCCGTACATGACCATCCTTGGTCCGTAGAAAGAATGTTCTCGATAGTTTATAATTCCGGGCGTTAAGAGAAATCGTCAAGGATTGACTGTGTAAAATCCATGTTAATCATCCAAATGAATCATTCGGGATCTTGTTTAGAAATGTATGACAACCGGATAATACTCCTGTTAACTTCAGGTTGACAAGAACAAATGCGTGTACTGTATTGACTCAATTTTTGGGTTTTCATGTTGTCAAAATGGGTTATAATAATGTTACTGGTTTTACGTCCCACTAAATGCTGCACTTTTGCGGTTTTCGGAGACGCCGAGGTGCTGGAAATTTGACCCTGAGGAGTTCTTCTACGTTCCAGTAAATCTACCGACACGAGGCTGTCGTATTTGAGCACCTTCAAACACCATCGGATTAAGCCGGGATCGAGCCCGCCAACTTGAGCTCAAAATTTCAGCGCTCTACCGACTGAGCTACCCAATGTGCTCAAAATGTGTTAAAAGCGCCTGTACCAATATCCTAATTTAGGATTTGGAGGTGGGTACTCTTTCCAACATGTCTGCCGATAGAAACGGAACCTCGAAATACCGAGTAAGTGGCCGCCTGGTTTGAGTCACGTAGCTAGCAGCTTGTATTCGGGAGATAGTGCGTTCGAACCCCAATGTCGGCAGCGCTGAAGATGGTTTTCCGTAGTTTCCTATTTTCACATCAGGCAAGTGCTATGGACTGTACCTTAATTAAGGCCACTTCCTTCCCACTCCTAGCCTCTTCGTAGCCAATCATCGCCGTAAGACCTATCTGTGTCGGCGCGACGTAAAGCAAATGTTAAAAAAGAACTTCCTTTCCATTCATAGCCCTTTCCTATCCCTTCGTCGCCGTAAGATATATCTTTGTCGGCGCGACGTAAAGCAAATTTAAAAAAAAATCCATTCATAGCCCTTTCGTATCCCTTCGTCGCCGTAAGATATATCTCTGTCGGTGCGACGTAAATCAAATTGTAAAAAAAAAAAAAGGAATCAATCACTACTGATCTGCATTTAGGGCAGTCGCCCAAGTGACAGATTCTCTATCTGTTGTTTCCCTAGCCTTTTCTTAAATGATTGCAAAGAAATTGGAAATTTTTTAACATCTCCATTGGTAAGTTATTCCAGTCCCTAACTCCCCTTTCTATAAATGAATATTTGCCCCAATTGTCCTCTTGTATTCCAACTTTATCTTCATATTGTGATCTTTCCTACTTTTAAAGACGCCACTCAAACTTATTCGTCTACTCCCACGCCATCTCTCCACCGACAGCTCGGAACATACCACTTAGTCAAGCAGCTTGTCTCCTTTACCCCAAATCTTCCCAGCCTAAACTTTGCAACATTTTTGTAACGCTACTCTTTTGTCGGAAATCACCCAGAACAAATCGAGCTGCTTCTCTTTGGATTTTTTCCAGTTCTTGAATCAAGTAATCCTGGTGATGGTCCCATACACTGGAACCATACTCTAGTTGGGGTCTTACCAGAGACTTATATGCCCTCTCCTTTACATCCTTGTAACCTCGAAACATGAAGATTTTAAACCAATATCCAGATATTTCGAAGTTTCAGTTCTGTGTAGAATGCTCAATAAACGGGCCACAAGAGTGGAATCATACACGTGCTGATTGTTCTGTCAATGATGGATTCAGCAACTAGTATTCTACTAAATACTGAAGATTCCTATGTTTGATTCAACAAGGTGTTCCGCCTCCTCAGAATTCTAGTAAGATTTTAATTCTGGTGCTCTGCGTCGGCTAAGAGTACATTTTATTTGACTGTACTGAGAACTTCATTTCGTGGTGCGTGGCAGTTTTATGCCGATCACTAAAATGTATTCTACGTGAACGTCAGCTGATGCATGTATTCTGTCACAGAGGTGTTTCAGAACCCGTACGCGTCACCTATTCTCGGAATGGAGCAGAGACAACCTGCTCCAGGAGCTTCTTCGATATCGGTCCACTGCTACTGTGAAAATCTTGTACGTTACTAACTCACTCGTACTGCGACTAGTAGTTTACTGTATCGGGAAATATTGTTACTGCTACCCACAAACGGTTCAGCTGTTCGTGGTGGTGCCGTACCGTTAGGGAAATCGTGACAAGAACAGGACTGAGACATCGGTGAGCTCATGTGAGCTAAAGAAAGGCACTGTAACGTACTTCATCACTAAAACGTTTCTACAAATTATTATTATTAATGGTTGTTTTTGTTACGATAGGTAAAATATAATCAAGCTTAAACATTGATTTTGATACAATAACCAATCATTTAATTTGTGATCTTTTGGAATCAAAGACAAGCCGTAAACCGTTGCCAGTGCTCGAACTGAAAGAAGGAAGGGCCTAGTTCGACTTTATTTAATAGAGCAGGAGAATGTTTTTTAACAATTGTCATGAAAACATAATGCATATAATACGTTTTTATAACAATGAAACCACTGTCTGTCTGTCTGTCTGTCTGTCTGTCCGTCTATCTGTTAGGTCATCAGCCCAGAGGCTGCTTGGATCCTCAAATAGCATCACCAAAGGTTATGCGGTTATAAAGAAACCCCAAAAACCAATGGCAGCACCAAAATGAGGCGTACTAGGCAAGATGAGGAGTGAGGTAGTTTGCCATTGCTTTCCTCACTGGGTCAGAAAGTACTATTGCAGCACGACTGACCCTATGAGCAGCACCTTTCATAACACTCAGATGCACTAGTCGTGCTCTGAATGTCATTACTCAGCACTACCCATACCCCAACAACTTCCATATTGTCACAGCCATGGATGTTGACTGGGACTTCGGTGGAAGCTACACTTTACTCTGGCCTGTGCCAAGAGATGGATGAAAAAGTACTGCATCCATCAAGAAATGACAGCAGGCAGCAATGAAACCACGCAAGAATGTAAATGAAAATAGCCTTTTATTTCCTTTATTATTTGATTTTGCTCACTCCCATCAGAGGAACTTTCACTTACCCCAATTACTAACTATCAAGGAAACAGCCCCGACGTTTTTGTTTAACTAATATTCAGAGTTGAGAAGTAATTGAGTAAGAGTAATCGAATTACTTGTAAGGATTACTTTTTAGTAATATTTACTTGGAATCGTTACTGTTCACAAAATGTAATCTTGGCTCGTAATTTATTTCTTGAGATAAAGTTGTATAACTGTTATGTTTGTTTGTCCAACCCTTGTCCCGTTTCCCCACGGGGTCGGGTATGAGGTGAGATGAATTTGTCGTGGCGGTTTTTTATGACCGGATGCCCTTCCTGACGTCAACCTCATCAGAGGAGTTAATGAGAGATGAAATGAATGACGTGATATATGAGAGTAGGGAGAGGGTGAAACCCGGTGCCGGCACATAGCCTACTCCTGTCGAATAGCACCAAGGGGTCTGCTCAAGGCTTAACGTCCCCATCCGACGGACGAATCACCATCAACAGCGTCATATGCCCTCACTCCATATGAGCACTGCGGAGAGGTTTGGAATTTAATCCAGGCTTTTGGCACGCAATCTAGTGATTAGAAATTGTATACCACCACCTCCCCTACCCTGCCGGCCAACATTCCCGCCTGGTGGCCATGATCGTTAAGGCGCTGAAGTCTAAAAACGGTCTAACACCGAGGTTAGCCGGTTCGAGTCCCGTTGGTTGAAAAAGTTGTATAACTGTTATATTCTAGTAAAATAGTTACTATATTCTAGAGCCTAGTTCGACATTATTTAATAGTGTAACTGGTTGGCGAAACAGAAGATACTGCATGAATGATCACTAGGACAAGATATAAATAACTAAACTGGGCGCCACCTGCAAACAATTTACAGGAATAATTGACTCAAAGAGCATGACAGAACTCCCCCTCTCAAGGCGACGGTCATCAGGCTGACGATGCTCCAAACTTGCTATATAACCTTACCTGTTTCCCCTGAAATTAAATTTAGGTAACATGCCAGGTTTTCACTCCGTGAGTAAAAGTTATCATACGTTTAACTATTAAATTTACTGAGAATTAAAGTTTATCAAACATTCTAACAATACTCACAATATACAATTACATTTCCATCTTTCCCACTTCACAAACCACATAATATATGATTCTGTACCAATCACTTTAAAATTTACACTGTACATACATACCTCATGTGGTATCCCTTATAACAGATTCAAACACACATTATTTTCACTCAACATATTAATTAGTGAGGACAAGGTGCCCGAACTAGCGTTATGATTTGAAACCAGTTATTTGCTAAGTGCATCCCTAAACTAACACAAATCTCACTTCTTAAGTCTTGACTTCTGAGCCTTTCCAATTGCCACAACCATCTATAGGTTGGTTGGTTGCTCCAAAAACATCACCACCCAGGAAACACTGCACCAGTTCCCCTCATCTTCATCCAGATTGCAGACTGCTTAGCCCATTACTGACAATTTAGAAGTAGGCTACGAAATCTTCGTCCCATTTTGATCTCGTATATACACCGAACAAGAAGCACCATCACCGTTTGAGAATACCAAGTAATGTCACTATATGAGGTATCAACATAGACACATCAGCATGCTATAGTTCAGTTATTATGAGTTTCGACTTGACGTTTGAGCGCTGCCTTTTGGCGGAGGGTAAGTGAATTAATCAACAGCCAATCATAGGCAGCCGATCGTTCCGATAGAGCGCGTTAGATTCTAGTTCCAGTTAGCGGTGTTGCCGATCTGTTGTTTACTGTAACCACGTGCCATCAGCTGTGTGTTGTATTGTGCTCAGTTCTTTTCGCGGTCTTTGAGTGTCTTTGTGCTAGGTTGTTTTTCGTTTATATTTCGTAGTATGGAGTTTATAAACGTATTGTTTAGTATTTGTAATAGTAAAGCGCGTTATATTCTAGTGAATAGAGTGTAACAGGTTATCTAGTTTATAAAGCGGCTTAGTTTAATATTTCGTTCGGTAGTTATATAGTAGATTAATTTTAGGCCCGTGTGTGAATTTGATATTCTGTCATGTTGACGCCTACGTCTAAGGATGAAGCTCCCAAGAGAAGAAAGCCCTTCGGACGCGGTACTCCACTGAGGAGCCGGGCCCGGGAAATTGTTTGTAATGTTAGGGAGTCATTCTTGACAAAGCACCAACAACGGCGGCTGGAAAGAATGAGTTGATTAAGTGGTTGAAGGAGCACAATAATTCGGTTCGCGATGACTTGGGGAAGGGGGAATCTTATGCAACTCTTGAAACAAAACAAGCCCCAGTGCCCAGTTTATGTGGTGGTTGAAATAACCAGAAGGAATAAAACAAGCCCCAGTGCCCAGTTTATGTGGTGGTTGAAATAGCCAGAAGGAATGGGCATAAAGTAGTTCACCTTCCACTACACCATTGCCATTTTAACGCCATGCTAAATGTGTTGGGCCCAAGTGAAGAATTATGTAGCTGAGAATAACTAACTCTTCACAGTTTTGGACATTGAAAGACTTATTTTCGAAGCCGTAGGCCGTATATGTGTAAAGGACTGGAGCAACGTTGTGAGACACACAAAATCCGAGATGAATAAAGCTTGGGAAAAAGAAAATCTCACAGACGATTATGTTGAAGACTTTATTATCTTTTTAGGGTCAAGCGAGAGTGAAACCTCAACAGACGATGACAGTGTCGATAATGACTCAGAAATGAGTGGTATATTCGCTTTGTAGGGTTATTTCCTTCGTTGCGGGAAACTGAATCTAACAGCAACGCGAGATCTTCTACATGGTGAATAGAAATTTAATTTAATTTTCTCACGTTTTATCTGTTCGAACATTGACATATTTTTATATTGTAGCCTTATGCTAAATGTGTTGTGTATTACTGTTCATCTTATGTGAATCATATATGTTGTTACAAAGGATAACTGATTATGGACTTATATTCCAGTATTTACATTTCTGTTCGTGTTGTGTATCGTAAATCAGCTGTTTGTATTCGTAGCAATTTGGCACCACCGTCTGACTTCCGGCTAACTGTCAAGTCGAAACTCATAAAAACGGAACTATAGGTGATATCAAATCAAATCTTACCTACGTACAATGTTAAGTCAGGTGTTTGCGAAGAAAATGTCAAATTAAGTGAAGCGAAGAAAACTGCAGCCAAACAAGCATGAATGAAAACTGTTCACAGACTGAGTCCATACTGGTTACTGAATCTGAATGCACATCGGAGAATGTAAAACAATAATGACCCCAGTTCCATTCTCGCGTAAGTTTATAAAGGCTCTCTCCACGATAAATAGCAACAAGCATGTGGTATTCTTCCAAGAATACGCAGGTAATGAACAATTGGGCTATATTTCATCAAGTTGTAATTAGTTCTGTGAACCACATATTACCTACACACTGCACATATAAAGGTTGCCCACAATGTGCATTTCCTCGGCGAGGGAAAATCCATAGTCTTATAAAACATCATCATGAGTAAAGGAGTGGAATCGGAGGTAAGGCTTTTTGCGGATGATGTTATTCTCTATAGAGTGATAAATAAGTTACAAGATTGTGAGCAACTGCAACGTGACCTCGAAAATGTTGTGAGATGGACAGTAGGCAATGGTATGTTGATAAACGGGGTTAAAAGTCAGGTTGTGAGTTTCACAAATAGGAAAAGTCCTCTCAGTTTTAATTACTGCGTTGATGGGGTGAAAGTTCCTTTTGGGGATCATTGTATGTATCTAGGTGTTAATATAAGGAAAGATCTTCATTGGGGTAATCACATAAATGTGATTGTAAATAAAGGGTACCGATCTCTGCACATGGTTATGAGGGTGTTTAGGGGTTGTAGTAAGGATGTAAAGGAGAGGGCATATAAGTCTCTGGTAAGACCCCAACTAGAGTATGGTTCCAGTGTATAGGACCCTCACCAGGATTACCTGATTCAAGAACTGGAAAAAATTCAAAGAAAAGCAGCTCGATTTGTTCTGAGTGATTTCCGACAAAAGAGTAGCGTTACAAAAATGTTGCAATGTTTGGGTTGGGAAGAATTGAGAGAAAGAAGAAGAGCTGCTCGTCTAAGTGGTATGTTCCGAGCTGTCAGCGGAGAGATGGCGTGGAATGACATTAGTAGACGAATAAGTTTGAATGGCGTTTAAAGTAGGAAAGATCACAATATGAAGATAAAGTTGGAATTCAAGGGGACAAACTGGGCCAAATATTAATTTATAGGAAGGGGAGTTAGGGATTGGAATAACTTACCAAGGGAGATGTTCAATAATTTTCCAATTTCTTTGAAATCATTTAGGAAAAGTCTAGGAAAGCAACAGATAGGGAATCTGCCACCTCGGCAACTGCCCTAAATGCAGATCAGTATTGATTGATTTGATCTCCCACCAACCGCTCACTGGGAATGTCCATTAACGAGCAATGCACTCTTGATTCCGTAATTGTGCAGTAATAAAGCTCCCGTAAAATGCTCGTGCAGCACCCACTTCGCGGTATCAGTTGTTGTCAACAGTAATCTCAATACCAATAATCAACAACTGTAACAGTCATGCACAATAATACCCGATAATACCAATAAACTCGTAGCACGCACACACATATACAGACTCGCTCCATGTAGCACAGCGTCCGCCAAAATCCACATGTTGCAACACTTTAAACCAATTTCAACTGTCTTTACCGTAAAGTAGCTGTTTTCCTGGTTGCATAAACTTTACTGCTATGCCATGTGCAGATTCATGCACATATTAAGGTTACACCAATATAAAGAAACATAGATACATAATTCCCTACTACCAAATTCTTCTTATAATGTAATGTTCTTACATCTCAATTGAAAACTCTTTTACTACTTTATATTAAAAATTATTTTATGAAATTTTCCTAACCTAAAATTGCGAGTCATACACTCGTACAGTTACAATAGAGCAGGAGAATTTTTTTTAACAATTTTCATAAAACCATTATGCATAGAATACGTTTTTATAACAACAATGTAAATGAAAATGGCCTTTTATTTACGTTATTATCCGACTTTGCTCACTCCCATTAGAAGAAACAGATTCTAGTAACTATTTTGATATTTAGAATTGATATGCATCGCACTGAGTGTTTGGAGTCCCAGCACTCGCAAGGTGTTGAGCCAAGGATCCGACACGCACTCGTTCATTTACTCGCAGCTTGTTGTGGTTACTGGTTGAGATTTAGATAATCTGTGGTCGAGAATGGAACTGGAATAAACATGTGACGGCGAAGGGGTTAAGGAATTTCCATTTCCATATTTGAATAAATAGTTTGAATTAGTTGGCCCTGAAAATAATGAAAACTTCGCTTGCTAGCAATCGTTTTGACCGTTTGTTTAGTCTCACTTAGTGATGATAGCCACTTAATGTCTCTATGCTAGAAAACAGAAAATGGAGCAGTGCAAACTTTGGTATCATTCCAGCCCCATATGAAAACAAAACAGTCAGTGATTTCCTAAAGACTCGTATTCTGTGATTGTCCTAATTGAAAACCTACGACCTGTTTTCCAGTCATTGACCGGGTCAGGGATGTAGTGAATGAAGCAGATATAGGCTGTTAGTACGATGGGGTCGCCACTCCCAAAGTGATTTATTAATGAATGATTGATGCTATGAAATGAGAATGGAGAGTGTTGCTGGAATGAAAGATGACAGGGAAAACCGGAGTACCCAGAGAAAAACCTGTCCTGCCTCCGCTTTGTCCAGCACAAATCTCACATGGAGTGACCGGGATTTGAACCACGTTATCCAGCGGTGAGAGGCCGACGCGCTGCCGTCTGAGCCACGGAGGCTCTTAATTGTCCTAATTACTTGTTGAAAGTGTAATTAGTCATTGCAATTGACTGAAATATTTCTCACGAAACTGTAATTCAGTCCATTTGCTTTTATTTTGTACTTCTTCCATCACTGCTAATATTCCATAACGATTTACAGTGTGTGTTTAATTACTACTACTGTAGCTATTTTATTCTAATAGACAGTTATTATTTGTCCTAATAGTGTTTACATATCCGGAAACGTCTCGGTCGCATCTTATACGGCAACTTTTCATATGTTACTCGAGAACAATCAGACGTTCCCGGAAAGTGGATAGGAAGAGATCATCTTGCATGGCCAACTCGTCCGGCCTACTTGATCGCACTTGATTTCTTCTTGTCGAGTTGTGGGAAGAGTCTTATCTGAGAGACACGTGTAGGGACTGGAAAGAAGATCCTCATCGCTAGAACGACGCCAGATATGTTTAAACGGATACGCCAGAACTTACTGCGATGTTGCCGGAGCTGGAGGGCACTATTTTGAACAGCAGTTGTACACGTCTTCGTACCGTATGCATGAATTGCAGGTAAGTAACGGTATTGCATCCCCACAGAAAGATTATTAAAAATTTTGACATAAATATGTCTTATGGCTGGGGGTCAATCGAAAATGTGTGTGTGACACGACAAAATGTGTGACCTTGTAGGCAGTGATAATAATAATAGTAATAATTTCGCATGGCTATTTCTAGCCGAGTGCAGCCCTTGTAAGGCAGACCCTCCGATGAGGGTGGGTCGCATCAGCCATGTGTAGGTAACTGCGTGTTATTGTGGTGGAGGATAGTGTTATACATGGTGTGTGAGTTCCAGGGATGTTGGGGACAGCACAAACACCCAGTCCCCGAGCCAAGGAAATTAACAATTTAAGGTTAAAATCTCCGGCCGGAAATCGAACCCGGGACCCTCTGAACCAAAGGCCAGCACGCTAACCATTTAGCCATGGAGCCATGGAGGCAGTGATGTCAGACAATGTTACCTAGCAACCGTGCAGGCTGGTTGCCATATGATATTAACAGGCGTCGATGTATGGTCATGACCGGGAGACAGATTTCTGATCATTTGATTTTCGCAAATGGAAAAGTCGTTTCTTTTTAAATCCTAAGTTCCTAAATATCCTACAACAAATTTGCTTTAAATCCAGCGACAGAGACGTTTCCGGGCCGATGTTCCTTATCTCAAATTGATACATGTGCTCTTCTCCTGCGTCCCTCAAAGTCTGCATCATCACACGTAAACACTGTATATACTATCTGGGAAACTTTTAGCATAGCGTATAAAACAGTATAATGACACTTCGGCTCCCTAGCGCTGAATCAGTAGGACCGTAGAGATGAGAATTGGCAACCTCTAATATAAAAAATGTATCGATTATGCATTGCCGTGTCAGCTGGCGGTATGATAGCAACACTTCTCACGCCCTTGTTATTTCAGTTATTTCTACAGCGAGACCAAGAAATACAGGTGAAAACAGAACTTTCCAAACTTATTCCAATGGCTGAGGAAATCTCAGGTACAGAATATCACAAGAACACCTTAGAACACAACCAATGGATGAGTTTTATAGTTCAGTGTCGTTTTCTGTTAACTGGGTACCACATTACCCTTAATCATCGCTTACGTTATTTCCCAGCCTTCAGTAATCACCTAAGCTACGTCCTTAACTACTGTATGATGACTCGCAGAAGCAGATGTCATTTCCAGACCTTGGACATGCGCTCAAACAACTGACCATCAAACATGACATAAAGATGACGGCAGAAATGGTGAAATGGGAGGTCAATATATCGATCGATCATGCTATCGCTTTAATTCAGATTTCAGTTCCGTTTGTTTTGTAGTACTGCGAAAACCGGTGAAACTCCCTCCTGGACTCTCACATCGGTAAAAATTAGTACCGTATCACTAAAATAATAAATAGGCTAATCTTTCACGCTTTGAAGTTATACTTTACAATGGTTATACTAACTATGAACACGGCAGAGTACACACATGCGATATACGGTTTTCACGTTGCTTCTGACCAAGTAGGTCCTACGAAGAAAGGTATTCTGCTGTAAAACGTTATACCCTACCAGAATTGCTATAACGAAACAATTAACCAAATGACTGAAAATCAAATCTATACAAACAGAAATGGAATTTGAAATGTTGAGACGTATCAAGGCAGGCATAAAAACAAAAATATACATGAATTAATAAGGCACTTCCAGGTACTCTAGAAACTTAAAACCGACAACAGATAACCTGATAGCCCCTAAGTCCCCAAAAATCTCGAAAATTCATAAAACTCCAGAAGTGGGCCCGGGCAGGGGAATTTGAAATTGGAACTCAGGCATAAAACAGCAGAAGTAAACTGTGACAAAGTATATTTTCCAAAGGTACCGTTATAGGATATAGTCAGTGGCTTAGTTGGATCGGAATGCACCGGAACGTCATTCCGCGCAGCTGCAACCAGTGTAGCCGTGGATCCCAGCGAGAGAGCACGCCATGTGAGGAGTCATTGATTCGTTTCAGTGTATTCTATACGTATATTTAAAAAATAATTCAAATATTTTAGAAACCTGTAGTGCGAAAAATGTCTCTTTGACGTGATAATAATTAATGGCATGTGGCCTGCGAAGAGGCAGGACTTTCGAGTTACGCCGAAGAGGCGTCTTGTGCGTCCGTGAGGATGAATTCTAATGCTGAAGATGGCGCACGCCCTCAGCTCCCAAGCCACTGAAATTAACAAATGTGGATTAAAATCCCAGACCCGTCCAGGAATCGAACCCGGGACCCTCTGGACCAAAGACCAACACGCTAACCATTTAGCCAAGGAGCCGAAATATTTTTGACATGAAAACTTATTTCTTCCGGCAGTGGGCGTGTACTAGCCCTGAAACGCCCAACACAGAACGTGACGCTAGTTTGCAACGCTGATATATCCGAATCTATTAATGATATCACCATTGTAATTATAGCGTTGCAAAGAAATCCTCTTAAACTACCATTTGATATAACAACTCTGCGACGTCACGCGCTAAAAGAAGATGGCCACCAAATAAGGCTCCAATTTGGCAGCACCACGCTCGAGAGTAATCGTTATAACTTCGGAAGCGGAGTCCGATTTCGAGAGACAAAGTGTCGTTTGGAATCCCATATGATACCCTACAAAATGATTTAAAATCATTTCAATTGGCGAGGCTGTTAGCTACGGATGTCTCTTTGAAAAATATTTTGTGAAGTTTTAGAGAAGTTTTCAAAATATCTAAATTTAAACCACAACAATGCAAGCGAAGATTACTCCATATTGATAATAGGACTAAATTATAATAAAAATAAGACCAAAATTAGCTCTGAAATATCAAAATCAAGGCCGCAGCGTTAAAAAAGGTCGTCAGCGCGAGCGCCGACGGACGGCTTCCAGCGGCGCGTGCGCCCATGGAAGTGGATGATAGCATCAATACTACTGTTCGATCGGTCGGGGAGGCATCTGCTGTGCCTGTTAGTACCAGCATCACCAGACCAGACCTTTCCACGCCTTTAATGTTAACGGTTCAGAATGACGCTCTCTCCATCGATTTGTTTGTAAAACATTGCGATATATGGACAACAAGCGACTTCAAAATTATTGAAAACACATTTGAGAGAATACAGTGGCTTATCAGGATTCCAAAAGGATCAAAATCGCCAGTAACAAGTGTCGAAAAGCTTATCGGGAGCGTCGCAAAGTTTAGACGATCGGGTATCATGAGGTGAGTTCCACGTTGCTGGAGTCCCAGTCGAGCACATCTACTGCCCTAGTGGTAGAATATGTTTTAGAACTCAAGGTCTTGAGGGTATGAAAATTTATTTAGAATTAAGTTTCAAATCCATATAAACTAGATACTCTATTTCAACAACACCTATCACGTGATAGGCCTACGTATTTTACGTTACAATTTGCGCCCATGACGCCGAACAGCTCCGTTAGAAATATTTCGTAACTTCGTTGGCAGACCTTGTGCAAGACAAGCAAATCTTCGCACCAGTAAACCGAGGGTCCTTTCCAGTACTTTCCTGACTACGACGTACTCTCACTTATACCACGTAGGCCTATAAAGCTACGCGTCGTGGATTCAGAAGCTGCCTGAATATAACATGAAATACACCAGCAACGGTCGGCATTTGAAAGGAATAGGAAATTGCGGTCGGCTTGCAGACTTCTTTTTGACAGCAAACTGCTGTACATCTCGACTGCATTTTCAATTGCATCGTGTTGTCCATTTCGACAGCAGAAATTTCAATCATTTAATTATCAGTGTGAAGTGTGATGTAGAAGCACTGTTATTGCTACTTCTTTTGAGATGGAGGAAGAAGTGTAGGAAACTTCGAACGTTCTGAGAACATTCAATTTTATAAAACAAAGGCAAGGAATGTCCTGGAGCATGAGCATGAAACATCTGAGTCTCATTACTGTCTCTTCCCTTCTTTCCTTTCTTTCCTTTCTTTCCTTCTTTCTTAATCCGTTTAACTCCAGGGTTAGTTTTTCCCTCGGACTCAGCGCGGGATCCCAGTGTCCTGGAGCGTGAGATTTTTGGGTCGGGGATAAAACTGGGAAGGAGGACCAGTACCTCGTCCAGGCGACCTCACCTGCTATGCTGAGCAATGACCTAGTGGAGGATTGGGAAAATTGGAAGGGATGTATAAGGAAGGGGGAAGGAAGGGGTCGTGGCCTTAAGTTAGGTACCATCCCGGCAGTTGCCTGGACGAGAAGTGGGAAACTACGGAAAACCACTTGGAGGATGGCTGAGGAGGGAATCGAACCCCGCTCAACTCAGTTGACTTCCCGAGGCTGAGGTTCCGTTCCAGTCCTCGTACCACATTTCAAATTTCGTGACAAAGCCGGGAATCGAAACCGGGCCTCCCGGGGTAGCAGATACTTACACTAACCACTACACCGCAGAGGCGGATTATTATTATTATTATTATTATTATTATTATTATTATTATTATTATTATTATTATTATTATTATTATTATTATTATTATTATTATTATTATTATTATTATTATTATTATTATTATTATTATTATTATTCAGCTTCAAGAAGTTTGCTACAATCTCACAGTAGACGATGCACAGGAGGCCATCTGACTTCTGACTATCAATAAATTCCCTCTAGAAGCGTCTCAACATAAAAATATGAATTTTATTATGTTTATACGAAGTTCATAGTCACTGACATTGAGCCGATCATATACTCGGAGGTTGAAGCAATGTGCTCGGCAGGGTCGTCGCTTGCCCTGCTACGTATCTCAGACGGTAGAGTGCTGGATTTCTGAGCCCAAGCTTGTATTGGTAGTAGATACTGTATAATGGCACATAAAAGAATTATTGTGGAACAAAACTCAGGCACATCGGCGTCTGCGAAGACCGTAAAAGTAGTGAGTGAAACGTAAAGCAAAAAACATTATTATTGAACATTTAGTGATAAACAGTATATTCGCAATGCATCAGCCATTCCTTAGGCATTGTCTAACCATTAACAACGCCTCAAAACTGTTTCTGCAGTGGGTCCTACAGTGTGTAAGGGCTTAAAGCACAAAGATTTTGCACACACTTCCCGCGAGGCTTGGTGAGTAGGCTAAGTGTCGGGAGCACAACTGTTTTACACAGGTTTCCTTTGAGGCTTGGTGACATTCCTACATCACCGATGTCACAATGAACGAACCTATCTTCACATCTACATCAGCGACCTACTTTTATGAAGGTAGTTCTTCTCCCAACCCTTCTCCGGTATGGCTAAATTCTGCTGGTCTTTGGTCAAGGGTTCCCGGGTTCGATTCCCGGCCGGGTCAAGTATTTTAACTTTCATTAGCTGATTCATATAGTTCGGGGGCTGGGTGCGTGTGTGTGTGTGTGCCGATTTATTAATTAGAAATCATTAGTGAATCCGCAGTGTGCCAAAACTGTAGCGGGATTCCGCTACGCGTAGCGGAATTTTATTCCTTGTGCGGCGTAATGGCAGAATACGAAATATCCGTAAATAGTAGCGGATTTTCCCAAAATCTTTTTTTTTATTTACCATCAAAATATCCTTACAATCTGGGAAGATTTCAGCTGAACACTTTATCAGTCTTATCAACACAATCTCTTCTTCGTAGTTAGGGCTTCACCCTCACAGACACGCAGATCGCTCGTAGGTGTCAATTCGAAAGACCTGTAGATCTAGCAAGCCTCTCCTGTGTCTACGCACCATTA
Source organism: Anabrus simplex (assembly GCF_040414725.1). NCBI lineage: Eukaryota > Metazoa > Arthropoda > Insecta > Orthoptera > Tettigoniidae > Anabrus > Anabrus simplex. Next base: position 230,608,045 of record NC_090267.1, on the reverse strand, counting down.
TTATTATTATTATTATTATTATTATTATTATTATTATTATTATTATTATTATTATTATTATTATTATTATTATTATTGTACCGGGCGGTACACCTCTACACCGTTTATTTAAAAGTTGCGCCAGTTGAAACTCCTCTTCTGGAGGAAGGTTGAACTTTATCTATTCTATTAATTCTCTACCTTCTCAGAAGATGTCACCACGTGGAAAATTTTGAGTTTTTGAACTGTGTCACTTTTGATGTGTTTTTGTTTCGCTTGAAGTAAGAAGTGTGAACTTTCTCTTCTAGAGGACACTACTGAAGATCAACAATAGTGCAACCTAGTGCGGAGTCAAAGAACTATTTTGTTGAAGAAATTTTTATTTCAAATGTTTGTTCTTTGCTAAATTTCTTTCTGTTATTGTTTAAGTTGGCTGTATACCCCTCTCTTTCCCCTTGTTTTGCATGTAGCCAATCCCGAATTTCTTAAATTAATTTCTATCCAATCAGATGTATCTTCCCCCAACTTGAATCGATTGCGGGGTCCTATCCAATAAAAACATTGTGGGCGGGTGTTTTCATTCCCCTAACGCCTAGAAACTTCCGCGAGAGTATTTAAACTGCTGATTTTGGGGTCTCCGGGCCACTTCTGTTCCATCTTTCAGTGTATTAAGTACATAGCAGGAGGCGGGAAGCGCCTCTTTCTTCTTCAGCCGTTCAACACCAGGTAATGGCCTATTAATAACTTCTTTTCTTGCTAGGTCGGCAGTTTAACACTCGCGGCGGGTTCGAAGCATTTCCATCATGTAACCTTTTCCTAAAATGTAATTACTCTTTTCATCTTTTTCTTGTAAAGCTACATATTGGGATAGAGAGTGCTAACCCTCTCGAGCTCCCACTCACATTTGTTTTGAGGTGAACTTATTTTCTCAAACTATTCATCGTTTATGTAATGTAAAGTGTTCTTCTCTAAGTCACCTCTGTAGTATGGGATTAGCCCTTGCGTTAGCGGCCCAGAGCCAGATTAGGTTTTAAAAACAAAGTGTATTAGGAGTGCAAGATCGCCTCCTCTCAAATTGTTATTTTAGAGGTCATGTAATCAACCTTCTTTTCATGTAATAGACCTCAGTAGGTTGGGTATTTTACCCCTGTGAAAACGTCCTTAGAGGACAGCTTGAAGGTAGAGTTTGGTGTGGCCTTGTGATAGGCTTACAATTTTGAGAGCGGATCGCTCTTTGAAATTTGTTTCTGTATGCCTCGTGCAGGCTTTATGTGTAATGTTTGGAGCCAGTGCTCCTGGGCATGAATGGGGCTTTCTGCCCCTTGGCTAAAATTTTTTTGGAGTAAGGCGGGGCTGATTGCCCAAGAGTTATGAAGTAAGGGCACTGAGCCCGAATCCAGTAATATTGTACCTACTTTTTTGCTACTCTGTACCTGTTATGATTGTTATCTCTTGTTTTTGAAAAGAAAATATAACCTAGTTAAATTTTAAATTAATTTTACATTGCACGTTAATTTCGTAGCTTGAAACCCATTCACACCCGCACCTTCTTTCACCTCTACCTACCACGGATATCTCCGTAACAAGTGGTAGCAGAGCGTGGTTGAATGGGTCTCAATTTAGCCCCTTTTGACGGCTAAACATTGCTTTGATTCGAACTCTAATAATTTTCTCAGTTGCTGGAATTTTTTGAGTTTTTCAAAATTGTTCTGTCATCATGCCCGGCCCTCGCGATGTTCTCCTCCTTAACTACTTGCGCAAAGAGGAGTTGATATACGAGTTAACTATCAGAAATGTGCAATCTGGAGGCACGGTTGCAATCGACACCAACAAGCTTAGAGAGTCCCTTGATTTGCCCATTTCCATCCCCAATTTGGGAGAGAAAGAAATTGATGACTCTCTTTCCACGATCGTCGAGAATATTACTGGGCTAGCATCTGTGGTCAGCTTTTTTTATGAAAACGATCCGTCTCCTAATCAAATTAAGCGTGTGCAAGGCAGGCTGTATCACTTTGCAAATAGAGTTAATGATCTGTTGTCTCTAAAGGTGAATGACGTTCAGAGGAAGGACGCTAATACGCTCCTTGAAACTATTTCTGAATTGTCTAATAAGGTCACTCAATTGCTAACCGGCGAAGTTCCTCCCAAAACTGATCAACCCGCCACGGTGAATGTAGGTAACGAGGAAGAGCCTCCTCAGGGAGAAGTCAATAGGATAACCGTTGCTGCTCAAACTATCTCTGCCCCATCGAACAACGAATCTGAACGCCGTGCGTCATTGGGTAACATCCGCTCTGAATTAACTTCTTTGCCATTGAAACCTTTAACGACTATGTCACCTGGGTTCAGTAGCTTGCCTCATCCATTGGCAATGTTGCTTAGAGGTATCTCTAAGTTTTCCGTCAACACCACCAGTGATGTAATTTCATTTTTAAGATTTCTAGTGGAATTTCAGGATCATGCTCTTGTTTTTTCTCTTTCGCCATGTCAAATTTTGCAAATTATCTATCCGTATGCTATTGGTATTCTCTCTGATAAAATCGTAAGAGCCATTGCCGAGCAATCATCTATTGAGGATTTCCATGCCCATTTGCTAGCTAACTTCATCCCGGCTAGGGCCAGGTCCTCCCTGATTCAGAAGTACTATTACCGTGTACAGCGCTTGGATGAAAACTTGGCTGATTTCATTCAAGATATCAAATTCTACACTAGGGTGTTTGCTCTGCACTTTCCTGAAGATCAGATTGTGCAGGCTATTGTAGAAGGTATTTCGCCATCCTACAGGTCATATTTGTGTTTCGCGGCGTGTCCGCAAACCTTCTCTGAACTTGAAGCATTGGCCGTCTCAGCGGAAGGAGTTAGATACGCCGATTCTTTGCGTGTCGCGAAAGAACCCCCGCCTTTCTTTAGTAACACTCGGCCTCCACCTCGCCGACCAGTCAATCCCCGTAAATGTTATGCTTGCGGGTCGCCTGACCATCTGCGGAATAAGTGTCCTCTGATCAAGTCAAGTGGGACAAGGAATGGAGCAGGGTCATCACAAGGCTGTTTTAAGTGTGGGGCCTTCTCACATATCGCCAAGAATTGCCCAAACTCAAATAGCACCCCCTCCTGCTCAACTTCTGGTGCAAATTCCAGCTATGCCAATAATAAAAAGTGACTAGTGGCGTCGGCTGAGCCGACTAATCCATCTTCCCGAGACTTAGCCCCTAGTAAACAGGTTGTAAATGCAGAGAACGACCAGCCTTCAAATTCATCTTTTGAATGCCCTAAAGAGTGTCTTAGGATTGCGGCGGATACCCCCGCACCTGTTCCTTTTCTTAAGATTGAGTTAAATAACGAGCCTATAACAGCTCTCTTAGATTCAGGCAGTGTTTGTTCCATTATTTCGGCTGATTGGTATTCTAAATTGAAATCTGTTTGTAAACTCCCTGACTATGACTCATCTCCTGTTAAATATGTTTCGGCTAATTCATCTCCATTAGAAATTCTAGGTTCCTTACATGTCAAAATTCGGGTTTTTAAATTTACATGGAAGATCAAATTGTTTGTGGCCAAGCGTTTGTCTTGCCCCATCATATTGGGAGCGGACTTCATTTCTCACACTGGTCTTGTGCTCGATCTCCAGAGTAGGTCGTGCACATTCAAATTTGCGTCCAATTGTAGAATTCCCTTGTTAAAGTGTAATTCTGTATCATGTTCATCTATTTCGCCTACCCAGGATGAGATGTTGTTAGACCTTAGACATCTACCTGAGGAGCAGGCTGATAGTATTCGGAAACTGTGTCAGTCGTTTCCCGAGGTGTTCTCTGATACTCTTGGTGTTACTGACCTTATTGAATACAAAATTGAGGTCACGGATTCGATTCCTGTCCGTTTTCCACCGTATAGGCTATCTCCACCTAAAATGAAGGCTCTGAAAGAAATCATCGATCAGATGTTGAAGGATGGTATTATTAGGCCCTCTAAGTCAGCGTATTCTTCGCCTATTTTTCTAGTCCCGAAACCCCAAGGAGGCTTCAGGCCTGTCATTGATTACAGGGCTCTCAATCGGAAGGTGGTGTTGCAATCTGTGCCCCTTCCCGACCTTCATTCTTGCTTTTCATGGTTTCGTAAGGCCAAGTTCTTCACCATCTTGGACTTGAATCAGGCCTATAATCAAATTCCCCTTGCCGAAGAGTCTAAACATCTTACAGCGTTTGCCACGGACTGGAATTTATATGAATACAACCGCGTGCCTTTCGGGCTCCCCACGGGGGCAGCTGTGCTCACTAGGCTACTAGATAGGGTCTTTTCCGACATCAAATTTGAGTACTTATATCACTACTTGGATGATGTCGTCGTATTTTCCGAGACTTTTGAAGAACATCTAGATCATCTGCGAGAAGTTCTCAATCGCCTTCGTAAGGCTGGGTTAACTGTTAAGTTGTCCAAGGTTGCCTTTGCTAAGCCCTCTATGTCATTCCTAGGGCATATTGTGTCACCTGATGGTGTAGCAGTCGATCATTCTAGAACACAGGCCATCCGTGATTTTAAACCTCCCAAGGACATTAAAGGTATCGCCAGGTTCATTGGTATGGTGAATTTCTTCAGGAAGTTCATTCCTAATTTTGCTAATAGAGCGGCGCCCTTAAACCTTCTCCGTAGGAAAGGCATCAAATTCGAGTGGGGACCGTCTCAACAAGCCGCTTTTGAAGACCTTAAATTAGCTCTCTGTAATGCCCCTGTACTTGCTATGCCTGATTTCTCGAAGAAATTCATCGTCCAAACCGACGCGTCGTCGTCGGCGGTAGCTGCAGTCCTTCTTCAAGAGACTGAACTAGGGAGGCGCCCCATCGCCTATGCATCTAGGACTCTCTCGGCTCAAGAAGCAAAGTACTCCATATATGAGCTTGAAGGTTTGGCAGTTTTATTTGCCTTAGAAAAGTTCCGTCTCTATCTGGAACATGTCAAATTCGACTTGGAGACAGATAATCAAGCCTTAAGCTGGGTCTTAGGTAGGCCGCGTCGTACTGGTCGTATAGCCCGTTGGGCCATCCGTATTTCTGCCTTCCAATTCGATGTACGACATATCAGAGGTACTGAAAATGTTGTTGCTGATGGACTCAGCCGTATGTTTTCTAACGACGTCGAGACCCATGAACCTGTCGACAGTTCATCACCTTCCGAGTCCATACTATCTGAGGTTAATGCCATCCTAACAGATGCTCCCATGCTCTTTAGGGATATCGAGAAATACCAACGTGAAGATCCGACGCTGGGTCCGATAATGGAAACCCTTTCTTCTGGGGAACATGTCGTCCCTTATGTTCTGAGGAATGGTGTTTTATGTTGCCCATCGAGGCATGATAAGATGATGAAGGTTGTCGTGCCAGCGGTTCTTGTGCCTATGATCTTCAAGTATTATCATGAGACCCCATTAGGAGGGCATCTTGGAATCTTTAAAACCCGTGAAAAAATTCGTGAAATGTTCATTTGGAAAGGTATGGACGGTGAAATCCGTGAACTTGTAAAAGCTTGTAAATCTTGTTTGCTTAGTAAACCCACCATGTCCACCAAGGTAGGCCTTTTGTCTTCTCATCAAGCGTCGCGCCCCATGGAACGCCTGTATATCGATTATGTAGGACCCTTCCCCCAGTCAAAGGGTAATGCTAACAAGTTCATCTTTGTGTGCGTAGATGGCTTTACTAGATTTTCCTGGTTATTTCCGACTAAGCTGGCTACCGCTCAGTCAACCATTACTTGCTTAAATTCTATTTTTGCTTCTTTTGGTCCGTGTCAATATATTGTATCTGATAATGCTAAGGCGTTCACATCAAATTTATTTCGTAAATTCTGTTTTGACTTGTCCATCTCTCATGTAACTACTTCCGCTTATTACCCTCAACCATCTCTGGCTGAACGGGTTAACCGTAATCTCAGGTCCGCACTTATTGCCTATCATCATGAAGATCATTCTAGGTGGGACACGTCCCTGCATTGGTTAGCTTTTGCTTTGAATTCGGCGGTCCATGAATCACACAAATTTACTCCAGCTTCTTTGATGTTCAAGTTTGTTCCCAACTCGCCGCTCTCTAACCTCTGGTCTTTGAATGACATTCTACCCGAGACAATAGATCCGGATAACATTAAAGATCTTTGGAAGAAGGCTAAAGCCAATCTTAAAGTGTCTCGTGAAAAGGTTAGGGAAAGGTATGATCGTGGACGGAGACCCACCACTTTGAAGGTAGGTGACCAGGTTATGGTCAAAAATTTTGTTCCCGCGGGCAAGCTTGCCCCCAGATTTCATGGGCCTTGTATCATTCTCGATTTTCTTACGCCGGTTACCTTATTGCTAAGTAATCCAGCCACCGAGAGGATATTTAGAGTTCACCTGTCCCAGGTGAAACCGGTGTAATTTCTGTGTTAACTTGCTTCATATTATTTTGAAAGGATATGAAGGTTATATTTTTTTGAGTTTCACTTTTAAGGCATTCTGCCCCTTCTGTAATATTTTGGTTTTAGATGTAAGCCTTGTGTAAAACCTGCCCCGACCCGTTAAACTGCCATCCTGTTCTTGCCACGGCCATTACCACGCTCCCGTCTCCTGCTCCACCTTACACTGTGGCTTCATAATAGTAAATGCCATGGATATCTACACGCCGCTGGCCCCTCAACCTCTCCACAAGCCTGTACCCTCAAAGAAGATGATTGTCCAACACAATTCTGCCGCCTAGCTTTAATGTTTCAGCGCCCCCCGCAGCCGCGCAGCGCCGTGCAGCGACTGGGGAGGGGGATGGGCCCCCTCCTCTCCAGCGAGGACGACATGTGCACGGCGAGCCGGAGCTCTCCTCCCGGCCAAGGCTGATGTGCGGCGCACGACCTGCTACATGCCCGCAGCCTGTATCTGTTCACCGCGGGCGCGGCGTACTTCAACACCTCTGCTCCCCTCATAGTGCGGGCGAGCGGTATCTCAGGGTACTTGAGGGGTCCGAGCGGCCTCCGTTGGACGCAAGCTACAACGGCCGGTCTGGCCATCCGACTCAATCTACATCAACTACATGGACAGTCACCATAAGCAATAACTACACTTGGGAATTCAACAACAATATTTGGTGGACATTGCAAAATTTTTCTTCACCTTTAAGTATTAAAAGTTTATCTTCAGAAATTCAAATTCTACAAACATAAAGACTTTCATTCACCTGCAACAACAACATTTTGAAACTGAATTAAGAAATCTTGTAAATGCTGCTGCTATCTATCTTCGTATCAACATCATTACTTGGACTTTGTTTCAAACTGATTTCATGTGTCACCCCTGGAGGAACTTTTGGGGGGGGGGAGGTCTGTACCGGGCGGTACACTTCTACACCGTTTATTTAAAAGTTGCGCCAGTTGAAACTCCTCTTCTGGAGGAAGGTTGAACTTTATCTATTCTATTAATTCTCTACCTTCTCAGAAGATGTCACCACGTGGAAAATTTTGAGTTTTTGAACTGTGTCACTTTTGATGTGTTTTTGTTTCGCTTGAAGTAAGAAGTGTGAACTTTCTCTTCTAGAGGACACTACTGAAGATCAACAATAGTGCAACCTAGTGCGGAGTCAAAGAACTATTTTGTTGAAGAAATTTTTATTTCAAATGTTTGTTCTTTGCTAAATTTCTTTCTGTTATTGTTTAAGTTGGCTGTATACCCCTCTCTTTCCCCTTGTTTTGCATGTAGCCAATCCCGAATTTCTTAAATTAATTTCTATCCAATCAGATGTATCTTCCCCCAACTTGAATCGATTGCGGGGTCCTATCCAATAAAAACATTGTGGGCGGGTGTTTTCATTCCCCTAACGCCTAGAAACTTCCGCGAGAGTATTTAAACTGCTGATTTTGGGGTCTCCGGGCCACTTCTGTTCCATCTTTCAGTGTATTAAGTACATAGCAGGAGGCGGGAAGCGCCTCTTTCTTCTTCAGCCGTTCAACACCAGGTAATGGCCTATTAATAACTTCTTTTCTTGCTAGGTCGGCAGTTTAACACTCGCGGCGGGTTCGAAGCATTTCCATCATGTAACCTTTTCCTAAAATGTAATTACTCTTTTCATCTTTTTCTTGTAAAGCTACATATTGGGATAGAGAGTGCTAACCCTCTCGAGCTCCCACTCACATTTGTTTTGAGGTGAACTTATTTTCTCAAACTATTCTTCGTTTATGTAATGTAAAGTGTTCTTCTCTAAGTCACCTCTGTAGTATGGGATTAGCCCTTGCGTTAGCGGCCCAGAGCCAGATTAGGTTTTAAAAACAAAGTGTATTAGGAGTGCAAGATCGCCTCCTCTCAAATTGTTATTTTAGAGGTCATGTAATCAACCTTCTTTTCATGTAATAGACCTCAGTAGGTTGGGTATTTTACCCCTGTGAAAACGTCCTTAGAGGACAGCTTGAAGGTAGAGTTTGGTGTGGCCTTGTGATAGGCTTACAATTTTGAGAGCGGATCGCTCTTTGAAATTTGTTTCTGTATGCCTCGTGCAGGCTTTATGTGTAATGTTTGGAGCCAGTGCTCCTGGGCATGAATGGGGCTTTCTGCCCCTTGGCTAAAATTTTTTTGGAGTAAGGCGGGGCTGATTGCCCAAGAGTTATGAAGTAAGGGCACTGAGCCCGAATCCAGTAATATTGTACCTACTTTTTTGCTACTCTGTACCTGTTATGATTGTTATCTCTTGTTTTTGAAAAGAAAATATAACCTAGTTAAATTTTAAATTAATTTTACATTGCACGTTAATTTCGTAGCTTGAAACCCATTCACACCCGCACCTTCTTTCACCTCTACCTACCACGGATATCTCCGTAACAATTATTATTATTATTATTATTACTAAATAAAAGAGGCTGCAGTGGGAAATCGGATCACAAAATGAAAAGAATACGCGGATTAACAAAAAACATCTACAATAAGAAAAAAATCCTAAAATGCCCAAACAAAATACAACACGGTGGTTAAAACAGAATGCCTGTACGCCAGTGAATGCCTGTTCATTAACTACAAGTTGCAGAAACTAGAGGTCTTAAAAGGAAGAATCCTCAGAAGAAAATGTTGGCACTGTGCAGACTGAAGGCGAAATGAAACCGGAGCAACAAAGAAGTTTACCAGAAGGTGGAGAGAATCTAAGAGACCATGAACAGGAGGAGGCTGACATTTCTAGGGCATTTGTACAGAATGAACGGGAATAGACTTGCCAAACTGATATTTATTACTTCTGTAAAAGGAAGTCCAATACAGCATGGATTAAGGAAACGCGGAAAAATATGGGAAGGTTAAACATCTCAGGTCCGAATGTTAGACAGATATAAATTTAGGAACCCAGTGAAAAACTTGGAAGGGTTTCAAGCCGAGGAAAAATCAAGAAGGCCGGAAGAGCCCGGACAGAACAACAAAGGAAGCAGGCCAGCAGACGCATGGAACAGAATTGGAGACAGAGGAAACTGCACACAAAGAGCGTGATCCGAAGTAGTCAATTCGCTAGTAAAAAATAAAAAATAAAAAATAAAAAAACTACTTCTCATTAACTATTGAGATGTCGGGAATATTGTCCCGCAGAGGTTCTTTTACGTACCAGAAAATCTACCGATGCAAGACTGGTGTATTGACAACCTTCAAATACCATCGGGTGCAATTGCGACTTAACCCACCATCTTGGACTCAGAATGTCAGTCCTCTACCATCTGAGCCACCCAGTCCTGCGTTATACAGCAAATTCAACGATGAAACATTAGCAAGAATTTAAAGGAAGTCTGTTATAGCGGGGCGTACTAACAATCAATCAATCAATCAATCAATCAATCAATCAATCAATCAATCAATCAATCAATCAATCAATCAATCAATCAATCAATACTGATCTGCATTTAGGGCAGTCGCCCAGGTGGCAGATTCCCTATCTGTTGTTTTCCTAGCCTTTTCCTAAATGATTTCAAAGAAATTGGAAATTTATTAAACGTTTCCCTTGGTAAGTTATTCCAATCCCTAACTCCCCTTCCTATAAATGAATATTTGCCCCAGTTTGTCCTCTTGAATTCCAACTTTATCTTCATATTGTGATCTTTCCTACTTTTATAAACGCCACTCAAACTTATTCGTCTACTAATGTCATTCCACGCCATCTCTCCGCTGACAGCTCGAAACATACCACTTAGTCGAGCAGCTCTTCTTCTTTCTCTCAATTCTTCCCAACCCAAACTTTGCAACATTTTTGTAACGCTACTCTTTTGTCGGAAATCGCCCAGAACAAATCGAGCTGCTTTTCTATGGATTTTTTCCAATTCTTGAATCAGGTAATCCTGGTGAGGGTCCCATACACTGGAACCATACTCTAGTTGGGGTCTTACCAGAGACTTATATGCCCTCTCCTTTACATCCTTACTACAACCCCTAAACACCCTCATAACCATGTGCAGAGATCGGTACCCTTTATTTACAATCCTATTTATGTGATTACCCCAATGAAGGTCTAACTCGAAGACTTAACATAAGTTTCGGGTACCGGGGGTCTGCACAGGTTCGGGCCTTAATTGACAAGTACTTGCCGCGTTCGAGCTTGATAGAAAGGCAAACAATCTCATTTATGGCATCAAGTGCGGGCGATGAAATACATTTTATTGCAGCAAGATTGGCGCTTCAAGAGCGTTGAACCAGCCTGAGCAATCAGAGTGTGGACTCTTCCTCACAACAATTTGGGTCATCAATTGACAGTGAATACCTACTACCGAGCGAGTTGGCGGTGTGGCTCTCGTCGCGGTAGCTGTGAGTTTGCATTCGTGAAATACCGAAATGGAATCTAACTGTTGGTAGCCCTGAGGATGGTCGAACCTGCTAAGTTGGGGTCAGATGGCCAGTGCTTCAACCGTCTGAGCCACTCAGGAAGGAAGGAATCGGCGACGGCCTATGAATTGGAACTATCCCGGCATTTGCCTGGAAGTAAAACTGACAAGCCACAGAAAACCATTCTCAGGACAGCCAAATGTCGGGTTCGAACGCACGTGTCTCCCGAATGCAGAATTTGTCACCAGAGTCGTAGCGCGTTAATACGCGCGGCGACTCAGTTCGGTAATAATAATAATAATAATAATAATAATAATAATAATAATAATAATAATAATGGGAGCCTCCGTGTCGACAATAAGGAACAAAGAAGGACCATTTGTGCGAAGTTGCTTGAACATCACTAATTTGGTGATTATTTCTTATCCAAAATTGTCACAAGGGATCGTGGTGTCAAACGAATTCTCCTCGCAAGAAAATGTGCAAGTTAAGACCGTCAGCCGACAACGTTATGTCATTTGTCTTCTAGGATTCTCATTGACACATTGCCTGCTGGTCTCACAATAACCTCAGAAGTTTAAATCAAGAATGTAAAAAAAAAATGAAGAGATGATTTCTACATGTTCGTTCCCGTAAATATGTCAAAAACATCACACTTCAACATGGCAACGCAAGGCAACACACAAGCCTGCGCACCCGCGAAGCAATCGCAAAACTTAAGTGGAATGTTCTGCCTCATACACGCTACAGCCTGGATCTTACACCATCTGACATTTGTTTATTTGGTCCCGTTGTTAAAGATGCACCCCGTGGGAGTGATACAACACCAATGAGGAGCCCATAGAAGTCCGTGCGTGGCTGAGAAGGAAACTAGCTGAATGGTTACCGCAGGGATATGCATGCTCTTACATCTCTGTGGAGAAAGTCATAGATTCGAACGGAGGCTGTACCAAATGAAAGCTATTTATAGCTAATGAATTGGGGAATATTGTGACATATCCGCTGTTGCAAACAAAGAAACCTCCAAAGAGAAAAAAATGTATTCATTTCTTATTGAATCAAGTAGTAATGTTGTTTATAACATGGTCTGTAATTTATACCATTTTGGACCAACAGGCGGGGCTGGGTGGTAAAGTAAAATCTATTCTCGACTCTCGAGTTCACTTCAGATCGGGCTGGGCCTACGATTCTCGGCATGTGCAGATCTTTATGGGGTATTCTTTGAGGCGCGAGAATTTCCTGTAAACAGTACTGGAAGGACATGTCGAAAATGCAGAAAAGAGCTGGTTTATATTCAGCATTTTAAGCGGGACAAGTGCTGTTGTGTAAGTTACTACCTCCATCGTCGCAAACTGTCGGCAAATTTGGAAGAAAAATTTCGACTCCATGCGTGGTGCACAATATAAAATCAAGTACACAAGAACCTTGTTTATCCGGATTAAGTGGGACCGGAACTGATCCGGAAAACGAAAAAACAAATACAGTATATGATATATTAACATAAGTTGTACAGAAAAGCCTTTTTTCAATTGCACAAAAAATATAAGAACACTTTTCTTGCACTTACGACTCTGTTTTATGCACTAAAATAACGTGTGAGCTTTTTCTGTTTTACATTTGTATAGCGTTTGCCCACAACACGATCACGAAGACGTTTTACTAACATCAGTTCTGCCGGCGTGGTTTCAGTCTTGGATTCTAAATAGGCCATCAGTTTGTCCAGCTGCATTGTTGCCTCCCCATGAGTCATTGCTTCTTCTGATGAAGCGCCGGTTTCATTTTCGAATTCACCATAACTCTCGCTATTACCTGCCGAGGAGCAAGAGGCAATAATTTATTCATCTGTCATTATGTCGTAGCCTGAATCACAGTCACTTTTCAACCAGTCATTTACGTCGTTCACATCTACGTCCAAGCATCCGGGAATGCGTGCAAATCTGTCAAAGAACACAGAAGAGTCTACGGTTTCCCATTCTCAATTCCTGTCCTTAACTATCCTTGGCGGTAAAGACATTCAAGAAGAATCGACCCCGTAAAAGAAATACTGTACAAGTAAAAATACATTTTTATTATTTTCGATCCTATTTTCGCCATAAGACCTATATGTGTCGGTCCGACGTAAAGCAGAGTGTAAGAAATATATAAATCTCTCTTGCTATCTTAGTCGATGTCATTATCCGTATTTTGAATTTGTTTAAGCCCATATGCATGTACATATTTAGCTATGTCTTTTACATACTGTATATTCCTAGCCTTGATTATTAGTTTATGTACGGCTATATACATTTTTCGACACAAAAAGTGATCGGCTGAGATATTTGAGACCTCGATTGGTGTTTCTGATATATTTTGAGATAAAAATCTGTATTTATAAAATTATCAATGTAATAATTGTTATAAAACGATAGGTACAGTAGGCCTACTCGTCACGTAAGGCTATACAGTTAAAAGCAATGTGATATATAAAGAGCCTAGAGGCCATAAAGCCGTAAATCTGACCTGAGCCTACCTGGCTCATGCCCGCAATTAAGGGAAGGAAGGAACAAAGGGCAATATGTCGGTACCGGTAATTGTCGCAAATAAAAACCTCTCATAATCCTGTGACTGTAGGGGTTCTGGTGCCAGGTGCCGTTTCGATACCTTGGGTGTAATATACTGTAGTTAAACATTTACAATATCCGCGGATAACAATTCGCGGATACGGATGCGGAGCGGATGTGGGTATTATTTTGTATATCCGCCCAGAGCTCTATCTGTAGCTTTATTTTTTTTTTTCGTGACTTGCAAGATTTACGTAGTGCACTGCCATATGATGAAAATCGCTAGTGTTACATTTTGCGGCTATTTGCATTCAATAACGTAGTTGGTGTTAAATGACGACCCAGCATTTTAATAATACGGTCTTATTTTGTTCACTTCGTATGTATAGAATGCAATTATGATGTATAAGAAACAAGAAAAATCCGCAAGAATTCCTCTGAAAAGGAAGGCAACATTACCTTCCCTATAAAGATCAGTTCAGTTGAAATGGAAGGAAATTTCGTTATCAACCTAACTTAACCTTGTCTTGTCATGGCTATGATAAGGTTTGCACACTTAGCCTTTGTGTATTCTTATTTGCTTACGGCGTATGTACATGTAATATATTTGCTTGTGTGTATTATTACAGCGCGGTTTCACGTAAGTCCGACAAGTTATAACAAATTTCAAGAAGGGATTTGTATTATTATTTACACCAGACAAACACTGAGGGATACAGTTATTGTAAAGTGTATATCAAAATAAAGGCAGAATATATACGTAAAGGTGAGATAGTGTGTTTATTTACTTAATTGCTCATTGAGCTTGAAAACCGACTTAAATATGAATATCTTGATTGATCATTTATTTGGGTGAGTGAAACTCCATTATTGGTACTTACATACATTGAGGTTAGTTTGTTTATGGTTACGTCACGTGGTTTCAATATGTAACTGGTCAAGTTGGCAGCAGTGATGAGTCATTAGGAAAGGGCTGCGATATTTGCTTTTAACTGTATAGCCTTACGTGACGAATAGGCCTACTGTACCTATGGTTTTATAACAATTATTACATTGATGATTTTATAAATACAGATTTTTATCTCAAAAAATATCAGAAGCACCAATCGAGGTCTTAAATATCTCAGCCGATCACTTTTTATGTCGAAAAATGTATATAGCCGTACATAAACTAATAATCAAGGCTAGGAATATACAGTATGTAATAGACATAGTTAAATATGTACATATATATGGGCTTAAACAAATTCAAAATATGGAAAATGACATCGACTAAGCAAGAGAGATTTATATTTTTTTTTTACACTCTGCTTTAGGTCGCACCGACACAGATAGGTCTTATGACGAAAATAGGATAGGAAAGGGCTAGGAGTGGAAAGGAACCTATCACGGCCTTAATTAAGGTACAGCCTGTGTGAAATCGGAGATCACGGAAAACCATCTTCAGGGCTGCCCACAGTGAGGTTCGAACCCACTATCTCCCGAATGCAAGTTCACAGCTGTGTGCCCTTAACCTCACGGCCAGCTCGCTTGGTAGCAAGAAAGAAAGGAATCTGCAAAGAACAGAACTTGCTTTCCACATTTCATAGAAACATCACAATTCGGTTTCGAAATACTGATGCTATAAAATACTTCTTAAATTATTTTTTGACAAGAATAACTTGAAAACATAAAATATGGAACATATTTAAAATACAATCTTAAGATATGTATTTTTCTAAATATGTAAAATGTACTAAAACCAAAATTATGGACAAATATGGATAATAAAATGTCATTTTTATTACTCCAAAAATCTTCATTTTAACTCTGGCTAATGGTGAAACAAATATACTGTATATTTACATAAAAATCCCTGCCCTGCCAATGACAGACATGCTCCGCCTCGAATGACCAAGTGCTGAAGATGGTATGTACGCAAGGACACACTTCTTTAAATACATATTTACCTGGCATTTTGTATTTACTCGAAGAATGGATTCTATTGGACCCTCTGTCTTGGCTCCTCACAGGACCGCCCATACGGCTGTTCTTTCTCATAGGTTGATTCCCACCAAATGTTGATTTCAAGGAATCAGCTATAAGTTACAGTTTTTATGCAGAAAACGAGTACTGACAAAACTACTCACATAGCTGCCTAGTGATTGTGGGTTCGAACCCCACTGTCGGCATCCCTGAAGATGGTTTCCCATTTTCACACCAGGCAAATGCCGGGGATGTACCTTAATTAAGGCCACACCCGCTTTCTTGCCACTCTTAGCCCTTGCCTTTCCCATTGTCTCCGTAAGACCTATCTGTGTCGGTGTGGCGTAAAAAAAAACACCTTCCTAGTGCAATTTCAAAGAGCCAAGGGTAGAGAAAAGAAAATGGATAAATTAACTGACTTACTGATTTACATAATTTTAAGTGCATATTTTAAAAATATTTTCATTAGAGCACAGATTTGTCTTTTTTTTAAATTGTTGGGTATATGCTACATCATGGATAACATTCGTTCCGCAATTAACATTTTCCTGTGTATAATATATAGGCCTACATAAAGAAGTGTGATTTCTTCCCCTCATTGCTACAAATGAATTGTACATATGGTATTTGTCCATTCACTTATGAAATTGTAGATAAATCCATGATTCAGCCTGTTTTCCTGGTTGCGGTTTCTCTTAGTGTAGGAGCACTGTATAATCAAGGTCAAAAATACTAAAGATCTGTTTACCATTACAAGAAACCAGTGTGCACTCACTGCATCCAGGAAAATAGTATCGGTTCCCAATTCAAGCACGAATGTAACCTCTTCCCGCTCATCAGTATATATCACAGTAAAACCATAATATATCCAATTACTGAGCAACCAGTTATTTATTTTTTATTTAGTTAATGCGAACATATAGGCGGTAAGCCCAATTACATTATTCACTGATGCATTCTATAAACAAGTGCTAAAAATTAAAGATTTTACATATAAGGGAAAAGAAAGAAAATAAAACAAGACGGAAACATACAATTCATAGAACAAAGCCACTAGAATGCAGTAAATAAAATAACACATATATCCAGATTTAAGATTAAAGAAATATAGTAATTTTGTAACCTTGTTTAGTAAATAATGAATTATGTAACATTAACCATACAATTATTAGAGAAGAAAGAGAAAATGTGCATTATGCATTATAATATTACAATAATGGAAAGAAACTTAAAATAAATGAAAAAATAAAAACAACTAAGCAATAAACGATAATAGAAAGGTAAATTAGCAACATGACAGTTATAGGCCTATTTTTTTTTCTATTTGCTTTACGTCGCACCGACACAGATATGTCTTATGGCGACGATGGGATAGGAAAGGCTTAGGAAGTGGAAGGAAGCGGCCGTGGCCTTAATTAAGGTACAGCCCCGGCATTTGCCTGGTGTGAAAATGGGAAACCACGTAAAACCATCTTCAGGGCTGCCGACAGTGGGGCTCGAACCCACTGTCTCCCGATTACTGGATACTTCAAAACTTTTGTTAGTATACTGCAAGTTGCATTAAATTCATCTAGCGTATCATGAAATATATTATCAATTGCAAGAGGATGCAGTTTATTATATATTGCACATGATCTATAAAGAGGAGAGCTTTTGTGACTGTCTGCATTTGCTCGCGGTAAAAAAATAGGTTTCTGAATTTTCTTGCAGGTCTTCTAGAAGTATAATATAATAGTTGCTGCATAAATCAATATCACCTATTTTGTTATTAATAAGTTTATAAAGGAATAACAATGTTTTCAAATCTGTTCTATAATCTAATCTTTCACAACTGAATATTTCGATCCCCAGATCATTCACTTCATGTACTTTTACCAATTCATTTTCTTTAATCGAATATGGAAAAGATATAACATGTTCTCATCGCGAAAAAGTGACCTTCTTACATTTGTTTATATTTATAGGTAATTTATACTTCTCACTCAATTTTACCAAGAAATTCAAATCATCTTGGAGATTTATACAATTAGAGATACAATTAATCGATCCATATATTTTATATCATCAGCAAGTAGAATGCCTAATTCCAGTAGGAATGTCTTTAATAAATAGCAGAAACAATATGGGCCCCAAATTCGAGCCTTGAGGAACGCCAAAATTAACAATTAAACTGTAAGAAATTCTATTTTTGAAGCTTATAAACTGGGTTCTATGTTCCAAATAGGAAATTAATAAATATAAAACAGGTGCAGAAGAACAGTAATTTGCCAGTGTTCGAATCAAACAATCATGTTCAACTTTATCGAAGGCCTTTTGAAAGTCAGTGTAAAAACATCCACTTGTGAACGATTGTCAAGTTCATTGGAAACAAATTGCACAAATTCACAGAGATGAGTTACTGTAGATCTTTTTGGCATAAAACTATGTTGATTTTGTAGATATAACTGGTTTTACATTGTTAAATATCTTACTACATAAGATGCTTTCAAGTACCTTTGCTGGTGCTGATATTACCGTCACTGATATGTAGTTACTGATCAAATTTTACTTACCGGATGTAAATATTGGAGTTACCTTAGTATGCTTCCATTTACTCGGAAATTCGGTGTTCTTAATAATAAGATTAAATAATATTATCGTGCGGTTAGGGCGCACGGTTGTGATCTTGCATTCGGGAGATAGTGGGTTCGAAACCCACTGTCGGCAGCCCTGAAGATGGTTTTCCTCCATGTCTCCGAAAACCGTAAAAGTACAGTAGTTAGTAGGACGCAAAATGAATAACATCATTATTTACATCCTTACCTCATTACAAGTTATAGTTACACTACAGTTAATTAAGGGGCTGAGAACAAAAATTAGGTAAGTGACAAAAACATGGTTTTTGGAAAATTGCTGTCAAAGTTCTACATAGTATAAAGAAGTGACATACCAGTTTTATTGTCTTTCTTTGATTCTGTTAGTTTGAAGAACTTCATATGTATTGATTCTGAGCTGGAACAAAATAAATAAATTAATTAATTAATTAATATCAAAAGTACTTAACTGGTATAGAAAACAGTCACATTGCAATGCCAAATTAAGGTACGTGACGTTATCGTAATAATTTAACAATAATATTCTCAATATACTGTACTATCCACTAGTAAACGGAGTCATTGGGAAGAATACTGTATTCGTCATTGAATGAAAGTTTTGTAGTCATCACTTGATTTTCAGCAGAAAGATGTCTTTATTGCCGAGTGCCTGGCATTTGCTGATGAGGTAGACTCACAGAAAGTAGGATGTAGAACTGCTTTAAATTCCTGGAAGTCCTTGCATTTTGCCATTTCTTAGTAGAGCTTTGAGTGTGTTGCTGCTTTTTTAAAAGTTGCTTGCACAATGATGATCTCATCATCAGGAAGAAAGATGCTACTAACTATACGTCTAAACTTTTTAAGTATCATCAAAACCATGCAATGTAACAAAGCAGGCTCTATCTTGTGATCACTTGCACTGTTCCCGCATCTCCTTATTCCCCCCCCCCCCCTTCCTGCAGGCCTTCAGAGTCTTAATCACTTCCAATCTCTTGGTTTTGCATTCCTTGTTATACCATCCGTCTCCCCATATTTTTGTTGGTTTTTCCTATCTACTTGTGCTATGTTCTTAAAAGGTTTCGGTAATAATTATTCAGCTAAATCCACATTCTTACTTTTCAATGCTACTTCGACACCTCTCTTAATAACTTGGAATTATTCCCTTTACAGATATGCATTTATTTTATTTTTGGTGTTATTACACCACTTGTATGTTTTAACTAGAGTACTCTTCAATCAATCAATCAATCAATCAATCAATCAATCAATCAATCAATCAATCAATCAATCAATCAATCAATCAATCAATCAATCACTACTGATCTGCATTTAGGGCAGTCGCCCAGGTGGCAGATTCCCTATCCGTTGTTTTCCTAGCCTTTTCTTAAATGATTGCAAAGAAACTGGAAATTTATTGAACATCTCCCTTGATAAGTTATTCAAATCTCTAACTCCCCCACCATAAGCGAATATTTGCCCCAATTTGTCCTCTTGTATTCCAGCTTTATCTTCATATTGTGATCTTACTTTTAAAGATATCACTCAAACACATTTGTCTACTGATGTCATTCCACGCCATATCTCCACTGACAGCTTGGAACATACCACTTAGTCGAGCAGCTCGTCTCCTTTCTCCCAAGTCTTCCCAGCCCAAACTTTGCTACAGTTTTGTAACGCTACTCTTTTGTCGGAAATCACCCAGAACAAATCGAGCTGCTTTTCTTTGGATTTTATCCAGTTCTTGAATCAAGTAATCAAGTAATATACCCTTTCATATTTAGCCTCAATCATTCTTCTCCCCTTGCTGGAAATTCCTAACCGCCCCAACTTCTCTTTTTCCCTCATTCCACTAACGTTCTCTTCAATCTTTTGCCTTCTTTATGTTATATAAATTGGGAAATGGTATGACTCCGCCCAGTCCTTTTCTTCTATATTCTTTAACATCTCCAACATATCTTCTGAACTCGCCACTAGGTCACTTGTACTCCCTCCCTGCGTTGTAATATACGTCAACTCTCCTCTTTCATCCCTCCTCCACCGTCCCTTTAAAATAAGTAGGTTTCCAGTGGCACACAATTCCAGGAGTTTATTCCCGTAGATATCCCTTTCTTAGTCCTGACGACCTCTATTGCCTCTCATTACCTCCCTCCCCTCCTTACTGTAGGCCTAAGCTGGCGTTAAGACCCCTATCCTTGCATTCCGGTCGCCCATCATTATAATTCCTGCCTCTTCAAACTTACCTCTAATTAGATTTATTTTTCCTATTAGATCCTCAAAAAAGTTCCTGTTCGCATATATTGACCCTAATGGAGGATTATGCAAAAATCCATGCATATATATTTCTGTCCTCTCCCTTCCTATCTAAGTCTTATCCATAATACGTCTTCAATATCATTCGGTATTTCTTCTATTTGGATATTAATTTCTTCCTTTATTAAGAGTGATATTCCTCGAGGGTTTCTACCCCTGGTCCCTATCTTCTTCATTACATTTCCAACCACGAATCCCTTCTAGACTATATCTCTCCCTTCTGGTAGCCAAGTTTCTAAAAATGCGAATATATCAAACATTTCAACCATCTCCGTCACTACCTCATTACCCAATTTACTTAAGACCCCTTCTATATTGACAAATCCTATCCTCCATTCTAGTCACTTCTTCTCACTTACATCGTCCCCATTTCCTACTTTGTTCTTATTACTCTCTGACAGGTTCGAAGTCTTACTCCTTGTGATCCTACCTTTTTCTACATCGAATGTACACTCTTCAGGAGTTTTAGGCGTTTTACGATTCTCTTTTCCACCCCTATCAGTCTGTGACTTATTTCTCTTTGCCCATAGATCTTTTAGACTTATTTTTTTACCCTTAGCCATTGTCTCTCTTCTTCTTTCTTCTATCCCGATGCTGCCCCTGGGCGTTGCCAAGTAGGGCTGTCTTCAAGTGCTGTGATCTCGGCTTCCGCGTGCGCCGCTAACCGCTCGTCTCCTATATCCGACCTTCTAGTGGACTTTGCTCCTCTTCCTTCTGCCGTTTCACTCCCAACTACGTCATCACTTACCTTCCTCAACGTTAACTTGCTTACTTCTGTTCCTGCCTCATACGTCACACTCTGTTGATGTTGCTGTTTTGTGTTTATTTCCTGTATCTGCACTGCTGACCAAGTCTGCCACCAACGACCATCTCCCACAATCAGGCGCTGTCCTTTAATGTAGGCCTTCAGTCCTTGATATCTGGCTTTCCCTAGATGTCTGCGTAGAATGATTTGTTCCTTCATGGCGCCCCTGTCGATGTCCCTTCTATCCAAATTTTTCCCCGTTTAGGTTCCTGGTGTTTCTCATCACTTATTACGCCATCAAGGTTGATATTAGTTTAACCTTGATCGGCCTCTATACCCTTCACTTTCGCTACTTATATACATCGTCTATGTCCACCTCACTAAAATTTATCTTCATTTTGCTTTGTGTCACTTCTACCACTTTGTATACTATTTCAACCTTACTTTCATTGTCTCCTTCCGGCACACCAAAAAGAAAAAGGTTTTTCTCCTGAGTTCTTGTAGTCCTGTTTTCTGATCACTTTACATGGTTAAGTTCCTCCTCCAAATCCCTGACTATGATCTTCAGTCGTTCTATTTCATCTGTGTTTTGAACCACTTTCTCTTTTATCACATTCAACTTTTCTTTGACACACGGTTTTAGCTCTTTTATTTCCTTGTTTATTTCCTTAGATTGCTCCCTAATTAAATCCCTTGTTTTCCCGTCCTGGCATGCATCTTCGACCACTTCTTTTATCATTTCGAATTCTTCCCAGCCAATTACACCCACTGGACCAGGCCCCGGATTTAATTAAATTAATTTAATTTCCAACAAAACTACTATCACAAAGTTGCTAATACACAGCGTGCTTACCCATATCTGGAATTTAAAGCGCCCCCTACTTTTTCACAGTTCATCGAATTGCAATGGCAGTGTCCTCATACCGAGGTGAGGCAGCTTTTTTGATGCTCACTCCCAATGGAAGTGAGCTGCATGTACCATTTCAACCACTTACCAGCCCTCCTTCCATTCTTAAATTTCTGGCAGTACCGGGAATCAAAGCCGGCGCCTCGAAGATGGCAACTAATAACACTAACCATTACCCTAGGGAGGCGGACACAGTGGAATATGACGCAACAAAAACAGTTCATAAAACTGCACATTACATTTTAAATATAATAAACACTTCAAATATGAATAAAAGCCGTGTACGTTTCCTTATTAGTTTAGGGTCGGTAGCAAAATCTAGTCGTTGTCGCTTAATTCAATTGCAATGTCGATGACGGGCATTTTGCCAAATTTCCCGATTCTCCACCTTCCATGCTTTCAGTGGACTGTAGAATGTCTCATTTCATCTGAGGAGAACTGTATATCAACATCACGTGTATTTATAGGTTTAGGCCTAGTGAGCGGATATTCCTACTTACCAAAACTAGAAAACTATTCAAGGAACATACCCTCAGGCGGTCGAAAGATGCTCTCTCTCTCTCTCTCTCTCTCTTTATTAATTGACTTTTGGCCTAATGACCATAAGGCTAGCTATATTACCCTCTTCATTCCCGAGCCTGTTTTTGCATTCAATGTGTTATATTTTGCTTACATATCTTAAAAATATTTTTTCTTTTTTAATCTGTTTACCCTCCAGGGTTGGTTTTTCTCTCGGACTCAGCGAGGGATCCCACCTCTACCGCCTCAAGGGCAGTGTCCTGGAGCGTGAGACATTGGGTCGGGGGATACAACTGGGGAGGATGACCAGTACCTCGTCCAGGCTGCCTCACCTGCTATGCTGAACAGGGACCTTGGTGGGGGATGGGAAGATTGGCAAGGATAGACAAGGCAGAGGGGAAGGCAAATGCTGGGTCTGTACCTTAATTAAGGCCACGGCTGCTTCCTTTCCACTGCTAAACCTTTCCTGTCCCATCGTCGCCATAAGACCTCTATGTGTCGGTGCGACGTAAAGCAAGTTGTAAAGAAATACAGAAAAAATGCGTCAGGACTCGGAGTTGATTTCCGTACCATTGTTATTTTTTCCTTATATTTGATTGTATTATTGTAAGGACACACAAATTACACACTTTACATTAGATATGCTCTATGGATTCATAACCAGTTAGTTTTTAGTCTTTTCCCCAATAAATTTCTACTCAATCATTTATTTTGTTTTGCATAAAATACGGTAGATCGTTATACAGTACCTAACTTATGTTAATGTGCTAAGACTTTTGTGCTAAAATTGTGTAGATAAGTTGGTTGCTGTATGAGAGTAACACTGGTAGTGATGATCTTCGAGTACATCTCTTCCTGCGCTACGTGGTATTTTGTACATTCTAGGATTACATGAAGTCTACAACACACGCGGGATCGTATTTGCACAAGGCGAGTCCAATACTTTAATTCGGTGGGGTTGGCCGGAATAACATCCATGTCCAATCCTCATTCGTATTATGCTTGTAACTTGTCGTCTGCCAAGGTTGATCAAGCTGAGCCATGGTTTAGTGAGGATGTTGGAGTACGACATTGTAGCGTCCTTTAAGTAATTCAGTTGTGCACCAATTCGCTACTCATTTGTCGGAAGCTCCCTGTCGGATGATGAAGCGGAAGTCTGTAAAAGGAAGACAGATGGCGTTGAAGTTATTGTTAGTTATAATTTGTTTCGGGAGAAGGTCTACTTTTTCATTACGCCTTATTCCTGCAGCACGCCCCTTAATCCATAATTAGTGAATGACGATTCCTATAAGTCTATCATCCCTCACTAGCTGCAATATTTTAAATATGTATTTGTGTGACTGTATGTTTCATTCTGGGTGGCGCACCCGGGAAGGGGAATGAAAACATCTCCCTAGGTCCTCTTAGTTTCACAACTACTACAGTTCTGGTTCCAGAACCAGCACGATTCTACTCAACATTTGTCTTCCACCAAGGCAGTATTCCATTATCCTTAAACATATATATTTTTTAAATATGATAATTCTAATATGATATTTTTACCACCAAATAAACAATACATTATTCGAATAAAACACTAATGTTTAACACTGTGTTGCAAAGCTGAGACGGGCCTACCCATCGGCATTCAAACGTTTGATCTCTCGGCAATTTGCTTGCCCAGTAGGGGGTGATTTATGACGGTAGTGAGCTTTAAACCGGAAGTTCTCATTCCCCAACGGAAATCTTTACAGCTCTGTTGCCAATATATCTGTTGTTAAATAAAAGTCGATCTCTTTTCAGCTCAAACAATTCGCACGTGCTTTGTTCGCTGTTTGAAAGTCCTGTAATATTTACTTAATTAATATTAGTGAAGTGCTTTGATTTTCACTTAGTTTCATTTAATAATGTGGAAGCCGTGAGAATCAAACCTGGAAATTAACGCACCAGAAGAACTTGAATTAAATCTGCTATTGCACACAAACAATCCTCCACCGAGCACCAGTAGCAGTGACACTCGACCGAATAGAACTGGTTCCGTGCCCACGAGTGATACTCAACCAAGTAGTAATAGATCTGCGAAGAAAAGAAAGGAGACTAATAAAACTTTTAAGTAAGCAAAGTTAACGGCTGATATGTAACGCATAAGGATACGTTACGAAGAACAACGTAGGCAAGTGTTAGGCCTATTATTATTATTATTATTATTATTATTATTATTATTATTATTATTATTATTATTATTATTATTATTATTAACTCAGTCTATAATTCGTGATTTTACTTTTCCTTTCTTTACTGAAAGCGAAACACTGATATTAGCTGCATAAAGGTAATATTTGAATAGGTTTACTTTTGCTATAAATTCAAGCATAGTAATTTAGGGAGACCTGCTATTTGTATTCAAAATAGCTCATGGCGATGATTTACGGCTATTTGAAAGTTCTTTGTCGAGTTTAGTTGCCAATGTCTTCTGTTTTTCTTTCTTTCTTTCTTTCTTTCTTTCTTTCTTTCTTTCTTTCTTTCTTTCTTCTAAAATCTGCGACCACTGCACGGGTTATGCACGGAACAAAATATTCTACGATATTGGTTTGTGCTGTGGTTCATGATCGGGTATTTATATTTATGCTGTCTTAAGAATAAATTAAATTCTAACATATTTAAATATTCGACGCCAAATATGACAACCTTGCTCTTGACAGCACTCACTTGCCTTTTAAATGATACGCGCCCCTTGTGTGCAGAGGAAAGAGACCGACTGACAACCCTCATTATCACCAGGACGGGCCAACTGACAACCCTCATTATCACTAGGGTGGGACATGTTTTGGGTTCTGAAACTGCCGCATGGGTATACGTTCAGCGTCAGGAGTATATAGGACTGTTAAAGGACCACGAAAAGATTGAATTATTCATTAATTCGAATTAAAAACGGACTAGCTAATAATATTCATATTTTACTTCTTTTGAAAAATATATTAAATTATATTTTTGAAAAAAGAAACAGGCATCCTTACGTCTGGGTCTCATTATTGCCTTCCTTTATTTCGTTTTTAAAAATCAGTTTACGTCCAGGGTTAGTTTTTCCCTCGGACTCAGCGAGGGATCCGTCCGACTCGTTGGCTGAACGGTCACCGTACTGGCCTTCGGTTCAGAAGGTCCCGGGTTCGATTCCCGGCCGGGTCGGGGATTTTAACCTTAATTGGTTAATTCGAATGGCACGGGGGCTGGGTGTATGTGTTGTCTTCATCATCATTTCATCCTCATCACGACGCGCAGGTCGCCTACAGGAGTCAAATAGAAAGACCTGCACCTGGCGAGCCGAACCCGTCCTGGGATATCCCGGCACTAAAAGCCATACGACATTTCACATTTCAGCGAGGGATCCCATCGCTATCACCTCAAGGGCAGTGTCCTGCAGCGTGCGACTTTTGGATCAAGGGATAAAACTGGGGAGGAGGACCAGCACATCGCTCAGGTGGCCTCACCTGCAATGCTGAACAGGGGCCTTGTTGGGGGATGGGAAGATCGGAAGGGATAGACAAGGAAAAGGGAAGGAAGCGGCCGTGGCTTTAAGTTAGGTACCATCCCGGCATTTGCCTGGAGGAGAAGTGGGAGACCACGGAAAACCACTTCGAGGATGGCTGAGGTGGAAATAGAACCCCACCTCTACTCATTTGACATCCCGAGGCTGAGTGGACCCCGTTCCAGCCCTCGTATTACTTTTCAAATTCCGTGGCAGAGCCGGGAATTGAAGCCGAGCCTCCAGGGGTGACGGCTAATCACACTAACCACTGCACCATTACTTTACGAATTTGATTTCGTATTTTGAGATGGAGTCGAGTAAGATTTGTCAGAGGACCAGAATTTATGCGGCCGGCTCTGAGCACAACGCAGAGTGAGGACATTTTTGTTCGATTCGATTGAATGTTAAAGAAGTTTTTCACAACTCTGCACCAAGCACACTGATAAATTTAGCTCTACGATAGTGACTCACAAACCTCTTCCCACTGTAATTTACCGTACGGGGCCTCACAACCTTGAATTGCAAGTCCTTCTCCCGCCGCGCATCGCTCGGAATAGTGTAACTACGGTGTGAACAAGAGGGAACATTCTTGCGTACAGTGATACTTCTCATTTACAGACACCCAATGGACGTAAGGAAGGTTTTAGTTGGAAAATATGAACTACTGGTACTCACCTAACGTTCAGCATTTTCCTCATGGATTCAAACGGTTGAGGCATTTCTCTTTTCCTGGAGTTGGAGTCATCTGCAGGATGTCTTCCAGAAGAAAAAGAGATCTTCACACATGGTAGTATATCAAACAGCTGGAGTGTGGGTCCCGTAAGTTTACTGCTTATGAACACCTAATAGGAGTCACAGTTTCATTATTTAGAAATGTACTCTCGAACACTCTGCTATGAACACTGCAATAGTGTTGACAGCTGAAAGAAAGGGGAGATCATCTGCTTTTTTCCTCTACATTTTCGTCTCCTTTGTACTGTCTTCTTGTACAGATATGGGTTTCTCTCGGTCTCAACCGGACACGACTTCACGACATCGCTATCGCCGCAATACGAGGTTCAGTGACCATACTCCGCAATCATCTATAGGCCTATAACATTTGAAGAACCATACATCATGCCACATCCCAAATTCATTGTAAATTTATTCCTGAGCCTAGTGGTGGTTATTTCTCTCTGGAACACTAGCAAACTCAACAGTAACTTAGAAGACAAAATACTGGGTAGTCGACATACTTTGTCCTTGTGGCAGCCTCCGCATGGGGGAAGTTGTATTAATTAAAAACGCTCTAATTATTTTACTGTAATGTTAAGCTGATCAGGCAAATGCCCAAAAGTTTCCTCTCCATTTAATGCATGGAGCCAAAACTCAAGGAAAACCGAGAAGATGGCGAGGTCAGCACATTTTGTGATTGTAAGAATAAGAGTTTCGCAATTATATAGTTTAAAATGAGGTAAGGATCATGAATTGTAAATGAGGAAAATATTTATTTATTTATTTATTTATTTATTTATTTATTTATTTATTTATTTATTTATTTATTTACTTTTGCCTTCGTTTCAGTCATCTATGGAGCACGTTTGACAATCTTTGCATTACTTTTAGCCTCCTCTTTCTTCACTCTCTGCCAGTATCTTAATCCTTTCTCTTACTTCCTTCTTCTGAGTAGTATCTCCCTTTTCTCACCAGTATCCCTCTAATCATCTGGAAACCGCGGAACTTTTTGACGAGTTGTCTAATCGATTTCTGTCCATTATATTGCACCCTTGCCTACTGATTGTCAACATCTGCCTCTGGTTCTTGCAATGTAGACTCTTCTGTTCTTGAGGGTTCCGGGTTCTTCAGTTACTTGTTGACATGAATCAGCGGGTGGCATAAAGAAATTTAACTATTACTTGAAATAATATTCAACAAGTGGGTAAAATGGATTTATTACAAGAAAAAATACTAGGTTCAATAGATTTAAGACATCAAATTAAAAATTGACATTAATAAAACAGCTGACGGAAATTTGACCTAAATGTGGATAAAATGAAGACCTCAGAAAAATTGGTTTTGTTTTTATTGAGTTAAATTAACGTAAATTGCTATTTCCAGAATATAATTCAATAATTTAAATAAAGAGAAAACCTGAAAATTACTATCGGATTGCAAGTAACGCCTTTGGTCGATTCACTTGATCCGTGAAGATTCAGTTTCCGCAACCGGACTCAAAATTTTTCTTTAAAAAAGGTTATCCACCGATTATAAAATACCACGTAGGATACCATCAGCCACAGAATGGATCCTTAATCGGACCGAAACAACCTCCGGTTATTCTTGAACCGATAAGTTGTACACAAAAAGGAATTTACTTCACAGGTTAACTTGCTCGTTGGCAAGGCATGGTGGTCAAAATTTAAAAATTCTCAATCCCTGATTTCTCTGTAAAGATACATTATCGCACCATATTGTGTCACAACCAGACACACAGAAATGAAGTTACTTTAATAATCAATTATTTTAAATTATACACAATAATGTTCCACTGAACTGCAATATTTATAAAAAATTTAAAAATGAGTTTACATTTAAGTTAACACAAAGTAGCTTTCGGGTCATGTTGGATTATAATACACTAATTTAAAATGAATAACCAAATAACTTAAGCAGGGGTATCCGAAACTTAATCTTATCGCTTCACTGAATAATAATTAAATTAATTTAATCCGACCGTTTATGAATAGTACCAACAAAGAAAAGTAAATTAAAAGATTGACGTCAATGGATCAACGGACGGTGTCATAAAAAACATCACCAGGTTATCAATCGCAGCTAACGTGAACTTATATTAAATAAATGGTTTTTATCAAAATGTGGAAAACATAGTTCATTACAATAGCCATTACCACTATTGTGGAAGGAAACAAAGATGAAACATCTCACTCATATGAAAGATGTGTTGTTCGGTTCAGTAATCACTACCATCATCATGACATTGGATAAATGTGCTACTCAAAAACTAGGATCAGTACTATCATAAACAAAATTAAATTTATCTTGAACATTTAACTTCAGTGATCAACACCAATAAAATCAGCTAACGTACTATCATTGCAGACTAAAGTGATCGTATAATGATTATCCACAAAATGTTAACTATCACTGGAGTCAATTAACTACTGGTCCTTGCAGACTGAGCTAACTATCTAATTGAACTCATGAATGTCGCTAAAACAACTAAGCACTGATCATTGCAGACTGAAATTTGACTAATAATCATCCATGAAAACGAACTAACTACTGATCACTGCAGACTGAACCGAATGTCTAATTTTGGTAACAACTATCATCAAAATTAAACTAACTTTGTGAACAAGTGACCTCTCCAGTGCTGGATGTTAATTTATTGTTGCTATTCATAAAACATAGAATAATGACATGATAAATCATTATGGCGTCGTCATGTCTCTCAACACTGCATTATTCTAATTATTATTTACAACAAATTATCCCGTGTGGTCGGCTATCACCTAACCATCTTCAATAAACACATGTGAGTTAAAGCCATACTCACTGTCACTCGTAATGACACGAACACTAGCAAAATTATACAAATTAAATATCACAACGAACGAATATCAACTAAAAATATATATATCTTCTTCCCAGTCATAGCTATTGTCTTCAATAAATATCGCAGCTCGAACATCCTTTAATCTTATTAAAATCCCAAAATACTGCCACATTTACAGAATGCTAAAATGTAATATTGAACTTTCGTGTCTATCTCCAAAAATTTTACGGAATTAAATTTTATTTCAGAATCCCAGACTGTTGTCGTCTCGGCCCGCTTGCTAAGTGAACCTCTGACCTGAACACTTGTGCTTGCTTGCCTGTCTGCGGTGACATCAATACAATAAGAATACCCTTGAAACAACCCATATTTCTCTCGTCCGCCCGATGGTGGAATCATTCTCGCAATAAATTTCGTGACACCTAAATATCTGAGGTCGCATAGTGTTAGTTGCAATACTCTCTCGAGCCAAAGAACATTTTCGTTCGGAATCCGACCCACAGGTATCATAAATGCCGCCTCTAGTATTCCATTACATGTTTGCACGGGGCATTACTTCCCGGACTTCAAAATCATATGAGGGGGCCTTCTTATCCGCACTGCCTGAAAAATTAACACATAAATTCCACTCTACCTATTTTATATATATTCCAGCGATTCGCTTTCCTCACATTCGACTCCATTGGCTTCAAACGTAACTACTCGACCTCAAATAGTTTCCCAAAAGGCCTTACATGATCTGTGTTAATTTCACATATTACATTTAACACCATGGCTTATTTCAAGTTCCTCGAACTTCTTCTCACTATCCCGTAGAAAATACGGCACGACGCTAATTCTTACTAAAATGTTGACGTGATAAAAAGTTTAACTGATTATTGACAAAAAGAAAAATGTTCCCAAAACCGAAATACTTTTGTATTATAACAATCTGAATACATAAATTCTATTACAACCAAAGCCACGGACTACAGCCAATCTTTACCCTATACCTTCACAAATAATATTTACAACCCTTAATTGAAAATCTAAGGTTTGGACATCGGACCTCGCACACAATATTTCTGCCAATAACCACATGAGCAACATCTTGCCTCACAAAACGCTCAGTTATCTACGCAAACAAATAGAAAAAAAAATACAACAAGATATCGGCCTGAAACTTCGACATTTTTATGAAACATAACGGCGCAGAAAACACTTAAATAACACACTTCATGTCACTAACCCTGTTTGTCGAACGGTGGACGACATCAGGCGAGGCAGTTCGCCTGTTCTCACAACCCTTAACCTGTCATATCATTGCACATGGACAACATATCACACATTTTTCCTCTTAATTTAAATCACACTTGTATTTCACAACTTAGTAATACATATTTTTTTCTTACAATAGAAACAAAATATTTTCTTCTGTGATGCAGTTGTATATGTCTACAATTTTCTTATTTTACTTGGCACTTTGCAACAAATTTTTAATTTTACACGTGTCATGGTTGACACGTGATGACTTAGAATTATCATAAATACCAGACAGATAAGTTAGCTCTTTTAATATTCTTCTCTGTTACTTCTCAGCCAGGATTAATATCACCACTTTCACCAGCACTCGATATGCATTTTCTCACTTCCTAACTGGTTAACGACAGGCTGTAGAATGAACGGCTGCTGATCTGCCGTTCTCTATATACACCCAGTTTCTGGCGCGAGGATTGACGAAATTTATTGCGTAACATTAGCTAACTTTGTCGTCCTGTGGGTCTCATTTCAGTTGTTAATATCCATAATGATGCGAAAAATTCAAGGATTACGGATTTTCAGATTTCATAATTTTAATTTGCCTCTAAAGGGTCTAAAATGCTGAAGCATGATGACGTACACGTGAGGCTTTCGGTCGGCCAGGAGCTTTCCAAGCCTAACACATTCCTTCCATCTTTGGCCGAAAGATTATTGATAAGATGATAGTTCCTTCCAATTTACTGGGCGTTCCACTGTGTCAATCCACGTTTTAATTTACATCTGGATAATCATCGTATTTTAGAAATTAGCCACGGGTATGCTCGAATTCATCCGAAATTCTCCCTTAGGATCTTATAAATCCGGATTGATTTCCTGCCCAAAGACATCAACATCAAACATCAAAGCTCTTGTCTCGTGGATACGAAATATGAAGAAGAAACAGGATGCTCCCCAAGTAATGATACCGGGCGAGTTGGCCGTGCGGTTAGGAGCGCGCAGCTGTGAGCTCGCATCCGGGGAAGTTACGATTCTAACTATCGAGCATCAGTTGTTTACACACCGTATGCATTTGTTGTTAACAATGTAACATTCAGCTGTGAAACTGGAGGAAACACTACCTCTCATTCGAAATATACAGAAATACATTACACTGAACACAATTAAATTTCGTTTCAGATTTACAGGCCTTGTTTCGACATCCTATCCATTTGTTTTTGCCATTAATTTCACAGAGTGGTAGATGGTTGTTTCCTGATTTTCTTACGTCATTGTTTGGAATTAGAGCTGGGGAGTTTTTCTTCCTTGGTGGTTCAGGGCTCTGATCGTCCTCATAGGAAGAATTGCCTATCTCCTAGCAGTGGCAGCAAAGCTGAGTGATTAGTGATGCTCCAATGTAGATCTTGAACTTCGGGAGAACATAAATTCTTTACATCTGTGACCAAGGTGAAGTATCTGTCGTATTTGTCGCACTGAACTACATGTTCACTTGGAGTTCTATCTTCCACCAATTTCACTACAACTGACCTTCCAATACCCAAATAACGGGAAGGCTTGTCATTAGGCCACATTTTGGCTCCTCGATAGATGTACAGATCTAGTACCAGTCCATCTGGGATTGCAAGAACAAAACTTTTAATACCAACTGGATTTTCTTTTCTTTTTTGTTGGTTTTTTTTTACAAACTGTCTCCGTGACACAGTTCCAGTAAATGGAATCATCTGCTCATCTACTGAGAGATTGCGTGAAACTGGAAGGGTCAAGCACTTTCTACGAACAGTATCAAGTATCGGCTGTACTTTCTACAATCTATATTACTGTTTTTCTTCATCTGAAACACCTAAATTGTCCACAAAATGCAACTAATTTCCCAATTTGCATATGCTGTCTCTGGAATGGACAGTCACTGCAGGTACCTTAACCCCTGACGATAGTACATCAGAAATCTAGGAAATCTCATGCAACCTGTATTAATATGTGCCCACCACAAGTTGCTTAATTTCCTTCGCAATGATCTCAAGTGGTTTTTGGTTATCCTGAAAGGCTCTGATATTAGTTTGTTCAGCTACAATCTTCCATTTTTCAACAGAAAAATACCGCTCGAAGTACCTTAGTAGTATCCATAGTTCCTTCCCTTCCACAGACCACTCTTTCTCACAGAGATCCTTCACTTTGTCATCAAATTGCTGCCTCTTCCAATTCATATGTCTTTGATTGGTAGACTTTGATGTGCAGGGGATATGTATATCTTCAGATTCATCTGGCTCTGGTGATGGATCAGAATTTTCTTCGGAAGAAACCACATCCCCACGTTGGATCATCATAAACATCATCATCTGATAAATCATCAAATTATTATTATTATTATTATTATTATTATACACAGTATAAGAATAATGAATCAACCCATAAAATATATTCTATTTCAATGCAACAAATATTCCCACTGAACTGAGTTAAGATCTCACTTTGCAAAGACGTCATATTCTCCCACCAAAATGCTGAGATACTGAACAGAGACCTGGTGTCCAGCCGGCTGGACTTCCTGAGAAATAGAGGATTAAGCAAATAAATTATCTAGCTACTTTTTATCACGTCAACATTTTAGTATGAATTAGCGCCCATCTCAGCTATAGACGACATGATAGCTGAACACTAAAGGCGGGTACAGACATGCGCGCTAACTCTGTAACGTAACCACGTCGCGCGCCAAGGTTAAACGGGGCAATGTTATGCACCGCGGTTGCGAGGTAAACTTTTCTATCCCGCGCCGCAGGTCGTAACCCGTAACCTACCAGCGTTCCGCCAGTTGAGACAGTGCAGCTTTGAAAGATGTACACAACTGCAGCAACCTATATTTATTTGCATTATGCAACCAAACGGAAACATAGGCGATGGTGGCAAACTCAGCTATAGTCACGTAGAACTACACATGGTGGTTCGAATTTGCTGGCTGACATGAAGTTTCAGACAGTTAGTGGGCTTTATAAAAATTTTACTAGAATGTCACCTACAGACTTTGAATACCTCATCAATTTGATAGGCCTTAAAGTTGCTAAGAAGGATACCACATTCAGAGAGGCTATCTCGGTGCAAGAGAGACTGGCAGTGACAGTACGATTTCTAGCAACCGGTGATATATACACTAGTCTGCAGTATCTTTTCAAAATATCCAAACACTCGATTAGTGTTATCGTACCGGAAGGTGTCAAGCTCTGATTGAAGCACTGAAAGAAAATATAAACGTAAGTAAGGAATTTATTTCAGGGATATTCTATGTTACATACATCAAACATTATCTGTTTTAATTGTTTATTCAACACAGAAACACTACTTTGTAAGTCTAATCAAGTTCCGTCGCCAGCTCCTTCCATGCATCATTCCTTAAAATTTTGTTGAAGTGCCTGGGACAGCTAGCTAGCCACAAAATGTCCTTAGCTCTGAACATTTCAATAAAATGCACTGTGTTTTGCTCGGTCCACTCCATGTTTACTGATCAAGCAGACAGAGGCGAATGCGTGTTACGCGCCGAGGTCCTGTGTACGTCCAAGCGTGCTGTAACTTCCGCGCGTGCAGCTCTTTGATGTGACGCGGGAAACCGACAAGCAGTGGAACGTAGCGAACCTCGTTCCGTATCGTTCATGTTTGCGGGCTAAGGTTCGCGACGAAGTTACGCAGTACCGTCCAGACGCGGTTGCGTTACGATGTTCTGTTGCAAGTCTGGACGCGCCGTAATAGCCAAGTTCAGAAGCATAAAATCAAAACTTAAAAATTCAAAAAGTAAAAGGTAGATCTGCAGCATACTGGACAGCAGGATTTAGTGAAAAACGGTATTTCCAGCATTTACAGCTGTATATAAGTGTGTCCGGCCGGCTGGACATCTGGACCGAGGAGCTGGAGGACCAGAAGAGTTTAAAAAAAACAACTCTATTTTCTCTTACACTGTTGACTATATCTCTACCAAACTTCATATTTAGAGTCTAATCATCCAGGAGCAGGTTTCGCTATGAATATCATTATAACTCACTGAACAGATTGGGGGTTATAGAAAGAAAAGAACCGGTCGAGTTAGCCGTGCGGTTAGGGGCGTGCGGCTGTGAGCTTGCATCCGGGAGATAGTGGCTTCGAATCCCACTGTCAGCAGCCCTGAAGATGGTTTTCCGTGGTTTCCCATTTCACACCAGGCAAATGCTGGGGCTGTACCTTAATTAAGAGTTAAGACCACGGCCGCTTCCTTACAAATCCTAAGCCTTTCCTATCCCATCGTCGCCATAAGACCTATCTGTGTCGGCGCGACGTAAAACCACTAGCAAAAAAAACTCTTCAAATTACGGACAAAATACTATTTTCTACGGGCTTCATGCTCTGCAGCCAGTGACGGACACGCTCGCACACCTACAGTTATTTGAAGGATCCATAACAGGAGAAAATCAGAGGATCCAAATATCTCTCTCGGCTTGAAAATTAAACCCACGTAATGTATCTGAATACCGAGGAAACATGAGGTAGAACGTTTCCTTTGGTGTCTGTCTGTCTGTCTGTCTGTCTGTCTGTCTGTCTGTCTGTCTGTCTGGTTTCCTATCTGTTGTATATTCGTAAAAGTGGAAAAACCGAGCTCGATAGCTGCAGTTACTTAAGTGCGGCCAGTGTCCAGTATTCGGGAGATAGTAGGTTCGAATCCCGCTGTCGGCAGCCCTGAAAATGGTTTTCCGTGGTTTCCCATTTTCACACCAGGCAAATGCTGGGGCTATACCTTAATTAAGGCCTCGGCCGCTTCCTTCCCACTCCTAGCCCTTCCCTGTCCCATCGTCGCCATAAGACCTATATGTGTCGGTGCGACGTAAAGCAACTAGCAGAAAAAAAGAAAAAAAAGTGGAAAACTGGTGGATTTATTTCAGCCAAACTATTTATTTGGAATGTACTCACTCCGGATTGTGTTATCACGTGCATGCTGTATGATGTCATGGTAATCACATGGAGTTGGTATTTATAGAAAGATTATTCTCAATACTTTCGTCGACATTAGGTAGGCCTATATCAAAAGACTGTATATAACAAACGTTTAAGAATATGTTATTTCTGTTCCTTCATGCCATGTACGTATTTATCGTACGACGGATAATAACGCAGATGGTTACGAAAACTTGGATTTTTAGTCCAAGGCCCGTGGGATATGTCGTGCATGTCACTTCAGGATGGGCAACGGGAAAAACTAAAGAGCCATTTTACTCTTTTCGGTAGGGCAGATGTTAAGAGAAGTATCATCAATGTCAGAGAACCACAGAGAATTTCGCACAACTTCGGACCAGGAACTTTACCGTACAATAAATTCGGAAATCGTCCTCATTTCTCTCTCGATTTTGTTCAGCATCATATTTTCGTTACTGCCCGGGCTGTCATAGGAAAATATCATTTTAAGATGTCACATTAAACGTGTGAACGAGTGTTACTTCGCATAAATTCCAGAAGGAAACATTATTTTAATCCACTGCAAATTACGGTTACAATAATGCTAGTAAGTAAATAATAGTAATGTCCAAGTATGTCAATAACTCTTCTTTTAACAATTTGTGGGTTGGCTCCCTCTCGCATTCTAGCACACAATTCTGTTATCAGTGTGAAGGCGGCCGTGAAAGCCAAAACTGATAATAGGCTTATCAGTGCAGTGAGGTCGATTTAACCGGTCTACAGAACGTGTTTAGTGAGGTGGAGGGTAGTAGGTCTTACTTTCATGTAAAGGACTGGGACATCGCGACCCATAGCACAATACTGAGTGCAACAATAAGGTGCGGTCAAACTTTCAGAAAACATTCCTCACACGTAGAAGAAGAAAGTATGTTAAATGAATGTGGGTCCGGAAACGCTTTATTTCCATGTTAGAACTCGTTTTATACAACTGCACAGTACACCAATCATACTGGAACAGAACGTACTAGCATAACATGAGACTCCTTCTCACAGGAAATGTTATTCATAATGTCAGCACTGTAAGACAGAATGTTTAATAATTATTAAGACCTTTCACCCCCCTTTGGGTGGGGGTGGTAGAATAGTATCCCCTACCTGTCGTAAGAGGTAACTAAAATGGGCCCCAGAGGCGTGGTTGGCGACGAGTGGGCCCTTAGTTGAGTCCTGGCAATGCTTCCACTTATTGTGGCAGGCTCCTCATTCATCCATCCTATCCGACCTCCCTTGGTCAACTCTTGTTCTTTTCCGACCCCGACAGTATTACGTATGGAGGCCTAGGGAGTTTTTCATTTTCTCGCCCTTTGTGGCCCTTGTCTTTCTTTGACCGATATCTTCATTTTTCGAAGTATCGGAGCCATTCCAATTTTTCTCTCTGATTAGTGGTATATAGAGGATGGTTACTTAGTTGTATTTCCTCTTGAAACAATAATCACCGTTACCACCATTCCCCACAGCTAAGGGGTAGACAAGGCCACTTAGAGAGTGACGCCCTCTCTCTGTGCTGTTTTGAGGTGAAGAGTTGGATGAAGGGGAATGTCATTTTTTTTCTGGATATTCGTGTATTGCAAGTGATATGGAGTGTTTCATAACATTTGTGGTTCTCATAATAATATAACGGTTATGTAGACCAAAGGTATCGACGAAATGTCACTGTAATATTTGTCCCAAATGGAACATAATAATTGCTTTTACACCAATATAGTGAAAACTCCGCGGTAAATTAATAAATACCGTCGTTACTAGAGAAATATGTATACCAACATACGGGCCGTAGACAGGACTCCTTTGTGTTGAATTCTGCTGCTCGTGCAGTCTTTTGTTTCTTTCCTGAGGTCCAGTGCTTGCACCGACGAATGGGAGTGCTATGTGTGTGAATTCTCATTATCTTTGTCCATGTGACTAGCTCGGACAATTCAAACAGGAAAATAGCATAATCCCTGGACCAATAAATATATTACTTGTTTGTTAAAAGGAAAATAGCATAATCCCTGGACCAATAAATATATAATTTAATGAGTGAGTTAGGGCACAAAACGAATGAGCAACGTGAATAAGACGACACCTAATTAATTCAAACAACTTCAGTGAGCGAAGACATCAGCACGAAAGTGTTAGACAAACAAAACAAATACGGAAGCGCTGTGACGTAGTAGAAAAATAGTTGTAAGGTAGTAAAGTATGTATCCATATTATTCCCTGCAAGTAAAACATTTCGTACTATTTCTTAATTTACCGCAGATTTTACACTTTATTTGAATAAAAGGAATTATTATATTCCATTTGGGACAAATATTACAGTGACATTTCGTCGATACCTTTCGTCTACATAACCTAATATAACATTTCGTTCGAATTTGTGTTGATTCTAAGATACCGTACCAGGTGATTTTTTCTACTGGCACGCAATGATACGCGGTACTTTCCCGCCGTTTGTGGCCCTTGTCTTTCTTTGGCCGATATCTTCATTTTTCGAAGTGTCAGATCCATTCCAATTTTTCTCTTTCTCTTTTTGAAAAAGAATGAGGATTTACTGTCATATAAATGTACTATAAATATTCCAGCAGATGGTAGGCTACTGTGTTCACGAACTGAATTTTTAGTTTCGATTCTCGCTAGTTGGTACCATGCGTACATGTTTCGTTAGGCTTCATAAGCTGGTAACAGAGTCAGAAACAGGAAGTTGTGTTCACTTACGATTGTTTCCAGTGTCAGTCAATCAGTTCTATGTCCGTTCTGCAACATGCAGTGTTCGCGTGAATTATGAATTAATCTACTGTATGTGAAAAAAAATGCAATTATTGTTCAGAATGAGACACACGAGTAGTTGCTTTATGTCAATGAGTAAAATAACGAAGGCTGAAGAAGTAGAAATTGTCAAAACTACTTGTGATTCTGTAAAACACAAAACTAGCACCGAAAATAGACATGGTGACGAGGATCACGAAACCAAGACTGAAAATCCTCGGGCCCAAAAGGAAGCAGGTCTGATAATGACTTAATGACTGACCAGACGTTGGGCACTTTCGCAAAAAAAATAAATAAACCTGCAAGAGAAAGAAGTGGATGGTGCTTACGAGGATATACTGGAGTTTATGTCAGAAGTGTGGTAGTTGCTGTAATAGCATGTACATGGTGAGTACCGACATATTTTCTCCCGGAAGAAGAGCGCCACAGAAAGGTATTTGTACCAACGAAGTTTGGCAACCCCTATGACAGTTTGCTAAAGGTTTTCAAATGTCAAGATGTTCAACCAATTCAAGCAAATCCATTGAAATAGCTTTCCACCAGGGGCGGTGCGTCGTTAAGGCTTAAAGGTGTTTAGCCCCACCAGATTTCCGGACATAAAGAGTTTAGTTTTTTGCTAGTGGCTTTACGTCGCACCGACACAGATAGGTCTTATGGCGACAATGGGAGAGGAAAGGACTAGGAGTTGGAAGGAAGCAGCCGTGGCCTTAAGGTACAGCCCCAGCATTTTCCTGGTGTGAAAATGGGAAACCACGGAAAACCATCTTCAAGGCTGCCGACAGTAGGATTCGAACCCACTATCGCACGGATGCAAGCCTACAGCCGCGCGCCCCTAACCACACAGCCAACTCGCCAGATAAAGAGTTTAGTAATGTTATATTATTTATATTTTAGATAATTAATTTAATGAGACCAAATTTATATCTGAATACTGAACCCATGACCTTTGTGCCCTAAGAACATTATGCATAAATTAATAATTAAACTAAAAGTTGGATTCTTGATAGCATGGATTTGACACGTGACGAGGGGGTGATTACCTTCGGTCCCACGCTCTGGGGTACGTGACGTCAGCCACACGTGTCGACGGCGGAAGAATCTCAAGTCATTTTTGTGAACTATTCCAAAGCGCGTGTACATGGCGTGACCCAAGCCAAGTCAAAAAATATAGTGCCTATCAAAGGGGGTCAATCATCTCACAAATCGAACCCGTAAAAATTTTAAATGTCCATGAACACTACCGCCAGAAATGTAGCAAGCATGTAGTCACTTTCAAAACTCTTGAAATTACAGTTTAGTTAAGTCAGAAATTTTATAGAAATTTTCTTGGCGGCAAAGGGAGATATCCGAAGAGATAAATATGAAGGGACGCCATGACGAAGTCTCCTTCTCCGGCATTTGTGATACAAAGCGGACGAAAAATTGTTGAGCTGCTCTGCGAAATCAAACCAACGAAAGTAGACTGAGTTCAACTGCAGATTTTAGCCATTGTGGCTAGGTCTTGTCTCCATGAGGAGATAGTTTTCTTGAGTGAAATAATTGTACCAGATAGGACGGTCAAAGTACTGAATAAATTCTAATGTGATTAAGTAATTCGTGTGCGGAAATAATTATAGTCCATCGTGTGCGCTCAGCAAACAAGTGAAGGGTATTTTCTTTTTTATGCTTTATTCCTGGAAACCTGAAGAAAATTAATAATGAACTGTGAAGCCATGAATGTAAAAATATCTAAATAAAATGCCAGGGTCGCAGGTGAGCCCTATGACGAACAATGGTGTGACGACATGAGGTAGGTGACTTTCCATCTTACTACCTCTTATATCTTGTCTCATGATCTCTAAAAGTGTATTTGAATGGGGATATACGACGCAGTGGTCACCCCTACTAAGTTTTGTAAATGTGAGAATACGACTAAAAGAGTCATTTGTTTCATTTTCCACTTGGATAAATTTTTGAAGTCTTGCGAGTGCCGTATAATGTTGTAAAAAGTTATTGAATAGGGTTTCGAAGTGATATCACGTCCAATGTAGATCGTCATCCGTGTGAGTGTACTGCCTATATTTTGTGATGCCAAATTAAGATGTTCAGTCGACGTAAGATTTTCCTGTCTGCAATTTGACGTTAGTAATGTAGAAATCCATGGTCACTCATTTTCAATCGAGTGGAAGCGCGCTGTTGGGTGAGAACCTAGGGTGATGAATTTGGTCACGGAGAGAAACGTTTTTCTAGGCCCATTTTAAACTGTGTCTGACTGACAATAAAAAGATCTAGTAGAATGTTTCAGTCATTTCTCGTAAAAATCAAGTTATTAAATACGATATCATTTATGCGAAGTTATTCATGATTAATGCATTGTGCGATATTAGACGTCGAGATTTCTAGTGAGGATTTTATTCCAGTTCTTTGTCGATGATAATTGTGGAGCTGGGAAACAGAGGTTAGTTTTGTTGATATGAGATGTGTGAATCAGGTTGGACCTGTCATTGAAGCCGGGACATGGAAGCCCGAGGAATGTTTTATATGAGTTGAGATGAGATGTGTGAATCAGGTTGGACCTGTCATTGAAGCCGGGACATGATAGCTCGAGGAATATTTTATAATGTTGGGAATGGAAAGAAATTCATAGAAATCCATAGCGGTATTAATTGGCGACGCGTATAATTAGTGTGGGCATCTTGAAGCTTAATCTGTGCATTTTGTTGGTTAGAATATCGTATTTGTTTAATTTTGTCGGCAGAGTTTAAAGAGAGCATTTTGAGAAGCCAGTCAACTGGAATAAACCAGGTGTTTTATGTTACTGCCAAGCGAACTTGGGGACGAGAGGCCTCAGCTGTGATAACGGGACAGGCGTGGAATTGAGATTGTACTGTATTCTCGGCCGGGGAAAACGTTAAAATGCTGGATTTAGTTGAAATTCATAGCCGGTAATGATCTGAGTATTGTGAAATACTGTAAAATTTGTTTAATTGGGGACGTAATGAACATTTGAAATCACGAACTTTGAGTATAAGGAACAGAGTAACCAAATTCAGGGTTGTCCAAAATATAGGGCGATGGTTGTGATGATCGGTTTGTCTGTGAGAGGTGTGCAAAATTCATAAATGGTATGACGAGATATGACATCGTAATTATATGGCGAGTTGTTTGGTTTGTACGTAGATTCATAGGATATCCAAGTGTTAATAACGGTTAGGACTAGATTAGATTTTAAAGTGTGAGATCAGGAGACAAGATATATAACTGGACATGAATTATGTAACAATTCTTTTCCAGCCAGATAAATATCACTAGATTGAATTCACATCACAGCTGCGTAGGAATTTGTGAAGAAACAAGAGTCCGCGGAGATAAAATTTACTGTTCTTTAACATTTCGTTAAATCATTTAAATTTATTTAATTATTAAATTCAGTGAAACCGCATTTGAAATAACTTTAATCAAGCGAATAACTTGGAGATGCATTCTGGAAATTTTAGTTTGTTTTTCTGGGGGAATATTTAAATATAAAGTAACGATTAAGGGGACATATCCGAAGGAAATGGATTTTACTGCCACAAAGTTTGTGAGTATTGCTATAGTTGTAATTATTGAACTTTGATTGATTGAGCAGAGAATGTGCTGGGGATAGTAAAGTGGAAACTTTGGTCATCAACCGATGTAACTTAATTGTGTTTAGCCTTCAGCCTAGAAACTTGGATGGTCAGGGGGTCATCAATCTCAGTGACTTAGATTAGGGCCATATGCCACTGTAGCATCATTTTCCTTGCGGTCATCATCCACAATGACTTTAAAGTAACTTAGAAGATTAGATGTCGGTCCATGACATAGACGCAGGTCACATCGATTCAATTAAGGGTCCATGCCGTAGAACCACTGTGTGGCACACACCAATTGGACTGCCTTAATTATACCCAGAGTCCAGAGTTCGTGTTACGAGGGCTGGACCATAACGAATCACTATGATGGTACATGTGGTCTCACATGGAAGCCGAATTTAAGGATTTCCAGACTTTCCTTTCTTAAATGATTAATAATTGAGACAATGGTTTCTAGTAAGAATGCCCATCAGGCAGTTACGTTAAAGTCTCACACCAGTGTTCTGACCTTTATGTAAAAATGATTGTGGTGTCCAGTGGACACAATTGACTTCTATGATACCGTTGACATGTCAGATTGCTTCAGAATTTTCCTGAATAAATAGGAATCTTTTAAACAGACCTTTCATTCCAGTAGATAGATTAGAATTACTGAACCCTACCTTTACCTCAGCAAGTGACGAAGAACCCGATACGACCCAAGAGACAGATCTCATGAACTTTGCTGATAGGTAAGAAAGGTAGGTATCCTTCAATATGGACCAAAGGGTTCAATACCATTGTCTAGAAGTAATTAATAATATTAGAAAAAGAAAGTATGTATGTTTTGTACGTTCGCTCTCAGTCCTCACAGTGAGTACTAGTAGCCGTTTTGAAGGGGTCTGTGAACCTTTGAGGGAGTGAAAGTTTCAATGCACTTTAAAATATCAAACTAGGGGCTAGCTTTGACATGCCCGCAATTAAAAAGGACAATGTAGACGAAGCTGTAGCGGCGGGTGTTATTGCAAACTCACTTGTATTCTTTTAAACTCATTCAACATATTCTGGTGATCATTCACAGAGTGAAGCTTTCGACACGTTTCGAATTTTAGTTTACAGTTCGCTCTTACCAGTTGAGAAGTGGAGAGCTTAAGTTCTGGATAGTTTTTGTTTCAACAGTGATTAGTATGTAGTGTTTAAAATAATAAATAGTTTGCACCGCAGAAGAATTGACGAGCGCAGTTCCTTTGTAAACGAGGTAGGCCCTCACTTTTAAAATATTTTATTATTAACATGCATTAGAATCAAGCATGCGTAACTGTACTGATACTGCCAATACAAATGTAATGACAAGGTTTAATATGGGTGTATACACAACAGCAGAAGAAACAAAAACTACATTAATAATAATAGTAACATATAACATACACTGACTGACAGAGCAAATGCAACACCAAGGAGGAGTGGTTCGAAAGGGATGAAAGTTGTGGAAAAAACAGAGTCGGCACGGAAGAATAATTGATGTTTATTTCAAATCGATATGCAGGTTACACAATGCGCACGGCATCGACTCAGTGGGATGTAGGACCACCGCGAGCGGCGATGCACGCAGAAACACGTCGAGGTACAGAGTCAATAAGAGTGCGGATGGTGTCCTGAGGGATGGTTCTCCATTCTCTGTCAACCATTTGCCACAGTTGGTCGTCCGTACGAGGCTGGGGCAGAGTTTGCTAACGGCGTCCAATGAGATCCCACACGTGTTCGATTGGTGAGAGATCCGGAGAGTACGCTGGCCACGGAAGCATCTGTACACCTCGTAGAGTCTGTTGGGAGATGCGAGCAGTGTGTGGGCGGGCATTATCCTGCTGAAACAGAGCATTGGGCAGCCCCTGAAGGTACGGGAGTGCCACCGGCCGCAGCACATGCTGCACGTAGCGGTGGGCATTTAACGTGCCTTGAATACGCACTAGAGGTGACGTGGAATCATACGCAATAGCGCCCCAAACCATGATGCCGCGTTGTCTAGCGGTAGGGCGCTCCACAGTTACTGCTGGATTTGACCTTTCTCCACGCCGACGCCACACTCGTCTGCGGTGACTATCACTGACAGAACAGAAGAGTGACTCATCGGAGAACACGA
The DNA here is from genome assembly GCF_040414725.1 of Anabrus simplex. Lineage (NCBI taxonomy): Eukaryota > Metazoa > Arthropoda > Insecta > Orthoptera > Tettigoniidae > Anabrus > Anabrus simplex. Next base: position 230,563,999 of record NC_090267.1, on the reverse strand, counting down.
CGTTCCGCCATTCCCTCATCCAAGTCGCTCTAGCCCGGCACCATGCCAGGCGTGCACGTCTATGCTGTGGAGTCAATGGTAGTCTTCTGAGCGGACGCCGGGAGTGCAGGCCTTCTTCAACCAATCGACGGGAAATTGTTCTGGTCGATATTGGAACAGCCAGGGTGTCTTGCACATGCTGAAGAATGGCGGTTGACGTGGCGTGCGGGGCTGCCACCGCTTGGCTGCGGATGCGCCGATCCTCGCGTGCTGACGTCACTCGGGCTGCGCCTGGACCCCTCGCACGTGCCACATGTCCCTGCGCCAACCATCTTCGCCACAAGCGCTGCACCGTGGACACATCCCTATGGGTATCGGCTGCGATTTGACGAAGCGACCAACCTGCCCTTCTCAGCCCGATCACCATACCCCTCGTAAAGTCGTCTGTCTGCTGGAAATGCCTCCGTTGACGGCGGCCTGGCATTCTTAGCTATACACGTGTCCTGTGGCACACGACAACACGTTCTACAATGACTGTCGGCTGAGAAATCACGGTACGAAGTGGGCCATTCGCCAACGCCGTGTCCCATTTATCGTTCGCTACGTGCGCAGCACAGCGGCGCATTTCACATCATGAGCATACCTCAGTGACGTCAGTCTACCCTGCAATTGACATAAAGTTCTGACCACTCCTTCTTGGTGTTGCATTTGCTCCGTCAGTCAGTGTATAATACCTGCCATTTGATCCACGAGCCGCTACTGCTTTCCACAGCATGTCAAATCGCATTTTACTTCAGGCATGTCAAGGTCACGAGCTGACTGACACTTCCGCGCGCATGTGAAACACCTGCTACGAGCGCTAGCCTGGAGGGGTGTACATTACACGTTCATAACTACGGTAATTGTATTTCATTTATGCCAGAACCTCTTTGTAAACCACGTTTGTGGCATTGTCTTTTGGGGCTAAAATGACCAAGCTACTGGCAGAGCTAAATCTGGAACATGCGACATGTAACTCTACATGTGAGAAACAGTCAAAAAGGGGATTTCTTTATTTCTAAAGGAGATTACAAATACCCATTTTCACGCCTGTAACATGTTAAGTTTATGAGATATACTAATTTTAAAAGTGACACATCCTTGCCTGAGAGTTCATCGTTGAGGCCTTCGGTTCACAGAGTTCCGGTTTCGATTCCGGGCTGGGTCGGATATTTTAATCGCGTGTGATTAATTCTTCTGGCTCGAGGACAGGTTGTTTGTGTTTGTCTCAACACTTTCCTCTTCATATTCACTCAACACACCACATTACTAACCACAACAGGAATACGCAATGGTAATTACTGTACATCCCTACACATGGGGTTGACGTCAGGAAGAGCATCCAGTCGTAAAATAGCGTCAAATCCACATGTGCGACACAGTTCGCACCCGCGACCCCACGGGTGTGGGAAAACCGGTAGAAGAGAAAAAGATACTCATTTTAAAACATCACCCGCTTTTTAAAAGAAATTCACCCCCTTAAGTGGATTTTCCAGAAAAGTGAGTTTATTTATTTTTAAAAGAGATACCAAGTACTGCCTACCAATTTTTACGTGTGTAACCTTCCGTTTCTGAGATGTATGTATCCTCATATAAAAAATTCAACTCCTTCCTCACTTCTTTTCACACCCCTGCCCTCACCCCTTAAGTGCATTTTCTGAAAACAAAAATGTGTGTCCTTTTATTTTAAAGGAGATTCCAAATACCAAATTTTATGTCTGTAACATGTTAGGTTTTTGTGATATATTGTAGACTAGCAGAAGTACCCGTTCTTCGTACGGGTTATCAGAAACTGGCTTTAATTACTCATACTATCGGTGTGACTGACTTCTTTAGATCTTTATATCACTGGTGTATTTACTTAAGCACGTATAAATTATTTTTCATGTTTGGAATTATAGTGTAAGTATCTTCTTCTTCTCTTCTTCATGCGGGCCTCTAAATATTAGTTCTTAATTAGCGTCGACCTCTAAGATCTTTTGCTACCATGATTTTCCTTCATTCCCATCTAGATATACATGCTCCCTTCACAAAGCTGCAGCTTTAGTGTAAGTATACTTCCGCTAGATAGTACCAACAAATATAAATGAAGGGGTTAAAGGTATAGTGGTGTAAGTCACTTTATCATCGTTTTTAGGAAATGAGCATAATGCGAAAGGTATTGTAGTTAATTCAGTAGACAAGTTTTTGTGATGGTATTGTTTTAGAGGTACTACGTAGGTCCAAACTTAGGGATTAGGCTTGATTTGAAATTTTTTTTGCTCAAAAGTTGTACCTCACGCACTAACCAAAGTCACTTGCACCACTGTGCCTTACCAAAGCCTGTGACATACACCACTGTATGACCTAAAACCAAAGACTTACACCACTATGGACATCAACAAAATGATGTAAAGTTGACTTGCACTTCTCAAACATATTTTTATTGAACATTACACAAAGTATAAGAATAATACAAACAATTTAATTTTTTATCACGAATGGAGTCTTAATGTTTTTAACATGGCAATACGGATTCAGTCTATTTCATCAGGATATGTGGTTTCCACAATTTCCAGAGGTCCAACATCTACAAGCTCCTCACCTTCTTCAATAGTGGTTCGCAGGGAAACGAAGAATTCATGTTTCACTGGTGGAATGTATGGCAGAAGATCAAGCATATCTTTCTTTTTAGCCTCGGTAACAGGCCTTCCCCTTGGGTACAAAACATCTTGAGAAACGTTGGCCAGAGAATGTCGCCTACCGGGCTTTGCTGCCTTTAGATTTAGTTTAGAAAATGGGATATCCTCATTCACAGTTTCTTTGTAGAAGAGAGTGTAAGGTTGATCTTTCAAAATTCGTATCCATTGAATTTTCAACCAATTAACAGCAATGTTGTTCTCATTTTTCTTTCGTCGCGTGATACAACTTCCCAACTTTGCAACAGATTTGAAATCCTCTCGGCTCATTTTCGTCACCATGAATGGATTGTTCCTTCGGCACTTCATTATGATACTGTACCAGTCGTCTGCAGTATAAATGGACTTGTTCTTTGCGTACGATTCAATTGATCCAAATTCAGCGTCGTTGGGTAGAAAAGAGTGGCCACTTACCATAAATTTGTGATCGATAATTTCTGCATTGCTTTGAGGGCCCTGTATGTACTTCATGAGGTACAAGGAAAACTTAATATTACGGTTTTGGCCCGTGCATGCGTCACTGTACAACACTATGTGCCTAGCAGATGACGCTCTTGCTGCAAGATGTTTGACGATACAGGAACCAATCTCTTGAGACCCACGAGAAGCGATCGTTTCATCCCAGCAGAACATGAAGCCTAAACCTGTTCCAAGTTCATGGCAGCCAAGGTTATAACAATACATATTCCGCTTATAGTAAGCCACGGACGTCGTCAAAACAGGAAATGGCAAAGCCTTTTCGAGGTCGAATGTCAGACCATAGAAAGATTCGTCTTCCCGTGCTTTCACTTTGTCCCGATCTCTAGCCTCTCTCACCTTTTCGGCGTTTCTGAGGTGTAATTCTTTTTCAGCCTTCAGCTTTGTAGATTCGTCTTCATCTTCACACACTTCAATCTTCTTGTCAAGCACATCGCATCTGGTGCACGTATCTTTAAGAGGCCGGTGGAAATGCAAGTTGAACTCATTGCTAAAGGTTCGACGGTAGATGGCTTCAGAAACAGGAATATCACCTTTTTCCGTGCACTTTTCTTTGTACAGTTCATACATTGTACGTACATTCATGTCAGGAGGAAGGTATTTCCTGTTAGGGTTCTCTGATCTACTGTAGTGCGATTGATACGATGGGAAAGATGCTATGTGGTCACGCACACCATTCATGGCAGCCTCCGGTGTTTTATTTTTGGGGGGATGGCGTCCTCGGCCATCACTTCCTGGTTGTTGACCCTCTCGTACTTTTTGTATTGCCCTTGTCATTCGCCCATCCGAAACTTGGAGTGTTTGTAAGAAAAAACGCTTGCACACAGTAACGCTATTGCCTCTGACTTGGAATCTGAAGCTGTTTGAAACAGACTTTGCATTTCTCGTTGAATTTCGTGGGCGTCTTACATTAGGTTTCTGTTGCACAATCAAACCACATAAAAATACGTTTTGTTCAGAAAAACTGCTTAGCTTCCAAAAGGTGTCGAAAATTTCTCGCCTCGCCACTTCAGGTACGTTCTCCACACACTTTTTTTTACATTTACAATCAAAGTTCTGATACAGCTTACCGGCCACTTCTTTTCCTCTAGAGGACACGTACGGGAGCCCTGAATTTCGTGCTCGCTTTCGCTTTTGAGCTTTACTTTCGTGTTTTTGTCTTCTCCTCGTTCTCGGGTGAGCGTTTTCTCGATTCTCAGAAGTTCCAGCAGTAGGAAATTCGCTGGAATGGTTGCGCTGGCGTCCGCCGTCTACCTCTGCATCTCCTTCTGATTCTGAAACAACAAACATCTTGTTACACTTACTACCGAAATAAAAAACTGCAGGGGAAGCTTCGATTCAGCATTCAAAATTACGTGAAAAACGATACTCAACACGACCATTTTCAATAATCACAGAAAATTCACTAAAAACATCACTCTTCATGCATTTTTCTCCATTTTTCCTTTCTTTTTTTCCGAACCGATTACAAAGGTGTATTATTCAGGGAATAGTAGACCAAAAGGACCTAAGGCATAATCTAATGTAAGTACTTGCTAAAAACGTTGCAACAAAATAGGTTAGTAGGTGAGTAACTGAGAGGTTAGAAGGTGAATAGTACTTACCATCATCTGTTTCTGATGTGTTTTCTCCTTGTTCACGCTCCCATTCATCACTGGACTCCAGCTCATCCAACGGATCACTTAAACTTATTTCAGAATCCATCGTTTCTTTGAGTATTCACGCATGCATTCAACACTCGATGAACATCGCGGAACAATTACAACCACACTGGTGTAAGTCTGACTCACACCACTTCAGTTATCAGCAAAACAGATGATCCATTACCAGTCTAACTTGTGCTGCCATCTAACGACGAAATAAGTGAAGCTCTGACTTACTCCACTTTTTCTATGAACAGTTTTTTATTTCTACATCGCCTTTCTGTGCCTAAGTCAACTTCTACCGAAAATTGACTTACACCACTTTGACTTTAACCCCTTCAAATATTATTGAATGCATTTGTTTGATCCGACATTTCGTAACTATTTCAAATGATCAAGGAAATACGCGATGCATAAAAACTACTATAATTATCGAGATTTATAATTCTCAGGGCCTGTCACTCATGTCGCATATCATATAATGAATATGAGTATAAATGTTGAGAAATTCATTCAAGTCATGGGCGCACCATCTTAACAATTGTGTACAGTATATAGGTTGTTTTCATGGTTACAATGATAGTAAAAGTGGACCAAAATATCGGCACTAATAACATCAGTGATACTACTACTCCATGATTTGATAGAAAATAGTTTGAACTATAGGTAACAGACTCCGCAAAATGCTAAAACCTAAGCCAGTACGTAAAAACGGAGGCCCGTCGGCAACCGCTGGTCGCCGTACTACGGAGACCTCCGGGGCTATTATTTTTATACTTCACTCCCTATCCATCCCCACCCAAAGGAGTGCTATGAGCGTCTTACCCAATAGTTTATTTTTTCCAGATAGTAAGTTATATGTGTATCAATTTTGGCTGGCAGCTATGCCCAAACGTACATGCATAATCTAGTTGCTGTAGAATCCTGGAGCTGGTTACGGCCGTTCGTTTCTTTATCCGATTCCTAGAGCAGAGGTAGTGTGGTTCCAACACCTCCACAACGGTTGGTTTTAGGGCCTTGAAACATTGTTTACGGACCCGTAGGGTTTACCGAGTTTTGTTCTTTGCGTCAAGGGGCTTAAAATGAGCTTTGTCTCGTCCTTGTATGACAAATTCGATTTCGCCTATATTAGCCTATTATTTTAATATGTTTATATCTCCCCTCCCCCCATCGCACCCCCCTCGAATTGTTTTGAAAATGAAATACAGCCCATGTTACTCAATGGCAATTTTTAAAATCGGTTTAGTATTTTTTGAGTCTATCCGTTACAAACAAATATACAAATTTTTCCTCTTTATAATATTAGTATAGAAGTGTAAATTATATCCCTACACATACGGTTGACGTCATGAAGGGCATCCAGCCGTAAAACAGGGTCAAATCCATCCACATGTGCTACGCAGTTCGCACCCGCAACCCCACAGGTGTGGGTAAAGCGATAGAAGAAGAAGATACTCATTTTAAAAATTCATCCGCTTTTTAAAATTATTTTCACTCCCTTAAGTGGCTTTTCCAAGAAAGTGTGTTCATTTTTAAAGGAGATTCCATGTACCAATTTCAAAGTCTGTAATTCATTTTTTGAGATATATGTATCCTGACATAAATAATTCAACTCCTTCCTCACTTCTTTTCACACCCCTCCCTCTTAAGTGGATTTTATGAAAATGAATATTTGTGTTCTTTTATTTTTAAAGGGGATTCCAAATATCAATTTTCATGTCTGTAACATGTTAGGTTTTTGTGATTTATTGTAGATAATTTCGCTGCTGTAGAATCCTAGAGGTGACGTTGCCATGGTTACGGCAGTTCATTACTTTATCGGATTCCTAGAGGAGGGGTAGTGTGGTGCCAATATCTCCGTAGAGGTTGGTCTTAGGGCCTTAAAACATGGTTTTCGGGCCCGTAGGGCTTACCGAGTTTTGTTCTTTGCGTCAAGAGGATTAAATTGAGCTTTGTCTCGTCCTTATACGACAAATTCGATATTTTGCCTATATTAGCCTATTATTTTTATATCTCCCCCCGTGCTCCCCACCTTGAATTGTTTTGAAAATAAAATACAGCCCATGTTACTCAATTGTAATGTAGCTTTCTGTAGGTGAAGTAATTTTTAAAATCGGTTCAGTCGTTTTTGAGTGTATTCGTTACAAACAAACAAATTTTTCCTCTTTATAATATTAAGTATAGATAATCTCGCTGCTGTAAGCATACTGGAACTGATGTTGCCATGGTTACGGCAGTCCATTTCTTTATCCTCTTCCTATAGCAGGGGTAGTGTGGTGGCAATATCTCAATAACAGTTGGTTTTAGGGCCTTAAAACATGGTTTTCGGGCCCGTAGGGCTTACCAAGTTTTGTTCTTTGCGTGAAGGGGCTAAAAATGAGCTTTGTCTCGTCCTTGTACGAAAAATTAGATATTTCGCCTGTATTAGGCTGGTATTTTTATACCTCCCAACGTCGCCCCTCCCCCTTCGAATTATTTTGAAAATAAAATATAGCCTATAGCACTCAGGGATAATGTATCTTTCTATTAGTGAAATACAAACAATACAAACATACAAACAATCTTTACCTCTTTATATATTAGTATAGAAGGAACATGTCCTGACTGACTGACTGACTGACTGACTGACTGACTGACTGACTGACTGACTGACTGACTGACTGACTGACTCATCATCGCCGAGCCAAAACTACTGGACATAAAGAAATGAAATTTTGAGGATACATTTATATTAATATGTAGGTGCTCGCTAAGGGAGGATTTTTGGATATTCCGTTACTAAGGGGGTGAAAAGGGGACTAAATTTTTAAAATGAGTGTATCTACTGTATATCTCAAAACTTTAAAAGTTTACAGATGTAAAATTTGGTATTTAGAACTCCTTTAAAAAAAGAAACACGCTTTTTTGTTTACGGAAAATCCCAATAGAAGTGGTGGAAAAGGGTGGAAAAAGGGGTTCAATGCCTTTAATGAGGATACTTATATCTCAGAAACTGAAGATATTACAGATCTGAAAATTGGTATTTGGGATCTACTTTAAAAATAAAGAATCACGTGTTTTCTTGTTTTTGGAAAATCCAATTAATGGGGGTTAAACAGGAGTGACAAATTGGGGTCAATTTTTATAAAGACTATATCTATAGTATATCTCAAAAACGTAAAATATTACAGACGTAAGAATCGGTATTTGGAATATCCTGTAAAAGTAAAGAAACATAGGTGTTTTGTTTTCTGAAACTCCACTTAAGGGGAGCTAAAAAGGGGGTGAAATTTAAAATGAGAATGTCTACAGTATATCTCAAAAACTTAACATGTTACAGAAGTGAAAATGGTATTTTTATCTCTATTAAAAATAAAGCAACATGTATTTTTGCTTTTTGAAAATCCACTTGGGTGGGTGGGCGGTAAAATGACTGAAAATGGGGTTGAATTCTTTTAATTTGGATACTGATATCTCAAAAACTGAAGATGTTACAGGCGTGAAATTTGGTATGTGGAATCTCCTTTAAAAACAAAGAAATACATATTTTTTGTTTTCGAAAAATCCAATTAAAACAGTGGGGGGATTGAAAAATTAGTTTAATTATTTGTATGAAGATACTATCATCTCAAAAACGAAAGATTTTGCAGATGTGAAAATTGGTATTAAGAATCTGCTTTAAAAGTAAAGAAACACGTATTCTCGGAAAATCCAATGAAGGGGGGAGGGTTAAAGAATTGGAAAATTAATTGAATTAATTGTATGAGGTTACTTACATGTAATAAAACTAAAGTTACAGACGTGAAAATTGGTATCTGGATCTCCTTTAAAAACAAAGAAAAATATGTTTTGGGGGAAATCATCTTGGGGGTAGGGGTGAAAAGGAGTTGAATTCCTTTTAAGAGGACACATATCTCAAAAACTGAAGATGTTAGTGTCGTGATAATTGGTATTTAGAAGATCCTTTACTATTAAAGAAACAAGTATTTTTTTTCCCGAAAAAATCACTTACAGTACGTGTGAAAGGAAGTGAGAAAAGTGAATTCTTTTTATGGGGATACTTATATCTCAAAACTGAAGGTAACAGACGTGAACATTGTTATTTAAAATCTCCTTTAAACATAAAGAAACACGTCTTCTTTTTGAGGGGGGGGGGTCGGTATGGGGGTAAATCACCTTAACGGCGGTGGGTCGAAAAAGGTGTTGAGACCAATTGATTTTACTGTTCATAATGCACTACATGATTTGGATCATAAACCGATCATTTTTTAATCTTTCCTGGGTTCGTTTTCAAGAGCCATCTTTTCCTCTGGAAAACTTAAAGTTAGATTACAGTAGATTCTCCTAGCATATAAATAAACATTTATACACATTTGAAATAAACAATAGGAATGATATTGACCGTGCTCACCTCTATAATAAGGTCAGTTATGCACGGAAGTATATCCTTCGTATTGCCAGAAATCCCGCGCACTTGCCTACGCGCGACAATGGTGCTGGTCACATTGTCAGCAATGACAATGGCAGCAGATGTAATTTACCGCCAAGTAACGGTCTTGCATCTTGCTGCGGGATCCAGAAAATAATAATAATAATAATAATAATAATAATAATAATAATAATAATAATAATAATAATAATAATAATGTTCTGGACCGTCGTCAAAATGTGCGGACCGCGCTGGAAACGGGTCCTGAACGGGTAATGATTTCGAATGCAGTCCGGCCACGGGTTCAGTACCGCCAAGGCACCCAAGACGACACCAGCCTGATCTCCTCAAGGATTTGATCCATATTAAAAATGCTTATAGGAAAAGATGGCAAAGATTTAGGGACCCAACTGACCGGGCGGAATACTTGGAGCTAGCCCGAAAAGTACGAAATCGATTGCTGGAAAGAAAGATTGAAAAATGGGAGGAACTTTGTCGTAATCTCTCAGAAAACGAGCCATATCGCGAATTTTGGCGGATTATATATAAAATGTTCAGCATTCAATTATAAATTTCAGTATAATACTGTAGCGAAGCACGGGTATCTTGATAGTTATTTCATATAAGGATAGGCATAATTGAATGAGTTCAACACGGCGTTCGCATAAAATGTGTGAAACAACACGCGTTATAATAACCGTGTACAAGGAAAATAAATAATTATTTTAAAGGTTGCTATAAACAATGAAGTACAAAATTGAAGGGCCTTTTTAGGGCCTTAACATACTCAACTCTCCTATGAAGAATTATGAATCAGAATAATGCCGAATACTGTGCCGCTACTATATCGCTTTTCCAGCAAAACATCATGTTGTTATGATTTTTAAAATAATTAGCCCACGATAAGAATAGCATCTCTTCAAGTACTCCTGTTGGTACAAAAGTACACAACTAACAAATTACTGTGTCAATCTTTACGCCACAGGCTATGCAGCTGTGTGTTTCAACCATTACATGTAGAACAAAACAGGTAACAGAGCTTATCACCGGTAGGAGTGCATAGCCCTGAGTCAGCAACGTGGAGAAGTACAAGCCGACTGAGGGGAATAGACTTGAGTCCGCATGCACAGGTATTTCTAACACGAACACAGCGGGCAAGCTTTGACACCCGTGGTTTACCTTCTTCAAAATAATGAAGAAAGTGGAACTTTACGATACTGTAGTTACCGCACTCAATTTCTATCAACATAAAACTCTCAATTTCCTTGTTAACGGCCGGCGCTAAGAAGTACTAACAATTCCCCCTTCCCGCATTGCGAGAGTGACAAGATTTATGACTGTCTACAATCACCTCTTGTTATGATGACCAATAGCAGATGGCTCTTGATCTACAACATGCTTGCTTTGTCAGTGACAGCCCACGTGGAGTACTTCAAAAGCGTACCGGTGCTCCAGAGTTGTACAGCTGCTCGCAGTTCTGTCCAGTCTCGCTGCTCTCTCTCAGTGGCTATATAGTAAAATCTGAGAGCTGACAACGCTGTGTCTCGAGTTGGGGAAATCCTGGATCCCCGCGGACAAGGAATGTAAAACACAGCCAGCCAGATAGACGTCAAAAGCGTGCCGGTCGTTAAGGAGGCTATTGCAAGAACTATACCGCGACTCAAAATATTGCGGCGTGAAAATGTGCCGTGATGAAGAGCCGTGACCAAGCTGGAAAGTGGTGTGCCACACGCCTTATTTTGTTTTCGATTACAACTCGGTTTGCAGTGCGAACACGAGAGTGTTTAGGATGTGTTACACCCCTGCGTCGTGAGCGTCGAGTTGACCATTCATTCTGTACTGTTCTAGCCACGCCATAATGGAAAGAGTGCTGTTGATGTGTCGTGTTTTTGCTAAAGTTATTAAAGTAAAATAGTTGATTGCTGCAAAGAATTAGAAATTTAAAAAGTGTAGAAGGAAAAGAAGGCGGTGGATTAGAAACATCAAACACCTATGGAACGCAAACATTGTCGGCTCTCCTGGCGGGCTTCTCACAGTCTTCAATCTTCTTCAGTTATAGCGAATAAGAAATCGTTAAATTTTTAAATTATAAAACAACTTCCCTGGGACCGAAGCTGTCAACTGACAGTGCTGCAACAATGGATTTCACTGCCGTAGCTCGTAGATCAAGATTCCTATATAATATTGTACAAGATTTCTATAGTCATATGAATTAACATCATACGAACAATGCTCACTTGATACAGTTGAATCAACCGTAAGCATTATTTCGTTGGAATCTTGTTTATTTTACGTTTCAGTTTACCTTCCCTTACGAGATGCAATTTAGAACTGACTCACGACACTCTATAAGCCGGATTGAATAATAATAATAATAATAATAATAATAATATAGCCTACAAATCAAACACACTTTATTTGATACAGCTGATTGGCAGAAGCGTTGCGAGTAGTAAGAAAGCTTCCGTTCACGCCTACGCATTCATGGTCGCATTGCTTACACGAGGCATGATCTCGGCTAACTTAAGTTTTACGGTGCGCCTGTTTTCAACCGTGGTACAACCCTAATGTAACCACCGCTCTACTTAGATGCTGTATGGTTACAGTGCTTCAGTGGGCAAGTCAATGCATCTATCGACTGAATCTTGAATAATATCGATTCTTTCGTGGATGGCGTCGACTGTTTGAATGATGGGCAGTGTATTAATTTTAATACTATTTAAATAAATATTAAAAAATTCAATATTGTATGTCTACCCCTTAGTCTCGTTTCCTGACACAGGTTCGGAGATGAGGTGAGATGAAATTATACAACGTATTTTACGGCCGGATGCCCTTCCCGACACCAAACTCAGTAGAGGACTTAATGAAGATGACATGAATGATTGTGAATGAAACTGGGTAAGAAGGTGGAAGGAATTGGCTGTGGCCTATGAATAGGAACTGTCCCGGCATTTGCCTGGAAGTGAAAATGGAAAACCACTGAAAACCATCCTCAGGACAGTCGACGGTGGGAATCGAACCCCTCGTCTCCCGAACGCAGAGTTCACCCGTACAGCGCAGCGTTAACACGCGCGGCTACTCTTTGGGTAAATTCAACATAATATGAAATAAAACATTGTAGGTTACAAGGTCAGAAGGTTTCCTGTTTCGAAATTCGCCTGACGGTTCGCCGTAAAAATCTCATCCCTTAAGTAAAACCTCAATTTTTGTAAACAATTCTTCTTCTAAGATAATAATGAACCGTATGATCTCAACAAGCTTGTGATTAGACAGCGCTGTTGTAGACTGCAGCGACCTTGACTTGAACTAGAACACAGGCACGCTCCAACGTGTGAGGCGAGGCGTCATTTCCGTTTACTGTGCAGAAGTAGGGGGGGAACTGTGTAAAGCCATTCCGCTAGCCTTGAGCGTCAGCCGAAAAGAATACGAAATACAGTAGATAGTTCTAGGAAATACGGCCACACATTGTATAGGCTTGTTATTACGGTAAAACTATTGTATTGGGATGGACTCTCTTGACGTGCACCTAATTGAAATCGATAACGCGACTGTTGGGGGGCGGCTATTCGTCAAATCTAGGAACAACAGCTGCGCAGTGCAGTGTTAACAGCCAAAACCTGCGTTAGTATCACTATTTTAAGTATCCTGTGCGTATTACAAAGATTTGAAATACAATTTAAATGATCTATGGAAACACCATTCAGAACTCAAAAGAAGGTTTTCCACTGAGGCTCAACTTGTAGGATTCCGACAAGACAATACAAGATATTTTAGATTCAGGAGGTCAAATGGACTGTATAGCTACTGACACATCCAAGCCCTTTGATTGTGTAGATCTTGCGAGACAACTGACGAAAATGAGGACAATTGGACGAGGCAAAAGAATGACCGAATGACTGAAGGGGTGGCTACATTTGTAGAAGGTATAACTCCGAGAAGTAGAATAGGTCAAGCATTATCTAATTCTGTAACGATTAAGAGGGGAGTTTCTCAAGGTAAATGATGTGAGTAAAGTACTAGAATCACAAATAAGGGTTTTTGCGCATGACGCTATACAGCATAGAGAAAATAAATAAGTTACAGCATTGTGAGCGACTGCAGAAAGACTTCGACAATGTCGTGAGATGGACAGCAGACAACGTATGAGGGTAAACGAGTTGAAAAGTCAGGTTGTAAGTTTCACGAAGAAGAAAAGTCCTTTCAAATGGTAGTCTCTTTAGCACTACAGACTCAATCGGTCCTTGGTTTGACACACCACCTGCTGTTACAATCTATCCACTATCCACTTCATGACAGTCTAAGGATCAAAGAATGATTTAGCCACCTAATCGATACCTTTATTTGCCTCTGGCAATTTTCTAAAATCATTAGTAGTACATGTTTCGACATGTACATGTCATCATCATCTAATTCACGTATGCTTAGGTACAAAAAACGTGAAAGTATCCACAATATATGTTCTCGTATTAGCCTTGATCTCTTCTCATGGGAAACTTGTGGCTGTCTATTGGGGAAGGATAATGGTGGTGACGAGGGACAAGTTTTAATTACATTTAAGCATTCCCTCTCTACTCCCCACCTCCAACATGTACTACTAATGATTTTATAAAATTGCCACAGGGAAATAAAGGCTTTACGTCCCACTAACTACTTTAACGGTTTTCAGAGACAAATAAAGGTATCGAATAGGTGGCTAAATAATTCTTTGATTCTTAGAACACCATCTGCTTCCAAACACTTCTACCATCACTAAACTGTTTATCTGACCTTTTAAAGCCTTCCATTACACTATCTTTCCATCTTCTCCTTACTCGTATCCCGTTTCGTTCTAATTCATTTTCGTGATGACAATCCGGCTTTCCTTTCTCTGTCTCTCATCATCTACTTATTATATTTATTCTTTCACCGCTTTTACCCACCGTGGCGTCGCGAGTGTGAACTGCGTCACACATATGTGGATTCCACTCTGTTTTACTGCCGGATGTCCTCCCTAACGCTACTCCTATGTGGAGGGATGTATAGGCTATACTATTGCATGTTTCTGTGGTGGTTGGTAGCGTAGTGTGTAAATGAAGATAAGTGTATTGGCACAAACAATCAAACCTCGAGTCAGAGGACATCAGCGCCCATATGACAGTTTGTAGGAGGTGGGAGAGGGAGCAGACCTGGGGGTACGTAGTATTTTTAATATTTTGGAAGATAAATGGCGACTTGTATTCTGTGGTAGAATAACCCACGGTGTCCCCTGCCTGTTGGTGGGGAACGGTACTACCGCTTCTACGTAATACTGACTTTTACATCATTTTCTTGAAAGAAAAACACCTGACTAGACTAGATTTTTGCCTTTCGCTGAGAGCTAGGGGGGGGGGAGCACCTTGCCCCCGGGTATGGGCGCCCATGTCAGAGGAGTTAACCAGACGCAGTTAAAATCCCTGACCCAGGACCCCCTGTACCGAAGACCTCACCGCTGACCATTCAGCCAAGGATCCGGACCCTTTCAGTATTTTTCTGAACTATCGGTTTTCCCAGGTGGGGTTGTTAAGCCCTTTGCTGAACCTCAGTTATTTTGGAGGCCCTATTTTTAAGGGTGCTTCTTCTAGCCCTTGAGGATCCCTCCTCCATCTGCAAGGCAGCAGTTTTTCTATTCCCTCTGCCTTCTCCACCACTGAAAATCTGTCCTCGTTCCGCGGTTGAATCTATTGTCCAGTTTCACCAGTAACCCTAGACAGGGGCCCTTAAAGGGCAGTGGCGAAGCGTGAACTAAGGAGGTAGACAGAGATTTTTCAAATTTAAGCTATTTTAATCATATTATATATGGATTTTGTTTTCGACGAATGCAAATCTGCATTCAATATTATTGTTCCGGGGTATCTGTGGAACGCAGGGGTGAAAGAAGGTGCCGGGGTGAATGGGTCTAACTACCAAATCAAAGTTAATTTAAAACTTTAACAACGGTTATATTTTCTGAATTTCAACAATCAACAACAACAAAAATTTAACAACTTTTCACTAGTTGAGATAACAATAACATACCAGGTACCATGACAAAGTTTATACAAGGCAAGTACATACAAAATTTAGTGACAGTTCAGTAATCCGGGCTTCCAGCCCCTCGCATTACATTTCCTGAGCTCTCAGCTCGACCTTACAAAATATTACTATTTTACACAAGGGCAGAAAACCCCTAGTCCCTGGAGCACTTGTTCCCGACTTCAAATATCAAGCCTCCCAGAGGCACAGTTACCACACTTGAAAAGAGCTGACAAGCTCTCAGTTTTTCAAGCCTATTCAAGGCAATATCAGATCTTACAATTACTTGCCCTCAAGGCACAACTTACAAAAATGAAACGGGGGTATCTTGTACCCAACCTACTGGGCCTTAGCAGAAAAAGAACAGGTTAAGTAAATGGCCCGAAACACCAAATTGAATGGAGGCGAGTACTTGCACTCCTAGATATGCATTCTAAAATCTAAAAGGCACTTGGCCGATGAAACAGGGGCTATTCCCAGACTATGGAGGTGACTTGTATCAGAATAATTTGAGACATTACGGAAAGGAAGAAAACCAGTTACAAAACGTAGTCACCTCAGACCAATATGAAGGGGAACTCGAGAGGGTAAATCACTCTCTATCCCCGAATTACAATTGCAGATTTTAGGAAATTTTCACATTAGCCGACAGAAACTTACATTTTAGAGAAGTAGGTTACATATTAAAGTTTCGGACCTATCCCTCAGGTTAAACTGCGGAGCGAGCAAGAACTAAAGATGTTAAACGGCCCTTACCTTGCTGAAGGACTGCTGCCTGATGAAAGAGGCACCTCCCGCCTCCTGCTTCACATACACACACTTAGTTAGATGTTGATCAAGTGGCCAAGAGCCGTGAAAATCCGCAGTTTATAAACCCTCGGGGAAAGTTTGAGACCTTTCATGAATAATCAAGCCGCACCCTCTTACTTTTACTGGCTAGCGTAAAGTTACACACCAAATCGAAGAAGAAGTCTGTGATAGGCCGAAAATTAATTACAGAAATTAGGGATTGGCTGAATTCAAAACTCGCGGAAAGAAAAGATCAATATTACCAACGCAAAAATGAATGAACATAATTTAGTAAAGAACAAATTTATGAATACAAAATTTCTTCAAATAAAGTTCCTTCACTTCGCACCAGAGTGCATGATCATATTTTTTGTAGTGGCATCTGTTGCAGAAAGTCCAAACTTCTTGATAAATGGTAAACAAAACACGTAGAATTTCATACAGTACTGGAAACTTCACAATCACAAAATTAAGGTGGTGACATCTTCTGAGTAAAAGTTTAAGTAGGTCTAGTTTCAAGTTCAGTGCTTCTCCTGTAGAGGAGATTTTATTGGCGCAAGATTTAAATGTGCGGCGTAGAGGTGTACCTCCCGGTACAATTATATTTATGACTCTGAAACAAGGACAAACCCTATAACAACCTATAATTCTACGTGTACCCGTTTTATCTTTAAATATAGACTAAATAGGCAGCGGGAATTGTCAAATAACAACATACTTTTAGAATAAAAGAATAGCAATATATATCATTGTTACGTGCATTCAATACGAGAAATAAGAAATAAATAGATTTTCGTACAAGTCACTTTAAACAATCTTATTGTAAATGAGTTCAATCCGCCTGTCCCTAATTTCAGAAAATATATATCTGTTAGGCCGCGTGCACACCGAGCGCGCTTCGCATAGTGTGTCGCGTGAAGCGTGAAATGCAATGCATAGCGCAAGGCGTGCTTGCTGTTCTTTGGTTCACACCGAAAACTCTACGCCGTGCTCTCAGCTTAGTTCGGTGCGAGGCGTTTTAGGGTGGTCACAAACTAATGCCGTTATCCAAGTACACTAGAAACAGTTTACTGATGGATAACAGTTACCTAAAATTGAAAATTAGGAAAAAGAATCGAAAGTGGGTTCATGAATTTAATGAAGAACGAATTAGTTTCAGAGAATTCCATCGTTTGCACAGAGATGCAAGACTTTATCGCGATACATTTTATGATTACTTAAGAATGACAAAGAATACCTTTGACCTTCCAAACCCTGCAACTGAAATGTGGCGTCAAGTGGCAGAGAAGTATTGGGAGAAATTCAATTTTCCGAATTATCTAGGAGCACCGTGTAGCAAACACGTGGAAATTAAATTTCCGGCTAAATCACGCTCTTTATATAATAATTATAAATAGCATTTTGCAACATTGTTACAATTAGCATACATAATTAATCATGTGTAACAAAAGTGGAGTAAATGTGTGACAAATATAATTAATAAACAGAAATATTTACTTCCAAGCCCACTACTAGCCTGCAGAGTGATATTCTTCATGTTACCACTCTCCATTGGCAAAATTATAAACCGATATGACAGAGTCTGGGAGATTCTATGCACTTTGTCACAAAGTGTCCGGCTACATGCCTAATTGGTTACCGCACTGGCCTTTGGTCACAGAGTCCCGGGTTCGGTTCCCGGCAGAGTCGGCACGGGGGCTGGGTGTATGTGTGTATTTGTAATCATTTCATCCTCATCATGATGCAGGTCATCTACGGGCGTCAATTCAAAAGACCTGCACCTGGCAAGCCGAACTTCTCCTCGGACACTTCCGACACTAAAATTCATACCCAATTTCATCCTGTCACAATGTTAAGCCCAGTAAAGTGTGACAGTAGAAGTAATATTACGTATATGTTTACTGTAGGAATGCGATACAACTGTTGTAGATACTTAAGTCCACTTATTTTGCAAAACAGTTACATTTTTATAGTTTGTGTGTCTTGGGTCCCATATTTATTCTCTTTGAAACACTGCATGAATAATTTCTTCTTCCATAGATTCAGAACCAGCTAGGTAAGGCTAAGCAATTAACCAACACTGCGCGTTGTCTGGCGCTTCGCTTAGCTGTAAGATAGGCGTTCAGCGCAGCAGAGCGCGGACGGTGTGAACACCTGGATTACGAACAAAGCACTGGTTATGCTTAGCGTGACGCTTACCGTTGTGCAACACGCGACACACTATGCGAAGCGCGTTCGGTGTGCACGCGGCCTTACTCTTGTCTTGAAGTCAGGCGTCTTGCTAAGATGCCATAGCAGTTCCTTCCTTCTCTACTGTATAGCTAGAGTTCCCAAGTTAGACAGTTCTGGTTGGTCATCGAATTCCTTAAACAGGTTTTAATTCGTTTAAAGGCACTCATAGCGCGTTCACTATAGTCATAATAATAATAATAGAGTGTGGCCGTATGGGCGACCTGCGCGTTTGTAAGGATGGGGCCCTACCTCTTATGAATTATAGTGATGAAGATGGCACACACACCCACCCCCAGAGCCATTGGACTTAACCAATTAAGATTAAAATCCCCGACCCAGCCGGTAATCGAACCCGCGACCCTCTGGACCAAAGACCAGCGCGCTAACCATTTAGCCATGGAGTCGGACAGCGCGTTCACTAAAAACTGACGCTAACGGAATATACAGCATCAAGTTAAGCAATTTTGGTGTTTCCTTATGCACACTCTGAAGTTAATTATTGCCAATAGTTGTTGGGGTTATAATACCGTAACTAATATTGGTGCGCAAGAAAATGCAAGTACTTGAAGAGTTTTGATGCTGCCATTCATTTATTAGGTGTAAGTTTCCTATACTTCGTACTTGAATATTATTATTTTATTTTTACACGTGTCTTATAATAAAGTAAATTCAAATTAATTACATTATAAGCATGTCTGAGATGGTAGCCAATAAGAGCACCTTTATAACCGAGATCCGAATACTAGCCAATGAGAGCAAGAAGAGACGTTGGTAAGTCTGTCTACTGGGCGGAGAAATCTCGCTGTAGGAAAGTCATAGTTTCACAGTCAGCATCTACAGATAGCGTTTGTTCCTCTATCTGAAAGCTTTGAAAAATCAAAGGGAACATACACAGAATGGACAGCGTCTACTTTCGCCTACTGCTTCATGTAACTGACGCGAGCCCTAGTATTGCCGAAGTGAGATGAAAATAAGTAAAGCGGGGAATACATTAATGTGGAAATAATTAATGTTCTAAAAGTAATTGAATTAACTAGACAATATTTCGTTCACAAAATATTAAAAGTACACGCTGTCTACCCTGTCTCCCCTGACGCTTCGCCCCTGCATATAGGAGAGGCAGACGTGTTCATTGCACCCTCCCATTTCCAAATTACTTTATTTATTTATTTATTTATTTATTTATTTATTTATTTATTTATTTATTTATTTATTTATTTATTTATTTATTTATTTATTTATTTATTTATTTTATTTATTTATTTATTTATTTTATTTATTTATTTATCATACAAGGACATTTTAGAAGGTAGGCGGGTGAAGGAACGCTGCTATCAACTGAATAAGGCCAATATGGCGTCAGTATTGCGTCATTCTCAAAATTCAATACAGAGACACCTACTGTCATGGCCAACTATGGCACAATGAAAAGTCCGAAGCCAATGGTGACAAATGAATGTACACATACTTGAACAAAGTCTTTTTCACCCGCCGGACCTAACCAAAACAGACCAATGGTCTTGCCCAGAGGATAGAGTAAAAATATTATTAGCTGCGCCAAAATTAGTTTCGCATGCGGACGAATCCATGTGCTGCAGCGTGAGTGAGAGAGGAGGAACATTGAATTCGCTAGTTGCTACGAAAGTGTTTACGTCGGTGTCTCGTAACTGAAACTGTAACTGCGGGTCAAGATCTTTAAAGGGGCCATTCACATTCGAGCGGGTTGGGGAGCCGGTCCACGAAATAAATCCCCGCCTCGAACCCAACTGGCTTGTCTGTTACCATATACTAGCGAACCGCTTGGCGCACCAGTCCGCCAGTCTTTAAGTATGCCCCAATCTGGGAAGTTGGCTACGACTTGAAAATAGTGTGCGCATCGCTTAGGTTTTCATTATGGCCAAAGAAAAATATTATAAAATGGCTGTAGGTCTGGCAGCATTATTGTGCGTTGATGAAGAAAAGAAGAAGAAACGCGTATGAATGAAAGAATGGTTGACGGATAAACCATGATTTTCTCATGTTAATCTCTTAAGAACTCTGCACGAACAAGAGCCTGCAGATTACAAGAATTTTCTGCGTCTGGACAACAAGAGTTTTCTGAATTGTTGGAGTTCATTCGGCCAAACACTGAGAAACAAGAGACACATGAGAGATACCATCAGTGCTGAAGAAAGGTTAATTGTAAAATTGTGATTTCTAGTGACAGGGAGAAGTTCGCCGGTTTTTCTGTCGAACCGCCAACACGGACCCAACCTCGAGCCCAACCACAAACCACCCTCCATACGCATTCACAACCCATCAGTGCGACCAAACCTCGAAAGTGAATGGACCCTTGTCAGCAGCACAGCAGTAGTTACCCCTCCTGCACCTTCCTTCCTTCCAGCCAAGCAATACTGCTGACGATGGCATCACGCTGATCAACCGACACATAGGCCATCTGACCGGATAAGAATCGTCTTGGTAAGTCAAGGCGTGGTAGGTATTGAGTTTTGGGATCTGAGAAAAGTAGGTAGCAATCTCGATCTAGTAAACTAAGATCTGTTTCTTTTTTATACTATTTGTTTGACGTCGTTCCGACACAGGTATGGCATAGGAAAGGCCTAGGAGAGGGGGAAGGAAGCGGCCGTAGCCTTAATTAAGGTACAGCCCCAGCATTCGCCTGGTGTGAAAATGGGGAAGCACGGAAAACCACATTCAGGGCTGCCGACAGTGGGGTTCGATCCCACTATCTCCCGAATGCAAGAAAAGCTGCGCGCCACTAGCCGCACGGCCATCTCGCCCGGTAACGACGATCTGTTGTAGTAATCTCATTCCCAAAAGAAGATGGCTATTAGTACGCAAAACAAGGACCCATTAGGCCTATAGCGATGACGGAATGTCATACAGTAACCTAAGTTCAGTGTTACAATGTTGTAAAGGGAAAGGGCAATAGTTATTGTACGCAACAACAACGGAAAGTGTTCTTTACGTTACGAGTAGGATGCGGCTCAGGCGGGATTTCGAAACGAGTAACGTAAACTTATCCCTTTAGTGGCTGTTGCGTACAATATTTTATTCCATACTGTACCGGAAAATGATTGTGGGGTTTGAGCATGGGAAGGATCTCAGGTAGTGTTCGGTGTTTTTGGAGCAGGTACAGAGACGGATAGTATCGCAGGGCGAATAATAGATGGTAATTTTTTTTTTGTAAAATTTATTAAAAATATCCACATATATATCACCCTGCAATGAAATTGAAACTCGAATTTGTAGTTAATATTTGCCAAAATGTAAAATAAAAGATTTATGTTATGATCTTCTAGAAGTCTGTTTGCTTGAGAATATCAAAAAAATAATTATTGCTCTCCCATAAATCATGAACAACGTACAGTCTTTCTAATTTAAATGTAAACACAAAATATCACTTTGCATCTGGGATCAGTTCATTATTTATGGTGCTGACCTACAGTCTTTCTAATTTTTAAACCACAAAAAAGAACACACACTTGTCATAGAAAGTTTGATAAACTAAATAAAATATGTAATCTCTTGCAGAATGTCTTTAAGTTTGTTTGAATTGAAAAAAATGAAATTAATAAAGCACTTGAAAATCCTAAAGTTCATCTAGGTAATGTGAGTTCAAATTAATAACTTTGAAAATGAATTTATAGCAAAATTTAAACTTAAAAAAATGACGATGAAATTATGAATTGATATCCACACGAAGCACTTGTAATAGAACTGTACTGGACTAAGTGCTTTGTAAAAAGTCAGTCAGTTGTGATTACTCACTCAGAATACGAGAAGATCTGCTTACGAGTGTTGGAGTTGGAGACTTGGTGTCTGGAACATTCCGCGGAGTGCCGGCGAAGGCTCGAACTCAGTACCGGTGATGTTCAGTGAAGATACCACGTCAGTGTCCCTCGTCGACGTCCCTCGATGGGTACCATAACTGAAGAAACCATGAAAATCCCTCGTTGGAAGCGACGTTTGATGTAGCTGGATCTCGTAGCACTTTTGCCAAGATTTCCGTTGTTCTTGGTGGAAATATCGGAACACGGAAAGTTCAATTGGCACTATTGAATTCAAAAATATCACGGATATTAATACGACACACCGTCGTAATGCATAGTTCTATTCTTACACTGATTTTTTTGTGTGTTGAATTAACATTCACAGTCCATGCTGCAGAAAACACAGTTCTTGTACACACAGTTCTTGGGTTTGAGAATGAACACAATTCATAATCGTCACTAATTATGTCTGAAATGCGAGTGTAAAGTATTGAACACAGTCCACAAGCACTTGAAAATGATTTGTAACAGTCTATAACAGTCTTTGAACAAATATTATTCACAAAATTAAGGCGATTTTATGGTTTTATTTGCACCACACTAAACTGTTATACTTAATATTATTGTAGAAAGTCCTTAATGTTCACAGGGTTTCTCATAGTAGTGATCGAAAGATCGAAAAAGCGCACAAGGAAAATAGTTAATTTTTGCCCTGTTATAGGACGAATGTCGAGTAAATAGTTACACACAGTTCACTGATATATCATAGTAAAAGAAATATGTCTTAGACTGACTGAAGTGGTTTTAGATTATGATTTCAGTTGACCACACGTAATGATGTAGGATATTATCACAGTTTTAGAAATATGTGAAATTAGTAAAGTTCACGATGTCGTGTACTAGTCCGTAAAATATTGGACACTTCACTTCTCACTTCAGATTATAGCTTTACTCTGTTAATAAATTCACAAGTATAATATTACGATAATTCACCTCGAGAAACGTCTAGAATCTTACCGTCGTTGCGGCGCGGCGGAAATTTCACGTACGGTACGACGTTCTTTTACTATTTCAACAGCGTTCGATGACGGCCACGATTATGTCCTTGCGAATCGCGACGGAGCATACTTTCTGCACATACTGTGCACACACACTGGTTATGGCCTTGGCCCAGTGGCCTATTTATACAGGTCTGGCGAGCAGCGCTCGAAATCAGGTGATGAAGGGGCGAGTATTCCTCCCAAACTTTAAATTATCATATTTCGGAAACCACTGGATGGATTGATTTCAAATTTACAGGTTTTTACTTCCCGAACATTAGCTACAATTCAGCGTTTGTCTCGTGTTAATCGGTCCAGGCATTAAAAAGTTCATAAAAATAGCCGAGAAACTTCTGTAGGGGAAGTAAGCTACAGGTGGCGGTGACGTCACTTGACCTTGCTAGACTTGCGTTCTCCCTCATGGAGTGCAGTAGGTACGAGAACATTCTCTCACACAGCTGTTCATGCATCGGAACGGAATTGTATGCTAGAAAATAAAATTTATAATTTATATGTGCCAGGGTCTATGCCTTCCTGGTACAATACTGTGGTGAATTTCCTTATTTTAAATTAATTTAATTTTAACTAATTGTAATTCATCACTACGCAGATTGTCCATGTTTGATCCGTGCATTAACATTTCCTTCCTTTGTTGTTCGTGTCTTGCTATAAGAGCTGCGTACCTGGAGTTGAATGAAATGGCGTAAGCTGTGGCTTAAAAGTCCCGGGAGTGTCCGAGGACATGATCGGGTCACCAGGTGCAGGGCTTTTGATTTGACGTCGCGATTAGGATGAAATTATGATGAAGACAACACATACACCCAGTCACCGTGCCAACGAAATTAACCAATGATGGTTAAAATTCCCGACCCTGCCGGGAATCGAACCCGGGACCCCTGTGACCAAAGGCCAGCACGCTAACCATTTAGCCATGGAGCCGGACAACCTGAGGTTATATTGTAATAAAACATACAATTTGATGTCACTTGAAACAGCGAAGAGTCCACTAAGCTACCAAGTTGTCTCATCCTGGATTAATTAAGGTAATACTAACTTTATGATATGCTGTGATATATGCGATACTTATCTGTTGGAAATGGATTAACCTACACATTAGTCAGTATCGTGATTGCGGCAGATTACTTGAGCTGGGAATACAAAGACGCCAATTTTTGTGTATATGAGTACGGAACCACGGCGCTGAAATCAGGCGGATAAACAGTTCAACAAGGTTAAGTTTCATAATATTGTTTTGGGGTATTAGGTTAGAAGTTAAGTTTGGTGTTCCTCGATTAACGATCCCGCCGACTATCCGTGTATACGTTACTCTGAAGCGGAATTCAACCAATCAAGGCCGATTTGTAACAGTGGGTTAGAACTAAACTACCCACGGAAATTTTACAAAAGAAAATAAACAGAAAATGGACAATAAACCAGTGAAAGATGACTCTTTAACAAGCCTCGAAAGTTGGATTTTAGATTGTAATCTGAACACACCATTCGACGTAAAACAATTCACCTTCATCATATTGTTTTCGTTCTGTATTTTAATGTAAGATTTTGTAGTATATCGGTACTGCAATCTTCTTCTTTTTCTTCTTAATCTGTTTACCCACCACGGTTGGCTTTTACCTCGGACTCATCGAGGGATCCCACCTCTACCGCCTCAAGGGCAGTGGCCTGGAGCGTGAGACACTGGGTCAGGGATACAACTGGGGAGAATGACCAGCACCTCGCCCACGCGGCCTCACCTGCTATACTGAACAGGAGACTTGTGGGGGATGGGGAAATTGGAAGGGATAGACGGAAGAGGGAAGGACGCGGCCGTGGCCTTAAGTTAGGTACCATCCTGTTTTTGCTATTGGCTTTACATCGCACCAACACAGATAGGTCTTATGGCGACGATGGGACAGGAAAGGGATAGGACTGGGAAGGAAGCGGCCGTGGCCTTAATTAAGGTACAGCCCCAGCATTTGCCTGGTGTGAAAATGGAAAACCACGGAAAACCATCTTCAGGGCTGCCGACAGTGGGGTTCGAACCCACTATCTCCCGAATACTGGATACTGGCCGCACTTAAGCGACTGCAGCTATCGAGCTCGGTTAGATAACATCCCGGCATTTGCCTGGAGAAGTGGGAAACCACGGAAAACTACTTCCAGGATGGCTGAGGTGGGAATGGAACCCACCTCTACTCATTTGACCTCCCAAGGCTGAGTGGACCCCGATCCAGCTCTCGTACAACGTTTCAAATTTCGTGGCAGAGCCGGGAATCGAACCAGGGCCTCCGGGGGTGGTAGCTAATCACACTAACCACTACACCACAGAGCCGGTCACTGCCATCTGAATATCAATAAAATTCACGTCATGCACGCACCACACACTCACAAGCACCTTCATTATGTTCTGTCATCATTTTGTAACTATTACCGCCCCCTCCTCCCCGCGCGTCGGTCGATCCTGGCTACGCTACTGATTTGCAATGAAACAGTGCAAACCGTAATTTTAGTACAATAAGTGTCATTTTCCGCATTCTTTTGGGTACGGGAAGAAGACAATTACGTCGTAGTGTGAAATAACTTTTTACATCACGCCACATTCGACTCACTCGGTAAATTGCTAATGAAGTTGGAACAAGAAAAAAAGGGCAGTTGGGGGAATAATGTTTCTTATTCATCACAGACACACCATGTGATCTTGTAGACTTTTTTCTTTACGTCGCACCGACACAGATAGGTCTTATGGTGACGATGGGACAGGAAAGGCCAGGAATGGGAAGGAAGTGGCCGTACCCTTAATTAAGGTACAGCCCCAGCATTTGGCTGGTGTGAAAATGGGAAACCACGGAAAACCATCTTCAGGGCTGCTGACAGTGGCGTTCGAACCCACTATCTCCCGAATACGATCTCAGAGCTGCCCGCTCCTAACCGCACGACCAACTCGCCCGGTACCTTGTAGATCGATAACAATACGGCTTAAAGGGATATTTCATCATGGACCTACATCTACAAGTGGAAAAGAAAAAATATCCCAGTCTCTCGAAGTGACATAATTTTGATACCACCGGGCGAGTTGGCCGTGCGTGTAGAGGCGCGCGGCTGTGAGCTTGCATCCGGGAGATAGTAGGTTCGAATCCCACTATCGGCAGCCCTGAAAATGGTTTTCCGTGGTTTCCCATTTTCACACCAGGCAAATGCTGGGGCTGTACCTTAATTAAGGCCACGGCCGCTTCCATCCCATTCCTAGGCCTTTCCTATCCCATCGTCGCTATAAGACCTATCTGTGTCGGTGCGACGTAAAGCCCCTAGCAAAAAAAAAAAAAAACAAACAAAAAATTGATACGTTCGGAGAATGACAGTGCCTGTTTCAAGAAGGTTGAGGGCTGATCAAAGAATGACAATAGCTAGTAGGAAACGCTAAAGGGCTGCTCAGAGAATGGACTGCTTAAGAATAACAGTGTGTGCTTAGAAAAGACGAAGCACTAACCAGGGAGTGTCTGCAAGGAAGGGATGACGAACTGCACTGAAAAGGTTTGAATGGAAAATCTGAATGACTACTCAGAGACTGCCCCATAAGAATGTATAAAGGACTGCCCAGAGAGTATACGAATGGAAAACTCGAAGGACTACTCAGAAATTGTCCGATATGGAAATATGAAGTACTACTAAGAAAGTGCCTGATAGGAAGGGATGAAGGACTGCTAAGAGTGCTTCTTGTAGGAGGAAATGTTGAAGGACTGTTCAGAGAGTGTCTAATAGCAAAGGATAAATAACTGCTCGGTGAATGAAATGTCTGATTGGGAAGTGTGAAGAACGGCTCAGTGTGTGACAGAGTCTGCTTGTAAAGATGAAAAGACTTCGGTATGAGTAAGTTGTAAGAACTTCCCTGAATTCCTTAGAGCACAGTGAAGAACGAGCGAAGGGAAGGGAAAATTAGAAAATATGAAGAACTGCTCAAAGATCAAATACAGAAGTGAAATACAAAACTAAGAGGATATGTTTTGAAAGATATAGTTTGTGATGACGGATGAAGTCTTGGGTAAGAAGTACAAGTTGAAAATAAATAAGTTCACAACAAAAGTAATGGAATGCAGTCGAACGAAGGCAGGTGATGCAGGAAATATTAGATTAAGAAATGTTTTAAAAGAAGTAGATGAATATTGTTAGCTGGGTAGTGAAATAACTAACAATGGCAGAAGTAAGGAGGGCGTAAAATGCAGACTAGCACAAGCAAGGAAGAGCTTTCTTAAGAAAAGAAATTTGCTCACTTCGAACATTGATATAGGAATTAAGGTAGGAAGATGTTTCTGAATACTTTCATCTGGAGCGCTGCATTGTATGGAAGTAAAACACGGACGATAACTAGCTCAGAAAGAAAGAGAACAGAAGCTTGTGAAACGTGGTGTTACAGAAGAATGCTGAAGTGAGACGGATAGATCGAATCACGAATGAAGAGATACTGAATCGAATTGGTGAGAGGAGATCGATTTGGCTAAATTTGACGAAAAGAAGAGAGGTAATGATAGGGCACATCTTCTTTTTTTAAAATGCTATTTGTTCGAGGCGTCGACCTATAGAGATCATTTGCCCCTACTTGCACCATATGATATGAACCTGCGCGTAAATGGAATTGCGGAAGTGTAGAGTGTTGACTGTTAGGGCACGTCCAAGATGCGCGCTGGTTGTCTGAGTCAGACAGTCGGCGCTGACTGTCTGACTCCGAGCGGCAGGTGGGATGTGGCCATTATGAAGGCTGGTTGTCAACGCAGACAGAGCTGCCACAAAAGAAAAGATATGAAATGCAACTGATCAGTGTAGCATGGAACTAACAAGAGAACAGGCTGCAGCTCTATTGCTGCTAACTGACAATGTTAAAACCAAGTTAAAACGAATGAGAAGTAATATACATCCAATTAATGAATTAAGATCTATTTACGGGGAGTGCAAACACCTTTTTCCACAATTACTTGCCGACGAAAACAGATTTTTCTAATATTTCAGAATGAGTTCGGATACGTTTTATTTTTTGTTAAAAATTAAACACAGGCGATGTTCCTATCGGAATGATCTTTAATTCGCTTCTCCCATATCGGAGAATTAAGTTGAATTTTTGAAATCAAATCCTCGATATCCATCGTTAACAAAATGCCAAACGCACTCAACACGAAAATCAACAGCCTGCAGGTTGTCTGAAACCAGAATGAACTAATCATTCCGGTTAACATCTGAGTCAGACTACCAGTGCGCAGGATTCCTGCGCCCAGGTGCATTATGGCCAGTCCTGTTTAGCAAGAAAGGATATACTTATGCCGACTCGGCGCCGACTGTTTGACTCAGAAAACCAGCATGCATCTTGGACGTACCCTGAGGCAAAGAGCGTTAAGGATGGCACAAACACCCAGTCCCCAGGCCAGGAATATTAATCATTTACATAGGACACATCTTAGGACACCCAGGACTTGTTCAGTTGGTTTTTGAAGGAAGTGTAGGCGGTAAGAACGGTATGTATATGACGATCAGAGCTGTTGTAGGATGCAATTGTTACGTAGAAATGAAAAGATTAGCACAGGATAGTTTGGCATGGAGAGCCGCATCAAAACAGTCTATGGACTGATGACTCAAACAACATTCTTTCTTCTTCTTTGTTCGTATCGGCCTACTAAGGACCACGTCTTCTCTGGGCTTTGATCTTTGCCCAGTGCTCCTTCATTCGTTGCCGGTGTTACTCTTTTCTTTCTTCCGTCCACGTCTTTCCCGTCTTCAACTTTGGCCTTTCTTGAAAACCCTGGTGGTCTTTTAGTTTCCTCCTGAGTGGGTTGCGTTCTTGTATATCTTCGTAAGTGATCCCCAGCTCCTGTAGGTCCCTGTCCACCTCCTTGAACCAAGTTGGCTGGGTCTTCTTATCTTTGAAACAGGTAAAGATCTGGTTTGATAATCGTGTGGGTTTCAGTCTTAGCAAGTGGCCATAAAATGCAATTCTCCTTCTCCGCATGACATCAGAGACCTTCTGGACGTGAGTATACAGCCGACGTCTATATTCATCTTTGTCTTTAATTGGGCCAAGAATTTTCCTTAAGATCTTTCACTCTTTAATTTCCATTTTTTCCATCAGTCCTTTCTTGTTCATAGCAAGGCATTCCGCTGCATACAAAGCCTCTGGTCTCATGACAGTGCAGTAATGTCTGAGTTTTGCGTTCAAGGATATGGACTTTTTGTTGTAAACGTCTTCGGTCAGTTGATAAGCCATTTCCAATTTATTCATGCGTGACGCAAAATCTTCTTTTTCAGAGATGTTTGGTTCTATCCACTCGCCAAGATAATTAAACTTATCTGTCCGTTTGATTGCCCCCTGGTTTATTTTTAGCTCTCTTGGTGCTGCCTTGATGTTAGTTATGAATTGCGTTTCCTCCAAAGATATCTGGAGGCCTGCTTTTCCCCCCGTGTCTTGAGGTGATTAATTTGCTTTGTAGCCATGTCCAAAGATTCAGAGAAAATTGCTAGATTATCTGCAAATCTAAGCAATCAATTGAAATGTTCATGTTCTTGTAACTCAATCTCACACCATTTTGGAGCCCGTCGTTGTTAATTTCATTGCGCCTCTCACGGATGACTTTTTCAAGGACGCAATTGAAGAGCAGGGGCGAGAGCCCATCTCCCTGTCTAACTCCTGTCTTTATCTTGAAAGAGTCTGGAATTTCTCCTCTGAAATTAACTCTGGGGATTGTGTTAGTTAGGGTCTGTTCGATGATTGCCTTAGTTTTGTTATCCAAGCCAAATTGTTTTAGGACTTGAATAACCGTGATTCGATAAATAGAGCCATAGGCCTTCTTGAAGTCGACGAAGGTCACAACAAACTTCTTCCTTAGTTTCAGTTATAAGAGGATAGATTTCAGATTCATAATTTGCTCGGCACATGAGCGTTCTTTCCTGAACTTTGCTTGGTACTCCCCCAGTTGTGGATCAAGTTGTTGTTCTACCCTAATCTGCAGAGCTTTTGAGAGAAAGATACCAATAGGAGGGAAATACTACGGTAATTGCTGACATCCGTTTTGTCCCCTTTCTTATACAGTGGGTGAATCAAGACAGAAGTCCATTCATGTGAAAGTTTCTCAGTTTCCCAAATCTTTTTGATGATGTCAGTCAATTTATCAGTCATTTTGTTACCAGCATACTTCCACAATTCAGCAGTTATCGAGTCCTCGCCTGGTGCCTTGTTATTCTTAAGGGACTGGATAATCTGTTTGATTTCTTCTTTCGTTGGAGGAGATGAATCTGGGTAGACGTGTATGTTATCTTCAAATGCGAAAGTGGATACTGGAATTTCACAATTGAGAAGAGATTCAAAGTACTTCACTAGAATTTGGCAATTACCTTTGTCGTTGTAAGCTACTTTCCCATCCGAGTTTTTGAACTGTAAGCTTGTTGGATTATAAATTTTTAGATTGCGTTTGAAGATTCTGTAGAAGTCCCATGTGTTGTTCCTCTGGAAATCTTGTTCAATCTGTGTTAGTTGATTCTTGTTGTAGGCACGTTTCACATTGCGAATAGTTTTTGACGCACATTGTCTCTCGTTCACGAAGTTTTCCCAGTTATCTTCGTTCTTTACCGAATCCCATTTTTGCCAGGCGAGTTGTCTTTGTTTTACCACTGAGTCACATTCATCATTCCACCAGGCATGTTTCTTCGACTTCATCAGTGGGACTATTTCCTTTGCTGTTGTAACCAAGGTCTGCTGTAGCTTTTCCCAGTTCTGGGGATTCAGGGATTCTAATTTCTTCGAAAATTCAGGACATGAGCGTAGTTTTTCAGTATCAAATCGATTAATCTTCTTTAAGCGGATCTTTTGGTGTTTCTCGGAAACAATTTAACTTTGATTTTGGGTAAATAGTGATCCGAATCTAGATTGGCATTCCTTAGAACCTTCACATTCTGTATCTCTCTTTGAGCTTTACGGGAGACTGCGACGTAGTCAATTTGGAACTCCCCGAGATTGGGATTCGGAGATGTCCACGTCTTCTGCTTTCTCGGCAGGTGTTTGAAAGCTGTAGATTTCATAACCAACTTGAAGGCCTTACATAGCTCCACCAATCTCTCTCCGTTGCGGTTTCTTTCTTTCTTTACCGAGCTGTGAATTGAAATCTCCAAGAAGTATAATCGTGTGTTTGTCTGGGATCTTACAAAGAACGTCCTCAAGATCTTCCCAGAATGTATCTGTTCCTTCTGGGCTTCTCTTCTTCGCTTGATTGATTCGCGCATGAACATTCACAATAGTGTAAACTTTGTTTGTGCTCCGGAAGGAGAGTGTTAAAACTCGGGTACTAGGTGAAGTGAATGACCGAATCCAGAATCATCCTACTGACTATGAAACCTGTGCCAAGGTGGGGAACCGTTTTTAGAACACGTTTACCAGATTTTCCTTTAAAGATTCTGTAACTCTCTGACTCAAAGACTTCTTCATCAGTGAATCTTGTTTCTTGAATCGCTGCAGTCAATATTTGATGGTGGGATAAAGTATTAGTTAGTTGTTTCTATTTGCCAATCTTCCGAAGGGAATTCGTGTTAAAGGTAGCAATGAAATTTTGGCGTTTGTGTTGGATCTTTCCTGGAGTCTCCGATACCTCCATGCATGTCGGTGCAGGCTCCGCAGAATCCGAAGGCCTGCATGTTTCGCTCAAGGCGAAGGTGGATTGGGTACCACCTGGGGTAGTAGCTTCTGCAGTAAATTTCCTCCATGCTTTAGACTGTTGAAAAACTGTATATTGGGGTCAGTGATATTTCACACTGACCAAAATACTACCAAGGTTGTGAGCCTTGGAGAGCCCTACGATGTTTTCTGGCTAAGAGCAGGCATTTCCTCCTACTCTAACTAGGTATGGTTTTCCCGCCAATACTCGGGTGGCTGGTTGCAGTGGTTACCCACTGGGCGATTGGACCGCCACATCCCTACGCCATCATACAACATTTTATTATTATTATTATTATTATTATTATTATTATTATTATTATTATTATTATTATTATTATTATTATTATTTATACTGCAGGCAATAGGGAGTTTTAAAAAATTAACCATAATCGGTGGAAGATGATAAATAAAAATGTAAAGATATTCTGGAATGGGTTTAAAGAAACTGTTGAGGAATGTGAAAACAGGTTTGTGCCTTTAAAGGTGGTAAGGAATGATAAAGACCTGCCTTATTATAACAGTGAAATTAAGGGACTAAGAAGGAGGTGCAGATTGGAGAGAAATAGATTTAGAAATGGCTGTGGAAGTAAGGAGAAATTGAAGAAACTTACTATGAAATTTAATCTAGCAAAGAAGTCAGCTAAGGATAACATGATGGCAAGCATAATTGGCAGTCATACAAATTTTAGTGAAAAATGGAAGGGTATGTTTAGGCACTTAAAGGCAGCAGCAGGTTCCGAGAAGTACATTGCAGGAATGATTAATGAATAAGGGGAGTGTGTATGTGAGGATTTCGAAGGCAGAAGTATTCAATCAGCAGTATGTAAAGATTGTTCGTTACAAGGATAATGTCCAAATAGAGGAGGTGACTAATGTTGAAGAAGTATTAATATTTACCTATGATATCAGTGGCATTTACAATAAGACACAAAAGTTGAAAAGTTGAAAATCGGCTGGAAGTGATAAGATTTCTGGGGACATAGTAAAGCAGGGAGCCTCCGTGGCTCAGATTGCAGTGCGTCGGCCTCTCACTGCTGGATACCGAGGTTCAAATCCCGGTCACTCCATGTGAGATTTGTGCTGGACAAAGCGGAGGCGGGACAGGGTACTCCGGTTTTTCCTGTCATCTTTCATTCCAGCAGCACCCTCCATTCTCGTTACATAGCATCTATCAGTCATTAATCACTTTGGGAGTGGCGAATCCATCGTACTAATAGCCTATATATGATTCATTCATTACATCCCTGAACCGGTCAATGACTGGAAAACAGGTTGTAGGTTTTCATTTTTCATACCAAAGACAGTGGGTTGGGA
This sequence comes from Anabrus simplex, assembly GCF_040414725.1. NCBI lineage: Eukaryota > Metazoa > Arthropoda > Insecta > Orthoptera > Tettigoniidae > Anabrus > Anabrus simplex. The sequence goes on along the minus strand of NC_090267.1, from coordinate 230,530,911 downwards.
TATAGTACCATATCTGAAGTACTTATTTCATTATTGTTTGCTTGAAGGAGCTATACCAAATGAATGGAGAGTTGCTGTAGTAGCCCCTGTGTATAAAGGAAAGGGTGATAGACATAAAACTGAAAATTACAGGCCAATAAGTTTGACATGCGTTACATGTAAGCTTTGGGAAAGCATTCTTTCTGATTATATTAGACATGTTTGCGAAATTAATAACTGGTTCGACAAAAGACACCTTGTAGGATTCCAGCAAGGTATAGCAGATATCTTGCATTCAGGAGGTCAAATGGACTCTATCGCGATTGACCTGTCTAAAGCATTTGATAGGGTGGATCATGGGAGACTACTGGCAAAAATGAGTGCAACTGGACTAGACAAAAGAGTGAGCCGAATGGGTTAATATATTTCTAGAGAATAGATCTCAGAGAATCAGAGTAAGCGAAGCTTTATCTGACCCTGTAATAATTAGGAGGGGAATTCCTCAAGGCAGTATTATTGGACCTTTATGTTTTCTTACAATATACATAAATTATATGAGTAAAGAAGTGTAATCAGAGATACGGCTTTTTGTAGACCGGGCGAGTTGGCCGTGCGGTAAGGGGCACGCAGCTGTGAGCTTGCATCCAGGAGATAGTGGGTGTGAGCCCCACTGTCGACAGCCCTGAAGATAGTGGTGTCCTATTTTCACACCAGGCAAATGCTGGGGTTGTACCTTAATTAAGGCCACGGGCCCTTCCTTCCCACTCCTAGGCCTCTCCTATCTCATAGTCACCATAAGACTTATCTGTGTCGGTGCGACATAAAGCAACTAGCAAAAATAGCCTTTTGCAGATGATGTCATTCTGTACAGAGTAATAAATAAGTCACAAGACTGTGAGCAACAGCAAAATGACATCGATAATGCGAGATGGACAGCAGGCAATGGTGTGATGATAAACGGGATTAAAAGTCAGGTTGTCAGTTTCACAAATAGGTAAAGTCCTCTCAGTTTTAATTACTGCGTTGATGGGATGAAAGTCCCTTATGGGGATCACTGTAAGTTCCTAGGTGTTAACTTAAGGAAAGATCTTAATTGGGGCAATCACATTAATGGTATTGTAAATAAAGGGTCCAGATCTCTGCACATAGTTATGAGGGTGTTTAGGGGTTGTAGTAAGGATGTAAAGGAGAGGGCATACAAGTCTCTGGAAGACCCCATCTACGGTATGGTTCAAGTGCATGGGACTCTCACCAGGATTACTTGATTCAAGAACTGGAAAAAATCCAAACAAAGGCAGCTCGATTGGTTCTGGATGATTTCTGACACAAGAGTAGCGTTACAAAATTGTTGCGAAGTTTGAGCTGGGAAGACTTGGGAGAAAGAAGACGAGCTGCTCGACTAAGTGGAATGTTCCGAGCTGTCATCGGAGTGATGGCGTGGATTGATGTTCGTAGACGAATAAGTTTGAGAGGTGCCTTTAAAAGTAGGAAAGGTCACAATATGAAGATAAAGTTGGAATTCAAGAGAACAAATTGGGGCAAATATTCGTTTATAGGAATGGGAGTTAGGGATTAGAATAACTTACCAAAGGAGATATTCAATAAATTTCCAATTTTTTTGAAATCATTTAAGAAATGGCTGGGAAAACAACAGATAGGGAATCTGCGTCCTGGGCGACTGCCCTAATGCAGATTATTATTTTTATTATTATTATTATTATTATTATTATTATTATTATTATTATTATTATTATTATTATTATTAAACAAATACACCTTAGAGTCGTAGGTTTCTGCGTCGTCTGTGTGCGGGTCGGGGATTTTAATCTTCATTGGTTAATTCCAGTGGCTCGGGGGCTGGGTGTTTGTGCTGTCCCCAACATCCCTGCAATTCACACACCACGCATAACACTATCCTCCACCAAAATAACACACAGTTACCTACGCATGGCAGATGCCACCCACCGTCATCGGAGGCTTCTGCCTTACAAGGCCTGCACTCGGCTAGAAATAGCCACACGAAATTATCATAGTGTATCGTGTAAAATTATGTGATCTGTTATTTTAGGTTTACATTTTACTGTTATTGTTGAAGCTGTACTGTACTTTTAGAAGTATGAGAATATTTTCATACTTATTTTTTGAAAGTAGTCTGATACCAGCATTGGTTTTTATTTTATGTTGTATCAACCTGACCGGTTGCAGGACGAAGTGCATTTGTTTTATTCTTTATTAGCTTCACTACCTCTATTAGTAAAATTATTTAATGTTTATAGTTTATATGGAAAGTTGGACTTGACACTGTTAATAATGTTAATTTGTTTAATGTAATGTTTTCTTTGGTTTTAAGTTTGGCTTTTTAGGTAAGATATATATATATATAAAATAAGAGTTTTGTCTGTACATTGCTCAGAATTTTAAAATATGGTATTTTTGTATCGGTCGTGTCCACAGTAACAAGGAAATGCACTTTTTAATTTTCCGTAATGTCTGTCTGTCTGTCTGTCTGTCTGTCTGTCTGTCTGTCTGTCTGTCTGTCTGTCTGTCTGTCTGTCTGTCTGTCTGTCTGTCTGTCTGTCTGTAAGAGAATTGAATGAAAATCGGTATACAAAGTCGGAGAATAAGTCCCTATAATCTAGGCTATGAATAATTGTATTCACTCTGAGTGAAATGGTAGTTTAGAGGAAGGCCTAAAATTTAAATCTCAAATATTTGTGTTAGTAATGGTCGTACCTTAGTGAAAATTGATAGACAAAGCCGGGGAATAAGTCGCTTTTAATCTAGGCTATAAATAATTGTATTCACGATGCCAAAGTGGTAGTTAAGGGGAAGGCATAAAATGTAATTCTCCAATATTTGTTATTAGTGGTCCTATCTTAATTAAAATCGGTATTCGAAGTCGGGGAATAAGTAGCTATAACCTATACCATAAATAATTGTATTCACGCTGAGCGAATTGGTAGTTTAGGCGAAGGGCTAAAATTTAATTCTCAAATATTTACATTATTAGTGGTCGTATCGATAAATACTACATAACTAAGGGTATATAGTATTAAATTTCCGATCATTTATGTCTTATGCATTGTTACTGTACCGGCGACGACCACAGAGATATTCATGAATTTAGATTTTTGTTGCTAAGCCCATATCAGCGCCGACTCACGAGAAAATGGGTAAACAGAATTTAATGTAAATCGGAAGTAAAGTTGGAGAATAAGGAACTACAGTCTACGCTATAGGACTAAATAATTTTATAAGATGCCGTAATATCACAGAGTCGAAAGAAAACTAAATGTGAAGGCCTACAATATAGAAAGCTCATAAAATGGATCAACAATACCATTACATTGACCATTGTTTGTTGTAATGTGTTTTGTGTCTTCTGTTGCCACTCATCTCCGATAGATAGGATTACTGCTGCAACCCGAGTATTTTTAAAAAATTATTTTACTGCGCACCGACTTATGGTGACGATGGGATAGGAAAGGGCTAGGAGTGTGAAGGAAGCAGCCTTGGCCTTAATTAAGGTGCAACCCCAGCATTTGCCTGGTGTGAAAATGGGAAACCACGGAATACCATCTTCAGGGCTGCCGACAGTGGGGTCGAATCCAATATCTCCCGGATGCATGCTCACAGCTGTGCGCCCCTAACCACACGGCCAACTTGCCCGGTCGTACAGAATGTAACAGTGTCTGAATATTGGCAGGAAGTAGCTGGGAAGTTAGATAACTTTCTTCTTAGCATGTGGTTCCTCACGTTCATGAATTTTCTGATACTACTGGTACGTAACACACTGGTTCATCATAGTATTCCAGCTATTCAATCCCTACTCTGAGGCACTCATTGGAATGAGCAGTGTGCATATTTCACGGAATAATGGCAGAGGAGTGTTCACAGCTCTCTGCGGCCTGGTCATTCCAGCTCTGGAACTTTGGACTGTTAGATAGGCACCGTAGTACTGTTCGTCAAAGGTGAGAAAATGTGCGTTTTTTCAGTTGATCGAGTATTTTATACGATAAAATTGCTTTTAATCGCTTTTGTAATGACCTATGTTGACTTTAGTTAGGAAAACCACACAGTCAGTCTTTCTAAGAATCCCGTAGCGAAGCACGGGTACATCAGCTAATTTCCTATATTTTTAATTCATTTATGATTCCCCGAGGTTAATGTTAAGGGACAGGTATCTGGTTCAGTCATTTTGACTGAGGTGTTGCTGAAATTATAAGAGGTTATGGATCATTGCGTGTAGATGTCGTCGAAAAGGGCATCAAGAACGTAATTGCCCTCTTGGCGAGCTCGAGGTAATCACATCCTGTTCCTGTTTTAATCCAGAAGTCAGTTAAAGGGTGTTTAGGAAAGACATTGTTCAGTACAGTATCACGTGGAAGTTCATTAGCCTGTCCTTTTTCTCGAACTGTCTGCACTACTGGCAAAGAATCTCAGTCAGAAAATAGATCCCTGGTCCAGTCTCGAGACCCAATATTTTCAGAGGTACAAGCAGGAAATTTTTAACTAGGCTGTAGGTGGTTTCCTACTTCTTCCACTACATCAGGATCAAGTTGGAGCTCATTCTTTTTACGAAACCCAGAGGAAGAGGGTAGAAAGTCATTGCACCTTTTTCTGCAAACTGGAGCTGATATTTCATGCCATTCTCTTTGTTGTGAACAAGAAAAGGCGTAGTGTCGTTTCGTTGTAGATTTTTGTTAAGGTTATTAATCAAACTGAAAATATCCGCCAAGTAATGCAGCCACGATTCATTACAAAGTTTCAATCAATCAATCAATCAATACTGATCTGCATTTAGGGCAGTCGCCCAGGTGGCAGATTCCCTATTTGTTGTTTTCCTAGCCTTTTCCTCCAGCTACCTCGTTATGTACCTTTGTACAGCACATCAAATACCACCGTACCATTGGTTGAAACACGTTGACCTTCAACATGTAATCAGTAGATTCAACTCCGAGCGAGGCGTAGCGTGGCGCTGTGTTCCGGACTATTGCGGCAACGTCGATGATTTTCCTTGCATCAGCCAGCAAGTGATGCTTATCATTGTACCGAATACAGATACAAAATGATATGAAGAAGGATTCATTTCGCGACCAAGAACGCAATTTTCCAACCACCCCGAGCCGAGGAAATGTTACTTTACAAGATTGATAACTATTTTCTTGCAAACATAAAATTCTGAAATTTATGAACAATATTAAAAACACCCCAACGTATATTGCGTTAAAATTTGTAATCGATCAGTAGAAGGGTTTTGGAGAAGCAATGTCTTAGATTTGACGCATGGTTGAAATACGCTTTTGCGTTCCATCTGCTATTGAAATATAAATGAAAAATTCGAAACCTACATGATCTAACGTGAAATGAAACGAAGAAAATGGTGATGATATTGTATTTTCTGTAGGCCTATTGGTTATTTCGCCGGTCCCGTGGTGTAGGGCTAACGTGCCTGCCTCTTATCCGGAGGCCCCAGGTTCGATTCCCGGCTAGGTCAGGGATTTTTACCTGGATCTGAGGGCTGGTTCGAGGTCCAGTCAGCCTACGTGATTAGAATTGAGGAGCCATCTGACGATGAGTTAGCGGCCCCGGTCTAGAAAGCCAACAATAACGGCCGAGAGGATTCGTCGTGATGACCACAAGACACCTCGTAATCTGCAAAACTTCGGACTGAGCAGCGGTCGCTTGGTAGGCCAAGGCCCTTCAGGGCTGTAGTGCCATGGTGCGCGGGGGGGCGGATTGGTTATTTAATAAACAACTTCCAAACTCGATTGCACGTAATATTTTGATCGACAGAATGTTTTCCTTAACTTAATAGTTTATAATTTGATCGCTCAGTCAAACTAAAACCGGAATTTCCTTCCATTTTTACCGATCAAATATTTCAAATTAATATTTGTACGTTATCCAGATGAAAAGTACAGCTTGTAAGAAAATATTGGTTGTTTTTGAAACAGGTTATAAATGAAGCTCTATGCAGAAAGTTCATAGGTAGGGGCTATGGGGTCGATTTTCTCCTTGTTACGCTAATACCATTTACTATCGTTTCTAGCTATCATACGGGTACTAGCCTAGTGCGGGCTTTATATAGAACTAGGTCACGTTCACCCGCAAACTGTTATGTAACGCGACCAGCACTACGAGGCGTCGCTTTCAGGGAGACGATGTCTGGGGCGTCAAACGAAGTAATCAGGTACAGAACCACGCTGAAGACATGGAAACGAGGTCAATGTCAGTTTTAACATAACTTAGACCGACATTTTCAATTTCTATTGTTTCAGTCCTATTTTTAACTACTTTTTGACGTCATATTTAGATGGCTTGTTCTGAACCACCATAGACACGGTATAAGTTTGCTGGCTACCGTAAATCATTATATTATATTATATTATATTATATTATATTATATTATATTATATTATATTATATTATATTATATTATATTATATTATATTATATTATATTATATTATATTATATTATATTATATTATATTATATTATATTATATTATATTATATTATTCATCGTCATTGTAGAGTGCTAGCTTACTGAGCTCAAATTGACGGGGTCAGTCCCAGCTGACGGTCACTCCGGCGGTATTTGAAGGTAGCTAAAGCACGTTAAAGTCGATAGAATTACTAGCACGTAAGGGAACTCCTGCGAGATAAAATTTCTGCACTTTGATGTCTCTGAAAACTGTAATAATAGTTAATAGTTAATCTGACGTAAAACCAGTAACATTAAATCAAAGGCTACAGGTGTACATGATATTTCTATTATTTATCTACAGAACATTTTAGGTGCTATTCTGCCTGCACTGACGAACATAAATTGCGCTTTGCAGAATGGCAACTGAAAAAATCAGACCCACAGTTACCCTCTGACTACCACCCTGTGTCTATACTCCCTATACTTTCTAAATCCTTTGAATAATTAGTATATGAGTAAGTTCTGGAGTACCTAAATAAATATATTCTTTTGGACCCTATGCAACATGGATTTAAGAAGGGTGAAAGTACTGCGATTGCACTTTTGAAGGTTACTGAAGACATCAGAAACACCAGGAAATATCAACTGATCGCTATACTTTTCATTCTTGACTTCAGTAGCGCCTTTGACACTAGAAATTCAGACAAGGAAGATGCTATGATTTCGACCTACCTCCACTAAAGTTTTTTTAGTTCGTACTTGGGTGACCACCAGCAGAGGGTTAAAGTAAACAACAAAGCCTCAGAACAGAAAATAAATCTTAATAGTGTCCCTCAGGGCAGTATTCTCGGCCTCTTTCTTTTCTATATTTATATTAACGGCTTATCATCTGTGATAGATAATAACACGCATCACTTCTATGCCGACGATATTCACGTATAGGGCCTATCAGCACTGCAAGACTTCAGTCTTAGTTGAAACAGTATTAACAATAACATCCAACGCACAACGAAATTCTCTTTACTAAACGCCACAATCATAACACATGTAGGATTACAGAAGGTTAATCTCATGGTTGAAGCCCGATAAACGTCGGCAGCTACACATTTTAATGGTGGTGGTTAGATTGTTAACCGAAAACCTTTCTTCTAAATTCATCTTTCTGTCATTTTCACGACCTACTACCCGATCGGGCTCCTCTCTTTCTTTCTTTCTTTCTTTTTCTTCTTTTGTGCACCGTACAAATTAAGTTGAGAGATCATTTGTGGCACCGGCACAACATTATGGAATTCCATCCCAGCTCGTTGTGAAAATTTAAGGTCGGCTGTTGAGGACAACTGGTTGAACGGTTGTAGTATGAAGAATATGTGTTAAAAAACGGGAATGTAGGCTAACAAAATAATACTCTAACGCTTATCCGGCGAGTGAGGTCAGTGGCGATGCTAGTCACATGAACACATGTATGGTACTTCTTTTACAAAAATACTGTAATTAACTTTCGTCTTTTAAAAGAATATTCTAGGATTACATTTCAAAAGTCATAAATAAAAAAAATAACTTCTTCTTTATCATACATTTTACTACAGTGTGTTCATAACATTATAGATGATGACAAGAAAAAATGAAGGAAATATCTTGTGAACTTTCTGAGATAATAGGTCACGAATTGTGTCAATTTAGCATCAGCAGCACAGTCACAGCCAGTCTTACCTTCAAGAAAGTTTTGGTATATTACTGTTCTTATTCTTATTCTTATTCTTATTCTTATTCTTATTCTTATTCTTATTCTTATTCTTATTAAGAGTAAACACAACTTCTAGCAACTATATCGTGTAGTATTAATGATTTTGGTTGCACTCTGTCAGCTCTACGCAAAAAACGTAAATTCTTTTCACAATGCATCTCTATAAGGCGATTCCGAAATAACAAAGAACCTGCACATACTGAACAGTATTTGAGAATGCCCGTCAATCTCTGCAGCGCCGATATAGGCTCTGCAATCACGTAGGTCGACAAGTTGTATATTTATCTGTAAGTGCCTGCTAGTGTAGCAGTAGACATATCTCAGAGTACTGAGCGAATTGGCTACGAGGTAATGTCGTGTAGCTGTAAACTTGCTGAACTAAGTTCGTATCCCAGCGTCGACAGCACAGAAGATAAATTTTCCGTGGGTTCCCGTTCATTTAATCCGTTTACCGTATAGGGTTGGTTTTCCCTCCGAACTCAGGGATCCCACCTGTACCACCTCAAGGGAAGTGTCCTGGACGGTTGGGGATACAACTGGGGAGGACGACCAGTACCTCACCCAGGCGGTCTCACCTGCTATGCTGAACAGGGACCTTGTGGAGGATGGGAAAATTGAAAGGGATAGGCAAGGAAGAGAGAAGAAAGCGGCCGTGGCCGTGGTACTATCTCGGCATTTGCCTGGAGAAGAAGTGGGAAGCCACGGAAAACCACTTCGAGGATGGTCTGAAATGTGAATCAAACTCCCTCTAATCAGTTGACCTCCCGAGGCTGAGTGGACCCCGTTTCAGTCCTCGTACCGGTTTTCAAATTTCGTGACAGAGCCGGGAATCGAACCCGCACCTCCGGAGATGGCAGTTAAACACACTAACCACTACACCACAGAGGCGGACTCATTCGGTGTTTACCCGACAAACTTAATTAAAACTAAGACATAGATTGCCCAACAGAGATTAAAGTTACGTCAAACGTAACGTCAATATTGACATATAGGAGCCTAAATGGCATCAGATCGTAATACCTGTACGTGGTTGCTAAGGTTTGATTATTATTAGAGTATGTATGTTCTGTCTTCAGCCCTAAGGCTGGTTGGATCCTCAGCAGCTCCGCCATCAGCTGTCATAGCTGGCCTAGGCATCACTGAAGAGGAGTGCTAGGGAAATGAGGTAGTTTCCCGTTGCTTTCCTCACCGAGCCAGAAGTTGCTATTACATACCAGTCTGCCAAGCCCACTGAAATGCATGCACCAACCGACCCTATGGGCAACATTTTCACACCATTCATAGCAGGGACTGGCTGCAGAAGGAATTGCATTACTAGCATCGCTCATACCTCAGTCACTTTCATATTATCAAAGCCAAGGATAAGACAGAGACAGATCAATGAAAGTAACAAAATTACTCTAGCCCATACCAGAAGACATAGTGAGCTGTAAACACTAGGCCCTGCCAGCAAAGGCATTATTATTATTATTATTATTATTATTATTATTATTATTATTATTATTATTATTATTATTAAATGTATATGATAATTAATAACTTAAAGTACATAGACATGTTCCACGCTTAACTTCTGCTGCTCCCCAGTAGGTGCTGACCCTCGCACGAAACACAGGGGCGTATCAGATTAAGCAGCAGTAAACGTCACGAAGGTTGGGGAGCAGCGAGAAGGGTGGGTTACCTGGCGCATGGTAGCAGTACTTCAAGATCTGATAATGAGCTTGAGGAGAGCGGACACGCATTCAGCGAGGGCTCAAATGAAGTGAAGTTGCCTGATAATGGCTTATACAAGCCCAGGCGTTCATATTCTTTTTCACTAGCTGTTTAATATCACTGACGTTGTTTGGTTTTAGACGACGCCGGTATAAAAGAGGGCTGGGACTGGTAGGGTGTCAGGCGTGACCTAATTAAAGTAAAAGCCCCGTCATTTGCCCGGTGTGAAATTGGGAAACCAGGGAAAATCCACTATCTCTCGATTGCAAGCTTACACCTGCACGATTCACACTGCGTATCCCTCTTCTGATAAAGGGCGTGATAGCTTCGTGGTATCGTCACTTGACTCTTACTCAAGTGGCAGCAGTTCGAATGAAAATTCACATCCCTCTGGATAGGTTTCGTAAAAGTGGAGGTCTCGTGTCTGTGAACACGATTCCAACTATAACGTTGAACAACATTCTTTCATCCTTACGCTCTTCTGATATAAGTGGTTCTAAAGATTATGATCGATTTGGAGGTAAACATGAAATAGAAATGTACAAAAGAATAATGAGCCCGAATGCTGATCGAATCCCTAAAAAGCACCCCGAAGAATGCTGTCTGGTTATAAAAAGATCTAAAAAGGAAGAAACTACACAAGTGAACTAGGCAGTGGCAACTACAGCTCGATTTCATTTCTCTCACCGAGCTCGATAGCTGCAGTCGTTTAAGTGCGGTCAGTATCCAGTATTCGGGAGATAGTAGGTTCGAACCCCACTGTCGGCAGCCCTGAAAATGGTTTTCCGTGTTTTCCCATCTGCACACCAGGTAAATGCTGGGGCTGTACCTTAATTAAGGCCACGGCCGCTTCCTTCCCACTCCTAGCCCTTCCTTGTCCCATCGTCGCCATAAGACCTATCTGTGTCGGTGCGACGTAAAGCAACTAGCAAAAAAAAAAAAAAAAAACATTTCTCTCAGGATTGGAAAAGAAAGAAATGGCAGTAAAAGCAAGACTTCTGAAATTCTTAGAATATAATAATGTTTTCTTCAATAAACAGCATGGGTTTCTCTAAAATTCAAGCACAACTGCAGCCGTAGTTGATACAATTAGTCATAATTTGTTAATTGTAAACTTGGAGTTGGCTGGAGTGAGATGAATTGCACCGAATATTTTTTTACAACTGGCTTTACGTTGCACCGACACCGATAGGTCTTATGACGGCGATGGGATAGGAAAGGGCTAGGAGTGGGAAGAAAGAGGCATTCGACTTAATTAAGTCACAGCCCCATTTGCTTGGCGTGAAAATGGGAAGCCACGGAAAAACATTTTCAGGGTTGCCGACAATGGGGTTCGAACCCGCTATCTCCCGAATACAAGCTCAGAGCTGCCCGCTCGTAAACACACGGCCATATTGTTCGGTCTGAAGTGGTTTTAAAGTTATTTAAATAATAGAAAGTAGTTTGTTGATATCAATAGTACTAAACGTTCTCTTTTGTCGGTCAATAGGTTGTACGTTCTGTAGGGTTCTGTACTTGGTCCTGTATTACTTATTATTTTTGTTAATTACAGTTTTCATCTTGAAGGTAATCTGATTCTGTTCGCAGATGATAGCGGTCTTTTTTACTTAGCATAAAATCAAGATATTGTCCTACATAAATGAGGAATGACCTCTCTCTATTAACTGAATGGTTGAATTGTAATTATCTTACAATCAAATCCAAAAAAGATTTTGTACATTACCTGAGAGCTGGATATATATTTACAAGGCCGAGTAATACGCTGTTTCTTAATGATGATTGCGTTAAACAAGTTGATTGTATTAAATATTTAGATGTTTTCATAACCTCCACACTAGACTGGAACCACCATCTACAATTTATTAAGAGTAAAACAATACCTATTCCTGGGTGTATTGAACAGATTACGTGAGATAATTCCTGATTCTAACTTTAAGTATGTTTGCTATGCTTTAATTCATAGCCATCTACAAAACACTAATTTTTTATGGAGTTGCAGAACACAGGTTCAAATAGCATAACTTCAAATCCTTCAAAATAAAGCACTCAGAGCCCTTTATAAAATTTTCCATTCTTCTAGACAAATAATATACTCATCAACAGGCCTTCTTCCGGTTAGGTTATCTAATGATACTCTTTGATAACACTTGCCTTCAAAATTAAACATACCGAGCTCGATAGCTGCAGTCGCTTAAGTGCGGCCAGTATCCAGTATTCGGGAGATAGTAGGTTCGAACCCCACTGTCGGCAGCCCTGAAAATGGTTTTCCGTGGTTTCCCATTTTCACACCAGGCAAATGTATAGGTCAATAGCATTTAATTCCATTCCAGACTCGTTAGAAGCTTGTCAGAATTTCAATAAATTCAAAAGAAATATTAAGAAACCTTTATGGACAATATTTAATGCTCTTGGATTTAGCCTGTTTAAACGAACTTATTATCGGGTTTCATTTCGAGCTGTATGGTTCCGTTTGTGCAAACTTTTAACACACAATATTGTAACCTTGAAAAATGTTGTATTTTAGATTTAAATTATAATAAATTCTTATCAGCTAAGCATACTCAATCATTTAATTTGTCTTTAGTACTGTAACTGTGCCAGTATTTTAATGCACTGTCCCAGTAGGAGCATTAGCTCATGGGATCTTTGAAATAAATAAATAAATAAATAAATAAATAAATAAATAAATAAATAAATAAATAAATAAATAAATAAATAAATAAATAAATATGTGATTTTGGCTATTACCAGCTTGTAAGACAGACCTCTGACGAGAGTGGGTGGCGTCTGGCGTGTAGGCTGTGGGAAACTGAGTGTTATTGTGGTGGAGGTTAGTGTTATGTAGTGTGCGAGTTTCAGCGATGTTGGGAAGAGTACAAATATCCTGTACCCGAGCAAAGAGAATTGTTTGTTCACGACTAAAATCCCAGAACCTGCCGAAAATTGAAACCAGCACCCCGATGCTCGAAGGCCAATACGTTGAATTGTCAGCCGTGGGGATGGACAGTGCTATAATGAGGCGTACTATGAAATATCAGAGAAGTAGCTCACCATTGTTTTGCTTACTGTGCCAAAAAGTGCTATTGCAGCACAAATAACTAAGAGTACAATATTATTCCTTGTTTTGCTCTTGGTTTTATGTCGCACTGATTCGGATGGATCTTTCGGAGACGATGGGATAGTAGAGAGGTAGGACAAGGAAGGAAGCGACCGTGGCCTTAATTATGATACAGTCCCAACATTAGCCTGGTATGAGCATGGGAAAACAATTAAAACCAATGAAGAAAGTAGATGTGAATGAAATAATCAGATATAGAAGGTTGAAGTGGACTAAAACTACTACTAATAATAATACCGGTTAGAGGCGCGCGGCTGTGAGCTTGCATCCAGGAGATAGTGGGTTCGAATCCCACTGTCGGCAGGCCTGAAGATGGTTTTCCGTGGTTTTCCATTTTCACACCAGGCAAATGCTGGAGCTGTACGTTAAATAAGGCCACGGCCGCTTCCTTCCAACTCCTAGGCCTTTCCTATTCCATTGTCGCCGTAAGGCCTATCTGTGTCGATGCGACGTAAAGCCCCTAGCAAGAAAAACAATAATAATAATAATAATAATAATAATAATAATAAAAATGATGTCCGTCTCTGTGGTGTAGTGGTTAGTGTGATTAGCTGCCACCCCCGGAGGCCCGGGTTCGATTCCCGGCTTTGCCACGAAATTTGAAACGTGGTACGAGGACTGGAACGGTGTCCACTCAACCACGGGATGTCAACTGAGCAGAAGGGGTTCGATTCCCATTTTCTAAGTGGTTTTCCGTGGTTTCCCACTTCTCCTGCAGCCAAATGCCGGGATGGTACCTAACATAAAGCCATGGCTGCTTCCTTCCCCCTTCCTTGTCTATCCTTTCCAATGTTTCCATCCATCCACAAGGCCCCTTTTCAGAATAACAGGTGAGGCTGCCTGGGCGGGGTACTGGTCCCCCTCCCAGTTATATATCCCCGACCCAATGTCTCACATTCAAGGAGACTGCCCTTGAGGCTGTAGAGGTGAGATCCCTCGCTGAGTCCGGGGGAAAAACCAACCCTGGAGGGTAACAGGATTAAGAAAGAAAGAAAGAAAGAAAGAAAGAAAGAAAGAAAGAAAGAAAGAAAGAAAGAAAGAAAGATAATAATAGTGATGATGATGATGATGATGATGATGATGATGATGTGGCCTCCAGCGATACCCGGTGCAGGTCTTTCGAGTTGACACCCTATAGACGACCTGCGCGCCTGTGAGGATGGAGCCCTAACTGCGATGAATTCTCTTGATAATATAAGTCTTCAACTAACAATAATCGCACCTCGGACAAACCTCATTGGCAGCACTAACACCAGCCCTCGAACCAGAGAAATTAACCAATGAAAGTATAAATCCCCGATCCTTCCGAGAATAGAACCCGACACAGCTTGGACCAGGCCCACAATTTTACCATGCCAACCCTCCCGCCATTTTTAAATCTCTGGCAGCACCAGGAATCTAGCCCGGGCCTCCGAAGACGGCAACTAATAACGCTAATCGGAGTCGAACAAACGTAAAGTCGTGTCCGAGATGGTGCAGTTCTTTTCAAGTACACCCCAAATGGAGGTGAATTGCATGCACCATTTTATGCATTCTTAAATCTCTGGCAGTACCGGGAATTGAACCCGGGCCCACAAGGACAGTAGGTATTAGCGCTAACCGTTACACTACGGAGGCGGAGACCTAACCAACAAACTTAGAAAAGCAACCTTCAGCCAACTGTTAAACATGGAGTAAGCAGTGTGGTGGTTTAGGAGTGTCTTTCTTCCAGTGAGTGAGGTAGCTGAAGTTTATAAAAGGTAATAATGGTGCAGAAAAATATATACACAATTAGTTGCAGACAATTTGCGACGAAGTACTGACGAGTGGATTATTGGAAACACTCAAATATTACCAAAACATCCATGCCAAGCGCACTAGTTAATTTGCGCCTTCTTGGTTGTTATACAACTATCCTAAGGTTATTCAAAACCCGGTGCAATCTCCTGATTTGAATCTCATTAAAAATTTATGGAATCAGCTATATCAAAAGAAGTCACCTCAAATCTAGACCTGAAATAAGACTGAAAAGTTCGTATTATCTCAATAATAAATTATGTTATTTTGCTTTACGTCCCACTAACTACTTCCACGGTTTTCGGAGACGCCAAGGCGCCGGAACTTTGTTCCGCAGGAGTTCTTTTACGTGCCAGTAAATCTACCGACACGAGGCTGACGTATTTGAACACCTTCAAATACCACAGGACTGAGCCAGTATCGAATCTGCCAAGTTGAGGTCAGAAGGCCAGCGCCTCAACCGTCTGAGCCACTCAGCCCGGCCGTATTATCTCAGAATACACTAGCAAGATAGTTTTAAGTATGCCAAAACGTTTGAATGCTGTGTTACGCCAGAAAGGTTATTCCATCTAGTACTGATGGAAACACAAAGTCTCAGAAAGAAGAAACCGAATCTTTATGAGAGTCCATGTATGATTATTTCAAAATTATATTATCCTAATTTTGCAATTTATATTGAAGGAGTAACTTTATTTGATTATTGATTATGATTGACAATTGCATGCCACGCTACTTTTTATTTTATTTTTTATTTTATTTTTGTATTATTTTGTTTACAATTGGCAACGTCACAGATAGGTATTATGGCGACTATGGGACGGGAAAAGGCTAGGATTGGGAAGGAAGCGGCCATGGCTTGAATTAAGGTACAGTCGCAGCATTTGCCTGGCGTGAAAATGAGAATCCACGGAAAACCATCTTCAGGGCTGCCGACAGTGGGGTTCGAACCCACTATCTCCCAGCACCTCGCCTCTCGCTCGGCCAACTCGCTCGGTCCATGCGATCTAAATAAACCCCAGATTGGGAAATAAAACCAAAGTAGAAATTCATATATTCATTAAAAAAACGCACATTTATGACATTCAGTGCATTTTAACTTTTGGTTGCGAGATATCTCATAGTTTTGAAAATGATGCCCATAAAATGATTAATAAAATAAACCAAATTACTGCCTCTTGTGGCAAAATTCTAAAATATGAAGTTAGAAATTAAATTAATAATAATAGTAATAATAATAATGGTTTTACGTCCCACTAACAACATTTTATGTTTTTCGGAGATGAAGAGGTACCGCAATTATGTCCCGTAGGAGCACCTTCAAATACCCCTGGCCTGAGCCAGAATCAAACATGTCAAGTTTGGCTCAGAAGGCCAGCGCTCTACCGTCCGAGCTACTCAGTCCAGCATAAGTTGGATTAAGCCCTGTTTTACGTATGGATTACCATCCTACGCCAAGCCCATGTGGAGTGATATATGTATTCACTACCGTGTATTTCTGTAGGATGTGTTGTATACACATGGAGATGTGCATTACGACGGTCACAAATACCCAGTCCCCGAGCTAGAGGAATTAACTAAACGCAATTAAAATACCCGTTTCGGCCTGGAATCGAAACCGTAATCTTCAGAACCGAATTCTACAACGTTACTACTAACAGCCGGAAAATATAATTATGCTCATATTCCAGTGTAATCCTTGGTCTAGCACTAGCGCTGAATGCTTTTCAGTCCGTGGTCGTGTCTTTGAAAGCCAGAATTTCAAATCATGCTTCGGTAATGGTCCCTTTCTAATCTTAGTTTCCGTCCGGACAATATAGGAAAAGTGAATTTCACATTGATAGGTAGTCGAAAGGGAAAGTAACTATGTCATTATTTCAAATACGATCCTACATTTTAATCTCTTTTAACGTTAAGGATACCTTGTGGAAAGCGATAAGATTCCGGCTACAAGGAAGTAGCTATAACTAACGAGGAAACGTTAACGTAACTAACGTAGGGTACTGTAAGTACACATACACGAAGCAAACCTTATAAGAAAACTTGACCTATAGAGTTACCATATTTAAAAATGAATAAAACGAAGAATTATCATACCGTAAAGTTTAAAAACTGGGGGAATTCATATCCAGTGGTTTATTTCACATAATTTTCACTAGCTTGAACTTTTTCTTAGAAAATTCGTTTTAGAGACAATACTGTCATACTGTTGTACAATTATCTACAATTTTAAATTTTCAACTGTGTGCTTATCTTGCTCGTCCGTCCACAGAAAAGTTAGAGGAGGAAATATTCTCTGCGTTATGTGCAGGTAAGGCAAAGCAGAACTGTAGTAGCCTACTGTACCACTCTTAACAATTGAACACAACAAGCAAATACTTCACATCTCAGACTGCAAGATCATACCGACCATCTGTACTCTAACGCCCCTCTTTGATAATACGTCTCTCAGCCATGGCCATCCATCTACACTTCACATCACAGCCTGCAGGTTTTTAGGTAACATCGCGTCACACATTTTGAATCGCTAATTTCGTGACGCAAAATTCCAGAATAAAATACAAAGTGTGAAAAATTAGCTAGAAGGCTAGATGGCCGGGTGGTTAGTTGTATTCCCATGCATTGACTGCCGCGGATAAACATAAATTAAAATTATGAATATATTAAATAATTCTATGGTAAACGAAAAACTGGGGTATCTAACAAAACTGAACGGGAGTTGGGGGAAGGGTCTCAAAAACGTGAGGTCACCTGTATAAACGGCTAATATGGTAACCCAACATGAGCAGACGTTTGTCATTCAATGTTTAGGCCTATACTTCTTTCGTGTGGTTATTGACAGTCTGGTCGGAGCCTCCGTGGTTCAGGTGGCAGCGCGCTGGCCTCTCACCGCTGGGTTCCGTGGTTCAAATCCCGGTCACTCCATGTGAGATTTGTGCTGGGCAAAGCATAGGCTGGACAGGTTTTTCTCCGGGTACTCCGGTTTTCCCTGTCATCTTTCATTCCAGCAACACTCCGACAGTCATATATCATTGCTCCAGCTGAGTGCGACAGGCTTCGGCAGCCGGCACAATTCCTATCCTCACCGCTAGATGGGGGCTTCGTTCATTCCATTCCTGACCCGGTCGAAATACTAGAAATAGGCTGAGAGTTTTCATTGACAGTCTGGTATGTATGTTGAATACTCAACCCGGAAGCTGGTTAGATCCTCAACAGCTCTACCACGAGGCGTCACTGAAGAGGCGTCCAAGGGATACGAGGGGTGAGATAGTTTCCCATTGTTTTCCTCGGCGTGCCAGAGGTTGCTATGGGCTACATGTCACTCAGTCAAGCCTACTGAAATGCACGCAACAACCGACCCTAAGAATGACATTTTCACACTGTTCATAGCAGAAATTGGCTGCATAAGGGTACAAACATGCCCGGTGGATCACTCTTGACTCAGCGCTCATAGCAATGCTTTTCACTCGTCAATCATCAAACAAAGGCGCACATTCCGGAGGGGAGGGTGGGCTCGTTCTTGCGTAATTAAAGAGGAAAATCATACCATCCAGCTATGAATGTACAGCATTCACGAGAGTATCGCTTTATGTTCTTTAAATTTAAGTTACGTTTTTATGCAAATAATATTTGTAGTTCTGTGTGTGTAGATAATAATTAAATACAGCAGCAGTAGTGTTGATGAACTTCCAATAGCAAACAAAATGTGTTGGCGTTTTTCTCTCTTCTCTTTTTTTCATGTTATTTAACCTCCTCCTCTTTGGAACTTACAACCAATGCCCGTAGAATATTCTACGGATTACACTAGACATTGACTCCCGTGGTGGGGGAATCAGCTTTACGGAGGGGGTCACCTCCTAAACACAACTCAAAACAAATAGACAACGGACACAAGGTTCAGCGTACATGGAAAATAAATTACAATCCAGTCATTCGCCTCCGCTCGTAGGGAACACCATTTAAACATACCAGACATCCCCTTATAGTTTGCAATGTTGTTCCATAAATGTTTCAGCGCATACCGGTTGTGATGATTTATGTCTTATCCAATATTGGATTACTATTCCTAATCAATTCATTAAGTTCCTCTTTTAAATCGCACAAGTCTTTATAGGACACATAACCAAAACTAATTAGCTGCCACCCTCGGAGGCCCGAGTTTGAGTCCCGGCCTTGCCAAGAAATTTGAGAAAAATGGTACGAGGGCTGGAACTGGGTCCACTCAGCCTCGGGAGCTCAAATGAGTAGAGGCGGTTCGGTTCCCTCCTCAGCCATCCTCGAAGTGATTGTCCGTGGTTTCCCACTTCTCCTCCAGGCAAATGCCGGGATAACAGTTTAATGGCATGTGGCCTCCAAAGAGGCCTGGTGCAGGTCTTTCCAGCTAACACCGTACAGGTGACCTGCGCGTCTATGAGAATGTGGCCCTACCTATGATGAATTCTAATGCTGACACACCCAGCCCCGAGCCAATGAAGGTTAAAGTCCCCGACCCGGCATTTGTATACTCTAATCCAAAGTCTCATGCTCCAGCTGGTGGGATCCCTCGCTGATTCCGAGGTAAAAACCAACCCTGGAGGGTAAACGGTTTAAGAAAGAAAATGTTATTATTATTATTATTATTATTATTATTATTATTATTATTATTATTATTATTATTATTATTATTATAACTGGGACTATGACTAATTCCCCGAAAGGTATATTTAAATGGCGCTGTCGCCTCAATAAAGACTCTGTGAAACACGCATCGACTTAAAATATTCCACAAACATTATTATCGACATTCTAGATGTTGGTTTTAATCCAGAACACTACGGATTAAACGTAAAATCCGAGATATGGAGCATAGTATCGTACATAAAACAATAATGTGATAACAATTCAGAGTATGTCATCAGCTGTATTTTTTTCAAGTCACGATAAGTTAGTATTATTTCATATCAGCGAAGTGTTAAGATAAATAGCGCGTGTAAAAGTACCATCAATTTACTGTCGCAACTTTCTATTAGTATTACGTCAAAAATTAATGATAAAAGTACATGTTTCCTTTGCACAAGCCACCTATTAACAATTGAAACTAGCAACCTATCCAGGCTTCACACGGCAGCAATTTCGAATTTATGGTCATAGGCCTCGTAATATTTCCTTGGTCGACTTATGTTTCTCCTGATGTATGTAAAAATGAACAATCAAAAATGGTCGGATCTCTGGAGACGTGAAATGAAGTTCATTTCGGCTATGTTCCGCTTTGTATAGTCAGCTGGATGCGTTTGCTTGCTTGTTGTTTTAAGGGGCCTAACATCGAAGGTCATCGGCCCGGGATGCGTTTTACAGCGCGGCCCGTTGCTCTCACTGTCCCCTCTCCTCTCTTGTGGCATTCACTTGCATACAGCACTATGAAATTATAAGCACATGGCACGCTCCCACGCATTGCACTGGGTCAGCTGTAGGCTACAAAATTCGTGCCTACCACAATAGCTAAGGTTCGAATCCTGGCGTGAACATGCTTTTGTTTGTTCCCGAATGAATATACCGTGATGGAGTCAGGCAACGAACACTCCAAATTCGACCGAACGAACGTCGGTGCTATATGCTTCACTCTGTTCTGACAGGGCACATTATTCTCGCCCAACAAGAGAATCAACTGATGGCTCTCATCCAACACGGCAATTTTAGCATTCGTGAGGTAGCGATTTGGTATAGCGTTTCGCCTAGGACTGCTGAGAGATGGATACAGCAGTGGCGGATGCCAGGGGACATGGAACGTCTACCAGACACTGGCTTGAAACGTGTGTTTAGTAGGTGGGCTGATGACATAGATGTTAAGGCCATCAAAACAACAATGATCATCATAAAGACAACAAGTTAGTTGAAAGTTCACAGGGGAACCCGTCCTTACACTCGGAGGAGCTCATGCAAGCGACCAGTTTTCCTAGATCTCCATACACGGTGCGTAAACGTTTACGAGAAACCGGACTGCATAATAGAAAATCTGCCACCAAAGAGCATTTCTCCGATGAACCATTGCCGAGGTGGAGTTAAATATTAATTGGGATTATGTGATATTCTCTGACGAGACTTCTTTCATTTCGGCGGAGGTCGGGTCAATTCATGCTTACAGGCCACAGGGAGCCCGATGCGACTAAAGACCGTTTCTATAGGGTTTCCAACCAAAAACTTTAATTTTACGTCATTTGCAATTACCTGCCATGCGTCATTCTTTTTCAACCGATTACAATGGTGGGGGTCCTTTGGGTCCCGTAAAATGGTCTTTTCTTGATAATAATTTATCAATTGAACTTCTTCTCTGGATCATTCCGAATCCATTTTTCTTCAAGTTGGAAGATCCCCAAACTAAGGTTCATGCAAAACTGAACGAAGTCGGAAGGACGGTGAATAGGGTAGGGGTGAAGGGAACAGTGACGGGAACTCGGACCATGCGCAGCACGAGGCGATAGTACTGAGTGCTGATCGGGAAAACGCTCTGTCCACACTGTCTGTATCTGTATCACGCATCTTCCCTTTGACGCGACGGCAAAAGACCGACTCTCGGTGGGAACATCCCCGATCCGATCATATTTGATACACGATCTTATTTTCACAAGGCCGATCACGTAGACACACCTGAAGATATTACGCCTTTACATGTTAAAACAGAGCACTGTTCGGCTGGGTGTTTGGTCGGTTCTTGGTAGCTTCTAGCAATTCACATATAGCCTAAAGGAAACAAAATGGGACAACCTACGCCACTAAATATTACCAACAATAACAATCAATGAATGAGTATAGCTGAGGTGTTCTGTCTCTTCTGCTGCCACTCACCACTAGATGGCATTACTTCTGCAACTGCATGCAGTAATGCCGTCTGTCCTAATATCGCAGAGCCGGGAGAAAATAAAATGCGATGCACTACAATGTACTAAGCCCCTAAAGCATTTCAACGATAATCGAAATAAACTCTCGATGTATCGTGTTCTGGGTACTTTACCGAAGAGATGTTAAGTACAGAACAAAAATGGCCAACCTGACACTGGTGGGATCAGAATCCACAACCTTCCGCTTTCAGGCGGTTACCAACTGCATTATGGAAGCCTAGGCCGTATTTGTTATGTTGAAAAGGATCTAAGCTACATGTCTGGCGTACTGCCATCATTCTGTAGAGTGTGTGTAAGCCGTACATAATAATAATAATAATAATAATAATAATAATAATAATAATAATAATAATAATAATAACCATGAGTCCTAACTTCGCCACTACAAATAAAGGCAAATATAATAATAATAATATTTATTTATTTATTTATTTATTTATTTATTTATTTATTTATTTATTTATTTATTTATTTATTTATTTATTTATTTATTTATTTATTTGCTGGCAGCCTTAATGGCTCGGACGGTTGAGGCGCTGACCTTCTGACCCCAAATTGGCAGGTTCGATCCCGGCTCAGTCCGATGGTATTAGAAGGTGCTCAAATACATCAGCCTCGTGTCGATAGGTTTACTGGCACGTAAAATAACTCTTGTGTGATAAAATTCCCGTACCTCGGAGTCTCCGAAAACCGTCAAAAGTGGTTAGTGGGACGGAAAAACCATAAGATTTTTTGCTGGCACGTGAAAAGAACTCCTGCGCGACAAAATTCCGGAACCTCGGCGTCTCCGAAAACCATCAAAAAGTAGTCAGAGGAGGTAAAAACACAATAACATTTTATTACTTTTTACCAGTAATTTAACGTCGCAGCAACACATCGAAGCTTTTCGGCGACGCAAGGATGGGAAAGGGCAAGGAACGGGAAAGCAGCAGCCGTTGTCTTAATTAAGGCACATCCCCAGCATTTGCTTGGTCTGAAAAAAGGGAAACCACGGAAATCCATCTTCGGGGCTGCCAAGGGTCGGATTCGCACTTACCATCTCCCGATTGCAAGCTTACAAGTACCGGACCCAAATTAATAATACCGAGCTCGATAGCTGCAGTCACTTAAGTGCCACCAGCAACCAGTATTCGGGAGATAGTGGGTTCGAACCACACTGTCGGCAGCCCTAAATATGGTTTTCTGTGGTTTCTCATTTTCACACCTTAATTAAGGCCACGGGCGCTTCCTTCTCACTCCTAGCCCTTTCCTGTCCCATCGTTGCCGTAAGACCTACCTGTGTCGGTGCGACGTAAAGCAACTTGAAAATAATAATAACCGTCCGAGCCATTAAGCCTGCCAGCAAATAAATAAATAAATAAATAAATAAATAAATAAATAAATAAATAAATAAATAAATAAATAAATAAATAAATAAATAAATAAATAAATAAATAAATAAATAAATCATATATTAATTATTATTATTATTATTACTTTGTGCGGTTAAGGCTAACCTGCTGCAATACTTGTAAGGCATACTCTCCGACGGGAATCGAGCCCGGGGCCCCTGAGGACCGAAGGCCAAGACGCCTCAGCCATAGTCGAACAAAAGTAACGATGCAATATGTGGACGATTCAATAAATAAGGCATTGATATTACAGTATATGCAATACCTAAATATACAGTAACTTGTACGTTGATTGTATGTTGAATGGTCTCGTTACCTCGCATTACATAAATTACAACTTCAAAAATCACACACATCTATATACAGAATATATACACCGAAATGTCGAGGTCTTGATTCGAAAAACTGGGATATTTAAAACGTCACTAAAATCACTTATGCGAATCTGTTATAGTTCAGTATTCATAAATGTCGACTGAATGTGCTGTATTCGGATAAACACACAATCGTGGATTATGTGGCTATATCGATCATTTTACAACCGACGGCAGTATTAAGAGAAGTTCTAAGTCACAGAGAATAGGAGATGCAGTCTTTCTTTTCCCGCGAATTAAATAATCAATAACCCACATAATACTAAATATACTGTATACAATATATGAAGGGCCATGGTTTCATACGTTAAGCTGATAGGTATCTAGAGTTATATCTAGTCGATTTCAAATATTTTTATGTCAGTCAAAAGTTTTGGCTGAGTGGATTCTAAACAAAGTGTTAAAGTGACAGATTCCTCGAAAAAATCAACAGGAAAAGGAGAGAGACCTGTAACTCCTCAACCGTTTACTTTAAGATATCAAGTTGCGAACTTTTGTTTTCGATTTCGCGACCCAAAAATCTAGAGTAGTTTTCTATAAAATTATCGTAAATTTTACTGCCTACTTCTTTAAAACGATACTGGCTGATTTGAAGAAAACTACTAAAAGCGCTCCTTCTATTGTCTGTTGACAACGGAACCGAGCATCACGAAGGCCATAGCTGAGTGACGTAACATTAGATATTTGTAACGTAATTACGACGTAACATGAGGTATCAGGAGCAGTCAGTGTGATCTGAGCTGTACTTAGAGGTGGAGGAGATTTGCGTGTATTTCATTTTGAATAGCCTATAAACAACAAAATGATTAATATAATGAGCATTACTTTAAAGATGGACTCCGAAAACCGTAAAAGTAGTTAGAGGGACGTAAAGCCAATAACATTATTTTTAAAGCTGGAAAACTGCAATGGGAAAAATAAAGCTCTAAAGGATATCCACACCTCTTTTCAAACTGAAAAACAACCACTTGCACAATTTCATTTTTCTGTTAAAGAAATTGCCAAGAATATTTTCCCAAGAGCCCGTTGCATTTTTCCATGCAGCGGACTTTATTGCTTGTTAATTCATGATTTGGTCCAGATGAATCAGTGTTATACAAAGTGTTTGCCGCCTAGTTCATAGCCTGTAGGTTACAGAGGATTTTTTTTTATTTACGTCGCACCGACACAGATAGGTCTTATGGAGACGATGGGACAGGAAAGGCCTAGGAATGGGAAGGAAGCGGTACAGCCCCAGCATTTGCCTGGTGTGAAAATGAGAAACCACGGAAAACCATTTTCAGGGCTGTCGAGAGTGGGGTTCAAACTCCGTATCTCTCGGATGCAAACTCACAGCTGCGCGCCCCTAACCGCACGGCCAACTAGCCCGGTACAGATGATTTTGCCTTAAAAGGAGATTCTTATGGCACTAAACTACGTCCTACGATGTCAACCGACTGTGCTGGGATTCGCGACATCTGCAGTCGGTAACCTCAATTTATATTCCAGGTTCACCAATTAGGCCAACAGCGTAGCCATGCTCAAACACCAGATCCCGTGAGATTTACGAAGTTA
Source organism: Anabrus simplex (assembly GCF_040414725.1). Lineage (NCBI taxonomy): Eukaryota > Metazoa > Arthropoda > Insecta > Orthoptera > Tettigoniidae > Anabrus > Anabrus simplex. The sequence continues at coordinate 230,505,960 of NC_090267.1, read as the reverse complement.
AGCAATAGTGGGCGTGGTTACTTTGAAGGGAAGTCCACGTGCTGTTGGATAGAGAAGGAGTGGGAAGAAACTCACCACCCCACTGGAGATAAACTCAGGATGACTGATCATTAGTGATCAATGGTCTCTGAGGACACTGACTAGATCACCGACGTCCAGGTTTGGATGAGACACTTGATGGTTCACCAAATCTCGTACAAAACACCTTCCTGGTTTTATTCGCAGCAGCAGTATCCCAGTCCGATTGCAAACCGTCCGTATGTTTTGGAAAAGTTGCTAGACATCCAGATTTTAGCCGGACAGACCGGCTTTGGGACATCAAAAATGACGTCATATGCGCGTAAATTGAAAGCGTTTTGTCCTCCTTTTCTTTGAGGTTTCACAGTAATTCTTTGAAACTGTTAAAGTCAAACAAGATTTCAAAATATAAATTAGTATTATAGAGGAAGTTGGCCCGCGGTTTTGGTCATGTAGCTGTGATGTTGCATTCGGAAATACTGGGTTTGAACCCTACTGTCTGCAGCCCTGATGACGGTTATCCATTGTTTCCCATTTCTACACCAGGCGAATGCTGGTCTTTATTAAGACCACGATCACTTTCTTCCCAGTCGCTTCCTTTTCTATCCAATCGTCGTCATGAGACCTATCTGTGTCGCAGCGACGTAAAACATTAGTATTAAAGAACAGATAAAGCATTTTCGATCACCATTTCAGTAGTGGCTCCTTAGTTGCGAAAATTTTTGACGTTGCATTTCATATTATTATTCAAATATGAACAACACAGTGAAGATGAACCAAAAACGTGTAAAATGTGCTACAATGTAGAAGTGACTCGAGATTATTGCAATCATCCCAAATAGACAAACAAAATACCAGTGGAAATGCAACATGCGAGTGAGTCACAGAATACGTATTACTCCTTCCTTATGTTAGTTTTTTTATATTTTGCTTCAAAACTGTGTTCGATTTGATATGGTGTAATAGAGTAACGGCCACTAGTCTTGAAGTATTAGCAACTAGAAAATAATTAGGTGATTTATACAGTCAGTCCTTCTTTTTTACAAATCTGGCAACCAGGGTGAGCAGTGCTAACTTCCATACCACGGCACCCACACCGATATTAAAATACAGTAGAATTCCATTAGTCCGGCATCCAACAGTCCGGAACGCCCGATGGTTCGGCACCATTCCAGGATTTTTTAATCGTTCCTTTTTTTTACGTTTGTGACGGTTAAAGCGCACGGCGCTGTTAGAACCACCCGAAAGTGTCCACTACGCGTCTGCTACTGTTAGACACAATCGGTATTGTTGGCTGTCACCACACACAGGTTCAGTTCATTGTTTTGATTGCGAGCAGTTTTCGCTGCAGTATTCTTCCTTGCGATCTAGCCGCAAAGTACCTAAATAAATGTATCACCTCTGCTGAGTGTGATACTAATTATAATGCCACTGAACTTATTGATTTACATATCATCAGAAATAACTTTTATGCCAAGCGACAACGATCTCTAAAACAAAAAGATTCAATTTTTTTTAAGTCACACTAAAATGTTGTAAACTGAATGTGTTGAATGAAAATTTGGTGCTGCCCTAATTTTGAACTAAATTTATTAAACTAATGGTTCTGCTGATCAACATTTTACTGCAAAACGCCTTGTTACAGCTGTTTTCGCTGTACGCCTTAACCTATATCGTAGTAAGAGGTACCGCCCGATAGTCCGGCATTTTCGGTAATCCGGCACCGGGCCGGTCCCGAACGTGTCGGACTATCGAACTTCTACTGTAATGGAATCGAAAGTGAGTGAGACTGCTTTTAAGTTCAGTATTAAACTTTGACCAAAATACCATGTGCTAAAATTCAATACTATAAAAAAAATATATATATATATGAAATGGCGTATGGCTTTTAATTCTGGGAGTGTCCAAGGGCAAGTTCGGCTCGCCAGATACAGGTCTTTTCTATGTGACGCCCGTAGGCGACCTGAGCATCGTGATGAGGATGAAATGATGATGAAGACGACACATACACCCAGCCCCGTGCCAGCGAAATTAATCAATGATGGTTAAAATTACCGACCCTGCCGGGAATCGAACCCGGAACCCCTGTGACCAAAGGGCAGCACGCTAACCATTTAGCCATGGAGCAGGACATTCAATACTCTAACTACTAGAGATGAACGAAGAGGCCGAAACAGATTTTTTGGTAAAGAATTATCGACTCACAAATTAGAAACTGTACTGTAAGGATATAAATTAATTAGCAGCACACCTTTCTTTCATCAGCAACATGCCGGTTCTCATCCGATCACCGCAGTTAAGCAACATAGGGCGCGGTCAGTACTTGAATGGATAAATTAATAATGGCCAGGACCCGGATTTGTATGGCATGTTATTTTTTAATCAGTGCATCATACAAATCGCTAGCTTATATATTACTACTACTACTATCGACACGTTTTCATTCCGACCCTGAAGGGTACGGTGGGCCTCCAAGACGGTAACGCCGTCTTCCAGGGCAGGGAGACGTCATACGCTGAAGGAGATGTTCGGAGAAAGTGAGGGAGTTGGCGGCCCTATCCTGGCATTCGCCTTAGTGCAGGAGAATGACAAACCACGGAAAACAGCCGATGGTGGGGACCAGCCTATCTCCGTCTCCCGAATGCAGAGGCGTAGAGCCACGACAGAGCCGCCGCCACCCCTCCACTGCTCGATTGGTCAGTGGGAGTACTGAGCTGTCTGAGTGGGCTGAGACCCACTCTGCATCCACCGACCTTGTACCGTATATAAATCCTGATCATGGCCCCCTCATTACAGAACGGCTTATTTATTAAGTCTGCTTCTTCTTCTTCTTCCTTATCTGTTTACCCTCCAGGTTCGGTTCTTTCCTCGGACTCCGCGAGGGATCCCACTTCTACCGCCTCAAGGGCAGTGTTCTGGAACTTCAGACTCTGGGTCGGGGGATACATCTGGGGAGAATGACCAGTACCTCGCCCAGGCGGCCTCGCCTACTATGCTGAACAGGGACCTTGCGGGGGGATGGGAAGATTGGAAGAGAAGGAAGAGGAAAGGAAGCGGCCGTGGCCTTAAGTACCATCCCGGCATTTGCCTGGAGGAGAAGTGGGAAACCACGGGAAACCACTTCCAGAATGGCTGAGGTGGGAATCGAACCCACCTCTACTCAGTTGACCTCCCGAGGCTGAGTGGACTCCGTTCCAGCCCTCGTACCACTTTTCAAATTTTGTGGCCGAGCCGGGAATCGAACCCGGGCCTCCGGGGGTGGCAGCTAATCACACTAACCACTACACCACAGAGGCGGACTATTAAGTCTTTTTTCATTATTTTTTTTTGCCTTTTGCACTTTTAGGTGATTTTTTACTCCATATTATTGACACAGTGACACTTTACCGTACTGTAATTACTTTCCGTACTGTTCTATTAGAAACCATCTGTGATTGGGGTTGAACTCCGCTTCACAGTAAGTAAACACGGATAGCCAGAGAGATTATGAAACAAAGAACACAGTTGAGTTGTTTCTCCTCCTGGTTTCCTACACCCTACACAAGAAATTGAGTCTCTGCATTCTCAGCTCAAGTTGTCTACCGGGCCGATGACCTGGCTGTTAGGTCCCTTTAAACACCAAACATCATCATCATCATCAGTAATCTGCCACCATCACGATACTGACTAATATGTAGGTTAATCCATTTCCAACAGATAAATGTCGCATGTGTGTATGTATGTTTAGTCTTCAGCCCGAAGGCTGGTTGGATCCTCAACAGCTCTGCTATCAGCTGTCATAAATGGCCTAGGCATCGCTGAAGAGGCGTACTAGGGAAATGAGGGGTGAGGTAGTTTCCCGTTGCTTTCCTCACCGAGCCAGAAGTTGCTATTACATATCAATCTGCCAAGCCCACTGAAATGCATGCACCAACCGACCCTATGAGCAACATTTTCACACCATTCATAGCAGGGACTGGCTGCATAAGGAATGGCATTACTAGCATCACTCATACCTCAGTCACTTTCATCTTGTCAAAGCCAAGGATAAAGCTGAGACAGATCAATAAAAGTAACAATATTGCTCTAGCCCATACCAGAAGACATAGTGCACTGTAAACACTAGATCCCGCCAGCAAAGGCAGAAATGTCGCATATATCACAGTATATCATAAAGTTCGTATTATCTTCACTGATCCAGGAGCAGAGGACCATGTTAAGACTCTGGTAGCTTAGTGGACTGTTCACTGCTCCAAATAATGTTAAATTGTTAAGTTTTATTACAACATAACCCCATGTTCACACTGTTATATCTTTCACAGCAAGACGCGAACAACAAAACAAGAAAACGTCAATGCATAGATAAAACATGGACGATTTGCGTCGCGACGAATTAAAATCATTTATAATTAAATTGATTTAATTTAAAAGTAAGTTCACCATATTGTATGAAACAGCCACTAAAGTGATAAGTTTATGTTGCTCTTTTCGAAATTCAGCCCTCACCGCATGCATCTCATCTCACTCGTAACGCAAAATATCACATTCCGTGCCTGTTGCGTAAATAACTAGAGCTATTTCATTTTACCTCATTATTTTGTAATTTTCAACAACTTTTTATATTAAATTCTTGTTTTTAAGCCATTTTCTTTTGTTCTACGTTATTTTTAGTCATTTTTATGTATTTACGTTGCGTAATCAACATGTCTGAATATCATGAGAGCTTTCAATTAACGAGAATACTCAGCACTCAGTTCGACAACTCTGAAATAACGTAACCTTCTATAACCCTTATCCGAACTCTTCGGAAATCCGCATCCCTAGAGATCGACGAGACGTTGTTTCGAATCTGGATGGGCTTGTGATGGGAGTGAGAGCTACAGGATGACCCAAAATTCTGTTAAAATTTAACGAGGCAATACTTCACGGAATATCGGAGTTAGACAGGTAATAATTGACACACATGATTGGCATGACGTGGGGTTTTATTGACTCCAGAGATTGTATGAGACTCCAACTGAATACGAGGAAGAGCTCGGGTTCTTAGCTGCACTCTCTCTACAGTACATACCTGTGGTGTTTAAAAATTTACGATAGGCAATACCACGTCATTGAACAGTGTGTGTAGAAGCAGGAGGATCAACTTCTGAACTTTTTTGTGTGTAAAAGATGATGACTAAATTGATACGTAATAGTTTTATTCTGAATCACCTCAAAATATAAATTGATTATTTCTTCTTTCTTAGTCATTTTACCCTCCAGGGTTAGTTTTCTCTCGGACTCAGGCAGTGATCCCACCTCTACCGCCTCAAGGGCAGCATCCTGAAGCGTGAGACTTTGGGTCGGGGGGTGAACTGGGGAGGAGGATCAGTACCTCGCCCAGGCGGCCTCACCTGCTATGCTCAACAGGGGTCTTGTGAAAGGATGGGAAGAATGGAATGGATAGATAAGGAAGAGGAAAGGAAGCGTCCGTGGCCTTAAGTTAGTTACCATCCCGGTATTTGCCTGGCGGAGAAGTGGAAAATCCACGGAAAACACAGAAAACCACTTTGAGGATGGCTGAGGAAGGAATCGAAGCCCCCTCTACTCATTTGACTTCCCGAGGCTGAGTGGACCCCGTTCAAGCTCTCGTACTACTTTGTCAAATATCGTGGCAGAGCCGAAATGGCAGCTAATCACACCAATCACACTATCTTTCCCTTTTTTTTTATACAGTTTGCTTTACGTCGCACCGACACAGATATGTTTTATTGAGACGGTGGGATAGGAAGAGGGTAGGAGTGATAATGAAGCGACTGTGACCTTAATTAAGGTACAGCCCGAGCATTTGCCTGGTTGAAAATGGGGAAACCACAGGAAATCATCTTCAGGGCTGTCGGCAGCAGAGATCGAACCCACTTTCTCCCGAATGCAAGGTGATAAGCTACGTAAACCAAACCACGCGGCCACTTGCTTGGTAACTATTGATGTCCAACCTATGGTTATTTAATACACATATCTGTTTTTGTCTGTTCTATCATCCCGAGATGATTGAGTATTGATACGTAGTATAAAGAATGTACAACAATAATCCGAGAATGGGCATACCTCGACATGCATTAATACTCCGACGTGGGAACTGTTAATCAGTTCATCGATGAACTTGCTACAAACAGCTATTCATAACCTTCAAGTCAAGTTCAGCTATGTAGAATATCATTACTGCAAACAAAGGATTTATGAGCGGTGTTTACAGACAGTGTATATCATTCACATGTTTATGACGAGCGTAAAGAGCGACATTTGCACTCTAGATAAGGTGCTTAAGGCCTACCGTACTGCGTGGAAATATGTGACGTAAGACTGGGGTAAATATGGCATACCAACCGTGATAGAAACATTCATTTACCTCACATGAATTCTTTCTGGAATATGGCAGTGCGATCATTCACAATAAACAAGCATTACTATTTGCCTCAGCCACAACGACTGATGGTCCAGTGCATTCTTTCCCGATAGTAATTGTAAGCTCAAATCACTGTAATTAATATCAATGGAGAGAAAAGAAGAGGATAAGTGAGTGCTGTTGCAGATAGGTGTTTCTTCATTTTTTTACAAGTTATTTTTGGTCACACCGACGCAGATAGGTCTTATGGCGACCATGGAACAGGAAAGGGCTAGGAGTGAGAAGGAAGCGGCCATGGCGTTTATTAAGGTAGAGCCCCAGCATTTTCCTGGTGTGAAATTGAGAAACCACGCAAAACCATATTCAAGGCTCGAACTCATTATCTCCCGATTACTGGATACTGGCCGCACTTAAGCGACTGCAGCTTTGGGTTTGAAAGGTTGCCAATGCGAATCTCGAAGATAACCGAGGTCGACCGATTCAGCACTAAGGTGTCCATCTATCACTAAAACGTACGCGTACAATATCTCCCGAATGCAAGCTCACAGCTGCACACCCCCTCCCCCCTCCCCCCTCCCCCTCCCCCCTCCCCCCTCCCCCCCCCATCGCCCCCATTCTTCTTTGTATTCGTAAACAAAACAATTTCATTAGCAGCTTCCTGTAACGGTATTCGAAGGAGAAAGACAATATGAGAATAACAGGTAAAAAGACAGCCATCTCACAGCCCAAGCGTAGCGTGCCTGCCTCTTACCCTGAGGCCCCAGGTATGACTCCCGGCTTGGTCAAGAATTTTTACCTGAATCTGAGGATCCAGCCTGAATGAGAGCAAGACGGCGAGGTTGGCGGCCGTGGTGTAGAAAGCAAGAAGACTCCTCGTGTTGAACGCGTGCAACCTTGTACTGTATAGTCCTCCGAGTTGAGCAACGGTCACTTGGTAGACCAAGATCCAATAGGTCCATAGCGCCATTTTTTCCTTTCAGAGAAGAATGATTTTAGCAAATTTTAGCAAATTTCCTACGAAGTAAACATGTCAAACATCACATGCGAATCTAATAATTTGATTGCGTCTGAACTTGTCTATACGCGAGTTTTAAGTTGCACCTTTTCGGCACCAGTAGATTTGATTGGGCTAGGTTGATAGTGAAGATTTACATAAGGTGACAAGTGAGGACTGTAAAAGACTGACTCAGCTAGATACTGAATCTCCCTAAACGTCTGGAAGTTGTGCAAGAACCCCAAACAACTAAGCACGAGTTGTTCTTATTATTATTATTTCGTCATTTATTTACTTATTTACCAAGGCACTTGAGCACAGTTGCATAAAGGTACAATACAGTTTATATTGCATTAATAGCAGTTTGCGAAATAGTGAAATTAACAATATCGATTTCTATCACAAGAAATACAGGCTACAAACAGTTAAGAAAATAAACAGCATCGTGATACAAATAATTTTAAATAATTAACAAAACAGTCACAGTTATTATACAATATTAAGCCTTCAATAGGGATTGCTCTATATCATTTGTGAAAATTCTGAATGATGTATCTTTCTTTCTATCATACGTAGTTTACTATATAGAGCAGTCGAATAGTGCCGTAATGAATTGATGCTATATTTGTAGGAGCGAGTAATAGTGAGATGACCGGGCGAGTTGGCCGTGCGCTCAGGGGCATGCGGCTGTGAACTTGCATCCGGGAGATAGTGGATTCGAATCCCACTATCGGCAGGCCTGAAGATGGTTTTTCGTGGTTGCCCATTTTCACACCAGAAAAATGCTGGGGCTGTACCTTAATTAAGGCCACGGCCGATTTCTTCCAACTCCTAGGCCTTTCCTATCTCGTCGTCGCCATAAGACCTATCTGTGTCGGTGCGACGTGAAGCAATTAGCAAATATATATATATATATATATATATATATATATATATTGCGATGAATTGTACTAGTGTTCCTTGTGTTGTAATTATGTACATAGGCATTTATTTTAGTGTTGTATTAGTGTGACTAAGTTGTGTTTCATTTTGAACTGCCGCTTCCTGCCTAGGCCGACGAGTAATAGGACCCTGCAGAGTTTGTATACTTGGAAGGTTGGTGTTAACGTAGGCAAGTTAAAAGTTATTTTCTGTGCTCTTTTATGGAGCATCTTAACATTTATGAATTCTACATTGTATACAGAATTCTAGGTGTTCACGTTATGAGTAAGATTGTATTAAATTGCATAGCTCTTACTGTTACCCCAGAAACGCGACGGGGAAGTCACCAAACGTCTTTTCTCGTGTGAAGACTGGGTTAGGGAATTTTCATTGTAATGGTAGGCCTTCTAGCCTACCATCAGTCACAGTCAAGTTGGGGAGTTTTAATTATAATGGTACTCTCTCACTCTCCATCTTCCTTTTTACATCCTCAGAAAGACTGTCAGTGGTTTTCCCAGCTGAAATCAATATAGGTCATAACAATGACGTCATTAGGAATGTCGCGATTAAAATCTTGATGATGATAATGATGATGCTTGTTGTTGAAAGGGGGCTAACATCTAGGTCATCGGCCCGCGATTAAAAGCAATGCTATCATATGAAATACTCGATCAAGTGAAAAACCACACATTTTCTCACTTTTATCGAACAGTATTATGCTACCGATCTAACAGTCCAAAGTTCCAGAGCTTGAATGACCAGGCCGCAGACAGCCATGAACACTCCTCTGTCATTATTTCGTTAAGTACGCACACAGCTCATTCCAGTCAGCGCCTCAGAATAAGGATCGAATACCTGGAATACTATGATGGACCAATGTGTTATGTAGCGGCAGTATCAGAAAATGTACGAACCAGAGGAATGGCAAGCTAAAGGTAAAGAATAAAGTTATCTAACTCCCCAGCTACTTCCCGCCAATATTCAGGCAGGCTGTTATACACGGTGCGCAGTAGAAACCCCATCAATTGGATATAAGTGGCAGCAGAAGAGACAAAGAACATCACAACAAACAGTGGTCAATGTAATGATATTGTTGATCTATTTCATGAGCTTTCGATATTTTAGACATTCACAATTAGTTTTCTTCCCTCTGAAATACCACTCTTATCATAGTCGGTACGGTAAAACATAATCAAACGTAAGTAATTGGAAATTGTATTCTCTATAAGTTATGAAGTATTTATCGATAGGACCACTAATAACATAAATATTTGAGAATTACATTTTAGGCCGTCCCCTAAACTACCATTTCACTGAGCGTGAATAAAATTATTTATAGCCTAGACTGTAGTTTCTTATTCCCCGACTCTACATGCTGATTTTCATTAAATTCTGTGTACCAATTTTCTCGCGTCTCGGCGTTGATGTGGACTTAGCAACAAAAATACAAATTCATGATTATCTCTGTTATCATAGCCGGTACGGTAAAAATGTGTAAGGCTTAAATGATCGGAAATTTAATTCTATATAACTTTGGTTATGTAGTAGTGTCGCTAGGACCAAAAATAACATAAATAGTTGAGAATGAAATTTTAGGCCTTCCGCTAAACTACCATTTCACTCAGCGTGAATAAAGTTATTTATATCCTAGATTATAGTGACTCATTCCCCGACATTACATACCGATTTTCATTAAATTCTCTTCAGCCATTTTCTCGTGCTATGCGTACATACATACATTGTATGTACACTGAACCCCATTTACCCGGGCGCTGCTGGGGTAAAGAACTTTGTATTAACATTTTCTAATTATTCCTTAGAACGCTTTTTATAATGTTTAAAAATTACAAACATCCAAGCCAAGTACATCTGCCTCGACAATTCGCTCGCACTACCGCAGTTCAGCGCGATAGAGAGCTACCCCCAGTGAAATTTAAGGTCACTTGGGTGACGCATGCACTTGAAGCTTCCTCGAGGCGGAGTTGTGGCCCCTCCCCCGCCAGCCATTTACGGCGACAGGCCAGCTAGCTTAGATAAGGGGTGTTAGTTTTAATACTTGACACTCGAAGTCTTCAGCGCCACACACTAGAGACTGCGAGATAAAATGTCAACATCTTAACAGTATACCACTTGCACATCGTTTTGCTAATAAAAATAGAGCCAGTATATGAAATCAATTGTAATATAGAATGATACATTTTAGTCTTGGGTTTCGTCATGTATACACTTTTTTCGAGCAATTCACTGATGGCACGTGCAGAGTGTGTTCCGATAGCCGCAGAATAATATTTAGGTTGCCCAGGATGAACACAGAGTTAAGCGCGAATGGTTGTCTGTGATGGTGGTATATAGTGAATATTTGTAGTGTAGCGTATTTGGATTATAGGTGAAGGTTTCGAGTTCTGTGGCATTCTTCATGAATATAACGCCTTATACGACGTGGCAAATATTTTCCCTCGTTTGTCGTTGATGCACGTACACTCAGTATGCGAGTGAAACTATAAAACTTCAACGACGGTAAAATACCAGTTAAATTTTGCTGATTAGTTTAGACTAGGCTTTTTAAGTAAAAACAAATAGTCCCAGTGTAGTTTTGTGAAAACCATGACTGTAACATCACGAAGCGTCACCGGATGAAATTGTAAGTACATTGTTTAAAATCTGCTATAGATTAATGATGGTGTCGTCACTGCCGTGAATATCAATTTGGAAGTACGTGCGAGCGTGTGGTTGAAAATATTCTTGAAAGATCTTTCTGAGGTAGACCTTTCCACGAAAAAAGCAGCCTTATAAAATGGTAATGTTGACTTTAGAGAGTGTCGTGGGGCTACGATTGTTTAATTTTAAAAGACTTTTTGCAGCTGGGGTAATGAATATGTTCACCGCACGCCACTGCATACATACGTACAGACAGACAGACAGACAGACAGACAGACAGACATGACGGAAAATTAATAAGTGCATTTCCTTATTACTGTGGACACGTCCGATACAGAAATGCCATTATTTTTAAATTATGAGCAATGTACAGACAATGGCATTCACTACGTGCATACATAATAGGCACTTTTTAATAACCCAGGGGAAATGTTCTGATTTAATCTGTTTAACTCACCAATCGCTGGAATTACATTCACAGAGATAATTAACGTGATCACTCCATGATAACGTTTAATTTACAATTAGACCTAAGAATGTAGCTGCTTTACATCACGGACTCCTGAAAATCTGCTGTAAAAGCCCTATAAAAATGGCCATAAGCACATAAGACACAATTTTGCCAGCAATGAATATTGGAAAGTGATTGCTTCATACAGCGTATGACATACACACAGTATGAATAACATTTTAAAATCTTAACAAAATTACGTTTTTCAGTTTTACAATGCATTAATTAATGGCTACTCCATACAAAGATGAAATATAATCGAGTGCAAATGGAAATGAACAAAGGAAATGTTTAATTTAGCTTTAAAGTTCATTTCAACATGTGTTTGGTTTTGCACGAATGAGAAGAGGACACCATGGGATGGCTTTTGATAAGGCAATACGAATGTCATCTTTGACACAACATCGATTTACTGTACTACTTTTAACGCTTTGTGTAAGTGATTATTTGTTTGTATATTATCGGCAACTTTAATATGGAAGTGATTATTTGTTTTTTTCAATACTTTTAACTATTATATGTAAATAATTGATTGTATATTTAGTAATTTTAACTGTTATACGTTATTGTGTTTGGTAATGTATCCTCTCGTCGTACGAAATATGTATATCGATTTCGACTTTTTGTTTTCATAGTGCAGAATACCCCGCTTCACGAAGGTATGCAGTGACAAACGGAATCAGTAAACCCACAGTTGTTTGACTATGATGCCTATCACCATTATTTGCTAAAAATGAAATTTATCTCATTCCTATCCTCCTGCTGTTCACGTCAACATTATAGTCAATATATAGGTTAAATTAACATTTGACTATCATGGATCCCCTAAACCTGAGGTTAAGAACTTATACACTAGGGATAAACACCCTTTAGTAAGCCATGGTTATCAAAATGGAATGCCAACAGATTCATGACATTTATACGTTTCTGTTACACCAAGTTCTGGTTTGCATAAATGTTCTGTACTGCGCATGCAATGGAACTACTACTGAAGATCTTAATCATGTGTTCTTCTCTTGCAGCTGATACTGCAAACAACGTACGTCCTTCAGGAAATCAGAATTACAAATCAAAACTCCTTTCATCTACGTAGCAACTCTAATATACTTCAGAGGCATTCATCGTGGAATTGAACTGTACAGCAACAAGTAAACACATTCTTTCTACTTTCATCCCGGGATTCAAATTACACTATGGTCCCAAAAATTATCCCCCAAAGTATTTTGAAGTCAGTAAATTTAATGAGTCTAGTGATCGTATATAATAATAAGTAAATACTGTACATTTTAAGTACTGGCGTGGTCTACTGATTAATGCACTAGCCTACAGAGTGACTGGGCCAAGGTCTGGTTCTGGGTAATGAGAGGGAGTTCAACTTTGGCCCCTACCAACAAAATTGCTCTTTAAATAAGTCCTGGATGAATTGTATATATACGACAAATTCTTCAACGATTAAAAGCTGGAAATTACATAGTGTGTCCACTCCATCAACTTTATTTACCTTCCCAAATATTAAAACAGTATGGAATATTAACCTCGATATTCACCACCGATCAATAATCTAGGACAGATACCCTACGGTACGTATCGTCTTATGTAAGTAAGAAATTGTTTACAGTTGCTCAATTAATGCATATATCTTGCATAAATTAGAGAGATTCTGTTGTGTAGTTCATTGAATTTTATTCATTTAGAATATTATTTTGTACCAACAAGCTATTTCAGAAGTGAAAACCATTGACATATTGTAATAAAAATGTATACATACAGCTGGCTTCGTGACTAAAATTCTAAATGTCAAATAAAAAATACAACAGAGATTTAAACAATTTACTGGCAGTGACAACTGTGTGTTTGCTATTTTTCTGTTTCTTTTTTATTGTTTTATGATGTGAATGTGCCAAACGCGAAGCATATTACTTTATATTTTGATTCTAAACATTTCGAGCTATAATGATTTCTCAGCATAGCGAAATATTTTCCAGTACTTGTACTATAGATTCCTCTTCCTTCATGCAATTGAATTGGTGAAATGAAGTTCTAGTGAACTTTATATTGATTTAGATCATGAGACCGGGTATCTGCAATCAGTGGACGTAGCCACGTCTTGCCTCTTAGCAGATAATACGAGCAGGGAGAGAGTGCAATCGGATATAACAACAGAGGACTTGGGAAAATTCGGTGATAATAGGAAAGTGGGATTAACTCTTAAGAATTCATATTTTCGTCTCATTTTAGGTAGGCCTACTTAGTTACCTTTACATGACGCAGCCACTAAGTAATTATTTACGCAAGTCCCATGAGCTCTTTGTGAGAGCACGTTCCTCGCTGCTTATGTGTAACCTAATAACTCTACCTCCACTATGGCTTATCGAAAACTCGGAGGCGGAGATGCGCATCTTAATTGAAGTCTAATGTATTAGTCTTCTTAATAAATGGATGCTCCTTTAGTTAATATTCATAGAAACTGCATTTATACTTTGAACCCATTGTCTTGAAACAAAAACAAACCATGTAGACTTACTTCACAGTTATAAGATAAAACCATATAAAGAGCGCAAAGCTACGTACTTAAATACTACCTCAAATTTGAAATAACTGCGAATAGCGCAAAGCAACTAGAAACTCCAAGTTATTATAACCTCCAGCATCAGTGGGGCACCATGGAAAGAATGGGTTTTGTGGCAATGGTGGATAACAAGTCCTACGCAAACGTGCCCAGTAATCTATTTAACTGGCAACGAGGTGCATGATTGAGAGCGCATTGCGAAGAACCAATTCACCACACTAAATTCCTTCAGGTTAATCATGGAATAATACATGGACTAACAGGCTTTAATATTAGACATGATATTTATGTGCATTTTTTTAAATAATTGTGTATAATCTATCCTGTGTATAACTGAATATGTTTTCAATTACTGAAAATGATGACTGTGAAGTCAAGAGCAAAATGAACTGACATAGACGGATATATGCAATGCATCAAGATGTGAATAAGTGTTTGATACCAGGCAGTATCTACCGCATTTTTGTTTTTCCCCCTTTTTCTTGTACCAAGGTAGGCTTTAATATTATACATGATGTAAATGTATACATATATTTTGCTTGTTCTTTGTTGTTTGTTGTTTAAAAGGGCCTAACATCTAAGGCTATCATACACATTTATTTAATAATTATGAATATGTTTGAAATGGTGTGTATTTTTTTCAAACATATTCAGTTATACACAGGGTAAATTATACATAATTATAAACAATGTGTAGTTTTTTATTTTTTACCCTGTGTATAACGGAATATGTTTGAAAACCTGTAAAATGAATATTACTCGTTTTATGTAATGAAAATTTTCCAAAAAATATAAGCATGGCGGACGGGCCGAAACCGAAACACAACACTAGCGCAGGGATTTATTACATTTGCATAATAATAGCATGTACTATAATGAGTACTAACTTTGTCACAGGCGATGCTGGAAAGAAGCTTACTTATGTTTCATTGAAAAATTGTCTAACCTAATTTCTCTTTTCATTTTGATCAAATAAAATCCCGTGCCATGAGGTCTCTTGAAAAAGAAAACGTGGACAAATATGTACAGAAATTATGTTTTTCTCTTATTTACAAGTTAACTGAGACATTTAATTACAAGAGACACATTTCCAAGACTTCTGGACCAGAGAAATCTATGACATTGACAAATCGTCCAAATTTGGGACAAATCAGCGTCCCTAACTGAATCGAAAAAATCCGGAAAATTCCACTATCCGTAACCTCTTATTATGGTGTTTTTTTAAGGCTTTGGTCACAAGAGAGGTCAGGTGCAGGTATTTCTAGCTAACGCCTGATAGGCGACCTGCGAGTCTGTGAGAATGGTGCCCTGGCCCTAACTATAAAGTATTCTAATGCTGAAAACGGCGCACACACCCAGTCCCGAACCATCCAAATTAACCAGTTAAAATCCTGCCCGGCTCCATGGCTAAATGGTTAGTGTGCTGGCCTTTGGTCACAGGGGTCACGGTTCGATTCCCGGCAGGGTGGGGAATTTTAACCATCATTGGTTAATTTCGCTGGCACTAGGGCTGGGTGTATGTGTTGTCTTCATCATCATGTCATCTTCACCATGACGCGTAGGTCGCCTGCGGGCGTCAATTCAAAAGACCTGTACTTGGCGAGCCGAACTTGTCCTCGGACACTCGTGGCACTAAAAGCCATACGCCATTTCATTTCAATTAAAATCCCCGACCCGGCCGGGAACCGAACCCGATACCCCCAGCACGCTAACCATTTAGACATGGAGCCGGACGTTAGGGTGGTAATTGTTAGTTTAATGGGAAAAACGCTATCAGCCTGTATATTCGTAACCTCGGCACGAAGTGGAGTAAAGTGGTAAGCTCTCTGCCCCGCTACTTTTGAGCCCACTTATTTTTGGTATAGGCTTAGTGAACCTCAAGGGCCATGTGCCTGTCCAGAAGTGGAAATAAAGTCTCTAAAATTTTCGGTTTCCTGGCTAGTGACCCGTGCACGCTTTTACCGCCTTGGCCAGGCAGCTCCACTAAATTCAAAGCATTGTACTTTTCCCTATTTCATTTGATTGACGTTCCATGTTTATGTAACTCACATTCATGAACACAATCATAATTTTATTGGTTTTACCGCCCATTTGCAACAATTTTAAGGTTTTCAGAAACGTCAAGATGCCGAAAAGGTTGTTCCGTTGAAGTTCCTGTATGTGTCAGTAACAGAGCCCTGCTTAAACTGGTTTAGACGCTATTCGACTTCGACCGACCAATGAACATAATGTGACGTTTGTGATGATGATAATAATAATAATAATAATAATCATAATAATAATAATAATGGTATTGGCTTTACGTCCCACTAGCTACTTTTACGATTTTCGGAGACGCCGAGATACCGGAACTTAGTCCCACAGGAGTTATTTTACGTGCCAGTAAATCACCCGGCACGAGGCTGACATATTTGAGCACCTTCAAATACCACCGGACTGAGCCAGGATCGAACCTGCCAAGTTGGGGTCAGAAGGCCAGCGCCTTAACCGTCTGAGCCACTCAGCCCTGCTATGACGTTTGTATTCGGCCAAGCATTTCATAGTGGATCGGTCTTGTACCTGCGCAAACCATCGGTGAAGATACAACGCCGAACATCCAACATGATATAAAGCCAAATGCAGTGGATAAATATCGCATAACTATCATGGACAAATTTGTAAATAAATTATGTTTTTTCCTCGTATTTACAAAGTTAGTTGAGCTATTTCGTTATAAGATACCAATTACCAAGTCTTCTGGACCATTCGTACAGTTTTATTGTTTTTGTTTCATCTTTTTACTTCTGGTGTTAGGGAGACTGACTCACTTACGGTTTTTGCCTGGATAGCGATTATAAAAACAGGAAAGGAGAAATAATACCACATAATTGTAAAATTATTAAACAAAGAGTGGATCATGCCGGATAGGACTGCACATGTTTTTGTATATTAACAAATACATGGCAAAGGAAAACAAGAGACAATAAAGTAAGCACAAATTCAACGAACGAAGGGTATGGTACATGTTGTCCTAGGTTCTAAAACACCGTTTAACATCTGGGACAAAAATTAATCATTTGGAAATGTGTGTAAACATTTATTAGGCTTAATTATAATTTTTAACGTACCGGTACTAATAAACAAACTAACAGATAAAAACAGGTCTGAGACAGGGTGATAGCTTATCATCAACACTGTTCAACGTGGTTCTAGATAAGGTCATGAAAACATGTGGAAATATAATGACTCAGGTGCTACAATAGGTAGTAAAAATAAACATGTCAAATCCAAGTGTTTGGCCTTTGCTGATGATTTGGCACTCTTCGCTGAGACAGAACAGGAAGCAATAACACAGATAAATGAACTACAGGAGATAGACAAGAAAACAGGTTTAAAAATCTCCTTCACAAAAACAGAGATGATGAGCACGGACAGAAATTATGTGAAGAGAACAATGAAGACGAAATATGGCGAAGTGGATGTCACAAAGCAGTTTAAATACTTCGGAGAGATTATCAGCAGCAACGGGATGGATAAAGAGGGCATGGAAAATAGGAGACTTAAGTTGGAAAGTCTAAATACTGCCACCATGCAATTTACAACAAAAATAATCTTTCCATTAATGCCAAACTAAGACATTATGATGTTGTGGTAAAACCAGTGATTCTGTATGGGGTGGAAACAGCAATACTAACGAACCTGGAAAAACTACTAAAGACTGAAAGGAGAATATTAAGGAGGATTTACGGCCCAAGAGTGGTAGAGGGAAACTACGGATTACGATCAAATAAGGAGATATACAAAAGATCAGAAGACCTGGAAACAACAATAAGGAAAAGACGGCTGCGATTCTATGAACACATGGTCAGAATGGATCCAACAAGGTTAAATTAACAAATTTTTAATAAAATATACTACTTGAAGAGCCATGGAGGATATAAAGGAAGAACTCAAGAGGTTGGGAATTGCTGATGAAGAATGTCGTGATAGAGACCAATTCAGGAAAAGGCTTTCCAACATAAACGTTCTTGTGAAATAAAAGAAAGAGCGCAGAGGGGGAAGATGGACTGAAGAGAGTAGAGCGCAACATTCTGAAAGAATGAAGGCACTGTGGAGAAAGAGGAAGGAAGAGGGGATGATAAGAAGGAAGTGAAGTGGTATTGGCGTGATTCTAAGTTTGGCCGGTTCACAAGAAAGAAAGAAAGAAAGGCGAACTGACTGTAATGAGGCAAATCAAATGCATGTATCAACAAAAAACGTTGCATTTTCGTACAATAAATTATTACTCTCTTCCCAGTTTCAGGTGATCCGCAACGAGGAGTTCTGTTCTATTTCTGGTGTGCAATGTGCGTTTTGTTTTTATGTGGTGCTGGTTCTTAAGCGATGATATAGATTTTGTCGATAGTCATTTGCTATTCGCAATTCATAACTGTAAGATTAATGTTATAACTGGGGGATATATTATTGTCCTCAGTGATTTAAATGTTTTGTATTCTTACACTAATTTCATTGTGTTAATAAAAATAATCACATTAATTAAGGACTAGTGTACAATAACCGAAAAATTTATATTTTCTCACGCATAATAGCAGTTCATTATCATCTTCTTAGCGTTTTTAGCACATTAATCGGCTGGTCGATCTCTACTTGATTCTTTCCAGTACATCATTTGGATTCAGCTGCGCATAACACACGTCTTCTTGTAACAGATCAAGCCAGCGTTTCTTGGACCGACCTCATGATCGATTTCCAGGCAAAGAGACGTGCAGCGCAGTCTTCACCACAGATGTTTCTTGGTGCGGAGAACACGGCCAAGCCATCGGAATCTAGCTTTCGCGCATGTTGTTCATGATCGGAGCAACGTCCAAGCTTTTAGGAATGTCTATGTTCCTGACACGGTCCAGTCGAGTTAGGCCGAGTTACCAATGAAGTACGTGTATCTCTACAGCATGGAGTGTTTTTTCGCGTTTGATTGTTGATGGCCAGCATTCGGAGCCATAGGGAGCGACTGGTCGAATGACGGCCTTGTAGACTTTGGACTTTAGATGACTGGGTATCCGTTGATGACAGAGAACTCCGGTAGTCTGATACCTCTTCGTCCAAGACGCATAGACTGGAGCACTGGCGTTTGTTGGTGTGTTAGCGTCAGCACTATCTAACGAACCAAGATCATTTGAGCCACTTTGTTGAGATTTTCGTCATCTATCTGAATGGTTCCATACGTCCGTGGCCCGTACTCCTTGTACTCGTTGATGGTCAGTCGTAGTTCGTTTTGTTTCAGCCTGTCATTCTCCACTTCTGAACCTGCTCTTGAATACATTGACCAACTTACACTGCCAATAAGGCATCAGCATATAGGAGTGGCCATGGGTGTGGCAAATGGCGATCCGAAGTAACTGTATCCATAAATAAGATGAATAAAAGCGTCATCAGGATCGATCCTTGATGTACACCAACTCGAATTGGGAACAGGGGTGACATTCTAGCCGGACAATGGCGACACTGGTAGAGTTTTGACAGATAAACTGTATCCAGCAGACGTGCTCTTCGGGATGTCACGTGACTGGAATGGATTCCAGATAAGTTCATGAGAAATGAGGTCAAAGGCCTTCTCTAGGTTCAGGAGCGCAACGTAGATTGGCTTGTTATTTTCGCGGTGCTTCTTCATGAGCAGCCGAGTCGCATCCTTTCACAAGCCCATGCAAATTTGTAGTGACACGCATAATAAC
Source organism: Anabrus simplex (assembly GCF_040414725.1). Taxonomy (NCBI): domain Eukaryota; kingdom Metazoa; phylum Arthropoda; class Insecta; order Orthoptera; family Tettigoniidae; genus Anabrus; species Anabrus simplex. Next base: position 230,486,217 of record NC_090267.1, on the reverse strand, counting down.
AATTAACACAGAAGATCAAATAATTAATAACGTATTTTGTCTCAATTGCAGCCACGGTTATATAAATGTGGTGAACCAAAAAGTTGTCCGGGGAGAAAGAACCACGCATAAAGAGACTCGGCCGGATCTTCTATACTCGGTTATAGCATACAGTACCGCTTCACAGAAACGTTTAGGGGTTTGCCGATATAGCTAGGTGCCAGACTATTCAATTTAATTTATGGTATTAAAACTCGGTCATTAGAGAGCCTCCGTGGCTCAGGTGGCAGCGCACTGCGATCTCACCGCTGGTTTACGTGTTCAAATCCCGGTCACTTCATGTAAGATTTGTGCTGGAGAAACTGGTGGTGGGACAGGTTTTTCTCAGGATACTCCGGTTTTCTCCTGCCATCTTTCATTCCAGCAACACTCTCCAATGTCATTTCATCTGTCAGTCATTAATCATTGCCCCAGAAGAGTGCGACAGGCTCCGGCACCCGGCACCATTCCTATCCTCACCGCTAGATGTGGGCTTATTCATTCCATTCCTGACACAGTCGAATGACTGGAAATAGGCTGTGGATACTCGGCCATTCAAGACTCTTGTCGGTAACTGAAATGTCGTATGGCTTTTTAGTGCCGGGATATCCCAGGACGGGTTCGGCTCGCCAGGTGCAGATCTTTCTATTTGACGCCCGTAGGCAACCTGCGCGTCTTGTCGCCAACTTAAATCTACCGACACGAGGCGGGAGTATTTCAGTAACTTTAGTACCACCAGGCTGGTCTATTATAGTCACGTTGGGAGTAGTAGCATAAATACTCCTTTGCGGACAATGTACGTTGAAACGTTTTGGCTTTAGTACAACGTACTTATACATTTATTAGCAAATCCCAATTTAGAGCCTGCATGTACTGAGAAACATGTGATACCAAAGTATTACAATAGTAGAGTTTTGTGATATTCACCACATAGTTGTAAATTCAAACTATGTAAAAGAAAACGGATTACTTATATAGAATTAATGTCTTTGTGTGTTATTAAAGAGTGCTTAACTTTAATAAAAAATCACTTTAATTGATGACTTGTTAAACAGAGTATCTTGATAACAGAGCAGCACCATATTATATAATGTTTAGGTTACGTTAATCTACGGTAGTATTTATTTAAACGGGGTACGCGTATCCCTAGGGGCTCTTCGACGGAACTGAAGGGTACAGGTTTTGCCAATGGTATTGTTCGTTATAAGTAAGGTATATAATATTAGATAATTAGATATACTGTTTATGAGGGACCTTGTAGTTTCATTACCGCTAGACACAAAAAAGTGGATTTGGCAACATAAATGTGATTTAAGAAGTCGTTAAGTCTCCTTTTGAGGCATCTGGGCCACATAACTTACCTCGTCTAAAACAACATAACATTACTCTCCCTAGCTGAATATGGATGACAATTTCGAGTTAAATAATTGTTTCCTATCCTCATTATAATTGTTCTGAGCCCCTGTATCACGGCCTGTTATCATTAAACAGCATTTTCGCAAACTCTGTATGTAAGTTACTAGGTCTCATTATCAAATTTTAGGTTTGTTTGTACTCTAAACTTTTAGGTGATGTCCATTTTCATGCAGCGTCATCAAATTGCTCTTAACTGTAAATAGGCGTCGACCAACACAAATCAAATGTTTTCTGGCCCCCATTTCTTGGCATCTTTCACAACTATTTGATCAAAGTGGATTTTGCACATTAAATTTGATAAACAATATTATGTGTTTGTCCTCTGAGATTTTAGTAGCTTTCTGTTACTATGCAGCGTCATGCTGCATTGCCAAGTTGCTCTGAACCTACATTTACTTTCCCAAACGTTAAATATTGGAACAGATATGCATTTCTGTTTTTATATTCTCCTTAAACTCTATTATAGGTCAGTAATTAAAAAACGTGCCTTCCAAAAAGCTTGAAACTGTCTATAAATGAAATACGTATATTATTCTTTGAATAATACAACACATTCCATTTTGTATCACCTTTTGTAATTTAAAAATCATGTGGCTTGGGAAATCAACTGCTTTCCTCTCAAAATAAATTTATCCATTTATCAGAAGCATGGAAGCTCCCTTCTACCTCGCATGAAATATTTGAACAATATCAGAAACCTACAGATAAATCACCATGTTTCAATTTAAGAAATAAACTGATTATTTTATTATTAATTGTCAACACAACTTCCCCCCATGAGGAGGCTGCCACAAGGACAAAGTATGTCGACTACACAGTATTATGTCTTGCAAGTCATTTGTGATTTTGCGAGAAATAACGACAATCACAAGGCTCAGGAATAAGTTTAGAATGTGGCATGCTGTACGGTTCGTCAAATGCTGTATAGATGATTGCGGAGTATGGTTATAGAACCTCGTATTGCGGCGATAACGATGTCGTGAGGTCGTAACCAGTTGAGACCGAAAGAATCCCATAGCTGTACAAGAAATGTAGCGATTGTGCCTCGAGCTCCGATCATGAGTCCATAGACGGAGATGTTATCCTACTTGAACTGAAGACAGATCCCACAAATTCCTCAATGACCAAACTTTTGAACTCTGATATCTAGTATAACTCGAAACCATCTAATGATACGGCAATAGTATGAGAAGAAAAGACAACAGTCACCTTTGCTCAACTTTTAGAGAATGTTTTCATCACTTTCAAGTCAGGAATATAATTGTTAAACTTAGATTCTTGAATATCTTTAGTCGCCATTAATACAAGAACATTCTTAGAATATGACGAAATTAAAAAGACCTCTCTCTTTCTCTCTCTCTCTCTCTCTCTCTCTCTCTCTCTCTCTGTCCCTTTCTCTCAGTTCTCTCTTATTCACTGAGATTTTCTACGTTATAAATAAAACAAAATTATCTTTTAAATTTCATGTATTTCAGTTTAGCACGACGCACTACTTGGGGTACCGCAACAGTTCACTCACCTGTGTTTCTTAGGAGGTTTACATGTTAGAGAAACGAAGTAAATATATTGAAGAAATGTATCTTTTCTCTGCACTCAAATTACATTATCTGCAAAAAGGAAAGATCTACCCTTAACTAATGAAAGGATAAGAGAAGGTGTGAATATGTAGTTAGTGAAAATGGAAAATTCTACAGACTTAACTCCTAAGAGAAGAAATGGTTGAATGAAACCAATGCTAAATATTAGCAGGAGGGTTGAAGTGAGTCTATATGTGTCACATTTATTTGGTATGAAACAGAAACATTTAAACCTTACACCACCACAATCGGAATGGAAATGTTGAAACATATGAAGCAAATCAATTACAATGCCTGGTAAGTAAAGGTTTCCAGAACAGGAAACTAAATCCAATACAAAATTAATCATAATTTATACCTCTTATTTCAGTACATGAATAATTTCTCCATGAAGTTTTTTATCATGAAGGCCTACCATATGCCCTGTGCCTGTACCTGACATGATGCGCGTCAGCGCCATGTTGTAATCCAAGGCGCTTTTATATTGATCTGTGGACGAGTTGTGTACTGTTGCCAGATTGACAAGAGCGGTAGGGAGAAGAGTCCGTTACTCCGTGGGTATAGTGGTTGTCATTCAAGCTTCATACCAGCCGATATTGTGTGAGAATATAATTTACCAACCCCAGTATACTACTCAATGAAAATATTTAATATTTAATTCCGTGTCCTGCGTTAAGATATCTCATTTTGATTAATAAGAAATGTTTTACGACTAGGTTAGGGGTTCTTGGTTGTTGGATTGTCTGAGATTTGAACGGTGTGCACATGTATATAATTATGTACAAGTAAATAGTTGAAGGTGATTTTTGATGGCAATAATCTGAAAATGATAGCCCTTGATCAGGTATGAGTAGGCCAAACCTCGCTTACGTGGTGGTTATTGACTATATAAATGTATTTCTATAGGAGATCAATTTCGGAATATCATTCATCGAATCTATACCGTGTGTATGTATTTAAGGCGCTCCATTGTTATAACATTATTTGTCTTTGTAATCAGAAAATTACTTTTTTCAAGTATTTCATATTGCTTGTTGCTGTTGTTATTGTTGTTGTTTTTGTTGTTGTTGTTCATGTTAGGGACTATAGAGATCTTCATTCAGCTTCTATGCACTTGTTTGAATACTGTCTAAGTAGCTCGTATAATTGTGTTGTCTGAACTAATGTGTGTGACTATGACTAGTTAGGTCTCGAACTGAGATATGTGTCCTAACAGTTGAAAGAGACTATTCCAGAACCTTCTGATATGAATGTGGGAAGCTCATGTAAAATAACACCTAAGCTTGCCCTCGCTGGAAAGGGAACCGCTGAACTTTATCTCCCTATCATGCGGCACATAAATATAGGTGTGCATGTTCGGATAACAACGGTTAGTTGTTTAGTCTATAGCCAAACTGATCGTTGTAACAAACCAGAATACTTAAGTCTTTATTATTTTCCACGTGATTGAGAAAGTACAAAAGAAAGCAACGTAATCTCTGTATAGAAAATGTAGGCCCTTAGAAGAGTGAAATGTAAATGCTGCCACTGTCTGTAACCTAGACAGTACAGCAAGTGGGATGGAGTATTTATCTCTATGCCTGAGTGCTTTATTTTCCAACCCCTGACAGGGAATCGAATACGCGTCCTCCGGGGTGAACCGCCTCAGATAGGCAATCCCTGTTGAGAAAGTACCTTTCCACAAAAATACACCACATACAATCTAATTTAGTTATTTACACATAAAATAACCTGAGTAATTTATATACATATTTTGCTAGTTGCTTTACGTCGCACCGACACAGATAGGTCTTATGGCGACGATGGGACAGCGAAGGGCTAGGAGTGGGGAAGGAAGCAGCCGTGGCCTCAATTAAGGTACAGCCCAAGCATTTGCCTGGTGTGAAAATGGGAAATCACGGAAAACCATTTTCAGGGCTGCCGACAGTGGGGTTCGAACCTACTATCTCCTGAATACTGGATACTGGCTACACTTAAGCGACTGAAGCTATCGAGCTCGGTGAGTAATTTATAAACATTATGTACGTTCCTAGACAGCTCTAAGAACCATTTGGCGTTCTGACTTTGCAGACATACACTAAAATGTGCACGTTTAGGGGAATATGTTCATTCAGTATACCGGTAACTGAAGAAAATCTCTGAAGCAGCGATTTTGAAGTACGAATATTGTTAAACAATTTAATTTGCTCATGGCAATCGTGAATATAAGGTAAACATCTAGTTGACCAAATTTACTTGATGAATACCAGGAATTTTAACAACTCAAGCTAGAGAGAGAGAGAATAGTAAATAATGTATACCAGTCAAAATTGGATCAACAGCAGATGAAGGCAAGGTATTTGAGAAGGTGTAAGAGTTCTGACACAAGATCATGCATTTTCTTTTACGAAGCCATCCTTTCCACTGCAGCACATACGGTTTGATTCCGAACGGGATTCACTAGCTACAACAGTGTTGCCAATAGAGGTGAAAACATATTCACAGAAAATAAGGTGAGCAAGATATTACGTATGATCTCCTGTTTATTTGGTTCTAAGATTTAGACGTACTTTTCATGGTTCCTTATCGTACATTTTGTTTCTAGAATTAATTCGTCAGTCAGTGAATTGATCGTTTATTACACGCACAGGAAAATAAAAGATGACGTAATTTAAAAAAAAAACTTCTTAAGCAGAAAAGTAGAAAACAGATAAACATTATGAAACAATCTTACACGTATTTTAAAACGTTTTTGGCAAATAATTTCAGTTATTGCTTCTTTTAATGTGGTTTCGACTAAACTGTAGTTGATAAGAAAAAGAACACTGCTCTAGTTATGAAAACGTCCTTGGCTACAGATATCATGATTTAAGTCTAAATCGTCCAGATATACCATATATATGTTTCCTCCTGTGGACTAGTGGCTCCCGTCGCTGTCGAAGCAATCCCCCTCCGCAGCTATGCATCGAGCCAAGCGGTGTTGCCATCGCTCCATACATATCTGGGCTTTGGTTTCTGCAGTCCTTTTGTCTCTTGATGGCGCCGAAATTTCTGAATGTTTTAGTCTCCTTTAGGTAGTTTTTACTATTGAGAAGTGCTAGAAATCATAAGAGGCCATGTCATGTAAATAATATGAACATGATCCAATTTGGTGAACGATTAATTAGGAGGTCGCGAACACTGATTGAAAAATGGATACGAAGAATTCTCATTATATATGAGTTGGTAGTGCTAGTGACTCTTATTTTAAGGGACTAAATAATGAAAGTGTTAGCTACTCAACATAATATCTGAAGAAAATGAATTACATATATATATATATAAAAAGAAGTCCCAGAAAGCACCAAAATGAAAACCTTCCTACACCTCATGGACAAAGTACCAAGTTTCCATTGATTTTTACTGGACTCTTTCAGTTGGCCAATACATTATAATGCGTGGCTGTCTTTGAAGGAAAATTCAATATATACCATAAAGGAGAGAGACATTGATACTCGTGCTTCAGGACGGTCGTTCTTACCTAACTACTGTATATCTTACCTTACACTGTACACTGGTCTCTAAGCATTTTCAGCACGCCAGTTATTGTGTTCAAAACTGTACTATGCAAAATAAAACATAAGGCGGAAACATACCTACTTTTAACAATTGAAGTAAAGCAAAGCTACGAAGAAGTGGAAGGTAAATGCTTCCGCTAATCGTAACTTTGGTACTAATAAAAGCTTCAACTGACGCTTCATCTAAACTAGCTAAACGAGAGAATGTCCCTCCAGATTGCATACAAACGAAAGTCGTAATACGATGTTTCAACCAAACTTCCCAATAAATGTGCAATCTCCCACATAAATTTAAATCGTGAATTTATCTGGCTGTCGTAGTACAGGCCCTAAGTGGAATAGAAGTTTTTGTATATACCGTTCATGGCAGTCATCTTTGTCCAATACATTAATCCTGTACTTACTTCTATTGCACAGTGACTGAACCTGATGACCATGAACCTCCCAAAAAATGTTTGGCTCATTTCTAAGTTTCTCGATTCCCGTACGTCTGAGGATACTAAGTACCCTTCGTTAGGCAATCCGTTCTATAGCCTAAACAACGGGCTAAGTGAAATAATATTGGCCATATAAACCTGTACGTAACTCAAAATTTTTATGTATTTTGATGAGAATCCCACAGTTCATGTCGCACTTCCTTCCTAGATGTAAAAGTTTCTTCTTGCTTTTATACAAACTCGTCTTCATCCATTCCAAATTCCGTACACACACTGGATAGGGTAACGTACCAAAGCCCTCCACTTTATTCTGTCTTTCCAACATTCAACTTCGATCACTATGCTACTGTTTATGTTTATTGCTTCGATGCTTTCCGCTAGAGTCCCTTCATCTCATTTGATGTTATCATCTGGCTCTCTTTCCAGTGGTCATTTTATTTAAAGATTTCTTCGAAATCCTCTCACTTCGCATTCGTATCAGGTGTTCAAGTCATGTTAGCTTTGTTCTGTCAATTCTTTCTCACAATTTCAATATCATCATCCCTTTTCCGTATCTCTTCTTTCCGTATTCTGCCTTGTCTGGTTTTTCCTTGTAGGCCATCAATTTGTACAATTTACAATATTTTTCTCTGGTTCTTCTGGAATACATTTCTTATTAATCCATCTGATCCTTTAAGTCAACTCGAGATTGTAATACAGTAATTAGGTACTTACCTCTTAATGTATGAAACAGCTGCGACCTTGCAGAAGATTTTTCAGTGAGAATCCTCTAGATTTGACAACACTTCTAAATAGTGTTGTTGGTAAACATTTTGTTTTTTCAAATGCTTAATAAATATTGAAGGGGACGATGACCTTAGAAGTTAGACCCCGTTAAACAACACGCATCATCATCATCATCATACAAGGTTCAATATCTTCTGACTGGTTGAAGAGAGCGATACGCAGTTTTCACACAGGCAATTAACACTCAAGGGTACATGAAAGAGCGTACAATGTGTGTCCCATGCTTTAATAAGTACCGTGGCAGCGATGCCAAGTTTCTTCTGTCGCGTGCATGGATGGTCGTAAGCAGCCACATTCAACAATGTAGTTACTGTATTTCCACAGTCAGACATGCAGCACTGGCGAAGATGAGTCTTGAAATGTACGCGTTTACAGATTTAGCACCGCCAGAAGTTAATAGGCCAAAAGTCAAGAAGACAAGTACTGCGTATGAATCACGGCTCGGGTTCATGTCTACGAGGAATGTGAACATAAACCAATCTCTGAAGCATCACCCTCCCTGTCTTGCCCGTTGGCATCGGCTGTGGAGGTCGAAAGTATAATTACTGAAAAATAAAGTGAGTACATGTTACTGTATAATACCTCGCATTAATACTTTATCAGACTTCATTTTAGCCGGGCTGTGTATCTCGCACGGTAGAGCGCTGGTTTTCTGAGCCTAACTTGGCAGGTTCGATCCTGGCTCAGTCCGGTGACATTTGATGGTGCTATACGTCAGCCTCTTGTCGGTAGATTTATCGGCACGTAAAAGAACTCCGCAGGGACAAAATTCCTGCACCTCGGCGTCTCCGAAAACCATCAAAGTAGTTCGTGGGACGTAAAAACAATAACATTAATTAGACAACTTTAATTATTAAAATACCCACAACACACATTATTTATTTATTTATTTATTTATTTATTTATTTATTTATTTATTTATTTATTTATTTATTTATTTATTTATTTATTTATTTATTTATTTATTTATTTATTTATTTATTTATGTTTGACATAAATGTGTCTCATGGCTGGAGGTCATCTGACATTAGCGGTACAAAATGTGTGACGTGATGTTACCTAGTAACCGTGCAGGCTGTAATGTGAAGTATGGATGGATGTCCATGAGTGGGAGGTGGTGGTGATTATTGTTTCAAGAGGAAGTACAACTAGGCAACCATCCTCTATATGCCACTGATCAGAGAGAAAAAATGGAAGGGATTCGACACTTCGAAAAATGAAGATATGGGCCAAAGAAAGACAAGGGCCAGGAAGGCCGTGAAAATGAAAGACTCCCTAGGCCTGGATGCTCTAATACCGTGGGGGTCGGAAAAGAACAAGAGTTGACTAAGGGAGGTCGAATACGATAGATGAAACTGAGGAGCCTGGCACAAGTGGAAGCAATGTCAGAGCTCAGTTAAGGGCCCCGTGGTCGCCAACCCACGCTCCCAATTTGAGAGCGCCTGGGGCCCTTTTATTTGCCGAGTCGTACTTCCCCTTAAAACAACGATCACCGGGGGAGTTGGCCGTGCGGTTAGGAGCACGCAGCTGTGAGCTCGCATCGGGGAAATAGTGGGTTCGAATCGCACTGTCGGAAGCCCTGAAGATATTTATTTTTTCACACCGGGTAAATGCTGGGGCTGTACCTTAATTAAGGTCACGGCCGCTTCTTTCCTATTCCCAGGCCTTTCCTCTTCCAACGTCGCCATAAGACCTATCTGTGTCGGTGCGACGTAAAGAAAAAAACACAAAGTTGAAAAAACGCCTATCCTCAATAAATCAGAAGATATTTGAGGTGAAGGACTTACGTGGATCACTGTGTATATCACAGAACAATGGCGTTTCTAGTATTTGTACACTGTAAAGGGAAAAATATCGATCTCAGATCCTTCAAAGAATGATTTATGTATTGCTTGAAGAAAAGCCCATGGAGTCAGAAGACGAGAAGAGACGACCATGACGGAGGGAATGAGGTGGACAGGAAATATGGAAAATATATGTCTCGTACAATTAAAAGCAATGTCAGACTCGTTGGACCTCTGTAGTCGCCATGCACGTCTAACAAGTTGTTATATTTTCATTAAAAAAAAGAAAGTAATATCACCTTGGCCCGCCTCTGTGATGTAGTGGTTAATGTGATTAGCTGTCACCTCCAGAGCCCCGGGTTCGATTCCCGGCTCTGCCACGAAATTTGAAAAGTGGTACGAGGGCTGGAACGGAGTCCACTCAGCCTCGGGAAGTCAAATGTGTAGAGGTGGGTTCGATTCCCACCTCAGCCATCCTGGAAGTGGTTTTCCGTGGTTTCCCACTTCTCCTCCAGGCAAATGCCGGGGTGGTACCTAACTTAAGGCCACGGCCGCTTCCTTCCCTCTTCCTTGTCTACCCCTTCCAATCTTACCCTGTTCAGCATAGCAGGTGAGGCCGCCTGGGCGAGGTACTGGTCATTCTCCCCAGTTGTATCCTCGACCCAGAGTCTGAAACTCCAGGACACTGCCCTTGAGGCGGTAGAGGTGGGATCCTTCGCTGAGTCCGAGGGAAGAACCAACCCTGGAAAGTAAACAGATTGAGAAGAAAAAGAGGAAGAAAAGAACATCACCTTGAGTGAGAAAAATGTAATGTGGTAAAAATCCATTTAAAACTGAAAGGTTGGCGTGTATGACTTTCTCAGTGATAAGAATTTCAGATAAGTCTCAACAAATTACACAGTTCAACACCTTGTTGACTTTAGACGTTGTTGACTTAGAATTGGGCCACCATTGCTGTATGCCGCTTTTGTTGTTGTATGCCGCGTAACTTGTTATATTTTACTATCCATGATTGACCTAAAATGAATGCGTAAAATCCTAGAAATATTTTCATTCAGGATAGTTATTGAAGTAGGCGACAGGTCTGGGAGTTAAGCAGTAGACATTCGTGCAGTAAAGGTTTCAAATAAGTTTTAAATACTATGTGAAAACGTCAAGTGAAGTCCCAGAGAGAGAGAGAGAAATATTTTATTGAGTTTTAAGAAGTTGTGACAAGGTCATGAACAACGTGGGTGAAGATGTGGAAGTTGAACTGTGGAATAGATCTTTCCACCACTCAAACCTTAATGTGGGTATCCACTTCCTGAATTGGAAAGTTACTTACTGCGAATCAGTACAATAATGTCCGGTTCCTTGGCTAAATGGTTAACGTGCTGGCCTTTGGTCACAGGGGTCCCAGGTTCGATTCCCGGCAGGGTCGGAAATTTTAACCATAATTGGTTAATGTCGCTGGCACGGGGGCAGGGTGTATGTGTCGTCTTCATAATCATTTCATCCTCATCACGACGCGCAGGTCGCCTACGGGAGTCAAGTCAAAAGACCTGCATCTGGCGAGCAGAATTTGTCCTCGGACACTTCCGACACAAAAAGCCATACGCCATTTAATTTCAGTACAATAATTCTGATTAGCTGGGAATCAGTAAACTGTGGCGTACCACAAGGATCAGTCCTCGGTCCTTTATGTTTTTCTATTTATATTAATGACATATCTGAAGTCTTTAAAAGCAGTAGCTTTCACATGTATGCGGATGACTTACAAGCTTACTTCCACTTTTGTCCCACTAACGCATCTTCTTCTATAACGTATTTTAACCATGACATCTCTCGATTGATTGAATGGAGCGCAAATCATAACCTCCAATTAAATGTGGCTAAGACCCAGCTTATTTGCATAGGTTACACAAAACTCCTGAAAACTGTTGACCTCAAATCCCTCCCAGCAATAAAAATTCTAGAGACAGATATTCATTATAGTGACACCGTTAACAATCTAGGTCTAATTTTCGACAGAACCTTATCCTGGTCTGATCATACGTCAAATGTAATCCGAAAAGTTGTGTCATCCATGCATATTTTGAAACGTAACGTGTCATGTACACCACCTTTCATGCGAAAACTACTTGTTCAAAGTCTTATATTTCCAATAATTGACTATGGTTCAGTCGTATACAACGACTTATCTGAAACTTTGAACATAAAACTACAGAGGGTACAAAACGCATGTGTTCGTTACGTTACAAATGCCAGGCGTGATGAACACATAACACCCAATTACATACAGCTACAATGGTTGAAACTCCATGAACGTCGGGAAATCTCAGTAGCTGTTGCTACGCAGAAAATTCTCAAACTGAAGACACCATCCTACCTTTATAATGCATTTAAACCTATGGAGTCGGTACATAACAGAGATAATAGGTTTACAAAAACCACCCTTCAAATTCCCCTTCATCGTACCACTAAATTTAACAAATCCTTTGTTTGCACTGCATCACGTATCTTTAACGTCTTTAATCTTCACCGTTTCGCAAGTAACACTAACTGTACCCAACTAAAGCAGTTCTTAACATCTATCTTTCTGGAGGAGTACGCAAGAGGCTGAGATCAGGCATTCTTGTGTCGAACAATCAGGAATATGTATATTTGGAAGAAAATTGTTTCTCTGCTTTAGCTTTATATTCTTTAAACCCATGTAGTCCAGAATAACAGAAGGGCTTAATGATTTACTTTCTTACTTATTATATAATGTATGTCTTAACCTTACTGGATTTGGTATCTGTTTTTTCATTTATTTTTTTTAAGTTTCTTGTTTAGTTTAATACTTTAATATTATAAAAATGTAGTTACTGTTTTCATAAATCTGCATTGTATTATAAGAAGACGCTGCATAAAGGGGCTTTTCAGTCTCAGTGGCATGTAAATCATGATCAATAAATTCAATTCAATTCAATTCAATCCATTTTCAAAGAAAAAAATGCTAATGGGGAACACATAGGAACAGAACGTTACTAGCTTACCACATGAACCTCTTTCTTATATGAAATGTTCAAAATCAATCAATCAATAAATAAATCAACCAATCAGTCACTAGTGATCTGCATTTAGGGCAGTCGCCCAGGTGGCAGATTCCGTATCTGTTGTTTTCCTAGCCTTTTCTTAAATGTTTGCAAAGAAATTGGAAATTTATAGAACATCTCCCATGGTAAGTTATTCCAATCCCTAACTCCCCTTCCTATAAACAGATATTTGCCCCATTTTGTCCTCTTGAATTCCAACTTTATCTTCGTATTGTGATATTTCCTACTTTCAAAGACACCGCTCAAACTTATTCGTCTGCTGATGTCATTCCACGCCATCTCTCCACTGATAGGTCGGAACATACAACTTAGTCGAGCAGTTCGTCTTATTTCTCCCAAGTCTTCCCAGCCCAAACATTACAACATTTTTGTAACGCTACTCTTTTGTCGGACATTGCCCAGAACAAATCGAGCTGCTTTTCTTTGGATTTTTTCCAATTATTGAATCAAGTAATCCTGGTGAGTGTCCCATACACTGGAACCATACTCTAGTTGTGTTCTTACCAAAGACTTATATGCCCTCTCCTTTACATCCTTACTACAACTCCTAAATACCCTCATGTCATAACCATGTGCAGAGATCTGTACCCTTTATTTACAATCATATTTATGTGATTACGCCAATGAAGATCTTTCCCTGTATGGTTCTCTCGGTCTCAACCGGACACGACTTCACGACATCGCTATCGCCGCAGTACGAGGTTCATTACCCGTACTCCGCAATCATCTATATAACATCTGAAGAACCGTACATCATGCCATATCCGAAATTCATTGCAAATTTATTCCTGAGCCTTGTGGTGGTTATTTCTATCTGGCACACTAGCAAACTCATCAGTAACTTAGAAGACAAAATACTGTGTAGTCGACATACTTTTTCCTTGTGACAGCCTCCTCATGGGGGAAGTTGTATTAATAAATACATAAGACGAAGACCTAGGTACTTACAACGATCCCCAAAAGGAACTTTCACCCCATCAACGCAGTAATTAAAACTGACAGGACTTTTACTTTTTGTGAAACTCACAACCTGACTTTTAACGCCGTGTATCATCATACCGTCATCATACATGCATCAACTCGCCGTCGCATTAAACTCCGGATGTTTCCCATTATGAGTGTGCTATGTAGAGTTGTACAAAACGAGTTCTAACATGGAAATACAGCGTTTCCGGACCCGTGTCCGTATTACATTTTCTTTTTCTGTGTGTGAGGAGTGTGTTCTGAAAGTTTGACCATACCTTATTGTTACAGATTTCTGAAACAAATTCTTCTTGTTTCAAAATATACAGAAAACCGATTTATGTATGCAATTGCTAATGAATCATTTTTAGAGGACATTAAGTCTATATTTAGACTCCCAGGTAATGTTGCATTAATCGAGGTACAGTACTAGGAGAAAGACGACAAAAAGCACAACAAATACTAGCAGAGTTCTTCAGCACGGACGTAGTAAAGACTAGTGTCTGGAGAGGGTCTAGCCACAAATTACGTCACATATACACGCGCTTTGGCATCCATGGGTTCCATGGGAAGATACGTCTGACGAATGGTTTTCACATCCCAAGTGATGTTTGTGCCTGCCGACTTTGTGACATGCCCTGTTCTCATTTATCACTTAATGACCTGTTCCAATAGAACACAATCAGTGCATTTACAAAAGTCTGGTGAAAGAATTGTACATGATCCGCTATATATCTATGGATATTAAAGTATATAACGCTTGTGTAGATTTCACATTATATTATATGCGCACTTTGTCCTTAATAAATATTAAATTATACTGTAGCCTATATATGGTAAAGTTAAATTGAATCATAGGGCTGAGTGTTTCGGACGGTTGAGGCGCTGGCCTTCTGACCCCAACTTGGCAAACATTTTCAAAGTTTTTTCAGCTTTAAAGCATGAAGAAGCAATCCATCTCTGGTGATTAGAGGCGACACTGAAAAACGTATCTGTCTTTCTACCGACAATGACCTCACTGAAGTGTCTATTTACAATCCTTGTAGCTAAATTATCTTAAACTGGAATATCGAACTTACTGAAATCTAAATCTCAGGTGGCATATAAAAACAAATTATTTTTGTCCTAGGTCCGATTCGACAAATGCACTACTTTGCTATCAACTGTAAAGGAAGAAGAATAGGAAAGGAAAATAGGAAAACTCTCATTTTTAATTACTGCGTCGATGCGTTTGAATCATTGTTATAAGGGTGTATAGGAGTTGTAGTAAAGATGTAAAGGAGAAGGCACACAAGTCTCTGGTAAGACCCCAAACAGACTATGTTTCCAGTGTATGGGACCCTCACCAGGATTACTTGATTCAAGAACTGGAAAAGAATCCAAAGAAAAGCAGCTCAATTAGTTCTGGGTGATTTCCGACGAAAATGTTGCGAAGTTTGGGCTGGGAAGACTTGAGTGAAACGAGACGAGCTGCTTGTCTAAGCGGTATGTTTCGAGCTGTCAGTGGAGAGATGGCGTGGAATGACATTTGTAGACGAATAAGTTTGAGTGGTGTCTTTAGAAATAGGAAAGATCACGATATGAAGACAAATTTGGTATTCAAGAGGATAAATTGGGGCAAATATTCGTTTATAAGTAGAGGAGTTATGGATTGGTATAACTTACCAAGGGAGATGTTCAATGAATTTCCAATTTATTTGCAATCATTTAAGAAAAGGCTAAGAAAACAAAAGATAGGGAATCCACCACCTGGGCGACTGCTCTAAATGCAAACCAGTAGTGATTGATTGATTGATTGATTGATTGATTGATTGATTGATTGATTGATTGATTGATTGATTGATTGATTGATTGATTGATTGATTGATTGATTGATTGATTGATTGATTGATTGATTGATTGATTGGGTGAAAGTTCGTTATGGGGGTCACTGTAAGTACCTAGGTGTTAATATAATGAAAGGTAGAGGGTTTAGATTTCTGCACCACATTGTTATTAGGGTATTTAGAACTTGCAGTAAGAATGTAAAGGAGAGGTCGTATCATTCTCTGGTAAGACCCCAACTAGAGTATGGTTCCAGTGTATGGGATCCTCATCAGGATTACCTGATTCAAGAACCGGAAAAATTCAAAGAAAAGCAGCTCGATTTGTTCTGGGTGATTTCTGACAAAAGAGTAACGTTACGAAAATGTTGCGAAGTTTGGGCTGGGAACACTTGGGAGAAAGGAGAAGAGCGTCACGACTAAGTGGTATGTTCCGAGCTGTCAGTGGAGAGACGCCGTGAAATGGCATTTTAGACAAATAAGTTTGAGTGGTGTTTTAAAAGTAGGAAGGATCACAATATTTATTTATTTATTTATTTATTTATTTATTTATTTATTTATTTATTTATTTATTTATTTATTTATTTATTTATTTATTTATTTATTTATTTATTTATTTATGTATTTATTTATTTATTTATTTATTTATTCATTCACGAAGCACAAGATACAGCTACACTGAGCAAATTTCACTTGCACTGTCAACAGACTATTTAACAAACGTAAACTTTCATAATAAAATATAACAAACATACTAACAAAATATAACAAGATCAGGTACACAGCCTACTAATAACAACTGTCCAAATCGAAAACCATGAGAATGTCCATGTTCATAGCCAAGTCGTCGTGGGTCAAGATGACGGTATAATCCCTTCACATCAACTTATCTTTAAGAGACTATTTACACCCCTCTCGAATGTGATTTTATTTGATGCTATATCGAGCTCTTGTCTCCTATTAATATTGTTAAAGAGTGTTGGGAGACGGATTAGGAAAGATCGTTGAAGTATTGAGTGCTGAGTGTGGGGAATGTGGAGAAGGTCTTTGGTTCTGGTGTAGCGGGAAGGAACACGGAGAGAGAAGAGTGAGACAAGATGACTCAGGTCATCTACCTGTCGCCTGATGTGCAGCGGTAACATATTAATTGCCATTAATACCTGCTGCGTAGACAGATTTCTGAGCTTGGGTTTTCTGTTCCTCACAATTGCAGCAAAGAAGGACACTGCTCTGTCTAACTGCTTAGTATTTGAGGGGGAGGCTGTTGTTCAAATCGGAGAGCAGTAGTTTAAGAGAGGTTGAATGATCGTGAGGAAGAAGTGACGAAGAGCAATGGGGTCAGAAATTTCTGTGAAGCGATAGAGAATGCCTAGTAATTTCATAGCCTTGGTTGTATGTGTTTCAATGTGGGTCTTAAATTGTAATTTTGTATCGAATATTACACCTAGGTCACGCTGTTGCGTAACTACGATGATGGGCTTGTCGAGTAGGTAATATGATGTCGGTAGAGGAGATTTACGTAGTGTTATGGTCATGTGGCTGCATTTTTGTGGATTGGGGATAAGTTTCCAAGTACGGCACCAGTTCGAGAGGGCATTAAGTGATTACTGTAGCAGAGCTGCATCTGCTGGATTCCTGATCTCCCTAAATATCTTGCAGTCGTCAGCAAAGAGTAGGGTATTCGCTGTGTCGTTGAGTTAGGACGGCAGATCGTCCATAAACAAAGAAAACAGCAAGGGGCCAAGAGTACTGCCTTATGGGACACCGGAGGTGACTGGTAACCATGAGGATGAAGTGCCTGATATTACCACTCTCTGCCAACGGTTATTCAGGAAGCCAGCAAGAAGGGTCACAAGACTGCCATGTATATTAAATCGTTCGGTGATTTTATGGAGCAACAGAGTATGGTCTACAGAATCGAAAGCTTTCTAAATGTCTTCGTAGCAGGTATCCAGCTGTGATTTAGCTGTAATGGCATGTGATGCAAAGCTATGCAGAGTGGCCAGGTTTGTTAGACAAGAGCCACCTGGTAGAAAACCATGCTGCTTGGTTGAGATATACGGCAAAGTGAATGCGAGGAGACGCTGGTGTATAATTTTTTCAAATATAAAGGACAGTGTAGGGAGAATAGAAATTGGTCGGTAAGATGGAACATTAAATTTGTTGCCTGATTTGAGAAGTGGAACAATATTTGCCTGTTTCCAGGTAATAGGAAAATAGCCCACGGCAAAACATCTGTTAAATAATTTAGAGAGAGGGACGCAAAGAGTGCTGACAGTATTTTTTTAGGAAAAGAGGAGCTATAGTGTCGGCACCGGTAGCTTTGTTGGTAGGAAGAGTTTGAAGAAGGATATGAACTTCACTTGGTGTGGTAGTTATGCTTGATAGGGTTCTGTTTGAAGCTGTACCTACCGGAGGGAGCGGTTGGTTTTGTAAGGGAGGGGAGAAGTTGGAGAAGAAATACCTGTTGAACAATTCATTGCGATCGGCGCCGTCTGCTGTTGCATCGTTGTGGTTCACGCTGACAGGAATCCACTCCGTCCTTTTCCGTGTGTTGATGAGACTCCAGTAGCGCTAGGGATTGCTGCGGACGTTTTCAGTAACAGTGTCTACGTGTGTTTTGTAGTCTCTTCTGACCATAAACCTCGCATGGCGGCGGATTTTAACGAAGGTATTGTGAGTGTGTGGGTTAGGGAAGTCTTTCCACAGGCGCCAAGCTCTCTTCTTATTAAATGGTATCAGTCTGGTCTCTTGTGTCCGACTCGTTGGCGGAATGGTCAGCGTACTGGCCTTCGGTTCAGAGGGTCCCGGGTTCGATTCCCGGCCGGGTCGGGGATTTTAATCGCTTCTGATTAATTCTTCTGGCTCGGGGACTGGGTGTATATGTCCGTCCCAACACTCTCCTCATCATATTCAGACAACATACTACACTACCAACCACCACAGAAATACGCAATAGTGCTTACATCCCTCCATAGAGGGTTGGCGTCAGGAAGGGCGTCCGGCCGTAAAACAGGGCCAAATCCACATGTGCGACGTAGTTCGCACCCGCGACCCCACAGGTGTGGGAAAAGCGGCAGGAAAAGAAGAAGAAGTCTGGTCTCTTGTGATATCCAGTCTTGATATTTTCTGGTAGTAGCCCGTTGTGCAGGTACGAAGTCTTTAATTGCAGCTTTCAGCCAGTTATACAGCAGGTCAAGAGCCGATTCGATATCAGCTATTTCGAGCAGACTCCAGGGAAGGCATTCCAGGGCACGACACATTGCAGTCCAGTTGGCACGGCGCCAGACGTAGGTAGGGCGGTAGGATGTCCTGCTGTGAGGCTTTGAGGAGGGGTGGGGTAGGAGGAATGTAGCATCGAGAGACTGGTGGTCGCACAGGAAAAGTTGGAATTCAGTAAGACAAATTGGGGCAAATATTCATTTATGGGAAGAGGAGTTACGGATTGGAATAATTTACCAAGGGAGGTGTTCAAAAAATTTCCAAATTCTTTGCAATTGTTTAAGAAAACACTAAGTAAACAACAGATAGGAAATCTGTCACTTGGGCGACTACACTAATTGCATATCGGTTTTTGATTGATTGATTGATTGATTGATTGATTGATTGATTGATTGATTGATTGATTGATTGATTGATTGATTGATTGATTGATTGATTGATTGATTGATTGATTGATTGTAGCATTATTATCGTTAATTAGACGGGAAATCGCAAATCAAAGGAATCGGTTTCCAGCCACTTCTTAGGAGTTCCATCTAGCCAATATATCAAAATATATATAATCTGTCAACTCATTTTTATAGGAAATGAGTAAAAAAGTGATAATACGCTAAACCAAGAACGAAATAAACACATACTTCAGCAGGAAATATAGAGTCAGGAATCTGAACTAGGCATCCCTCTCGTTATTTGTGATCCTCAGAGGCTACCAACCCAAGCTTACATGTCACATATATGTTGCAGATAAGTGTGTCATCACGTGCCACACATTGTTTACAACGTTCCTTATTGAAAATGTTGATGAATAAAGGTTGCTGTAAAGATACACACAATTACGTTATCTTCTCGTATAATTTGTAAGTGAACCATCTATCTTGAAAACTGATTTTTACCGAGCTCGATAGCTGCAGTCGCGTAAGTGCAGCCAATATCCGGTATTCGGGAGATAGTTGGTTGCTGAGGATAACATAGACCGGACGAGTTAGCCGTGCGGCTAGGGGAGCGCAGCTGTGAGCTTGCATCCGGGAGATAGTGGGTCCCCGGTCTAGAAAGCCAAGAATAACGACCGAGAGGATTCGTCGTGCTGACCACACGACACCTCGTAATCTGCAGGCCTTCGGGCTGAGCAGCGGTCGCTTGGTAGGCTAAGGCCCTTCAAGGGCTGTAGTGCCATGGGGTTTGGTTTGGTTTTGGTTTTAGATAGTGGGTCGGTGCATCGTAAAGCAACTTGTACAAAAAATTTAAAAAATAAAAAACTGATTCTTTCAACATGCCCCTGCATCTGGGACCGGGGAGCAGGAAGGGTACAGAAATGGATTACACGAGGAATTACGCGATCTCCAGAGTTTCGTTGCAGAAGGATAAGTGACTCCCCCGCGGTGTGCATCCGTTGTCGTTCAAGGGGCAAGTTCCTGGTGCAACCAAACGGCCGCTTCCTTCCCAATCCTAGCTTTTCCCTGACCCATCGTCGTCATAAGACCTATCTGTGTCGGTGCGACGTAAAGCAACTTATAAAATAAAAATATATCTGTCTTTTTGTTTTGTTTCTTTGGCAGCATCCTCGAGAAAATAAGACCTCAGTATTCCATGACCTGACACGGCTCACCATATCGTAACCCGCGCACCGTGTACTGCTTTCTGTATAATGATATCAGGCCATTCAAACCCTCAAAAACGAGTTGTTTGAGGGTTCTTGAAGCCATCAAGGTGAGTATGATTTCTTTATTTCAAAAATCTTATGTTGCAGCAGAAGAGTCTCTATATGTCATGGTCACCACTTGGGTACAATAGCGTACTCGGGCGCGTTCATACGTTTCGCTTAGACACTGTGCAACTTGAATGCGGTATGCAAATCCACCCAGCTCTTTAAACATCCGCAGAACAGACCAATCACTCAAACTACGTATCAGCGGTGTTCGTCGTATACTGCGCTTTGAGGACTGCAATACCTGTTGAAGAAGTTGTGGCGATATCACAACAGCGTTGAGTTCCACAGCCACAAAAGTGCGTCAGGTGAGAGCACCAAGGAAGGGCAAGGAATCTCCTTGACGGTCGCTAGGCGACATAAACACAACAGATAACTTCACTTTCTAAAACTGACAGCAGGATTCAGGAAGGGTAAACACACCTTACATTCCTGTGAGCCTTGTCCAATAGTAATGCTGTATTTAGTGTGTGTACGTGTAAGTAAACGATCATATCATTAGCCATCCACAAAGTTATCCATGATTCTCGGGTTGTGGTGACGCTTTTTGGGCGCCCTGTTGTTCCCTTTCGTTGACAGAAGAGTGATGCCGTATGAAGGAACTTATCAGTGACAGCTAGCATTGTTCTGTTATTTGGTGTCACCTTATTAAATCACTCCTGGTTCTCTTCTTGAACGAGAAGCAAACTCGGCCCATTCTGACGCTCCACTCCGTATGACCGGGAATAATGTCCGCGATGAACACCTTCTGCTCTGTTGTGAGAACAGCAATCACAGAAATCAACATAACGCTGAATTCAAAATGTGTCAAACTATTACATTCAATAGATAAATAGGGTATAGTGCGCATTCGTATCACCCTAATATCACTATAAAATTTGTCACAAATGGAATAATTGCTTTTACACATATCAAGTGAAAAATCTGCGGCAAATTAAGAAATATTTGATTTTTGGAGAATATTATATATACGTACTTTACCACTTTATAAGTACGTTTGGTGTTACGCTCACAGAGACACACGTATGTCTTTTGTCTTACACTTTCAACAATTTCATGTGTGATGTCTGTGTTCACTGAAGTTCTTTGCTTTCGTTTCATTACTTCATTTGTCAATGACATCATTTCCTGAATTGTATCGCGATATGCAATATTTAATAGGCGACGAAATGGTATGGCCAATGTACATAAGAAGAATTCTATGGACTAGTGATTTATTGGTCGAACAAAAATAAAAATATTTATTGGTCCAGGGATCATGCTATTTTTCTGTTGACCATTTTGCTGTTTGAACTGGCCGCTCTAGTCATATGGACAAAGATAATGAGAATCCACAGACATAGCACTCCCTGGACCTGAAGAAAGTAACAAAAGACGGTACCAGCAGCGGAGTACGACATAAACCAGTCCCGTCTACAAGCCTTAAGTATGTTTTCATATTTCTCAAATAACGACGGTATTTTTTAATTTGCCGCAGATTTTTCACTTGATATGTGTCAAAGCAATTATTATGTTCCATTTGTGACAAATTTTATAGTGATACTTGGGTGATACGAATGTGCATCATACCCAGATAAATACTTCGTTGCTAGGTAAACATAGACAGTAGATGAGCAATCATTTCAGTGTAGTGTATTTTGACGCATACCATAAATCAAATACATGGGTATTAATATCATAACCTATAGAGAAAAAAACTTTCAGCACGGGAACAAACTGGTCTATTTTAATATAAACTCTTTGGACCTAGTGAGTTGGTTACGTGGTTTGGTCACGTAGCAGAGGGTTTGTATTCGGGAGATGGTGGGTTGGAACCCGGCTGTTAGCAAACATGGAGATTTTTTTGTGCTTTCCTTTTTCACACCAGGCAAATGCTGGGTTGGCCCTTAATTAAGGGCACGGTCACTTCCGTCCCAGTCTTACCCCATTAGAACACCATAAGATCTGTCCGTGTCATTGCGACGTAAATCACATAGAAAAAAATGTAAACTTTGTGGCTCCAGTCTCCCAGTATGTCGGCTGTTGATTATGCTGTCTCTGGTCAAATGTATTATTCAGGATGTTTCAGTGCACTATTTTGATTAATTTAAGTAAACCAAGTCTCGTAGGTGCGATAATATAAAGTGATAATACGAAAACAGTAATATTGTTGTGATAGACAGCAGTTAGAAGTTCCTGATATCCGTATACCAGCTTGATCATTGGAGCCATGAGATAATTATTTTAGTTATCTTGGTCCCCTTTATCACGGCCTGTGATAATTTCACGGCTTTTTCGTACAATTTATATAAATGGTGCAGAAGCGTTTGGCTTCGTCGATACATGAAGGTTTCTTGTAAAGAAAGAATAGCTGTGAAATACCCTCAAGATTTCACAATTCTAATACAAGTAGGGTCGGAAAATAACACGAGATTAGACAAGAAATTCGGTGGATGAAGTTCTGCGAAGTAAATGGAAGCAATGGCAAATCCAGCTGGGACCCCGCGACGGTTTACGACCTGTGAGAACCTGAGAAAGGGGAGATAATTCGTCATGCGATGTTCAACCATCTAACCAGACCAATGGCAATTCAAAATTACTTCTTCAACACTTACCAAACTAAATCCCATGACGCAACAGCCCCGAAGGGCCATGACCTACCAAACGACCGTTGCTCAGCCCGAAAGCCTGCAGATTACGAGGTGTCGAGTGGTCGGCATGACGAATCCTCTTGGCCGTTATTCGTGGCTTTCTAGACCGGGGCCGCTATCTCACCGTCAAATAGCTCCTCAATTGTAATCAAGTAAGCTGAGCGGACCTCAAAACAGCCCCCAGATCCAGGTAAAAATCCCTGACCTGGACGGGAATCAAACCCGGGACCTCAGAGGAAGAGGCAGGCATGCTACCCCTACACCGCAGGGCCGGCCTTGTGAAAATAAAAATTACAAGCGTCCGGTCATGAAAGCTAAACCAATACAATTGAGGACCTCGACACACTGACCTCATAGCACTCCCAACTGCTACAGACCACCTTACTGGGCAGCAGCAGTCTTGGAAGGCTACATGAGCCACGAGTTAGTTTTTGTTTGTATTCGTATTCTGTTTAATAAACTACAGAGTATACACATTCATTTTATTTCTGCTTCCCCCTTCCAGATGTTTTCGTTCAGTGGATGCACCTACTCGCCTGAAACTTGATGTACCGTACATTCATAATATGCAAATAAGTAGAATACCATCGATTTCATGCAAATATACACACATTTCGTTATGAATGATTTATAACGTTACTAGGTTACTGGAATACACTGATGAAAACCATGGCGCATTTTTGCAACAACAACAAAATTGCGGCTTCCACGTTAATAATTTACTCTGCTAAAGGACTCAGCTCTATCGTCGCTTGGATGAATTATGATCAATATTTGAATAACAGCTTCTTCATAGACCAAGAACCTCATGAGTAAATCTGATTTACAAACGCTGCATTTTTAATTTTTTTAATTCATTTTTGAGGAAATCGATAAAATTGTGATTCTGAGGTAATGGAGAAAAGAAAAAATTTTAGGTCTATTAGGAGAGAAAATATGACTAGCATTCACAATTAAGAATGCAGGTCTTAATTCGATGATCTCAAGCAATGAGAAAATAGGTAAGAATGAGGTCATATCCTACTGGTGGATTCACAGTTATAAATCTAGTCTAGAACTCTGCAGAATTTCCATTTCCTATCTTTGCGTCCTGAGAGATACTTAAAAATTAACACATATACCTGTTTCAAACACAGCCTTTACAGATGCAAGTAGAAGGGGGAATCAATGAGTTCGTTTCTTTCTTTTTTTTTTTTTTTTTTTAATTTGCTTTACGTCGCACCGACACAGATTAGTCTTATGAAGACTATGGGAAAGGAAAGGTCTAGGAGTGGGACAACAGCGACCGTGGCCTTAATTAAGGTACAGCCCCAACATTTGCCTGGTGTGAAAATGGAAATCGCGGAAAACCACCTTCAGGGCTACCGACAGTGGGGTTCAAACCCACTGTCTCCCGAATGCAAGCTGATAGCTACGTGACCTAAACAGCACAGCTATTTGCTCAGTAAGTCCATGAGTAACGAGTATTCTTATGAAATAGCATTGCGCCTGTGTTTATTAACTGTGAGGATATGGGTTCGAAACCCAAAGGAATTCATTTACGCAACAGTCACAGAAAGTGATTTTTTTACGTTATGAGTAACGTAAACTTATCACTTTAGTGCCCGACTCCATGGCTAAATGGTTAGCGTGCTGTCATTTCGTCACAGGGATCCCGGGTTCGATTCCCAGCAGGGTCAGGTATTTTAACCATCATTGGTTAATTTCTCTGGCGCGGGGGCTGGGTATATGTGTCGTCTTCATCGTCATTTCATCTTCATCATGACGCGCAGATCGCCTACGTCGTCAAATCTAAAGACCTGCATCTGGCGAGCCGAACATGTCCTCGGACACTCCCGGCACTAAAAGCCATACGCCATTTCATCACTTTAGTGGCTGTTGCGTACAATATTTTATTTTATACTATACTCAATTTTGATTCGTCACGGTGCAAATCGTCCATGTTGATCCATACATTGACGTTTTCTTGTTTTCTTGTTCGTGTGTTGCTATGAAATATATGAAGTGTGCTCACGGGGTTATGTTGTAATCTATAAAGTGACATGTCCTGACTGACTGACTGCTTACTGACTGACTGACTGACTGATTGATTCATCATCGCCGAGCCAAAACTGCTAGACAGAAAGAAATCAAATATTGGGAATGCATTTACATTACGTTGTAGGTGCTCACTAAGAGAGCATTTTTGGATATTTCATAGCTAAGGGGGTGAAAAGGGAGTTGAATTGTTTAAATGAGTATATCTATATCTCAAAAACTTGACACTTTAGAGACGTAGAAATTGGTATTTAGAATCTCCTTTAAAAATAAAGGAACACGTAATGTTTCTATTCGAAAAATCCTACTAGGAGGGGTGGAAAAGGGTGAAAATGGGGCTGAATACCTTTAATGAGGATACTTATATCTCAGAAATTGAAGAATTTACAGGCCTGAAAATTAGTACTTGGAATTTCCTTTAAAAATAAAGAATCTGCTTTTCGAAAAATCCAATTAATGGGGGTTAAACAGGAGTGACAAATGGGGTGAATTTTTGGAAAGACTATATCTACAGTATATCTCAGAAACGTAAAATGTTACAGACGTAAAAAAATTCTATTTGGAATCTCCTGTAACAGTAGAGAAACATAGGTGATTTGTTTTCGGAAACTCCACTTAAGGGGAAACCAATAGGGGGTGAAGTTTGAAAATGAGCATGTCTACTGTATATCTCAAAGAAGTAAAAAATGGTATTTTTAATCTCTATTAAGGATAAAGAAATATATATTTTTGTTTTCGGAAAAACCAATTGGATGGGGGGTAAAATGACTGAAAGTGGGGTTGAATTATTTTTATTAGGACACTGATATCTCAAAAACTGAGGATGTTACAGACGTGAAAATTGGTATTTGGATATCCTTTAAAAATAACGAAATACGTATTTTTTGTTTCCGGAAATCCATTGAAAAGGGGGGGGGGAGGAGAATTGAAAAATTAGGTGAATTATTTGTATGAACATACTATTATCTCAAAAACGAAAGATATTGCAGACGTAAAAATTGGTATTTGGAATCTGCTTTAAAAGTAAAGGAACACGTATTCCTTTGATTTCAGAAAATCCAATGGAGGGGTGGGTGAAAGAATTGAAAATTTTATTCAATTAATTGTATGAGGATACTTACATCTAATAAAAACAAAACTTGTTACAGGCATGAAAATTGGTAGTCTATTTGGATCTCCCTTAAACAAAAAAACCCTCATTTTGAGGGGAAAATCATCTTGGTAGGCGGGGGTGAAAAGGAGTTGAATTCCTTTTATGAGGACACATATCTCAAAATCTGAAGATATTACAGTCGTGATAACTCGTATTTTAAAGATCCTTTACTAATAAAGAAACACGTATATTTTTCCAGGGGTGAGGGTGGAGTGTGAAAGGAAGTAAAAAAAGTGAATTCTTTTTATGGGGATACTTATATCTCAAAACTGAAGGTAACAGACGTGAACATCGGTATTTGGAATCTCCTTTAAACATAAAGAAACACGCCTTCTTTTGGTGGGGTGAAAAAGGAGCTGAGATCAGTTGATTTTACTGTTCATAATGTCATTATTCTGATCATAAACCGATCATTTTTAATCTTTCCTGGGTTCGTTTTCAAGAGCCATCTTTTCCTTCGGAGAACTTAAAGTTAGATTACAGTAGGTTCTCCTGGCATATAAATAAAAATTTAAACACATTTGAAATATACGATAGGAATGATATTGACCGTGCAATTGTTTCATCTATAATAAGGTCAATAATGCACGGAAGAATATCATTCGTACCGCCAGAAATCCCGCGCACTTGCCTACGCGCGACAATGGTTCTGGTTACATTGTCAGCAATAACAATGGCAGCAGATGTAATTTACCGCCAAGTAGCGGTCTTGCATCTTGCTGCTGGATCCATAACGTCAATAATAATAATAATAATAATAATAATAATAATAATAATAATAATAATAATAATAATAATAATAATTTTTGCTAGTTGTTTTACGTCGCACCGACACAGATAAGTCTTATGGCGACGATGGGACAGGAAAGGACTAGGAGTGGAAAGGAGGCGGCCGTGGCCTTAATTAAGGTACAGCCCCAGCATTTGCCTGGTATGACAATAGGAAACCACGGAAAACCACTTTCAGGGCTGCCGACAGTGGGGTTCGAACCTACTGTCTCCCAAAATATAATAATAATAATAATAATAATAATAATAATAATAATAATAATAATAATAATAATAATGACCTAAATTCAACTTGTCACCCGCCCTAATAATAATAATAATAATAATAATAATAATAATAATAATAATAATAATAATAATAATAATAATAATAATAATAATAATAATAATAATAATGTTCTTGGCCGTCGTCAAAATGTGCGGACCGCGCTGGAAACGGGTCCTGGTCGGGTACTGACTACGAATGCAGTCCGGCCGCGGATTCAGTACCACAAGGGCACCCAAGACGACACCACGCCGTATCTCCTCAAGAATTTTATCCATATTAAAGTGCTTATGGGAAAAGATAGCAAAGATTTAGGGACCCAACTGACCGGGTGGAATACCTGGACATAGCCCGGGAAGTACGAAATCAATTGCTGGAAAGAAAGATTGAAAAATATCAGGAATTTTGCCGTAATTTCTCAGAAAACGAGTCATGTCGCGATTTCGGAGGATTATAAAACGTTAAGCATTCAATTATAAATTTCAGTATAATACCGTTGCGAAGCCAACGGCCGTAGCCGTGTTGAAACACCGGATCCCGTGAGATCTCTGAAGTTAAGCAACATTGGGCGTGGTCAGGAGTTGGATGGGTTGCCACGCGCTGTTGGTGGGGGGTAAGGGAATGGAGGAGCGGAAAGAAACTGGCCACCCTACCACACGTAAACTCCGGCTCCGGAATACCTCTGCTGAGGTTCGGACCTGCCTTCGGGCAGAATAACCCTTACCTACCGTAGCGAAGCACGGGTATCTTGCTAGTGAATAATAGAAGAACTATACACACCTAGCGAGTTGGCCGTGCAGTTAGGGTCGCGCAGCTGTGAGCTTGCGTTCAGGAGACAGTGAGTTTGAATTCCACCGTCGGCAGCCCTGAAGATGGCTTTCCGTGATTTCCCATTTTCACACGAGGCAAATGCGGGGGCTGTACCTTCATTAAGTTCACGGCCACTGCCTTGTCAATCCCAGTCCTTTCCCATCCCTCCGTCCCGGAACACCTTCGATGTGTTAGTGCGACTTAAACAAGTAGATGCAGACTTTCAGAAGTTAATGCTATTTTTTTGGGTCAAAAGTATGATTTATTTTTCTCCAATACGCCTATAGTTTTTGAATTGTACTTGGCCCTGTGAACGTTACAAAAAGATGGAGGTTTTAAAATCGAAATGCAGTGAAATCTCCGTACAACGATTTATAACGATAAAATGTTCTAGTTCCGGCATTATTTCCATTAATCCAATGTGAAATTCGTATCGATTTACCAGTACTCTCTATATCAATAAACCTGTCTAATTACGATTGCCTTTTCAGACCCCGCTGACGCGCCTTCTTCCCAGTACTACGACAATACGTACCGTGAAGGAGTCTGAAAAACATGTCACCGTCATTTGAAGAGCAGAAATCTGAATGAACCATCGTAATTTCCGGCGTCTTGTAAAGCACTCACGAATTTTCTTTAGGATTTTGGTTGTGTTCTGGTGAATAATTTGGTGAATCACGGTACAATAAGATATTTGTCTTTCCCTGTCTGTAAAAAATGTGAAATATGCTGTCATTTCCGATGTTTGCAGTAGCGTTGATCAGTGTTAACAACAATACAACTATACAATCAATACTGATCTGCATTTAGGGCAGTCGCCCAGGTGGCAGATTCCCTATCTGTTGCTTTCCTAGCCTTTTCCGAAATGATTTCAAAGAAATTGGAAATTTAATGCTGTGAATATTGTAGTTCTTTGTCAATTTCAAAAACAAGTTGGATCAAACACAACAAAAATTAATTAACTGAGTAAATAGTACAGTACACTGTTGCCATATGAACATGAGGTAAGCTGTTCTAGTTTTAATTTTTGTGTATTCTTTGTGTTTTGTGCTCTAAGATCTCATCTTTGTCGGAATTAAATGTTTTGAGTTATGAGGTAATTAAAGTAATTTGATTGTAGGATGTTTATCTATACGCCTGTCGAAATGAGAATAAATTACCGCTAAATCCTCGATAAAACGATAATTCCCTCTACAGCAATATTTTGTTTGGTCCATCCGGCATCGTCGTATCGAGATTTCACTGTAATTTCTAGGCAGTACATAAAATAACATTATTCAATATATCGTTATAAGTAGGAAGAGCCAGTATTCGTAAAAAGGAACCACTTCATGGTACTACGATAAGCAAATGATCATAAACATGTACCTCGGGCTATTAATTTCAGATGACTAACAGCCATAAGACCTAGCCTGTACGGTTGCTAGGTAACATTGTCTGAACATCCATCCATACTTTATGTTACCGTTTTTTTGTGGTAGGTAGAGGTGAAAGAAGGTGCGGGTGTGAACGGGTCTCAAACTACGAAATTAAAGTTAATGTAAAATTTAACAAGGTTATATTTTCTTTCCAAAATTCAGAAATAACACGAAAGACAGGTACAGAGTAGCAAGTCAATAAAAATACAATTGCAATATTTACAGGATTTGGGCTTCGAGCCCCAACCTCACAATTCTTGAGCAATTAGCCCAGTTTTACCCCAAACACAAGTTTCAACAGAGGGGCAGAAAACCCCATTCATGCCTAGGAGCACTTGCTCCAAATTACACAGTAAGGCCTCCTTGAGTCGCGCAGAAAACAAAATTTTCAAGAAAGAGCAACTTGCTCTCAAAATTCAGGCCTGTCAAAGGCCACACCTAATTCCACCTTCAAGCTGTCCTCTAAGGACATATACACAGGGGTAAAATACCCAACCTGTTGTAACCAAGGTTGAAGTTTACAGAACACAACTTTTATTGCTTCACTTTATGATATTTACACAAATAACTGAAATTTATTTTGAAGCAAAAAGGAATATTGAATCTTGAGAAAAGTCTGTCTTTATACAATATGTACAGGTTTGCAGTCTTTATATACACTTCTATCTTGAAAAGATAGTCTTTGTGAATTGACACGTTGATAGTCGAGAACTATCTGGCACACTAACATAAATGTTTATGAGAGTCCTTGTTTGTTGAAGTGCCTGAATTCCTAAAAAGCAAGTTCAATTGATTGAAGAAATTCCACCTAGCGAAACTAAGGGAGCTTGCATAACTTAGGGAATGAAAATGGCTTATAAAAGAATTACGGAACATAGGCAGCGGAAACAGGTAAGGGAGCGGTGACCAGAGGTGAAACCTCGTACTGCCAGAAATTCAGTCCACCTGGTCGAAGCACATTTTCAAGAGGAGTAGCCTCCGTGCTCGACGTAGGGTGTATTCTGGAGCTGGACACCGGGGCAAGTGGGCAAGGGAGCAGGTAGGGAGCTCCTATTTATAGTACACTCGATGGTCAGGCACGCGCACTGAGGGCTGCGCGTCGAAGCTAGCAGAATGATACACAGGCGCGCGTACAGCTGGCTGGCGGAGCGAGAAAGGAGCGCCGGACATACAACACCCTCCCCTCCTAAATGCGCCGGTACGGCGTGAAACGGCGGCGGCGCTGGCGGCGACTGCGATGCTGGGGCGGAGCTGCTGATGTGTCTGTTGTATTGTCCGGAGCTGGAACTGGGCGGAGTGGCGCTGTCTCGTCCTGAAAGGAACCCATTGTTATTAAATGATCTAAAGCTCGTTCGGCAATAGATTTATCTGGTTTATCAATAGCATCAATAGCTGGACAGGGGCGGTAGCGCAGACGTATCTGATCTTGATGGCGGCAGATACGTTTCTCCGTAGTCTGTATCTCGTAGAGACGATGACCCAAAGATCTGCAGATGACTCCAGGTATCCAGAGTGGGTTGGATTTGAATGTCGTGGTGTAGACCTTGTCATTGAGGGAGAACTTCGTTGGTGAGGTCTTATGCTGGGCCGGAAGAGGCTGTAACAGAGAAAGTAAAGTTCTGTGAGGTCGTCCATGGAGCTTCTGTGCAGGAGTGATATTATCAGCGCCGGGTAGAGTTCTGTAGTTGTTTAAGAGTTGGAGCAAGGCTTGGTCTTTAGTTAAGCCGGAAGAGACAGCTTTCTTCATACTTCTTTTAAATGTTTGTACGAAGCGTTCAGCTTCACCATTAGATTGAGGGTGAAAAGGTGGTGCTAGGATATGACGAATGCCATTATGTGTACAAAAGTTCTGAAAAGCAGTAGCTGTAAATTGAGGTCCGTTGTCCGAAATGAGTACTTGCGGTAAACCTTCTGTAGTAAAGATTTTCTGGAGAGCACGAATGGTAGCTTCGGTTGTAGTAGTCGAATGCATATCCACGACATATGGAAAGTTTGACAGTGAATCGATGACTATTAACCACATGGAATTGAGGAAAGGACCTGCGAAATCGATGTGAACTCGTTCCCATGGAGTAGTAGCAGGAGGCCATGAAGCAAGATCAGAAGACGGGGCGTTCCGATTCGTTTGACATTGCTCACAATGACGTATTAGCTTTTCGATGGCGGCATCAATACCGGGCCAGTAGCAGTGTTGACGGGCGAGTTGCTTTGTTCTGGAGATACCCCAATGGCTTTGGTGTAATAATTCGAGAACTTGTTTCTGGAGGCTAAGTGGGATAACCACTCGGAAGATGGTGCCTGCTTCTAGTAATACAACTCCGGCACGAGTCGTGAGACGATGCTGCATACGATGATAAGGTGCCAGGTGGGCAGGAAGTTTGCTCTGAAGAGGCCAACCGTTGCGGATGTAAGTACGTACAGTAGCAAGTGTACTGTCCTTATCCGTAGCTTTAGCTATGCAGGTAGCATCAATAGGAAAACTGGATACAGTATCGTCAAGTTCTATGTCCAACTGAAGACATTCAGATTCTTGAGAATCGAAGGCAGTATCAGGACCAACGGGTAAGCGGGAGAGGGCATCAGCATTACAATGCTGGGATGTGGCTCGATATACAATCTGATAGGAATAATCAGAAAGGAACATGGACCATCTTTGAAGCTTTCTGAGGGAATTCTCTGGGATCTTATTACCAGGATGGAATAAGTGTACGAGAGGCTTATGATCGGTAATGATCAGGAAATGGTTGCCATAAAGATATTCATTGAAACGGCGAATACCAAAGATGATTGCTAAAGCTTCTTTCTCTATCTGTGAGTATCGACGTTGATGGTCATTAAGTGTTTTCGAAGCTAAGGCGATGGGGCGTTCTTGTCCATGACGATCCTTCTGGGAGAGAACTGCACCGACACCGTAGTCTGAAGCGTCAGTAGCTAGCGTGATGATCTTGTCGGGCTGAAAATGAGTGAGTTGTATAGCTTGAATTAAGGCGTTGTTGATTGTTTTCCATGCCTGTTGGCATTGCGGAGTCCACTGAAATTTAACACCTTTTTTACGTAGAGCGTTTAATGGAGCTGCCACTGTAGCGAAGCGTGGAATGAACTTATTATAATAGTTCGCTTTGCCTATGAAGGACTGAAGCTGCTTGAGGTTCTGAGGTGCTGGCATGTTTACTATCGCGGAGACATTCTGTATACTAGGACGAATTCCATTCTTATCAAGTATATGTCCGAGGTAGTGAACTTGAGGCTGAAAGAAGGTACATTTAGCGAGATTCGCTCGTAGGCCATTGTCTTTCAATTTCTGGAGAAGAAGGCGGAGATTGGTTAGATGTTCCTGATGATCTTTTCCAGTAACAATAATATCATCCAGGTAGTTAGCACAACCGGGAATTGATGCGGTGAGTTGAGCCAAATAGCGCTGAAAAATAGCCGCTGAGGATGAAACACCGAATGGGAGCCGCTGGAGCTGGAGCAGTCCGAGAGGAGTGTTGAGTGTGAGAAATTTCTTAGATTCTTCGTCTAAAAGTAGCTGGAGATATGCTTCTTTAAGATCAACTCGAGAGAAGAATTGTCCACCAGAGAGACGACGGAATAAGTCTTCTGGACGTGGAATAGGAAAGATATCGGTTTCGAGTTGTGCGTTGACTGTAGATCGAAAATCGCCACAAAGTCGAACATTACCATCAGGTTTCTTGATTATCACGAGTGGAGTAGCCCATTGACTAGAAGTAACTGGTACTACAATTCCAGTTTGTATCCATCTTTCTAATTCTTTCGTGACCTGGTCTTGAAGTGCTAGGGGTACTGGCCGTGCTTTGAGGAAGCGAGGCTTAGCTCCGGATTTCAGCTGTATGTGAGCTGTATAGTCTTTTGCTGTTCCGAGGTGAGAGTCGAAGACTTCAGGAAACTGCGCTAGGATAGCGGTAACGTCAGAAGTAGGATGCAATGTAGATACGACGTTAATGTTGTCATGTATCTGGAAACCAAATAAGTTAAATAGATCCATGCCCATAATGTTTGATGCAGTGTAGTTGTTAACTACGAGAAGAGGAATGGCCTTCTGAATTCCTTTATAACTAGCCTGAAGCTTAATTTGACCTTTGATGTCAATTTTCTTCTTGTTAAATGTCACGAGCTGGATGTCAGCTGGAGAGCATGAAGGTGAACCTAAGTCGTGGTAGGTAGTCAGGTTAATAATAGAGACAGGTGATCCAGTGTCTAATTGAAAATCGACAGATCGATCAGAGAATGAGAGAGGAATGATGATTTTGTGAGAATCCTTTGTGGGAAGAATAAGATTGATCTGATCAACTTCCATGTCTTGGCGGGGCTGTATATGCTTCCGGCGCGCTGCAGTAGTCTTAGCAGGGCGGGGCGAACTTTGACAGACAGTCTGAATGTGTCCAAGTTTATTACATCGTTCACAAGTAGCTTTGAAAAAACGACAGTCACGACGTTCATGATGCTTGAAACAACCTCGGCAGGAAGGCAGGAGTTTCGAGGTGCTTTTAGAATTGGGCTTCCGTGTAGCATTACGAGAGGGAACCTGGCGAGAATGCTTGGTGGAGAGCGCCTTATCCGTACGGTTCACTGTAGCAGAGGACTTGCGGGCCTGAGGCGAGACTTGTGCAACTTCGTGTGGAGAAGCTATGGCTGCGGCAGTCTTGGTAGTAAGCTCATAAACCGTAGCAATACGCTGGACGTCTTCTAGAGAAGGGTTACTCTGCTTGACAGCGTCAAAACGTATTTTGTCTTCAGGAGTATGTAAAATTATCATGTCCCGAATGAGAGAATCAGTGTAGGATGAACCACAACCGTCCTTGGAGCAGATGAACTGGCAGGGTTTAGCTAGACCACGCAATTCAGTTATCCATTCAGTATGTGTCTGATGGGGTTGCTTTCTGCTCAGAAAAAATTTATAGCGAGCAGCCACTATGTGAGGAGCTTTGGCATAGTGTTCCGTGAGACGGGCTAAGAGCTGCGTGAAGGGTACCTCAGATAAGTGTTCTTCTGGACTTAATTTACGTAGTAATTCACACGTAGCATTGCCAACCGAACTAAGAAATAGTGCGCGGCGGCGTTGATCATCTGTGACAGAATGGCAGATGAAATGCTGTTGCAAGCGGGCTAAATAAACTGACCATTCTTCCTTAGCCGGGTCAAAAGCAGAGAACGGAGGAATAGCTGATGGCTGTGTAGAGACAGAAATAGCTTGAATAGCCTGAAGTAATGCTGCCTGTTGTTGTTGCATAAACTGTTGTTGTTGCTGCTGTAAGGCTTGGAAGACCGTAGCGAGTTGTTCCGCAGTAGCCATTGCGAGATGCGTGCAAGAAAGAGTAAGGTAAGCTGTGTGTCAGAACTGGTTGGAGTGTCGTTGTTGTTTAGCACGTCGCCGTAGAGTTGACAACTGGGCCCGTTGAATTGTAGTGTTGGTTTCGTGTGTACCTCGTCGCTATAGAGTTGGCAACTGGGGCCGAAGAATGGTAGTTTGTTGCTTTTTTACCTCGTCGCCATAGAGTTGGCGACTGGGGCCGAAGAATTGTAGTGTCGCTTTTTTACCTCGTCGCCATAGAGTTGGCGACTGGGGCCGATGAATTGGAGTTTGTTGCTTTTTTTACCTCGTCGCCATAGAGTTGGCAACTGGGGTCGAAGAATTGTAGTGGGTGCTTTTTACCTCGTCGCCATAGAGTTGGCGACTGGGGCCGATGACTTGGAGTTTGTGGCTGTTTTTACCTCGTCGCCATAGAGTTGTGTTGTAACCAAGGTTGAAGTTTACAGAACACAACTTTTATTGCTTCACTTTATGATATTTACACAAATAACTGAAATTTATTTTGAAGCAAAAAGGAATATTGAATCTTGAGAAAAGTCTGTCTTTATACAATATGTACAGGTTTGCAGTCTTTATATACACTTCTATCTTGAAAAGATAGTCTTTGTGAATTGACACGTTGATAGTCGAGAACTATCTGGCACACTAACATAAATGTTTATGAGAGTCCTTGTTTGTTGAAGTGCCTGAATTCCTAAAAAGCAAGTTCAATTGATTGAAGAAATTCCACCTAGCGAAACTAAGGGAGCTTGCATAACTTAGGGAATGAAAATGGCTTATAAAAGAATTACGGAACATAGGCAGCGGAAACAGGTAAGGGAGCGGTGACCAGAGGTGAAACCTCGTACTGCCAGAAATTCAGTCCACCTGGTCGAAGCACATTTTCAAGAGGAGTAGCCTCCGTGCTCGACGTAGGGTGTATTCTGGAGCTGGACACCGGGGCAAGTGGGCAAGGGAGCAGGTAGGGAGCTCCTATTTATAGTACACTCGATGGTCAGGCACGCGCACTGAGGGCTGCGCGTCGAAGCTAGCAGAATGATACACAGGCGCGCGTACAGCTGGCTGGCGGAGCGAGAAAGGAGCGCCGGACATACAACACAACCTACTGAGGTCTATTAAATGAGAAGAAGGTTAATTACATGACCTCTAAAATAACAATTTGAGAGGAGGCAATCTGCACTCCTAATGCATTTGTTTTAAAAACTAATCTGGCTCTAGGCCACTAATGCAAGGGCTAATCCCATACTACTGAGGTGACTTTAGAAAAGAACAATTTACTTTACATTAAGGAAGAATCGGTTGTGAGAAATAAGTTCACCTCAAAACAAAATGAGTGGGAGCTCGAGAGGGTTAAGCACTCTCTATCCCAATATGTAGCTTTAAAAGATAATAGATGCTAAGAGTAGTTACATTTAGGAAAAGGTTACATGGTAGAAACGCTTCGGACCCGCCCCGAGAGTTAAACTGCTGAGCTAGCAAGAAAAGAAGTTATTAAAAGGCCATTACCTTGGTGTAGAACTGCTCCCCGAAGAAAGAGGCGCTTCCCGCCCCCTACTATGTACTTTACACACTGAAAGATGGTACTGAAGTGGCGCAGAGACCTTAAAATCAGCAGTTTATATACTCTCGCGGAAAGTTCGAGGCGTTTCAGGTAAGAAAACACCCGCCCACAATCACTTTATTGGCTAGGGTACAGCAACATATCCCCTTTGGAGAAGATACACCTGATTGGTTAGAAATTAATTTTAAAAATTCGGTATTGGCTAAATACAAAACAAGGGGAAAGAAAGGGGTATACAGCCAACTTAAACAATAACAGAAAGAAATTTAACAAGAAACAAACTTTTGAAATAAAAATTTTCTCCAAAAAAAAAGTTCTTTCACTTCGCACTAGAGTGCACTATTGTTGATCTTCAGTAGTGTCCTCTAGAAGAGAAAGTTCACACTTCTTACAATAGGGAAACAAAAATGCGTCGAAAACGACCCAGTTCAGAAACTACAACATTTCCCAGTAGTGACATCTTCAGAGAAACTTGAAAATTAATTCCGTAGATAAAGTTCCGACTTCCTCCAGCAGAGGAGTTTCAATTGGCGCAAATTTTAAATTAGCGGCGTGGAGGTGTACCGCCCGGTACAGACCTCCCCCCCCAAAAGTTCCTCCAAGGGGTAACACAGAAGAACCTAACCTTTTGTTTGAAAACCAGGTCCAAGTTATGATGTTGATATGGAGATGAATTGCAGAAGCATTTATCAAAATTGTTGAAATTTGATTTGATCCATTTTCAAAATACTTGTAGTAACTGTTGAAGTAATGTCTTTATGTAGGAATTGAATTCAGAAGAAAACTTTTAATACTTGAAAGTGAAGAAAAATTTTCAAAGTCCACCAAATATTGCTGTTGAATTCCCAAGTGTAGTAATTGCTGATAGTAAATGTCCAAGTGGTTGATTAAATATTTCGATGTTGATTAAGTTGGATGGCCAGACCGGCCGTTGCAGTTCGCGTCCAAAGGTGGCCGCTCGGACCCACCCAGTACCCTGAGATACCGCTCGCCCGCACTATGAGGGGAGCAGTGGTGTTGAAGCACGCCGCGCCCGCGGTGAACATATACAGGCTGCGGGCAAGTAGCAGGTCGTGCGCCGCACATCAGCCTTGGCCGGGAGGAGGGCTCCGGCTCGCCGTACACTGGTCGACCTCGCTGGAGGAGAGGGGGCCCTTCCTCTATTCCAGTAGCGGTACGGCGCCGCGCGGCTGCGGGGGCACTGAAACATTAAAGCTAGGCGGCAGAATTTTGTTGGACCATCATCCTTTTTGAGGGCACAGGCTCTGTGGAGAGGTTGAGGGGCCAGCGGCGTGCAGATATCCATGGCATTTTATATAAGCAAGCCACTGTGTATAGTGGAGCAGGGGACGGGAGCGTGGTAATGGCCGTGGCAAGGACGGGATGGCAGTTCAACAGATCGGGGGAGGTTTACAAAAATAATTACGCATAAGGGAAACAGATTGCAAGGGCAGAAGGCCTAAAAGAGAAACCTCTCAGAGAAAGAGAAAAAAAATATAACCTTCCGATTTCTTTCAAAATAATATGAAGCAAGTTAACAAAGAAATTACACCGGTTTCACCTGTGACAGGTGAACCCTAAATATCCTCTCGGTGGCTGGATTACTTAATAACAACGTAACCGGCGTAAGGAAATCGAGAATGATACACGGCCCATGAAATCGGGGGGCAAGCTTGCCCGCGGGAACAAAGTTCTTGACCATCATCTGGTCACCTACCTTCAAATTGGTGGGTCTCCGTCCACGATCATATCTTTCCCTAACCTTTTCATGAGACACCTTAAGATTGGCTTTAGCTTTCTTCCAAAGATCTTTGATATTATCCGGATCTATTGTCTCAGGTAGAATGTCACTCAGAGACCAGAGGTTAGAGAGCGGCGTGTTGGGAACAAACTTGAACATCAAAGAGGCTGGAGTAAATTTATGTGATTCATGAACCGCCGAATTCAAAGCAAAAGCTAACCAATGCAGGGACGTGTCCCACCTGGAATGATCTTCATGATGATAGGCAATAAGCGCGGACCTGAGATTACGGTTAACCCGTTCAGCCAGAGATGGTTGAGGATAATAAGCAGAAGTAGTTACATGAGAGATTGACAAGTCAAAACAGAATTTACGAAAAAGATTTGATGTGAACGCCTTAGCATTATCAGACACAATATATTGGCACGGACCAAAAGACGCAAAAATAGAATTTAGGCAAGTAATGGTGGACTGAGCGGTAGCCAGCTTAGTCGGAAATAACCAGGAAAATCTTGTAAAACCATCTACGCATACAAAGATGAACTTGTTAGCATTTCCCGTCGACTGGGGGAAGGGTCCTACATAATCAATATACAGGCGTTCCATGGGGCGCGACGCTTGATGGGAAGACAAAAGGCCTACCTTGGTGGACATGGTGGGTTTACTAAGCAAACAAGATTTACAAGCTTTTACTAGTTCACGGATTTCACCGTCCATACCCTTCCAGATGAACCTTTCACGAATCTTCTCACGAGTTTTAAAGATGCCTAGATGCCCTCCTAATGGGGTCTCATGATGATACTTGAAGATCATAGGTACAAGAACAGCTGGAACGACAAATTTCATCATCTTATCATGCCTCGATGGGCAACATAAAACACCATTCCTCAGAACATAAGGGACGACATGTTCCCCAGAAGAAAGGGTTTCCATTATCGGAGCCAGCGTCGGATCTTCACGTTGGTATTTCTCGATATCCCTAAAGAGCATGGGAGCATCTGTTAAGATGGCATTAACATCAGATAGTATGGACTCGGGAGGTGATGAACTGTCGACCGGTTCATGGGTCTCGACGTCGTTGGAAAACATACGGCTGAGTCCATCAGCGACAACATTTTCGGTACCTCGGATATGCCTAACATCAAATTGGAAGGCAGTAATACGGATGGCCCAACAGGCTATACGACCAGTACGACGCGGCCTACCTAAGACCCAGCTTAAGGCTTGATTATCTGTCTCCAGGTCGAATTTGACATGTTCCAGATAGAGACGGAACTTTTCTAAGGCAAATAAGACTGCCAAACCTTCGAGCTCATAGATGGAATACTTGGCTTCTTGAGCCGACAAGGTCCTAGATGCATAGGCGATGGGTCGCCTCCCTAGTTCAGTCTCTTGAAGAAGGACTGCAGCTACTGCTGACGACGAGGCGTCGGTTTGGACGATGAATTTCTTTGAGAAATAAGGCATAGCAAGGACAGGGGCATTACAGAGAGCTAATTTAAGATCTTCAAAAGCGGCTTGTTGAGAAGGTCCCCACTCGAATTTGATGCCTTTCCTACGAAGGTTTAAGGGCGCCGCTCTATTAGCGAAGTTAGGAATAAACTTCCTGAAGAAATTCACCATGCCAATGAACCTGGCGATACCTTTAATGTCCTTGGGAGGTTTAAAATCACGGATGGCCTGTGTTCTAGAATGATCGACGGCAACACCATCAGGTGACACAATATGCCCTAGGAATGACATAGAGGGCTTAGCAAAGGCAACCTTGGACAACTTGACAGTTAACCCCGCCTTACGAAGGCGATTGAGAACTTCTCGCAGATGATCTAGATGTTCTTCAAAGGTCTCCGAAAATACGACGACGTCATCCAAGTAGTGATACAAGTACTCAAATTTGATGTCGGAGAAGACCCTATCTAGCAGCCTAGTGAGTACAACTGCTCCCGTGGGGAGCACGAAAGGCACGCGGTTGTATTCGTATAAATTCCAGTCCGTGGCAAACGCTGTAAGATGTTTAGACTCTTCCGCAAGGGGAATTTGATTGTAGGCCTGATTCAGGTCCAAGATAGTAAAGAACTTGGCCTTACGAAACCATGAAAAACAAGAATGAAGGTCAGGAAGGGGCACAGATTGTAACACCACCTTCCGATTGAGAGCCCTATAATCAATGACAGGCCTGAAGCCACCTTGGGGTTTCGGGACTAGAAAAATAGGCGAAGAATACTCCGACTTCGAGGGCCTAATAATACCGTCCTTCAACATCTGATCGATGATTTCTTTCAGAGCCTTCATTTTTGGTGGAGAGAGCCTATAAGGTGGAAAACGGACAGGAATCGAATCCGTGACCTCAATTTTGTATTCAATAAGGTCAGTAACACCAAGAGTATCAGAGAACACCTCTGGAAACGACTGACACAACTTACGAATACTATCAGCCTGCTCCTCAGGTAGATGTCTAAGGTCTAACAACATCTCATCCTGGGTAGGCGAAATAGATGAA
This sequence comes from Anabrus simplex, assembly GCF_040414725.1. Taxonomy (NCBI): domain Eukaryota; kingdom Metazoa; phylum Arthropoda; class Insecta; order Orthoptera; family Tettigoniidae; genus Anabrus; species Anabrus simplex. Next base: position 230,445,637 of record NC_090267.1, on the reverse strand, counting down.
CATGATGCAGAATTACATTTTAACAAGGGGATTTTACAATTGGAAGCAAATTTGAATGTGCACGACTTACTCTGAAGATCGAGCACAAGACCAGTGTGGGAAATGAAGTCAGCTCCCAATATAATGGGGCAAGACAAGTGCTTGGCCACAAACAATTTGATTTTCCATGTAAATTTAAAAATACGAATTTTGACCTGTAAAGAACCTAGAATTTCTAACGGAGATGAATTAGCCGAAACATATTGAACAGGAGATGAGCCATAGTCAGGTAGTTTACAAACAGATTTCAATTTTGAATACCATTGGTCCGAAATAATTGAACAAACACTGCCTGAATCTAATAGAGCTGTTATAGGCTCGTTATTTAACTCAATCTTAAGAAAAGGAACAGGTGCGGGGGAATCCGCCGCGATCCTAAGACACTCTTTGGGGCATTCAAAAGATGGATTTTCAGATTGAACGTTCCCTGAATTTTCGATCTGTTTACCAGGGGCTGAGCCTCGGAAAGATGGATTAGTCGACTCAGCCGAAAACACTAGTCATTTTTTTATTATTGGCATTGGTGGAATTTGCACCAGAAGTTGAGCAGGAGGGGGTGCTATTTGAATTTGGGCAATTTTTGGCGATATGTGAGAAAGCCCCACATTTAAAACAGCCTTGTGATGAGCCAGCTCCATTATTTGCCCTACTAGCTTTGATCAATGGACACTTGTTCCGAAGATGGTCAGGCGACCCGCAAGCGTAACATTTACGGGGTGTGACTGATCGGCGAGGTGGAGGCCGAGTATTACTAAAAGAAGGCGGGGGTTCTTTCGCGACACGCAAGGAATCGGCGTATCTAACTCCTTCCGCTGAGACGGCCAATGCTTCAAGTTCAGAGAAGGTTTGCGGGCACGCCGCGAAACACAAATATGACCTATAGGATGGTGAAATTCCTTCTACAATAGCCTGTACAATCTGATCTTCAGGAAAATGAAGAGCAAACACCCTAGTATAAAACTTAATGTCTTGTATGAAATCAGCCAGATTTTCATCCAATCTCTGTACTCGATAATAGTACTTCTGAATCAGAGATGACCTCGCGCGGGCAGGAATAAAATTTGCAAGCAAGTGTGCATGAAAATCTTCAATAGATGACTGTTCAGCTATGGCTATTACTATTTTGTCAGAGAGAATTCCAATTGCATAAGGATAGATGATTTGCAAAATTTGACATGGAGAAAGAGTAAAAACCAGGGCATGATCCTGAAATTCAACTAAAAACCTTAAGAAGGAAATAACTTCACTGGTGGTGTTGACAGAAAACTTCGAGATACCTCTGAGCAACATTGCCAATGGATGAGGCAAACTGCTGAACCCAGGTGACATAGTCGGTAAAGGTTTAAGTGGCAAAGAAGTTAATTCAGAACGTACATTATTCAATGAGTTACGGCGTTCAGACTCGTTGTCCAATGGGGCAGAGATAGTTTGAGCAGCAACGGTTATCCTATTGACTTCTCCCTTAGGAGGCTCTTCCTCGCTACCTGCATTCATCGTGGTGGGTTGATCGATTTTGGGAGGAACTTCCCCAGTTAACAATTGGGTAACCTTACTGGATAATTCAGAAATATTTTCAAGCAACATACTAGCTTCCTTCCTCTGAACGTCATTCAACTTCAGAGACAACAGATCGTTAACTCTATTTGAAAAATAATATAGCCTGGCTTGCACACGCTTAATTTGATTAGGAGAAGGATCATTTTCATCAAAAAACTAACTACCGATGCTAGCCCAGTAGTATTCTCGGTGATCGTGGAAAGAGAGTCGTCAATTTCTTTCTCTCCCAAAGTGGGGATGGAAATGGGCGAATCAAGGGACTCTCTAAGCTTGTTTGTGTCTACCGCAACCGTGCCTCCAGATTGCACATTTCTAATAGTTAATTCATAGATTAACTCCTCCTTGCGCAAATAGTTAAGATGGAGAACATCGCGAGGGCCGGGCATGATGACAGAACAATTTGGAAAAAATCAGAAAATTCCAGCAACTGAGAAAATTGTTAGAGTTCGGAACAAAACAATATTTAGCCGTCAAAAGGGGCTAAATTGAGACCCATTCAACCACGCTCTGCTACCACTTGTTACCGTTTTTTGTGGTAGGTAGAGGTGAAAGAAGGTGCGGGTGTGAACGGGTCTCAAACTACGAAATTAAAGTTAATGTAAAATTTAACAAGGTTATATTTTCTTTCCAAAATTCAGAAATAACACGAAAGACAGGTACAGAGTAGCAAGTCAATAAAAATACAATTACAATATTTACAGGATTTGGGCTTCGAGCCCCAACCTCACAATTCTTGAGCAATTAGCCCAGTTTTACCCCAAACACAAGTTTCAACAGAGGGGCAGAAAACCCCATTCATGCCTAGGAGCACTTGCTCCAAATTACACAGTAAGGCCTCCTTGAGTCGCGCAGAAAACAAAATTTTCAAGAAAGAGCAACTTGCTCTCAAAATTCAGGCCTGTCAAAGGCCACACCTAATTCCACCTTCAAGCTGTCCTCTAAGGACATATACACAGGGGTAAAATACCCAACCTACTGAGGTCTATTAAATGAGAAGAAGGTTAATTACATGACCTCTAAAATAACAATTTGAGAGGAGGCAATCTGCACTCCTAATGCATTTGTTTTAAAAACTAATCTGGCTCTAGGCCACTAATGCAAGGGCTAATCCCATACTACTGAGGTGACTTTAGAAAAGAACAATTTACTTTACATTAAGGAAGAATCGGTTGTGAGAAATAAGTTCACCTCAAAACAAAATGAGTGGGAGCACGAGAGGGTTAAGCACTCTCTATCCCGATATGTAGCTTTAAAAGATAATAGATGCTAAGAGTAGTTACATTTAGGAAAAGGTTACATGGTAGAAACGCTTCGGACCCGCCCCGAGAGTTAAACTGCTGAGCTAGCAAGAAAAGAAGTTATTAAAAGGCCATTACCTTGGTGTAGAACTGCTCCCCGAAGAAAGAGGCGCTTCCCGCCCCCTGCTATGTACTTTACACACTGTAAGATGGTACTGAAGTGGCGCAGTGACCTTAAAATCAGCAGTTTATATACTCTCGCGGAAAGTTCGAGGCGTTTCAGGTAAGAAAACACCCGCCCACAATCACTTTATTGGCTAGGGTACAGCAACATATCCCCTTTGGAGAAGATACACCTGATTGGTTAGAAATTAATTTTAAAAATTCGGGATTGGCTAAATACAAAACAAGGGGAAAGAAAGGGGTATACAGCCAACTTAAACAATAACAGAAAGAAATTTAACAAGAAACAAACTTTTGAAATAAAAATGTTCTCCAAAAAAAAGTTCTTTCACTTCGCACTAGGGTGCACTATTGTTGATCTCCAGTAGTGTCCTCTAGAAGAGAAAGTTCACACTTCTTACAATAGGGAAACAAAAATGCGTCGAAAACGACCCAGTTCAGAAACTACAACATTTCCCAGTAGTGACATCTTCAGAGAAACTTGAAAATTAATTCCGTAGATAAAGTTCCGACTTCCTCCAGCAGAGGAGTTTCAATTGGCGCAAATTTTAAATTAGCGGCGTGGAGGTGTACCGCCCGGTACACTTTACATTACAGCGTGCGCTGTTGATAGGGTTGCAGTTCCATCACAATAACTTTCGTCACGCAAATTGTCAGATGAACCCCAGCTATAAGACGTGTTTATATCAAATGAAGAGTCTTACTGCGCTATGACCTCATCGAGGGATGCAATAGCGCCACCATCTCTATGTATTAAGATCGCCGTGGCGCGCGGCTAACAACTTGTATAGCTCTGGACTCCGGCATTTTAACACGTCGCCTGCAGTGTCATTTTGAATCGACCCAGTGAGTTATATAAGTACGTAGCAAAATCGAATCAAATCAAGTCAAATGGCGAACATATGATAACATTGTGGTGTGAAGAAGTGAAATATTACTTTCGCAACGTCCCGACATACATACAGTAACTGGCTGTAAAATTACCGAAAATGTATTGGAGAGGACAGAGCGGCTTACAAGAATTGAAAAAAAAATGTTCAAAATGACCAATGCCAAGCTTCAAAAGACTTATCAGGAGAGTCTACTGCCCCAGTGCTGGAAAAATTTCAAAGCAATATTAACTAGATACCTTATTTCGATAATACTTATCACGTTGTAGGTATTCTACGTCAATACTTGCGACCGTGAAGCCGACACAGCCTTTATTAGATTTCCCTTGGAGAAACCGTTCAAAAAGCCCATTGATATCATTATTAGAAGTCTAAAACAAAGAAACGTAAGATCATTTTTTCATCACGAGTGTAGTAAAAATGAAATGGCGTATGGGTTTTCGTGCCGGGAGTGTCCGAGGACAAGTTCGCCTCACCAGATGCAGGTCTTTTGATTTGACTCCAGTAGGCGACTTGTTCGTCGTGATGATAATGAAGACGACACATACACCCAGCCCCCGTGCCAGCGAAATTAACCAATGAAGGTTCAAATTCCCGACCCTGCTGGGAATCGAACCCGGGACGCCTGTGAGCAAGGCCAGCACGCTAACCATTTAGACATGGAGCCGGACGCGAGTGTAGTGAGATTAAATTAATACTGTTTTTCAAATCATGCTTGCTCGTTTCAGAAGATCATTAATGAAAGTTTTTGAGCGTGAATATCAAACGCACACATTCCGAATGTTGAAAGAGCGTTCCTTACAACAGTTATACAGGTTGGTTCGGAGGTAAATACAAATAACCTTATGGAAGGTAGGGATGAATGTCCACAATTTAGCGAATGGTTTGTCTGAGAGAGGAACTTGAAGTAGAGTGTGATGTTTGTCAGACAGGTAGTAGTTTCGTTTGCCCCTCGACTTATACCAGCCACAGTACCAGGCTTCATGCAGTATGCATGCGTAATGTATAAAAAACAGTTCTAAGCACATCACTGCACTGCATCTTCAGTTAGTATGTATGCGTAAGTTATATGAAAACTCTCTACGTACAAGAAGCGAACGTTTTCACAATGGAAAATATTGAAATGTGTTTTAGCAAAGCCCTAAGCCCGCCTGGTGATCATGATCGTTAAGGCGTGAAGTCTACATAGTTTGACACCGTGGTTAACTGGTTCGAGTCCCGTTGGTCGAAAAAAAAATTTACAAACACTAGATTACGTGCCAAAAGCCGAGAATAATTTCCAAACCTCTCCGCAGTGCTCATATGGAGTGAGGACATATGACGCTGTTGACGGTAATTCTTCCGTTGGTTGGGGACATAAAGCCATAAGCAGACCCCTTGGTGCTCTTCGATAGGAGTAGGCTATGTGCCAGCACCGGATTTCACCCTCTTCCTTCCTACTATCACATACCACGTCATTCATTTCCCATCATTAAGGAAGGGCATCCATTCTTAAAAACTCGCGACGACTCACTTCATACCCGATCCCGTATAGAAAGGGTCAAAGGTTAGACATACAGTACATACATATCTGTAAAGCACAACGTTGTTCACCATTAAATACTACCTGAGCCACAAACATCAAATTTAAACTGCATTTTTTATTATTTTTGAAATTGTATATCATTTTGATGTCATATATATTTAGGGGCCTGTCTATAACCGGCAGAAAAAAATATATAGCACTTCGTAGAAGCTAACTAACCGAAAATAAGAGAACATTTCTTGTAAGTACGTGGCGACTGAAATTACAAATGCATGTCTCGCTCAATATCCGCTTGTTGCGCGAAGGAGTAAAGTAATCTACAGTACAGAATTGATAATATCAACGTTCATGCAATTCGAATTTATGATAGTGTAGTCAGTAGCTATCTAGTGTTATTCAAGATAATCGGTCAAAACTCTTCAGTGACCTCTGGATCTGTTCCAGAAATTCATAGATAAAAACTGCATTACTTAAAACACAAAATCCCGTTATCGCACATTTTATTTTATTTGACTAGATTTGATTTGATTTGATTTGATTTGATTTGATTTGATTTGATTTGATTTGATTTGATTTGATTTGATTTGATTTGATTTGATTTGATTTGATTTGATTTGATTTGATTTGATTTGATTTGATTTGATTTGATTTGATTTGATTTGATTTGATTTGATTTGATTTGATTTGATTTGATTTGATTTGATTTGATTTGATTTGATTTGATTTGATTTGATTTGATTTGATTTGATTTGATTTGATTTGATTTGATTTGATTTGATTTGATTTGATTTGATTTGATTTGATTTGATTCGATTTGATTTGATTATTTATCATCAAGAGAGTTATTACTTCCCCAGCTTCAGATGATATAATAAATTCAAATATTAACAATATTAGCAACACTTACTCCTACTACTTCTACTACTACTAATAATAATAATAATAATAATAATAATAATAATAATAATAATAATAATAATAATAATAATCCTGGCAATATGCAATATATACATATTTACAAAACACATACGGAAGAAAGAAAGAAATATAACTTTCAGTTACCAAAAAACGCAGAACAGCATGCAAGGAATTCTCTGTCTAGATATGAGGCGTCCATCAGATGTCTTCGAATTTCACTGACGAGTGAAATACCTCCACCATCCCGCTAATTTCATTCAAGGATCATAGGGCCTGCATAAACCAAGAGTTCGTATGTGATTCAGTTCTGCACGTGGGTAAGTGAAAGGTCGGGTGTTACGGGAAGGAACAATGCCCATTATGTTTGTTAGCTAAATAGTTCATAATCATATGCGGATCGAGTTTGAATTCAAAGCGCTGCTTTGATACATATTCTTCTAATCATATCCATATAGACTAATTTAATTGCCTTGTTGAATATTGTTTAGATTCTGATTCAAGTCGTTGTTTGAATTGAACCAGTAAGGAAGTAATAGGATGAAATGCTCGTGTTAAAAGCTCCAAGCTTCAATAGCTTAATCCTCGAGTGAGAACAAAGGAATGAATTAGCACGCTTTATGATTCCAATGACTTTAATTGAGTGTGAAAAATAACATAAATAACAATGATACTATAAAGCTAGTATCTCAAATACGAGGAGTAAGTCAAGTACCGAGTGACTTGGCCGTGTGGTTAGTGTTGTGCAGCTGTGAGTTTGCATTCGGGTTAGAATCCCACCGTCGGGAACCTTCAAGATGGTTACAGTGGTTTCTCTTTTCAAGCCAAGCAATTAAGGCCACGGCCGCTACCTTCCCAGTCCTAGCCCTTTCCCACCTTTCCGTCACCGAAAACCTTTGATGTGTTAATACGACGTTAAACAAGTAGCAAAAATAAAAACAAAACGTAAGCCAAGTCACTTCCGTTACAGACCATAGAGGTCACTCGAATAGTAGAAGATAAAAGCTACCATTGTCTGCAACCTCGGCTCTGATCTCCCCTCCCCACCCACCCCCACCTCACCCATCATCGGATAAAATTAAATTACCAGGTCTGTTAACTCGACAGAAAAAGAGATCGAGCGGTTAGCTCCATGACGGACCATCAAGCACGTCTCGAACTCTTCCACCACGAGCTCAACATCTCCGCTGCCGACGTAGAATATGCTTCATAACAAAGGATAACAATAGTTCCTTTATCGAATTCTTAAGAGGAAAAATATCTTTGAGATGTCTTATGGGTTTGTTGAAATTGTGATCATAGCCACGGGATCCCCAGCTTTACACAGAATACCAACCATGGACTTGAATTTTCATATTAACTGAAAAAAAAATCACTTGAACAAAATTTACTATGTTCTATACAAATGCATGTACAGTTACAGTTACTACACTGTAAATGTAATCATCTCCAATTAAATGTCCTCGTTGTTCTAGTTTAGCACAGATTAATCATAACGATGTACCTAGTACTCCTGCTCACACTGCAGAGAAGTAATATAATATTAATTAAATGAACACCTATTGTTACGTTAGAATATCTCTATATTTTAAGCACATCTAATTTCTCGGCAATGCTATGATTATATGGCAGCAGCGATTTAACTGCAATGTCACTGAGATTTCAAGTATAGAATGTATGAAACAAAACACAAATTAACAAGTACAGCTTTATTTAAACCGTAAAGTAATCAAGGAATATACCAACACATTGAGACAGCAGTGAAGATTGATTTAAAAAATTAGGGTATTAATATGGTTGCCGCGAAAATAACAGGGGTACAAAGGGGATTCATTTGCTCCCTCCCAGTCCCCGGCTCATGAAAGTCCTGGCCTGAAGTGAGAAAATGCAAAAAAAGAAAGAACGGTTGTGTAATATAGAACGTACCGTAATGCATTCAATAGAAATGTGTAAATGTAATACTAATGAATCTATACGATGGAACTTTTTTATTCTTATTCTGTAGAACAGAAATTCAATGCATAGAAGTTAATGAACAATGGAAAGTCTATTCCATATAAAACCAAACTAGGGTCGCGTAGCTGTGAGCTTGCACTCGGTAGAGTATGGGTTCGAATCCCATCGTCGACAGACCTGAACATGGTTTAAGCTCACAGCTGCGCGACCCTAACCGCACGGACAACTCGCTCGCATCGATTCAGATAGATCTTATGGCAACAGTGGGACAGGAAAGGCGTAGGAGTGGGAAGGAAGTGACCGTGGCCTTTAGTGTGAAAATAGGAAACCACGGAAAAACCATCTTCAGGGCTGCCGATAGTGGTGTTCGAACCCATTATCTCCCGAATGATTAATTAATTAATTAATTAATTTAAAAAGGCTCGTATTTTATATTATGAACACGTCATCTGGCTTTAATTTGTTTTTTAATCAAGGCTCCCTCCCTCCCCGTACCTGCTCTCTGCTCCAGCAAGACCGCCCAAAACCGCACGCTCTTTGTTGCAAGTAATTCGGATGGCGCCCATGGTACTGAAAAAGGATACAGGCAGTGAATAGCAACTAATCTGAAGATTTACTAAACCAGGGACCGGCAGGCTTGGTCCTAGCGAACCAGTGTGCTGCGTCCTCCCGTGTGAGATATTCACAGAACTTTAGCCATCGGCTACTGCCAGTAAAGAGAATTTCGTTATTAGTTTACAAAATCCCCTTAAATACTAAATGTCTGAGCAGGAATTCGGTCCCACAATTTGGACTATTCACGTCATTCTTTCTGCTTCACTCATCAAGAATGTAAGATACATGGTATAGAGACAGGACGTTTCCTTTTGAAAGTTGAATGCAAATTTCGTACAAATTCTATCTTAAGAGACGACTGAAAAAGGTTAACAGCAGTGAGTCTTAAATTGGAACAGAGAATTGGCGACCACAGGTCCCCTAGCTGAGTGTTGTAATGCTTCCAATTATTTATGCTAGGCTCCTCACTCTCATCTTTCTTATCATGCCTCTCGTAGGGGCCGATGACCAAGATGTTAGGCCCTTTAAACAACAATAATCATCATCATCATATCCTGCCTCTCTTGGTCAACTCTTGTCTCTCTTCCCACTCCAATGGTAGTAGGTTTTCTAAGCCTCTGGAGTCTTTCGTTTTCACGCCTTTCGTGGTCCTTCTCTTTCTTTTGCCGATCTCTCATTCTTCGAGATGTCGGACGTATTCCAGTTTTCCTCTGATTTGTGTTAAGAGAAGATGGTTGCCTAGTTGCACGTCTGCTCAAAACAATAAACACCACCACCACCATAAATTCGTTTACGTTATACGAATTGTTCTTTCCCTTACTGATTTTAGCAACATTAAAAAAAATAAACCATCATACCATCATTCATAACGGGCGTTTTACCTCGGGTAATTTCTGAAGATCTTATCCCGGTAATGGCAGTTTATATTTACTATACACTTCTCCAAACTCCAACTCTGTCTTCAACAACTTACCTTCAGCTAACTTGGTAGCTTACTACAGTAGCTTGACACCTGCTGTTGCCTATTTTTATAACTGATTGATGTTCTAAGAGAGGAAGAAATAGGGCGGCGCTGTATCAGGATCATGGTTGGAAGTTTTGACGTGGAATATGTACCGCGTGATAGGTATTGTCGAAATAATAATACTAATAATAGTAACGGAGTATGGCCTCCGAAGAGGCCTGGTACAGGTCTTTCGAGTTGACGCAGTATAGGCGACCTGCGCGTCTATGAGCGGGTCAGGAATGGAATGAATGAAGCCCACATCTAGCGGCGAGGATAGGAACGTGCCGGCTACCGAAGCCTGTCGCACTCCTCTGGAGCAATGATTAATGACTGACAGATGAAATGAAATGATATTGGAGAGTGTTTCTGGAATGAATGATGCCAGGGAAAACCGGAGTACCTGGAGAAAATCCTGTCCCTATCCATTTTGTCCAGCACAAATCTCACATGTAGTGACCGGGATTTGAACCACGCACGGAACCCAGCGGTGAGAGGCCGGCACGCTGCCACCTGTGCCATGGAGGCTCACTGCCCCTACCCATGATGAATTTTAATTATGTATACAGCACACACACTCAGTCCCTGAGACATCGCAATTAACAAATCCAGGTTAAAATAAACGACCCGTTCGGGAATCGAACCCGGGATCGTCTGGACCAAAGGCCAGTACGCTGACCTAGCCATGGAGCCGGACATTGTCGAAATAAAATATCTTGTTAATGTGAATTTGGTCCGACGCCTTGGCGAAATGGTCAGCGTTGAGGCCTTCGGTCTAGACAAAATTCCCGGCCGGGTCGAGGATTTTAATCGCGACTGATTAATTCTTCCGGCTCGGGGACTGGGTGTTTGTGTTTGTCTCAACACTCTTCTATTCATATTGAGACTACACACCACATTACCAATCATCACTGAGACACGCCAATAGTGATTACATCCCTCCACATAGGGTTGGCGTTAGGAAGGCCATCTGGCCATAAAACAGGGCCAAATACATGCGTGCGACACAGTTCACATCCACGACTCCACAGGCGTGGGCAAACCGGTAGTAGAAGAATAATAATAATAAGAAGAAGTCAGTATGGATTTGAAATGTTACTGTTACATTTTTTTTACTAATTTTAAACAAATTCAATCATCTTCAAGACAAAGTTGATGAATTTGAAATTGTTTTCCACCACTGGAGCAGTGGATGTCCTCCTCGGTTCGGGCCCAGTAGCACAGAACTCGCGTCACGACGCTCGGCTGCGACGTTCCTCATAGGCCGATTTGACTCTCGACATTGCTGATTGTGGACTTTTGTCGCGACATTTTGTGAATGGAAGAACTGTTTCACAATGATTTTCCAGTTTTTAAAAAATATTTTCTATTTATTTATTTATTTTTTTAATTTTTTTTTTTTTTTTTTTTTTTTGCAATTCCGTGATTAGCTCAGTGGCTTAGCTGCTAGCTTCCCACCCGGAAGGCTGAGGTTCGAATCTCGGTCGGTTTTGGGTCGAGATTTTAATCTCAAGCATCACATGACGTCGGAAGGGCATCCGTCTTAAACATCCAGCCAAAACCAAAATGAGCCTGGGTAGACCTAACGACCCCAGAATTACCTGAGATAAGGTAAAGAAAGTTTTGCTTGTAGACAAATCAAACGACACCTCGCAGAACGTGCTACCACGCCGGAGTCGAGAGCTACATTAACCGATAGCCCCGCGGCACGGCGATTTTAGTCTATCGTAATAACAGCACTATTGCATCACTCAATAACATGATACCGAGGTCAGGCTCTTGTTTCTAGATAAAATGAGATATTGGACACTGTCGTGACACTTATTATCTAGAAATAATATCGATTTGAAAACGTTCATGTTTTTCTGACACTCAACGTGACGTATTCTACTTCAAAAAACAACAAAAAAAGCCATCTCCGCACAGACCTCAAACCCCTTGGAGGAATAATAATGTTACGTCTCACTAACTACTTTTGCAGTTTTTGGAGATGCCGAGATGCCGGTATATTGTCCCGTAGAAGCTCTTTTTACGTGCTGGCAAATGTACCGACACGGGGCTGTGTATTTGAGTTTCTTCAAATATCACCGACCTGAGCTTCGATCGAACCTGTCAACTTCAGCTCAGACGGCCAGTGCTCCCACTTTCTTGTAGGAGTGGGATAGAGTGGTTAGCTCTTCACCCGGCTACCTCTGTCCCAGGAATTAACCTGGTGCTCATTTCTGTTGTAGGGTGAGTGAAACTCACAGCCGTCTGCCTCTCCAGAAGTGGAAGCATCATTTCTGAATGTATCGACTTCCTGACGGGGAGTGGAACCGATGCTTTTCCAGGTAAACCGAGTACGGTTTTACCATCTCGACTAGGCAGCCATCAATTAATGCAGTCTTCACTCTTCGTTTCCTTTTATTACTCTGAACCATACTTGTCAGAAAGACTAGTTTATTATCCTTATCACACGCTACTTTGCGATGCATTCGTTACAGGTCAAACGGACGTTCATCACTGTTCAACACTAAACGGCACGTATCACAAATCCTCAAGCCTCCGTGATAAGTCAAGAGCAGAGCCTCTTCATAGCCGTGTTGGAGATAAATGGCGAAAATACAATTGAGTAACCTCGTTCAGTAAGACCTCATAGTATTTCAAGAGTTTACTTTTCTGTAACTGATAAATGGTTGCTTAGTCACCTTCAAGAAGAATTGTCATAATCCATCTTGAAAACTCAAGTATACTATTCTTCTTCATCCACGAGAGCTTCAGAAACGGTGAAGTCAGAAAGACAGGTTGAAAAAGAAGGATAGATTCTTTCAGTGGCATACAGCGCCGCCCTCCTCCCACTTCATACTACTCCGTTGATGAGTTGAAAGTTCCTTCTGGGGATCATTGTAAATACCTAGGGGTTAATATAAGGGAAGATCTTCATTGGGGTAATCACATAAATGAGACTGTAAATAAAGGGTACAGATCTCTGCACATGGTTACGAGGGTGTTTAGAGGTTGCAGTAAGGATGAAAAGAAGAGGGCATGTAAGTCTCTGGTAATACCCAACTAGAGGATGGTTCCAATGTATGGGACCCTCACCAGTTGTACTTGATTCAAGAACTGCAAAAGAAATCCTAAGAAAAGCAGCTCGATTTGTTCTGGGTGATTTCCCACAAAAGAGTAGCGTTACAAAAATGTTGCAAAGTATGGGCTGGGAAGACTTGGGAGAAATGAGACGAGCTGCTCGACTAAGTGGTATGTTCCGAAGTGTCAGTGGAGAGATGGCGTGGAATTACATTAGTAGACGAATAAGTTTGAGTGGTGTCTTTAAAAGTAGGAAAGATCACAATATGAAGATAAAGATGGAATTCAAGAGGACAAATTGGGGCAAATATTCATTTGTAGAAAGGGGAGTTAGGGATTGGAATAACTTATTAGGAGAGATGTTCAATAAATTTCCAATTTATTTGCAATCATTTAAGAAAAGGCTAGGAAAAGAAAAGATAGGGAATCTGCCACTTGGGCGACTGCCCTAAATGCAGATCAGTAGTGATTGATTGATTGATTGATTGATTGATTGATTGATTGATTGATTGATTGATTGATTGATTGATTGATTGATTGATTGATTGATTGATTGATTGATTGATTGATTGAACTTGTCTCTCTTTAACTGGAACATAAAACAATATATATATTTCGTATTCGCGAAACGAAAATAACACCTATTGTTTTTTCTTTGACACTGCAAAATCCGAAAAGATCATAAAGTATATTGATACGGGCCGAAAAAGCGACAATCTACATTAAAAAAATATTAATAGGTGATAGATATATATATATATATATATTGCTCGTTTCTAATTCAAAGTAACGCCAAGCGATGGAACGGAAGCACTAAACATTGTCGATCTGATCTTGAATGGAAGGTTCTTCACACATGTACGGTATGTGACAGGTCTCATATCATAATATAGTCCTATAGAATTAGGTCTTAAATACTATTTAGGAACTTGTCGGTGTTTCGGCCCACCTTTACGGCCGAATGCCCTCTGTGACCTCAACATTATGTGGGGGATGTATTCACTTTCGTACATTTCTGTGGTATCACATATTTTTTATTACCGTATACATAATAATTTGGTTGTTTTCACTGTGTTATCCATTCTTTTCTTTAATAGTTTAGCAATTGTGTGCAATTCTCTCCCTTTCTCACTATTTTAAATTTAGATCCACTATCAAGATATTTGACTCTTAAATCTCCCGTCTGCAGCGGTGCGACGTAAAACAAACAAACAAACAAACAAACATACATACATACATACATACATACATACATACATACATACATACATACATACATACATACATACATACATACATACATACATACTGCATCTGTCCCGGGCTCATCAGGGCATCATTAGCAACTTAGTTTCACAAATAAATCTTTGAATGGCAATATATTAGATGAAGCCTTCGGAAGTCAATCCCGGGCATCCAAGTCCCATCCTCCCTACTTTCACTGTCTCAACGGCTAAGCACAAGAGCATACGTGCAATGGACTGTTCGACAAAAGTGGGCACTAATTTCTAATATATTGAAAGTAGGGTGTTATAAACACGAGAAGAATACAATATACTACTGAAATGAGAAGAATGTTTGTTCCCAATTTGAAATCATAAATTTTAATTAACTGATAGAGTCACAAGGATATAAAATTACACGAGATAATGTCATATTATTACATACATAAAAAACGTTTTTTGCAAAATGCCTTAATGTGTGCTGTTACGGTTCAAATCCCGTTACAAGAGAATATGTATATTATTATTATTATTATTATTATTATTATTATTATTATTATTATTATTATTATTATTATGTCCGTATTATTATTATTATTATGTCCGTATTATTATTATTTTATCTATGAGATTACTATTATTTTGTTATAATTATTATTTATAATTGAGTGTATGCATATATACGTATATGTAGAATAACATTAAATACCTGTACAGTGAGAGTTTCGATGTATCAGATGTGGATGTGACGTCGTTATATTGCTGGCATTTCTGCCAAGTCATGGCTACGTCATCGTGAGCTTTTGGCAATGCGTTCAGAGAGTCGGCCGCCCCAAGGGATTTCACCATTACATGTAACAGTTTGAGGCGTAGTGGGAGTATGTCATTGTTATTTCTGAAGATTACGTAGCTGTGTCAACCAACGTCTATAAAAGGTGGATGCATATTGTAGCGTCAGTCATTACTTAAACGGAAGCAGTACAGTGAAGAAGTCTACGAGATGAAGAGACCTCAGTCGGTCAGTCAACGAGTGTGAACGAGAGATGGAGAAGACTCAGTGAGCCATTAATCATTGGTCATTGAGAGAGTGAGGCCAAAGGTTGGTCCGTCACTTAGTTGAAGACACGGATGCAAGGGCTTACCATGGAGTCAGAGAGGGATACCATATTGACTTACAAAGAAGTCAGATGATATGGAGAAGAAGTAGTCACAAGGATGTATCACCAAGTTAGGCGTGACACATCTACAGTAAACACCAGATCAAAGGAATACGTCGTAATTACACTCAAAGTGTTGAAGGTACAGTCAAGTGAATCAGTGAGGGAAATATTTCGTATAAATTGTTAAATGTCCGGTCAAGAAGAATTCAAATTCATGCCTAGTTTCTTTCAGTTGCAATGTCATAATTTCATATTCTCATCTGTTTTATCGCAACAAGACTCACTAATTTTTATATATTATTTAAAGAATATATTTTTTTCTATCAAACGAATTTATAGTTTTATTTCAATGACGGTAAAATATCTTAACCTCAAAGTTAATGGGGAAACCGAACGCCAGTCTCCTTTTCCCAGAACTTATATGGTATGTTGTCAAAAGTAAGCTTATTACCCCACACCCTAGAGATAGTCAAGAGTCTCATTCTATTATTGCTGCACTGAGTGGCAGCTGGCGCCCTTCAAATAACGTATGTGTAAGTAAGCAGGTAACAAGTAAGTGTGAGTACAAGGTCCGACGAGTGTGTATTTTATTGAATGAATATTAATTTTCAGATTTTCCATTTTAAATGCAGATATTTCATATTTTTCAAGTTAAATGCAGTTTTATATATGTTTGTAAATTTAGTAAGAGAGTTAGGAAAGTCACAGTGCGTCAGTTCATTTTACCTCTGACCGGCAAACCCCAAATCATCTTATTAACACGCACTTATGACTTTACACTTCACACAAATCATAGGGTTACCCCTTTACCTACGATCGATACCCGCTGGTATCTGTTATTTGACTGCATTAACAAATCACCAATCTATACACACGTCGATGGAATTTCTCGTGAAGCAACACTATTATTTCTAGCCATTATGGTTCTATGGTATTGTATAAGCACATTTGCGTACACTTCCTTACCCATGAATATCACATCGCCGCATATCGATATAAGGTATATTTGACCACATTAATCACATATTATATTAATCGAGTATACGTGTTTCTTCAGGGGTTAGCTTTTCCTACTATATACAAAGCGGACCCTAGCTACGCTGGTTTCCTATAAATCACTATAAACATCCTCGAATCATAAGAACACATGTAATATAAACACGAAGAAAGAACAATCACCTGAAATTACATAGACAAATATTACACTTCACATGCAAAATTGCATATAGAAACTGTGACCCTTTCAGATCTCTTGGTGTTGGTCCAAGGGTCGTTGCTATGACGCGATATCGAACCCGCGTCCATTGGGCTTCGAGGTGCAAGGCTAAAAATCCTATTCGATCTCATTGAATGTATACAAATGGAGAGGATTCTTTCATCTATCGAACTATTAAGTCTACAACGATGGTAGTTATATATAATTTGCCTGTGAGTATTTAATGCAGTGTTAAATGAAGAGGACCCCTTGTGTGTATATTCCGAGCGTGATTCATGAACTAGGACGTCACTGCAATAATCCACACCATGAACCACGCAAAACAAATTGTAAAAATAATTCTCCCGTCTCTCTATAAAATGTTAACAGATGTGCCTCTTTCATGTTTCTCTACTCAACAAATAACGATTCTTGCCATCTTTCTCTTTTTCATTTACCTTTATTCTTGCACGTAACCCAGCATACCTCATGCTTCTCTACCGAGTGAAATGGCTACGTAGTTTATTTATTTATTTATTTATTTATTTATTTATTTATTTATTTATTTATTTATTTATTTATGGCAAAATTAGGGCTTTTGGCCCTCTCCTTCATTTAACCACATTATGCGGCTTGATAATGAGTACATAATATATATTCAAAGTTAATACATATACATAATATAACTTAATATATAGACTAAAACAAATGATCTACATCCTATGTCTAAATTGAGCATAATTAATTCAATATTAACTACTCTACATTAAATATAAGGTAACAATAATTTATGTAAACATTTGGGAACTATTTACTCAATAAATTCACTCGCACATTCACACATAACTATATCATATAGCGTACGTATTCAAGAGGAAATCTTTAGAATGCCTTTTGAAAGTAATTAATGGGGTACAATTTTTAATATCAGGGGGTAAATCATTTCATATTCTAGCGCCCGACACAAGGAAAGAATATTACTGAATGCAGATGCACGATATGGAGGTATTGCAATTATTGACCCAGATCACGTGTCACGGTCATGAAAGGAAGATCGAAAACGGAAATTACTGGAAAGATATTCAGGTATATTTTCTGTCAAGATTCGATTGATTAGGGTTGATACATGCTGAGTCTAGGTCACGTACCTGTGAGCTTGCATTCGGGAGATAGAGGATTCGATCCTACTGAAGATATTTCTCCATGGTGTCCTATGTTCACACTAGGAAAATTCTGGGGCAAAACAAAAAGTAGCAACTTTTCTTTTGTTATGTTTTCTGCTAGTGGTTTAACATCGCATCAACTCAGACAGGTCTTATGGCGACAATAGGATAAGAAAGTGCTGGGACTGGGGAGAAAGCGACCGTGCCTTTAATTGAGGTATCCAGCATTTATATCGTGTGAAAACATGTAACCACGGAAAATCATCTTCAGGGCTGCCGATAACGGTATTTGATCCCACCATCTCCCAAGTACAACCTAATAGCTACATTGACCGAACCGTGTAGTCAACTTCCCCAGTCTACTTGCAAGTCTTTCTTGCCTTATTGTCATATTTTTGCTAGTAACAGATAGTCCTATCTTTTGCCAAGGCTCTCTACTGCTCCTATATAAACTTGGAGAGAGTAGCTTTGAAAAACAGAGATAATTTGGGAAAGAAGTACACGTGGCATTAGAAACGGAGAAATTGCCCAATGGTTTGGACACGGTTTTGGAGTAGGAGGACAAGATGAAAGTAAATAAATCCAAAACAAAAGTAATGGAGTGCAGTGGAACGAAGGCAGGCGATGCAGGAAACATTAGATTTCGAGATGAAGTCTTAAAGCAAATAGATGAATATTGTTGCTTGGGTAGTAGAATAACTCCGAAGGCAGAAGTAAGGAGGACATTAAATGCAGTATAGCAAAAGCAAGGAAGGTCTATCTTAAGAAAAGACTTTTGCTCACTTTAAACATTGATATAGTAATGAGTAAATTGAAAGTAAGTAACCTTAATTTTTCTCCCGACCTTACAGTTTTACAACCTAATCGATCTCAACGGAGAAAAATAGAAACCAACAATTAGAAAAAACAAGCAAAACTAGGAAAAAATGACAATTAAAAACGACAGAACCAAGACAACATCAGACAATACACTATAAAAATACAATAATACTCCACGCTAGTGGACAAAACAGAAATGGACACAAAACAAAAGAAAAAACACTGGCCTCGCGGCAAACTATACTGAATACAAACCAAAAAATACAAAATAATGTCATCGCGGCAACATGAGGTTAACTACTGCACTTCCTGGGTACGTGATGGCATGTGTAACTAAATCTCACTTGACCTAGCATATTGCATATGCTAAGATGTCTTCTTCTGGTGACACATGCCATCACCTTTCCCCTTTCCCCACTGCTGGCCATTAGTGAGGACGGCCGTCTTTTCCTCGGTGCTGAGTAGCGAAATTTATCGCTCTACCTGTGAATGAGAAAAATGTTTTGAAAGACTTTCGTCTGGAGCGTGACATTATATGGAAGTAAAAGGTGGATAATAACTATCACAGAAAGGAAGAAAATAGGAAGTTTTTAAATGTGGTGTTACAGAAGAACGCTGAAGGTGAGATGGGTAGATCGAATCACAGATGAAGAGAAACTAAATCGAATTGATGAGAGGAGAACGACTTCACGAAATTTGGCCAGAAGAAGAGATGGAATGACGGGACACATCTTAAGACACACAGCACTTCTTCAGTTACTTTTTGAGGGAACTGTAGGTAGTAAGAATGATAGGAGTAGACCAAGGCTTGAATATGACAATAAGATTAAAGTAGGTGTAGAAGTGAAAAGGTTAGCACAGGATAAGGTGGCATGGACTGCTGCATCTGACTAGTCTATGAACTGATAAACCAAGTAACAACAACAAATTCTTCGAGTAAAAATGAGCAATGAGTAACAATTGAACAGGTAATTCTTAAGCGAGTTTCAAACCCATATCCATGGATAGCCCACGGAGCTAATCTGATCAGTTTAGTCGCTGGATGTAAAATCCATTTATCTTTCTTTGTTGAACGTATCTACGATTCTTTATCATACAAACATGCTGGCATTTTAAAAGCTCACGATTCACGCCCCACTGCGTTGTCCATGTTACAAACTTCTCCCACGCAGCCATCGATTTTTGGTACTGAATTCGAGGAGTCAAGGTCAGTGACAAAGAGTGGGATTCGGGAGCCAGGCAGCTTGAATAGAATCGAGATAAGTTAACATTAACCGTTCTAGCCATCCATTCAACTTCAAGTGTAAATATAGATATTCGAGTGTGATTTTATGAATCTGCAATGTTTAGAATCGGCCATCATCCCCTTGAACTTGTAGACTTTGACTGATAATATTGATGGAATATCTCTAGTAGTTTGAATACTATTATCGATATCCCTCGTGGTAGGATGTCGGCCTCCAGATCCAAACATCGCGAGGCAGAGGTAGTCGAATTTTTGAAGGGTGGAAAAATGTCCATTCAGCACTCTTTGTCGTATGATGTCGTAATTTAAAAGAACTGTAGTTATGCATTTGGTGTTTACCGGACAAAAGGCCACAGGTCATCTAACGGAGATCCGTTTCTCTGGTAGAGTAAATCTGAAGGCCAATACTGGCACGCAGGCTGCCTAATTGCCGACACTCGGTGACTGAGTTCATATGATAATGATGATGATAAGAAGAGTAAAAAGCAGAAGAAGAAGAATGTCCGCCTCTGTGGTGTAGTGGTTAGTGTGATTAGCTGCCACCCCCGGAGGCCTTGGTTCGATTTCCGGCTCTGTCACGAAATTTGAAAAGTGGTACTAAGGCTGGAACGCGGTCCACTCAGCCTCGGGAGGTCAAATGAGTAGAGAGGGGTTCGATTCCCATCTCAGCCATCCTCGAAGTGATGTTTCGTCGTTTCCTATTTCTCCACGCAATTGCCTGGATGATACCTAACTTAAGGCCACGGCCGATTCCGTCCCTCTTCGCTGTCTGTCCCTTCCAATCCCCCCTCACAAGGCCCCTGTTCAGCATAGCAGGGTGAGGCCACCCGGGTGATGTAGTGGTCCTCCTCCCCAGTTTTATCCCCGACCTAAAGTCTCACGCTCTGCGACAATGCCCTTGAGGCGGTAGAGGTGGGATCCCTCGCTGAGTCCGAAGGAAAAACCAACCCTGGTGGGTAAACGGATTAAAAAATAAATTAATAATAATAATAATAATAATAATAATAATAATAATAATAAAGAAAGGGATGTAGCTCTAATTTTAAAGTTTTAAATTAATCTTCTGATTGTCTTATATCGACCCATTCATGCCCGCACCTTCTTCCACCTCTGTAATCCACACAAACGTGGTAACAATAATAATAGTAATAATAATAATAATAATAATAATAATAATAATAATAATAATAATAATAATAGAATAAGCGATCTGATCCTGTAATGATTTAGAGGGTGATTCAGTAAAGCAGTATTACTGGACCTTTACATGTTCTTATATTATACTGTATATGAATGATCTGAGTAATGAAGAGGAATCACAGATAAGGCTTTTTGCAGATGATGTTATAGTTTATAGAGTACTAAGTTACGGGATTGTAAGCGACTACAAAAGGACCGCGACAATGTTGCGAGATGGATAGCAGAAAATAGTGTGATGGTAAACGAGGTGAAAAGAGAGACTGTAAGCTTCACTAAGAGGAAAAGTCCCCTCACTTTTAATTACTGTGTTTATGAGGTGAAAGTGCCTCTTGGGGATTACTATAAGAACCTAGATGTTAATATAAGGAAAGACCTTCATAGACGTAATCACAAGATATAAAGAAAGGTTTCATATGCCTTCATATGATTATGAGGGTATTTAGTGGTTGTAACTTAGTAAGGATATAAACGAGAGAGCTTATAAACCACTAGCAAGACCCCCGTTAGAGTGTGTCCGTCACCAGGAATACTTGATTCGAAAACTGGAAAAGATCTAAAGGAAAGCAGGACGATTTTTTCTGAGTGATTTCCGACAAAAGAGTAGTGTTAAGAAAATACTACAAACTTTGGGCTGGGACGACTTCGGATTAAAGAGGTCAGCTGCTTGACTATGCGGTATGTTCCGAGCTGTCGTTGGGGAGACGGCGTGTAATGACATCACTCGAGATTACTTCGACTGAAAAGAGATAAAGGCTTTGTCAAAGTAGTAAAACGTAAGCTATGATAAATGTGGTCGATGAGAATGAGATTCGCTATTAAACGACTTTACCCCAATGCCAGGTCACAAACACGCTTCGTACGGAAGTGAGGTAGCTAAGACGTACAACACAATCTTTACCATTGAAACTTCGCGACCATCGTCACATGCGCTCACATCAGTACATCAGGTATTGCTTATTAGACGTTTCCGCGTAGGGCCGTACTAAGGAGAAGGCGAGATTGGCCCTCGCCAAGGGCACAGGTACAGATGGAGCGCAGAAAAGACCATAAAAACAGGTTCAATTTGACGCCCTAAAGGAGACCTGCGCGTCTATGAGGATGGGGCCCTATATATGATGAAATTCTAATGCTTAAGACGCCACACACACATCCAGCCCCGAGCCATTGGAATTAACCAATTAAAGTTAAAATCCCCGACCCGGTCGGGAATCGAACGCGGGACCCTCTGGACCAAAGGCCAGCACACTAAACATTTAGCCATGGAGCCAGACTCCATGGCGATGATGGGACAGGAAAGGGCTAGGAGTGGGAAGGAATCGGCCGTGGCTTTAATTAAGGTACAGCCCCACCATTTCCCTGTTGTGAAAAACGTAAACCACGGAAAACCACCTTCAATACTGCCGAAAATGGGGTTCGAACCCACTATCTCCCGAATACTGGATACTGGCCACATTTAAGCGACTGTAGCTATCGAGCTCGGTAGTTTGCTTCGCTCAAAGCAAGGAAATGAAAAGAAAAATTATAATTAAAACACAATTCCTGGGAAGGGATATTTTCTACTAACACTTACAACAAACTGTTTATAGTTTTCAACCAACCGTTACAGTAAATTCGATATTTTGAATTTTTAATCATTTAGAGGATGTCATATGATATTAATATAATATGAACTCTTCTCATATGTTCTCAACTTATAGCCCTCTTTTTCTAATAATGTGTGTTCACTCACTGTCACAGAAGTCAAGCCCGCCAGCCTGGCGAAGTGCAGTTACTAGCCATCTACAGGCACAACACCACCAAATGAAATCTGTCCTATATTATACTTCACACAAAAGGCAATGTTCAGCAGCTGCCATAAATAATAAGATATAGGTTTTATTTTACTCCCAATGTTTTAGAATGTGTGCAATTTGTAATTTATTACCGGAGTGATTATTTTAATTTGTTGTGAAAATATTTTTCATTAATTCTTCTTCTTTTTCTACAGCTTTTTCCCACACCTGAGGGGTCGCGGGTGCGAACTCTGGTTGGTAGTGTAATGTGTTGTGTGAATATGAAGAGGAAAGTGTTGGGACAAACACAAATACCCAGTCTCCGAGCCAGAAGAATGAATCAGAGGCGATTAAAATCCCTGACCCGACCTGAATCGAACCTGGGACCCTCTGAACCGAAGGCCTCGACGCTGATCATTCAGCCAATGAGTCGGCAACAATATTTTTCATCAACATAGTTAATTAAAGTATTATTTTCAGGAATACGTAAATTTTAATAAACCTCCTTACAAAACTATAAAAATTGTTTTCCAGGGGGAAAGGGAGGGAGGAGGAAGTCATAGATGGGATGGAAAATTAACAAAAATGTAGCACGTAGTGGGGTGGGGAGGGGGCGCGGCTTTGGCAGTTCTGCCAGAGAGCAGGATCACCCTGTTCACGCGCAGACTATAAGCATATGTGGCTGATTATTAATTTTGTTATTATTATTAAAACACAAACAAGAAGAATGAAACTTTAAGTGGCGTGATACTACTTGCCGTCAACTCTAGGTTTCGTTTATGTATGCATTTATTTATTTATTTATTTATTTATTTATTTATTTATTTATTTATTTATCTAATGAGTCTACTGGAGTCTCATCAACACACGGAGAAGGACGGAGCGGATTCCTGTCAGCGTGAACCACAACGATGCAACAGCAGACGGCGCCGATCGCAATGAACTGTTCAACAGGTTTTTCTTCTCCAATTTCTCCTCTCCCTTACAAAACCAACCGCTCCCTCCCGTAGGTACAGCTTCAAACAGAATCCTATCAAGCATAGCTAACACACCAAGTGAAGTTCATAACCTTCTTCAAACTCTTCGTACCAACAAAGCTACCGGTGCCGACACTATAGGTCCTTTTTCCTCAAAAATACTGCCAGCACTCTTTGCGTCCATCTCTCTAAATTATTTAACAGATGTTTTGCAGCGGGCTATTTTCCTATTACCTGAAAACAGGCAAATATTGTTCCACTTCTCAAATCAGGCAACAAATTTGATGTTTCATCTTACCGGCCAATTTCTATTCTCCCCACACTATCCTTTATCTTTGAAAAAAATATACACCAGCGTCTCCTCGCATTCACTTTGCCATACATCTCAACCAAGCAGCATGGTTTTCTACCAGGTGGCTCTTGTCTAACAAACCTGGCCACTCTGCATAACTTTGCATCACATGCCATTGCAGCTAAATCACAGCTGGATATCTGCTACGTAGACATTTCGGAAGCTTTCGACTCTGTAGACCATACTCTGTTGCTCCATAAACTCCCCGAACGATTTAATATACATGGCAGTCTTCTGACCCTTCTTGCTGGCTTCCTACAAAGAGTGGTAATATCAGGCACTTCATCCTCATGGTTACCAGTCACCTCCGGTGTCCCACAAGGCAGAACTCTTGGCCCCTTGCTGTTTTCTTTGTTTATGGACGACCTGCTGTCCGAACTCAACGAAACAGCAAATACCCTACTCTTTGCTGATGACTGCAAGATATTTAGGGAGATCAGGAATCCAGCAGATGCAGCTCTGCTACAATCCTCACTTAATGCCCCCTCGAACTGGTGCCGTACTTGGAAACTTATCCCCAGTCCACAAAAATGCAGCCACATGACCATAGCACTATGTAAATCTCCTCTACCGACATCATATTACCTACTCGATAAGCCCATCACCGCAGTTACGCAACAGCGTGACCTAGGTGTAATATTCGATACAAAATTACAATTTAAGACCCACATAGAAACATATACAACCAAAGCTATGAAATTACTAGGCATTCAGTATCGCTTCACAGAAATTTCTGACCCCATTGCTCTTCGTCACTTCTTCCTCACGATCATTCAACCTCTCTTAAACTACTGCTCTCCGATTTGGACAACAGCCTCCCCCTCCAATATTAAGCAGGTAGACAGAGCAGTGTCCTTCTTTGCTGCAATTGTAAGGAACAGAAACCCCAAGCTCAGAAATCTGTCTACGCAGCAGGTATTAATGGCAATTAATATGTCACCGCTGCACATCAAGCGAGAGGTAGCTGACCTGAGTTTTCTCCACGGGGTCTTAAATGGACATTACCGTGTTCCTTCCCGCCCCAACCAGAACCAAAGACTTCCTCCACATTCCCCACACTCAGCACTCAATGCTTCAACGATCTTTCCTAATCCGCCTCCCAACACTCTTCAACAATATTAATAGGGGACAAGAGTTTGATATAGCATCAAAGAAAAGCATATTCGAGAGGAGTGTAAATAGTCTCTTAAAGACAAGTTGATGTGAAGGGATTATACCGTTATCTTGACCCACGACGACTTAGCTATGAACATGGACAGTTGTTATTAGTAGGCTGTGTACCTGATCTTGTTATATTTTGTTATGTTTGTTATATTTTATTTTGAAAGTTTACATTTGTTAAATAATCTGTTGACAGTGCAAGTGGAAATTTGCTCAGTGTAGCTGTATCTTGTGCTTCGTAAATAAATAAATAAATAAATAAATAAATAAATAAATAAATAAATAAATAAATAAATAAATAAATAAAGTAATGACATATACATACATTTTTAAAGAAATGTAAATAATGAACCAATGAAGATGAAGAACCAGAAGATATAATATTATAATGATACGTCGAGCCTTTCCAACACTGTTGACCTCGTAATATAAAATGACGATTTCCTCGATAGATCCATTGAATTCTCTCTTTCCACGCTGAAAGTAATGTGTTGAAGAGCCTGATTCAACTCACCGCAGTTACAGCACGCGGGTGGTCGCATACCGCACTTATGGAGTTGTAATCGACATCTTCCATGGCCTGTATTTAGTGAAACGTATTTCGAGGGAGGTCAAAACCTGAAGGATGATTCTTAAACAAAGGCTGCCAGTCTAGACGAGCAGCATCGAGTCATACTGAGTGCCACCCATTCATTCCATTGTAGCCTTTGATGACAAGTTATTGGACTGCCTTCACCGAACGTGATCGTGACTTAGAACCTCGCTGTGTATAGGGAGGGACAGCTTCTGGGAAACGTTCCTGAATTCCCGAGCATTATTATTTTGCCTCCTTATCCTCAGAGGTTCAAACGCCCGCTTGGTGGGCACGGTCGGTAAGTTATCAGTTCTACATGGTCTGATTGGTCGAAAAAGATTCCACCATCAGAATGTTGGCCGACAGGGTAGGAGAGGTGGTGGTATGCAATTTATAATCAATAGATTGCGTGCCAATGGCATGACTTCATTTCCAAACCTCTCCGCAGTGTTCGCATGGAGTGAAGGCATTTGACGCTGTTGATGGTGTTTCATTCGTTGGATAGGGACGTTAAGCCTTGAGCAGACCCCTTGGTGTTATTCGACAGGAGTAGGCTATGTGCCGGCACCTTGTTTCTCCCTCTCTTTTCCTGCTATCATATATCACGGCATTCATTTCATCTCATTAACTCCGGGCAAACGGTCATTAAATCTCGCTACGAAGATTCACCCCACTTCATGCCCGACCTCGTAGAGAAACGGGACAAGGATTGGACATACAGTACATTCTTGAAGATTTTTATTATTATTATTATTATTATTATTATTATTATTATTATTATTATTATTATTATTATTATTATTATTATTTATCTGTTTACTCTCTAAGGTCGGTTTTTCCCTCGACTCAGCGAGGGATCCCATCTCTACCACCTCAAGGGCAGTGTCCTGGAGCTTCAGACTCTGGGTCGGGAGAAACAAGTGGGGAGGATGACCGGTACCTCGCCCAGGCGGCCTCACTTGCGATGCTGAACAGGGTCCTTGAGGGAGGATGGGAAGATTGGAAAGGATAGACAAGGAAGACTGAAGGAAGCGGCCGTGGCCTTAAGTTCGGTACAATCCCGGCATTTGCCTGGAGCAGAAGCGGGGAAACCAAGGAAAACCATTTCGAGGATGACTGAGGTGGGAATCGAACCCACCTCTACTCAACTGACCTCCCGAGGCTGAGTGGACCCCGTTACAGTCCTCGTACCATTTTCAAATTTCGTGGCAGAGTCGGGAATCGAACCCGGACCTTCGGGGGTGGCAGCTAATCACACTAACCACTACACCACAGAGGCGGCTTTCTTGGAGATTCAATAAGACTTAACCTCAGAAGCCAGAACAATACGGTAGAGTATACTTCATTGTACCACAGATGATTAAGGGTTTGATCAGTCTTCTTTGCGAGTTTACTGTTCAACCAGGCCGAGGAACAATACTCGACCAATGCTGATGTACGTACAGTGGATGTTGAAGCTCCCCATGCAGTTCCAGCAAGTTTCTGAAGAATACGTTTCTTCGATCGAATTTTGGAAGTAGAGTTGATTTACTGCTTGATAAAGGAGAGTGTCCGATCAATAGCTACTCCAAGGTGAGGTAACGGTCTGCCATTCAGAGACATCGACAGTGGCCTGAGCTTGCCTATGGTTTGACTTTTTTTTAAAGAATGAAGCCATACTTTCCAGTGTCGACTTAGTTAAATGTAACATAAAATCTTTCCAGTCTGTCAAACACACAATTTAAATATAAATTATAACACTATAGCATTCTGTAAAAAAATATACACACTATTACACAAATAATGACCTGTTTCATTCTAGAAGAACAGCCTCAGATTCTATCAAATCATGCGTGCAGTAATATTTGCGTTGCGTAAACTTTTCAGTGATAGTTTGGTGATAATATGAACAAGTATTTGCATAGAATGATTGTATTAGTATTCAACCGTGACCGTTTTAACTTAATGAAATATTTCTGTACTTATCTAGTCTGCCAAAGCGTAGTCCGTTGTCTCCAAACAGATTAGATAAGTACAGAAGCATTTCATTAAGTTACTATGGTGTCGGTTGAATACTAATGCAATCATTATTTGGTAATACTTGTTCATATTATCGCCAAACTCTCTATCATTGACAAGTTTACGCAATGTAAACAATACTGTCCACATGATTTAAATGATATGATATAATCTGAGGATGTTCCCTTGTACAACGAAACATGTTATTCTTTGTGTAATAGCGTGTCTAATTTTACATGATGTTATAGCGTTATAATTAACATTGAAATTGTGTGTTTGACAGATTGGAAAGATTTCTTGTTACATGAAGCAGGTATGTCTCTGTCGTACTTGTGCTGGGAGCCAGATGCCATTCTCTGAAGAATTGGTGAAGAATCTCAAGATCTACCTTGAGAGTTTCATCCACTCTGTAAATCAGTATCGCAAAAATGTCACAAGACAGTTGGCAATAGATACGGTAGTTGATATTAAGGCAATTATTCATTACTGTGACGTTTCTTATGATAGCTCAATGGCCGTTGCACATAATAATATTTTCAGAAAAATATTTTAGAGGAAATTTTGCTGTGAAAGCTAAGTCTGTAACGTTATTCAAAATCTCACTTAGTCTTATGGTGAGAATAGGGTGTGAACATACTTAATTTCACTTTCAGGTTCTTCACTACCACAAGCAGTATTACATCGTAGTGATAGTTGCCAATATTTCCTCGCACTGCCTTCCTCAGATCTTAGGTCTTTCCAGGTGTCAAATTCTTGGTGTCGGAATCGGAGAATCTCCCCAAATTCTGCAATATTGTACGACAGGCGTGCATTCAAAAATAGCTCACAAAGTGACCCGTAACAGGCCTTTCTTCATTTGACAGACGAGGTCAGGGCCCACAATGCGATCGATAGTGTCAGGAAAGAGAGGATAAAGACCGATCGCCTCCTCTGAACACCTACTAAGATCGGAATGTCATCAACATTTCCTACTTAAAGGGGCGAGTTACGAATGAATTTTTTAAAATGAACTCTTGCCCAATACATATTGTTTCTTTTACAGAGTTAAATATAGTGTAAAGTTGGTATTCGCGGTATAATTTAATACCCATTTAGAAGTTCGTTGGGTATAAATTTTCTTTGAAGGATTAGAAAACTAAGTGAAGTAATAATACGTCGAGTTCCCCGGAAATGATCATCGTGGCAGTCTTCGGTTGGTAGGGACGTGAACTCGATTACCGGCTGGATCAGAGGTATTAGTAGCCGCTTTTTATTCCTCTGGCTCGAGAATGGATAATCGGGATCGGTTTAATACACACCTCTTCTTTTACCGAAAAGTTACACTCATGAGGGCCAAAATCAGTCTTCTGAAACCGTAAATGGTACCTAACGTGAAATAACAACAAAGCATTATTATTATTATTATTATTATTATTATTATTATTATTATTATTATTATTATTATTATTATTATTATTATTATTATTATTATTCCGAGGTATCTGTGGAACAGCAGAGGTGAAAGAAGGCCGAGATATGAATTAAAATTGCATTAAAGATTATATTTTCGAAAATAGCAAAACTTAACAATTTTCACATAGAATTTCAAAATTTAACAAATAACAACAAGTCAACAAATAACCGACAATCAGGTACAAGACCAGGAAAGCCAAGATTTAGAGACAAATTAACAATCTGGGCTTCAAGCCCCAATTTTTACAATTTCTGAGCTCTCAGCTCACAACCACATATTTACCAAAGGGCAGAAAACCCCTAATAACATGGTGCACTTGCTCCTATCTAGCAATGTCAGGCCTCCTAGAGGCACATATCCAAATACTTAAAAGAGCTGACCCGCTCTCAGTTTTCCAAGCCTATTAAAGGCAATACCAGGCTTTACACTAAATTGCCATCAAGGCACAACTTAAACAAAATGAAACGGGGGTATCTTGTACCCAGACTACTGGGCCTTAGTAGAAAAATAATAGTTTAAGTAAATGGCCCGAAATGCAAAATGAATGGAGGCGTGAACTTGCACTCCTACATGAAACTTCTTAAAACCTAAGAGGCTGTAGGCCGATGAAACAGGGGCTATTCCCAAACTATGGAGCTGAGTCGTATAAGAAAAATTTTAAGGTATTACAGAAGGGAAGAAAATCAGTTCCAAAACGCAGTCACCTCAAACCAATATGAAGGGGAGCTCGAGAGGGTAAAGCACTCTCTAACCCCGAATTGCAGTTACAGATCTAATGAAGTTTTTACATCAAACGGCAAAAATTACATGTCGAAAAGGTAGTTTACATTGTAAAGGGATCGGACCTTTCCCGAGGGTTAAACTGCTGAGCTAGCAAGAAAATAAAGATGTTAAAGGGCCATTACCTCATTGAAGAGCTGCTGCCTGATGAAAGAGGCGCTTCCCGCCTCCTGCTACATGTCCATACACTAGGTTAGAAGTTGATGAAGTGGCCCAGAGATAAGAAAATCAGCAGTTTTTATACCCTCGGGGAAAATTCGAGACCTTTCATGAATAAAACAGCCACACCCACTCAATTTTATTGGTCAGTGTAGACAGTACACTCAAAATCGAAGAAGAAAGACATGATTGGTCAAAAATTAATTACAGAAATTCTGGATTGGCTCAATTCAAAATTGGCGGAAAGAAAAGATTAATATTGCCAACCCACAAATGAATGAACGAAATTTAGTAAAGAGAAAACTTATGAACACAAAATTTCTTCAAAAAAGTTCCTTCACTTCGCACCAGGGTGCATGATCATAGTTTTTTAGTAGAGACATCTATAAGAGAATGTCCACACTTCTTGATCAATGGAAAACAAAACAAGTTGAAAACCACACAGTATTGACAACTTCGTAATCACAAAATTTACGGTAGTGACATCTTCTGAGAAACTTATGAGTTGATCCAGTTTTTAAAGTTCAGAGTTTCTCCTGTAGAGGAGGATTTATTGGCGCAAGATTTCAAACTGCGGCGTAGGGGTGTACCGCCCGGTACAATTATTATTATTATTAATATTATGGTCCACATGTAGTGGAAAAAGAGGGGGCAGGGCCGTAGGGCTGGATTAATGAAATGACCACAGGAAAAGATAAACACTATTATATATATTTACAATTTGCTGTACGTCGCACCGACGCAGCTAAGTTTTATGGTGACGATGGGATAGCAAAGCGTTTTGAGTGGGAAAGAAACGACCGTGGAGTTAATTAAAGTACATCCATACCATTTTCCTGGTTGAAAATGGGAAACCACGGAAAATCATCTTCAGGACTGTTGACAGTGGGGTTCGAACCCAATATCTCCCAAATGCAAGCTGATAGCTACGTGACCCAAACCGCACGGCCACTTGTTCAGTAATATAGTTTATATCTCCCTCTTTATTCTTTCTGTTTTTGTTTCTTTTCTCTCTAACGAATAACCACAACAGTGAATATTTAATTTTCACGACCGTATTGTAATCGAAATCGACGTTTACCTATTAGGTCGTGTTACGTTCATATAGTACGTGATGAAGACATGTTAAGTACAGAACAAAAATGGCCAACCGGACACTAGTGGGATCCGAACCCACAACCGATGCGAAATCGGGAGGTTGTTCGGCTGGCTATTTTTGTTCTGTACTTAACATCTCTTCAACAAGTACTGTATGTGCGTAACACGACCTAATAGGTTGAAAGTCGATTTCAACCACAAGAAGTTAGTAAACAGTGGTGATCGATCATACTTAACAACAGCTGGTAATCAGATAAGTAAGTTTATAAGAAGGGGACTGCTCTGAGAACACTGTGAGGGAAAATTGCGCTCTCATTTCCAAGGATTACGCGCCTTCACATACCAGCATGACTCTACTGAACACTCACTGCACTTTAATTTGTAAGGAAAGCCAACGACAATGTAAAAATGAACGGGAAGAACCTCCAACTAAACAGAAGCCAAGCTCATACTCCAATGCAGACCGAGAACAAGTTAAATTCCAAAAATACCCGAAAATGAATATTTGGAAAATACGTTAACACACAAAAGAGAAAGGGGAAGCTGAAAACAACTGAGCGATCCCATGAAATTGCATAAGAAAAAATTCTAATGGGGCATGGGACCCAGAGAAACAGAACATAACCCCATACTACTTTGTGACTAGGAGGAAGGAAAAATCAACGGCCGAAAAGTGAAAGATACAATTAAATTTTGAAAATCCTAGTCGCAAGAAAGAGAATTAAGGAAAGGGAAACTAGGGTACACACTCGTTCTTCCTTTTAAAATATTACACCTCTTAGGACGGTTGCATTCGCTGATTGAAAAACTTACAGAATCCTACATGAAACAAAAAATATAAGTTAATAAAAATTCCTATATTAATTCTGAAGTAGGAACAGCACAACCCTAAACTTTACATTCTAACGGAACGCTCAGTTTACAAGAATTAAACTTTCACGAATGAAGAGGACTAAACCACGGTTATATATGGAAGCTGAATTTTGTGACTTTGTTTTGTTGGTACAGTTTTCGAATGATGGTTTTCAATCCATACAGCCCATAAGGCAATAAATATCGATACCATGAGGAAGACATGTACTTCTTTTAAGTTAAAAGTTATTTACTAATTTCTGTTCAAATCTGGTTTTTTTTTAGTCGTTCATAACATATTTATTTTATTTTTCTGAGTACAATAAATTTGAGTCAGTGCTACGCTTGTCTTTCATTTAAAGTAGCAAGCCCTTTCTTTTTCCCCGTCGATCATGTCAACAAGTGACAGAAGAGCCCGTAAACCCCGAGACTACAAGAATCTACAGGTAAACGCCACCGACCCAGCCGATGTCCACATTTGCAAGAAATCGCATCATAAAAAATGTAAAAAATAATTTCTGCGATGTAAAATGCAAATAAATGTATCTATTTAGGTTGCTTTTATTTTACTTTTTGGTGGTAGAGATCTCCTAAATGTTGAGTGCTCATACGATAAAAGCCAATATATGATTTTTTCCCTTATTAAGATATGAAAAAATTGATTTTGAATGTTTAGAACATCGATCAACAGTCCAAATAAATGCACAGTTTTAGTTTGTTTTTTAAATGTTGTGGACGGCATGATATTTCTTATAATTTAGATTTTTGTATTTAACAACTGTACGGTAGTGTCCTTTGTTTTTATCTGAGAAATCTGGCAACCCTAAGGGCATTATGACGTCAACTGGGCCAAATCCTCTCAAAGCGCCGACCTCAAAAAATGGGAAAGGCTAGGACAAAGGAGAATGTTAAGCGAGGATGGTTGTCCAGTTGCAATTCGTCATAAAACAATAATCACCATCATTTCACTGTAGGGATGCAATACTAGAACTTATTTCTGTCTCATGGTGTTTAGCCTCAAGATTAGTCTCTTGTCAGCAGTACACGACAACAGGGAAATCGTAAATTTTGTTGTATGCACAACGAGGAAGGTAAGTGTGTCACACAATGTTAAGTAACTAATTACTCAAGTGCAAAAGATCTCCCAGTGTTACGTGACAATAAAATCTGAGTAAATCGTGTTTTAAACACAATAAGGAAATAATCAGCTCAGCTTCAGGGCACCCTACAATTCTGGTATGTGTTTCCTGCCTACCTACCTATATATGTCGCACCGACCTAGGCTAGGTCTTATGGCGACGACGAGACAGAAAAGGGCTAAGACTGGGAAGGAATTGAGTGTGGCCTTAAGCAGGACACAGCCCCACAATTAGTCTGGTGCGAAAATGGGAAACCGCGGAAAACCCCCTTCGGGGCTGCTGACGGTAGAGTTCGAATCCACTATCTCCCGAATGCAAGCTGACAGCTACGTGTCCCAAACTGCCTAGCCACTCACTTGGTATATCAAATATGAGACATCAGATGTCTTATTTTCTTATGATTCGGACAATAAGTCTAACTTGTGGTGAGCTGTTATAGTTGATACATTCTGCGCTTTATGTTTGTAAATTATTTTTCTGTTTTCCATTCAAAGGTACAGTATAGGTGGCAGCACCGTTTAAATGTCAAAACTCGGTATAGTCCTGGCGTATCAAAAAAGAAGGTAAAAACGCCTAGAAACCCTCCCTCGCCCCCACTACCAAATACTATTTTTGCAGGTATGTCTTATTCGCCCCTCGCTTTCCCCCAAACGTCAAACTAACACAAAACAACGTTAATGAAATTCCTTCCGGGAACCCCGAAAGGCTGCTGGCCAAAATGTTTACCCTATTTTTAATTTTTTTCCGCAGATTTGTCATACTTTGTTCCCTAAAAAACCATAAAACACACAAAACAGGTTTATAGAATGTCTAAATTTGTTTTAAAAAGCATAAGTTACATAGAAATGATGTGTTGTGAAGTTAGGTATGTATTGTGAATATAAAGTTTTTCTTTTCGATGACAATGATGATGATGATGATGATGATGATGATCGCGGTACCACTGCTGCCGTGTGCAGCATTTTGGTCTGACGCCCTATATGCTACTTGCATGTTAGTTACGGGAGCAGGTAAGTTGGGTCCCACGAGAGGTGTACCAAGTTTTGTAACAAACTAAGTACATGTATTGTGAATGTCACCTGTCACCCCAACATATTTACTCTGATTTGGATACCACAAGCAAGACATACAATCAAATACATATACTGTATAGATATACAATATGAGTTTTGTAACTACTCGTACATTGCTCAGAATTAAAAAAGGAATGGTATTTCTGCGTCGGCCGTGTCCGCAGTAAGATGCTATTTTGCTTTACGTCGCACCGACACAGATATGTCTTACGGCGACGATGGGATAGGAAAGGCCTAGGAAGTGGAAGGAAGCGGCCTTAATTAAGGTACAGCCCCGGCATTTGCCTGGAGTGAAAATGGGAAACCACAGAAAACCATCTTCAGGGCTGCCGACAGTGGGGCTCGAACGCACTATCTCCCGATTACTGGATACTGGCCGCACTTAAGCGACTATAGCTATCGAGCTCGGTGCAGTAAGATGAAAATTCAAAATTTTAATTATTCATCTTCTGTCTGTCTGTCTGTCTGTCTGTCTGTCTGTCTGTCTGTCTGTCTGCATGTATGTATGTATGTATGGATGGATGGATGGATGGATGGATGGATGGATGGATGGATACCCATCACGAGAAAACAACTGAATAGAATTTAATGAAAATCAGTGTGTTAAGTCGGGCAATAAGGCACTACAATCTAGACTATAAATATTTTTCACTAGCTGATGTACCCGTGCTTCGCTACGGAATTCTAAATTTTATACAGAATTCTAGGTTAGGTAGTGTAAACGTTGTGAGCAAGATTGTATTAAGTTGCATAGCTCTTAAAGTTGCCTTAGAAGCACGACGGGCAAGTCACCAACGTCTTTTCTCATATGAAGACTGGGTTAGGGAATTTTCATTGTGATGGTAGGCCAGCTTGCCTACCGTCAGTCACAATCAGGTTGGGAGTTTTCACTATAATGGCAGACACTCACTCTCCACCTGCCTGTATAGATTCTCAGAAAGACTCTCTTAGTGGTTTTCCCAACTGAAATGAACATGGGTCATTACAATGATGTCAGTAGGAATGGCGTGATTAAAAACAATGCCTTCATATGAAATACTCGATCAAATGAAAAACCACACATTTTCTCCCTTTTAATGAACAGTACTATGCTGTCGAACTAACAGTCCAAAGCTACAGAGCTGGAATGACCAAGACGCAGACATCCGTGATCCGTGAACAATCTTCGTCTTTTTTCGGCGGTGGGGGGGGGGGGGGGTTCAAATAGTGGATAGTCCCAGGGCAAAAACTATGCCCGTTTACTTATCTGTTTACTGGGAGTACCCGATGAGTCGGAAAATCTCAATTCACTACACTGGCGAGGGAAAGAACTGTCTGACGTGCAGGCAATTTTTCCTCCAAGCCAGAGAAGAAACCACATCTTCGCTGGTAATTTGGAATAATTTTAATGTAGATTTAATGAAACAGCTCTTTTCAGGGTTGAATTTTGAGTTATTTAGTGAATTGTGGTACTATAATTTGGAATAGGGCTAAATTGTAATTCCAGACCAGCTCATACTACTACTACTAACTGAGCCTCTGACTTCAGTGCGCACATTGCTCATTCAAAACAGCGCGTCAGAGTAGGTATCGAATAGCCGGCATACTATGATGAACCAGTGTGTTACGTACCAGCAGTATCAGAAAATGTATGAACCACAGGATTGCCATGCTAACGAAGAAAGTTATCTAACTCCTCAGCTATTTCCCGCCAATATTCAGTTAGGCTGTTATACTCGGTACGCAGCAGTAATCCCATCTATCGGAGTTGAGCGGCAGAATAAGAGACAAAGAACATTACAACAAACAACGGTCAGTGTAATGTTATTGTTGATCTATGTTACGCGCTTTCGATATTGTAGGCCTTCACATTATTAATTGTCTTCCGGTTCTGAAATACCACTCTTATTATAGTCGGTACGGTAAAACTGAATAAAACATAAATGATCGGAAATTATATTCTCTATAACTTTTGTTATGTAGTACTTTTCCATAGGACCAAGAACATAGATATTTAAAAGTTAAATTTTAGGTGCCTTCCCCTAAACTACCATTTCACCCAGGGTGAATAACATTGTCTATAGCTTAAACTGTAGTTTCTTATTCCCCGACTCTATATACCGATTCTCATTAAATTCTGTTTACCCATTTTGTCGGGGCTCGGCGTTGATATGGACTTAGCAACAAAAGTCCAAATTCATGAATATCATTCTGTGTTACCACAGCCGGTACGGTAAAAATGCATAAGACGTAAATGATCAGAAATTTAATTCTATATAACTTTAGTTATGTAGTATTTATCGATATGACCACTAATAATATAAATATTTGAGAATTGAATTTTAGGCCTTCCCCTAAACTATCATTTCACTCAGCGTGAAAAAAAAATTATAGCCTAGATTGTAGCGGCTCAACCCCCGACTCTACATACCGATTTTTATTAAATTCTCTTCAGCCGTTTTCTCGTGATGCGTGTACAGACAGACAGACAGACAGACAGACAGACAGACAGACAGACAGACAGACAGACAGACAGACACACAGAAATTACGGAAAAGTAAAAACTGCATTTTCTTGTTATTGTGGACATGATCGATACAGAAATACCATTCTTTTCAAATCTGAGCAATGTACAGACAAAACTCTTATTTTATATATATAGGAAATTACGCTGGCTAAAATGGTAGTTTAGGGGAAAGTCTAAAATGTAATTCTCGAATATCTATGTTATCATTGGTCCTTTCGATAATCACTGCATAATAAAAGTTATAGAAAATACAATTTTCGATCATT
Organism: Anabrus simplex; assembly: GCF_040414725.1. Lineage (NCBI taxonomy): Eukaryota > Metazoa > Arthropoda > Insecta > Orthoptera > Tettigoniidae > Anabrus > Anabrus simplex. The sequence continues at coordinate 230,408,544 of NC_090267.1, read as the reverse complement.
TATGTCTAATAAACTTATGCCGTTCCGGTTATAATAACAGAATTATTCGTGAACTAGCAAATGTACCTGTGCTTCGCTACGGTATTTTACTTGGTATACTGATTTCTACATAAATTGCTGAACACACAATGATTGAAATTATTTCAATTTGCTTATCTCTTAACGCTATCCGAGAAACAAAAAGCGGAGGATCCCACACGTTGTTTCCGAAGTAAGGTGGGTGTTGTGTAGTTTTTATGATAATGGTAGGCCAGATTTCTTACTGTCATTCACACTCGAGTTCGGGAGTTTCTGCTATAACGGCAAGCTCACTTGCCAACTACCATTCACAATAGAGATGGGAAGTTTTCGTTATAAAAACAGGCCCCCTTTCCTAATGCAAGCCACAATGGAAGTGGAGAGATGTTGTTATAATCGAGAAGTGCACCTCTATCCTCATATAAGGGAACGAGATACGACAGAAAGTCATAGGACCAAAGTTGTAGATCTCACCAAATTGAACCGCAATTGTGCTATATGCTTCGTGATACGACTCACCGATTAGCCACCAATTACCCCCGAAACGAAGGTAAGCGCTGTTATTAAAATTGCCTGCATATTTCAATGTTTTTCGAAGCAAATAAGTTACACATTTGAACAGCTTGGAATTTTTCCTCAAAGGAAAGGGTGTCCAGATTTCTGGATTAGCACTCGCACACATACGGAGAAATTAAGGAAGAAATTAATACAGTTAGAAAATCGACATTAATTGAAAATAGGATAATAACTGAAGATAGCCGAATAGGAAAAGGATGTAACAACTAAGTGGATGTATTGGAAAATGAAACGCCCTTACTAAATTGTGATGATATGAGTTACGGATTTAAGAAAGCGGTAACAGAGGAGAAATTTTGTCGCAGGAATTCTCATAGAGTTAGCAAATAATACACTAGATGTAGCATTGGCGCTGCAGTCACATGCGAAGTTGAACGAGCGCACTGTTTGGCAAAAGCTAGATTGTTTGGCACTGTCACTACTAGAGCTTCCCGATAAATTGAAGTATATACTTCTCTGAAGGAAAATGCCAGTCTCCTGTGCAGCTTATAGCTGCATAGATAGGTTCATAAAGGGCAATGGCGTATAATTTCACAGGTATTTGCCTTGAAATTCATTTCCGTGAGTATAAAATAATACTTTGCGTGACACTTATTGTCATGTAAATTGGCCTACTTGGGCTGACTTCGCGACTGATTCCGTTATCGGCGTGAATGAGATCGTTTGGATCCTACCTTGAAAACTGAAATTAATGTTTTACGAAATATAAGGGATGACGGAATGGCCATGCCTTTGAAAGCGAATATCCACAAAATTAATGTGCATGATACCGAGCGAGTGGCTGCAGGCTTAAGATCACTTAGCTGTCAGCTTGCATTCAGGAGGTAGTGGGTTTGAACCCACTGTCTGCAGCCCTGAGGAGGGTTTCCAATTTTTGCACCAGGCAAATGCTGGGGCTGTACCTTAATTAACGCCACAGTCGTTTCCTTCCCACTCCTAGCCCTTTCCTGCATTATAGTCATCGTAAAACCTATGTGTGTCGGTGCGACGTAAAGCGAATTGGTACAAAAAAGAAAATAAGAAAAGTTATGCTTAATAGCTTGGAATTGTGGTCCGTTTTTCACGTTTTGAGTGTATTTATAGTAAGCCTATTAAAAGCTATGAAATATATTTTGTGTATATACAGTTTGTTGCTTTCTCTTCGTACAATATGCGTAGCAGTCCCCATTCATACCTTACCAGGTTTTACAATAATTTAGAGACTAGATGTGCAATACCGTGTTAACATCTGAGTCCTTTACTTTCGTCAATATTATTCCCTTAAATGGAATATAGGACTATATACAAGCATAAAAAAATATTGATTGAGCGAGTTGGCCGTGCGGTTAGGGCCGCATAGCTGTAAGCTTGCTTTCGGGAAATAGTGGGTTCAAACTACACTGTCGGTAGCCCCGAAGATGGTTTTCTGTGGTTTCCCATTTTCACACCAGGCAAATACTGGGCTGTACCTTAATTAAGCCCACGGGTGCTTCCTTTCCAATCCTAGTCCTTTCCTATCCCATCATCGCCATAAGGCCTATATGTGTCGGTGCGATGTAAAGCAAATTTTAAAAATATTGTATTTTTTCCGTTCTCTTTAATCATGTAACTTGCCACTCCCCATTTCAATTAACGGAAATAATTTTACAAGTTAAAATCTTAAAGCAAATCATACATTTCAGGAAAAGCTAAATAAAAACTCCATAATAGGCTGAAATCACAACCGAGTGTCATATTTCCACTTGTAATCACGTTTAGAAAACATCGACAGTAATAATAATAATAATAATAATAATAATAATAATAATAATAATAATAATAATAATGGCCTTACGTCCCACTAAGTACTTGCATGGTTTTTGGAGACGATGAGGTGTCGTATTTTTTTCCCACGGGAGTTCTTTCATGTGCCGCTAAATCTGTCTACAAGAGGCTGGCATATTTGAGCAACTTCAAGTATCACCGGACTGAGCCAGGCTCGAACCTGCCAACTTGGGCTCAGAAAGTTAAGAGTCTAAACCGGCGATGATAATATTTTGTCTACTTTATCCGAAAGTCTCGTCAACGCTTTTAGGCCTAAAGGCTCATCCGCTTCGTATGAGAGAGGACATTTTCGGTCGTAGGGCAGAATTATACCAAATTCCTGGTCATTTACACAAAAAATAGCGAAATATACGTGCCCTCCTTCTAAAGGCATATTATTAAAAGACTTAATATGAACAGTAAATTGATTTTGTCTTACTTAACTGCACTTGAACACCGTCCTCTTTTATCACGCATTTCTCCTGTATTCGTGCTGTTTGGGCTTTCTTTTTTACTGGAGAGAATCATCGCAAGTATACTGCAGTCTCTGATAATGATTACATGTAAGCATTTTTAACCATATCAATATCCCCACAGTTTTAAAAGTCCCGTATTTACATTGATGAGTACAGCGGACTGAGGTTTTTGCCAAAACAACTGCGATTTCAACATGCTCCGCTCGCTACAGTGATTATCACGTAGACGGTGGCGCCAATGGTACCTCTAGTGTATCATTTACTAACTCTATGGGAATTCTTAGGTACTTAAGCCTAAAGAGGCAAGGCAGAAGCAAGAAAATAAAGCAGGAAACAGAAGTAGAAGAGAAATACAGTAACAATTATACCAAATGCCAGGAAACACATTACGATGTGAAATAATGGGCTAAACTCCGCGGTATTGTTCAAATACAAACAACTGCCTTAGTGCTATTTGAAGATGATTGTAACCCCCAACGGTATTCCGCAAATATCCCGCAGAATGACAGCTTGACGTCTCTCTCAACTTCTACCCAAGGAACAACCACGGTGTTATAGGAATTATGACGAAAATAGCATTACGTTATTTCCCTGCTGGCAAGCAGCCAGGAACGTTGCCATGGTAACCGGTTGGTTCGTTGTCACCTACCGTGGGTGTTATTCTACCTCCCCCCACCCACCGGGGGTTATCGGTTACTCAGTGCAGAGCATGAAACCCGCAGAAAATAGTATTTTTCCGTCATTTGAAGAGTAAGCGAAATGATGTACATAACAAAAGTTTTTAAAATGAAAGGACGTTTCACATATAGTCCACGGGTGTTACAGAAAATCAATAGTATTAGAGAAAATTGAAGAAAACTGATGTGGTTTTCCTATGAACACTAAGTGATTTTGAAGTGATATGCACATATAAACCTTCCCCTGGATGAGTACACTCTAAATATGAAGTTTAGTTGAGATCTATCCAACCGTTCCGCCGTGATGGTGGAAAAGACAAACAGACACAAAACCGCTGATACGGTCTTGGGTGGACATATTAGGGATAAATATCTAAAATATTGGCAAAGCAAATGAAATTACAGACAGCGGACTCCCTACAACGTTATTTATATAGAAAAGCATGAGCACATTTGTAAGTACAGAACTTCTTGTGGAGATTTACTGCTTTTAAACGGTACGACATTCCGACAAACGGATTCCACCATCAGAGGCCACCTTTAGTTTTCTACGTGAATGGTCCTATGACATTTTCTCGTATCTCATGTATTTATGAGAATGAGTTAGGAACATTGAATAGGGTGGAATTTGGGTACAGTTTTCACACATTACTCTATTTTTCGGATACTTATGTGGCAGGTGGAATCATAAAGTTTATTTAGCATACAGCCACTGGTCGTGTCAATGTGCGTGAAGTTGATGATTACATCTTTCCCATAAATGTGTCAAACGATAACATTTACTTGTTAAAAGTACAAAATTAACTCAAAATCGAGAAATGCCGCTCTATCTAACGTATAAGGAACCGAGATTCGACAAAAAGTCAAAGGATCAAAGTTGTAGATCTCACCAAACTGAACCGCGATTGCGCTATCTGTTTCGTAATACGACTTACCGTTTAGCCACTAATTTCCCCGAAACGAACGTACGCGCCGTCATTAAAATTGCCTCCATACATATTTCAATATTTTGTGAAGCCTAAAAGTTATACATTTGAACTGCTTGGAATTTTTCCTCAAAGGAAAGAGTGTCCAGCTTTCTGGATTTGCACTCGCATACATACGGAGAAATTAAGGATACAGTTAAGAAAGTCGACATTAATTGAAAATAGAATAATAACTGAGGACTGCCGGAGAGGAAAATTATGTAAATACCAAGTGGACGTATTGGAAAATAATATGCTCTTACTTAATTGTGATGATATGAGTTAGGGATTTAAGAAAGCAGTAACAGAAGATAAATTTAGGCGCAGGGATTCTTAGGTACTTAAGCCTAAAGAGGCAAGGCAGAGGCAAGAAAATAAAGCAGAAAACAGAAGTAGAAGGGAAATACACTAATAATTATACCGAATGCCAGAAAACACATTACGGTGTGAAATAGTGGGCTACACTCCGCGGTACCGTTCAAATACTAACAGCCCCCCTTAGTGCCATTCGCAGACGATTGTAACCTCCAACGATATTCCGCAAATATCCCGCAGAATGACAGCTTGACGACTCTCTCGCCTTCTACCCAAGGAACAACCGCGGGTTTACAGGAATGATGACGAAAATGGCAACACGTTACTTCCCTGCTGGCAAGCAGCCAGAGACGTTGCCATGGTAATCGGTAAGTTCGTTCTCGGTCTGTCGGTCACTCAGTGCAGAGCATGAAACCCACAGAAAATAGTAATTTTACTTGTCATTTGAAGAGTAAGCGAAATTATGTACATAACAAATGTTGTTTAAAACGAAGAGACGTTTCACATACAGTCCTCGAATTTTACAGAAAATTAATAGTATAAGAGAAAATTGAAGAATACTGTTCTGGTTTTCCTATAAACCCCCAGTCTATTCAGTGATTTTGAAATCATCTCCTGGATGAGTATACTCTAAGTATGAAGTTTATTCGAGATCTATCCAGTCGTTTCACCGTGATGGTGGAACAGACAAACAAAGAGACACAAAAGCTAAATGGCACTGATACAGTCTTGAGTTGACCTAAAGTGGATAAATATCTGAAAAATTGGCAAACCAAACGAAATTACAGACAGCGGACCCCCTACAACTTTATTTATATAGATTTAGAATGTTGTTGCTTAGTCCGGATCAACGCCAAGCCACAGGAAATGGCCAAACACGATTTAATGAAAACCGATGCATAAAGATGAATGAGGCACTACAGTCTAGGCTGGGTAGTTTAGGGGAAGGAATAAAATTCCACCGAGCAAGCGGCTGCACGGTTTGAGTCACGTAGCTATCAGCTTGCATTGGGAGATAGTAGGTCGAGCCCCAAGGCAGCCCTGAAGATGGTTTTCCGTGGTTTCCCATGTTCACACCAGGTAAATTAGGGCCTTAATTAGGACCACGGTCGGTTCCCTCCCACTCCTAGCCTTTTCCTTTCCCATCGTCTCCGTAAGACTTGTGTGTGTCGGTGCGTCGTAAAATAAAAGAAGAAGAAGAAACCTTAACAGACTTCGAACAGGAGTGGGAAGATGTACAGGAAATTTGCAGAAATGGGGGTATCTGGGAGATAACGATACTGCACTATGTGCATGTGGAGAACCCCAGACTATGAGCCATGTTATTTAATGCCCTTTGACTCCTGTGACCTGCACTCAGAAACGGACGTGGCTCTGCAAGAAGCGCATTGATGGACAGTCGTAGTGTAACTCAGAGTTTTACTCTTAGATTTGTATTATTCTTTATATTGTTCAATGTTGTACAGAATATTTTCATTTTTACGCTTCCATGTTTCAATGTTCTGACAAATAAAGAAAGACTGTAGAAGTGAAGAAAGCCCTATCTCAGGTACTTCGCGAACAAGCAGTGGCACATACTGTACATTAAAGGATAGCCAAGCTGACAGGTCGGTAGAAATAGGGCAATGGTACGGTAGATTCTCCGATCCTTCAGTTTCTCTCTCCACTTACATCCTCAACGTTTACACAGTTATTTACTGAATGCTTGAATGATTCATTAAGTGCCCTTGAAGGTCTTAATACATGTCTAACTATGCAGATACACGTCGCTTGTGCACTCACCTTACAACTAGATATATGAACTTCAAGTTTATTCTGTTTAAAATACGCATTTATTCATAAATACGAGGGCCATCCAGAAATTAAATTTCCCTATTAAACAAAAAAACCATGAAAACTTTGCTGGCATCCGTTGCAGCAATGTTGGAACTATATTTGTACACAGTCACCACCAGAATTGAGACACTTGTCATTTTGTGTGATCAACTTTTGTATGCCGGTGTCGTAGAAGTCTGCGACTGGGAATGCAATCTGCCTGTGGTATTCGTCTTCAGATCTTCGTCCGTGTGAAATTTGCTGACAGGAGGTCAGAAGTTTCTTGAGACGCAAGAAAAGATGAAAATAACCGGGAGCAAGATCAGGACTGTGCAGTGGATGATCAAACACCTCCCAGCCGAACTCCTGCAGAACAGTTCCCGACGGCCGAGCCGTATATGGGCGAGCATTCTCACCTGCGCTGAGCATTCCACGCTTTTGTTTTGAATGGCTCGTCGCAACTTCCGTAGAAACTTTATCACAGGTCGAACCTCGCAGGTGGCGGGAGAAAGAATACGAGTCGCCATTTCGAGCTACTGCTGCTGTGCTGCGGGACTTGCCTGGCCGGTATATGATCGCTATGTTCTACATCTACCGCGTATGCTCATATTTCCCAGCCAAATACGTTTACTTTACCAGAAAAGAAATAGGGAAACTCAATTTCCGGATGGCTTGAGTACATGAACGTGAAGAAGACAGTCGTGGTAGTCGTTTCATTTCCACAGGATATTTTTGTTATGATTAACACTATTTCCTGTTAGCTGAACAAAATTTTTGCAGGGATGAACAATTCAGACAGACGAGCGCTGGCCTTCTGACTCCAAGCTGCCAGGTTTGATCCTGGCTCAGTCCACTGGTATTTGAAGGTGCTCAAATACGTCAGGCTCGTGTCGGTAGATTTACTGGCACGTAGAAGAACTCACGAGGGACAAAAATCCCAGCATCTCGGCGTCTCCGGAAACCGTAACATGTTTGTCTGTGGGACGTAAAACAAATAACATTATAATAACACAGGGAGAATTTTTTTACAATGCAAGGATACGGAACAACTAGGATTGAGAGGCTAGTGATGTGACTTTAATCAAGGTACAAGCCTGGTATCTGCTGTTAGGAAAATGGAAGGCTATCTTCATATCTACCGACTGCAGGATTCGAACTCACCAGCTCCCGAATATGAGGTTACAGCAAGATAAATTAACAAGTGTTGTCTAACCCTGCCTGCAGCAAACATCTGAGTAATTAACATCCACGTCTCATTTCCCTTTCCTGTACGTTCATCAACATTTGCTGGCAGGCAATCGTCCAGGCATGCAACGCTGGGCCATTGCCGTGCAGGAACTTCTGACCCAGTAGTTCGGCGTCCAGATGATCCCCTATATGGATTACTGACTCATTCATAGCCCGGACCTCTCATGTGACTTGATGCACCAGATTGATGTCTATCTTACCCACATTCTGGGAATCACGACTAATTATGCCAAGTCGGTCCTGCACTGACACCCATTCTCACCTACCTGGGTGTCACGATTGACATCCAGGCTCAGGAAATCACGATGCATCACACGACCCAGCAGTGCGCCCTCTCCCTCGTGCACGCGCTGCCAACCCTTACCCCTTATCAGCTCCAGCAGGTGGCTGGGTACTTCTCATGGCTTGCTTGGGTTATGGATTGGCCTAATTTCCTCAGTAAACATATCCTCGTAGGCGAGTTCTTCTGGGTTCGACGCCTCCTCGCCCCGGACTTCATCGCGAAACCCAGAGCCATGGCACCTGGACGAGCCTCGCTTTTATACGTTTCGGGGGCTCACGTGTACTGTAGACAGCATTTCCTGGGAAGGAGCGTCCGCCAGGTTGTCAGCGGAGGCGATGGGACACCACGAGAGGGAAAACCCTCTCCGTGCCATGAGCTTTATTCGTTCTACATAGAGACATAATACAAAGTTATTCGCATGCAGAGCAGCCCCGCGCTCGGACTGGATGGTGTAGCGGGGTACGGAGCTGTCTGTGCACACATTAACACGAGTAATCAATTTTTTTACAATTTGTTTTACGTCGCGCCGACACAGATAGGTCTTATGGTGACGATAACATGAGTAATCAAAGATGATGCATATCCTATAGGAAGTGAAGCGGCTTGAGAATGGCGGTCGCCGTCTCCGCGACGTTGATCCTGGCCTATCTCTCGAAGGCCTGTGCCCAGGCCTACTTGTACGCTGGGGCCACCGCCGCAATGGACCAGGGGATAGCGTCGGTGTAGATGTCCGCAACTTGTCGTCCAGGTGCCATTGGTCTGAGAGTCACGACGAAGTCCGGGGTGATGAGACGTCGAACCCAGAAGAACTCGCCTGCGAGGATATTTTTACTGAGGTAACTAGGGCAACCCATGACCCAAGCAACCCGTGAGGAGTACCCAGCCGCCTGCTGGAGCTGATAAGGGGTAAGGGTAGGCAGCGCGTGCGAAAGGGAGAGGACACGCTGCTGGGTCGTGTGATGCATCGTAATTTCCTGAGCCTGGATGTCAATCGTGACACCCAGGTAGGTGAGAATGGGTGTCGGGTGCATGACCGACTTGGCGTAATTAATCGTGATTCCCATAATTTGGGTACGATAGACATCAATCTGGTGCACAAGTCCGGGCTATGAATTAGCCAGTCATCCAGATAGGAGATCATCTGGACGCCGAACTGCTAGGTCAGAAGTTCCTGCACGGCAATTGCCCAGCGTTGCATGATGGATTGGCCCAGGCTGTGTCCCCATCGGCAGGTGGGTCTATCGATAGCGTCTCCCATGGTAAATGATGCCGTAGGGATGAAGCGTATCGGGACTAATGGATATCTGAAAGAACCCGGCAGGCCAGGTGAGGGGGCGGTATCGAAGCTAGCGCCTGCGCTGGGCCTTGGAGAGAGAAGTGTGGGCGATCAGTGTATGGGGTACCGGCGCTAAGGTCGTATATGACCCGCTCGGCCCCTGATTCCTTGGGAACGGGGAACAGGGTCAAGGATGACGTACACTCACCCCGTTCGATGATCCTATGATGATGCAAATCGGTGATGACCGGGTCCATCAGGACGGAAGGCTTAGTCGGCCGGAACGAGGCTGGTGCCTCCCTGTGGCGCGGCAGGTAGGCCCCGGTGTGCATGAGTCATGTGGCGTAGTCCCCGAGGCGGGTGGCAGCATACGGGACCGGATGACGCCTGGGCACTGCAACAGAAGAATAAGACGTCGGATGATGGCGCCGCGGTGGGTCCGGCGGCCTTTGGGGATCGCTGGGAGGAGGCTCCGGCGGTGGACGAGGGCGGAGCCAAGGGCCGGTAAAGTCAGCGGCCCCGTAGTTTCGTAGTCAGAAGCGTCCTTGTCGTCCTGCAGGTGTGGGGTGCCATCCAGCTCATCAGGTTTGCCCGATCGGGAGTTATCGCCTTCCTGGTGTCTCCGCCGATGGTATCACATGGTGCGGATCCCTCCCGGAGCTGCTCCGGGTACATGGCTGGGCCGGGTTGTGGAGCCTGTGCGGGGTCGATGTCGTCCTCTGGGGCGAAGGATATCCAGAATTCAGCCAAAGTCTGCTCCAAAGTCGGCGAGGGTTCGTAGGCCACAAACTCCCTGCCCGTAGGCGAGAGGGACCACTCCATGCGGCTAAGCCCGGGCCCCCTCTCCGACCAGGGGACCCTACGACCCGGTGATGCGGTCGTGCCATATTCTCAGGACAGAGCGACGTGAAGAAGGCGATGCCCCATCCCTCCGCCTTCGCCGACTGACCTCCTTCCCCCCTTTTTACGCGGGGCCCCCGTATCTCGCTCCTCCGCCGTGGCAATCGACTCAATCTACATTGCCTCCGACATGCTATTAGTTTCTAAGTAGAAAAGAGATAGCAGGGAAGAGTGGGAAGTGATATACAGGGTGAGGCAGAAATACCTGACGAATTTCAAACGTAAATAACTCGGCAACGCAACAAGCCATTACACATTAGGTTTTGAAAATAATGTCATCCAAATGCCGACCGTCCTGTTCGATGCACCTCTGAAGCCTCTCCCTGAAGTTCCGCATGACTCGCTTGAGCATGTCTTGTGGTATTGTCTCGATTTCTTCACGGATTGCAGCTTTCAGGTCATGTAGTGTCCGCGGCTTACGTCGGAAGACGCGATCCTTCAGATATCCCCAGAGAAAGAAATCGCACGGGGCGAGGTCAGGGGAACGGCCTGGCCATGGTACGTTACCCCGTAAGGAGTTGGGACGCCCTGGAAACATTTATCTGAAGAGACCCATCGACGTCCTAGCTGTGTGTGCAGTTGCACCATCCTGTTGGAACCACATAGCAGGATTCCCTGAGTCTATGAGTGTCGGCTGCAGGAAGTTGCCCATAACAGAATGGTGTTCCTGTTCGGAACTTTCATCATGTCGATCTAAGCCAAAGTGTCTGCGAAACAAACGCTGTGTTGTGGTAACAGAGTCGGCATTTTTCAAATAAGTCTCAATCACGAAACCTCGGTGTTCACCACTCCACGCCATGCTAGCAACTAGCTGGCTGGCTGACTGACTAGCCCGGACGAGACGATGCACGTGTTCTCCAAGGCCAAGACCAAGACCGCACGAACCACGACAATAACTGTTTGAAAGACGTGGCCAATGCGACCTTTAGTTCGCTCCAATCTACTGTATGTAACATAAATGGCAAACCCTGCTCTGTTAAATTACGCAACAATATTTTTAATGGCTTGTTGCGTTGCTGAGTTATTTACGTCTGAAATTCGTCAGGTATTTCTGCCGCACCCTGTACAAGGAGTATCTGCCGGTTTCCGAGTTACACTCGCTACCACGGCCAGGTTTGTGTTGGTAAGGTAGAGTTAAGGTGTGGTATTGAAGGGTCAGGGAAAAACCACATAGGCAGAAAAGAGAAAAAGTGCCTACAAGTAAAACCTGACATATTTTGATAGCACATGCAAGGATGTGGGCTGGAAAAGTCCAGAAGTTGTGCTAGTTAGGAATATGTATCATGCAGTCATGACCATTTCCTTGCCATTGTCTGTTATTTTGGGGATCAGTCCTTCTTGTCACTGCCGGGTTGGCTTGGGTCTACTAGCGTCTGGGCTTTGGGCCACAGGTTCGTCCCATTGCCCAGGAGCCAGCAGTCCCTGGTGCCAAGTCTCCGTTTGGAGAGGGGGATTAAGAGCCAAGTCTTACTAGGTGCAACGGGCTATCTTCTTCCACCTGTCGATGTCCCTCTATCCGGTGTTGTTGGAACACACTTGTCACTGCAGTTCTGCAACTATGCTAAGGTTATTAGTATCAGAAAACGTATATACTGTATGTGTATATATACAGGTACTCATTGGAGTGCCGGCTTGCTTGCCTGCTCTCATGTCCAGCGTTCCACCTAAGTGTGAAATAATACATATAAATAGCTATATTAGTACTGCTGTCTTCATTGTAGGGCGCGGGATGGTGTTCCGCTCCCGTGTCTCTGTCGGGGGCGGAGGTGGATTGATTCGTCCTTGGCCGTCTGGCTGCGTTGCCGTCGTCTTCTGGAGTTGTTTCTTATCAATCCTTCCTCGCCTGCTTCCTGGGGATAAAGACAGCTGTAATCAAGGGGACATATTTACATATTTACATAGGTACATGTTGTCTGCAGTGTGTGGGTTTATGTGTTGTCTAGGTGTCAGCTTGGGAGGGGGCCAGTTATCGGCCTCCGTCCCGCCACCGCTGTGGCTGAACAAAATATGCTTCGATGTGGGGTACTTGGTGTAAAGATCGACGTCGTAGCGTCCGATCCCGCTTACTAGCGGGTTGATCTTATTACCCCATGACTTTGTGTACATTCTTAGTGTTTGTTTACGTAGGTGGTGCCATATTGAGCTGACTTTGGCAATATCGCGTAGTTGGCGTATTGGTGTGTCGAAAGGGAGTCTGGTCGCTGCTCGTATGCATTTATTTTGTATTAGTTCCAGCTTATCCAAGTTCGTCTTTGCAGTGAACACCCACGCAGGGGCTGCATACATGATTATTGGCCTAATTAAGGCCTTGTTCATGTTTATAGCTACGTTCGTGTAGAGCACGGTAAGCTTTCTATCTAGGACTACTCCTAGGTATTTGGCTCTGTCGTGCCATGCTATTTCCTTGTTAAACAGTTTTAGAGGTTTAATGTGGGCTGGTCTGTGCGTGCGTCTGTTCTTCCTAGTGAACATCACGGCTTGGCACTTGTCGACATTGACCTTGATGCGCCATTTCGTTAGCCAGGGTTCGAGAGTTCGTAGTGCTACTTGTAGCCTCTTCCGAGTGCACGCTAGTTGAGGGTGCTGGACTGTGATAGCAGTGTCATCTGCGTAGAGGTGTGTGGTAGTAAGTTCCGCGGTAGGATGAAGAGGATTGGTCCAATAAGGGACCCTTGGGCTACGCCCGCTCTAATCCTTCGGGTGCTTGACAGCGTGTTGTGTACGTCCACTTGGAACTCTCGGCCCTCCAAATAGGATTTCATTAGTCTTATATATCCTGGATAGAATTCAAGGTCTATTAGTTTTGCTAGTAGGCCTTCGTACCAGACTTTGTCGAATGCTTTCTGGATATCAAGGGAAACCGAACCCGTGTCCCTTCGTTTATTGAAACCTATGGTAGCTTGTTCTGTGAATCGCGTGAGTAGTTGTGGGGCAGAATGCCCGTTCCTGAAGCCGAATTGCTCATTGCGAATTATTCCTTTTTCCTTGATATGCCCTATTAACCTTTTCAGTAATATTTTCTCGAATACTTTACTGGGGGCGTCCAGAAGACTGATGGGTCTGTAATTTTTTGGATCTGACTTGTCTTTGCCTGGTTTTCCAAATACGAGTATCCTGGCCCTTTTCCATTGCTCAGGGTAGTACTGGAGCCTGAACTTTGCAATAAAGATACTGGTGAGTAGTGTAAGGGCTTTGTGGGTTAGTTCTTTATTATTATACTAGCATGTGCCCGCGGCTTTGCCCGCGTTTAGTAAAAACCGTTAGATGTTGCTAAACTCTTTATTTAAAAGCAAATTAAAGCATTATATTTATTAACTCACATCTTTTTGACGTAAATTGCATGAAATATATTATTTTATTTTTATTATATTGTTACTTTCAGTGTTTAAGATACCGGGTTGATGGATGGTACAAATAATATTAAAACCATGTAAAAGACCATGTTACATAATACAAAATATATTGTTTCCTTAGAGCTTCGGAATAAAATATAACAATTCCTTCCATTTGGAGGTAAGATGTATACTGTATTGTGTTTGCCCTTCGAACTCTTGAACAATACACGTACAGCTGACAATGGCAAAAGCACCGTTTTCGAAGATGGAGTCCTACAACTTTAAGCGATTGTCTTATGTCAAAATTTCCAATTCTGTGTGTCGTAGATTTGACTGGGATTCGCATACATACACACAAACACTTCCGAATATTGCGGGCTGATGGCTCCACGTGTCGCTGGCATGCTCAGTCATTATGGTGGCTTCATTAATATTCGTCATCAGTTTCAGAACCGTGTTCATTGCAGAGGGAAGGATTCATATTCCTGAGAAGATTAACCGGTGCCACAATCGTCCACCCCAAGATATTCGAGGGTACTCCTGGTGACTCCAACTTGTTCAAAATCTCTGTCGTGTAGTTGACAGCCTCACCTGTATGACATGTCGTGTCGATAGATTTTTCAATTATAGGAAACCGGATAATTCTTGTGAGTGTTGCATGTTGATGACGTTGACAGCTTCATGTCTTGGTGCAAGAATTGCTCTCAGACACAGCCATGCGTCTTAGGTGAAAACCTGTGCCCACCTATGACAGTCCGACTCGTTGGCTGAATGGTCAGCGTACTGGTCTTCGGTTCAGAGGGTCCCGGGTTCGATTCCCGGCCGGGTCGGGGACTTTAACCTTCATTGGTTAATTCCAATGGCTCGGGGGCTGGGTGTTTTTTGCTGTCCCCAACATCCCTGCAACTCACACACCACACATAACACTATCCTCCACCACAATAACACGCAGTTACCTACACATGGCAGATGCCGCCCACCCTTATCGGAGGGTCTTCCTTACAAGGGCTGCACTCGGCTAAAAATAGCCATACGAAATTATTATTACCTATGACAAACATTTTAGATCATGAACACAGACAGACAGACAGACAGACAGACAGACAGACAGACAGACAGACATCATGGATTGAAGGAAACTGGCTTCCTATTCCACAGACTTACAATGGCATCCTGACTGATATATATATATATTATTGTTTATTATTATCGTCTATCTTGTGTCATATATGCTTCCTCTAAATATATAAGTGTCCAACCCTTGTCCCCTTTCTCTACCGGGTTAGGGTATGAAGTGAGATGAAACTTCGTAGCGAATTTTTACGACCGGATGACTTTCATGACGTCAACCTAATCAGATGAGTTAATGTCATGAAATGAATGGCATTATATATGATAGTAAGAATGAAGAGGATGAAACCCGGCGCTGGTATATAGCCCACTCCTCTCGAATAGCACAAGACTTTACATCCCGATCCGACGGACGAATCACGATCAACAGCGTCATATCCCCTCACACCATATAAGACCAAAAACGGTTTCCTACGCCCTGGATGTAAAATGGCTCCTTGAATATTGTGTTCTCTACCTATCTTATGTGCGTTGCCTAGCGACAGCGACTCTATGCATTTAATCTTAATCTTGGTGACAGCACGTTGGAGTGTCATATCCAAATGCACGTTTTCCGATGGTTTTTCGTTCATAACTCACGAACGAAAGCGAAAATGAAAATTCCGGCTTCGAGGTGCATTCGGACTCCCTTCCATCTACCTATGTTCAAAAATTTCAGATCTCTGCGTGCTGTAGATTTTGCTGGGCATCGCGCACAGACAGACACTTCCTTTTATTATTATAGATTTTGGATCCTGTCTGGGCCAGGCGCCTTCTTGGGGTTAAGATGACCTATAATCCATTTAATTTCGTGTATATTTGTCCTCTTAACCTCCGGCTTTGATGCGTTTTCGAGAAACTCTGCAACTTTTGCCTCAGTTTGCCTGGTGAAGGCGGGGTGAGATGGTATTTCGTTCGGAGTGAATGCCACCTCGATCGAGTCCGCTATGACTTCCGCTTTATCACGGTTCTCATATACCGGGCCGTTAGGTCTCTTAATAGTAGGGATGCTGTGTGTTTCTCGAGTGAAGTGTCTTGCTAAGTTCCACACAGGCCTGGTGTTTGTGTCGAATAGGCGGAGTTTATTGTTCCATTCTCGCGACTTGTATTCCTGTAGTTTTGTTTGTCTTTCTGTGTTAAGTTCATTTTTCATAATGCGGTCGTAGCCTCTATGGTGTCGTGCCCAGTTGCGTCTGTGGCTGTTGCGCTTACGTATTAACTCCTTTATGTGGGCTAGAATCTCGAAAAGAGGGTATTCTTTGTGTTTGCTTACTGGTATACTCGCTGTTGCGGCTGCCTGAATTGCTTCTACTAGGGTTTTGACTGCTTCGTCAATTTGGGCTGTGCTGTCTAATAGCATGCCCTCGCTTTCCTGTAGGAGTGTTTCAAGTTTGTGTTCGAATTTACCCCATTTGGCTGCTTTATAGTTGAGCCTGCGCTTGGGGTAGTTTTCATATTCCTCTGGGTTCGCATTTAGTGTAAATACTGGTTGGTGCCTCGACCCGAGGTCGTTCACTGCCGTTATGCTATGCCCTTGAGGAATATGTCGCAGTAGGGCTATGTCCAGAATGTCGGAGGTTTGTCCGCTAGGTGCTAGGAACGTGGGCTCGCTGGAGGCTGTTACCGTATAGTCCTGGGATAGCATGTGGTTATACAGCCTTGTGCTTGCTGAGTTAGGGCACAGGCAGCCCCAGCTGGCGTGTTTCGAATTAAGATCGCCTCCTAGGATCGTGTTTCGATTTAGCCTTAGTACTGCTTCTATATCTTGTGTGTTTAGGCTTTTCGGTCTGGAGTATGCCGCTATTACATTTATGAGTGTTCCTCGGACTGGCATGGCAATTCCGCATGCCTCCAGTTCGACCAGCTCTGGTATGTCCACCTCCATATGTTTGATGTCCTTTCTTACCAGAACTGCCACTCCTTCAACTCCGTTGGCCTTATCGCTTCTGTGTATTTTGTAGCCTCTTATGTTGAATTTCTGCCCCGGTGGGAGGAACGTTTCTGTTAGGAGTGCTACATGAATAGTGTTCGCGACTAGGAAGGGTTCGAGTTCGTATTTTCTGGACGTGACGCCCTGGCAGTTCCATATTAGTACTCGAAGCCCTTGTGTGTTGTTGGTGTTATTATTATTATTATTATTATTATTATTATTATTATTATTATTATTATTATTATCCTCGTTGGGTGGACAGCCTTCCTAGGGCGAACCTCGCTTTTATACGTTTCGGAGGCTCGCGTGTACTGTAGCCAACACTTCCCGCGAAGGAGCGTCCGCCGGGTTGTCAGCGGAGACGATGGGACACCCCTCTCCGTGCCATGAGCTTTATTAGTTCTATATAGAGACATAATACAACGTTATTCGCATGCAGAACAGCCCCGCGCCCGGACTGGACGGTGTGCCGGGCGACGGAGCTTGTACATATTAACATGAGTAATCAGAAGATGAGGCATATCCTGTAGGAGTGAGGCGGCCCGAGGATGACGGCCGCCGTCTCCGCGATGTTGATCCTGGCATTTCCCTCGAAGGCTTTTACCCAGGTTTGGTTGGACGCTGGGGCCACCGCCGCGATGGACCAGGGGGTGGCGTCCGTGTAGATGTCCACAACTTGTCGTCCAGGTGCAATGGCTCTGGGAGTCACGACGAAGTCCGTGGTGAGGAGGCGTCGAACCCAGAAGAACTCGCCTGCGAGGATATGTTTACTGAGGAAACTAGGCCAACCCATAACCCAAGCAAGCCATGAGAAGTACCCAACCATCTGCTGGAGCTGATAAGGGGTAAGGGTAGGCAGCGCGTGCACGAAGGGGAGGGCGCAATGCTAGGTCGTGTGATGCATCGTGATTTCCTGAGTCTGGATGTCAATCGTGACACCCAGGTAGGTGAGAATGGGTGTCAGTGCAGGACCGACTTGGCATAATTAATCGTGATTCCCAGAATGTGGATAAGATATACATCAATCTGGTGCATCAAGTCAGATGAGAGGTCCGGGTTATGAATGAGCCAGTCATCCAGATAGGGGATCAGTCTTAATGGGTACCGACAAGTTTCTTTGGCCGATACCTTCAATTACAAATGAGAACAAATTCTAGCTAGAAACACAATGAAGACGGCATAAACTACCACAAAACAAATAATACACAACACCAATGCACAAGACGATGTCCATTCCGGCGAAGAGAGTGGAGCGGCAGGTTTCTCCCTCGCTTCGTGCTTAAGTTGTATATACCACCAGAGGCTCCACCACGGGCTCCACGAGCACCTCGGCCCCTGCCTTGACGGGACGTGCCTCGGCTGACCGCGAGCGCCCGGGTGGGCTGTTGGAAGTGGAACCCGGGATGCAAGGTCACCAGGTCGTCTCCCGTAGAAGTCACGAGCTGTACTGCGAAGTTCCAGTCTCGAGTGAGCGCAATATACTGTAAACAGGCCCTGGTGTAGAAATACTGTCGCTGGCCCAAGTCCATTCTGCTGATCTTTCTATGCCAGCCTGACAGAGGTTTCTGTGAAAGTTGTCTGTACAGATCTTTCTATGTTAGTCCGATAGATGGCTGAAATCAAGTTATCAGCAGAATGTTATTTGTTGCTCCATGTTCGTTCTAATAAGCTATAAAGAGAGAGAAATCCATCTCAGGATATTCTCTATTTCAAAAAGGCCTTTATTATGAAACTTACATCGAATTATTCAGTGTAGGATTATTAAATGAAATCTGTTTGCACTTCCAAGCACGACATTTCACTGCAAAAATGTTAAATGGATATTTTAATTCGTGTTGCCACAATGGTTTGGTTTATTATCCACAACCTCAATTAAACGACGTACTTAAAGGGATGTTGCTACATGATAATGATTTCATGAACCATGTAAGGCAGTATAATACAATTGTACAATGTCCTTTGCATCATTCTTTGTTAAACGTAGCCACGTTCCAAGATTAGCTCCTTACTGTTTTAAGATTCACGGGATGATTCATAGATACATTTCAGATTTACACCCTACTGAAAATTGCCGAGTATTATACAGCCAGCTTCGTGTGATAGATTCAAGTCTTGTGAACAGAATTCTTTGTGAAAATTCTGTAAATTGCCCAGGTTCAAACATTTCATGTGTATGCTCACAATGGAAGTATAAGTTTAAAGGCAGATAAATGGTATTCCGGAGTTCAGTATATGTTCCGTTATTCTCACTCTTCCTGTGTCATCAGATTCACTTGTAGTCTTTGTTCACACTTTTACTGCGACAGGCCATTAGTTTCTTTTTATTTTGTTGTTATAGTCACTAGTCGTAACCTACCATAGACATGGTAACTGTTTATATTTTTCAATCGCCTCCAAAATGAAGTCACACCCTGACACTCTTCGAAACACGTACCCACCCGTTTGTATAAAGACATCTGACCGGAGATAAATTTAGAACCTAGTTCTGAAAATGAACTTAGATTACGACTTCGTCCCGTTGTACAAAACTGAACTCTGTTTACACTTGTGTAATTCAAATGTAATCGGAGTTCAGAAAGGTGGATATTGCAACACCGTAAAACAAATTAAATACGTAATAGCTTGGCACGTTGTGGGATTGACCGGCCGCGACTGTCAACGAATGAAATACGAATTTGCTTTTCCCCTTGGATAATACATGTTGAATTGAGCTGGCCATGACTGTTAACAAATGAAATTCGAAGTTGTTTTGCCGCGTGACTCTCGATAATATTGTGATCTCGCGAAGTAAACATGCTTTGTTTTGTAAACCTGAAAAATAATTAAAATAATTAATGAATTAATATTATAAAACTAAGTGTTAGCAACGTGTTTATGTTGCAGCAGGCTATTGTTTATATGGTATTTATACAACCTCACTTGTGAAAAAAATATCCACCGATCTTTAGCAATACTACTTAACTACTAGCATTCGACATATAGTATTTATAACTCACCTCGATATTATTAAGGTATTCTTATGCAGATAAGATACAAGGAAACACTTCTTCAAGGTTTCAGGTCTAGTTCAATGTTTAATATGAATGATGATGATCTAGGTTCAAGGAGATTAACCGACGAATATTTGGTAGTCAAATCTGACCTTAGATCAAGAAGAGATGATCTTTGATTAGCATTTATACAACGAAAAATCGAAGTTCAACTTCATTGACGGCCATTTTTCTTCCTTAAACTCAGATCAAATGTTTTATACAACCGGATCGTAGTGTATCCGACGGTATCTTCCAACTGACTCAGACTACGGTATCCTCACTGACTAGCAGGTTTGCGCGGTAGCTTGGAGCCGCTCCACATGTGATTTCCCCATTCATTAATCGACGGTGCGGTGGAGTGGTGGAATAGTTTGCTGGATTCCGAACGCGGCAGGTATCTGGCAGATTTATTGCACCACGCCACACTGCGGAGAGTTTGGAGTGACTTCGGACGTACGCAGCGATCGAGCTAGCGGGATTGATACATATCGAAGATCAAGAACTGTAGACCGACAATCGGGAATATTCAAACGCGGTAAACTGTGCTTGAAGACGGTTCGGAGCGAGGCAAGTAACTTATTTTAAAGAATCTGTTTAGTAGCACTTTCTTTTGGAGAATCGCCTACAATGAAAAACACACAGCTGAGGAAAACGTGCCTTTTTTATTAAGTCAGTCGAATAAAACAGGAATGTGCTATGGTAATTATATTTTGGTAGATGGTCTTTTTTCGTGATTCATGGTGATAAATTTTAAAATGGTTCCTTTGTAGGGTAAAGTCGATCATGTCTCCCAACTATAAAAAGCTACTGGGATCAACTGGGAAGAAGGAAATAAAATCTCTAATACCTCGAGCATCCCTTAAAAGTGGTACAGTCAGGTCGCACGAACATTAGGAGCACCTCAGAACTATACGTGGTGCCTTACACTACTCTAAATAACGTTGCCTGCCAGATCAATTCGCCGAACAACACGGCAACAACTTTCTGTTCACCATGCGTCAGGAAGAATGGAAACGAATTCCACCGTGGGTGTGTCAGAACTCAGTGAAAAGCCTTCCACGAAGTTTAAACGCTCTAATAGTAGCAAAAGATCTTTTTTTTTTCAATTGGCTTTACGTCTCACCGACACAGGTAGGTTTTATGGCGACAATGAGATGGAAATGGGCTAGGAGTGGGAAGTAAGCGGCCTGGTGTGAAAATGGGAAACCACGAAAAATCATTTTCAGGGCTGCCGACAGTGGGGTGCGAACCCTCAATATCCCGAATGCAATCACATAGCTGCGTGCCCCTAACCACATGGCCAACTCTCTCGGTAAAGGAGGTTAGTCACATAGTGTGGCTGGACATTTCACTTTACGAGGCCTTCTCGATCGGAAGTGGGGAGTGTCACGGGAAAGCTATTTTAAAGACTTCGTCTGTTTCCACTTCGTCCAGAAAAGAATTATACAGTCAGTAACCAAAAGTTAAACTCAGTTTGTAGCGGTAAAATGGCTGACTTTTAACCTCAGCCACGGAGAAGCGATTCGTATAAATAAATAATAAGTTTATAAAGTAACGAGATTGCTGTTTCTATCTTCATTTCTAGTTATCATTGTACCAGGAGCAAATCTTTTTTTTTTTTTTTTTTTTTTTTTTTTTTTTTTTTTTTTTTTTTTTTACAATTTGCTTTACGTCGCACCGACACAGATAGGTCTTATGGCGACGATAGGATAGGAGGGGCCTAGGAATGGGAAGGAACCAGCCGTGGCCTTAATTAAGGTACAGTCCCAGCATTTTCCTGGTGTGAAAATGGGAAACCATGAAAAACCATCTTCAAGGCTGCCGACAGTGGGGTTCGAACCCACTATCTCCCGGATGCAAGCGCACAGCTGCGCGCCCCTAACCTCACAGCCAACTTGCTCGATCAAGAACTTTTAAGACTTTCTAAAGCTTTCTTCACCGGTGGTGAGATGGCACTAGCATCTATTTTCCAGCTGGTTACTGCCAGTGAAAGCTACTTTGTTATAGTCGGTAAACCTTTTGACTGGTTATTGTTTTTTAACGTGCCGAAGTTGTCAACACTTCACCTGGTTCCTCCTCTAATGTAATCTGCCTATCACATGCCTGTAACTAAGTTCTCTAACCGATCAAACCCGGGGGATTGTATGGAAATTTAGCCTATCAGTGCGCTGGATTTTAATTTAATCTACAATTTTCCCCTGCGGAGCTATTAAATGAGAGCACTTTAGGGTCGTCTAGTCTGATTTGCTCCATTGTTTGAGAGTGCGACTTGCGGAGGTTAGAGGGGGCCAGGAGGTAGAGGGCGGCCGGTTTGAAGAAGATCCAGCGCTAACAGGTAATGGCAGAATTTACCTAAACACGTGATTGTGTCGGCGTGTACTCCAGGGGAAAATTTCAGCAGTTTTCCTTAAAATCTTTTCATTTTTGCTGAAATGTAGGACGTTCTGCGCAGTCTTCGGACTGTATTTATATTCCCTACTGGGATAATATTTAATGTAAGGGAGTACGAGTGGTGACCCTCGGAACTCTCTCCTTCCACTTTTGAATTGGGTCACTAAAGTTTTCAACCTCTAAATTTTCGGAAGTTTTCTCAGCCTTTATACGTTCCTCTTTAGTCACCCTTTTCAGCATAGGAATAGCTTCTGTACCAATGGGCCTCAAGCCCATACAGGTTCTTACCCTTTCTCGAACCTTCTTCTAAAGAGCGCTAGTATTTCGTCTCCTTGCCTTTGTTAATGGTCTGTTTTTGTTGTAACCTTTTATTTTCCTTCTCTAGTAGAATGTGTATATTATTTTTGGTTTTGCGTGTTACCGTGTTTACGTTTAGGTTTCCTTGAGGAGCAATTACTTAACCTGGTTGTGAAATGTTGTATTTGATAAGATCACTGTATATGAACAAGACGTGGGGGTTGGAAAAGAACAAGAACAAGAGTTGACCAAGGGAGATCTGATAAGATAGATGAAAGTGAAAAGCCTGGCACAAGTAAGTGGAGGCAATGTCAGGATTTAGCTAAGGGCTCCGTGGTCGCCAAACCATGCTCCCAAGTTGAGAGACCCTGGAGCCCCTTTTAGTCGCCTCTTACGACAGGCAGGGGATACAGTGTGTGTTATTCTACCGCCCCAACCCACAGCCAGGTTCCCTGTTTCCATCATTTTATCCGACTTCCCTCGATCAACTATGATGTGTTAGGTTTGCGAGGTCAACGGAGTCTTTCCCTGTCACGCAGGTCAAGGCTCTTCCTTTTCTGTTACCGATACCTTCATTCTTAGAAGAGTCTAACCTCTCCCTCCTCCCTTCTGATTATAGTGGAGAATATGGTTACCTAGTTGTACTCCCCCTCAAAAAATAACCATTACCACCACCGGAACCTTTCAATTTTCCACCTGTTAGTGGGGAGTTTGGTACATCCACGGTGTCCCCTGACTCTCGTAAGAGGCAATTAAAAGGGGGTAAACTCTATGCGTTCTCAACTAGGGAGCGTTAGTTGGTACCCTCGTTCACTGAAGAGTCGTAGTGTAAACAAAGGGATAGTTGTCTAGTTGTGCAGTACTTTCCCTTAAAACAACAATTACCACTGTCGCCACCATTAAGAGCTAAACAAAAATGATTGAAGTGGTGAGTTAAGCTCTTACTAGAAATTTAGCTTGTTTAAGTCATTGACTTCGCGTCGTCTTTATTTCGGTGGCCAGTGGCTCGTAATTAAGGTAAATCTTTGTTTATTATTGTATCCAATATTATGTCTTTAAGGCTCGTAAATTTCTCTTATTTCTCATTAAATTAAATGTCATAAAGTTGTTTTAGTCATTCTTCTTTCTGGTTGAATAAGTATACAAACAAATATATGATTGTACCAGAAGAATGTAATTTGTTATCTTTAGGTCTGCTAGTGACGCAATTAATGGTTTTAGATAACATTATCAAGGAATAGCGGATAAGTATGATGACATATCTGACACAATCACATCTTCCTGTACGTTCTGTGTTTACCTGCATCTACTGAGAAATTATTTTTTTGGTGTTTGTAGTCGATTTCTCATATGGAAGGTGATGTGCGAGCAAGGATAAACGCGGCTTGGATGCGATGTTACTAGCGTACTCCAGGCATCGTCATCCCAGAGCGAAATTCCTTCGGAGCCAGTCTGCTCAGTTTTTGGGAGGGGTGAACAGCTGAGTTGAGAAACAGAGAGGAAGTTCCTTAAGTCATGCCAACACCATGTGCCAGGGCCCTCACTTTCATCTATCCCATCCGACCGCCCTTGGTCAACCCTTATACTTTTCCGACCCCGACGGTATTAGGTATCGAGGTCGAGGGTGTCTTTCATGTTCACGCCTTTTGTGGCCCCAGTCTTTCTTTCGCCGATATCTTCATTTTTCGAAATGTCGGATCCCTTCCATTCCCTCTGATTAGTGTTTCAGTATATAGAGGATAGTTGCCTAGTTGTACTTCCTCTTAAAACAATAATCATCACCACGACCAGCGAGCAGATGACCCATGGTGTACTCTACAACTGCCACATGCCAATCTATCTCCAATCCAAGATATAGGTACAGTGGAATCGTGGAATAGTGAGTGGGTGAGAGAAAGTGGTTTTGGTTAACCAACTTTTTGACATTTTTAGAGGTTAAGTACGCCTCCGTGGCTCTGGCGGCAGCGCGTCGCCATCTCGCCGCTGGGTTCCGTGGTTCATATCCCGGTCACTCCATGCGAGATTTATGCTGGACAAAGCGGAGGCGGGACAGCTTTTTCTCCCGGTACTCCGGTTTTCCCTGTCATTTTTTCATTCCAGCAACACTCTCCAATATCATTTCATCTGTCAGCCATTAATTATTATCCCAGAGGAGTACGGCAGGCTTCGGCAGCCGGCTCAATTCCTATCCTTGCCGCAATACGGGGCTTAATTCATTCCATCCCTGACCCGGTCACTGACTGGAAAACAGGTTGTAGGTTTTTCTTTTAGAGGTTTAGAAAAGTGTTTTGAAGTTTTAGGTAAAAGTAAATGAAAACGACACATGTACAATGTTTACAAAGTATTTTAATAAATCCAATCTACTGTACTCCTCTCTCTCTCTCTCTCTCTCTCTCTCTGTTACGTGGACCTTAAAACACAGCCTCATTTACTGTCTCGTTTTGACAGGCTTTCATTGTTTTTTTTTTGTTTTTTTTTGTTTGTTTTTTTTTTTTTGTTTCTTGTAAGGCATTTTCTAAGCATGCTCTTCAAACTTATTTTTAACTAGCTGATATACCCGTGCTTCGCTACGGAATTCTACATTGTATACAGAATTCTAGGCTAGGTAGTGTACACGTTGTGAGCAAGATTGTATTAAATTGCATAGCTCTTAACGTTACCCTAAAAACGCGACGGGGAAGTCACCAAACGTCTTTTCTCATATGAAGACTGTGTTAGGGAATTTTCATTGTAATGATAGGCTCGCTTGCCTACCATCAGTCACACCAGGTTGGGGAGTTTCATTATAATGGCATCACTCACTCTCCACCAGCCATTTTACATCCTCAGAAAGACTGTCTTAGTGGTTTTTTCCAAATGAAATGAACATAGGTCATTGCAATGACGTCAGTAGGAATGGCGCGATTGAAAGCAATACTTTCATATGAAATACTCCACCAAATGAAAGACCACACACTTTCTCACTTTTAACGAACAGTTCTATGCTGGAATTCCAGAGCTGGAATGACCAAGTCGCAGACAGTTCTGATCCGTGAATACTTTTCGTCTTTCATCTGCGGTGCGGGGTGGAGTGGGGGGGGGGGGAGGCGAATAGTGGAGAGTCCTAGGGCAAAAACTATGCCTTTTTACTAATCTGTTTCCGAGGAGTACCCGATGAGTCGGAAAATCTCAATTCACTACAATGGCAACGGAAAACCTATCTGATTTGGAGGCAATTTTTTCCTCTAAGTCAGAGGAGAAGCCCCCTCTTCACTGCTAATTTGGAATTAAATGAATGTAGAATTTAATAAAAAGTGAAGAGGAAGAAGCTTTTCTTAAGAAACGGCTCTTTTCAGGGTTGACTTTTGAGTTATTTAGTGAATTGTGATGCTATAATTTGAAATAGGCTTAAATAGTAATTCTAGACCAGGTCATACTACTACTACTACTACTACTACTACTACTACTAAGACCGGGCGAGTTGGCCGTGCGCGCAGAGGCGCGCGGCTGTGAGCTTGCATCCGGGAGATAGTAGGTTCGAATCCCACTATCGGCAGCCCTGAAGCTGGTTTTCCGTGGTTTCCCATTTTCACACCAGGCAAATGCTGGGGCTGTTCCTTAATTATAGCCACGGCCGCTTCCTTCCAACTTCTAGGCCTTTCCCATCCCATCGTCGCCATAAGACCTATCTGTGTCGGTGCGACGTAAAGCCCCTAGCAAAAAAAAACTACTACTAAGTGAGCCTCTGCCGTAAGTGTGCATACAGCTCATTCAAAACAGCGCGTCAGAGTAGAGATCGAATAACTGGAATACTATGATGAACCAGTTACGTACCTACAGTATCAGAAAATGTATGAACCAGAGGAAAATGAAAATGAAAACCTACAACTTGTTTTCCAGTCATTGACCGGGTCAGGGATGTAATAAATGAAGCATATATATAGGCTGTTAGTACGATGGGGTCGCCACTCCCAGTGATACATTAATGACTGATAGATGCTATGACATGAGAATGGAGAGTGTTGCTAGAATGAAAGATGACAGGGAAAACCGGAGTATCAGGAGAAAAACATGTCCCGCCTCCGCTTCGTTCAGCACAAACCTCACATGGAGTGACCGGGATTTGAACCAAGGTTACCAGCGGTGAGAGACCGACGCGCTGCCGTCTGAGCCACGGAGGGTACATGAACCAGAGGAATGGCATGCTAAAGAAGAAAGTTTTCCAAGCTATTTCCCGCCAATGTTCAGTCGGGCTGTTATACTCGGTACGCAGTAGTAATCCCATCTATCGGAGTTTAGAGATGTGTCGTTCCTGACTGAACTGCTCCTAAAGAACTGCTCCTCGGGATGAGTAAGTCTTCAAGGAAGGACTAGCTACGGAGTTGTAGTTCTTTGAGTCCCAACGGACCTATGAGACGCTTGCATGCGATATGAGCGGGACATGATGGAACTAAGAATAGGAGTACACGGCCGACTTGATGCGTCGCTCTAGCTAGCTCAGCGCAGCGAGGGATCCAGTCGGCCGTGAGGAGTAAGACTAACCTGAACAGAAGGTTGGCCAATGAATAGTGAAATGTAAATTTTATTTGTGTAGATTAGTTGTATTATGTGATACCAGTTGCGTAACAATAAAACTTGGAGTTTATTTATGTTAGTGTCGACATAATCTTTTACATTTTCGTGTCGGGAGGACAGCTACAGAGCTGTAGTTCTTTTAGTCCCAACCGACCAATGAGAGGCGGGAAGAGTAATTCTTCAAGGAAGGACTAACTACGGAGTTGTAGTTCTTTAAGTCCCAACCGACCAATGAGAGGCTTGTATGCGAATTGAGCGGGACGTGAAGGGACTAGGAGTAGGAGTTGGAATAAGACTAACCAGAAGGTTGGCCCGTGACTCCTCTACAGGAGTGCACGGAGATATCTTTCTAATGAAATGTAAATTTTCTTGTGTAAATTGATTGTATGTGTGATACCAGTTGCGATACCATAACACTTGGCGTATACACTGACTGACAGAGCAAATGCAACACCAAGAAGGAGTGGTTCGAAAGGGATGAAAGTTGGGGAAAAAACAGAGACGGCACGGACGAATAATTGATGTTTATTTCAAACCGATATGCAGGTTACACAATGCGCACGGCATCGACTCAGTAGGATGTAGGACCACCACGAGCGGCGATGCATGCAGAAACACGTCGAGGTACAGAGTCAATAAGAGTGCGGATGGTGTCCTGAGGGATGGTTCTCCATTCTCTGTCAACCATTTGCCACAGTTGGTCGTCCGTACGAGGCTGGGGCAGAGTTTGCAAACGGCGTCCAATGAGATCCCACACGTGTTCGATTGGTGAGAGATCCGGAGAGTACGCTGGCCACGGAAGCATCTGTACACCTCGTAGAGCCTGTTGGGAGATGCGAGCAGTGTGTGGGCGGGCATTATCCTGCTGAAACAGAGCATTGGGCAGCCCCTGAAGGTACGGGAGTGCCACCGGCCGCAGCACATGCTGCACGTAGCGGTGGGCATTTAACCTGCCTTGAATACGCACTAGAGGTGACGTGGAATCATACGCAATAGCGCCCCAAACCATGATGCCGCGTTGTCTAGCGGTAGGGCGCTCCACAGTTACTGCCGGATTTGACCTTTCTCCACGCCGACGCCACACTCGTCTGCGGTGACTATCACTGACAGAACAGAAGCGTGACTCATCGGAGAACACGACGTTCCGCCATTCCCTCATCCAAGTCGCTCTAGCCCGGCACCATGCCAGGCGTGCACGTCTATGCTGTGGAGTCAATGGTAGTCTTCTGAGCGGACGCTGGGAGTGCAGGCCTCCTTCAACCAATCGACGGGAAATTGTTCTGGTCGATATTGGAACAGCCAGGGTGTCTTGCACATGCTGAAGAATGGCGGTTGACGTGGCGTGCGGGGCTGCCACCGCTTGGCGGCGGATGCGCCGATCCTCGCGTGCTGACGTCACTCGGGCTGCGCCTGGACCCCTCGCACGTGCCACATGTCCCTGCGCCAACCATCTTCGCCACAGGCGCTGCACCGTGGACACATCCCTATGGGTATCGGCTGCGATTTGACGAAGCGACCAACCTGCCCTTCTCAGCCTGATCACCATACCCCTCGTAAAGTCGTCTGTCTGCTGGAAATGCCTCCGTTGACGGCGGCCTGGCATTCTTAGCTATACACGTGTCCTGTGGCACACGACAACACGTTCTACAATGACTGTCGGCTGAGAAATCACGGTACGAAGTGGGCCATTCGCCAACGCCGTGTCCCATTTATCGTTCGCTACGTGCGCAGCACAGCGGCGCATTTCACATCATGAGCATGCCTCAGTGACGTCAGTCTACCCTGCAATTGGCATAAAGTTCTGACCACTCCTTCTTGGTGTTGCATTTGCTCTGTCAGTCAGTGTATTTATGTAAGTGTCGACATAATCTTTTACATTTTCGTGTCGGGAGACTAACTACGGAGCTGTAGTTCTTTTAGTCCCAAGCGACCAATGAGATGCTTGTATGCGATTTGAGCGGGACGTGATAGGACTAGGAGTAGGAGTTGGAGTAAGACTAACCAGAAGGTTGGCCCGAGACTCTTCTACAGGAGTGCGCTGAGGAAACTTTCTAGTTAAATGAAAATTTACTTGTGTAGATTGATTGCAATACGAAACACCAGTAGGGAAACCATAAAACTTGTCCTAAATTTATGTAAGTATCGACACAATTTTTTACATTTTTGTGTTCGTGATGTAAAGTACTCTAAGCTAAAATAGGCCTAATCCAAACGCACGTAATGTGATATTTAGAGAGTTTGAAATCATAGCCCAAGTTTCATGATCAAAATATTAATAATGTGGAATCACCGAACTCATAGTTTATCGCCGACCGGTGTAGCATGACGGTAAGCACTGCTTGCTTGTAACCCGGACTCGAGAGGCGCTATGGGTTTGAATCTCCCCATTGGCTGTTCTCTAAGGGTTTTCCGTAGTTTTCCATTTTCCCTCGAGGAACATGCTAGAACAGTACCTTCTTCAAAAACCATGGCCGATTCCTTCCTAATCCTTTTCCAACCCCCCACTTGCAAGTGAAATTTATAACACGGTTCGTGATCGTATCTTGTGAATGATGGCCAAATTTCAGAGGTATTGTAACATTGTTCCAGTAGATATTTAAAGAAAATGCACTGAAAATGCAACCATTAATAATTTTATTCTCAGTAACCTAATTGCTATGCCCTTTAAAACAATCATGATTGTTAATTTTTAAAGGTACATTCGGCTGCTGTGGTGCGAAGCGTGAGCAGATATAACATACCCACGTGTTCACGGACCATTTGTTGGCAGCCCAGCCGCCTAGGACTCTAGCGAGCGAAGTTACTGAGGGAGAAGAGTAGGAACTAAAAGAACTGCTCCCAAAGAACTGTTCATTTCAGGGACTGAGCAGTTCTGACACTAGTCCTTCTGGTGAACTACTCTTACGCATCTCTATCGGAGTTGAGCGGGACCATAAGAAACGAACATCACAACAAACAATGGTCAATGTAAAGTTATTGTTCATTAGTAACAAACAATGGTCAATGTAAAGTTATTGTTGATCAGTGTTATGCGCTTTCGATATTGTAGGACTTCTGAAATACCGCTGTTATCATAGTCGGTACAGTAAAACTGAATGAAACATAAATGATCGGAAATTGTATTGTCTATAACTTTTGTTATGTAGTACTTTTCGATAGCACCAATAACATAGGTACCGGTATTTAAAAATTAAATTTTAGGCGCCTTCCCCTAAACTACCATTTCATCTCGGGCGAATAAAATTATTTACAGCCTAGACTGTAGTTTTTTATTCCCCGACTCTATATAGCGGTTTTCATTAAATTCTGTTAACCCATTTTCTCGTGGCGAGGCGTTGATATGGACTTGGCAACAAAACTACAAATTCATTAATATCTGTGTTATCAGAGCCGGTACGGTAAAAATGTATAAGACATAATTGAATGGAAATGTAATTCTATATAACTTTAGTTATATATTATTTATCGATAGGACCGCTAATAATATAAATATTCGAGAATTAAGTTTAAGGCCTTCCCCTAATCTACCATTTCACTCGGCGTGAATAAAATTAATTATAGCCTAGATTGTAGCGGCTCATCCCCCGACTTTACATACCGATTTTCATTAAATTCTCTTCAGCCGTTTTCTCGTGATGCGTGTACAGACAGACAGACAGACAGACAGAAATTACGGAAAAGTAAAAAGTACATTTTCTTGTTACTATGGACATGATCGATACAGAAATACCATTCTTTTCAAATTCTGAGCAATGTACAGAATGTACATTATATATATATATATATTATATAATATTATATATTTTATATTTTATATATATAAATATATAGATTTTGACCATATCAGAAACAGTAGAAATCGGCTGCCACAGTATGCAAAATCCCACCTTTGTTAGTTCTCTTTAACTGTTGCTAATTTTTTTCTATCGTTATCGCGACCCGGTTCCGCTTTGTTGACATGACGTACAATAAAATCACGTCGCAAAGGAGGTACAATCATCACTGCACGGACAGTTCATGAAAGAGCCAAGAAAACTGACTTGGTGATATAGAATGTAAAGAGCCAGTCCAGGTCACTCCACCCGCGTTCCGTTACTCATCGTCTGGACTGCAATGGAATTTTCTCGAATCGCCTGATTCGCGACAGATCGGAGATTGAAAAATTAATAGCCCTCGTACAGTTCCCTCGGATCTCCCTTCATCTACCACCTTGCTTAATAAAGAATATTCATGTGCACCTTAGATAATAATTGCTAATTCCAAAGCTCTAGGTAAATTGCGTGGTGTTTCACCAGGAAGATTTCTTAGAAACCAGTGTTATCTAATGCTATAAGGAAAGTGTAAGGTAAGTTCTTTATGTGGTTTATTGTTTGCTCTGAGATATACATAAAGGAAAATGTTCTGTGTTCTTTTCATAATATTCATGAGTTATTTACTACACGGGATTTGCATGTGACTTGCATTCCACAGCCTACATAATTTACGAGTCATTGAAGAGTCTACCATGAATCCAAGAAGTCAAAAAGGACCTGGAGAAAGCCCAGAAAGATATATCAGGAATACTAGGCAGAAATCTGTTCCGTAAAGGTAAACAGATGGGTAGTACAGCCAAAGAATGAAGTTCCAAGGAGACCTGGAACCAAGTGGACTGAAGAAAGGAAGAGAGCCCATGGAGAAAAAATTAAATCCATATGGAAGACCAGAAAGGTGAATTATAAAAGCACTGCGTGATCCAACAGTGTCCATACGCAAATAATAATAATAATAATAATAATAATAATAATAATAATAATAATAATAATAATAATAATAATTGTACCGGGAGGTACACCCTAACGCCACGCATTTAAATCGAGCGCCTAAAAGAACTCCTCTACTGGAGAAACCGTGAAACTGAAACTACACCAACTTAGAAATTTACTCAGAAGATATCACCACTAAAATATGATACAATTTTGTTGTTGTGAAGTTTCCTGAACTAACTGTATTTCTACTTGCTTTGTTTGCCATTTATCTAGAAGTTTGGACATTCTTCCACAGATGTCACTACTAAAAACTATGAACATGCACCCTGGTGCAAAGTGAAAGAACTTTTGATTTAAAGAAGTTTTGTATTCATACGTTTTTTTCTAAATGTTCATTTATTTTTGGGTTGGCAATATTTATCTTTTCTTTCCGCCAGTTTTGAATCCAACCAATCAATAATTTCTGTAATTAATTTTCCACCTATCACAGGCTTCTTCTCCGATTCTGAGTGTCACTTTTGAACTCAACCAATAACATTCTGTGGGTGTGTCTTGATTATTCATGAATGATCTCGAACCTTCCCTGAGGGTTTATAAACTGCGGATTTTCACATCTCTTGGCCAATTGATCGTCATCTTACAGAGTGTGTGTATCAAGCAGGAGGCGGGAGGCCTCTTCGTCAGCGGCTAGAACTTCTACAAGGTAATGGCCACATAACATCTTTCTTTCTTTCTTGCTAACTCCGCAGTTTAACCCGAGGGAAAGGTCCGAAATCATTAACCATGTAACCTTCTTTTCTAAAAATGTAACTTCTGCCAGCTAATGTAAAAAGCTTATAAAAATGTTTAACTGTAAATCGGGGATAGAGAGTGAAGTACCCTCTCGAGCTCCCCTTCATTTCGGTTTGAGGTGCCACGTTTTTCTAATCTTTCGTTTCTGCAATGTATTAAAGTTATTTCCATCCGAGCAACCTCAGTAGTTTGGGAATAGCCCCTGTTTCGTCGGCCAAGCGCCTTATAGGTTTTTAAATTTTTGGAGCTCAGTCTTCGACCCAATTCAAATTGTACTCGGGTCGTTTATTTAACCTGATCTTTTTCACTAAGGCCCTGTAGATTGGGTACTAGATACCACTGTGTAATAAGATTTCTATTTGTAAATAGTGCCTTGTAAGGCCATTGCCTTGAGTAGGCTTGGAAAACGGAGAGCACGTTAGCTCTTTTTCAAGTGTTGTAAAAGTGCCTCTGGGAGGCTTGATATTGTAATTTACGGAGCAAATGCTCCAGGTATTAGCGGCGTTCTGCCCTTGAATAAAATTTGTGCTCTTTTGTAAATTTGAGCTAGGAGCTCAGGAAAAGTTAAGTGAGGGCATGAAGCCCACGATCTGTTTATACCACCAATTTTGTCGTTCCTAGACTTGTTTAATTTTGGCTACTTTTTGTACCTGTAAATTGTGAAATTTACAATTTTTAAAAATATAACCTTCAGTTTAAGTTTTAATTAATTTTGACATTGTAGTTAGACCCATTCACCCCGGCACCTTCTTTCATCTCTGCGATCCACAAATACCCCAGAACAACAACAACAACAATAATAATAATAATAATAATAATAATAATAATAATAATAATAATAATAATAATAATAATAATAATAATAATAATAATATGGAATTTAAATCCCGCTAACAACTAAATAAGCTTTTCAAACCAAGAAAGACATTTTAACTGGCTGGCTCATGGGCATTGAGACGAATAAGGTTTTCGCAAAGTCTTTCGTTTGAACTGTGTTATTGTAAGGATGTGTAAATTGGACAGTTGGGAAAAAGGATAGAGCTCAGCTGGAGGTAATAGAGATGTGAATATGGAGAAGGTTCGCCAGAACCAACTGAACTGATAAGAAATCAAACTCTCGAGTTTTAAAAATGGCCAATGAAAACCAGACACTCATTAAAGAAACAGAAAGATGGAAAATGAAATTGATAGGACACCTGCTTTTTAAACCACTTTATTTATAATGTACAACAACAAATTAGAAAATAACATGATAATACGAATAAGTAACAAGAAACAGCTACAAATGTATCTGATGAGGAAATGAGAAAAACACAAATTAAGGCCAAAAATAGAGATAGTAATAATGGAAACAGTAATAGTAAACCATTATGAATATAATGTACAAAAAAGGTAATATTCGTATTAAATGAAAATAACAACACAGTAACAATACAAGAAAGTAACAAATACATTTCTATTTTCTTTTTTAAGAACTGTACTTTTATATAATTTTATTAGATAGTTATACACATAATTTCAACCAAATATTTCCGAAACATGAGAGCCTCCGTGGCTCAGGCGCCAGCGCGCTGGTGTCTCATCGCTGGGTTCCGTGGTTCAAATCCCGGTTACTCCATGTGAGGTTTGTGCTGAACGAAGCGGAGGCGGGACAGGTTTTTCTCCGGGTATTCTGGTTTTCCCTGTCATATTTCATTCCAGCAACACTCTCCAATATCATTTCATTTCATCTGTCATTCATTAATCATTGCCGCAGAGGAGTGCGACTGGTTTCGGCAGCCGGCACAATTCCTGTCCTCGCCGCTAGATGGAGGCTTCATTAATTCCATTCCTGACCCGGTCGAAGGACTGGAAACAGGCTGTGGATTTTAATTTTCATTTCGGAAACAAAAAACTTACAAACATATCTAAAACACTCATAATTACAAGTATTGTAACCGTTCAGGCTTCTCCAGCCATATTAACTTAGTGTTCAATACTTTCACGCGATATCACTAGATATCAAGATTATCCGCCATCGGCAATTATTTATATGACATATTTATTTTAACTTCAATCATTTGTAAATAAGGTTTTTGGAATCATATTGTATATATTAGAACATCATTTATTATTCAAATTATTATATTATGTAGGATAGGAATTCATTATCTACTGTAAATATGGTCAATGTCGAGACAGAGTTGTTGTCATTTCATCTCATACTTGTGTACACGGAAAAGTTATTCTTGAAGCGGGGAAGTTGGATGAGTCACTGGGTTAAACTCATGAGCAAAAGGCACTACACAGCTACCTGCGTGCAAGGCTAGCCAGCAGACTACATCATCGCCACGCCTACTGGTTACGTGTCAAGAAAGAAGAGAGGGAGATGATAATGCGATATACGAATCAGATGCTTCGTTATATTGAGATTTGCTTTTGAGCTGTTATCAAGAGTGAGGAGAGCCCCAAGATATATTATCTAACGCGGAGCAATCCTCAACACACGCACACGACTACCAGAACTACAACTACATTATTGATTTTTGAAACAGTGAGTGCTCGCTTGGACATAGTTATTTTCGTACAGTGAGTTGTCGCTTCGACACAGTACTTAGCTGCTGTGATGCTGTCGGATCAGCATGAGACGAAACAAGCTTACGGCTTGTGAGATATTCAGTAATTATTCTGGACGAACTACATTTCAGTTCAAGTCCATGGCATTTGGTACAAGTCTGAATAGTATCAGTAGATTAGCTAAGTTGGATTGTGATTTCTGCTAACATGGAAAAATTAATATCTCTAAATTTTCTCCTCCTACGATCAACCCTGATCAATTTTCACAAGTATAGGGCCAATGTCTAATTTAAAGACTAGGCAATTAGGGAGTGCTAGTCCAGATAGTCCAAATCACATCACAGAAGGAAGGAAGAATGTCCATGGAGCCAATTCTACAACGAGAAGAGGGGAACGTGTAACCACGGAAAATAGATGACTTCAACGGAAGCTGCAATTGGTGAGCTTCAATTAGATAAAGCAAGCAACAGTTAATTTCAGTAACGTAAATTCTTAAATCCCTCCACTCTTAAAGGAACTTTTCCTATTCATCTCATTTTTTTTGTATAATAAATTAATTTGAATTTTATATCGCGTTAATTTTCTTTCTTAAGCGATACTTAATGGTTAATTATTTAAAATCCTACCCCTGTGATTTAAGTATAAGTCTCTATGCTAGTAAATATAAATTTTGCTTTACAGTTTTGTTTAAAACTGTAACGCTGGCGCCCAAACATTACATAGAGAAATGGGAAACCATGGAATGATAATTGATTCTATTTGTGTGGCAATTTGCGGGCAAGCCACATATAGTTTATTTTATATTCATGTGTCCCCAGGTATTAACTTTCGTCTCCTCTAATGAGAACCTTAGAAGAGCGAACAGTTACAGTATGCCATACAGTTCGGTGGCAAAAAGGACACTTTCTCTGAGGAATTTGGTCACCTGATATCTGGAATGTACCCTCACTGATGTGACTTTCTAAGTCTCTAGCATCCTTGTTAGCCACTGAAACATATGTAGCAACTACAGGACATCCATTATGTTGATGAAGATCAAAAGTGATATAGATGGCGACTGAAGGCTGCATCAAGCTGTCGATGTCGGAAAAGTCTCCATCGTTCCTTCTCAGATGATCCAGAAAGCCAGTGAGGGCGAGGAGCATTGGTTGCTTACAGCCAGAAATGTTACAATGAATGGCAGCAACTAGAAACCATAGGACTCCGTTCCTTTTCTTGTTCGATCGTTGTGGAACGTCCAATTGCAGAATCACTCGTTGGAGGGAATCATCAGACTCTGTACCATGTATTTTTTTTGGATAACTTTCAACGTCCATTTCCATATTATAGCAGCATTTCGGCACGTAGTAATCCGGTTAACCAAAGTGTCTGTAGAATCACATAGAGAGCATCTGTCATCGACTAGCTGCTCATGTCTTTTCAGTTTTCACTAGTAGGGATGATTTCATTTAGATAGCTGTACACCGACACTCGCCATTCTATGGGTAGCCAC
This sequence comes from Anabrus simplex, assembly GCF_040414725.1. NCBI lineage: Eukaryota > Metazoa > Arthropoda > Insecta > Orthoptera > Tettigoniidae > Anabrus > Anabrus simplex. The sequence continues at coordinate 230,371,979 of NC_090267.1, read as the reverse complement.
TGACTGCATATATTTTTCCAGTTCCTGGTGGGGTGTTTTAGTTGAATGTTCGGCTCGAAATTTCTATTTTGAAGAAGTAGTAGAGCTTTTTAACTTGATCAAAGGAGCCGTCCGAGACTTGGTTACGTGGAAGCTGTTCAATAATTGCTAGTGCTTTCTTGTAAGAATATTTGAATTCATGGGTTCTTTAGAAATTGGGATCTTCTCTTAGTTGACTGAATTTACGATAGAAGGACTCTCCCCTCACATGCATTGCCATGATGGCGTGTTTGACGAAGAGGGAACTATATTTCAGTTCAAGTGCATACAGTCACAATCCGCCAAGTTGTTCCTTTAAGTTTAACTGTTCCCTTCGCACTTTGTACCGAAAGCATTTCCTAAGATAGTAGCCAGTTGACATTTCTGTGCGTTGACAGATAACATGTGTAGCAGATAGTATTATTTGTGCCATGTGCCATATTATAGATAAGGCGTAAGAATTAATAAACGAAGATTTTGAATTAAATTTGCCTTCGTGACAGATTTTCTGAAAACTGGAACGAATCCCGTTCAATAGAGCATTCAAATTTAGTTCTATTGTCTTAAGTACGTTCTTGCAGAATGTCATACCCAAGATTTTGCACTTGTTGGTCGGGGGAATACCAACCTCTTCTGCATGAATAGTGCGTCGCTCAGATCCAAGTAGGAGCATTTATAACATTTCAAAGTTTACCTTTGCCCCTGACGTAGTTAAAAATTCCACCAGCACTCGACGCACGTCTGATAGGTCATCGCCATCAGTAGGAAGTAAAGTCAAATCGTCTGCATAAGCACGCAACGTAAAGTGTTCAGTGTTTAAACGAAGACCATTCAGAGGGCCGTCCAGTCTCCGGATAACTGGTTCCATGGTAAAGATAAAGAGCAACATTGACAGTGCACATCCTTGACGTATAGACCTATTAATTGGAATTCGACATGACAAATGGCCGTTGATCAGCAGTCGTGATGTAGCTGAAAGATACATGCGCTTCAAGGCCGTTACACGTTGTTCAGGAAACCGAAGATGATGTAGGATTCTCCAAAGATAATTGTGCTAAATTCTGTCAAAGGCTTTGCTGAAATCTGTGTTTAGAATTGCATCAGGCTCTTCAGTAAAAACAGAATAATAAAGAATTAAGTCACGGAGTGCCAACAAATTATGCATAATAGTCCTACCTGGAATTCCACACGTTTGCCCAGTACCAATCAATGTAGGGATAATCTGTTTAATTCTAGTAGCTATCACTTTAGCAAATAATTTATAATCAGTATTTAGTATCGTTAGGAGCTGCCTGGCCGAGGCGGTAAAGGCGTGCTCCGTTCGCCCGAAAGGACGTGGGTTCGAATCCTCGTCAGGAAGTCATAAAATTTAAGAAATGAGATTTCCAATTCCGGAGCTGTATATGGCCCTGGGGTTCACTCAGCCTACATCAAAAATGAGTACCAGGTTAATTCCTGGGGGCAAAGACGGCTCGGTCGTAGAGCTAACCACTCTACCCCATCAAGTGCCGAGGTTACGGATAGTGGAAGCCTTTACCTTCCACCCATCCAAGGGCCTTCATGGCTGTACGGAGAAGACTTTGCTTTTTTTATTTAGTATCGTTATTGGTCTATAATCCGACACCTTTCGGCAGCTTACTTTCTTCGGAATAATTATAATTAGGGCTCGGATTCGAGCATATTAGGATATTTTTTTCCTGAATAGTACACATTGAAAGAAGCCTTTCGGTGGTATTTTCATCTCTCTGGGACCAACAGCATTTAAATTTATCGAGCATATAAATGCATAAAACCGCGGTTTACAGAATAGAACCATATAAATGCATATTATTGTTGTTTTTTGTCTAAATAGTTTGTTTTTCTTCGAATTCCCCCCGAATTCATGCCCTGACCATCCTTAAGGTTCTAAAACAGAAATAATTATTGAAAAGCCTATCTGGTGCGAATAATAGAACCGTAGGTTTTTAACCTTTAGTGAGGTCATTCACACACCCTGATTGGCCTCTGCCGGATTAGAGTGCGACTCGTCAGATAAGCTCTGGAAGCCTCAAACATCCTTTCACTTTGAAATGTGAGGCATTTTAGTGGTGTGCCTATTTTGGGAACCAGTATTGTTTAGGTGGCTTTTCCCATGAAGTGGTGGAAGATCCGACCCGGTCAAGTGAAGTTTCTGCTTTCTACTCTCAGTTCTCAGTTCGTAATCGTATCCGTACGTACCTATCGAGTTCTTGTGATTTCTAAGTACGCGATGCCTAAAGTTAAGGAATCTCTGAGTGTTTTACTCCGACGATGTACAAAGGAAGACCCTGACTCGTTTTCTACTGACGGGAAAATTCTTTTCTACAAAATATGCGAAAAAGAGGTAAGTTCTTATTGACATTTTCACATCTACGTTATTAAAGATATTACTGGTCAAACAGTTGAAATTTCAAGTAAGCCGTATGTGCAGCATAAGGTGCGTACTTACTAGGTAAGTAGAGAGAAGGCTAAGAATTCGGAGTGTAGACCCGTTAGATCCTCAGATTTTACATTTCCGAGACGGAAATTGACGTTTGGATTTGCTGGTTTTTCATGGGATCGTTGAGAGGGTGCTCGTATTTCGACTGCAATATTTGAAAATAATTTCATAGTCCACAATACCTTATATCTGTTCACTCAATGTATTTTTTCTCACGTATGCGTACCTACCTATTTATTTTCAGATTAAGATTTCGAAGGGTTTTCAATTTTCCCTAGAAAAAGCCACAAGTGGGCAATCAGCAAAAGTCGAAGAATTAAAAAGGAAAGGAAATCGAAGAAACAAGCGCTGATACAACCTTTATTCAATCAGCAACAGCACTCGGACGAGTTCTCTTCCAGAGTTTGTAGGGCGTTTTTAAGCGCCAACATACCCCTCTACAAGGTCGAACATGCTGAGATTAGAGCTCTCGTCAAGGACTTTGCAGGAAGAGAGTTGCCTCATGAGTCGACCCTACGTAAAAATTACGTTTCTTCAGAGTATGGAAAGGTATGAATTCATGCACGATTGCCGTATTCCGCATTCTCGTTTAAACAATTTAGAAGTAATTTTAATCCTTTATAGGTTGCTGGTAAATATAAACGGGTAAATAGAAACTGTTCAGATGGCAATACCCTACGTGGCCGTAACTGTCTGCTTTCTAGTCTAGTAACGCTCTCTGGTAAGAATTTTTACCACTTTTTCCTTAACTCGCGCTTCACGGCTATTGGAATCGTTCCACTTCCTAAAGTGGTACATATGTTTGCCAGAGAGCGACACTTGAACTTCACTCGTGTAGGCATTGCGTTGACCATAAAACACAGCTCATTTTAAGCTACATACTGGATTTTCCTGAATTATATAAGGATACAATATGTATTTTTGAATATTTTGATCATTTCGTTAACATAGATTACATATTTTGTGGTTAACTTTGAAAGATTTTATCAAAATTATCATTGGTCTACACATGAAGTACCAAGAAAGGCGAAATAATGTGCTCGTTTTGCATATTGATAACGTGCTCATTTTCAATGCAATTGGTGATATAAATATCGGAAAACAGACTTCAGAGCTTCTAATTATATTTTTTACATATGCCTCTTCCTACAATATTGTGGCCAACATGTTATATTCACTAATATGAAAACATGCAGCAAGACTGTGAGGTCGTGGACGTAACGTTTTATCAGTCACAAGATGTATTAGCTTCCCAGATTATGAAAACTGGATTTATACCCAAAGAACACTTCATGTGTATTTCAGAAAAACATAAATTTAGTCAATCCGTATGATATTCAGTTCCTCTGAGTTCAGAGGCGTATACAGAAAATAATAATAATAATAATAAAGTACGGTGGCTTGCTGACACCCAAAAAGATCTCGCAGAAGTCGGCGTTGACCCACTGACAACTACACGGGCTACATTTAGACACAAAATTAACTTGCACAGCTTTGAAGCCAGACAATGTACAAGAAACTTGAAACTCCAGGAGGCATGGACTCAAGAAAGACGACAGACTCACAGTGCGAGGATGAAGAAGTTTTGGGAGGACAAGAGAAACAAGAAGAAGAATGCTAACTAATGGTTCTACGTGCTCCTTAGAGGGCCTAACGCACATATATAATAATAATAATAATAATAATAATAATAATAATAATAATAATAATAATAATAATAATAAATACATTTTCAGGGTAATTGTGGATGCAAGAATAGACTGCCACATGCAGTGGCTAACACCAGGGCTTCCCATAGGGGAGGGGGTGACAAATCAGACATTTATTGGGGGGATTTATCACAAAATACCCCTCACTCCCCTAGGCACTTACCTGCCTGAATGCATATTTATGCTATTTTGTAAGATATTCTTATACGATCTTAGAAATTAATTTTAGACGATGGCTTGTTTTGAATCGTATTTTTGTAAGGGCAACTATTTGCCTTAGTTCTATTAAAAATAATAAATAGAAGATGTAAAACATAAATGTAGCCTATGTTCTTAGGTCAGTCTTTTCTGCCCATGACCCCATGATTCTAGTACAATTTCCAGAGCCAGTGTGACATTTATAATTATATATACTTCTCGTTCAATGCTTTCCATCTGCATTTTCCACCTATTATTTGCAAAATACTGTGGAAAGTTGTCATATAAGCAAAGTGGTAAATATATTTACCAGTGCACACTCAGTGGGAAAGACATCCTAAATGCTCTCTGGTAAAAATACTTACCACGCCATATCACATAATCAAACAATGTATTGACTCAAATTTTGGTCAAAACCTAAACAGTAGACCCTAATGACATGGTATTTAATCAAATAAGTAATATATTTTGTTCCCCAGGGTTTTGCCCTATAAAGGGTTAATATGGACCTGGCTCTGTCGTAATGAAGGTAATCTCTCGATAATACCTTCATCCCACGAAGAATATTCATTCAGGTATTTTCTTCACCAGGTTCTACACACAATCAGGGATAACATCGGGAGCCACCCAATTTGGTTATCTATCGATGAGACCACAGACAGTTGTGGAAGATACATGGCCAACGTTATTGTTGGAAAACTCAATCCCAGTGAACCGGGGAAGGACCACCTAATTCTGTGCAGGGAGCTAGATGTGACAAACCATGGTACAATTGTGCGAACAGTGCAAGCAGCTCTGCGTAAGTATATTTTTTTAAATTTAGTTTTCGAGCGTTTTGCCAAAGAAGAATAAGTACAGTCTGGCTATAATTTCAATGCATTCTACGTATGCTACGTATGATAGTTCTGATAGTTCAATATCTCTTACAGTCGTACGACATGTCAGAATCCCATTAGCTAAACGGTTCACCCTTCATTTTATGCATTCCTGTTTCAGGCTTGCTGTGGCCAACCTTTTCAGATGAGGAGATAAACAAAGTACTCGCATTGGTGACTGACGCTGCTCCCTACATGATTAAGGCTGGGAAGAGCCTCAAGCTTCTCTACCCGAAGATGTTACATGTTACTTGTCTTGCCCATGCAATGCACAGACTTGCTGAGGAGCTGCGCGAAAAATCGTCCAGCGTCAACAGAGTCATTTCCTCAGTGAAGAAAATTTTCGCCCTTAAGACGATGCATCCAGAGCTCCCTTTACCTCCCGAGCCCATACTGACGCGATGGGAAACTTGGATCTTGGCTGCCTTGTATTACGCTGAAAATCATAGGGCAATTGAAGAGGTAAGACTATTTGAAATGTTTAAAATCTTCTCATTTACGAGGTTTTCTCTATCATTCTTTTCATATCTTTCATCTTCACTCCGTCATACGGCACCTAATTTTGTAATTTTCTCAGCTATTCTCCTCGGCTAATGTTTTTCATTTATATTTTTTCCAGGTGATCAGTAAGTTTGATGAGGCGGACAGCAAGTACATCGCGAAAGCTAAGGCTGCTTTTAAAATGAAGGGCTTGATGCCATCCTTGATTTTCATAAAAGCCTACATGAGCGTCATTCCTGAGGCCATCCTAAAGTTGGAATCGCGATTATTTTTTTTACGGGGGGGCCCCGTAACCCGCTCCCCCGCCGTGACCATCGACTCAATCTACATGGCCTCCGACATGCTATTAATTTCTAAGTAGAAAAGAGATAGCTGGGTAGAGTGGGAAGTGATGCAAGGAGTATCTGCCTGTTTCCATGTCAGACACGTTACCAGGCGAGATTGTGTTAGGTATATGGTGTTGAAGTATGGTATTGAAGGGTCAGGGAAAAACCACATAGGCAGAAAGAAGAAAGAGCCTACATGTAAAACCGGACATCTTTTGATAGCACATGCAAGGATGTGGGCTGGATAAAGACCAGAGGTTGTGTTAGTTAGGAATATGTGTCATGCAATCATAACCATTTACCTACCTTTTGTCAATTATTAGGGGGGATCAGTCCTACTTGTCACTGCCTGGTGCGGCTCGGGTCCGCTGGCGTCTGGGCTTTGGGCCACAGGTTAGTCCCTTGGTCCAGCAGCCAGCAGTCCCTGGTGCCAAGTCTCCTTTTAAGGAGAAGGGGAGTAGTGCCAAGCCTTACTTGTTGTAAGGGGCATCTTCTTTCCCGCCTGATGACGTCCCTTCTTTGCGATCTTGGTGTCACACACTTGTCTCTGTAAATATATACACATATATACACACATCCTATTATATATACATTTTTACTTTTCTTCTGTAGAGTGCGGGCCGCTTTTCCGCTCTCGTGTCCTGTAGAACAAGTACAAGTACAATTAGTAGATTAATAGTTAATGGTATTAGCAGGGGTAGGTTTTTCGTCCACTCCTTTGTCGCTGGTGGGGGCGGGGTTGGATTGGATCGTCTCTTTCTTGGCTGTGTTGCCTTCGTCGTGTTGTATTTCTTCTCTCAATCCTCCCTCGCTTGGCTAAATCTGTAACATAGTAATAACATAATCTAGGACAAGGATGTAGGTAGTAAACAAGCATGTACATATATACAGGTGTTGTGGTGTGTGTGCATAGTGTTAAGTGGTGCGGTGTAGTGAGTTGGTGTCAGTTTAAGAGCGAGGGCGGTTTTGGGCCCTCGGCCTCCTGGCCCTGTGCCTGAACAGAATGTGTTTCGGTGTGGGGTATTTGGTGTATAGGTCGACGTCATAGCGTCCTATTCCACTGGCTAGTGGGTTGACCTTACTACCCCATGACTTCTTGTACATTCGGAGTGTTTGCTTTCGTATGTGTTGCCTTATCGAGCTGACTTTCGCAATTGCGCGTAGGTGGCGTATTGGTGTGTCATACGGGAGTCTAGCCGCTGCTCGAATGCATTTGTTTTGTATTAGTTCCAGCTTATCCAAGTTCGTCATAGCAGTGTAGCCCCAGGCGGGAGCTGCGTACGTTATTATCGGCCTAATTAGGGCCTTGTACATGTTTATTGCTACTCGCTTGTTAATACTGGTTCTTTTATTCAGTATCGGATAGAGCTGTGACAGTCGTGCGTTTGTTTTCCGCTGGATGTCTTTAATGTGATATAGCATGGTTAGTTTTCTATCTAGGACTACTCCTAGATATTTGACCTTGTCGTCCCATGCTATATCTCGATTAAATAGTTTGAGCGGTTTTATGTTGGCTGGCCTATGTGTGCATCTGTTCTTCCTAGTAAACATCACAGCTTCGCATTTGTCAACGTTGACCTTGATACGCCATTTGGTTAGCCAGGGCTCGAGAGTTCGCAGTGCTACTTGTAGTCTCTTTCGGGTGCATGCTAGCTGAAAGTGTTGTACTGTGATAGCAGTGTCATCCGCATAGAGGTGCGTGGTAGTGAGTTCCGCTGTCGGCATGTCATTCGTAAATAGAATGAACAGGATTGGCCCTATTAGTGACCCCTGGGCTACGCCCGCCCTGATCGGTCGCGTGCTTGACAGTGTGTTATGAACATCTACTTGGAACTCTCGGCCTTCCAGGTATGATTTAATTAATCTTATGTACCCTGGGTGGAATTCGATGTCTATTAATTTCGCTAATAGGCCTTCGTGCCAGACTTTATCGAATGCCTTCTGGATATCAAGGAATAAAGTGCCTGTGTCTCTCCGCTTGTTTAGTCCGATGGTCGCTTGTTCTAGGACCCGGGTAAGCAGTTGCGGGGCGGAGTGGCCGTTTCTAAAACCGAATTGTTCGTTTCGAATGATTCCTCTTTCCTTGATATGTGCTATGAGCCTTTTCAGCAGTCTTTTCTCGAATACTTTGCTGAGGGCATCCAGGAGACTGATGGGCCTGTAATTATTAGGGTTGGATTTGTCCTTGCCTGGTTTGCCATATACAAGGATTCTCGCCTTTTTCCACTGTTCCGGATAATACTGCAATTGGAACATTGCATTGTATATTTTAGTGAGTAGTGCGAGGGCTTTCGGGGTTAGCTTTTTGAGTATTATGTTCTGAATCTCATCTGGGCCGGGTGCCTTCTTCGGGTTAAGGTGATCTATTATCCACTTAATTTCGTGGATATTAGTCTTCTTAACCTCGGGCTTGGGTGCGTTTGCTAGGAATTCCGCTACCTTGGCCTCTGTTTGCCTAATTAAGGCACGGTCCAACGGTTCGTCATTGGGCTTAAAGGCCTCTTCGAGTGAGTCGGCTATCACCTCTGCTTTGTCTTGATTTTCATATACTGGTCCGTTAGGTCCCTTAATTGTTGGGATCACGTGTGGTTCTCGTGTGAAATATCTCGCTAAGTTCCACACCGGTCTGGTATTTGTGTCAAACGTACTCAGTTTGTTATTCCAGATCCGAGACCTATACTCCATTATTTCGGTTTCGATTTCGACCCTGAGTTCATTTTTACGTATCCGGTCTTCATCGCGGTGGTGTCGGGCCCAGTTGCGCTTGTGTCTGTTGCGCTGGCGTATTAGATCTTTAATGTGGGCCGGTATTTCAATGTTAGTGTTTTGTCTAGGTCTGTGTACCGGGATGCTCGCAGTTGTGGCTGCCTGGATCGAATTTATGAGTGTTTTTAGGGACTCATCCGTTTGGGCTGGGTTTACTATTTGTATGTCCTCAGTCTCCTGTAGGAGTGAATCGAGTTTTCTTTCAAATTTACCCCATTTGGCTGCTTTGTAGTTGAGTCGGCTCTTGGGGTTTTTCTCATATTCCTCCGGGTTCGCTTCCAGTGTAAATATTACTGGTTGATGCCTCGACCCTAGGTCGTTAATGACCTTTATGGTGTGTCTTTGAGGAATATTTCGCAGTAGGGCGATGTTTAATATATCGTCGACCTGTTCGTTTGGTGCTAGGAACGTGGGTTCACTGGGGGCTGTTACCACATAGTCCTGGGATAGCATGTGGTTGTACAGCCTTTCGCCGTCTGTGTTAGGTTTCAGGCACCCCCAGCTGGCGTGTTTCGAATTTAGGTCGCCTCCTAGGATCGTGTTTCGATTTTGTCTTAATACCGATTCTATATCTTGTGTGTTAAGGTGTTTAGGTCTGGAGTATGCCGATATGACATTGACGAGTGTTCCTCGCACTGGCATGGCAATTCCGCACGCTTCGAGCTCGACCAGTTCTGGTAAGTCTATTTCCATATGTTTAATGTCCTTCCTTACCAGAACTGCCACTCCTCCGACTCTATTAGCCTTGTCGCTTCGGTGTATTTTATAGCCTCTTATGGTGAACTTCTTCCCCGGTGGGAGGAAGGTTTCTGTTAGGAGAGCTATGTGTATGGTGTTCGCGGCTAGGAAGGCTTCGAGCTCATATTTCCTGGATCTGATGCCCTGGCAGTTCCATATTAGAACTCGGAGCTCCTGCGTGTTATTGTTATTATTATTGTGGTCATCGTCGTGTTGTTCAGGCATCTTGGGATAGGAGGTCAGCGATCGCATTAACCAGATCCCTTAGCCAGGAAAATGGGAGCATGTTGGCCATCATTACCCCAGTGGTTATGGCTGCCATGAGGTTCAGGTTCGGAAAGAAGGTTTTCAGGATTTCTTCTATCCTTTCCCTGAACGCCTTTACTGCCATGTTTCCCTCTGGCTGTTGAACCTGTGTTAGTGTTACTGGTGCAGGTAGTGAGATGGGTGTGACTGTTGTTGTGTGGGGTTTGGGGGTTGGGGGGGGGTCGGATGCTGTTTTATTAGCGGCAGGTTCCTTGCGGGGGTGGAGCTAGCCTGGGGCGGGCCCTGGGGCTGCTCCGGGGGAGCGTGCGTGGACTTAACCTGCCTTAGGTTGGGTCTTTGGGGTAGGGCCTTCTTCATGTTTTTGTTTTCGGAGGTCTTACTTTGAACGGAGGTGGCGGGTGCTTGGGCTGAGGGCCCGGTTTTGTGTGTACCCTTCGTCCTTGGGGGTTGCAAGGTTACTTTGCCTCCACCTGAAGGGTCTAATTTGCCTGATTGGCCTTGCTTTCGGCCCTTGGTGCCTGAATGGCCTGTAGGTCCTGATGGGTCCTTTTTGCCTAAGGGGCCTATTTTTTGTCTACGTGAAGCGTCTATGCCTGATGAGCCTGCTTGGGCTTTAGGGTTGCCACGCTTATTACCCTTAGGCCCTTTGCCTTGAAAGGCGGCTTCGTATTCCCTGCGGCGGGGACATTCTCTATAATTAGCCGCGTGTTTCCCCTCGCAGTTGGCGCACTTTGAGTACGCTGGATCATTGCCGTGGGGGCAGTCGCGGGACAGGTGGGAGGCGGCGCATCTGCGACATCTGGGATCCAGCTGACATGTCGCCCCTGAATGCCCATGCCTCTGACATACCCCACATTGTGGGCCAGTGGTTTGCGGGCGGTACGGTTCGACTGTCACCAGCATGTTCTTCAGCATCCGCATTTTCCGCAGACTGTCCGCTCCCGGGGTATCCGCCACGGCAACTAGGAAGAGGCAGCCCTTGGCTGGCCTGTTTCCTGTTCGCATCCTGTGTACAGTAAGTGCTTTGATACCCTGGGCTTGCATGGCAATCCCGATATCACCTGGCACATACGTGTTATTGGGCGTTCTCACCACAAATCGCTTTACTGTCGAGTTGGGCAATATCTGTACAAACTTGATATTAAGCCCTTTCAGCACTTTTATAGCGATTTCATAGCTTTCGAAGCTGGACATATGTAGCCGGACCGCTTCGTGTGCGTTTATTCTCGGCTTAGAGAAATAATAATTTCTCTGTTCATGTGTCAGCTTTTTGAGAAGCTCCATTTCAATGAGTTTGATGTTGTTGCTGTATACCGTAAGGGGTGGGGGGGTCGACCCCTTACGGGTGGCTGGTTTACTTGTTTGTGTCTGCTGAGGTCTTATCTGTTGTGCCTGTCTTGTGTTAGTGTCTGGTGGTGGCATGATCGAGCTGTATGAGGTGTCTGTGGAGCTTTCGGCTCGGGTACTCGGTTTCCGACTCCCGCCCTGTTGGGCCTTGCGGCTCTTAGGCTTGGTGTCTTTCCCTTTCTCCTCGCCTTTTCTCCTTCTCCCCCTCTTGGCCTCCCTAAAACCGTCATCCTGATTTCCCGGCTGGGTCCAAGGTTTCGGTCACCACGTGCCCGCACGGCTCCTCTCCCTCTGTGCCTTCAGAGTCGGCATCCTGGGATGTACTTGATACATCTATCACCAGTCTTGCCTCATCTGAGTCAGAGTCCGATTCACCGGCTTGCCCGGGGGGGGGGGGTAGGACTTTACGTGACGCCTTCCGCCGAGTCCGTCTTTTCTTGCCCCCTTTCCTTCCCTTGGGCGCCGCCTCATCGCTCAAGTTGGCGGGACTGGGTCCCACTTTCCCGGCGTCCTGCTGGCTTGCCACTAGGTTGGGTTTGAGGGCAAGGTTTGTGTTGGGGGGGGGGGAGAAGTAGTCTCCTGTTTGTGTTCAAGTGTCTCCCCAGTCACTGGCTCAGTGGAGTCATGTGACAGTTTGGAATCGCGAGGGATGGAGTTGGTTGAAATGGTCGCTACACTGATCTCTATACATAGAGATCAGTGGGTCGCTACAATACAAAGAGTCATCCAAGAAGCCGACTCGTGGCCTGGAGAGACTGGGAAAACCGTGAAACAAAAATTGGAGTTCGTGCTGGCTCGAAATTCCGGTTGGAGTGCAACGTTGGACTTGGAGAGGATGCAGCGTGGCGAGTCTGCACCGTCAGAGGATTTTCCGAACTACTCTGCACAAGAAGCAGCATCATTCAAGTATTTACCTCTCGTGTCAGTTGACGTCGAAAGATCGTTCTCATCATTGAAACTTTTATTGACTGATTTAAGAAAATCATTCAAAACTGAAAACATAGAAAAAATTCTTGTTGTACAGAGCAATGCAGATCTACTTCAATGACTCGCCTAATTCTGAACATCTTGTAAATGAACTTTTAAACTGTAACTTTTATAAGAAAACTTCTCATATATTTACTTGAAACTTGAATGCGAGTATATCGCAGTGTATCATACATACAATTAGAAAATAAAGCTCGTATATAAAGATATGTTATTGGTTTTTTTTCGTTTCACTTTCCTTTCTATAGTTTTGAACGGTGTTTTTCGAGCATATTCTGCACATTTAACCGCATTTAATGGGGTTTTCGAGCATATAATACATGGCTTTCGAGCATATCTGGAGATTTTATCGAGCATATCGATCCGAGCCTTATTATAATAATGCCTTCCGTAAATCCTTTACGGAATGCTTAGTTAAGGACTGGGGTAAGGTCATATCCAATCATAGACCAAAAGCGTTTGTACCATTCATAAGGGAAACACGAGGATATTAGCCAACTGCATTCTTTGTACTAGCATTTGCAGGCCTGGGCAGAAGTTAAAAACACCTGTTGAGTACCGTGGGTGTAAAATGCAATTGAAGTTGCCCATCAGAAGAACAGTATTCGGTGTCGCTATATGTGGTAGAATGTGCTGAGTGAAAAATGAATTCCTTTCCTGTTTAAATAGGGAACTAGATAGACTGTACAAGTTAATGATCTTGATATTATTAAAGGAGGCTGATAATATTCTTTCCGTGTCGTCCATTGTAATGTCCGTTAGGTTAATCCCTTTCCTATACACAATACCAGTTCCTCGAGCACTATCACCCATGTTCACTGCATAGTCATAATTAAATAAATAGCCTAAATTACTGCTGTTCATTTCTTGTAACAAAAGAATATCAAAACGTCCCAACAGACCTAACGTTGTGTCACTTCTCACTCCGTTTATGTTGAGAGTGGCGAAGGTCGCTAGAACTGAAGGCATAACTAGAAGATAGAGTAACGATAGAGACATTAAATTTATAAACGTTTTGTTCGACTTCAAAAATGACGTTCTCCCGAACTAACCTAGTCTGACGTAAGGGACATTCTGGTCACAAATGAGCTGTGGAATTACAGGCTATACATATACGCACTTGTCCAGCATAAATAATTTGCGCACAGTATCCTTCAATATAAATGTGTGCATTTTGTTGCCATGTTTGTTTTCTGAATAGTTACACAATGAAATCACTTGAATTAAAGTTAACTATCAAATTTATTAGAATTGTTTACGGTACTGTTACACTGTTCAATACAACACACGCTGAGAACGCCACACACACACACACACACACGGAGCGCAGGCACGTTACCTTTCTCTCACCGCGTATAGCGGCCGACTGTGCTGAGGCACGATAAATTCCTGAAAAAGTTTTTGAAGTAAAAGTGATGGGGAAAATACAGAGGAAGACCCAGAAAACCATGCTTCGAAGACCTGAAGAACATGATTAAGCAGGCCCTATAGAAACTACAAGGAAGTGAAGATAGCGATAGACGAGAGATGGAATAGTTGCAGGGACAAGGCTTTACCTTCAGTACATGATCATGATGATGATGATGATGACGATGATGATGATGGTGATGATGAAGACGATGATGATGATGACGTAAGGGACATTCTGGTCGCATGATGATGATGATGATGATAACTACTTTTACGGTCTTCGGAAACGCCGAGTTGTCAGAATTCTGTCCCACGGGAGTTCTCTACAGTCACGAAGCTGACGTATCTTCAAATACTGGCCGATCCTGGATCAAACCCCGTAATCTGGGCCTATAAGGCTAACACTGTACCCTATGAGCCACTCAGGCTGGCGGCGTGAAAATTAAAAGACCACCCAGGTCTCGAAAACTTACTACTATTTTCGATGGTAGATAATAACAATAGACCAAGAGAGGTCGGATGGAATATTTGAATGCAAGGAACCTAACTAAAGTAAATGGATGCAATGTCAGACTCAGCTACGATATTTGAGGTCACGAATCCACACTCCAGAGTTGAGATCCCCTACGGGGATCACCCATTACAATCGCCCCTTACGACAGGCAGAAGGTACAGTGCATATATTCTATGTCCTCGTCCATAAAGGGTTCCCATTTCGGGAAGTGAACTCGAGCCAACCAAGCGAGGAACTAGTATTCTAACACCTAGAATAGTGAAGTGGATAAATTATTATTAAAGAGCAGAGGAATGTGAGGTTTAACATTTAAGAGCTATAAGCAGACACATTCTTATCTTATCAATCAATATCTTATGAATTTCGAGAGTTCACAAACAATTTCAAGTTATGACCCCATTTTAACAATACAAGAGGCTCTGGTCAGTTTACATCAAGACACATTAATATGAGAAGAGATTTCCTTAAAGAAGAAATATTGATGGACGTTGAATTCATGTTTTCCATCCACTAGTTAAGGGTCATATTACTTATTTATATTCCATGTATGAGCATGATGAACTGAAGAATTGTTTGCTTAAGTTGTTATACTGCAAAAAAGGGTATCGAGAATACCATTTTGTCTATGTTAATGCCAACTAAACAGTTGTACATAATGTGCAATGCTCTGCCGCTTGACAGCCTCCAACAGAACGCTTCATTGATCATGATATATGTAACATTACCTTGCCGCACTCAGACACAGTCTGAGAAATAAATTCAGTAATACACAATTATAAAACACGAAATATTAATAATATCCATTGTGCATTATCCATTCCAATAAATATGAAAGTAATTCATTGTGGCACTAGCCTATTAAACTCTCAAAAGATAAAAATCAAAGCTTCTTTATTACAAATTGTCAAAACGCGTTAATGAACTACCTTAAGCAGACTTAAGGTTGTAAAGGTTATGAATTTTAATTATGGCTGTTAATAGGAATAGGAAGCGTTTACTG
This sequence comes from Anabrus simplex, assembly GCF_040414725.1. NCBI lineage: Eukaryota > Metazoa > Arthropoda > Insecta > Orthoptera > Tettigoniidae > Anabrus > Anabrus simplex. Next base: position 230,356,865 of record NC_090267.1, on the reverse strand, counting down.
TATTTCTGCGCTAGTATGAGACTAGCAGTTTTTAAGAATACATTATTCAAAGCATGAAGCTATTCACCACTACACATGGGAAAGAAGGGGCACGGGATCTATAATAGACTGTATCACAACCGATTCTGAATTCAGGAAATCTGTTCGGAATGTGCAGGTGTTCCGGGGATATTTCAATGATACACACCACTGTCTGTAGTGAATTAAGTATTTCTAGGCTAAGATAGAGAGAGTGAAATCTGTCTGCAGACGAATACGGGTAGAGAATCTCCAGGACGAGGAGATTAGAAGCACATGGAGATTCTTAGTGAAAAGTTCCAAACAATAGACAGTAAGCACGTTCAGGATATGGAGAGAGAATGGATGGCATACAGGGATGCTGTAGTAGATACAGCAAGGGAATGCCTTAGAACAACTCTCTGTAAAAATGAGCAAAAGCGAACATCTTGCTGGAATGATTAAGTGAGAGCAACTTGGAAACGTAAAAAAAAAAAAAGATGCCTATTGGAAATGGCTTCAGATAAGCGCTGATGCAGACAGGGAATTGTACGTAGATGAAAGAAACAGAGCGAAACAAATAATTGTTGAGCCTAAGAAGAAATCATGGAAAGTTTTCGGTGACAATCTGTAAAGGCTCAGTCAAGCGACGGGGAAACCTTTCTGGGCAGTAATAAAGAAAGAAAGGCGGGGCGAAAAGGAAACGAATAGTGTTTTTGGTCAATCAGGTGAACTCATAGTAGATCTCAGGGAATCACTGGACAGGTGGAGCGAATATTTTGAAAATATTCTCAACGTAAAACATTGACATAGCGAACAACCGAGCTCATGTGAAGGAGGACAATGATGTTCGGGAAATTACGCTTGAGGAAGTGGAATGGATGTTAGATAAACTCCATTGTCATAAAGGAGCAGAAATGGATTAAATTAGACCTGAAATAGAGAAATATAATGAGAAGGCAGGGCTGAAATGGCTTCACAGAATAATAAGATTAGCATGAAATGTTAGTAAGGCACCTTCTGATTGGACGAAAAGTAATTGTACCTACAGTATGTACAAGCAAAGGAACAGGAAGGATTGCATAAACTATTGAGGTATCTCATTGATCAGTATACCAGATAAGGTGTTCACTCGCATTATGGAAGGGGGGGTTCGAGCAATTGTTGAGAGGTGGATGAAAACCAGTGTCTTTTCAGACCACAGAGGGGCTGTCAGGATCAGATTTATAGTATGCGCCAGATAAGAATACTACGAGAGGAATGAACAGTTACATTTATGTTTCGTAGATCTTGACAAGGAAAAGATATTAGCCGTACTGAGGGATTGCGGGATAAAGGGTACATTATTAAAAGCAATCAAAGGCGTTTATGATGACAATTGGACTACTGTGATAATTGATTGTAGAACGAGTCATTGGTTGAAGGTAATTACAGCGTTTGGACAAGAAGGAAATATTTCACCTGTGTTGTTCATAGTGTGCCCTTCTAGAGGCACCCAGATGCGGTGGTCTTCTTTCTTGATATGTGCGCCGGCTGCTCCTGAAAAATAATGACATTTAAAAATATACCCACCGCCGCATGTAGACTCTTCTTCCTCAAGCGTAGTGCGTCCGTAGATCCCTCGGGTTACTGGGCCACACGTCGATCGGGGGTGAGGAAATGAAAGATGGGGTAAACTATTAAATGACGGTACCCACAGACTGAATTAAAATCTAAATAAATAAAGTGGTTTATTTAACAAAAATTTTTCAAAATGCAAATGAAAGTAAACTGGTGTAAAATGTGATAATGTAAAATGAAACTTAACATTTAAAACAATTGAAAGATCTGCATTACAATGAATTAATTATCTGCCTTAATAAAATCTCGACTGAATGTCGATTAAATTTTAGTGTTCTAAATCACATCGAACCACTGTCTCCATGACGATGACGTGACCACATTTAAACACTGGTCAGAAATACAGTCTCATTTGAATGAATGATTTATAATACCTTAAAATGTCATCTCACAATAAATTCAGTAATTAATTAATTAATTTATTTATTTATCCATCCTATTGATATTGACGTTAAGGTGTCTGTCAAATATTTAACTCATGTTTAAATTCATATGGGAAGCACCCCACTCAAAAATAATCACAAAATACACTGACCATGTGTAATAATGACGAAAAGAGAGAAAAAGAAAACAACCATGAACATTGTACTTTTCTGTTATATAATCTTTGCCACCTGTTTAAACTGCTTGCGGCTGAAAACATGGAAATTTTAACTGAACTGAACACCTGAGGGCTACCACCATTCATTTAATTTGATAAACCTTATTTACTTGCTGTGATAGCCTGGACTTTTAAAATTACTTAAATTAATTAGGCCAAGTGCCTCAAGATTACTTCTCAAATGAAAGCGATCCCTTTACATCATTAATTTTACCTAGTTTGCCGCTGTCTGCATTTTCATTGTGCACGCATATTTTTGTGGTACCAACTCTAGATGGAGGCAGATCCCATCTTATTTATGTCATTCATTTACGGCACTTGTGATACAACTACTTATTAAAGATCGCTTCATTTTCCTAACTGAAATGTAGTGGATTTTAAAGACTTGGTGATTACTGACTGCCTTTTATATGAGCATCCCACTACTATATTTTTGACTATGAACTAATCGATGATCTCTTACCCTAACACATGAAATCTTGTTTACGTAAATGAGCATGTCAATGGAGAAACACTGCTCCTAAAAAATACTGAAATTAAAATAATCTGACTACGCCTATTCTATTCTATTTACAGACATTAAATCAAACACAATTCACGTATCAGATTTAAAATAATACGGTGACAAAATATATACTAAGAAGTGATATCATAACAAAAATCTGGATCCCAAAAATCGCTGCCAAATAAAATAAAATAAAATTTTTTTAAAAAATTTGCGCAATGAAGAAGGATAAAATGTTACCCTGATCCAAGTAGCAAAAATTTACGTGAATTTGATGGCAATCTTCTAACCTCAGACCAAAATGTCTGGACATGACCTTATTCAATCTTTACGGACAATAATTATTCGCATTACATGTCATCAATGATTAGACTTGACTATCAAAATGCGCATCGATCAGTCGCTCTGTTCTCAACTTATCTCGGGCTCTCGATTGCATATCTTCCCTGGAAACTATTTGAAGCAATACAGGCTTTCCGCCTACAATCATAACACATGTCGTCATATATTTAACATTCTCGGTTAAATAATTCATATCTCAATTCTCTTTATTCATCAATATTCTCGACGTAGTAACTCATAATACGGCCTCGCTCGTATCCGGCGGGCGAATAACTGTGTCGTTCACATCCATTTATACGACACTATTAATTAATGACATGGTCCAAATATCACATTTTCCATTTTCTCAACACAGAACATCAGGGATATTACTATTACTTGCTCGTTACTTTGATCATCCACCGTTTCACATCTTATGAAATATCAGAGCTAACTTATCAATGGCTTCCTGTCACTAATTAAATAACTGAAATAACGAGATTGCCAGTCAAAAACACGGCTATCGAACTGTGTAACCACGTTACCTAAACAAATTAAATCTTCGCGTATCAACCATAGTCGCGAAATACAAATTATGAGAGCTACCGGAAACGGTCATCTGAATAATGATTACAGAACATGAAATAATAAACCTAATGCGCTAATAGCAAAAATAAACATTTAAACTAACATGGCAGCATCCACCAAATCAAAATGTCAACAAAAATACCGCTCATTACCACAACTATTATTATTATCATCATCACTTTAAAAATCTGCACTACACCGTATGTAAAATTCTTAGTAAAATAGGATTCTCACATGTCAAAATGACTTACATTAAAAGGAAACTGCGCAAGTAACACACGCTAACACTTATCTATAATAATAATAATAATAATTATTATTATTATTATTATTATTATTATTATTATTATTATATTATTATTATTATTATTGTTATTATTATCATTATTATTATTATTATTATTATTATTATTATTACAATCCTAATTTATAATTACTATCCGATCCGTGAATTATTTACAGTCCTATCTAAAATTCTAAACTACATTTTGATCATCGACTGTTCATAGCCTTGCTTGTTTACAAAATTACATTATGCTCATTTTACCTTGTTTGTGCTGGAGGCAGGTCAGATCATCCTCCGGACCCCGTCCTGTTGACTTAGTATTTCATCTTCAAGCTGATGCTATCCAAGAGGTCACACACGCAAACTTGATGCATTTTCACAATATCGTTGCACACGTCCATATTTATATTAACACTCGCATTTTTAACACTCCTGCGAAGAATATTCAATGACACTGCATTGAACACCTGACGTGAAGTCGAAAGTCTGTACTCCGCTACCTGCCTGCTGTCGCCTTTCTCCCCCTCTCAGATTGTTTGTGTAAAGGATTATTGGTTAATCGCCTTCTCTGACCATGACACGGGACTCAAGGTCTTACTACGGAAGTATTCCAATTATGAAAACAAAGTTTTTCTCCCTGTAACTGGGTGGACTAATTCTGCTCCCAAATATCTCACTTGCAATAATAGTTCTATGAGAGTGTGGAAAAATTACGTGTAATGTTCCCAATGATGTGGAGAATTTTATAATAATCGTTCTCCAACATATGACTTTCCACGAAATATACAAGCTACACGTGAAATAGGGAAAATGTGAATGCAGCTACATGTTACGACGAGATTCAGTGTTCACCTCGGTCCTAGCACCTTAAGTTCATTCATGGCAAGTGTTGAGAATATAACTACCATTGCCATTTGTTAAGTTAATTGCCTGATTATATCTGCATAATCTAAAGTTGAATAAACGTTTGTCAAAGTGTTCATTCCTGCTAAGATATTGCTCTCACAAATAAATACATTACTCACTCGGATTTTAACTACTGTATAAGACACTGAAGATTCTTATAAGACTGCGAATTCTCACGAGATTGAAGTTTACCACGAGACTACTGATCTTCTACCAGACTGCGGTTGAGACTGCGATTGAGACTGAGGTTCTCTACGAGACTGAGGTTCACCACTCTGGTGTCTCCGTTTTTGTAAACAGTCCTCCCCCAACTTCGAAAATAGTCTTGTGGAAGGGATGTGGCGTAATAATTCTGCACTTGGGACCGATTTATCATGTGTCCGTAGGTTAGAATTTTATAAAATGTGCTCAAAATCTTCCTAATTTCGGTCCGACTTATGTGTTACATTGCGTTATGAGAAACGATCACAGATTAATTTCTACGACGTCACGCGTCACTGGCTCTATTTTCTGTCAGAGCATGATGTCTTCCCGCCATGGCGGTTCGCTTCCTGGGCGATTCCACTCTCCCATGAAAGGTTGAAAATTTCTTATTTAGCCACTGATTAATCACACACTTGCACTGATAAATCCTTAAATATTACTTGGAAGCCAGGACACGATATTTCACAACTATTTCGGTCACCAAATCGCGAAATACTAGCTGTAGATTCCCGCTATGACAAGCCATTAAAATTTGCAATTTTGTGATTGGCTGAGACGTTCGCGCCCTTGGTAGTTTGGGTTCTTCCATTTTCTGCTAAGGGATGTTGGGTATTATTCGTGTCTCACTCACTCTTCTAGGTCAAGTGCATTCCAATCGTGCGAATTCACGTGGGAACTGGATAGAAAGCTTTCACTTCTCGTCGGCATCATAAAACCTAATTGGACGTACCACTCAGGCTAGCTACATCCTGTCTGTGCTTTAAAACTTATTCTGTGGATTTACTTTCAGTCTGTACGGCGCCTGGCAGTTGCTTTGTTAGACTGCAATCTTTTCCCAGCCTACTGCTGTATTCTCATATGCGAAAATTGAACATTTAAATTATGCATTAATTACGCACATTCGCTTATGGGTGCAATAGTTTACATGCATCATCTACTGAAAGGCATAAAGTGGCAGAGGGGGATAGTTGAGTGGATATGTAATACACATTTGGCCTATGCCGGCGACCTGGTCTTAATGGCAGACTGTGCTGAAAGCCTGCAATGTAATATCTTGGAACTTGAAAATAGGTGAAATGTGTAGGATATGAAAATTAGCTTTTCCAAGACTAAATTGATGTAGGTAGGGAAGAAACCTTAGAGAATTGAATGTCAGGTTCAGAATACAAAACTGGAACAGGTAGATCATTTTATGTTTATAGGATGTGTATTTTTTCAGGATGGTAATACAGTGAGACTGAATCAAGGTGAAGCAAAACTAATGCAATGAGCTCGCAGTTTCGACGAACAGTATTCCGTAAGAAATGCTGTAATTCATCTCCCGAATGAAACTATCTTTAAGCCGGCCTGTTTCCAGGCCAACTTTGCTGTACGTGAGTGTAAACTGGGTGGACTCAGGATATCTGATTCATAGAAGTTATAGACATGTCGGTAGCGAGAATGATCGCTGGCACAAACAGGTGGGAATAATGGCAGGAGGGTACTCGAAATGAGGAGTTAAAGGCTAGGTTAAGAATGAATTCAATGGATGAAGCGGTGCTCATAAACCGTCTTCCGTGGTGGGGTAATGTGAGGCGAATAGAGGATGATAGGTTACCAAGGAGAATACTGGACTCAGTTTCTAAGGTAAGAGGAATGGAACTAAACGAGGGCTGAGAGTTAGTTACAAATAAAGGATTGTGGAGGCGTTTAGTAAATTCACAGAGGCTCGCACACTGAACATCGAAAGGCAAAACGGTATATTTATTTATTTATTTATTTATTTATTTATTTATTTATTTATTTATTTATGGTACTCCCCGTTATAGGAGACTTTCCTCACCTACTATTGTAGCAGTATAAAATATTTATTCAAAATAATTAAACTATCTACAACAAAGCCTAGTCGTATAAAAATACTCGCATTTACATTAAGTATGAATATGTCCTACCATTCTATCTCTGCTTCTCGTCAAATTTAGCCAAATCACTCTCGATTCAGTATATCTTCATTCCTCATTCGATCTACCCACCTTACATTCAGCATTCTTCGGGAACACCACATTTCAAAGATTCTATTCTCATTTTTTTCTGAGCTGATTATTGTGCATGTTTCACTTCCGTACAATGCAACCCCCCAGACAAAAGTCTTCAAAAACATCTTCCTAATTCCTTTACCAATGTTTGAAGTGAGCAAATTTCTTTTCTTAAGAAAGGCTTTCCTTGCTTTTGCTAGTCTGCATTTTATGTCCTCCTTCTTTCTTTCATCGTTCATTACTCTCCTATCAAAGTAACAATATTCGTCTACTTCGTTTAAGACTTAATGTCTTAATCTAATATATCCTGTATGCCCTGACTTCGTTAAATGCACTCAATTACTTTTGTTTTAGTTGTGTTTACTTTCATCTTGTGCTCCTTCTCGAAGACTGTGTCCGTACCATTTAGCAGTTTCTCCAGATATTTTGCAGACTCTGATAAAATAACAATATAATCGGTATATCTCAGAGCATTGATTTCCTCTCCTTGGATTGCATTTTCGTTTCCAAATAACTCTTTCATTTCCTTTACCGGCTCTTGTAGATAAACATTGAAAAGGAGGGGGGACAACCTGCAGCATTGTCTCACTCTTTTCTGGACTGCTGCTTCGTTTTCATGGCCATGGATTCTTATCACTGCAGACTGATGCTTGTACAGATTGTAGATAATCCTTACTCTGTATCTGATCCCAAACAACGACAAATATTTTACTTTTAGTTATTCGCAACATTCTTAATTATTTTCAAATAACATGTTATAATATTAAACTTAGTATATTGAGTACAAATTGAAACGTACTGTTTAATACATTTTTGCATGTTTTTATGACTTTTCTTTGCGTAAGTTACTTAGGTCTATATACTATTAATTAATTATCTCCATTTCAGTTATCATATACTTAATTAGGAATATTCCTGTTATAATGCTTGCAAATATAAAATGTAGCGTTATATTAATCTGATTAGACTTAAGGAAAGGTTCATCTTGCCATAACAACTAAAGCATAAATCAATCCACCAATCAATCTTCGCTTCTAAGTCACTACAAAACACGACGGATGTGTTTGAGTGAAAAAATATTATTCGATGAATATTCAAAATTGCAATGGTCCCATACATTTTTCCTGGCCAAAAGAAGTATCTGATGACACTTTCTAAATCGTAACTTGACACCAATTTTTCCGGAATGGGACATTTACGTTGAAATGAAATGTCGTATGGCTTTTAGTGCCGGGATATCCCAGGGCGAGTTCGGCTCGCCAGGTGCAGGTCTTTCTATTTGACACCCGTAGGTGACCTGCGCGTCGTGATGAGGATGAAATGATGATTAAGACAACACATACCAATTAAGGTTAAAATCCCCGACCCGGCCGGGAATCGAACCCGGGACCCTCTGAACCGAAGGCCAGTACGCTGACCGTTCAGCCAACGAGTCGGACACATTTACGTTAATCTTTGGGATAAACATTAGTAAGTTGCTCAAGATGTAGTTGAAACAGGCTATTGACGTCAATAACAATGTGTGCACAGGCAATCATTGTTCAAACGCCACGGCGATTACGACCTTGACTTCGACTTCCATGAGGTAGTCATTTACAAGTTTTTATGTCACAAGAGATCAGGGGTGCAAGTAGATATGGATAACCCAGGCCCAGAATGCCATGACTAAGCTGTTGAAACGCTCTGTTGGAAAAAAGCCTGCACTAAGTAGAATGTGATTCGTTATATCCCATATATATAGTGTAGGACAGTTATTTTTATATTTGTTTTACGTCGCATCGCCTTATAGCGACGATGGGATGGGACAGGACTAGCACTGTGAAAGAAGTGGCCGCGGCTTTCCTTAAGTACAGCCCCAACATTTGCCTGGTGTGAAAATGGGCAACCACGGAAAGCCACCTTCAGGGCTGCCGACAGTGCTGTTCGCACACACTATCTCCCGAATGCAAGCTCACACCTATATGACCAAACCGCGTAGCCAACTCGCTCGGTTAATACGCGTTAATCTGTAGCCCAAAATAACAGATTAATTGGAAATAACTTATTGAGTACCTAGCATAAATTTACCGAAATTCAATGTTGTATACTGAACAATTGCAAGTGATACTTTAAAAATGTTACATGCTTAACATACATGAAATGAGCCGTGTCTGTTCAAAAGGTGGCTATTTCCACTTCCAAAAAAATACATCAGTATTTCGTCCACATGCATTACAGTAGTTGAATATTATCGATTGCGATGAGCAATCCAGACCAGAAAGATGTGATTCCTTAAAGTTTGTGCCAAACTCGATCATGGGTAGGCTAACTTCATGTGCCTTTTATTTTACGCTTCTTGCGCTTTTCCCACAACTTTGTTAAGGTAGAAATAACAACTTTTGAACAGACACTCCTCCAATATGAAATAATATTCACATTTTTTAAAGTCTTGAAATTATTCGTAGAATCGTTATCGAATTTGTATATTCATTTTTTTCCAGCTAAGTGAAGCTTGCACTATAATTGAATGTTGATATGTTATTTTCTTGAAATGATTTATTTAAAGACTGATATCAACAACACAGTTTAAAATCTCGAATACATTCCTTTAGAAAATATGGGGGTCTCTTTAATGCCCAGGCACTTCGATACGAGACCACTGGCGATGATACTGGGTGGTTTACGATCTTTATTCATTTGTCACCGATCTCGATAGCTGCAGTCGCTTAAGTGCGGCCAGTATCCAGTTTTCGGGAGATAGTGGGTTCGAGCCCCACTGTCGGCACCCCTAAAGATGGTTTTCCGTGGTTTCCCATTTTCACACCAGGCAAATGCCGGGGCTGTACCTTAATTAAGGCCACGGCCGCTTTCTTTCACTTCCTTGGCCTTTCCTATCCCATCGTCGCCATAAGACGTATCTGTGTCGGTGCAACGTAAAGCAAATAGCAAAATATATTAATTTGTCCACACGATCTTTGGTTAAGGACTTACTTGCTCCTTGCTTCAGAAGCGAAGATCATAACGCGAGTGTATGTGTTTCTGTGTCACTGCATGTTACGTATTCTACCACCATTGATCTGCATTTAGGCCTGTCGGCCAGGTGGCAAATCCCCTATCAGTTATTACTTAGTCCTTTCTTGAATGATTGGAAATGTATCATACATTTTCCTTAATAAATTATTTCAATCCATAATTCCTCTTCCTATAAATGAATATTTGCCGCAATGTGTCCTCTTAAATTCCAACTTTATCTTCATACTATGTTCTATCCTACCTTTAAAAGTTCAATTCAATCTCATTCGTCTACTAATGTCGAGTTGTTCGTCTTTCTTACTCCCTTATCTTCCCAGCCTGAAGTTTCCAACATTTTTCCTAACACTACTCTTATGTCAGAAGTCACTCAGAACAAATCGTGGTGCTATCGTTTGGATCGCCGAGCTGTGTGGCTCAGACAGTTGAGAAGTTGGCCTTCCGACTCCAACTTGGCAGGTTCGATCCTGGCTCAGCCCGGTGGTATTTGAAGATGCTCAAACACGTCAGCCTCGTGCCGGTAGATTTATTGGCGCGTAAAAGAACTCCTGCGGGACAAAATTCCGGCACTTCGGTGTCTCCGAAAACCGTCAAGAAGTAGTTAGCGGGATGTAAAAACAGTAACATTATTATCCTTGGGGTCTTTTCCAGTCCTCGTATCAAGTAATCATGATGAGGGTCCTGTACACTGGAGCCATACTCTATCTGCGGTCTTACCAGAGACTTATACGCCCTCTCCTTTACATCCCTATTCCAACCCCTGAATAATTTCATAAACATATGAAGAGATCTGTAACTTTTATTTACAACTACCAACTATTTATTTTCTTATTTTTCTATTTACAAGTATTGTGCAGTGAGATAGGGAAAATGTGAAACCCAGTGTCGGCACGTAGCCTACTCCTGTAAAATAACATCAATGGATCTGTTGAAGATGAACGTCTCCATCCAACGGACGAATCACTATCAACAGCATCATTTGCCCTCACTCTACTGCGGAGAGATGTGGAACAGAACCGAGGCCTTTGGTACCGGTACATAATCTAGAGACTGGGAATTGTATACCACTACCTCACCTACCCTGCCACCCAACATTCTGATGGTCAAATATTTGTCCACCAACGGGATTCGAACCGGCTAACAACAGCGTCAGACCATAAAGACTTAACGCTTTATGAGTTTTTTCTCAATCGTTAACTTTCATACAAATGTGTATAATTTTCGACAATTCTTCTTCTTTTCTGTCCATAAAACTGGGTCGTCTACTTCAAGTTCTGACAGTTATGCATTGGGAATGGAATCGTATGGAATGACACAAATCCTATATAGAGGAATGTATTCACTATTGCGTGCTTCTGTGGTAGTTGGTAGAGTTTTTTTTACGTTGCACCGACGCAGATAGGTCGCATGGCGACGATGGGATAGGAAAGGCTTAGGAGTGGGAAAGAAGCGGCCGTAGCCTTAATTAAGGTACAGCCCCAGCATTTGTCTGGTGTGAAAATGATAAACCACCCAAAACCACCTTCAAGACTGCCGACAGTGGGGTTCGAACCCGCTATCTCCCGGATGCCAGCTCACAGCTGTGCGGCCCTAACCGCACGGCCAACTCACCCGGTAGTTTGTAGAGTAATGTGATGTACGTGTATGAAGATAAGTGTATTAATAAAAACACAAAAACCCACTCCCCGAGCCAGAAAATCAAACCATACGCATTTAAAATCCCAGTCCAACGAGGAATCGAGACCAGGGCCCTTCCTAACCAAAGGCCAGTACTCTGACCATTCAGCCAATGAGCCGGACAATTTTCGCATTATTTTTTTTAAGTTAAATTACTTGCGTCAAAAAATGTTTAGAGCATGCTTATATACAATGCTCTTCCATGTAGTTATCTTCAACAGTTCTTGAAATGTGATGAAACCATGAGTAAATATGAACGATACAAAATGTGAGCAACGTACATATATAACAGAGAGGAACGTAAAAGTGATATGAGTGAAAATATACAAATATATATTTTGAAGTAGGTTTGCAATATTTCCCGATTTTGGGAGGATTCCTCGAAATTGAGATGATTCGTTACATAGTTTCCCAGTTTCCGTGTTCCTGATTAAATACAAATATTTCCCAAATTTTCACTGACAAAATTCATATAAAATTAACGTCTAGATGCTTTAATTTCGCACAACATAATTATGGCTACTTAGCTGGAATAATCTTTTTTTTTGCATCACAATTTCTTGGAATAGGTGAGAGTAATCAATCCCATTTATGCTAATCGTCAGATGAATGACAACACAATGAAGAAGTGAAAATCCAAAAATTCATTTGCTAGATGAGCTGGGTGGTTTCCGATTTGCGTCATTCTATTGGCTTTATTCAATCATGTTTATGTTTTCCAAACATTCAGGAAAACGAAATTCTGTACGTGATATTGACAATCTGATTGATATTGATATAGTTTAATATTAAAAATAGGCCGGAAATTTATTGATAAGAGTATAATATACTAATGTTTATAAAATTTAGTGTCTTTCATAACACAACCAACGATCTTTTAGTTTAAGTGGATATAGGATGAGGAATTTCAAGTACTATAAAGTGTCGGTTTCGAAATCGGAGAATAGTCCTACTTTTTATGAAATATATCTGGTGAGATTCAGAGTGCAGAATACACTGTATCTTTTGGCATGGGCTAGATCAGGGGTTTCCAGTTTGTAAGGGCGTGAGAGCCACATTGGGAACCTTAGACATGATCGTTGGCCGCACTTTAATGACAGGCCAATTTTCGTTAAATTCCGCAAATACAACAGAGGTACCAGTATGAAGTAATATGCGTAGTTCTATTGAAACGAAGGTTTAATAATCGTCATTGCTAAAAACTCTATTTCACAATGTCATAAAAGAGTGAAATTAAAAATATACACTATTATACACAGGACAATTGAATTTGGAAGAAGAACACCTAAGCACAATTTAATGGGAAGGGAACGATGATATACAGTTGTTAGAGGCTAAAATCCCATCAATGTACAGTACTTCCAGGAGTACTTCACTGAAAATGTCTTCGAGTGTTCAGCGCTGTGTACCAGCCAGTACTACCAATGGGAGAAGAACGAAGAACTGAAACCACTTCTTACACCAATGGCAGTTAAAGTATTTCTTGGTATTCACTGTATGATAAATTGCATAAAATGTCCACAGTGAGGTTGGTATGGAGTTCAAGATTTGATGCGGATCTCATAGCCTGGTATTTGTGAGAGATCATTTTCCACCGAAGTGTGGATTTTAATTTATTTAATCAAAATCTTTTCAGACCAAGTGAATACTTAAAAACAGGAAATAATATTAAAGAATGAATTAGTTCCGACTTGGGTCTATAGAGGGTATGAAAATTAATACATTTTTGAACGACTTATGAATTTTTTTGTACATTGTCTTCACATTCCTTAACATATATTTTTAACGCCCTCGCAGGCCGCCATTTGTAGACCCCTATGCTAGATTATGCTTATTACTTTCATTTTCCTATTTCAGTTTCATCCTCGGAATTGACAATGTGAAAGTGACTGAGATAAGAGCAATGTTATTCCTTATGCAGCCAGTCCCAGCGATAAATGATGTGAAAGTGTTGCTCATAGGGTAGATTAGTATATGTATTTCAGGAGACTTAGCAGGTTGATACGCAACACCACTTTCTGGCTCGGCGAGGAAAGCAACGGGAAACTGCCTCACTCTTCGCTTCCCTAGGCTAGCTATGACAGCAGATGATAAGCTGTTGAGGATCCAACCAGCCTTCGAGGTGAGGACTCGACAACAATATACTCTATCTTATTATTATTATTATTATTATTATTATTATTATTATTATTATTATTATTATTATTATTATTATTATTATCATTATTATTATCATTATTATTGTTACCGTATTTTGGTGGTAGGTAGAGGTGGAAGAAGGTGCGGGCGTGAATGGGTCTCAAACTACGGAATCAAAGTTAATGTAAAATTTAACAAGGTTATATTTTCTTTTCAAGATTAAGTAATAACAAAGAACAGGTACTTAGTAGCCGAAACACAATTTGAAATGTACAATTACAGGGATTACAGAATTTGGGCTTCGAGCCCTGAGTTCACAATTCTTGAGCAACTAGCCCAACTTTCCGATATACAAATTTTAACAAAGGGGCAGAAGACCCCAATCAAACCCTGGAGCACTTGCTCCAAATTACACAGTAACGCCTCCTCGAGGCATACAACACTCCGTTTCCAAAAGAGCCACTCGCTCTTTAATTTAAGCCTCTCCCAGGCCACACCAAACTCCACCTTCAAGCTGTCCTCAACGGACATAAACACAGGGGTAAAATACCCAATCTACTGAGGTCTATTAAATGAAAAGCAGGTTAATTAAATGACCTCTAAAACAATTTGAGAGGAGGCGAACTTGCACTCCTAATACACTTTGATTAAGACCTACTTGGCCCTAGGCCGTTAATACCAGGGCTAATCCCATACTAAAGAGGTGACTTAAGAAGAGAACAATTTGTTTTACGTTAACGAAGAATAGATTGAGAAAACTAAGTTCACCTCACAACAATATGAGTGGGAGCTCGAGAGGGTTAGCACTCTCTATCCCAGTATGAAGCTTTAAAAGAGAATATATGAAAAGAGTAGTTACATTTTAGGAAAAGGTTACATGGTTGAACGCTTAGAACCCGCCCCGAAAGTTAAACTGCTGAGCAAGCAAAGAAAGAAGTTATTAATCGGCCATTACCTTGTTGTTGACCGCTGCCGAAGAAAGAGGCGCTTCCCGCCCCCTGCTATGTACTTAACACACTGAAAGATGGAACAGAAGTGGCGCTGAGACCCAAAAATCAGCAGTTTATATCCTCTCGCGGAAGGTTCTAGGCGTTAGGGGAATGAAAACACCCGCCCACAATAATTTTATTGGGTAGGACCCCGCAACCGATACAAGTTGGGGGAAGATACACCAGATTGGTCAGAAATTAATAGAAGAATGTCGGGATTGGATACATTCATAACAAGGGGAAGAAAGGGGTAAATATTGCCAACTTAAACAATGACAGAAGGAAATTTAACAAAGAACAAACTCTTGAAATTAAATTTTCTCCAACAAAATAGTTCTTTGACTCCGCACTAGGTTGCACTATTGTAGATCTTCAGTAGTGTCCTCTAGGAGAGAAAGTTTACACTTCTTACTTCAGGCGAAACAAAAACACATCAAAAATGACACAGTTCAAAAACTCAAAATTTTCCACGTGGTGACATCTTCTGAGAAGGTAAAGAATTAACAGCGTAGATAAAGTTCAGCCCTCCTCCAGCAGAGGAGTTTCAACAGGCGCACATTTTAAATTAGCGGCGTGGTGGTGTACCACCCGGTACAGACCTCCCCCCCAAAAAAAAAATTCCACCAGGGGTGACACATGAAATTGTTTGAAAACAAGGTCCAAGTTTTGATGTAGATATGGAGATTAATTGCCAAAAAAATTTATAAGGTTTTCTTAATTTGTTTTGATTTAGTTTCAAAATTTTGTTGTTGCAGATGAAGAATAGTTTGTAAGTTTGTAGAAGTAGAATTCCGAGGGTAAACTTTTAATACTTAAAAGTGAAGGAAAATTTTGCAATGTCCACCAAATATTGCTGTTGAATTCCCATGAAACGGTATTAAGGTTGAACAGGAATGTCTATGTAGTTGATGTAGGCTAAGTTGGATGGCCAGACCGGCCGTTGCAGCTTGCGTCCAAAAGGAGGCCGCTCGGACCCCTCAAGTACCCTGAGATACCGCTCGCCCGCACTAGGAGGGGAGCAGAGGTGTTGAAGCACGCCGCGCCCGCGGTGAACACATACAGGCTGCGGGCAAGTAGCAAGTCGTGCGCCGCACATCAGCCTTGGCCGGGAGGAGAGCTCCGGCTCGCCGTGCACACGTCGTTCTCGCTGGGGCCGAGGGGGCCCGTCCTCTGCTCCAGTTGCTGCACGGCGCCGCGCGGCTGCGGGGGCACTGAAACATTAAAGCTTGGCGGCAGAATTGTGTTGGACCATCATCTTCTTTGAGGGTACAGGCTTGTGGAGAGGTTGAGGGGTCAGCGGCGTGCAGATATCCATGGCATTTACTCAAATCAAGCCACAGTGTGTATTGAAGCAGGAGACGGGAGCGTGGTAATGGCCGAGGCAAGGACAGAATGGCAGTTTAACGGATCGGGGAAGGTTTTACAAGAGGCTTACATATAAGAGAAAATATTATAGAAGGGGCAGAAAGCCTTAAAAGTTGAACTCAAAAAAAAAAATATAACCTTCATATTCCTTTCAAATTATATGAAGCAAGTTAACACAAAATTTACACTGGTTTCACCTGTGACAGGTGAACCCTAAATATCCTCTCGGTGGCTGGATTGCTTACTAACAACGTAACCGGAGTAAGAAAATCGAGAATGATGCATGGCCCCTGAAATCTGGGGGCAAGCTTGCCCGCGGGAACAAAATTCTTGACCATTACCTGGTCACCTACCTTCAAAGTGGTGGGTCTCCGTCCACGATCATACCTTTCCCTGACCTTTTCGTGAGACACTTTAAGATTGGCTTTAGCCTTCTTCCAAAGATCTTTAATATTATCCGGATCTATTGTCTCGGGTAGAATGTCACTCAGAGACCAGAGGTTAGAGAGCGGCGAGTTGGGAACAAACTTGAACATCAAAGAAGCTGGAGTGAATTTATGTGATTCATGAACCGCCGAATTCAAAGCAAAAGCTAACCAATGCAGGGACGTGTCCCACCTGGAATGATCATCATGATGATAGGCAATCAGTGCGGACCTGAGATTACGATTAACCCGTTCAGCCAGAGATGGTTGAGGGTAATACGCAGAAGTAGTTACATGAGAGATGGATAAGTCAAAACAGAATTTACGAAATAAATTAGATGTAAAAGCCTTAGCATTATCAGATACAATATATTGGCACGGACCAAAAAAAGCAAAAATAGAATTTAGGCAAGTAATGGTAGACTGAGCGGTAGCCAGCTTAGTCGGAAATAACCAAGAAAATCTGGTAAAACCATCTACACATACAAGGATGAATTTGTTGGCATTTCCCTTCGACTGGGGGAAGGGTCCTACATAATCAATATACAGGCGTTCCATGGGGCGCGATGCTTGATGCGAAGACAAAAGGCCTACCTTGGTGGACATGGTGGGTTTACTAATCAAACAGGATTTACAAGCCTTTACTAGTTCACGGATTTCACCGTCCATACCTTTCCAGATGAACATTTCACGAATCTTTTCACGAGTTTTAAAGATACCAAGATGCCCTCCTAATGGGGTCTCATGATAATACTTGAAGATCATAGGTACAAGAACCGCTGGAACAACAACCTTCATCATCTTGTCATGCCTCGAAGGGCAACATAAAACACCATTCCTCAGAACATAAGGGACAACATGTTCCCCAGAAGAAAGGGTTTCCATTATCGGAGCCAGCGTCGGATCTTCGTGTTGGTATTTCTCGATATCCCTAAAGAGCATGGGGGCATCAGTTAAAATGGCATTAACATCAAATAGTGTGGACTCGGGAGGTGATGAACGGTCGACCGGTTCATGGTTCTCAACGTCGTTTGAAAACATACGGCTGAGTCCATCAGCAACAACATTTTCAGTACCTCTGATATGCCTGACATCGAATTGGAAGGCAGAAATACGGATGGCCCAACGGGCTATACGACCAGTACGACGCGGCCTACCTAAGACCCAGCTTAAGGCTTGATTATCTGTCTCCAGGTCGAATTTAACATGTTCCAGATAGAGACGGAACTTCTCTAAGGCGAATAAGACTGCCAAACCTTCGAGCTCATAGATGGAATACTTGGCTTCTTGAGCCGACAAAGTCCTAGATGCATAGGCGATGGGGCGCCTCCCTAGTTCAGTCTCTTGAAGAAGGACTGCAGCTACCGCTGACGACGACGCGTCGGTTTGGACGATGAATTTCTTCGAGAAATCAGGCATAGCAAGTACAGGGGCATTACAAAGTGCTAATTTAAGGTCTTCAAAAGCGGCTTGTTGAGAAGGTCCCCACTCGAATTTGATGCCTTTCCTACGAAGAAGGTTTAAGGGCGCCGCTCTATTAGCAAAGTTAGGAATAAACTTCCTGAAGAAATTCACCATACCAATGAACCTGGCGATACCTTTAATGTCCTTGGGAGGTTTGAAATCACGGATGGCCTGTGTTCTAGAATGATCGACTGCTACACCATCAGGTGACACAATATGCCCTAGGAAAGACATAGAGGGCTTAGCAAAGGCAACCTTGGACAACTTAACAGTTAACCCAGCCTTACGAAGGCGATCGAGAACCTCTCGCAGATGAACTAGATGTTCTTCAAAAGTCTCTGAAAATACGACGACATCATCCAAGTAATGATATAAGTACTCAAATTTGATGTCGGAGAAGACCATATCTAGTAGCCTAGTGAGTACAGCTGCTGCGGTGGGGAGCCCGAAAGGCACGCGGTTGTATTCGTATAAATTCCAGTCCGTAGCAAACGCTGTAAGATGTTTAGACTCTTCGGCAAGGGGAATTTGATTATAGGCCTGATTCAAGTCCAAGATGGTGAAGAACTTGGCCTTACGAAACCATGAAAAACAAGAATGAAGGTCAGGAAGGGGCACAGATTGCAACACCACCTTCCGATTGAGAGCCCTGTAATCAATGACAGGCCTGAAGCCTCCTTGGGGTTTCGGGACTAGAAAAATAGGCGATGAATACGCCGACTTAGAGGGCCTAATAATACCGTCCTTCAACATCTGATCGATAATTTCTTTCAGAGCCTTCATTTTAGGTGGAGATAGCCTATAAGGTGGAAAACAGACAGGAATCGAATCCGTGACCTCAATTTTGTATTCAATAAGGTCAGTAACACCAAGAGTATCAGAGAACACCTCGGGAAACGACTGACACAGTTTGCGAATACTATCAGCCTGCTCCTCAGGTAGATGTCTAAGGTCTAACAACATCTCATCCTAGGTAGGCGAAATAGAAGAACATGACACAGAATTACACTTTAATAGTGGGATTTTACAATTAGAAGCAAATTTGAATGTGCACGACCTAGACTGGAGATCGAGCACAAGACCAGTGTGAGAAATAAAGTCAGCTCCCAATATAATGGGGCAAGACAATTGCTTGGCCACAAACAATTTAACTTTCCATGTAAACTTAAAAATACGAATTTTGACCAGTAAGGAACCTAGAATTTCTAATGGAGATGAATTAACCGATACGTATTGAACAGGAGAAGAAACATAGTCAGGAAGTTTACAAACCGTTTTCAATTTAGAATACCATTCAGCCGAAATAATCGAACAAACACTTCCTGAATCTAAGAGAGCTGTTATAGGCTCGTTATTTAACTCAATCTTAAGAAAAGGAACCGGTGCGGGGGTATCCGCCGCAATCCTAAGACATTCTTTAGGGCATTCAAAAGATGAATTTGAAGGCTGATCGTTCTCTGCATTTACAACCTGTTTACTAGGGGCTGAGTCTCGGGAAGATGGATTAGTCGACTCAGCCGAAGCCACTAGTCACTTTTTATTATTGGCATAGTTGGAATTTGCACCGGAAGTTGAGCAGGAGGGGGTGCTATTTGAGTTTGGGCAATTCTTGGCGATATGTGAGAAAGCCCCACAT
Source organism: Anabrus simplex (assembly GCF_040414725.1). Classification (NCBI taxonomy): domain Eukaryota; kingdom Metazoa; phylum Arthropoda; class Insecta; order Orthoptera; family Tettigoniidae; genus Anabrus; species Anabrus simplex. Next base: position 230,337,118 of record NC_090267.1, on the reverse strand, counting down.
TTAAAACAGCCTTGCGCTGAACCAGCTCCAGTATTTGCCCTACTAGTTTTGACCAATGGACATTTATTGCGAAGATGGTCAGGCGACCCGCAAGCATAACATTTACGGGGTGTGACTGGTCGGCGAGGTGGAGGCCGAGTGTTACTAAAGAAAGGAGGGGGTTCTTTTGCCACACGCAAGGAATCGGCGTACCTAACTCCTTCCGCTGAGACGGCCAACGCTTCGAGTTCAGAGAAAGTCTGCGGGCACGCCGCGAAACACAAGTATGACCTATAGGGAGGTGAAATTCCCTCGACAATAGCCTGTACAATCTGATCTTCAGGAAAATGAAGGGCAAACACCCTAGTGTAAAACTTAATGTCCTGTATGAAATCAGCCAAGTTTTCATCCAAGCGCTGTACACGATAATAGTACTTCTGAATAAGGGAGGACCTGGCCCTAGCCGGGATGAAGTTAGCTAGCAAATGGGCATGGAAATCCTCAATAGATGATTGCTCGGCAATGGCTCTTACGATTTTATCAGAGAGAATACCAATAGCATAAGGATAGATGATTTGCAAAATTTGACATGGAGAAAGAGAAAACACAAGGGCATGATCCTGAAATTCAACTAGAAATCTCAAAAATGAAATTACATCACTGGTGGTATTAACAGAAAACTTAGAAATACCTCTGAGCAACATTGCCAATGGATGAGGCAAGCTGCTAAACCCGGGTGACATAGTAGGTAAAGGTTTCAATGGCAAGGAAGTTAATTCAGAACGGATGTTACTCAACGATGTACGGCGTTCAGGCTCGTTGTCCAATGGGGCAGAGATAGTTTGGGCAGCAATGGTTTTCCTATTAACTTCTCCCTTGGGAGGCGCTTCCTCACTACCTGCATTCACTATGGTGGGTTGATCAGATTTGGGAGGAACTTCCCCAGTCAACAATAGAGTGACCTTACTAGATAATTCGGAAATATTTTCCAGGAGCGTACTAGCTTCCTTCCTCTGAACGTCATTCAGTTTTAGAGACAACAGATCGTTAACCCTATTCGAAAACTGATATAGCCTGCCTTGCACACGCTTAATTTGATTAGGAGACGGATCATTTTCATCAAAAAAACTAACTACAGAAGCTAGACCAGTAATATTCTCCGTGATCGTGGAAAGAGAGTCGTCAATTTCTTTCTCTCCCAAATTTGGGATGGAAATGGGCAAATCTAGGGACTCTCTAAGCTTGTTTGTGTCTACTGCAACCGTGCCTCCAGATTGTACATTTCTAATAGTTAATTCATAGATCAACTCCTCTTTGCGCAAATAGTTAAGATGGAGAACATCGCGAGGGCCGGGCATGGTGACAGAACAATTTTGAAACAAAATCAAGAAAAATTCCAGCAACTGAGAAAATTGTTAGAGTTCGGAAAAAACAATATTTAGCCGTCAAACGGGGCTAAATTGAGACCCATTCAACCACGCTCTGCTACCACTTGTTACCGTATTTTGGTGGTAGGTAGAGGTGGAAGAAGGTGCGGGCGTGAATGGGTCTCAAACTACGGAATCAAAGTTAATGTAAAATTTAACAAGGTTATATTTTCTTTTCAAGATTAAGTAATAACAAAGAACAGGTACTTAGTAGCCGAAACACAATTTGAAATGTACAATTACAGGGATTACAGAATTTGGGCTTCGAGCCCTGAGTTCACAATTCTTGAGCAACTAGCCCAACTTTCCGATATACAAATTTTAACAAAGGGGCAGAAGACCCCAATCAAACCCTGGAGCACTTGCTCCAAATTACACAGTAACGCCTCCTCGAGGCATACAACACTCCGTTTCCAAAAGAGCCACTCGCTCTTTAATTTAAGCCTCTCCCAGGCCACACCAAACTCCACCTTCAAGCTGTCCTCAACGGACATAAACACAGGGGTAAAATACCCAATCTACTGAGGTCTATTAAATGAAAAGCAGGTTAATTAAATGACCTCTAAAACAATTTGAGAGGAGGCGAACTTGCACTCCTAATACACTTTGATTAAGACCTACTTGGCCCTAGGCCGTTAATACCAGGGCTAATCCCATACTAAAGAGGTGACTTAAGAAGAGAACAATTTGTTTTACGTTAACGAAGAATAGATTGAGAAAACTAAGTTCACCTCACAACAATATGAGTGGGAGCTCGAGAGGGTTAGCACTCTCTATCCCAGTATGAAGCTTTAAAAGAGAATATATGAAAAGAGTAGTTACATTTTAGGAAAAGGTTACATGGTTGAACGCTTAGAACCCGCCCCGAAAGTTAAACTGCTGAGCAAGCAAAGAAAGAAGTTATTAATCGGCCATTACCTTGTTGTTGACCGCTGCCGAAGAAAGAGGCGCTTCCCGCCCCCTGCTATGTACTTAACACACTGAAAGATGGAACAGAAGTGGCGCTGAGACCCAAAAATCAGCAGTTTATATCCTCTCGCGGAAGGTTCTAGGCGTTAGGGGAATGAAAACACCCGCCCACAATAATTTTATTGGGTAGGACCCCGCAACCGATACAAGTTGGGGGAAGATACACCAGATTGGTCAGAAATTAATAGAAGAATGTCGGGATTGGATACATTCATAACAAGGGGAAGAAAGGGGTAAATATTGCCAACTTAAACAATGACAGAAGGAAATTTAACAAAGAACAAACTCTTGAAATTAAATTTTCTCCAACAAAATAGTTCTTTGACTCCGCACTAGGTTGCACTATTGTAGATCTTCAGTAGTGTCCTCTAGGAGAGAAAGTTTACACTTCTTACTTCAGGCGAAACAAAAACACATCAAAAATGACACAGTTCAAAAACTCAAAATTTTCCACGTGGTGACATCTTCTGAGAAGGTAAAGAATTAACAGCGTAGATAAAGTTCAGCCCTCCTCCAGCAGAGGAGTTTCAACAGGCGCACATTTTAAATTAGCGGCGTGGTGGTGTACCACCCGGTACAGACCTCCCCCCCAAAAAAAAAATTCCACCAGGGGTGACACATGAAATTGTTTGAAAACAAGGTCCAAGTTTTGATGTAGATATGGAGATTAATTGCCAAAAAAATTTATAAGGTTTTCTTAATTTGTTTTGATTTAGTTTCAAAATTTTGTTGTTGCAGATGAAGAATAGTTTGTAAGTTTGTAGAAGTAGAATTCCGAGGGTAAACTTTTAATACTTAAAAGTGAAGGAAAATTTTGCAATGTCCACCAAATATTGCTGTTGAATTCCCATGAAACGGTATTAAGGTTGAACAGGAATGTCTATGTAGTTGATGTAGGCTAAGTTGGATGGCCAGACCGGCCGTTGCAGCTTGCGTCCAAAAGGAGGCCGCTCGGACCCCTCAAGTACCCTGAGATACCGCTCGCCCGCACTAGGAGGGGAGCAGAGGTGTTGAAGCACGCCGCGCCCGCGGTGAACACATACAGGCTGCGGGCAAGTAGCAAGTCGTGCGCCGCACATCAGCCTTGGCCGGGAGGAGAGCTCCGGCTCGCCGTGCACACGTCGTTCTCGCTGGGGCCGAGGGGGCCCGTCCTCTGCTCCAGTTGCTGCACGGCGCCGCGCGGCTGCGGGGGCACTGAAACATTAAAGCTTGGCGGCAGAATTGTGTTGGACCATCATCTTCTTTGAGGGTACAGGCTTGTGGAGAGGTTGAGGGGTCAGCGGCGTGCAGATATCCATGGCATTTACTCAAATCAAGCCACAGTGTGTATTGAAGCAGGAGACGGGAGCGTGGTAATGGCCGAGGCAAGGACAGAATGGCAGTTTAACGGATCGGGGAAGGTTTTACAAGAGGCTTACATATAAGAGAAAATATTATAGAAGGGGCAGAAAGCCTTAAAAGTTGAACTCAAAAAAAAATATAACCTTCATATTCCTTTCAAATTATATGAAGCAAGTTAACACAAAATTTACACTGGTTTCACCTGTGACAGGTGAACCCTAAATATCCTCTCGGTGGCTGGATTGCTTACTAACAACGTAACCGGAGTAAGAAAATCGAGAATGATGCATGGCCCCTGAAATCTGGGGGCAAGCTTGCCCGCGGGAACAAAATTCTTGACCATTACCTGGTCACCTACCTTCAAAGTGGTGGGTCTCCGTCCACGATCATACCTTTCCCTGACCTTTTCGTGAGACACTTTAAGATTGGCTTTAGCCTTCTTCCAAAGATCTTTAATATTATCCGGATCTATTGTCTCGGGTAGAATGTCACTCAGAGACCAGAGGTTAGAGAGCGGCGAGTTGGGAACAAACTTGAACATCAAAGAAGCTGGAGTGAATTTATGTGATTCATGAACCGCCGAATTCAAAGCAAAAGCTAACCAATGCAGGGACGTGTCCCACCTGGAATGATCATCATGATGATAGGCAATCAGTGCGGACCTGAGATTACGATTAACCCGTTCAGCCAGAGATGGTTGAGGGTAATACGCAGAAGTAGTTACATGAGAGATGGATAAGTCAAAACAGAATTTACGAAATAAATTAGATGTAAAAGCCTTAGCATTATCAGATACAATATATTGGCACGGACCAAAAAAAGCAAAAATAGAATTTAGGCAAGTAATGGTAGACTGAGCGGTAGCCAGCTTAGTCGGAAATAACCAAGAAAATCTGGTAAAACCATCTACACATACAAGGATGAATTTGTTGGCATTTCCCTTCGACTGGGGGAAGGGTCCTACATAATCAATATACAGGCGTTCCATGGGGCGCGATGCTTGATGCGAAGACAAAAGGCCTACCTTGGTGGACATGGTGGGTTTACTAATCAAACAGGATTTACAAGCCTTTACTAGTTCACGGATTTCACCGTCCATACCTTTCCAGATGAACATTTCACGAATCTTTTCACGAGTTTTAAAGATACCAAGATGCCCTCCTAATGGGGTCTCATGATAATACTTGAAGATCATAGGTACAAGAACCGCTGGAACAACAACCTTCATCATCTTGTCATGCCTCGAAGGGCAACATAAAACACCATTCCTCAGAACATAAGGGACAACATGTTCCCCAGAAGAAAGGGTTTCCATTATCGGAGCCAGCGTCGGATCTTCGTGTTGGTATTTCTCGATATCCCTAAAGAGCATGGGGGCATCAGTTAAAATGGCATTAACATCAAATAGTGTGGACTCGGGAGGTGATGAACGGTCGACCGGTTCATGGTTCTCAACGTCGTTTGAAAACATACGGCTGAGTCCATCAGCAACAACATTTTCAGTACCTCTGATATGCCTGACATCGAATTGGAAGGCAGAAATACGGATGGCCCAACGGGCTATACGACCAGTACGACGCGGCCTACCTAAGACCCAGCTTAAGGCTTGATTATCTGTCTCCAGGTCGAATTTAACATGTTCCAGATAGAGACGGAACTTCTCTAAGGCGAATAAGACTGCCAAACCTTCGAGCTCATAGATGGAATACTTGGCTTCTTGAGCCGACAAAGTCCTAGATGCATAGGCGATGGGGCGCCTCCCTAGTTCAGTCTCTTGAAGAAGGACTGCAGCTACCGCTGACGACGACGCGTCGGTTTGGACGATGAATTTCTTCGAGAAATCAGGCATAGCAAGTACAGGGGCATTACAAAGTGCTAATTTAAGGTCTTCAAAAGCGGCTTGTTGAGAAGGTCCCCACTCGAATTTGATGCCTTTCCTACGAAGAAGGTTTAAGGGCGCCGCTCTATTAGCAAAGTTAGGAATAAACTTCCTGAAGAAATTCACCATACCAATGAACCTGGCGATACCTTTAATGTCCTTGGGAGGTTTGAAATCACGGATGGCCTGTGTTCTAGAATGATCGACTGCTACACCATCAGGTGACACAATATGCCCTAGGAAAGACATAGAGGGCTTAGCAAAGGCAACCTTGGACAACTTAACAGTTAACCCAGCCTTACGAAGGCGATCGAGAACCTCTCGCAGATGAACTAGATGTTCTTCAAAAGTCTCTGAAAATACGACGACATCATCCAAGTAATGATATAAGTACTCAAATTTGATGTCGGAGAAGACCATATCTAGTAGCCTAGTGAGTACAGCTGCTGCGGTGGGGAGCCCGAAAGGCACGCGGTTGTATTCGTATAAATTCCAGTCCGTAGCAAACGCTGTAAGATGTTTAGACTCTTCGGCAAGGGGAATTTGATTATAGGCCTGATTCAAGTCCAAGATGGTGAAGAACTTGGCCTTACGAAACCATGAAAAACAAGAATGAAGGTCAGGAAGGGGCACAGATTGCAACACCACCTTCCGATTGAGAGCCCTGTAATCAATGACAGGCCTGAAGCCTCCTTGGGGTTTCGGGACTAGAAAAATAGGCGATGAATACGCCGACTTAGAGGGCCTAATAATACCGTCCTTCAACATCTGATCGATAATTTCTTTCAGAGCCTTCATTTTAGGTGGAGATAGCCTATAAGGTGGAAAACAGACAGGAATCGAATCCGTGACCTCAATTTTGTATTCAATAAGGTCAGTAACACCAAGAGTATCAGAGAACACCTCGGGAAACGACTGACACAGTTTGCGAATACTATCAGCCTGCTCCTCAGGTAGATGTCTAAGGTCTAACAACATCTCATCCTAGGTAGGCGAAATAGAAGAACATGACACAGAATTACACTTTAATAGTGGGATTTTACAATTAGAAGCAAATTTGAATGTGCACGACCTAGACTGGAGATCGAGCACAAGACCAGTGTGAGAAATAAAGTCAGCTCCCAATATAATGGGGCAAGACAATTGCTTGGCCACAAACAATTTAACTTTCCATGTAAACTTAAAAATACGAATTTTGACCAGTAAGGAACCTAGAATTTCTAATGGAGATGAATTAGCCGATACGTATTGAACAGGAGAAGAAACATAGTCAGGAAGTTTACAAACCGTTTTCAATTTAGAATACCATTCAGCCGAAATAATCGAACAAACACTTCCTGAATCTAAGAGAGCTGTTATAGGCTCGTTATTTAACTCAATCTTAAGAAAAGGAACCGGTGCGGGGGTATCCGCCGCAATCCTAAGACATTCTTTAGGGCATTCAAAAGATGAATTTGAAGGCTGATCGTTCTCTGCATTTACAACCTGTTTACTAGGGGCTGAGTCTCGGGAAGATGGATTAGTCGACTCAGCCGAAGCCACTAGTCACTTTTTATTATTGGCATAGTTGGAATTTGCACCGGAAGTTGAGCAGGAGGGGGTGCTATTTGAGTTTGGGCAATTCTTGGCGATATGTGAGAAAGCCCCACATTTAAAACAGCCTTGCGCTGAACCAGCTCCAGTATTTGCCCTACTAGTTTTGACCAATGGACATTTATTGCGAAGATGATCAGGCGACCCGCAAGCATAACATTTACGGGGTGTGACTGGTCGGCGAGGTGGAGGCCGAGTGTTACTAAAGAAAGGAGGGGGTTCTTTTGCCACACGCAAGGAATCGGCGTACCTAACTCCTTCCGCTGAGACGGCCAACGCTTCGAGTTCAGAGAAAGTCTGCGGGCACGCCGCGAAACACAAGTATGACCTATAGGGAGGTGAAATTCCCTCGACAATAGCCTGTACAATCTGATCTTCAGGAAAATGAAGGGCAAACACCCTAGTGTAAAACTTAATGTCCTGTATGAAATCAGCCAAGTTTTCATCCAAGCGCTGTACACGATAATAGTACTTCTGAATAAGGGAGGACCTGGCCCTAGCCGGGATGAAGTTAGCTAGCAAATGGGCATGGAAATCCTCAATAGATGATTGCTCGGCAATGGCTCTTACGATTTTATCAGAGAGAATACCAATAGCATAAGGATAGATGATTTGCAAAATTTGACATGGAGAAAGAGAAAACACAAGGGCATGATCCTGAAATTCAACTAGAAATCTCAAAAATGAAATTACATCACTGGTGGTATTAACAGAAAACTTAGAAATACCTCTGAGCAACATTGCCAATGGATGAGGCAAGCTGCTAAACCCGGGTGACATAGTAGGTAAAGGTTTCAATGGCAAGGAAGTTAATTCAGAACGGATGTTACTCAACGATGTACGGCGTTCAGGCTCGTTGTCCAATGGGGCAGAGATAGTTTGGGCAGCAATGGTTTTCCTATTAACTTCTCCCTTGGGAGGCGCTTCCTCACTACCTGCATTCACTATGGTGGGTTGATCAGATTTGGGAGGAACTTCCCCAGTCAACAATAGAGTGACCTTACTAGATAATTCGGAAATATTTTCCAGGAGCGTACTAGCTTCCTTCCTCTGAACGTCATTCAGTTTTAGAGACAACAGATCGTTAACCCTATTCGAAAACTGATATAGCCTGCCTTGCACACGCTTAATTTGATTAGGAGACGGATCATTTTCATCAAAAAAACTAACTACAGAAGCTAGACCAGTAATATTCTCCGTGATCGTGGAAAGAGAGTCGTCAATTTCTTTCTCTCCCAAATTTGGGATGGAAATGGGCAAATCTAGGGACTCTCTAAGCTTGTTTGTGTCTACTGCAACCGTGCCTCCAGATTGTACATTTCTAATAGTTAATTCATAGATCAACTCCTCTTTGCGCAAATAGTTAAGATGGAGAACATCGCGAGGGCCGGGCATGGTGACAGAACAATTTTGAAACAAAATCAAGAAAAATTCCAGCAACTGAGAAAATTGTTAGAGTTCGGAAAAAACAATATTTAGCCGTCAAACGGGGCTAAATTGAGACCCATTCAACCACGCTCTGCTACCACTTGTTACCGTATTTTGGTGGTAGGTAGAGGTGGAAGAAGGTGCGGGCGTGAATGGGTCTCAAACTACGGAATCAAAGTTAATGTAAAATTTAACAAGGTTATATTTTCTTTTCAAGATTAAGTAATAACAAAGAACAGGTACTTAGTAGCCGAAACACAATTTGAAATGTACAATTACAGGGATTACAGAATTTGGGCTTCGAGCCCTGAGTTCACAATTCTTGAGCAACTAGCCCAACTTTCCGATATACAAATTTTAACAAAGGGGCAGAAGACCCCAATCAAACCCTGGAGCACTTGCTCCAAATTACACAGTAACGCCTCCTCGAGGCATACAACACTCCGTTTCCAAAAGAGCCACTCGCTCTTTAATTTAAGCCTCTCCCAGGCCACACCAAACTCCACCTTCAAGCTGTCCTCAACGGACATAAACACAGGGGTAAAATACCCAATCTACTGAGGTCTATTAAATGAAAAGCAGGTTAATTAAATGACCTCTAAAACAATTTGAGAGGAGGCAAACTTGCACTCCTAATACACTTTGATTAAGACCTACTTGGCCCTAGGCCGTTAATACCAGGGCTAATCCCATACTAAAGAGGTGACTTAAGAAGAGAACAATTTGTTTTACGTTAACGAAGAATAGATTGAGAAAACTAAGTTCACCTCACAACAATATGAGTGGGAGCTCGAGAGGGTTAGCACTCTCTATCCCAGTATGAAGCTTTAAAAGAGAATATATGAAAAGAGTAGTTACATTTTAGGAAAAGGTTACATGGTTGAACGCTTAGAACCCGCCCCGAAAGTTAAACTGCTGAGCAAGCAAAGAAAGAAGTTATTAATCGGCCATTACCTTGTTGTTGACCGCTGCCGAAGAAAGAGGCGCTTCCCGCCCCCTGCTATGTACTTAACACACTGAAAGATGGAACAGAAGTGGCGCTGAGACCCAAAAATCAGCAGTTTATATCCTCTCGCGGAAGGTTCTAGGCGTTAGGGGAATGAAAACACCCGCCCACAATAATTTTATTGGGTAGGACCCCGCAACCGATACAAGTTGGGGGAAGATACACCAGATTGGTCAGAAATTAATAGAAGAATGTCGGGATTGGATACATTCATAACAAGGGGAAGAAAGGGGTAAATATTGCCAACTTAAACAATGACAGAAGGAAATTTAACAAAGAACAAACTCTTGAAATTAAATTTTCTCCAACAAAATAGTTCTTTGACTCCGCACTAGGTTGCACTATTGTAGATCTTCAGTAGTGTCCTCTAGGAGAGAAAGTTTACACTTCTTACTTCAGGCGAAACAAAAACACATCAAAAATGACACAGTTCAAAAACTCAAAATTTTCCACGTGGTGACATCTTCTGAGAAGGTAAAGAATTAACAGCGTAGATAAAGTTCAGCCCTCCTCCAGCAGAGGAGTTTCAACAGGCGCACATTTTAAATTAGCGGCGTGGTGGTGTACCACCCGGTACAATTATTATTCCACTTTTTCCACACCTTGAGAGGGTCGCTGGTGCGAACTACGTCGCACATGTGGTCTTAACCCTGTTTTTCGTCCGGATGCCCTTCGTGATACCAACCCTATGTGAAAGGATATAATCACGATTGCGCTTTTCTGTTAGGGTGCGGTATGCTGTGTGAGTGTGGAGTATGTTGGGGCAAACATAAACACCCAGTCCCTGAGTCAGATGAATTAACCAAAAGCGATTAAAATCTCCGACCGGCCGAGAATCGAACCCGGAACCCTCTGCACCGAAGGCCTCAATACTGACCATTCAGCCAAAACTGGCTTCATGTTCAATGGCCTAATCTTCGCAGACGATGTACTTCTGGCAGACAACACTCGCAGGGCCACGAAGCAGATTGATGATTTTATTACAAAACGTGGCTGCCAAAACTGGACTATAAATTTCTTCGCAGAAACCGCATATGGACTCGGACAAAGTAGATCGCAGGGACAGGATTTAAGATGAATTTGGAGAAACAGAGTTCAGAAATGTAAATACTTGAGAGAAATTCACATCCTCAATGGGAATGGAAAAGAAGCACAAAAAGATAAAGTGAGGAGGATGGAGATGTCTAAGAGAAAATGTTCTGGCAATATTGTACAGTGGGCAGAAGGGAGTGCCTTTCTGTAAACACTTTCTAGAGGAGTCTCTGATAAAAGACAAGATTCCTCAGAAAAATGTTGGTTCCTAAAGAAGTTCTTAAAGGGAGACTCACCTTCCGTTTGAGGCCAAATCAGAAGCTTTATTACAGCTTCAAGTAAATAATAACTGCTATGAGGGAAAGAAGTCTTGTTTTCTATAGACGTATCATGAGCATAAATCCGGAGAGGCTGACCCAAAAGATACTGACCCCACCCCCAACTGAAAAATGGAAAACCCAACTTCTTTGACTGAATGAGGTACACGAAGTCTTAGAAGTGGGTGTCGAAGAGGAGGACAATTGCAACAGGAGGAATACACACGGGAGACAACTTGTCAAGCCACGAAACATCTCGGTGGAAGAGCAAGAAAGGAGAAATCAAAGACTTCAGGACCTTTGTTGGAAGAGCAAAGAAAATAGACATAAGGGTAAGGAAAAGGAGGACAGATGGCTTGTGTAAACTTGGACCACAGATAACAATCACCATCACAAAAATAATAATAATAATAATAATAATAATAATAATAATAATAATAATAATAATAATAATAATAATAATAAAGCACCACAAATTTATCTTGGAGGATTCAACCATTACATCAGGTAACTGTCACCGCTGTTCCACGTCAATAGGAAGTATTTATCATATTATATCAGGGTGCCCTCATCTGGCGAATTCAGACTACAAACACGACACGACCTAAAGTAGCATAAATCACCCATCAGGGATTTGCCTTCCAGTGTAAATTTCTTGGAACAGCCTCTAGCTATTTGGAATGCACGCCAGATGCACTGCTTTAAAATTTAGCTGCGATCTCCTTTGAAGGATGCGTCACTTGTTTACTTAACTGATATACCTTCAGGTTCCTACGCAAAATGAAAGACGTGAAGGTTTATATTTGGCAGTTCATGAATGTACACAGTTGTATAAAGAAAACATGGCACACCAGCCCCGAAGGACCATGGCCTACCAAGCGACCGCTGCTCAGCCGAAGGCCTGCAGATTACGAGGTGCCATGTGGTCAGCACGATGAATCCTCTCGGCCGTTATTCTTGGCTTTCTAGACCGGGTACAAAGCTGTATAATCGATCAAAAATGAATAAACAGTTGGTATTGTACCAATAGCAACAATAATGGCAACAAAATCACCATAGTATAATACGGAATTGGCGATATAAATACTTGTAGAAACTTCACTCTGTAACTAATGGTTTTATCATGTGTCATTTCCAAGATTTTGCAGTTCATTAGTCACATAACATCGATCCACTTACACAGCTTGAAAAGGCTGTTCTCATGAATATCAACCTTTTTTTTTTCTTTTTTTTTTACGTCGCACCGACACAGATAGGTCTTATGGTGACGATGGGAGAGGAAAGGGCTAGGAATGGAAAGGAAGCGGCCGTGGCCTTAATTAAGGTACAGCCGCAGCATTTGCCTGGTGTGAAAATGGGAAACCACGGAAAACCATCTTCAGGGCTGCCGACAGTGGGGTTCGAACCCACTATCTCCCGAATACTGGATACTGGCCTCACTTAAGCGACTGCAGCTATGGAGCTCGGTATCAACCATATTGTAAGCTCATAGGTACGAGACAATAGTGCAAAAGTGAATCAAGCCTAGCCCAAGTGTATCTATCTAGAGAATATACCATAAAAGTCAGTGTGTGTGTGTGTGTGTGTGTGTGTGTGTGTGTGTACAGAGTGGTCAGAAACAATGTGAACTAGGTATTATCCGCGAAACTTTTAGTGATACCTCGTTTTACGGGGGTGAGGGATAAGGAGAGAGCTACCCCAGTTCCGGTAATACTGCCAACTGAATAGAAATGAAATCTGAATTGTATCTATAGTATGCTGGATCGATATGAATGTTCTAAACCTTTATTATCAACCCATATATTCCCGAATCTTTTTTTTTTTTATAATTTTGTTTATGAAATTCAACTAAATCAGTCATTAGAGATACAGAACTCATACTACATGCATTAAATAACGTTATGATTTGTATCAGTTGTTTTATTAATATGGGTCGTTAACAGCCCGGCGGGCAAATACTGTGTCTTTAGAAATGAAGTTGACTTCGGCTGTTTTTTCAGCTCATGCATAGAATAATTGCTCATTTGACACTTTTTACTAATATATGGTTATAAAATATGATTGAGCCAAATCATGCTCCAAATACCCCATTATTACCACATACCAAACAAAATAACAAGATGAGTTAGAATATGTTCTCTTCCTCCGAAAATGTATCTTTACAATTGTTTGATTCTGTATCCAGGGAGTTAAACCATTCAGTCTGAATTTTCTTAAGCCCTTTGGAATTCCAAGAAACCCTTATCATGGAGTGTGGTAGCTGCATGACAATGAGATGTTCTGCCTTTTCCTTTCGTGGAGGAGATCTTGGTGAGCCATATTTCATTAGAAGTGACCTCGCAAATTATCTGCGGAACTTGAACATGTCTGATGAGTATCCCATTGATTTTGCCAGTTTAAAGGCATTGTTCTGTGCTACGTCAAACATCCAGAAGATTATAAGGACATACCACTTCTTTCCTCTGATTGCAATCGGGTACGTGAAAATATTGCCATCCATCTGATCAACACACACACACACACACACACACACACACACACACCAGGTAGGTATTGTACATTTTAGCTACATTTCATTGATCTACATCCATTTTACTCTTAGTGACAGCAGAACAGTGTTTCACAGACTTACTCTTACAAGGAAACATCAGCAGTGTGTTAGTCGCCGATCGCGATGAAACTTGGAAAACACATGGGGGTACACGTAAAAATGATGCCGGCATCAATTTTGGGTGCCAGCATTCATTAGAGCGTTAACTACGGGGCCTAAAAGTGCGACATTTCAAATTCCGTGCAATCATCGATGAATACCTGCTGGCCAATGCTAAGCCGGCACACTGCGTACTTGGTGACACGCCTCTGCACCTCCTCCCCTCCCGGCTCCAATTGGTTCGCCACCGCAGCCCGCAAGCGCGGGGTGAAGGGAAACGTGCGGTGGCGAACCAATTGGAGCGTGGAGGGGAGGAGGTGCAGAGGCGTGTCTCCATGTACGCAGTGTGCCAGCTTAGCATTGGCCAGCAGGTATTCATCGCTGATCGCGCGGAATTTGAAATGTCGCAACTTTTAGGCCCCGTAGTTAACGCCCTAATGAATGTTGGCACCCAAAATTGATGCCGACATCGTTTTTACGTGTACCCCCATGTGTTTTCCAAGTTTCATCACGATCGGGGACTTACCCATTGCCGATGTTCCCTTGTTAGTGACAGCAGAATAGTGTTTCACAGTTCCTAAGGGATGCACGCCAAATTCACCGGAGAGGAGGGTAACAACACCATTGTCATACCAGCGCACAGCACAAATCTTGTTTGCTTCGTCTACACAGCAGTCATAAGAACCTTGCTCCAATTGTTCATGTTTTCTTCATTCATTCGAGGACTCTTAACCTTAGTATCGAGTTGCTCGAGTATTTTAAAAGTAGTCAGACTTCACGAAGCCCTGATAAAACAACACAACATAAAACCATAATCCCATAAAGAAATAAAATGTAAGCGGATAATTATATATGTATTTATAGCTATTTTCCAGAAGATAATATGATTTTGAGCTTCATTGTACGTGAATAATAATTAAAAACTGAAAACTTTGAAAAGAAACTATGTGCTACGATATTTGCCCACCGGGTCGTTATCGAGCCAGACAAGTTTTACAGTCAATAAACCAATAGTTATGACTCAACTGACAACATTCTCTATATAGGTACCAAATATTAATATACTTTTACCCAAACCAATCATAGAAGTATATGTATCATGCCATTTGTAAACGATACTTACATTTTTCCTCAGTACTGCATTTTCTGTGGAACACGAATGAGAGCATGCATTTATAAATAAGGAAACAGCTAGCACATTGTTCTCGCGAAAGGCGCCAAGGTTTCGAAGTACAAACAACAATGCGTAAGGTAATACTGTGGAGAATTATTGTAATAATTCAGACATTATACGAAACAGGCGTGGGGGGTATACACCAGTGGGTCGTTAACATTGAAAGATAGACTACCGGGCGAGTCGGCCGTGCGGTTAGGGCCGCGCAGCTGTGAGCTTGCATCCGGGAGATATTGGGTTCGAACCTTACTGTCGGCAGCCCTGAAGATGGTTTTCCATGGTTTCCCATTTTCACACCTGACAAATGCTGGGGCTGTACCTTAATTAAGGCCACGGCCGCTTCCTTCCCACTCCTAGCCTTTTCCTATCCCATCGTCGCCATAAGACCTATCTGTGTCGGTGCGACGTAAAGCAAATTGTAAAAAAAAAAAAAAAAAAGAAAAATAGACTCTCATTTCACTCAATTATCTATGCTTCTTCCTCGTTCCTCCCGTCTTTATAGATGTAATTCTTCATCTGAAGAAGAAACTCTGCCCCAAGTTTTAAAACCTTGAACCCATATCCTACTGCGGACGTCTGTCTTACATGCGAGAGACTCCTATCGCCGGCCCGTTAATGACCCGTTTTCTAAGCCATCCCAGCTTCTCTTAAAACAAATAGCACCTGCGAAAAAATTCAACACAATTATTGCATTCGAGCACAATGGATGATATTCTCACCTAGTTATTTTTACCTATGAAATGAGGACGGATGATAATTCAGAAGATTTCCGCGTAATTTCGTATTCAAGAAGTTAGTAAAATAACCACCTAATCGATACTTTATTATTGCCTCAGGCAAAATTGAATATAAATTAGCACTTACAGGACATGTTTCGGCCACTTAGTGGTCCTCTTCATCTGTATAAAGAAAGAATTGAGAAGAAAAAACATTAGGACAATAAGGAAACAGCTAGCACATTGTTCTCGCGAAAGGCGCCAAGATTTCGAAACATTCTCAATTCTTTCTTTATACAGCTGAAGAGGACCACTAAGTGGTCGAAATATGTCCTGTAAGTGCTAACTTATATTCAATTTTGCCTGAGGCAATAATAAAGTATCGATTAGGTGGTTATTTTACTAACTTCTTGATTATATTCATCGATACGGTCATGAAATGGACAACTTGTAATAATTTCGTATTTTCAAAAAATCGCAAGATCTTCCGAAATTTCGGAGGACCTGGCAACAGTGTGTCCAGCCAAGGGTGCAGTCTGCTGTTGACAGCTCGTCAGTAACTGAACAGATATGGAGGGCTCTCACCTTTATACGTGATGACTGATGATGACTCGAAAGAAAATTTGGAATTATATCTTCTGTCAGACTCGCTCTTCTTTTATCAACGGGAAAACATTTTTCCATCCAATTATGATGACTGTGCAGCACTGACGCGACGATCGCGTTGTGTTCTTTAAATTTAATGTTTGTTTTACCGAGCGAGTTGGCCGTGCGGATAGGGGCGCGCAGCAGTGAACTTGCATTCGGGAGATAGAAGGTTCGAACCCCCTTTGTCGGCAGCCCTGAACATGGTTTTCAACGACCGGTTCCTTCCCACACCTAGTCCTTCCCTATCCCATCGTCGCTATAAGACCTATCTGTGTCGTTGAGACGTAAAGTTAATTGTAAAAATTATAATTACAGTAATTAATTTTATTGATTGTAGGTCCCATTAACTACTTTTTTACGGTTTTCGGAGACGCCGAAGTTCCAGAATGTTGTCCCGCAGGAGTTCTTTAACGTGCCAGAAAATGTACCGACACGAGGCTGACATAAATGAACACCTTCAAATACCACCGGACTGAGCCGGGATCGAACCTGCCAAGTTGGGCACAGAAGTTCAGTTCTCTACCGTCCGAGCTACTAAGCCCGGTTGATTTCTAGTTGCACTTTAAAAGAATATTCAGTATAAATACATGAGTCGAAGTTTCCACCACAGACTTTTAAATTGTCGTGTTTTGTGTCAGAAATGGACAGTCCCGTTAAGTTGAAAGCTGGAGAAAATGTAGAATATTGTTGGTAGGTCTACTGCCGGTGTTGGGAAGCATTGAAAGATTGTGGAGGGGGTTATTCTGGATTAATAGGACTATACAGGCTATACTATACCGATACCGATAGATGTTGTGAGATGGGTTGAGTATGGAAGGGAATGTTCTGTACAGTATATTAGTATATAATTTATTACAGCCAATGGCCATACACACAATAATACACAACGATTAGATTATATAGGTAATTAAATTCAATAGAATAACAATGTACACAGTCAGATAGTCAGATTGTCAAGCACTCTGTACAGTATATGGATTCAACATATTTTGTGCGGATTGCGGAAACGAATTGACAAATATTTGAATGTATTTTAGAGGATTGATTTTGGCAAAAAGATAAACCGTTCAGACATTCGTCTACTTGCATTCTGAATATATTTTCCCCCTTTTTTCCCTTCATTTTTTCTGTGAATCAAGCTTCTTGTCCGCCTCTGTGGTGTAGTGGTTAGTGTGATTAGCTGCCATCCCCAGAGGCCCAGGTTCGATTCCCGGCTCTGCCACGAAATTTGAAAAGTAGTACGAGGGCTGGAACGGAATTTACTCAGCCTCGGGAGGTCAACTGAGTAGAGGGGGGCTCGATTCCCTCCTCAGCCATCCTGGAAGTGGTTTTCCGTGGTATCCCACTTCTCCTCCAGGCAAATGCCGGGATGGTACCTAACTTAAGGCCACGGCCGCTTCCTTCCCTCTTCCTTGTCTATCCCTTTCAAACTTCCCATCCCCCACAAGGCTCCTGTTCAGCATAGCAGGTGAGGCCGCCTGGGTGAGGTACTGGTCATACTCCCCAGTTGTATCCCCGACCCAGAGTCTGAAGCTCTAGGACACTGTCCTTGAGGCGGTAGAGATGGTATCCCTCGCTGAATCCGAGCGAAAAACCAACCCTGGAGGGTAAACAGATGATGAAGAAGAAGAAAAAGAAGAATCAAGTTTCTTGACGAACGGCATAATGAAACTGAAAAATACGATATCATCATTGGATCCAGAGAATATTGCCTTTTCCTTCATTCCAATCTCGCTCATTCGATGGACAACATAGATTGTCTTGACACAACCTGCGGGACGATCTCCTGTAGCCAGTTCCGGTGTGGGTGGTTGTGGTTGATTCTTTGGAAATACTCGGATTAGGTGTCGAGGGTTTGAAACCATGGTCACTTGTCCTGGTAATAGGATCTGTAGCAGCGTCAGAATAATTATACAGTAATATTATAAATAAACTGAATAGGTACCACGTATCAGGCTTTCCGCCGTAAACATTGCAAGTAGGCGGCCATGGCCTTGACCCAACCATCCACAGAACAACACTCCAGAAGCACACCGATGTGATTCTTGAAGAAGGAGCTGAGTGAGGAGTGATGTGAAATGCCGGCATGAGCGGACACAATTAAATACTATATATGTCTTTGTATTGCATCTGTTAGCTTTCATAAAAGCAATTTTAGCCTTTGATCACAGGTTAGCCTCTTTTTAGGTTTTTAAAACATGGTTAGCGTTTTATAGAAATTTCATGAAAGTTTTACAATCGAGGTGAATGTATATTAAAGAATTACGACATTTTACACCATGACATAATTTACGAACTGTACGTAGAGAGTCAGACAGATGTATAATGCTGCTATTGTTCATTCGTCTTAGGGACAAAAATCCAACATAGTTATTTAGATCTACTTACTTCTTTTTGACAGGCTTCACAAAGAAAAAAAATTCCATCAACAGTGCAATTAAGAATCTTCACCAGTTCACTTACCAGACTCGGTTTTGAAATATATTTAGACATGTCGAATATGTTAGTACAAGCTCCACACGCGCTAGTTGATAAAAATGAACTGAACAGGGTATACAACCTCGCCGTTGACTTCGTTGTCAATTTAGAGAGCTTAAATGCGAGAAAACCGAGCTCGATAGCTGAAGTCGCTTAAGTGTGGCCAGTATCCAGTATTCGGGAGATAGTAGGTTCGAACCCCACTGTCGGCAGCCCTGAAAATGGTTTTCCGTGGTTTCCCATTTTCACACCAGGCAAATGCTGGGGCTGTACCTTAATTAAGGCCACGGCCGCTTCCTTCCCACTCCTAGCCCTTTCCTGTCCCATCGTCGCCATAAGACCTATCTGTGTCGGTGCGACGTAAAGCAACTAGCAAAAAAAATTAAAATGCGAGAAACAAGCTCTCTTACTATATTTTTTACCTTAAAGAACCTTTTTTTAAGACAAACTTCTGGCACTCCGTCCTTTCTTTAAGACTATAACAATTGAGGAGACGTTAAACAGAGAATAATATTAATAATAGTAATAATAAAGTGGTACGAGGGCTGGAACGGGGTCCTCTCAGCCTCGGGAAGTCAACTAAGTAGAGGTGGGGGGTTCGATTTTCCCTCAGCCATCCTGGAAGTGATTTCCTGACCTCTCCCTTCTATTATAAATTCCTAAATTTCCATCCGTAGAGTGACTTCCTGAATAATCTCAGGATGTATCCTTTCATCCTGTCTCTGCTGGTCAATACATTCAAGTTGGGTTCTTTCTTCTTTTTCTTATTCATTCAGTTCAGTTAATTATTTCGTTGTCAGTATTTTTAAATCGTATTTATTTAATTATTTTATTTATTTATTTATTATTTATTTATTTATTTATTTATTTATTTATTTATTTATTTATTTATTTATTTATTTATTTATTTATTTATTTATTTATTTATTTATTTATTTATGTTAGTGATTTAACGTCGCACAAACACATCAAAGGTTTTCGGCAACGCAAGGGTGGAGAAGGTAGCACCCGTGGCCTTAATTAAGGTACAGCCCTAGCAATTGCCTACTGTACGGTTTGGGCCACTCAGTCCCGCTCGAAGACTAGAACTGACCAGTGATAACTTGAGAATTGTGCTGTGTTATTATGTGTCCTTGTGTTGTGTTGCGGTGCCGCTCCTCTCCTCCAGGCCGCGGTGACCTACCTGTTTCACGAATGACCAACAAGTGAGTACTAATGCAGGAACATAGTCCGTTACAAAAGTACAGGAATAACCTGATGTGGAAAGGCTAGTCTTCTGCCAGCTACTTTCAGCCCATTCGTAAAGAAGAAGTGATGGGAAACCTTCCTTCCTTCCTTCCTTCCTTCCTTCCTTCCTTCCTTCCTCTAACACGTCAAGCATATCCCCTTTCGGCACGGGTTGCCCTGTTGAGGTCGTACGAAGACATCCCAGGCACTAGTATACCCCTTCGTATTTAGGTATTATTGCAGCCGTATCTTATAACATTAAGGACGGACCCCACAGAGAATGTGATGCCGCACCATTGTTATCATACAAGGCAGGTTCAGAAATGTCTTAATACCTAATAGTCAGAGTTTTGTTTATTAAAGCTGTCCACAATCTTCACGTCTGGTAGAGGGGATAAATAAATGATCTGGCGAATATCACACCTCAACCAGACTTCAGCTCTGGAAAGAAATCCTCTTCTGAAAGTAATTTCCTATAATATTCACTTTCTTACTGCTGGATGTTTGACCATGAGCTTCCGAATGGCACAGGATAACATGATGATGATAAAGGTAAACTCGCGTCCTCATCCCGAGGTGGTACAGCTCTTTTCAGGCACAACCCCATTGGACGTGAGTTGCATGTACCATTTCAACCACATACCAGCCCTCCTGCCATTCTTCAATTTCTGACAGTACCGGGAATCGAACGCGGACCCCGAGGACGGCAGTTAACAGTGCTAACCGTTACGCTACGGAAGCGGACATGATGATGATGATGAATGAATGGAATGAATGAAGCCTCATTGGAATTGTGCCGGCTGCCGAAGCCTGTCGCACTCCTCTGGGTCAATGATTAATGACTGACAGATGAAATGGGATGATATTGGAGAGTGCTGCTGGAATGGAAGATGACACGGAAAACCGGAGTACCCGGAGAAAAACCCGCCCTGCCCCAGCCTTGTTCAGCACTAATCTCACATGGAGTGCCCGGAATTTGAACCACGCACGGAACTCAGCGGTGAGAGGCTGGCATGCTGCCGCCTGAGCAAAGGAGACTCCTTAATAATAATAATAATAATAATAATAATAATAATAATAATAATAATAATAATAATAATAATAATAATAATAATAATAATAATAATAATAATGTCCGCCTCTGTGGTGTAGTGGTTAGCGTGATTATCTGCCACCCCTGGAGGCCCGGGTTCGATTCCCGGCTCTGCCACAAAATTTGAAAAGTGGTATGAGGGCTGGAACGGGGTCCACTCAGCCTCGGGAGGTCAACTGAGTAGAGGTGGGTTCGATTCCCACCTCAGCCATCCTGGAAGTGGTTTTCCGTGGTTTCCCACTTCTCCTCCAGGCGAATGCCGGGATGGTACCTAACATAAGGCCACGGCCGCTTCCTTCCCTCTTCCTTGCCTATCCCTTCCAATCTTCCCATCCCTGTACAAGGCCCCTGTTCTGCATAGCAGGTGAGGCCGCCTGGACGAGGTACTGGTCATTCTCCCCAGTTGTATCCCCGACCAAGAGTCTGAAGCTCCAGGACACTGCCCTTGAGGCGGTAGAGGTGGGATCCCTCGCTGTGTCCGAGGGAAAAGCCGACCCTGGAGGGTAAACAGATGATGATGATGATGATGATAATAATAATAATAATAATAATAATAATAATAATAATAATGATAATAATAATAATAATAATAATAATAATAATAATAATACCAAGCGGAGTGGCTTCGCATGTTAACGCGCTACAGCTATGGAGGCAAGCTCTGCATTCAGGAGACAAGTGGGTTCGAAGCCCACCGTCAGCTGTTTCCGGTGGTTCCCCAGTACCATCTTTATTAGCTCTGCAACAGAGTTTGGTGTCAGGAAGGGCATCGGGTCATAAAAACATGCCATATAATTTCATCTCACTTCATCCCAGACTCCGTATCAGTAAACGACACTACGGGGTAGACATACAATTCAAACAGGAGACGGCTTTTCTGTAAACTTCTCCGACATGTTGCATGTAACTTGGACATTACGTGCTTTACACAGAGTATCGGAAGTACGTGCATCCTAAAGTGGATGAATTCATTTCGAGTGGCAACAGTGCGTTAATGAAACGTAGGAAAGTGTTTCTTTTAAAATTTTCTAATATAGTAACCCTACTACAGCATCACGTTATAAGAGTGAATGTTGTATGGATTACTGTTCGGATACGAGGAGCATGTGAAAGTTTCTGCACGGCAGCATTGGAATTCTCTGTGTGGAGTTTCCGGTGTGACGTATTCTTGGCCTCGTTAAGAAGCTCTCTAAATATGTAACTTTAGAAAACGTCTCTTAAATCTTTCTTAAAATAGTCACTGAAGTGTATTTAGTTCCAGAATATCATAACAGTGTCTAATAATAATATTGCATTTCTAGATCGATCTTCTTCTTCTTCTCTTATTATTATTATTATTATTATTATTATTATTATTATTATTATTATTATTATTATTATTATTATTATTATTATTATTATTATCCTTTGGCTGCTTTTCTCACACCTTGGCAGTAGTGTGAGTGAGAACTTTGTCGCACATATGGACTTGGCCTTGTGTTACGCTCGAATACCCTTCCAGACGCCAACCCTCTGTGGAGGGATTAATTCACTACTGCAGATTTCCATGATTGTTGATCGTGTGGCGTGTTGTAAGTATTGGTGGTAAGCGGTAAATGCGTATTTATCACCTAATGGTTAACGTTTTAATTCATTGATTACGACTCCCGTTGTCGAGTTTTGCAGACAAGTGCGGTCACGAATCAGCCACCACCGAGCTCGATAGCTGCAGTCGCTTCAGTGCGGCCAGTATCCAGTTTTCGGGAGACAGTGGGTTCGAACCCCATTGTCGGCAGCCCTGAAGATGGTTTTCCGTGGTTTCCCATTTTCACACCAGGAAAATGCTGGGGCTGTACCTTAATTAAGGCCACGGCCGCTTTCTTCCCAGTCCTAGCACTTTCCCATCCCATCGTCGACATAAGAACTATCTGTGTCGGTGCGACGTAAAGCCAATAGAAAAAAAAAGAATCGGCCACCGCCCCGGTTGACTGCTGTTTAACTCTCCTAGTAAGTTACTGGATGTCTGGCCCCGCGGTATAGGGGGCAACGTGCCCTCCTGTCACCCGGCGGCCCCGGGCTCGATTCCCGGCTGGGGCAGGGTTTCTTAATTGTAATGATTAATATCCCTGGCCTAGGGACTGGGTGTTTGTGACTTCCTTAATCTTCCTTTCTTCACACACAACATTCCACACTACTGCCATTCCAATAACACGCAGGTTCATACAATTTGGTACGCTCTACATTCGGAAGACGAAAGGGTTCGAACCCCACTGTCGGATGTCCTAATAATGATTTTCCCATTTTCACTTCCAGCCAAATATCACGCCACAACTGATTCCTTCCTCCTCCTTACCAAATTTCATTCACTATCCATTTCATCTTCATTAGCTCCTCGACTGAGGTTTTGCGTTAGAAAGGGCATACGGCTGTAAAAATCATACGAGAAAAATGTCATCTCATTTTATCTCCGACACCTTATCAAGGAAATGGGACTATGGACATACATACATGCACTTACAACAAAATTACTAAACATGTTTATTTACATAAAAATCCGCTCCCTAACTACAACACAAAAAGCAAGCTTGTTACTATAGCACGTACCGATTCAGCGTACTTTTACGTATATCACCTCTGTATTTTAATATTTTATAATTTTTATTATGAATTTACATCACAGCCATGCAATGAACTAGTCTGAGTTCATTCTGTCAGCACTTTTTCTCTCCAGCGTGTTTGGCTAGAGAACGAGCCTGCTGTTTGAACGAACAGAGACAGACTCATAATTGAACGAGTCTGGACAGACTCGAATCAGGCTCATTACTGTTCAGTCGAAATGGGATATTTGAACAGTGAGCAGTGCGAGTCACCAGGCTCGGTATACCAGACTAGTGATGGGATATTCGATTCATTTTACTGAATCGATTCGTTTGATTCCATTCACGCAAGACCGACTCCAATGGTCACGTTACTGAATCGATACAGTGATCCGATTCACGGCACATTAGAGTCACCGTTCCTATTGTATCTGTGTAGTATGTACTGATAAGACAGCAGCAACAACATTCAATGCTTGCTGCTGCCATCTGGTCTTCATTCTATGAACTGCTTTCCTATGTGTCATCTACCTGTCAGAATGAGGTTTCTCCTGCAGCCAGCTCTTCACATCACATCAAGTTTTGATATTACAAAGCCCTTTTCACTTTTCCATTAAATAAGTATATAGAATTAGATGAAAAAATATCTATAAATACAATCATCATTTAGAGCTGCCTGCCAGGTGGTAGAATCCCTATCAATTGTTTGCCTAGTCTCTACTTAAATGATTTCAAAGAACACGGGAATTTCATTGTATTCACGATAAGTACATAACACAAAGGTCGGTAGATGCAGAGTGGGTTGTTGTCCCATATGCTCTGTACTCTGACCGGCCAACCAAGCAGAGGAGAGGTGGTCACGGCTCTACCGTGGCTCTACGCCTCTGCATTCGGGAGACGGGCCTGGGGCACAGTGCTGTATTTCTCGCCTGGCCTCACCCGTCGGCTGTCCTGAGAATGGTTTTCCATTCTCCTGCACTAAGGCGAATGCTGGGACTGTAGTATAGGCCACGGCCGCCTACCCCCTCACCTTCTCCGCACATCTCCTTCACCGTAACAAATCTCCCGGCCTGAGCGACGGCGTCACCGTCTAAGAGGCCCGCCTCCCCCTTCAGGGGAGGAATGAAAGCGTTTAGTAGTAGTAGTAACACAAAACAAATAAGTTAAACAATGAAATGCAGGAAAGAAGAAGAATGTATAAAATTTGAGTCTGTTAGGTATTATTATTATTATTATTATTATTATTATTATTATTATTAATGACTACGTAAGTTTTGCACTGTAATATTACAGTACAGCACACGTACCTATTTTTTCCGTCTTCTTCTTCTTTATCTGTTTACCTTCCAGGGTTGGTTTTTCCCTCGGACTCAGCGAGGGATCCCACCTCTGCAGCCTCAAAGGCAGTGTCCTGGAGCGTGGGACATTGGGTAGGAGATACAACTGGGGAGGATGACCAGTACCTCTCCCAGGCGGCCTTACCTGCTATGCCTTGTGGGGGGATTGAAAGATTGGAAGGAATAGACAAGGAAGAGGGAAGGAAACGGCCGTGGCCTTAAGTTAGGTACCATCCCGGTTTTTGCCTGGAGGAGAAGTGGGAAACCACGGAAAACCACTTCCAGGATGGCTGAGGTGGGAATCGAACCCACCTCTACTCATTTGACCTCCCGAGGCTGAGTGGACCTCGTTCCATCCCTCGTGCCACATTTCAAATTTCGTGACAGAGCCGGGAATCGAACTCGGGCCTCCGGGGGTGGCAGCTGATCACACTAACCACTACACCACAGAGGCGGACTTTTATACATTCCCTTGAGGTTTTCCACAAGAAGTAACAATTCCATTGAATATACCGATTCATTGAATATACCGAATTATTTGTATGTGTGTTTGAGTCATCAGTCCATAGACTGGTTTGATGCAGCTCTCCATGCCACCCTATCCTGTGCTAACCTTTTCATTCCTACGTAACTATTGCATCCTACATCTGCTCCAATCTGCTTGTCATATTCATACCTTGGTCTACCCCTACCATTCTTACCACCTACACTTCCTTCAAAAACCAACTGAACAAGTCCTGGGTGTCTTAAGATGTGTCCTATCATTCTATCTCTTCTTTTCGTCAAAT
Source organism: Anabrus simplex (assembly GCF_040414725.1). Taxonomy (NCBI): domain Eukaryota; kingdom Metazoa; phylum Arthropoda; class Insecta; order Orthoptera; family Tettigoniidae; genus Anabrus; species Anabrus simplex. Next base: position 230,311,460 of record NC_090267.1, on the reverse strand, counting down.
TTAGCCAAATCGATCTCCTCTCACCATGTATTCCCAATAACTAGCCTGCATATTAATATAAGACAATTACGTTGACATAAATTAAAAGTACATATCTGGTATGTCAATACCTCCTTATACTAAGACAAACTACAAAAATTATGTGTCGGGCTGAGTGGCTCAGTCCGGAAGAATTTGAAGGCGGTCAAATACGTGAGTATCGTGCCGGTAGATTTACTGGCACGTAAAAGAACTCCTGCGGGACAAAATTCCGACAACACGGCGTCTCCGGAAAACCTTAAAGTATTTAGTGGGACGTAAAGCAAACATTATTATTATTAAAGATTACGTAAATAATAATAATAATAATCATCGACACAACTCAAATTTTCTACACAGACATGTGATTTTTCATGGTTCTCAGAAAGAAACAACTCCACTAAATATAGAGAATTAGATTTTAAAATATATGTGTTTAAGTAGTTTAAGTAACATAAAACAAAGTTAAAATCACCTTAATGGCTGCCAACAGTAGGATTCGAACCCACCATCCCCCGAATGCAAGCTCACAGCTACGCGACCCTAACCGCATGGCCAACTCGCTCGGTCATCTTTGAAAATATGTCTTTTTTTTACTATCAGCAGAAGATTTTTTAAACCGTCATACTTTGCATACTTCGTCTAGGCTACGCGAGATGAACAGAAGCCCTATGGTTTTCTGATTCAACACATCTTTTTATTTAAGCTAGTACGTCAGGCGGCTCACATACTGCCTGTCCACGTACACCTGTGATCTCATGATTTCATTATTGACGTCTTGTGCAACTATGCGACATACGAACTGAGAGAATACTGAGCGGTTCTTCCCAATATGAAACAGACAATTTGGAGTGGTCATGAGGATGACACATAGACAGTTTTGTTGAATTAAATTGTCGAATATCAACTAAAGTATAATACTGATTCATGAAAATAATAAATAGAATAACCTAATAGCCTGCCTATTTACTAGCTAAGTACTTTGGAATTATGTTTTGACTACCTTTCTTAACACTGCAAATAAATCTATCTATTATTTAAGTTTCCTTGTACGAAGAGGACAGTGAATGCAAGTGGGTATTATTTTCAAATGAGCTGAGACCACTCAGTGTTCCCGAACACATCTGGGTAGTAATCAGGGGATGGATGTTTCACCCCAACCAACACAAAAAAGTCTCAATAAACATATGCTCTAGGGTCGATCGTCTACGAGCTACAGACTTCCCGACTTTGTACGGGAAGTACTGGTCGCCATATTCCTGTACCAGTAGGGATATTCAAGCGTTGGGAAGTAATTGAGTTAAAATAATCGAATTGCTTGTAACGATTACATCCGTAGTAATTTTTACTTGTAATTCTCACTTTTTACAAACTGTATTTTTTACTTGTAATCCTCACTTTTTACAAACTGTATTTTTTACTTGTAATCCTCACTTTTTACAAACTATAATTTTTAATTTTAATCCTCACTTTTTACACACTGCAATTTTTACTTGTAATCCTTACCTTTCATAAACAGTAATTTGTACTTGTCCGTCTTAGTGGTGTGGTGGTTAGTGTGATTAGCTGCCACCCCCGGAAGCTCACATTCGATTCCGGGATCTGCCACTAAAATTTAAAAAGTTGTACGAGAACTGGAACGGGGTCCACTCAGTCTCGGGAGGTCAACTGAGTAGACGTGGGTCCGATTTCCACCTCAGCCATCCTCGAAGTGGTTTACCGTGGTTTCCCACTTCTCCTCCAGACAAATGCCGGAATGGTACCCAACTTAAGGCCACGGCCGCTTCCTTCCTTCTTCCTTACCTATCCCTTCCAACCCTCCCATCCACCCACAAGGACCCTGTTCAACACAGCAGGTGAGACCGCCTGGGTGAGGTACTGGTCCTCCTCTTCAGTTTCATCTCCGACCCAGCCTCACGCTTCAGGACACTGCCCTTGAGGCGATAGACGTGGGATTCCTCACTGAGCCCGAGGGAAACCAACCCTGGAAGTTAAACGGATGAAATGTAAATGAAATGTACTTCTTGAAACAAAAGTGTAATCGTTACATTCCAGTAACTCATTTACATTACGCAGAAGCAGAAACGGAGAAAAATAAATGATGAGGATGATAATTTTTCAGTTCTATTACAGCAAAACAAATAACTGTACCAGTTCTGGATGAGGTACCGTACTTTCCTACCTCTCCACTTCTTCCAAAAACACCATTCCTGTACCAACGATTTTCTTAAAATTAAACACGGGTATTCCTCCACGTGACCCTACAGGGCGACTTTTGAGTAATTGCAAAGATGTCCTTTCCCCCATAAACGTCGAGGCTTAAGGATGAGAATTTTAATTTATTTGCAAAAAAATGGCAAATTACTTGAAACGCCAGAAGTCATTAACTAAAATAGTAATAACGGAGAACTATCATTTCGAAAGTTCCAAGTTATCGTGCTTAGTCTCACCTATTGGCGATAGCCAATGTCTCTATGCCAAAGAAACACACACACACAAAATGTGATAATAGGCCTATGTTTTGCTTGCAAATTTTGTATTATACGGGGGGGGGAGGGGGGAGGAGGGGTGATACCAATGATTTCCTTATACCTGGCGTTCAGTAAAGTAATTGTAATATTACTTGTTGAACATGTAATTTGTAATTGTAATTGAGTTAAATATCTCTCAGGTAACTGTCATTCAGCCCAATTACTTTTTTCTTGTACTCTTCCCATCACTGGGGATACTGCATTCTAATACATAAGTCCAAAAAATGCACCTGAATGCACAGCTGGATACGCGACATCATTGACTTTCGGACACATTCGAACATAACTCCATGTTAAGAAAACAGTACTGTTGTTATGGCCCCACAAGGAGTGAACACACCCCCTCTCAGACACCCATAATTCTTCGAGAGTAAGGAGTATTATAATGTACTATTACACTGACTGACAGAGCAAATGCAACACCAAGAAGGAGTGGTCAGAACTTTATGCCAATTGCAGGGTAGACTGACGTCTGATGTGAAATGCGCCGCTGTGCTGCGCACGTAGCGAACGATAAATGGGACACGGCGTTGGCGAATGGCCCACTTCGTACCGTGATTTCTCAGCCGACAGTCATTGTAGAACGTGTTGTCGTGTGCCACAGGACACGTGTATAGCTAAGAATGCCAGGCCGCCGTCAACGGAGGCATTTCCAGCAGACAGACGACTTTACGAGGGGTATGGTGATCGGGCTGAGAAGGGCAGGTTGGTCGCTTCGTCAAATCGCAGCCGATGCCCATAGGGATGTGTCCACGGTGCAGCGCCTGTGGCGAAGATGGTTGGCGCAGGGACATGTGGCACGTGCGAGGGGTCCAGGCGCAGCCCGAGTGACGTCAGCACGCGAGGATCGGCGCATCCGCCGCCAAGCGGTGGCAGCCCCGCACGCCACGTCAACCGCCATTCTTCAGCATGTGCAAGACACCCTGGCTGTTCCAATATCGACCAGAACAATTTCCCGTCGATTGGTTGAAGGAGGCCTGCACTCCCGGCGTCCGCTCAGAAGACTACCTTTGACTCCACAGCATAGACGTGCACGCCTGGCATGGTGCCGGGCTAGAGCGACTTGGATGAGGGAATGGCGGAACGTCGTGTTCTCCGATGAGTCACGCTTCTGTTCTGTCAGTGATAGTCACCGCAGACGAGTGTGGCGTCGGCGTGGAGAAAGGTCAAATCCGGCAGTAACTGTGGAGCGCCCTACCGCTAGACAACGCGGCATCATGGTTTGGGGCGCTATTGCGTATGATTCCACGTCACCTCTAGTGCGTATTCAAGGCACGTTAAATGCCCACCGCTACGTGCAGCATGTGCTGCGGCCGGTGGCACTCCCGTACCTTCAGGGGCTGCCCAATGCTCTGTTTCAGCAGGCTAATGCCCGCCCACACACTGCTCGCATCTCCCAACAGGCTCTACGAGGTGTACAGATGCTTCCGTGGCCAGCGTACTCTCCGGATCTCTCACCAATCGAACACGTGTGGGATCTCATTGGACGCCGTTTGCAAACTCTGCCCCAGCCTCGTACGGACGACCAACTGTGGCAAATGGTTCACAGGGAATGGAGAACCATCCCTCAGGACACCATCCGCACTCTTATTGACTCTGTACCTCGACGTGTTTCTGCGTGCATCGCCGCTCGCGGTGGTCCTACATCCTACTGAGTCGATGCCGTGCGCATTGTGTAACCTGCATATCGGTTTGAAATAAACATCAATTAATCGTCCGTGCCGTCTCTGTTTTTTCCCCAACTTTCATCCCTTTCGAACCACTCCTTCTTGGTGTTGCATTTGCTCTGTCAGTCAGTGTATATTGTATTATGAATGGAAGAAAGTATGCGGCATTAGTTTGCTCGTGATTTATTAAATAACTACTTAACATTCTGTATTTTATAAATATATTCACAGGGAGGAACACAATGACGGGAAGAGCCATAGCTTTGTTGCCCTCCTTCATAGTCCTAAATTGCTCTGGTACATATAACGCGTAATCTGATACGCTGTGAATCGCCGGCAGCTTACCTCCGTTGAAGAGAAGTTATCTATTTGTTTGTGTGTTCGAATATTCTTGTACTGTACAGAGTTGTTACAGAATATTCTGATGCTATAGTGTCCAGTGATAAGTTACATAACGGACCGGGCGAGTTGGCCCTGCGGTCAGGGGCGCGGGGCTGTGAGCTTGCATCGGGGAGATAGTGGGTTCGAATCCCACTGCCGGCAGCCCTGAAGATGGTTTTCCGTGGTTTCCCATTTTCACATCAGGCATATGTGGGGCTGTACCTTAATTAAGGTCACGGCCGCTTCCTTCCAACTCCTAGGCCTGTCCTATCCCATCGTCGCCATAAGAGCTATTTGTGTCGGTGCGACGTAAAGCCACTAGCAAAAAAAAAAAAAAAAAAAAAAAAAAAACATCAACATAACGGCATGACTTGTACTGATAGAGAAATTTGTTATGACTTTTATCTGTGATTGGTTTCGTTATTTGGCTGTTGTTTCTTAAGTGCATCATATTTTTCCCGTAATGCTGTGGAAACCAAAATGAGCCTCCTCTAAAAAACCCGTCCCCATGAGTCCCTGAAAGTAATGTTTAGCTTAGTTTATTCCTCCTTTTGTTTTGAACTTAAGTACTGAGTTTCACTAATATATGTGCCGCAGTTTTCCCTGATGCTGTTAAGCAGTACCGTTCGATATGGCAACGTTGTTGTCAAAAGAGCAATACTGTTTCCGTTACATGGAATTACCTTATAGGCATCGATGTCAACTTCGTTCTACACGCTGGCGAAGTACTACAATGTACTTTACAGCATTCCTGACTCCAAATTTAATCCTAAATACGAATATCCCCTCCCCCCCCCCCATTCCGGGTATTAACTAAAACAGGCGTAACTCGTAAACGACCGACCGTAGGGAACGCATTGCTGCAGGTAAACAGCCCGCTACAAGACTGTTATGATTGAAATGGGCACAGTGATGGATGTATAGCAATACACGCACTGTGCCTCCAGCACAACCCATCACTCCCTTCCCCTCCTTTTCGGTACTGGAGTGCCCTTCAATACTACCCCTTCACAACCTCCCCTCCTTTTCAGTACTGGCGTGGGGCAGTGTTGATTGTTTATGTCGGGACACCATTTCTGTGCATGCGTGTGCTATTCATCCCCCAATTACTTCCTACGTGTTTCGGAACACCCCGTATACAAGTATGTCAAATCAAAAGTGTTGAAACTGAGCGAGCTGGCCGTGCGGTTTGAGTCACGTATCCACCTGTGAGCGAATGCAGTAGAATAATACCCACGATATCCCCTGCCTGTCGTAATAGGCGACTAATAGGGGCCCCAGGGGCTTTTAACTTGGGAGTGTGGGTTAGCAACCACGGAGCCCTTAGCTGAGTTCTGGCATTGCTTCCACTTACTTGTGCCAAGTTTCTCAGTTTTACCTTTCCTATCCGACCTCCCTTGGTCAACTCGTCTTCTTTTCTGACCTCGACTGTATTAGGTAGCTAGGCTTAGGGAGTTTTTCATTTTCAAGCCCTTCATGGCCCTTGTCTTTCATTGGCCGGTACCTTCACTTTTCGACGTGTCGAATCGCTTCCTTTTTTCTCTCTGATTAGTGTTAATAGAGGATGCGGGCCCAGTTATACTTCATCTTAAAACAATAATCACCACTACCACCACTTGGATCATGTAGCTCTGAGGTTGCATTCAGGAGATGATGGGTTCTAATTAAGGTCACAGCCACTACCATCCCCCTCCTTGCGTCGCCGATAAAACCTTCGATGTGTTAGTGCGACATTAAACCACTGGCAAAAAGAAACAGTCTTGAATGATTTGAAGAAGTGTAAAAGTGAATATAAGGGAATAAGGTGATATTATTGGAAATCGTTTTAATGAACAAAAAATGTTTATAACGCAAGGTAATTTGGTATTTGGGTCCTTGCAGGTTTAAGGAATCCCTTATCATCTCAGCTTCACGAGATAATAACTACAGGAGAAAAACTTAGCTATTAAACCAGACCTTCTTTCAACAAACTTGTAAATTTGTAGTATATATTTGTGAACTTTCTGTTTTACATAAAACTCACTCACAACGTTGCTACAAAATCTGTCAGAGCCTGTAGCAAAACACATGACAGCATTATTTCTGCGTGGCATCGATAGGTAGTACCGGATCGTAGAATTGATTTTCCGATGTAATGAGTTGTCGCTTTAAATAATAATTCCGCGGCAATGGCGTGTTCAGTATCTCTTCGTGAGGTAATAAACAGTTTACATGAAAGTATCGAAGTTAAAGTGATATTGCCAAATGGAAGTGAATTATTTGCTCAAAGTTTACCAAAGTATAAAATATGAACAAGACAGACCTCAGCTCTATGCGGGTAATAGACGAAGGTTATAATTTTAATTCTTCTTCATCTTCTTTGCTGGCCGTATTATAACCGTATTTTCTACTAGCTGATGTACCCGTGCTTCGCTACGGGATTCTACATTGTATATACAGAATTTTAGGTTAGGTAGTGTACACGTTGTGAGCAAGACTGTATTAAATTGTATAGCTCTTAATGTTACCCTAGAAAAGCGACGGAGAAATCACCAAATGTCTTTTCTCATATTAGGACTGGGTTAGGGAATTTTCGTTGTAATGGTAGGCTCGCTTGCCTACCATCAGTCACAATCAGGTTGGGGAATTTCATTATAATGGCAGACACTCACTCTCCACCTGCCTGTTTACATCCTCAAGAAGACTGTCAGTGGTTTTCCCAACTGAAAGGAACATAGGTCATTACAATAACGTCAGTAGGAATGGTGAGTGTAAAAGCAATGTTTTCTTATGAAATACTCGATCAAATTTAAAACCACATATTTTCTCACGTTTAACGAACAGTACTACACTGCCGATCTAACAGTCCAAAGTTCCAGAGCTGGAATGACCAGGCCGCAGACAGCCGTAGTCCGTGAACACTCTTCGTCTTTTTTCGGCGGGGAGGGTCGAATAGTGGAGAGTTCCAGGGTAACTATGCCCTTTTACTAATCCGTTCTACTGCACCGATTTGCTTCATTTTTATTTTATTGTCTCCGGAATCACTCACCAGCGAATCATGAGACATTGATAGGTCTCTAAGTTCAGCTAAATTTGAGTAATCATCAAATCATTAAATGATCACTACAGTAATTGCAGGCGAAGGCTTACCCTAACTCGCAATATATTCTGTACTTATCAGGTTGCTAAGCGACTAACACTTTCATTGATATTCTGATCTATGTGATTTCCATCGTTAGTAATGTCATTGCATGCAGCCATGTTTGATTACTACCTGTCAAGCCAGAGAGTATACACTTCCTCTGATCACGGAAGAGTACTATACCATGTTAGATACTCTTTGATTCTCTAACCTTTGCCAGCTTCCAACTATATTCAACAGATGGCAGAGCGTTCCTAATAACTTTCATGCTGCTAAGAGAAAACGCCTACGTACAAACAGACTCTATCATGACATACGCCTTAGACATTATCTGGGAACACCTATCGAAGGATAACCTAGCTACACTAGAAAGAGTGAAGGCCATGAATCTTTAAGAAGTTCTCTGCCTGGCAAAATCGCTCCTTCGAGATGAAATGAAATGGCGTATGGCTTTTAGTGCCGGGAGTGTCCGAGGACATGTTCGGCTCGCCAGTTGCAGGTCTTTCGATTTGACTCCCTTAGGCGACCTGCACGTCAGGATGAGGATGAAATGTTGATGAAGACGACACATACATCCAGTCCCCGTGCCAGAGAAATTAACCAATGATGGTTAAAATTCCCGACCCTGCCGGGAATCGAACCCTGTGACCAAAGGCCAGCACGCTAACCATTTAGCCATGGAGCCGGACGCTCCTTCGAGATAACCTATGGGTTCACAAGATGTTCTATATAGAAGAAGTGCGATTAAAATGTGATTGTCTTCTATGACACAATACCAAGTTTACATCAAGAACTGCAAGATTAAAAAAAGCGAACATATGGATAAATTTTTAGCAAACAGACGGCACGATGATGTTAGAATGGATGAACTATACTACGAACTGCGGTTTACCATAACGCGCTTCTTATTATATATGTTCATAAGATCATTGAAAAGGGCAGGCTAAACAACATGACGTCAGGCACATCAAGACGAGTTATCTGACCTATTTATAATGAATGCTGCTGAGCAGTGCGGGTCCTCTAGTTATTTATAAATTGTAGATATTCTGGAGTAGTATCTAAGAAATACATTACTCCAACAATGACCATGATTTCTTCTGATCCTGTTCAGCATTGGCCTTTGAGAAACTATCTCCAGAGGAGAGCAACTAGAAGCAACAACAGAACTATTGTGGTGGATCGAAAACCTTAAAATATTGTTGTTCTGTGTCTTAGGTGCAAGCCAAAATTGGGCCAGATTAATAAATAAATAAATAAATAAATAAATAAATAAATAAATAAATAAATAAATAAATAAATAAATAAATAAATAAATAAATAAATAAATCTATTCTTGCTTCCAGGCCAGACTGCTATGGATTTTTTCTGCGTAGTCTTTACCTGTCTCGATTGGAGGTTGTTAGAACGGATGCTGTCATCCGCCTGTGGGCGGGGGCGGTAGAATACATCTGCGGTATCCCTTGACTGTCGTAAGACGGGACTAAATGGGGATCAGGGGCATTCAAGTTGGGAGCGAGGGATTGGCGACCGCGGTCCTCCTAGCTTGCTTCCACTTACTTGTGTCAGGCTCCTCACTTTCATCTTTCCTATCCGACCTCTCTTGGACAAACTCTTGTTCTTTTCCGACCTCGGAGGTATTAGTTTTCCGAGTCCGTAGTCTTTCATTGTCATGCCTTTCCCTTCTTTTTTCCGGTACCTTCATTCTTCGAAGGATCGGACATCTTTCTTGTCCCTCTTATTTTTGTTAGTAGAGAAGGATGGTTGTCCAGTTGTACGTCCTCTTAAAACAAGTATCACTATCACCACCACCACGACCACCGGAGTCTGTTTATAATGACTTATAATTCCTCATGGATAAGCAGATCAGGGTTGGCACTTACCTCCCGTAAAGCTGTTGGCTTCACAAGTGGAGGAATATGACTCAAGGCTGACAGGTAGGAAGAGTGTGGATTTAACAGTGCATGTCATGTTGCACATAACTTGCGTGTTTCTGTGGTGGTAGGTAGTGTGATGTGTTGTCTAAATGAAGAGGAGAGTGTTGGACCAAGCGCAAGCACACAGTCCCTGAGCCAGAAGAAATAATCGGACGCGATTAAAATCCCCAACCCAGCCGGGAGTTGAACTCGGGACCCCCTGAAAACGCTGACCATTCAGCCAAGGAGTCGGGCCGATACATTTCCAACTTCTTTGAAATTATTCAAGAAAAGTCTAGGCAAAATAATGATAGGGAATCTGCCACCTCGGTGACAGCCCTAAATGCAGATCAGTTTTAAATATAATAATAATAATAATAATAATAATAATAATAATAATAATAATAATAATAATTGTTACGGAGTTTTCCGTGGTAGTTAGAGGTGAAAGAAGGTGCGGGGGGTGAACAGGTCTCAGGCTACGAAATTAAAGTGAATTTAAAATTTAACAAGGTTATATTTTCTTTTCAAAATTAAGAAATAACAAGCATGGCAGGTACAGAGTAGCAAAGCCACTATTCGAGAATGTACAATTACAGAGTTACAGGATGGGCTCCGAGAGCCAAACCCACAATACATGAACAATTAGCTCAATCTTACGATATACAGAATTCAACAAAGGGGCAGAAGACCCCAATCAAGCCCAGGAGCACTTGCTCCAAATTACACAGTAAAGCCTCCCCGAGGCATACAACACTCAGTTTTCGAAAAAGAGCCACTCGCTCTCAACTTTAAGCCTATCAAAGGCCACACCAAACTCCACCTTCAAGTTGTCCTCTTAGGACATATACACAGGGGTAACATACCCAACCTACTGAGGTCTATTAAGTGAGAAAAAGGTTAATTACTTGACCTCTAAAATAACAATGGAGAGGAGGCGATCTGCACTCCCAATACACTGTTTAAAACCTACTTGGCACTAGGCCGTTAATGCAAGGGCTAATCCCATACTAAAGAGGTGACTTAAGAAAGAAACAATTTACATTAATGTTACGGAAGAAACGGTTGAGAAAATTAAGTTCACCTCAGAACAAGATGAGTGGGAGATCGAGAGGGTTAAGCACTCTCTATCCCAATATGTAGCTTTAAAAGATAATAGGTGCTAAGAGTAGTTACATTTTAGGAAAAGGTTACATGGTGGAAACGCTTCGGACCCGCCCCGAGAGTTAAACTGCTGAGCTAGCAAGAAAAGAAGTTATTAAAAGGCCATTACCTGGTTATTGAGCTGCTGCCCGAAGAAAGGGGCGCTTCCCGCCCCCTGCTACGTACTTTACACACTGAAAGATGGTACTGAAGTGGCGCAGAGACCCTAAGATCAGCAGTTTATATACTCTCGCAGAACGTTCGAGGCGTTTCAGGAAGAAAAACACCCGCCCACAATCATTTATTGGCTAGGGTACAGCAACATATCCCCTTTGGAGAAGATACACCTGATTGGTTAGAAATTAATTTTAAAAATTCGGGATTGGCTAAATACAAAACAAGGGGAAAGAAAGGGGTATACAGCCAACTTAAACACTAACAGAAAGAAATTTAACAAGAAACAAACTTTTGAAATAAAAGTTTCTCCAAAACACAGTTCTTTCACTTCGCACTAGGGTGCACTATTGTTGATCTTCAGTAGTGTCCTCTAGAAGAGAATGTTCACACTTCTTACTACAAGCAAAACAAAAATACGTCGAAAACAACACAGTTCAGAAACTTCAAAATTTCGAAGTAGTGACATCTTCAGGGTAACTTGAAAATTAACACATAAGACAAAGTTCAGACTAATTCCAGTAGGGGAGTTTCAACTGGCGCAAGGTTTAAATAAGCGGCGTGGAGGTGTACCGCCCGGTACAATAATAATAATAATAATAATAATAATAATAATAATAATAATAATAATAATAATAATAACACCGCGCAAGTGGCTGCGTGGTTTGGATCAGATAGCTAACAGCTTGCATTCGGGAGATAGTGGTTTCGAACCCCAATGTCGTCAGCCCTGAAGGTGGTTTTCTGTAGTTTCCCATTTTCACACCAAGCAATTAAGGCCACGGTCGTTTCCTTCCCACTCCTATCTCATCGCCGTGCCTGTGTCTGTGCGACATATGCAAATCGTAAATATATATATATATATATATATATATGAAATAAGAGTTTTGTCTGTACATTGCTCAGAATTGAAAAAGAATGGTATTTCTGTATCAGTTATGTCCGGAGTAACAAGGAAATGCACTTTCTATCTGTCTGTCTGTCTGTCTGTCTGTCTGTCTGTCTGTCTGTCTGTCTGTCTGTCTGTCTGTCTGTCTGTCTGTCTGTCTGTCTGTCTGTCTGTCTGTCTGTCTGTCTGTCTGTCTGTCTGTCTGTCTGCAAGTACACGCATCACGAGAAAACGGCTGAAGAGAATTTAATGAAAATCGGTATGTGAAGTCGGGGGATGAGCCACTACAATCTAGGCTATAAATAATTTTATTCACGCTGAGTGAAATGGTAGTTTAGGGGAAGGCCTTAAATTTAACTTAAAATATTTATATTATTAGTGGTCCTGTCGATAAATAATGCATAACTGAAGTTATATAGATTTAAATTTCCGATCATTTATGTCTTACAGATTTTTACCGTACCGGCTATGATAACACAGATATTCATGAATTGGTATTTTTGTTGCTAAGTCCATATCAACCCCGAGCCACGAGAAAATGGGTTAACAGAATTTAATGAAAATCGGTATATAGAGTCGGGGAATAAGAAACTACAGTCTAAGTTATAAACCATTTCATTCACCCCAGACTAAATTGTAGTTTAGGGGAAGGCGCCTAAACTTTAATTTTTAAATACCTATTTTATTTGTCCCATCGGAAAGTACTACATAACAAAAGTTATAGAGAATACAATTTCCGATCATTTACGTTTTATTAAGTTGTACCGTGCCGACTATGATTAGAGTGGTGTTTTAGAGTCGGAAGAAAACTAAAAGAAAACTACAAATCGAAAGCGCATAACATTGATTAACAATAACATTACACCGACCATTGTTTGTTGTGATATTCTTTGCCTCTTATGCTGCCGCTCAACTCCGATAGATGGGATTACTGCTGCGTACCGAGTATAACAGCCTGGATGAATATTAGCGGGAAATAGCTGGGGAGTTAACAAACTTTCTTCTTTAGTAAGACATTGTTCTGGTTCATACATTTTCTGATACTGCTGGTACGCAACACACTGGTTCATCATAGTATTCCAGCTATTCGATCCCTACACTGACACGCTGTTTTGAATGAGCAGTGTGCACACTTAACGCAGAGTAGTAGTAGTATGACCTGGTCTAGAATTACAATTTAGGCCTATTCCAAATTATATCACCACAATTCACTAAATAACCCGAAATTCGACCCAGAAAGAGCCGTTTCTTAAGAAGAGCTTCTTCCTCTTGGCTTTTATTCCATTCTACATTCATTTTATTCCAAATTAGCAGTAAAGAGGGCGTTTCTCCTCTGGCTTGGAGGAAAAATTTGCCTCCAAGTCAGATTTTTCCGCCGCCAGTGTAGTGAATTGAGATTTTCCGACTCACCGGGTACTCCTAGGAAACAGATTAGTAAAAGGGCATAGTTACCCTGGAACTCTCCACTATTCGACCCTCCCCGCCGAAAAAAGACGAAGAGTGTTCACGGACTACGGCTGTCTGCGGCCTGGTCATTCCAGCTCTGGAACTTTGGACTGTTAGATCGGCAGTGTAGTACTGTTCGTTAAACGTGAGAAAATATGTGGTTTTAAATTTGATCGAGTATTTCATAAGAAAACATTGCTTTTACACTCACCATTCCTACTGACGTTATTGTAATGACCTATGTTCCTTTCAGTTGGGAAAACCACTGACAGTCTTCTTGAGGATGTAAACAGGCAGGTGGAGAGTGAGTGTCTGCCATTATAATGAAATTCCCCAACCTGATTGTGACTGATGGTAGGCAAGCGAGCCTACCATTACAACGAAAATTCCCTAACCCAGTCCTAATATGAGAAAAGACATTTGGTGATTTCTCCGTCGCTTTTCTAGGGTAACATTAAGAGCTATACAATTTAATACAGTCTTGCTCACAACGTGTACACTACCTAACCTAAAATTCTGTATATACAATGTAGAATCCCGTAGCGAAGCACGGGTACATCAGCTAGTAGAAAATATGGTTATAATACGGCCAGCAAAGAAGATGAAGAAGAATTAAAATTATAACCTTCGTCTATTACCCGCATAGAGCTGAGGTCTGTCTTGTTCATATTTTATACTTTGGTAAACTTTGAGCAAATAATTCACTTCCATTTGGCAATATCACTTTAACTTCGATACTTTCATGTAAACTGTTTATTACCTCACGAGGAGATACTGAACACGCCATTGCCGCGGAATTATTATTTAAAGCGACAACTCATTACATCGGAAAATCAATTCTACGATCCGGTACTACCTATCGATGCCACGCAGAAATAATGCTGTCATGTGTTTTGCTACAGGCTCTGACAGATTTTGTAGCAACGTTGTGAGTGAGTTTTATGTAAAACAGAAAGTTCACAAATATATACTACAAATTTACAAGTTTGTTGAAAGAAGGTCTGGTTTAATAGCTAAGTTTTTCTCCTGTAGTTATTATCTCGTGAAGCTGAGATGATAAGGGATTCCTTAAACCTGCAAGGACCCAAATACCAAATTACCTTGCGTTATAAACATTTTTTGTTCATTAAAACGATTTCCAATAACATCACCTTATTCCCTTATATTCACTTTTACACTTCTTCAAATCATTCAAGACTGTTTCTTTTTGCCAGTGGTTTAATGTCGCACTAACACATCGAAGGTTTTATCGGCGACGCAAGGAGGGGGATGGTAGTGGCTGTGACCTTAATTAGAACCCATCATCTCCTGAATGCAACCTCAAAGCTGTGTAAACTTTTTTAATACAGAGATTTAGAGATTAATTTATAATTCTTTACGAAATAATATAAAATGTTACCAGTAGCGAGTTTTATCAGTACGAGGCTACTGAGACTTCGAGTAGGACGTCTATTGCTCGAGGTGGGAGTGACGGACGGAACTGAAACGCCCTATGAACAATATGCGAATTGTAGTGGAATTGGGCCTGCTCATCGTTCGACCGGGAAATGAAAATTTCGAAGAGCTTGTCTGGATATCTTCCCCTTAGCATATGATTCAGACTGCGTAAAATGTACTACGTGTGTTAAATACCCACGAAATAGCGATTAAAAATGGGTAGTCGAATATTCTGGTTCCTTGAAGAAAACTGCCGTGTTTCTTGGTAAAATTCAGTCAAGTTCCTATAGGTAATTCAGTGCCGTTTGAAAAAGTCAGAAAAAGGAAACGCTCCACTTGTTAAATGTATTAATACAATAGAATCTCCAGTTTTTGAGTTTATGACAACCCCATTTTATAGGTATCGGTGAAAAATATTTTATTTACTTCTCTAAGCAAGTTGTCTGTGCAACTAAACAGGGTTTAAATATGGTGACAAAACAATACGTAAATGATAATAACTGCAGACTTTTCATTCATTTCATTGCTTAACATGTTACAAGAGGATGTACTACGAAAAACTAAAAAAATAAACTTTTTTGCTTTGCGAAAAGCTGATAATCATGAATATGTATTTCAGAAACGAAACTCAAATGTTTATAACGATAGCTGCAGCATCTTTGACGACCAAGGCCGACGGTAACGATTAATGTGACGTCATTGACGGTACACTTTCTATTTCAACGTATTCTATTTTTACAAAAACACAGCATCTTTGGCGACCACGTCCTACGGTAACAACTAATGTAACGTAACGTCCGTCACACATTTTGTCGCGTTACATAAAATGTCGGATGATCTCCAGTTATAAGCCATGTTACTCTTGTGTTCCACGAAGTCCTTCCTCAGTCCTTCAGCGAGAGCCAGTACGGCGAACTTGGTAGTAGGGGGGGGGGGGGGATAAGGGAATGGAGGAGTGGAAAGGAACTGGCCACCCTACCGTACGTAAACTCCGGCTAAGGCACACCTCTGCGGAGGTTCGGACCTGTCTTCGGGCAGAATACACCCTTACCTCACCCAGTTATAAGACGTATTCCTGTCAAAATACTCATTGTTTCAATATTTTGATTGACGGTTCCATGAGCCGAATTGCTGAAGATCATGACGTAATTGTTTACGCTCGTTATGTGTCGATTGAGAGATAATGGAAGACCTCCTAGACGTTCTGCCTGTCAAGGGCGGTAGGACCGAGTCGTATTTCGCTGCTGTTACTGGACTGCTGGATATCTTAGGGTTTTATGGGAGAATAGAAAGTTACACGGTTAATGGGGGAACGGAAGGAGCAATGTCTTTGGTGGCTCTATATCGGATTTCGTTGTAGGCTACATTTGAAAGCAGCAACTCCGCATTCAACTACCACTGATGCGCCGCGCATCGCCTACAGTTGACGCTGCTAATTCCATACATTACCTGAAAAATCTTGATGAAACTCTGGAGAACTTATCAATATTTTATACAAAATCACCAAAACTACTCCATGAGCTTAAAACTATCGCGAAACGTCTAGAAACTCCGAGATATTCATCAAGCACGGTAGCTGTGTAGCAAATCTGTCACTTCGAAAGCTTTGCATTGATCTACACTATACTAGGAGATGTCATACGGTTGACAGTTAATGGATCACCCTTACATGACTTTAACCCTGATGTGGTCCTTCGAGTGGTATTTCTTGTCAGGACTGCGCCATGTCGCTGGCCAAATCCAGCTGGGCAAGGTGCGAGGGGTAAGCTTGAAGAGTAGTTTTTCATGCATTTTCTTAATCAGCACTATCGATTAATTATTAACATTAGAACACCCTGCCGGTCAACATTCTGATGGTGAACTATCAACGGAACTCGAACCGACTAACCACGTTGTCAAACCACCATAACGATCATGGCCACCCGGCGGGCGACAGAGAAACTAGAAGCCAAGGAGAGAGAAAGATCCTAAAGAAAGACTTGGACTTGGTCAAAGAAAATGGTGAGCAAAAGAAGGCACAAGAACGATGAAGAGAGAAATGAAGTTCAACGAAGACGAATGCGGGAATATTGGGCAAAGGTTAATGACCATGGAAGAAAATGTTGAAGATGAAATCCATAGCTGTGCGAATAAATTATTATTATTATTATTATTATTATTATTATTATTATTATTATTATTATTATTATTATTATTATTCCGGACTAAGGCAGAGTATGCATCATGCCGAGCTGTCGCAAAGAAACAGAGAGGGAGGTACTGGAATTACTTATTTCTTGATAATTACGCTGAACCAGGTGCACTACATCTTATTTCATCTTCTAATAACTGTACACTACTTCTTTCAATATTTACCGGAGTTCCAGACTAGTGAAGCACTGTCTCTACAAGCCTGATACAAATAGCCGATGGAATCAATACCTGCAATGTTTTCCTGCGAGAGCTACACCAGTACCGTATACAAGGCCACAGAGCTCGGAGGACGATGTTTTCTACTTAGGAATAAGAAGTCACGCATGCGTAGTAATGACAGCAGTCTCTCTCTTTCCCTTTGCTTCATTGTGACCGTGAAGAACATCTGCTACGTTATCCAACTCGCGCTGTGTTGCCCTATGTTTTGGCGCGGACGATGCTCGACAGAACAGCCTGGGTGTCTCTTTTAAGTCCACATGTGCCACACCTAACAGAGCGTTACAAGAGAAACCTTGTTTCTGTGAGTTAACAGCGACAGATCAGAGCTGCAAATAACAACGAGACAAACGAATTATATTATCTGACTTATGGATAAAAACGCAGCGCTATAGTAGTGGAAACAAAGGAAGAAATGAACTCCTCATATATTAATAAAGAAAATGAGCGTCAATGCTGGCACGTAAAAATAAATTATTAGATGTACCTCTGCTGTACATTCAATTGGATGTTGTAGGCCTAAGTTCAGATAGAAATCTGTTCCACACTAGGATTTTACACTGATGTATTAAAATAGAAAGTCCTCTTCGAAATTTGCGTGTTCTGAATATTTATTTTATATTTCACACCTATCCTGGACGTTTTTGTTTTGTTTTGTTTTGTTTTGGTTTTTTGCCCACATGAACCTACAATAAGGACTGAAAAATCAAGTGATCATGAATAGCGTTGATATTTCCCCCCCCCCCCCCCCCCCCAACAAACCCTCTGTCATAAACCTCTCTGAATTCCTCCTCCATAGGTTGCTTTACGTCGCACCGACACAGATACTGTAGGTCTTATGGTGATGATGGGATAGTAAAGGGCTAGGAGTGGGAAGGAAGCGGCCGTGGCTTTAATTAAGGTGTGAAAATGGAAAACCATCTTCAGGGCTGCCGACAGTGGGGTTCGAATGCAAGCTCACGGCTGCCTCTCTGAATTATTATTATTAGTAGTAGTAGTATTACTGTCTTTGCTGGCGAGACTAAGTGCTTCTGGTATGGGATAGATAAATTTGTTACTTCCAGTGACCTGTCTTCAGTCTCATTTCACGGTGTGAAAATGACTGAGGTATGAGTGATGGAGTGATGCTAGTAATAGTAATGCCATTCCTTATTCAACCAATCACTGTTATGAATTGTGTGAAAATTTCAATTGGTCCTGCATTTCAATGGGCTTGGCGTCCGCCTGCGTACCGTAACGCTTAGCACTATTAGCTGCCGTCCTCGGAAGACCGGGTTCGACTCCCGGTACCGCCAGAAATTTAAGAATGGTAGGAGGGCTGCCAAGTGGTTCAAACTATACACGCAGCTCACCTCCATTGTGGGTGTGCCAGAAAAGAGCTGCACCACTTGGTACGAGGGCACGAGTTTATTTTACTAGTCGGCTAGGCATATTGGTATGTAGTAGCAACAACAACAACAACAACAACATATGGCTCGATGAGGAAAGCAACGGGAAACTACCTAATTCCTCATTGCCCTTGTATGCTTCTTCAGTGACCCCTAGGTCATCTATGACAGCTGATGGTGATATTGTTGAGGACCTAACCAGCCTGTCAGTATATGTACATATGTACATACATACATCACTAATAATATTATTTGTAAATATGCCCATTTAGGACTACGCAAAGTCTTAGAAGCGTCTGTTTGCCTTCTTTTGTGCCCATATCACACATCATCCTTCACTGAATATTGTATTCAAGTATGGAACGATAATGAGATCATATGAAAATTCACACTTCTTTCTTTCTTTCTTTCTTTCTTTCTTAATCTGTTTACCCTCCAGGGTTGGTTTTTCCCTCGGACTCAGCGAGGGATCCCACCTCTACCGCCTCAAGGCAGTGTCCTGGAACGTGAGACTTTGGGTCGAGGGATAAAATTGGGAAGGAGGACGAGTACCTCACCAGGCGGCCTCACTTGCTATACTGAACAGGGGCTTTGTGGGGGATGGGAAGATTGGAAGGGATATACAAGGAAGAGGGAAGTAAGCGGCCGTGGTCTTAAGGAGGTACCATCTCAGCATTTACCTGGAGAAGAAGTGGGGAAACCACGGAAAACCACTTCGAGGATGGCTGAGGAAGGAATCAAACCCCCTCTACTCAGCTGTCCTCCCGAGACTGAGTGGATCCCGTTCAAGCCCTCGTATCACTTTTCAAATGTCATGACAGAGCCGGGAATCGAACCCGGGCCTCCGGGGGTGGCAGCTAATCACACTAACCACTTCATCACAGACGCGGGAAAATTCACACTACTCATACAATTTCCACAGGGCAGACGTCCTTAAATTGCGTAATGTATTAAAACATACAGGTGGGATAATATCAACAGCTGTGAGAATGCAAACGGAGCTGCTGATATTTTTAACATGGATATGTTTTAGGGCTGGTGGTCTATCTGGAATTAACGTGAGCAATTTCCCGACATCTTAGCAACCATGGCAACCAGTCATTTATGCGTTGCTGTTTGGACACAAGCTTCTTGGGAACGCGTACCATTTTACTACCTATCGTACTTGGTGGTCAACACCAACACATGGTGAAGAGTTTCTGTCCTTCATGCGGGATACATTCATCCTCGCATTAAACAACGACTCAGTCACTTCCACTACGAGGAGTAGCACGTACTAGTCGCCACGTAAACCACTGAACAAACCAACCAAAGCAAAGTCATCTCCATACAGGCCATGAAGGCCCTTGGAGGGGTGCAAGGTAAAGGCTTCCACTATCCGTAACCTCGGCACTGCATCGGGTAGAGTGGTTAGCTCTACGTCTGGCCACCTATGCCCCCACGAATTGACCTGGTACTCATTTTTGGTGTAGGCTGATTGAACCTCGGGGCCATGTGCACCTCCGAAAGTAGAAATCTGGAAATATCGTTTCTTAAATTTTTCGACTTCTTGGCGGGGAATCGAACCCACGTCCTTCCGCATGAACCGAGTACGCCTTTAAGACCCTCACAATTCAGGGCCACCTCGGTGTATTGAGTAGCTGAGACCCTGAAAATCCAGACAAGTACGCCCCCCTCCCCCTCCCCACCAGACCCGCCAAGAAAAGTCTCACTTCCTTCAAGTTTAACTAATCCTCCTCCAACTGTCTTCTCGTCACACCTAAATTATACAATACAATAATACCAGATGAAGCACTGGTAGGCCTACACGGAACGAGGTATGGTGCAACACAAACCCGAAAAATATGCTGCTTGTTCAAAATTAAAACACCCGCACACTCGCATTAAAAATATAAACTACGGTTTATATAAATGTGTCCGTCATTGCGGTACAGCCGCTTTGCCACACCAAAGCAACATTTGGCGTGGTCAGTACCTGGATGAGCGACCAGCTGTGAACGAGCAAGGCACCATCGCTCTCGTTAATTATCTTTAAAGTTATACGCACCTTAACGTTTAAACTCGCCTATTAAATCATTAAAATTATAAAATTTCATTAATGAACAAAATCATTTAATGACCGACAGAGGAGTGCAATGAAGGGCACCGGTACCGGTACGTCACAAACCACCTATCTCTCCGGACATAGGTGGCTCATACGGATAACGAGGGCCTCGGCCAAGCAGACCCAGTGTAAACCACTTAACTACCCAATAGTACGTTTCGTACTTTTCCTATCAAAGCCTATTAACGAGTATAACAAAATTACTGCTCATTTTTGTTTCAATTCTACCAGTATTCTACTTCATTGAATCCCTACACTTGTAATTCGCAATCCCACATTTTCTCCAGTACACGGAAAAGCATAGAATTGCGGATATGAACTCGTTCTCTCACCTTCTAAACCTAAGAAAAGTCTCACTTCCTTCAAGTTCAATTAATCCTCCTCCAACTGTCTTCTCGCCACATCTAAATTATACAATACAATAATACCAGATGAAGCACTGGTAGGCCTACCCGGAACGAGGTATGGTGCAACGCAAATGCCGACAATTAGCCTATGCTGCTTTTTCAAAATTAAAACACCCGCACACTCGCATTAAAAATATAAACCATAGTTTATACAGGATTTTTTTTTTTTTTTATATATATATTTTTTTTAGCTCGCTCCGGAGCAGCACTCAGAGCACGGCACGGCTGGCGCAGTGACACTCCGTCGCTAGCCGGTTTAATGCGCGCTTCTCCTCCCCACTACTCACGGCAATTCTCACTTATAGAAAGCCATTTCCAGTTAAACTATTAGTCTAAAACCTACCTGGCATTGCATTTGATGTTCAAAATGTTGTCCCTCAGCTGTCAAACACGCCTGACACCTCGTAAATAGGTTTGCAGACACTTGGCGAATCTCAGCCCATGTGATGTTCGAAATAGCTTGTGTAATGTTCTCTTGTGAGAGGGTTGTTCACATACACTTTTTCCTTCAGCATCCCCCACAGGTAGTAATCACAGGGATTTAAATCAGGAGATCTAGGGGATAATTAACCATACGATATTCGAAAACCTCCTGTATTACCTCCATAGACCGATTAGCAGTGTCTGCCGTCGCGTTATCTTGCATGAAGTAACCATTACTCCTTTCTTCTTCCGTCAGCTCTTGAAAGAATGGTCTGAGAATGAGTCCTATATATCGAACAGCATTTATTGTTTTACGGAAAAATATAGGCCCTATAATTCTGCGAGCACTTATTGCGCACCAAACTCCTATCTTTACATCATGAAGTGGACGGACATGCTGTTGGTGGGGATTTTCTGCACACCAATAGCGATTGTTTTGACTATTTACATAGCCACTTAAGTGTAGCCATGCATCATCACTATAAAATAAAAGTTCTGGCTCAACATACCCATTGTGAATTGACTGAAGCAATCAGTTACAATACCGAACCCTAGCAAAACTGTCAGATCCTCTTAAATATTGGGCAGGGGTGGGTTTGTACGGTTTTGCTTTTAACAGTTTTGTTGCTTTGTGGACAGAAGATAATGACACATTAGCTTGTACGGCGAGACGCGACAGGGATTTTGTTGGAGTTCTTTCCAAGAGAGCTCCTATTTCGTCAAGCTTTTCCTCTGTTGAAACGGTTCGTCTCCTGCGTGATTTCTTGTTGATAATGGACCGGTGGTGCGGAACTTCTTTACTAATTTACTCGTATAGGGAGGGAGGATGCTAGGAAATTTGCGAATGAATCGAAAGCGGCATTTTGTATAAGAAGAATGAGGTCTTTTGTGGTGGTTTTTGGGCTTGTATAAAAATAAGGGGTGGATTAAAAATAAAGATAATGCATTGTGTATATTATGTGGAAAAGTGAACGATGACCTGCACTTGGTAGGCCAATGTAAAGAAACAGAAACTGTGAGAGTGAAGCTTCTGATTGTAAGTCAGCAAGAGTTATCAAAACAGTGTGATGAGCAAAACGTTATTGGGTGGGCGATTAAAGAATAAAATAGGGGAGGGATTTTTAATAGGTATTTAAGAGCTGTTGTCCGCCTCTGTGGTGTAGTGGTTAGCGTGATTAGCTGCCACCCCCGGAGGTCCGGGTTCGATTCCCGGCTCTGCCACGAAATTTGAAAAGTGGTACGAGAGCTGGAACGGGGTCCACTCAGCCTCGGGAGGTCAACTGAGTAGAGGTGGGTTCGATTCCCACCTCAGCCATCCTGGAAGTGGTTTTCCGTGGTTTCCCACTTCTCCTCCAGGCGAATGCCGGGATGGTACCTAGCTTAAGGCCACGGCCGCTTCCTTCCCTCTTCCTTGCCTATCCCTTCCAATCTTCCCATCCCTCCACAAGGCCCCTGTTCAGCATGGCGGGTGAGGCCGCCTGGGCGAGGTACTGGTCATACTCCCCAGTTGTATCCCCCGACCAAGAGTCTGAAGCTCCAGGACACTGCCCTTGAGGCGGTAGAGGTGGGATCCCTCGCTAAGTTCGAGGGAAAAACCGAACCTGGAGGGTAAACAGATGATGATGACGATGATTTAAGAGCTGTTAAAAGTTATGTGTAAAAAATTGAAAGATGTGGTCGTGTAAATTCACTTGGGATGTATTCAAAGGAAAAGAAATGCTTTGCGTTATCTCCGTGAAAAAGGTTTCTCCTGTTCCCGTGAAATAACCTCGGAAGAAAGGGAGATGGGTCGACATGTGATCGAACTAATTGAAAATCATACCATGGGTGCCAGCATCGTCTCGGAGTCGTGTCTGAATAGAAATAGTGACAGTGAAAGTGAAAGTGGAAGCAGCGACACCCCATCTGAATTATCTGAAAGAGAGGGTAGCACACCATTGCCAGGAACAAGATGTGTTACGGATCCGATTTTGATCCCCGAGTCTGATTCCCATCAGTCCAGTGAAGAGACACCGCAGTCACCTAAGAAATCTACTAGTTTAAGCTATGTTTCCAGTCCACAGAAGAAAGTGAAACAAACTGTAGATCTTGCGTACAAGAGAAAAGCTGTAAATTTATGGTTAAATAAGGGGAATAAGAAGCTGCTTTCATTAACCTCTGTTCGCAGAAGTTGTCGTAAGGTGACGTCACTATGACAACTGTACAGGTGGAAAAACTAATTAGAATCTCAATCAGTAAGCCCCATTGAACATAGGAAATTGATGCATACAAAATTATCTTCTCGCTTTATAGAAGCAAGAAGATTGAGGCGGAATGTACGCGATGAAGACCTGCGACTGTGGGCCTTGGAAATTTCAAGAGAGATCTCAATGGGGCGAACTAATTTCAGCGCGTGTGCTAGTTGGTTGAGTCGTTTTAAGAAAAAGTACAGAATAAAAAGTAGAAAAATTACGAAATTTGTATCCCGTACGTATGTGCAAGAAGAAAACGAAAAAGATTAAAGTCGCAAAGAAATGTGTGGAAGCAGCTACAGAGCGATTTTTAGACTACACCCCTTCTTCAATACACAGTACTGATCAAAGTGGTTTCGTGCGCAAAATGAAAGCGAAAAGAACTCTAACGTTTGTTGGTGAGAAACATACAGAAACAGTTGCTCAATCAGTTAGTGCACTCACCCATTCGTACACTATTATGCCTACAATTAGAATGGCCGGTACTCTTTTCCCGAAAGTATTCATTGTACTACAGGAGGCAACTGGAACTTGCGGTCCAAGAGTTTCCAAAGAAATGTTTCATGCCAGAAATATAATTTTAACAGGCACAAAATCAATGAAAATGGGAGAAAAAGGAGTTAAAGTACTGGTTTAAAGAATCCTTCTTCCCGTTTGCGGAAGAGAAGTGTTTGCTACTTCTACATTCCTGATAAGAGCTGTCTTGAAGACATTCCTCCAGGCAACAGTATAGAAATTCTCCAGATTCCTGCCGTCACTACAGGGAAAATACAGCCCTTGGACAAGTTTTTTTTTTCTGGCAGTGGAAGGCTTTGTATCGCCGCTTAACATACATTGTACCGACTTACGTAGTTGCTGTACGTCGCACCGACACGGATAGGTCTTATGGCGACGATGGGACAGGAAATGGCTGGGAGTGGAAAGGAAGCAGCCGTGGCCTTAATTAAGGTACAGCCCCAGCATTTGCCTGGTGTGAAAATGGGAAACCACGGAAAACCATTTTCAAGGCTGCCGACAGTGGGGTTCGAACCTACTATCTCCCGAATACTGGATACTGGCCGCACTTAAGCGACTGCAGCTATCGAGCTCGGTACCAACTTACGGAGACTTTCAGTTTGATGTTTATCAGAGAAACAGCATACTGAAAATGCAGTCTTTCATTCATTTTCAATTTTCTTTCCTAAGGTTCAAGGACATGATTCAATATTCCTGGTTCGCAACCAATTATTCACTGGAGAGACCTCCCGAGTTCGAAGTGCCTACGAAATATTTTCTTCAGACAAGTATAGAAAAGTGTGAAAAACAATATGGTCTCGAAGTGCATATTCGTTGTACATGGTGCCAAAATATTTGTGCTTTTATCATGCGATTAACGCACCTCATTTATGTTTCACATTTGTTCCTTGACAATAAAGTGACCTTGGCACCTGGCAGTCTGCTAGTTCGTTTTCTCTCTTTCTCTCACTCTCTCTCTCTCTCTCCAGCACAACTGCAATTCCATTTCGCTGTGCGCCGCGCAAGCCAGCAAGAAGCAAGGGTTGTCCAGTAGGGTGCGTTGTCACACGGATTTTGTATCAAGATTTCAAAACCTTCCAGTTCGAAATGGCAGCTAATTTTTTGTACATCGCTATTTTATGGGTCTCCTCATGGTTTCTGCGAAATTTCATTATCGATTTCGATATGACAGTATAGAAAGTTCCCTTGTCAGCAAAGCGTACAATGTATGGGGTACAATATTCTACACCTATGAGCAACTGAATAAGAGATACTTGGACAGTAGCGTATAGCACGCACTTTCGACCTGATGGCGGCAGTGTAGCATTGACTCCATAACACATCGGATTCGTTGGAGAGACGTACTGGTCCAGTGGTCCACGACCACTGCATAGCTGGTATAATGCACGGAGATTGGTCGGGCGAAGGTCCAGGGTGCTCATATTCATCTCGACAGTATTCCAGTTGTGCTCAGTAGGATTCAGGCCGGTTAATTTTGGGAGCTAGGCAAGCGTCCTCCTTTCCGTGGAGTGCTCATCAAAGGAGTTTGTCACAGTTCAGGAGTGAAGGACCGGTGCATTATCTTGTTGTAGGTTCAGGTCTCCTTCAGGGTACTAGAGGCGAACAAATGAGTGGACATGATCTGATATCATCAGGCTCCTGTCTTGTTCGCCGGTGTGGAATGTTGGCAGGTGTACCAGGGGCCCATGTGAACAGTACCCATACGAGGATACCACCACCGGCCTAAACTCTACCCTGCTTGGTGACGAATTCGTACCCTGCCATCGGCGTGTACAAACTGGTACCTCGACTCATCTGTCCGGGCGATCATTTCTCATGCTTCGAAAGTCCAATGGCGCTGTGTCAATGCGTGAGGTACGATGAGCGTAGATGTACGCTAATGGGGAAGGTTGTTTCTGCCCCCCATTGCGAGGAGATGATTCTGGATGGTTTGGTTGTTGACACTTCTATAATTCGAAGATTGTTTCGAAAAAACGAACAGTAGTACTCCACACCAACTGTCTGCATTGAACTAATATACTGTATATCTTCAAGTCCACCACGAAGATTAGGAAACTAAGAAACAAACAAACGATTATGATCTTCGTTGATCTTCAGAAGGCCTCTCACTCGAGAGATAAACATTTCTTAACATACAGGATGAATTTTGCATTGACTCCAAAACCAGACCTGTGATACAAGAAATGATCACAAACTCTAAAGCTAAAGTAAGGGTCCAAGGAGAAGTATCAGAACTATTCGAGATCACTACCGGAGTAAGATAGGGTGAGGGCCTCTCCTTGATAGTATTTAACTTAGTTCTGGAAAAAGTCATTCAGGTATGGAGTACAAAATTCCAACAACATGACACGACTGGCATAAAGCTGGGTTATAGGAAGAACAACCTGAACATAAATTGCTTACCTTTCGTCGACACCGGGCGAGTTGGCCGTGCGCGTAGAGGCGCGCGGCTGTTAGCTTGCATCCGGGAGATAGTAGGTTCGAATCCCACTATCGGCAGCCCTGAAAATGGTTTTCCGTGGTTTCCCATTTTCACACCAGGCAAATGCTGGGGCTGTACCTTAATTAAGGCCACGGCCGCTTCCTTCCAACTCCTAGGCCTTTCCTATCCCATCGTCGCCATAAGACCTATCTGTGTCGGTGCGACGTAAACCCCCCCCCCCTTTCGTCGACAATACAGTGATTTTAAGTGACACGGAAAAGCAAGGCAAAGTAATGCTGCACAAACACAAATATTGACAAATAATGAATTGACAACAAGTGACAACGGACTCAGCATCGGCAGTCTAGATAACCTCCTCAGTCCAGATGTCCAGCCGGTTGGACACACATATATACAGCTGTAAATGCTAGAAATACCGTTTTACACTCTCTAAATCCTGATGTCCAGTATACTGCAGATGTACCTTTTACGCTTTGGGTTTCTAAGTTTTGATTTTATGCTTCTGAAGTCGGCTATTATTGTTCAGCCATCATGTCGTCTATAGCTGAGATGGGTGGGAAGACTTCCTAATGAAATAAGGGTCAGTATCGAAATAATTTACTAATTATTGTATACTAGCTGATGTACTCGTGCTTCGCTACGGGATTCTCAGAAAGACTGACTTTGTGGTTTTCCTAACTGAAATCAACATAGGTCATTACAAAAAAGTATGAATGTAGCGATTAAAAGCAATGCTATCATATAAAATACTCGATCAAATGGAAAGCCGCACGTTTTATCACTTTTAACGAACAGTGCTGCGGTTATATTGCGGTGCCAATCTAATAGTCCAAAGTTCCAGAGCTGGGATGACCAGGCCGCAGAATGCCATTGTCATTATTCCGCTAAATATGCACACTGTTCATTCCAATCAGTACCTCAGAGTAGGGATTGAATTGCCCGAATGCTATGATGATTCAGTGTGTTACATACCAGTAGTATCAAAAAATTTATAAACCAGGGGAATGGCATGCTAAAGAAGAAAGTTATCTAACTCACCAGCTACTTCCCATCAATATTCAGGCAGGCTGTTATACTCTGTCCGACTGGGCGAGTTGACCGTGTGGTTAGCGGTGCGCTGAAGATGGTATTCCGTGGTTTCCCACTTTCACACCAGTCAAATGTTGGGCCTGTACCTTAATTAAGGCCTAAGTCACTCCTAGCCCTTTCCTATCCCATCGTCGCCATAAAACCTATCTATGTCGGTGCGACGGTAATCAAATACTCTGTACGCAGCAGTAATCCTATCTATCGGAGATGAGGGGCAACAGAAGACACAAAGCACATCATGACAAACAATGGACAATGTAATGTTATTTTTGATCAGTGTTATGAGCTTTCTATATTGTAGGCCTACACATTTAGTTTTCTTTCGACTCTGTGATTTGTAAAATATTTTATACCGTAAACTGTAGTTTCTTATTCTCCGACTTTACATACCGATTTTCATTAAATACTGTTTACCCATTTTCTCGTTACTCGGCGCTGATATGGACTTAGTAACAAAAATTCAAATTCATGAATATCTTGGTGATCATAACCAGTACGGTAACAATGTATGAGACATGAATAACAGGAAATTTCATACTATATAACCTTAGTTATCTAGCATTCATCGACTACACTTCTAATAAGAAATATTTGAGAATTACATTTTAGGCCTAGCGTGAATAAAATAATTTACAGCCTGGACTATAGCGACTTATTTCCTGACATTGCATACCGTTTTTCATCAAGATAGGACTACTAATAACAACAATATTTGAGAATTAAATTTTAGGCCTTCCCCTAAACTACCATTTTTCTCAGCGTAAACACAATTATTGACAGCCTAGTTTGTAGCAATTTATTCCCCAACTTTGCATACCCATTTTCTTTAAAATACGACCACTAATAACATAAATAGTTGAGAATTCAATTTTAGGCCTTCAAGTTGGTCACAGATGTAAAGAATTTATGATCCCCCGGAGTTCAAGATCTACACTGGAGCATCACTCAGCTTTGCTGCCACTTCTAGAAGACAGACAATTCATTCTTTTGATGAGGACGATGAGAGCCCTGAACCATCAAGGAAGAAAAATTCCCCAGCTCCAATTCCCAACGACGACGAAAGAAAATCAGGAAACATGCAAGTATACCTAAAGCATTTCATGAAATGATAAATGACCTGGCATGATTTTAGCCTTTCTGCAAAATTAATGACAAAAACAAATGGCTAAGATGTCGAAATAAGGACTGTAAATCTGAAACGAAATTCAAGTGTGTTAAGTGTAATGTATTTCTGTGTATTTCGAGTGAGAGGCAGATTTTCCTCCAGTTTCACAACTGAATGTTACGTTGTTAACAACAGATGCATAAGGTGGGTAAACAACTGATGCTCGATAGTTAGAATCGTAATTTATATTCACTTTCTTCTCATTGTTTACAACAATTGAGTCCCAGTGTCCAGCCTGCTGGACACTTAGTTATGTAATGAAAAATCTATGATGAAAGAAAAGTATTACTTTTTACATGTTATTTGATGCGTAACTAAATTCAGGATGCAAAAAACAAACTTGTAACAAACTTCATTTCCTCTCGGGACTGAGGAGGATAAGTACCGAAGATTTTTCATTATGTTAATACTTGTAAATTAATTATTTGTCAATACTTGTTCATATTATCACCTAACTCTCTATCATTGACAAGTTTACACAACGTAAACAATTCTGTACATGTAAACGCTTGTTTTAAGTAATTTGATAAAATCTGAGGATGTTCTTGTAGAACGAAATATGTCATTCTTTGTATAATAGTGTGTATTATTTTACAGGTATGTTTGTAGTGTTATAATTTATATATATAAATTTTTGTGTGTTTGACAGACTGGAAGTTTTTGTCTCATTTGACTAAGTCGACACTGGAAAGTATGACTTCTTTCTTAATAAAAATGAGAAATGTAGAGAGGAATAGTCTAAGGAAGATACAAGCCGTAGAAAGACAGGTGACATCTGGAAGAAAAGGAATAATGAAGAATTGTGCACACAGATGAATGAACTGACCGACAAAATGAGAAAATGACGTCTGAAGTTTTCTGTGCATATCCATCGGATGGGGTTACAGTACAAAATGCAAAATTACCATGACCTGGATGAAAGCAAATAAAGACCTATCTGAACTATGAACTAGGCCAAACACTTAATATATTGTATGCTAGACAGAAACACACTCAGAAAGATGGTCAACACACTCAGGGCATTCCAGAAACCCGAGAAACAGCAGCAGAACTTGACAGAACGACAGGGGGAGGCCAGAAGACAAAACATCATGTTTGGAAGCTGAAGAGACAGGAAGCAGAAAAGCATAAGATAGATGTGGTCCATAGATGGCCCAATCTATTATTATTATTATTATTATTATTATTATTATTATTATTATTATTATTATTATTATTATTATTATTATTATTATTATTATTATTATTATTATTATTAACATCGTAACCTACCCGAACGGGGTACCGTTGTCTAGAAAGCCAAGAGTGACGACCAAGAGGATTCGTCGCACTGCCCACGCATCACTCGTAATTTACAGGCATTTGGGCTGAGCAGCGGTCATTTGATGGGCCAAGGCCCACCAGGGGAGTAGGGGCACGGGGCGGACATTGTCCACACGCTCCCATTCTGTTGGTATGTTGTATAGTGCTATTCCGTTAAAGACGAGTATTAATTTTCATTAAGGTCACGTGCTGACATAGTCTACAATACCTAGATAAGAAGTTAATTCGCACCCACGGCGGTGGACACTCAATTACCTTAATGAACGGAAAATTCAAATAATCCATCGAATTTAGACGTCAGTTATTTATATCACTTTGCATATCCATTATTAACTAACGCTCTCCTCTGGGGTAGATTACAATACTTTACTTACGTCAGATTTATTTTTACCAAGCCTAGGCTACCGATCAAGCTTGCCGCTTCCGGTCTATCTCACAGTGTTTTCCTTCTTTGTCGATGGAGTTGCAGAATGCTTACGCAACTTCTTATTGTGCATGCGATATTTGAACTCAACCAGTAATGAATGCTGACAGTTTTGATGTTTCGTTCCATGCACTAAGACGTAGGCGAATGTTCACTCGCAACTAACATTTTATTCAGGCATTTCTGGAGGTTTGTGATAAGAGCCACGAGATTTTTCAGGTGAATTTCCAATCTGTAAAATCCTTGCCTACCGAGGTGGAAAACAAGCCGCTACGCTACTAACGTCCCCCAACTTACAAGTATTTATGGACACCACAATTCTTCAAGTTAACCAGATCAAGTCACAAGTCTCAAAAGTCTGGAAGAAAGAGTAGGTTGTTTCAGGTGGTATCTCTACCTCGTATAAAAGAAAGTCTTCGATCCTGTCTGTCTGTCTGTCTGTCTGTCTGTCTGTCTGTGACGGCTAATCTCACGAACCACCGGATGGATTTTGATGCGGTTTTCACCATTCTATTAAGCATTTCTCGAGAAAGGTTTAGGTATAAAAACATTCATCTATGATCAAAGAAAGCCGAGCAGTAACGATTACAGCGAAGCAAGTCGAATAAAAAAAGGTCATCCGTGCACCTGTTTATCTTACGCTGGCTAAACCTTTAAAATTCTACATCTGTTCTATGAGGGTAAGAACTGTTCATCATAAGAATTTCTACAAACAAGTCCGCGACAGCATATCTATTGTTAATACATAGGCCCACTATGAGTGTTTTTATGTTACATGACGATTTAAGTGATACAAATGGAAGAAAAAATTGTCTCCGAGCTCCTTTTTTAGGTTTCGCTGGCTACACCGTTAAAGATACATCTATTCCACGAGAGCAAGAATTGTTCAGCATAGAAAATTCGACACACACGCACAAAAAAGGCCGTGATATAAAATACAGTATATAGTTTTATACATAAACCCACTATAACAGTTTTTGTTACAGTTTGCCGTGAAAACCGTCAAATTTAAAAGTTTTAAAATTAATTAGTTAATTTTATTGGCTGAATGGTCAGAGTTGAGGCCTTCTGTTTAGAGAGTCCCGGATTTGATTCTCGGCTGGGTCGGGGATTTTATCGCGTCTGATTAATTCTTCTGGCTCGGGGACTGGGTATTGGTCTTTGTTTCAACACTTTCCTCTTTATATTCAGACATCACACTACACTACCAACCACCACAGAAACATGCAATAGTGATCCCATCCCTCCATATAGAGTTGGCGTCAGGAAGGGCATCCGGCCGTAAAACAGGGTCAAATTCACAGTTCGCGCCCGCTACCCCACAGATGTGGGAAAAGCGGTAGTAGTAGAAGAATCCTTATCAACATGTCTGTTATTCCCCTCAAATAACTAATGTAGTTTAAAATGCCATCTTGGAAGGGCTTAACCTTACTTTTACGGCTAATTGCCCTTCTCGACGTGAATTTTGCTTAGAAAAGCAAGCCTAACCTTACCGTCGCCATCCTGGAGTGTCTAACCTCACTTTTACGGCCAGTTGCCCTTCCCGGCGCAGATTTTGCATAAGAGAGCGAGCCTAACCTCACAGTCGCCATCTGGGCCACCGAATGTTAACAATCAGATGACTTTTTCACACGTTTGGAGAAGTTCACACGATGTGAATAATCTTGAACATACACCCGTATACAAATAAATTATTTGAAAAACATCTAAAGATGTTATAGAACGAAACATGTCATTCTGTCACTAATAAACAGTTTCCTTTTTCAGGTAACTTATGTAGGGCTACTAGTGTTTTATAAACTGGTATATTTTGTTCGATAGACCGAAAAATAAAAATAAAGGGATTGATTGATTGATTGATTGATTGATTGATTGATTGATTGATTGATTGATTGATTGATTGATTGATTGATTGATTGATTGATTGATTGATTGATTGATTGATTGATTGATTGATTGATTGATTGATTGATTGATTGATTGATTGATTGATTGATTGATTGATTGATTCCTACGGAGAGACCTGGTGCAACCACCGTAACCTGCTCGTCTGGTTTTGAGATAATAATGAGAATGATAAAGAGGTAGGGAGACGGTTACACCCACTGTCCGCACATAGCCTAGGGCCCTACGCCTACTCCTGTCGGAAAAAAACGGGTCTGATCAACACTTAACGCTCCCATCCGACGAAATAATCACTATCAACAGCATCATATGTCCGAAAAGCAAATAAAATGCAGGCCACTAAATGACTTCATATTCACCAAGACATCCATAGAATCGCATCAACCCGACTGATCAAAGTCAATTAATGTGGACTGCGAACCAGGATTGAAGAAAAGACTGGTAAACTCCGCCCCCCCCCCCTCAATGAATGGAGATCGATATTTGACTCCACGCAGCCCCCGTCACGATTTCATCTTCAGTGGAGTGCTTGCGGTCCCACTAAACAGAATGCGCATTGAACATGGAAGAGTGGCTCCGCGATGCATTGTTGGGGCCTTCGACCTTCTCCAAGCTGTGGCTGTGGTGAATTCCGGACAATTTTATTGCATATATTGTGCCCTTTTCAAGGCATGTGTGGTGGTGGTCCTCTTGATCAACTGTTGCCCTGGCTGCTCCTGCAAATAAAAACATCAAAAATACCTACCACTCACGTACTCTCTCTCCTTGGGCGTTGTAACGTCCGTCAGCTTTCCTCGAGGTTGTTGGGCCACACAAAATGGGGGTGAGGAAGTAAAAATAACGGTGGGTAAGCTAACTACAAATAACGGTACCCCAAGACTGAATCAAATTTAAAATAAACGTAAATTTATTAACAAAAATAATTAGCAAAAGAAAAAAACTAAATTTTTAAACGAAGTGAAATCAAAATGGATTGTTAAGAAAATGACGGGAAGTAACGAAACTCAAAATCTTCCCAAACAAGCTACAAATAAACTTGGATGTAGGTCACAAATTAAATAATAAACGTCACCATAAATTAATAATATGTACGTCGATTGACGCTACTATAGTCGAAACCAGTGGTGTACCAAAACTCACCACTCAAAGAAAGCAACGCAGATTTTACAAGCAAACTGAAATTTTCAACTAATAGAATTTATATAAATTATTAAATAATTAATTAATTAATCTGAGACCGCTATTGGGTGTCTTAAAATCACAAAATCCAGACTTATCAATCTGCCAGTTACCCAAATGTTAACAACCAATATTAAGTCAAACAAGATAAGAAAGAAAGAATAGAAAAACCCATGAACACACATATCCTTATATAAAAAAATAACACTTTTAAATTATATAAACTTTACCCCATAAAATAACTGGTGGCTGAACAAAACTTAACACAAAAACTGTGCTTCAGAATAAAAATGAAATTAACTATGCAACAAAAATAAAATGTTAGGCTATGTGCCTCAGTCTTTACATTAATCAAATGAACTCGCCTTTTTACACACTTTAATCTTACTTGCCGCTGTCTACACTTTATTGAGAATAACCAAAATGTGTTACTTTAATAGTTGATGGAGGCAGATTCCATCTAATTGAACCAAATATGCGGCTTTGTTCACATAACCTTTTGATAAAGGTCGGTTCATTTGCATAAATTTTACTTGTAGTGGCATTTAATTTTTTTATTTATTTACGGTGCCTTCATGTCTGCGTAAAGAACTTGCTGTAATTGATTTTGACTGTGAATACTAAGTGGTCCTATTAAACTAATCCTTGAAAATTTTATATTACAAAAATATACACGGCACTGTAAAACATAGTGCTCAAAACAAAAAAAATCACAATACCAAGTAACCTAACTACACCTATATTTGATTTACAAAAATACAACCAATATCCACGTACCTTCGACCTCTACGCTTAAAAACACGGTAAAAATCAAAACATTAAAAAATCCAAAATAATGAAAGGGAGCACAATCTCAGAAATAATGTGATCAACGCCTATATCGGAAAAATAAATCAAAAATACGCAAATTCGCTGCCAAGAAACAAACTTCCTAAACGCTGAGGTGTATTTGGTGGCAATCCCACGACTCAAGACGTAATGTCTGCAACTGATATTCTCGAATTCAAAGTAAAATGAAAAAGGAAGTACACATCACAAATGATCACAATATAACTTTCCAAAATTATTCATTGCTTGTCCGCTCTGCTTCATGCCTCAACTCGGCCCATATAGAAATATCTCCGAGCGTTACATCATCCCTGGTAACATTTTTGCGTACTTAAACCTTCCGCCTATAACTGTCATACGGATACTGCCGTAAACTTATATCAACATAGCCTCGTTCTTTTCCACACGGGCACAACAAACTTCATCAATTCATTCTGTCGTTCTCATAATCACAAATACGGCATATGTACGACATGGTCCTCAAGACTATTTTCCACTTCATAATTATTACCATCAGGTATATTATTTCTTATTTATTCTCCTACTTTGATCTTTAATTTCTATTTCACAAGTTGTCATGTATTTCAGGGCTGGACGGCAATGATTCCTCACTTCACAACCGAAATATAACAAAACAAGATTGCCTGCCAAACATACTCACAAGAAAAATCGTGCATTTGAAAAACATACACCATTCAAAACAAGGAAAAGAAAACCAAAACTCGTCGTCTAATTGTGATCACGCAAGGTAAAAATAAATCGGATACGTTCCAAATTACACATCACGATAACATGACAGCTCATCGAATGAAAATCACTTCGGCTAACTTAAAATGACTTGACCACGATCCACAAAAACAAAACAAATTATTATTATTATTATTATTATTATTATTATTATTATTATTATTATTATTATTATCATTATATTATTATTATTATTAAATGATAAGGCCTCAAAATAATCTGAACATGAAATACCTAATGTAAAAGTAAAATGATCCATAACTCATCACCATCAAACATCATGTCATTTGATGATTCAAAATAAGATTGACAAGAACTTCCAAAAGAGCTTAAGATTATTATTATTATTATTATTATTATTATCGATTAATCGAGCCGCTGACATTTACATCCCGAATCGTTAGATGTAATTGCCCTGGTCTCGCTACAAAAATAACCGTTAAACGCAACTACGCTACCTCCGGTACGTGACATTCTTCCTATATATAAAAATACATGAAATTTATTAACCTACACGGACCATGAATTATTCATGTCATTATCATTTACATACTACATAAATACAACATACTCTTTACCTTTTATGTGCTGACAGGTGGACTGCATCCTCCTTAGCCCCCATTTACATCGTGTTTAATCCATCTTGCACATCTTGCTGGGATTACGTAATATTTCACACACACCAGTTGGATGCATTCTGATTATGTAGCACTCGCAAATCAGTTGAAACACACGCACTCTTGAAGCTTACATTAAATATCATTTACACTATATAAAAGAATCAGCAAACATAGAGTTGGGTTTCCATTGCCAGAAACAGAACTACCTCGCTGACTTGTGTCCTTTCACCTGGTCCGCGAAGCTCATTCCCTGTGCTGTTTGTTCAAGGGATTAAATGTCATTCACCTGGCTCGGAAATAGAATGTATACGTCCAGTCCTTTTCCCCGTTACATTCCTAAGTAACCAAGTTTCACCCTCAAATTAGCACGACTAGTACTGGCTCCAAGTGTCCCAAATGAACAGTAAATTTTTAAACAATGCAAAATATAATTGCGATGTTTTATTGGTCGTGCACAGAGGAAAACTATAAAAAATGTTGTCCTTCAGAATGTAATGACTTTTCTATTCAATTTCTTACTGCATAGGTTACGTGTGAGCTAGGAAAATACTGCGAACCTAAATGTTCTGAAAAATACCATAATTCATTCTGCGTCCTCCGTGAGCTTAACACGTTAAAATGTCCATTTCTAAAACATCACGATAGGAAAAATGTATCAGAATGTACTAAGTGTCCACAACATTTTATATAACCTGGTCTCGTAATATTATAAGAGTTTTCCAAAATCCATCATGTGATACAACTCACCGATCACACACTAAACGATGACTGAACAATAGTGGGTTTAGTTCCCCTGCGCTGTACGTCTTGAAGATTAGACCGTAAGCTCTCAAAATTCAACCAAGACTGGATGTTCGGCCAAGTGTCACCAACAGTTTTGTAAATTCAGTAGGCTCCGCCTTCCAAGTGCTCCAACTGGAGGGGTGTGGCGTAGTGATATGACACCTTTGATTAATTTTATATTTAGCAAATACACTCTGGTGATTCTAAAAATTGGTGTGATTTTTACGTAGCATTCAAATACTAAAAATGATCGTTCATTTTTATACACTCTCCCCCGCGTCACTGGGATTATTTTGTGATTGCGATATGGTATCTTCCCGCCATGAGACTCAGTCCACTGGGTGAAACTATTTTTCCAAACAACAGACTTTAACGCAGATAACTTATTATTTATGAGATAATTAATCACATATCCACACAAACAATTCCTCGAATTTTATTCCCAGATTGGAACACAGTATATTTCTACTTCTCTTGTCACCAAATCATTAAAAACTAGATAAATATTCCCGCTGTAACAGGGCGGTTTAATTTTGGAATTTTCTGATTGGCTGAAATTTGCCGCCGTGTTCACACTCGGATTCAACCACTTTTCGCAGAGGGGTGACAGGTATTCTCTCTGTCTCTCTCACACAAATAAGGAGTGGCACATTCCGATGTCTCCTTCCTCGTGGGAAAGCTTACTAGAAAGTTTCGCAACAGTTTATTGCAGAATGCTTTTAGCCAAACATATTTCCGGTACGTGATTTTAAAGAATTTCTGGGGATATATTTCCAGCCTGTGTGGTCGCTGTGTGGAACTTTGTGAAATTACGGACTCTGGCTGGCTATCTGCAGTATTCATATACATAAGTTTAATAATTTAATTAATTACTCCGTTCGGCTATTCGCCTTATGGGTGCAATATCTCTCTTGATTTCTACTTTGTGTTTTATCTCCTCTTTTTATTTTTATTCTGTTTTGTAAATTATTCGTTCTGTTTCTCACCATATTGTTTTTACTCAGTTTGTGCGTGGCTTAACGTGTATCGTTGTTGTTGTTGTTGTTGTTGTTGTTGTTGTTGTTGTTGTTGTTCGAGTCATCCGTCCATAGACTGGTTTGATGCAGCTCTCCATGCTGCTCTATCCTGTGCTATTTTTTCTTTTCTACGTACCTGCCACTTCCTACATCTGCCCTAATCACCTTGTCATATTCATTCTACGCCTATATGCTCTTACCACCTATACTTCCCTCAGAAACCAACTGGGTGTCTTAAGATGTGTTCTATCATTCCCTCTCTTCCTAACCTTTCTTCATCAGCCCTAATGCCTTCATTCTTCACGACTGTCCATTCTCCTCTATTGCGTTCCCTTCTGCCTTTTCATTTAGTCCTTGTGAAACATGCTTCTTGAAGCAACCCTTCACACACTTTTATTTCAACTTGACCAGATCCCATCTCCTTGCATTCCTTCCTTTCTCCAATTTATTCCACTTCAGATGACATTTCATGAGCAACAAGTTGTGATTAGAGTCCAACGCCTGCTTCTGGGAACGTCTTTTAAACCAACACCCTGTTTCTGAATCTCTACCTAATCATAATGAAGTCTGTTTGATACACTTCTAATGTCTCCAGGTCTCGTCCACGTATAAAGCCATCGTTGTCGTTTGTGGTGTTTGAACCAAGTATTTGCGAGGGACTAAATCATGATCGGGCAGAATTCAACTAACCGACTGCGAAGAAGTTTTGAATAGAACCCAGGCTATTGGCAAGCAATCTAGTGATTAGAAACTATATGCCACCACCTCCCCTACCCTGCTGCCAACATTCCAGTAATGATATTATTTCCCACCAACGGAACTTGAACCGACTAACCACCGTGTCCAACTATAAAGACTTGACGTTTTAACGATCATACTCACCACCAAACGGGCATTACCGAGCTCGAGCCTCCGTGGCTCAGTCGGCAGCGCGTCGGACTCTCACCTCTGGATACCGTGGTTCAAATCCCGGTCACTCCATGTGAGATCTGTGCTGGACAAAGCGAAGGCGGGACGAGTTTTTCTCCGGGTACTCCGGTTTTCCCTGTCATCTTTCATTCCAGCAACACTCTCCATTCTCATTTCATAGCATCTATCAGTCATTAAAAAATCACTTTGGGAGTGGCGACCCCATCGTACTAACAGCCTATATACGATTCATTCATTTCATCCCTGGCCCGGTCAATGACTGGAAAACAGGTGGTAGGTTTTCATTTTCATTACCGGGCTCGATAGCTGCAGTCGCTTAAGTGTGACCAGTATCCAGTATTCGGGAGATAGTGTGTTCGAACCCCACTATC
Source organism: Anabrus simplex (assembly GCF_040414725.1). Taxonomy (NCBI): domain Eukaryota; kingdom Metazoa; phylum Arthropoda; class Insecta; order Orthoptera; family Tettigoniidae; genus Anabrus; species Anabrus simplex. The sequence goes on along the minus strand of NC_090267.1, from coordinate 230,272,436 downwards.
AGCAGCCCTAAAGATGGTTTTCGTGGTTTCCCATTTTCACACCAGTCAAATGCTGGGGCTGCACCTCAAATAAGGCCACGGATGCTTCCTTCCCACTCTTAGGGCTTTCCTATCCGATCGTCGCCATAAGATCTATCTGTGTCGGTGCGACGTAAAGCAACTTGTAAAAAAAAAGGCTACATTAACTAAGTCGGCACTGAAAGGAATGGCTTCCATTCTAAGAGTATAATTTAATAGGTAATGTATGGTCGATATCACTATGTAGGCGATGTGACATTCAGGAGCACGTTACGGCATACAAAGCGCATCCATCACATAGCCGGATGAAGTTGTTATTTAATCAAACTGGACTCATAAACCGTGATTGCCACGGACCTCTAACAAGAATTCATGGTAGCGCCAGTGTCAGTCTACAAAGTGTCAGGGTTATCGTCGAGTCTGCAATAGCCAAAAAAATCCTATTCTTTGGTTCTGCTTCATCATGCAGTGAATGCGTCTTCTTAGCTCAATGAAATAGCCGCGTCCACGCGTGCGCTGAAATTCTGGAAATAAGCTATGGCGTCTCATATAAACCCAGACCGAACGAACAGTGTTTGTACTTCCCTTTCTTACTTGGAAGTTGCAGCACTTGTTTGAATGTTATCATTAGCCGCCACTGTTTATAGGCATGGCGAGTACAGCATAATTTAACTCTGTACCCGTTCAGTGCTGGAACAATGCCGTAATCAAAAATAAATTTGACAGAAAGGAAGGTCGTAAAACTATTAGCCAGTACCAAATGGCTGATAAGACAGGCATGAGGGAGTTTTAAAAAACTAATTTGATCAGTGGAAAACGGTAAATAAAAATGTAAACAGACTGCGAGATAGGTTTAAAGTAACCGTTGTGGAATGTGAAAACAGGTATGTACCTTTGATGCGGTAAGGAATGGTAAAGCCACGCCATATTATAACAGAGAAGTAAAGAGACTAAGAAGGAGGCGCAGGTTGGAAATAAATAGAGTTAGAAATGGTTGTGGAAGTAAGGAGAAATAGGAGGAACTTACTGGGAAATTGTCCGACTCGTTGGCTGAATGGCCAGCGTACTGGCCTTCGGTTCAGAGGGTCCCGGGTTTCGAGTCCCGGCCGGGTCGGGGATTTTAACCTTCATTGGTCAATTCCAATCGCCCGGGGGCTGGGTGTTTGTGCTGTCCCCAACATCCCTGCAATTCACACACCACACATAACACTATCCTCCACCACAATAACACGCAATTACCTACACATGGCAGATGCCGCCCACCCTGCCTTACAAGGGCTGCACTCGGCTAGAAATAGCCACACGAAATTATTATTATTATACTGGGAAATTGAATCTAGCGAAGAAGTCACCTAAGGATAATATGATGGCAAGCATAATTGGCAGTCGTACAAATCTCAGTAAAAAATTGAAGGATATGTATATGTACTTTAAGACACAAACAAGTTCCAAGGAGGACATACCAGGAGCCATTAATGAATAAGGGGAGTGTGTATGTGAGAAACTACAGAAGCCAGATGTATTCAGTCAACAGTATGTAAAGATTGTTGGTTACAAAAATAATGTCCAGATACCAATAAAGTATTGAAATTTACCTACGACAACAAAGACATTTACAGTAAGATACAAAAGTTTAAAACTAGAAAAGCAGCTGGAATCGATAACATTTCTGGGCATATACTAAAGACAATGGGTTGGGATTTAGTAGCATATCTGAAGTACCGGTACTTATTTGATTAGTGTTTGCATGAAGGAACTATACCAAGTGAATAGAGAGTCGCTACAGTAGCCCCTGTGTATAAAGGAAAGGGTGATAAACATAAAGCTGGAAATTACAGGCCAGCCAGTATTCTTTCTGATTATATTAGACATGTTTGCGAAATTAATAATTGGTTCGATAGAAGGCAGTTCGGGTTTAGGAAAGGTTATTCCACTGAAGCTTAACTTGTAGGATTCCAGCAAGATATAGCAGATATCCTAGATTCAGGAGGTCAAATGGACTGTGTCGCGATTGACCTATCCAAGGCATTTGTCAGGGTAGCAAAAATGATGCAGTTGGACTAACAAAAAGAGTGACTGAATAGGTGGCTATATTTCTAGATAATAGAACTCAAGAAAATTAAGAGTATGTGAAGCATTATCTGATCATGTAATCATTAAGAGGGGAATTCCTCAAGGCAGTATTATTGGACCTTTATTTTTTCTTATATATATGTAAATGATATGAGTAAAAATTTGGATCAGAGGTAAGGCGTTTTTCGGATGATGTTATACTGCATAGAGTAATAAATAAGTTACAAGATCGTCAGCAAATGCAAAAAGACCTCGACAATGTTGTGAGATGGACAGTAGGCAATGGTATGATGATAAGCGGGGTTAAAAGTCAGATTGTGAGTTTCACTAATAAGAGAAGTCCTCTGAGGTTTAATTCCTTTGTTGATGGGGTGAACGTTCCTTATGGGGATCACTGTAAGTACTTAGGTGTTAATATAAGGAAACTTAATTGGGGGTAATCACATAAACGGTATTGTAAATAAAGGGTACAGATCTCTGCACATGGTTATAAGGGTATTTAGGGGTTGTAGTAAGGATGTAAATGAGGTAAGGGTTATTCTGCCCGAAGGCAGGTCCGAACCTCCGCAGAGGTGTTCCTGAGCCGGAGTTTACGTGCGTTAGGGTGGCCAGTTCCTTTCCGCTCCTCCATTCCCTTACCCCCCACCAACACCGCGTGGCAACCCATCCAACTCCTGACCACGCCCAATGTTGCTTAACTTCGGAGATCTCACGGGATCCGGTGTTTCAACACGGCTACGGCCGTTGGCGATGTAAATGAAAGGGCATATGAGTCTCTGGTGAAACCTCTAACTAGAGTATGGTTCTAGTATATCCTCACCAGTATTTCTTGATTCGAGAACTGGAAAAAAAATCCAAAGAAGAGCAGTTCGGTTTCTTCTGGGTGATTTCTGATAAAAGAGTAGCCTTACGAAGTGGTTTTCCGTGGTTTCCCACTTCCCCTCGAGGCAAATGCCGAGATGGTACCTAACTTAAGGCCACGGCCGCTTCCTTCCCTCTTCCTTGTCTATCCCTTCCAATCTTCCCATCCCCCCCGGAAGGCCCCTGTTCAGCATAGCAGGTGCGGCCGCCTGGGCAAGGTACTGGTTATATTCCCCAGTTGTATCCCCGACCCAGAGTCTGAAGTTCCAGTACACTGCCCTTGAGGCGGTAGAGGTGGGATCCCTCTCTGTGTCCGAGAGAAAAACCGACCCTGGAGGGTAAACAGATAAAGAAGAAGAAGAATAAAAACAGTAGCCTTACGAAAATGTGGCAATTTTTGTGTCGGGAAGACTTGGGAGAAACGAGACGAGCTGCTCGACTAAGTGGTATGTTCCGAGCTGTCAGCGAAGAGATGGCGTGGAATGACATTAGTAGACGAATAAGTTTGAATGGTGTTTTTAAAAGTAGGGAAGATCACAGTATGATAATAAAGTTGGAATTCAAGAGGACAAATTGGGGCAAATATTCGTTGATAGGAATAGGAGTTAAGGATTGGAAGAATTTACCAAGGGAGATGTTCAATAAATTTCCAAATTCTTTGCAATTATTTAAGAAAAGCCTAGGTAAAAAATGATAAGAAATCTGCCACGTGGCCGACTGCCCTAAATGCAGATCAATCGTTATTGATTCAATGTTCCGCGTTCATATCTGCCTACTGGGTAATGGAATGCTTCCACCCTATTTTGTCCATCAAATACCGTTAATATTGACGATGTCCTGGACAGATGTAGAGGTCTGATATACGATGTAAACTGTACTTTTAATCTCGACCATTGCAGGCAGGATTTTTCAAATGAAAAATCACCTTGTTATGGGATTCCACATAAAACTAGAGGTCTCATGGCTATGGTCAATAACAGTTGCATAAGTCTCTTCTCTTTTTTGTTCCTGACGTTTTCCCAAACCTTTTCCGAATAACTTAAGGATGGCACTACATGATGATCAGGCTATTTTCTAACAGCCTAATGATCTTCGTGATGCCAAGCCATGAGGTGGGATGTATTCACTATTTCGCGTTACTGTAGTGGTTGGTAGTGTCATGCGTTGTCTCATGGTGAATACAAAAACTCCACTCCCGTGCGAGAAGAATTAACCAAATACAGATAACATACGCAGCACTATCGGGGATCGAACTTAGGACCTCTGAACCAAAGGCCACGAGGCTGAACATCCAGCCAACGATCATTTCTAGCGTAGCATTAACACGAAGAAGTTAAGCCATATACTGGTATACCTCCTCCAGATCTCAGAAGGAAGAACGTTCTCCTTCGAGAGTGTAAGAAAAGACTAGACAGTCCTCAACTTCTCATAACTTCTCGACAACTACTAGCGATGACCACTAGGGAATTACTCGTGACAGACTTCAAAATCACCAAGTCCTGGAAACAAACCTGCCCTCCGAACCGCCGACGTCTCTCCTGTATCACAAGGTAACCGCCTGCGTTCGAGAATCAGAATTCAGGACAGGTGTCTGCGCGAAATCGGTACGAGTCACTCCAGGTAGAACAACAGAGGGAAGATGAGGGAAAGAAAACTGTTGCTGAGATGCGTGGAAGTAGGAGGAAGGGAAAAGGTAGGAAAGGGAAATGTAGAGTAGAGGATAGGAAAAGACAGGTGGAACAGGGTCATGGGAAGGAGAAAAGGGAGGAGGAAGTAGCTTCTGCAGCAGCGAGAGAAGATAGGGCTGACCAGGAGGGGAGGGGATCAGATGAGGTGGGGAGGGTTGAGGCTCTGGTCATGGGGGATTCCATCGTTAGACACGTGGGGAAAGTGTGTGGAGGAAAAGGAACCAGGGTAGAATGTTATCCAGGAATTAGGTTGAGGCAGATGTTGAGGAAAGTAGAAGAGAGGGAGGAGGGGAAGGAGAAGGTGGTAGTGTTTCACGTTGGTACCAACAACGTAAGGCAAGCTGGTATAAGTACCAACATAGTTGGAGATGTGTGGGATCTGGTAAATGCAGCACGGGTGAAGTTTAAGAAAGCGGAGATTGTTATTAGTGAAATACTGTGTAGGAGGGATACTGACTGGAGGGTGATTGGGGATTTAAATGAGACTATGGAGTGGGTATGTGGGAAACTGGGAGTGAAATTTCTAGATCCTAATGGGTGGGTAGGAGATAGGGATCTGCGCTCAGATGGCCTTCATTTAAACCGCAGTGGTACATATAAGTTAGGAAATTTGTTTGGAAGGGTAATAGGGAGGTACATTCAGGGAAACGGGATGGCCTAGGGAGCGGTGATAAGGGAACATGGAACTGGATATCAAGTAGGGATGACATAAAATTGTTAGTGTTTAACTGTAGAAGTATTGTAAAGAAAGGAATAGAATTAAGTAATTTAATAGATATATATATATACCAGATATCGTAATAGGAGTTGAATCATGGCTGAGAAATGATATAATGGATGCAGAAATTTTCTCACGGCACTGGAGTGTGTATCGTAGAGATAGGATAGGAATGGTGGGAGGGGGAGTGTTCATTCTGGTGAAAGAAGAATTTGTAAGCTACGAAAAAGTTAAAGATGAGACACATGAAATTCTAGGTGTAAGGCTCATATCTAAGATAATAGGCAACTTGATATATTTGGAGTGTACAGATCGGGAAAGGGTAGCACTGACGCGGATTCGGAATTATTTGATAGGATAGTCAGCTATGTGGGAAACGACATGGAAAGCAATGTGATTGTAGCGGGAGATCTGAATTTGCCAGATGTAAATTGGGAAGGAAATGCGAACGACAGGAAGCATGACCAACAAATGGCAAATAAGTTAATATGGGAAGGACAGCTGATTCAGAAAGTGATGGAACCAACCAGAGGGAAAAATATCCTGGATGTGGTGCTGATAAAACCAGATGAGCTCTATAGGGAAACTGAAGTAATAGATGGTATTAGTGATCATGAAGCTGTTTTTGTGGTAGTTAAAAATAAATGTGATAGAAAGGAAGGTCTTAAAAGTAGGACTGTTAGGCAGTACCATATGGCTGATAAAGCAGGCATGAGGCAGTTTTTAAAAAGTAACTATGATCGGTGGAAAACGGTAAATAAAAATGTAAACAGACTCTGGGATGGGTTTAAAGAAATTGTTGAGGAATGCGAAAACAGGTTTGTACCTTTAAGGGTGGCAAGGAATGGTAAAGACCCACTTTATTATAATAGAGAAATAAAGAGACTAAGAAGGAGGTGCAGACTGGAAAGAAATAGAGTTAGAAATGGCTGTGGAAGTAAGGAGAAATTGAAGGAACTTACTAGAAAATTGAATCTAGCAAAAAAGGCAGCTAAGGATAACATGATGGCAAGCATAATTGGCAGTCATACAAATTTTAGTGAAAAATGGAAGTGTATGTATAGGTATTTTAAGGCAGAAACAGGTTCCAAGAAGGACATTCAAGGAATAATTAATGAACAAGGGGAGTGTGTATGTGAAGATCTTCAAAAGGCAGAAGTATTCAGTCAGCAGTATGTAAAGATTGTTGCATACAAGAATAATGTCGAGATAGAGGAGGAGACTAAGGCCAAAGAAGTAATAACATTTACATATGATAACAATGGCATTTACAATAAGGTACAAAAGTTGAAAACTAGAAAAGCGACTGGAATTGATCAAATTTCTGGGGATATAATAAAGACAATGGGTTGGGATATAGTACCATATCTGAAGTACTTATTTGATTATTGTTTGGTCGGAGGAGCTATACCAGATGAATGGAGAGTTGCTATAGTAGCCCCTGTGTATAAACGAAAGGGTGATAGACATAAAGCTGAAAATTACAGGCCAGTAAGTTTGACATGCATTGTATGTAAGCTTTGGGAAGGCATTCTTTCTGATTATATTAGACATGTTTGTGAAATTAATAACTGGTTCGATAGAAGGCAATTCGGTTTTAGGAAAGATTATTCCACTGAAGCTCAACTTGTAGGATTCCAGCAAGATATAGCAGATATCTTGGATTCTGGAGGTCAAATGGACTGTATCGCGATTGACCTGTCTAAAGCATTTGATAGGGTGGATCATGGGAGACTACTGGCAAAAATGAGTGCAATTGGACTAGACAAAAGAGTGACTGAATGGGTTGCTATATTTCTAGAAAATAGATCTCAGAGAGTTAGAGTAGGTGAAGTTTTGTTTGACCCTGTAATAGTTGAGAGGGGAGTTCCTCAGGGCAGTGTTATCGGACCTTTATGTTTTCTTATATATATAAATGATATGAGTAAAGGAGTGGAATCGGAGGTAAGGCTTTTTGCGGATGATGTTATTGTCTATAGAGTGATTAATAAGTTACAAGATTGTGAGCAACTGCAACATGACCTCGAAAATGTTGTGAGATGGACAGCAGGCAATGGTATGTTGATAAACGGGGTTAAAAGTCAGGTTGTGAGTTTCACAAATAGGAAAAGTCCTCTCAGTTTTAATTACTGCGTTGATGGGGTGAACGTTCCTTTTGGGGATCATTGTAAGTATCTAGGTGTTAATATAAGGAAAGATCTTCATTGGGGTAATCACATAAATGGGATTGTAAATAAAGGGTACAGATCTCTGCACATGGTTATGAGGGTGTTTAGGGGTTGTAGTAAGGATGTAAAGGAGAGGGCATATAAGTCTCTGGTAAGACCCCAACTAGAGTATGGTTCCAGTGTATGGGACCCTCACCAGGATTACCTGATTCAAGAACTGGAAAAAATTCAAAGAAAAGCAGCTCGATTTGTTCTGAGTGATTTCCGACAAAAGAGTAGCGTTACAAAAATGTTGCAATGTTTGGGTTGGGAAGAATTGAAAGAAGAAGAGCTGCTCGACTAAGTGGTATGTTCCGAGCTGTCAGCGGAGATATGGCGTGGAATGACATTAGTAGACGAATAAGTTTGAATGGCGTTTATAAAAGTAGGAAAGATCACAATATGAAGATAAAGTTGGAATTCAAGAGGACAAACTGGGGCAAATATTCATTTATAGGAAGGGGAGTTAGGGATTGGAATAACTTACCAAGGGAGATGTTCAATAAATTTCCAATTTCTTTGAAATCATTTCGGAAAAGGCTAGGAAAGCAACAGATAGGGAATCTGCCACCTGGGCGACTGCCCTAAATGCAGATCAGTATTGATTGATTGATTCCCCCACGAACACCAACAGCCTTATCTTGACTGAATGGTCAGCGTAACGGCCTTTGATTCGCAGACTGAATTTCCGTCAGGGTCGGGGATTTTAGCCGCATCTAGTTAATTCCTCTGCCTCGGAGACTGGATATTTATGTTTGTCTCAATACATATCGATGGCCGAGAACAAAAGGGTTACAATTCAAAATCCACGTTTTTTTTTTGTTTTGTTTTTTCAGGAGAAGAGTTTAAATGTTTAGCTGTTTACACCAGTGCCTCTCAAAAATACTCTTGTTACACAATTTCTATGAAAATTCGTGTGTACATAATTCTTACATATTTTCTTATAATCTGGAAAAATCTAACTCTTTTGAATTAAGCAAAACGACTAATGTCAGAACATTGAAAAACCGTTAGAAGTGCTTCATGGCCTGATTACATTACATTTTATGTTGTAGCACTTTCAGAGGTTGTAGAGGTCGAAATAAGCTATATATTGATGGTAAACTCTCAAAAAAGGATATTTTTAAAAAGTTCTTCGTTCTCTCTCATCCATTGATATATATCCCTTCATATACCAATCATATAATAGATGCGCAGCAGTAAATACATATTTCCCCCTAATACTGACGTCAGAAAGTGTATCTGGCCACAAAACAAGACAAAGCCCAAATGTAGCTTATAGCACAGTTGTCATCCATAACTCACCAGGGTGCGAAAAAAGCGGAAAAGAAGAGGGAGAATAATTCTAGTTTACCCTGAACAGAACAAACACTTACAACGGCAAATATTAGATGTCTTCCACAAATGGCGTGAAATACCTTCGTCGAAATGATAGTGTGGAGCTGACAGGCAAACCATTCGCCACAAAATGTAGGACTACGCGACCAGTGACCATAAAGGTGACCGTACAGATTTTCTGATGGCAAACGATCAAGTAGTCAAATTCGTTTACGATTTGGATATCTTTTTAATGGGAGGAGAGGGGAAAGGGCATTGATAGCAGGACCACGCTTTTCACTGTTCGCGGATAATTTGGATTCTTCAAGACGAGAAGATCCATAGATCTACAGCCGATAGTCAATAGGATTGTGTAATACAGCAGGTGTCCTGTGGAAAAGTTGTCACCTGTTCATATTTCTTTCCTAGAAATTCTCAGTTTCGTTACTGGGAACGCTGACCATACTGTTGCCCACGATGGTGCAACCCGATAACGAGAAAGCAACATGAAACGCGCAATTCGTATGCGACTACCTGGCGTTGCCTAGAAAGGCTTTTACTCATCATCTAAGGTAAAAGACTGTTTTTGTTATGGCAGCCCCATGGTATAGGGGCCTGTCTGCTTCTACCCCGAGTCCCTGAGCTCGACTCCCGGCCACTCCAGGATTTTAATTCAAGAACGGGGTCTCATGCAGTGTCGTGAATCCAACTGAGAAGCTGCTGATACGAGAGGCAGTGGACTCGATCAATGAAGCCGACCAGTACAGTTGAGGATGACGTTACGCTGACCACGAGACACTCCAATATTTGCAAGCCATCCTGCTGGGCAACAGTCGCTTTAAATGGCTTATATGCGCCCTGATTATTATTATTATTATTATTATTATTATTATTATTATTATTATTATTATTATTATTATTATTATTATTATTATTATTATTATTATTATTATTGATACGGTGTTTCCGTGATTCACAGAGGGACAAGAAGCATGTGGGCTGAATGACTGGACAAGGAGTTGACTAGAGCAGAACTTAACACAACAAATTTTGACATTTTATTTCTTTCCTATTTTCATTTTAAAAATTGAGAAATAGAAAATCTGAATGAATAATAACAATATTAATGATCTCATCAGCTCTAACAATATGGGGACTTAGAAGTCCGAACATCAGGTACAACACTTGAAAGAATTACAAATTGTTAATTTCCATAGAAAAGAGCCAAGTTCCTCTTGCCAGGTACACTATTTTATAAGAGCAAGAAATGCTCCCGGGAGGTACGCTTCGTAGGAGTCTGCGCTCCAACGTCTAGTCTCTCAGAGGCAGTCATTTTCCTTTGCGCTTTAAAATTACACCTCACATTAAAGTTGCACCAATGTGGGCTTATCCATTGTGCAATAATCAGTGTTCCCAAATGGAACTAACACAAGGAAAAATTTACACTCTGAAGTAAATATACAGGGGCATAATTGCCCATACTAAATGGCCTTTATGACAAAAGAAAAGGTTGCACATAACCGGCCATAAACAAAATGAAAGGAGCCGAAACACCTGCACTCCTAAGTGGGCTTACGGCCCGAAGATACAGAGGCTAATTCTATACTACATCGGGGTGACTAAATGAGAAACATTCATGCCGAACAAGATTTACGAAATTTAGAGGTTTCGAAAACTTTAATCACCCCCATGCAAGGTTGAAAGGGAACCGACAGAGGGTCATCACTCTTTGTTCCCTTACATTTCCCAGTAGGGAATAGAACAGAGTCCCCAGACTTGCCGAAAATTCTACATGTAAACCGGCACCACCGGACCTTCCTCACGCAGGCCCTGCCCCTGCCTCCCTTCGGATACGACGCACTCCCAAGTACTGGAGCAATCCAGATAATACGACCCTATAGTCCCCTGCCTTTACAGTACCATAAGGTGAAGATTACAGAACTCTTTACGGACATGATAGGCGAGAGAAAATATTTCCAAGTTTTTGATAAGTTGATTACAATCGAGGAGGAACCAGCTGAAGTACTGACAACTTCGGTACATTAAAACAAAAAATCCTCAGAACCAAGTGTACAAACATCAAAAATAAACATTCCTTTTATTAGAGTTTAGCCCACGAAAGGGAGCAAATAAACCGATGGTAGAGACATCTAACAGTTGAAGACCAAAGTTTCTTGTAGTTCACAAGTTCAAGTTTGTTTATATAGATAGCCTTAGAGAAAGCGCACAGCTTAACCAGCCGGGGAAAGAATACCCCTGGTACAATTATTATTATTATTGGCTAGAGAAAATTAATATTAATCATTACTAATAATAATATTCTACCACTTTTCCCACATCTGTGGGGTCGCGGGAGTGAACTGCGTCGCACATGTGGATTATGCCCTGTTTTACGGCCGGATACCCTTCTTGACTCCAACCTTATACCGAGGGATGTAAACACTATTGCGTGTTTCTGTGGTGGTTGGTAGCGTAGTGTGTTGTCTGAATATGAAGAGGGAAGTGTTGGGACAAACACAAATACCCAGTCCCCCAGTCAGAAAAATACAATCACACGTGATTAAAATCCCCGTCCCCGTCGAGAAACGAACCTGGGGCCCTCTGAACCGAAGGCCTCAACGCTGACCATTCAACCAATGAGACAGACTGTTATTATTATTATTATTATTATTATTATTATTATTATTATTATTATTATTATTATTATTATTATTATTATTATTATTTACAATTTGCTTTACGTCGCACCGACAGAAATATGTCTTATGGCGACGATGGGATAGGAAATGGCGCGGCGTGGGAAAGAAGTGGCCTTGGTCTTAATTAAGGTACAGCCCCCAGCATTTGACTGGGATAAAAATGGGAAACCACAGAAAATTATCGTCAGGGCTGCCGACAGTGGGGTTCGAACCCACCATCTCCCGAATGCAAGCTCATAGCTGCGAGCCCCTAACCGCACTGCCAACTCACTCGGTTTTATTATTATTTTTATTATTATTATTATTATTATTATTATTATTATTATTATTATTATTATCGGTCTCCAGATCTCCAAATCGCGGGTTCAAACCCGGCAGAAGTACTTGGATTTTTACTCTTCCTGATCTATTTTGTGTGTAGATGAAGATATGTGTATTGAGACGAACACAGACATCCAGTCTCCGAACCACACGAATTAATCATACTCGGTTGCAATCCTAGTTCCAGCCGGAAATAGAACCAGGGGCTGTCTGAATTAAAGACCACTACGCTGACCGTTCAGCCAAAGAGCCGGGAAAGTACTCAGATTTTTGAAGTGCGAAAAAAGATAGGTGTATTCCGCACTCCATGTCGTGCGATATCGGCATGTAAAAGATGTCTGGGGACACATTTGATTTTTACTCGACAAAATTAGTAAAAAATCGACGATAGATACCCCAAACAGAATTCTAGGTTCTCTGCCATCTGGTAGAGTAAAACGGAACGTTGAAATTGACACACAGCCTGCCTAGATGGAGTGAAGTTAAAGTGTCTGCACACGATAGCTGAGGCTACACGATAGTGTTTATTTATTTATTTATTTATTTATTTATTTATTTATTTATTTATTTATTTATTTATTTATTTATTTATTTATTTATTTATTTATTTATTTATTTATTTATTTATTTATTTCGGTTCGTTTTGGCCTACTAGGGACCACGGGGCTCATCTTAACTCTCAGCTAGGTCTTCTGCTTTTTCTTGGCCCAGTACGCTTTCATCTTCTGACTCTGTGCCTGCTTCCTCACATCCGTCCACTTAGGTCTTGCAGTCCCTGTACTCTTTTTGCTTGTGAGGGACAGTGGAAAGACTTCTTGCGATCGGTTCTCTGAGATCTTTAATGGAATCTGCAGTTCCTCTAGGTCTGAATTTACTGAAGTGATCCACGTGGTCTTCGAAGCCTTTCCCCTACTAGTCACACATGGTACTATGTCTTCCAGATGTTCGTAGAGCTCGTTGTTGTGCGTGATCCTGTAGGTACCACTCTCCTCTCCTGTGGGTCCTAGTATCTTCATCAAGATCGTCCTGTCTTTAAGTTCTAGTTTCCAGAGTGGGACCGTTATTTTCGTCAAGAGGCACTCAGAGGCGTGGACTACAGAGGGTCTTACTACTCAGTTGTAGTCCTTCAGTTTTAGGTTCTTCGAGAGGTACTTGGAGGTGTAGATGCTTTTACAAAAATGATAGGCCCTTTATTTATTTATTTATTTATTTATTTATTTATTTATTTATTTATTTATTTATTTTATTGATTTATTTATTTCTTCTAGATCTGCTTACCCTCCAGAGTCGGTTTTTCCCTCGGACTCAGCGAGGGATCCCACCTCTACCGCCTCAAAGACAGTGTCCTGGAGCGTGAGACATTGGGTTGGGGATACAACTGGGGGGGAGGACCAGTACCTCGCCCAGGCGGCCTCACCTGCTATACTGAACAGGGGCCTTGCAGGGAGATGGGAAGATTGGAAGGGACAGGCAAGAAAGAGGGAAGGAAGCGGCCGTGGCTTTAAGTTAGGTACCATCCCTGCATTTGCCTGGAGCTGACGTGGAAAACCACGGAAAACCACTTCCAGAATGGCTGAACTGGGAATCGAACACATCTCTTCTGTTGACCTCCCGAGGCTGAGTGGACCCCGTTCCAGCCCTCGTACCAATTTTCAAATTTCGTGGCAGAACCGGGAATCGAACCCGGGTCGCCGGAGGTGGCAGCTAATCACACTTACCACTATGCCACAGAGGCGGCTATTTATTTATTTATTTATTTATTTATTTATTTATTTATTTATTTATTTATTTATTTATTTATTTATTTATTTATTTATTTATTTATTTATTTATTTATTTATTTATTTATTTATTTACGTATTCAAGTAGGCTATTTATCGTATGGCAATATCATGTACAAATATTTACAACTATTTACATTGTCAGATGATAAGGCGTGTACTGTAATGTGCTGTTCCATTGTAGGGCTACGTGTTTGCCAGCAGAAATTCAGACAAGTCGCCTTGACATGCCCTTGTCTTACATTCAGGCACGATGTTCTGCAGAGTCCGCAGAGCTGAGTACTCACACGGTTCTGTTTCTGTGTATTTCTCATTATTGATGTAGTAGAAAATGAGTTCTAAAATATAAATCTAGCGTTTCTGGAACTATGTCCATATAACATATTTTCTTCTTCTAAGTGTGAGGAATGTGTCCTGGAAGTTTTGCCGTATTATATATGTTACGGAGATATCCGTGGTAGTTAGAGGTGAAAGAAGGTGCGGGCTGGAATAGGTCTCAACTACAAAATTAAAGTTAATTTAAAACTTTAACAAAGGTTATATTTTCTTTTCCAAAATCAATCAATAACAAAGTATAACAGGTACCAAGTAGCAGAACAACAAATTAAGAAATTACAAATTACAGTTCGTTACAGGATTTGGGCTTCGAGCCCCGTTTTACGTTCCTGAGCCCTCAGCTCACAACCACAAATTACCAAAGGGCAGAAAACCCCTTCCTAACAAGGAGCACTTGCCCCTAATTACAATGTTAAGAAAAAGAGCAGACCCGCTCTCAATTTTACAAGCCTATCAAAGGCTACAACAAACTTCATTTCTATTTGCCCTTAAGGCGCACAAGGAAACAGGGGTAATTAATACCCAATCTACTGGGCCTTCGCAGGAAGGAAAACAAAACGGGTTAAGTAAATGGCCCAAAATACAAAATTGAATGGAGGCGATAACTTGCACTCCTACACCAAGTTTTTGTCTAAAACGTACGTGGCGCTAGGCCGATCATACAGGGGCTAATCCCAAGCTAGGGAGGTGACACGTATGAGAAAACTTTACTACATTAAAGAAGGACGGTTAGGTAAACGCAGTCACCTCCTATTCAAAATGAAGGGGAGTTCGAGAGGGTGAAGCACTCTCTATCCCCGCTTTACAGTAACTTATAGATTTATAATTTATGGATTTTATATGGACAGAAAAGAATTTACATTTTTTAAAAGGTAGGTTACATACTAAAGGTTTCGAACCCTCCCCGAGAGTTAAACTGCTGAGCTAGCAAGAAATGAAGATGTTAACAGGCCATTACCTTGTAGATGAACTGCTGCTTGAAGAAAGAGGCGCTTCCCGCCCCCTGCTACATATTCACACACTAAGAGAGATGTTACTGGAGTGGCCCCGAGACAAGAAAATCAGCAGTTTATATACCCTCGTGGAACATTCGAGACCTTTCAAGAATGAGTAGACACACCCCCTCACCTTTATTGGATAGCTTAGAGCAACATATCTATGTCGGAGAAGACATACATGATTGGTTGGAAATAAATTAAAGAAATTTGGGATTGGTTAAATTCAGAACAGGCGGATAGAAAGGATTAATGTTGCCAACCCAAAGATAACAGAACAAAATATAGTAAAAAACAAAACTTATGAATTCAAAATTTCTTCAAGAAAGTTCATTCCTTCGCACCAGAGTGCGTAATCATAGTTTTTAGTAGAGACATCTGGTAGAGAACGTCCACACTTCTTGATCAATTACACACAAAACACATCAAAATTCCCACAGAGCCATCTTCGGAGAAACTGGTGAGTTAGTTTGTTAAAGTTCAGGCTTTCTCAAGTAGAGGAGTTTCAATTGGCGCAAGATTTGAACTTGCGTCGCGTAGTGGTGTACCGCCCGGTACAATATACAACAAATACACCTTAGTCCGCCTCTGTGGTGAAGTGGTTAGTGTGATTAGCTACCATCCCCGGAGGACCGGGTTCGATTTCCGGCTCTGCCACGAAGTTTGAAAAGTGGTACGAGGGCTGGAACGGGGTCCACTCAGCCTCGGGAGGTCAACTGAGTAGAGGTGGGTTCGATTCCCACCTCAGCTATCCTGGAAGTGGTTTTCCATGGTTTCCCTATTCTGTTCCAGGCAAATGCCGGAATGGTACCTAACTTAGGCCACGGCCGCTTCCTCCCCTCTTCCTTGTCTATCCGTTCCATCTTCCCATCCCCCTGCAAGGCCCGTGTTGAGTA
This sequence comes from Anabrus simplex, assembly GCF_040414725.1. Taxonomy (NCBI): domain Eukaryota; kingdom Metazoa; phylum Arthropoda; class Insecta; order Orthoptera; family Tettigoniidae; genus Anabrus; species Anabrus simplex. The sequence continues at coordinate 230,256,526 of NC_090267.1, read as the reverse complement.
TAGCAGGTGAGACCACCTGAGTGAGGAACTAGTCATCCTCCCCAGTTCTATCCCCCGACTCAGAGTCTGAAGCTCCAGGACGCTACCCTTGAGGTGGTAGAGGTGGGATCCCTCGCTGAGTCCGAGGGAAAAACCAACCCCGGAGGTTAAGCAGATTAAGAAAGGAAGAAATACACCTTAAATAAAAAACTTCCTAAAATAATTACCACCTTTAAACTAAATCTAGAGGCGTTTATATACACATATTTACAACACCTTAAATAAATAAAAACGAATCTCCCTAAATAATTGCCATAATTAAACTAAATTTAGAACATACACGTATTTCTATATTTTACAGAGAGGACCTCACATTCTTAAGGTCGTCTAATTTTAGACGGGAATGAGTGGAAAAGGTCCACAGTACCCACTGAACTGTCGGTAGATGGCTACAGTACAAACGTAGGAACTGCCTACTTGCATATATGTATTGCCGGATTGCTGTTCACGATCACTTAATTTGTCATGCCGTGTAACAACGCCAGACATGCAGCGATGTTCTGAGGTCTTAATTGATCATCTTACCAAGCTTCATTGTAACCTGACCAGTCCGACCCAAAGAGTTCTCTTGTCAAAGTCATTCTCTTCCGGTTCGTTAAAGAACTCCTGGGGGCCGATGACCTTAGATGTTAGGCCCTTTTAAACAACAAGCATAATCATCATCAAAGAACTCTTGTGGGACAAAATTCCGACTATCTTAACGTCTGTAACGATTGAATAGTTAACATATTATTATTATTATTATTATTATTATTATTATTATTATTATTATTATTATTATTATTATTATTATTATTATTATTATTATTATTATTATTATTATTATTATTATTATTATTATTAGAGTTGGAAAGTAATGGGGTAAAAGTAATCGGGTTACTTGTAGCGATTACATTCTTAGTAAATTTTACTTGTAATCGTTACTTTTTACAAAAAAAAAGTTATTTTTACTTGTAATTTACCTCTTGAAATACAATTCTAATCGTTATTTTCTATTAAATGATATTCATCGCGCGGAAGCAGAAACGGGGGAAAAATAAATTATGACGAAGTTAACTGTTTCCGTTCTACGTAGGCCTTCTTTCACTATATGCAAAGATGTACTTTCCTCCAAAGAGTTCGAAACTTACCGATGAGAATTTTAAGAACCAGTTATTTTATGTGTAAAGTAAATTGCAAATTATTTGAAACGCTGCAAGCTATTAGCTAAAACAAAAATGATAATAACACCAATAATGTAATGTGTCTATTGCTAGACTGACAATGGTGCGCGGCATCTATCGTGTATGGGAAACTGCGTGTTATTATAGTGAAGGATAGTTAAGGTTCACAATCTCCGATCCGACCAGGAATCGAACCCGGGGTCCTCTGAACCAAAGACGACTACGTTGACCATGCAACCAAGGTACAAGACATTAAAAATGGTGGGGAAAGATAATTTCGAAAATCCCAGTCTATCATTTTTAGTCTCACCTACTGATGATAGCCACTTAATATCCCCGCGCTAAAAGGAACTACACAAAAATAATATTTTCCGTGCAAACTTTGGTATTGCCACATCCGCATGCGAAAAGCAATGCCAGTGGTTTCCTTAAGACTGTAAAGTAATTTGTAATTGAAATTGAATAAAATATTTCTCAGGTAACATAATTGAGCCCAGTTTCTTTTTTTCTTGTACTCTTCCCATCACTATTATTAATGAATAGAATACGCTTCCCTCCCAGTCACGGATGACCACCCACTGGGCAGAGCGTATTCGTTTATTGTAATCATAACAATTACAATCCGGCTCCATGGCTAAATGGTTAGCTTGCTGGCCTTTGGTCACAGGGGTCCCGGGTTCGATTCTCGGCAGGGTCGGTAATTTTAACCATGTTTGATTAATTCCGCTGGCACGGGGGCTGGGTGTATGTGTCGTCTCCATCATCATTTCATCCTCATCATGACGCGCACGTCGCCTACGGGGGTCACATCAAAAGACCTGCCCTTGGCGAACCGAAGTCCTCGGACACATCCCGGCACTAAAAGCCATACGCCATTCCATTTCATAAGAATTACATCTATTTAGTTTGGTTAGCACTAGCACATAGGCCTATACCAATTAACAAACGGTCACAAGAAATAATTAAAATAAAATTTACTAATTTAGTCATTGCCGGGCTGGGTGGCTCAGACGGTTTGAGGCACTGGTCTTCTGACCCAACTTGGCAGGTTCGATTCTGGCTCAGTCCGGTGGTATTTCAAGGTGCTCAAATACGTCAGCCTCGTGTCAGTAGATTCACTGGCACGCAAAAGAACTCCTGCAGGGCTAAATTACGGCACCTCGGCTTCCCCGAAAACCGTAAAAGTAATTAGTGGGACGTAAAAACAAATTATATTATATTATTGGACATATCATTAAAAGCTGGGTCCAGCTCCACGCCTAAATGGCTAGCGTGCTGGTCTTTAGTCCCAGAGGTCGCGGGTTCGATTCCCGACAGGGTCAGGAAATTTAACCATAACTGGTTGATTCCGCTGGCTAGAGGGCTGGGTGTACGTGTCATCTTCATAATCATTTCATCCTCATCACGACGCGCAGGTTTCCTAAGGGAGTCAATTCAAAGGACTTGTACCTGGCAAGCCGAACTTGTCCTCGACACTTCCGGCACTAAAAGCCATACGCCATTTCACTTCATTAAAAGCTGGACAACCTTAGCCTTCTGAGGTATTTTTTTGAATTTTAACTAGTTATATAGTCAAGGATACCTACTCATCAACTACATATATTTTCTCTGTTTTCACAATCTTTAGATTTATTTTCCCATATGCCTGTGATAATGTTACATAATGTTACTGTTCTTCTTAATTTCTTCCATTCTCTATGTAATTTTGTTAAGTTCAGATTCATTTTCGGTTCAGTTATCTCTTTCCCATCTATACATTTCTCTCTGATTGTTCTCTCTTTATAGCCTTTTCACATATATGTGCCACATCCATATGTGTATTGTATAAAATGCATTGATTTTCATTTTTGTATTCTCTTGTATACTCCCATCACTTACCAAATTATTCCTTACATTTCCCTTTTCGTTAACATTTGTGTCTTTATTGCCTTATTTTCACTTATTTGACAAAGTGCTTCTAGTGTTGTTCTCTTGCTATTACATTCTGTCCTTATTGTTTGTCTTTCTATGTCTTTCACTGTTTGGACTACCTTATTATTATTATTATTGTTGTTATGTGGATAGTATTGAACAATTGTCCCAAGCAACAAAATATAGGTCCACAGGAAGACTCAACCAAGCTTCTAAGAACTACGGCACTGCGAGCGTCGTAACGGGTGACATTAGCTTACCTACGTACAATAGCAGTTGTCGCACTATACACTCCCACGCCCTACACAGCGGTCTTTTGACCTTGGAGTACACAAGGTCTAGGTTTCTGCTTTACACTAGCAGCTGATATGAATACATAGTCGGCATATTATGTTAAAGAAATATCTCACTGTTCATTAGGAATGTTCAACAAAAAATGTAAAATTGAAATACTATCGTGAAATATCTGTGTTCATTTCGCTCATACAATTACTTCAAATTCGGGGCTGCACAATCGACGTGGTCAATTTGCACTTGCAAGGATGCCTTGCCGACGTGTCCTCACCGGTTTTCAATATATGAGCAGAACATGATGAGATCTTTACCGGTTGAAATTACAACCCGTAACTCTCGCTCACTTTCGAGAAAAAGGAATTTAAATGTTTCGAGAGTTCTTCTGAGGACAACTCCAACACATAACATTCCCACAACGACCGCACAGCGCAGTGAGAAAGCTGTCAGTCAGTTTCACAAACATGTGATCCATGGATCGTATCTCGCCCCCGTAGTATTAATTTCTGGTTACTGTTTTTCACAGGTCCGAGGTATTCCTCACTCCTACTAGAAATTACAGACAACAAATGAAGGGTACAGGGGGAAAATAATGAATGTAAAAAAAAAATTGGAAAAATGAGATGAGTATGCACTCTATGAATAAAGGAGAAAAATTTTATTCTGGTATGGAAAATTATAAATGGCTTATGGTTTTTGGTGCCGGGAGTGTCCGAGGACAGGTTCGGCTCGCCAGATGCAGGTCTTTTGATTTGACACCCGTAGGCGACCTGCGCGTCGTGATGAGGATGAAATTATGATTGAGACGACACATACAACCAGCCCCATGCCAGCAGAATTAACCAATTAGGGTTAAAATCCCCGACCCCGCCGGGAATCGAACTCGGGACGCTAACCATTTAGCCATGGAGCCGGACTTTGGTGTGATAAAAAGAGCTAAATCCATTTTGGTCGTCCCAAAAATGAGGGTGAAGTAATCGGTGTGCAGGGGATGGAATAATGAATGGCATCATGTTGCAATGACATTATCTTTCTTCACTGTATAGTAATGCAACAATTGGCAGCATGGAATGTGACAGGAACATGTCTTTGCTGAACCAGAAGGCTAACACTGAGACCCCATCAGGGTGGAATGACAAACTTTTGAAAGCACGTACGAAACAGTGACCATTTAGGGTTGTTTCTTGTGAAAGCCAATACACATTTTTGTCGTGGATTAAATTTCTGACACCATTGTTCATAACAAAGTGTCCTTTCCCAACAAGACCAATAAGACGTTTGGTCATAAAACAGTACCAGCTGAGTTATAGTGGTGCACGTCTGACTGTAGCAATTGCTCCAAAGAAAAAACGCCTAAATCTCTGTGTTTCATCCTCATGAGTTCAGGCTGCTGGATCCTCTGTATGACGAACTCTTACCCATTACTAATGCCAAGTATAAGGACCTTATGGTGTTGAGAAACTTCTACGGCAACGATGCTAAACGCAGTTTAGAATTAGCATCATGTACCTCATTGTGGGCAAGTGCAAGATGACTGAAGATGCAGTTTCAACGTTCATTTCCAAACTTTCAATACACTGACAGCGTTATTAATCATTGTATTAGTATTGAATTCATTGTTTTTGTTCAGTTTAATGTGACATTCATTGTTTTCCCTCTTTACGATCCGGTGTTACAATGGATAAAACATTAAATAATACCTTATAAAGAGATTGTCGTTGTGTTGTCATCGCTTATTGCCGCTCTTCGTATTTAAATATTGCATTGTTGGCTACAGTAGTGGACAAAGGGTATAGTGTAGTCAAGAAACTATAAACAATAATTAGTTGATTCCTGTATTCCGATCATTTGTAGTTCTGAGTAGGTAGTTCAAGTTTCCGTAATTTATACTTTGCACCCGCGATCTTTCAGTATTAATAATAATAATAATAATAATAATAATAATAATAATAATAATAATAATAATAATAATAATATTTGCTTTACATCCCACTAACTACGTTTACGGTTTTCAGAGACGCCGAGGTGCCGGGATTTTGTCCCGCAGGAGTTCTTTTACGTGCCAGTAAATCTACCGACGCGAGGCTGACATATTTGAGCACCTTCAAAAACCACCGGACTGAGCCAGGATCGAACCTGCCAAGTTGATCTTTCAGTATTTAAGAGCAGTTAGCATGTAGGAATAAAACAAAAGGATTTACTTTTAACTACATTTCTGTTTCAATCATCTAATTTGTAATTAGGATACATCTAAACGCAGTTTAGAATTAGTATCATGTACCAATTATTTAGCGTTAACGCCAGTCCTATTGTTTCAGTTAAAACTGTTATAATTAGGATACCACACGTGCTTATGTTACTCTCTGTATCATTGTGTGATATTTGTCTAGTGGCGAAAATCTCTGTTCTGTTAGCACGTAGGTGCTAAACAAATAAACTGAATAAATAGGGCCTCTCAGGTAGTTTTAATTCCAGCTGTATTGTTTCACTTAAAAACCAAACCAAACCTCGTGGCACTACAGCCCTTGAAGGGCCTTAGCCTACCAAGCGACCGCTGCTCAGCCCAAAAGGCCTGCCGATTACGAGGTGTCGTGTGGTCAGCACGACGAATCCTCTCGGCCGTTATTCTTGGGTTTCATTGTTTCACTTAACCTGTTTTTAGAACTAGCTTAAGTGGAGTTGAGAATTAGTGTACCGGTACCGGTAGTTATTTTATTAGACAGTACCTTGCCTGCTATATTCGTGGGTTATTCTAGTGTACGATAACCCCTTCCGATATTTCAGCATTTAACTAACGGCAGTTTACATCTGAGGCGTTCGGTTGTAAAACATGGCAAGTATCAAAAAGTAAATTTGCGGGAAACATGATTCCAGTATTAGGGGAAAATATATACGTATATCACTTTCAGAATATTAGGTAGTGTTTTTCTGAATATATTTTCTATAAAACATGTAATATGAATAATAAGATTACTACTTTTTCCCAGAATGTGAAAGTTATTGTTTTACTTGCAGAAATAGGTCGCATCTTACCTAGTTATGTGCCACGTACCATGTTTTACATTATTACAAGTAGAATTACATTTACACAGACAAACCGTGACAGTTTGAGGGGATAATGTTAATGTTTTACTTTATGTGCTGAATGATCTAACTTTGTAATTAAAGGAACGCGCATGCTTCCCGCCGGGAATAGAATCAGTTTAATATAATGTAATAAATACAAATATATTTAAGCAGAACTTGTGACACGAACAAAAGGAAACTCTCTTAATTTACTTAGAAAACTACACTTAGAGAACAAAATAGTGAACTAAAAAACAGCTTGAGTGAGATTTGTGAGCTTTGTTGAAAGAGACCATGTATTTCTGGCTGCAATGGAGTTGTGTAGGGGCTAGTATGTGTTATTGGGGGCAGAGACCTCTATAGTAGCTATGATAGACCTGAGTATGTATTGCAACAAACTGAGAACATCATCCAATTTTTTCTTGTTAACTGGTCGAGGCCTGTTGTAAAGAGGTAGCAGTTCATAATTAAATTGTTGTAAAAATTCTTGTTGATCAAGAAGACCACCTTTCGTCCTTATTGAAACGTTTTCTCCCTGATCAAAGTATGTATTGCTGACATTAATGGAATTTGGATTGTCATAGGAGATGTACAGTTTAACAGCTGCTATACCAAATGAATGGAGAGTTGCTGTAGTAGCCCCTGTCTATAAAGGTTTGGTGATAGACATAAAGCTGAAAATTACAGGCCAATCGGTTTGACATGCATTGCATGTAAGCTTTTGGAAATTATTCTTTCTGATTATATTAGACATGTTTGCGAAATTAATAACTGGTTTGACAGAAGGCAGTCTGGGTTTAGGAAAGGTTATTCCACTGAAGCTCAGCTTGTAGGATTTCAGCAAGTTATAACAGATATCCAAGATTCAGGAGGCCAAATGGACTGTATTGCATTTGGCCTATCTAAGGCATTTGGTAGGGTAGATCATGGAGACTACTGGCAAAAATGAGTGCTATTGGACTAGAAAAAAGAGTGACTGAATGGGTGGCTATATTTCTAGAAAATAGAGAATTGGAGTAGGCAAAGCTTTATCTGACCCTGTAATAATTAAGAGGGGAATTCCTCAAGGCAGTCTTATTGGACCTTTATGTTTTCTTATATACATCAATGATATGTGTAAAGAAGTGGAATCAGAGATAAGGCTGTTTGCAGATGATGTTATTTTGCACAAAGTAATAAAAAAGTTACAAGATTGTAAGCGGCTGCAGGGTGACCTCGATAGTGTTGTGAGATGGCCGGTGGGCAATGGTATGATGATAAACAGGGTTAAAAGTCAGGTTGTTTCACAAATAGGAAAAGTCCTCTCAGTCTTAATTACTGTGTTGATAGGGTGAAAGTTCCTTTTGGGGATCATTGTAAGTACCTAGGTGTTAATATAAGAAATTGGGGTATTCACATAAATATGATTGTTAATAAAGGGTACAGATCTCTGCACATGGTTATGAGGGTATTTAGGGGTTGTAGTAAGGATGTAAAGGAGAGGGCATATAAGTCTCTGGTAAGACCCCAACTAGAATATGGTTCCAGTGTATGGGACCCTCACCAGGATTACTTGATTCAAGAACTGGAAAAAATCCAAAGAAAAGCAGCTCGATTTGTTCTGGGTGATTTCCGACAAAAGAGTAGCGTTACAAAAATGTTGCAAAGTTTGGGCTGGGAAGACTTGGGAGAAAGAAGACGAACTGCTCGATTAAGTGGTATGTTCCGAGCTGTCAGTGGAGATATGGCGTGGGAGGACATCAGTAGACGAATAAGTTTGAGTGGTGTCTTTAAAAGTAGCAAAGATCACAATATGAAGATAAAGTTGGAATTCAAGAGGACAAATTGGGGCAAATATTCGTTTATAGGAAGGGAAGTTGGGGATTGGAATAACTTACCATAGGAAATGTTCAATAATTTTCCAATTTCTTTGCGATCATTTAAGAAAAGGCTAGGAAAAAAACAGATAAGGAATCTTCCACCTGGGTGACTGCCCTAAATGCAGATCAGTAGTGATTGAAAAAAGCTGAAGCTATGACATTTTTGGTGACCTAAAAATTGCTTAAGTGAAGAAATTTTAAAGAAGTCCTTCCTCTGCATACGATACGCATGAAAGGGATGAGACTTTTGAGCATTCTTCAGTAGCTCTCCCCATTTCTCTGGAGAGTATACAAATTGTATGTGGTTCCTTACATATTGCTCCACTCTTCCGAAGTCCCTGCCTTATGGTAACACAGTATGCCCAACAGTGGGGAAGACATGTTGAACACTTTTCACTCTTCCACTTGCTAATAATTTTAGCCAAAGTGCGACAATAGCCCAGTTCTTATTTTGGCCGCAACAGTTGTCAGATATTACTACTGTATTAGTTTGTCACAATGTATGTTCTGCTCATCGAAGTGTTTGAAAATGCATCTGGCGATATCATCACTTCCTCTACTAGCAGTAGCTTCATCCCTGTAATAGAAATATCCTGTGTTGCGTGAGCAGTCGTGAATGCTACGGTTATAGCAGAAACACTTCCTTTTATAAAATGCAGGACCTGTTGCTAGCTTTGGAAGTGGAAGAGCTTGCTGTAAATCAAACGTAAGAACGAGAGCGTCTTGCCCTTTGGTGCATCTTGAATGAACTTAAACCCAGCAGCAGCCTTCAAGTGATGTTTCTGTATGCTTATACTGATTTCTTTTATTTTTGTTTCGTCTTTGTCCTTTTTCGTTTGTTCAAGATCGATTCTCATAGAGTCACAATCCTTTACATATATCTGTTTTTGGTTTCTTGAATCCGATATTACATTCTTTGGTAAATATTCTTCTAAATTTATCAGAAGATACAGGAATGTAACCAGCTTCGGAACAGAAAGTGGTGTATTCTTTAAAACATCGGTCCACAGTGTACTCCATGGACATGAACATTTTATAAGGGTTCTTGTGACGGGAATAACGACTTTCGTACTTTGGGAGTCTATCTATGAAGATATGAACATTATTTATATAAGTTTCAGTGTTTTTTATTGTGGTGAGTAGAGGAGTAGAGGATCCCTTGTTTTGTTTTTTGTAAAGTTTCAATTCTTCCCCGGTTTTTTTGTAAACCATGGATACTTAATAAGGCCTTTTTACAAACTCTAATTTCTGTATATCCACCTACCGGTATAAGGAAACATAAAGGTCCAATAATACTGCCTTGGAGAAACCCCTCTTACTCATTACAAGATCAGATAATCTTCATCTACTATACTTCTGTGAATGCTATGTTCTCGAAGTTTAGTCACCCAGTCAACCCAGTCTAATCTAGTCCAATACCTCTCTTCGTCACTAGTCTCCCACGATCTACCATATCAAAAGACTTGAATAGGTCAATAGCCTTACAGGCTATTTGAATTCCTGAATCTGAAATATCTGCTTCTCTGAATTAACATTTCCTCAACTCGAACTGCATTCTAACAAACGAGTTAACTAACTAAACTCGTGAGGTGGTACAGCTCTTTAAAGCCACACCCCCAATGGAAGTGAGCTGCATGTACCATTTTAACCTCATACCAGCCCTCCTGCCATTCTTAAATTTCTGGAAGTACCGGGAATCGAACCCGCGCCGCCAAGTACGGCAGCTAATAATGCTAACAGTTACGCTACGGAGGCTGATAACCACTTAGTAATTTTGCAAACATGTCTAACACAATCAGAAAGACAGCTTTCCCAGAGCTGACAAGCAACACATATTAAGATGACCGGCCTTATTATTAGCTTCATCACTCCTTTCTTTGTCCACTGGGGCAATTATTGCAGCTCTCCATTCATTTGGTATAGCTTCTTCCACATAAGTTGTGTAAGTCCGTTGTGAAATACCGATGTCTTGAAGCATGATCGTTGCAGTATAGAAGCTTCGTATAGCAACAGTCCTATTACATAAAAGACATCACTTGACGTAAGCGACTGAGATGTACTGTCTTGTAACTTTGGATATAGATACTATCCACGAAAGTTTTACTGACACTTCGTTTCAAGACGTTGAGGAGCAAGAAGGGAACTCAACTCTTCCAGTAGACCTGCCAAGTGAATGGAATTGAAATATGAATTGAATCGATAGTGTGATCGATATGAATTTTTCAAATCTTTATTGTCTAAAGTGCAAATTGCGTCACACACGCACACGCTCATATAATGTCTTGTGTGATATTTTTCTTCATTATCAATAATAATATCAATCACAGTGAAATAGAGTGGCCTACCTCTTTTTACTAGGGGTGTGTGGAGTGGCAGGAAATGTTTGAATTCATTTAACTGTAGAAACAGCCGTTTCCGTATATGCGGCAGATTGTTCAATCGATTTGCTGATGGGAAGAGCAACTGTTTATTTTCTGTTTCCTCTATCACAGCAGTCTTCTACGTCTGCTATTACTTGAGCTAAGCTGAAGGAGGTTATTTCAATTCCTACCTGCTAACACAGGCAGGCGGGCCATCAGCTAAACTGGTAGCTCTTAGGCAGTATGAAAATTCATTAAAATTATGAATCGTGAAGGAATGTGGAGGAGGTATGTATCGTACATACCAGGAATGGGAAGGAGTCTTTTAGAACGTCTGGCGAAGGGGCAACAGCAACAAGGGGGACCGAGAAAGAGACCCGCATCCCACCCCGGATAGGCAACCCCCACGAGACCCCGTTTGTTGGTAAAAGAACAAGATACATATATACATGCTTTAAATACAGCAAAAATTATTCTTGGGTATTCAATGTCCATAGAATTTCTATTCACACACAAATAAACAAAACCGTTCATCTTGATGTTAAAAGAAATATCAACACAAAACTAATCTTCTGAATGTGCGTTTCACTCGGTAATGAGTCCGAGTAAGAATGTAAATATTTACAAGAGAAAAAATATAACAAGAAACATGGGATATAAACCGCACGAAATAAGACGATGAAGAATACAACAAGTAAATAAAAATATAAACACAAACAATTGGAGTGCGTAAATCACAGCTTATTTAAAGCATTCTTGTGAGAGGTAGTTTTTAAAGTCAGCTGTGCTGAGAACTAAATATGAGAATTACGAAAAGAAATAATCTTAATAATATTAAACGGAGGACGAGATAAGCACTACACTTCAGTGCACTATCACAAGATGTAGAAGGCGCTTGTGACGCTGCTATTACTTGTCTGCCCTCGCTGTGTATTGACCGTGATGTCCTTTTCCAGTAGGAGTTCTAAGGTATTCATGTTATGTACTTGGATTCTCCTCAGCTATTCCAATAGGTTTCAAAAGTTCATTTTTCACCTACATTTCTTCACTTTATTGTAAAAATAACAATGGTACTCAAAGTTTGCGATTACACTGCCAGATGTCTTACGGCGATGCATAATCGATTCACTTTTGGTGTCATAGGTTGCCAACCCGTATCTCGAAGATAACCGAGGTCTACCGATTCAGCACTAGGGAGCCACAGTGTTACTAAAAGTTTCGCGGACAGTATGTTTTATGGATGGGGTGATCTGAAAATGTTCATTACGAAAGTTAGCGTCACAAAATGTGTGACGGAAGAGTAACCCTAGTAACTGTGCAAACTGTGATGATGTGAGGTATGAATGGATGGCCAGATAATGTTACCTAGCAACGTTGCAGGCGATATCTTATCTGAAATTAGCAGTCGTTTATGGATGGCCATGACCGAGAAATATATTTATGATTTTCGCAAGGGGAAAAGTGGTTTATTTTAACATAAATATATGTCTTATGGCTCGGAGTCATCCGAAAATATGTGTAACGTAACGCGAGAAAATGTGTAATGTAAGTGTAACCATAACAACCCTGCAGGCAGTGACGTAAGGTATGGATGAACGGTCAGTCAGTGTTACCTAGCAATCGTGCAGGCCAAATCGTATGGCTGTTGGACATTTGAAATTAGCAGCCGTTGATGGATCGCCATGACCAGGAGACATATTTATGATCATTTGATTTTGTCAAAGGGAAAAGTAGTACTTTTTATGAATTAAAAGAGTGACTGTCAGATACAAATGATCTTTATTTTGTACCCCTGGGGAGTACCTGCTGGGCCGTTCAGGAGTACGCGGAAAATAATCGGTAATGACGTTAAAAAATAAGTCAACAAATCAAATCCACGAAAATTATACGAACTCCAGAACATAAAAGAAGAAATGCCCAACATTTCGGAAGCAGAGTTACGTGTTAAAATGTGTTTACAGACTCTAAAACGTTTGCGAACGATGAACTGCTTCCAGGATTTCTGCCGTTTACTAGTACTGAACTAATGGAGACGGTTGTTTTTCTATACCGGCATAAAGAAAATAACTACTGCAACAAGTTTAATATACGTCCGGATTTAAGTCGGAACCTTGCATATTTTTAGCCTGATATCAAGAATCTAAGTACACCAAAGGAAGCCCATCGATCTCATTAATTATGTTTCCATTGCCTAGCCATATGTGCAACAATTTACAGACTTTTAAGAAAACACAAATTAATTGTATTATAAGAGTTTAACTATTTCATCATCAATATTTAATATGAAATTACAATTTTGTGTTTTGAATATTGAAAAAGTTAAGTCCATTGTTTGTACTTGCATTGTTATAATTCTCATTTCCCAACACATTTATTTCTACTATTTTACGTTAGGATAGGCACTGAACAAAAGTATCAATATGTAAAAAGCAACTGCTGTTTTTAAAAACAAAATTGCTTGTAAAGAGTATACAAGTGTGAAAAGTTGAGAAACACTGGCAAGGAGGAATAGGTATTCTGCTAGAGAACATCTTCTGATGAGCAGATCTGATAACTTAAAATGTCAACATTAAGCTAATTACCATGACTTTCGTGTACGTAAGTGATACCGAACATTACTGAGTTACTACACCGTGCATCAAACATGTGGAATTACTGCAAAGTTACGTGAACTCGTGGACATTAGGATCGGCATAGAATCTTCTCCATTGTGCCATTTGATAAGCTACTGCCTAATCGTACGACCTGAGAGGGAAAGCTCATTACGTCCCCAACAGCGAACGCTTGTCATTGCTTTCAAACACTTCTTTCCTCGCCCACTCCCGAAAAGAGCCAAGGAACGGATAGTGGGATCGGGATCGGCTTTCATTTGATAACTCTGATGAAAGGTGCACACAGGTAGCAATTGTGGACACTGGAGTACGTGAATGCGTAGACACGTTTGCTTATACAGTTAATTTGATTTTCACATTTCTGCTTTCACTTCGTTTAAACAAACTGTATGAAATGAAAACATTGTGTGTGTGTGTGTGTGTGTGTGTGTGTGTGTGTGTGTGTGTGTGTGTGTGTGTGTGTGTGCATCTTTCATCTGTTGGTAAGTGTCGTAACTACTTTGCTATAGTCCAAAGAGCACTCTAACGCCGAATCCTGTCACGGTGGTTTATTGCCACTTGAAAAAGTGATCAGCCAGGCGGACTGAACAGTGCCTCGTTAGGTTTCACCTCGGGACTTCACCTCTTTTCCTCGGTTCACGGTTAAAACCCAATTAATTTTCGGGGCCTAGGTGTAATACCTCAGTTAGAGGGATGTATCCCCATTTATTTTGGGTTGATCCCTTCACTTCGAGGATTCCATCTCTTCTTGCTGCCTAGGTTCGAGGGTAGAATCCCCATTTCTTCTTGGGTTGAACCCCCCACTTCGAAGCTCCCAGTTCCACTTTCGAGCACTTCTCCTCATTTGAGGACCGTTCAAGCTCCCTTCCATCAGTCGACGTCTTTGTTCAATATGTACCCATACCGGCCGCATTACCCGGTCACCTCGATCTCCACCATCACTATCACCACTTCTACTACCACTACAGTCACCACACAAGCTGTGGCAGACACAGCAGCTGTTGCTTATTGCACAGCTCTGATGTCCCCTCACACCAACCCTTCATATTACGCTCGGTATCTCCTAGAGGTACCGGCCCCCAACGTGACGACTCGCAGGTGCAATACAAACGCACCTCGTCACAGCTTTCCCGCGAAGCAGAGCCCGCTACACGTGCCTCGCCTTGGATTCTTCGGTGGCACTGGCCCCAGCCATCTCACCAGCTGAAGATCACCCTATGGCAGATAAGCGTCATTCCACCACTCCAATCCCTTCTGCTGCATCCGAACTCCCGATATCGGGAACACGCCACCCTATCTCAAACCCCTGTACTTTTCAATTAACTCCACAAGGCCCCCATTCCTACCTCTTAAACCCCACAGCAGAGTTCCGTTCACCGTCCAAGATATTTACTACACTACTACGTTACAATATGAGGAGGGAGGAGGTGGCTGACAGCCGTCCAACATCCAACGGCGTGATAAAGTCAACGGAGATGGTGCAGCCAAGAAGTTAACTCAATCGATAGGCTCAGCACACCTGGGCTCTAGTAAGGAATTCCCGCGAGGAAGTCTTTCCGCATAAAGAACAGCTCTGGGCCCACTTATATGGTCAAGATACTGCTTCCCACTTGTGAGGACCTTGACAAAGTTCTTGCGAGTGGGGTTGCAATTGATTGCCACCACCACAAGGTGGAAGCCTCTCGTGGACCTGCACTACAGCCTATTCGCTGTGAGCGCTGCCCATCTTACAACAGACATACCACATCACACTGCAATTCTGAACATCTTGTATGCGGTCACTGCACCCAGCGCCACCACACCTCTCAATGCCCTAATGTATCTCTATCTCCCCGGTGCAATACCCGCGGAGACCAACACGCAACTTACTCGAAGCGTTGCAAAGCCAGTCCTACCCCTCCCAGAGACAGAGCAGAACCCGTAGCGCCTATGCGTACCATTGACAAACCCACCGCCCCAACACGCTCATTGTTTTCTCCACCGACCATCGAGGATGTGATAAGATTTACAGGCAGCAGCCAACCAAACTTTGAATCTGCGTTTTCAGACATCGCACTCAGGACTGAATATACATTTCACTTTCACACCGCTTGAAACTATGGTATAAATAACTATCCCCAACCCCCACTACCTCCAACCCTTGCCCCTTCTGTCATAAATAAAGTTCCATACTTCTCCTCAGTCCCTCCTCTATACACAGCATCTTCAGCCATTCAAACATATATCCTTTCTAAATAAAGCGGGAAATCTGGGTGGGTTTTTTGTTATCAGCTGAGGGGACTTGGTTTGGTGGGTGGGAAGAAGAAGAAGAAGAAGAAGAAGAAGAAGAAGAAGAGACAAAATGCTCACTCGTTCCTACTTCTCACCTCCAGCCACATCCTCCTGATTCACCACAAAAGAATTATAATGCTGTAATAAAAATTGCCCTTCCATCTTTCATACTTCCCACTTCCAATCGTTTACCCCATATTCTTAGCATCCCCAAATTATTCCATACCACCACAACAGAAAAATAAATTAATTAAATAAGAAATAAATAAAATGATTTACCGCCTTTAATTAACTGATAAAATACAACAATACTTAGCCTAGAGGCCACATATCCCGTCCCATCTCCTAACTGTCCAAATCATTTACCACCGAACTCGATAGCTGCAGTCGCTTAAGTGTGGCCAGTATCCAGTAATCGGGAGATAGTGGGTTTGAGCCCCACTGTCGGCAGCCCGTGGTTTCCCATTTTCACACCAGGCAAATACAAAGATTTGTATGCTCGAAGCGGAACATCTATGATCAAGAAATAAGTTAATCCTTGTCTCAGCGCTTAGAGGCGAAGAAACGAATTAAATCTATTGATCAGGATAGTCTTGGAGGTAAACAGAAAAATAGTTTAAGTATATCCAGATCTTTACTTCAGGTTTCGATAGATGTTGCGAAGTTTGAAGTAAGTGATGATCAACTTTGACCGGGCGAGTTGACCGTGCGGTTAGAGTGGCGCAGCTGTGAGCTTGCATCCGGGAGATAGTGGGTTCTAATCCCACTGTCGGCAGCCCTGCAGATGGATTTCCGTTGTTTCCCAATTTCACACCAGGCAAATGCTGGGAGTGTACCTTAATTAAGGCCACGGCCGCTTCCTTCCAATTCCTAGGCCTTCCCTATCCCATCGTCGCCATAAGACCTATTTGTGTCGTTGCGACGTAAAGCAAATAGCAACTTCGTTTGCCCCCAATATCAACGAATGGCAACCACATCAGTTGAATGAATCACTTATGAATTTAAAGCAATGATCTAATACTAGAATAAGGCAGGAAAGCTCCGACAAAAACGCGAGACAACTGCGTTCAGCGCCTCTAGCGGCAGTGAAGTAGGGGTAATAGTTTGATAGCAGCCTACTGTGGATTGTGATGGTGATAAAAGTAGAGTTGTGTTTTTTGTAATTGCCGGGCTGAGTAGCTCAGAAGGTAGAATGCTGGCCTTCTGAGCCTAACTTGACATGTTCCATCCTGGCTCAGTCCGATGGTATTTGAAGGTGCTCAAATACGTCAGCCCCAAATCGGTAGGTTTACTGGAACGTAAAAGAACTCCTGCGGGACAAAATTCCGGCACCTCGACGTCTTCGAAAACCAATAAAATATAGTTAATGGGACGTAAAACCAATAACATTATTTATTTATTTATTTATTTATTTATTTATTTAATTTAATTTATTTATTTATTTATTTATTTATTTATTTATTTATTTATTTATTTATTTATTTATTTATTTATTTATTTATTTATTTATTTTAAATTTGCTTTACATCTTACTGACACGCATTGGTCTTATGGCGACGATGAGATAGGAAAGGGCTAGGAGTGGGAAGAAAGCGGCCGTGGCCTTCATTAAGGTACAGCCTGGTGTGAAAATTGGAAACCATGGAAAAACCATCTTCTGGGCTGCCGACAGTGGGATTCTAACCCACTATCTTCCGGATGCAAGATCACAGCTGCGCGACCCTCACCGTACGGCCAACTCGCTCAGTATTATTATTATTATTATTATTATTATTATTATTATTATTATTATTATTATTATTACCTCAGCATGGTTGGCAATATATTTTCAATGTATGAATATTTATATTATGGCCTAAAAATCTATTTAAATCTTATTTTCGTTTTCCAGAAGACTTGAACGGGTCCTACCTATATTTTACATATTACCTACACACATTTTCGTTATTCCTGACTGTCTGATATTGGGCTCTATTAACTTATATTTTATGCACCTGTTGGTTTCTTCAGCCAACCCCGCGATCTAGGAGTATCGTGCCTGCCTCTCAACCGGAGACCGGGTATCGATTCCCGTCAGGTCAGGGATTTTTGACCTGAAGGTTAATTCGAGTTGCACTTAGCCTACGTGATTACAGTTGAGGAGCTATATTACGGTGAGATGGCGACCCCAGTCTACAAAGCCAAGAATAACGGTCGAGAGGATTCTTCACACTGACCATGCGACACCCCCTAAACTGTAGGCCTTCGGGCTGAGCCGCGGTCGCTTGGTAGGCCCATCAGGGCTGTTGCGCCATGGGGCTTGGGGTTTATTTGTTTCTTCGTTTCTTCTATTTGCTCATTCAGAGGTAAATGAAGTCTACATTTATGTTGCTGGAAGGAATATATTAGTTATTGCGTGTTTCTGTGGTGGTTTGTGGTTTGATGTTTTGTATGTAAATAAGCATTAGCCAAGGAGACGGACTAGGCAACTTCATATTCAGTCAAAGAACACAGTCCAGAAAAAGACAAGTAATCTGCAGAAATGAATATTTATTCCCATCCCGTTATTTTGTGGTTATCATCTAAATTACAGTGAATGAAATAAATAAACCCCATTTCTTAAAGGTGAACCTACGAAGCGACCGCTGCTAAGCCCGAAGGCCTGCAGATTACGAAAAGATGCATGATCAGTGCAACGAATCCTCTCAGCCGTTATTCTTGGTTTTCTACACCTCTGTAGCCATCTCAGCGTCAGATAGCACCTCAATTATAATCACGTAGGCTCAGTGGACCTCGAACCAATCCTCAGATCCAGGTAAAATTTCTTGACCTGGCCGGGATACGAACCCGGGGCCTACAGATTAGAGGCAGGCATGCTACCCCTAGACAGCGAGATCGGCTAAAATAAATTTATAATGCCATTGGATCCCTTTCTGTTATATCCCTGAATCCTTTAAATGAAAAAATTTGTAATTAACATCCGTGAATTACCAGAATTACCATTATAGAAATCCTCTGGATGGCAGCTATCTGACGGTGAGATGCGGCCCCAGTCTAGAAAACCAAAAATAACGGCCGAGAGGATCCGTCGTGCTGACCACACGACACCTCGTAATCTGCAGGCACCGAGCTCGATAGCTGCAGTCGCTTAAGTGCGGCCAGTATCCAGTATGCGGGAGATAGTAGGTTCGAACCCCACTGTCGGCAGCCCTGAAAATGGTTTTCCGTGGTTTCCCATTTTCACACCAGGCAAATGCTGGGGCTGTACCTTAATTAAGGCCACGGCCGCTTCCTTCCAACTCCTAGACCTTTCCTATCCCATCGTCGCCATAAGACCTATCTGTATCGGTGCGACGTAAAGCAACCAGCCAAAAAAGAAAAAAAAATCTGCAAGCCTTCGGGCTGAGCAGCGGTCGCTGGGCAGGCCAGAGCCCTTTCAAGGGCGTTAAGTGCCGTGGGGCGGGGGGTATGTTCAGTTTACAAGCTAAAAGCCAATTTTCGACTTCTTAGTAAATCGATTCCACAAATCTGTTAGTTTTACAATTATGTCTGAATGTTTGTGTAGTTTATTGTCAGTTTCTGTTTTTTTTAATTTTTGTAAAAATCCCATGGATGGGGCTACGCCGCTGGTTTCTCTGTAGAGATCATCTGATTCTGTCATCACCACGTCAAGAATATGTTTCCCTCCAGTTTGTTCCATCACTCTCTGATTCAGTTGTCCTTGCCATATTAACTTTGTGGCGGCATTTTGTTAATGGTATTACTGTTACTATTGTCCATATTATCATATTATTGTCATCAGTAGTTATTATTAAGTGTTCTAGGTTAAGACTGGTTAAGTGTAAGAAAGGGAGTACATCCCTAACTTTGCCAGGATAAATAAAACATATTACTTACTTACTTACTTACTTACCCCATGTACAGAACGAAGGCACCATTGTGCACTATGTAATATTGCATCATGTTTTATATAGACTTTTGAACTAGAGTCATTCGGCTTCGTTGAGTGTGTCTGTGCTACACGTTCTCTTTTTGTCTGTGTATCCGATTCATCCTGCATGGCTGTACAGACTTCGTACGTGGTGACTACGTTGTAATTAAATCTGTTACCCATGAGAACTGATTCATTTATGGTGTTGCATTACCAAACATATTTAATTTTAATGAACTCTCTTCAGATTTAATATTTATAACAACGCCGAGTACGTGTCCCCTCCATAATTCAGCTTTCCTTTTAGAAAACTAACATAATTTGTTAGCAGCAGTCATTGCGTCCTGAGAGACATAAGCAGTAAGAAAGTTAGTACCGATAATTTGATCATCAATATCAGACAAAT
Organism: Anabrus simplex; assembly: GCF_040414725.1. NCBI lineage: Eukaryota > Metazoa > Arthropoda > Insecta > Orthoptera > Tettigoniidae > Anabrus > Anabrus simplex. The sequence goes on along the minus strand of NC_090267.1, from coordinate 230,236,638 downwards.
TGTCAGTTTTAGGAATTTCATCCCGAAATACACACACATAAATAATCAAGCATGCTTCGCCTTTGTCACGTAAGTTGGTAACTTGGTCCTAGAACCGCCTGTTAAATCTGCAGACCAAGACTCCAGAAAAAAGGCAAGTAATCTGCAGAAATGAATATTTATCCCCATCCCGTTATTTTGTGATTATCATCTAAATTACAGTGAATGAAATAAATAAACCCCATGGCTTAAAAGATGGACCTACGAAGACTTGAACGAGTCCTGCGTGTATTTTACATATACACACATTTTCCTTAATCCTGACTGTCTGACATTGCGATCTATTAACTTATATTTTATTCACCTGTCGGTCATGCGTTCTGTCGTTCGCATTTCCTTCCCAGTTAACATCTGGTAGGTTCAGATCACCCACTACAATAACGTTCCTTTCTGTATCGTTCCCCTACATAGCTGATTATCCTATAAAATAATTCTACATCAGTGACAGCGCCAAACACCCCCAAAACATCAAGTTGCCTATTATCTTTACAAATAAGTATTACACCTAGAATTTCATGTTCCTCACCCTTTTTCGTAGCTCACAAATTCTTTCACCAGAATGAATACTCCCCCTCTTGTCGTTCCTAATCTATCTCTGTGATAAACATTCCAGTTCCGTGAGAAAATTTCCGCATCCATAATATCACTTCTCAGGCATGATTCAATTCCTATTGCAACAACTGCTAAATATATATATTTCAAATTATGTAATTCTATTCCTTCTTTTACAATACTTCTACAGTTTAACACCAACAATTTTATGCCATTCTTACTTTACATCAAACTTCCTATTCTGTAGCGTATGTATTTTCACAAAAGAAACGACGTCAGGTTCTTTGAATAATATTTATCTAATTCATGTGTCGAGACCTACAAATTCCATTTTTATACCACAATCCAAAGATTTTCCTGTCAAATATTTGTAAATTTTCTTCACTTCTCTTTGTTAATGCCCATGTCCCAGACCCATTAATTAGGCCTACTCTAAACAATCTTTTAAATGGGTTACATTTGTTTTATTTGCAAGAAGGCGAGTTTTTAATAGTTGTTGCAGTCCATAAGAACATTGGTTGAACTTATAAATCACTTCTTCAATTGCCTTACCTATGTTGTTATTGAATATTATGTGAGAACCGAAACATGAATTCTTTCACCAGTTCTATAAAATATTTACTAATTAATGAATTAAAATTAATTAGTGTCTTCTATTTATTTATTTATTTATTTATTTATTTATTTATTTATTTATTTATTTATTTATTTATTTATTTATTTATTTATTTATTATGATTTTTTCAGAGGATCAACGTCTCGACGGAATTCAACTTAACTGAAGTCCTTTGAAAATTTTCCGAATGTGACTATTTGTGGGAGGAAAAAGTAGAAGATTGTCTTCGTATTATTTATGGAAGGAGCATCCACTGCTCTTGACACTGACATGAAGTGCCTGGCGGCTACAGTTGTTTACGCAGAAGCCATGTGGCACTTTCACTGCACTCAAACACACTGACGATACTTCCCAATGATAAGCTGACTGGCTTATCGCAGCTCTCATAGCGGTTACAAGTGAAGGACTTGTTTGTTGATAATAAAACATTAATTCCTGCAGTATCATAATACGAGTCATTCACTCAAAGTGTAGCATACGTGACTACTTAAGCCCGAATCAGAAACCTGTTAACTAGAATGAATAACCGATACTATGACGGCAGATGATGTCACTACTACTCACCCTAATAATAATAATAATAATAATAATTAGAGAGCTTTAATTGTATCGTATGTATCTAATGCCCAGATCCATCTCTGGCGAGACGCAGTGTGTTTTACTGTGTCTCCTGGTATGGGCTAGATCAAATTTGCTACTTTCATTTTCATGTCTCAGTCTCATCCTTGACTTTGACAGTATGAAAGTGACAGGTATGAGCGATACTAGTATTGCCATTCCTTATCAAGCCAGTGCCTGTGACGACAAATGGTGCGAGAGTGTTGTTCACAGGGTTGATTAGTGTATGTTTGTCAGCAGGCTTAGTAGGCTGATATGTGACGGCAGCGTCCAGCTCGGTGAGGAAAGCAACGAGAGAAACTACCTCACTTTTTTAAATACTTGTTTAACGTCGAAGGTTTTCAGCGGCGGAGGGATGGGAAAGAGCTAGGATTGGACCGAGGCCTTAATTAAGGTACAGTCCCAGCATTTGTCTGGTGTGAAAATGGGAACCCATGGATAACCATCTTGAGGGCTGCCGATGGTGGGATTCGATCCACTATCTCCCGAATGCAAGCTCACAGCTCCACGCCTAACTCGCTCGGTCTACCTCACTTCTGATGTCAGTACGCCTATGTGGTCTGACTCCGTAACGGTTGTACCAACATAAGAAACTGAATATGTTGGCGCTAAGCGTAGAGTGAGCGCAGGATCTTTATTCTGATAAATATGTGATTGATTTAGAGCACGTATGTTCAACGCGTCGATCGCGATCGCGTATGCCTGGTAGGAATTAAGAGTCGACAATGTTTGACCAGTGTGTATTTTCTCCTAAACGGGACAAGAGAAAATATATCGACATGTCCTTGAAACTTCTTGAATCATATTTTGCTGACTTGTGCCTATTGTTTTGTGCGACAACTAGTTTGGATGACGACCTCTTGATAATCACACAAACGAAACTCTTTAGCGTGACTTTGTTCGTGTTATTTATACCTAGTGATTTTAGTGTGCTATAGTACGTGATATTAAGCTATTTTTAAATTATTATTAACTAGCAAATGTACCCGTGCTTCGCTACGAATATCGAAGTACATTACTGTACACGCAGTACCTATATAAGATTTTTTAAAAATTGCATGTGTCTCGGTGTTATCCGAGAGACAGCATGGTGAAGTCCCCATACGTTGTTTCCGATGTAAAGTGCGAGTTGCGGAGTTGTGATGATAACGTCAGGCTCACTTGTCTACTGTCATTCACAATCGAGTAGAGAAGTTCTCATTATAATAGCAGGCCCCTTTGCCTACTGTGCGGTCACAATCGATATGTGGAGTTTTCGTTAAAATGGCAGCCCCCTTTCCTACTTCCAGACACATTACAGTTAAGGAGATTTTATTAAAATTGAAGGCATCTTCCGTGCTGCCAGTCAAAATTGAATTCTACTGTCATCATTATGATGACAGGCCCGTTTTCCTAATGCCAGTCAGCTTACTGCCAGTCACACTCGAGTTGGTGAGTTTCGATTATAACAGCAGGCCATTTTGCCTAATGCCAGTCACATTTTAGACGGGTATTCTTTTTTTTTAATGGCGGGCACACTTGCCTGCTGCCAGACACAATCGGGTAGGGGAGTTTTGAACAAAACTGCATGCTCTCTTGCCTTCTGCCTGTCGAATTGAGAAGGGAATTATCCATTACAATGGTAGGCCCTCCTTACTAATGCCAGTTACACAGAAGTTCGAGAAGGATCCCATTTCTACTGCCAGTCAAAGACGATGTGGGGAGCATTGATTAGCAGATGCACTCTTACTGGCAGTCACTGTCGATTTGAAAAGTATTAATTATAACAGAAGACATCCCCTTTCTTGATCGCTACGATAGACTTCATTGAACATTCGTATATAGATCGACATACGAGTATACAATATTACAGACTTTCATTTACAGATTAACTGCTGCTAAACAGTACGTCATATCGACTAACGGGTTGTACCATAAGACGCCACTTTTAGCGGTCTAAGTGGCTGATCCTATGACATTTCCTCGTACCTCCTGTATGGGTTAGATTGAGTTAGTAACGTTGAATAGGGAAAAATTTGGACAGACTTTTCGAACAGTTCATTACTTTTCCAATACATGTGTGACAGCCAGAAACATAGAATTTATCTCACATATGGCAACTGGGTGGGCCAGTGTTCGTGATGAATTCGATGCTTCTATTTTGACTATAGGTGTGTCAAACTATGAATTATACGTGTAAAAAAATGCAAAATTTACGTACAATCGAGAAATACATGCGTATACGGTATAGATGTGCGACAAAAAGTCATAGGACCAAAGTTGTAGATCATTCCAAATTGAATGGACGTTGTGCCATCCATTTTTTGATACGACTTACCGTTTAGCCACCAAATACCTCGAAACGAAGGTCTTTAAAATTGCCTCGATATTCCGGTATTTTTCGTGGGTAAAAGATGAAAAATTTAAACATCTCGTAATTTGTTGCCATTGTTGTCTCTGCGAAACGTATAGAATTTCCCCGCGAAACGTATAGAATTTCACCTTATTTCCTTGATACGTCATAAGCCCCAAAGCCTATATCATGTCTATCTCGTAACTTTTCGGTCGTTTACAGGCTAAAAGCTGTAATTTTGCCAAATTTCAGTTTTCTAGCTCGTCTGGCAGATTGTGCCGCCATCTTGATTTGGTGGTGGTGGGGGGTTAAAATGAGGACTTTCAGGAAACTTTTAAACCCATGCCTTTTGGATAAATATATCCGACTGCGTTCTTTTGCTGAGCCTCAAAATTGAAACCCCAGCGTAGCCCCCCTCAGGAATTTTGAGAATTTTCGATATTTCTAGGTATCCTGAAGTCATCAGCTTGTCTGTTATGTCTGTTATGTTTCTAAAACGCATGGAAATGCCTCATTAATCCACGTCTATTTTCATTTTTATACCTTAATTTATATATATATATATATATATATATATATATATATATATACAGTATAGTATATATAGATTGCTCCAAACCGACTTCCATTTATTAATATAGATTATTTTTCATCCCCTTCCCTAGGGGTTTTAGGGGTGTCTTATCCTCAGAGTATTTTTTCTAGATAGTACGTAATAATTGTACGCCCCCCGCCGCAAAGGGGCTGAAGTTGGACTTTAAAAATGTCCGGACTGTCACTAATCATCTCAGCGACCCCGAAATATATGGATTCGACACTATATCCGTTTATTTTTATATATCAGTCCCCCTCGCCTCCACCCCAAAGGCGGCTAAACTTGGAATTTTAAAAAATCCCGAGTGTCTGAACTCATCTCAATGACCCCGAAAACTACAGATTCGACACTATTTTCGATTAGTTTTATTTCTCACTTCCCCCCTCAACCCCCACCCAAAAGGAGGCTGAACTTCGACTTTAAAAATCCGAAGTGTCAATATCCATCTCACTATCTTCGATTATTTTTATAAATCAGTCCCCCATCGCCCCCCACCCAAAGGGGGCTGAACTTGGAATTTGAAAAATCCGGGGTGTCACTATTCATCGCAGCAACCCCGAAAGCTACATATTCGACACTATTTTCGATAATTTTTATATCTTACTCACCCCCACCCAAAATGGGGCTGAACTTGGACTTTAAAAAAAATACGGAGTGTCACTATTCATCTCAGCGACCCCGAAAACTATGGATTCGACACTATTTTAATTTATTTTTATACCTACCCCTCTTGGCCCCTCAACCCCTAATGGTGCTAGGAATGGTTCACCCCCACAGTGCTCGTCTCCAGATAGTAAGTCATAAGTGTACCAAGTTGGCTTGATATCACTCCAGTGGTTTTTTTTTTTTTGCTTTTTTTTTGTTTTTGCTAGGGGCTTTACGTCGCACCGACACAGATAGGTCTTATGGCGACAATGGGATGGGAAAGGCCTAGGAGTTGGAAGGAAGCGGCCGTGGCCTTAATTAAGGTACAGCCCCAGCATTTGCCTAGTGTGAAAATGGGAAACCACGGAAAACCATCTTCAGGGCTGCCGATAGTGGGATTCGAACCTACTATCTCCCGGATGCACTCTAGTGGTTTAGGAGAAGATGTGTCATATACATGCATGCATACATTCACTTTTAATTATATAGATTGTTTCAATACAGTGAACACGAGAAACCAAACCTTATCATTTTCACGACGAATGGGAAGGTGAGGGTTTTGTTTTTGTTTTGTTTTGTTACGTTACGGAGAAAGGCAAATACTGTTTATTTGATTTGTAACGCATCAGTAGGCCTATCCTTAAAAAAATGGAACGTCAATATAGTGTTACTCCTGTGGGTGGGGGGCGCAGATGAAGAATACGCCCACAGTATCCCCTGCCTGTCTTAAGAGGCGACCAAGAGATGATGGATCTTGATCCATGAGATTACCTGTGATTAGTACCATCACGAGAGGAACACCGTGCGTCGACTTTACTTACGATTAGTACCACTATGTGAGGAACACAATGGGTCTGTGATTAGTATCATCGTGGGTGAATCACTATGGATTTATAGTACCCTCGATTAGTAACACTATATGTGGAACACGACGGGTTTAAGTTGCCTGTGATTAGTACCACTATGTGAGGAACACTACAGGTCTGGGGGTTGCCTGTGATTAGTACCACTATGTGAGGAACACCATGGCTCTGCGTTACCTACGATTAGTACTGTTATGCCCGGCTCCATGGCTAAATGGTTAGCGTGCTGGCCTTTAGTCACAGGAGTCCCGGGTTCGATTTCCGGCAGAGTCGGGAATTTTAACCATAATTGGTTAATTTCGCTGGCACGGGAGCTGGGTGTATGTGTCGTCTTCATCATTTTTTCATCCTCATCATGACGCGCAGGTTGCCTACGGGCGTCAAACTTGTCCTCGGACACTCCCGGCACTAAAAGCCATAGGCCCTACGCCATTTCATTTTTTTAGTACTATTATGTGAGAAACACCACGGATCTGGGCGTTGACTGTGATTAGTAACACCACTATATGAACGACACCATGGGTCTACGTTGCCCATGATTAGTACCATTATGTGAGAAACATCACGGTTCTGGGCGGCTCCTGTGATTAGTACCACTATCTGAGGAACACCACGTGTCTGCGTTACCTATGAGTGGTGCCATTTTGTGAGTACCACTACAGGTCTGCGTTACCTATGAGTACATTACCTGTGATTAGTACCACTATGTGAGGAACACCATGGTTCTATTTTACCAGCGGTAAGTACCACTATGAGGGGCAGGTGACGTGGATTTTGGACTCCTTTCGACAACAAGCATCATCCATTTAGGATTTTGCTGTGGAAGCAGTCCCTTGTTCAGTTTATATCATTGTTTTAAGGCAGAGTCATCCAGTCATTGCGCTCAGGGAGCACTGGGCAGGCAGACTAGCGCTCCTTTCCCTACCACCACCACACTGTGGCAGCGTGGAGACCTGAGACAGATAGACGATGTTCGGACTACTATTATAGTAGATACGTACGTACAGTCGTGCGGCTGACGGCTTTTGTGGGATTCTGGACATCATATTGATCGGGCTGTTTTGCCATAACAAATACACCGCATATACAAATCGAATGGTACTCCGATGTATGGAATGTGTAGGAAACGAACTCAAGTATTAAGTAAAGAATAATGTGATTTATTCAAAACTGAACTTTGAACATATTTGAGAGGAAAATTCAATAAAATGTTACCAGTATGAACAGATAGTACAGACCTTGAGTGACTTTTGCTCAGTCGTTTTTACGAGCTTTCAGTTTCGGAGCAATATTTTCCAAATTGCGTACAATATTTTTGGACACAGCTATTCTTAAACAATTGCTCAAGTTTCTATCGCTCATCGTTGCACGATGTTTACTTTTGGTAAGCTTAGCAACCGAAAAGAAACGCTCACAAATGTACGTTGAGCCGAACATTGACAGAACTGTACATGCATGTTTATACACTGACTGACAGAGCAAATGCAACACCAAGGAGGAGTGGTTCGAAAGGGATGAAAGTTGGGAAAAAAACAGAGACGGCACGGACGAATAATTGATGTTTATTTCAAACCGATATGCAGGTTACACAATGCGCACGGCATCGACTCAGTAGGATGTAGGACCACCGCGAGCGGCGATGCACGCAGAAACACGTCGAGGTACAGAGTCAATAAGAGTGCGGATGGTGTTCTGAGGGATGGTTCTCCATTCTCTGTCAACAATTTGCCACAGTTGGTCGTCCGTACGAGGCTGGGGCAGAGTTTGCAAACGGCGTCCAATGAGATCCCACACATGTTCGATTGGTGAGAGATCCGGAGAGTACGCTGGCCACGGAAGCATCTGTACACCTCGTAGAGCCTGTTGGGAGATGCGAGCAGTGTGTGGACGGGCATTATCCTGCTGAAACAGAGCATTGGGCAGCCCCTGAAGGTACGGGAGTGCCACCGGCCGCAGCACATGCTGCACGTAGCGGTGGGCATTTAACGTGCCTTGAACACGCACTAGAGGTGACGTGGAATCATATGCAATAGCGCCCCAAACCATGATGCCGCGTTGTCTAGCGGTAGGGCGCTCCACAGTTACTGCCGGATTTGACCTTTCTCCACGCCGACGCCACACTCGTCTGCGGTGACTATCACTGACAGAACAGAAGCGTGACTCATCGGAGAACACGACGTTCCGCCATTCCCTCATCTAAGTCGCTCTAGCCCGGCACCATGCCAGGCGTGCACGTCTATGCTGTGGAGTCAATGGTAGTCTTCTGAGCGGCGGCCGGGAGTGCAGGCCTCCTTCAACCAATCGACGGGAAATTGTTCTGGTCGATATTGGAACAGCCAGGGTGTCTTGCACATGCTGAAGAATGGCGGTTGACGTGGCGTGCGGGGCTGCCACCGCTTGGCGGAGGATGCGCCGATCCTCGCGTGCTGACGTCACTCGGGCTGCGCCTGGACCCCTCGCACGTGCCACATGTCCCTGCGCCAACCATCTTCGCCACAGGCGCTGCACCGTGGACACATCCCTATGGGTATCGGCTGCCATTTGACGAAGCGACCAACCTGCCCTTCTCAGCCCGATCACCATACCCCTCGTAAAGTCGTCTGTCTGCTGGAAATGCCTCCGTTGATGGCGGCCTGGCATTCTTAGCTATACACGTGTCCTGTGGCACACGACAACACGTTCTACAATGACTGTTGGCTGAGAAATCACGGTACGAAGTGGGCCATTCGCCAACGCCGTGTCCCATTTATCGTTCGCTACATGCGCAGCACAGCGGCGCATTTCACATCATGAGCATACCTCAGTGACGTCAGTCTACCCTGCAATTGGCATAAAGTTCTGACCACTCCTTCTTGGTGTTGCATTTGCTCTGTCAGTCAGTGTACAAAAGGGGGTATTATTCTTGCGGAAAGCCGGCGTAAAATTATTCTACACTTCGTGACATTAGAAAGCGGTCTCTAAGACGAACATTGCACTGCAGTTCAATGAACTCTAATTGAAATAGCTGTGGAACACTGTCTGCATTAAGAGAAAATGGTCAAACATATACATTTAAAACCGCTTGGAGTTCTGATAATTCTGAAAATCTCTTTCCAAACTCTTCTTGTAATTGGCGAATTACCTCCAAGTACTCTTCAAAGTCGACACCTTCTTTCACTGTTTCAAGCAATGGAAAATGTCCTGTGTTCCTTGCACGCAAATGGTTTTCCCACAAAATCAATTTTCTTTTGAATACTTGAATTTTTGCCACCAAATCGCAGATATTGTGCTTTCCGCCCTGAAGCGAAGTGTTCCAAGTATTCAGATAGACAGTAATGTCACTTAAAGATGCCAAGTCCGCCACCCACTTAGGATCACGCAAAATAACTTCGGGCCGCCTTTTTATGTCACAAAGGTATCTATTGCTCTCCGCAAGCAAAGAAACACGATGAAGCACCTTCGCCTTGCTCACCCATCTTACTTCTGCACGGTACGGGATATTCGGATACTCCACTTGGATGTCAACAGATCTGCTAAAATGAAATGCAATCTTTCTGGTTTAGTGTTCTCTTTTGTTGGTTGGAATCGAACCTGTGATCATGGGTCGGACACCACCACTGATCTCCCGAGGAAGCTAATTAACCAGTGAACGATGGGTACGACCGCTGTAATATTTAATAATAATAATAATAATAATAATAATAATAATAATAATAATAATGGTGCATGGCATCTGTATAGGCCTAATGAGGATAAAATGAATTGCGAAGACGTCATAAACTCCCAGTCCCCAAGGCAGGGGAATTAACAGTGTGAGGGGCTTAATTCTGAAAATTGAACCGGAGCCATCAGACCAAACACAAGCATTCTATCCATTTAGCCACAAAGCCGGACTTCAATTTGCTAACCCTTAGGCTACATTCTCGACTGATCAGGTGTTGAGTATTGGCATAGGCAGAGATCTGCCACTTGTGAAGCAGCCTTGACAACACAGCAGGCTTCTCCATTGGCTATTGGCTGCAGCTCAAAATGCCTAAGACTCGACGTTCACTAAACCAACTATCGAAAAGGGGTAACGTAAGTCTAGTGATAGCCCACGTCTTTTTCCCAGTATACGCCACTGAGGTGGGGCATTGCAGGTTGGATTCATTGATTGTTTTAGGTTCATAATCATTGTTCATCATCGTCTTTTTGAATCCTAGTCAGTGGATGGATTCTGGAATTATTTTCTTCTTCCTCCTCCTCCCTTCTTCTTTATCTGCTTACCGTCCAAGGTCGGCTTTTCCCTCGGACTCAGCTAGGGATCCCACCTCTACCGCCCCAAGGGCAGTATCCTGGAGCTTCAGACTCTGGGTCGGGGGATACAACTGGGGAGGATGACCAGTACCTCGCCCAGGCGGCCTCACTTGCTATGCTGAACCGGGGCCTTGTGGGGGGATGGGAAGATTGGAAGGGATAGATAAGGAAGAGGGAAGGAAGCGGCCGTGGCCTTAAGTTAGGTACCATCCCGGCATTTACCTGAAGGAGGAGTGGGAAACCACGGAAAACCACTTCCAGGATGGCTGAGGTGCGAATCGAACCCACCTCTACTCAATTGACCTCCCGAGGCTGAGTGGACCCCGTTCCAGCCCTCGTACCACTTTTCAAATTTCGTGGCAGAGCCGGGAATCGCACCCGGGCCACCGGGGGTGGCAGCTAATCACACTAACCACTACACCACAGAGGCGGACTTGTAATTGTTTTAATTTTCAGTATTGTGAGTTGGATCCGCTGATTATTTTAAATTTATATTTATTCATTCTCATCATCATGTTTTGAATTCTGGTCAGTGGATGAATTTTGGAATTTTAACTGTCATTACATTTCCTCTCATCTCGTACCATTAGAGGCCGATGATCTGGATGTTAGGCCCTTTAAACAACAAGCATCATCATCATCATCATAGTGTTCTTCATCGTAGTAGTTGTATTTCCCACCCGGAAGTGAAATTTAAACTCGAAGTCAAAGACCTTAAATCGAAACTACTCGATAACACATGCTAGCAAATATATGCAACAATTTCATCCTTCAAAGTAAGCAATTTGATAGTTTAGAAATCATTCACTGGAAGGGAGTTGGTTAAGGCGTATTTTCTTGAAATCGCTGATGCTCTGTCGAAGGATTTAAAAAAGAACGAAATAACATAGGGTGCTGTCTCAGAAATTCTCTCCAGAAATACGGTCGTACGACGAATGAAAAAAGAAAGAGTGAAAATGAGTGAACAGCTTTTGAGAAATGTGTTCAGTTGCGTTGTATGAATCGACTGGTGTCAATGACACGGCACTGTCATTAGTAGTGCCCGGAAGTTCAGGCATTTATTTTGTCTAAAATAGGCAGGCAAATAAGCACTTAAAATTTATAAAATAAGAAGTAAAATATAGGCATTTATAATGACAAAAATGGGCACTAAAATAATGAAGATCGTTTAATGTAGGGATTAAGCTACGTAATGCACATCTGTATCCTATTTTACTGCTTAATTTTACGTCCCTCTCTGGGTGGGGGAGATAGAATAACATCAACGGTATCCCCTGCCTGTGGTAAGAGGTGACTAAAAGTGGCACCAGGAGCTCTCAACTTGGGAGTATGGGTAGCAATCACAGTTCCCCTAGGTCATTCTGGTGTTGCTTCCACTTACTTGTGTCAGGTTCCTCGCTTTTATCTTCCACACCCGAACTCCTTTGGTCAACTCTTGTTCTTTTCGGACCCCGTCGGTATTAGGTTTTCGACGATTGGTGAGTTATTCATTTTCATGCCCTTCGAGGTCTTTCCCTTTCTTTTGCCGATATCTTCATTTTTCGAAGTGTCAGACCTCTTCCCTTCTGATTAGTGTTAATAGAAGATGGTTACCAAGTTGCTTTTCCTCTTAAAACAATTATCACCACCACCACCACCACCACCACCGCTTAATCTTACGTAGCAGGGACGGGACCTGGCAACCCTCTCTACCATTTGGCTTGTGGAGTGAGTTTTCAATAGAGATTTGTGCGTGTGTGTATTTTTTTTTTTTTTTTTTTTTTTTTTTTTTTTTGGTATTTGCTTTACGTCGCACCGACACAGATAGGTCTTATGGCGACGATGGGATAGGGAAGGCCTAGGAATGGGAAGGAAGCGGCCGCGGCCTTAATTAACGTACATCCCCAGCATTTGCCTGGTGTGAAAATTGGAAACCACGAAAAACCATCTTTAGGGCTGCCGACAATCGGGTTCGAACCAACTATCTCCCGATTACTGGATACTGGCCGCATTTAAGCGACTGCAGCTATCGAGCTCGGTACCGAGAGATTTGTGTAATATTAAACTATCGTTTATGTAAATGTTATTTTTTATCTATTAAGTAAGATAGAGTCCGCCTCTGTGGTGTAGTGGTTAGTGTGATTAGCTGCCACCCCCCCGGAGGACCGGGTTCGATTCCCGGCTCTGCCACAAAATTTGAAAAGTGGTACGAGGGTTGGAGCGGGGTCCACTCAGCCTCGGGAGGTCAACTGAGTAGAGGTGGATTCGATTCCCACCTCAGCCATCCTAGAAGTGGTTTTCCGTGGTTTTCCACTTCTCCTCCAGGCAAATGCAAGGTTGGTACCTAACTTAAGGCCACGGCAGCTTCCTTCCCACTTCCTTGTCTATCCCTTCCAATCTTCCCATCCCCCACCAAGGCCCCTGTTCAGCATAGCATGTGAGGCCGTCTGGGCGAGGTACTGGTAATCCTCCCCAGTTGTATCCCTCGACCCAATGTCTCACGCTCCAGGACAAGTAGAGGTGGGATCCCTCGCTGAGTCCGAGGGAAAAATCAACCCTGGAGGGTAATTAGATTAAGAAAGAAAGAAAAATAGAAATAGTCTTCTGTACTATTGACACAGTATACTGGAATCATATTTTATTTTCTTCCAGTCTATTAATAAATAGCAGCAGAAAATATCCATAACTCAAAAAGGCAGAAAAGGCAAAAAAGGCAAAAAGGCTTAAACTATCCAATAAGCAACGGGAGCTAAAATAGGCAAGAAATAATATCTGGTCCTACCGAAAATATACGGAAATATATATTTGTTTATATTTGAAACTTGCAAATAAGAAAGGAATTTTGCCTAACTGGCTCTAGTCATTAGTTTTTATCCGAATGTGTTTTGAAGATTTCAATGTCAAAGAAGAACTTCTTGGGATGATTTCATTAAGAGGCAGAAAAACAGGTCAGGAAATATGTGGTTATTTCTATTGTTTTTCAGAAAGCTTGACCTACTAGTACATAATCTTGTTTCCATCTCTGCTGATAGAACAAAAGCCATGACAGGTCACGCTAATGGATGTATTGCTGTTTCAGGACATCATGAAGGTTCCCCTGGTTTCATTGCTTACCACTGTATATTTCAGTAACAAGTTTCGGCAAGCAAGATACTCAATACAAAAGAGTATCTGGGATATTACACTTAACATTGTAAATTATACTCATGCAATTATGGTAACTGACCTTTAAAAAAATGTTCACTTTCCCACCACGCAAGATTATCTCGAAAAGTGTCCTGAATTTAATTTTCAGACGCAGAAGTATGTAGTCAAAACAAGTTCTGTTGTTAAAGAGTTCGAAAAAAGCTTCTGCGATTCGCAAAATAATTGAAACAGTTGTTTACTACATGTACGAATATCCATCCGTAATATCCATTCAAATCAGATTTACAAGAAATTGCTGCTACTATCATTAACATTTATTCAATGAACAAGTTGTACCTTGAAAACAAAGATGTTCTTTCTGAAAGCCTGCACAGAATAAGTTTCATTTTGGAAGTTAGTGGCGAGAGAAGAATGTCCCAACTTGAGAAAGCTAAAATAGAATACTACGGTCGTGTTTCGGTTCAGTGTAATTGTATTTAAATTGTAACAGCCGCTGAAAGATTTTCTTTTTATAATTTGTTGTTTTACTTCGCACCGACACAGATAGGTCTTGTGGCGACTATGGAACAGGAAAGGGCTAAGCGTGGGAAGGAAGCAGCCATGGCCTTAATTTGAGGTAGAGCTTCAGAATTTGGCTGGTGTGAAAATGGGAAACCATGGATAACCATCTTTAGGGCTGCCGAGAGTGGGGTTCAACCCACTATATCCCAAATGCAAGCTGACAGCTACGTGAACCAAACCGTGCAGCCACTCACTTGGTACTGCTGAATGATCTGCAGACACAGATGTCGCAACTAATGTACAAGGTATGGATGCACATCCTATTCAATGCATGCTAATTTTATTACAATCGTTTTAGGTTCTGTAGTAAAGATACATCTCATTAGTTTTATCTGTATATATCTCTCTCTATTTATACAGTACTAAGGAATGATGAGGAATGTGGTACATCATTTTCAGGTTTGATAACAGAGAGTCGTTTACAGCTGTTCAAAGTTGGGCATGCCTGGTTTGCAGGAATAGCTTATTTTCAAACCGTCATTTTTAGAGAAGATTAGACACATTTAGGGCCGGCCCCACGGTGTAGGGATAGCGCGCCTGCCTCTTATCCAGAGTCCCCGGGTTCGATTCCCGGCCAGTTCAGAGATTGTATCTGGAACTGAGGGCTGTTTCGAGGTCCACTCAGCCTATGTGATCACAATTTAGGAGCTATCTGACAGTGAGACAGCGGCCCCGAACTAGAAAACAAATAATAAGGGCCGAGAGGATTCGTCGTGCCGACCACACGACATCTCGTAATCTGCAGGCCTTCGGACTGAGCAGCAGTCTCTTGGTAGGTCAAGGCATTTCGGGGCTGTAGTGCCATGGGGTATGTGATAGTAATATACTAAATGTTCACACGGCATACTTTTAAACTATTTTCCAGATGCTTCAGGGGGTGGTTTGGATGTAGGCAGTCGGGCAGTGAACCACACGACCCTCAGTCGCTGATGGACCGTTGGTCGCCAAGACGTCGCCTGGTAAGCAGGGTACCAGACACGCACCTTATGGCGCGTTTATCATTGTTTGACGCCTTAAAATGCATTTTCTTTATTTTTCTGCCGTCTACTAAGTAGTCATCGATATGCAAGATACTTCAGTAGGCCGATGTCAATTTCGAAACAAACAAATTATGTTAAAAAAGTTCTGCTATGGCATTGTCGCTATCAGATGTAGCGGGATGATTTGGACTTATCTTACTGCAAGAAGTAACAGGATGACACTCCGCCCCAACTCAACCACTGATTAATGTGGCTTCTGCTGTAAGAATAGATGAGTAAATAGATAACTAGGAATGAAGGGGGGACAAAAACAAAAACTTAAGAGCGATTACAAAACATCGCAAGAGGATACACTTGTGCCAAGAGTCCTAATCTCGATAAACATTATATCGTAGCTCATCTTAACGCGGGATACGTGCCAGCTGACACACGTTATCATCTCGACTACGGGTATCGCCAGGGGCGGCTGTCACATACCTTTCGAAAATAATGATCATAATGTGATGTTTAACCTCTACTAGGGGATATGCGTTCTTCTAAAACCTGTTTTATTGCACAGAATGACATGAATTTCCTTAGTGTATTCCCTATTCAAACAATACATAGATCTATCCATCATTTCAAAACGAGTCCTAAGAGATCGGAAGGATACGACAGCGGTGAGGTTACAGACACGACCAAACTTGGACGCGGTATATCGAACGACCAAAGCAAAGCCTCCGTCGGGCCTACAGGGCACAGGCACCTCAGCACCAAGTGGGATAGAGTTGTTAGCCCTATTCCCGGCCACCTTTGCTCCATGGAATTCACCTGGAACTCATATTCGATACAGGCTGAGCGAACCTCAGGGCCATGTACATCTCCAGAAGTAGAAATCTTGTTTCTATTTTTTCTTTCCATTTTCTGGTAGGGAATCGAACCCACTTCCTTTTGGGTGAACCGAGCACGCCTTTACCGCTAGTCAGTCCCTACATTGGACGAGATCTGACCAATTTTTTCAACCTTGAGGCCGGTTTCGGTGTAGGCTGCCTACCCTAGGAAGTAAAGGACAGCTCATTTCATCCGGAAAGACATAGGTTCGATTTTCCGGCACAGTGTCGACATTTTTAGAAATGAGATTTTTACTTCCGGAGATGCTGGGATTTCTGCAGTGGGAAATGTGTACCAGGTTAATTCTAGGGGGCAAAGATGGCCGATCATTGAACTAACCACTCTATTCCACACAGTGCCGAGGTTAAGGTTACGATTAGTGGAAGCCTTTTAAGTTGTACCGCTCTAGGGGCCCCCAATGGCCAGTTCGGAAATGGCTTTCTGCTCTCATAGGTGCCGCGTGTCCCATATATTACGGAATGTCTCTTAGTTATGATCAGACAAACCTGATCCATTCTGAACCTTTTCGGAGACTCAAGATCACGTGAAAATGGACGTATAAGAGACGACATGTTAATTACTTTCCTTATTTATATTGAAATGATGCTATGTACAGTTACTTCACTTTTAAGATGACAAAGCCGAGAACAAAATCTCACCTCATTCAATATGTGCAGGCCATAATATCTTCATTAGCTGCAGAATGTACGGCCGTGAACTAAGTGTCCTATTCGTTAGTTTCTTACAGTGGCGGCCGTGATTCAAATGCAGGTGGGATTTTCGAAATGGAAAGTCACATCAGATTCTACTTTAAACTGTAGATACCGTGGCTTATGGCTAAATATAAACAGGCACGTAATTCACCAAGCTAACAGCAGTCCAATGGACCTCTTCCCTCCCTTTCTTAAAAAGAAATATTTACAAATACTTCGCGTTGAAAGTCTAAGGCATTAGCTAATCAACATCTATCAGAATTGAAGGGTCAAAGAAGTACCTAAAATGAGATATCAGTAGAATGGGAATTACAAGATGCTCATCTCTCTATGTATGTATGTCCAGTCCGTCAGCGATGCCGCTGGTGGGATCCTCAACAGCTCTGCCATCAGCTGTCATAGATGGCCTAGGCATCACTGAAGAGGCGTACTAGGGAAATGAGGAGTGAGGTAGTTTCCCGTTGCTTTCCTCACCCATCTCTCTATAAACATCACATATTCTACAAAATCAGCCATAGTCACCGAGTTACAGGGGTATAGAATACTGTATTTCTGTAAAAACGACCAATGTCAGTTGGGTTTCCAGAAAGAGTAACCATAGCCCATGTTTTTGCTAGCAAGCCATAACATTTTCCGCCATTTTGTATTGTTGTTATTGTTACTGTTGCATTATGTCGAAAATTGGAGAGGGATCATGAGTGCAATGTAGCATGGCCACTAAACCTGTTGTATGGAAGTCTCATTCCTCTTCCACCAGCAAAGTTGCAGGGCTTCAAATAATTGCGTGCATTCCTTCAGAATCCAAAAAGTAGGCTGTTCTACACACAGCTGGAAGAGAGTCCAGAATGTAAGTTATTACTGATGGTGATATTGATGTAGATTGCAACACCATTGCAACACCACAGCGATGGATGCACCGAGTGAAAACGTTCTAGAGAAAAAAGACATTACTGTGACATATTCTTAATCCGTTTTCAATACCAATTCATGTAACAAAGAAAAAAGTAAGAAAACTACTAAAATATTATTATCTTTTCGTTACAATTTCAAGCAAAAATAACCAATGTCAGAATGTTTATTTTTAATATTTAAGAGGACTATTTAAACTTTCAACCTAAGAACTTCAACAAACTGTTTCTTTCTTATGAACAATGTATGAACATTTTGCCTGGTTTCATTGTAACAGAATCACATTTAGACAGTTTATTGTTTTTCCTCAAAATTTCATATTTTTGACGATGGTTGTGTTGACAGAAACTCTTCACTTAGCGCTGTCTGTATGATCATGTAACAATGCGTATCGTAATACATCTTTCTTTTCCTTTCTTAATCGGTTTACCCTCCAGGATTGGTTTTTCCCTCGGACTCAGCGAGGGATCCCATCTCTACCGCCTCAAGGGCAGTGTCCTGGAGAGCCAGACTTTTCAGACTTTGGGTCGAGGATACAACTGGGAAGGGGGCCAGTACCTCGCCCAGGCTGCCTAACCTGCTATGCCGAACAGGGGCCTTGTGGGGGGATGGGAAGATAGGAAGGGATAGACAGGGAAGAGGGAAGGCAGCGGCTGTGGCCTTAAGTTAGGCACCATCCCGGCATTTTCCTGGAGGAGAAGCGGGAAACCACGGAAAACCACTTAGAGGATGGCTGAGGTGGGAATCGAACCCACTTATACTCAGTTGACCTCCCGAGGCTGAGTGGACCCCGTTCCAGTCTTCGTACCACTTTCAAATTTCGTGGCAGAGCCGGGAATCGAAACCGGACCTCGGGGGGTGGCAACTAATCACACTAACCACTACACCACAGAGGTGGACCGAAATACATAATATTTAATTTACAGGAAGAAAAGAAATAGTGCGCCTATGTGGTGTAGTGGTTAGTGTGATTAGCTGCCAGCCCCGGAGGCCTGGGTTCGATTCCCGGCTCTGCCACGAAATTTGAAAAGTGGTACGAGGGGTGGAACGGGGTCCACTCAGCCTCGGGAGGTCAAGTGAGTAGAGGGGTGTTCGATTCCCTTCTCAGCCCTCCTGGAAGTGGTTTTCCGTGGCTTCCCACTTCTCCTCAAGGCAAATGCCGGGTTGGTACCTAACTTAAGGCCACGGCCACTTCCTTCCTTCCTTCCTTCCTTGCCCATCCCTTCCAAACTTCCCATCCCCCAGAAGGCCCCTGTTCAGCATAGTAGGTGAGGCCGCCTGGGCGATGTACTGGTCACCCTCCCCAGTTGTATCCCCCGACCCAGAGTCTGAAGCTCCAGGACACTGCCCTTGAGGCGGTAGAGGTGGGATCTCTTGCTGAGTTCGAGGGAAAAACCGACCCTGGAGGGTGAACAGAAGAAGAAGAAGAAATTGAGTTTAATACGGTCATAAAAACTCTCTACGGAGATTCATCTCACTTCATACCCTACTCCGTAGAGACACGAGTCAAGAGTTGGACACACGCACACACTGCTATTGCAGCGTACAGGGAGCTGGGATGGATAGGATCACAGATCAGTAAGGAGGAGTTAGTAAGGGCTGGGAAACATAGCATATTGCAAACTTTAATCATAGTAGCGTCTTGACTGGATGGTCAATGTAGTGGCATTCGGTTCAGAGTGTCCCGGATCGATTCCCGAAGATTCGAAGATTTTAATCTTAAACGACCAATTCCCATGGTTCGGGGACCGAGTGTTTGTGCTGTCCGTACCATCCCTGCAAATGAAATAGCGTATGGCTTTTAGTGCCGGGAGTGTCCGAGGACAT
The DNA here is from genome assembly GCF_040414725.1 of Anabrus simplex. Classification (NCBI taxonomy): domain Eukaryota; kingdom Metazoa; phylum Arthropoda; class Insecta; order Orthoptera; family Tettigoniidae; genus Anabrus; species Anabrus simplex. The sequence goes on along the minus strand of NC_090267.1, from coordinate 230,217,117 downwards.
GTTCGGCTCGCCAGGTGCAGGTCTTTTTATTTGACGTCCGTAGGTGACCTGCGCGTCATGATGGGAATGAAATTATGATGAAGACGACACATACACCCAACCCCTGTGTCCGCAAAATTAACCAATGATGGTTAAAATTCCCGACCCTGCCGCGAATCGAACCCGGAACCCCTGTGACCAAGGGCCAACATTTTAACTATTTAGCCATGGAGCCGGGGACACCATCCCTGCAACTCGTAGGTCTACATCACACATTAATACTAATGGTAGTAGTATTTATATGCAATTAATAATCATAATATGTCGGTGCTTGTGTACCCGTAAATCCAGGAAAGCATCGATATCGCAAGACACCTCACCCCTCCGAAACAAATTCCTAATACTTGGTCTCTGTGTGGCTGCCCATGAGGAACATAGGCTTGACAGCTTCCCTCAACGTTTAGGTCATTTATCTTGACTTCAGGCTTGCTATCCTGGAAAATATTTCCTCACACCACATCGGAATGAATTTCGAACCCCTCTCATTCCTTTAACAATAATGCATAGGAATTACAGATTTGTCCATTAGGGAAGTTTTAAAATCCAACTGCTAATCTCAGTGGCGCATCAGTCATTTGTTGTCCTTTTATTCCCAAGATAGCGGGTTCGATGCCGGCTGAGGTCATAGTGGTTGGGTGATTGGGTATAAACGTCCCACTAACTCACCACTCCCTCCCCGACTCCACGCCAAATTTCGGTTGGCCATTGATAGTACAAATCTATATATATAGAAATTTTGAGGACACATTTATATTATAATGTAAGGTGCTCTCCAAGGGAGGATTTTTGGATATTCCGTCGCTAAGGGGGTGTAAAGGGGGGTGAATTTTAAAATGAGTGTATCTATATCTCAAAACTTTAAAAGTTTACAGGTGTAAAAATAGGTATTTAGAATCTCCTTTAAAAATAAAGAAACACGTATTTTTAGTTTTCGGAAAATCCCACTAAGAGGGGTGAAAAGGAGTTGAATGCCTTTAATGAGGATACTTACTGTATATCTCAGAAACTGAAGATATTACAGACCTGAAATATGGTATTTGAATCTCCTTTAAAAACATAGAAGAACGCATTTGGGGGTGGGGGCCAAATCATCTTGGAGGACGGGGGTGAAAAGGAGTTGAATTACTTTTATGAGGACACATATCTCAAAAACTGAAGAGTTTACAGTCGTGGTAATTGGTATTTAGAAGATCCTTTACTAATAAAGAAACAAGTATTTTTTCCGGAAAATTCACTTAAGGGGGGGGAGGGTGAAAGGAAGTGAAAAAGGTGAATTCTTTTTATGGAAATACTTATATCTCAAAACTGAAGGTAACAGACGTGAACATTGGTATCTGGAATCTCCTTTAAACATAAAGAACCACGCCTTCTTTTTCTGGTGTGTGTGTGTGGGGGGGGGGAATCAACTTAACAGTGGTGGGGTGAAAAAGGAGTTGAGACCAATTGATTTTACTGTTCATAAGGTACTTGATTCTGATCATAAACCGACCATTTTTAATCTTTTCTGGGTTCGTTTTCAAGCGCCATCTTTTCATTTGGAGAACTTAAAGTTAGGTTACAATAGATTCTCTTCGCATATAAATAAAAATTTAAACACATTTGATATAAACGATAGGAATGATATTGACCGTGCAATTGTTCACTTCTATAACAACGTCAATAATGCATGGAAGCATATCATTCGTATCGCCAGAAATCCCGCTCACTTGCCTACGCGCGACAATGGTGCTGGTCACATTGTCAGCAATGACAATGGCAGCAGATGTAATTTACCGAAAATTAGCGGTCTTGCATCTTGCTGCGGGATCCAGAATAATAATAATAATAATAATAATAATAATAATAATAATAATAATAATAATAATAATAATAATAATAATAATAATTAGGGGAGGATTTCTATGACGAGTCACATTTTTCCCTTAACATTATATCTTATAGTCTTGTATTTTCAACGCGTTTCCAGGCATCATAATCAAAATTAAACAAGTTGTATTGGGCATATAAATGCATGTTTAGGCTTTCTTAAGTTTTATGGCATATTTTGAACACAATATCATTATAACGGCATATTTAAGTAATTTTCATTTGAATTTCGTCTTATAAAAATCAGAATAAGCTCTGCAAATTATTTTTCAGGATAGACTGGAATATACTACTGACGAACCATTCTAAAGTACTGTACGGAATGATTCTAACAGGTAGGAGCTATTGTTTGCTAGAAGGGTCAATTCATGGAAACCGGGCTATTGTTTACACGGAAGCAGAGGTAATTTTGCAGTTATTTGTCATTGTTCTTATCTCTCTCCTTCGCCCTTCCCTCTTCCACCTTCAACACACTGAATGACCTTGGCCATTAGGGAGCTTCAGTCATTCAGTTCCTTTCAATATGCCTAAAACGAAAGTTTCAATTTGTGGGAAGTTGCGAAGTTTTGTTTGCGAGTTCGGTGAAAACATATTCAGTACGGATGGAGTGATATTATTCTGTAAATTGTGTGAGGTAAAAGTTACTGCCGAAAAATGCTTCTCTGTGCAACAACACTGTAATACTGTAAAACATAAGAATTGTGTAACTAGATATTCTGCACTCGAAAATAGGCAACGTCTGCTATTCAAAATCCCGACATCAAGTTCACAGCGTTCACAATTTTCACAAGATCTCTGCAAGATGATGGTTTCGTCTAATATTCCTTTAAAGAAACTTAACAGCCGAAGCTTCAGACAGTTTCCTGAAAAATATACAAAGCATCCTGTTCCCAATGCATCTACTCTCAGGAAGGACTATCTGACCCCTTGTTGTGAAGAGATGTTGGATATAATAAGGCATGACGTGGGAGACAGTAAGATATGGGTTTCAATAAACGAGACCACAGATGTGGATGGAAGATATGTAGCAAATTGATCGTTGGCACGCTGACGGAAGACCGGCCTGGAGGTAACGTGAAGTGCTAGAGAAGACAAACCATTCCACCATTGCAGTTCTCTTCGACAATTCAATGAATCTGTTGTGGCCAAACGGGCCAAAGAGAGAGAGCACATTTTTCTATTTGTAACTGACGCTGCTCCGTATATGGTGAAGGCAGCCAAGGGACTTAGGCCCGGTTTCATCAACACATGTTAGTATTTAACAAGGTGTTAAATCATTTTAACATACGATTTAAGAAAATTTGCGTTTCATCAACAGCTGTTAACATTAACAAATGTTAAACTGCGTATTAACGTTAACATCAGCCATTTCCAATGTTAACTGGCTAACATTAGCATTTAGCAACCTGTTCCAAAATGGCTGCTGTGAATCTCGCTTTCGATGCGGAATTGCTCTATTTAGATCTTTTACAAAACAATCCTGATCGAAGAAGAGTTCAGCGACGTAATGACTTTTGAAAATTTGACGGATGCGGAATTTCTTCATAGATACAGGTTATCGAAAATAGTCGTTGCTAAGGTTGTTGACGAAATTCGAGTGAGGTTAGAATATCCTACGAAGAGAAACTTAACCTCTTTCTCCAATGTTGCAGGTACTGATAATATTACGATTTTTTGCTACTGGTTATTTTCACATAATGGTCGGAGACAATGCTGGAATTTCTAAAGCCACTGTTAGTAGAGTTGTTTGACGAGTGTCTGCAGCAATAGCATCCATGAGGAGGAGGCATATAACATTACACTCCCTTCAGTAGAAGAGCGTCAGCAAATTATCCGCGACTTCTATGAAATAAGCCGTTTTCCTAGTGTTTGTTCTAGGTGCAATAGATTACACACATGAAAGAATCCAATCATCTGGACGCAATTGGGCCGAAATATATCGTAATCGGAAGGGATATTTCTCTGTTAATGTTCAGGTGATTAATGAGCCTAACCTCCAAATCAGGGATATACTTGCTAGGTGGTCTGGTTCTGCACACGACAATACAATATTTAATAACTCCCATATCGGAGCACAGTTTGAAGTTGGACAATTAACGAAGTAATTTTGTTAGGTGACAGTGGATACCCGCTAAAAAAGTATCTGTTAACCCCATTGAAACCATCGCGGACTTTCTCCCACGCCTCGACCTTTTTGTTTTATCGTCAAGCCATCCGTGCGCTTGCACTCATTAACTTATATACATTTACTAACTAATTCAATTAACAACTCTTTTTTCGAAGGAGGAAAAATTAGAACTACGATTCCGTTTCACTTCTCGCGCCATATTTTACAGCTGTACGCAAACAAAAGCGCATCGGAGCGCACTGTAAAACAGCATGTTTGTACCATTGCCTCCTTGATTCGCACCAGTTCGCAATATTGTGAGAGTTAACAGTCGATTAGTTAACATTTCATAAGAAAAGTTTGATGAAACGCAAGAAACCCAGCAAGATGTTAAAATTTTAACTCCGTATTAACTAACTACTTGTTAGTATATATTTAATATGTGTTGATGAAACCGGGTCCTAAAATGCTATACCCGAAAATGATACATGTGACATGTCTTGCACATGCCTTGCATAGGGCAGCTGAAGAAGTTAGAAGCAGCTGTCCCGAAGTTGATACATTACTATTAAACTGTAAGAAAGTGTTTATAATACAAATATAAATGATCCGTTATTGGACATTTTTTTCCAGCTAACTCATTCCTGGGTGCCAGCGTTTTGGCCCCCATGTGCTAACTTGAGGCCACTGCGTAGGCTACTTGAAACCACCGACAGTGCCAATGCGCTATGAGAGACTTTGTCTCCTTACCAAAAATTGATGCCTGCTTGGCCATCAGATGATATAGATGCTGATTCCCATAGGGAATTTCAATTCAATGCACTAGCCTTGCTGGGTGTGCTAAGTACCAATTGATGAGCCCAACTTAGCACGTGGAGGCGAAACGCTGGCAACCAGGAATGAGTTAGCTGGAAAATTTATAATGTCCAATAACGGACCATTTATATTGGTATTATAAAAAATATTTCAGGTTCCCTATGGAAATCAACATCTATATCAAGAAAGTGTTTGTCAAAGCTCCACTTCACATTCAGAAATTTCAAGGAGAAGCGCCTTCACTACCTCTACCTCCCCAGCCAGTTATAACGCGATGGGGGACTTGGCTTGATGCCGCAGCGTAGCTACTACTGCAACAACTTAGATGTCGTGGAGAAGATCGTGAAGTCTTTTGTTCCTGCAGAATCGCCCTCGATAAAAACCTCTCAAGATTTATTTTCAAGCACCACATTAAAAGCGGAGCTGGCTTACATAAAGTCCAATTTTAATTCCTTATCTGGAGCAATCACGCAACTGGAAGTTTCAGGTGCAGAACTAAGCGATGCACTGGATGTTGTAAAGTGCATTGAACAGGAATTAAAGCATGCAAAAGGAACAATAGCATCTAGGGTGTGTAAGAAAATTAGAAAATGTACTGAAAAAAAATAGCAGATTTGTGTACCTGCGTGGAATAAGTGACATTCTTTGTAGAAACCCTTCATCTGCAGATTTCCAGGAATTTTCTCCAAGTGATTTAACTCTATTCAAGTACGCTCCCGTTACATCGTGTAATGTCGAAAGAAGTTTTTCTTGCTACAAGACGATACTCAGAGACAACAGGAGGGGATTCTCATTCAACAATCTTAAGATGCATGTGGTCATAAAGTGCAACAATTCTGATAATGGAGACTAGATTCATTCAAATAAATATGTTTTGTGTATAAATTAAAACTGATTGAATACTGAACAGTGAAAGTAACTAGTGTTCATGTCTTCCACAGAGTCTATCCTTGCCTAGGAGTATGCAGTATAACCTTAAAGAGTTCATGAAATATTCATCATTTTAGTTGAGTTTGGGTTAAAGATGTCAAAGAATTAAAACTTTTTAAACTCTAAATTAATTACAGCCTGTAGCAATTGTAATAAAAGTGTTTCTATGTAACATAGATGCTATTCATTAAGTCAAATTTAGAATTTTATAGGTCATACTTATATGTTTTAGGTCATAAATGCATACATATTTCATACATTTTTAGGTCATAGAAATCCCCCTGATAATAATAATAATAATAATAATAATAATAATAATAATAATAATAATAATAATAATAATAAGAGCCTCCGTGGCTCAGACGGCAGCGCGTCGGCCACTCCCCGCTGGATACCGTGGTTCAAATCCCGGTGACTCCATGTGAGATTTGTGCTGGACAAAGCGGAGGCGGGACAGGTTTTTCTCCGGGTACTCCGGTTTTCCCTGTCATCTTTCATTCCAGCAACACTCTCCATTATCATTTCATAGCATTTATCACTCATTAATATAAATCACCTTGGGAGTGGCGACCCCATTGTAATAACAGCCTATATATGTTTCATTCATTATATCCCTGACCCGGTCAATGACTGGAAAACAGGTTGTAGGTTTTCATTATCAATAATAATAATAATAATAATAATAATAATAATAATAATAATAACTTAAATTTAACTAATATCACCCACCCTAATAACAAGAATGTTCTGGACCGTCGTCAAATGTGTGGACCGCGCCGGAAACGGGTCCCGGTCGGGTAATGACTACGAATGCAGCCCGGCCGCGGGTTCAGAACCGCCAAGGCACCCAAGACGACACCACGCCGGATCTCCTCAAGGATTTGATTCATATTTAAAAATGCTTACAGGAAAAGATGGCAAAGATGTAGGGACCCAACTGACCGGGCGGAATACCTCGAGCTAGCCCGAAAAGTACGAAATCGATTGCTGATTGCTGGAAAGAAAGGTTGAAAAATGGGAGGAACTTTGCCGTCAGATCGCGAATTTTGGCGGATTATATATAAAATGTTAAGCATTCCATTATAAATTTCAGTACAATACCGTAGCGAAGCACGGGTATCTTGCTAGTTATAATACAATATAGCTAGGCAAAATTCTTACTCATTTCCCAGTCTTTAAAGAATAATATAACAACGAACATTGTGTTTCTCCAAATATATAAAACTTAAATGTAAAATTACATATTTATCGTGGTTACATACTGTTCCTTTTTTTTCTATTTGCTTTACGTCGCACCGACATGGATAGGTCTTATGGCGACGATGGGATAGGAAAGGCCTAGGAATCGGAAGGAAGCGGCTGTGGCCTTAATTAAGGTACAGCCCCAGCATTTACCTGGTGTGAAAATGGGAAACTACGGAAAACCATCTTCAGGGCTGCCGACAGTGGGGGTCGAATCGCTCCTTTCTTTTTTAGTCTATAGACCTACTAAACAAGATTCCCCCACCCTCGCCCCTGAGTTGGTAACAATACTGAGACCATCGCATTTTGGTATTATAAAACACGGTAGCCCTAAGAATTGCAGTATTTGGTAAATAAATATCGTGACGATTAGTTTAGATTGCATTGCTTCTCACGGGTTGGCAAAAATCTCTAAGAATGACATCATGAATTTGTTTGGCCTCCTCGTCAGGTTTTAGATATCTCGAAGATAAATAAATTAAGTAACAATCTTCCTAGCACACCAGCATAGCCCTACAGGCACCCTAGAATCCCTCGCCTCTCGACAGGGATAGACCTATGTTGTGAAGTCGTTCGTCTCGGTCTTTGCTGAAATGGGTCAAACACAGTGGCGTAACGTCAGGGAGCGCAGGGCCTGCAATTGAAGCGGACCTGGGCCTTTAAGAGCACCGCAGATTGCTCGCAAAAAAAAAAAAAAAAAAAAAAAAAAAAAAAAAAAAAAAAAAAAAAAAAAAAAAAAAAAAACATAAATTATATATCGGTCACTCTGCACAGAAATGATCAGGAAGGTTTTGTAGAATCGGTAAAAATAGTTGTTGCTTTTTGTTTCGTTTTTTACTATTTGCACGTGGAGGAATTGCCACTTGGTTGCATTTAGTAGCAGTTTATTGTGTTGAGTGTAACAATACATCACAGCTGTAAACAATGCTTGCCCTTGTCATCTCTTGCAACACCGCTATACGCTCCTCACAAAGGTAAGGTAAAGGTTATTCTGCCCGAAGGCAGGTCCAAACCTCTGCAGAGGTGTTCCTGAGCCGGAGTTTACGTGCGGTAGGGTGGCTAGTTCCTTTCCTCTCCTCCATTCCCTTACCCCCCACCAACAGCGCGTGGCAACCCATCCAACTCCAGACCACGCACAATGTTGCTTAACTTCGGAGATCTCACGGGATCCGGTGTTTCAACACGGCTACGGAGGTTGGCCTCCTCACAAAAGAACTCACTAAATTATTTCAACAACGAAAATTGGTACCAAAATATCATAGTTTAGTTAGAAAATTATACTTTATTAAAGTGTAGTGAACCTGATATCGTATTATGCACAATTTTTTCTGAGCGTTTAACTTTTGCCATACATTTATTCGACAAAAATGTAGATATAATAAGAAGTGGGGGGAGTAGCAATCAGTCAACTCAGCTTCGAACGAACTCAATCAATCAATCAATCAATCAATCAATCAATCAATCAATCAATCAATCAATCAATCAATCAATCAATCAATCAATCAATCAATACTGATCTGATTTAGGGCAGTCGCCCAGGTGGCAGATTCCCTATCTGTTGTTTTCCTAGCCTTTTCTTAAATGATTTCAAAGAAATTGGAAATTTATTGAGCATCTCCCTTGGTAAGTTATTCCAATCCCTAATTCCCCTTCCTATGATAGAATATTTGCCCCAATTTGTCCTCTTGAATTCCAACTTTATCTTCATATTGTGATCTTTCCTACTTTTAAAGACGCCACTCAAACTTATTCGTCTACTAATGTCATTCCACGCCATCTCTCCGCTGACAGCTCGGAACATACCACTTAGTCGAGCAGCTCGTCTCCTTTCTCCCAAGTCTTTCCAGCCCAAACTTTGCAACATTTTTGTAACGCTACTCTTTTGTCGAAAATCCCCCAGAACAAATCGAGCTGCTTTTCTTTGGATTTTTTCCAGTTCTTGAATCAGGTAATCCTGGTGAGGGTCCCATGCACTGGAACCATACTCTAGTTGGGGTCTTACCAGAGACGTATATGGCCTCTCCTTTACATCCTTACTACAACCCTTAAACACCCTCATAACCATGTGCAGAGATCTGTATCCTTTATTTACAATCCCATTTATGTGATTACCCCAAAGAAGATCTTTCCTTATATTAACACCTAGATACTTACAATGATCCCCAAAAGGAACTTTCACCCCATCAATGCAGTAATTAAAACTGAGAGGACTTTTCCTATTTGTGAAACTCACAACCTGACTTTTAACCCTATTTATCAACATACCATTGCCCACCGTCCATCTCATAACATTATCGAGGTCACGTTGCACTTGCTCACAATCTTGAATCTTGTACCTTATTTATTACTCTATACAAAATAACATCATCTGCAGAAAGACTTACCTCAGATTCCACTCCTTTACTCATATCATTTATATATATAAGAAAACATAAAGGTCCAATAATACTGCCCTGAGGAATTACACTCTTAATTATTGCAGAGTCAGATAAAGCTTCGCCTACTCTAATTCTCTGAGATCTATTTTCTAGAAATATAGCAACTCATTCAGTCACTCTTTCGTCTAGTCTAATTGTACTCATTTTTGCAAGTAGTCTCCCATGATCCACCTTATCACATGCTTTAGACAGGTCAATCGCCATACAGTCCATTTGACCTCCTGAATCCAAGATATCTGCTATATCTTGCTGGAATCCTACAAGTTGAGTTTCAGTAGAATAACCTTTCCTAAAACCGAACTGCCTTCTATCGAACCAAACATGTCTAATATAATCAGAAAGAATGCCTTCCCAGAGCTTACATGAATCGCATGTCAAACTTATTGGCCTGTAAATTTCAGCTTTATGTCTATCACCTTTTCCTTTATATACAGGGGCTAATATAGCAACTCGCCATTCATTTGGTATAGCTCCTTCAAGCAAACAATAATCAAATATGTACTTCAGATATGGTACTATATCCCAACCCATTGTCTTCAGTATATCCCCAGAAATCTTATCAATTCCAGCCGCTTTTCTAGTTTTCAACTTTTGTATCTTATTGTAGATGTCTTATCATATGTAAATTTTAATATTTAGCAATAGTCTCCTTCTCTATCTAGACATTATCCTTGTATGCAACAATCTTTACATACTGCTGACTGAATACTTCTGCCTTTTGAAGATCCTCACATACACACTCTCCTTGTTCATTAATTATTCTTGGAATGTCCTGCTTGGAACCTGTTTCTGCCTTAAAATACCTATACATACCCTTCCATTTTTCACTAAAATTTGTATGACTGCCAATTATGCTTGCCATCATGTTATCCTTAGCTGCCTTCTTTGCTAGATTCAATTTCCTAGTAAGTTCCTTCAATTTCTCCTTACTTCCACAGCCATTTCTAACTCTATTTCTTTCCAATCTGCACCTCCTTCTTAGTCTCTTTATTTCTCTATTATAATAAGGTGGGTCTTTACCATTTCTTACCACCTTTAAAGATACAAACCTGTATTCAAATTCCTCAAAACTTGCTTTAAACCCATCCCAGAGTCTGTTTACATTTTTATTTACCGTTTTCCACCGATCATAGGTAGTTACTTTTTAAAAACTGCCTCCTGCCTGCTTTATCAGCCATATGGTACTGCCTAAGAGTCCTACTTTTAAGACCTTCCTTTCTAACACATTTATTTTTAACTATGACAAAACCAGCTTCATGATCACTAATGCCATCCATTACTTCGGTTTCTCTATAGCACTCATTGTTTTTACCTGCAACACATCCAGGATATTTTTCCCTCTAGTTGGTTCCATCACTTTCTGAATCAGCTGTACTTCCCATATTAGCTTATTTGCCATTTGTTGGTCATGCTTCCTGTCGTTCGCATTTCCTTCCCAGTTGACATTTGGTAAATTCAGATCCCCCGCTACAATCACATTCCTTTCCATGTCGTTTCCTACATAGCTGATTATCTTATCATATAATTCTGAATCCGTGTCAGCGCTACACTCCAAAGACATCAAGTTGCCTATTATCTTTAGAAATGAGCCTTACACCTAGAATTTCATGTTTCTCGTCTTTAACTTTTTTGTAGCTTACAAATTCTTCTTTCACCAGAATGAATACTCCCTCTTCTACCATTCCTATCCTATCTCTACGATACACTCTCCAGTTCCGTGAGAATATTTCTGCATCCATTATATCATTTCTCAGCCATGATTCAACTCCTAATACAATATCTGGTAAATATATATCTATTAAATTAATTCTATTCCTTTCTTTACAATACTTCTACAGTTCAACACTAACATTTTTATGTCATCCCTACTTAACTTCCAGATCTCTGTACCCTTATCACCGCTTCTAGACAACCCCGTTTCCCTGAATGTACCTCCCTATTACCCCTCCAATCAAATTTCCTAAATTATACGCACCACTGCGGTTTAAGTGAAAGCCATCTGAGCGCAGATCCCTATCTCCTACCCACTCATTAGGATCTAGAAATTTCACTCCCAGTTTCCCACATACCCACTCCATAGTAGCATTTAAATCCCCAATCATCCTCCAGTCAGTATCCCTCCTACACAGTATTCCACTGATAACAATCTCTGCTTCCTTAAACTTCACCCGTGCTGCATTTACCATATCCCACACATCCCCAACTATATTGGTACTTATATTAGCTTGCCTTACGTTGTTGGTACCAACAAGAAACACTACCACCTTCTCCTTCCCCTCCTCCCTCTCTTCTACTTTCCTCAACATCTGCCTCAACCTAATTCCTAAACTCTCTCTGCCCGAAGGTAAAAATAGAATTAGGCGTATCATTTAAGCAGTTTGATACTTTTCAAACTTTATTATAACATTTTTTTTAAAAGAATAAATTATTATAACCGAGGCTAAGGTATCGGTTACGAATTAAGTACGAACATGTAAGTGGTGCATGCATATCCGACTCGTTGGCTTCGGTTCAGAGAGTCCCGGGTTCGATTCCCGGCCGGGTCGGGGATTTTAATCGCTTCTGATTAATTCTTTTGGATCGGGGACTTGGTGTATGTGTCCGTCCCAACACTCTCCTCATCAACTCATACAACATACCACACTACCAATCACCACAGAAACACGCAATAGTGATTACATCCCTCCATATAGGGCTGACGACAGGAAGGGCATCCAGCCGTAAAACAGTGCCAAATCCCCATGTGCTACGCAGTTCACACCCGCGACGCCACAGGTGTGGGAAAAGCGGTAGGAGAAGAAGAAGAAGAAGAAGAAGAAGAAGAAGAAGAAGAAGAAGAAGAAGAAGAAGAAGATGATGATGATGATGATGATGATGATGATGATGATGATGATGATGATGATGATGATGATGATGATGATGATGATGATGATGATGATGTAAGTGGTGCATGGTAGGCAGTTCAGCAGCTCAGCCCTTAAAACACGGAGGCAGTCAAATAAAACCTATTAAACATTATGTTTTAATAAGCCTTTGCTGGCAAGACCTAGTGTTTACAGTGCACTATGTCTTCTGGTATAGGCTAGAGCAATTTTGTTACTTTCATTGATCTGTCTCTGTCGTATACTTGGCTTTGACGATATGAAAGTGACTGAGGTATGAGCAATGCTAGTAATGCCATTCCTTATGCAGCCAGTCCCTGCTATGAATGGTGTGAAACTATTGCTCATAGGGTCGATTGGCGCATGCATTTCAGTGGGCTTGGCAGACTGATATGTAATAGCAATTTCTGGCTCAGTGAGGAAAGCAACGGGAAACTACCTCACTCCTCATATCCCTAGTACGCCTCTTCAGTGATGCCTAGGCCATCTATGACAGCTGATGGCGGAGCTGTTGAGGATCCAACCAGCCTTCGGGCTGATGACTAAACATACATACAATCTTACAATAACGAATAATTCCTTTGTTTATAATTATAAATTGCCAATATATTGCATTACTTCTACCTGATGTAATTAATGGCTTTTATTTGAGGGGGCCCGTATTGCATTCGTTACGCCCTAGTCAAACAAGTGAATTACAATTTCACTAGGATAATGACCGATGGTAGAGAACATTATTCAATTCAGTACCACATTCCGACTCAAACTCTTCTGACCTTGGACGATTACGGTAGACTACACGCAGCAAAATTTTGGTCACATGACGCCAAGGTTGATATACTTTTGTACAAACAAGTGATGAGAAAAGTACAAGGAAAAAGTAACTCGGCTGAACTGCAGTTGCCTGAGAAATATTTTACCCAAGTACAATTACAAATTAATTTTTTTACTTAGTAATCAGTAAAATTACAATTACTTCACAGAACGCCAGTCTTAAGGGCTTGGAATGACATCAAAGTTAGCAAAGAAAAATATTTTGTGTCTTTTTTAGCATAGAGGGTTTAAGTGGTTATCCTCACTAAGTGAGAATAAACGTGATGCTTCGGTACCGGTACTTTCAAAATGTTTTTTTCCCCCATAATGTTTATTTTAATTATTGACTTTTAGTATTGTCTGCTTCTGTGGTGTAGTGGTTAGTGTGATTAGCTGCCACCCCTCAGAGGCCCGGGTTCGATTCCCGGCCCTGCCACGAAATTTGAAAAGTGGTACGAGGGCTGGAACGGGGTCCACTCAGCCTCGGGAGGTCAACTGAGTAGAGGTGGGTTCGAATACCACCTCAGCCATCCTGGAAGTGGTTTTCCGTGGTTTCCTACTTCTTCTCCAGGCAAATGCCGGGATGGTACCTAACTTACGGCCACGGCCGCTTCCTTCCCTCTTCCTTGTATATCCCTTCCAATCTTCCCATCCCCCCGCAAGTCCCCTGTTCAGCATAGCAGGTGAGGCCACCTGGACGAGGTACTGGTCATCTTCCCCTGTTGTATCCCCCTACCCAGAATCTGAAGCTACAGGACACTGCCCTTGAGGCGGTAGAGATGGAATCCCTCGCTGAGTCCGAGGGAAAAAACGACCCTGGAGGGTAAACAGATAAAGTAGAAGAAGAAGACTTTTTGTATTTAAAATAATTTGCCATTTTTAGTTCTTAAAATTCTCATTGCTAAGCCTCGACCTCTTGGGGGCAAAGTACATCGAAACATTTGTTGAAACGACGCTCTTCAGGGGCACTTGAAGGAATGTCTGCATTTAATTTTCTTTGCTATTGGCTTTACGTCGCACCGACACAGATGTCTTACGGCGATGATGGGACAGGAAAGGGCTAGGACTGGGAAGGAAGTGGCCATGGCCTTAATTAAGGTACAGCCCCAGCATTTGCCTGGTGTGAAAATGGGAAACCACGGAAAACCATCTTCAGGGCTGCCGACAGTGGGGTTCGAACCCACTATCTCCCGAATACTGGATACTGGCCGCACTTAAGCGACTTGCAGCTGTCGAGCTCGGTACATTTAATTTTAAGAACGGTGATGGATATTGTTACATTTTGAAACATTTATCTATACTCATCGGAATAAGATTTAGTCCGAATCATATTTATGTTTTAAGTTTTGTAGGAATTATTTTTCTTATAACTTTTTAAATGATTTAAATGTTTTGTACCGAGCTCGATAGCTGCAGTCGCTTACGTGCGGCCAGTATCCAGTATTCGGGAACCCCACTGTCGGCAGCACTGAAAGTGGTTTTCCGCGGTTTCCCATTTTCACATCAGGCACCTTAATTAAGGCCATGGCCGCTTCCTTCCCACTGCGAGCCCTTTCCTGCCCCATCGTCGCCATAAGACCTATCTGTGTCGGTGCGACGTAAAGCAACTTGCCACTAAATGTTTTTGTAGCTTTAATTAAAGCTCACTAATGTTTTTTTTACAATAACTTCACAATCTGTTTCGAGTTCTTTACAGAAAAATATAATAGGTATTCACTGTATTGTGTATTCTTTGTCTTCGGTCAGCCTCTGGGTGGAGGAAGAATTTATAATAAAAAATAAGTTTGATATGATTTTTTCCCCTTTTTGCTTCCTTGCAATGTATATCGATTCCTATAAATTAAATATTTCAGTTTTATGTAAAGAAGTAAATTGAGTAAAATTTACTAGAAAAGTATTCAGTACAAGTACCGTAATTCGATTACTTTTACTCAATTACTTTAAACCCATTAGAGACCACGTCAAGTAACTATAACGCATTTCTGTAAGCCTTTTTTGCACCCCAAAACGTTGCATTCTTTCTCTGGCCGCCTGTCTTCTCTCTTCTATCCAGCCGCTGTTCTGTTTTTGCTCATCGTGGAAGCCCTTAAAGTTGTTGATCACTGATCTGAATTTTGATCGGTTAGAGATGTCCTGATTCAGTCCCATGTTCTTGAGGCCCTTTCATATTTCCGTGAACCATTTATCCGAGATATTACGGTATAATTTTGATTTCTCTGCAAATAATGAGTTCGTCCGATTCCTACTGCAAAATATAACGTAGCAAACCCGTGATTCAGTTTGGGTATCTCCTAGAATGCAAAAAGTGTCTGTGCGATTTATTCTTATTGATTGCTTCGAGGACTAACTTTAATATTTTCGCAAAATACTGTGTATAAACAAATTAAGTACTCGACATAATGTGCTATATTTAATTTATGAGAATGGCCCGAGCGCCGGTTCCGCGTCCCGCTTATCACTTCAACATCGTACCTCATCATACCCGCCCTCGCTGGCCTTCATTGATGAAAGCTCGAAACCTAGCTCGAAACCCGCGCTGCATTAGTTGGATATCTCTCGCTAGTAGCGCGACAGTGCTCAGTGCTCCTTGATGCAAAACTAACTATTCGACTACAGCTGAAAACGGAAGCTCGGCATTATTACGTAATTGAGATTCTTTGCAATTTCATGACATTTCCGGCCTTTTAATCAAAATTTTGTATTGTAATATGGTAAAACTGCAAATGTTACTTCTGAGCTGGGAAATTGCGATACCGAATTGGGCTTTAGAGCAAATAAATTAAAATACTTTGAGCTCATTGAGGACCACGTTTATTTGTTTTCTGATCAGGCATAAAGTTTATGTTCGCCGTGACTTGCTGAACATTTTCCTTCACTCGTCGAGTGTGGTGGTTAGGTGTCGACCTACATTTAGGTATTAATGCTTGTGTAAGTGTAAGTGACAGTAGTTGTTGAAAGGCAGTGCTCAACAAAGACATATTCAGCGTGTCAAGGGAAGTGTCAATATTTCCAAAACAGACTATTATGGACATTGATGAATATGAAACACTTCCAACTAAGAACGTTACTGTCCATATGACGGCGGGCGCTGTGGCTGGTGTAATGGAACATTGCGTAATGTACCCGCTCGATTCTGTTAAGGTATGGTTTAGTGTCACTCCCTTTGTTGATGGCACATGAGGCATTTAACAACAGATAAATTTCATAGGATTTCATTAAGTCGTTTTCAGCTGTTATGCGTGGTGATTTTCCCTTGATATCCTTCACACTGCTACCGTAGTGATACCCATGTGACAACTCATATTTTGAAGTGTTTACATATTGTATCTACATCTTCCGTCATTATGAGAGTTTTAATACATATCTAATTGTTTGTAGACGCGGATGCAAAACCTGTCACCATCTCCAAATGCTGTGTACCGAGGAGTTGGAGAAGCTTTATTTCGTATGGTGAAACATGAAGGTGTTTTAAGGCCTGTTCGTGGAATGAGTGCAGTTGTCATGGGCGCAGGACCTGCCCATGCACTGTATTTTTCATGCTATGAGTTTTCTAAAGACTTTCTAACTCAGACGTCGCTAAACAATCACATTGCAATTGGTGAGTTAATCACTGAAGTGTGCAAAGTAAAATGATTTTAATTGCTTTAGGTGTGATTTTGTGAGTGCATACTACCGCTTATCCCTTTGCCCTGCGGAAGTTATTTTTAATATAACCAAAATTCTTCGATCTCAGATCTGTGGTTGGTGGCTAAACAAGGTTTAAGGATAGTGAGGTTATTAAGCTAAGGATATTTAAAGGTAAGTAATAATTTTGTTAAACCTTGTGTTTAATTATAATTATTTGTGGGGGGAGAAAATGAGAGAAGGTGTATTTATGTTACATTATGAAAACGAAAATCCGCAGCTTGTTTCCAGTCATTCGACCAGGTCAGGAATGGAATGAATGAAGCCTCCATCTAGCGGCGAGGATAGGAATTGTGCCGGCTGCCGAAGCCTGTCGCACTCCTCTGGGGCAATGATTAATGAATGACAGATGAAATGAAATGATAGTGGAGAGTGTTGCTGGTTTGAAAGATGACAGGGAAAACCGGAGTACCCAGAGAAAAACCTGTCCTGCCTCCGCTTTGTCCAGCACAAATCTTGCATGGAGTGACCGGGATTTGAACCACGGAACCCAACGGTGAGAGGTCGGCGCGCTGCCGCCTGAGCCACGAAGGCTTCTTGTGTTACATTATATAGAGCAAGATTTTATTTTGATACCATAAGAATATGTAACTCTTGGCACTTTACATGTTAGGTGCAGTTTAAATATTTTTGCTATTTTGCTTTACGTCACACAGACACAGATGGGTCTTATGGCAATGATGGGATAGGAAAGGCCTAGGAATGGAAGGAAGTGGCCGTGGTCTTAACCCTAGAATGCTTACCTGTTTCTGCTACTCATGAACGCTTACCTAGGGTAATGCGTCACACCATTAGTTTCTTTACTGTTTCTCAGGTATATGAACATATTTTGTTCTATGCACTTGCATATAATTTACACAGAACCCATAGAGCAGTAGGGTATGATGGGTGAAATTAAATAGAAATCAGGAACACAATCAATACACTGGAAGGTATACTTCCTTTTAATCTACTAAAATTCACACCTGCAAAATTCTTAATACTTCGAATAGTGTCAGGCACTCTAAGAAAGGTTCCATACCCATAAACTCTAATTATGATAACTATAATAAAGCATACTGAAACACAATCTTGGGAAATAGCAGTATGAAATTCAGGGGAAAAAGGACTCAAATAGCTCTACTCGTTTCACAGTTTCCATATACGTAAGTCCGGCATTCTAAATGTACCTCTGGTAAACTGAACAAAAGTCACGTTTTCACCAGTAATCGAATTATTCATTACCTTTTGCTGCACATTTTGTACAAATGTCACCCTGTGCTGGGAGCACACATGTCTGTCACATAAAACACAGCTGGTTTTCGTTTTCCTGTCTTGAGCTCGTGGGGAGATAGCTCAGCACCTTTGTTTTACTTCCTTTGCTTTCAGTCGTGGTTCTGTGTCAACCATTTCTGCACCTAACACAGTTCTGATAATAGTAGCGAGCTCTTTAGAGATTGCTTGAGTCAGTCGTCGTCCTATATAGGACCTAGCAAGTTCACTTCCAAGAGTTTCTAAGTAGGAACGGCTGTTCAGCTTCTCTGTTCGTTTTGCATCAGTAGAGTACAACAATATTGCGCGCAGCAGTTTGGGTCCGAGGAGGTGGAGTAGATGACCAAACGTGACCATTCTTCCCCTTCAGAACAGTCCCAGGAATGTCAGTATCACCGTCAGAATCCTCTGACGCGCTAGTTTCAGTACGATTATCGGAATCCACCTCAACATTATCTTCTGTCTCACTTTCCTGAAATTCACTGTCATTTTCACCTTCACTTTCTTCATGAAGTATGGCGAGAACCTTATCAGTTAAGTTAGTGTCAGTCACACTAATTTCCATTACAAAGACGGTTATTACTTCCAATGCAGTGAACAATATATCATATACGTAAACGCTTACCGGGGTGGCTCGTAACCCCACAACGCACCTCGATTTAATTACACTCAGTGCGTGCCTACGCAACACTGATGGTGTCTCTCGGCTTGCCTTTATTAGAGACTACTGAGAAAGGGAGAGTCCAGTGCGTAAGTGCAGCCACGCAAAACAGAATAAAAGAACACATTGGGGTGGCGCGCACCTTGGTAAGCGTTCTAGGGTTAATTAAGGTACAGCCCCAACATTTGTCTGGTGTGAAAATGGGAAACCATGGAAAACCATTTTTAGGGCTGCTAACAGTGGGATTTGAACCCGCTATTTCCCAGATGCAAGCTCACAGCTGCGCGCTCCTATCTCCCAGTTTAAATATTAAGGACTGACGTATGTAAGTTCTCACTGATAGTATTATGGAATAATAAAAGGTAAGGTTTTGGGTACGTAACTCTTTTCGCTTACTCTGATTTAGGGTGAATTATGGCTTGCACCATATTTAATATCGAAATGTACTTTACTGCTCGTATGACCTGCACCTGGCGAGTTGAACATGCCCTTGGACACTCCCGGTACTAAAAGCCGTACGCCATTTCATCTCTTAAATTCAGCATGTGTAGTTCCAAGGTGTGAGCTTGAATTATTTTAAAGAAAGCAAGTCAGTTGCATTGCGTTCATCTAGCTTGTTGATGACATTCATCGTTAATGGTGTGGTGTAACCTGATATGGCCGATTTTAATGAGAGTTATAATTCAACATGTTGCTGGCAATCGTATGTTGCAGTACCACTGTATATTGTAGCATCCTTTGCCTCAGTGGCTCTTAACTTGGGAGCGTGGGTTGGCGACCATGGGGCCCTTAGCTGAGTTCTGGCATTGCTTCCACTTGTGACAGGCTCCTCACTCTCACCTATTCTATGTAACCTCCCTTGGTCAGCTCTGGTTCTTTTCTGTCCCCAAAGGTATCAGCTGTTTAGGCCTAGGAAGTCTTTCATTTTCATGCCCTTCGTGGCTGATACCCTCATTTTTCAGAGTGTTGCTGTTGCTCACACTGATTTAACTCGCACTCATCACCAACTCATTTTTCAAAGTGTTGCTGTTGCTCACACTGATTTAACTCGCACTCATCACCAATATGATTACTGCCATAACTTTTTCCGTCTGATTTGTGTTGGTTGAGGATGGTTGCCCAGTTAAAGAGACTAAGAAGGAGGTGCAGATTGGAAAGAAATAGTTATAAATGGCTGTGGAAGTAAGGAGAAATTGAAGGAACTTACTAGAAAATTGAATCTAGCAAAGAAGGCAGCTAAGGATAACATGATGGCAAGCATAATTGGCAGTCATACGAATTTTAGTGAAAACTGGAAGGGTATGTATATTTATTTTAAGGCAGAAACAGGTTCCAAGAAGGACATTCCAGGAATAATTAATGAACAAGGGGAGTGTGTATGTGATGATCTTCAAAAGGCAGAAGTATTCAGTCAGCAGTATGTAAAGATTGTTGGTTACAAGGATGATGTTGAGATAGAGGAGGAGACTAAGGCCAAAGAAGTAATAAAATTTACGTATGATAACAATGACATTTACAACAAGATACAAAAGTTGAAAACTAGAAAAGCGGCTGGAATTGATCAGATTTCTGGGGATATACTAAAGACAATGGGTTGGGATATAGTACCATATCTGAAGTACTTATTTGATTATTGTTTGGTCGGAGGAGCTATACCAGATGAATGGAGAGTTGCTATTGTAGCCCCGGTGTATAAAGGAAAGGGCGATAGACATAAAGCTGAAAATTACAGGCCAGTAAGTTTGACATGCATTGTATGTAAGCTTTGGGAAGGCATTCTTTCTCATTATATTAGACATGTTTGTGAAATTAATAACTGGTTCGATAGAAGGCAATTCGGTTTTAGGAAGGGTTATTCCACTGAAGCTCAACTTGTAGGATTCCAGCAAGATATAGCAGATATCTTGGATTCTGGAGGTCAAATGGACTGTATTGCGATTGACCTGTCTAAAGCATTTGATAGGGTGGATCATGGGAGACTACTGGCAAAAATGAGTGCAATTGGACTAGACAAAAGAGTGACTGAATAGGTGGCTATATTTTTAGAAAATAGATCTCAGAGAAGGTGAAGCTTTATCTTACCCTGTAATAATTAAGAGGGGAATTCCTCAAGGCAGTATTATTGGACCTTTATGTTTTCTAATATACCGTAGGCCTATATAAATGATATGAGTAAAGAAGTGGAATCAGAGTTAAAGCTTTTTGCAGATGATGTTATTCTGTATAGAGTAATGAGTAAGTTACAAAATTGTGAGCAACTGCAAAATAACCTCGATAATGTGAGATGGACAGTATGCAATGGTATGATGATAAATGGGGTTAAAAGTCAGGTTGTTTCACTAATAGGAAAAGTCCTCTCTGTTTTAATTACTGTGTTGATGGGGTGAAAGTTCCTTATAGGAATGATTGTAAGTACGGTAGCTAGGTGTTAATGTAAGGAAAGATCTTCATTGGCGTATAATCGCATAAACAGTATATTAAATAAAAGGTACAGATCCCTGCACATGGTCATGAGGGTGTTTAGGGGTTGTAGTAAGGTTGTAAATGGAAGGGTATATAAGTCTGGTAAGACCCCAACTGGAGTACCGTATAGTTCCAGTGTATGGGACCCTCACCAGGATTACTTGATTCGAGAACTGGAAAAAGTCTGAAGAAAAGCAGCTCGATTTGTTCTGGGTGATTTCCGACACAAGAGTAGCGTTAGTAAAATGTTGCAAAGTTTGGGCTGGGAAGACTTGGGAGAAAGGAGATGAGGTGCTCGACTTAGCGGTATGGAAAATTTATGTCTAATACGGGTCCATTTATATTGGTATTAGTGAAATTTTCCGAGCTGTCAGTGGAGAAATGACGTAGTAGACGAGTAAGTTTGAGTGGTGTCTTTAAAAGTAGGAAAGATCACAATATGAAGATAAAGTTGGAATTCAAGAGGACAAATTAAAGCAAATATTTGTTTAAGTTATGGATTCGAACAACTTACCAATTTCCAATTTCTTTGAAATCATTTAAGAAAAGGCTAAGAAAAGAACAGATAGGGAAACTGTCACCTGGGCGACTGCCCTAAATGCAGATCAGTAGTGATTGATTGATTGATTGATTGATTGATTGATTGATTGATTGATTGATTGATTGAATATTCTTCACCACCACCTGTAGCATCCTGTAACCAACAAAGTATGTCACGTAAATGAAAGTTGGTCTTGAGTTTTTGCGAGATACAATCGTGTATGATTGGTGGCGTCCCTTTGTTCATCATTAGCCTCACTGTTCTACACTATTTTAATGCATACGCTTTGGTTGAAGAAAGGTAGGCTATGGTCTCAGCATTAGACGGCCATAAGCAAGTAGCTCTTTTGTTATGTTAAAGATAGGGCACTATGAGCAGAGGGTGGCTTATTTTGTGATAGAAGTTGCAGTGGTAAATAGAAGCAATTTTCAAAGCTCAATCAGAAACTTACCGCATTGTCCATCAAATAGGTGAGTTCTTCAGATAAAGGATTTTATTTTAAAATTATTCCATTCATATAGAGATTTTTTTCTTTTTGAAGCTTCTGGAATTGTCATTTGGTGTTGGTCAATATCTTTAACTTAAAACGTGCAAGCAAATTATTAGGGATGTTGAATTTGTCTCTAGAGCAAATCATTTCAGTCTTGCATTAAAATTTTGTACAGTTAATTAACTATACTTGATCTAATTAATTTATTTAGCACACAGGGGCGAAACGCTGGCGTCCAGGAACGAGTTAGCTGGAAAATTTATAATGTCAAATAACGGACCATTTATATTGGAATTATAAATTTACTCATTCGGGACAAATATTTCTGATTCCCTATGGGAATCAGCATCTGTATCATCTGATGGCCAAGCAGGCATCAATTTTTGGTAATGGGACAAAGTGTCTCATAGTGCATTGGCAGTGCCGGTGGCTCCAAGTAGCCTACACAGTGGCCTCCACGGTATGCACTAGCCATGTGTCTTGGTAGATGTGCTAGGTACCAACTGATGAGCCCAACCTAGCACACGGGGGTGAAACGCTGGCATCCAGGAATGAGTTAGCTGGAAAATTTATAATGTCCAATAATGGTATTATAGCCTACAGAAATCGACGGAGAGAGCAAGCAGAGAGCTGAACATACCACAGCCGATCGTTTGGAAAATCTTACGGAAATGACTAAAGCAGAAGCCTTACTGCTTACAATTGCTACAAGCCCTGACTCCCTATGACAAAGTCAAACACATTGAATTTTCGGCGCGGTTGCAACAGTGTATGGAAGAGGAAGAGTTTAGTACGAAAGTTGTCTTCAGTGATGAAGCAACATTTTTTGTTAATGGCGCAGTGATCAGACACAATGTGCGAATCTAGGGGGTAGAGAATCCTCACGCTATCATGCAGGACATTCAAAATTCACCGAAAGTTAATGTATTTTGTTCAGTCTCACGGTTTAAAGTGTACGGCCTTTTCTTCTGCAAAAAGACTGTTGCAGGACACGTGTATCCGGACATACTAGAAAATTGGCTCATGCCGCAGCTGGAGGACAGCGAGGACTTCATCTTCCAATAGGATGGTGCTCCACCCCACTTCCATAGTGATGTTCATTAGTTCTTAAACAGGAGATTGCCAAACTGATGGATCAGTCATGGTGGAGCTGATGATCAGCAATATATTTCATGGCCTCCACGCTCTCCTGACCTAACCCCATGCGATTTCTTTGTGTGGGGTTACGTGAAAGACTCAGTGTTTACGCTGACTCTCCTAACAAACCTGCCAGAACTGCGAGCTCACATCAACCATGCTTTTGAATCTATTGATAGGGACATGCTGCGCCGAGTGTGGGACGAACTTGGTTATAGGCTTGACGTCGGCAGAATCACTAAAGGGGCACATATCAAACATTTGTAAATATCAACACAAAAAAAACTTTATGGAGTTTTTCTATGTGTGTGTGCAAAGCCTTGTGACAATTTGTCAAATAATAAAGTTATTGTACAGCTTTGGAATCTGTCAATCATTTGTAATAACCCTGTACATACTAGACTGTAATGTGCACATGTCAAATACAAACAGAATTGTTTCCTAAGGAAGAATTTTTAAGGCCTTCAACTTGGAAAAATCTTACCTACTTAACTGCTTCCTGCTTGCTTGTCTCGTACTGGATAATGTAGAGGCAGCAGCGGCATGTCTTCTGACTCGTAATTAGTTCATTGCCAGAA
This sequence comes from Anabrus simplex, assembly GCF_040414725.1. Classification (NCBI taxonomy): domain Eukaryota; kingdom Metazoa; phylum Arthropoda; class Insecta; order Orthoptera; family Tettigoniidae; genus Anabrus; species Anabrus simplex. The sequence continues at coordinate 230,193,179 of NC_090267.1, read as the reverse complement.
AGTTAGGACGTACCGGTATATTGAGTATTCAGCCCAAAGGCTGGTTTGATCCTCAATAGCTCCATCAGCTGGCATAGATGGTCTAGGCATCACTGAAGAGGCATACTAGGGAACTGAGGATTGAGGTGGTTTCCCATTGCTTTTTTTTACCACGTCAGAAGTTGCTATTAGGTACATATCAGAGTACTAAGCCCACTGAATGCACCCACCAACTCACCCTTTGAGCAACATTTTCATACCGTTCATAACAGGGATCGGCTGCACAAGGGATGGTATTACTAACATCGCTCATACCTCAGTTGCTCATGTCAAAGTCAAGGATGAGACCGAGAGAGACAGGCAAATCAGTGAATGTAACAAATTTGTTCTACCCCTTACCAAAGACATAATGCACTGTAAACACTCAAATCATGCCAGCAAAGACACAAAGTTAGGATGTTACCTGACTGTTTGTACTCTTTTTTTGTTATATAACGTGACATTCTCAGCATTCAGGACTATTTCCGAATGTCATTTAGTTTCAAACTGAGTAGGTTTTATAATTAAAGTGTATAGATTACATTTAGATTCATCTAAATATTTCTTTTTATAATATGGATAATATATTAACATTTACTATTTATATAAATAAAACTTAAGGGGAATCCAGCTGAGATTGAATTATGCAAATTTTCAAATTAGCCAAATTTTACTGCACCAACAAACACATTTGATAGGTTGCATTTCATAGCCTGTGAGCGAGGATTCATTATGAGAGTATTGTAGGTCAGCTGAACAATATGGTAATTTTTGTATTTGCAGTATATTTCCCTCATCCCTGACCCCATATCAAGAAACTGGACTAAGGGATAGACATAGCCTACACAGAATCTTCCCCCTTTGTCTGCTGTCATCTACCCATTACCTGATTATTTTGCTTTTGTTGGGTTCTAATTTTCATTGTATTGAGTGGCCTGTTGCTATTTATTGATTATTATAGAATTTTGGCACAGGCGAGAGTAAAATTTAGCTTTGAGTGAAGTCTCTCTCATATATGGCTGTAACAGTATGGAAGCTGCTGAGATATGGGTGGTGCTGAGTAAAGACAATTGGAGCACAACCAGTGCTTGTGGATGTTATGAAAGTGCTACTCATGGGTCGTTTGTGTTGCAATAGCACTTCTCTAGCCTAGTGAGGAAAGCATGGCAAATTAAATGCCTTGTACGTCCTGTTATAGTGCTGCCATCAGTTTTTGCAGTTTCCGTATAATCGCATTACCTTAGTGCAGAAGAGAAGGTAACAGGTTCTGAGACATGGAGTGAATGATTGTGGAGTATGAATCAATGTCTCAGGTACATTATCCTATCGAAAGTATCTGGACACTTATCTGAAATTGTACCTAGACTTTACCGATGTCATGTTCCCTGTTATTGGATATTAATATGGGGTGAGTCCACCTCTTGTCTTTATATCTGCTTTAACTCTGTTGGGGACACTTTCAGTGAGGTGTCTGAATGTTTGTGGAGGAATGGCAGCACATTCCTCCTCAAGAGCCGAAGCGAGAGAAGGTAGTGATGTTGGACGCTGGGGTCTGGAGTGAAGTCAGTGTTCTAACTCATCCCAAAGGTGTTCCATTGGGTTCAAGTCAGGGCTCTGGGTAGGCCAATCCATTTCAGGAATGTTATTGTCCAGAAACCATTGTTGTACAGAAGTAGCTGTATGGCTGTGCATTGTCGTGTTGATACAATCAATCTTAAGTCTCTGAACTGGTCCTCTCACTGTACGCAGTACACAATGATTTAAAATGTGTTTATATCCTTCTGCATTTAGAGTTTTCTTAAGTGCAATAAGGGGATCACACCCTAACGCTGTCGAGCCCCCGTCCAGTGGCATTGCTCTTTACAACACCTCAAGTGTTGCTTAGCATAGACTACAGAAATGTTTAGCTTATGAGCAGCAGCTCGATCATTGTACCGTATTCTTTTTAACTTCCGACACACAGTCATTGTGCTGGCTGGACTACTGGTAGCACTTTGGAACTCACGAGTGATTCCTTTTGCTGTTCTCTTGCGATTTTCTACAATCACCCTCTGCAATACTCGACGATCCCTGTACGTTATTGAAGTCTGCCTGGTCTCGATTTAGCTGCTGTTGTTCCTTCGCGTTTCCACTTCACAATCGCTTACCAACAGTCGACTTGGGCAGATTTAGAAGGGCCACGAACCTACTACTCTGGCGTAGCAGGGGGAGAGGTGATACTCCCATGTGGCATGTCCCGGGTGGAGGATAGGGGGATCCTCACCGGCTTGCCGGCAGACTTGAGCGAAATAAAACAGCTCTTGTAGTCCAAACGCATATCCCCCTGTGGGAGGGGGCGGAGGCGAAGAATACACTCACGGTATTCCCTGCCTGTCGTAAGATGCGACTGAAAGGGGCGACCAAGGGATGATCGAATTAGAACCATAAGATTACTTGTAATTAGTACCACCGCACACATAAGGTTTGTGATTAGTAGCGACAGTGTGTGAATCAGGGTAGGTTTTACAGTACCTGTGATTAGTACCACTTTATGAGCAACACCGTGGGTCTGCCTTGCCTATGATTAGTGAGGAACACCATGGGATAGTCAGAGCCCCTGTGATTAGTACACCTATGTGAGGAACACCATAGGTTTGCGTTGCCTGTAAATGGCGCTGCAATATGAGAAATGCCATAGGTCAGTGTTACATGTGTGTATTACATAACCTGTGAGTAGTACCATAATGTGTGGAATACCACGAGTCTACGCTACTTTTGATTAGTACCGCAACATGACAAATACCATGGTTGTACTTTCCTAGCGATAAGTACAATTATGAGGGACTGATGACCTGGATTTTGGACCCCTTTAGACTACGAGTGTCATAGATTCAGTATTGTGCTTTAGAAGCAGTCCCTTGGTCAGTACTACTATTGTTTAACACTAGTTTCTGGGAATGTGGGGCATGCGGGTTGGATCTACTGATTGTTTTAAATTCATATCCATCCAGTCTTAGTTATCGCGGTTTGAATTCTGGACAGTGGATGATTTTGGACTTTTAAATTGTCATTACATTTCATACCATTAGGGGCCAATGACCTAGACGTTAGGCCCCTTTAAACAACAAGCATCATCACATCACTTTAGAAGGGTTAAAATGTCCCTGGTGGATTTGTTACTTGGTTGACATCCAATGACTAGTCCATGTTCAAAGTCGCCAAGCTCTCCTTACCAACCCATTCTGCTGTTACTGCTTCTCTACTAGCGGGTCCACCTCTCAGATTCATTTCCGCATTACATAGGGGTTTCTGGATTCTTTTGATCAGGTAGTGTGTAATTTCTTTGTTTTATTAAAAATTATGAGTTGTGTGTTTAAGTTATGACCTTAGAATCTACTTTTAAAAATTGTCATATTAAAATTTAAAAGAAGATTCAGTTCAATATTTTTGAGTGTTATATTTTATTGACCCATTACCTCCTTATTTTTCAGGACAGCCTATTATACTATTATATCTGTATATTTCTGTATAGGATTCAGCATTTTTGTGTTTTATGGTTTTGTTCACATTTTTTCTTAGTGAAGTTGTACCTAATAGTTTATTACAAATAAGTTTTCAAAGGTCCTATTTCTTGAAGATCCTTGCCAGAATAAAGGATTGACATATAATCCTTTAAATTTGTTATGGTAAAGGGTCTGCATTTTGATGAACAGCAATCTTTTTACATAGTACACATAGTTGCATATCAGCTTCGTGACAGTTAAGTGTATTCTGCAATAAATAATGTTAGATATGTGGGTTTTTTAAAGGTCATCAAAATGCATAAATCATTTTTATAGTATCGGTAAGTTTTTCTAGCTATAAAATACATGCCAGTCTAAACATCCTTGGACTAACTCATAGATACTGAATGTTCTGCTCTGCTCATCTGTTTTTATTAGCTGTTTCGTATCTACGCAGCAGTTTTAATCTTTCTTGACTTTGATGCATTTGTGTGTACAGTTTGTGTCACTGATTTCTTTATGTGCATGTGTGGATTCAGTCAGTCTCAGGACAGAACCTGAGGTAATCCCCCCAGCGCCGTATGATTTGTGTTGAGTTTTGCTTTATTAGAAGTGTAGACAGCTCTGATGTAGGTATGGTTGTTCACTCAGTTAGCCAGCAGCTATAGGACTTTGATGTGTGTGGGTTGTAGGTGTGTGTCATTTTGTTTTGCAGAACAATTGAAATGCCAGAACGAAAACGGTAAACTGGAAGACGTTTAAAACAATGTGTGTCAGAATTTGGTGAAAACACATTCTCAACTGATGGAAATACGTTGTTCTGTAAAGTGGGCAATATTGAAGTCGCTGCAGATAAACAGTTCACTGTACAACATGTCAGGATGAAAAAAATTTAAGAGTTTTTGAAAATGTGATAGAAAGGAAAGTGTCACAATTACTGTTAAAAGAAACTGCTTTGACATCAAGTAATAAATCTTCCTTTTATAAATAATTATGTGAAGTGTTTCTTTGTGCAAATATTCTGCTAAGAAAACTAAGCCATTCCAAATTACGTGATTTCCTTGAACGCTACACTGGTCTTACTATTCCAAACAAATCAGCATTGCATAAAAATTACCTATCAGAATGTTACAAAGATGCATTAAACCAAATACGTGAATATGTGAAAGGAAAAAAAAAAAAATGTATCAATTGAAGAGACTACAGATTGAGAAGGACATTATGTAGGTTATATAGTGATACTCTAGAAACTTCAGGTTTTCGAGGAGGTTAACCACACTCAGATTGTGCAAACTGTTAAATCCAAATAAAACATGAGAATGTGCTCTTCTTTCTAACGGATGCAGGGCCTTACATTGTAAAGGCAGCAAAATCTATAAAATCATTTTATAGTAAGATGGTGCGTGATACTTGTCTGACTCATGCTTTTCATCAAGATGCAGAAGGGATCAGATCAAAATTTTCAGGAGTAGATAGATTAGTTTCCACAGTAAAGAAAGTCTTTGTCAAAGCACCATCCCAAAAACTAAGGATTTCAAAGGCAAGGCCCCTATATAGCTTTGCTCCCAGCACCAGTTTTAACATTTTGGGGTACCTGGTTGACTGCATGCGTATACCAATGTGACAGAATTCAGATAGTGAGAAAAGTGGTGAATATCTTTGATAGGACAGATGGTAAGGCAATTGGGAGTGCACAGGACCTGTTTCTTGATCCTCAAATGGAAGGTAAATTGGCTTGCATAAAATAAAACTTGTTCATTTTTTGCCAGAAATCTTGACCCGCCTAGAAGAAAGTGACATTGGACAAGTCAGGAATGCTGAAGTTGTTGTCCAATCCTTGTCCCGTTTGGCATATGCCTAGTGTAAGCACTCCACTCATTGCACACAGAGGCATGGAGGTCAGTGATGGTTTTTTATTTCTGTTCTCTGCTTAGTTCACACGATTGCTAATAGGGGCATCTTTACGATTTGCGAATGTTACCAACTGTTAATGAAATGTCCAGTGAAAAGCACGGGAGCTATTCCATCCCGGCATTTGAAAGAAGGTTACAACCACTAAATTGCTCTTTTTTTTTTTTTTTTTTTTCTTTCTTGTCGTGCGGGCAGTATGCACCGTGGCGATACTTTAAAGCCCCTTGAAGGGAGTGTGGCCCCACTGTTCTCATGACAGAGCTTCGCCTGAATTTGCAAAGATGGGTTAGAGCTACTAACAATGCCATTTCTTGTGTTTTTACTTTGCACAGGTTGGTAACGGAAGCAGTGAGTTAGGAATTCTGGGAATTACATCTCGGCCAATTGCTGTGCTCGTAGCTGGCCGGCTAATGGACAATGGCACCGTGAAATCTTTGATTAGGTATTTCTTTGTGAAGTTATGTGTTAAATGCTGGGGACCCTGATATCAAATTTATCAGAGGAGTTAATGAGATGAAATGAATGAAGTGACATATGATGGTTGGAAGCGAGGGGGTGAAAATCGGTGCTGGCAAGTAGCCTACTCCTGTCGAATAGCACCAAGGGGTGTGCTCAGAGCTGAAAGTCTCCCATCCGACCAACGAATCTCCATCAGCTGCATTATGTCCTCTCTCCATATGAACACTGCAAAGAGGTTTGGAGTGAACTCAAACTTTTGGCTCACAATCTAGTGATTATAGCTAGAAATTGTACTCCACCACCACTCCAATCCTGCTGGCCAACATTTTAATGAAGATTTCTTTTTTTTTTTTTTTCCACCAATGGGACTCAAACCAGTTAACCGCGGTGTCGGATCATATCGACTTGACACCTTAACGATTATGGCTACCACATGGGCTCAGCTGAAGATTGTATACAAAATATAAAAGGTGAGTTTGGGGACACAGACAACATTTTTTTAATTGGAAAAAAATAAAGGGTATCTGACAGCGTGTTAAATAGCCAGTATTTTATCAGGAGAAGACTTCAAAATTGACATTTGTGTTTTTCAAATATGCTCTCAGTACATCTGTGGAAGTGGATAGAAGTTTCTAAAAGTATAAAACATTTATTAGCTGCCATCTGCCACTCCTTCATTTTGGATACCTTTAGGATGACTATGGTGGTCTGTTGCAATGCTAAGGTATGTTTAGTTAGTAATATATTTTTTTCACATTATTTAAGTAGAAATGAAAATGTTCCAGTGATGATTGTTAGTTTGTTGATTAATAGTTTAGTAGTAATACACTAATTCTACTTGGAATGTTTGCTTTACAATAGTTATTCTGAGCACACATTCATTATTTCGTCTTAAGAAAATTATTGTGGAATAACTTAATTTTCATTAAGTCAGGTTTTCTAATTTGAGGTCATTTAAAGAGAATTATGAGAGCATTTTTTAGGTGTTCAATAGGAGCCAGATTCTTATGTAATTACGTATTTCATTTCTTTACTTGTAGGCTTGTTAAAATGAAAAGTGTCGACGAGTTGTGGTTCTGATGTACTTGTGTTTTAATTTTCATATTTTTACATACTATTTTATTTACTATTTTACATATGTGAAGAATGTAACATTTTTGTACATATAAATAATATTTACTTGGTAACGCTTATTTACTTTATTTCCAGGGGATGAGGGCAGCAGGAAATTAGCAACAACAATAAATAGTGTAAAATTGTGTAAAATGCTCCACCTGAGAAGATGGACTTCAGAAAGGTGGAAGATTGCGGAAGAGGCAGCCCAGTACTTGGGGATTAGTATGAGCACTTTCATCAGCAGTGTTTTTCCCATGTTAGGGTTGGCTGCAAGAGCGTCTGTTCCCCATGTACTGAGTGAGTTGGCCATGCGGTTAGATTAGGGGCGAGCAGTTGTGAGTTTGCATTCGGGAATAGTGGTTTCGAATCCCACTGTCGGCAGCCCTGAAGATAGTTTTCAGTGCTTTCCCATTTTCACACCAGGCAAATGCCAGGGCTGTACCTTAATTAAGGCCACGGTCACTTCCTTCCCACTCCTAGCCCTTTCCTGTCCCATCGTCGCCATAAGACCTATCTGTGTTGGTGCGACGTAAAGGTAATTGTGAAAAAATAAATAATAATAATAATAATAGGGGTGGCCTGTATAATTGCTGCTAGTAGCTCTAAAATGCCTTTGGGAGTGGCGACCCCATCGTAACAATAGCCTAAAATGAGTGGTGGTAATTATCAGCCTCGGAAAAGGTTAGGGCGTACCCTGCTGAAAGTGACGCTCAGTTCTTTTGCTGGGGGGGAGCTGTGATAAGTGGGCAACCAGCATTTAATATTATGAAGGTGGGAATAATAAATGTTATGACCCTGACAGGAAAATCAGAAGAGTTGATTGATTTCATAGAAAGGGAAAATGTTGCAACAATGGGACTGAGTGAGGGGAAGAGGAGTGAGGACAAGTATTGTGTACACCCTATACTGGAGTGGGGGAGGTGAGGCAAAGAATGGAGTAGAAGTGATTGTTTACAAAATCCTGGATGAAAATTTGGATAGGGTATATTACGTTACTGATAGAATAATCAGAGTAAGACTGAGGATGAAAGAAGGAATGAAAGATTTCACCCAAGTTTATACACCCCAAACTAAAAACAGTGAGGAAGATATAGAAGAATTCTTGAAGACACTCGAGGAAGTAATCACCGATGTGGAAGTGATAGTCGTGGGAGACCTCAATGCACAAGTTGGAAATGACAGAATTGGTAAAGAAGTAGTGATTGGTCCATTTGGATATGGAGAAAGAAACAGTGAGGGAGATGAGTTGATTGATTTTTGTGAGAAAAATTGAATGAGTGTGGGTAACACTTGGTTTAGAAAGAAGAGAGGATTATTGTTGTCAAGATAGACACCAAACCAATGTCCACTACAATAGTGCAGGTCTATGTGCCTACTAGTTCATCAGATGATGAGGAAATCAAAAGAATATATGAAGAGATAGAATATTTAATACAATATGTAAAAGGTGACGAGAATCTAATTGTGATGGAAGACTGGAATGCAGTGCTAGGCCCAGGAAGAGAAGGTAATGCAATAGGAGAATTCGGATTAGGACAAAGGAACGAAAAAGGAAGTTGGCTGGTTGAATTCTGCACCAATCACAATTTACTCCTTGTTATACTTGGTTCAAACACCACAAATGACGGCTGTACTTATGGACGAGACCTGGAGACGTTGAAAGGTATCAAATAGACTTCATTATGATTAGGCAGAGATTCAGAAACCGGGTATTGTATTGCAAAACTTTCCCAGAAGCAGACGTGGACTCTGAGCACAACTTGTTGGTAATGAAATGCCATCTGAAGTTGAAGAAATTGAAGAAGGGAAGGAATTCAGTGAGATGGGATGTAGAGAAGTTGAAAGAAAAGAGTGTGAAGGATTGTTTCGAGGAACATGTTGCACAAGGACTAAATGGAAAGGCTGAAGGAAACCCAGTAGAAGAAGAATGGACAGTAATGAAGAATGAGGTCAGTAGGGCTGCTGAAGAGATGTTATGAAGAAAGGAAAGATCTTCTAAGAATCAATGGATAACTCAAGAGATACTAGACCTGATCGATGAACGACGAAAATACAAGAATGTAAGAAATGAAGAGGGCAGAAAATAATACAGGCGATTAAAGAATGAAGTGAATAGGAAGTGCAGGGCAGCTAAGGAAGAATGGCTGAAGGAGAAGTGCAAGGATGTTGAAAGTAGTATGGTCTTAGGAAAGGTAGATGCTGCATACAGGAAAATCAAGGAAACCTTTGGAGAAAGGAAAACTAGGTGTTTGAATATTAAGAGCTGAGATGGAAAACCACTTCTAGAGAAAGAAGACAAGGCAGACGGATGGCTGGAACATATCCAACAGTTGTATCATGGTAAGAACCTAGATGAATGGTTCTGGAACAAGAAGAGGCTATTGATGCTGATGAAATGGGTGACCCAATTTTGAGGTCAGAATTCGACAGAGCTTTGAGAGACCCAAGTAGGAACAAAGCACCGGGAATTGATGATATTTCCTCTGAATTACCGACTGCTGTAGGAGAAACCAGCATGGCGAGTTTATTCCATTTAGTGTGCAAGATGTATGAGACAGGAGAAGTGCCATCTGATTTTCGGCAGAATGTTGCTATACCTATTCCCAAGAAAGCCAGAGCTGACAAGTGTGAAAACTACCACAACAATAGTTTAGTATCTCATGCCTGCAAAATTTTAACACATATTATTTACAGAAGAAATGAAAGACAAGTTGAAACTGAGTTGGGAGAAGTTCAGTTTGGCTTCAGAAGAAATGTAGGAACATGTGAAGCAATCCTGACTTTACGTCTGATCTTAGAAGATCGAATTAAGAAGGGCAAGCCCACATACATGGCGTTCATAGAACTAGAAAAGGCATTTGATAATGTTGATTGGACCAAGTTATTTGAGATTCTGAGTGTGATCAGGATCAGGTACCGAGAAAGACGAATTATCTACAATCTGTGTAAAAGTCAGTCTGCAGTGATAACAGTCGAAGGCTATAAAAAAGAAGCAGCAATCCAGAAAGGGGTGAGGCAAGGCTGCAGTTTGTCCCCCCTCCTTTTCAATGTTTATATAGAACAGGCAGTAAAGGAAATCAAAGAAGAATTCGGGAAGGGAATCACAGTCCAAGGAGAGGAAATCAAAACCCTGAGATTTGCTGATGATATTGTTATATTTGAGACTGTAGAAGTTGCTGAATTGTGTGGATGGAGTGTTGGGTGAGGAGTATGGGATGAATATACCCAGTAGATAAGTCCAAAATAGAAGTAATAGAGTGCAGTCCTACAAAGTCAGGTGAAGCAGGAATTTTTTTTCTTTTTTGCTACTTGCTTTACGTCGCACCGACACAGATAGGTCTTATGGCGACGATGGGACAGGAAAGGCCTAGGGGTGGGAAGGAAGCGGTCGTGGCGTTAATTAAGGTACAGTCCCAGCATTTGCCTGGTGTGGAAATGGGAAACCACAGAAAACCATCTTCAGGGCCGCCAACAGTGAGGTTCGAACCCACTATCTCCCGAATGCAAACTCACAGCTGCGCAACCCTAACCGCTCGGAGGCAACTCACCCGGTGCAGGAAATATTAGATTAGGAATTGAAGTCTTAAAGGACGTGGGTGAATATTGTTACTTGGGTGGTAAAATAACTAACGATGGCAGAAGTAAGGAGGACGTAAAATGCAGGCTAGCACAACCAAGGAAGGCCTTTCTTAAGAAATTTGCTTACTTCGAACATTGATACAGGAATTAGAAAAATGTTTTTGAAGACTTTTGTATGGAGCGTGGCATTGTATGGAAGTGAAACATGGACGATAACTCACTCAGTGAGAAAGAGAATAGAAGCTTTTGAAATATGGTGTTACAGAAGAATGCTGACGGTGAGATGGCTAGATCGAATCACGAATGAAGAGATACTGAATCGAATTGGTGAGAGGAGATTGTTGTGGCTAAATTTGATGAGAAGAAGAGATAAAACGATAGGCCACATTTTAAGACACCCAGGACTTGTGCAGTTGGTTTTTGATGGAAGTGTAGGCGGTAAGAATGGTAGGGGTAGACCAAGGTATGAATATCACAGGCAGACATAGAGCAGATGTAGGATGGAGCATTTATGTAGAAATGAAAGGTTAGCACATGATAGGGTGGCATGGAAGCTGCATCAAACCAGTCTATGGACTGATGACTCAAACAACAACATATTAGAATTGACTGGGTGGACCTTATAATAAATGAATAAGAATTTAATGATCTTGAAAAGTTGGTGGTGTATAGATATTACGTGGAGGACTGAGGTAAATATGGCAGGAGTACCCATTTATTCTAGTGACTGCCTTTGAATTGTGACATTGCTGCAAGGTGGATGCGTCTGCTCCTGTTGGAGTGAGTCAAAGTGATGTCTCCAGATTTTGGAAAAAGTTTAGGGAGACATGCTTGGTATCTGATTGACGCGCAAAACAACTCGTGGGGAGGATCAGTATTTGTTGCTTTCAGCACATCATATACTCACTGCCACCTCATTCCATCAGTATCTTCAAAGGACCATCGGTGTAAATATGTCAAATCGGATGGTGCGAAGTATTTTGAGGCGACAGAGGACCAATATCAAATAAGCCTGTGCCAAAAGCTCCTCTTAAACCATACCGTAGGACAGCTCATGTGAGGTGGACAACAACTCAGCCATGGTATCAGGAACAGTGGAAGCGTACACTCTTCTCTGATGAGGTCACCGTAAGCTTGCACCCATACATCAGAAGCATTAGAGTCTGGAGACGATCCTGTGAGTGATGGGGTGAAGCCTTCATCGTTGAGCGCCATCAGCAATAAAAGGGGTCAGCCATGTTTTCGGGTGGGATCATGTTCGGTTAATGTGCACCTCTTAATTCCTATCCAGGGTAGTGTGGCTGGTGTGATATACGGAGATAGCATCCTCCAACCTGTAGTTACAGGATTTGCTGTCTGTGGGTGAAGGCTTTACGCTAGTGGATGACAATGCTTGTGCTCATCGAACCAGAGTGGTTAATTGGTTCCTTAAACGAATGGTGTGGCCAGCATATTCTGTGGACATGAATTTTGATGAACGTGCAAGGTATGAACTGAAGGGAGCAATTACCCACCACTCTGAATCATCCTGCATATATTCTTAAGTGACTGAAGCTGCTATCTAAGAGTGGGATTCTTTGGTGCTGAGTATGCCTCGTGTTTTAGCATGGCTCTAGGTCTGAGGTAGCTATATATATTGATCTGCTACACAGTGAATGATAATCTTGTTTTCAAAATCCTGCAATACTAACTTTGTACTTTGGTAGTGATTCTGTTGGTTTTGCATAGCTGACTGCACGTTTTTCTTTGTATATATCCTTCAAAATCTATAATGTACATATACACTCATAAGAAAGTGAAAAGTGCACTAAATCAGAATATGCAAAACTTTTTCCAATACTGTTTCAAAATGCATTCAAAACTACATCTAGGAATGTGGTTTACAAAGAGTGTATCATGTATCCTTAACTAGTTTAATATAAATATTGGTGAGGAACAAACAAGTGGTAATAAATTCGTATTAAGATAGGACAATCTCCATATCTTGATCCACTGGCAGCCCCTTGAGGGTGGGCGCAGTAGAATAACACCTACAGTTTCCCCTGTAGGCAAATTAAAGAGGCACCAGGGGCTCTTAACTTGGGAGCTTGGGTTGGTGACCACGGGGCCCTTAACTGAGGCCTGGCATTACTTCCATTTACTTGTGCCAGGCTCCTCACTTTCATCTATCCGATCCAATCTCCCTTGGTAAACACTTGTTCTTTTCTGACCCGGACAGTATTAGAGCATTTTATGCCTAGGGAGTCTTTCATTATCATGTCCTTCGTGGCCTTTGTCTTTCTTTGGCAGATACCTTCATTTTTCGAAGTGTCGGACCCCTTCAATTTTTCACTCTGATTAGTGTTAATAGAAAATGGTTGCCTAGTTGTACTTCCTCTTTAAAAAAAATATTAAAGATAATTGCTTTACGTCCCACTAACTACTTTTACGGTTTTCGGAGACGCTGAGGTGCTGGAATTAAGTCCCGCAGGAGTTATTTTACATGTCAATAAATCTACCAACACGAGGCGACGTATTTGAGCACCTTCAAATACCACCGAACTGAGCCAGGATCGAACCTAACAAGTTGGGGTCAGAAGGCCAGCGCCTCAACCGTCTGAGCCACTCAGCCTATTACTTCCTCTTAAAACAATCATCACCACTACTCACACTCTGCCATCTTTGAATAGGCTCTCTGCTCATCAATCCCTGTCTTACATCCATCTCTTCTCATCCCCCAATGAGCTCATTTTTGCTTCTCAACTTCATCAGGACAATGAGCATCAACGATCATTGAGGGCCATCTTGACAGATCTTCAGTCATGATGCGGTAAGTGTAGGATAAGAAGAAAGCTGAATAAATACAGGGGATGGGAAGTATTTATTTATTAATTTATTAAGAGAGATGAATACAGGTGGTAAAGGATTAGGAACACAGGACAAACACAAGAGGAGAACGTGGAGATTTTCCTTGTCCTTTTGCGTTTTCATTTTTGACCATTTTTGTCTTTCTATTGCTCCCTCTTCCTACACTGGCATGCCATTGTGTTCTTCACATTATGTATTACTTTTCATGTTCCTATATTCATACGACAAAAAAAAAAAAAAAGTACATCAGCCCGATGAGCCTTGCTTACCAAGCGAACAGATTATGAGGTGCCAAGTAGTCAGTGCGGCAAAGCCTCTCAGCCATAATTCTTGGCTTTCTAGAAGGTGGCTGCCATCTTGCCATTGGATAGCTTCTCTATTGCAATATCGTAGGCTGCGAACCAGGCCTCAGGTCCAGGTGAAAATCCCTGAGCTGGCTAGGAATTGAACTTGGGGCCTCTAGGTAAGAGTCAGGCACGTTATCCCTAGACTGCAGGGCTGGTTATCTTTATACAATTAGTCTAATTGTTTCCTTTAGCAACTTGTCATACAAGCGCAGACTTAGTCGAGGTAAGTCTGCACAAACCAGTCTCTCATAAGACATGTCTCTGTGTGTAAGGCCGTTAAGTCTGCCGACAAAAATATGCAGGCAAGTCGCTGACATTCTGGCGCTGCTTGAATTCAGCCATAGACTTTGCAACGAAAGCGCTCTCTCAGAGATGCAGCAGAAAATGTAAACGTGGTTGGTAGCCTATGAATATGAAACTGCAATCTTTTCCTTTGCGTGTCTTTTTTTGTGCAGAGCACACGTTAAGTCCAAGTAACAACTCATCTTTCATACAGACTACTTAATTAATTTCAATCCGTATAACTTTTCCAACCATCCGAAGCACATAAACAGGAAACAGCTGAGTGCGTATTCAACTACCTCGGTAAATAATTTAGTCTGAGCAATCGCATATTTCCAACTTACCTCCTGGAGGCAAGTCTTTGCAAGTAAGTATCCCAGAAGTCTGCACATGTTTGGGGCCCTTAACAGTGCTATTTTAGAACTGAATTGTTCATCAAGAATCAACTCTCAGTAGACCTATCAATGAGCATAACACTTGGTTCTTGTCTGTATGCTATATCAGATTAGTTTATTGGGGGTTTATGAAATATTGTTGACTGCATTCAAATATTGATTACACTTACATTTTTTATTACAGAATTGGTCTGTAAACATCTGAGGAATATACAGGGCCTCAGTAAAGTTATTATCAACTGCAACTTTCCATACATTAATACTGAACTGTTGCTGATGAATGGTGTTATGGCACTTTGTAGCTTACGAGTCTCAGCTATTTCGTTATTGGTATTGTGGAAATTGATTCCACATTTCTTTTGAAGTGTGCCCCATCCGTAAAGCTCCAATTTTAAAAAAAGTGTTTATCGTGATCATACACAAGTAAGAAATGTGTAATTTCCACTTGTAATGGGAAGTCAGCATCAGTAAGAACCTGAAATTTCTAAATGTGATATCACAGCCCAGCTGATCAAAACTATGTTATCTTTTAGTTTGTGAATAATGCTTGGAAGAATGTCAAAATACTTTGTGGCTTGTGCCTCTTTTTTGTAAACTCTTTTCCCCTTCATTTATAATGTTGGCCTGCTGAGCTAGACTCTTCATGTTTGACGTAAGTATATCTTATGGCTGGGGTTCATCTGTAACGTGGTGCGACAAAATGTGTAACGGAAGTGTGACCATAGCAACCGTTCAGGCAGTGATGTGAGGTATGGATGGATGGTCGGACAATTTTACCTAGCAATTGTGCAGGCTATGTCTTATGGCTGGTTGCCATCTGATATTAGAAGCCGTTGATCTATGGCCATGACAAGGAGTCACATTTATGATCATTTGATTTTTGCAACGGGAAAAGTGGTTTCTTTTTATTTAACAAAGACATGACGGAAAACAACTTGCAAACAGTTCTGATCATACTGGTAACACAATACAATACACTTTAGGCTGGCGTTAATACTGTACTGAAAAACAAAGGCAAGTAACCTGACGTGACACACCTGTACTGCAAGCACTTTACTAGAAATAAAAGCAGTGTACATTCCCCTATTAGTTTTGGGTCAGTACCAAAGCCTAGCCCTTGTTGCTTAATCCATCTACAATTACCATAATGACCTATATTACAAAGTGTCTCATTTCATCTGCTCACAGCTGTAAATCAATTCCACGTGGAGTTCTGAGTTTAGGCTTAATGAACAGATTTTCCCAGATTGAAAACTTGAAGTTCACTACCTAGAAGACTATTCAAAAACATCCATCAGATGGTGAAGAGCTTGAACCTTTTCCTCACTTTGGAAAAACTACAGTTCTGTTTTCAATACCAGCACAATTCTAGAGTAGGCTACTTTTCTCTTCCACATAGGATGTGTTCCGTCATCCTTAAACACAATTTTTTGAAAATATTGAGAGTTCTTTGGTATTTTTACTTTGAATTAAACAATATAATATTTGAATCAAAGAATTTTGAACCTTGTGTTTTATACGACTCTCAAGGGACCATACGGAAAGTTCAAATTATCCATGAATTCAAATTTAAAGTATTTGAATGGATAAAGTTGCAGTGTATAATATCTTTCCTTCTTATTAATGAAGTCGTTCTTCATGAGGTTTGGATTCCATGTAAATCTGATGATCGTATGGCTATTGTTAGAGCCCTGCGCGGATATACAAAATAATATCCGCATCCACACTTCCTTCATCCACATCCGCAAATGGTTATTTGCAGATATTGTAAATATTTACTGTTTACACCCAAGGTATTGAAATGGATAGATCTGTTAATATAATAGGCCTGATACCTGGCAACAGCCCCCTACAGTGACAGGTTTATGAAAGATTTTCTCTTGCGACAACTACCGACTTATTGACCTTTGTTCCTTCCACTAATTGCGGGCAGGAGCCAGTTAGGCTTAGGTCAGATTTACGGTTGTATGGTCTCAAGGCTCTTTATATATATCACCATTCTCCCATACGAATGTCAAAGGCAGCCTAACCACCAGCAAAAATAAGAGTATACCTGAATGAAAATTAAATTATTTAGAAATCATCGGAACATTATTCGCGCTGCCATCAAATTTGTACCCGCCAAGACACTAACTTCACGGATATCTGCATCCATGCAGGGCTCTAGCTGTTGTCATGCTACAAACAATAAGTGTATGAAATTGCGAGTTTGCTTATGTATGTCGTATGTGGTAGATAATAATTTGTGAGGAATTGTGGGTACAGATGTTTCAGTCACCATGTTTCAGTTGACCCCTCTGTACAGCTAATTCCAAAATAATTGGTCCATTATTGGAAATTATACATTTTCCACCTAACTCATTCTTGGTTTTACCATTACCAGTGCTCAACTTTCCTTAAGTTTTTAACAACATGCCATTTGACAATAAAATGGAATATGCTTTCTGATTTTTATCTTTATTGTAATATCTTTTAATATCAAAAACCAACCACCTATGTCATAATCCTCAAATAATAGTCATGTTTTTAGACTCAAATATTAACACAAATATTGTTAAGTAATAGTATATAGTGAAACCTCGGAATGCAAGTAACTTGGTCTACAAGTGTTTTGCAAGACGAGCAAACTTTTTAAATAAATTGTAACTTGATAAGCGAGTGAGGTTTCGCAATACGAGCGTCACGTGTGCCTACGTTTTCCCCCTCCCCTATTCGTTTTTTGAATGGATAAATGAGGTCTTTGGTCCTGTCGTGAAGAAATACCTGTCAGAAAAGAATCTGCCGCTCAAAGTCTTGCTGCTTACGGAAAATGCTCCTGCTCACCTCCAGGCCTTGAGGATGACTTACTGGCGGAATTCAACTTAGTTAAGGTTAAGTTGATTCCTCCCAACACTACTCCAGCCTATGGATCAGCAAGTCATTTCGAACTTCAAGAAGCTATACACCAAAGCACTATTTCAGCGTTGCTTCAAAGTGACCAAAGCAACAAACCTTACCCTCCGTGAGTTTGGGAGCAATCATTTCCCCAACGTGAACTGCCTTAAGATCATCAGTAAAGCCTGGGATGGAGTCACCAAGAGAACTCTCACTTCCGCTTGGGGAAAGCTGTGGCCTGACTGTGTTCTTGGACGTGACTTTGAGGGGATTGTTGGTGACAATGAGCCACCGATTTCCAATGAAATTGTGTCCTTAGGGAAGGGGCTGGAGGTGAATGACGTGGACATTCAAGAGCTGGTGGAAGAACATAGCCAGGACTGACCACCAACGAACTGATTGACCTGCATCGCGAAAAGCAGGAGGAGGTTATGGAGATCTCATCCGGGCAAGAGGAGGAGGAAAAGTCAAACGATTCTCTCACTTCAACTGAGATTCGGAAGAAGTGCAAAATGTGGGAAACAATGAAAAATTTTGTAGAAAAACACCACCCGAATAAGGTTGTAGCAGTGCGAGCGATGAGTCAGTTCATTGACAATGCAATGTCACATTTTTGTGAAATCCTCAAAAAGAGGCAAAAGCAACAGTCATTATACAGTTCCTCGTTAAAGCTGCAAGAAAAGAAAACAATTCCAGTGAGCCAACACACAGCAGTGGTGAAATTCGTGCTACACAGTAACTCTTCTCATGTCATCTCTCTTCTCCCTCACACCAACAATGATTCTATTGTAAGGAAAAGTGCACTTTAATTTGTTTTACGTTATATTTTGTTTTAGAAGTGGTAAGCGAATAAATATTTTTGTGTTGTGGACGAATCTTCCGCATTTCAATTGTTTCTTATGGGAAAACTTGCCTTGATATACGAGCGCTTTGGATTACAAGCATGTTGCCGGAAAGGACAAAGTCCTAATTTTTAAGATTGTATTGTATTGTATTGAATAGGTGGGTGAACAATAAAAACATACTAGTGTCATTCTTGGTTGCCAGTGTTTCACCCCATTGTGCCAATTTGGGCTCGTCAGTTGGTAACCATATTGCAGTCTACATCAGAATTATTGATATACAACTAAGGCAAGTAAATGTCTTTACCTACTTAGGAAGTAAAATCACTCCAGATGACAAAAGTTCAGTCGACATAAAGAGCAGAATTTCCCAAGCAAACATTGCTTTTTATAAGAAAAGGACACTACTTACATCAAGGAATTTAAATGTGGAGACCAAGAAGAGATTTATTAAGTACTTTGTCTGGAGTGTGGCCTTGTATGGTTCAGAAACGTGGACTATTAGTGCAGGTGATAAGAAACGTCTCGAAGCATTTGAGATGTGGTGCTGGAGGAGGACGGAAAAGATCTCGTGGACAGCAAAACTCACCAATGAAGAAGTTCTTTAGACGAATAGATGAAAAAAGATCCTTTTTAGCAACAATAAGAAAGAGAAGAGACCAATTAATTGGCCATCTCTATAGGCACAATGGTTTCATAGTTAATGTCATGGAAGGAATGATTCAGGGTAAAAGAGGAAGAGGAAGACCTAGACTGCAATATTCAAAGCAGATCAGAGATGACGTAGGAACAGGCTCATATGTGGAAATGAAGAGATTAGCTGATTACAGAGAAGAGTGGAGAAGACGAATTGCTGCCAACTAATCTTAGGATTGAGAATTGAGAAGAAGAATTGGTAACCAGCACACCTACCAAAACGCATGGCTAGTGCATGTAGTGGAGACCACTGCACAGGCTACATGGAGCCTCAGGCAGTGCGGGGGTGGTAGAATAACAGCCATGGTATCCCCTGCCTGTCGTAAGAGGCGACTAAAAGGTGCCCCAGGGGCTCTGAACTTGGGAGCTTGGGTTGGCGACTATGGGGCCCTTAGCTGACTCCTGGCATCGCTTCCATTTACTCGTGACAGGCTCCTCACTTTCATCTATCCTATCTGACCTCCTTTGGTCAACACTTGTTCTTTTCTGCCCCTGACAGTATTAGGTTTCTGAGGCCTAGAGAGTCTTTCTTTTTCACGCCCTTCATGGCCCTTGTCTTTCTTTGGCCAATACCTTCATTTATTGAAGTGTCGGATCCCTTCCATTTTTTCTCTCTGATTGGTATTATATAGAGGATGGTTGCCTAGTTGTACTTCCTCTTAAAACAATAATCACCACCATCCCCCTCAGGCAGTGCTAGTGCACTGTGAAAATAAAAATAGTTGCTTGCTAGGCCATCAGCCAACTCATTCTTGGTTTTGCCCCGGTGTGCCAGTTAGGCTCATCTGTTGATAACTAGCACACCTACCAAGATGCGTGGCTAGTGCATATAATGGAGGTCACTGCACAGGCTACTTGGAGCCTTAGGCAGTGCCAGTGTACCATGAGTCAGCTGGAAAATGTATCCAGTGCATCTGTGACCTTTCATGAGCTCAGAACTGTTCTACAGTTGTTGGGGCAATATGCTGGATGGATTAATGGTTCTAATCCAATGATGCCATCTTCTCACAGAAGGTTCAACCTTACTAGAGTTAGTTTTTCCTATTTTGAGTTTTCCATATCAGAGTTGCTGTTTTGTGGCTGTTGAACCACAGTCAGAGGTTCCACGTTCAGGGTATTCTTACCTGCCCACATTTATATTTCACCGAGCTCGATAGCTGCAGTCGCGTAAGTGCAGCCAGTATCCAGTATTCGGGAGATAGTAGGTTCGAACCCCACTGTCGGCAGCCCTGAAAATGGTTTTCCATGGTTTCCCATTTTCACACCAGGCAAATGCTGGGGCTGTACCTTAATTAAGGCCACGGCCACTTCCTTCCCACTCCTAGCCCTTTCCTATCCCATCGTCGCCATAAGACCTATGTGTGTCGGTGCGACGTAAAGCAACTAGCATTTATATTTCACTTCTATCTTGCTTTCTGTGATCAGTTCAGGCTGTACATGTCATTTTTGAAGATGTGACCAAAATAGGCTGCTTTATTGACTTTTTGCAAGGGTTAAGACCAATGACTGTAGTGCAGATAAGTGGGTGATCTCAAACTTTCATCGAACCATCTGTGAAAAATGGTGACTGAAATCTGACGCATTTTTCTGACAGAGGGGAATGAAATGTAAGTAACAAGAAAAAGTATTTCTTTATCACAATCAGGGAACCCCTTGTGGGTGCGGGACACAGACAAAGAATACACCCATGGTATCCCCTGCCTGTTGTAAGAGGCGACTAAAAGGGACGACCAAGGGATGATCGAATTAGAACCATGAGACTACTTGTAATTAGTACCATCACGCAGGGAACACCATGGATCGCTATTACTTGCATGTAGTACCATTATGTTAGGTACAAAATAAATTTGTGATTAGTAGCGACCAGTGTGAGCTTCCGGCTGGGTTTTACAGTACCTGTGATTAGTATCACTATATGAGTGACGCTATGGTTCTGCCTTGCCTATGATTAGTACCCACCATGTTAGGAACACCATGGGATAGTATGAGTCCCTGTGGTTAGTACACTTTTGTGAGGAACACCATAGGTCTGCGTTGCCTGCAAATAGTGCCGCGATGTGAGAAACACCCTAGGTCTGTGTTACATGTGCGCATTACTTTACCTGTGAGTAGTCCCATAATGTGTGGAATACCGCGAGTCTACGCTACTTTTGATTAGTACCTCAACATGACAAATACCATGGTCCTACTTTCCTAGCGATAAGTACCATTATGAGGAGCGGATGACTTGGATTTTGGACCCCTTTAGACTACAAGCATCATTGATTCCGTATTGTGCTTTAGCAGCAGTCCCTTGATCAGTAATACTATTGTTTAATGCTAGTTTCTGGGAATGTGGGGCATTGCAGGTCGGATCCACTGATTGTTTCAAATTCATCCATTCATTCTTCATCTTCACGTTTTGAATTCTGGTCATTGAAGGAGTTTGGACTTTTAAATTGTCATTATATTTTGTACCATTAGGGGCCAATGACCTAGATGTTAGGGCCGTTTAAACAACAATCATCATCATCAATAATCAGGGAAATCTCTTGCATGCACACTCATCCACTCTTTCAGTCAATCTTTGAATTATGGCACAGCTTGGGCATTCTCCTGATTTGAGTTAAGTCGATCTATTTGGTTTTCTAGTTCTCCACTACCGAGCTCGATAGCTGCAGTCGCTTAAGTGCGGCCAGTATCCAGTATTCGGGAGATAGTAGGTTCGAACCCCACTGTCGGCAGCCCTGAAAATGGTTTTCCGTGGTTTCCCATTTTAACACCAGGCAAATGCTGGGGCTGTACCTTAACTAAGGCCACGGCCGCTTCCTTCCCACTCCTATCCCTTTCCTGTCCCATTGTCGCCATAAGACCTATCTGTGTCGGTGCGACGTAAAGCAAGTAGCAAAAAAAAAAAAAAAAAAAAAAAGTTCTCCACTGGGCCATATATTAGACTGCTCAGATATAGAAGGAAATCCATAATCTTTTCCAGTATGCAAACAGAATTTGGGTACTTTGAACCTTTTTGCTCAGATTGATGAGAATTTGTCATGCTTTCTCTGGAATAGGATGGACCTGTTGTCCCTTCTTCAAAATCAGAGTTTGGTATTAATTAATAATGGCTACTCTTCTGTACATATGAGTTATTCTATCAGAAAATAAATAGGGTGGTGATAGACTTCTGTTCGAGTAGTTGATCCACCTCCCTTGAAAAGAAACCATTGAAGCCTACAGGGAATTTCTAAATGCTTTACCCATAGACAGAAGTATTTTAGACGAGTTGTAGAATAAGTTGTTGTTTTTCTCTGTGTTGTCCAAAAATATTTTATCGTATTAATTTTGTCCTTTTAAGACATTATTAGTCTCTGAATCATTCCTTTCAAATCAAATACTGTATAGAGATCTGTATTATAAAGTTTAAGTTTTATGTAGTGATTAAGGCTTTTTCCCTCCATCTGTGTTATTCCTTGTGTTCAAGGATACCATTTTTGTCTTTTCAGGTGTGTCAGGATGTGTGGCAACATTGTTACATGATGGTGTTATGAACCCTGCTGAAGGTAAGATTCCTTCTGGAAATGGAGGCTATTGAACTCAAACAATGTGTGACTACTATATGTAGCTGCCATTTTCGTAGGACATTATTATAAAAAATGAAAAGTGTCTTATAGGTCCCACTTTAAACATTCCGTAATGCTTCAAGTTTGTAATTCTTAAGGAAATGACCCTTATTTTGATTTTACCATGGACTTGGACTTTTGAATTTCATTCCTAGCAATTTTTATTAACAACTATTTTGTTAACTCCTTTGATTGATATATGTTTTGAAAAAAAACTACATTTGTGAATGATACTGATTGTGTGAGCTGTAATTAGTTTTCTAGAGTTTGGGAAGTTTGGATCAGTTCATTGTCAGATGAAGTATTTTGCTTACAAGTTTGTTACTCTTTTAGAATTTGTGTATTTTGAGTAATGCTTGTCAGAGAGAGAGAGAGAAAAGTTTACATAGAAATTTGTCTTTTAAATTGGCTTCCAGTGTTCATTCTCTATTCTGTTTAACCATATAATTTTTAAAAATGTATTTTTGATCATGTCTGAAGGCATTTCTGCCCCTAGAACAGTTATTTAGTCAACATGCATGTATATTGTGACCAACACAAGAATTGTCTGTGTATTAAACTGGTAATTTATTCACATTTAATACCAGACATTCTAGATGCAGCTGGACTGAGTGACTCGGACTTGGTAGGTTCGATCCTCGCTCAGTCTGGTGGTATTTGAAGGTACTCAGATACGTCGGCGTCATGTTGGTAGATTTACTGGCATGTAAAAAAACTCCTGTGGGACAAAATGCCGGCACCTAAGTATCTCCAAAATCCATCAAAAGTAGTTAGTGGGACGTAAAAACAATAACATTATTCTAATGTTGCCATTGATGCTTTTACGGCCCGTACTTATAGACATTATACTGTATAGACTTTTGGGCTTATAGCCTTGTCAAGGTGAAATTCTTTGCGTTTCACAGAGAACTGTGCTCTGCATCATCAGAAGAAAATTTCGACTGTCCACGAGAAAGGCTTCCTAAACAATGATATTTTTGGAATTAGATGTTATAATATAAGTGGAAATGGTATGTTCATTCATCACCAGATGGCTCCCCAGACGTGGCACAGCGCTAGCACTCGAAGCGGAAGCTGACTGAACCATCAGAATCCATCTAAGAGGGTCCCATTGTGAGCAACTGCAACGTGACCTCGAAAATGTTGTGAGATGGACAGCAGGCAATGGTATGTTGATAAACGGGGTTAAAAGTCAGGTTGTGAGTTTCACAAATAGGAAAAGTCCTCTCAGTTTTAATTACTGCGTTGATGGGGTGAAAGTTCCTTTTGGGGATCATTGTAGGTATCTGGGTGTTAATATAAGGAAAGATCTTCATTGGGGTAATCACATAAATGGGATTGTAAATAAAAGGTACAGATCTCTGCACATGGTTATGAGGGTGTTTAGGGGTTGTAGTAAGGATGTAAAGGAGAGGGCATATAAGTCTCTGGTAAGACCCCAACTAGAGTATGGTTCCAGTGTATGGGACCCTCACCAGGATTACCTGATTCAAGAACTGGAAAAATCCAAAGAAAAGCAGCTCGATTTGTTCTGGGTGATTTCCCGACAAAAGAGTAGCGTTACAAAAATGTTGCAAAGTTTGGGTTGGGAAGAATTGAGAGAATGAAGAAGAGCTGCTCGACTAAGTGGTATGTTCCGAGCTGTCAGCGGAGAGATGGCGTGGAATGACATTAGTAGACGAATAAATTTGAGTGGCGTTTATAAAAGTAGGAAAGATCACAATATGAAGATAAAGTTGGAATTCAAGAGGACAAACTGGGGCAAATATTCATTTATAGGAAGGGGAGTTAGGGATTGGAATAACTTACCAAAGGAGACGTTCAATAAATTTCCAATTTCTTTGAAATCATTTAGGAAAAGGCTAGGAAAGCAACAGATAGGGAATCTGCCACCTGGGCGACTGCCCTAAATGCAGATCGGTATTCATTCATTCACCCATAACATGTGTGCGTAACATATGACATTTACAGGTGTATGACAATGACACAAGCCTGGAATGAAACATCTGGCGATGAGGAACGTGCGAATTTGGAAAACACCGAGACAAAATAACAATAGGGAAGGGAACGACCTACGTAAATCCTTAATGGCTTGTGACTAGGTATTAATTGATAGCCATTGTCTCTGTTGAAATTGTTAGAATTTCTACGTATTTCCACAGCTTTCTGTATAATCCTGGACATGTAGTATCTAGTGTGGGTAAGAGCTCGAGTATCTTGGAACATGACATCATGACCCGACGATAGAGCGTGCTCAGCTATTGCTGATTTGTCTGGCTGATTGAGACGAATATTACGTTCGTGTTCCTTGATACGGGTACCAATGGACCAGCATGTTTGGCCGATGTATACCTTACCGCAAGTACAGGGAATTTCGTATACCCCAGGATGTAAACGTGGAGACAATTTGTCCTTGGTTTTACTCAGACTGTGAGCAATTTTAGTGGCGGTGCCAAACACGGTTTTTATATTATGTTTGCGGAGGACCTTGGCAATTTGATGTGTGGTGGTGTGAATGTAAGGCAAGTAGGCAATTCCCTTCACTTCTTCCTTCTGTGAGCTTTGCTTGGTCGTTTCTCTGGGATGCAGGGCTCCATGAATCTGCAAATCACTGTAACCATTACCCTTGAATGTGACTTTGAGCGTGTACATCTCCACCTGGATGTTTGATGGTTCACAAATTTGTGTCGCCCTCTTGGCGAGTGTCGTGAGAATGCCTTGTTTTTGTGCTGGATGGTGGTGAGAATCTGTATGAAGATAGCGATTTGTGTGGGTAAGCTTACGATAGATGGTATGTCCTAAGGAGCCGTCCGGTTTCTTTCTTACTAGAACATCCAGAAAAGGAAGGCATCCGTCCGACTCCATCTTGATAGTGAATTTAATTGAAGGGTGTTGCTGATTTAGGTGGTTTAGAAATAAATAAATTTTCTCAGGACTTTCTGTCCAGACCACAAATGCATCGTCAACATACCTCCACCATATCATAGGTTTGACGGGCACCGAAGCAATAGCCTCCTTCTCAAAATGGTCCATAAAGAAATTAGCCACTACGGGCGAAAGTGGACTTCTCATACCCACTCTGTTCGTCTGTTCGTAAAAATTTCCACCCCACAAGAAATAGCTGGAAGTCGTGCAGTGGTAAAATAGCTTAGTATGTCCTCAGCGAACAGGTGTGCAATGAGAGACATGACCGAGTCAGTCGGCACTTTAGTGAACAAGGACTACACATCGAAACTCACCAAAAGTGCATTAGGTCAAAGGGTTATGGTTGACAGCTAGTTGACGAAATACCGAGAGTCTCTGACGTGTAATTCTGTACGTCCTATGTGTGGCTGAAGCAATTTGCTTAGATATTTAGCCAGAGCATACGTAGGTGAACCTATCACACTAACAATAGGTCTGAGGGGAACATATTTTTTATGGATCTTACACAGTCCATATGATCTAGGTGGCACTGCATCCCCCTGGGACAGATGTTTAGCCTCCTCTTTTGGAATTGAAGATTGCCTTAAGAGCTTCACAGTGGCGTTGGACACACGAGTGGTGGGGTCACGTGAGCTCAGTCTGTAAACAGGCTCTGACAGTATAGCCGAGATCTTATTCTTATACTCGTCACTGTCCATAACCACTGTCGCATTACCCTTATAAGCTGAGAGAATGGTCAGTTCAGAATCATCTCTAAGTTCCTTCAGAGCTCACCTTTCACCTCTTGTTAAATTGGGCGCGGGTACAACAGGGGACCTTATGAGTCTCACACATTTCTGTCTTAACTCCTCAGCCTCATCCATAGGTAGTTTGTGGATGGCTGCCTCAACGGAAGTAGTTAATTCCTCAGGGGGAATTTTAGAGGGAGCGACAGCGAAATTAAGACCCCTAGCTAGAATTGCCGTTTGGTTCTCGTCCAAGGATTTCTTGGAAAGATTGACGACAGTTTTACTAGCATCTGGGTTCGTGCGAGAGACCGTCTGTTTCTGAGCTAGTCGGATGAACTTCGATTTCTGTCTGAATGACACCTGGTTGAATTTTGGTTCAGCCTGTATAGCAGTAATGCGATCGAAAGTCAACCACAATTCGTGCAAGAGAGTGTTGCTTAACAGCAGGTGTAAACGAAACAACTCTCAGGAGACTGAGTCCACTTCCCTACGAGTGTAATGCACTCTCTCGATCACAACAGCCTTGTGATATAGATGTTGATTCCCATACGGAATCTGAAATATTTGTCCTGAATGAGTAAATTTATAATACCAATATAAATGGTCCGTTATTGGACATTATAAATTTTCCAGCTAACTCATTCTTGGTTGCCAGCGTTTCGCCCTCGTGTGCTAGGGTGGGCTCATCAGTTGGTACCTACCACCCTAGCACACGAGGGCGAAACGCTGGCAACCAAGAATGAGTTAGCTGGAAAATTTATAATGTCCAATAACGGACCATTTATATTGGTATTATCACAACAGCCTTGTTAGCGCATTGATATATTCTCCTGGCCTTCGGTGTATTTAACATGTGCTTCAGCTTCACACAGTTGGGAATGATGTGGTCCCTGCATCTCAGTAGAAAGCACAAAGAAGATGCACTGAGCAACTCAGCTATGTGGTTTGGGTCACGTAGGTTATGAGATGGGAGATAGTGGGTTCGTACCCTACTGTCTGCAGCCCTGAAGGTAGTTTTCCATGATTTCCCATTTTCACCCCAGGAAAATGCTGGGTCTGTACGTTAATCAGGGTCACGGTTGCTTCTTTCCTAGTCCTAGCCGTCTCATATCCCGTAATTGCTGTAAGACCCAACAGAGTGGGTGCAATATAAAACCAATAGTAAAAGAAAACAATCTAGATGCACATTCGTTAAATTCAGTGTAGCACTCTTCGGTTTTGGATACAGCTGCTCACTTGACCTCGTGGAGTTCATGATTGGACCTTGGAGGAGTGGCATTATATATTGTGGTTCAGTGTATCATTGAACTAGTTTTAGAACAAATGATAGGGATGTATGTGGTGTAACTCTCACGAGGCTTTGAACCCCATTTGTCAACAGGGCATGATATTTAAAGAAAGTCAGATAGCTCAGTCATAAGAGTGTTTTTCCCCAGTGTGACTTAGGCTCATCAGTTGGAAACCACACCTCTCCAGACAGTGGTCAGTTGGTATATCGTTGAGCTATGATTGAGCTACATGAATTTATTTAGCCTAATGTTCTCAATCAGAAGCAATAGATTAAAGTTTCCTTATGCATTGCTTGATGACTATCTGCAGCCCTTCGTGGACCCGTGTGTCATGTATGGGATATTCTGTTTGGATAGTCTGGCGCCATGGCTAATTGGTTAGGCTGCTAGCCTTTGGTCGCAGGAGTCCTGGGTTCGATTCCAGGCAGGGTCAGGAATTTTAACCATAATTGGTTAATTTTGCTGGCACAGGGGCTGGGTGTGTGTGTCGCCTTCATCATCATTTTCATCCTCATCATGATGCGCAGGTCACCTACGGGCGTCAAATCGAAAGACCTGCATCTAGCGAGCCGAACTTGTCCTCGGACACTCCCGGCACTAAAAGCCATACGTCATTTCATTTCTAGTTGGATAGTGCTTTGTTTTGGGCCACAGTATTCAGAGCTTCTTTAAGGAACTTTCTGGACAGTTCTGATTAATAGTGTTACAACTGTATTCATCTAACATGAGCCTGCTCAAGTTTCGGTAGGTTGTTGTGTAGAGCTCCAGTTATGGCTGAAGTACTGCACCTACAAATAACAGGGCTTTGCTGGCAGTTGTCGAAATTCAAAATGTGTCTGATGAGTAGGCATTGTATCATTTTTGTTACATGTAGGAATCCAGTCCCTGAAAGATGATGATGATGATGATGATGATGATGATGATGATGATGATGATGATGATGATGCTTGTTTAAAGGGCCTAACATCTAGGTCATCGGCCCCCAGTCCCTTAAAGCAGGATGAAGTGGAGATAATTTAAAAAATTCTCTGCATTGAAGTGGAAAGTATATTCTATAACAAGAGAGAAAGTTTAATTTATATGCTCTAAAATTTGCATGCAACGACATTGCAAACTTTGTTAAAATATGCACATACAGTATTTCTATAGCACATGACTTACCACATCTTTTTTTTTTTTTTTTTTACATTGTCACAAACAAATAACTGTATTACACTTCTCAGCAGCCAGAATTTCTGCTGCCAATATAATTCCACAGACAATATGCCTCATTATTCTCTTTAAGTCTTTATTCGACTGTTCAGTCAAGAACTGTATGTACATGTATAGGTGAGGGTGATTAAGTGTAGTTCTTTGTTTTCATTACAACCAATATGAATATTAATTGCTGCCAGTGAATCGTATGAAGTACAGTTGACTGTATGAAGGTTTATTTAAAAAAAGATAAGTGATAACAAATTGGGAATATACCTGTATTTTTTGCTCCTGAATTTTAAAACTGTATGGTTATTCTTTTTTGTGGCCAGAGAAGAAGTGAATTTTGTTACAAAGGAAGCCATACTTTCAGTGTCCAACAAAGAGTACCTAGCAAGGAGAGAGGAAGCACTACTGGAGCACTTTATTAAGATAAGTTCTAACTTGCAAGTAGTAAAGGGTATTAACAGAATTGAAACATAAATGTTTCTACATTTCTAAAATAATATTCATCAATAAAAAGAAAAAAAAGGCTAATGTGATTTGATAGAATCTGCTGATATTCTTTCAAGAGCAAATCATTTCAGTTTATAATTAGGGTTCAACAGACTGAAAAACTTCAGAGCTGCTTTGCATGAAAGAGGTGAATGACACCACACTATTGTATTTCTGAATGTTTTGGACAAAATTAATGCTGTTGAAGAAGTACAGTAATTCTTTGTTCTGTATTTACGTGCCATTCTGGAAGGGGAATTAGGCTGTTACAGCAACTGGAATTGAAATAACCATTTGCTGCCTCATTAGTGGAATGCAAGGCATGCAATGGGCATACAGAATATTCATAGCACCCAAACGATGCTAAAAAATTGTAGATTCTTCCAAAAAAAAAAAAAAAAAAAGGATTTCTGAAAAACAGTCAGTGTATGATGTATCTGCCTTTCAACGTCTGTGCACGAGATTCCTACATTCAGATTCATTATGAAGAATATGGCTATGTTTTTCTGGTCTTCCTCACATAACACTACTCATCATAGGTAATGTAGACTGAACCCAGCTCTGTTTGAATTCCCTGGACGTGGAATGTCTTGAGGCATCCACCCAGCCAGTGAATTGAAAATCAGAAGTTTTAACTCCTTTGCTGACCCTGTGGTCTAGGGGTGGAGGCCTTGGGTTTGATTCACGGCCAGATCAGGTGGTTTTTCCTTGAATCTGAGTGCTGGTTTGGGTTCAATTCAAACCATGTGAGAATGATAATTGAGGAGTCTGATGATGAAATTGCAGCCCCAGTGTAAATCAAGACAGGAGTTATGCAACGAGATGGACTGTCACCTCTACTCTTAAACTGTGTCCTTGAAAACGTCATCCGGGAGGGGCACAAATATTTGAATAATCAAGGAGTTCAAATCAAAGTTAGGCTAGGGTGCAAAAGGCAAAATGTTTATGTTGACTGCCTAGCCTTTGCAGATGATCTTGCAATTTTTTTACGATTCCTTAAACACAGCCATGAAACAGGATTTTCAGCTTAAAACACAAGCAGTGAAGGCAGGCCTATAGATCTCTTTTGAGAAAACAAATTTTTTAACTAATATCAAGCTGGCACCCAAAGAGCTTACAATGGGATAAGACAAAATGATATGTGTAGATAAGTTCAAGTGTCTGGGAGAACTGATAACACCAAACTTGTCAGAGTTACGGATGAACAAAATGAAAATGGCTTACCATTTAACCAAAGGCATCTACAACAAAAGGTCCATATCTTTCAAAGCAAAGCTGAGGAATTACTGCAGTGTCGTCCATCCAGAGATCATAAACACTTCAGAATGTCTTGCAATGAACAAGAAAGGCCTGATCGAGAAAATGGAGGCCAAAGAAAGGAAGATTTTGAGAAAGATCTTAGGTCCCGTCAAAGACAATAGGGAGTATAGAAGACGGCATAATGACTAACTATACACCCATGTATGCACGTAGAGAAGATTACCGATACCATCCAGAAAAGAAAAATTATCTTTTATGGGCATGTGACATGAATGCACCCAATAAAACTGACCAACAGCATCATTACCTTCTTTCAGCAGAAGAAAACCAAAGGGGCTTGGTTCACTGAGGTAAATGGAGACCTTGAAGAAGTGGGTATTGCACATAATGACAATCAGGAGCATGTCCCACTTAAGAAGAAACTTCAAGCGTCCCAGGGTTTCCGAGACGAGCCAAAATTAAAAATTTGAAAGGCATGGATGCTGAAGAGGAAAGAACGGCACTGTGAATGCATGGGGAAGCACTGGACAGACATCAAAGTCAGAAGTAACCAGTTGAAATGATGTGGTCCAAAGTTGGCCAATACGACATGAATGAATGAATGATGATGAAAATAATAATACTATAATAATCGTATGGTCTGAGATATCATATGCAAGAATTTTAATTTGATGCCATCTAGCTGCCTGCTCATCAATTTTGGCATTCCATTTTACTCTAGGCCTACTAGATGGCAGAGCACACCAAATCTCTCTTAGACATCTATGGCTGAGTTTTTAATGAAGTTTGTTTGGTGAATACAGTCACCAAAGATCTTTTACATGCTGACATACAATATGGAGTGTCTGATGGACTTCTTTTTGCTCTTCAAGAATTAGACTACCTTTGCCAGATTTAAACGTGCTATCATGGGATCCAGAGGGTGACACTCTTACTATTGATCCCCAAAGGGCCTCATTGTAGAAATCCAAGAATAATTGCCAAGAGGATTCATCGCGCTAACCATGCATAGCCTTGTAACCTGTAGACCTTCAAGCTGAGCAACGGCTGCTTGGCATGCCAAGGCCCATTAGGGCTGTTTTGCTATCAGTATATACAATTCTGTACTAGTTAGTAAAATAAAATGCATCTACCTAAAAAGGTAGTTAGTGGGACATAAAACCAATATTCTTCTTCTTTCTTTCTTTCTTTCTTTCTTTCTTTCTTTCCTTCTTTCTTTCTTTCTTTCTTTCTTCTTCTTTTGAGATCACATTCAATCACTTTAATCAACCCCTTGGTTTGTCGATTTCTTGGTAAGAAATGTCCGAGCCTTGCGGTCCTCCCAGTACTTCTTCATACGTGTTGATATTCTTGCCCTTTCTTGTGTAGAGAATATTCTAGGTGAGATTTTCTAGCCTTTGCAGATGATCTTGCATTCTTTTTCCAATTCCTTAAACACAGCTATGGAACAGGATTTTCATCTTAAAACACAAGCAGCGAAGGCAGGCCAACAGATCTCTTTGGAGAAAACAGATTTTTTAACTAATATCAAGTTGGCACCCGAAGAGCTCACAGTGGGACAAGACAAAATTATATGTCTGGGAGAACTGATAACACCAAACTTGTCAGAGTTATAGATGAACAAAATGGAAATATGACTTTCCACTTTCTACTCACAAAACCAATATTATTATTATTATTATTTTAAAATCTTTTAATAATATTATTTGCTTTACACCCCACTAACTAATTTTTTATGATTTTCGGAAACGCCGAGGTGCCAGATTTTAGTCCCGCAGGAGTTCTTTTATGTGTCAGTAAATCTACCGACATGAGGCTGACTTATTTGAGCACCTTCAAATACCACCGGACTGAGTCAGGATCGAACCTGTCAAGTTGTGGTCAGAAGGTCAATGCCTCAACCGTCTGAGCCACTCAGACTGGCAAAATAATCTTTTGAACTGATATTAAAATTTAAAGCCTCCATGGCTCAGACGGCAGCGCGTCAGCCTCTCACCGCTGGATACCGTGGTTCAAATCCCAGTCACTCTATGTGAGTTTTTGTGCTGGACAAAGGTGAGGTGGGACAGGTTTTTCTCCGGGTACTCCAGTTTTCCCTGTCATCTTTCATTCCAGCAACACACTCAAATATCATTTCATCTTTTAGTCATTAATCATTGCCCCAGGGGAGTGCGATAGGCTTCAGCAGCCGGCACAGTTCTGCCCTCGCTGCTAGATATAGGCTTCATTCATTCCATTCCTAACACGGTCGAATGACTGGATTTTAGTTTTCATTTTGATGCACTTATTCACGTAGCTAGTCAGTCGCCTACGTAACCCTGGAATCAAAAGTCCGTGTCATATTGTAAGTTACTTTTAAAAAAATCATTATTATGGACAATTATCTAATTACAGACAGAACCAAACGTCATCATCACCTCATTAATTTGAAAGAACAAGTCAGTCCAACCTGTTATCAAGAGAGTAATTAAGTGTAAGAGATGGCGAAGAGCCCTAACTTCACCACTTGTAAGGGCATAAATAAATAAAATTCTGGGTGGAAAAAAGTGTGCAAATAAATGCATTGAAGTTAAGGAAGGTTGGAACTTTCCTCCTGATATATCGCTAATGAAAGAAACTAAATGGATGTGGGCCAAAATACACTAGCCTCGTGTAAGTAGATTTACTGGCACATATCAGTTCTCCTTCTTCTACTTCTTCTTCTTCTTCTTGTCATATATCCTCATTGGTTCTTGTTCTCAGCAAGTTGTAAAAGATCAATTCTCATAGATTCTGTAGCCAAGATTTTCTCCTTCTTCTCAGACTTCTCTTTCCTTCAGTTTTACCTTGTATGTTAAACTGAAGGAGTCTATATTTATCATTTCAAATGATATGACCAAAGTACTCAAGATTTTTCTTTTTGATGTTGCGCATGACCTGTAGCTCTTTATTTAGGCATAGGAGTACTTAAGTGTTTACGTATTGTCAACCCATGATATTCTGAGCAGGCGTTGGTAGCACCACATCTAAAAGGATCGAAGTTTTTTTGTGGTGTTCTCTGTTAGGGTCCAAGTCCTGGCACCATAAAATAAGACAGAAAATACATAACACTGAAGTAAACTGAGATGAATATTGATCTTAAAGTCTTTGTTACAGGGAAGTTTGCTCATTCTCTTGAATGCAATCCTTGCCTGTTCAATCCAGGACCTAATTTCAACAGCATTGTTTCATCTGTGATCAAGTACGCTGCCAAGATACTTAAAGCATTGGACTTGTTCCAGAGATGTGCCAGCTGTTGTCAACTTAGCAGGTTGAATGACTTTTTTGTTTATGACCATTACTTTTTTTTTTTATTTGTGTTTAAGGGCATACCTGCTGCAGCACTGTGTTCGACCACACAGTTTAGTAATGTCTCCCGCCCTTGTTGCAAGCAGAACAGTGTCATCTGCATATTGCATATTATTTATTGTGATCCCATTAACAACGGTGCCCTCGTGTTTTCCTTCTAGTGCTTCAGGAAATACTCTTTTCAGAGTAAATATTGGAACACGAGTGGAGATAGAACACAGCCTTGCCTCACTCCTTGCTTTAATTCAATAGCACAAGTGTTTGTGCTGTCAACCTTAACTGATGCAGTCCGATTCCAATACAGGTTGGCAATAATTCGGATATCTCTACTATCCTACCAATATCATGTGGGATATGCAGTAATGTTTCATTTTTCACATGGTTGAAAGCTTTATTGTAATCGATAAAACAAGCATATACATCCACAGACATACCTAAAGCATCTTTGTACCAAAACCTGCATTATCA
Organism: Anabrus simplex; assembly: GCF_040414725.1. Lineage (NCBI taxonomy): Eukaryota > Metazoa > Arthropoda > Insecta > Orthoptera > Tettigoniidae > Anabrus > Anabrus simplex. The sequence goes on along the minus strand of NC_090267.1, from coordinate 230,159,049 downwards.
GCAATGCCTCTCTGGTGCCAAATCCATTACGGAAACCAAACTGGGTACTTCTATGTAGGATTTACATTTGCTGTATATTCTTGCATGCATTACCTTTAAGATTTTGAGAACATGGCTCATTAGGCTTATGATTCTGTAATCTCCATGAGATTTATTATTATTAACAAAAATGCGTACAATGTGCAAAATACAAAAGCTATATTACATTACTCTAGTCCTAGTTTTGTTATTGATATTTGTCTTTTGCTGCAGATATTTACATGATATCTTTCACAGTGTTCATTGGACAATTCACACACACACAGTTTTCATTCGGGTGATGAAAACCTATGTGTTGCATATCGCGTAATTATGTGTCTAAGCTCATAATTTGTTCATTTCCAATCATCTGTCATTATGGCATCTGTTGAATAAAAGTCGTTCCAGATATAGCAGGGTTTTTCTATGAGAGTTTGGGATGTGTTCTCGTAGGTCTTAGTATTTGGCGGGTGTATCTGCATTCTAAAGTCTTCTGTGAAGAAAGTTTCTTTTAGTAAAATACAGGCCAGTCTTGATGGTGCTGTCTTCCCGATACCCAGGATTTGTTTCATATAATGAGCTTTAACTTTCTCTAGCATTATCAGGTTGTTAATTTTAAGTTTATCCCCGATTATATGGAGCTGTTAAGTTGCTATTGGTGCTATAGCTGTTTTAAATTTTTTTGGAAGTTTTTTGTGGTTGTTGAATGTTGTAAATTGCTTTTATTGCTGATGTTCTTTCTTTGATATGATTGTTGAAAGATGTCAATGTTGTTTGAAGAGTAACTCAGAGATATTTGTAGTTTGGTACTACTAGAGGTTTATTTTGAAGGGTCAGTGTATCTTTAGGAGAGAGTTTACCACCTCTTCTGAAAGTCATTTGTTTAATTTTGTCATGATTTCTTTGTAAGTCATTTTTAGGGCCCACAAAGTGATCTGTTTAGTACCTTCTGGAGCTCTTCTCTGCCTTCTGCAGCTATTACCAATTCATCTGCATAGAGTAGAAGTATCGCTGAACTGTCCTTTACCGAGCTCGACAGCTGCAATCGCTTAAGTGCGGCCAGTGTCCAGTATTCGGGAGATATTGGTTTCGAACCCCACTGTCGGCAGCCCTGAAGATGGTTTTCTGTGGTTTCCCATTTTCACACCAAGCAAATGCTGGGGCTGTACCTTAAGGCCACGGCCGCTTCCTTCCCTCTCCTAGCCCTTTCCTGTCCTATCATCGCCATAAAACCTATCTGTGTCGGTGCGACGTGAAGCAAATTGTTTTTTAAAAAAGCTGTCCTTAATGATATTTGAATTGTCTGCTGCCATGATATTGAACAGTAATGGGCTAATTGGATCTCCTTGGATAAGGTGATGTCATCAGAAATTTCGATAAAATTGTATTTTAAGATGTCTGAAAGTATTTTTCATTAGTTGGTATGCTTCGCCAATCAACAGACTGAGTTATCGGATGAGTGTTTCTCTATTTATGAAATTGAAGGCTTTTCTGTAATCTATGAAGACTACAAAATATTTTCTCCCTGGGTGTGTGATTGTATCTTGAGCATGTTCTAGTAAGCAGTTCACAGCATGGAAAGTGCTTCTTCCCTTTCTGAAACCAAATTGGTTTTCTGGTATTAGGACATCTATTTCATCAGTAAGCCTGCCGTTTAAAATTTCCACTAATATTTTGAAAGACGTATTTTAGAGGGCTGTCCGTCTGTATGACTGGGTTACAGTTTCCCCTTTCCCTTTGAAAAGAACTTTTATTGTTGATGTTCCCCATTGTTCAGAAATTTTTCCTGTATTCAAACATGTATTGAATAATTCTATCAATAATCTTCCATCAGATTGTTTCTTTGAGATGTTCTGTATATATGCCATCTGGTCCTGAAGCCTTGTTGTTTTTCGCTTTTGTTATTGCATGATATATTTCCTATCTCGTTATCGGGATGATATTTTCTGTTGTTTCCGTAGCATAATATTCATGTGCTGTGTCCTTATGTTCGATGTTTAGAATGGTGTCAAAATGATTTTTCCCTGTGTCCATGGAAATTCCTCTTATTATTGGTGGTCTTGGTTTTCCGAGTGTTATGGAAGGATTTTTTTGAGCAAGTTCTGCTTGTCTTCTGGCATCTAGATCTATGCGGTCTGCTTTTTTTCTGTTTAATTAAAATTTTGTATAACATTCTATGTTGGGTGTATAATGATATTTCGTGTTTTTGCATTGTGGTTTTGGCCTGATGTACCGTTGACAGGGTCGTCTTCTGTTCATCATAGCATTCTTTGTTAAACCATGGTTGTGATTTCCTATTCTTTATTTGTGTTTGACATGATTGCAAAGTCGTTGTGCATAGTTCTACTGCTTTTATTATTTGATGTCGCAGTAGTAGATGTGTTGCTTCTTCTATTTCTCCCTAATTTTCTTTCAATTTTTCCAAATTTAATTTCCTAGATATTCTGGTTGCCACAAGGTTAATTGAAGATAATGGAAAGTTCTTATAACTGGTATATGTTTTCTTATTGGTGTTATTGTTGATGTCCAAAGTGCTTTCTGTTTAATTACTTTTATGTCTTCTTTGAATAATACAAGGTCTATTGCGCTAGTGCCATTCGTTGCTATGTCAAGTTTGTCAATGAGGCTATATCCTTTTTCTTCTAGTGTATCCAGAATTAGATCTGTTTTTTGGCTCGGTTTATCAATTCGTGCATTGTGATCGCCTACAAATATTACTCGTTTATCAATCATTGTTCGTGTTAAAGCTTTTGTTATTCATTCAATGACATCATCTACAGTCATCTGAGGTTGAGCATATAGGGCCTATGCCTATTATTTTATTGTAATATAATTTGTTTTACTATAATTTTCGTCTCTTATTATTTCCTTTATTAATCCTAGAGAAGGTTTAAGAAAGATGGAAACTTCTCCTGCTGGTCTACCTAAGCTTTGGCGAGCAAAGAGTGGATTCCATAGAATCCTTTTATAGTATATTCTTCTGTTAGAAAGATTTCTGTTTCTGTTGGAATGAATGGTTTTGCGTTATGTAAACCTTCGTTGTTCCATAATAAATTATTTTCGTGCTTATAATAATTCTGCGCCACTGTTGTATCAAATCTTTCGTAAACGAAATCTCCTTACCCCTACGGTCAGAAATCGGGTCGGTCTTTGTCTGCGAGAAAACTGAACAGAAATCCTATTTTGAAGGCCTTTATGTCTCCCTGGGTAGGTAGTTCTTTGCAATCTATACTTTTAATTCCTTTTTTTCTCTCGAGGTAACGTCTTACATTTTCCGTAGTTGTGTTTATGTTTAGGTTACCTAAATATAGCCATGCCGTCTTTTCCGCAGATTCAAGATAAAAATTCAGGTGAGGCATTTTACACTTTTTATTACACATTCAGTACACCAAATTATTGTAAGATACACTCGCCAACAGAACTGCGACTCACTCGTTAAAAAAATCTTTGAATTTATTCCGCACTTCAAAAGCTTCAGCTGGAGCTGCGTTGTTTCTCCTCGACGGGGTAGCTCTTGGAAGTACGTCTTCGTAGTATAAGTGTTCAGCCCCTCTATATCTATAATCAAATTATGCAAAACACGAACAGCCTTAACTATCAGTTCCGCTGTTTGGAATTTTCAACTACACCTGAGACCTGCCAGCAGCGTGCGCGCGGATCTGCTGCAGTGTAAAAGCTCCATGGCGAGCCGCCTGGCTATAGCCAGCCGCGAGGGGCTAGGGTGAGCATCCATCTGCCAGCAGTGAAGCTGCAGCATAAACGTACCCTTAGTTTGCTATTGGGAGATGGTGAATTCAGACCCCACTTTCAGCAGCCCTGAACAGTCGCTTCCTTTAGAGTTGTAGCCCTCTTGTATGGCATTGTCGCCATAAGACCTCTTGAGTCGGTGCAATGTAAAACTAATAGCAATTAAGAAAATAATAATAATATGGCCTGTCTGTAGGATACAGACTTCCCGATCCATTGCCATTCAGGCAGTCTGCCTTAATTGCTTTGCTATTTGAGAATTACGACATGCAGTGACAAAATTATTGACCCCTCTTCAAAAAAAAAAAAAAAAAAATTCCCTGTTGAAATGAAACCTACAATCTTGTGATATTGTGTTGGACTCCCTCTCTACCGCTGATCCACCGATTCTGCTACCTGTGTTATGAGAAAATCAAATGATTATAGTAATGTTTATTTTTCACTTAATTATTATTCTCTAGTAGTGTAATCCAGTAGTTGTACTTTTCCCCAATTTAAAATAGACTTCAGTAGTATCTTCTCCTTACCTCTTAATTCACGAGAAAAGCTTAGTTTTCTCTATTTTAATACCTGAAAATGTTAATCAAGATGTTAATTTTGGATAACTGTTCATTTTGGAAGGTGGATATTATAAGCAAACTTGTGTGGTAACACTAACATTTGCATTATCGTATTATATGCGAGTCCAGAATTAAAATCACAATTTATACACTGTAGAATGGACATTAATTAATATATAGTTCCAGCATGTGTGTGGCAATTAAGCAAGAATGATGACCTATACATTAACAGTGTTCTAAACCTGGTGTACTTTATAATTAGAAAAACAAAAGTTTGCACCTCTGCAAGTTGTTAAACTAGTATTAAATAGCTGTCTTCTAGTTAGTTACTGCTAGTCACAGTGACACTTGGAAGACTACTAAATGAAATCGCACAGTTGTGTTGAATACAACCTTTTCGAAATCCAGCTTGGTACTCGCCGATAGTGTGTGTGCTCATTGTTCTAAAACCGAACCCCATGGCACAAAAGCCCCGAAGGGCCGTGGCCTACCAAGCGACTGCTGCTCAGCCCGAAGGCCTGCATATTCTGAGGTGTCGTGTAGTCAGTGTGACGAGTCATCTCGGACGTTATTCTTGGCTTTCTTGACCGGGGCCGCCATCTCACCGTCGGACAGCTCCTCAGTTGTATTCACATAGACTGAGTGGACCTCGAACCAGCCCTCAGATCCAGGTAAAAATCCCTGACCTGGTCAGGAATCTAACCCAGGGCCTCTGGGTAAGAGGCAGGCACGTTACCCCTACACCACGGGGCCAGCGCTCATTCTAGATGTGTTATAACGCTTTAGAAATAATTTTATAAGCTATTGGCTGTAAGGAAATATTTCTATAATTGTTGGGTTTTTTCTTATCCTTTTTCTTGTGTAAGGGGTGGATTATGGCCTTTTTCCAATCATGTGGTATTGTTCCTTTTTCCCAGCAATCTCTGATAACTTTGTGTAAAGCTTCAGCTGCCAATTTACCACAGAGTTTAATGTTTCAGTTAGTATCTCATCTTCACCAGGTGCCTTATAATTTTTAAGATAGTCAATATATTGCTCTATCTGCTGTACAGTTGGTGGTTCCGATGGAGTGTTTTCCCGTTGTGGCGATGTAAAATGTAGTCTTTCTAAGGATTTTTCACAGTTAAGGAGTTCCTCGAAGTATTTTGCAAGTAACTCACAGTTGTCTTTATTATTAGTGACCCGTTTCCCTATTGAATCCTTGAAGTGAAGGTTCATTGGTTTGTAACCTTGCGTCTCCTCTCAAAATACTTGTAGAATTATCTAGTATTGTTCTTTTTAAAATCTTCATCCAATTCTTCCAATTATTGCTTCTTATCATAATTACGTTTCTCTGTCCGAATGATTTTGGATGTTTGTTTTCTAATCTCTACAAAATTAGTCTAGTCAACCACTTTCTTGCTCAAATTCCATAGCTGCCAGGCTTTGAGTCTAACATTCAATCGCTGTGTCTCCACCACAGGTGTTTCCTTTCTTTTGTGGCTGTCTCAATTCTTTTGGTGATTCTCTCATTAAATCTCTGATCTCTTCCCATTTGCTCATGCTTTTTGTATGGAGTTTATTGGTGAATTCGGTCTTATTATTGGATGAAACTTTTGTATCTATTTGAAGAATTTGTGGAAGTTTAGGTTTGGATTTATTTGGCTAGAATTTTGTTTTGACCTCTGTCAAAATATGGTCAGAGTCAATGTTTAGTCCTATTCTTACTCTAATATTCAGGATTTCTGTAAAGTTCTGTTTCATAATTGCCATATAATCTAATTGGTATGAACCTAAATGTATATATGGAGAGAACAAAGTTTTCTTTCTTGCTAATTTTCTGAAAAACGTTGACATTAATTTAAGATCAAATAGTCTGTAAAAACTTACGAGTCTCTCTCCGTATTTATTTGTATGGTTGTGAGTTGGGAAGTCTCCAGCTATGCCTCCATGTTTCTTTTCTTGCCAGTGTTTGCATTGAAGTCTCCAACTAGTAATTTAACGTGATGATGAGGTATCTTGAATGATTCATGTTCTAGCATTTCCCAAAATTCCTGAACTTTTTCTGGATTTTTCTTATTATCTTCATTAGTAGGAGCATGTGCATTGATGGTATAAACCAGTGGTTCCCAACCTTTTGTGGCACATCTCCCCTTTGTGGAAGCTGACTAACACCTGTCGCCCCCTTTTCATTTCCATTATATGCCTAATTTTAATTTGAAGTAAAGTGTAAATAATAAAGCAGTTCTATTATTTTAAACAATTTATTATCGTATGTAAAAACAACCAAAGCAGTTATCCGGTCACGCTTAAATGGAATAGAAAAAAATTATGTACATTTTTACCGATTTTTTTAAGAACAAATAATTGAAATAATTAATTAAGATCATTGACGTATATTTAAAACACATGAGTACATGTTTTCATTTTTAAATTGGAATTTGGAAAAATTAAGAAAGTTGACAGTTAAAATTTGAAAAAATAAATGAAAATTTGAAAACTTTGTTATTGTTTTACTTTACCTTTTCAATGGCTGCTTTGTGGATTTCAGTTAAAGTTTGAATATCCAGCTTTATGTTCGTCAAGTTCAGGTGCAAGTCTCATTTGAGGCTGTTACGCTGAGCAACAACACTTCAGTGACCTCTGGCACTTCTTTCTTAAGGTGGGCTAGAAACCCAGCATGATGACCTGACATGGCAGGAGCACCGTCTGTTGCGCAAGCGCTCACATTTGTTAGGGGAATCTCTTTTTCCTCAAAATAATATTGCACTACTTTAAATTTCAATGATCCCTTCGTATCAGAGATCATAGTTCTAGCTAACAACATTTCCGTGGTAATTTCCTTTTGTTCATTGATATACCTCACATAAGCTAATAAAATTGCTTTGTTATCAATCACAGTTGTTTCATCAGTCTGTAAGGCAAATTTATTTTTTTTTCAACAAATTGGCTGAGTTTGGATTCAACGTCCGTGGCCATTTCATCAGTTCGCCTGGAAACAGTATTGTTGCTCAAAGGAACCAATTGATCTTATTACTAGGGCCCTCGCCTAGCATGATTTCAACATTTTTTTTGGTAGCCGGTAAAACAAGAGTTTTGCCAATTGTGTGAGGTTTACTACATTTAGCGATCAAATAAAGACACCTCGTAAGAAGCAAGAAGACCTTTGTCAAGATCGGTTGATGGTTTTTAAAATAATTCACTCACATTAGGCCGTTTATCAGCTTTTGCTTTGAGGTGTTGAAAATAACGAAGTTCTTTACTCGCTTTGTCACTGAGTACTCTTGATAAATGATCTTTCATTCCCGAAGGCTTCATAGCTTCATTACTAGTAAATGTTTCATTGCACAATAGACAATTTGGAAACTGCGCATTTTGCGGTGACGCGATAAAACCAAATTTTAAATACTCAGCTGAGTATTGAGGAACACTTCTTCTTTTTCGAATCCATTGTGGATGAACTTCTACACTTCAAAACAGACGCAACAAAAACAGAAAAGACACGCACAAAAACTGATGGTAAGGCACACAAATGCTAGTTAAGGCTGAAGACGTATTTAGGTCAATGGCAAGTGTGTTGTATGGCAGGAGTTGAGTCACCAGTCGGCTGCGCTGAACAACAACAGTTGGGAACTGTGGAGAAGGGTGAGTGCAGTGAAATCGCCGGCTGAGAATAGCCAGTGACTCGTGCTACCTGGCAACTTCTACTGTACAGTACTATTTTACTTTTCTCCCTTTGAATACTCATCGCTCCCCACTTATTTATTGCCCCCCTGATAACCCAACCACTGGTACAAACTGTTTCCTGATATAAATGAGAGAACTGAAATTTGTTGTGATGGTGACATAAAATTTGTTATTAATTCTGTTAGATTTTGTTTAATCATAAAAGTTGTTCCAAGTATTGTAGCCTACTATTTTGTCTGATTTTTATTCCTGTTTTTTTAAAATCCTGTATCCCTCAGATTCAAAAGCATCTTCGATATATCTAGTTTCCTGTAAAGCAAGGATGAAGATATGATGTCTGTTCAGCACATTTGTCAGTTTCAGTTTACCAGTTTTCATGAGAGTATTGATATTCAGTATGCCTAACAGATGTTCTTGCTTAGTTCTTATTCATGAAATTCTGGGAAACTGACTCTTCCCCATTTTATGACTTGGGCTCTCCAGACCCCATAGCCACAATTGCATCACAATTTCTAGAGATAGAAGATTGTTTACTTCCTGGAGTATTATAATGTCCATTGGTGGTGTTCACCATTGTGTGTTAAGGTTGAATTTATTATTATTATTATTATTATTATTATTATTATTATTATTATTATTATTATTATTATTATTATTATTACCAGGTTTATCATTGTAATTTAAGAGTTATTAATATTTAGAAATTTCATGATCCGTACTGAAGTGTGATTGCAATATTTGAAATTAAGAGAGTTCCTCCTATTCAATACAAAGATATTTATTAACGTGAAAGAATCACATATCGTTCACATGAGGTAATAGTTTCGGCACCAAATATGTGCCATCATCAGCCACAAAGTCAAATCGGGCAAACACAATAAATATGAATATAAAATAAAATATGGTACATGATGAATTTGTATTTCATTTTAAAATCCGTTAAAATTATGACTCCGTTGTTGTATACCCATGGCACATGCCATATATTCATCTGTGCAAGTGTTATAGTGTGTTTTTAAAGTTGTTTTAAAGTCATATTTCATATTCATTCATGCAGGTGTTATAATGTGTTTAAAGTTGTTTTAAGGTTTTTTTGTGTTTGCCCGATTTGACTTTGTGGCTGATGATGGCACACATTTGGTGCCGAAACTAGTACCTCATGTGAATGATATGTGATTCTTTCATGTTAATAAACATTTTTGTATTGAATAGGAGGAACCCTCTTAATTTCAAATATTTAAGAGTTGTACATAGGAAGATTTGTCATCCTAAAAGAGAAGCTGCCTATCGATTTCATATTATTTTAACATATCCTTTCAAAATTAAATTCTTCATTTTAAAAAAAATTTAGAAAACTATAAGTATATTTTCAATTATATGTTTTCTTCGTGATGCAAAAACTGAGCAAACTCATAAGTGAGAGAATCTGTGTTCCACTTCCTCGACCAGTCTTTCATAATAAAAGTATTTCATGTTTCACTCTTTAATACTGTATACTATACATCTGTCCAGTATATACTGGTAATTTCTGCTTGCTTGCTTGCTTGCTTCTATCTTGACGTATTGTTTCAAAACTTGAATCCTCTTTCTTGTCTCTTTGTTTCTGATTCTTTCTTTCTTTTCTTGTCTTCTCTATGATACCTCTAAGGAATTTTGTCTCGGCCATCTGAACTCTAGTCTCATCTCGTTTTGTTGTTCATGTATCTTCTGCATATGTCAATACAGTTGAGCCCCGATTATTTGAATTAATGTGGACCAATGGCACCTCGGATAATATTAATGACTACACATACAGATTACATCACAGTCACTTCGTCAGCACCTAAGTCATTGCCAGTATTTTGTTTCTTATCTTCATATAAGTAGCCATGCAAGCTCACACAATTGCAAGGCATAGACGAGAAAGAGGTAAGACCAAAAAGCACACCAAAAAGCTAAGGGCCCAAGAGGAGGTTGATGTCGGTCGAGGATAAGAAATAGGACATCATAAAATGAGTGTAAATTGTATTACTCCTTGAGCTAAGTGAAAGGGGAACTGCTACATAAATTGTCCAAAGCAAAGATCTTGTCAATTAATGTGGAATGGGAATGATAAACCATACAGAAAATAATTTTCTATGTATATGTTTTCATTCTTTAGATCTGAAGGAACTTACTAAGAAATTGAATCTAGCAAAATAGTCAGCTAAGGATAACATGATGGAGAGGATAATTGGCAGTCATTCGAATTTTAGTGAAAAATGGAAGGGTATGTATAGGTAATTTAAGGCAGAAACAGGTTTTAAGAAGGACATTCCAGGAATCATTAATGAACAAGGAGAGTGTGTGTGCAAGGATCTACAGAAGGCACATTGTGAGTAACTGCAAAAAGACCTCGACTGCGTTGTGAGATGGGCAGCAGACAATGGTATGATGATAAACGGGGTTAAAAGTCAGGTTGCGAGTTTCACTAATAGGAAAAGTCCTCTTAGTTTTAATTGTTGTGTTGATGGGGGTGAAAGTTCCTTATGGGGATGTTAATATAATATATTGAAAAGGTGGATTTCCTTACGCCAGCCCCGTGGTGTAGGAGTAGTGTGCCTGCCTCTTACCCGGAGGCCCCGGGTTCGATTCTCGGCCAGATCAGGGATTTTTACCTGGACCTGAGGGCTGGTTCGAGGTCCACTCAGCCTACGTGATTAGAATTGAGGAGCTGTCTGACGGTGAGTTGGCGGCCCTGGTCTAGAAAGCTAAGAATAATGGCCGAGAGGATTCGTCGTGCTGACCACACGACACCTCGTAATCTGCATGCCTTCGGGCTGAGCAACGGTCACTTGTAGGCCAAGGCCCTTCAAGGGCTGTAGTGCCTTGGGGTTGGGTTTGGTTTGGTTTGGTTTGGATTTCCTTACATTAAAATTACTTGTGTAATATAATATAAGGAAAGATCATCATTGGCATAATCATATAAACGGTATTTTAAATAAAGGGTACAGATCTCTGCACATGGTTATGAGGGTATTTAGGGGTTGTAGTAAGGATGTAAAGGAGAGGGCATATAAACCCCAACTAGTGTGTGGTTCCAGTGTGTGGGACACTCACCAGGATTACTTGATTCAAGAACTAGAAAAAATATAAAGAAAAGCAGCTCCGTTCCTCCCCCCCCCCCCCTCACCCCTCCGGGGCGATTTCCAACAAAAGAGTATCATTACGAAAATGTTGCTAAGTTTGGACTGGGAAGGCTTGGGAGAAAGGAGATGAGCTGCTCGACTAAATGGTATTTGTATTAAATTATTTTTATCACATGTAATAAGTGATATTTTCCGAGCTGTCAGTGGAGAGATGGGGTGGAATTACATTGGTAGACGAATAAGTTTGAGTGGAGTTTTAAAAGTAGGAAAGGTCACAATATGAAGTTGGAATTCAGGAGGACAAATTGGGGCAAATATTCATTGATAGGAAGATGAGTTAGGGATTGGAATAATTTACCAAGTGAAATGTTCAATAAATTCAAATTCTTTGCAATAATTTAAGAAAAGACTAGGTAAACAACGGATAGAGAATGTGCCACCTAGGAGACTGTCTTAAATAATAAATTTAATTGCGCACAATGTGCAAAATTTGCATATTACATCAAGTAAATTACATTTCATTCAAGGAGAATTTTGTTCAGAGCAGAATTGAGTCGGAGAGACTGTTCTCTTCTTGCACTTTATTACTTGATTTGTGTCACACTGTTCATTGCACAATACATATACACTCTCCTGGCTGGCCCGGTGGTAGGATTTCTTGGCACAGATACGGTGGTGAAAGCCGTGTATTGCAAAGCGTCACCAAATGTCTCAACTCATATTCCTGTTTCATCCAATCCTTATTTATCAGGACTTTCTTCGATCAAGTCCCCTTTCTCTTTTAGTTCTCGTAACAGTTCCTTGGATGTCAGAGTTTGCTGTAGAGGCATTTGCAGTCTTAAATCCTCTATCAAGAAAGTTTCCCGGTCTAAAGCATATAGTACCGGTATGGGGTGAATTTAGATACCCCTAGAACCCTCTTAAAGGTATCTCGGTTTCATGCTTTCCAGTTCTCGTCGCTGTTTACGTGATAGGTACTCCCATATTACTTCTTATCAGTATGTGAGCGTTGGTAGCACTCTCACATGGAAAAGTTTCATGGACATCTCCAGTTACATTCTTTGTAGATGTTTGATGTCACTTATGCTTCTAAGTACAGCAACTAGTCTCTTCTTTACATGTACTGAGAAGGTCGTCTCGAGACTTGTAGTGTGATCCCTAGATATGTGAACTGGTTTTTCGGTGTTAATGTATGTCCTCCACATACAATGTAGTCCCCTTTCCATAAGCGTCCTCCTCTCCTGAATACCATTAATTCTGTCTTCTTTAGATCCATCCTTAGCTCATTGTCATCCGCCCATTGTGTGATAAGCTCCATTCCATTTTGCAAGTCTTTTATGTTATCAGCAGCTAGTGCCATATCATCCGCATATATGTATATGTTACATTTTGTGCTCCCTCTTTGACTGCTCTAAATGCAGATGAGCGGTCATTGATTGATTGATTGATTGATTGATTGATTGATTGATTGATTGATTGATTGATTGATTGATTGATTGATCTTTTCAAATACTGAAGAATAATGAGATAACAAATCCATGCTTTACAACAATGTGGTGGTGGTAATTTGTGGTGATTATTTTAAGAGGAAGTACTACTAGGCAACCATCCTCTTTTAACACTAATCAAAGGGGAAAAAATGGAAAGGGTCCAGGACTTCAAAAAATGAAGGTATCAGCAAAGAAGACAAAGGCCATGAAGGACATGAAAATGGAAGGTTCCCAAGGTGTTGAATGCTCTAATACAGTCAGGGTGGGAAATTAACAAGAATTGATCAAGGGGGTTAGATAGGATATATGAAAGTGAGGAGCCTGGTACAAGTAAGTGGAAGTAATGCCAGGACTAAACTAAGGGCCTGTGGTCGTGAACCGACGCTCCCAAGATAAGAGCCCCCGGGGCCCCTGTTAACGCCTCTTACGCGTATCTAGGGATCACACTACACGTCTCCGAGACCACCACTCCCACCCACAGTGGGATACAGCAAGAGAAACTAATTTGGAAAAATTAACAAACTAGTGTAGTAGCACCAATAATAACAGTAATAAATGTCTATGAACAATATGACCATCACCAGAAACAAATCAAATTTTTTAAATAATAATAATACATGCTATAAAATAATCTCAAACACAAAACTTTAAAGGTGACTGACAAAAGAAGAAATTGATATAATACCTTTTTTTAATTTTTCAGTCACAAGAGGGCAGTTGTACCCAATCGGAGACAAAACAACTTTACAGTATTCTTCTTTTCTCAAAATCTTTGACAGTGTTCAATATTTGGACCAAAACCAAGGTACTGGAAATCGCACGGCTTCACAGTTCGCAAGAGACAAGCAAATACCACAGAGAAATGAGGTGCACAATTTTGACAGTTTTTTTTCAAAATATCTCTTAGATATAGCAAGTAAAATGTTGTGAAACCCTTGCCCACATATCAGCAGGCTGCCCACATACAGCTGAAGGAAATAAGTGTGAGTTATAACTATAAAAAGAAGGCAATCACTCACAGGAGATGAACAACTCCGAGTGAATAAGTCTGGCCTGATGTTCAGGGGCAGGAATCCATTGAATCCTTTATTTAGGTAAGAAATATACTGTCTTGGCTTATTCAGCCTGCATATGATGGGTTGATCTCTCCCTTGTTTAGTAGCACAAAGTTATGAATAATGGCCGGGGAATAAGTCAGCCTTTCAAAATAAAGGATTAAATCGTAGAAAGGTCAAGAGCATAGCAGTGACTTGACGTAGCAGATGTTACAAGCTGTGGTTTCAAGAACAATCCAGAGCGTGGAGAGTTAGTTCAAGAGTAGAATCTGTGATGTCTGGAAGATCATACATATGCCAGTGTAGTGTAGAAATAGTCGATTGTAATCATATGGTGTTCACAGCTGCGGCTTGGAGAATGAGTGGAGCAACTTTGTTGGAAGGTAGGTGAACTTGCTCAAGAAGATCTCTTCTCATAAGAACTCTCCCTTGTACGATGCCCTACAACACCCACCAACAACTCGTCTGAAATCACGCAAACCACCCTGGACTGATTTTAAAAGTATCAGTTCTTCCGACATGACCTCTGAGTGGTGACAACGTTGGCATGAACATTCACCCAACAACGCTCGCTTGGTTCAAGATCCAACAAAGAAGGTTGAAGGATTCCAACTGCCATGTCAAACCTGGTCGAAGCTGAACCGAATTAGGACGGGTCAAGGGAGGTGTGGCTACATGTTGAAGAAATGGGGTTTCCGTTCATCTGCTGACTGTGACTGTGGAGCGGAGGTGCAGACAATGGAACACATTGTTAAGGAGTGCCCACTTCGAGCATTTAGCAGTAATCTGAGGCTTCTACACCAAGTGACTCCGAGTGCTCTTGACTGGTTGTCAAATTTGGACGTTTCCATTTGATATTAGACTTTTTTGTGTACTTGTAAAGCCATACGATATATATAAATTCCCACTGTGGAATGTGTGTGCAGTGGCAATGCTGGAGTCGCACTGATAATGGTGGGGTGAAGCTGGTGAAAGATGGGAGAGACACATCCGCTTGCTATCTCGATAATTAATCTCCAAGAATGAGTAGCAAATGTTGGAGCTAAGCTCACGCACTTTGAAGTAACTATTGTATATTGTTGCTTTTTGATGTGAACTACATTAGATAGCCATGCAAGTATGCTATTTCTTCTTAATTTGCCACTCAGAAAAGCTGTAAGATATATCGTATCATTCATAGTTATCAGATATGCGCAAACTATTAGTTGATTTCATCCCTACTACCCGCATAACACGGTATAGGTACTACCACCAGTGTGTTGTGCACAATCGTAAAAAAAAAAACACAATGTCTCGGAGACCTGTATTCATGCCCTCATTACAATACAGTAGTTATGGAAAATCTTATGAATTGTAAGATAAGTAGTGTATTGCTCTTGTAGATTAGCCTCTGATAACACAGAATGTCAGATAATTGGGGTTCTACTATATTGCTACATAGTAGATCGAATACAAAATTAATTTTCTTTGCTTTGGAACTTCCATTTTCACACCAGGCAAATGCTGGGGCTGTACCTTAATTAAGGCCACGGGCGATTCCTTCCCACTCCTAGCCCCATCCTGTCCCATCGTCGCCATAAGACCTATCTGAGTCGGTGCGACGTAAAGCAACTAGCTTTGGAACTTCTTGGTTCTACAGGTTATCGCTCATACTCTGGTGAAAGCTATTTGTTTGTTGTATTCATTCCAAACTCTTGTATCATCTGATCCCATGCATTAACTTGTTTTTGTACAGTAAAACCTTGTTAATCTGGACTATTTGGGGGGGGGGGGATAATTTGATCAGATTAAGAAAGACTGGATTAACTGAAATAACTTTAATTAGCAGTAGAAAGTGCATTAAGACCTTGTTAACAGCCACAAAACAAATTTATTATGGTACCTTTAAAGGGCATAGGTCTAAATTTACTGTACAGTAAAATGTAACGCAATATATACGGAGCAGTACAAGTGATGCCCATATTATGATGATTTGCCAGATAGATCTGCTCAGCATCACTCAGAACTCGTACTCCAGAAATTGGTTTGAAGTGCATATCTATATTCTGTTGGGACAGTTTGGAATGTATTTCCTTCACTAATGATTGACAGAGGTTTCTCAGGTGTTCGTAGTACGCAGACATGTTTTCAATGTCTCTTCCTTCAACAAACTGGATTACAGGGTTTAAATGGTCTTTCAAATCACCCAGCTTTGTTTCACCAAACTGATTGCTGGCCTCTTCTTCTCCTTTGTTGTCAGAGCTCTCATCTGCTGTCACAATGTCCACAACCTCTTCCTTTGTTAAAATATGATAATCAAGGCCATCTTTATCAGCTTCCAGCACTGTGCAACTTCCTCTGGTAGAATTTCCCTTTTCACCTCCTTGAAGCATGGCTTTGTGAAAATCTTAAGTCTGACACCCATTTTCATCTGGTTCCTTATCTTCATCCAATAAAAGTTCCTTCAGTGCATTCACCAATGTTGAAGTTTTTATATCTTTTACAGCATCAGCAAAATTGTTGATCATGGACCGCATGTTGTAGTTGCCTAATTTCTGCAGAATTTGTTGCCCTCTGTTATCTTCTCCATCGGTAGCTTCTCTTCAACTTCCAGGACTTTGTTAAGAAATCTCTTTTTATACAGTCTCTTGGCCGTGTATGGTATATGCTGTATATTGCTTTGGTGCATGCATTTTATCCTCTCATCTTTGCTAGAAGGATTCTGTGCATCTTGATAAGCTGGAACATGTCCAGTAGGATTATTGCTCTCACTTCATCTGCAGGTATCTCTAAGTCTTTCTCTTGATATTTTCTAATTTTACTTTGTTGTGAAGCTAATCTAGCATAATTTCTCTTTTAAACTGAGCATTTTTTGAATGTTAATAATGAACAGGCAATTCCTGCATTATGATTGCTCATGGTTGTTTATTTTTCTCTACAATAACAGGTTTTAGCATTTGGCTCCTATTGGCATTTGCGCACAATAAAGCAGTCACCCATTCTTTACTAATTTTTCTTCCAGTAGGTGTTATTTTTCCACCCATACATGCAAGAGTATTCTCAGGTGTCAGCCTTGTGTCGATAGATTTACTGGCGCTTGAAAGAATTCCTGCGGGACGAAATTCTGGCTCCTCGGTGTCTCTGCAAACCGTCAAAAAGTAGTTAGTGGGACGTAAAAACAATAACATTATTATTCTCAGGCAAACCTCGCCAATAAAGGTCCGTTTCATCCGCATTGTACAGTTGGTTTAGTTGTACAACTTGCTGCCTGATAAGTTCATTCAATTTTTTGTGAACATTTCAGCAGCTTCAACATTGGCACTGAGACTCTCACTACAAACTTTTTTTTATTTGCTGTGTTATGGTATCTTTGAAATCTGAAAAGCCAACCTGAATTTGCTGAAAAGTTTATTCCAAACTGCTTTGCTAGTCTTTCCACCGCAGTTTGAATTTGTTTCTTGACTGCCAGTCCACTTGAACGTAGTTGTGTAAACCACTTCACATTTTTCTTTTTCTACATTTTAACACAAATGTTAACAGTTCACTTTTTTTTATTCCTAATGTCAGAGACAGTTTGTTTTGCAATTCCATACTCAGTGCAAATATTAGCTACAGACATACCCTTTTCAAGTTATTCTATTGCAGCTAATTTTTCATGTACAGAAAGACTTGTGTGCGGTTATGTTCCAGAAAGGGCTTACTCAAAGACATTTTGTAATGATAACCCATTAAAAGACTGTACACAATTCTGTTCGAAGAATTTGGTACAACAGCTTAGTTTTAAGTTGTTACAACTTAAAACTTGCAGACTCTGGATTAACAAGGTTTTACTGTACTTCCATTTCATTTCCTTCTTGTACTACTGTGCTACAAACAGTAGGGCCTTTGCTGTGTTTCTTTCCATAGAAGACAACGAATAGGTAATAATGAAGAATATGAATGCCCACATAGGAGCAGGCGAGGTGAAGAGGGGATAATTGGTTCCCTTGGATATGGAAAGAGAGATATGGAAGGAGATCTTCTAATTGACTTTTGTAGGAGAAATGGTGTGTGTGGGAAATACATGACTTAGGAAGAAGAGCAGCCAAAAAATAACAATAAAGCTATAATCAATCTCTTAAACAAAACGCAAGCAGGTGGAAGGCATCACAACTATGGCAAGAAAGGATTTTAAAGGAGATCATAAAATTATAGTAGCTAAACTAAGACTTGGTAAAATATTAGAGTTAAGAGAGAAAAAAAAACAAAGTTATTGAAAAGGAGAAGGAAATGAATAAATTTCAAGATATGAAAAAAATTCCCAAAGAAGAGTTAAGCAGTACAGAAATGGAGTGAAAATATTTCAAGCATGGATTTGTGAAATGTACAGAATACACTTTTTGTAATCATATAAAAAGAAGGAAAAGGGACACCCTTGTGGAATGGCAGGGTAAGGAAAGCACTAAAAGAGAAGAAAGTGGCTTTGAGGAAATAAAAAGGATGCAGAAATACACAGAATGAGCAAAGATATCAAGAAACCAAAATGATGTGCCGAAATGTTGTGCAGGAAGAGAAAACAAGATAGTGGAGAAAGTTTCAGACACCCGGAGGATGATAAAAAGGTGTTGTATGGATTGGTAATGAACAGAGTAGAGAGAAGAGGGGACACAGTTTGTAAAGACAGAAGCAGGACAAATTTTGACTTGAAAAGAGATATACTACGCAGATGAGAAGAGTACAAAATAACTGAATATTAGATCCACAGAACTAGCTGTTGAAAGGAAACATGAAGAAAGTCATTGAGGAAAGACAAATCCATGGTAGAAAGAAGCTAAAAGGAAGAAGTAGTGTGGCAAAGCACCTGGAGTAAATTAGATATCTATGGAGACGAGAGTCTAATAATTATTATTAATAATTGTATTATATATATATATTATGTATTGAAAAAAGGTTGATCAATCAAATTTCCCTCTATTGTATGTTATCTCCTTTCAATACAGACCAGATATGTTTTTAATGTTGAAGGTGATTAGAAGGCATTCAGTAACTATAGAGGATGACATAGGTGCAACGATGTAGCATTCTTTTTCTTTCTTTCTTTCTTTCTTTCTTTCTTTCTTTCTTTCTTTCTTTCTTTCTTTCCT
Source organism: Anabrus simplex (assembly GCF_040414725.1). NCBI lineage: Eukaryota > Metazoa > Arthropoda > Insecta > Orthoptera > Tettigoniidae > Anabrus > Anabrus simplex. The sequence goes on along the minus strand of NC_090267.1, from coordinate 230,140,304 downwards.
TCCTCATATTGGAACGTTGCAGTATGGAAGCATAAAAACTGAAAATTTTCTGTACAAAATTACAATTTTATTTATTTACTCGTGTCAGAAGCATACTTAATCATACAGTTAAAATAAAGTGATAATTAGACTATTTACAAAACTTACAAAAATGGACAAACAAAGGAAAATTGACCAAATTTACTATACATCTAGATGGTGTTTTTCCAAAACTGAGCCACACCTATGGCATTGTCATCAGCAAGCATTAAATCTTGCTCTGAACATGAAAATGGGCAGAGAGGACATTCATACATGTGGATTACTGTTTGTTCTTCACCGCAGTCGCACTTGCTGTCCTCTGATGTGAAGCCCCATAACTTAAGTGAGGACAGCCCTGCCGACACCAGTTCTTAATTGGTTAAGGGACCTCCATACACTTCAGTCTTCATTGTAACCAGCCGGAAGATGTTCACGCGGCTCCATCCATTCTTGCTGCTTAGATTTCCACAAGGAAAGGCTTGCCTTATCTGATGGTCCTTTCAAGGGCTTTGATGTCTGGAGGAAAGTTTTCCTGGATTTCAGCCTAGATTGAGATTGATGATGACCAAACAGCAGGTGAGCTTCAACGTTCTCAACCTTCAGTCGTTCTTGATCAGCAGCGATTTCTCGACGAATACTTGGAGGTGCAGTGCCAGCAAGACAGTGTAGCTTCTCAACAGGGGTAGGTTTCAGGCATCCTGTGATTAATCTACAAGCTTCATTCAGGGCAGGGTCCACAGTCTTGGCGTGGGATGATCTATACCACACAGGGGATGCGTATTCTGCAGCAGAGTAACACAGAGCCAATGCAGTGGTTCTAAGAACTTGTGCCTTTGCACCCCAGTTTGTACCTCTCAGCTTCCTCAGGATGTTCTTTTTGGCACTGACTTTGTTTGATGTTGGAACAGTGTTTCCTGAAAGTGAGAGAGCAGTCCAGTGTTACCCCTAGGTACTTTGGGGTGAAAAAATGTTCCAAGAGGGTTCCATTCCAGGAGACATGTAATTTCATTGATGCCTCTCTGTTTTTTGAAGTGGAAAGCACAAAGCAGAGATTTTGACGGATTCGGCTTTAGGTGGTTAGCCTTGTAATATATGCCTAACTCCTTCAGAGCACCGTCAAGAGTGAGTTCTACCTCTTCAAAAGTAGCACACTGGCAGGCTAGTGCAAGGTCGTCTGCATATATGAAACTTCTTGTTTTGTTAGGGAGTGGTTGGTCATTAGTATAAATATTAAATAGCAATGGAGCCAGTACGCTTCCATGGGGCAATCCATTTTTCTGTGATCTCCATCTGCTTCTTTGCCTTTGAAAGTCAACAAAAAACCTGCGGTTCTGCAACAAGGTTGACATCAATCTGGTAAGTTTTGAATCTTTCGTGAGTGTAAAGATCTTCTGAAGCAGTATACGGTGGTTCACTGTATCATATATATATTAGTAATCTAACAGTAAAATACTGAGTTACACTACAGTATGTCGGCCCAGAACTGCGCTACTTGCAGACATCGTACCTTAAATCTTCCTGCGTGCAGGTCACAGGAGCCAAAGGGCATTGAATGAGATGGATCATAATCGGGTTTTCTCCACGTGCATGTAGTGCAGTACAGTTATCTTCCAGATATCCCCATTTATGCAGGTTTCCTCTGCATCTTCCCACTCCCGTTCGAAAATCTGTTTAGGGTTTTCCAATCAAATGTGACCTGGAGGAAGTTGTTCTTCCAGTAGTACCTGTACGGACAATTCCGTAGATTGGGAGCTCCAAAGTCATATTTTGGTTCTTTCTGAGCTTTCGTTGATATAACTGAAGGATTTGGAAAGAAACTCCTTCGAGATTTTAGTCTCGCATGTTATGGAATATATCCGTACAGAGGGTGCTTTTCATTTGTTTTGGCTTTAGTTTTCTCCTGGCGTGCAGCAACTTTCCTTCTAATCAAAGGAGGAGTTATTCCAGCCAGTCATTGTACTTTGTCAGTTGGTGTTGATCTTAAGCAAACTGTGATGATCCGGCATGACTCTTTTAGAGCCTATCTTACCAACTTGGCATGCATGGATCAGCACCATACAAGGCAGGCATATACACCAGTGGACAAACGTTAAGATAAAGCAGTTTTTTGAACTGTTTGTGGATGTGCACCCTATCTTGAGCCGACCACCTTGCGTACTATGTTGTTACGTGCAACAATATTGTGTTTTGACTGTTCTTGTACATGATGCTATAATCTAGTGTTACTCCAAGGTTTTTGGATGATAGAGCTGTGTTGCACTATGGCACCTTCCCAGAAAATTTCAAGCTGCTGTCTTGCCTCTCTGTTTCTGAGGTGGAATGCACATACTTGGTTTTTGCTGGGGTTAGGCTTCAAATGGTTCAGACAAACTATTGCCTACCTTCCCACCATGCTATTTCACTTAACCTGCATCGTTCTCCAAGTTGCAACTGTGAATACCGTATTATTACCATCAATTATTTCCACACTGGCATGTGTATCATCTTCCTGCTATCACCGATTCTACTCTTGAACTGACTCTCCATGCTCTGGATTGTTCTTGAAGCCACAGCTTGTAACATCTACTAAATCAGGTCACCTACTATGCTCTCAACCTTTCTGTGATGTAATCCTTTCTTTTGATTGGCTGACTTATTTCCCGGTGTGTGTATATAAGCTGTCAGCTTGCATTCGGGAGATAGAGAGTTCAAACCCCACTGTCGGCAGCCCTGAAGATGGTTTTCAATGTGGTTTCCCATTTTCACACCAGGCAGATGTTGGGGCTATACCTTCATCAAAGCTATGGTCGATTCCTTCCCATTCCTAGCCCTTTCCTGTCCCATCGTCACCATAAGATTTATCTGTGTTGGTGCTACATAAAACAAAATTGTAAATAAAATAAAAATCTATATATATAAAAATAACTTGTCCTGACTGACTGACCGACCGACCATCGCCGAGCCAAAACTACTGGACATAAAGAAATGAAATTTTGGGGATACATTCATATTAAGATGTAGGTGCTCGCTAAGAGAGGATTTTTGGATATTCCGTCGCTAAGGGGGTGTAAAAAGGGTTGAAATTTTAAAATGTGTGTATCTATATCTCAAAACTTTAAAAGTTTACAGATGTAAAAATTGGTATTTAGAATTTTCATTAAAAATAAAGAAGCACGTACTTTTTTGTTTTCAGAAAATCCCAATAGGAGGGGTGAAAAGTGTGAAAAATGGTTGAATGCCTTTAATGAGGATACTTATATGTCAGAAACTGAAGATATTACAGGCCTGAAAATTGGTATATGGGATCTCCTTTAAAAATAAATAAACACGTATTTGTTTTGTTTTTGGAAAATCCAATTAATGGAGTATAACAGGAGGGACAATTTGGGGTGAATTTTAGAAAGACTATATCTACAGTATATTTCAGAAACGTTAAATATTACTGACGTAAAAATTGGTATTTGGAATCTCCTGTAAATGTAAAGAAACATAGGGGATTTGTTTCTGGAAAATCCACTTAAGGGGAACTAAAAAGAGGGGTGAAATTTTAAAAATGAGATTTTCTACAGCATATCTCGAAAACTTAACATGTTACAGAAGTGAAAAATGGTATTTTTTATCTCTCTTAACATAAAGAAACATGTATTTTTTGTTTTCGGTAACACCACTTGGGTGAGTGGGGGTGAGGGTAAAAGTGACTGAAAATGGGGTTGAATTCTTTTAATTAGGATACTGATATCTCAGAAATTGGAGTTGTTACAGACGTGAAATTTAGTATTTGGAATATGCTTTAAAAGTAAAGAAACACGTATTCTCGGAAAATCCAATGAATGGGGGGGAGGGGTGAAATAATTAAAAAATTAATTGAATTAATTGTATGAGGATACTTACATCTAATAAAGACTAAAGTTGTTACAGACATGACAATTGGTATTTGAATCTCCTTTAAAAGCAAAGAAAAACGCGTTGGGGGAACACCTTGGGGGCGGGAGTGAAAAAGGAGTTGAATTCCTTTTATGAGGACACATCTCGAAAACTGAAGATGCTAGAGTCGTTATAATTGGTATTTAGAAAATCCTTTACTATTAAAGAACAAGTACTTTTTGCTGGAAAATTCACTTAGGGGGTGGGAGAGATTGTGAAAAGAAATGAAAAAAAATAATTATTTTTTGAGGGGATACTTACATTTCAAAACTGAAGGTAACAAACGTGAACATTGGTATTTGGAATCTCCTTTAAGCATAATGAAACACGCCTTATTTTTCTGGGGATGGGGCGTAATCGACTTAACTTCGGTGAGGTGAAAAAGGAGTTGAGACCAATTTATGTTACTGTTCATAATGCACTTATTAGGAGCCTCCGTGGCTCAGGTGGCAGCACGCCGGCCTCTCACCGCTGGGTTCTGTGGTTCAGATCCCGGTCTCTCCATGTGAGGTTTGTGCTGGACAAAGCAGAGGTGGGACAAGTTTTTCTCCTGTTACTCCGGTTTTCCCTGTCATCATTCATTCCACCAACACTCTCCAATATCATTTCATTTCTCATTCATCAATCATTGCCCCAGATGAGTGCGACAGGCTTCGACAGCCGGCATAATTCCCATCATCGCCGCTAGATGGGTGCTTCATTCATTCTATTCTTGACCCGGTCGAATGACTGGAAACAGGCTGTTGATTTTCAACGTACTTATTCTGATCATAAACCGATCATTTTAAATCTTTTCTGGGTTCGTTTTCATTTAACGTATTCAATTATAACTTTCAGTATAATACTGTAGCGAAGCACGGGTGTCTTGCTAGTATATACATATATCTATATAAGGTGTCCCTCCCTGGCCATTATCATTCATAACTTTCTGGTACCAAATGAGGGAGAGATCAACGTATCACCTGCAGGCTGAACAAGGTAGGTCATTCAATGGGTTCCTGCCCCTGAACATCATGGACATATCTTGCAGTTACCATCATGCCGGACTTATTCACTCGTAGTTGTTCACCCCCTGCGAGTGAGTGTTCTTGTTATAACGCGGACTTATTTGCTTCAGCTGTGTGTGGGCAGTTTGGTGATATGTGGGCATGGATTTCACTAAACCATTAAGCTTAGAAACCTTTAGTTGGCTAAATCCAGGAGATAATTTGAAAAAAAAAGTATTGAAATTGTGCAGCTCATTTCTCTGTGGTATCTGTTTCTCTCTTGCGAACTGTGAAGCCAAGCAATATCCAAAGCCCTACAACTGTGTTCCATGCAGAAATTTCCTTTACACTTCGAACTATTTAATTTCCAATATTACACCTGTGCATTGAACCCTCCATGGCTCTGGTGGCAGCGTGTCGGCCTCTCACTGCTGGGTTCCATGGTACAAATCCTGGTCACTCCATGTGAGATATGTGCTGGACAAAGTGGAGGCAGGACAGGTTTGTCTCCGGGTATTCCGCTTTTCCCTGTCATGTTTCATTCCAGGACCACTTTCCAATATCATTTCATTTCATCTGTCAGTCATTAATCATTGCCCCTGAGGAGTGCGACAGGCCTCAGCAGCCAGCACAATTCCTAACCTCGCCGCAAGATGGGGGCTTCATTCATTCCATCCCTGACCCGGTCAATGACTGGAGAACGGGTTGTAGGTTTTCATTCATTACACCCATGCGTGTGTTAGACTTTATTCTTCTGAAATGTATTTAGACTTGATATGCAGGCCACTTTGCTGTGGACCTCATGTGGAACAGTGATTTTGTGAATTCCCCTAAGTTATTTCACAATGTTTTTCTTACAAGACGATTATTATCCTGTACCTTGCTTAGGGTCCAAATATTGAACATTTTGAAAGAAAAAAAGGAATAAAATCATTTTGTCTTTGATTGGGTAGAATTGCCTTATTGTGATTGGAAAAGAAAAGGGTTATGATATCAATTTCCTCCTACGTCATCAACCTTTGAAGGTATTGTATTTTGGATTATTTTGTAGTATGTATTATAAAAAAATGTTTGGGTTTATTTCTGGTACTCGTCATGTTTTTCATAGATATTTATTACTGTCATTATTGGTGCTACTACACTAGTTTGCTAACTTTCCAAATTGGTCTCTATTGCTGTAATGGCCAAATGCACAAACCCTGTTTAGCATAATCAGCATTTAAGATTCTTCCCAAACCTTGTTTAACTAAAACTGCAGAGCATCATTCCTGATTATTATTTAAACTCCTGAAATGAAATGTCGTATGGCTTTTAGTGCCGGGATATCCCAGGATGGGTTCGGCTCGTCAGGTGCAGGTCTTTCTATTTGATACCCGTAGGCGACCTGCGCGTCGTGATGAGGATGAAATGGTGATGAAGACAACGCATACACCCAGCCACTGAGCCATTGGAATTAACCAATTAAGATTTAAATCCCCGACCCGGCCGGGAATTGAACCCGGGACCCTCTGAACCGAAGGCCAGTACGCTGACTGTTCAGCCAACGAGTCGGACATTTAAACTCCTGATTATTATTGGTTAAACAGTCAAGCTTGAGCGGTTACCAAACATAAACAGTGATCTACAGTGAATATAAAATGGCAGCCAGATTTAAAGATGAAGATGAACTATTATATCTGGAACAGAATAGAAATGACTGCAAATGTATAAATAATAGGAGAGAGAAGCGATCCTTTTTGAAGAACTAGGTGATTTGTGGGAAGGTTTCATTTCTTTTTAAAAAAAAATATATATATATATATATATATATATATTTCTTTTGGAAACTGTGTAAAATAACCTACAATTTCTAGCACAGAGAAATCGTCTTATTGCTGCTATCAATTTTTAATTTTTAAGTGATTTTCTTCTGTGATTCCTAATTTTCTTTGTGGTGACTCCATCTGTCTTTTTATTTTCAATACCAGTTACGTCTTTGTATCTGATAACTAATTCTGCTACAGTACTGGTTTTAAAATCTGAAACACTTGACGACTTTTTTGTTCATCCATGTTGCTAATAAATACTATCAGCAATAAAGAAATGAATATTCTTCTGACTAACAAAAGAAACACAAAATCACTGTACCTCTGACTAACAAAAGAAACACAAAATCACTGTACCATGTTTATTATTCTCCGTTTGCAAGCAAAACTTCACACTAGTATTTAATTCCACTGCCAACTAAACGTGCTTAAATAATCAGTGACTAAGAATGGTGCTCCACGATACATTGTAACCAGTCTTTAAATTTAAAACAAGTTTACATACACACTAGTTAACTGAATCTTAAACAAGGTTGGTGCACTTGGCCATAAGCATTGGATTTGTTATATCTCTGTTATTCTTCAGTATTTTGAAAAGACCTAATTGAGAATGAAAATTCCCATTCCATGTTAATTGATGAGATCTTTGCTTTGGGCAATTTATGTAGCAGTTCGCCTTTACGGAGCTAATGGAGTGATACTATTTACATTCATTTTATGATCAACTTCTTATCTTCAATCCACGTTGACCTCCTCTTATTCAGTGGGTTCATATCGGGTGAACGAGGTGGCCACAGTAGCCATTAGAACTCTCCAGACAGAGCGAGTGGCTGTGAGGTTTGTGTCACTTAACTGTCAGCTTGCATTGGGGAGATAGTGGGATCGATCTCCACTGTCGGCAACCCTGAAGATAGTTTTCCATTTCCACACCAGGCAAATGCTGGGGCTGTACCTTAAGGCCATGGTTGCTTCCTTCCCACTCCTAGTCCTTTTTTTATCCCACCATAGCCATAAGATCTGTCTGTGTCAGTGCGACGTAAAGCAAATTGAAAAAAAAAAAAACTCTCCATAATGCTTGTTGAACCATTTCTGGACATCTTGGGCTCAATGACATGCCATTTTATCCTGTATTTTACTCTATGCCGTCGACTCTCATGCACCTGGTTCTAATTTTGCAAGAAATGTTCCATTTAAAAAAATTTAACTGTTTAAAGGAGTATTTTTATAGTTTACTAGAGTACATTCATAGTCTAAAGTTGTGAGCATTATACATACAGTAGAAACATTCTGTGTAATCATTTCTTCACTATCTTGTTCCATTGCTGAATTATTTCAGCTCTCAAACTTGGGTGAACATTTCCTGTAAATAGTACGGTACTTTATGAAAACTTGCATGGCTTCTGATGGAATGAATGGGCACAATTTCAGAATTCTCTTGTAACTTCCAGGCTAACTGGTTTGGGTGATAAGAGGGCTGGCTTTCTGCACTTAAAGGTGGTAGTTCAGTCCCAGTTGTCTGTTGGTACTTTAAGATACTCGGATACGCCAGCTGCCTGTCAGGAGATTTGCTGATGTATGAAAGAACTCATATGGAATAAAGTATAATTAGTTTTAAAACCACTAACATTATTATTTTCTTCCAACTTTCATTTTCACTTCAGATTTGCTCTAAGTAGCTACCCTCATATTTTGAGGACATTTACACAATCGTCGTCATTTAATTCACAAGGTAACTCTGCCTCTTTTGAATGTTCACTTCATTAGATTCAGAATCGAGTTGTGATTGCATATTGTAATTATGACAACATATGGATTGGGAAGCATTGAGAGTATGTAATTTATGTTTTATTTCTTATAGTGAGGTAAAGGTTTGTGACACATCTGCTGTAGGTAGTGGCAGTGGACAATGATTATATGTATGGAGTGGTTAACAGAATATTCTCAGTTAATAAATAATTTCAACTGTGTTGTGTATGAAGTATTTTTTTAAATGTACGTCTTGGCTTCCAAGAGCCCCTTTCATGTTTATCAGTTGGTTCCAGCTGTTCTTACAATAGTTTTTATCATTAGATACCTCTGAAAACATTTTGACCGAGCGAGTTGGCCATGCGGTTAGGGGCACGCAGCTATGAGCTTGCACGTGGGGTTCAAACCCCACTGTCGGCAGCCCTGAAGATGGTATTCCGTGGTTTCCCATTTTCACACCAGGCAAATACCGGGGCTGTACCTTAATGCCACGGCCACTTCCTTCCCACTCCTAGCCCTTTCCTATCCCATCGTCGCCTTAAGACCTATCTGTGTCAGTGCCATGTGAAGCAACTTGTTAAAAAAAATGAAAAGAAAAGCAAACATTTTGCTGCAGCCTAAGAGGTGGGATCTATATTTGTTGGTTGGCTGGGCTGAGTGGTTCAGATGGTTGAGGCACTGGCTGTCTCACCCCAACTTGGCAGGTTTGTTCCTGCTCAGTCCAGTGGTATTTGAAGATGCTCAAATACGTCAGCCTTGTGTTTGTAGATTTACTGGCACATAAAAGAACCCCTGTGGGACTAAATTCTGGCACCTTGGCATCTCCGAAAACAAGTACTTAGTAGGACATAAAGAAAATAACATTTATTATTATTATTATTATTATTATTATTATTATTATTATTATTATTATTATTCATACACTTCTCCACAGGAAATATGGGTAGTAATGGGGCACGGGATGCACCGAGTGCCTTACATAATTAAAGTATTTACACATTATAATACAAACGTTGATGTACAGGTATATACAAAACTGTTGATCACGGGATCTTCATTCTTGCGTGAGGAACGATCGCACAATGTTGCGTGTTGACAGGAGGACAGAATGTTGCATAATTTTGTAGATGTTCGGTGGAAGACCCAGTTCTCGCAGACTCTTGTGAAGTGTGTGGAATGAGGCCGTTGACTGACAGAATCACAGGAACTATTTGTACCAGTTTCATCTTCCAGATCCTCCTTATCTCTTCTGCAAGTTCTTTGTACTTGGAGATTTTTTCACTGTACTTCCTGTCAATGTTGGTGTCATTTGGGATAGCGATGTCAATAATGAAAGTCGTCCCAGTTTTCTTGTTTACCAGTATGATGTCTGGTCTGTTATGGTTGACTGTTTTGTCTGTCACTACAGCAGTGTCCCAATAAAGCTTAATCGACCCGTTCTCCAGGAGTGGTGTTGGATGGTACTTGTAATAAGGGATACGCTCCTGAATTAATTGGTTTTCCTGAGCAAGTGCCTGGTGTATGATTCCCTAGACATGATTGTGTCGTCTCGTGTATTCTACGGGGGCAAGTACTGGGCAGCCCACAGTGATATGGTCGATGGTCTCGAGATGAACGGAGCATCGTATGCATTTTTCGGAGAGTACGCTGGTGTCTTTGATGTACTTTTTGTAATTGTTTGTAGCTATTACTTGGTCTTGTATAGCAACTGCAAATCCCTCTGTCTCCCCAAATAAGCGCCCAATTTGTAACCACATACACGACGCATTCTTGTCTATGCTCTGTTGGTTTAGATTGCTGTAGTATTTTCCGTGGAGGGTCTTCTTTCGCCATGTCCTTTCTTTCTCCTGCAGGGATTCTTGGTGATTTGTATGTGGGTCAGAGGCATTGTATGGATACAGAACAGTGTACTTGTCAGCAAGTACTACTGCTTTATGGAGAAGGCTGTTTTCTTGCTTTTTATGGAAGTATCTCCGTAGGTTCTTTATCTGATTCAGGAGCATGACTTGAAGATCCAGTATTCCTCGGCCTCCCGATTTTCATGGGAGAGTGACCCTTTCCTGGGATGATGTAATCTATAGGTGGTGAGCAAAGTTCTCGTTTTTCTTTGTATGCTGTCTATTTCTGTAGCAGACCATTTCAGAATTCCGAATGAATAAACAAGGGTTTGAATAGCGTACGTGTTTATTGCTTTAATTTTGTTCTTGGCATTTAGGTAGCTGCGCAAAATCTGATGCAGCCTCGATGTATATTTATCAGTGAGTTCCAGTTTGATTTTCTTGTGCTCCAGAGTTGCATTCTGGGCAAATCCAAGGTACTTGTATGTCTCTGTTTGTGTCATTCCCTCAATTAAAGATCCAGTATGGAGCTCATATGGTTGGGAGTTTGTGTACCGACCACGTTCAGTTGTTAGCAGCCAGTTGCGAAAATGGTCTGTTTAGAATGTTACTCACAGAATTCAGTGTTTTAGAAGATCTACAAATTTTCTGTATGTCGCCTAGAGGTTATCATACCTATGAGTGCATTTGTGATATTCCTTTTATCTCTCTTTATTGGAATATTATATATGTATCCACATACTGCGTGCGACAGATTTTAACTACATTACACAAAATATTATGTAATAGGATATTGACTAATTTCATTAGCCATCATACCAGGCTTCTCAGACGACTGATTTGCAAAACTTGCATTTGAAACAGATGTCGGACTCAGCACGATAAGAGTTAGTGTATTTTTGTCGCAGGGCTGGCTTCGCCAATGTCTGTATCTCTCGTTCTCTGCATGTTAAGAAATAGTAGATTCTACGCAGGCATGAAGCAAACTTACCCAAGAAAAAGTATCCAGAGAAGGGCAGAGGCTCAGCTTGACCAGTCAGCAAGCCAGAGGAAGCGAACTGCACGTCTGATGAAAACATTGCCCCGCTAGCAGCATCCTGTTCCTAGTACTACAACTAAATGCATAATCATTTAATCATTCAAAGTGTCAGTACTTTTAAAACCATGCAATAATTCAATTACTGGAGGGGCACATACCCTCCTGCCCTTTATTTACATAAGACAAGAATGTGAACAGTTATTATTTTTGTGTAATTTATGACCTTTTTAGACAATTTTGCTGTATCCTCATATTTATATGCTTATTCCACAGAAAATTTTGACAATTCAGTTTGAGATCTGACTTGCAAAATTGATGATCCATGCCCTGCGTCTTGTAAATCTTGGACTGAAAACATTTGTAACGAAGTTTTTACTTGAACAATGTTACAACATTGCATGTTAGAAAATATATGGTTACTGCTATTTAACATCATGCTTTCAATTTACATTGTGCCACCATAGCTTGGGCTGTAAAAGTGTTCTCTTTTTTCCTTGTTTTTTTTACATGTTACCTGTGTTGATTTTGTGAAAGAAGAAAAAAAATATTGTAATTTTACATATCCTCAGTGTTCATAAGCTTAGTGTGTTATCACACTATGCTAGTATAATTGTTACTAACATTATTATCTTCATTTTCAGTCAGCATTTGTAAACTGAAGTTGTCTTTTTTATGTTTTTTAAGTGGCTGATTCCTTCTTTCTCATTTTTCATGTTTGAGTGCTATATGTGCTTTATATCGTGTCGTTTTCGTAAACACCCTGGTATGATGTTGATGAAAATATGCTAACCTACATAAATTCTTTTCTATTTTTTTCATGTGCTGCCTGGCCATCGTCTTCACATGACAACCTGTGTGATATAACGTCAACCAACCATTGACAACATCAAAAATACTGAAATGGAATATATGCTGTTTTTTAAATGGTCTATCACTAGTGGTTAAACAGCGTATACAAATGTATAATTCGCCATACAAGTCGTGCTGGGATTGTTTTGTGAAAGTGCTTCGAAATGAGGGTGGTAGGGCTTTTTATCGATCTTATACAACTCAACTGACAATGAATGTTCCGTTCCAAAGTATCCACTTCATGACCTACGAGTTTGCGCAGGGGATTACAAACCCTGAAAGACAATATAATCCTCGAGCGCATGTGGTTTCTGGAGCTATTGCTGGAGCATTTGCTGCTGCTGTAACTACACCACTTGATGTGTGCAAGACACTACTTAACACCCAACCTGCTATGGGTTCCTCTGGTTTAGTACATGCAATTCGGACGGTTTACAAGCTTGGTGGGCCTACAGGGTTTTTTCGTGGTATCAAGGCTAGAATTTTGTATCAGATGCCATCCACTGCTATTTGTTGGTCTATGTACGAGTTCTTCAAGTATTTTCTGACGCAGCACAATAACGAAACAGGGAAAAATGCAGAATCAAGTGGAACTGTTGTCACCAGTTTGCCTCTTCGTTTAGTTGTTCCACAAGCATCACTTGCTGGTGAAACATCAGAACATCAAAGGACATGTGATGAAAAGGGAAATGGGAACTCAGAAACATGGGACTCAAGAGGAAGTGGAAGTTCCAGCATCACCGTGAAGACGAGAGAGTTGCCTTCTGTGTCTGGAGCGGGGCTGTACGGTGCCCTGTCATTCAACACGGTACACAGTGCAGATGCTACCATCACCCAGAGCAATGCACTGCTCGACGTTACTCATAGTTGAGCAGTACATTCTTCTTATTGAAGTGTTTTAGCAGTGGTCATGAAGAAGTCTGTAGTGGACTGTATTCGTGAGAATGTTTGTTACTTGCAGTATTACTTTCAGCTCAAGACTCATTGTCGAAATGCAATAGTCAAGTATTAAGAAAGTAGTAACTGCATTTTTCTAGCGACTTGTTGGTTGTTCTCTCTCAAGCATTTCAGGACAAAGTATCTTACTTGCCTTTGAGATGAGAACGAATTCAAAAAAGACTGATTTCTCCATGTTCACTGCTTGGGGTGAAATGACCAGGCATTCATTGTTGTCCCTCTTCACATTAACCACCACATTATAGAGTTTAGTGTAGACCAAATTGAGCAACTCGAAGGAAATCGACACGAGCTTGAGTCACGCGAAAATTAACGAAACGAATACGATTTGTAACTCATGTGCACTAGCTTTCTCAAAGCTGGCAATATTTGCCTGTATATGATAAGATCCTTAAATGGTACAAAAGTCTACCTATGTGGCAGTAATCTTTGAGAATAAAACATCTAAATTATTGATATTATTGCGTTCCAATTGTATATCAAGATAAATATTATACGAAGTTATATATATTACTTGTTTTAAGGATAAAATAAATGTATATTTCCCAGTTAATGCCTGATCATCTTGATTAGATGGAATTATTGTATAAAGAAAATGTACAGAACCAGAGTTATTTATGATGAGGGGCATGTGTGCATGGAATGTTGATATTTTGGGAGGGAGAATGACTGGAAAACATTCTGGAAATGTTCTGGTGATGCCTTGCTAAGCTTTTGAGAAGTACCTAGTGAATTCTCATTTATTGGCATTCCATTTTCTAAATTTAAAGTATTACACTCATAGTCTCTTGTTCAAACATTGCCAGTTCACGCTAATTTCTCAGATAATTTTATCAACTCTTCTTGTTAGTCATTGCATTATAAGAAAGGGAAAAATATATTTTTAATGGTGTTAACTGGAATTAAATTAATGTTTTCCATTTATCATTACATTGAAAAGTTGCTTTTATTACAGGCCATACATACTTCGTCCCTTGTAACATTAATTTGAACATGTTTCAAAATTAACTGTTCCTTATTATTATTATTATTATTATTATTATTATTATTATTATTATTATTATTATTATTATTATTATTATTAGAGATTATTTGTAATGTCTAAATCGGTATGAGCTAGAACCTCACTTCTTTTTGTATTTTATTTTGTTAAAATGATACCTTGCCTACATAAAATAAATATCTCAATTGTGTAATACTTGAAGACTTAATAATTTAAATACTTAGCCTTCTTACATAACTTTTATCAGCAGTGCAACATAGTTACAATTAACTTTTGTGCTTTTTACTTTGCTTCATTTTTTCATTTGTTATTATATTTTAAAGTAAAATATAAATAGTTACTTTACACAATAAAATTCTCATCCTTATTCCACAATGTTTATGTACAGTTTGCAGAGCAACTTTAAAAAAAATTGTTTATAATATTTGTAAATGCTTACAAAGTTTTTAAAAACTTCACTGTTAATCTTAGTTTTAGTCATTAGAAATCCCAGTGAGTGGAGTTGCAAGTTACGTAGAAAATCAAGTGAATCATTCAATTCGTAAGAATTTGTGTATACTCAAAACTGATTTAGACATTATCCAAAACCTCTTGTAATGCAGTAAGAAAGACTGTATCTTTCAGGACCTCAATCTGTGATGTCTCAAACATGGGAATGTTTGGCCAGAGTTGAACAAAACACGTTAAGTATGTACTCATATATTGAGTAATTCCCTTTTTTTTTTAACATCATTACTAATATTTTTCAGTGAAAACTGCATAAATTGTATAAATCATTGCGATCTTCAGAGCAGAAATTTAAGGAAGTATCAGTTAATTGTTTAATTTTTTTTTTTTAAAGAAAGGATTGAAATGTGGATGTCTATATCACAGGCCCTGACAAACTTGTTAATGAAAATTTGAAATTATTATTGGGGAGAAGGGTTAAGAGCCTAATGTACTTCTTATGTGAAAAGATAAATCCTTTTGACTAATACATAATTTTAAATTTATACAAGCCCAACTACTGTTTTTGTTTTGACCAATACTATCTTCATATGATTGTCAGCTATAGGAAAAAATGAAATTAAATTCATCCCAATATCATTATCTGAATAGTGTGAAGATGGTCATAGAGTATTTTTATGAGTAGGAGGCACTTACTTTAAGAATGCCTGGTTGTTATAAATTGAAATTAAATAAGTTTGTAACTAAGTTTTACACACTTCCCCTCCCACACCATAAGTTCAATTCATTCGTGTTATATTGCAATTGGTAAAAGGGCAGTCATTCTCTTCACTTGTGCTGTTCTTAGCTTAACAAAACTGAATCATGAGCTTTAAGTGTTGTAGTAACCTATATTATGTTGCCTAGCTGTATTGTATAAGCTTATCATATGATTTGACCTTGAAACTTGACTCCTTTCAATCTTTTGTATGTAGATACAAAATAAACCTACTAATGTAATTTTTTTTTTTTTTTTTAATATCTGTTTCTGTCTTGTTTACAACAATTAGGCCTATGTCTCATATTGCAGTGTCTGCTGTAAAGCATCTTATTTGGTTGAGAACACAAAACAATATGAGAAGTAGCAAGGACTACGTTCTCTCCTGTTCCCAGTTGTTGTTCCTATGTAGCTTATTTTACATGGAAAGTTGCATTATTTTAGCAAGTGTGATAATCTCTGATATGTATCAAATGAACCTGCATCTGTTTGACTAAATTAACAAATTAAATTAAGATGTTTGTTCAACAGCTGGTCTGTTGTGTGTAATATGTAAAGTGGTTGAAATTAAGGTAATCATAGCAGGGATTGCTTTGAGGAAACTGCCAAGGTGCAGCTAACACACACAAAAGGATAATTAATACCTGTAGCCAGATAGGTTCGGCAAATATCTTAGTTTTCTAAGATAGACCCAGTTTTCACTGCCAGGATTCACTACCTGAAGAATACTTTTTATATGCATATTTATCTTCCTTTGTTTACCTTGAGAAATAGAAGGATTTTTCAGTTGGAGCTTGTAATCTTCCATATATTAAAAATTCACAAAAGTTTGTACACAACTGCAACATGCTGCTAACACTACGACCACCACCATCATCATTATTATAATATCTTAAACCTTATGTTTACTCAAATTCTGATTGGCAGTCAATTTCATTATGTTAACTGCATTTATTTAGATATAATTATATAGAAAGAGTAAATGATGTTCTCATTATTGACAGAACTATCACCATGTTTCTGTCAACCCCACCTGTTGTAACTGAGATTCTAACGCACTTACATTGACAGCCTCTCCCTATCAGTGGCTTGTTGTGATTTACTCTTCTTCTGGCTCTCTCTGACCCTGTGCAGTTTCATCGTTTTTTTTTTAAATCTCTTCCTTCTGGTATAAAAACAAAAGTATCAGGTTAATATTCAATAAAGTACAGAGAGATTTACAAAGCATTTAAAACATTACCAGTATGATATCCATAGAGTTAGTTCTTGGACTTACACTTCCCAACAATCACCCCTGATATTTCCCTTGTTTTTCACTGTATCAGAAAAAAAGTTTGTAATAATATTTGTAATCAATTTTGTCATCGTGAATATTTTATTCCTGTAAAACCATCTGTAAAAGAGATACCAATATAATGGGTCCGTTATTGGACATTATAAATTTTCAGGCTAACTAATTCCTGTTGCCAGCGTTTTGCCCCAGTGTGCTAATTTGGGCTTGTCAGTTGATAAATAGCACACCTACCAAGACACATGGCTAGTGCATACCGTAGGAATGCATATAGGCAAGTTCCCACTCTTTCATAATCTAATTTTAAATACCAAGTTTCATGACAATATCTCTATCCATTTTTCTGTCATGCTGTGACACAGACAGACAGACACACACACACACACACACACACACACAGAGAGAGAGAGAGAGACATAGACCAAACTGAATCTGACATTACTTGTTTTGTCTGGTATAAAAAACAAGTAGGTTAATATTCAGAAAGGACAGGCGACTATTTTATATATACAGATGGGAACATAAATAGAAACATAGTTATGTTCCTATTTCTTTGTGTATGACCACATTTGTCATTGTTCGTTCCTTACTGTTATTTACATTTAACTAGGCCTTTCCTATCCCCTTGTCGCCCTAAGACCTATCTGTGTCGGTGTGACGTAAAGCCAGTTCAAAAAAAAAATATACATTTAAAAAATGTTACATTTTGAATTTGGCTTGTTACAGTGAGAAACTTCTCAGTTTTATAAATAGTTTTTACATTTTCTTTATTCTTTAATATATCCTTGTCTTTACTTACTTACATATTCTGACATTAGCACCATCAGTCCATGTATTGGAACATTCTTTAGCATAAATGATCATAAAAACTTAAGGACCGAGAGAGTTAGCCATGCGGTTAGGGTCGCGCAGCTGTAAGGTTGCATTCGGCAGAAAGTGGGTTCGAACCCCACTGTCGGCAGGCCTAAAGACGGTTTTCCGTGGTTTCCCATTTTTACACCAGGCAAATGCTGGGGCTGTACCTTCATTAAGGCCACAGCCGCTTCCTTCCCACTCCTAGCCCTTCCCTGTCCCATCATCGCCATAAGACATATCTGTGTCGGTGCGACGTAAAGCAACTAGCAAGAAAAAAAAAAAAAAAAAAAAAAAAAGGCTATTGATCAAGGTTCATACATTCTCCAGAGAACACTTCATTTTCATTCACATCCCATTCTGTATGTATGTATGTATGTATGTATGTTCAGTCCTCAACCCTATGGCTGGTTGGATCCTCAACAGGTCTGCTATCAGTTGTCATAGATGGCCTAGGCATCACTGAAGAGGCGTACTAGGGAAATAAGGGGTGAGGTAGTTTCCCGTTGCTTTCCTCGCCAACCCAGAAGTTGCTATTACATATCAGACTCTATGAGCAACATTTTCACACCATTCATAGCAAGGACTGGCTGCATAAGGAATGGCATTACTAGCATCGCTCATACCTGAGTCACTTTCACATTGTCAAAGCCAAGGATAAGATTGAGACAGGTCAATGAAAGTAACAAAATTGTCCTAGAAGTTGAAAATCCTTTCTTCATTCGGTTTGTAAATCTTGCTAATGAAACATTCTCTCACCAGCAAGAGTAAAGGCAGGAAATTTTTGTGCTCATTTGCCAGGGATCTCATTTGATCAGTCAATATTTTAACTGTAATACAGCTGTTATTTACCTAAGACTTATCCCCATATATATACTCTGACCTGTATTATAAGGTGTTCATGAAGTACATAGTTTGAAGTTCTTTCCTGGCATTATTAATTGCTAGGCTGACCGTACACTATTTGTCCAGGTTGGACTGTGCTGTAATCTTATGTGCATCATGTACAGGTTGCATTGTTTTGAATAGATTGCCAGGCTGAGTTGCTCAGAAGGTAGAGCACTAGCCTACTGAGCCCAACTTGGCAGGTTCAACCCTGGCTCAATTCGGTGGTATTTGAAGGTGCTCAAATATGTCAGCCTTGTGTCAGTAAATTTACTGGCACATACAATAACTCCTGCGGGACGAGCACCTTGGCATCTCTGAAAACCGTAAACGTAGTTAGTGAGACATGAAATCAATAACATTATTTTTGTATAGATTGCAGGTTCATTATTAGCCTTGGTATGCTCCTCCTTAAACCGAAATTACAAGTCTTCCCCTATCACTAAATATAATGCATACATACATTGGCAGGTTCAACCCTGGCTCAATCCGGTGATATTTGAAGGTGCTCAAATTCGTCAGCCTCGTGTCAGTAAAGGGACAAGCACCTTGGTATCTCTGAAAACCGTAAAAGTAGTTAGTGGGACATAAAATCAATAACATTATTTTTGTATAGATTGCAGTGTTCATTATTAGCCTTGGTATACTCCTTCTTAAACCGACATTACAAGTCTATCCCTATCACTAAATATTAACTGCATTGATAAAGCATAATGCATACATAGGCCTACATCAACATACATCATTATAGACTGTTGTGTCTTTCAGAGTTCAGCCTGCAAACCTATGTGAATATACTAACCACCGCCACAATCCTTTAGTTGCAACTAATTCTGTAGCCATGTTTATTTATATACCTCTTATATTTAAATCATTAGAAACAGAGTCCAAACATCATTGTCTTGATCTCCCTCTTATTTTTCTGATGACTTGGTCTTAATGGCAGTATATTTTCCTGTTTCATAACTGGGTATACAGTGCTGGAAATTAAGTTTCTTAACCCTCCATAAGAGTCCATTTTTCTCCTAGGCAACCTATCCTCCTCCATTCGCCTGAAAACAGACCAATGTAAAGATAGTTTCATCTGGGAGCTTGACTTCCTTCTTTTAAAATACTGTTGATCACAACTGCGAGCTCACTGCATTATCTTTGTTGCACCTTGATTCAATCTCGCTTACTATGTTACCATCCTGGGAGAACACACATTCCAAATACTTGAAATTCTCTACCTGTTCCAGCTTTGTATCCCCAATCTGACATTGAATTCTCTTGGATTTCTTACCTACCAAGATAAGTTTAGTCTTTGAAAGGCTAATTTTCATACCATACTCATCACACCTATTTTCAAAGGAACAGGACGGACTGCAACAACTATCAAGGTACCAGTATCTCATTAATCAGTATAACAAAGTTTTCACTGGCATTTTGGAAGGGAGGGTGCTGAAGTTTCAGAAAATCCATAATTTTCAGTGGAAGAAAATATTATTCACAAATGGAAAATACTTATGAGATTTTTAATCTTGGAAACAGCCCCCCGCTCTGTACGCGCGCGCACACACAGAAAGAGAGAGGGGTCATTATTCTCCTTCTTCTTATTCTTTTATGACCACATAGGATCACTTTAGTCAGTCTGTCGTTCAGGTCTCTTTGAAGGGATTGTTCGGGCTTTGCGGTCCTCCCAGTACTTCTTCAGACGCTCCGATCTTCGTGCCCTTTCCTCAGTTGAAAATGTGCGTGTTGTTGGTTTGTTTTGTGTAAGGGTAAAGCGGAGATTTGTATTCTTGAGTTTTGTATTCAATTTTATCTTATTTTTGGTGTCTTCTGTTGTAAGGCCTATTTCCTTCAGATCCTCTCTTACTTCTCTGATCCATTTACATCCTGTTGTGGTATTTTTTGAGACGAGATTGTGTTGTACTAGTTGTTTCAGAAGTCTCGAGTCCTGCATCCTCATGATATGTCCAAAGAATCCCAGTCTCCTCTTACGCATAGTATCTGTAATGGGTCATTATTTAAGAGTATTACAAAAATGGGGGATTCAGATTTGAATTACAAGATTGCTTACATTTTTAGCTGTTCTATCTTTATACAACCAAGACATGAAGGCTATCTCCATAGAGGACTTTAAATTATTCAAGTTGCTTAAGGGCAGTGCTTTTTTTTCTGCCGGTATGCAGCGGTATGCAGTACCATCCGCTTTTTACCAAGGTTGTAAAAACAGAACTGTGATTTATTTACAGACATTATTATTGTAAATATTCCAGCAGATGGTACTGTGTTCATGAATTGAATTTTTAGTTTTCATTCTCACAAGTTGGCTAGAAGCCTGATCGTTAAGACGTCAAGTATATATGGTCTGACACCGTGGTTAGCCGGTTCGAGTCCCGATGGTCGAAAACGTTTCACTGTTGGAATGTTGGCCGGGCCGGTGGGGTAGGAGAAATGGTGGTATACAATTTGTATTACTAGGTTGTGTGCCAAAAGTCTGGATCAGTTATAAACTTCTCCGCAGTGTTCACATGGAGTAAGAGCATATGATGCTGTTGAATGCAATTCGTCCATAGGATGGAGACATTAAGCCTTGAGCAGACCCGTGGTGCTATTCAATAGGAGTAGGCTCTGCCGGCACCGGGTTTCACAGCCTTCCTACTATCGTGTGTCATGTCAGTTATTTCATCTCATTAACCCCCTCTGATGAGGTTGCCGTCAAGAAGGGCATCCAGTCGTAAAAGCTCTCTTCATACCCGACCCTGTAAAGAAATGGAACAAGGGTTGGACAAAAATTCTCGCATGTTGGTGCTATGCTTACATGTTTTATAGCCTTCATAGGGTGGTAACAGCCGAAAAAGCCAAGTTATGTTTGCTTTCAGATTGTTTCCAGACTATCAGGTCTGTATCCACTCTGCAACATTGAGGTGTTCATGTAAAGTTTTAATAAATCCAGTATAAGTTAAATCAGTGTAATCATTGTTTGAAATGAGTAAAATAAGTAGTTACTTTATGTCAGTGAGCAAAATAAGGAAGGTCAAAGAAGTAGAAATTGTCAAATCTACTTGTGATCATGTAAAACACAAAACCTAGCACCAAATACACGTGAAAAGGATCAGGAAAAAAAAAAAAATAAAGAACACATCTGCGAAAGAAAGGAGTGGCTGGTGGCAACGACAGTATATCAGAGTTTATGTTTGAGGTGTGGAAGTTGCTATACTAGCACCTACATGGTGAGTACAGGCACCTTTTCTCCTAGGAAAAAAGTGTGCTTAAGGGTAATTTTCTGAAATTATAACATAGTTACTTAATTATTTACTTTAATGTCTTTTTTTACATACAGGCTTGAGTTTTAGACTGACAAATTTTAAAGGGTATTTTAATATCAGAAAAGAAGTTGAAACCAAAATCACCACTGAAGAGATATATGGCAGGATATATGTGATGAAACCTCTGGAGGAATGAGGATGTAATGAAAGAACTGAAAATGCAACCTGAATTAAAGTACCTTGTTACATTTTGAAGGAAGGGAGGCGTGATTAGCTCAGTGGCTTAGCTGCTGGTTTTCCACCTGGAAGACTTGACGTCCAAATCTCGGCTAATCCTGGGCTGAGATTTTCGTCTCAAAATTCATGTGGCGTCAGGAAGGGTATCTGGCCTTAAACACCCCCGGCCAAAACCAAAATGAGCCTGGGTGGCTCTAGTGACCCCGGAAATAACTTTGATAAGTTGAAGAAAATGGTACATTTTGGAAGAGCTGGAAAAAACCTTTTTAGCAGAATAATAATGGAAAATTCCTAGGTAGGTGGATCAAGACTATCAGTAACTTGATCTAGTACCTGTTTTGGTGATATTGATGGTGGTATATTTATCTAAAGAAGCATTTATTGAATGTCTTTAAAACAAAGAATGTTAAAGCACTGGCCTTGTTGTGACCCCTTCTGGGTTCAATCCTGGTTCAGTCTGGTGGTCTTTGAAGGTCCTCAGATACACCAGATTTGTGTAGGTAGATTTATCAGCATGTAAAAACTCCTGCAGGACAAAATTCTGGCTACTCAGCATCTTTAAAAACTATATAAGTAATTAGTGTGACATAAAATCAAAGACTGTGATTTTAAAAGATACTAAAAATTACAGTTCTGGTTTAAGAATCGGTTATAATTTCAAAACGTGTATTGTCCTGTAATTTTTAGTTAAGAACCTTCGTAAATTTGTTCATAATTTGCATGGAAAAATACAACAGTAGACATAGTTTATATGAAATGAGCTGCAGTTCCTAGTTGTATAATTATATTTTTGCTTAAATATTGAACTTAACAAGCAGTTTCAGCCATTGAAATTTTTCTTCAGATATCCCTAATTGTCATAGTAGAACGTGTCATAAAAACCAGAATGCTAAAATAAAATGAAGTAGACCATCGAGCAAATTAATAATTTGTTGTTATTATTATTATTATTATTATTATTATTATTATTATTCATTGTGCTCCTTTAAAGAAGTAACTTGAAGGTCTGCAGAGATTTCGAACAAAACCTAAAATGAAGACAGACAAGATGTAGACTGAAGAACGGAAGGAAGTTCACCAAAGAAGGCTGTGGGAGTACTGGGCGAGTGTTAAAGCTCAAGACAGAAAACTGTTGAAATAGTGTGCTCTATAGCTGGCCGAAACGAAAGAGTAATAATAAATACTAGCTGATATGTACCCGTGCTTCGCTACTGGATTCTCAGAAAGACTGACTTTATGGTTTTCCTAACTGAAGTCAACATAGGTCATTACAAAAACGTCAGTAGGAACGTAGCGATTAAAAGCAATGTTATCATATAAAACACACGATCAAATGAAAAACCGCACTTTTTCTCACTTTTACGAACAGTACTACAGTGCCGATCTAACAGTCCAAAGTTCCAGAACTGGAATGACCAGGCCACAGACAGCCGTGAACATTCCTCTGCCCTTATTCTGTTAAATATGCACATTGCTCATTCCAATCAGTGCCTCAGAGTAGGGACTGAATAGCTCAAATGCTATGAAGAACCAGTGTGTTACGTACCAGTAGTATCTGAAAATTTATGAACCAGAGAAATGACATGCTAAAGAAGAAAGTTATCTAACTCTCCAGCTACTTCCTGCCAATATTCAGGCAGGCTGTTATACTCGGTTACGACCGGACAAGTTGGCCGTGTGCTTGGGGTGCTCAGCTGTTTACTTTCATTCAGGAGATAGTGGATTCGAACCCCACTGTCGGCATCCCTGAAGATGGTATTCCTTTGTTTCCCTTTTTTCACACCAGGCAAATACTGGGGCTGTACCTTAATTAAGGCCAAGGCCGCTTCCTTCACACTCCTAGCCCTTTCCTATCCCATTGTCAACATAAGACCTATCTGTTTCAGTGTGACGTAAAGCAAATTTTAAAAAATACCCGGTACGCAACAGTAATCCTATCTGTCGCAGGTGAGTGGCAACAGAAGACACAAAGCACATCACAACGAACAATGGTCAATGTAATGTTATTGTTGATCAGTTTTATGAGCTTTCTATATTGTAGGCCTTCACATTTAATTTTCTTTCGACTGTGATATTAGGGCGTGTTATAAAATTATTTATAGCGTAGACTGTAGTTCATTATTCTCCGACTTTACATACTGATTTTCATTAAATGCTGTTTACCAATTTTCTCTTGTCTCGGCGCTGATAGACTCGGCGTAGTAACAAAAATCCAAATTCATGAATATCTCTGTGATCATAGCCAGTACGGTAACAATTTATAAGACATAAATAATTGCAAATTTAATACTATATCACTTTAGTTATCTAGTATTGATCGATACGACCATTAATAACATAAATATTTGAGAATAAACTTTTAGGCCTTCCCCTAAACTACCATTTCACTCGGCATGAATAAAATCATTTGTGGCCTAGATTGTAGTGACTTATTCCCCGCTTTTTGCATACCGATTTTCATTATTTTCTCTTAAGCCGTTTTCTCGTAATGCGTGTACAGACAGACAGAAATTACTGAAAATTAAAAAGTGCATTTCCTTGTTACTGTGGACACGTCTGATACAGAAATTCCATCCTTTTTAAATTCTGATCAATGTACAGACAAAACTATATAATATATATAAATATATAAATATTTTGAAAATCATTTTCTGAATAATGCTTTATAATTCAATATAATATTAGACTTGTACTTTCCTTATGATCAACAATTTGTAACCCTTGACCGAGCGCGCCAATTTCTGTCACACTACCAGGCGCGCGGTTGACCTTGTCAACCAGTTACGTTTCCAGTCATTTACAGGCTTCCAATCGCATAAACATTTTATTTAACGGCGTTTTATCTTTTGTTTCAATGTTAATCTCCAAATAAAATTAAAAATTTGTTTTGGTGGTTAATATTAATGTACTTAAAATGGATAATTATGAACATGTGAACTAATTCTGATAGGGACATGAATATTGCGCCTGTAATGAGTAAGCAGTGGATACATAATTAAATTAAAATAATGGTCATATTTTAATATTTGCACAATTATACAATGAAATGATCAGATATAACAGCAAGAAAATGACTGGATGAAAAATAAACTTTGTTGCCATGTCCAAGAAATCTTTCACACCTTATCCCCCGAGCAGTGCCATAATTTCACTGCGGTTCGCAAATTTAGCATCGCGCTCTCTGCTGTAATTCACTTCCTCCTGCTTCCTAGAAATATACAAATTAGTCCAGTATAATAGTTCATCAACTGCATGAAACAGTCAATTTCTGTTGATACCTTCCTCGCCTCCCCTTCCGGTCCTGGCAGTATTTTTACAATATTCCTTGGTTTTACCCTCGAAGTAAGTTTTGAAACGGACCACATTGTTTCTCCATCTCTCCCGAAGATAAATTCCTTTTCGTTATTGTCTTCATAGATCTCGCGTTCCGAATCGGCCTCCTGCACCGTATCACTGTTATGATCCTGATCCGATACATTTATAATTTCCTCCTCCCCATCCGAAAAATCTGAGGCAGAGTTTTCTATTTCATCAGACAACTGGCTCAAAATGTCAGATATGTCTTCATCATTGACAAAACAAGACTTAAAATAGAAATATGCTACATGTAATTACGCCTGACTTTGCCTAATTTCCCGAAAAGTACAGATCAATCAATCAATCAATCAATACTGATCTGCATTTAGGGCAGTTGCCCAGGTGGCAGATTCCCTATCTGTTGTTTTCCTAGCTTTTTCAGAAATGATTTCAAAGAAATTGGAAATTTATTGAACATCTCCCTCGGTAAGTTATTCCAATCCCTAACTCCCCTTCCTATAAATGAATATTTGCCCCAGTTTGTCCTCTTGAATTCCAACTTTATCTTCATATTGTGATCTTTCCTACTTTTAAAAACGCCATTCAAACTTATTCGTCTACTAATGTCATTCCACGCCATCTCTCCGCTGACAGCTCGGAACATACCACTTATAATACCAATATAATGGTCCGTTATTGGACATTATAAACTTTCCCGCTAACTCATTCTTGGTTGCCTGCGTTTCGCCCTCGTGTGCTAAGTTAGGCTCGTCAGTTGGGACTTAGCACACCACCCAAGACGCAAGGCTAATGCATACTGTGGAGGCCACTGCATAGGCTATTTGAAGCCACCAGCAGTGCCAATGCACTATGAGAGCTATGTCTCATTACCAAAAATAGTTGCCTGCCTGGCCATCAAATGATGTAGATGTTGATTCCCATAGGGAACCTAAAATATTTGTCCTGAATGAGTAAATTTATAATACCAATATAATGGCCAGGCAGGCAACTATTTTTGGTAATGAGACATAGCTCTCATAGTGCATTGGCACTGCTGGTGGCTTCAAATAGCCTATGCAGTGGCCTCCACAATATGCACTAGCCTTGCGTCTTGGGTGGTGTGCTAAGTCCCAACTGACGAGCCTAACTTAGCACACGAGGGCAAAACGCAGGCAACCAAGAATGAGTTAGCGGGAAAGTTTATAATGTCCAATAACGGACCATTATATTGGTATTATAAATTTACTCATTCAGGACAAATATTTTAGGTTCCCTATGGGAATCAACATCTATAACATACCACTTAGTCGAGCAGCTCGTCTTCTTTCTCCCAATTCTTCCCAGCCCAAACTTTGCAACATTTTACTAACGCTACTCTTTTGTCGGAAATCACCCAGAACAAATCGAGCTGCTTTTCTTTGGATTTTTTCCAGTTCTTGAATCAGGTAATCCTGGTGAGGGTCCCATACACTGGAACCATACTCTAGTTGGGGTCTTACCAGAGACTTATATGCACTCTCCTTTACATCCTTACTACAACCCCTAAACACCCTCATAACCATGTGCAGAGATCGGTACCCTTTATTTACAATCCCATTTATGTGATTACCCCAGTGAAGATCTTTCCTTATATTAACACCTAGATACTTACAATGATCCCCAAAAGGAACTTTCACCCCATCAACGCTGTAATTAAAACTGAGAGGACATTTCCTATTTGTGAAACTCACAACCTGACTTTTAGCCCCGTTTATCAACATACCATTGCCTGCTGTCCATCTCACAACATTTTCGAGGTCATGTTGCAGTTGCTCACAATCTTGTAACTTATTTATCACTCTATAGAGAATAACATCATCCGCAAAAAGCCTTACCTCCGATTCCACTCCTTTACTCATATCATTTATATATATAAGAAAACATAAAGGTCCGATAACACTGCCCTGAGGAACTCCCCTCTCAACTATTACAGGGTCAGACAAAGCTTCACCTACTCTAACTCTCTGAGATCTATTTTCTAGAAATATAGCAACCCATTCAGTCACTCTTTTGTCTAGTCCAATTGCACTCATTTTTGCCAGTAGTCTCCCATGATCCACCCTATCAAATGCTTTAGACAGGTCAATCGCGATACAGTCCATTTGACCTCCAGAATCCAAGATATCTGCTATATCTTGCTGGAATCCTACAAGTTGAGCTTCAGTGGAATAACCTTTCCTAAAACCGAATTGCCTTCTATCGAACCAGTTATTAATTTCACAAACATGTCTAATATAATCAGAAAGAATGCCTTCCCAAAGCTTACATACAATGCATGTCAAACTTACTGGCCTGTAATTTTCAGCTTTATGTCTATCACCCTTTCCTTTATACACAGGGGCTACTATAGCAACTCTCCATTCATCTGGTATAGCTCCTTCGACCAGACAATAATCAAATAAGTAGTTCAGATATGGTACTATATCCCAACCCATTGTCTTTAGTATATCCCCAGAAATCTTATCAATTCCAGCCGCTTTTCTAGTTTTCAACTTTTGTATCTTATTGTAAATGTCATTGTTATCATATGTAAATTTTATTACTTCTTTGGCCTTAGTCTCCTCCTCTATCTCGACATTATCCTTGTAACCAACAACCTTTACATACTGCTGACTGAATACTTCTGCCTTTTGAAGATCCTCACATACACACTCCCCTTGTTCATTAATTATTCCTGGAATGTCCTTCTTGGAACCTGTTTCTGCCTTAAAATACCTATACATACCCTTCCATTTTTCACTAAAATTTGTATGACTGCCAATTATGCTTGCCATCATGTTATCCTTAGCTGCCTTCTTTGCTAGATTCAATTTTCTAGTAAGTTCCTTCAATTTCTCCTTACTTCCACAGCCATTTCTAACTATTTCTTTCCAGTCTTCTTAGTCTCTTTATTTCTCTATTATAATAAGGTGGGTCTTTACCATTCCTTACCACCCTTAAAGGTACAAACCTGTTTTCGCATTCCTCGACAATTTCTTTAAACCCATCCCAGAGTCTGTTTACATTTTTATTTACCGTTTTCCACCGATCATAGTTACTTTTTAGAAACTGCCTCATGCCTGCTTTATCAGCCATATGGTACTGCCTAACAGTCCTACTTTTAAGACCTTCCTTTCTATCACATTTATTTTTAACTACCACAAAAACAGCTTCATGATCACTAATACCATCTATT
This sequence comes from Anabrus simplex, assembly GCF_040414725.1. Lineage (NCBI taxonomy): Eukaryota > Metazoa > Arthropoda > Insecta > Orthoptera > Tettigoniidae > Anabrus > Anabrus simplex. Next base: position 230,111,923 of record NC_090267.1, on the reverse strand, counting down.
ACTTCAGTTTCCCCATAGAGCTCATCTGGTTTTATCAGCACAACATCCAGGATATTTTTCCCTCTGGTTGGTTCCATCACTTTCTGAATCAGCTGTCCTTCCCATATTAACTTATTTGCTATTTGTTGATCATGCCTCCTGTTGTTCGCATTTGCTTCCCAATTTACATCTGGCAAATTCAGATCTCCCACTACAATCACGTTTCTTTCCATGTCGTTTCCCACATAGCTGACTATCCTATCAAATAATTCCGAATCCGCATCAGTGCTACCCTTTCCCGATCTGTACACTCCAAATATATCAAGTTGCCTATTATCTTTAGAAATGAGCCTTACACCTAGAATTTCATGTGTCTCATCTTTAACTTTTTCGTAGCTTACAAATTCTTCTTTCACCAGAATGAACACTCCCCCTCCCACCATTCCTATCCTATCCTATCTCTACGATAAACACTCCAGTGCCGTGAGAAAATTTCTGCATCCATTATATCATTTCCCAGCCATGATTCAACTCCTATTACAATATCTGGTAAATATATATCTATTAAATTACTTAATTCTATTCCTTTCTTTACAATTTTAAAGAAATTAAAGAAATAATTTTTACTTGTATGACCAGGCGCGTGGTTAACTTCGTCAACCAGCTTCGGGTTCCAAGAGTTCGCTCGAAATAATTACACACGTACCGCTTCCACTGTTGTCGAAACTCGATTGAACTGAAGGTCAAGAGTGAGAGTAAAGGTATTAGTTGCGAGGTGGTGAAAGACTGACAGTTCTAGGAATTACGGCATAAAATAGCGCGCTGGTTTACAAAAACAACCAGTGTGCCCGGTCTAGGGTTAAAAAAGGTATTCTGTGTATTAATCTCATCTATCTGCAAAATTAGATTATTTTTACAGCACATACAGTTCAAACTGGAGTTTGTAACCAATGTCTGAAAAACATGACCATACTTAGTACTATGTTTTTTGTTTCACAGAAAATTCATTTCTACACTACATTGCCATAAATGACCAAACACCTGCAGATACAGGCTTAACTGGAGCTGCTATAGTGTTGGTATGACATAGGACCACCCCTTGTCCCTATCACAGCCTCTTCTCTTCTAGAAATACCTAACTAAGAAGTTCGGATAGATGTCTGCATTCCTCCTGTAACATGTCAAACAGTTTTGTTAGTTGTTTTGGAAAATATGATTTTGCTCTTGTCCCAGAGATGCTTAGTTGGGCTTAGATCAGGGCTTTGGGCTGGCCATTCATTTCAACATCACCCATCTTAGGCCTTTGTTTTGTGAACGGGTGTATTGTCATGTTGAAAATAGGAATGGGCCAGTTCCAAATTGTTACCACAGGGTGGGTAGCATAGAATTGTCCAGTGTCGCCTAATAGGCTTCAGCATTCGTGGTTCAAGGAACTAAAACCAGTAGACCAAGACCAAACCACAATAAACAGGCCCACACCATACTGGCCACCTCCACTAAATTTCACAGTTGGAACAATGCACTTCGGTAAGTAACGCTGACCTCCCTATGCGTCCCATCAGACTACCACAACGTGTAATGTGATTAGTCACTCCAGTGCTCTTCCATTGTTCTGGAATCTATGTGATTTTACACCATTGTAATCAGCAGTTAATGTTCAGCTTGGTGATCTTTGGTTTATGTGTCACAACTCGCCCTACCTACTTTCTGGCATCCTTTCAGATGCCAATTGAAAGTATGTGGCCGCAGTTTCTAATGAGCTTGACGGTTTTACTTCATATGACGAAGGCATTGACGGTTCCTGTCTGTAAATTGTTTTGCCTTTCTCGGTATAGGTGGGATTTTATAACTATATGGCATTTCCTTTTCACCATTACAGCACTCACTATTGAATGTGGTACCTGAAACTTACCAGAAATCTCATAGATGAAATGACTGAATAGATGGGCACAGATAATCATGTCCCTTTCAGCCTGGCTGAGCTCTCGCCATATATCCAGTTCAAATCCTGTAGGTAGCAAAACATTTCCGAGTGTTCATGGCCTTTTATGGGCTCGGGTTACATCATGCTTGAATGACGTATGAGATCAGTCTACTTTCCCTTCAGGGATGTCTAGTCATTAATGGGAATGTAGTGTAGATTTCTCATACATGATTGGACACCATCCAGTATGACAAACCATACCAGTTTCGATGGGTTTAGTTTTCCTGCATGTTCCTGCGCATATGTTGGAAACACAAGACTAACAGGTATAAATCCTTTCCTTACCCTTTCCTAGTCACCAGCAACTGCTGATCAGTTTGCTTGGTTATGAAAGATATTCAGCAAATTTATCCATGTGTGAGAAACATTTATAATATTTTATGTTGTCACTTGCGAACTTTTATCAGTCTGACAATAAGCAATATATGCATAATTTTTTTAAAAAAAATGTAAAATGATCTAAACATTCTTAAAAATGCTGTATATTGACCTAAAACCTTCTTCAAATTTGAAATAATGATTGATTATCCCAAATTGGCGAAACATGCAAAAGAATGCAAAATAAAATATTATTGTTGTTTGTTATATCGCAGAATGAATTTCTATACTACTGAGCAACATCCTTTCATACCTTTAAAAATTAACTAAAACTTCGAAGCCGCTAAGGAAAGATTCGGGAGAAATCAAAACTTTCATTCAAAAACTCCCTAATAGCAGACTTTTTTTTTTAACCCGAATTCTTCTTGTAGAGTTGAAATTTGATGTTATAGTTGAGAATTGGATGGTCATAATGCGATTTGTATTCAGCTCATGAAGTATCATTAAGTGAATTAATCATTCTGATTTGTGGCAACTGTAGATGTACTTAAAGTAACTTGCATTAGTGAATTACCTACTCTGTGATAAGAAGTGTTTGCTTCTTAATAATAGCAGGGTTCATTATGTTTGAATTTGAAACTTCAGGTAAATTGATCAGGTGATAATGGAAATCCTGTAAAATCTTTTGAATGTATCGCATTTGCCAAGATAAAACGCTGCTTTCCATGTGTGTGATTTTCAAAATTTTACTTCGAAAGAATAAGTATGAAATGACATTAATATTAGGTTCTGTATTGATTTTTCCTGTATAAGATGTGCATATGAAAGTATTTATCTCACAATTTGGCTCAGGACAGTTTTAATTTGTATTGTATTCAACATGTGATTGGTGCTAGACTTTAAAAGAAAAATGAACTGAATTGACAGTATGATAAAAAGAAAGGAAAACAAGTAGAAATAAGAATGTGAAATATTTTGAACTGCATTATTCTCTGAAGATATTTGTCATGTTTCTTATTCCACGGTTGGTTCACACCTGTCTACTTGTCTGCTTTCCTGTGATTCTTCTCTGAATTGTTTGTATATATGTTAAATTGTTAAATAACCTGTAAAAATGTGCTTTGCAAATATCATCTCCAGAAAATACTGTAATTTTGGTAAGAAGTTGAAGGAACTATTTTTGGCAGTATTAGCCTAATGTTTTTGAATATTTCAGTTGCATTTTTTTGTAGAACATTTTTTTATTTACTTCCTGTATCAAGGATAGATGATGTTTTTAATCTGTATACATCTATGTAAAAATGTGAGAAATTAATACAGATCCCCACATGAAATACCTTTTCCCCATCTTGAAATTATTGAAGGGTATGATTTCTGTGAGTAGGTTTAAGTCTGGTAACATGTTGATTGGTTGTTCTTTGGTGGAAGTTATGACCTTCCTACTTCACTGCTGAAAGTCATGGTGTTATGCTCCATATGGGTTGAAGGATGAATGGAAATTCAGATATAAATTTTCTGTACTATCTGTGAGCAAATATTTCCCTTTTGCCCTTAGCATTGATCTTTCAGTGCTATACCATACATCAGGCTGCAATGTACCGGATAATTCTTACTTGTTTGTAGTTATACTATGTAACATTTCTTGCTGTTTACTGTAATTACAGATCTCTTCCCAAATTAGATGATGTCTAGAATTGAGAAAAACGAGGAAAGTAATATTTTCTGGAAGAAAGAAAATTGGAGAGCCATAAAGTGATCTGTAGTAAATCTTTACTTTCAGTTACATCTCGAAGTGGTAGTTTCTAGCTCTCTCTCAATGCGATATTTCACTTCAATTGTGCATAGCAATGAGGTATAGTATTGGACAGGCACTGAAAGGCTGGCATGAATATTCTAACCTTAGTAACGCTATATAATTTACAGTACAGTGCCCGATACACCGGGCGAGTTGGCCATGCGGTTAGGAGCAGACATCTGTGAGCTTGCATCTGGGAGATAGTGGGTTCGAATCCCACTGTTGACAGCCCTGAAGATAGTTTTCCGTAGTTTCCCATTTTCACACCAGACAAATGCTAGGGCTCTACCTTAATTAAGGCCACGGCCACATCCTTCCCATTCCTAGGCCTTTCCTATCCCATCGTCACCATAAGACCTATCTGTGTCGGTGCGACATAAAGCAAATAGCAAAAAAAGAAAAAGTACCGATACAACAATATGCTCCAACTACCGGGGAATAACACTCCTTTCTCATGGGCTTAAGATTCTTGAGAAAATCTTAGAGCCACAGTTTGAAGAGGAACAGTATGGCTTCAGGCCTAACAGGTTCACAACAGACCTAATCTTCAGTATGGAAAAATATTGGGAAAAAGACAAAGATCTGTTTATGGTTTTCCTTGACATGAGAAGGCATGTGACAGCATTGCAAGAGAGAAGATATGGGAATGCCTGAGAAAAAGGAATGTGCCAGAGGAACTGGTGAGGAAAGTTCAGATGCTGTATGAGAACCGTACCAGCTGTGTGCGATTGGGTGACGGACATTCATCCTGGTTCAAGACCAAAAGTGGAGTCCAGCAAGGCAGTGCACTATCCACATTATTATCACGATCATGGATGACATAATGAAGAACATCAAGAAAATCTCCAGTGAATTAAATGCAATGGCCTTTGCTAATGATGTTATGATCTTGGGAGAAACTGAGGAACAAGTACAGTCGAGACTCAATGAATGGAAGGTTAAGTTCCAGGAGTTCAATCTCAAGATAAGCGAACTCAAAACCGTAGTGATGGCAATAAACAGAGAGAGACAACCAGCGAACATCATGCTAGGAAACCATCCACTAGAAAGTGTGGAAAGCTTTACATACCTCGGCAGTGTGATATCTCGAGTTACACTAGCCACAAAGGAGGTGGTACGTAGAGTGCAGAAGAGCTCTCACTTTTACCAGCAAGTGCGAACACTCCTCTGGGATCCCAAAGTACCAATAAAATCAAAGCTGGTGATGTTTAATTAGTACTTCATACCAATCTTAACTTATGGTATTAAAACCTGCACCGTCACTAAGAAAGACTCGTCAAGATTGCAGGCATCCGAGATGAAGTTCCTTAGGTCCACAATTCAAAAAACCAACCTGGACAAGTTGAGGAATGATGTGGTTAGGAAGGAAGCTGGGATTGTTATATCATTGTTAGATCGGATCAGCATGTCCAGACTGAGGTGGTTTGGGCATGTAATGAGGATGGAGCCAACAAGGACAGCATATGTTAACTTGGAATGACATGTGGCAGGGAAACGGATGGTGGGAAGACCAAGAACCCACTGGAGGACGTCATTAACAACAGAATGTATCTCAACAAGACAGAATGGAAGAGGCTTTGCTAACAGTACCCAGGAAACTGGAACTGTAAAATAATGATGATGAATGAGTGATAAAATATTCTGGTTATGGCATTAATTCCATTAATTCAATGTAAAATTCACCTCGATTTAACAATACTCTCGATAATGATATCTCTCTATTACGACTGATTTTTCAGACCCCGTTGACGTGCTTTCCTCCCAGTACTACGATAATACGAACTGTGAAAGAGTCTGGGAAAACATGTCGCTGTTATTTGAAGAACAGAAATCTGAATGAACCATTGTTATTTCCAGTAGGAGCTATTGCTTCTTGTAAAGCACTTGCAAATTTTCTTCACAGTTTTGCTTGCGTTTCAGATAATCATTTGCTGACTCTTGGTGTAATAAGGTCTTCGTGCCTTCCCTTTTATGTAAAGAATATGGAACAGACTGTAATTTCCAATGTTTGCAGTTATGTTGAGCAATGCTAACAATATAATGCTGCGAATATTGTAGTTCTTTGCTGACATGAGAAACAGGTTTGATCAAATGGAGTTAAAATGAGTTAACCGAGCAAATAACATTGTATAGTACACTGATGGGGAAGCCTCCGTGGCTCAGATGGCAACGCGTCGGCCTCTCACCGCTGAATACCGTGGTTCAAATCCTGGTCACTCCAAGTGAGATTTGTGCTGGACAAAGCGGAGGCGGAGCAGGTTTTTCTCCGGGTACTCCGGTTTTTCCTGTCATCTTTCATTCCAGCCACACTCTCCATTATCATTTCATAGCATTTATCAATCATTAATAAATCACCTTGGGAGTGGCGACCCCATTGTAATAACAGCCTATATATGTTTCATTCATTACATCCCCGACCCGGTCAATGACTGGAAACCAGGTTGTAGGTTTTCATTTTTCATTTTCAGTACACTGATGCCAATTGAACATGGGGTAAGCTATTCTAGTTTCAATTTTGTGTTTTGTGCTCTCAAATCTCGTCTTCGTCGGAATTTTAAAGGTTATGAATATGAGATAGGTCGATGAAAGTAACGAACATTTTCTAGCTTATAACAGAAAACATCATGCACTGTAAACCCATATCTTGCCAGAGTTGATCCAACCTTACCCTAATGATAAAGGAATTATAAATTATCATTTGCAAGGCTATATACAATCAACTTAATCACAAATGAACTCTGGTAGAAACAACCATGCCGCCCTTAGTTGCTTTCACTTCTCACTTTCATGTTTTTTATCCAACCTCGTGATCTACTTGTGTTTTCTTCAAATGGTATAAGTTTGAAAGACCTAGGGAGTCTTTCATTTCCCTGCCTTTCAAAGTGATTCACCTATAGATGATACCTTCATTATTCAAAGGATTGGACCTCCTTTTTCTCTTTCATTAGATGTTAACTTTAAAGCTTTTCATTCTGTCGAACACCAATTATAACACCTGTGGAACACTATATGATACCTGTAAAAAAGGGAAAAAAAACCATTACTAAACAAAGAGTGTCATGTTTCATTCTTGAAAGAACATCACGAGATTCAATCAGATCATACAGTATTTTAAAATATATATATATAAATTGATGAAAAATGTTTAGAAATATAGAAACATAATGTTTAAATCTGTATACAGTATATAAAATAAGAGTTTTGTCTGTACATTGCTCAGAATTTGAAAAGTATGGTATTTCTGTATCGAACCCGTCCACAGTAACAAGGGAATGCAATTTTAATTTTCCGTCATCTCTGTTTGTATGTATGTACGTATGCACGCGCATCAAGAGAAAATAGCTGGAGAGAATTTAATGGAAATCGGTATGTAAAGTCGGCGAATGAGCCACCACAGTCTAGGCTATAAATTATTTTATTCACGCTAAGTGAAATGTTAGTTTATGGGATGGCCTAAAGTTTAATTCTCAAATATTTGTTATTACTGGTCCTATCGATAAGTAGTAGACAAGTTATATATAATTAAATTTCCTATCATTTATGTCGGATACATTTTTACCGTACCAGCTATGAAACAGGTATATTCGTGAATTTGTAGTTTTATTGCCAAGTCCATATCAAGGCCGAGTCACGAGAAAATGGGTGAACAGAATTTAATGAAAATTGGTATATAGCATCAGGGAATAAGAAACTACAGTCTAAGCTACAAATAATTGTATTCACTCTGGATAAAATGGTAGTTTAGGCAAAGGTGCCTGAAATGAAATTCTGAATCACCTATGTTATTGATTCTATTGGAAAGTACTACATAACAAAATTTATAGAGAATACAATTTCCGATCATTTATGTTTTCTTCAGTTTTACTGTATAGACTATGATAAGAGTAATATTTTTGAGTCAGAAGGAAACTAAATGTGATGACCTGCAATATCGAAAGCTCATAAAATTGATAAACAGTGACATTACATTGACCATTATTCGTTGTGTTGTTCTTTGTCTCTTACACTGCCACTCATCTCCGATAGATGGGATTACTGCTGCATACCCAGTATAACAGCCTGCCTGAATATTGGCGGGAAATAGCTGGGGAGTTAGATAACTTTCTTCTTTAGCATGCCATTCCTCTGGTTGATATATTTCCTAATATTGCTGGTATGTAACACATTGGTTCATCTCTAATCTGACGTGCTGATTGGAATGAGCAGTGCGCACACTTGTTGATGGCTGCCTGTGGCCTGTGGTCATTCCAGCTCTGGAACTTTGGACTATTAGATTGGCAGCGTAGTACTGTTCGTTAAAAGTGAGAAAATGTTTGGTTTTTCATTTGATCGAGTATTTCATATGATAGCATTGCTTTTAATCGCGATATTCCTACTGACTTCATTGTAATGACCTATGTTGATTTCAGTTGGAAAAACCACTAAAACAGTATTTCTGAGAATGTCAAAAGTCAGGTGGAGAGCGAGTGTCTGCCGTTATAATGAAACCTTCCCGAACTTGATTGTGGCTGACGGTAAGCAAGAGGACCCGTGCAATTTAATACTATCTTACTCACAACGTGTACACTGCCTAACCTAGAATTCTGTATACATTGTAGAATTCCACACTGAACCACTGGTATATCAGCTAGTTCTGTATATACCCATTAATATTTGAAAGTTAAAACTTATATCTTAATAAAGTGTTCCAGTAGTGCTTCCTCTCTCCTTCCTAGTCCAACAAAGAGTATAAGGTGGTGTAACACACTATCATTGGCCTGAGGCCAGCTGGCTAGTTTGTCGGTAACTTTCAGTTTCGTCATGTTCCAGTGATATCATTGGCTACTTTGAGCTTCATTATTAATGTTACTACTATTATTATCGTGTTTTGAAATAAAAGCAAATCTTGGAACATGAAGAAAGCCATCAAAATTTACATCACACACACACACAAAAAAAAGCTAACCAAGCCAACGTTAATGACCACAGGCATTTTTAAAAAATTCCCCTATTCACACTACTTATTTATTTCTGAACATTTCACATTTCTTTGCATTAGCACTTAACGAATCCCATTGGAGGTCACTCGGACTTAAGTATCTGGAATTTGGGTTAGGATATTCTCAACTATAGTTAATTCTCTGAATTTATGTTAATATTCACTTACATTTACTCCCTAATACACAATAATAATTAAAATATACAATTACAACAATAAAAAAACTACAAATACACTTCCACAAATGACGTTGATGTCACCGGAAAATGACGTAATGGAAAATTACCAGTAAACTAACGGGCCCATTAATTTCCACCCCTAAATAATTTCTAAAACAATTAAAACACAATAATAATAGTAACAACAATTAATGGCCTCCAGAGAAGCCTTGTGCAGGTTTTTCGAGTCGATGCCTTATAGGCAACCTGTGAGGATGGAGTTTTATCTATGATGAATTCTAATGCTGAAGATGGCGCACGCATGCACACACACACATACCTCCCACGCCATTGGAATTAATGAAGTTTAAAATCCCCAACACAGCCGGGAATCAAACCCGGAACCCTTCGGACCAAAGGCCAGCACGCTACTAATAACAAAATTAATAATGAGGCTAAAAGTGCAATTCAAAGTAGCCATTGACATCACTGGAGCATTACGTACAGAAAGTTGCCAAAGATTTAATGCAGCCAATGGCCAAGAAATAAATACAATATCGTACATTGCTCATTCACTACAAAATGAAGTCTATGACGTCGTTCTTTCCGTACACTCTCGAAGTTGGTACCAATCGCATTTTTTCTTGCACAATTTGCACGTACAGTCATTAGTAGGGTTGTGATGTCTTTCTTGTCGCCAGCTGACTTCGTGCCAGTGGCGAGCATTACACACCTTCCACTCTTTGTTGGACTGACAAGGAAAGAGGACATACTACTGGTGCACTTTATTAAGATAAGTTTTAACTTTGAAGTATTAAAGAATATGAACATAAAATGTTTCTACATTTCCAAACTATTTTCATCAATGTATAATTCATAGAACATGATGATGATCTTTCAAGAACGAAACATGTCATTCTATGTTTAATAGTGTGGTTTTTTCCACAGTCGTGTTACAGTATTAGGTGTTCAACAGACTGAAAATCTTTAAAGTTAACATTAACCGAGTTGACACTGAAAAGTATTGCTTACTACATTTAAAAAAAGTTCTTTCATAAGAGCTAAGAGAGGATGATTATCTACTAATAATAATAGAATTTAATGCATCCAATGGCCAAGAAATAAATACAATATCGTACATTGCTCATTCACTACAAAATGAAGTCAACGACGTTGTTCTTTCCGTACACTCTCGAAGTTGGTACCGATCGCATTTTTTCTTGCACAATTTGCACGTACAGTCATTAGTAGGGTTGTGATGTCTTTCTTGTTGCATATTTTGTGATGGAATCCATGCACTGCAAATCGCATCATGGTATGTCGTAGGTCGTAATTTGGACATTGCCAATCTTGAGTCATCATAGCATCCGTGGTATAAAACTGCTCCATATTTCTTTCTTCTTGTCGTGCAGTTCTTTTAACGCACTCTGATACACAGATGTAGAATGTAATAGCATCCATTCTCGAAGATCCTCTATAAAAAACCTTTCTCTCACCAGCTCATATACCAACCATGAGGAGGTAAATTTAGATACGCTGAGAACTCTTTTTAGATAAATTGCCTTGATCTTTTCCATTTCCAGAAGATTGCTCTTAGTAAGATGGTCCCATATTAGATGTAATCCGTAACTCACAATAGGTGAGATCTTCACCCTGAATAGCTTTATCACTGTATCCACTGAGAGGTTCCTTATGTGTAAGATGTCGTGCATTGCTATTATCGCAGTTGCGACCTTGTCCTTGATGTGAAGTGTGAATGTGGTTCCTGTAGGCTGTAGCGTCATTCCGAGGTATTTAAAGGATGCGACCGTCATTAATCTTGCGTTCTCATAATAAATTGTATCATGTGATGCAATTCTTCCCCCTCGTCTGAACATCATAACTACTGTCTTATTTGCATTAAGCTGTAGGTCGTTTCTGCCGGCCCATTCCACTAATCTATTGAAGGCTGCTTGTAGATCTGTATGAGATGATGACGCAATCACCGTGTCATCCGCGTAAACATATATTTTTACATTCCTGGAATTTACTGTTGTTATTGCATACATGGTCGTTATGTTAAACAGGATGGGACTCAATGTGTCCCGCTGAAGCACTCCAGTCATTTGCTCTATTGGGATAGATTTTGTCAGATTGTCATCAATTTGTACGTAGTTTTCTGTAAGTATGTTTCGTATTAGAACTAAGAGAGGTGTATCACTTTCCAAGACATGCTCCAGTCTTTCCAACAGTAACATTCTGTTGATTGAGTCAGAGGCCTTTGAAAAGTCTAAGAAAGCTACATGTAATTTTCCTTTTGGGTTTCTCGTCATTTCCTGTATGTCATCTTGTAGACACTTAACTGCTTGTAGAGTAGATTTTCCCTTGCGAAACCCAAATTGCTCCTCAGGTATTTTACAGTCCATGAGGTCAGTCAATCTATTTGCGATAAGCTTTGTTAGTATCTTGAACGGAATGCATTCTAAAGCGATACCCCGATAAGCATCGGGGTCTCCAGTATTTCCTTTCCCTTTGTAAAACTTTTAGATTGGCGTTCCTCCATCTGTCAGGAATGGTTCCTCGTATGAGGCACTGATTCATAATGGCTGTCCAAACCGCTTTGAACACTGTTAAGCTTTGTTTAAGACGTTCATTGAAGATGTTATCTGGACCACAAGCCTTTCCATCTTTACTCTGCAGAATGGCCGCTTCTACTTCGTCCTCTGTGAACAACTGAATATTTAAATCTGTTTTTAGTATTTTTCTTAATCGGTCAGGAGTCCCTTGCTTGCAGTACCTTGCCAAAATGTGATGTCCATGTTTCCATTGCCATGTGCCTAGGAAATTTTGGTTGCCTCGGTTGCAGAGCCTTATATGGGTTTTCTTCTGCCTTTTCTACCAATTGGATTTCCGTTTGATGCTGATACGCTTCCTTAGCTTCCTTAACTATCTTCTTGTAAAATCTCCTTAATGTCGAATACTTCTGTACGTTTGTGTCAGTTTTTGTACGAGTCACCGCGTGAAGAGCATCAATGGCATTTCTTCTTGCCTCAAAGCAAGTAGCATTAAATAATGGTTTAGCTCTGCGTTTATGTGATCTTGCTAATTCCTTTTAATTTTGTAACAAGTTTTCCATTGTATGTATTACTTTGTTCAAATCTCCATGTCGTATCATGTTTAGTAGATCCGGTGCTTTTGCTACTTCCTCTACTAGATGGTCACTATCAATCGTCCTGGGATTTGTCTCTCGTTGTGGGTGGAAGTCTACATTGTTTTTTACGTCCATGATGAAAGTCGTCGCGACTGGTAAGTGCTTTCTGATAATTACATCTTGAAGTACTACCTGTTTCATGAAGTGAAGTCCCTTCAAGTTTGAAAAGACAAGATCTATTGTACTGCTCCCATTATGTGAGAAGTATGTGTGTTTGTCTGGATCATTGAGAAGGGATAAAACCTCTGCTTCCAGAAAATCCAGTACAAGTTTCGTCTTTGTGGACTCGGGATCTATCCTGCAGTTCATATCACCGGCTAGTATGAGAGGCTCATTCTTGTTTATATTAAGGAAGGTGGTGCTGCACTCCTCTATAATAGTCCTGTCATGGGTGTCTGGTGGAAATTATACCCCCCATTGTGGTGCACTGTGCAGTTTTAGCAACTAATACATTGTCTGTTTTATAAGTCAGTTCGAACGATGATATACTGGGGCTTATAAGGCACGATATTCCTCCCTTTGGGCGCCCCAATAATCCTTGAATCGCCAACACGTGCCGCATAATGGTCTGGTGGAGTCCATTCTTCTGTTAAGAACGTTTCTAGCAATAGCACGATATCATATGTCTTTAGTCTATCCTGACTTAATGAGTTATTCGCATTCTTCAGCCCTTCTATATTCCATGTTATGCATCAAAGCTTCTGGTAAGGTGGTACATTCCCGTCTCTCTTTTGGCTCAGTCTGCCGATGTTCTTAGTGATTCAGTCATGCACCTTCTGTTGTCCTCCGAAAAGGATGTATGAACCGCCTGACTAGTACTCCTTTCGGCCAGTACTGTGGCTGGTTAACCACATCGAACATCTCTAAATTATCTACTAATACTTGCCCTGAAAACAATCACCACTACCACCACAGGAGCTTAGAAATTTATTTCCTTCAAGTCCGTGAACTTCTTCATTTTGCAGTTGAACGTTCCTCATGTCATACAATCTATAGAAATAAGACCAAAAAATTTACACATAGCTTTTGCTTGGCTTCTAATCGTAATAAAATTGCTGGACATATATTAACTAATCTGAATATTCATTAAATCTGATGGATGAACATCATGTAAAATGGTTGACCCAAATTTTCAACCGAATTTATATATCCGGGAACATTCCATCAGAATGGCTCAAATCAGAGTTCATTACCTTGCCAAAAAAGCCAAACGCAAACCAATGTGGAGATTACCGCACAATAAGCTTGATGAGTCATCTCTTGAAAGTGTTCTTGAGAGTGATACACAGAAGAATATACAGACTGTGTGAAGATCAGATAGCCCCTAATCAATTTGGGTTTATTAAAGCAGTAGGTACGAGAGAAGTTTTGTTCAGTGTGCAGATCCTCTTTCAGAGATGTAGAGATGTAAATAAGAATGTATTTGCTTGTTTCATAGACTACCAGAAAGCCTTTGACTGTGTAAAACATGAAAAATTGATGGAGATTTTGAGAAATATTGGAATGGAGGAAAGATATCTGCGAATCATCAAGATGCTGTACTGGAATCAAACAGTGGTGTTGCGTGTTGAAGGAGAACACACCGAAGCAGTCAAAATCCTGAGAGGAGTGAGGCAGGGATGTATCTTGTCACCTATAATATTTAATTTGTATTCAGAATACATATTTAGAGAAGCCTTGGAAGATATAGAAGAAGGAATTTTGATCAATGGAATAAGATTAAACAACATCCGGTATGCTGATGATACAATTATATTTGCTGGTACTATCCAAGCGCTACAATCACTAATGGATAGAACTGTAAGAGTCAGCAGCCAATACAGGCTTGAAATAAACACCGCAAAGACAAAACTCATGGTTATAAGTAAGGAAAATATTTCTGGAATAAACTTGGTTATAAATTAAAAGAGTATAGAAAGGGTAAAACAATATTCAGACCTTGGAACCATAATAAATGAAGACTGGGATTGCTCACAAGAAGTCAAGGTATGCATTGGAAAAGCAAAAAGTGTGTTCCAGAAAATGAGTAATGTGTTTAAAAGCCACAATCTAACTTGGGGACTAAAATCAGACTTGTGCACTGTTACGTATTTTCTGTTCTTTTATATGGTGTAGAGACATGGACCTTAAATAAAAACACAGAGAAGAAGCTGGAGGCATTTGAAACATGGCTTTATAGGCGGATCCTGAGAATATCTTGGACTCAGAATGACAAACGTGGAAGTAATGAGAAGGATGAACACAACACCTCAGTTGATCAAGATAGTGAAATGCCAAAAGCTGCAGTATCTGGGAAATATAATGCACAACACAGATAGATACAACCTACTCCAAAAAGTACTCCAGGGGAAAATCAACAGCAAAAGAGGTCCTGGAAGAAGATGAATATCTTGGCTTGACAATCTTAGAGGCTGGTACAATATGTCATCAGTTGAACTGTTCCGCGCTGCCACAAACAAGACTAAAATAGCCATCATGATCACCAACATCCGAAACGGATAGGCACCGAGAGAAGAAGAAGAATATTCATTATGTGCCAATTTAGAAAAAGGTTTTATGCTTAACTTTCTGACAAAGAAAGTAGTTGGCTATAAATTTAAGTCTCCTATTAAAAGCACAGCTAAGAAGGAGCCTATTATAGAGATTTCTTGGCTAATTAATACAGGGAGATTTATCTGTACTTCGCCAATAAAATGGTGGACTTCAGCTTCTCATAATCAGTCATCTCTGATCTGCATTTAGGTTTATTGCCCAGGTGGTAGATTCCCTATCAGTTGTTTACCTAGTCTTTTTATAAATGATTTCAAAGGAAATTATTCCACTCCCTATAAATGAATACTTGTCTCAATTTTTGCTCTTGAAATATGATCTTTTCCTACTTACAAAAACTTCATTCAAGCTTATTCATCTTCTTATGTCATTCCACGCCATCTCTTCAGTGATAGCTCAGAACATACTGCATATGATATAGACTTTGATACCCATAGGGACCTTGAAATATTTGTCCTGAATGTCCGAGAAGGCAATTTTTTTTTTTAAGAGATCAAGTCTCTCATAGTGTATTGGCAATGCCTGAGGATCCAAGTAGCCTTTGCAGTGTCCTCCACTACATGCACTAGCCATTCGTTTTGTCAGGTGTGCTAGTTAGCAACTGATCAGCCCAAATTGACGCACGGAAGTGAAATGCTGGCAACCAAGAATGAGTTTGTACTTTTAGAAAGAGTTTAGGGCAATTTGTAGCAAATATTACCATTTAAACACTGTTCATTACATAACCCTTTCAGACCTGAAAGAAAACTGGAGGCATGAATTTTTGTTTGTATGTCAAAAACTGACTAAAATGCTCCTCAATACACATATTGATAGTTTATTTTACAAAATAAAAACTAACATCCGAAAAAAAAGGACCCACACAATTGTGCGTATCAAAATTCAAAACCTCGTTGTATCACATACGATGATGTATCTTCAAAATTTACGTTCACTAACCAATGTACACACTTCATTGAATATATTCCGGTATTCAGTAAAGCTTCTAGATTAATATAAACGCAATAAATAAATACTTACTTTTGGCACTACTGCTTCTCGCCATCTCGCCGATCAACTGTGCTTTTTAAACTCTTCTTCCTTCGCCCTGGCGGTCAAGCGCATACTAAAAATAATTGAAATAGATGCCACGTATCCCGCACAATCACTGCAGTCTGGTCTAGCGCCGAAAAAACATCAAATACGGTCAGGGATAAACAAAATACGAACCCGCACAATTGTGCGTACTCGGTCTGAAAGGGCTAAATGACAAAACTACTACACTGAAATTTAAACAGGTAATGAGTACCAATGTATGAGACCTTTAGATCTTAATTTACAATTAAATTCTTGCTGTATGGCCAAGCTGAGTAGCTCGTGACAGTAGAGTGCTGGCCTTCTGACCCCAACTTGGCAGGTTCAATCCTGGCTCAGTCCGGTGGTATTTGTAGGGGCTCAAATAAGTCTGCCTAATGTCAGTAGATTTACTGGCACACAAAAGAAATCCTGCAGGACAAAATTCCGGCACCACGACATCTCCGAAAACTGTAAAAGTAGCTGGTGAGACATAAAAATCAATAGTATAATTCTTATTACATGTGCTTTATTGCATTTAAACGTATTGAAAAATAAAGTATTTCTGCATACCTGTTGTAATGAAACTTTCATGCATTTATCTGTACTTCGCCAATAAAAGGGCCGAGTGGGGAGATATCAAACTACCTGTACTTGGGTTTCTTCTTTTTCAGCTGCCATGCTCATCGGATATTGACTATCATCAGTGGGATTTTATGTTTATCCTCCACAACTTGGAAAAGAGTGGAAGTATTGGCATTATTCTAGTCGCATAGATTTCTTAGCCATGATGTTCTTTTTCTGAACCCTTCAAGTCTTTCGATTTTACTTTGCAAGAAAACTTGAAGGGAATGATGCTTGTTATTGCTCATCACATGACAAAATTTACCAATGGACCCATACTGTTCCGCAGCATTCATTATAAATAGGTCAGATAACTCGTCTTGATATATCTTTCGTAGTCATATTGTTTGGCCTGCCCTTTTCAATAGTTTATGAACATTTAATACCGGTACATATAATTGATTCATTCGAAATGTAGTTTATAACACTTCTTTCCATACGATATTCACTGTGTTTCGACCATTTGGGTGTATCTAGATCTTAACATTTTCAAACAGTATTGCCCGAGATAGTACAACATAGAATTGGCCATGACTGAGTACTGGTTCGGGTAAGTAGATACCCACTTTTCAAGAGGTCTCTGCTCTTTATTACCAGTAATGGTCATACAGAAGGCAAGTCGACTTGATACCTCCCCGTCTATGCGTACGTCGGTGTTTTCTGTCAGCAGCATGTAAGTTATTAGGAAAGTTCTGCCATCTGTTGAGTATTGTAGAAGCTGGGGAAGGTCAGAGAATCAGAGTATATAGTACAGAATAATATTCTATGATCATAGGAAGTGTATACTCTCTGGCTTGGCATGTAGTAATCAAACCCAGCTGCATGCATGACAATTACTGAGGCTGAAAATCACATATTAAAGAATATCAATGAAAGTGTTCCTTGTTTAGCAACCTACTAAGTACAGAATTTATTCCAGGTTAGGGTAAGCCTTTACCTTCAGTTATTGGCGTTATAATTTAATGATTTGATTTTATCATTACTCAAAATTCGCTGAACTTAGAGACCTATCAATGTCGTGATTCACCATTAGGTAATTCCGGAGAGAATAAAATAAAAATGAAGCAGATTGGTCCAGATTGCCAAAACTCTTTTTTAGTAAACTCTTTTAATATATAGATTATTTTTGATCAGGGAGCCTCCATACCTCAGGCGGCAGCGTGCCAGCCTCTCACCGCTCGATTCCATGGTTCAAGTCCCAGCCACGCCATGTGAGATTTGTGCTGGACAAAGCGGAGGCGGATCAGCTTTTTCTCTGGGTACTCCGGTTTTCGTTGTCATCTTTCATTCCAGTAACACCAATATCATTTCATCTGTCTGTCATTAATCATTGCTCCAGAAGAGTGCGACAGACTTCGACAGCTGGCACTATTCCTATCCTCACCACTAGATGGGGGTTTCATTCATTCCATCCCTGACGCAGTTAAATGACTGGAACAGACTGTGGATTTTCATTTTCATTATTTTTTATTGTTGGCATGATCTCTAACTCTTTCTGTAAGCATCTGAACACTTTTTTGTTGATGCACGATATTGAAAGCATACAATGATGTCCAAGGAATGCTCTCGTGCAGATCACACAAGATGGTATCCATAGCAGTGACCATACTGATCTTTAATGAATGCTGCTCCTCCTCCATTTTCTTTAGCTTACCCGAGCTATTTCTGGAGTCGCTGGAATCGCTCTGGCTTGTTTTGGTTTTGGCTGGAGGTTGAAGACCAGATGCCCTTCCTGATGTCATGTGATTTTTGAACCTAGTTTCGACTGGTATTTTGACCTCAGTCTTTAAGGTGGGAAGCCAGCAGGTAAGCCCCTGATCATGCCCCTACAAACATCCATGCACTGTATTTTGTTTATCTATGATATTCAAAGGAACTGGTTCTTTTTTGGAGTTTGCAGCAAGTGTCCAAGATGCAGTTCTGTACAACAGGATGGATAACGCATCACATTGACATAACCAAAGACATAAAATGAAAATATACTCTGACAGAGTATTCTTATAACTCAAAATTCTTGCTCTAATATCTTTGTGCTGTGCTAAAACAAATGTCTGTGAATTCCATTCATATGTAAGATGGAAACACCTGTTCATTGGGAATTAAGATTGCTGCATGATAACCCTGAGAAATAGATGACTAAACATCAAACATATCAGTCTCTTAAGTTATTCACTCAATTTGCAAACCATCAGTAATTGAAAAACAGACTCTCCTATGTGTAATATATATACCCCCCCCCCCCCCTCTCTCTCTCTCTCTCTCTCTCTCTCTCTCTCACACACACACACACACACTCTCTCTCTCTTGCTAACTTTACCACCTCAGGCACCCCTCTCACATTTTCTTCTGAACAGGAACAATTTCCGTCCTCTACTTCTAGACACGAGCAAATTTCATCCTCTTGGAGCATCTTCATTGTATGTGGAGGACTTTAGTTGCTTTCAGCGACCGGTTGGATCTCAGTGAACCATAGTGTGATTGACCGTGGCTGGGAATGTTCTTGGGTTAGTTTTCAGATACTGAGATTTTCTTAACATTCAGGCACAGGCCAGATGGGCTTAGGCAGTTACTTCATCTTTAAATAGAACCCTGCATTCCTTTATGATGGTGGTGTAAGTAGGATGTCGTCAGCATACAATGATGTCCAAGGAATGCTCTCGTGCAGATCACACAAGATGGTACCCGTAGCAGTGACCATACTGATCTTTAATGAATGCCGGCTCTCAAAGGGATGTTCCCAGAGATAAGCAGCATACCTCACTATGCTGCTATTGTTCTTATAAAGCATCTGGCCCCAATCAGTGAGCAACTCTGGCATATTACGGTTGTATAATGCATACCATATTAGCTGATGCGGAACATGGTCAGACTCTCTTCCAGGTTGATGAATCCCAGGAGTAATGGCTCGTTTTTTTTCTAATGTTTCTCCACGAGCATGTGTACTGCGAAGATCACACATTATGGTACTACGTGTTATGCACACATGTAACACAGACCTATGGTGTTTCTCACATTGCAGCGTCATTTGCAGGCAACGCAAACCTATAGTGTTCCGCACATAAGTGTACTAACCACAGGGACTCGTACTATCCCGTGGTGTTCCTCACATTGTGGGTACTAATCGTAGGTGTCACTCATATAGTGGTACTAATCACGGGTACTGTAAAACCCAGATGAAAGCACACACTATCGCTACTAATCACAAACTTATTGTGTACCTAACATAGTGATAATACGCGCAAGTAAAAGTGATCCATGGTGTTGCCTGTGTTATGGTACTAATTACAAGTAGTCTCATGGTTCTAATTCGATCATCCCTTGGTTGCCCCTTACGACAGGCAGGGAATACTGTGGGTGCATTCTTCGTCTGTGACTTTGACTGTGACTGCTGATTTGAAACTTGGTGTAATGTGAACAGTCGTGTGTTATCAGTGCTGCTTTACAGTTATCAAAGGATAGACGCTAAAGGCTTTGTAAGCATTATAAGTTGAAAATCTCCACATAAAACAATCCTGTTTGCAAATTGACAGGGTCACAATGGGGCTCTCATCCTCAATCTGATCTTCAGCAATGGCACTGTGTTTTTCTGTTGCTGCTGAATATGCTTCAAGATCAACAGGAAGCAAATGAGCACTGTTCGTTATGCAGATAAGGCAGTAATACTTGCTGACAATTTAGAAGACCGTGAATTCCTTTTGAACAGCATCAGTGAAATAAACAAGGAGTTTGGCCTTAAAATAAACATTCATAAAACGTATTTATGGTAATCAGCAAGCAGAAAATCACTAATGCTGTTATCACATTGGACAAAAAAGCCTTTGAAAGTGTCTTGATTCAATTATCTAGTATGTTGGTAAACACAGGAATGGGATCGAAACGTAGAAATCAGAACCAGCATTTAAAGGAGTGTGTTTCTAAAATAAAAACATCTTTCTTGCCAGACAGGTTGGTTACAGGTTGCTTAAAGCTTACTCTGACAGATAAGCTCTATTACCTGGCTGGAATAGTGCCACCCTGTGTACGTAGAGAAGTAGCTGCCAACAGGAAGAGGCTCAAAGTGGAACAGAACAGCGTCCACCTGCTGCATGGACATGGTCCTCCTCAGCAACGGCTAAGATCCTGGAAGAGCTTCCTGAGGACATCTGAGGTGCTTACTGTCTTGCCAGAGAAGTCGAGGCTGGAGCTGTGGAAGAAGAGGACCCTTCACCTCTGCGGATGGATGCCAGCAGCTGAGCAGTTGCTACCTGGACATACTGAAAGCTGGTTGGTGTGGTAGTCCCTAAATAGGCTACGATCAGGGGTAGGAAGAAATGAGGGTTCAGCACAAGTGATAAAAGGTGTGAATGAGGACAAGAACAAGCCACATGCTTCAGTGCCCTCTGTGTCCAACATCTTGCACAGAGGATGATCTCCTACAAGCCTTTCTGAGTTCATTGGGCATGTATAATATGATCTCACATGTTACGCTTTGTGTACTTCAAACTGACTTGTACATTAACTGTAAATTTGTATGCTTTGATCCAAGTATAACAATACTGCACATCTTGCCGCAACATATTCTTCCCTGTTTTCTTTGATTTTTATTATTGTGCTACTTCTTGTTGGCAGTCTTCTTCTCCTGGACTTGCTCTGTCCATAGCTATGCCTGATAGTCCGTTCTGCACTGGTATACATTGGCAATATACAGAGTTGCCTAGGCAACAATAACATCAGAATCACAGAGGGGTATCCACATGGCATAATGGAATAATTGGTGGCGGTGTGATATTGCTAACGAGATCTGTTTGATTGGCTTATAGTCTCCATTTTTTAATCTGCTCAAGGCCAATCAAAGAGTGACTTTTTCTATGATTTTTAGTAATATGATGAAATTTTTATTTAGTCCTTCATGTAGTATGTTATTATACTGACATCTAGATCCATTTATTTAAATAATAAAATATGTGGTTAACCCAAAGCAGCCAGTCTAAGAAGTCAAGAATAACGGCTGAAAGGATATCAGTTTAATCCAGGTCTATGCACCAACTGCTGATAAATGGCAAGGGAAGATTAGAGGAACTGTATAAACAAGCTGAAGAATGAATGGGAGTCTTGAAAGATTATGACATAAATACGAGGGTAATCCCAAAAATAAGGTCTATTTTTTTATAAATACAGAACTCAGTTCGTGTCTGACTGTTGGATCGATAATGATGCCTTTGTTGGATTTCCTATCGATGACTATATTGTCCACTTGTTTTGTGGAACCTGAAGTTAATATACAGGTTACTTCTTTGTATACTTCTAACTGGTTAATATTTTGAAAGTAGCCGGCTATCCTTCTTCTTAGTCTATGATGTCTGTTGTTTCTTAAGAGCTGTCCTTTGCGGCAGAAACCAAGAACATGAAGGGTTTCAAGAACTGTCTTTAGTTTTTTCATTGATTATGAGAAAGTGACATGATATCCTTCTACATCAGCTGAAACATATTGGACACTTGTGAACATCATCGAGAAGGAGTATTGGAACCAAATGGCTCATGTTCAAATTGGAGACACATTACAGACGATATCACTTAATGTGAGAGACTTGGTTGTATCCTCTCCCCTACTCTTTGTAACTTATACTCTGAAGCCATTATTCAGACTAGCTTTGATGAAGTTCCATAAAGGAATCAAGATTAACAGGAAGCAAATGAGCACTGTTCGCTATGCAGATAAGGCAGTGATACTTGCTGACAATTTAGAAGACCGTGAATTCCTTTTGAACAGCATCAGTGAAATAAACAAGGAGTTTGGCCTTAAAATAAACAGTCATAAAATGTATTTATGGTAATCAGCAAGCAGAAAATCACTAATGCTGTTATCACATTGGACAAAAAAGCCTTTGAAAGTGTCTTGATTCAATTATCTAGTATGTTGGTAAACACAGGAATGGGATCCAGATGTAGAAACCAGAACCAGCATTTAAAGGAGTGTGTTTCTAAAATAAAAACACCTTTCTTGAAACTGTGACTGCTGATTTGAAACTCGGTGTAATGTGAACAGTCGTGTGTTATCGGTGCTGCTTTACAGTTATCGAAGGATGGACGCTAAAGGCTTTGTCAATGAACAGACCGCAGGTCTTTGAAATGTAGAATTATTGCAGAATGTTCAAGATCTTGTAGGTGGACCACATCACCAACGAGAAAGTATCTCAAAAATACTCAGCTTGCTATGTTTCTTTAATAATAAATAATGTTATTTGCTTTATGTTCCACTAATTACTTTTACGGTTTTCGGAGGTCCCAGAATTTAGTCCCGCAGGAGTTCTTTTACATGTCAATAAATCTACCGACACGAGGCTGACGTATTTGAGCACCTTCAAATACCACCGGTCTGAGCCAAGATCAAACCTGCCACGTTGGGGTCAGAAGGCTAGCGCCTCAACCTTCTGAAGCACTCAGTCCAGCGCTATGTTTATTTAAATTATTTTGCATGATAATAATGGTATCCTCTACTGGAATATTGGAAATTTTATTATTTTATTATTATTAATTTAAATAAAAGGAATATTGGGGTGCATGTTCCTTAATCAGAAACTAAAGATTTTTTTGTGATTTCACAGAAATATCTAATTGCTTATTTTCCCTTGAAAGCCACAGCCGGCTTTTCTTCTCTTGAAAGCCAATGGCCATAGCTGTGTTTAAACACCGGATCCCATGAGATCTCCGAAGTTAAGTAACAATGGGCGTGGTCAAGATTTGGATGGGTTGCCACGCGTTGTTGGTGGGGATAAGGGAATGGAGGAGCGGAAAGGAACTGGCCAACCTACTGTACATAGACTGTAGCTCAGGCACACCTCTACGGAGGTTTGTACCTGCCTTTGGGCAGAATACACCCTTACCTTACCTTATCTTCTCTTGAAATACGTTGTGTTTTTTAAGAAACCTTTGCACAAATTTCACTTCACTATACGTTGGGCTCAGTTTAAAGTTACTAATAGGTCACACTCACTCGGACGCTTTCATTCCGCACGCTGAGGGGGAGGGGCGGGCCACCTAGAGGGTGTCGCCCTCTCCCTGGCCAGGTAGGTCTCATTCGGACATTTTTCTTATGTAATTTAGGCAGTGCTCTGGCTGTAGGTAACTTCGGGTTCATATTAATTGGCAAACAATGTACACTCAATCCAAAACCAATAGGATCGTTAAGCAAGGAGATTAAATTTCTGCATAGGAAAAAAGTTTCTTAAATAATAAAATTTATGAAACACATTTAAAGGCCACAAGAATTTCACCATTTTTGTATTCGGAAGATTTTAGGTATCAGACTTCCGGGCGAGTTGGCCGTGCGCGTAGAGGCGCGCGGCTGTGAGCTTGCATCTGGGAGATAGTAAGTTCAAATCCCACTATCGGCAGCCCTGAAGACCAGCCAAAGTTGATTCAGATTCAGAATCAATTTATAATTTACCAGTCAATCAGCAGGTTAGAGCCTTCGTAGCTTAGGCGCCAGCCTCTCACCACTGGGTTCCATGGTTCAAATCCCGGTCACTCCATGTGAAATTTGTGCTGGACAAAGCAAGCGGAGGCGGGACAGGTTTTTCTCCGGGTTCTCCGGTTTTTCCCTGTCATCTTTCATTCCAGCAACACACTCCATTACCATTTCATCTGTCATTCATTAATCATTGCCCCAAAGGAATGTGACAGGCTTCGGCAGCCGGCACAGTTCCTATCCTCGCCGCTAGATGGGGGCTTCATTCATTTCATTTCTGACCCGGTTGAATGACTGGAAACAGGCTGTGGATTTTCATTTTTCAATCAGCAGGTTCAGGTGCAGAAAGAAATATCAACCAAATTTCACACTGCTATTAAGAACATTTCTAGCACAGATTTTAATGAGACAGATTTGGAGATACTGAGTAGGGGGCTTAAGCACAATTGGGGTACACGTTCTTGGTATGATACACTTGCTACCATATCTTCTGAGATTGAGCAGGCTATTAACAAACTCGATACAGAGAAACACGAAGAAGCGAGGTATGAAATAAAGAAAAGATTACCTAATCACATAAAAAATCTCAGAAAAAGTTACAATGTAAGAGGGCATTATCAAATAGGTCAATGTAAAAAGAAAATTAAAACCAACAACCTCATCATTACAAAGGCCGATAAAAACAATATAGCGGTTATAATGGACAAATCAGACTATATAATCAAGACACAAAATTTTTTTAAATGAAGAGAACTTCACAATAATCAAGAAATATCCTACTATAAAATACAGAAAAATTCAAAAATCTTACTTAAGAACTGTAGTTTTATCTTCAGTGAGCAATAAATGAATAAATGTACTGATATGAACCTGAAGTTACCCACAGCCAGAACACTGCCTAAATTACATAAGGCAAATGTTCCAGTGAGACCTATCATTAACTTTAAACTGAGCCCAACGTATAGAGTAGTGCAATTTGTACAAAGGTTTCTTAAAAAACACTGTATTTCAAGCGCAAAAAAGCAATTAGAAATACTATAGATATCTGTGAAATCACCAAAAATTTGGTAATTAAACGTTATCAGTCTTTAGTTTCTTTTGATGCAAAGAACATATATTCCAGTAGACGATACCATTATTATTATTATTATTATTATTATTATTATCATAGAAAATAAATTAAAGAAACATACCAAGCTGAGTATTTTTGAGATAGAAGAATTTATAGGGTTACTGATATTCATTTTTAGCAATAACTATTTTCTTTTCAGTTATATTATTTACCAACAGAAGGGTTTGCCGATGGGTTTCCCAGTCTCTGGCTTCACGGCAGAGATTTATCTTGACTAACTGAAATATTCCCATATCACTGGACTAGATAATATACTTTTTTTAGAATAGGTTCGTAGATGATGTCTTTGCCATTATAAACAAGAGACACACTAGATAATATATTTTTTCGATTAGGTTTGTAGAAGATGTTTTTGCCATTATAGATGGGAGTCACACTAAACAGTCAAGAAGTATTATTAGATGAACTTAATTAGTTGGATCCCTATATAAAATTCACGATGGAAAGAAAATCTGAACATGTAAAAAATGTGGAAAAGCAATCTATTTCGGTCACATCTTCCAAAATGACATGCAACCTGATGCAACTAATCATAAAAAGGAAATGAGGACACGGGAGGAGAAGATTATCATGGATGCAAAACCTCACACTGTTTTGATATCCATGATACGGGAAACAAAAAATAGGAAAACTGCCAACTTTATGTGAGAATATGGCTCCAAGAGAAAAAAATCATAATTTTGCGTTTACATTCTATCACTTTGTTCCAGTCCAGGTCTTGTCTTATGCTCTATCCATTGTAATTTGGGTTGTCCTCTGTTTCTCTTTCATTAACTTGTAATTCCATCATTTATTTTGGCATTCTTTCTTATTTATTCATTCATTCAACACAATCTAAACCATTGGTCAAATGTTTTCTTTGCATTTTATGACTGAATTTGTCCACCTTTCTTTCTGTATATCCTCTTCTCACTCCACTTTTGTCTTCTGTAACATACAAAACCACATAATAATACTGTATGTTAGATTATTTTCTAGCAGGGACAAATTTAGTTAATTTTTTTCTGTGTGTTGTGAAATTTAATGAAGATTACCACTTCATTAATCATAGTTCAAGGATGAAATTAAATACCAATAATGAAACTTAATTCCAAATAGAGCAAGTAAAAATTTTGTTTAGAAAGAACACATTAAACTTTAAGTGGCATTTTGTTTATTTTAGAAAGACCTGTAAATCAAAACATTCATCTGAAAAAATAATTTGTTTTAATTATTGCACAGGTTTTTTCTGCAGATGTTAAAGTATTTGTTGTGCTCTGCTCTGAATTGTCTTTATTCCTTCTAGCTAAAGTATTCTATCTGTCTCAAGTAGGTTATTCCACAAGATTGATTTACTGTCTGCATCAGATAAATTGAACCACGCTGCAAGGAGGAAAGACCGAAGAGGGCAGCAATATGCTGCTGTGTGCATGCTCTGGAGGTGTACTCTGTTCATTAAAAACGTTATTTCCTGGGCGAATATTAACAGTAAATGTTCATGAAGAGTGAACACCTCCATGAAAGAAAAATAAGCCTGTAATATACAACCTGGAGAGAGGTATTGTCATGAATGTTTTAATGTGCTGTGGGGATGACGTGATTGGAAAATGTCTATTGGAAGCTTTAAAAAGAATCTGTTTGATAAAGTGAAGATTACACTGACAGGAGTCTTTAAGATCCAGTAAGAGAACTCAGCTTGTGGTTAATTATCACATTTGGATGTTCTTAATTATATTCCTCGTCTTTAGAGAGAGAGAGTGAGAGAGAGAAAAAAACATAGGATTAGAAATTAATTGTTGCATAAAACCAAACGAGGTAGATTTATTTAAAATTGATTTATCTGCAGTTTGACCAGTGAAGGTAAATTTGTTTGTTGATAAATACACTACAGTAGACTTCATCTGAAGTTATTTACAAACTTTCCAAAGAAATGTTTCTCGACAGTTAATAGAGGACCAAGCACACCTCAAGCTGTCTGTGCCATTACGAATTGAACCAAATTTCAGCACTATATGTGTGTGGTTCAAGTTGCCAGTTGCAGGCAGTAAGTGCTATTGTACTTTTTCTGTGAATGTTAAAATGATGTACATATGTTTTGCTGAGTAACTCAGATTTTTCTTGTGTTTCATTATTAATGTACTGTTTTGTAAAAGGACAGGCTTTACTTGATGATGAAGAAATGCAGTTTACTGGAACCTCAGTACAATTGATAAGTTGTCAGATACGATATGTTTAGTAAAGAACAAGTCTGTAAGTGAAGTGTGACCTATTTGGAAGGGGAAGCTTGAATTCCAGGATGAAACTTGAGAGAACTTGGCAAGTATCTTCCTTATTATTTCTGATCTCGGTAAACAGCTTGTTACATACGAGTATGACTTATATATGGACTATATCACATCCTTGTTTAATTTAGGATTTCCATGGGGCAACTCATTTACTAATTGTTGATAATGCTATTTGTGTTATATCTAGAAACTTTTCCCTTGATTGACTCTGAGGATGGCTTCTTTTTCCCCCTCAAAAGATGCACATTATTAGATTTCTTTGCATGGTAACATACTAAGCGTTTCCATATGCTAACACACACAGCTGTTTTACAACTTGAAGGTTGTACGTATACTGTATACTATTGTTCCGGCTTGCAGTATGTGTTATCATGATGACTAAGGAGTATATTGTCACAAGAACATACTGGTTTCAGTCTGCCTGCTGCAGTACACACTTCTTTTACCCTTTACCTGTGGCTAAGCAGTAGTGGCGATTGGGAATATGAAGTGGGAGGGCAAAGAACATTCAGACAACAAAAGTTACCCAGGTTTGTGGGATTTAGTGAGCGTGGGAGGTGGGGGCAGAGTATATACGGTATATCAAAACTGGAAAAAAAAAAAGCAATTCCGACAGAAAGGTGAGAGTTAACAGTTTACTTACTTAAGAGCAGGAATAATAGTTTTTTGTAATATTTTGATTCAATCCTATACAATAAAACTTTCACCAAAGGAAGAATATTATACATGTATTACAATTAAATAGAAGTACAGCGTGATTATAAAATTAAAAATCATCTAGTATTTGACTACACACTAAGAAGCTAACAGACTCTAAAGAGACTGCCTGACTGACAAATGCACGCGTCAAGTGGGTGAATCGTACCTCAGTGTCTATGATCTTAAAAAAAAAAAAAAAAAAAAAATCTTGCTACCTTTCCTCACAGCGCACACAAAGTCTTCACTATTTGCTGTGACGCTATACAAATCGGTTAGCCGCGACGAACAACATTTTATGCATATTTCCGCTAATCATTTTGTTAATAATTCAAAAAATAAAGTAAAGAATTAGCTGATAAGACAACAGTACTTGTACCATTTTTAAAAATAATTCTTATAATTCCTAGTTTCAGCCAGTTAAAATGGAATAAAAAATGTAATGTTTCCTCCACAAAGTGGGGGGGGGGCGACTTCCCCCTTGCCCCCCCCCCCCAAATCGCCACTAATGTGGCTAAGTAACCTACATCTGTTGATAACTATTGTCAATAGCATCTGTAGTGTTAGGGTTTGTTATTGTAAAACATCGAGAGTTAATAGAAGGAAGGTTTTGGACGTGTATATTAATTCCTTCATTGCTAAGATTGTTTCAGGCAATAAAACTAGAATATGTATGCTAAAAGATGTTCTCAGTATAAGTAGTACTTACTACCAGCAGTGTTAGCAGAAAAAGAACTAATATGCATGACTAAAAACTACTTTCTAAAATTGAAACATCTTGCATTCAATAATAATAATGTCCCACTCGTTGGCTGAACGGTCAGCGTACTGGCCTTCGGTTCAGAGGGACCCGGGTTCGATTCCCGGCCGGGTCGGTGATTTTAATCTTAATTGGTTAATCCAATGGCACGGGGGCTGGGTGTATGTGTTGTCTTCATCATCATTTCATCCTCATCACGACACGCAGGTCGCCTAAGGCGTCAAATAGAAAGACCTGCACCTGGCGAGCCGAACCCGTCCTGGGATATCCCAGCACTAAAAGCCATACGACATTTCATTTCATAATAATAATAATAATAATAATAATAATAATAATAATGTTATTTGCTTTACGTCCTGCTAACTACTTTGACGGTTTTCAGAGACACCGAGGTGCCGGAATTTAGTCATGCAGAAGTTATTTTCCATACCATTATATCTACCAACAAGAGGCTGACATATTTGAGCACCTTCAAATACCACCAGACTGAGCCAGGATTGAACCTGCCAAGTTGGAGTCAGTTCCTTAACCATCTGAGCCACTCAGCCTGGCTCTTGCATTCAACTGTGACCTCCAATGCAAAACTAGTTGGCGTGTCGTGAAGGGTTCTGTGTTACCCTTGCTGCTTTATGATGTCAAAGGATGGAATTTTATCACCGAGCTCGATAGCTGCAGTCGCTTAAGTGCAGCCAGTATCCAGTAATCGGGAGATAGTGGGTTCGAGCCCCACTGTCGGCAGCTTTGAAGATAGTTTCCCATTTTCACACCAGGCAAATGCTGGGGCTGTACCTTAATTAAGGCCATGGCTGCTTCCTTCCAATTCCCAGACCTTTCCTATCCCATCGTCGCCATAAGACCTATCTGTCGGTGCGACGTAAAGCAAATAGGAAAAAAAAAAAAAAATATATATATATATATATAGGAATTTTATCACTGAACCGACTGGAGGCCTTTGAAATATGAATGTATCTCAGAATGTTCAAGATCCTATGGGTAAACCACGTCGCTAATGAGGAGATTCTTAGTCATGCCAGGAAATTGCCAGGCTCCTCACTTTCATCTATCTTATCTGACCTCTCTTGGTAAACTCTTGGCCTGATGGTATTAGGATTCCAAAGCCTGTGAGGTATTAATTTTTCATGCCGTTTGTGGCCCTAGACATTCTTTGGCCGATGCTTTCATTTTTTGAAGTGTTGGATCCCTCCTAGTTTTTCCCTGTGATTGGTATTATCAAGAGGATGGTTGCCCATTTGTACAGGGAGTATAGTTTCAAACTTAACACTTTTGCTCAAAGGCCACGGGAATCCCCAAGCAAACGCCATATGGCTTGTGTCAAGCTTGGCATGATAAGAAGTCTTGAGAGCTGACGTAGCAGTGTGCTAGTAACTTTTGGAGTTTTAAAGTGTGTTGTGAGGTTATTATCACAATAGTTAAGTACTCTCCAGTACAGAGAATATTTTTAGCTGAGTGTTATTTGTACAAGAAGAAGCCAGTTAATAGGTGCCTCAAAAATTCCATGGACAGTTTCCCGGTTCTACAGTACCATCAAAACATTACGTGCAACAACTCATCCACAAGTGGTGTAGTACAGTACTGGTTCCATAACTAATAAGAAAAACAGTGGAGAAGAACAGCTCTCACACAAGAGAAGTTAGAAGATATATACAAGCAAGCCTAAAAGTCAGTCCACATAAGTTGCTTCGGAGAGTAGATCAGAAAACTGGTATTTCCCATTCGCCAGCACTTAATGCAACAAAATGATTACATTTATGATCTTACCGGACTCATTCATTCTGTAACATACAGCCTACAGATTCCATTGCAAGAAGATATTGCAAATGGCTGATGAATAGTGTCCAGCCCTGTGGTCAAGAGGTAGCATGCCTGCCTCTCACCCGGAGGCCCCGGTTCAATTCCCGGCCAGGTCAGGGATTTATGCCTGGTTCCGAAGGTTGGTTCGAGGTCCGCTTAGCCTACGTGATTACAGTTGAGGAGCTATTTGACAGTGAGATTGCAACCCTGGTCTAGAAGATCAAGAATAACGACCGAGAGGATTTGTCCCTTCGTAGGCCTAGGCCGCAGGACTGTAGTAGTGTCCATGATAGTATCGTGGATTCGAACTTCCTTTTTATGAATGACGAAGGATGGTTTCATTTGAGTGGAAATGTCAATTCACAGAACATAGGATCTGCAATACAGAGAACCTGCATATATAAAAGCAGAGACCTTTGCATGGTGTGAAGATGGGTGTATGATGCGCTCTTAGTGCCTGACAAATTATCGGTCATATATTTATTTAGGACATGATTACTTCCACTCACTTCCATTCACAAACCACTTTTTGCTGAACTGACTGAAGAAGAAGAAGAAGAAGAAGAAGAAGAGGAAAAGGTATGGCTATTTCCAGCAGGATGGTGTGATGCCCCATGCGGTGTGTAGCTCCATGCGACGGTTGTTGGAAGTGGTCGATGATGATCAGTTAAGGCCCATGGTCCCCTCGTTCACCTGATTTAAGCAGCACATGCAAATTTTATCCATCGGGAACTCTCAAAGGAAAAGTTCACAGGAATAATTCTGGAACTGCAGAAGAATTCATCATCATCAATTTTCCACTCCAGTTGCCCAGGTGTGGTTTACAAGCTCTCTCCATTTCTGTCTGTTCATGTACCACTCTTCTCTCAGGACGACATCCCAGCTGACTCCTCTTGTTCCTATGTCCTCTTTCACTTGGTCTAGCCATCTCTTCCTAGGTCTTCCTACCGGTCGTTTTCTCGCCACGACTGTGTGTAGCCATTGTTTTGCTGTCCTTCCATTGTCCATTCGTTTGATATGGCCAAACCATTTCAAACGGGGCCTTGTCACTTTTTCATTCAGGGATGGGTACACACCAGCTTCCTCCCTTATTCTTTCATTCCTTACCCTGTCCCTTTTTGTCTTCTGTACCATAGTTCGTAGGAACTTCATTTCTGTGGCTTGTAGTTTGCTATCCACTTGTTGGGTTGTTGTGCAGGTTTCTAGGCCGTATGTTATTATGGGGGTGAAGTATGATTGAAATAGAATCTGCTTTGATCTTAAGAGAACTTGTTCGTTCCAGAGGAGGTTCCGAACTGATGGTAAAACTGAGCTGATTTTTGAATGCGGTTGTTAATCTCATGCTGTATTCTGTTATCACTTGAAATGATGCACCCAAGATATTTATATTGGTCTACTGTTTCCAGCTGTGTACCTTCCAGCATTATTTTTCCTTTCTTCTGCCTGTTGACAGACATAGTAACAGTTTTCGATTTATTTATTGTTAATCCGTGTGCTTTCAAATGTTCATTCCAGGTGTTCAGCCTCTCTTGGACTTCCTTCTCTGTATTTCTCCAAATTACTGCATCAAATGCAAATGCACTGATGTCCATATTGTTCTTCCGCTTAATTTCTTTCATGACTTCATCCATGACAGTGATAAAAAGTAAGGGTGAAAGGGTACTGCCTTGTTGCACTCCTTTAGTGGTTTGGAACCAATCAGAATTACCGTTTCCTATTTGTACGCAACTGCAGCAGTCTTCATAAAGCATTTTAACTTTCTGGATAAGCACTTTGTGTACATTTTTCTTTCTTAAGCATTCCCCATATAGTCTTCCTTGGAACACTATCAAATGCTTTTTCGAGATCCAAAAACACTAGCGTTAAGTCTTTGCCCTTCTCCCAATGCTTTTCTAACAGTATTCTAAGTGCAAATATGAGATCGGTGGTTGATCAGTGTTCTCTGAATCCATATTGTTCTTCCTGTAGTTGTAGTTCTATTACTTTCCTTAGCCTTTTTTCAAGTATTTTCTCAAATATTTTCAAACCATGAGACAATAAAGTGATCCCTCTATAATTGCTACATTTCTTCCGGCTTCCTTTTTTGAAGAGAGGTATTATTATTCCCTTTTTCCAATCATCTTGGACTTTCCTATCCTTCCATATTGCATTAATTACTCTATGAAGCCACTGTATTCCTATTGCACCAGTTGCTTTGATCATATCTGCACTGACTTCATCAAATCCTGTTGATCTTTCTTTGGGCATACTATTAAGGGCAGTCTCTACTTTCTTCCATGTTGGTGGGCTCTCTTGGTCAGGCTCATCATTGCAGCTTAAACTGACCTGCGTGGTTACATCATTGGAGTTTTTCCCAGTACTGTTGTATAAATTATCAAAATACGATTTCATGATCTTCCTTATTTCTGTCTCATCCCTAACTATGTTACCATCTGGTCTTTCCTCCTTCATTGTCTGATATAAAATAATCTATCAGAGTTTTAGTATCACCATTCCAACTGTATCTTGTTAGTTTATGACTTAGCTGCTTCTGAAACCAACTGTTGTTTATTCTCAAGCCATTCCTTACACATAGATCTACAAGGCTTTCTCCTTCTGGGTTCCTGTCACCATAACCATGTGGACCTAGTACATTTTCATATCCAAGCCTGTCTGATCCAACTTGAGCATTTAGATCTCTCATTACTATGATATTTTCCTCTCTTTCTATAGCTTCTTCTAAATCAGTTCAGAATTGTTCTTTTTCCTCTTCGTTACAGCCAGTCTGTGGGGCATACACCTGGACTACTGTCAGCACACTCTTGTTAAGAGAGATGTTCAACTTAATAATTCTTTCATTAACATATATTACCTCACTGATGACATCAATGTCCTCTCTTAATATAAAACCTACACCATTTTTGGCTTCTGTTTTGTTTCCATTCCAATGTAGTTTGTATCCTTTTCTTAGCTTTCTTGTTCCTCTTCCCTTCCACTTTGTCTCACTCAGTCCAAGAATACAGAGGTTCCTCCTTTCCATCATATCTATCAGCTCCTCGCTTCTGCCAGTCAGGGTCAGGATATTTAATGTTCCAATTCTGTGTTTAGGACTCTTTTTTTTTTTTTTTTTGGCTTCTTCTCAGAACATTGTACTTGAACATCAGCCTTACAGTCATCATACGTTGCAGATGTTTGAGAAGATGTGTCTATCCGGTATTTTTGCATTCCGAGGCTCGTTTTGTAGTTGAAAGCAATCGATATAACCCTTCAGTTGACTAGCTAAGCCTAACACTGCTGGGGATTTTCTGTCAGGGGTATTCTCCCTTAGCCTTTGGCAGTCCCCTACCTCACTGCAAGGCAGCAGCTGATGAATTTATGTGTCATTTCCTACACAAGGGTCTCATCAAACCTTCTAGGGGAAAACTCCTCCACCCATAGCTGTTGGTCTTCCCCTAGTTTGTCGGGTTTGGTATCAGCCGCCCAACCCTCAGCCAGACAGTCGCAGGTAGTACTGTCTACTGTCGCATACGGTAACAGGATCATACCTGACCTGTTCATGAACTGCAAAGTGTGTTTCAAAATCTCGTAAGATGTGAAGCTTGCATCGCAGTTCAAGGAGATAACTTTCAACATCTTCCGTAAATACTGGTGAGTTCAGATTCATTTACTAGTATATTTGTTTGCCTTATTTATTTATTTGTCGTGAGCATGTATATAGCTGGTGAGTTCAGTTTCATTTTATTTCTATAGGCGTAATCATGCTGCTTCTTTGAGACAACTACATCTCCACTCACCATTACAGGCACTGTCACCGCTTCTCTGCATTCTTATGCCTCGGTACTCTGCTATGAAGTCTTAAATTATACTGCTTGTACTTCTTCTTAAAACTTACCACCACTGTCACAATTGATTTAAAATAGAATGACCGGACGAGTTGGCCGTGTGGTTAGAGGCGCGCGGCTGTGAGCTTGCATCCGGGAGATAGTGGGTTCGAATCCCACTGTCGGCAGCCCTGAAGATGGTTTTCTGCGGTTTCTCATTTTCACACCAGGCAAATGCTGAGGCTGTACCTTAATTAAGGCCACGGACGCTTCCTTCCAACTCCTAGGCCTTTCCTATCCCATCGTCGCCATAAGACCTATCTGTGTCGGTGCGATGTAAAGCAACTAGCAAAAAAAAAAAAAATGTTTTAAAATAAAATAGAATGGAAATTTATTGCAGCCAAATGGCCAGTTGGTACATTTACAATTAATACATTAATACCGAGAAATTCATTATACAAAAGTTGATGATATTAAGATACTATAATTAGGTCTCTTTGCTGTACTCAGTCACTGTTTTGGTTCTTTTCTTGCATACCTCTATGTGATAGCACTCACATCGTTCACCGCATAGCATGCACTTGCAGTCTTCTTTTACTTCGTGGTAGTGCACCATTGCACAGAGTTTGTAGTGGAACCGATTTATGGCCAAACTTGTTAGTGCCTGTCTTAGCTCCTGGTTTGGGCCAGTCCATTTCCCCTCCATCATGGCATCAGTTGCGTAGAATTCCGACCATACTTCTTCACATTTCTTTCTTCTTTCTTTCAGAATATGCATGTATTGATGTGTGGTTGGTAGCAAGTGTTTAAAACTCAAGTCCTCGATGTAAAACCAATGCCCACCACAATAGTGCAGGTGTATATGCCTACTAGTTCCACGGATGAGGAGGAAATCGAAAGAATATATGAAGAGATAGAAGATTTAAAACAAAATGTAAAAGGTGACAAGAATCTAATTGTGATGAAATGGAAATGGCGTATGGCTTTTAGTGCCGGGAGATCCCAGGACGGTTCGGCTCGCCAGGTGCAGGTCTTTTGATTTGATGCCCGTAGGCAGTCTGTGCGCCATGATGAGGATGAAACGATGATGAAGACAACAACATACACCCAGCCTCCATGCCAGGGAAATTAACCAATGATGCTTAAAATTCCCGACCCTGCCGGGAATTGAACCCGGGACCCCTGTGACCAAAGGCCAGCACGCTAACCATTTAGCCATGGAGCCGGACATCTAAGTGTGATGGGAGACTGGAATGCAGTGGTAGGCCAAGGAAGGGAAGGTAATACAGTAGGAGAATTTGGATTGGGACAAAGAAATGAAAGAGGAAGTCTGCTGGTTGAATTCTGCACTGATAATAATTTAGTCCTTGCTATTACTTCATTAAACATCACGAACGACGGCTGTGTACGTGGACGAGACCTGGACACCCTGGAAGGTATTGTAATGGTTATAGCGTTTGTCATGCAAACTTGCTGAGGGCTGGGGGCGTCACCGTATCGGCCCACTTGCTTATGCTTCAACCGCGCCGATCACGAACAAGACATAAATGCTAGACCAGCCCCCTCTCGCTTCCGTCCGTGGTAGCCAGCAGAGGACTATGGAAATTACTCTACGGTCAATCTGGAGTCTTCCATCTCGTGAGGTTCCTGGATACATCTAGCATCCAGGCTGTTCTTAGATAGATAAATAGTGTTTTTGATTTTGAAGTAAAGGAACTTGGTGTCTTCAATACTTTATTGCATTTGATATGTCTTAATGATGCGATATCACAACTTGATGACGAACATGACTGTTGCATGCATAACCTTTTTCAGCAATACAAAATCATCTGACCAATCGGAAATAGATTTGGAAAGTGCCAACTTCAATTAATGAAATAAATTTATAAAAATTAAAAGTATCTTCATAACATTTTGCCCCCCTTGAAAGGAGTTCTTTCAACTAACTATTGTAATCTTATACCTATTGAAAAAATACTTAAATATTTTTATCATATGCATTAATACAAAACTCTATACATACATATTTTTATGATTAAACGAAAGAAATATTAAAATTATATCTTTGATGAAAAATATAACAAAGTTAGAAATATCACAGGAAATCTTTAATTCAGTTCTCCTTGTCATTCCTTTCAATGGGAAAAGGGCATATCTGCTTGATGATTTGGGTGAAAGTTCCACTAGCCATCCGAACGGTCACAACCCTCACATCACCATCTCGTCCAGGGTGAATTTGAACTATCCTACCCCTTGGGCCACTCTAGAGGAGGGATGTTGTCCTCAATTAACAGCACCAAAGAATCAACATCAATACGTCAATTGGTATTATGCCACTTGACGCGTTTTTGCATTTCCTGCAAGTATTCTCGCTGCCATCTCTGCCACAACCGCTGCTGAATTTTCTGCAAATGCTGCCATCGTGACAAGCGGCTATCAGGTTCTCTCAACAAATCCCTTTGCACAGGTTGCACGATCAAGTCGCTCAGAAGAAAATGTGCTGGTGTTAGGACTTCTAAATCATTTGGATCATTTGGCAAGGAAGTAAGGGGACGTGAATTTAATACAGCGTCTGTAACGCAAAGAAGAGTGTAGGTTTCTTCGAAAGTTAGCACGCGTCCCTGTGTTTCAGTCAGCATATGTCTTTTCATCATCTTTACAGCTGCTTCCCACAATCCCCCAAAGTGGGGTGAACGGGGAGGAATGAAACTCCACTGTATCTGCTGCTGAGCGAGTGAGGAGGTAATGGTCGTTGACCCCTTTTCCAAAAAGGACTGGATATCTTGTAGTGCGTTGACTGCTCCAATGAAATTCTTCTCATCATCAAAGAAAAGCTGCTTGCAGAAACCTCTTCTCACCGTAAAGCGTTGCAGTGCAGCTAAGAAAGCTTCAGTCGTTAGCTCCGACACTAACTCCAAATGCACTGCCTTGGTACTGAAGCATGTAAATACAGCTATGTAACTCTTGTAAGTATGAATGTGGCCTCTTCTGTGGCTTTCTCTTACAGATATTGGACCTGCATAGTCCACTCCTGTGGTAACAAAGGGTTGAACAACTAACCTAACCCTTTCTTTTGATAAATCTGCCATGCGTACCTCCAGAACTGTAGGATGGTAACAAAAGCACTTCAGACTCCTCTTAACAGTCGTTTTTCCTTCTCTTCTGCCGCTGATAGGCCAATATCGCTGTCGAGTTGCATGTAGCAGTTGCTCTGGGGGACAATGCTTCAGACGACAATGTTCATTTTCCATGATCATTCTGGTGATGTGATGATTTGCTGGTAGAAGCACAGGACGTCTCTGTTCTGATGTTAGCTCTGAAAAACGAAGCCTTCCTCCCACCCTAATCAATTTGTCACTATCCAGAAACGGACTGAGTGACTTTAGAGAACTCTTCTTTGGGAGGCCTTGATTATTAATTAAGCAATGTAGTACTTGAGGGAATGCTTCTAATTGTGTCCATTTGACTACCTGTTTCTCT
Organism: Anabrus simplex; assembly: GCF_040414725.1. Taxonomy (NCBI): domain Eukaryota; kingdom Metazoa; phylum Arthropoda; class Insecta; order Orthoptera; family Tettigoniidae; genus Anabrus; species Anabrus simplex. The sequence goes on along the minus strand of NC_090267.1, from coordinate 230,073,903 downwards.
GCTTTACAGTTTCTTGTATTTCTAGTGAACCTTTTTACCTTTCTGGCGGTTTGAGTTTGCAATTATAAATGAATCTTTGACAATATGCTACTATACGGCATAATTTCGGAAATGACGAGAATTTATTCAGTAGAATGCTGGTTGATGTTGCTGTCAACGTAACTGCTGTGACCTTCAGCTCTGTTAGTTCTGTTTCAAATTCTTCTGAATGCTCTGGTTGTTGACGTGTGCAAAGCCAAGAAGGTCCACTCCACCAAAGTTTTTTATCTTCGAGTTCTGCTGAAGTAATTCCTCTTGAGAGAAGATCAGCTGGATTTTCAGTCGAAGGAACATGCTTCCAGGTGGTTGCATCAGTGGCTTCTTGAATCTTTGCAATCCTGTTTGCCACAAATGTCTTCAGCAGCCTTGGCTCAAATCAAGTCAAATCTCTTTATTTGCAAATGAGGTGTCTACCTTGGTGGCAAATGGTACAGTAAAATACATTATTGTCAAGCACTAAATATTAAATAAACAAGAGAAGAAAATTTTCCTATAATACAATATTATACAATTTACGCTAACAATGTTTTCTATTAAACACACAGCTCATCCTTAATAAATAGGGGCCTTATTTTTTGGTAACAACGATATGCATGAGTTTTTTAAATATCTTCTTCCTTGTCTATATATGACTTCCCAGGTACTAAAAAGACAGTGTTTTAGCAAAATGAACTCGCAAAATATCGCAAAATTTGATTTATTGCATGAAATGCGCAAATAATCACGAAATATACACCACTTGGTGTGAAAAATGAGAAATGGCACCGGAAGAGCTCTCCAATAAACGTTTAAATGCTTCTGAGAACTTGACTATCGTAGTTTCCTTCTCTCTTGCTTGATAGCGTTGTATATTCTCCACAGAAATGCATGAAAAGCGGCACACACTATGTATCGAAAGCATGTGTAATCAGTTCCGCGATCTCTAAGGCAGTCGATAAAATCAATGTTATCGATTACAGCAAATAGTGTTGTGGTCGTAACAAGATACAAGACCAGTCGTAGATACAGCAGTGCGCAATGAGAGTTCGTTGCTTACCAACATTTATCGGCAAATGTCCAACATTTAAGTATTAAAATGCCGAAAACTGAAGTCGCAACAGATTTTTTGAGGGCCGAAGAATACAACAGTGAGGGGTTCTATGTATTTGATGCTGCAAAAAGATTCTAATGTATCAATAGTGTACTGGTAATATTCGTAAAGTTGAAACATGCGATGTACACTGCAGAGAATCAGAATGAAGCAAATGAATATAATTATAAGCGGCAAATAACAATCGGCGATACCTTACAGATCGTAAAGGTGTTGACAAATTATATGGAGCAATTTGTAAAAGACACAAAAAAAGCATTCATGCAAGCCAACATTCCTCTAGAAAAATAGGGTAATCCTCTCATGAGGAAGAGAATGAATATAAAAGGGAAGATAAATAATACTGTCTTTACTGTAAAATATGACGCTATCGGCAGGCCTATTGTAAATAAATCGCCTGTTTGAGTAGTAATAATGTTATTGTTTTTATGTCCCACTTACCGCTTTTATGCTTTCCGGAGACGCTGAGATACCGGAATGTTGTCCCGCAGGAGTGCCTTTACGTGCCAGTAACCTAGTGACACCAGGCTGACGTATTTGAACTCCTTCAAATACCACCGGACTGAGCGAGGATCGAACCTGCCAAATTGGGGTCAGAAAGCCAGCACTTTAACCATCTGAGCTACTCATCCCCGACCGGGAAAAAAGAGCATATCCATGAACATCTTCCGGAGCTATATGAATTTGCAAAATGCAATGAAAACACATCTGGTTGAGGAAGTGAAAGAAGACAGTGTTAGCAAAGTTTCAGTTTCCGACATCTAATGTGGTCAGCGAGAGGAGCTTCTCTGCTTACACAAAGACACTTTCTGACTGCCGCACAACCCTGCATCATGATAATGTTGAAACCATGCTTAGTTTGTACTTTCGAAACAAGTAATTCAACGTCTAAAAATGTAGGCTATGTATAAATATATATCACAGGGCAGATCACCTAACTTCATTTCGAAGTATCAGTGATTAATATATTTACTTCTATAACAATTTGCGTATTTGGTTTTTCTAAGATTTAATAACACTGCTAAATTACAAGAGTTTACTTTAAAACCCCTTATCACAAAGATTTCGCAAGAAACATTGATCAGTATAACAATTTATTTCACGAAATACCTACCGAAATAGTGTCAGTTTTAACACTGAAATTAACAGTTTTATTTCACCAAAAAATAAGGCCCCTATTAATAAATTTATATTGTTTACAAAATTCTACTTATAATATCTCCTGTACTACTTACAAATATAGTCAACTGATATACAGTATGTGGAATTACTTCAAATGATACTATACAACTGGTATAAGATTAATATTTACATTGCATTTATTTACTTATTTACTACATTTTTTTTTTTTTTTTACCCGTTCTGGAACCTAAGTAGCATAACGACCTGCTGCGTCTTAACCAGAGCCCCTGTTGCCACCACTTTTCAGAGTTCCTGAAGGGCCTTCACAGCTACCGTAGCGGTCCCAGGGCCCTCGAAGTCCCCACTGTACTTCACCCCTACAGGCAGTCCCCTCCTTTGGCTGTCCAAACTCCTTAGACCAGGGGATGGAATTAATTTATTCACACACATTTTTTTATTTACAATAACCTGCAGTGGTCGAACGCCCTCTAACACTTCATTTATTTTCTCTGTTGCTGTTTATTCTCTTCTTGAATATCTGTATAGATTTTGGAAAAGGATCAAACACTACCCCTGGTAAACTGTTCCACTCCTTCACACCCTTCCTAATGAATGAAAATTTACCCCAATCGCTTCTGCTAAAATTCCTTCTAATTTTATATTTGTGGTCAGTCCTGCCGATATAATTATTTTCCAACTGAAGCCTCTCACGGATATCTCCCCATGCTTCTTCTCTTGTATAGGCTCTATATAATCCTATAAGTCTAGTTTTCTCCCTTCTCTTATTTAAAGTTTCCCACCCAAGTTCCTTTAACATTTCTGATACACTACTCTTTCTCCTGAAATCCCCTGTTACAAATCTTGCTGCTTTCCTCTGCACACTATCTATTTCTTTTATTAGGTGTTCTTGGTGAGGATCCCAAACACTGTTTGCATATTCCAATAATGGACGAACCATACTCGAGTAACTTTTTTCTTTTAATTCTTTGTTGCATCCTTTAAGTAGCCTCATTATGACATGTAACGATCTGTATGCTTTCCCAACAATGTCATCAACATGACCCTTCCAGTGCAAATTACTTTCAAATCTCACACCTAAGTATTTGCACTTGCCATCTTTTGGGATAACTACCTCATCCAAAGTATATTCAAATTCAGTTTTAAAGCTCCTGTTTGTAAAAGTTGTAACAGTTGATTTGCCTCCATTAACCTTCATATTATTTTCTTCAACTCATTGTTGGATACTTTCAAGGTCCCTTTGTAATTCTGAGCAATCCTCAATGTTGTTTATTTCCCTATAAACAATTATGTCATCTGCATACAATCTTATTTTTGATGTTAGACCCTATATTGTTCCCTAAATCATTTGCGTACATTAAGAAAAGTAACAGACCGATTATACTACCCTGTGCAATTCCCTTCCAAACTTTCTCTTCCTGAGATACATTATTTCCTACTTTGACTTTCTGAACCCTTGAATTTAGAAATGTTTTTATCCAATGTGTAACCCTTACGTCCAATCCTATTCCCTCCAATTTCTTTATTAATATTCCATGTTCCACTCTATCAAAGGCTTTGGAAAGATCTATGGCTATGCAATCTAACTGACCTCCTGAATCCAATTGATCTGATATGTCCTGCTGAAATCCCACCAGTTGTGCCTCACAAGAAAATTTCTTTCTAAATCCATACTGGCTCCTCATGAACCAATTTTTATCATCACATATCCCTCCGATGTACTTTGATATTAAACTCTCCAGTATTTTACAAACTATACTGGTCAGACTGATTGGTCTGTAGTTCTCTGGTTTCCTTTTATCACCCTTTCCTTTATAAATTGGTATTATTATAGATTCTTTCCATTCCTTTGGTATTACACTCTTATTTATGACATAGTCAAAGAGAAATCTTAAATAAGGCACTATGTACCACCCCATTGTCTTTAATATCTCCCCAGTAATTTGATCACTTCCTGCTGCTTTTCCTTGCTGAAGCAGTTGGATTTCTCTGAAAATATCTTCATTTGTGAATGAGAAGCTTCTTGTTTCCCTCTGTGTCTCTCCCTCTCTATCTTCTGTTTCGGTTTCCAACTCTTGACAATCATCTACTGAATCTCTAAATTCCCTACTAAATAGGTTTGCTTTCTCAGTATCTGTTAAATAGTGTTCACCCCCTTCTCCCACCATTGTAGGAATTTGGATTCCTTTTCCTTTTTGATTCCTGATATATGAATACAGCTTTTTCCATTTCCCTTTGTGGTCATTACCCTCTTGAAGTATGTCATTCATATAATTCTCTTTTGCTTCCTTTTTCACTCTATTCTGTTCCCTCATTAGCTGTTTTCTAGTTTCTCTGCTCTCCCTACCCTCTTTGATTTTCCTGTTTACTATTCTACATTTTCTTTTTAATTTTCTTATTTCCCTTGTATAATAAACAGGGTCTGAGGTCATTTTACCCTTCTTAACAGGTACAAATCTCTTCTCTCCTTTGCAAATGATTCCTTTAAATTTAGCCCAAAGTGTATCCACGTTACTCCCTTCACTTATCCAACAACTGAATTGCGATTTAAGGTAAGTCCCAAATTCATCAACTTTAGTTTTTCTGTACAATTTCTTGTCTTGTGTAACCCTCTTATTAAGCCTTTTTGGTACGAGTCCTACATCCATTATTACAGCCTTATGGTCTCCTATTCCTTCAATTACCTCAGTTTTATCAACAATTTCCCATGGTTTAACCAAGAATACATCTAGTAAGTTATTGAGACGAGTCGGTTCTTGTACTACTTGTGTAAATCCTCCCTCCCAAATTAACTTATTTGCCAGTTTCTGTTCATGGGCTCCACTTGCAGCTCCATTCCATTCAACTTCAGGCAAATTTAGATCTCCCCCAATTATTACTATATCATTATTATTGTTTTTATGAGTATAATCTATTATTTTCTCAAAGATTTCCATGTCTCTTTCCTCTCTTCCAGGCCTGTATGTTCCTATAATTCCCACCTCCTTCATATTATCACAAACTAATTTTATCCCTAATATTTCATCCCTTTCATCAGTAAACCATTCATGTGAACAGTAAGTTTCCTTCACCAGAATAAACATACCCCCTCCCTTTTTATCTCCTCGGTCTCTACGATAGACTGTGTACCCTTCTGGAAATACTTCTCTATTACCCACCCCTTCTTTCAACCACGATTCCACTCCTATCACCACATCAGTCTCATAAGATTCCATCAATGTACCGAATTTTAATTGTTTATTTACTACACTTTGACAGTTTACCAAGAGCAATCTCAGACCCCCTTCCTCCCTAAAACTTGACTGTTGCAATTGGGTAACTTGAAATTCCTTACTATCCTGAGTTTCTTTTTCTAGTTGACTGAGCCAGCTTGAAGTACAGCTGGCTCTTTCTACTAGTTTTCCTGGTCGGTATTATAACTCACGGGAGTTGCCTGTTTTACAGTACATATCTTAAGATTAATAAAATCTAGAACAATATTTGCTATCTTTCGTTTACCTGAATTGTTTAGATGGAGGCCATGTTTTGTATAACAGTATCTCTCAAAACTGCTGCATTCAATAACCTGAGTATTCCGAAAATGTTTACAAATTTTAACAATATCTGTATTGACCTTGTCCACTTCAATGTTCACACACGAGTCTACTCAAATCATGCCTGTGGGGCACGTTCACTACAAAGACGTTAGTGTGGGTCAGCTTTCCTAGTGTATGTTTAAGTTGTGATCTTACATTCTTGGCGTCGTCGTGAGCTACGTCGTTCGTCCCACCGATGATAAGCACTGCATCGTCGCTCCCGAAGTTCCTAGTTGCTGCTTCTACGTTTTCCAGAACACTGCTGATAGAAGCTCCTGGATATATTTCTCCGGTTGCTGCTATATTCTCGTCTTTAACCACTCCCGCAATTCCCCTTCCTTGGCTATCACCAAACACAGCTACCTTCACTGATTTAGGCCTAACTGGGTCTTGAATCTGAATTCTAGGCCTAAATTTTAGACTCGGCACAACGGTAGCGGATCGCGATGATTTGGTTTCACGTGCGCGATCACTTTCTTCCAGAATTAAATTATTTAGGGCAGAAAACCTATTTCTGATGTTTATTTCCGGAAATTCAGTTGTAGATTTTTTCTTAGCCGGCCATCCACGAACTACTTGACACCACGTGCTCGAGTTTGTTACTGGTACCGGTATATCGCTCGAAGAATGGTCAGTCCCACATTCTAGCGATCGCAGTCTTTCTTTTAATTCTTGATTTTCAACTTTAAGAGTCTCATTGTCCTTTTTTAGAATGTTTATAATTTCTATTGCACTTTTATATTCCTCATCGACTGTTTTCGGTGCTTCGTCAACGCCGTCGCCAACAACAACATTTCAAACACACTGCTCACAAATCCAGTCAACATTTTCATTAGTTTTTACGTCTCTAGGGCAATTTCCGCACTTATAATGCCACCATCGATCACATGAATCACACAATATTCCATTTTTCTATAATCTTCAACATTTTCCGCACTTTTCGTCACATTTTACGGTTTACTCAGAGGATAAAACACTACGTCGTCATTACCGGGCGCCATTTTGAAAAACTCATTGTTGATCCATCCCAAAACAATTGTACTGTCACTCCATAATCTGATCTGACTATTTTTTTCTTTCAAAGCACTCACTGTTGTTTTGACAAGTTGTGCAAGAAGAAGGGCTGCCTCCAATTCGAGTCTTGGCAACGAAATGGTTTTTAAAGGAGCTACTTTCGTCTTAGCACAAAGTAAATTGGAAATGAAGAGACCATTTTCCGTTTGACAAACGCATAAATGCAGACTCCAAAAGCCTTCTCTGAAGCATCACTAAATCCAAACAAATCAAAAGAGCCAGAGCAATTCCCAGGATTTATGTTTCTCATAATTCTGATGATGTTCAGTCTTTCTAATGATGTATAATAGGCCTACTCATTCCAAATCTGAAGGTGCTCTCGAGACAATGGCTGATCCCATTCAAATCCATCTACCCATAAGTGTTGCATCAACAACATCCCTTTGATCAGTACTGGACCCACAAGTCCTAGTGGATCAAAAATCTGTGCGATTTTGGAGGCGACTTCTCTTTTGGATCTTGGTGACTGCTTTGCCAGCTCAACATGAAACTGAAGGCAATCTTATGCTGAGTCCCAGAGGAGTCCAAGAATCTTACTAGCTTCACGTTTGTCTAAAACCAGTAAAGTCCCTTCGTTGCTTTTGCTCTCCAAATCCTGCAAGATCTCTTTGCTGTTGGACCTCCATTTCCTCAAATGCATTCCACCACTCTTGAGAATATTTTGTATTTGCCTCTGTAGCCCAATCACATCTTCTAGAATGTCTCCTCCACTTAAGCAATCATCCATATAAAAATCATCACGAATAGCCTTTGCTGCTGCTGGAATTCATTTTCATGCAGAGTAGCCAATTCATTTAGGCATCTCATGGCATGGTAAGGTGCTGATGCTGTTCCATATGTTACTGTATTCAACTGATAGATCCTCACAGGGGCTGAAGATTCCTCTTTCCACAAAATCTGCTGTAATGTTCGATCTTCAGGATGGATGAGGATTTGCCGAAACATCTTTTCCACATCTGCTGTCCTGACGTACTTATGGCTGCGAAATCAAAGTACAATGTGAAAAAGATCTCGCTGTAAATTAGGTCCTGTCATGAGCTTGTCATTGAGTGAAGTCCTGAGAGATGTTGTTGCCGAGGCATCAAATACCGCTCTGATCTTTGTAGTGTCACTATCTGGACTACCACTGGTTGATGGGGTATGAAGTATGAATTTGGTACATCTTGATTTTGGTTTGTTTCAATCAAACTCATATGCCCTAGGTTTTCATATTCATCCATGAAATCTGCATAAGCTGTTTTGAGTTCGGGGTGTCTGCTTAATCTCTTGACTAATGATTCTAGTCTCTTTAGTGCATGTTTTCTTGATTCTCCGAGGATGACAACCGGCTTGATAGGGAGCCTTAAAATGAATCTACCCGTTGTATCTCTCGAAACGGTGTCCATGAACTGTCTTTCACATATTCTTTCTTCTGATGTGTAATGATGACTCTCTGGAATTACTTCTTGTTTCCAGAATTTTTCCATCTGATCTGATAATTGTTTATTGCTAATTTTCATGCATGTTGTTGTTGATCCTTGTTTGTTCTCAAAAACTTCACCGCCTATAATCCAGCCTAATCGGGTGTTTTGCAGAGCTGGTTGTCCTTCAGCTTCATTCTTGGGTGGACCTATGACTATTTTCCAATAAAGTCCTGCACCAATTAATATGCCTATGTCTCCAGGCTTGTTGAATGTGGGGTCTGCCAAGAGAATGTCCTTTGGAATAATAATCTTGTCCTTGATCTCCAATTGTGGCAATCGTCCTGTTATAGTTGGCAAAAGTAGAAATTCTGCTTCCACCTCAAATCCATCATTCCTTGAAGTGAGGTGTACTCGCATAATCCTTTTTGTTTCCACTTTGGAACAATCTACTCCAATGATCTGTGTGTTTGTCTTGACATTTGGTAAACCAAGTTTCTTGCCTTTGATCACGAGTGGTTTGTCTGTGAAACCACCTTTCTAGAGGCATTTGCACAGTTTACCAGTGGTAATATGTTGTAACCACCACGCCTGCTGATAGCTGCTGTACTTTGGCGTCAATCTGAGCAAGTTTCTCGAGCTTATCGTGCACGGGAGTCCGTTCGTGTGAGGTAGTATGTTGTGATGCTATCTGTGAGTTGCTCTGTTGCTGTGATTGTCATTGTTTATTTATTTGTGACTGCGTTTGTTGCAATAATTCGTTTGTTGTACAGGTAAGTTTGGTTTGGTATTCCTGCTAGTGGTATTGCCGTTATTTGTAACATATCAGAAAATTGTTTCATAATAAATAATAATAATATGAGTTGTTTCAGATTGTAACCATTGGCAAGGAGGAACTTGAAGCATCGACCATGGCATCATGGAAAGTTTGTGTGAATGAGTTGAACAGTGAACTATTAGAAGCCTTATTAGATACAATACCTAGTGATGGGGAATCATGTGCATCAGTGAGTGAAAGTGAAGGTGATCATGACATTACAGAAGACAATGTGTGTCCAGATTTACATGGCATTTTGGAAGAAACTGTGAACTGTGATTTACAAACGTGACTGAACACGCCCAGAACGAAGAAAATTCTCACATTGATTGGGTAAATTACGTTGTGTACAACAGTGATGATGAATTTTTGAGTCAATCTGGGCCAAATATTCCCGAGGGACAGACTACACCACTGAAGATTTTTGAGTGCCTTTTTCCGGAGGAACGTTTTGCGCTTATAGTTTTCCAAACAAATTTATATGCAACACAGAAGCTTGGGGGATCAACAAATTTCCAGCCTACCAGTGAAGAGGAAATAAAGAAATTCCTTTGCCATAAATCTTATGGGTGTAGAACAGCTTCCTAGTTATACTGATTACTGGTCTTCGGACCCAATGTTGAGGGATAGTTATGTATCGTCCATAATGTCTCGCAATCGTTTTGCATGGCTTCTCGGTAACGTACATTTGAATGATAACTGTAAACAGCCCACGAAAGGAGAGGAGACATTCGATAAACTATATAAAGTCCGGCCGTTGCTGAAATGCCTACAAAATACATTTCTGTGTTCATACAAACCGACAAAGAGACAAGCAATCGATGAATCAGTAATACGGTTCAAGGGACGTTCTAGTCTAAAACAGTATATGCCTAACAAACCTATAAAGCGGGGATATAAGGTATGGGTTAGAGCCAATGAAAATGGGTATATCTCTCAGTTTGAAATATATATGGGTAAGGTAGGAACATCCACTGAAAAGTGTTTGGGGGAACGAGTTGTGAAAACATTGACTGAAGGACTTCATGGAAAACACCATGAGGTGTACTTTGACAATTATTTTTCTTCTGTCACTCTAATGAAACATCTCAAGGAACGTGGTGTTCATGCCTGTGGGACGGTGAGGAAAGGGAGAGTTGGTTTTCCTTCCGATTTCACCACAGAAAATAGAATGGAGAGGGGAGAGTTCCAGTTCAGATGCTCACAGGATAGTATACTTGCAGTGCTGTGGAAGGACAAGGAAGGTATTTGATTTCTATCCAATTTTCACAATGTGGATGATGTATTAACTGTAGCACGAAAGAGTAAGGATGGGTCTCGGTCTGTCATATCATACCCCACATTTGGCAAGGATTACAACTACCACATGGGCCACGTGGATAAAGCTGATATGCTAAAAGCCTGTTATGAACTGGACAGAAAGAGCAAGAAGTGGTGGCTTCAGATAATGTGGCACTTCCTTGATGTTGCTGTTGTCAATGCTTTCCTAATTTTCAGGGAAGTAAATCCTGATACACAAATGAGTCTGAAGTTTCAACTGGATGTGATTGCGGGTCTTGTTGGAGCATCACAACGAACCCCTACAACTCATTCTAGGCGTGCATCTCGCGTCAGTCACTTCAAACCATATGTTTCGAAAGAGAAGAGGGTGGATCAAGCGGCTCATATGCCTGTTCGGGGAACATCTAGGAGGTGTGCATTTTGCAGTATGAAAAGAAATCCCCACCGTACAAGATGGACATGTCAGACCTGTAGTGTTGGACCATGTATGGGCAATAACAAAAACTGTTTCATTGAGTACCATGCCAAAGGAGAAGATGCCTAGTTTCCCATTGGTTTCACCGTGAAACCACCCCCCAAAAAATTGTACAAACATATTTTTTGCTACAAAAACTGTCATTTATGTATTTTTCATTTGTACTTCACTAGATCAGAATTAAACATTTAACATAATTTTCATTATTTCATTCCTTGGTAATCAAAGGGTTAAACAGACATTCCTTTATTAGATTTGACTGAGATCCCGGATCCAATAAGGCCCGGCTATCTCAGTCGGTAGAGCATGAGACTCTTAATCTCAGGGTTGTGGGTTCGAGTCCCACGTTGGGCGCCAATGATGTTTTTGATTTTGAAGTAAAGGAACTTGGTGCCCTCAATACTTTATTGCAATTGATATGTCTTAATGTTGCGATATCACAACTTGATGACGAACATGACTGTTGCATGCGTAACCCTTTTCAACAATACAAAATCATATGACCAATCGGAAATAGGCTTGGAAAGTGCCAACTTCAATTAACGAAATAAATTTATAAAAATTTAAAGTATCTTCATAATAAATAGATTTATTTATCATCAACAGGTTATTTTCCCAATTAAAAATGATTCAATAAAACATAATATACAACAAATACACCTTAAATAAATAACACTAATTTATTAAAATAGTAACCAAGTTCAAACTAAATCTAAAGACCTTTATATATGCATATTTACAAACCCATGAAAATGATTGCTTCTCCTCCACTCACTGTGGAGAGAACGATCGAAAAATGAAAAAAACAACCCTGAACGGTGGATCACTCGGCTCGTGGGTCGATGAAGAACGCAGCAAATTGCGCATCGACATGTGAACTGCAGAATACATGAACATCGACATTTCGAACGCACATTGCGGTCCATGGATTCCGTTCCCGGACCACGCCTGGCTGAGGGTCGGTTGCTAAAACTGAACGCGACATTGCGTTCGGAGGGTGGGAGCGTCGCGGTTCGTGCGGCCACGGCCGCCGCCGCGTCTCCTGAAAAGAGCTTCACCCCGGTGGAGCTGAATCAAATAAATAAATAAATAAACAAATAAAACTAAATCTCCTTAAATAATTGACATTATTAAACTACATCTAGTAACATTTACATATTTATGAGTACATATTTTACAGATAGGGCCTGACATTCATGAGGTCATTAGGGCACGTCTGATTTTAAACGGGGGGGTGAGTGAAAAAAGTGCACTGATTCACCCACCTGGAAGGACCGGTGCAGGTATATAAGAGAGAAGTCACTTGCCTGGGGTTGGTGTAGTTCAGTCGTGAGCTCAGTCAGAGCGGGACTGCCACTACTGTGCAGTGTGTGGACTGCCGTGATTGTCAGACTAGCGTGCTACAGTGCGGACTGACGACGAAGGAGAGAACATGTGATGTGTGACTTGGTGACAAAACTGTTTACCTTGTGTGTGAATGTAAAACTGTGTAGTGTGAGAACAAGTGAGAAACTAAGAGAGAAAAAGAAAGCACACGTGAACTGTATAAGTGTGTGTATGAGGAAAGTTATGTGTAATCCTGTGTAGTTTAATGCTTAATTAATAAATCTTAGTATAGAAGCTACCAGTCTAGTGTTAATTTATCCTACTACCCCGCCAACTCGTCACAACTGGTGTCGGAATTGGGGTCGACTGGTAGCAGTCATTTCGTAACTAGGAATTTCTAGTGAATAGTAAAATGGACAGCAAACAGTTTCGGGCTCTCCTCTGTAAGTTCACTGAACTCTCATCCAAACAGGATGAAATCAAAAGCGAACTGAAACTGGAATTAACTGAACTTAAGGGTGGACAAGGTAAATTAGAACAGGAAATGCGCTCTCTTGAAAGGAAATTAGAGAATGACATTATGCAGGACATACAGGAACTGGTTGGAAAACAAATCAAAGAAATACTGCAGGTTATATAGTCAGAGGTTCGAGACATGAAAGAAGAAGTAAGTGCGTATGAGAGTGACAGCCATGGAGACTTGTGCTAGGACCACCTGCAGCGACAGCAGCTCCAGTGCCGGAAGGTAAAACCCTTGCGCTTCGACAGGAAAACATTTTGGCGGACCTTCTGGACCCAATTCGAGACCATGTGCGGGCACAACAGTTGGACATCAGAGGAAAGGGCCATCTACCTAATCGCCAGACTGCAAGGACCAGCAGTAGAAGTACTACACAGCCTCCAGCTGGGTGCCACCTACAAGAAGATAACTTGAGCGCTCGACAGCTGATATGGTGACAACCAGGTGGCGCGCTAATGAGATGCTGCAGGAATTTGCGCAAGATGTGGAGCAGCTAGCCCACAAGGCTCCGGGGGGGCTGCCTCAGGGCCACATTCAGCGGGAGACAGCCTATACATTCATTGACGGGCTTTGCAACGCTGAGATCCGTCAAAACTCTGATGTTAGGCATAGATATCAAGGATAATTTAATAAAAAACCACCTTCAATACTTTCCATAAAACTCTGATGCTCAGCGTGGAACATAACCTCAGGGAGGCCCTAAGGATGGAGGCAGTGAAGAGAACAGTGGCACCGTCACCAAGAATACAAGCTGTGAGAAATGAGAACACGTCAGAAACCCGCATTGTTACAGGAGAACGATGCACGCCACCACCGAGACGCCGACGCACCGAATCACCTGTTGGAACTGCGGCAAGCGTGGCCACCTGTGGAGTAACTGCCGTATGGAGGCGGCCCCTGACCAGGGAAACGAGTAAGGGCTGACAAGGAGAGGGGCTCGTCGGCACAATCACTACCGTCCCCTCATTTCACGCTAAATGTGGTCGCCGAGCGGAGCGACGACAGCTTGATCACTGACGGTTGGCTCGAAGACAGGCCGTGCCGGATCACAATAGACATGGGGCGGACATCACTGAGGAACAGCCAGAGAGGGAACCCAACCACCCTGACGTGCCGCGAACGGCCTCAGGAGACACTATCCCTGTCCTGAAGGAGGCGCTACTTCAATTGACGCTGGGACAATGACGCGTATGAATCTGGGCCTTCATCGCCACCATCACGGATGAGGTCATCCTGGGCCTAGACGCGCTACAGACATACGAGGAGACTGTCAACGTGGGACGATGTGTGTTGTGGCTCGGCAAAGAAGAGGTAATGCTCCGACGCTCAGGGACACAATCTCGAGTAGGCGAAGAAGGCGGAAATTGACCAGATGCTAGATGACATGAAGCAGGAGGGGAGTCATCGAGGAGTCGAACAGCCCATGGTCATCGCCAGTGGTCCTGGTGAAGAAAAAGTATGGTGAGCTCCGCTTCAACTTCGATTACTGCAAGTTGAACAACGTCACAAAGAAGGACTGTTTCCTATTACCTTGGATAGATAAAGACAGTGTTCCCAACTGGCCAATGGCTCTACCAGTTCACTGTGATGCCCTTCGGCCTCTGCAACATGCCGGCGACTTTCGAGTGACTGATGGAGGCTGTACTGAGGGGGCTAACTCATGACGCCTGCCTCATGTATCTGGACAATATAATTATTGTCGGACGCACATTCAGAGTATATTGAGAACCTGCGGAGAGTGTTCCAGAGGCTACGTGGGGCTCAACCTAAAGTTAAATCCTGGAAAATGCCAGTTGTTCCAGAAGGAGGTGCGCTACCTGGGCCACATCGTGTTATCGGAGGGAGTAGCCACATATCTGGAGAAGTTAGAAGCTGTTAGGGACTGGCCAGTGCCGAAGGACAAGCAAGAGCTGAGGAGTTCTCTTGGTCATTGCACATACTACCGCAGATTTATAGCTGGCTACGCAGACATCTCAAAGCCTTTTACACAGCTCACCAAGGAGAGGAGGCCTTTCCAATGGTCAAGTGAGGCGAAGGCTGCCTTCCAGAAGCTGGAGTCCCTCTGTGTGGCAACCATCCTTGGATACCCCAAGCCTGGGAAGAAGTTCATCGTCGACACCGACGCCAGTGATCTGGGAATTAGTAGGGGTGCTGTCACAAGCGCAAGACGGCCAGGAGAAGGTGATCACCTATTTCAGCAAGACATTGTCAAAAGGCGAGAGAAAATACTGCATGACATGTTGGGAATTGTGGCCGTCGTGAAGACTTTGGAGCACTTCCACAAGTATCTATATGGGCAGCCTTTCCGTCTGCGCACTGACCACTCTGCATCAACCTGGCTCCTAAGCTTCAGAAACATAGGACAGACAGCTCGCTGGGTACAACGCCTTTAGGAGTACGACTTCACCACCGAGTACTGACAAGGAAACTAGCACTGCAATGCCAACGCTCTATCCAGAAGACCGTGGCTTGAGAACTGTGCACACTGCCAGAAAGTGAAGAGAGAGGCGGGCATCGTGGACGTCCAGGCCGTGAAGGCCACCACCACTGAAGGATGGGATCGAGATGCCCTCGGGACGGAGCAGCTGAAGGACATTGACATCGGGCTGATCTTACGGAAGGAGAGTCGGGGCAGAGGCTGGAATGGAAAGACATCGCTGAATGCAATTCAACCTATAAGACGTACTGGGCCCAGTGGTTGTCTCTCATGGTTAGTGATAGGGTACATTCCCGCGCATAGGAATTGACCGATGGAGAGAAGCACATTTCATAGCTGATAATTCCCAGGAGCATGAGAAAAGAGGTACTGACTGAGTTGCATGCGGGCACTACTGCCGGCCACTTGAGAGTGAATAAGACCCTAGATCGTGCCTGACATTGTTACTACTGGGTGCATCGGAGGAATGATGTTGAAAGGATGTGGCAGCTGTGTTACACCTGCGCGGCGAACCGGGGCCCACGTACTAGGAGTAGGGGCCAAATGATGCAGTACAACGTAGGAGCACCTTTTGAAAGGATCGCCATTGATGTCAGTGGACCCTTCCTGAATCCGATGCCGGGAACCGTTATCTACTCCTGGCCATGGACTGCTTCACCAAGTGGCCAGAGGTCTACGCCATCTTGAACCCAAAAACATGGACAGTAGCCGACGTCTTGGTCAAGAACTTCTTCTGCCAACTGGAAGTCCTGAGGGAACTTCATAGCGACCAAGGCAGAAACTTTGAGTCAAGGTTGATGTAAGAGGTTCTGCAGTGCTTAGGAGTGTGGAAGACCCGTATGACGCCTCTCCACCCACAGTCAGATGGCACGGTGGAGCGTTTTGTGAAAACCGTCGAGGAGCATCGCAGGAAGGTGGTTTCAGTGCACCAGCAGGACTGGGACGAGAAGGTCCCATTCTTCTTGATGGCGTATCAAACGTCCACCCATGAGACGACGGGCATGACACCTGCCAACATGGTCTTCGAAAGGAAGCTCCGCCTGCCATGCGATCTGATGTTCGGGTCGGCACCAGACAAGCAGCAGCCAGTGACAGACTATGTATGGGAGTTGGTGGATCGGCTCAACGACGTCCACAATTATGCCCGACATCATCTAAGGGTAGCCAGCGACCAGATGAAAGCCCACTATGACTTACTGGCGAACTCTGCGGGTTTCCAGGAAGGTGACAGAGTGTGGCTATACCGTCTGGTGCGGACAAAAGGGAAGTCACCGAAACTGCAGCCACAATGGGAAGGCCCATATACAATCCACACCAGGATCAACCACGTCATCTACCAGATCCGCTGGCCTCTCTGAGGGAAGATGATGGTTGTTGAACTGGACCGCCTGGCACCGTATCGTGGAGCAGCTTGGGACAAGCAGCCTTAAGAAGGGGGCAGTGTAATGGTTATAGCGCCCGCCACGCCAACTTTCTACGGGCTGGGGGCGTCACTGTATCGGCCCACCCGCTTATGCTTCGACCGTGTCAATCATGAACAAGACTTAAGTGTTAGACCAGCCCCCTCTCGCTTCCATCTGTAGTAGCTAGCAGAGGACTATGGAAATTACTTGACGATTAATCTGGATTCTTCCATCTCACGAGGTTCCTGGATACATCTAGCATTCGGACTGTTCTGGAAGGACCGGCACAGGTATATAAGAGAGGAGTCACTTGCCTGGGGTTAGTGTAGTTCAGTCGTGAGCTCAGTCAGTGAGAGAGTGCCAATACTGTGCAGTGTGTGGACTGCCATGATTGTCGGACTAGCGTACTGCAGTGCAGACTGACGGCAAAGCAGGGAAATTGTGATGTGTGTTTTGGTGACATAACTGTTTACCTTGTGTGTGAATGTAAAACTGTGTAGTGTAAGAAACTAAGAGAGAGAGAGAGCACGTGCAAACTGTATAAGTGTGTGTATGAGCGAAAGTTATGTGTAGTCCCGTGTAGTTTAATGCTTAGTTAATACATCTTAGTATAGAAGCTACCAGTCTAGTGTTAATTTATCCTACTTCCCCACCAGCTCGTCACAGTATCAAATAGACTTCATTATGATTAGGTAGAGATTCAGAAACCAGGTGTGAGATTGCAAAACTTCCCCAGTAGCAGACGTGGACTCTGACCACAACGTGTTGGTCATGAAATGTCATCTGAAGTTGAAGAAATTGAAGAAAGGAAGGAATCCAAGGAGATGGGATCTAGACAGGTTGAAAGAAAAGAGTGTGAGGGAGTGTTTCAAGGAACATCTTGCACAAGGACTAAATGAAAAGGCTGAAGGAAACACAATAGAGGAAGAGTGGATAGTCATGAAAAATGAAGTCAGTAGGGCTGCTGAAGAAATGTTAGGAAGGAAGAAAAGATCAACTAAGAATCAGTGGATAACTCAGGAGATACTAGACCTGATTGATGAACGATGAAAAGACAAGAATGCCAGAAATGAAGAGAGCAGAAAAGAATAAATTTGATTAAATAATGAAGTGGATAGAAAGTGCAAGGTAGCTAAGGAAGAATGGCTGAAGGAGAAGTGCCAGGATGTCGAAGGTTGTATGGTCTTGGGAAAAGTAGATGCTGCATACAGGAAAATTCAAAGAAACCTTTGGAGAAAGAAAATCTAGGAGTATGAATATTAAGAGCCCACATGGAAAGCCACTTCTAGAGAAAGAAGACAAAGCAGAAAGATGGCAGGAATATATCCAACAGTTGTATCAAGGTAAAGATGTAGATGATTTGGTTCTGGAACAAGAAGAGGCTGTTGATGCTGATGAAATGGGAGACCCAATTTTGAGGTCAGAGTTTGACAGTGCTGTGAGAGACCTAAATAGGAATTAGGTACCTGGAATTGATGACATTCCCTCTGAATTACTTACTGCCTTCCGAGAAGCCATCATGGCAAGGTTATTCCATTTAGCGTGTAAGATGTAAGAGACAGAAGAAGTGACATCTGATTTTTGGCACAATGTTGCTATACCTATTGCCAAGAAAGCCAGTACTGATAAGTGTGAAAACTACCACATCATTAGTTTAGTATCTCATGCCTGAAAAATTTTAACACATATTATTTACAAGAAGAATAGAAAGAGAAGTTGAAGCTGGGTTGGGAGAAGATCAATTTGGCTTCAGAAGAAATGTAGGGACACATGAAGCAATCCTGACTTTACATCTGATCTTAGAGGATCGAATTAAGAAGGACAAGCCCACGTACATGGCGTTCGTAGATCTAGGAAAGGCATTCGATAATGTTGATTGGACCAAGCTATTTCAGATTATGAAAGTGATTAGGATCAGATACTGAGAACAAAGAATTATCTACAATCTGTATAAAAATCAGTCTGCAGTGATAAGAATTGAGGGCTTTGAAGAAAAGAAGCAGCAATCCAGAAAGGAGTGAGGCAAGGCTGCAGTCTGCCCCCCCCCCTGCTTTTCAGTGTTTACATAGAACAGGCACTGAAGGAAATCAAAGAGGAATTTGGAAAGGGAATCACAATCCAAGGAGAGAAAGTCAAAACCTTGAGATGTGCTGATGATATTGTTATTTTATCTAATAATACAGAAGATCTTGAGAAGTTGCTGAATGGAATGGATGAAGTCTTGGGTAAGGAGTACAAGATGAAAAAATGAAATGAAATGAAATGAAATGGTGTATGGCTTTTAGTGCCGGGAGTGTCCGAAGACATGTTCGGCTCGCCAGGTCCGTAGGCGACCTGCGCGTCTTGATGAGGATGAAATGATGATGAAGACAACACACACACACAGCCTCCGTGTCAGTGAAATTAACCACTGATGGTTAAAATTCCCGACCCTGGCGGGAATCGAACCCAAGACCCCTGTGACCAAAGGCCAGCATGCTAACTATTTAGCCATGGAGCCAGACTACAAGATGAAAATAAATAAGTACAAAACAAAAGTAATGGAGTGCAGTCGAATGAAGGCAGGTGATGCAGGAAATATTAGATTAGGAAATGAAGTCTTAAAGGAAGTAAATGAATATGGTTACTTGGGTAGTAAAATAACTAACGATGGCAGAAGTAAGGACGACATAAAATGCAGACTAGCACAAGCAAGGAAAAGCTTTCTTAAGAAAATAAATTTGCTCATTCAAACATTGATATAGGAATTAGAAAGATGTTTCTGAAGACTTTCATCTGGAGCGTGGCACTGTATTGAAGTGAAACATGGATGATAACCAGCTCAGAAGGAAAGAGAATAGAAGCTTTTGAAATGTGGTGTTACAGAAGAATGCTGAAGGTGAGATGAATAGATCAAATTACAAATGAAAAGATACTGAATCGAATTGGTGAGAGGAGATCGTTGTGGCTAAATTTGATGAGAAGAAGAGATAGAATGATAGGCCACATTTGAAGACACCCAGGACTTGTGCAGTTGGTTTTTGATGGAAGTGTAGGTGTTAAGACCGGTAGGGGTACCTAGGTATGAATATGACAAGCAGATTAGAGTAGATGTAGGATGTAGTAATTATGTAGAAATGAAAAGGTTAGCACATGATAGGGTGGCATGGAGAGCTGCATCAAACCAGTCTATGGATTGATGACTCTAACACATAATTTATGATCGGACTTATTGCTGCATGGAAGATTTTCGTTGCTGATTCTAGCAGAGAGTTTGTGCAGTTCCTTTATTCGGTAGGTGGTTCTAATAGCTGCTGTCACTTTTTCTTTGATGTGGATTCTAAATTACTTCCCTGTTGTCTGAAGTGCAATTTCTGGGTACTTACGTGTGTGGGTGGGTGGGTGGGTGGGTGGGTGGAACTTCAAGGTGTCTGTCTTTGAATTTTATTCTTTCACTTTCTGCCACTTTTCTGAAAGTCACTTGCATTGTCTTGTCCTAATTTTTTTGTAGGGAGTTTTCTTCCACCCATGTCTCAAGGTTGTTGACAGTTTGTTGTGTACTTACTAGTTTCGTTGAGCCAAAAACCATGTCATCTGCGTACATGTGCAGTGAAGTTTCGTTGTTGTGTTCTATTATTCATATTATGTCCGATGTCAGTATGTAATGAGAATGGGACTGATTGGGTCCCCTTGTATGACCCCATTGGTCTGTATTATGCCTTTTGAGATTGATATACCATCGCTTATGTTGATTTAAAATTGAGAGTTATAGTTTTCAGGACAATGGTGATCGTTATATCAAGAATCAGATCCTTGCAAATTCCAATCAAAAAAAGAATGGCAACTCCTTAATAAGTGAGGATAATGGATAAAGAAAGTGGAAGGGCCATGAAAGTAATGAGTTGATCAGGAGAAGTTGGATAGAAAAGAGGAGAATGATAACAGCACAAGTAAATAATTCCAGTTTCAGCTACAGTCCCTCATCTTAAGAATAAGACCCCTGGAGAAAAGCCTAAAGAAATGCAATACATAGCATGTGTATGTATGCCCAACCCTTTATCCCATTTCTCTACAGAGTCAGTTTCAATAATTAGAATAATTAGCATGTATTTCTGCTTAATGAAGATATGTCCGGACCCAGAGTGAAGGGGAAAAATTGCTCTGATTGTTATTTTTTATTAAGCAGGTTGCAGGATTTCTTTCTTAGCCAGTACTCTATTTCATAGAGGCTGAATCTGGAAAATGGAAATGTTGTATGGTGAAATGTATTTTACTTTCAACAAGTATACTGCAGGAGTACTATAGTGCAGGTCTGGCTTTATTCAGCTGTAAGCTTGCAGCCCTGAAGATGGTTTTTCATGGTTTCCCACTTTCACACCAGGCAAATACCAGGGCTGTACCTTAATTAAGGCCATGAATCGTTGCATCACAAAAACCTCAATCTGTTACTGCGACATTAAACCAGTGAAAGCCCACATCCTATTTCCAGTCATTTGACCGGGTCAATGAATTGAATGAAGTGTCCCATCTAGCAGCAAGGATAGGACTTTTGTCATCTATCGAAGCCTGTTGCACTCCTTTGGGGCAATGATTAAGGATGACAGATGAAATGAAATGATTTTGGAGAGTGTTGCTGGAATGAAAACCGGAATCATCATCATCATCATCTTCATTTCCCGTTTCCACCTTCCTGGGTCGGGTTGTGAATCAAGGACCTCCATCGCTGCCTGTCTCTCCACCACTCTTCTCCTTTTTCAAGTACATCTTCTGGTTTCCTCCCCTCTTCTCTATGCACTCCCACAATGAATCTGTCCACCTCTTTTGGGGTCTTCCTCGTGGTCTCTTTCCTGTTAACTTCTCTGAAAAAGCTTTTCTTGGCACTCTCTCTTCTCCCATTCTCATCATATGCCCATACCACTTTAGCTTTCTTGTTTCTATCCTGTCTTGAAGTTTCAAGATTCCTGTCCTTTTCCTTATCTCTTCATTTCTAATTCTATCCTTCCTGGTCTTGCCCTCGATACGTCTTAGGAATTCCATCTCCGCTGTGTGTATTCTACTCTCCTCTCGTTTTGTTGTAGTCCATGATCCAGCTGCATAGGTTCGTATGGGTTCATAATAGGTTGAATATAATACCTTCTTACATTTCTTCGGGACATCTTGGTTCCACAAAATACCCCTTACACTCTGGTAGAAGCTGTTTACTTGCTGTATTCTTTTCCCAATTTTCTCTGTTATCTTTCCATCTTCCCAAGTACTTGAAACTTTTAACCACTTCCAGAATTTTACCATTCAGTTTTATCTTACCTCTTCTTTCTTTCCTTCCCTTGATATCACTATTGTTTTACTTTTCTCTGTGCTTACTTTCATCCCAAATTTTTCTATCTCTTGATTCCATACATCTACTTGTTTTTGCACTTCCGTTTCATCCTCACCCCATATCACTATATCATCTGCAAACAACATGTCTTTTGCTGCCTGTCTTCCCAATCCCTGTTTAATGTTCTTATGAATTTCATCCACAACTATGATGAATAGTGTGGAGGATAGTACACTTCCCTGTCGGAGACCAGTTTCAACTTTAAAACATTTTGTTTTTCCTATACTAGTCTTCACACTACTAACACAATTTTTGTATATAGCTTTTATCATTTGCACTTCCATTCTTGTTAGCTTGTTTTCTCCTTAATGTGTCCCATACCAACTGTCTGGGCACACTGTCATAAGCTTTCTCGATGTCAATAAATGTCATCACTACGTCTTTTCCAACGTTGATCAGTCTTTCCTAAAACCATACTGTTCTTCTTCCATTTCTCCCTCTAGCTTCCTCCTCCAATACTCTCTCAAATATCTTAGCTATATGGGCAATAAGGGTGATCCCTCTGTAGTTAACATTCCTTTATATCACCTTTTTAAAATATTGGGATAATTAAACCCTTTCCCTACTCTTCTGGGATCTCTTTCTTCCTCCATTTTATTCTAAATAATCTATACAGCCACTGTAGCCCAATTGGTCCTGCTGCTTTTATCATTTCCGTAGTTACCTCATCCCCTCCTGCTGCTTTAACGCTCTTCATCTTTTGTATGGCTTCCTCTACTTCTAACACCGATGTCTCCTTTTCTTGTTCTTCTTATTTTCCCATTGTTTCTTCTTGCTCCTTCTCATCTACCAGTTCACTGTATTTATTATTTAGCAATTCTGAGAAGTATTCTTCCCTACTTTTAGTATGTCACCTCTTTGCATCAATATCTGCCCTGTTTCAGTTTTTACAAATTTTTACATGAGGATATAACGGGAAGTAAAAAGGTTTTGTATGGTTTGGCGAAGAATAGTTAATGAAATAGGGAAGATACAAAATTTGTTTCTGTGAAACTTTCCCAGTTCTTCCGTTTCTCTTCTTGTACTATTTTCTTACATACCTTTTAGGTTTCTTTATATTTCTTCCAATTCTCTGTACTATTCCTGCCTATCCACTTCCTCCAAGACATTTGTTTCTCTTTAACTGCTTCCGTTACCCTGCTGTTCCACCAAGGAGTCTCCTTTTCCTTTTTTCTCCTTGATAGTCTTCCACAGGTGTTTACTGCACACTTTACAAAACCATTTCTGAAACATGTCCATTCCTCTTCCACACTGTTCACGTCATCTTTGGGAATTTCTTTCTTCAGATCCTCTTGAAATTTTTCTGTTATTTCTTTCTCTTTTAACTTCTGTCCCATTATTTTTCTTTTCCTTTTTTTTCTATTAACTTCATTATTTTAGCAAATCTTAATTTAGCTACCACCACTTTATGGTCTCCTTTGAAATCTGGAGCACCCCGAGGAAAATCTGTCCCACCTTCACTTGGTCCATCACAAAACTCACATAGAGTGACCGGGATCTGAATCGTGGAACCCAGCAGTGAGAGGCTAGCGCACTGCCACCTGAGCCACGGAAGCTCTACTGCATCGTAACTTTTATGATTCTATGGAGAAATTAAATTGAAGGAAATTAAAATTTTCTGAATGTAATTGGTAATTTATCAAATTTTGAACATTTAATGGCATGAGAATGATGTTGAAGGCAGAATAAACTTTAGGAAGATGACAATTCTGTAAACTCTTCACTAGTGACTTATTGAAGCAATAGCCCTGAATTATTGAGAATGTTCAAACATGTATCAGTGAAATTAGGAAACCAACTTAGGTGGTTGCATCATTCTACAACAATTTCTGTGTATACATTGTTACTGTATGCCGAATCACCATCTTGGCCTTGATATCTACTATAATTATTAGTAACAATTGTTGGTTTAGTGCGTATCATGGCTTCTGAATTCAGTGTTGAACAAAGTATTTTCACGTGCTATACATAGTATTGACTAGGTGGATTATCCATCTCTCTATTTACTGCGATTAAGTCAATATGGACCCAATACTGGCCATTATGGTCAAGATTATTAACAACAGTTACTGCTGTATAAGAAGCAATCGCACTGTACAGAAGCTTATCACAGACTTGCCAAGACCGTAACATCAATGGGCAAGCTACATGGGTCAGGTGGCTATTGCATCATCCACTTGCCCAGGCACAGCAACTGGACTGAGAGAATCACGAATGAAGGAATCAACCAAAGAAAGGGAGCCGGGCAATACATTCCTACTAAGACTGC
The DNA here is from genome assembly GCF_040414725.1 of Anabrus simplex. NCBI lineage: Eukaryota > Metazoa > Arthropoda > Insecta > Orthoptera > Tettigoniidae > Anabrus > Anabrus simplex. The sequence goes on along the minus strand of NC_090267.1, from coordinate 230,049,701 downwards.
ATGGTATGAGCTCAGTGAGATCTTGGAGAATCATTTTAATAGAACATAAATCTCTCAACTGTAAGTTCCACAATTGTTAGTAAACCAAAACAAAAACCCAAGGCACCACAGCCCTTGAAGGGCCTTGGCCTACTAAGCGACCGCAGCTCAGCCCGAAGACCTGCATATTATGAGGTGTCGTGTGGTCAGCACGACAAATCCTCTTGGCCATTATTCTTGGCTTTCTAGACTGGAGCCGCTATCTCACCATCAGATAGCTCCTCAATTCTAATCACATAGGCTGAGTGGACCCCGAGCCAGCCCTCAGGTCCAGGTTACTTTATTGCTATGCAAGCTTTGTCATAACAAACCCTGAGTGGAGAAATTAACTCTTCTTTTATGATGCTATATTTAGTGCTCCATCTATGAGATAGGCTATGAATGCAGGCATATGGTATGTTCCAGATTTCTTGCTTCTAAAACTAAGCTAAGATATAAACAGTCATCATCATCATCATCATCATCCTAAACCATCTCCAGTTTCCCGGGTGTGGTATATGAGCCTCCTCCATCTCATCCTGTCCTTGTACCATTCTTCCTCCACCAACTTGTCCCAATCATGACCTCTCAGCATTACATCGCTCTTAACTAAATCTATCCATTTCCTTCGTGGCCTTCCCACGGGTTGTCTTCCTTTTACCTTTCTGTCAAATTCCTTCCTTGCAGTTCTGTTTACTGGCATCCTCTTCATGTGACCAAACCACTTCATTCTTGATATCTGAATCTTATTTAGGAGAGAATTGTCTATTCCTACTTCTTCTCTAATTTTCTCATTCCTAATCTTGTCTTTCCTGGTTTTCTGGATCATAGTGCGTAGGAATTTCATTTCAGCTGCCTGAAGTTTGGAATTATCTCTATTGGTCAGTGTTGTGGTTTCGAGACTGTATGTAAGAATTGGTGTATAATAGGACTTGTACAATGTCATTTTTGTTTTCATAGGTATTTGCTCATCCCACAGCAGGTGTCTTACCTGGTGGTAGAATTGTGTTGCCTTATTGATTCGATTGTTCACCTCATGTTTTGCTAGGTTGTCATTTGATATAGCGCTACCCAAGTATTTGAAAACTGGAACGCTGTCCAGTTGAGCTTCATTTAACATGGCTATTGGTTCTGCTCCTTCCCCATACACTTTCATCACCACCGTCTTGGTCTTGTTGATGTTTAAACCATATTTCTTAAACTCCTCATTCCAGCTTTGTATTCTCTCTCCCAATTCATCTTCTGAGTCACTCCAGATCGCAACATCATCTGCAAATGTGAAGGCTTTGATATCTCCATGTTCTTTCCTTTTAATAGATTTCATTACTACATCCATTACAATAATAAATAGAAGTGGTGACAATGAGCTGCCCTGCTGCACTCCTCTCTTTGTTTCAAACCAGTCCGACAAACCACATCCTACTTGAATACAGCTTCTGTTCCCACTATACAACATTTTCACTTCGTCTATGAGGCTGTCTCACACTTGAAGTTCTTTCATGCATTGCCAAATTCTTTCCCTTGGTACACTATCGTATGCTTTCTCAATGTCCAAAAATATTAGGAATAAAGGCTTGTTCTTCTCCCAGTATTTTTCCATTAGCATCCTAATTGCAAATATAAGGTCTGTAGTTGACCTTCCTGGTCTGAAACCATACTGTTCTTCTTCCAAAATTGGTTCAACAATATCTCTGATTCTGGTCTCTATTATTTTTTCCAATATTTTCAGGACATGAGACAGTAGTGTGATACCACGGTAATTAGTACATTTTCGTCGGCTTCCTTTCTTGAACAGAGGTACAATGATGCCCATCTTCCAGTCCTCAGGAATAGTATTTTCCTCCCATATTTTGTTGAGCAGTCTATAGAGCCATTGGATTCCTGGAACTCCTGCTGCTTTCAGCATATCTGCACTTAGTTCATCTATGCCCACTGCCTTTCCTTTCTTCATGCTCTTGAGCGCATTTTCAACCTCAAGCCATGTAATTGGTGGTTCAGTTGTGGTTCCTCGACTTGGCTCTCCTCTATCCGTTGTTATGTTTTCTGTATCTCCATTCAGCAGCTTTTCGAAATAGATCTTGAGTTCTTGTTTAATTTCTCCCTCTTCTTGTGCCAGAGTTCCATCATCACGTTCTATTGCTTTTATGGTCTCTTGATCCCTTCGCTTGTTTTTCACTACTCTGTATAGCAATTTCATATTTCCTCTACTGTCGTCTTCCAGTTTGTCTGCAAACTCATTCCATTTCTTCTCTTTTTCTTCCCTTACAACGTTCTTTACAGCAAGTTTCTTGTTCCTGTATACTCCTTGAAGTCTTTGTATTTCTTGTTCATTTCGTTCTTGTCCCTGTTTTTGTTTCTCCTTGTCCAGTGCCTTCTTTATTTGGTTTCTTTCTTTCACCGCTGTTTTCACTCTATCATTCCACCATGGTGTCTCCTTTTTTATTTTGATAGAACTTGTAACTCCACATAGGTTTTTGGCTTCTCCCACAAAGGTGTCTTTGAAGGCCTTCCATTCTTCATTAACGCTGGTCATAAACAGTGTCATCTATAAATGACAATCAACAAATATCTTTCTGCTTTTCTACTATGCCTTTAGGTAGTAATGAAAATTAAAACCTACAACCTGGTTTCCAGTCATTGACTGGATCAATCAATCAATCAATCAATCAATCAATCAATCAATCAATCAATCAATCAATCAATCAATCAATCAATCAATCAATCAATCAATCAATCCTGATCTGCATTTAGGGCAGTCGCCCAGGTGGCAGATTCCCTATCTGTTGTTTTCCTAGCCTTTTCCTAAATGATTTCAAAGAAATTGGAAATTTATTGAACGTCTTCCTTGGTAAGTTATTCCAATCCCTAACTCCCCTTCCTATAAATGAATATTTGCCCCAGTTTGTCCTCTTGAATTCCAACTTTATCTTCATATTGTGATCTTTCCTACTTTTATAAACGCCACTCAAACTTATTCGTCTACTAATGTCATTCCATGCAATCATGCAATCTCTCCGCTGACAGCTCAGAACTAGTCGAGCAGCTCTTCTTCTTTCTCTCAATTCTTCCCAGCCCAAACTTTGCAACATTTTTGTAATGCTACTCTTTTGTCGGAAATCACCCATGAGAATGATGTTGAAGGCAGAATAACCTTTAGGAAGATGACAATTCTGTAAACTCCTCACTAGTGACTTATTGAAGCAATAGCCCTGAATTATTGAGAATGTTCAAACATGTTTCAGTGAAATTAGGAAACCAACTTAGATGGTTGCATCATTCTACAACAATTTCTGTGTATACATTGTTACTGTATGCCGAATCACCATCTTGGGATGAAGGGATGTAATGAATGAATCATATATAGGTTATTAGTACGATGAGGTTGCCACTCCCAAAGTGATTTATTAATGACTGATAGATGCTATGAAATGAGAATGGAGTGTTGCTGGAATGAAAGATGACAGGGAAAACAAGAGTACCCGGAGAAAAACCTGTCCTGCCTCCGCTTTCTCCAGCACAAATCATACAATGAGGGACCAGGATTTGAACCATGGTATCCAGTGGTGAGAGGCCAACATGTTGCCGCCTGAGCTACAGAGGCTTCATACCTTTTAAGTAGGTAGTAATAATTGATATAAACTGTACGTTCTTTACAAATCTGTACGAATATATAAAGATGGTACGCGACAGTCATAGATATTTATAGTATGACTGGATTGTTTTAAGACATTCAGGCATACAAGAAGGACATAAACAAAAATTGAAAATGAAAAAAATGTGTGGAGGGGAAATTTCAATGCAAGAATATGTTGAGTTGCAGTCTACGGAGATATTGAGAATTCATAATCTAACTGTAAGTAAGTATTCAACAACTGTTAACTGATGTTCAATGGTACAATATTGCTACAGTTCAGTACAAGGATCTGACTGAATATATAATCAACAGATTTGCACATATATTTCATTTACTCTTACAGCTATAAGGTATCCTTCAGGGACACAAAATTGCTGGAGATCAGAAGGTATTATGACCTTGTGAGATTGCTCATTCTTTAGACTATAATTTCAGGGCCTTAGTAAAAATAAAATTGTTCCTGGATTTATTACATTTTAATAATAAGTGAATATAAATTGTGCAATGACCACTGAATGCATTTCAGTGGGTTCGCCTTAAATGAAAACTCTGAGTTTTAATATCAGTTGAAAAGAATATTTTCAAATAATAATGATACTGGTTATTTTATTTTACTAACTCTAGTACAGGATTGTATATATTGATAGCAAAACAGCCCTGATGGGCCTTGGCATGCCAAGCAACCGTTGCTCAGCCTGAAGGCCTACAGGTTACAAGGCGATGCATGGTTAGCACGATGAATCCTCTCAGCAATGATTCTTGGCTTTGTACACTGGGGCTCTCTGTGGATCAGTATTCGAGTGTCGCCCTACAGATCCCAAGACAGCAGGTTTAAATCTGGCAGAGGGGATTGAAGGGCAAAAAGAAGTCTGTTAGACACTCTATGCTGTACAATGTCAGCATGTAAAAGATCTCTGGTGACGGACGGACACGCTCACGAGAAAATTGCTGAACAGAATTTAATAAGGAATAAGGCTTTACAGTCAAGGCTATAAATAATTTTATTCATGCTGGGAGGAATAGTAGTGTAGGAGAAGGTCTAAACATTAATTCTCAAATATCCATATTATTACTGGTCCTATCAATAAATACTACATAGTAAGTTAGAGAATACAATTACCAGTAATTTATGACTTACACAGTTTTACCGTACTGACTATGATAACAGAGATATTCATGAATTTAGTTTTTTGTTGCTTAGCCCATATCTGCGCCGAGTATCACTAACATGGAAATATTGTTCTATCGTGTTAACTGGCTCTACTGGTGGTTTTTGTTGTGATTGTCTTAAAGTGAAAAACGGCATGATCATAATCGTATACTGACAAGGAAAATAGTGAAGATGACTATCAAAATGAGAAGGAATTGTGAAGGAGAATAAGGCAAGAGGGAGTCATGAAAGGAGGAAGAAGGCATCCCTTTGCATTGGATGAACTAATATCACACTGTTGGAAGCAAACTAAATGTGAGGACCTACAATATTGAAAGGCCATAAAATTGATCAACAGTAGCACATTACATTGACTATTGTTTGTTGTGATGTGCTTTGTCTTTTCTGCTGCCATTTTGGTAGATGGTGTTACTGCTGGGTGCCACATGAGCTAGATAACTTTCTCTTTCAGCAGCCCATTCCTCTGGTTCATACATGTTCTGATTACTGGTACATGATACACTGGTTCATCATTGTAATCCAGCTATATGATCCCTGCTTAGAGGTGTTGATAGGAATGAGGAGTGTGCACACTTAACAGAAAATGACAGAGCAGCGTTTACTGCTATCTTTGGCCGGAATATTCCAGTTCTGAAACTTGTCATTGTTAGAATGCCAGCATAGTACTCTTTGTGAAAAATGAGATGTGCCAGTTTTCATTTGATCGAGTGGTTCATATGATAGCATTGCTTTCAACCACGACATTCCAGTCAGTTAATATTGTATTTTGACACTACTGACGTCATTTTAATGGCCTATTTGGATTCAGTTTAATATGTGTCTGTTACAGTGTTATGGGGAAAGGGATAGGTGGATTTTAATAAAACTTGGTATTTCAGTTTAGAATAAGGCCGAGTAGGTTCTTAGCTATAAGTTGTTCAAACAGTTTCAGCATAAGGGGGGGAGGGGGGTTCAGAAGGGGCCTAAAGCATAACTAGGTGTCTCTCTCTTACAGTTGGTTATACATGAAAATAGCACATGGCAAATTTTTGTTCTATACCTTTTTCCAATACAGTGAAAAATAAGGGGAATATCAGTGACAGTCATGTGAAACTGTAAGTCTAAGAGCCAGTAACTAACTCTGTAGACCTGTAAAGAGAGTTGTTATTGAGATTGTTTTGGCAACCTCTTAAAGCCTTTGTACATCTGTCAGTTTTTTTTTTTTTTTTTTTTAATATCTACCAAATACTTGGCTTTCTTTTATACTTGAAGGAAGACATAAAATCAAGATCAGCAATATTGCAAACAAATATGAAACTACAAAGGGCCGCAGAGAGCAAGGAAGCGAGTACATCACAACAAGCCAATCATACATGTTTCAGCTCATTTGAGCCATCTTCAGTGTAAAAAGGTTACAATTTTTTAAATAATTGATGCTAAAAGAATATGTTAAAACATAATGAAGAAGAGAGTGAAAATGAATGAGACATAATGGAATTAAAACAATAAGAAATTACGGCGAGGTTGTGGACCTCATAGTCTAGATGTGCAGTGTGTTACAATTAAAAACAAGGACAAATTCACTGTGCTAACATTTTAAATGGCAGTCTGACTTCATTGGGTCACAACCACAAATAGTCAAGAGGGCAGCAAAAAATTGAGAAAACTATGTGTGAGAATAAAACAAATGCCAGATAAAATGTATGTGACTCATAGTGGAAACCATCAATGAAGTTCAAATCTGTAATGGAAAGAATGAGTGTATGAGAAACATGGGCTAATAAGTAAAAAATGTGTGTGAAGAAAACTTTAAACTTAATACAGAATCCAATGGCTTCAATAGAAATTTTGTCAACAGAATGGTCAATAGATATAAGAGTAGACCTAAGACTACCCTAGAAAAAATTCCACTTCTAAAGAGATGTTTTCTACTTTCACATTCAATAGTAGTAGCGTTTACCAAATTTCTAATATTTTTAAAAACACAACATTAAAATAGAATTTAGAACCTCCCACACCAACTCTAGACTTATTTTCAGTCTGCACACTGTCAACAATAATGATAACAATAGATAAGATACAAATTAGAATGCCAATCCTGTAATTCCAGCTATGTCGGTCAAACAGGCCGCAATTTTATCATAAGATACGCTGATTATCGCAATGCTCTCAAATATAATCATTTTTCAGCTGTGAGTGAGCATCGTAAAGAATCCAGCCACGAATATGCAATGATATATAAAGATCTTAAGATTTTGCATTATGAGCCAAAAGGCACCTTGCTCAATATTCTCAAGAGCATATCAATATAGATTAGTTTTTTTTTTTTTTGCTACGGGCTTTACGTCGCACCGACGCAGATAGGTCTTATGGCGACGATGGGATAGGAAAGGCCTAGGAGTTGGAAGGAAGCGGGCGTGGCCTTAATTAAGGTACAGCCCCAGCATTTGCCTGGTGTGAAAATGGGAAACCACGGAAAACCATTTTCAGGGCTGCCGATAGTGGGATTCGAACCTACTCTCTCCCGGATGCAAGCTCACAGCCGCGCGCCTCTACGCGCACGGCCAACTCGCCTGGTATAGATTAGTTTAGGAACCCCTCTCATACATACGTCGAGTCATAAATCATGGCAACTATTTTTTTTCTCTCGAACAAGAGACAACACGGAAAATCTAAGATATGCATTTGGAGACGTACAGTATGTATTTGCTTATGATGCCACTAGATGGTGTATGTAAACAACAGTGTGGGTCTGAGCATGCCCCCAATTCAGTGTGTGAGCGAGAGCGTCACAAAATGAAAGTCAACAAGCAGGAGCAACGATCGTATATTAAAATAGCAGTTCTCCGCGGCAGAAATGCACGCCAATGCCATGCAGAGCTGCGGGGAGCATTTGGTGTGCATGCCATGCCATGCCGTACAGAACAGTGGCGAGGTGAGAAGAGATGTTCGAACGGGATAGAGTATCAACAGCCTCGCCCAGGCCGTTCAGTGTCCGTGGACAAAGATGTACGAATAATGGTGATCGATCAGTCTGTAACCAGTGGAGACCTGTTCTTTGTTCGTAGTCTTGTGAATTTGCTGTCTACACCATAATAAAACAATGTTTACCAATGGCCTGTGTCCTGTCACTTTCCTAAGAGAATCTCCTGAAGTCAGAATTTGTCTTCAGGCACTATAAGTACATGCCCTGTATTTCCAAATGCATATCTTTATTTTCCGCATTGTCTCCTGTTCGCGAGAAACAAAATAGTTGCCATGACTTATGACTTGACCCTCGTGATTTAAAATAAATCAATGAAAAAAAAGAACATTCTACTTGAAACGTTCATCTGTCAGCATTTCTATAATAAAAACAAACCCCGCCTCCAACTCAACACCACTCCTCCCTTCCCCTCTCCCCACCAACTCAGCACCACCCTCCCCTTCTCCCTTCACTCCTCCCATCCTCGTTAACACAGCTGAGCCAACAACAGACACGATCAGTGAAAGCGGGTTCGCTATATTGAGAAGGTCAGGCCATTCGAGAGGGCAACTATTCAATAAGTAAGTTGAAATATTTCTTCACACTCATTTTTTAGTTATTAGCCCAAGTTTCTCATACACACTCTTTTTTTCCATTACAGATTTGAACATTGGTGGTTTCCACTTTGAGTAACATACATTTTATCTGGCATTTGTTTTATTCTCATACACAGTTTTCTCAATTTTTCCTCAGCCCTCTTGACTATTTGTGATTGTGACCCAATGGAGACAGACTGTCATTTTCAATTTTAGCACACCGGGCGATTTGGCCATGTGGTTAGTGGATTCGAATCCCACTGTTGGCAGCCCTGTTGTTGTTGTTAGTTGCTTTACGTCGCACCGACACAGATAGGTCTTATGGCGACGATGGGACAGGAAAGGCCTAGGAGTTGGAAGGAAGCGGCCGTGGCCTTACTTAAGGTACAGCCCCAGCATTTGCCTGGTGTGAAAATGGGAAACCACGGAAAACCATCTTCAGGGCTGCCGACAGTGGGGCTCGAACCCACGATCTCCCGGATGCAAGCTCACAGCCGCGCACCTCTACGCGCACGGCCAACTCGGTTGGCAGCCCTGAAGATGGTTTTCCATGGTTTCCCATTTTCACATGAGGCAAATGCTGGGACTGCACCTCAATTAAGGCCACGGCCACTTCCTTCCAACTCCCAGGCCTTCCCCATCCCATTGTCGTCATAAGACCTATCTGTGTTGGTGCAACGTAAAGACACTAAAAAAAAAAAAGTACAGTGAATTCGTCCTCATGTTTAATTGTAACACACTGCATGTCTAGACAAAGAGGTCCACAACCTCGCCAAAATTACTTATTGTTTTTATTCCATCGTGTCTCATTCATTTTCACTCTCTTCCTCATTATGTTTTAACATATTCTTTTAGCATCAATTCTGTAAAAAATTGTAACCTTTTTTTCACTGAAGATGGCTCAAACAAGTTGAAACATGTATGATTAATATTACTTCATGTAAAGATGGTGATATGTTATTCAATAGGAGGACAAATTAAATTAATTATATTAAATTAAATTAATTGAAAAGAGAAGAGGATTTTGAAGAACAAAAGCATAAGTCTCAAACTAAAAGCAGTTGAACGGAAACAATATACTATATCGGACACACAAAGGGCTTCCAGGTCGGAGAGGATGAAAAAGTTCTGGGAGAAGAAGAAGAAGAAATTAACTCAAATGTATTGATTTCAGTGCTCCAATGTGGGCGTAAAATATGTAAATAAATAATAATAAATAATAAATTAAATTAATTAATCAAATTAAAACAACCAATGTATATCTTGCAACAACAGCGTTGAAGTTGAAAATAGGATTTAATCCACCTTGTTCAATACACAATGTTAACAAACTTTAAAATTAATACATAATTATCTAAAATGTAACTAGAAGTAGTCAATATGGACCAAAAGATGATTTTCATCATGTGTAACAGTGATGAAAGTTGGGGAAAGTATACATCATAGAATGCTTGTGAAAAGACATCATCAGGGAAGTAAGTACTCAGGTGCATAAAAATATGTGTATTGGTTAGAGAACATGTCATAGAAAATGAAATCTGAACCAATAAAATAGCAGAATAGAATTCAATTAGGTGGAAATTATACTGGCAGTTTGACTTATGCTGATGACTTTATTGTATAAGCAGATGATGTTGGAAACTTTCCACATCATAACACATTATTTATATTTTAAGACACAAAACAAGTATGCTGAGCAGATAAGCATTTCCAACACTAAAGTGATATCAATTGGGAAGAAACCTAAGAATACCGAATGGCAAATAGGAAACTGGAAATGATGGTGATCTAGGAAAGCTAATTAATTGAGTTTATGTGTGCATGAACAATGTACTTTCACAGACCAAATTATCCTGATAGTGGTCTATTATGAGCAGACCTTTCTCTACAAGAGCTAAAGTGGGTGTACAGCAGTTGAAAAAAGAAGAAAAGAAAAAAATAGCCACACTTGAACAGTAAATCCATATATATCTAAAATAAGAGTTTTGTCTGTACATTGCTCAGAATTTAAAAAGAATTCTATTTCTGTATCAGTCGTATCCACAGTAACAAGGAAGTGCACTTTTCAATTTTCCGTCATTTCTGTCTGTCTGTCTGTCTGTACGCGCATCATGAGAAAATGGCTGAAGAGAATTTAATGAAAATCAGTAGGCCCTATATAAAGTCGGGTAATGAGCCACTACAATCTAGGCTATAAATAATTTTATTCACACTGAGTGAAATGGTAGTTTAGGGGAAGGCCTAAAATTTAATTCTCTAAGATTTATGATATTAGTGGTCGTATCGATAAATACTACATAACTAAAGTTATATAAAACTAGCTGATGTACCCGTGCTTCGCTACAGAATTATACATTGTATACAGGATTCTGGGTTAGGTAGTATACACATTGTGAGTAAGATTGTATTAAACGTTACCCCAGAAAGATGACGGGGAAGTCACTATACATCTTTTCTCATGTGAAGTCTGGATTAGGGAATTTTCGTTGTAACGGCAGGCCCTTTTGCTTACTATCAGTCACAATCAAGTTGGGGAATTTTCATTATAATAGCAGACACTCATTCTCCGCCTGCCTTTTTACATCCTCAGAAAGACTGTATTAGCTGTTTCTCCCAACTGAAATCAACATAGGTCATTACAATGATCTCAGTAGGAATGTCAGGATTGAAAGCAATACTATCATATTAAATATTCTATTTAATGAAAAACCACACATTTTATCACTTTTAACACAGTATTACACTGCCGATCTAACAGTCCAAAATTCCAGAACTGGAATGACCAGGCCGCTGACAGCCGTGAACACTCCTCTGCCATTGTTCCGTTAAGTGTACACGCTGATCATTCCAATCAGCGCTTCAGAGTAGGGATCGAATTACTGGAATACTATGAGGAACCAGTGTGTTACGTTCCAGTAGTATCAGAAAATGTATGAACCAGGGGAATGGCATGCTAAAGAAGAAAGTTATCTGACTCTCCAGCTACTTCCCGCCAATATTCAGGCAGGCTGTTATACTCGGTAAGCAGCATTAATCCCATCTATCGGAGATGAGTGGTAGCAGAAGAGGTAAAGAACATCATAACAAACAATGGTCAATGTAATGTTATTGTTGATCAATTTTATGAGCTTTCAATATTGTAAGCCTTAACATTTAGTTTTCTTCCGGCTCTGTGACATCACTCTTATGATAGACATAAATGATCAGAAATTGTATTCCCTATAATTTTTGTAATATAGTACTTCTTGATAGGACCAATAACATAGGTATTTAAAACTTAAATTTTAGGCATCTTTTCCTAAACTACCATTTCATCAAGGGTGAATCAAATTATTTATAGCCTAGAGTGTAGTTCCTTATTCCTCGACTCTACATACCGATTTTTATAAAATTCTGTTTACCCATTTTCTCGTGGCTTGCTGTTGATGTGGACTTAGTAACAAAAATACACATTCATGAATATCTCTGTTATCACAGCCGGTACAACAAAAATGTATAAGATATTAATGATCGGACATTTACTTCTATATAACTTTAGTTGTGTAGTATCTAATGATAGGTCCACTAATAACATAAATATTTGAGAATTAAATTTTAGGCCTTCCCCTAAACTACCATTTCACTCAGCGTGAATACAATTATTATTTACAGACTAGATTGTAGCGGCTCATTCCCTCATTCATTCATTAAATTCTCTTCAGTCATTTTCTCGTGATGTGCGTATGTACAGGCAGGCAGGCAGGATTTGCCTGGTGTGAAAATGGGAAACCACAGAAAACCGTCTTCAGGGCTGCGAACATTTGGACTCGAACCCACTATCTCCCGGATGCAAGCTCACAGCTGCGCGCCCCTAAGCGCACAACCAACTCGCCCGATGATTTTTCTTCGGGTATTGCCACAGACACCCTTCTTCTTCACAATAAATCACAACACGTTTTGAAGATAAAGCGTACGCGTACAACAGTTCACATCGAGAAGGAGGTATAAGGGTTCGACGTTGATTGGTTCTTGCATATGTCTTAGAATGTTGGAGGGGTTGAAGGCTTCGAGGTAAAATTGTTCCTTTTTCACCTGACGGAAATTTCCCAAGAACTATTTCTGGTGACTTCCAAGAATTCCCATTTTTGTTCGTGGGGCAAACAGATCTTGAGAAATGAGAAGATAATACTGTTGAGCGCATCAGTTACAATATAATGCACTGGAAGAAAACCGGCTTCTTTAAAATAGATTAAAAAGGCATCAAATAGGCAATTATACTCCAAATAGGCACAAACCCCTGAAATAGGCATTTATAGGCACAATAAAACCAACTAAATCTAGCTTAAAGGAACCTGAAACGGATTTATATCTCAGAAGCCTACGTTTCTGAGCACAGGAATAAAATAGGCAAATTCCCGTCTCTAGTTATCACCATATCTCTGTTTCTCCTCCTGTTAAGTCCATTATCAACTTAAGACTCATGATCTGATCAGGACAGCTCCTCCAGGGTCTGAAACCTCCTTGATATTCTCCTAGTTCTTTCTCAAGTTGTAAACTTATCCTATTAAGGATGATTATTGAAAATATTTTGTATGTTATGTTTACAAAACCATGTGATTCACACGCTGAACACTATTCACGTTGATTCCAAAGATGTTATGAAATTCTCAAGATTTTGGTTGCTGACCTCGAGCAAGAAGAATTCCCATCCCTAACACAAGTATCACAAGTTTTATTTTGTCATATTTGAAGCCATTTCTTTTCGGTTTTGCCTCAGTCAATTTATAACTGTTAGGTTATTCAGTCTGTAAAAACTAATTTACAAATAAATAACATTTAGAAACTACCTGAAAAAGAAACAGTTAAAGATAGAATGACATGTTACTATGCTAGACTAGTAAGGAGTGGGGAAACACTGTTGGAGCACTTCAAAAGATAAGTTCCCAAATTTCAGGTATTCAAGGATTTTAAAAGAATTTAAACATAAATGTTTATACAACTGTAAATATTTTTTTAGTTTGATTTGATACAATCTGATGTTCTTTCAAGAGCAAAACATGTCATTCTATTTTTAAGTTGTTTCATTTCCAGGTATAATTCTGTTTCATATGTTTTCTTCTTTAGGCAGTTTCTAAATGTTATTTATTCATAAATTAGGTTCAACAGACTGAAGAACAACACTTATAAATCCACAAGTTTCTGTTATCAAATAGATTTAATGATATACAAACTGATGGTAATTTGGAAGAGTTTTGAACTATCCTTCATATTCTGGAAGATAAGATTGAATTTTGGGTAAAATATGGATATGAAAATTATTATTAAACATGTTCTGCTATTTGCATGTAGTACAGTGACTGTCTGTGAACAGTTTGATCTGTGAGTGAAGCAATCATGACTTCTAACGAAACAGAAGCTTGTTTTTAAAAGTTTTTTATTTTTACTTTTGAGCCTTTTTGCCCTGCAAGTTTAAGATCTCAAAATTGGTAGTTACTACTTAAAGCAATAGTTTTCTTGGTTAAGATATCAGCTATTTGTTTTCATTTACTTCTACAAGCAACCATTCAGATTCTGGATAAGGAATCAATACAAAGATTACTCCTTCAAAGCTAGTAGTTTAACCCAGGAAGAAAGGACATTTTTTTTTTCTTCCTCTTTACTGGTTCATTTGATCAAATTGCAGGAAGACCAAGAAAAAGCTATTTTCATGTAAATTGGCTCTGTGGGTTGTCAAAACAGCCCAGTACCATAAAGTACTGCAGTCTTTTAGGAGAGAAAATTTTGTGATGTTTGCTAATGCACTTAAGTTACATAATTATTGAATGTGACCCTGTGTGCTCTTCTACTTGGATGAAAAAACCCTGAAAATGTTTTACAGAAAAATACAGACATGTAAATTTAAAAGAAAAGTATATTCATAGACTATCATTTACAACTGTTCAGGGAATATACATATTGATGTTGCATTGGACACATTATTGGTTTTAGAACAAAATACTCGCAGTTTTCAGCAGTACATCTTCGATGTTCGCTTGTTGGGCAATCAGGTGATGAATACCATCCAGCCTTACACTGTCAGATCCTCTGAAAGAAAATTAAGTTACACAAATTCATTTTGTCAGAGATCAAAACACCACGGTCTAAATTATGTTTGCATACCTGATATTGATTGTGCTGCCTCGTGAAGCTGCAGATCATCATCTGAGCATTGTGTACCATGATACTGGTAAGCTTTTGAAGATGCACCACCACACTTTTTGCCCGTCCTCTCGATCTGTTCCTTCCATGTAGTGATCGTACTTGCCAAACAAATGTGGATGAGAGACTGACACCCTCCTTTTTCTAGTCTGACTATATCTACCCACCTTAGTGACAGGGGTCATGCCATGACTAGATGGCTCTACAGAAAAAGCTGCTATCAAGCCTTCTTCCTTACTTTTTGCATATTCACAAGTACTTAATTTCCTTGGATGGCATGAGGGGACAATCTTTAGGAATTCAATTTTCATGAATTGTTCCTTTGCAGCCAAATTCTCGGGCAAAAAGATGCTTCATCTAACTGAATCCAGTAAAATAATTATCAAAATAAAATTTGAGAGGCATTTTCTGAATGACATCTGGCAGCTGGTCAATCATTGCTACTACAGGTGCTGCAGCTTTACCAAAATATAATATAATTGGTTCATTATTGGAGAGTAATTATGAATTTACTCATTCGAGACAAATATTTCAAGTTCCCTAAGGGAATCAAAATCTACATCATCTGATGGCCTTGCAGGCATCAATTTTTTGTAAAAGAGATGAAGTCTTGTATTGCACCGGCACTGCCTCAGGCTCCAAGTAGCCTGTGCAGTGGCCTCCACAAACCCATCTCCATTATCTTCCTCAAAATCCAATCCTTCCACTCCAAACATCTCCACCTCCAAGCTCTCACCACCCAATACCCCTCACATGCCCTCCTTCTTAATGAAACCTTGCTGCATTCCCTTCAGTTTGCCCACCTCTCTGGCTTTACATTTCACCGTGCTGACCACCCCCATGATGAAGGCCATGGGGCCTCAGCTATCGCCACCCGCTTATCCCTTCCTATTCGTAACCACACACCCCTCCTCATCCCCTTTCCTTCCTCGAATCCATCGCCATAACCGTTTACTTCCAATCCCAAATCCATCACCTCACTATCATATACCATCGGTCACACATTCCCTTCCCTGCAGAAAATCATATCCTTTGCAGAATCTTCCACCCTTATGATAGGTCATCTGCATGGTTGTATTCAGATTATGGTGACAGAAAATAAATTATTATTTAACTGAAGGAGATTAGTGGGAATAGAAAACTACAGAGAAACACCAAATTGATTAATATACTTTTATATATTTCATTCAGAATATACAAAAATATATACATCAGAGCACTAATACAGTAACTGTGATCAAACTATCCTTTGTGGATTTTTAAAGCTTTTAATACAAATATTTCTTCTTCTTTTAAACTGTATGTTCTGATTCCATAATAATATCTCTTATAAATCTAAATATGTTTATATAAGGTTCAATATTAAATTACAGCCACAGATCATCTCTATATAAAACATCCCCTAAATTCACTTTGAAGAGATGTGTGTGATGGACTTACTCCTCCAACTACCATAACAAAAGTTCTGTAACTCTCTTAATTCTCCAATCATCATATAAAAACACAAAGAAATTAACTGACCTTCAGTCACCTCAAAATCTGTCTTGAAAATAATGTGCCACATTGCACTAGTTTACCCTAAATATGAAAACATATTCTGGTTTGATAAGCAGCATACTCAAACTTCCATTTACAAAGGGATAAAATTGTAACAAACTCTATTTTTTTTAAATTTATCCATATGTTTTTTTAAAAGTATTTCCCTATATAAGATTATAAATTAAAAGTTTAGCAAATGACACATACGAATTAAGTCAACATTATTTGAAATTAATCGCTTTGGACTATAAATAAAATTAAATCTATAAAAGACAATTCACTTGTATGTTACAGATATTAGGAGATCCAGGGGGTTGTAATCTTGGCAATAGAGCATGTAGATGTCAGCATCACAAGAATTGCTCTAGCTGAACGAAAACATCAGCGATCAATCTGTAAAAAACAATAAAATACAGTAGAACCTCATTATAGTGATAGTGGATAAAATGATCAAATATGCTCAAGTAATGAGTACTTGCAATATCCAAAAACGCTGGTACTTCAACATCTATAATTGTTTTATAGATTATGAGGTACCCCATCAAACACAAACACAAAAATTTCAGTGCTTTTATAAATGTACTACACACAAAAATCACTACAGTTCAAAAATATTATGAACAACAACAAAGCACAACATACACAAATCCTCTTAATGTTAGAGCTATAGTAAATTCTTTTTGTAGGATTTCTGATGGCAATTTTAACAAACAAGCTGAATGCATATGCAAGTTTAGCACACCATTACACGATGATCCTCATTACCCTCTACTACCCCTATTATGACTTCAAGACAAGCACAGACCAGATAAACCAATAGACTGATGGCAGAATATCTCACCTTCTCACAAAGATGCTTTACGCAAACAAGTTACTTCTAAACGTTTAACACAAACTTTCAGGGGAAAAAAGTCTTGGATATCTAGTGAAGATTTTTTGTGTTTATCATATCAAGCTGGCATATGAGAGAGTTGACAAACATACTTCAAAAATAATGCTTCAGCATCCAAAATACTCCTTGATCAAGTGGTTGCAAAACACTAGTGGTATTTGCAGGGAAGAACACTAATTGAATATTGTGCACTTCTGGAGCTGTATGTGCAGGGCAGTGATCAATGAATAATACAACTTTCCTGTTTTAAGCACCAATTTCAGCATCAAAAGCCTTCAGCCACTGCATGAAAAGTTTCAACATTACCCATGCCTTTTTCTTGGCTTTGTAGATACATGGAAGAACACTGATACCCCTGAAACATTGTGGCAATGTAGATTTGCCAATAATAAACAGCTTTATTTTATTTGAGCCATCCATACTGGTGCATAAGAGAAAGTTAACTGCTCTTTCCTCTCTTCCAAGGGTCTTCTTTTAAAGTGTTTTAGCCATCAGAAGACTGTAATATGTATGTCCTGTGGTGCATACTGTTGTAAAATAGCATTAAACACACGGGTCTAATCTTTGATGACCTTCGGATTCTCCCGATATTGAAGCCTGAAGTGTTGCAGCTAACCTTTCGAGCACTTGAAATTTTCCACATTCAATTTAAGGGCAAAATAACCTTCGCTTTTATCATGGGCCCACTGATAGGAACCCAGGCCGCTCTCCCTTGACAAAACAACTCAAAAAAGAGCAGTCTCCAGATTTTGATTGTTAGCATTACGCAGACGTTTTCGTTGCAGTGGTCTGCCAGCACAGAAAACAGCAGATTAATAATTTCTTTGTTTTTAAAAACTATAAATAAAATTTGCGGAGTAATTCTATATCACCTCCCTATATCACTCTGAAACTTCACCGGCTTCACACAACCTTATGATTTCTAGTATGTTCAGATCGAAACACTTTCTTTTAGATGACAATCTTACAACATCCTGAATGCAACTACACATGGCTTAATCAACAATACAAATAACTCTGGAGTTGGACGCTCGCTACCGCAAGGAAACAAAGAATGTCAAACAATTAAGCCAAAACACTGTTAGTCATAATATCGCCAGTCAAACAAAAACCAACAAGATGATATGTCGCATTCACTATGGCACAGAAAGCAATGCAAGTTTCTCAACCATGAAAACCGAAAACCGCATTCATTTTAGCGAGTGTGGAGTACATTACAGCACAATTACTTGTTTCAAGTGGTTACAATTGAACTCTCCCAACCTAACTGCATCTGTGAAAAATGAGTGATAGCATGAACAGGAAACTTGAAATGAACATTATCAAGGACATGGGAAAGAGAAACAATGAATAAGCCATTCCAATTAAACACTTTTAATGAGTTGCCATTTCATACAATGGTTCCTGTTGTCTTTTTTGTTTTGTTTTTGTGAACATAGCATCCTTTTCTTACACTACACAGTGTGCTTGAAATGGTGTTCATCTGTGTCTGGGACAGTATGAAAGCGTAGAACAACTTGCTGTTCAGCTGAGCGAAGCATCTCCATGGGTATACCTGATACCTGTCTTGATAGGCTTGTCTTCAGGCCAGCACATGTGAGAACGTTCCCCTGATAAATAGTCTTTCAGGTATGGTGAACCACGGAAATCTTGTAACTCATATTTGGACATTATTCCTACTAAGTTTGGTAAGTGTACTATGAATAGTTTCCTGTTCATAGTGGGTTAAGTAGAAAAATTTAATTGTAACCATCCAATATTTAGTGTTATCAATGCATTTGCTGTCTTTATAGCTTTGGTCTCACAAAATCCTGTATTATTGTTTTTTTATGATCGGCTTTATGTTGCACCGCCAACAGATAGGTCTTATGGCGACGATAGGAAAGGGCTAGGCGTGGGAAAGAAGCTGCCATGGCCTTAATTAAGGTACAGCCCTAGCATCTACCTGGTGTGAAAATGGGAAACCATGGAAAACCATCTTCAGGGCTGCCGATAGTGGGGTTTGAACTCAATATCTCCCAAATGCGAACTCTCAGCTGCGCGCCCCTAACCACACAGCGAGCTAACTCTGTGTGTACTTGTTTCATTACGGTTATACTATTTAGACATTGTATATACATTACTTCGTTAACCAAACTCAGTAAGTAAATTATAACTAAGAAAAATGAATTGGACACGGACACACCCACACACCCACCCACCCACCCCCACCCCCACACACACACACACACACACACACACACACACACACACACACACACACACACACACACACACACACACACACACACACACACACACACACACACACACACACACACACACACACACACACACACACACACACACACACACACACACACACACACACACACACACACACAGTACTTTTACCACTTGAAGATGAAATTCTGTCATTCTGCAGTATTTCCTTATGAAAATGTTTTGGCAAGAGAGGTTATTTCTTCCTGTTTCTAGGGTAGGAGAACTTATTTACACTCTACCTTCTCAAGTTCATCAAAGATATAAACTACACACGATTATATACAGTTATTAAGAGGATTTTATGTTTTTACTAAGAACTCTCTCCTTGAATGCACCATAGACTACAAATGATAAAAGCAATTTGTGGTTTGCATCCTGCTAGAAAGAAAGCAGAATTATGTTCCATCTATTTACTCCTCAAAACAAGGAAAAGTAATTACTCTAATTGTGATATACATAATGCAACTTTATAAATGGCACCTGGTTTCTCTGTAATCTCAAATCCATGATATATCTAAGAAAAAAAGAACCAAAGCTTGATTAAGAATAAAATACAATCATCATCAACATCATCATGATGCACATTAATTTGAATAAATTCACAAATTTGGCCCTTACTTTAGGATATCTTGTGTCATAGTGACTGAACTAGAGAGCTGAGAAGAATAATGGAGTGGCCCCTCATCACTGCTAGCCTGTGGAGAAAGTAGGCACACTTTGCAGGGTGGAGAAGCCCTTGAGGCTATGCAGACTCGGCACCAACATGCGCTACAGAATGAGTGAGACTGCGGTCAAAACTAACTTTTTGTTTCTTTTGCAAGCACAAGGCACCGAATTATAACATACTCCACTGTACACAAAATAATAACGTATAAAACTACAAATTTTATCAAACTATAGCCTCTCGTAGACCACAAAATGGACAAGAACTAGCACTGCAATCACCTTCCAAATGTGAGCATTACTGTCCTTTGAACTGCGTAACTTTAGTGATATATTGCCTAATTTTTTATTGCCTGGATCTTTTAATTTTACCCCTGAAAAGGTGTCTTAGTCAAATGTTGAAGTACAGTTGATATATTAGCCTAATCAGATAATGTATGTCTCATTGAAGCCCTCATTTTCCTAATTATCAATTTCTCTTCTTTCTTTTGATACTGTGCATGTTCAAAGTTTCCTGCGTTTTCCCCATCTGGGGATTGAACACCCTGAATAAACGAAAGAGAATATCATCAGTTATAAGGCGAATACTTTTTTCTTTGCATCACAATGACACAGATAGGTCTTATGGCAACAATGGGATAGCAAAGGGCTAGGAGTGGGAAGGAAACGGCCGTGGGCTCAATTAAGGTACATTCCCAGCATTTGACTGGTGTGAAAATGGATAACTACGGAAAAATATCTTCAGGGCTGCTGACAGGGGGGTGGGGGGGATATTGAACTATGACAGGAGTATATGTGTTCAAAGCTCTTCCTGTAATAAAATAGGAAATGTTACCTTTTGCACCTGAACAGTATTAATGGCATTTGCCCTCTAATTCAACATTACTTGGCTTGAGAGAATCAACAGATTGGAGTTACTGGTGTAACACTGTTCCTTCCTTTTCTGCAAATCATTATTATTTTGAATGTCGTCCAAACGGAACAATAAAGCATATCAGGCACTATTATAATGTAAGTCCTCGGGTGATAATTACTTTAGGAGCTGATGGCTATAAGTGGCTGTGATAGGCAGGGAATACGTTTGGGATAGCATTCTCTCTCAGTCGACCCAGATAAGTATGTATCGTTCACTTGGTCAGGGCTGAAATGCTTCGTACAAATAACACCAGTAACACCAGATGTCCAGTTCTTCCTCTTAACTGCCTTCGTCTACAGGGCGCGATGGTCTGGATTCTTAAAGAACCTACACCAATCCATATTTTAAAACAATGATGTTCTCTTCATGAAAATATAAACATGCAACTCTACATTTAATATGTACTAGCCTACGAGAATAAAAATGTACCGACCAAAAGCAATGCTGGTTTTTCTCTCCCTGTCACTCCTATTGTTGCACCCTCCTATTGTTGCACCCAAACACACAACAAAGACCCATAATAGAAAAACTTATTAATAGCAACTAGCATGCACCACATCCCAGCAAGCCATGGTGCTGAACAGAATGGCTGCCAGTTTCAAGGAGTGGCCCCGTTTGACCTGGCTAAGGGCTAGCCCATTATTCTTCTCAGCTCCCTGGACTGAACACAGTTTTAAGTTAAAACTTTATTGCTATGAATCCTTTGTAACAAGCAATATAAAATACTATATTTTCAGTTGCCAGGAACCTGCCTCTTATTCAGAGGTTGTGGGTACGATTCCTGGCCAGGTCAAGGATATTTTTACCTGGAAGTGAGGGCTGGTTTGGGATCCATTCAGTCTACACGAGAAAAACTGAATAGCTATCTGACAGTGAGACAGTGGCCCCAATTTATAAAACCAAAAATAATGGCTGAGAGCATTCATCGCACTGACTACATGTCACCTTGTAATCTGCAAGTCTTTGGGCTAAGAAGTGCGGTTGATAGGCCAAGGTCCATCAGAGGTGTAGCACCAAGATTTCTCTTCAAAATTTGGAAGTATTACATTCATTTTCTCCATGTCCAGCTCTGTATCCTGCATCAGTTCGCTTGCCAAGTACTTGAAGCTCTCTTTAATTTCAAGGTTTTGTCCCCTTATTTTTATAATTCCCTTCCCTTCTCTTAATATCATGTAGGTTTATGATTAATCTTTAATGGGTTTATAAATCACATTTCATTTTGCTTCATTATCCAGAGAATCAGTGCTTCAGTCACGACTAACTTTACGTGATGTACTCTCGAGTGTCATGGGGGTAAAACCTATATACAGTAAGACATGTTCAAAGCTAAACTTGAATAAAGAGGAAACGTGTGCACTAGGGAATATTTTCTGGGTCCGGGCGAAGCTTACAGTGTTATGTTCTTATTTTTGTATAATGTGGAATCTCCTTAACACGGAAACGAATAATGAAAATATTTTTTAAAATCTACTTGTACAATGTTGTTGTAGTAGTAGTTAAACAGGGGTAGCCTTGCCAAGAAGAACAGGATTCTTGCTCAGGCGATTACAGAGTTAACAACTCAAAATCAAACAGGGGAAATGCAGGAGTTGATTTAATAATGAATAAGAAAACAGGGCAGCGGGTAAGCTGTTACGGCCAGCATAGTGAAAGAATTATTGTCGTCATGATAAACACCAAGCCAATGCCCACTTCAATAGTGCAGATCTATATGCCTACTAGCTCAGCGGATGATGATGATGATATTGAAATAACATATGAAGAGATAGAAGATTCAATTCAATATGTAAAAGGTGATGAGAATCTAATAGTGATGGGGCTGGAATGCAGTGGTAGGCCAAGGAAGAGAAGGTAACATAGTAGGAGAATTTGGATTGGGACAAAGGAATGAAAGAGGAAGCCGACTGGTTGAATTCTGCACCAATTGTAATTTAGTCCTCACTAACACTTGGTTCAAACACCACAAACGATGGCTGTATACATGGACGAGACCTGGAGACGCTGGAAGGTATCACATAGACTTCGTTATGATTAGGCAGAGATTCAGAAACCAGGCATTGGATTGGAAGACTTTCCCAGGAGCAGATGTGGACTCTGACCACAACCTGTTGGTCATGAAATGGCATCTGAAATTGAAGAAATTGAAGAAAGGAAGGAATGCAAGGAAATGAGATCTAGACAAGTTGAAAGAAAAGGATGTGAGGGATTGTTTCAAGTAACATGTAACACAAGGACTAAACACAATAGAGGAAGAATTGACAGTCATAAAGAATGAGATCAGTAAGGCTGCTGAAGAAAAGTTAGGAAGAAAGGAAAGATCAACTAAGAAACAGTGGATAATTCAAGAGATACTAGACCTGATGGACGAACGACGAAAGTACACTAATGAAAAAATGCTATTTGCTTTACGTCGCACCAACACAGATAGGTCTTATGGCGACGATGGGACAGGAAAGGGCTAGGACTGGGAAGGAAGCAGCCATGGCCTTAATTAAGGTACAGCCCCAACATTTGCCTGGTGTGAAAATGGGAAACCACGGAAAACCATCTTCAGGGCTGCCGACAGTGGGGATCGAACCTACTGTCCTCCGAATACTGGATACTGGCCGCACTTAAGCAACTGCAGCTATCGAGCTCAGTATGAAAAAATGAGGGGGGCAGAAAAGAATACAGGTGAATAAAGAATGAAGTAGATAGAAAGTGCAGGACAGCTAAGGAAGAATGGCTGAAAGATAAGTGCAAGGACGTTGAAGGTTGTATGGTCGTAGGAAAGGTAGATGCTGCATACAGGAAAATCAAGGAAACCTTCGGAGAAAGGAAAGCTAGGTGGAAGAATATTAAGAATCAGATGGAAAACCACTTCTAGGGGAAGAAGACAAGTCAGAAAGATGGCAGGAATATACTGAACAATTGTATGAAGGTCAATAAGATAATGATAGGGTTCTGGAGCAAGAAGATGCTGTTGATGCTGATGACATGGGAGACCCAATTTTGAGGTCAGAATTTGACAGAGCTTTGAGAAACCTAAGTAGGAACAAGGCACCGGGAACTGATGACATACCCTCAAAATTACTGACTGCCTTAGGAGAAACCAGCATGAAGGGGTTATTTCTGTTTAGTGTTATGTATGATACAGGAGAAGTGCCATCCGATTTTCCGCAGAATGTTGTTATACCTATTCCCAAGAAAGCCGGTACCGACAAGTGTGAAAACTACCGCACCATTAGTTTAGTATCTCACACATGCAAAATTTTAACAGGTATTATTTAAAAAGAATGTAAACACAAGTTGAAACTGAGTTGGGAGGAGATCAATTTGGCTTCAGCAGAAATGTAACATGTGAAGCAATTCTGACTTCACGTCTGATCTTAAGAGGACCAAATTAAGAAAGACAGGCCCACGTACATGGCTTTCATAGATCTAGAAAAGGCATTTGATAATAGTGATTGGACCCAGCTGTTTGAGATACTGAAGGTGATCGGTCTCATATCGAGAAGGGAGAATTATCTACAACCTATACAAAAACCAGTCAGTAGTGACAAGAATCAAGGGCTTTGAAAAAGAGGCAGCAATCCAGAAAGGAGAGAGGCAAGGCTGCAGTTTGTCCCCTCTCCTTTTCAATGTTTACATAGAACAGGCGATAAAGGAAATCAAAGAGGAATTGGAAAGGGAATCAAAGGCCAAGTAGAGGAAATCAAAACCCTGAGATTTGCCGATGATATTGTTATTTTATCTGACTCTGCAAAAGATCTGGAGAAACTGCTGAATGGTATGGAGAGAGTCTTGGAGAAGGAATGCAAGTTGAAAATAAATAAGTCAAAAACAAAAGTAATGGAGTGTGGTCAAACAAGGTCAGGTGATGCAGGAAATATTAGAATAGGAAATGAAGTCTTAAAGGAAGTAGGTATGTCCTTTCTATTTATTCATTAACATAATAGGCGTTCAGCCCCAAATACATGTTCACAATAAAATAATCCAACCTAAGCCACCACACTCCACCATATAAACAAACACAAACAGAACAAACACCACATAATAACCTACCGTCCGGCCGAGTCATCACCCCTGGTGAGAAGAAGGCCGCCAACCCAAGGATGACTCGACCGGCCCTTCCCGTGGAGACCTCCTGAAGGCCCCAAGATCCAACCAGATTACAATGCTTTCCCTCTCACCATTCCACTCCTAATCGTAAGCCACCACGTTCACAACAATAAATAAAATAATCAAATCTCAATAATAATAATAATAATAATAATAATAATAATAATAATAATAATAATGGACAACTCCTATCACAAAAAAGGGTAAGGAAAGAAATTACCGTATCCCCTGGGCATGCCATGAGGTTCGTTGGATACTCCGGAAACGTACAACCCCCAAAATAGAGTCACCACAGCAGTCATCCTCAGAACCTCGTGCCATGCCCCTCATTCCGTTGATTTAAAACCCCAGAATCAAGAGAGACATAATGATAATGATAATAATATATATATATATATATATATTCGTTTACGGCCATTAGAGACCACGTTAGATAACAATTACATGTTTCTGGAAGCCTTCCTCACAGCCCAGAACTTCAGCATCCTCTCTCTGGCAGCCTGTCTTCTTTCGTCCGTCCACCCACGGTTAAGTTTTGGTTCGTCATGGAATCCCTGAAATCTGTCGATCACTGACCTAAACTTTGTTCGGTTTGAGATGTCTTCCGAATTTAGTCCCACCTGTCTGAGATCCTTTCTCACCTCCCTGAACCATTTGTCCGACACTTTAGGTCTGCTGTCTAGTATTGTGAAAATCCTTTTCGTTAGTCTCTTCTCATCCATTCTAAATAAATGCCCATAGAATTTAAGTCTCCGTTTTCTCATGCACTCAGTTAGCCTTTCATTGTCTCGGTAAAGTTCTTCCCTTCCTCGCAGCCTATACTGTCCATCCACAATCTTTGGACCCATTATTTTGCGAAGGATCTTTCTTTCAAATTTCTCAGCTTCTCTCAGTCCCGCTTTTCCTGTCATTTGGAGGCACTCACTAGCATACAGACATTCCGTTTTAATCACTGTATTGTAGTGCCTTAGTTTAGCTCGTCTGGAGATGGTTTTCTTCTTGTATATAGGATATGTCCTACGAAAAGCCGCAGCCATTTTCTCCCGTCTGGTGTTGTTTGCTTCTCTTTCATTTGTTTTCAATTGCACTATTTCACCCAAATACTTAAAGCTATCAACTCTTTCTATTTTACCGTGTTCTGTCTTCAGGTACCGAGGGGCTGTTTTGATGTTTGTTATATATTTAGTTTTTTCGAAAGAAATCTGTAGTCCTGCTTTTTCTGCTTGTAGTTTTAGTACATTCAGCTGTTCTATTGCTGTGTCAGTATTCCTAGATAGCAGCGCAACGTCATCAGCAAAGGCAAGGCAATTAATCATGACACCACTTTTTGACCCTCCAATGTATACTTGGTTAAGTAATCCTTTTCTGTCCAGTTCTTTTTCCCACTCCCGGATAATCTTCTCCAACACACAGTTGAAAAGAATTGGTGACAATCCATCACCCTGCCTGACTCCTGTTTTAATTTCGAACTGCTTGGAGTTCTCTCCCATGAACTTAACTTTCGAATGTGTCCCAGTTAAAGTCTGCTTAATAATTGCTGTTGTTTTGGCGTCAATTCCAAATTCCACTAATATATTGAATAGCACTTCCCTGTCGACTGAATCATAAATGATAATAATAATAATAATAATAATAATAATAATAATAATAATAATAATAATAATAATAATAATAATAATATATGATAGCATTATTCCTAGCAGTCATTAGCTGTAGCAGTCACTTACTCAATGTTCAAACATGCTCATCAAGTGTCCTTATTGCGCACTGCACTTGCATCACATTATTGTTCCTGACCTACACCTAATCAATACTCCAAACAACACCACTCAGCATTTCAGCACTAGCACACCTAATCAATACTCCAAACAACAACACTCAGCATTTCAGCACTTGCATTCCAACCAACTCTAACACAAACAGAAAGACCTTGCCTTCATGCAATCCCAAATCATTACCCAACTCCACATACTTAACTAAGTACTCGACACAGTTTCCATTTCAGATACACCACCAAATCAAAATTTGCAAACTCTAAAATTTGCAAAATAACACCACTTCTCACCACATTTCAACAATAGTCCTCAATAACTTCAACCATTTTATACCACCACTTCTCCAACACCTCATTTCAGCAATATGACACATCATAACTTAATCATAACACATAATCATAAATACCAAACCCTCAATAACTCTACATATCACTTCTCCATCACCACATTTCAACCATCTTATACCACCACTTCTCCAATACCACATTTCAGCAATAGCCCTCAATAACTTATCCATCTCCGCCCTTTCCAAGACCACATTTATACCACCTCTACTTCTTCGACAATAACACTCACCTTCTGCCATCCACCATGTTATATCACCACTTCTCCAATACCACATTTCAACAATATAACACCTCCTAACTTAATCATAACACATAATCATAAATACCAAGCCCTCAATAACTTCCAACACCACATTTCAGCAATATAACACCAACTCCATCTCATATAACACATCATAACTTGCATACCACTTCTCCATCACCACATTTCAGCCTCCACCAATAAATACCATCATAACTTCCAACTCCAGAAACATCACCTCCATCTCTTAATTACTTACTTACTCACTTTATTATTGTTTTTGCTTCTTGTTACAATACCCTCATTACTTTTCGTAGCTCCCCACATGACCGTTAAGTCTCTATTTCTCCCTCTGCTCCAACTCTGTTCGTTTCCCAGCCTTCTGCCCATGCCTCTATCCCAACTCAGATTGAGACACCCCCTGGTTGCCTCTGACGTCACCTTTTTACCCTGCGCTTCTCTTACTTCGCTGCTTTCACTCCCCTGCCTTTCTTCTTCACTGCTTATGGTTACCTTTTCACTTGGCACCTCTCCCTGGGCTTCTTCACTGTTTATGATCACATTTTCACTTGGCACCTCTCCCTGACCCTCTTCACACTGCACACTATTACTGATATCTCGCCTCACTTCCCCACCTTTCATTGCACTACTCACTTTTTCTTCGTCTTCTTTTATCCTCCTGTCTAAGTCAATCAATCTATTTACAGACCAGATTCTCTTCCAATTTCTGCCTGCTATACCACTAGTTCTTGCCCTTTAATAGCCACTCTCAACCCTTGATTTATTGCATGAATCTTGTGTTTTCCGAGTATTTTCTCGTTCCTAATTGCCTCCCATCCCACGTCTCTCTTGATTAAAGGAAGTAGGTGAATATTGTTACTTGGGTAGTAAAATAACTAATGATGGTGGGTAAGGTAAGGGTGTATTATGCGCAAAGGCAGGTCCGAACCTCCTCAGAGGTGTGCCTGAGCCGGAGTTTACGTGCAGTAGGGTGGCCAGTTGCTTTCCTCTCCTCCATTCCCTTATCCCCACCAACAGTGCGTGGCAACCCATCCAAATCTTGACCATGCCCAATGTTGCTTCACTTCGGAGATCTCATGGGATCCGGTGTTTCAACACAGCTACGGCCATTGGCAAAATGATGGTAAGGATGACATAAAATGCAGATTAGCACAAGCATGGAGGGCCTTTCTTAAGAAAAGAAATTTTTTCACCTTGTTGATAAAGGAATTCGAAAAATGTTTTTGATGACTTTCATCTGGAGCGTGGCATTGTATGGAAGTGAAACATGGATGATAACTATGTCAGAAAGAAAGAGAATAGAAGCTTTTGAAATGTGGTGTTACAGAAGAATGCTGAAGATGAGATGGGTAGATAGAATCATGAATGAAGAGATACTGAATCGAATTCGTGAGAGGAGATCGATTTGGTTAAATTTGACCAGAAGAAGAGATAGAATGATAGGGCACATCTTAAGACAACCAGGACTTGTACAATTGGTTTTTGAGGGAAGTGTAGGTGGTAAGAACAGTAGGGGTAGACGAAGATACGAATATGACAGGCAGATTAGAGCAAATGTAGGATGCAGTAGTTATGTAGAAATGAGAAGGTTAGCACAGGAATGGGTGGCATGGAGAAGTGTATCAAACCGGTCCATGGACTGATGACTCAAACAACAACAATCTGATATGCTATAAATAAGACATATTTTATTTTAAATTTTAATTGTATTGGTAGCATGCAAGTGATATAAAATATTAAAAAGCAGTTGTGTTAATATTTTGAATATATATCAATATTTATGATATAATGTTACAAAAGTTTGAAACTACGAAGTTGAAGTTACAGTCACATGTCTTTGCTCCAGGACTTCAGACATGTCAGTCTGTTGACATATTCAGAACTAACGTTCTCCTAGTAACAATATTCCCAGCATCACTGACCACACGCTCACAAGTAACTAAAGTAGCTGGAATGCAAAGCATTGGATTTTGTCTCTTCTAGCATAGAGATGATATCACTAGCATAGAGATGATATCAGCTAACATTCCTTTTGAAAAGGGAGATCACCCAGCTTTCAAGGAATAGGTGAAAAAGAATGTTGTAGGAAGTGGACACCTTCCAGAAAGTTATATTCTTCATAGGGAATATTTGCCTCTCTTCGTAAAATCGAGGAAGGAAGAGGTTGTTATAGCCGTACAGAATAAACAAGTGGCTGTCGTATGATGAAACAACCGACAAGATGGGCAGGGCAATTTTTATTGTTCTGCTGTCTACAGTGGAGCCTTCCAAATCACAGGACTAGTATGTGGTGGCAGTCATTTCGCTGCAGGCAGTGAAGACGGACGTGTGCTCGAACAGAGGCACTGCGGGACACAAAAGTGAACTTTGACCAAGCTGTGTAACCTTAGTAACTGACTTGGCCAAATACATGACTCGTGTTTTGCAGAATTGTCACTCCTCTTGCCAGACGACTCTCTTCACATTCTATGCTGGGCACATAAGGTCAATCTGATTGGTGTTGTGGTGAAAGAATGTCTGTTACCCCTGAACAAATTAGTAGTTTCCATTATGCAAACATTTCTCCATGCCAGAAAGAAACGGCCCGCCTTTCGACAGTTCTTGCAGGAGAAAGAATTGGAGGGCTGGGATGTTTCCAATTCCTATTGCTTCAAGGAGGAATTCCTGGCTGGAAGCAGTTGAGTAGTTGGCAGATAACTGGGCTATTCTTTTGAAGTTTTTCCAATCCAATGATGGAAAAGAATCACTCACCACTGCATCTTCACATCTGCAGAATATAATGGAATCGGAGTACAAGTGTGCAAACCCTTTTCATTAAATCTGAAGCATCAGTGATGAAACCTTTATTGCTCAGACGGGAGACAAATTCCGAACCAATTGCTTCAGGAGTGTATCTCAAACTTCAGAATTCGAAGAAGCGTTTACAAGTGGTTGCTGTAGGAATTTTCAGCAACAGGGTCTAGAAAGAGCTGAATGCCCTGAAAGGTAATCTTAGGGGCAGAGTGATGGAGGAAATAAAGAAGACGACAGGCCATATGCATACAAAGTTGGACAACCTGATGTTGGGGAAGCCGGCCCATACATTTTTGGAGCCAGTGTATGGGTTCTTCTACAGGCAGAATGTGCTGTCACAGTCTGCAGCAGGAGACAAATTGAAGGCCCTATTCACCAAAATACCATCACTGAAGTGTATTTCCATTGATGGAGTGCTCGCGTAAAGGGATCTTCAGGATAGTGTGAACAAAAACACAAAAATATTGGTGGAAGACGCTCTTCAGGCAATGCGTAAGGATCATCAACCCTTTGTTGCTGGTGCATTAAGGGCACTGTGGGTTCGAGTGTCACACGTAAATTGTAAAAGATTCTTTCCAAACTTTTCTTGTGTGTTGACCGATTTCAGAGCTAATCTCACAATGACAAATTCAGAATTGCTGTCATCCTACAATTATGAATGTAAAGCATGAAGGTAGCAGGGATGTAAAGTTTGTAAATATCTTTTTGACTTTAATGTTGCAATTTCTGTCTTTAACACTAGAACAGCCGCAGCGGTCAATTTGACCGATAGGGAACTTTAATACTTTACCATGTCCATGATTTTTATTCCTATGACCGGAGGTTTACGAAATGCTCATGTGGTGAGCTGTTCTTCTCGTTAACATTTTATTTAGAATGAAAACCTTAAGCAGTGGCGTAAAAATCATCGACCTACCTAGAACGGCTGGAGCGGTCAAACTGACCGGGAACATTTTATAGATCGATGGATTCATGTTTGAGCTACGATTATAGAATAATACAGATTTATACACAATAATGGAGCACTGCACTTTGTTAGAACTGTACAAATAAATAAGTCCATTACGACAATGGTCTTGATCCTGCTCAAGATAAACACATCAACCCATTCTTTTCGTGCACTGGTGGTTGTGTACTGGGAGTAGTATGTCTCGCCGTTCACGTGGGCTCAGTGAGCAGGAGATATTCCGTAGACTGCAAAATATTGCACAAAATGAGTCTGGTCCTGAAGAATCCGATGATTCAGCAGACAGTTCACAGTGATTCCGAGAGTGAAAGTGCAGATAGTGATGATGTCATGAAGTGTGATAATGAAATTTATGCACCCCAAAATACAGGAAAATCAGGTTAGTAAAAATCATGATGTAATATGACGTGATTTATTGTTAGTGCACTTATATGATTATTTTGTTCTAGTAGTAGGGTTTCACATACGGCTTTTGCTGTTCTGTTAGTTACAGAACCTAATATGAGGGAATTATCAAACTGCTAAAATAGTTCTTTCCCTTTCTCCAGTTGAAAGTGCACTTCAGCAGTTGTCAGCTCTTCCTGAAGCTAATAGTACACTCCCTGTGAACAATGTCAACAATCAGTTGATGGTTGGTGCTTCTTCAACATCAAAACGTACTGAGCAGAACATGTTACGTGAAGCTAGTGGTCTTGCTGCATTTGCTAAACCCAGTGTTTGTGATAATGTAGCGAGTGCTTTTCGGCTGTTGATTGACGAATCAATTCTTTGTCGTATAAAAAAATGTACTGAGGCAGAGGCTAGGAGGAGACTTCAAGAGAATATCTGGACCATTTCACTGGAAGAGTTGGATGCATTTATTGCATTACTTTACGCTCGTGGTGTATATGGTGTGAAGGGAAAATCTGTCGACTTTCTTTGGTCGAAAGACTGGGGCCCAGCTTTCTTTAGTGAGACAATGTCACGGCAGAAGTTCAAAAGTATTATGCGTTACCTACATTTCGACATGAAATCTACAAGGTCAGAGCGTCTGCAGAATGATAAGTTTGCGCTTATGTCAGAGGTCTGGAATAAGTTCATAGATAACTGTCAACTATGCTACAAGCCAGACGCAAACATGTGCATTGATAAACAACTATTTCCTACTAAAAGCAGATGTAGATTCATCCAATTCATGGCAAACAAACCTGACAAGTTTGGCATCAAATTCTGGGTCAACGTGGATGTAAATTCGAAATATATCTTGAATGTGTTTCCTTACCTCGGAAAGGACGAATTAGGACCAGTTGGCCAGACATTATCTGAGTATGTAGTTCTACGTCTTGTTGCTCCATTCATGGACAAGGGAAGAAATGTAACAACTGACAGTTTTTTTTTACATCGGTGAGTCTTGCGGAAAAACTGAAAGAGAGGAGAAGAAGTATTGTGGGCACAGTGAATAAATCGTGGCGAGAAGTTCCTGAGGCAGTGCGAAATTCGAATGCAGATTTACATAGCACCTTAGTGTTGAAGTGTTGAAGCGTGGTGACATTTCACTCACTGTGTATCAAGGGAAGAAACGAAAAAATGTTATCATTTTGAGTACGGTGCATCCAAATGTAAGTGTAGACAGCAGTCACAAAAAGAAGTTGCCTGAAACAAATAAGTATTACAATGCAAGAACAACAAACAAAAAAGTGGACGTAGTAGATCAAATGGTGTGCTTTTACACAACAAAAGCACCATCCCGACGTTGGCCGGTTCAGGCTTTCTACAATATGCTAGATTTTGCAGGGATAAATGCCCAAGTACTCTATACAGGTGTCACTGGAAAGAAAATTAGTCGAAGAACATTTTTGCTTCAGTTGGCTCAGGAACTAAGAGACTCATACGTAAGGAAGAAACCATAAAAGGCAGCAATCCATGATCCAGAAATGTCACGAGGCAACAAGGAAGAACCTACTACAATGAAAAGGCATCAGTGTCAGATAGCACGTTGTAATGGCAACAAAACAATGGATGTATGCTCATTGTGTAACAAAGCTGTGTGCGGAAAATGCACGGACAAGGTCAAGAAAGAGTTTGTGTGCATGAATTGTAATGTCAAGTAGCTAATCACAGCAAGAAAGACTTGTAGGCCTACCCTGTAGGATGAAAGGATTTAATTCATACCAATAATGTTAAGTTCTATATTGTTGTATTGTTGTATAATAACAGTAAATAAAGCATAGTGATGACATAGTTTGGAAATATTTCCTGAGAAATTGTGCTATTAAGATATGCCGTATAATCTTTCCAAACACTAATACTAAATTTCAATACAGCGGTCAAATTGACCGCCGCAGCCGTTTTAGGAGTGCCAGAGTGTCGGCCGTTCTAGTGTTAAAATACAAAATATTTGAAAATACTGCCTGCGTTTTTATTTCTGTAAGAATTTGTCTTTTCTACCCAAAAACTTTTGTTTCCTACACAAGAATTGCAATTACCTACCAAAGAATTTTCCCATGCTACTCAAGACCTTTCACTCGAGAATTCAGTACCATTTCATTCAAGAAATTTGAGTGTCCCTAACAATGAGGCACAGTTTTGAAGACACAACAGCACCTTTTCTGGATTCACTGATTTCCGTGAAAATCCTACCATGGATGTTTACAATTCCATGCTCTACATTTTCCACTGGAGAAAATCTGCTGTATAAAACACAGTAGCTAGCTAAATGATGATGATATCGTATGACCTCAATTACCAAAAAGCAAGTCTTCTGAACAGTGATTTGCATGTCAGGGAGAAAAAAAACCACTTTACTTAGAATATTACGAATGGAACAAAGCTGCTCCATGCAACAGTACTGATCACTTATACAAAATTTAACAATAATGTAATCATTACATTAATGTAGCTTAAAAGCTAAAGTCGAACGGTCAACCCTGCACAGCAATCAAGGCAAGAAAACCTACAAACATGCAAAGAGATACTGCAACAGTTGGAATGTTAAAAGCAGCCAAGAAAACACATGGATATTCCATATTCCCTCTCATATTAAACCCCCTTCCCCCCCCGCCCCACCGCTTTTATAGCTGCAAAAAGTAAGAGAGGGGGGGGGGGGGTCCTACATGCGATAGCCTCCCATTTTTTGCAGCAACTTCTTGGTATATATTGTACATGTACGTATTCTACGTTATTCTTCAACTACCTTCACTGGAAGGCAGTATTTGTAAATATAAAAAATAAACATACATACATACATACATACATTATCATTATAGACTGTTATGCCTTTCAGCGTTCAGTCTGCAAGCCTCTGAGAATTTACTAAACGTCGCCACAATCCTCGATTTGCAACTAGTGTTGTGGCCTCATTTAGTTCTATAACTCTTATCTTTAAATCGTTAGAAACCGAGTCTAACCATCGTCGTCTTGGTCTCCCTCTACTTCTCTTACCCTCCATAACAGAGTCCATTATTCTCCTAGGTAACCTATCCTCCTCCATTCGCCTCACATGACACCACCACCGAAGCCGGTTTATGCGTACGGCTTCATCCATCGAGTTCATTCCTAAATTAGCCTTTATCTCCTCATTCCGAGTACCCTCTTGCCATTGTTCCCACCTGTTTGTACCAGCAATCATTCTCGCTACTTTCATATCTGTTACTTCTAACTTATGAATAAAATATCCTGAGTCCACCCAGCTTTCGCTCCCGTAAAGCAAAGTTGGTCTGAAAACAGACCGATGTAAAGATAGTTTCGTCTGGGAGCTGACTTCCTACTTACAGAATACTGCTGATCGCAACTGCGAGCTCACTGCATTAGCTTTACTACACCTTGATTCAATCTCACTTACTATATTACCATCCTGGGAGAACACACAACCTAAATACTTGAAATTATCGACCTGTTCTAGCTTTGTATCACCAATTCTGTTGAATTTCTTACCTACTGACATCAATTTAGTCTTCGAGAGGCTAATTTTCATACCATACTCATTGCATCTATTTTCAAGTTCCAAGATATTAGATTGCAGGCTTTCGGCACAGTCTGCCATTAAGACCAAGTCGTCAGCATAGGCCAAACTGCTTACTACATTTCCACCTAACTGAGTCCCTCCCTGCCATTTTATACCTTTCAGCAGATGATCCATGTAAACTACGAACAGCAAAGGTGAAAGATTACAGCCTTGTCTAACACCTGTAAGTACCCTGAACCAAGAACTCATTCTACCATCAATTCTCACTGAAGCCCAATTGCCAACATAAATGCCTTTGATTGATTTTAATAATCTACCTTTAATTCCATAGTCCCCCAGTATGGCGAACATCTCTTCCCTCGGTACCCTGTCATATGCTTTCTCTAGATCTACGAAACATAAACACAACTTCCTATTCCTCTCGTAGCATTTTTCAATTACCTGGCGCATACTGAAAATCTGATCCTGACAGCCTCTCTGTGGTCTGAAACCACACTGGTTTTCATCCAACTTCCTCTCAACGACTGATCGAACCCTCCCTTCCAAGATGCCAGTGAATACTTTGCCTGGTATACTAATCAATGAGATACCTCGATAGTTGTTGCAATCCTTCCTGTTCCCTTGTTTATAGATAGGTGCAATTACTGCTTTTGTCCAATCTGAAGGTACCTTACCAACACTCCACGCTAATTTTACTACTCTATGAAGCCATTTCATCCCTGCCTTCCCACTATACTTCACCATTTCAGGTCTAATTTCATCTATTCCTGCTGTCTTATGACAATGGAGTTTATTTACTATCCTTTCCACTTCCTCAAGCATAATTTCACCAACATCATTTTCCTCCTCCCCATGAGCTTGGCTGTTTGCAACACCACCAGGATGATTTCCTTTTACATTGAGATGTTCAAAATATTCCCTCCACCTCTCCAGTGATTCCCTGGGATCTATTATGAGTTCACCTGAATTACTCAAAACACTGTTCATTTCCTTTTTCCCTCCCTTCCTAAGATTCTTTATTACTGTCCAGAAAGGTTTCCCTGCTGCTTGACCTAGCCTTTCCAGGTTATTACCAAAATCTTCCCATGACTTCTTTTTGGATTCAACAACTATTTGTTTCGCTCTGTTTCTTTCATCTACGTACAAATCCCTGTCTGCCTCGGGCCTTGTTTGGAGCCATTTCTGATAAGCGTTCTTTTTACGCTTACAGGCTGCTCTCACTTCATCATTCCACCAAGATGTTCGCCTTTTCCCATCTTTACACACAGTTGTTCCTAGGCATTCCCTTGCTGTTTCTACTACAGCATCCCTGTATGCCACCCATTCACTTTCTATATCCTGAACCTGCTTACTGTCAACTGTTCGAAACTTCTCACTAATCATATCCATGTACTTCTGTCTAATTCCCTCGTCCTGGAGATTTTCTACTCTTATTCGTTTGCAGACAGATTTCACTTTCTCTACCCTAGGCCTAGAGATACTTAGTTCACTACAGATCAGATAGTGGTCTGTATCATCGAAAAATCCGCGAAAAACTCGTACATTCCTAACAGATTTCCTGAATTCAAAGTCCGTTAAGATATAGTCTATTATGGATCTGGTGCCCCTAGCCTCCCATGTGTAGCGGTGAATAGCCTTATGCTTGAAGAATGTATTCGTAACAGCTAAACCCATACTAGCACTGAAGTCCAGCAAACGCTTCCCATTCCCATTAGCTTCCATATCTTCCCCACATTTACCAATCACCCTTTCGTATCCTTCAGTTCTATTCCCAACTCTCGCATTGAAATCGCCCATTAGCACTATTCTATCCTTGCTGTTGACCCTGACCACGATGTCACTCAATGCTTCATAAAACTTGTCAACTTCATCCTCATCTGCACCCTCACATGGTGAATACACGGACACAATTCTTGTCCTGATTCCTCCCACTGACAAATCTACCCACATCATTCGCTCATTTACGTGCCTAACAGAAACTATGTTGCGTGCAATGGTATTCCTGACAAAGAGCCCTACCCCAGATTCTGCCCTTCCCTTTCTAACAGCCGTCAAATACACTTTATAATCTCCTATCTCTTCCTCATTATCTCCCCTTACCCGAATATCACTTACTCCTAGCACATCCAGATGCATCCTCTTTGCTGACTCAGCCAGTTCTACCTTCTTTCTTCCATAAGCCCCATTAATATTGATAGCTCCCCATCGAATTCCATTTCGTTCGCCAAGTTGTTTCCAAGGAGTCCCTCGCCTGTCAAATGGGAGTGGGACTCCATTACTCCCATAGGTCCGAGGCTTGCTTAAAGTGTTCTGAGCTCGGTTAATTCATGAAGCAGGATGCTGCCCTACTTGCACATAGTCCAAGTGAGGATCTCTCCTCTAACGGGTTATGGACCACCGGTGAATTGTATAATCCTAGCCGCCTGAGCACAAGGAGGGCCACGACTCAGAATATGTCCGAGATGCCCACTCCCATTCCATAGCAACTGGTATCCCGACTCTCAGGACCACTTACTAGGCCACTCAGCCGTTGCCCATGGTTCACGAACTAGGACGTGACTACAGTAACCCACAAACATGAACCATATATAAAAAATAAAGAAGACAATAAATGAACAGATGAATGTTTTAGGCCTACATTACCGTAATCACAAAGATGCACACACGAGATGCTGTCAACTGTGTACACTGTTTTATTTACAAATTACATACGCATTATACACACACATTAATGAACCACCAGCTTGAACTGAATCAAAGAAGAAGCAGACTGCCACATTAGCATGTTAACCAATTACAGAACACTACCAACACAACAAAACCACAATATGAGTTCGCATAGGCCTACTTAACTCGACCAATGTCTGTCACTAACAACTCCACTCAACTACCCAAGACTGTCCTTTTATATACCTTGCCTGGCCAAGCTTCCAGAAAAGTATGACAACATGCTTTCTGATATCTTCTCAAGTCTCCAATAACCTATATACAAATGAATAGAACATTCTGTAAAACTTGAGTGACAAAGGTGTGTTGTTCTGGAATCTTACCCTGTGTTGTACAATATTACATTGGATTTATACATCATATTTACAGGTAATAATAAATTACATTCCCGGTCAATCCATGTGAGATTTGTGCTGGACAAAGCGGAGGCAGGACAGGTTATTCTCTGGGTACTCTGGTTTTCCCTGTCATAATTCATTCCAGCAACACTCTCCAATATCATTTCATTTCATCTATCACTAATTAATCATTGACCCAGAGGAGTGCGACAGGCTTCAGCAGCCGGCACAATCCCTATCCTTGCCGCTAGGTGGGGCTTCATTCATTCCATTCCTGACCCAGTCGAATGACTGGAAACAGGTTGTGGATTTTTCATTTTCAATAAATTATATACCGGTACTATTAATTATGTGGTCTTACATTAAATAAAGTCTTATTAATATACATATAGCAGAAGTATCTTGACATAACCTCATGCTTTGTTATACAGGACAGATCATACAACACACAAATAATAAATGATACGACTATGATTTATACCAAATAAAGTCTGTACTGACAACCTGTTGTACATAGCTAGGTAGATAATAATAATAATAATAATAATAATAATAATAATAATAATAATAATAATAATAATAATAATAATAATAATAATAAAGTAGAGTCTCGTTCATCCGACCTTTGCTTATCCGACACTGGTAGACTTATTTGAACTTTTGGTGGAGACTAAAATCAGGCACACACACTGTGGAGGGTGCGTCCATGGGACAAGCACTGGCCTGACCGCTGGTGGTAGGACAGTTTTTTTTCCTCAAGGACAGGTGCAGTGAGTCTTCAGTCATTGTTCATTGTAGTATTAAGTAATAATAATAATAACTTAAATGTTTCCACCTTTTCAATACAATATATTCACAAAATTACAAAATTATACGGTACTAGTTTCGACCCATCTAGGGGTCATCATCAGTCGTATTGGAGCAAAGATCATTTGTGGCGAAATCCTAAGACAATATTATTTTAAAGAATAACAAGTGAAATGAGATGTTATGGTAATAGTTAATAATACAAGGAATATACATAATAAGAGGTTTTTAACAAAGAATAAAGTATAAATGGGGTGTTGTAAAAATTATAATCATGGAAATCAGTAAGTTCTTGTATTGAAATGAAATATGGCTTAGGAAGAGGGCTTAAGGTGGGGCTGAAGGGTGCGGGAGAAAGTGTAATTGTCTTGGAAAAGTACCTTTGATTAAATTTAGGATTGAGTTTAGGTTGGCTGCATTATTGTTTCTGAGGAAAGTGATAAATAGATCGAAGAGTATGTTGGGTTTCTCTGAGATTTCATTGAGATTGTGACTGGCATTAAAGTATTAAAGTATTAAAGTATTGGACCAATACTTTAATGCCAGTCACAATCTCAATGAAATCTCAGAGAAACCCAACATACTCTTCGATCTATTTATCACTTTCCTCAGAAACAATAATGCAGCCAACCTAAACTCAATCCTAAATTTAATCAAAGGTACTTTTCCAAGACAATTACACTTTCTCCCGCACCCTTCAGCCCCACCTTAAGCCCTCTTCCTAAGCCATATTTCATTTCAATACAAGAACTTACTGATTTCCATGATTATAATTTTTACAACACCCCATTTATACTTTATTCTTTGTTAAAAACCTCTTATTATGTATATTCCTTGTATTATTAACTATTACCATAACATCTCATTTCACTTGTTATTCTTTAAAATAATATTGTCTTAGGATTTCGCCACAAATGATCTTTGCTCCAATACGACTGATGATGACCCCTAGATGGGTCGAAACTAGTACCGTATAATTTTGTAATTTTGTGAATATATTGTATTGAAAAGGTGGAAACATTTAAGTTATTATTATTATTACTTATATATTGTTCAATACGGACCAAAAACATGAAATTCATAACCATCAATCATTGTAGTATTGGTTGGGTGCGGATGTTATAATTTTCATACCCTCTGTGAGTATAGCGAGTAAATGGAAGAAAGTGATTGTTTCTAGGGAAGACAAGTTGAGTGCATTAAGGACACTGGACAATGGGGAAATTCTTCAAAATGTGGCTTCAGATTATGGTGTTGGATGTGTTACAGTGGGAGACTGGAAAAAACAGGGGGAAGAAATAGAAAAGTGGTGCTCTACCAGAGCAGAGAAAAATATTGAAAAAATGTGAGTACGAAAAAATAAGTGAAGCACTATTTCTTTGGTTATCTCAACACCGGGAAAAGGGTCTACCAATATCTGGCCCCATTCTGCAGGAAAAGGCTGTGTATTTCCAGAAGGAGTTTAATTAAGGGGACCCTAATTTTCCTGCCAGTGCTGGGTGGCTTGATTGGTGGAAAAAACTGTACGGCATTAGGCAGCTTAATATCTGTGGAGAAAAGTTTCTTTTCGTAAGACATCTGGAATGTTTTCGATCAATACTGCATGTACTGTACAATTGAATTGATAATTCAATAAATAGAGTACCGTAAAACATGTCATTGTTTTAGTACTAGAGTATAGCCTTCCTGTTTGTTTCAGTTCATTTTCAAAGTTATTCTGTATTATCCGACATTTTCGGTGATCCGACGTACTCCAGGTCCCGTTTAGGTCGGATAATCGAGACTCTACTGTAGTAATAATAATAATAATAATAATAATAATAATAATAATAATAATAATAATAGACGTAAACATCTTCATAGCCACCTCACAAGTCATAATAATAACAATAACAATAATACTTCCTTCAAGCTAGCAACCCG
Source organism: Anabrus simplex (assembly GCF_040414725.1). Taxonomy (NCBI): domain Eukaryota; kingdom Metazoa; phylum Arthropoda; class Insecta; order Orthoptera; family Tettigoniidae; genus Anabrus; species Anabrus simplex. The sequence continues at coordinate 230,008,903 of NC_090267.1, read as the reverse complement.
TCGGAAGGACATTTGATTGCTTTCAAGTCTTGCAAAAAGAAAAATGCAAGACTGGGACACATGGCCCAATACTTGGAAGGAAGATGATGATAATAAATTAATAATAATAATGTCCGGCTCCATGGCTAAATGGTTAGCATGCTGGCCTTTGGTCACAGGGGTCCCGGGTTCGATTCCCGGCAGGGTCGGGAATTTTAACCATAATTGGTTAATTTCGCTGACGCGGGGGCTGGGTGTATGTGTCGTCTTCATCATCATTTAATCCTCATCACAACGCGCAGGTCGCCTACTGGCATCAAATCGAAAGACCTGCATCTGGCGAGCCGAACTTGTCCTCGGACACTCCCGGCACTAAAAGCCATACGCCATTTCATTTCAATAATAATAATAATAATAATAATAATAATAATAATAATAATAATAATAATAATAATAACAATAATAATAACAACAACAATACTTCCTTCAAGCTAGCAACCCGTTGGAAGGACATTTGATTGCTTTCAAGTCTTGTAAAAAGAAAAATGCAAGACCGGGACATATGGCCCAATACTTGGAAGGATAATAATAATAATAATAATAATAATAATAATAATAATAATAACAACAACAACAACAACAACAACAACAACAACACCTACTAATCAAGCTTGATATTTTCACTATTTATCCATGGGTTTAGAGAATTGCTTCCAAGTTATACTAGTCCATTACACACTTTCATCAACATATAGGCTACTGTATCTACAATCAGTGTTATTTACTCATATCACGTCAGTCATTTCATCTCATTAATTCCCCTGATGAGGCTGACATTTGGAAGGGCATCCAGTCGTGCAAACACTCTAAAAAAGTTCGACTCACTTCATACTTGACCCCTTAGAGAGAAAAGGGATATGGTTTGGACATGCAGTTTTATTTATCATATTTTACAATATTAATACATCACCATCATCATCATCATCATCATCGATTTTCCGCTCCAGCAAGCCGGGTGCGGGTGTTTACGAGCCTCTTCCAGTTTGTCCTGTCCATCCACAGCTGATGTTCTACCTTTTACTGCCAATTTACTTAGGTCAGGTCAGGTACATCCTGCTACTGTGTGCGACAATAGACGGTATGCTACCTGCGACTGTCTAGCCGAGGGTTGGGCGGCAGTTACCAAACTTGACAAACTAAGGGAGAACCAATGGCTATGGGCAGAGAAGTTTACCCTTACAGGGCTTGTTGAACCCTTTGTGTAGGAAATGACAAATTCAACAGGAAGCTGCTGTCTTGCATTGTGGCAGGGGACTGCTAAAGGCTAAGGGAGATAACCCTGACAGAAAATCCTCTGTAACGTTACACCTAGCAAGTAATTGCAATCACTTTCAAGACAAATATTAATAGAAAAGAACACAAAAGAATTTAATGGCCAGTCATTTGTCTCTGTCAGTTGAGTAGTAGGACTATCACAAAGTAGCAAATGTTACGAGTTGTATTTCCAAATGTAATTTTCTTTAATAAGTTGCTTTACGTCGCACCGAAACAGATAGGTCTTATGGCGAAGACGGTACAGGAAAGGGCTAGGAGTGGGAAGGAAGCAGCCATGGCTTTAATTAAGGTACAGCCGTATTGAATTTGAATTATCATCGTCTTGTGCTGCCCACCTCCTTGCTACTGGTGTTGTAGTCATCCCAAATGACGCCAAATTCACTGCCATCGACAGCATTTGAGATCCCAGTCTTTTTGAAACTTTTAAAAATAGTTTTTTTCCCGATTACGAATCCAAACAGTGAGAATCACAAATGGTTTCTAGAGATGGTCTCTGTATTTTCCCAGTTGGTGAATGTGCAGAAAAAGTCACCTCTTCCGAATAAAGCCATGCTGTAGAAAGCGTGCCAACTCGCCCACCAGCTGATCGCTAGCAAATGTTACGAGTTTTATTTCCGAATGGAATTTTTTTTAATAAGTTGCTTTACATCGCACCGAAACAGATAGGTCTTCTGGTGAAGATGGTATAGGAAAGGGCTAGGAGTGGGAAGGAAGCAGCCGTGACCTTAAGGTACAGCCCCAGCATTTGCCTGGTGTGAAAATGGGAAACGACAGCAGCTATGTTTTTTTTCACAATCTGCTTTACGTCGCATCGACACAGATAGGTCTTATGGTGACGATGGGACAGGAAAGGCCTAGGAATGGGAAGGAAGTGGCCGTGGCCTTAACTAAGGTACAGCCCCCAGCATTTGCCTGGTGAGAAAATGGCAAACCATGGAAAAACATCTTCAGGGCTGTCGACAGTGGGACTCGAACCCACTATCTTCCGCATGCAAGCTCACAGCTGCGCGCCCCTAACCGCACGGGTGACTCACTTGGTACTGCAGCTATCGAGCTCGGTCGGAATGTAATACATAATGAATGGAAGCATTCTTTAGATAACTGCGGGTGTTGAAAGCCAGATGTTTACTTTTAAGTGTATTTCATGCTTGTTCTTTGCATTTATAACATTAAGATTTACCTAAACAGTTGTAATTGGGAGAGAGAGAGACTGCACTATTACGTTAGGTATCCCATCTGTAAGTGCCTGGATAGTGCAAGAAGTTTCACGACAAAATAAATAAATAAAAAACAGGAAAGCTTGCCGTATTTATGGATACCTAAATGCATGGAGGTAATGTGTTTTATTATCATAACATTTAATTTCTTATGTTCATTGTTTCCATGTTTTTATTAACACATAGTATAACTTGTTTAACATCTCTGAAAACCGTAACAGCAGTTAGTGGGATGTAAAACTATTAACATTCTTATTACTATTTGCCTGGTACGCTGACGAGTAAAACAATCATCATGCATGTGTGATGTCATTGGAACAGCAGTACGGCCTGCACCTGCTTCGAAACAGAACCGTCGTTCTCATCTAACGAATTACACTGGGGGGAATCTTGCATTCAAGCTCTTTGTTTCCATTTTCTTTGTCTCAAAAAGTCAGGGGGGTCTAATGTATGACGAAATACAGTACGCAGGATGATTAAGCAATGAAACGAAAACAGAAGATATGGTTCAATATATTAAACAAAGTGGTATTGAAAGAGCTGCAAAATGCAAAATGTTAAAACATAAAAGGGCCGACAAAAGCCTTTAAAATAACAGTTCCTTTCATGTACCAAGAACGAATATTCAGCCCTGACGTCTGGCCAAAGCTTTCACCCCTTTCAGATCTGGTAACGGTGAACTGAAATGTCTCCTATGGAATGTACTGTAGGTGCCTGAAATCTCTGATGAAAACTCCTGAGATTTATCTAATGGATCGAGACCTAATAATATTAAAGGTTGGTAGCCTAGTTGTACTTCCCCTTCAAACAATAACCACCACCACCACCACCACCATCAATAATTCTCATCAAGACATCAATGGCTACTATGCAGTTCATATGCTAGCAGAAGCACGACAAGAGAGGCCGCCATCAGTGGGGGGTATCCTGCTTTTGATGTTGATGATGACGGTCATGATGATGATTGTTGTTTAAAGGGGCCTGACATCGAAGTCATCGGCCCCTAATGGTACAAAATGAGACGAAATGTTATCAACGATAAGATATCTATTAGGTTCAACCTTTTCAATACTAATTAGGTATGTGTTTATGTTACAAATACCTTTTATTCAACTTTGGGACCGGTTTCGACATATATAATGTTATCATCAGCCATAAAATGATCACAATATATAAGCAAAGACACAATCTGTAACTGACTATTCACACCATGTGCCATAACAAAAGAGTAACGGCTTAATAATTAAATCTGGCGCAGTGACACATTGAAGTAAACATAAAGTCTCACATTATTCAAAGAATAAAAGAAGGTTCTTCAATATGTAGTCTTTGTGCATCCGTTCAATAGAAGGCTCTGATAGGCTTCCAAAGTAGAGTCATTTAAAACACTCACACGTGATATGCGTCAACCAGAGCGTCGAGAACATATTTGAGTCACTTGTAATTTATACCTGATAAAATTTTAATACTGATGAATATGAAATCAGTCAGTGGTAAAAGTTGTTAGTCTTGTGAGTAGGAGATATAAAATGTGATAGGTCTGGAGGGGAGGAAGATGGGGGGAAGAAAATGATCTTGTTAGGGGATTAATAGGTTTAAGGTGGGTCTTGTGAACAATGTGGTGGGGGTTGGTAACATGATAGGGTACTGTGTATCACAGTAAATATTGACCTCCTATTCGGGAGATTAAAATACTTAATACTTTAATTAAAAAATCAAACAGAATACTAGTTTTTTTCTGAGACTTCGTTCAGATTCGAATTGGAGTTGAAGAACTGGTCTAAGTGAATGAAGCAATTTTCTGCGACATCAAGAATAGGGCCTTTGTCCATATTCATGAGCACCTCTATTTGTTGTATGTTAATGAAGCTATGCTTTGAATCTTGAATGTGCTGGTCAACTGCCGAGTATCTATTATATTTTGTAGCATTAACATGTTCCATGTATCTGATTTTGAAGTTCCTCCCTGTTTGACCAATGTACGAGGATTGACAGTTTTGACATTGGAATCTGTAGACACCTGATTTTTGATAAATGTTAGTCTTGTTAATTGAGCTGGTATTATATAAGATATCCATATTTCTATTGTTAGTTCGATATGCAATTTTGGTGTTGTGTTTCTTCAGAATATTAGTAACTACATAAATATCTTCGTTAAATGTGAAGGTTGAATAATAATCAGGTTTAATTTTCTCTCTACTAAGAGTTGAATTTAGGCAAAATTTTCATTTGTTAATAATGCGCTCTATAAATGCATTGTCATAACCTTTATATTTGCCTATGAAGTGGATTGTATTCAATTCTTTATTTAGATTTACTGTATTAAGTGGTATACTGAATGCCCTGTCTACCATATTGTTGTAGGTAGCATACTTGTGTGCTTTGGGATGAAAAGAATTTTTCTTGATAGTAGTCGCTGTCTGTATTGGTTTTCTGTAAATTTCGTATTCTGTTGATGAAGGAAGTCTGTTTGATGTGAGATCCAGAAAATTTATGCTTCTGTTAGTCTCAGATTCCAGAGTGAACTTTATCTGCGGATCAATATTGTTTAAATTGCTAAGATGGTGGCTGCATCAGTCAAGGGTAATGAGTAGAATAGCTCTTTTTTGGTGGAGAGAGAGATTTATTAAAGAAATAAATCATCCGTCCTCCAATGAGGGTGACCATTTGGATCCGGAATACAGTTTCAATTTCAATGGTTTAAAAATATCAAAAGATGAACATTTAATCGTTAATGCTGTTATCTTCTTTTTTTCCCAGGGTTAGTGGGGGAGGAATGTAACTCACGTTCTCAGGTATAGGTGGAAATGAATGATTTCCAGCGAGTCCCTTAGTATCTTTATTACTATTTTTTCTAACTTGCAGAATGGAACTTTCAAATTTTGTAGGAAGTTCGATGTCTGACTAGGGAGGGTGCCTCTTGCTCCGAAAAGCAGGCCTGTGACAATCCACCGATCAATAGGTATTTTATACTTAGATGAAAGGTAAGGCAAGCACGGAACATAAATAGTTTGCTTTTCTAGGTCCACATCCCGAGCCTGATTAAGGTCTCTTTCAAAGCGAATGGTGGGATCTAAGACCTTGATTTATGAATTTCATTTTCCGTATTGACATTTACCAATCTTCATAAAAGGAAAGAAAAATTCCACCTAATCAATACATTTATTTTCTTGCAAAGTATTACAATCTAGGACCGGTTTCGACCCTTCATAGGTCATCTTCAGCTATATCAGAATCACATTTGCATTTCCATCTTATACCTCTGAAAGACCTTCATGATATATTGTTTCATAATTTTCAGTGAAAACTTATCTTAAAAACTTACAAATTTCTAAGCGTTGTGTTAAAATTAAAAATTAAAATTACAAAACTTTGTCTATTATATACATGCCCTTGGGCTGACAGAATGCATCCTTGGGTTGATTAAGCATTTATCTTAGGTATTGTTGCTTATTCGATTCAACAAAATAAGCAACAATACCTAAGATAAATGCTTAATCAACCCAAGGATGCATTCTGTCAGCCCAAGGGCATGTATATAATAGACAAAGTTTTGTAATTTTAATTTTTAATTTTAACACAACGCTTAGAAATTTGTAAGTTTTTAAGATAAGTTTTCACTGAAAATTATGAAACAATATATCATGAAGGTCTTTCAGAGGTATAAGATAGAAATGCAAATGTGATTCTGATATAGCTGAAGATGACCTATGAAGGGTCGAAACCGGTCCTAGATTGTAATACTTTGCAAGAAAATAAATGTATTGATTAGGTGGAATTTTTCTTTCCTTTTATGAAGATTGGGATCTAAGACCATCGCTTTCATGTCCTCTCTGTTGATGGCTACGATGTCCGCCCTCCGATTAGAGTCATCAGTAGAGATGCAGTGAACCTCCTCGTGCACCTCCCATCCACGCTATCTCAAGCCTCGAGCAATCGACGTTCTTACACGATGGTGGCGATGGTTGCGCATTAGCTCAGTACTCCGGCAGAATCCCAACACATGTCCAAGGGTTTCTGTCTCGTTGCAGCCATTTTGGCGGCAATGGGTTGTGTTGAATGACCTACCGGGAACCGACCTGACTGCGGTGAGGTTGCATGTCATCTTCACTGCATTTATGTATTCAGAAGAGGACAGAGGTGATTTACGAGTCATCCAGGAGTTTGCTTTCGGGCAGTCTGAATATAACACTACTCCTGAAAGCAACCCTAAAAAATACGTCATTTTTATTCACAGAACAGGAGAAGACGAAACTAATAACCATGAACCCGGGACTTCCAATAGCGAAAGCTTTACCCAAAATCCATAAAACAGGCGTCCCCATACGCCCCATCATAAATTATAGGCCAAGTCCATTTTATAAGCTAACACAATTCATCCAGAAATTTCTGAAAAAGAACTATTATTTTCTAGCAAATAAATCAGTGAAAAATACCATTCAGTTAGTCAAAAAACTTGATGACTTTGAAATGCAACCTTTCTACTTGATGCATTCTTTCGACATAACAAATATGTAGCCAAGCATCAATACTAAAAAAACTCTTTCCTGTAATCCAAAACAATCTAAATAAATATAGCAACCTCAGTAAACTTGAGGTCCAGGATTTCATGGAAATCTTGAAATTAGTGGTTAAGAATAATTTCTTCACTTTCAATAATTGCATATACCAACAAGATGGATTAGCTATGGGATGACCGGCTTCAGCAATTTTAGCTGAAATATATATTGACCATTTAGAGCATACAGCAATTAACAACAACAGCAGTGACTTCGCAAACATAAAATTTTGGGCCAGATTTGTGGATGATACACTCGTTATGCTTGACGAAGGAATTACTGATGCAGCCACTACTCTTAACAATTTAAACAATATTGATCCGCAGATAAGATTCACTCTGGAATCTGAGACTAACAGAAGCATAAATAACACAATTCATCCAGAAATTTCTGAAAAAGAACTATTATTTTCTAACAAGTAAATCAGTGAAAAATACCATTGAGTTAGCCAAAAAACTTGATGACTTTGAAATGCAACCTTTCTACTTGACAGACTTCCTTCATCAATAGAATACGAAATTTACAGAAAACCAATACAGACAGCCACTACTATCAAGAAAAATTCTTTTCATCCCAAAGCACACAAGTATGCTACTTACAACAATATGGTAGACAGGGCATTCAGTATACCACTAAATACAGTAAATTTAAATAAAGAATTGAATACAATCCCATAGCCAAATATAACAGTTATGACAATGCATTTACAGAGTGCATTATCAACAAACGAAAATTTCGCCTAAATTCAACTCTAACTAGAGAGAAAATTAAACCTGATTATTATTCAACCTTCACATTTAACGAAGATATTTACGTAGTTACTAATATTCTGAAGAAACACAACACCAAAATTGCATATCGAACTAACAATAGAAATATGGATATCTTATATAATACCAGCTCAATTAACAAGACTAACATTTATTAAAAATCAGGTGTCTACAGATTCCAATGTCAAAACTGTCAATCCTCGTACATTGGTCAAACAGGGAGGAACTTCAAAATCAGATACAGTCGACTCTTGATAATTTGACACTTGTTAATTTGAATCTCTTGATAATTCGAAGTTTTCTCCTTGTCCCTTGAAAAATACTCGATAAATTGAAAAAAGTCAATGTTATTTGGTCCCCTCGGTAATTTGAAGTTGTAGGAATGGCATCTTGCTCGCCGATATTCTATAATTTGAAGTCGGGCTTCCCTACTCTCCATAATTTGAAGTCGGTGATTACAGTATGTATTGTTATCATGCACAGACCTGTCGTTTGTTGACATCAATAATGAGATGTATGAATGAGTTTGCAGTCGTGAGTCTTCTTTCAAACGTTAAAGTGTGGTACAGTATGTTCACGTTTGATTTGTGTAATTTTTAAGCATCACAATGAGTTCAAGAAAGAACAAGTGTCTTTCCATAAGTAAAAAAAAAGCGTGTGATTCAAGCTGTGGAGGATGGACAATTAAAAAAACATGTCGCCAAACAGTTCGGTATTTTACCATCAACATTGTCGATGATTTTGAAAAATAAAGATCGCGTCACCGAAAGTGCCTTAAGTGCGAGTAGAAAAAGGTCACGTCAGGGTGAATTTCCCCGTCTTGAAGAGTGCTTGCTTAAGTGGATTCGTCAGTGTAGAGGACAAAACGTTCCCCTGGGCGGTTTCATGTTGAAGGAAAAAGCCAAGTCTTTTGCGCAGTTTCTCGGGATTAAAGGATTTGCAGCAAGTGAGGGGTGGCTTTCAAATTTCAAAAACCGACACGCCATCACATTTAAAAAGATCTGCGGAGAGAGCGCCAGCGTGGATAGTTCCATTTGTTCCGAATGGATTGATGAACTAAATGAATTTTTGAATGGTTATGACCGAATGAACATATTCAATACAGACGAAACCGGGCTTTTTTATAAATGTCTTCCTGATCGCACCCTGATGTTCAAAAACGAGAAGTGTCATGGAGGGAAACTGAGCAAGGAAAGAATAACTGTCCTTCTAGCATGCAACATGGACGGATCTCGAAAGTTGAAACCACTCATTATAGGGAAATCTGCCAAACCACGCTGCTTCAAAGGAATAAAATCGTTGCCCACAGCTTATCGGTCAAACAAAAAAGCATGGATGACGACAGAGTTGTTTAATGAATGGCTGACCTCGGTTAACAGTGACATGAAAAAGGAAAAACGCGAAATCTTGCTGTTTTTGGACCTCTGCACCATGCATAATAACCCACCACCATTAGACCATGTAAAATTGATTTTCTTTCCACCCAACACGACATCAAGATTGCAACCATTAGACCAAGGCATTATTCAAAATTTAAAAACTCTCTACCGCAGAGAAATTGTTTCTCTTATGCTGGATAGCATCGAAAAAGGTGAGAAGGCGAACATAACAGTTTTGACCGCTATAATCATGATTGATAAGTTCTGGAAAAATGTCAACCCTATCACCATTTATAACTGCTTCAAAAAGTGCGGGTTTAAGCAAACCGAAAACGTGGAACAGTCATCAGAGCCGCCAAAATTTACGAATTTTGACTCAGGATGGGGACTTCTACCTAACAGCAGAGAGTTAATGCTTGAGAATTACGTTCAAGTTGACGACGACATCGGTGTCCACGGTGCCCTAACCGATGCTGAACTGTTGGATTTAGCCTCTCTGGATGAGGACGAGGAAGAAAACTAAGAACAACAACCACCAATTCCAGTCACATTGAGTGAGGCAAGGACATCTCTTACTACCCTACGCTCCTATGCCCTCAGAAAGGACACAAGTGACGATTTCTTCTCAGTTTTCACCACTATCGAAAATTCATTGGACCATGATAGATGGAAGTCGCTCACTCAAAAGAAAATTACGGACTTTTTTCAAAATGAACATTTCTGTATGAACATTCAAATGAACATTTCTCTATGACCATTTCATAATTGTACAAATGTTGTGAAAGAAATGAGTAAGTATAAGTGAAACACTTGTTTATTTGAATTTTTCCCTCCCTCCCTCTTGGTTACTTGAACTCCTATTATTTTGAACACTCGGTAAATTGAAGTTTTTCTCTGGTCCCTTGAGTTTCAAATTATCGAGAGTCGACTGTACATGGAACATGTTAATGCTACAAAATATAATAGATACTCGGCAGTTGGCCAGCACATAGCATAGTTTCAGTAACATACAACAAGATATAGAGGTGCTCATGAATATGGACAAAGGCCCTATTCTTGACGTTGCAGAAAATTGCTTCATTCACTTAGACCAGTTCTTCAACTCCAATTCAAATCTGAACGAAGTCTCAGAAAAAAAACTAGTATTCTATTTGATTTTTAAATTAAAGTATTTAAGTATTTTAATCTCCCGAATAGGTCAATATTTACTGTGATACACAGTACCCTATCATGTTACAAACCCCCACCACATTGTTCACAAGACCCACCTTAAACCTACTAATCCCCTAACAAGATCTTTTTCTTCCCCCATCTTCCTCCCCTCCAGACCTATCACATTTTATATCTCCTACTCACAAGACTAACATCTTTTACCACTGATTGATTTCATATTCATCAGTATTAAAATTTTATCAGGTATAAATTACAAGTGACTCAAATATGTTCTCGACGCTCTGGTTGACGCATATCACGTGTGAGTGTTTTAAATGGCTCTTTACTTTGGAAGCCTATCAGAACCTTCTACTGAACGGATGCACAAAGACTACATATTGAAGAACCTTCTTTTATTCTTTGAATAACGAGAGACTTTATGTTTAATTCAATGTATCACTGTGCCAGATGTAATTATTAAGCCGTTACTCTTCTGTTATGACACATGGTGTGAATAGTCAGTCACAGATTGTATCTTTGCTTATATATTGTGATCATTTTATGGCTGATGATGACATTATATATGTCAAAACCGGTCCCAAAGTTGAATAAAAGGTATTTGTAACATAAACACGTACTTAATTAGTATTGAAAAGGTTGAACCTAATAGATATCTTATCGTTGATCTCAGTTTAATACGGAAACATTAATGAAGTTCATATCTTTAAATAACGAAATGTTACGACAAATTAAAAGTCCAAAATCCTCCACTGACCAGAATTCAAAGCATGAGGACGAAGAATGAATGGATGAATGGATATGAATTTAAAACGATCAGTTAAACCAACCCACAGTGCCTCACATGCACAGAAGCTGGCACAAAACAATAGTATTACTGATCAAGGGACTGCTTCTATAGCATGATGCTGAATCGATTATGATTGTAGTCGAAACGGGTCCAAAATCCAGGTCATCGGCCCCTCATAGTGGTACTTACTGCTAGGAAAGTAGAACCATGCTATCTGTCATTTGGCGGTACTAATCAAAAGTAGCGTAGACTCGCAGTATACCACACATTATGGTACTATTCACAGGTAGTGAAATGCGCATATGTAACACAGATCTATGGTGTTCCGCAAATTGTGGCGCTATTTACAGGCAACGCAAACCTATGGCGTTCCTCACGTAAGTGGACTAACCACAGGGACCCGAACTATCCCATGTGATTCCTCACATAGTGGGAACTAAGCATAGGCAAGGTAGAACCATGGTGTCGCTCATCCCATGGTGTTGCTCATAGAGGTACAAATCAGAGGTACCGTAAGACCCTCATCCTGATTCACACACTGTCGCTACTAATCAAAAACCTATTGCGTACCTAACATAGTGGTACTACGCGCAAGTAAATGCGACCCATGGTGTTCCCTGCATGATGGTACTAATTACAAGAAGTCTCATGGTTCTAATTTGATCGTCACTTGGTCGCCCCTTTTAGTTGCCTCTTACAACAGGCTGGGGATACCGTGGATGTATTCTTCGTCTGCGTCCCCCACCCACAAGGGGTTGTGTGTTTGGTCTGCGAAAGGTATTTTACTTCCCTCAAATCCGCCGGCAAGCCGGTTAGGACGCCCCTATCCGCCACCTGGGACGCGCCACGTGGGAGTATCACCTCTCCCCCTGCTATGCCAGCGTAGTAGGTTCGTGGAATCTTGCTTTTACAAACCATCTATGGGTCAAGCAATAAGTAAACACACTGAAGGAAATAATGTGATTATCACATTTAGATGTTTTGCAATTATTAGAATGTACATCCTACAGCCTCAACAGAAACTGTTATAGAAGCCATTTTGCAGGCACTTCAACAAACACAAAAACTCCCCTACTACTGGTTGTTGACTTCAACTGTCGCAGTGATAAGCCAGACAGAAAGGCTCTAGCAGTTTTCAGACCTCTTGAAGAAGGCGATTTCTCTCTGGCTAATCAGGAAACAATCCCAACATCCAGTAAATATCTTACAACAGTGTAACAGATTTAGTATTCTATAGAGGGACAGAAATACATATAAAACACAGAAATACAAATGGTCTTCTATAACGAAACACATCCCAGTCCAAACCAGCTTCATCATATATGAGCTGTAAGTCAAGAAAATAGAACAGCAATGGATTCCATAACACATTAATATCACCATGCTCAAAGAAATTCTAGACATAAAACCACTAATGGTGCTTAGAGAGAATGGAAACATTGATGGGGCACTGGACTCCCTTGAAAATGATCTCTTGAGATGAGCTGGACGAAGACCACTAAAGAGAAAGGCAAACCTTGGTTTTAAACATAACCATGTCTTACGTAACAGTTTTAATTATTCATAGAAAAACCTTGGTTTGACGAAGAATAAGATACTGTCAGAAAAATAACACTGGAAAAACGGAAAAGTACGGGGGAATTTTGGGAGAATAATCAGAAGAGAGAAGGAGACGTAAAAATCTTCTATGACATGAATGACTTCAATATGCTTGGGAAAAGGAGTCTGAGAATATACTAATGGCAGAAATGATTCCTTATAAGACTTAGAATGCAGGAGAACCAAAGTCAGCTCCCAGATACCCCATGGAGGGGTGGGAAGAACATTTTCCCAAGATATTCCAGAGAACAAAAATGGCCAAAAAACACTAACTACAACCCAGGGCAAAATCCCATCAATCTCTGTTGAAGTATGGTGCACCTTCCATGGATGTCAACAGCACAAAGCCTCAGAATGTACAATCAACAAAGTTCTGAAAGAGTCACTACCGTTAACAACCGAAATTTGGATTGCAATATTCAATGCAGGTATTAAACAAAGAAAGATATCCATAAAGTGGAGAGAATCTGTTAAGAAATTACAGTAGAAGTCCGTTATAGCAAGAATTCATAATGGCAAAACATTTAAGCACTGTAGCGGATTGTTGTTATATTAGATTTTTCGTAAAAGTTGGGAAAAACCCATACACATTAAAATCGGTATGAAACGGCAATATGTTTGTTCAAAACTTGCATTTCGCGGATGATATCTATACAACGGCTTACTCATTTGTTGTTTTTCTAAATTTGACACTACATGAAAGTGTATGATTAATTTAATTCTGAAAAAATTATAGTATCACTCCAGAGGCCTCTGTGGCAAAAGTCTTAGTTTTCTTCTTCAAACAAGTTGTGTTGATACACAGAGGCAGTGAAGGGTATTTATCTACATATATGTGCTTTGTTCAACGGACTGACTGCACATGATAGCTTGGTCCTCTCTTTTGCGAGTGTATTTTATGTATATTGTGGTGTGTTGACGAGATGCTCATGTACGGATGTTATTTAGAATATAGTTATTTTAGAATTAGTGGAATTATTGATAACCTAGGTGCAGTTCCTACCTATTTAGTCATTTTCAGAAGGTTAGGTAAGGCCTGAAGCAGATGTACCAGTACACAGCTTTATGTACATGCCCTGGGAGAGAGAATTATGATTAATTGAAATTCGAGGGATCCGAACTCTGGCGTTCATACCACGGATATTTTGATAAATTATTTTTATTAAATTATTTAACCATATATAATTTATAATATTACATTTGGCTGCCCAACGTGAGGCTGAATGATTGGTACATCTGTTAGGCTTATAAGCCTTGGTGCACTTGTCAGGCGTGGATGGAATTCTAAAAGCTATGTCAGTGAATTGTTTTATTGTTTTTTTTTGTTTTTGTTTTTTGCTAGTGGCTTTACATCGCACTGACAAAGATAGGTCTTGATTGATAAATTTCATTTTTATTCCGTATTGATAGTCACCATAAGTCATAAATGAAAGAAAAATTCTACCTAATCAATACTATTTTATTGTCACATGTAGGACCGGTTTCGACCTCTCAAAAGGTCTCCTCAGCTACACTAGAATTACATTTACATATTATGCCTCGTATTGCGAGCTAATGACATACTCTAGAATTCAATATTATACAATTACAAAAATTAATTGCTCTTATTACACTCAATGTATATATGTAAGAATCTAATATGAGTTTGTCTTTTCTTTAGTGTGATGAGTATGTCAGAGTATTTTTAAACATAGGCATTTGCCTAGTCAGTTTAATTGATCTCTAATCTTATGAATATTTAGTCCTGTATGAAATGAACTTAGTTGAACAATTGGAAATAATCAGTATTATAGCCGTTTTTTAGAATAATTTACACTAAATGTAGAAATATACATGTTGATAGTTCAATAAAACAAATGACTAGCCAAATAAAACAGTAGTAAATATAATTTAATGTGCTTGAATGCATTGTTGATTGTCTAATGTGGCAGGTAATAGTGGTTCTTGCGTTGTACAGTTCGTGTTATATTAGAATAATAAGCAGTTAGCACATAAACAAACACTTAAACACATTAAAACAATAAAAGTCACAATAAAAATTAGTGGATATGGTTTAACTTAATTGCACTGTTGACTGTCTATAGCTGCAGATAATAGTAGTTCTTGCGTTGTTGCAGTGCGTATTATGTTAGAATTATGTGAAATGGCTCATAAGCAAAACTCTTAAACACATCAAAACATTAAAATCACTGTAATGTGCGTTGGATGTGAACTTCAGTTGACAGTCCAAATTAATAAGAGACAGACACCTTCTATGTTGTTTGCAAGTTTTAAGCTTAAAATATTGTAATCATTGCCAATATGTATGAATATTACTCAACCACTTTCCAATTTAGTATTTTGTAACCTTTAATAATTTGTTTGTTTGACGTTGATTAATGTTCTAGAAATTTGTTCACTTTTTGAATCCAAGGTCGTTAATGGTGGCTCTTTCCTTTCTTATGATGGTGAATATCTGCAAGTCGAAATGATTGAATTAGAAATTCTGATTGAAATAAAAGTTGTATACTAGTGTGAGTTCTATGAAAATTTACTTACTGCTCCGGGGTGGTTGAGATGTTTGCTGTATGGCTGTCTGTCGCGTATTGTACCTTGTACTTCTGATAATGTTGTCGGCTGTTGTGGAGGGGTTGGAGGGGTGTGTGGGGGAAGCCTTGTTGTGTGTATGGGCGGGGCCGGGCGTGTCCGCTGTCTGCGCTATGGCTTGCGTATGACGCTGCCTGTTAACTAATTTGATGTAATCATTCTTTACAATTGGGATAATTTTATTAAATAAAATGTTGGTTTTTCTCATTTAGTTCGTTGATATTATAATTGGGATTTGTATATTGATCAAATGTTATGTATAACTCCTCGTATATATTAAACAAAGGGCCTTTCGGATTTGTATTTAATATTTTCAAATCATTATCTATGTCCGTAAAATTATGTTTGTAATCGTGCATGTGCTGTCCTATTGCAGAGAAATGATTATGCTTAATAGCGTTGACATGTTCATTATACCTTATTGCAAAATTTCTTCCAGTACGCCCTATGTAACTTGTTAGGCAGTTGTTACATCTAATTCGATATACTCCTGACTGAAAATATTTGTTGTTATTGTTGACTGATTTGGTATTATGTATAATATGCCTGCTGTTGTGTGTAGTTCTGAAAGCTATTTTAAGATTATGCTTCTGAAAGACATTAGATAGAGAATATATGCACGTGTTATTAAAAGTGAAAGTTGCGAAATCTTTTCTAGGTTTATCTGGTTTCAGCAGTGTAGTTTTGGGACGGGATTCGATCTTACGAATAATGGAATTTATCATCTCTTTTTTATAACCATTTTTTCTGGCTATTTCATGAATTAATTGTAACTCTTCGTTGAGGTCTGTTTTTGATAAAGGTAAATTCAAGGCTCTGTAAATCATGCTTTGGTATGCTGCTTTATTATGGGAGTCAGGATGAACGGAGTCCGTCTATAGTATTTATTGTGGGAGTGGGTTTACGGTAAATTTTGAAGGTTAGGTGGTTTTCATGCCTAGTAATCGTCAGATCAAGATAGTTTAGCTTATAATTATTCTCAGATTCTTTAGTGAATTGTATATGCGTGTCTATAGCATTTATTTTATCTAGTATAATATTATCGTTGGTTATTCTGTTGTCGATGACGACAAATACGTCATCGACAAATCTACACCAGAAGAATATTCCTTCTATTTTGCAAATAGAATTGTATTCAAGGTGGTCTATGTATATTTCTGCTATTATGCCAGATGCGGGAGACCCCATCGGTAAACCTGTTTGTTGATATATAGTGTCGTGAAACTTAAAAAAGTTGTTATTGACTGCAAATTCGAGTAATGTAATGAATTCTTCAATTTCAAAAGTACTTAACTTACTGTAAGTTTTTAGATTAGTTCTGATTATACTTATAGTTTCTTTAGTGGGGATGTTTGGGTACATGTTATTTATATCGTAAGAAGCTATGGAGTGGTACTATTCTAATAACCATCATAACAAACAGCGTCATACGCAAGCCATAGCGCAGACAGCGGACACGCCCGGCCCCGCCCATACACACAACAAGGCTTCCCCCACACACCCCTCCAACCCCTCCACAACAGCCGACAACATTATCAGAAGTACAAGGTACAATACGCGACAGACAGCCAAACAGCAAACATCTCAACCACCCCGCAGCAATAAGTAAATTTTCATAGAACTCACACTAGTACACAACTTTTATTTCAATCAGAATTTCTAATTCAATCATTTCGACTTGCAGATATTCACCATCATAAGAAAGGAAAAAACCACCATTAACGACCTTGGATTCAAAAAGTGAACAAATTGCTAGAACATTAATCAACGTCAAACAAACAAATTATTAAAGGTTACAAAATACTAAATTGGAAAGTGGTTGAGTAATATTCATACATATTGGCAATGATTACAATATTTTAAGCTTAAAACTTGCAAACAACATAGAAGGTGTCTGTCTCTTATTAATTTGGACTGTCAACTGAAGTTTACATCCAACGCACATTACAGTGATTTTAATGTTTTGATGTGTTTAAGAGTTTTGCTTATGAGCTATTTTACATAATTCTAACATAATACGCACTGCAACAACGCAAGAACTACTATTATCTGCAGTTTTAGACAGTCAACAGTGCAATTAAGTTAAACCATGTCCACTAATTTTTATTGTGACTTTTATTGTTTTAATGTGTTTAAGTGTTTGTTTATGTGCTAACTGCTTATTATTCTAATATAACACGAACTGTACAACGCAAGAACCACTATTACCTGCCGCATTAGACAATCAACAGTGCATTCAAGCACGTTAAATTATATTTACTACTGTTTTATTTGGCTAGTCATTTGTTTTATTGAACTATCAACATGTATATTTCTACATTTAGTGTAAATTATTCTAAAAAACGGCTATAATACTGATTATTTCCAATTGTTCAACTAAGTTCATTTCATACAGGACTAAATATTCATAAGATTAGAGATCAATTAAACTGACTAGGCAAATGCCTATGTTTAAAAATACTCTGACATACTCATCACACTAAAGAAAAGACAAACTCATATTAGATTCTTACATATGTACATTGAGTGTAATAAGAGCAATTAATTTTTGTAATTGTATAATATTGAATTCTCAGCATGGGTATAACCACTTTAAAATCGTTGAATTCTACAGTATATCATTAGCTCTCAATATGAGGCATAATATGTAAAAGCAATTCTAGTGTAGCTGAGGATGACCTTTTGAGAGGTCGAAACCGGTCCTACATGTGACAATAAAATAGTATTGATTAGGTGGAACTTTTCTTTCATTTATGACTTAAAGATAGGTCTTATGACGACAATGGGATAGGAAAGGCCTAGGAGTTGGAAGGAAGTGGCCGTGGCCTTAATTAAGGTACAGCCCCAGCATTTGTCTGGTGTGAAAACAGGAAACCATGGAAAACCATCTTCAGGGCTGCTGATAGTGGGATTCGAACCCACTATCTCCCGGATGCAAGCTCACAGCCGCGCGCCTCTAACTGCACGTTTTAGCGAGTCAAGTATTATAAAATTGAGGAATAGAGATGTTGTTAAAGGTTTTGGTGCTATGAATGAGGATAAGAGAGGTCAAAAGAATTCCACCACACTGAGTCTATCCAATTTAAGTGAGAGTAGCAAAATGGCTAATAGTAGTAAAGATCAATCAGCAACGTTAGGTGAGGAATCGAGAAAACCGTCTCAGATTCAGCATGTAGGGGATCAAGAGGAGGCTTTAAATCCTAGTATGCTTTCAACTCTACTTATTTAGTTGTCTAGTAAAACTGATGAATGTCCAATAAGATCGATGGGAGGGGTAAAGTGTTAAGGGAGGCATTTTAAGTAATCGATAAAGTGGGGAGGGAAACTGATGATCAGAAAGATTTTGAGAATAGGGGGCATGATGAAATTAAGGAAGATGTGTCAGATGACTTACTTTGTGCTAGTGGTGATGGTAATAGCATTATTACGATTAATTTTCTTACGGAAATTTCTGAAATTGAATGTGAAGTTTTTCATGAAGATGTTTTTTATTGAGTAAAGAGTGTTTATGGAGTACACATCAAAATGAGGATGTTTTTGTTGATTTAAGTCAAAGTGAAAAGATTGAGGTTAGGTCGATTATGTGTGAAAATGATGACTTTGAGATGAACGAAACTTCTGGTAGGAGGATCAAGTGTGGTAATCTTGTTGGCATGAAGGTAGTGAAAATACGAGCTGATCTGGAAGGTGGTGAAGATGGATTAATTGCTGGGGCATGATAGCGATTCCGAAGTGAATTATAGGAACGTTTTCAGTAATAGGGTGAGCGTGAGTGAGGGAACGTGTGCTAAGTGTGGTGTGGTGTGGTAATTGAAGTAAGTATGTTTTATAAGTCTGAGTTAACAATAACCGTTGTTTGTGAAGGGTTATTTGCATGCTTAAGGAGATTCATCAGAAGGGTGGTAAATTGTATGGTGATTCAGGGTTTGAAGATTTTGTGAGAAATTGTTGAGTCAGAGATTATGTGGGTGTGTTGGGAATGTTTCAGGAAAGTGAGAATGGAAATGTGCGTAAGATGAAGGAAAGTCTAGTCAAGCGAATGTGCAATGTTCTATTTACATAATTATTTGAATGAAGTGTTGAATGATATCGATGTAAGATGTGAGAAAAAGAATGTGATCTGTTTGCCTGCATTAGCTATGGGTTTGTGGAACAGAAAACATAGCGAGATTCTTCCGTATTCCAAATATAGGGTTTATTTGAATGTGAACTTTGTTATGAATGTTCTACATGAAATCTTGTATGATTATTGTGTGACTGGATGAGATGAACGTTTCTGTGTGAGATAGATTGGTTTCTAGATGTAGTAAGGTTTGATTATGTATTCTCTATCTTTCGATGCCGATATTTAAGTTTATGTATAGTTCTTTCATTTACACTGTGGACAGTAGAATAGGCAAATGAGCTCATCGGCTTCTAACCTCTAAGGTTCTTGGGACATATAATATCCATAGTCTTCTTGGATATAAGAGAAAGGATCTGCACCATGGATGTAAATATTATCAAATTTGAGAGAACGCTCAGTAGTAAGATGGGATTGTGTTCAAGGATATATGAAACAATCAGAGTTGTTTGTATATAGTCTTGTTGTTGTTGTTATTATTATTATTGTTCCGAGGTATCTGTGGAACAGCAGAGGTGAAAGAAGGTGCGGGGGTGAACGGGCCTCAAAATACTAAATAAAAGTTAAGATAAAATTTAACAAGGTTATATTTTCTTTTCAAAATCAAGAAATAACAAGCATGGCAGGTACAGAGTAGCAAGGCAACAAAAGTACAATTACAGTATTTACAGGATTTGGGCTTCGAGCCCCGAACTCACAATTCTTGGGCAATTAGCCCAACTTTACCCCAAAACAAATTTCAACAAAGGGGCAGAAAACCCCATTCATGCCCAGGAGCACTTGCTCCAAATTACACAGTAAAGCCTCCTTGAGGCGCGCAGAAAACAAAATTTTCAAGAAAGAGCAACTCGCTCTCAAAATTTAAGCCTGTCAAAGGCCACACCAAACTCCACCTTCAAGTTGTCCTCTAAGGACATAAACACAGGGGTAAAATAACCAACCTACTGAGGCCTATTAAGGAAACATGAAAATTACATGGCCTCAAAAATACCAACTTGAGAGGAGGCAATCCGCACTCCTAATACATTGTGTTTAAAACCTACTTGGCACTAGGCCGTTCTTGCGAGGGCTAATCCCATACTAAAGAGGTGACTTATAGAAGGAAACAATTTACATTACGTTAAGGAAGAAAAGGTTGTGAAAATAAGTTCACCTCAATGCAATATGAGTGGGAGCTCGAGAGGGTTAAGCACTCTCTATCCCGATTTGTAGTTTAAAAAGATAGAATAGATACCAAGTGGTTTTACATTTTAAGGGAAGTTACATGGTAAAAGGCTTCGGACCCGCCCCGAGAGTTAAACTGCTGAGCTAGCAAGAAAAGAAGTTATTAAACGGCCATTCCTTGTGGATGAACTGCTGCCCGAAGAAAGAGGCGCTTCCCGCCCCCTGCAATGTACTTTACACACTGAAAGATGTTACTGAAGTGGCGCGGAGACCCGAAAATTAGCAGTTTATATACTCTCGCGGAAAGTTCGAGGCGTTTCAGGAATGAGAACACCCTCCCACAAGAATTTTATTGGCTAGGGTTAAGCAAGATATTCAAGTTGGAGAAGATACACCTGATTGGTCATAAATTAATTAAAGAAATTAGGGATTGGCTAAATTCAAAACAAGGGGAAAGAAAGGGTTATACAGCCAACTTAAACAATAACAGAAAGAAATTTAACAAGGAACAAACTTTTGAAATAAAAATTTCTCCAAAAAACAGTTCTTTCACTTCGCACTAGGGTGCACCATTGTAGTTCTTCAGTAGTGTCCTCTAGAAGAGAATGTTCACACTTCTTACTACAGGCAAAACAAAAATACCTCGAAAATGACACAGTTCAGAAACTTCAAAATTTCCAAGTAGTGACATCTTCTGAGAAACTTGAAAATTAACACATTAGATAAAGTTCAGACTTCCTCCAGTAGGGGAGTTTCAACTGGCGCAAAGTTTGAATTAGCGACATGGAGGTATACCACCCGGTACAATTATTATTATTATTATTATTATTATTATTATTATTATTATTATTATTATAATAATATATACACACACATTCGTTTAGCCCCTTAAGGAGCACGTGGAACCATTAAATAGCACTGATATTCTTCATCTTCTTGTTCTTCTTATCTTCCAAAAACTTCCTCAGCCTTTCACTATGGGCCTGCTGTCTTTCTTGTGTTCATGAGTTTTTGAGTTTCAAGCTTTTCTCAGATGGATTCTTGGGTGCAAATTTATGGCTGTTGATCTTTTGTCTGTATGTATTCCTTGTGGTTGCCATTGGATCAACGTTGACTTCTGCAAGGTTCTTTTGTGCATCCACTAGCCAGCGAACTTTGGTTTGTTGGTTTCCATTGATAATAAGAAATATTTTCTTAGTCAGTCGTGAGTCATCCATTCATGCTAAATGTCCATAAAATTTCATACGCCTTTTGCATGCAACTGAAGTGAATCGCTCAGTTAATGCATAGAGTTCTTCCAAGCTTTTTCGCATCCATATACCCTCTTGAAACTTGGGTCCGAATATCTTCCTCAGTATCTGTCGTTCAATTTTCTCAATGTCCTTGATGTTAACGGTGAGTGATAATTTCTCAGTTGCGTAGAGTGCCTCAGGGAAGACAACAGTGTTGTAGTGTCGAAGTTTGGTTTTTGAGGATATTGATTTCTTATTGTAGAAGTTCCAGGTGATTAAGTATGCTTCACGTAGTTTTTCTGCGAGCATTTTGTTAGCTGCTTTTTCATTGCCTGAATTACCAATAATTTCACCCAAGTACTGGAATTGTTTGACTTGTAAAATGTTGCCATATTTGGTCACTAGTGATGTTAGGTGTGTGCACTTGGAGTCCATGTATTGCGTTTTTTCATAGATGTGGAGACCAGTTTTGATTGCGGTCTCGTGAAGCTTAGGCATAGATATCAAGGTAATTTAATAAAATAAAAAAAAACCACCTATTCAATACTTCCACGTTTAATGTGGTTATTATCTACATGAATTTATGTAGACTTATTTAGGTCAGGTACATGTTTCACCCATTATTTTGGGCATCTTCAGCCTGTAAACAACCTTTAGGTCAAGGTTTGGGACCTTTTTAACCAATATAAACATACCAATATATACACTATATACAATATATACATTATATACAAACATTAATGAACTCTTAAGATGGGTAACATAAGTTAATACAGTTAAGTTTTTTGGTCCTAATCTATCTAATATGAAAAATGTCCAAAACTAAAATGGATCTTCTTTTTGGTAAAGAGGATTACATATCGGGGTTTATGTGACCCCTATATCATGTTATGTTCTTGACATACCGTGTCTGTTGACAGGATGTGTCATCAACAATAAGTGGAGATTTGAACTGATTGTTGCTTGTAGGTTGGTCAAGATTGAAAATATAAATTTAAATTAAATGTGTTTTAACTTGGCAGTTCTATTCTGGTTAACTTAAAATGTTCTAAAATAAAATGAAATGGATCTTCTTTTTTATCATAAGTCTTGAGAAAGGGTGATATTATAACTGGGGCTTATTTGACCCATGATTTTCATTTTCATGTTCTTGACGTAACTAATATTTAAATGTGTTGTCATGCACAAGTGGAGATTTAAAATAGATATGGTCAACCGTTTGATTAATAAAATCAAAATTAAATTGTCCACTAATCTCGTCCCAGAAAAACCTAAAAAAACTAGTTTCGCCACATTTACATATAACAACTCAGCCGTCCATCAGGTCGCAAATACTTGAAAGAAGCACAATATTAATATAGCCTTCAGGACAGTTAACACCAATCGAAACATATTTTTTAACCACAACAAGGTCAATCACAATAGCAACCATTATTCAAGGTCCGGCATATATAAACTAACATGTACACAATGTGATTTTTCTGATATCGGACAGACTGGCCGGAGCTTTAACACAAGATATCTGGAACATTATAACGCTCAAAAACACAATAAGTACTCAGCGATGAGCCAACATATGAGAGAAACGGGCCATCACTTTACATCCATAGAGAAAGATCTTACCATCATTAGAAGCATAGGTAAAGGGAAATTAATGAATGAACTGGAAAATCTACACATATTTTTAGACCAAACCTACAATAAAAATAAAAATCTCAACGACGTCAATGAAATTAAAAATCCTTTGTACGAATTAACACCTAAATTAATTAATATCGTGAATTCAGATCAAAACAAAATCCCTCAATTATTTAAATCTCCACACTCAAATGCTACATCCACCATACCAAAAGTTAAACCCGCCCATATTGCTTCTAGAAACTCTCCTCCAGCAACAGCACACACGCCCATAGACCAGCCTACCCCCACTCTCCCTCCATGCCCCGCCCCTCCATTACCGCACCAGTACAACACCAGGAGTAGAAATGTTGATAAGACAGGCGCTGCCGGAACAGACAGGTCCATCTAGTATTAATTGAACAAGCAAGTCATTTTACAGTTAAGAGGTGTTAATTTAATACATTTTATGCTCTAAATTTTTAATTCAATATTACTTTTCTACTTCAGTACAGATATTCTTAAGATCCCCCCCAAAGACCAAGCAACACATCAACGGGAACAATATTCATACAAGACTGTATCAAGTGTCTAGGATGTTCCTTTTCAATTAAGCAGCAGCCTAAAACTATGAAACAGCTTAATATTGTACTCTTGTCAATTCCTTGATGTTACACGAGACCCAAAGTCAAGACGCTAACAGTTTCATTCACATCGTTCTTGACCAGTCTACCTACAACAATCGGTTTTTTTAAATCTCCACTTATGCATGACAACACATTTAAATATTAGTTATGTCAAGAACATGAAAATGAAAATCGTGGGTCAAATAAGCCCCAGTTTTAATATCACCCTTTCTCAAGACTTATGATAAAAAAGAAGATCCATTTCATTTTATTTTTGAACATTTTAAGTTAACCAGAATAGAACTGCCAAGTTAAAACACATTTAATTTAAATTTATATTTTCAATCTTGACCAACCTACAAGCAACAATCAGTTCAAATCTCCACTTATTGTTGACGACACATCCTGTCAACAGACACGGTACGTCAAGAACATAATATGATATAGGGGTCACATAAACCCCGATATGTAATCCTCTTTACCAAAAAGAAGATCCATTTTAGTTTTGGACATTTTTCATATTAGATAGATTAGGACCAAAAAACTTAACTGTATTAACTTATGTTACCCATCTTAAGAGTTCATTAATGTTTGTATATAATGTATATATTGTATATAGTGTATATATTGGTATGTTTATATTGGTTAAAAAGGTCCCAAACCTTGACCTAAAGGTTGTTTACAGGCTGAAGATGCCCAAAATAATGGGTGAAACATGTACCTGACCTAAATAAGTCTACATAAAATCATGTAGATAATAACCACATTAAACGTGGGAAGTATTGAATAGGTGGTTTTTCATTAAATTATCCTTGATATCTATGCCTAACGTCATCTTCAATACGGAACAATAATGAGAGTTGTTACTCGTGAAGCTTCTCGATGACGTGCCTGGCTTCTTCAGGAGCCTGGGTAATTATTGCTAGATCGTCAGCAAAGCAAGGCATTTAATGTTAATCTGTTTACTTTTCATTCCCATGTTTATTCTGGGCACTTCTTTCTCCCGTGTTTTAATGACCTTATCCAGTACCAGGTTGAACAGAAGTGGGGACAACCATCACCATGTCTAACACCTGTTCTTATTTCAAAGGGTGCAGAGATTTCACCCATGAACTTCACCTTAGAGGTTGTATCTGTTAAGGTTTGTTGGATTAACGTGCCTGTTTTGTTGTCAACACCGTATTCTCAAAGGATATTGTACAGAGTATCACGGTGTATTGAGTCCTATGCTTTTTTTAAATCTATGAAAGTGACCACTGTATGGTTTGACTGGCGGTGTTGGAGTATCATCTTCAGGTTTCAGATCTGTTCCACGCACGATCGATGTGGACAAAAGCCCGCCTTGTATTCGCCGATCTTATCTTCTGTCTGTTATTCCAATCTGGTAAGCAGAGCACATGAAAGAATTTTGTATGCTATTGGCAGAAGAGAAATACCTCGGTAGTTGTTTGGATCCATCTTGTCACCTTTCTTATGCAGTGGATGGATCACGGCAGTTTTCCAATCTACAGGTATGACTCCACTTTCCCGTATTTTCGCAATGATGACTTGTAATTGGTCGATCATTTGATCTCCCCCAATCTACACCATCTCGACGATTACACCATCTTCTCCTGGTGCTTTATTGTTTTTGAGATGTAATATGATGCTCCTTATCTTCTCATGAGTCGATGGAAGTTAATCTGGGTTTGGAGTAGGTATGTGGAATTGGAGTTTCTCAGTTAGTGGTTCGAGTTGTGTAACTTTTTGAAGTGTTGTTTCAGGATGTCACAGTTAGCCGTTGTGTTGGTCTCGAGAGTTCTGTCAGGGCGCCGAAAACAAAGAGTGGGTGGCTTGTAGCTGGTCAGCTCTTCGTGTAAGGTTTTGTAGAAATTTCTTGTATTATTCCATTTGAAGTCATTATCAATCTCCTCTAATCTTTTGTTATGATATGCACGTTTAATTCGTCTGAGTCTTTTGGACGTTTGCTTCTGAATTTCTGAAAAGATCTGCCAATTCTCTGGTGTTTGATGACTGAGCTAATTCTTCCAGGCTCGCATACATGTTTTCAGTGCTCTGTCATAATCCGAAGGCCACCATCTATGTTTCCGTTTACCAAGTTGGCCAAGTTTCCTTGATGATTCTTGGATAGTCTCAAGAAGTGCACCCCATGTTTTTGCATTTGCCCGCAAAGACTGTGCAAACTCATGTGCGCGTCTTGCAGATAACCTGGGTCAGTGCGTGGGATTGTAGGTTTTAGGTATTTCCTTCGATTGGGGCTGAAATGGATTTTGATTTGTGAGAGGTGGTGGTCTGACTCTACATAACCTTTACGTATCCTGAAGTTCATAATTTCTGGGGAAAACTTTCTGGTAATTGCTACATGTGCTTACAATATTGTGATTTTTTATTTCCCACCTTTTCAATACTACTGGTTTTATGATGTTAGATCATAATGCTACAGCACTGTTTTATAGGGACATGTTTCGCTTGACTTTCAAGCATCCTCAGCCTATGTAATCATCTCAAGGTTAAGACCTGTTGTATTTGATTAGTTTTGACAAATTTGTGCTTAATTATAATTCTAACAATTAAGTAATAAAATATATAAACATAGGAATTTATGGAACACATTAACAGTTTAACAATATGGATGACTATACTAAAATTGGAATAACCGTTAATTCTAAAGATATTGACATCCAAAACACAGTGTCTTCAAATGTTGAAAATTTGGCTAAAATTATTTTCTCAAAGTTCTGGTTTATTAAAACAATTGTAATTTGACTTCTATGTTAAAACTTGAGTCGTAGTTACAGTTAAAACTTATTGGTGTCTTAAAATTAAAATCTTGGATCTGTTTGGAATTCAGCTTCTTGTTTTAATTTTGAGGCTTGCTAGAGTAATTTAATAGTTTTGGACAGTAAAATATTAAATTAGTTTCATTTTTTACGATCAGATTTTCCGTTGGTAGTAGTTTTTATTTATGAAGTATTTAGTCAAAAGGGACGTCAATCCAAAATCTTGAGGAGTTGATTTGTTTCATTCATAATATTTGAATGATGGTGCATCCCTTTGACTGCCACTACGAAACCTTGTGGACTTTGTTACATTACGGTGACTATTATGTTTATATATTTTATTACTTTATTGTTAGAATTATAATTAAGCACAAATTTGTCAAAACTAATCAAATATGACAGGTCTTAACCTTGAGATGATTATATAGGCTGAGGATGCTTGAAATTCAAGCGAAACATGTCCCTATAAAACAGTGTTGTAGCATTATGATCTAACAACATAAAACCAATAGTATCGAAAAGGTGGGGGAAAAAAAAAAATCACAATATTGTAAGCATATTTTAGCAAATTCAATACGGGTCTAATCATGAGATTGGTTACATGTAATTGCTACATGGTCGATCTGGTATTTGCCTAGGTGACTGATTGGCGATTTCCATGTTTTCATTTTTTGTGGAGGTTTCTGGAAGTGTGTGGACATCAGCTGGAGGTTTGCCATTCCACATACGTTGATTAAACGGTGTCCATTTGCGTTAGTCTTATTGTGTGCCGAGAAACATCCAGTGATATGCTTGTGTTTCCTTTCTCTGCCAATTTGCGCATAAAAATCTCCAAGGAGGATTTTTACATGATGCTGAGGGAACTTGGTAAGTGCCTGTTCAAGTTGTGACCACAATTTTTCAACCTTGTTTTTGTCAGGTTCACTGTTGACTGGAGCGTGTGCATTAATTAGTGTATAGGCCTTATTGGCACATTTAACTGTGAGCAAGGAGAGGCGTTCTGTTATTATTATTATTATTATTATTATTATTATTATTATTACTGTTTGGACAAATTGTATTTTGCGTACGCGAATACAATGAAGTAAACACAATGAATATATCTTTATCACAGTAATTTAAAGGCCAGTTTTGTGGTGAATCATATTTTGAATTTTCCACATATTGCTTGTCCAGATACAGACATTTCTAGATAGCATTGGTTCTATTACGCAAAGTGAAGTACTCTGTACGTTATTTACAACTTAGCAATTCAATATAATAATCGGAAGGTTATGTTTATGTAACAAAGGCTTGTTTACATTCAACCGATGAGTTGGCCATGTTGATTTTGTATTAAGGTCTGATACTACTGTAGAGGGTCTTGGTACTATATGTATCGTAAAAACATGCCTCAAGCGCCAGTAGAGAAATTATAACCTTGCTATAAATTTACATGATAATAGCCTTACCGAAATTTCCAGACGCGAGAAAATATAATCTAACCTCTGAAATCAGTGATGCACTCTGCCATATCTTGAGGTGTACCCCATTCTTACTTAACTGCAGTATTTAGCATTAAAATTAAGCGATCGTTTACTTCAGCCTTTATTTTTAACGAGTTAACAACTGCTATCGGATATGTTATTTACGCATTTATTATGGAAGCATGTTCTCTTTGATTTCCATTTTTCTTTACGGAACAGCAGTCAACGGGTAATAATAATCGACTCCGACATCGCCATCGAATATCGATGAAAGAGCTCGCTAATGGACATAGCGAGGAAACGATACCGAAGATGATTGATCGCATGTAATATAATCGCTGGGTGCATAAATATAAGTAACGGAAAAATCATGCATGATTAATCGCTCATAATAACGAATGCGTCTGTGACAGGGCTCTCGCTATAACCAAAGGGTACTACACAGTTTAATATTGGAATTTTGAAGAGACAGACAAAAACTGTCGTTATAACGGGGTTCTCATTATATGCCGTACTGACTATAGCGGACTTCTACTGTATATAAGGGAAAAGGATCCAAGAAGGAACCAGACACCTATCATGGAATTGTCTCAAATGTGCACTTTTTTAAGTACTCACTAAGATCATTCTTAACTGCATTCTACCACAAGCCATGACATGAATGTCCGCAGAACAGTATGGGTTCATAGCTAGAAAATCCACAATTTAGGCAATCGAAAGGTTGCTCACCATTATATGGGATGCAACAAACACATCAGGTGGATACTTATTCGCTGCCTTCGTAGATTATGCCAAAACATTTGACGATGTTAACAGAACCATATTGAGCTGCAACCTGCTGTCAGTGATGGAGTGGGGCAATCCGGATTTATAACTCAAAAAATGCCATTCTTCAAGGAGATCGGTGGTGGCGATTTTTCGTTTTACTCATGACGTTATCCAAGTGATTGCCTCGGAGAGATCACAATGCTACTTATGCGGATGATATGACAGTACTGTCAAAAAGCGAACTCGTTTTACAAGGAGGATTGGACAGGTTGCGTATATGGTCACAAATGAATGGATAAGAAATTAATACAAACAAAACAAATATTATGAAATTTAAGAGTGGAGGGAACATATCGACATATTGCTCTTGTGGGAATTACCGTCGGGAATCGGTGAATTCCTGTAAGTACTTGGGAATAACTTTGTAAGTAACAGCAAAACAGTAACAGCAAGCATATAGAAAGATGTACAGCTCAAAACAATCTTTGATACAAAGAAAACTGAGAAACTCTTGTTAGGAGCAGCTTTGTGCCTCTTTTATATTAAGATAGCAATCAGTAAGATATAGACCAATCTCACACCTGTAAACTTGAAGAGACTGGAGGCATTAAAGCTGCATACATACAACAAGCCCTTTGTCTATCAAGAACAGCATTTTTTTTACAAGTTGCTTCTACATCGCACCATCACAGGTCTTATGGTGACGATGGAACAAGAAAGAGTTAGGAGTGGGAAGAAAGCGGCCGTGGCCTCAATTAAGGTACAGCCTCAGCATTTGCCTGGTGTGAACATGGGAAACCACGTGAAACTATCTTCAGGGCTGCCGACAGTGGGGTTCGAACCCACTATCTCCAGAATACTGGATGCTGGCTGCACTTAAGCTACTGCAGCTATTGAGCTTGATATCAAGAACAGCACTGACCCGACTTGTGTATCGAATGACTGACACAGACTTCTTTATCAGGGAGCTAGCACAGATTAATGGCCTAGAACATACAGCAGCATATGAATCTCATGCCAGAGAACAGAACAAGAAAGCAGTGAGCACCGATCAGGAATTCTACCCCCTTCCTCCTAATTCAAACGAATGAAAGGAGCCTAACTTTGCAATGTGGCACATGTTTGCCAGCTCATGGCTCCCATTACAGGATCCGTGGCTAAAGAGGATTTCACCAGGCAATGCATCAGGGCTTCTGCATTTTCTGTGAATAGCAATATGAACAGTATACTAATCTGCCTACCAAGGACTAATTCTCTGGCGTATCATGCAGATAACTGGAACTTTATATAATCGTTATAACTACACAGTCTGCCTGCTGTCATTTCTTGATGGATACAGTACTTTTGCATCCATCTCTTGGCACAGGCCAGAGTAAAGTGTAGCTTCCACTGAAGTCCCAGTCAACATCCATGGCTGTGACAATATGGAAGTTGCTGGGGTTTGGGTAGTGTCGAGTAATGACATTCAGAGCACGGCTAGGGCATCCGAGTGTTATGAAAGGTGCTGCTCATAGGGTCAGTCGTGCTGCAATAGTACTTTTTGACCCAGTGAGGAAAGCAATGGCAGACTACCTCACTCCTCATCTTGCCTAGTACGCCTCATTTTGGTGCTGCCCTCGGTTTTTGGGGTTTCCATATAACCGCATAACCTTTGGTGGTGCTATTTGAGGATCCAACCAGCCTCTGGGCTGATGACCTAACAGACAGACAACTACACAGTGTGTTTAATAAATCCTTAATTAAAAGCTACCACAACAATTTGTGACACACAATATTTTAATTGCCACAAGTGGTGACAATTTTGATTGATCCCACCAATGCATCTCTACAAATGAGTACCAGTTTTCACTCATCCAAACAAAATTCTACTCCTACTAATAGGTTGCACCAGTTTAGTTATTTCAGCCAGCCCTTCTAATTAGCAAATCCTAAACACTATCTAAACAGATCAGAATGATGCAAGAATTTATCCACATGAACACCTGATACGATAACATGAACATTCAGCGGCCTATGGATTATTCTGTCATCCATAGACCACGATCTCAGCCAAGTTCGAAACGGATTCTTGGGTTCAAGTAGGCAGCATGTTAACTTACCCACTACCAGCACTGGCAGTTTAGTTGCAAGACAGATATATCTTAGGTACAATCAGTAGTACTGTGATAAAACTCACCATATTTCAGAGAAAAAAGCAGTTTATAAATTTAATCTTGGATTCTCTTCATCTTTGCAGTCAGTGACGGGCTGCATCTCTTTTTTCTTCACCTTCAAACCTGGTCAATGCTGCAAAAGAACATAAGTTATATAACACTATTGTGAGAACCATACTTGTAACACAGATGAAAGGAAGGAACAATACTGACATTCAGTGCATGAAAAACCAACTACAATGGTCACTACATTCTATTCCTCTTCCTAATGAAAATTTACTGCCAGACTATTACAAACCACCAGCTGTAGTAACATATTATTCACAATTTAAAAATGTATTTATTTTAACAATTTTTGCTTTATGTCGCACCAACACAAACAGGTCTTATGGCAACCATGGGATAGGAAATGGCTAGGAGTGGGAAGGAAGCAGCTGTAGTCTTAATGTATAACTCATCTGTCTGGTGTGAAAATGAGAAACAAAGGATAACTATATTCAGGGCTGCCAACAGTAGTGTTCAAACCCACTATTTCCTGAGTGCAAGCTGACAGCTGTGTGATGCAAACCAAGCAGCCACTTGCTAAGTAATATATTATTTAGATGTTGCAGAGAAGAAAAGGAAATGGGAGTGTACGGTGGTGATTGTTAAGGCTTCTTTGCTTTTTTGGGTTCAAGTACTTTCTTTTAACATAGTCTCTGTTTATTCAGAGGACCTACTTGATCAGAAGCAAAACAGGAACAGTGTTAACAGCTGTATAGCGCATGCATGCACTCTGTTGTGATCATAGTTAAGTATATATGGAATGTGGAAAATAAGCATATTTATATACTAGCAAGATACCCGTGCTTCGCTACAGCTTCAAACTGAAAATTATTATTCAAAGTTTTATATTTTGGAGAGCCCACTGTCAACTAAGCTTGTAAAATATGCCCTCTCAGTTGGTACGTCAAAGGTTTTTGGGGGAATGATTACTTATTTTCTGATCTAACACTCATTTGAACCCTATACGGAAGAATTTGAATGTTTTAAACCCTATCTTATTTATAATCTGGGATGTAAAAGCAACCAACCTGTGGAATTTTGATTGTGTACGTCAAACAGTAATGGAGGAATGAATACTTTTCAGAAGAAATCTCGACTGTGCACGAGAAAGGCTTCCTAAACAATGACTCTTTAAAATTTAGACATTCTTGGATGTTCTAGTAAGAAAGAAACCGGATGGCTCCTTAGGACATACCGTCTATCGTAAGCCTACCCACACAAATCGCTATCTTCATGCAAATTCTCACCAGCATCCAGTACAAAAACAAGGCATTCTCACGACACTCGCCAGGAGGGCGAGACAAATTTGTGAGCCATCACATATCCAGGTGGAGATGGACACGCTCGAAGTCGTGTTCAAGGGTAATGGTTACAGTGATTTGCAGATTCATAGAGCCCTGCATCCCAGAGAAACGACCAAGCAAAGCTCACAGAAGGAAGAAGTGATGGGAACTGCCTACTTGCCTTACATTCACAACACCACAGATCGAAATGCCAAGGTCCTCCGCAAACACAATATAAAAACAGTGTTTGGCACCGCCACTAAAATTGCTCACAGTCTGAGTAAAACCAAGGACAAATTGTCCCCACTTTTACATCCTGGGTTATACGAAATTCCCTGTACTTGCGATAAGGTATACATCGGCCAAACATGCCGGTCCATTGGTACCCATATCAAAAAACACGAACGTAATATTCGTCTCAACCAACCAGACAAATCAGCAATAGCTGAGCACGCTCTATCGTCGGGTCATGATGTCATGTTCCAAGATGCTCGAGCTCTTACTCACACTAGACACTACAGGTCCAGGATTATACGGGAAGCTGTGGAAATACGTAGAAACCTTAACAATTTCAACAGGGACACCGGCTATCAATTAAGTAATACCTGGTTGCCAGCCATTAAGAATTTATGTAGGTAGTTCCCTTCCCTGTCCTTTCACTATTGTTATTTCATCTCAGTTTTTTCCGAATTCGTACGTTCCTCGGTGCCAGATGTCTCATTTCAAGCTTGTGTTTGTATCCTACACCTGTCAAGTTCATATGTTACGTACACATGTTACGTGAACCGCTTAGTCTGATGGTTCGGTCAGCTTTCGCTTTGAACGCTAGCATTGTGCCACGTCCTGGAAGTTCCCTGCGAAACGTAAAGAATTTCACCTTATTTTCTTGACACGGCATAAACCCAAAAGCCTATGCAGCATCATGTTTAAAAAAAAGTTAGTACCTGAAAGGGTTTTGGAAGAATAGATAGTGTGTTCTTGAGGGCACACCACCATCTAAACCCCTTAGGGGAGAAATATTTTCAAGTATACAATATTTTACACCTAGGACATAAAAGAATACCCTTCTCGTAAAATTACAACTTTGTACGTCAAACAGTTTTGGAGGGATCAATAATTTTGTTTACGGAGCTAACCTCATTTTACACTTTAGGGCTGGAATGTAAAAAATTATTTCTTATTTCACACCTAGGATTTGGAATTGGAATTTTGTCTTTGTACGTTAAACCGTTTCGAACGAAGGAATATATTTGTTTTTGGATCTTAATCCCCATTTAACTCTCTGAGCGGTTAAATTTGTTTCAAACCTTCAAACCTAGGATATCGTTTGAAATTTTAACTGCATAATTCAAAGTTTCATATAAATGCATACTTTTGTCATCATTCCTCAGCCCCCCTGGCAAAACTCCCTTAGGGGTGTATTGCTTTAAGTCCACTTCTTATTTGTATCCCCATAAAAATAATTCAACTATTTTCACACCCCTTAAGTTGATTCCACCCCCCTCCCCCAGCACAATATTTATTTTTAAAGGAGATTTCAAATACAAATTTTCTTGTCCGTAACATCCTTTGGTTTCGAGATATAAGTAACCTCAAATAAAGAATTCAACTCATTTTTCAATTCATTTATCTTCCCCTCCTCATTAAGAATATGTTTCTTTTTTTTTTAAGACGAGATTCCAAATACAAACTTTCATGTCAGTGTGATCTTCAGTGATTGAGATATAAGTATCCTCATAAAAAGAATTCATCCCCTTTTACAGTCTCAGCCCTTAAGTGTTTTTTCTGAAACAAAAATACGTGTTACTATATTTTTAAAATATTAAAAATACCAATTTTCATGTCTGTAATATGTGGTAAGATTTTTGATATACTGTAGATATGCTCATTTTAAAAATTCACCCCCTTTAAAACTTCCCCTTAGTGGATTTTCAGAAAACAAATTATGTGTGTTCTTTTACTTTTACAGGAGATTCCAAATACCAATTTTCACGTCTGTAACATGTTATGTTTCTGAGATACAAACCAAAGTTCACTACTTGTAGGAATATAAGAGATATTAATTTAGATCAACTGAAGTATGACGCCTACAACCTACCCTGGAATGATATTCTACTACTAGATGATACTGACGCAAAAATAGACAAATTAAATTCCCTCATTACTGGTCTATACAACAAACACGCTCCAAAATGACAAGTGAAAGTGCCCATGGTTAAATGACGAAATTAAGAATTTAATGGCTCGCCGTGATTCATGGTTCCGACGGTACAAACGTACCTGTAACGAATCCGATTTTGAAAACTATCGGGTACTTAGGAACAGAATTAAGCAAGAAATCAGAAATTTAAGTACTTAAACTGTCTTTCAGGTAAACTGAATGCCAGGAATTCCTGGAAAGAACTACGCTCTCTTGGTATTGTAAAAGGTCAACAACAACAACGAGAACCAACTGTTCCCCTAGACGAGCTTATTACATATTTCTCTGAAGAACGAATCGCGTTTAAACCAATCAATCAGGCAGAATTAAATACGAATCAACCAGCCATCCCTCCACTTAACTGTCCTCAATTTTCATTCCAAGAGGTCACTAGCAACCAAATTAAAAAAGTACTATACTCTATTAAATCTAAAGCAGTAGGAGTAGATGACATCCCTATGCATTTCATACATAATATAATAGGCGCTATCCTCCCGATTATCACACATATATTCAATTACTGTCTTAGAAATGGAACTTTCCCTGCACTCTGGAAACAAGCTAATGTCATCCCAGTGCCCAAGATAAACGATCCTAAACTCACCTCTGATTATCGGCCAGTTTCTATTCTTCCAGCGCTTTCTAAGGCTTTGGAAAGACTGGTGTATGATCAAGTATTGAAATATTTAAATAACTATTCTTTCCTTGACCCATTACAATCGAGCTTTGAAAGGGTACAGCACTGCCACGGCTCTCCTTAAAGTGACAGAAGACATCAGACTACCTATGGAACAACGACAAGTTACAGTACTAACGCTACTGGTTTTCAGTGATGCATTTGATACAATAGACTTACAGCTACTAATTAAGAAAATGAAATCTTACTTGTTTGACCCTTTAGGAATGAAGTTTTTTACGTCATATTTGAAAGATCGGAGGCAGCGGGTGATAACTCGTGAAAGAAATTCAGAATGGCGTACAAGGAAAGTTGGCACGCCACAAGCTAGTATTTTAGGACCGTTGCTTTTTACATTGTATATCAATGACATTTCATCTTCTCTAAAAACGTGTAATTATCACCTATATGCTGATCTCCAAATTTATTACCATTGCAGCTTAAGCGAATTACCAAACACAGTAAAATGCATAAATGATGACATGAAAAGAAACTCAGTGAATATGCTCTCGCAAACAGACTTCTCATAAATCCATCAAAATCGCAAGCTATCATTGTCGGTTCCCAGAAGCTCCTACACGAGATCAATGATTCGATCATTCCTCCTCTATAAATAAATAATAGCACAATCCCGTACAGTAAAACAGTGAGAAATCTTGGGGCGACTATGACGAACTCTAAATTGGACAGAACATATCAAAAACGTAAGTCAGAAGGTGTTTGCTACTCTACACCCACTGAAATTAAATAAAGATATTATACCACTCGCAAAGATTAACACAGACCCTAATTCTTCCTATCCTTGACTACTGTGAAGTTATCTTGGTAGACGCTACTAAAGAACAAACTAGGAAACTGCAGCGTATTATGAATTGTTGTCTTAGATTCATTTTTAACCTAAGGTATGATGTGCATATTACTCCTTACTATCAAGCACTGCACTGGTTAAAACCTGATAAGAGACGTGAATTCATATACTTGTCTTAATACACAAACTCCTGCATAATAATTCCCCCCCAGTATATTTCATCTAAACTTCACTTCCTCTCTTCCTTCCATAACCGTAACACTCG
This sequence comes from Anabrus simplex, assembly GCF_040414725.1. Taxonomy (NCBI): domain Eukaryota; kingdom Metazoa; phylum Arthropoda; class Insecta; order Orthoptera; family Tettigoniidae; genus Anabrus; species Anabrus simplex. The sequence continues at coordinate 229,972,313 of NC_090267.1, read as the reverse complement.
CTCGGGCTCCACTTTAGCTATTCCTCTTCACCACTCTTCTGTGTATAATAAATCTTTTATTGTAACCGGTTTCAGGCTTTGGAATTCCCTGCCAGTAAGTGTCAGGATCATTGACTCTTTCCTCAAATTTTAAATATCTTGCCGAGACTTCCTGTTGAGAGTTACCAACTGAAGTATGTATTGGTGTGTATTGTGTGCGTGTGATTGGTAATTGTAAAATTAAAAATTGTTTCTGTTAGTTTTATATAATGTAAACGTAAGGGTAGTTGATAAGTGTGTATATTGTAAGTGTGTGTGCAAGTGTTTGTGTGAGATAGAAAAGAGGACTGAAGTAACGAGCTAATAAGCTAATAAGCTGCATATTGTGTGGGTGTGTAACTTAATTTAGGAAAATAGTATAAGTAGTATAATTAGTAATAGGCAACCTTAATATTATTTGTTGTATTGTGGTTAAGTGTAAGAGAGGCCCGTGTGCCCTAACTTCGCCACATGAAAGAAGCCATAATAAATAAATTAATTAATTAAATTAAAAGAATTCACCCCCTTTGTGACTCCTGTTTATCCTCTCTTAAGTTTTTCCTTATTTTTAATGAAGATTTTAAGTACCAATTACCACGTCTTTACACTGTTAAGTTTTTGAGGTATAGTACAATCATTTTAAAAAAATCATCCCCCTTTTCACTCTCTTAGCGATGGAATATTTGAAAATCCTCCCTTAGCGAGCACCTACATTGTAATATAAATGTATCCTCAAAATTTCATTTCTTTATGTTCAGTAGTTTTGGCTCGGCGATGATGAATCAGTCAGTCAGTCAGTCAGTCAGTCAGTCAGGACATGTTATTTTATATATAAGTGTGTGTGTTTAAATTTGTATTTATTTACCAGGAGAATCTACTGTGATATAACTAAGTTCTCCAAAGGAAAAGATGGCTCTTGAAAACGAACCCAGGAAAGATTAAAAATTATCGGTTTATGGTCAGAATCAAGTAGCCTACATTATGAACAATAAAATCAATTGGTTTCAATTCCTTTTTCTTTCACCCCACCGCCGTTAAGTTGATTTCCCCCCCATGAAAGAAGGCATGTTTCTTTATGTTTAAAGGAGATTCCAAATACCAATGTTCATGTCTGTTACCTTCAGTTTTGAGATATGTTACCCCATAAAAATAATTCACTTTTTTTCCACTTCCTTTCACACTCCCCCCCCCCCCCCCCCAACCATTAAGTGAATTTTCTGGAAAAAATACTTGTTTCTTTATTAGTAAAGGATATTCTAAATACCAATTATCACGACTGTAATATCTTCATGAGATATGTGTCCTCATAAAAGGAATTTAACTCCTTTTCACCCCCACTCCCCAAAATGATTTCCCCCCCAAAAATTGTGCTTTTCTTTGTTTTTAAAGGAGATCCAAATACCATTTTTCAGGTCTGTAATTTCTTCAGTTTCTGAGATATAAGTATCCTCATTAAAGGCATTCAACCTCTTTTTCACCCTTTTAACCCCTCCTAGTGGGATTTTCCGAAAATAAAAAAGTACAAGTCTATTTTGAAAGGAGATTCTAAATACCAACTTTTACATCTGTAAACTTTTAAAGTTTGAATATAGATACAATCATTTTAAAAATTCACCCCCCTTTTCACCCCCTTAGCAATGGAATATCCAAAAATCCTCCCTTAGCGAGCACCTACATTGTAATATAAATGTGTCCCCTAAATTTCATTTCGTTATATCCAGTAGTTTTGGCTCGGCGATGATGAATCAGTCAGTCAGTCATGTTCTTTTATATATAGATATTAAATGTTTAGTTTATCTATTTGAACATTTTACACACTCATAGAGCAAATAATAACTGTCTATTCTAATAAAATGTAATGATTATAAACATATCGTAAGCAATTATTGTACATAATATTAATAAAACAAGAACGTCTGGGCTGCTTTGTTCGGTACCGGGCGAGTTGGCCATGTGGTTAGGGTCGCACAGCGGTGAGCTTGCATCCGGGAGATAGTGGGTTCGAACTCCACTGTCGGCAGCCCTGAAGAGGGTTTTTCGTGGTTTCCCATTTTCACACCAGGCAAATGCTTAGGCTCTACCTTGATTAAGGCCACGGCCGCTTCCTTCCCACTCTTAGGCCTTTCCTGTCCCATCGTCGCCATAAGACCTACCTGTGTCGGTGCGACGTAAAGCAAATAGCTTTGTTTGGTAGTTGATACTTGGAGTAAGCAAAAGTTTCTTTCTATTTTTTTTGCTCCCTTATCTGAAAAGGAGCAAGTAAGGCATTAGAAATGATGTGTTTCATTTATATATTTAAGTAATTTCATTGTCACAAAAACATTCTATGCAAGATGTTTTCATTATATTATTCTTTGCTACCAGTTTAACTACACACACAGGTTTCTTTTAGCGACTGGATAGGAAATGAACCCTTCCCGCGTCCAAGTACGACACAGCTACAATATCCCGACAGCCAGATGTAATCTCAGGGTATTTCTTCACTAAGAAAAATATCTAATTTTTCTTCTTGGCTAAGATCAACACGAATTCAGAGAAAAAGGTAGGGACCGCACGCGACAATCACCGATGAACGTCTCCATCCTATCACATTCAAGAGTAAATCCATCATTGACCGCTTAACTCCGATGCAAATCATATGATAAACATCTAAGAAACTAAGTCTATCTGCTCTCAACTCCTAGAAATTATCACTCACTTTTTAAGAAAATAATAAAACACATTTATTAAATTAAGTAAAAATTAAAGAACAGAGAACTCGTATTACTAAGAACTTCCATAATTGATGATTAAAATCAACAATAATTCATAATATTTTACATTTAAGTCAGCGCTGGCTTACTAACAAAATAAAATAATAAAATGAATTCACTATTTCTGAAATGAACTTAAGCTTCATCATTCATAATCATGTTTGAAAATTAAATCGATCAATCAATTATTATGTAAGTAATTAATTAGCTTGCAAGAAAATTAAACAATTCAAATCATTCAAATCAATCATTGTACCATAATCACTTTGTAGTTTAAAATGGAATATCTCCTCACAATTGATAAAGTCTAAATTTTTGCTATCTGAATTCATCGTCAAAGTTATTCTCTGGCAAAGAAATGTTTTATGACGACTGACGGGCTAAGGTTTCCATCCCTATTGCCTTTTAAATCACGGCTCCTAATTTACGAGCTTCTCTTTTAAAGTTACCACAAGAATTATAAATCAACACTCAAAATATAAAATAATCTATCTCACTATTCTATCTAAATAATTCTTCATTTACTGCTATACAGCTCAATATGCATCCACTCACCAGGCTTATATTTAATATATCATATGTGCAAATAATTCCATAAGTATTTACGTTATGATATCTCGGTACTATTTATATGTGTCGCTTCTAGTATCTATATTGACTTAGCACATCTTTCACTTCACATATGTTACGAGAATATATTTTAATATTAACAGCTGTACTTGACGTTACGTTAACTCTCTAATCTCAACTATATGTAAATATCCACCATTCATACCTTATTTTGTGTCACTCCCACAGTGTATCTCTTTCCTTGTGCTTGCACCGTCTAAGTGATCCAATATATACATATTTTAGCATCTACCATCCATATATTTTTCTCTTTGTATATAAATGGCATAGCTTCCGGATTAAATCACTGTAAATACCAGAAAACCTACACTCAGAAACACGTCACCTGAATGAAGACTTGATGACCATAGATACATGGGCCAGAAATCACGGATTAAAATTAAACCCATCCAAATCCCAGGCAATAATTATTGGTTACCCTAAATTACTCTGCAAACTCAATCGAACAGCGTTACCACAGTTGTCCATAAGTGGTGCTCCCATACAGTATAGCCAAAATGTAAGAAATCTTGGTTTAATATTTGACGAACATCTGTCCTGGTCTGCCCAAACTATATCTGTGTGTAGAAAAATATACGGAACGCTACACTGTCTCAGTAAATTCAAATTCACTTTTAAACTAAAGAAAATTCTTGTTGAATCACTCGCATTACCTCATTCTGATTATTGCGATATAGTTTATAACAACCTAGGAGTAGACTGGGGAAGGAAATTACAGTGTGCTCAGAATGCTTGCGTAAGATTTATCTGTGGACTTTGTTACGCTGACCATGTCACACCGTCTTACACGCGGCTCGGGTGGCTTCGCCTGCAACGACGACGCACACTTCATACTCTTTGCTTTTTGCACAATATTCTTAAAACTTCTCAACCAGTCTATCTCCGTGATCCCATGAAGCTCCTCTCCACAAACCACAACAAAAATACCCGATCCTGCAGCACCATGTGTTTATCCCTTCCTATACACAGAACAGCAATCTACACGAAATCATTCACCGTTACCGCAGCCCGACAATGGAATCTCTTACCAGTGGACGTCAGAAGCATGTCCAGCAGCTCAGCTTTTAAACATGCCTGTGCCGAAATACTAGGTAACCATACATGAATCGTCAAGTTATGACCCGAAAACACCTCCTCCTACTGCCTCTCCATCATTACTTCCCTCTTCCTTTCACAGATCTCCCTTCTTTTTCTTCATCACTTTCTTCTTCTTACTAATCCTTCTATTCCCCTCTCAAATGAAGGCACTATTTCGGTGTACTGTAGAAACGTATGTATTTTCTATTCTCTTAAGTAGTAGTTATAGTACTCATTATTCATATATTTTTAATTTACTCTACGTACAATTTGTACTATATAGATATGATTTTTGTAAGTGTGATTATTTTTGTTAATACTATTACTCTTATTATTGTTAATATTATCATATTATTGCCATCAGTAGTTATTGTTAAGTGTTCTAGGTTAAGACTGGTTAAGTGTAAGAAAGGGAGTACATCCCTAACTTTGCCAGAATAAATAAAACATTATTATTATTATTATTATTATTATTATTATTATTATTACATACGTCTTATAATCACCAAAACCCACATTATCATACACAAATTAATTCATATATCTTCTTTCTTCACTATAAAACCTTCAATCAATTCCATTTCATCTTTCTAAATACCATTTTTCATCATTCATAACCTCTTTCATAATAAATGCAATTACTAAGATGTACCATTCTTCTTTACGTAAATACTCCTTTAAATAGATTAATTCTCTTCCGATATTACCTTAAACATTTCGTTCGTGCATTTAACAACATTACTTTACAAGGAATAACTCGACTGTATCTTTCATTTCCTCTCATGCGATCCACCTGTGACATAATCATTGACTGAATGGTTTCGCAAGATCCGTAGATATTATTCACCATACGATAATCTTTGTATTCAGCTGTTCGATAGCTTTTCTTCCTACTCGTATTTTCAATTACCTTGGTAAATCACTTACTTTATGGATATCCAGACTCCACAAGATATCAATCTAATTATATACTAACTTAATATAGTATTAGCAGATTACATGTAACACACTTCACTTCACTGTTTCACTTGCACTCTAAAATATTTCACACTTAGAATACTATAAACTAATGCATATGTCTAGCTAAACTAAGAATTATAATACTTATGGCAAACACTTAGCTCGTCTTTCATAATATTAGCTGTCAGTTGCTCTCCTCCTGCTCGTCACATCGCTGGTCCATTGGCCATGGTCTGAGGTTTGGCTGGATTCCTCATCTCATTTTAGGTAGGGTCAGCTGGTTGGATCATATCTCCCACCAAGTTGGTCCATCTGGATGTTTAGCAAGTCATCTTCTTCTTGGAATTGCTGCCAATATAATCAAATAAAGTCGAGAAGTAAGTGTTCATTTTAAGATTTTCTTAGAATATTATTTCTTTTTTTTAAATATTCTATCAGTCTTCTCTTGCGTTCTAGTTAACCAATTCTCTATATCTGCGTATGATCTTCAGTCTCATCTTATAAAAAACTTCAATTTTAAAATTATTTGTTTTCTGAAAATGTAATTTCTTCCTCGATTCTTTTTCTGACGGAATGATTCTTTCCTATCCTTCTCTTTCTTTACGACTTCTAATTAATGAGTTCCAATGTATCACTAATCTTGCGCCTTGGGTCCATCAGCATACGTATTTGAATAAATTCTTGTATATCACGCTGTCTCTATATATTTTTCACAGTGTTTCTGCAAGTATCTTGCCATCTTCTCTTAATTTACAACAGTTATTCTTCAAAACTTCCGCCATAATCTTGACTATTTCTCTTCTTCGATGCAGCAACAGCAGTTTGCTTCCTCTCGTCTCGAGTTCAGTTTTTCAAGTATATTTTTTTAAATAATATATATTATTTTACTTGTTTTCTTGAAACAATTCCCCAGATATTGCTCTGTTCTGCACCGCCTTTTAAAGGTATTCGTTCCAAGTTAATCATGGCCTCCTATTGTATTCACATGTCAAGACTTTCTTGTATACTATCTTGGCCTGAGCGGTCTATACCTTTCATGGACGCCATTTTGGAACACGTCCGAAAATGCAACAGGCACAGAAAGGACTAAGACTGAGAAGGAAACGGCCATGGCTTTAATCAAAGGACTAGCTCAGCATTTGCCTGAAGTGAAAATAGGAAATCACAGAAAATCGCTCCAAGGATTGAAGAACTAGCTGATCGCCAATTTTAGAGTATACCCCACAGCAGAAAGGATGTGGGACGAAGATCTCATGTAAAGACTATGATAATTGTGTATCTGTATCGAAGCAACATAAAACAACTTCTAAAATTTTTTTTTAAAAAAAGTGAAATACTGTAAGAGTCAGATTTGGCTGACTACGGAAATCAGTTGTTGGTATTGGGAAATTTACCAAGGTGACTGCATAAATGTTTGGTTAAAATGTTAAGAACCATGTTAGTGTGTAGAAAGCAAAACAGAGTCAAGTTGATGGATAAGCACTCTGGTTATAAAAGAAAAAGAGAGTACATTAAGCTGTAATTTTGAGTGTAAATGATAGCATTTATATGGAACTGATCAGAATGATATAATAATAATCATAATAATAATAATAATAATAATAATAATAATAATAATAATAATAATAATAATAATATTTTTGTTTGAGTCATCAGTCCATAGACTGGTTTGATGAAGCTCTCCGTGCCACCCTACCCTGCGCTAACCTTTTCATTTCTATGGAAGTATTGCATCCTACATCTGCTCTAATCTGCTTGTCATATTCATATCTTGGTCTACCCCTACTGTTCTTACCACCTACACTTCCTTCAAAAACCAACTGAACAAGTCCTGGGTGTCTTAAGATGTGTCCTATCATTCTATCACTTCTTCTCGTCAAATTTAGCCAAATCGATCTCCTCTCACCAATTCGATTCAGTATCTCTTCATTCGTGATTTGATCTATCCGTCTCACCTTCAGCATTCTTCTGAAACACCACATTTCAAAAGCTTCTATTCTCTTTCTTTCTGAGCTAGTTATCGTCCACGTTTCACATCCATACAATGCCACGATCCACACGGAAGTCTTCAAAAACACCTTTCTAATTCCTATATCAATGTTTGTAGTGAGCAAATTTCTTTTCTTAAGAAAGCTATTCCTTGCTTGTGCTAGTCTGCCTCTTATGTCCTCCTTACTTCTGCCATCGTTAGTTATTTTACTACCCAAGTAACAATATTCATCCACTTCCTTTAAGACTTCATTTCCTAATCTAATATTTCCTGCGTCACCTGCCTTCGTTCGACTGCACTCCATTACTTTTGTTTTGGACTTACTTATTTTCATCCTGTAATTCTTACCCAACACTTCATCCATACTATTCAGCAGCTTCTCGAGATCCACTGCAGTCTCAGATAATATAACAGTATCATCGGCAAATCTCAAGGTTTTGATTTCCTCTCCTTGGATTGTGATTCCCTTTCAAAATTCCTCTTTGATTTCCTTTACTGCCTGTTCTATATAAACATTGAAAAGGAGGGGGGGGGGACAAACTGCAGCCTTGCCTCACTCCTTTCTGGATTGCTGCTGCTTTTTCAAAGCCCTCTATTCTTATCACTGCAGACTGATTTTTATACAGATTGTAGATAATTCTTTGTTCTTGGTATCTGATCACAATCACCTTCAGAATCTTAAATAGCTTGGTCCAGTCAACATTATCGAATGCCTTTTCTAGATCTACAAATGCCATGTATGTGGGCTTGTCCTCCTTGATTCGATCCTCTAAGATCAGACGTAAAGTCAGGATTGCTTCACGTGTTCCTATATTTCTTCTGAAGCCAAATTGATCTTCTCCCAACTCAGCTTCAACTTGTTTTTCCATTCTTCTGTACACAATACGTGTTAAAATTTTGCAGGCATGAGATACTAAACTAATGGTGTGGTAGTTTTTACACCTGTCAGCACCGGCTTTCTTGGGAATAGGTATAACAACATTCTGCCGAAAATCGGATGGCACTTCTCCTGTATCATGCATCTTACACACTAAACAGAATAACATCTCCATGCTGGTTTTTCTTAAGGCAGTAAGTAATTCTAAGGGTATGTCATCAATTCTTGGTGCCTTGTTCCTACTTAGGTCTCTCCAAGCTCTGTCGAATTCTGACCTCAAAATTGGGTCTCCCATGTCATCAGCATCAACAGCCTCTTCTTGTTCCAGAACCATATCTTCTACTTCTTTACCTTGATACAACTGTTGCATATGCTCCTGCCATCTTTCTAACTTTTCTTTCCCTAGAAGTGGTTTTCCATCTTAGCTCTCTCTAGAAGGATGTGACTTGGAAAGACAAGAATAACTTTGGATACTGGTATTTTACATAATTTTTAGCGATATTTGGCTTGGTTGAATTCCCTCCTTGTTTTAGTTGGGTTTGTATAAAGTTTTGACAGCATATTGTGTAGCTTATCAGTGTTTTACATACTTACAGGAAGGATTTTTATTTATATTTGTGAGTACCGTATGCATGTTTACGTTTTGAAACACAATTGTAGACTTTTAAATTTACTTCTTAATATTTATGTGATAAGTACTGGTGTGTTCAATTAAAGGCCTATTTAATATCCTCATTCACACCATCAAGACATAACAATGAATGAAAATCTGACCACTCAAGTGTCCATTTCCTTTAACCAAGTCCAGCGAGGTCCCATGTCCGCATTACCTAACATATGGTCAACACTTTAATACCATTCTATGTCTGTTAGATTTCATTTTCTATGGTGATATGTGCAAATTACTCAGTTGGTAAATAGTGATCATAACACCATAAGTTAGTCTTATATATATAAAATAAGTTTTGTCTGTACATTGCTCAGAATTTGAAAGGAATGGTATTTCTGTATTGGTCATGTCCCCAGTAACAAGAAAATGCACTTTTTACTTTTCTGTAATTTCTGTCTGTTTGTATGTATGTACACGCACATGTGACGTGATGGAAAACACCAATGGAATTTAAAACTTTAGAACAGCAGCATTCTCAATATCTTCTGCCGCTGGCCAGCATGTCACAGGCATTTTGCCTGCACATTATCTCAGGCTTGGTTTCTCAAACATTTTCGCTCCCGTTCCCCTCCTAGCCACTCGATATGAAAGTGTTTCCACAAAGAGAGACTTTCGGCCTGAATTTTCGACACAGTGATTTCACCCTGTTTTGAATTGTTATAAAATCAATATTTTGTAAACTAAGAGGTCCGCAACCTCACTATGTGCACTTATTGTTCATTTCCATCTGTATCATTTGTTTTCATTTCTTTTCTTCTTAGGTTAACACAGTTTTAAGTTTCAATTATATTCTGTATTAACCTCTGTTTTCACTGTATTTTATCACAGCGAGTTGTTTTTTTGCTCCACATGATGTAAATATTGTATATTGTACTATTTTTTGTTTCCGTCATGTCTCTCTCTTGTTTTTTCATTTGTTCCTTCATTATGTTTTTGTGTTTTTTATCTTGTATTATGTAAATTATTTCAACCCCTCCCTTTTTTTTTTTTCACTGAAGATGGCTCAAACGAGCCGAAACATGTTTGAATTTGATTACTCCATCTAATGATCGAATTATATGATTATTGAATTAGGAGGATACATTCAGTTTTTTACCTTTATAAAGTAAAACTTGTCTGACATTGCGCATGCGTGAACTGCAACTGTTCTAATTGCTCTCCTGGTGTTCCTGTACGATTACCTACTCTCCTCCAAAACAGAACACATACAATATTTTCTCTCAGACATGTCCATACCTGCATTCCATGCAACCAATCCAAACCTCATTTACAACAACGAAGCTCCATCAGCATAAACATGAGACGGACTTGTCACAAATATGTACGTGATATGAAACAACTGGTATTATTTTTTACATAAGGACACTAAATCTAACGTATATGACATACAATTACTTTTGCCGGAAAATCTTTGCAGGCTGGTGTATTTATTATGGACAGAGTATTAAAGATTCTGGCTGGATATGTCATCTGTTCATAGCAGATTCAAAAGCTCACCCAATTCTAATATACAACAGGGGATACCAAATTTAAATACACACAGAACGTTGAAATTAATACTAACTGAAGTGCCTTTAGACACATTAGGGTTGACAATAAGGAACGAATACTTAGCTTTCCTCCAAAATGGTAATTACAAACATGTCGACTTTCAAAAGTAAAAAAATCAGGAAAATTTGGCAGCGAATTGCGATGTATTATGACATTATTGATGGCAGAACATGCACTAATTGATTATAATTCAATGGTAAGGTAAGGGTTATTCTGCCCGAAGGCAGTTCCGAACCTCCGCAGAGGTGTTCCTGAACCAGAGTTTGTGTGTGGTAGGGTGGCCAGTTCCTTTCCGCGCCTCCGTTTATAATTCAATACATTAACAATTCTATTTGGCCTATATATATTTTTAATCATTTATATGTGAATATTGAAACGGGAATGCCCAGTCAGCATTCGCCGTTCATGTATTTCTTGAGGAGAACGCAATAACACCCGACTGTGTGGATTTAAAACGAGCGCCGAGCGTGCAGGCATCATGGGTGACAGCGTTCAAGTGATCACTCGCTGCAGAGTACCAGCCAAGGCCAAGTGACGTCATGATCGAATGTTCCATTCGCTTCAATGTCATTACATCACGAACGAGATGTCCGATCGCGATTTGAAGAACGTTACCTTGTAGGCCTGGATAACAAATACTACTGCCCAAGATTTCATGAAAATTGGCAGAAGAATGGCCGAGTTATAAAATTTTAAAGAGGCTCATATTTTCAGTCTGGCCGTCTGACTAGAGCAATATAAGGAGCCACGCCGTGCGGGCCAGCTGCGGTAGTACCATGTGTTACTCTGTCCGGCTAAGGACCGGTGATAGAAAATATGCGATACAAGTGTCGAACATATTCTCATTAGACTAACTTCGCGTGTAAGCAGGAAACTTGTTCATTTGTAATACCAATATAAATGGTCCGTTATTGGACATTATAAATTTTCCAGCTAACTCATTCCTGGTTGCCAGCGTTTCGCCCTCGTGTGCTAGGCTGGGCTCATCAGTTGGTACCTAGCACACCTACCAAGACGCTGGCTAGTGCATACCGTGGAGGCCACTGCGTAGGCTAATTGTAGCCACCGGCAGTGCCAATGCACTATGAGACACTTTGTCCCATTATCAAAAATTGATGCCTGCCTGGCCATCATTTGTAATGTCGATCTGTCGAGCTGATTAACATTATTTTCGTCTTGTGAATTTCGTATTGCAGAGACTATACAGTAATCACTAGATATTTTTGAAACTGTGCTGTTATAAGAGTGTAAAGGACTTAGTGTGTAAAGACTGTGCCTTAGTGAAATATTATTTCCTTTTCGAGAGACTGTGTTAACACATTCACGACCATCATCTGAGCGGGCTAGTTAAAGGGCTGGCCCAGCTATTCCACCTGTTAGTGGCAGAGCAAACAACAACAAATTCTTTTCACAATAAGTTCTAAACTAAACAAGATATAGAAACAAAATTTTCCACATACCTTAATAAAGTCCTCTAGTATCTCTGCAGGGCGTAGTAGGTAATGTCACACTTTCCTGGGTGAATGGAACACCACACTTTCCACAAAAATAGCGTGTTTAACTAATAATTTTATTTTTGAAGCACACTTTGCGCCTTCTTGAGGAGAACTTGACTTTATTTGATGGTGGAATCTTCAAGAGAATATGCTCTTTTCTCTTCCCATCTAACATAAATGGTGATCCTTGGCCGGTGCCCTTTTTGGCGGCAAAATCGCGGGACGTTGACTTGGAGCTGATGAAGTAGATGGATCTGAGATGTCGGAGAGAGGTGACTGTACTTGTATCTCGGGTTCACTTTTTCCCACATTTGACAATTCCCTTATGTTCCTTTAGATCTTTTGGTACACCCCTATTAATGACCATATTGTTCCACATACGAGAGTGTTCTATTCCTGTAATGTTCCGCGAGTTCAACGCTATTGTAATAATTGTCCATACAGACTGTATACCCCTGGCCAAGATAATTTTCAAGCAGCTGAAAAACTGTGCTTTGTAAATTCGCACCACTTACATCATTTATATTGTTCCTACACGCCATGGTTACAATTTAGAACGCGATTATACACACGTTGGTGCAATAACAAACCTACTACGCAGCTAGTTGGGTCAGCGCTAGGCTACCTTCAGAAACAAAACAAAAGAAGTGCATTGGGAGGGAAAATGCCGTGGCCATGTGTTTTCTGGCGAGTACAAGCATTCATAAAGGTATTACCTTCATCTTTCTCGCACATATTTGTGACCAAAATAGATCCCAGCTGCGCGGGAACGGCTCCAGTTCAAGGTTGCGCTTATCCAGGCAAACTCTGGTAAGGTCCACAGCATGGTCACGTGCTATAGGCAATAACTCGGATACGGGCGTGAATGTGTTAAGTTATTTCGTGAAAACTGTGCTCTAGTGAAAGTACATTTCTTTTCAAAGGACAGTGTTAATTGGCATCGTAAAAGACAGTGCCAACATTTCTTTCCAAAAGACTGTGTTAATTCACTTCGTGAAAACTGTGTTAACATTCCTTTTCATAAGACTGTGCTGACATTTCTTTTCAAAGACTGTGTTAATTCACTTCCTGAAATACTGTGCCTTCATTTCATTTCAAAGGACTATGTTAACTCACTTCGTGAAAGATTGTGCCTACATTTATTGTCAAGAGATTGTGTTAAGCTACTTGTAAAAACTGTGCCTCAGTGGAGAATTTATTTCTGAGAGACTGTAATTTTTTGATGAAGACTGTGTCTTAATGAAACTTGGTTCTTTTTCGCAAGACTGCGTGTTAAGAGTCATAAACTGTTTCTTTACTGTCTTCATAGAAACTTTAATATATTTCCACGTGTGTATGCTACATCATTGCATTTGCTTCTCCGTACTCATTACAAACGGTACAAAAGACTGTGTCCGTAGGACTCAACTTATTCCTCTTCTTCACACTGAGATTAAGTAAAGTTGTAAACCGTTGAATCTCAGAAAATTCCAGATTATTTTTCGTTGCCTATCACTTCGAGTCCGCCAGTGACTATTTCATGAACAGTGTTAATTTCTAATATTTCCACAGAATTATGATTTTGAATCCATTTTTTCAAAGTAATGTGCGTCCAACACCATTTACAGTGGAACTTGTTCAGTTAATAAACAGTGTCTTGCAGTGCAGTGCGGTAGAGAAGTGTTGTATCAGATTCTATTGACATTCTGTGCAAACCTCTTACATTTCTCTACTCCCTTCATGGGACTTTAATGGAATACAAAGCTAATCAACTATTCCACGCTGCACTATCACCAGACGACCAATCCCAGGTTCAAGTCTCCTTTAACATTGAGGGTCGATAACCGCCGTGGGATGATGTGGTACCTTGGTGAGACGACGCCGACACCGAGGGACGATGCCTTCACATCTTTCAGGACACTCAAACCATTCATCTGTAAAGGTGATATAATTTCTATGTTTTCTTCAATAAAATGCAAGTTCCACTTTAAAAAGAACTTATTGCACTACCCTTCTCTCTTATACTCTCTGAGCATGGACCGTACACGCCCTGGGGTCAATCCATGCTCTCCACTAAGCTAAAGTACGGGCGTTCCTGTTTCAATATATATACTAAATACTGGACATACCTGAACTGTAGGAACATGTGACTTCTCATCCTTTAACATGGTGATCACATTATGACTAATTGTTGTTCAACACGTAGCTGACTTAGCCCCCTTCAGAAACTCGGAACAATTTTTGCTCAAAGCACTTGCCTTGCTGAACAGATTTCAAGGTTAAAAGTTTCTCCAAAGTTTGTTCAGACAGCAAGGATCTGAACTGTGTTTTTGTCTTTGTGACTTTGCTGAAAATCCTTTCACATTCTGCATTGCTATGTGGAATTGATAAAATAGCAAGCATCACCTTAGAGAATCTGTCATATTTAAGCATACCATTAGCTAATTTAATCTGACCTACCAATGCCCATTGAACATCAATTCTTCCTTTTGCCAGGTCTGTTTCTTTGAGCTGAAAGTTACGGAGCCGGGAGTGCAGAATATAAGTTTCTTTATCTAAATGTTTTGTTTCACTAGCCAGAATGTTCGGAAACTTGTTAATGAAAAATCTAAGGCTAGAAAATGATGCCTTACTTATAGCAGAAATATTTGCAACTTCTGCAATAATTAAAACTTCATCTTTGAAAGGAAATTTGTGTACCATGTAGCCACCTGATGAAGAGAAACACTTTCTAATAGGCTTAAAGAATATGCACTTTTCCTCAGACTTCAAAGTGTTCACTAAAACAAACGCAGATTTCCCTATCATCAGATCACAATCATCCTTTTGATTTGCTGGAGTATGATAATCTACATTAAGGAGAGAGGAGAAGCTTTTAATAACGTGTCGTTTCACAAACTTTGCCATCACATTCTTCAATAGTTCCTCCAAAACTGACCTCGATAAATGGATGTGCGGCATACTTGACTGAAGAGCTATGTTTGGATTCTCAAAGATATCCATAAAACTTGAGAGAAAAAGGCAAAAATATTTATGTAAATTTGATTAAAGGAACATGAACAGTTGTTCTTCACGTGACAATGCATGGCTCTTAGTGTCATCAGTAGTTTCAACTTTTTTAGTGAAACTGAATGACTGGGTTTCCCTTTTAACTGAGGAGTGTGGTGAAATATTGTGACAATCCTTCACCTTTTCAGACAAACAAGACACATCTGCACTTAAACTGTGCTTAGGAATTTTGTAAGTCTTCGAAGTTCCCATCTGAGAATCCTTACTCACAATTTCGCTCCAGAATAAAGTAACCAAAGGGTCCCACTACAGCAAAATCCTATCTAAACACCTTCTTAGTGATAACCATCGAGTAAGCACATGCTTCAGAATTTTCCTGATCTCTGTGTTGTGTAAAGTCTGAAATTCTCTGAACTTTTCTTTCCACTTTGCACTCCTTTCCAGATAATAAAATATATCAATTATACTTTCATCTACATTTATGAGCAAGCACGCCCCACCCTTCTCTGCAGCAAGATTAATTAGGGGACAAGAGCAGCCTACGATGATTATGCTACTATTTTCCAACTTCAAACATCCTGCCACACCATTATTTAATCCTACCATTACTGGAGCATTATCAGCACCAAGAGCTAGGCAGTTTTTAATGGAATGTGGAATTCCCAAAAAGTTGAGAGCAAAAGATTGGCAATGTTAGCTCCAGTAGCATCCCCTTCTAAATTAGGCACAGAGAGTAGACAACACAATTTCATTGAGTTCAGGACTAAAAAAATGTTACAACAATGGGATATATTTTCAAGTCGCTTTTATTGCTACCATCAGTAGCAACAGAAAATGCATTCACCTGCAAATGTGATAATTTTCACCCTTTCTTCCATGCACATTTCTGTAATGATAGCTGCCGTTTTCGTTCTAGCAATTTCTGAATCAGGAGAGATTTTGCGAAACAAAGGTCCTACAATTTACATGCAGGTTATGTTCTACGATAAGTGACGTAAATAACGCCTCGGCATTCGTCACAAGATTTATATCTTGGTTTATACATGAAAAGTTCAGTTTCTGGTTCCTTTCTACACACTGGACACTCTCCTTATATTTTTCATTTGCACATGCTTGAGTATATTGCACTTCCTGCCATGCGCAACTGAAAAAAATCACACCTACATATAGTACAGAATGTGAACGTTGGTCACTTCCTGGATCCACTCAAACATGGAAACTCTTCCCTATAAGCACTTTTAAACACTGCATCATATTACTTTTTTGACATTTTGGCCAAAACAAATATTAAGACACAACACGAGCACTTCTGCCGATCCTGGCCTGGGTAGACGCCTATGGCGTGCTACTTCTGAGGTTAGGTTACTCGCCTGACTCGTTTGCAAAGAGAACGACTGTATTATAGACCTAAGAGGAGCACATGACTGGCCACCATGCCCCGTACTGCCATCTGGTATCATTATTAGAACTACTATCAACTAGCTATGCTCAGCCATATATTGATAGAACGAGGAAATCCGCGGGAGTTTAAAATAATACAAAAATTACTGACACTGCTGTGAAAATCGGGAATCGGTCCCGGCGATCGGGAGTCTCCTGCTTAAATCGGGAGACTTGGCACGTCTAATTACCATCCCCTCCCACCAGGTTGAAACATTTGAATTTGAATGCATTCCAGCGAGGGATGAGTATCCTTCCAATTCATTAAATTAGAGTCTTACATCTTCAGATTCTAATGATATGTGTACAAATGAGGTCACTACACATGTATCTAAATCTCACCTCGTGTTCTTCGACGTTCTGGTAATTCATCTCCTCCTGCCTGAGATTTGGTCATTTCATTTTTCAAACCTGAAACAAGAAATAATACTGAAAATATTCTACAATGCAACATACACTGTTACTGAATCAAATATAGCTACAGCTACAGCTACAAGAGTTATTTTTGATTAATTTTCATCTATTCCCATAATTTGTTCTACAGGATTATTTGAATAACACATATTAGTATTTAAAATAAATATCATACATTAAAATTTGATACCAACCATGGTAATTATGCTAAAGAAACACACTCAATTATAATACTATTTGTGCATTTTTATTATATAACACATTTATTGATTTCTGCCAGAAATGTACAGTACACATAAATAACCTCTCCACTTTCAATATAGATCTGTAAAGAGCAAGTTTTCTTGTGCTTATTTTACTAAACATATAAAACTGCAATGTACAGATTTCTTGAACACCTTACTTAGTCTAGGGTCAGCAGAAATAATTTCCCAGCCTCATGTTGATATGTCAAAATTTTTGTCCCCCTCGGTGTCTCTGAAAACCACAAAAAAAAATTACCGGGAAGCCTGTAATATTGCACATCAGTCCTCTGTAGTCAAGGCTTACTTAACTATAGCAGTGAGGCTCAGGTACCACAATGTTGACAGTTAAATTCACAAATCTCTCAGATACCAAGTACCATACAAAGTTGGATGGAGTAGAAATTGGAGGTGTAAACTTATGCTACAATGTTTCCTGGGCAAACAGCTCCAACATTCACCAGAAGCACCCATAGAAAAGACAACTTGAGAGTCGTCAAAAGTTCTTAACTGAACAAACAACTTTGCCTTCCCAATTCTCTCAAAGTAGATGACTTTAATAACGATAAAATCCAGAAGCAAATATACAGTAGAAGTCCGCTGTAGCGAGAACTCTGTTGTAACGACAGGCTTTTTCTGTCCCTTGAAAATTTCTAAAATTGTGTACTATCCGTTGGTTATTGCGAGAACCCAATCACTGATGCATCAGTTATCATGAGCAATTAAGCGTGAGTTATACCAAATACAGTAGAGACAATACGTGACACGGATTTAGCCTTGTTAAAATGGGAGACAATTCGACGGTGGCTCTCCTAGTGACTTGACCTGAAAAGTTGCACTAAATTCAAATATCAATGGAAATGCATATACGAAAATGGATAAATAAATTACATCTAGAAAGAAAGTATTATTGAGATATTAACTTCGAAGTTGCTAAAACAATTCTGAATATATGAATGAAGAATTATTTAAAAGGTTATTATTTAAAGACTGAAATTAGACATGTAAACAAGATGTGAAATGAACTGCTGTGAAATGGGTTGATCTTTCATTTATGCATTACATTTTTTGCTTTAGCATTCCTGTCTGAACTTTTACAGTTAGATTTGTCTTTTTTTCTCATTTAAAAACATTGTATCATCACACTAAAACACTTGTTAATAAAAATATCAGCACATTCCTTACACACATGATGCAAATGAATTAACATTTAAAAGCTGGACAATTTTCCTCTTAACATGAAGCCTACTAACAGAAAGAAAATCTATAAAATCCCGGCTTTAATCTGAGAAGAGGGATAAAAGAAAGAAAAGTATGAAAATGTTGTCGACAGTGATGCTTTGAGGAATATTTACGTACAATTAGAGTAAAAATGTAACATACCCTTGGCTGTATAGTAGAGGATTTTTAAAGTCGCTGGCCTGGAAATGATCTGAACAGATCTTATAATTCTTATATAAGTGTAATGTCCCTTCTTTCTTGTACACCTTATCCAAATTACTTCTGTGACATTTCAAAACCCACAGATCACACATACAACAACATAGCAGTATTGAAGGTTAACTGCTGCACTATACAATAAAATATGCGTATTATATTTTAAGCCAGTTAAAATATGAGTCGAGCAGGTCAGAAGATTATGAAGTACTATAAAAATCTCTGTCATTGGAAGAATATATGTGCAAGCACAATATTACTTACGTTTTCTTGTCACGAGGGTAGCGAAAGAAAGACCGTGC
Source organism: Anabrus simplex (assembly GCF_040414725.1). Taxonomy (NCBI): domain Eukaryota; kingdom Metazoa; phylum Arthropoda; class Insecta; order Orthoptera; family Tettigoniidae; genus Anabrus; species Anabrus simplex. The sequence continues at coordinate 229,953,468 of NC_090267.1, read as the reverse complement.
ATTCTTCTTTACTTCATAGTTACTGCAGCCAAACACAGCACATGCCTTTCCTCTCATGTTGAGACGAGATATCGAGGAACGACACGCTACTATTTAATTATGTCAACTCACTGAAAACGCATAAATAACATCAAAAACTTCACACACAAATACACGTGCTCTTATGACAGAATCAGTAGTTCTCAGGTCTACCAGCTAAAGAGAGCTCTAACAGCTGTCCCTCGATATCTCACCGAGTGTCGCGTACTGACTACTGTATTTGGTTATACTTCCATTATCAATATTTATACACTCCAGTGATTATATTGCACGTGATCGATCATCTTCGGTACAGTTTACTCGCTATGTGCACACTACCAAGCTCTCTTGTCGACAATGGAACTCTATGCCTGAGTCGATTAGCAATACTCGTTGACTGGTGCTCTGTAAACAATATTTGAAAAGAAAAAGAACATGTTTCTGTAACAAATGCGTAAATAAAGTAGTTGATAGAAGTTAGGCAGAAGTAAATGACTGCTTAACTTTAACGCTATATAATGAAATTCAGTAAGAATGTGATACCACCTCAAAATACAGCGCAGAGTGGATGACTGATTTCAGAGGTAAGTTCATTCAGTACAACTTCGTTAGGAAGTTTCTGCAGAGGACAAGGGAACAGAATTTGTTAAGTGAGAAAATGTGCTATTGAATACATGAATAAAAACTATCCAAAAGTTATGTGTAAACACTTGATATGTTATTTTCTTTTCTTGATATGCGTGTATTTTATGTCATGTACATAGGTGTACAGTGAAAGTTATTGGCTATCCACTGTTTCTAAAGATGAGATGAGAGTGTTATAAGGCGTTAAAAAGATGAGAAAACGAATATGAAAACCTTTTCCACTGGCAATTATTCAATAACATCAGTGTATTAAAAGGTGTGTAAAACAAAAGACTATAAATATAAAAACGTGCGTTGGGGACCATAAAAGTATCAGCACGTTACTGCAGATCACACTCTCTTTCTAAAACAAATTTCAGCTGAAGTATTATACTTCGGACCAGTTGGTTATTAAACATCTCTTCGGGTCACACTCCTTGGCCATGAATTATATGGAGGTTAACTCTGCCATGTGCAAGAAAATGACTTTCACAGTCATCTTCAATGCGACAACACTTTGATCGACTGAAGTCAGAACTTACAGGTGTGACTTTCAACATAAACACCACGGTAACCAGAAGACAGATGGTGTCACATGCAGCTGGCCAGGAGCATGTAACGTCAGCCGACTCCAATCAGCCAAGCGCTGTAACTTACTGACCGAGCGCCCTGCTTATCTTCCTTATTACAAATACGTTTACGTTGTAATATAATACTACCGGGCGAGTTGACCGTGCAGTTAGGAGCGTGCAGCTGTGAGCTCGAATCCATGAGATAACGGGTTCGAACCCCACTGTCGGCCGTGGTTTCCCATTTCCACACCAGGCAAATGCTGGGGCTTGCCTTGATTAAGACTACGGCCGCTTCCTTCTCATTCCTAGGCCTTCGTGTCCCATCGTCGCCATTAAGACCTATCTGTGTCGGTGCGACGTAAAGCAACTAATATATAAGTAATAATAATAATAACGTAAATGTTTCCACCTTTTCAATACAATATATTCACAAAATTACAAAATTATACGGTACTAGTTTCGACCCATCTAGGGGTCATCATCAGCCGTATTGGAGCAAAGATCATTTGTGGCGAAATCCTAAGACAATATTATTTTAAAGAATAACAAGTGAAATGAGATGTTATGGTAATAGTTAATAATACAAGGAATATACATACTAAGAGGTTTTTAACAAAGAATGAAGTATAAATGGGGTGTTGTAAAAATTATAATCATGGAAATCAGTAAGTTCTTGTATTGAAATGAAATATGGCTTAGGAAGAGGGCTTAAGGTGGGGCTGAAGGGTGCGGGAGAAAGTGTAATTGTCTTGGAAAAGTACCTTTGATTAAATTTAGGATTGAGTTTAGGTTGGCTGCATTATTGTTTCTGAGGAAAGTGATAAATAGATCGAAGAGTATGTTGGGTTTCTCTGAGATTTCATTGAGATTGTGACTGGCATTAAAGTATTGGTCTAGGTGTATGTAGTAATTTTCCATTATGTTCAGTAAAGGGCCCTTGTTTGCTAATACGAGGATGTCCATGTCTTGTTCAATATTGGTGAAATTATGGTTATAATCTTGCATGTGTTGGCCGATGGCTGAAAACTTGTTGTATTTTATTGCGTTAGTGTGCTCGTGGTATCTGATAATAAAGTTTCTCCCGGTTTGCAACTAGCAAAAAACTTCCACATGAAAACCAATAAGTTATTGCATAAAACTATTCTTTTTTTATTTTGTTTGTGTGCTTTTGTAAATATTGCAGACCTTCTTTGAAAGCCAAGAATAATGAGATCTTTTGCTAATATTTATTTATTCATTCATTTATTTATTTGTGTCTTTATTAAGTGGCGAAGTTAGGGCCCTCGGCCCTCTCTTACACTTAACCACATGCAATTTTTTGATTTTTACAGTATTCATGTAAAATATCATTGTAATCAATTACAGTTATTGAGATAAGTAAGTCAAATAAAGAATAACAATAATACTATTAATTAAGATTACTATTGCACCCATCCTTCGTCCGGGTAAATCTTCGTGAAATAGTTTAGCTTAACGTGAATTCAATGAAGAGTCAGATCACACGCGACATATTTCATCTCCGGATGAACGTCTCCATCGTATCGCATTTTTAATCACCGCAGGTATCATAATAAACCACATAAACTCAACTTAAAACTAAGTTATCATGCACTCTAATATCAACAAATCACTTACTCACACATTAAAAAAAAAAAGAATAAATTTATTAATCTAATGAATTACTAAAGAAAAGAGAAAGTAGCATTTCCTCATTCGTCCAATATCTCATAAAATACATTACCATTATACATGCATTTCGTTTAAATCGGCACTGGCTTAGAAAAGTTGAATTTCAATCCTGACATGAGGCAACATCTTATTTCACATTTCATTTGATATGAAAAATATTCAATTAATCAATTATGTAACCAATGTTGAGTGCGTACATAAATAATAATAATAATAATAATAATAATAATAATAATAGAATAATAATAATAAACATAATAATAATAAAGTAATACCAGTAGTAAATAATATAATAATACTTAATAATATGATTAAGGAAATTGTAAATAACGCAGTGGCGGAGTATTCATATAGAAACGTGACAAGTATCTTACGATACGCAAAATTACATCAAATATAGGGAACACTTACCGGCCTAAAAATGACACCTAAGAAAGGATAGTGGAACGTGCGGGAAGCCCTACGAGGTCTATGGAACGTATAACGTTATGGGGGAGAAAAGACTTGCATGAAACACCCTCTGGCTCAATTATATTAAAAATAACAAATAAATTTTTTTTACAAGAGACAAAGTTACATAACAGAGCAGCAGATACTTTACACATTTGACAAACGGAATAACTACGAAACCAAAACACAAATGACAGGATAGTTGATTAAAAGACAGGAGAAAGACTTTAAATTACGAAAACGAGAATCTAGGGCAAACTCAGACATGTTGAATATTAAACTTTGAAAATTACATTAAGCAAGAAAATACCGAAACGCCAAGGAATTAAATTAAATCAAACGAAATCAGAAAACATTGATAATAACAAGAAAATAGCACTGAAATAACACTTACCTCGGAAAGGTTCCCGAGGGTAGCCCTCGAGCGCGAACGCTCGCTAGGGCAGTCGGATGGAAAATGACGCCGAGCATACGCATCATTTTTCCAAAGCCGGCAAGAAGACCGGATATGGCCCGATTACAATCAACCAATAAGAAACAATTTCCACTAGATTCTCGTTCGCCAATACATTCGCATGACCTTATATGGTCATTTCCTGTCTACAGACGCTAGATAAATTACATCAGTTATTTCAACATCCATAACCGCACGTGCGGTATAGGCTGTTTCAAATTAAAGCACCTTTACATTTTTTTAAATGTCACCAATTACATCATGATATACAAATCACTTTATCACTCTTGCAATGTTAACAATCCAATCTTGAGGTTTTCTTAAATTACATTTTACTAGGTACATCATTTCAGAATCAAAATACTTCTTGCATCTCGCAATGTTCATACAGTTCAACATTTCTTACTTATTGCCTAAAAGAAAAATTATTACACACATACTTTAGCTACATAAACAAATATTCCAGCAAAGTCCAGAATTCTTATTTCTTCATTTCTCAAAATATTACAAACAAAATAAAATCCTTCAGTTATGTTAAATTTAAAAAATAGTTTTACATTTCCAAACTCTAACTTCTTGCAACACACAGCATCCAGTTCCAGTTCACTGTCCCACCACAGCTTACAAATTACATCATTAAAATAATCATTAAATTGAAAGAAAATAATTAATCATATCTTTGATGAGCATAACACTCAATTCATCACTGAATATTTTCTCCAAACCACGCAATCTGAATTATTTTATAAATGTCGCTTTTCATCGATGTTTTTGTTGAATGACTTGCCAAGGTTACTACTCCCTATTGCCTTCCAAAATCTCGGCACCTATCCTCTTAGTCTATTATATTTACGTATTAAAAAAATAAACATGAAACACCTTTCAAAATATAAAATAATCTATATCTTATTTCTAACTAAAGTAGTTCTTAATTAGCCTTATTAACTCTCTCTCAATATGCATTTAACCTTTCACATTGCCTAAATTATCATGGCAAGTTCATCTAAGTGACTCCTCTAAATTTTTGTTATGATAGCTCAATATTATCTATCTATGCTATTCAATATATAGCTATACACTCATTTCATCTTTCATCACATGCATTACCACAATATGACATTTGCTATAAGCATTTCCTTATAACACAGCTGTATCTGACATAACAGAAACCATTTATTCTCATATAATCATATGGGTTTGCCATGCATACCTTGTCTTATGTTATTCCCTCGACGTATCTCTTTAATGTACTTGCTTCACATATTTGATCCATATTCTGAATATAAACATTTAGCAGCCCTCATTACATCTTCAATGCAACATATCTTCCTAATACCTCACTCCAATCACTTCATATAATTCCATTCTCATCTATATATCGCTCAATCAATTCAATTATATCAACAACATAACCACTTTTCTTTATATCATAACCCCTTTATAAATAATACAATTATTAAGACGTATAAAACTTTGTTCACTTATTTCACTTATTTCGTAATTCCATTTGATGACATAATTCGACAAGGAATAACTCATAAATTATAATTCCTCTCTATATCATCACATAATGATGCTAACTTACCATGATTGGCTTCACAAAACCCATTAATGAAATCTAATGCATGCAAATACTCTCATCCTGCTGAGTATAACCTACATTCTTTCTTGCAAATAATCATATTTTCATTTGCTATCATAATCCACTCAACATATGTATAGCCACTTTTTCTTGTCATAACTTAGTAAGATATAATTCAAACATATCACTTCACTGAGTCACTTCATTTCTTAAATACTTCGCACTTATTGTAAATTATACCATATAATCATGTATGTTGGGTATTCAGCCCAAAGGCTGGTTTGATCCTCTACAGCTCCACCAACAGCTGTCATAAATAGCCTAGGTGTCACTGAAGAGACATACTAGGGAAATGAGGAGCGAGGTAGTTTCCCGTTGCTTTCCTCACTGAGTCAGAAATTGCTATTATATATCAGTCTGCCATGCCCACTGAAATGCATGCATCAACCGACCCTATGAGCGATATTTTCACACCATTCATAACAGGGACTGGCTGCATAAGGAACGGTGTTACTAGAATCGCTCATACCTCGGTCACTTTCATATTGTCAAAGCCAAGGATGAGACTGAGACAGGTCAATGAAAGTAACAAATTTATTCTAGCCCATACCAGAAGACATAGTGCACTGCAAACACTACATCCTGCCAGCAAAGGCATCATATAATCAAATCTAACTTAATTAAGAACCAATATTTAGCAAAATTAGCTTGCCGTTCACGAGTACGGTGACTTCTGTAGTTCTCTGTCTCACATCTCTGGTCCTTGGCCGGCTGGGATCTACGAAACGGCTGGAGTATGCCCCCCTCATCAGGTCTGGTCTGCTGGCTGGTTCATATTCATCTCCAGGTCGGTCCACCTCGAAATTAGCACGGCATATCCTTCTTCATTCTTGAGCTAATGTTAAAATCAAATAATTCCAACGAGTAAATGTTCATTTTGGAGCTTCTTAAAACTGTAATCTCTTGTCAGTATCCCTATATTTCTTTTATTAATCTGATCAGTCAAATATTTAACACTTGGTTTAGTGTCTTCGATCTTATCTGCCTTATTTAAAAAAAAAGATAAATATTTTTACGCAATAATTCTTGAAGGCTTAATAATTTCTCTTCTCGGAAAATGATTCCTGAATATTTTTCCTCTTCTCTACACTCCGTTTTTAATGAGCTTTGACGTGTCGAATTGCTTCGTGGGTATCGGTCCAACTGGTGAACGTATTTGATTCAAATTTTCTTATTTCACGCCACGATTCCTCTCTTCGACGTTGAATAACGTGTATTACGCCGTATTTTCTTGTTTAACACGGGCAATATTTGCGTAAATCGTCTATCTTAGCAATTAGTCTTCCTTTCTGTCGCAGCTGAATTGATGTATGTCCGTTCTCTATCTCATCAGATTAGTACGTGTAATAATAATATCTTATATTTTACTTGTTTTCTTGAAACAATTCACTTGATACTGTTCTCTTCTCTCTTCACAGCCTTTTAAAATTGTATGTTCCTACTTGTTCTTGGCTTCCTGTGAACTTCTAACTTATGGTTTTTTCTTATGATTTCGGCCTGTGTGGTCCATACCTCCACTTTGACGCCATTTTGGAACACATCAGAAAATGCAATGGGCACACTATTGATGAAAAATTATAGGATAAATAGAGAGTGGATAATAAGATGTTTAAAAACAATTTTTAAATGTTCTAATATGCCGAGAAGTTTAGTATTTACAGCTCCCAATTACTTGAAAGAATTTATAAAAGCACATAACTTTTCTTCTACAGCTTTTCCCACAGTTGTAGAGTCGCGGGTACGAACTGTGTCGTACATGTGGACTTGGCCCTGTTTTAAGGAACGGATGCCCTTCCCGATGCCAACGCTATGTGGAGGGATGTAAACACTACCGCATGTTTCTGTGGTGGCTGGTAGTATGGTATGTTGTCTGAATATGAAGAGGAGTGTGTTGGGACAAACAAACACAAACACCCAGTCCCCGAGCCAGAAGAATTAATCAGACTCTATTAAAATCCACGACTCGGCCGGGAATCAAACCCAAAACCCTCTGAACCGAAGGCCTCAATTGGTGACCATTCAACCAAGGACCATACAAAAGCGCCCAACATGATAGCAAAATCTTTTTTTTTTTTTTAAAATCATCCCTTGATATTAGGTCATTGGTATCAGTAATAAGTTTCTGTAAGTCTTGTACCCTGCGGCCAGTAACCAGTATTTGGGAGATAGTAGGTTCGAACCCCACTGTCGGCAGCCCTGAAAATGGTTTTCCGTGGTTTCCCATTTTCACACCAGGCAAATGCTGGGGCTGTACCTTAATTAAGGCCATGGCCGCTTCCTTACCACTCCTAGCCTTTCCCTGTCCCATCGTCGCCATAAGACCTATCTGTGTTGGTGCGACGTAAAGCAACTAAAAAAAAAAAAAGTCTTGTACCTCAAATTATCATAAGGCCTACTTAACTTTTGAAGGCTTTGTTGTACTCGAGTTATGGTTCTGAATGCAAGTATCGATTCTCAAAATTTCTGTACTGTATTATATTCGATTCTGGCAGTCACTCATCACAAGTCACACATTGGAAAAAATATAATCAAAATTCAAGAAATTTTAGTTTGTTACATTGACCTCAGCTGCAAGGTATGTTGAGACACTCGCTGCACAAGACTAACTTCTTAAATTACATGTTATACATTTTGTTGCCAGTGGTGAGAAGTTCATAACGTGGATTGAATCATTTAATTATTGTCATTATGCTAAAAATTTGTTGTGAAATAGTCATTGAAAAAACTAAGGAACTCTCAGACATCTTTGAAGAAATCAATTAAATATTTGTTTTTTGTTTGGTTCTGTATTTATGTAAATTTTTGGTAAAATCGCCATCGCAAGAATTAAAACATTTGCAACGAAGTTGATGAAATATGTGTTTTATTTGTTGTGAATTTAAAGAATTTTCATTATGAGTGTCTTAAGAATTGTATTTTGGGTACTGGAGATCTCCAGTAGTAAGCTTGTTGTAACCCATCTTTTGTATCGCCCTGTATTGGCCACGTGGAGGCTTCGATCACGAAATCGCCAAGTTTCGCAATCGAAACCTCTAGAATGTGTTTCCTACATAACCATATTAGGTAAGGTATTTCCATTGGTTGGAATAACCGCCATTTTTATTGGTTAAAATTTCTGGTTGAAGGAACATTATATGGATGAACTGCAGGGACTCCAGACTCAACAGTGTGAGAATCCAGAATCACGGTCTCCGTGTCCTGTTGATATAGATGTTGATTCCCATAGGAGTGCTATATAGTCCCATTAACACTCATATGACTAAAGCATATCCCTCAGGATGCAGGAAAAGAATTGTGCAGAGAGTTAAGAGAAACCACTTCCAGCAATATTAGAATTTACTTTACATTGCACTGACACAGATAGGTCTTAAGGCCACGATGGGAAAGGAAAGGGCTAGGAGGGGGAAGGAAGCAACCGTGGCCTTAAGGTACAGCCCCAGCATTTGCCTGGCGTGAAAATGGGAAACCACAGAAAACAATCTCCAGGGCTACCGACAGTGGGGTTTAAACGCACTATCTCCAATGCAAGCCCACAGCTGCACGACCCTAACTGCTCGGCCAACTCACCCAGTCCAGCAGCATTTAGTAAGTGTCCAAGAAAAGAATGTTACTCTTTTTGATGATAAATTAGAGAAATGGAACGTGATATTTTCTGATGATCTTGATCAAGAATGCTTTGATGCTATAGTGGAAGAATTCAGTACATTCCTATCGAATTCGAGAACTGTACTACCTGGTCCAAAACACCTTTCTGTTAAGCATGGAAAGCATGGAAAAACGGTAGAGAAATCAGACTTAATAGGACATATCAATCTTGTGCATTATGAATTTAGAATATTTATGTTGGGTCAGTTATGTGTGTATGTTGTCTATAAAATATACAGTTGCTATATACAAGTACTATTACAATCAGAATCGAAAGGTGGTGCAAATGATTCTGTAAGGAGGTTATAAACAATGTAAACTAAACAAGGATGTCTTGTGTGAAGATTTAGCTGCAGTTTCTTGAAAACCAATGAAACTATTAGATCCAAATATCCTGTAAAAGTCGACACCATTGAAGCAGAGCGCCTCAATGATGACTACAACACCATGATATCAATGGAGGATATTACCATGGTAATTAAGGGTACAAAATGTAGACATTGCCGCAGGATCAGACAATATTACAATGTGTGTTGTGAAACATAGTAAAGTCCTATCAATTTTGTTGTTACTGTATACTAAAATGTCCTGTTCTGGGTTTGGACTTCCCAGATTCTTTGCTCCTAGACCAAGGAAAAATTACTGGTGATCTCAAACAGAACACTATAAATGATTAAATCCATTACCAGTCATAATTTTTATTGAATCTTCTTCACAATGCTTTTCAGAGTCTAGGCTCCATCGCCAGGTGACAAAATTTTGATATTCAATTGTTGCTCTAACCCAGGGATGGCGAACCTATGCCACGCTTTCGGTGGCACGCCACATGAACATATTAAAGTTTTATATATGTCTGTATTACAGACTATACATATCCCGTGGATCGTATATTCATTAGTGTTTTACGTGTAAGAAATAAATATTGAAAACCTAGCCGTTAGTCAGTCAGTCAGTCAGTCAGTCAGTGAAATTTGACTTGTGTAGCCAGTAGCGCATAATTATTCGTTGTGTGTTGCTGTTTACTGAATGTCGTTTGTATACGGACCTCATAAACATATTTTCTGTGTTGAAAAAAAGCAGGAACTTAAAGGTAGTGACCGCATTTTTCAAGAACAGTGGACAAGGGAATTCGGATTGATAGACAGAAGCAATAAAACTGTGTTGCTTGTGCTTGAAAAACGTTGTGTCCCCCACATTTAATGTAAAGAAACATTTCAAGACGAATCATTTAAATGTTCGTTCCATGTCAAATGAAGAAAGAAGAACAATACAAAAAACCTAGTTGTTTTGTATCGTATTTCAGGCTGAGGAATAATATCAGTGCGGCTGTTTCCATCTGTCTCACTGCATATTAGAGCATGAGAAATTAATTTCTGACAATGAGCTCTTGAAAGAGATCTTCTTATTGACGTCCGATACATTGAGTACTTTCCTAACAAACAATAATTAACAGAATCAAAGAAACGCCAGCCATCCGAAATACTGTCAAGTGTAGAATAATAGAATGAGTGAAGATGTTTTGGAGCAATTGAAAGCTGGTTCGGATAACTCCCAGATGTGTTCAGTATGTCTTGATGACAAAACGGATGTGACCTTACAAGAAAGTATTGCTGTTTTTTGTCTGATTTCCTTGTGGGAATGTGATGAGGGAGGAATTAGTAAAATAGTTGAGTTTACAAAATATGACAATCGGTCAAAATATAATGAAGGATGTGAAACAAGAACTTGTATTAAAAATGGGGTTTGACTTACAGAATATTGCCTCAAGTATGGTGGTATTCATAATGGGTTTTTGAAATTTCTTAAATAAAAAGTTAAATAAAAAGTTAAACACCTTATTTTATAGTTCCATCGTATGTTACACCAGGAAGCTCTATGTGCGAAAGAAGGAATTCAGTCATTTGAAAGAGTACTCACGCTGGCAACTAAAAGTGTGAACTTCATACTTGCACGTGCTCTAAATAATCGCCAGTTCTTGAAAATGTTACACGAAGTGGAATCTCACTGTGGCGTACTTATAATGTCCAATAAGGTTCGCCGGCTGAGTCATGGGCAAGTACTCCAGAGGCTTGTCGAACTCTTGGGCGAAATTCACTTCCTCATGATGGAAAAGTACTAAGAATTCCCAGAACTCACAGACCCTATTTGGCTGTGCGAATGAATGTTTTTCCATGATTTTACAGCAGTATACAATGTTATGAATAAGGAACTGCAAGGAAAGGGACATACTGCACGTAGATTGATATCATTAAATCATTCTATAGAAGGCGTATATTCATCAGGGATGTTGAAACAAGGAATTTTGAGTACTTTCCTTCACTTAAAGTACAACTTGAACCGATGTCAAAATTTTGCAAATCAATTAACTTTTGAAGGCACAAAAATTATATGTAAGAAGTATGTGGGCGTCTCACAAAATTCAAAACAACAAATAATTTCCAAGAGATTTTCCCAATTTCGAGATTTTGATAAATCATTGCACTTTATTACAAAACCTCGGGTTGCACAAATGAGTGACATTAAGGTCAATTTTTTACTGACCATTTAGAAATGGAGTTTACTGAATGTGAAGAAAGCAGTACATGGGTGAACAAATTTGTACAACTTGGTGAATCATGGGTGAATACTCTCTCCAAAAGTCAAACAACTTAATACGTAAACAATGAGACAGCCTCCCACAAAATTTTCAGTGGTGAAGAAACTTGCTATAGCATTACTTACTTTGTTTGGGCCATCATATGCCTACGAACTGCTGTTTACTACAATGAACGTTGTGAAGTCAACAGTTAGAAGCCGTCCCGGTTCAGACCTAAGTGCTGCTTGTTTGTTATTGAAGACAAGAAGTTATGAACCTAATATAAATGACATGGGTACTAAATGTGAGAACGATATTTCACTTAAAGATCATTAGCATTATTAGTATTTTTAATTGTTTTATCTAATAATATTTGATGACGAAGTATGTTAAAATGGGAGCTTATTATATATATTTTTACAATTAATGTTAGGTATTCTCCAAACTTACATACTTAAACATGCATTTTTGGTGTATTTGCAAAATACAACCACAAAACATGCAATCAAATGTTTTTACAAGATATATATTAAATTAATTAATTAATTAATTAAATAAATCACTAATGAATAAATAACATATTATAAAACGTAATTGGAAATTAAGAAAGGAAGTCGGTGCGGGGGGGGTTGTAGCCATTCCTTAAAAGAAAATAACAAGTGGCACAGTACACAGTTGAGAATAATAAAGCAGACAAATTGGCACAGTAGTTGGAAAAGGTTTGCCCTCCCTGTAACCAATACACAACTGTTTCCAAAGAATATTAAACTATATTGATCAATATTGAATTTTCACGACCGCATTGTAATCGAAACAGACTTTCAACTATTAGGTCGTGTTACATACATGTAGTATGTGTTGAAGAGATGTTAAGTACAGAACAAAAATGGCCAGCCGGACACCAGTGGGATCCTAACCCACAACCTCCCGATTTCGCGTCAGTTGCTCAGATCCTTTCAAACAGAACAAAGATAGCCTAGGCCACCATAGCTCAATTGGTAGAGCAACCGACGCGAAATCGGGAGGTTGTGGGTTCGGATCCCACTGGTGTCCGGCTGGCCATTTTTGTTCTGTACTTAACATCTCTTCAACACGTACTACATGTACGCAACACGACCTAATACGTTGAAAGTCTGTTTCGAGTATAAAACTATTTCACTTAAGAGTAGAGCCCATGTGCATTATGAATTTAGAACATTTATGTTGGGTCAGTTCTGTGTGTATATTGTTTATAAAATATACAGTAGCTGCTAAAGTTTCAGAATATCTTCAAATTTTCAATTTTATCATTGAGCATATGCTGATCTATTAACAGATGTCAATAAATTTCTAGAGTTTCTACTGTAAAATAATTTTATTCCTTTTGGATGTGTGTAAAATGGTGAGAACATTTTGACACATGACGACATAAGACAATGTACATAAGTGACCCAACACACACTGCCTGACGAAAAAATTGAAGCACTCAGAAGAAATAATCAGATGTCAATGTAACTTTGTACACGTACAATCCATCGACGGCTATGTAAAGGATAAGAGTTGCAATTCTCTGTGATAGAACGGCCATCAGGGTGCATACGTATTGTTAGTGGTGGTGGTGATTATTGATTTAAGAGGAAGTACAACTAGAACCAACACTAATCAGAGAGAAAAAATTGAAGGGATCTGACACTTCGAAAAATTACGATATCAGGCAAAGAAAGACAAGGGCCGCGAAGGACATAAAAATGAAAGACTGCCTAGGCCTCAATACCTAATACCGTCGGGGTCAGAAAAGAACAAGAGTTGACCAAGGGAGGTTGAATAGGATAGATGAAAGTGAGGAGCCTGACACAAGTAAGTGGAAGCAATGCCAGGACTTGGCTAAGGGCCCCACAGTCACCAACCCATGCTCCAAAGTTCAGAGCCCCTGGGTCCCTTTTAGTCGCCTCTTACGACAAGCAGGGGATACCATAGGTGTTATTCTACCGCCCCCAGCCACAGGGGGTTAGTGTTGTTACCAAGCCTGGTAGGGTACATACGGGGAATGAACAGCATCAGATGTTGAGTGAACACGGCAAAGGACACGGAGATGGCGCATACTCGTGTGAGACAGCGTTATCAGCACCGACAGAGTTTGAGAGAGGCCTCATTGAGGGTCTCCATTTGGCCAGCTGGTCAAATTGTGCAATATCCAGATTTGTAGAGCATTTGGATTTGACCGTGGCCCAATGTTGGACTGCACGGGAAAATGTGAGGGCAGGCATACTCGTCATCAAGGTTCCGGTCAACCACGTCTCACCACCACAAGGGAGGATCGCTGTACTGAGCACCAAGCACATCGTAACCCCTTCACATCCGCAGCTACCATCCGAGAACAAGAAATTGAATCCCTGGAACATTCCGTGACATCCCGCACCATTGGACGGAGACTAGCGGCAGCCGGACTAAGGAAGTACAATTCCATGCATAGGCTGCCATTAACACCATAACACAAACAGATGCATTTGGAGTGGTGCCATGACCGGGAAGCATGGACAGCTGATGGAGTCGTATTGTATTCAATGATGAATCGCAATTCTGCACTACACCGGATGACCATCATCTGCGACTGTAGTGGTGACCTGGGGAATGTCCCGTGGAACACTGACAGCACAGCGGTTTGTCACAGACATCCTGTGTCCTCATGTCTTGCCTCTCATGCGACAGTATTGTAGTGCCATTTTGCAACAGGACAATGCTGGTCCATACATGGCTCATCTCTATGAACTGTCTGCGTCTGAGGTACTCCTGTGGCCAACAATATTCCCAGATCTGTCCCAGACAGAACATCCGTGGGACCAGCTCGGACGTCAACTCCATCCCAGTGCCGGTATACAGGATATCAAGGACCATTTACAACAATTGTGGGACAGCTTGCCTAAGGAGAGAATATGTGGCTTTATGACACCCTTCCCAACCGAATCAGTGCATGCATCCAGGCTAGAGGGTGGTCCAACATCATACTGATAAGTGGGCTCGTACTGCCAAGTTCTTTGTAAATTTAACTTGATTTTGTAATCACTGAAATAACACCACATGCCCTCTCAACACATGAAGTTCGTTTCCTCCTTCCCTTCTGGCTGCTTCAATTTTTAATTTGTTTTTGTCAGGCAGTGTAGATGTAAGAAGTTCATAATGCACATAGCCTGTACTCTTAAATAAAATGGGTTAATACATTGGAAACAGTTGTGTATCGGGTAGAGCAACAACTGAATGTCATCATTTTGCTTCCTGATGATGGAGCCTAGACTCTTGAAACACGTTGTGAAGAAGAGTCAATAAAAATTGTAACTGGTAACAGATTTAATCATTTATAAAAAATTAATTCACAGTCGTGGACAAGGCCTAAACAAAACAGGGTTATTTTGACTGTGTTTGCGAGGATGGGAGGAGTGAAAGGGGAAGGACGGAGGTGCAGGGCTGGTGGGGAGAGGAAAGGTTTAACACTTGTAATCGGCTGATGATGACCAAGAATACTGGTCGAAACCGGTACCAATTTTAATTGAATAGAAATGTAAACTTGCATTTTTTATTTTAATAGTATTGAAAGGTTGAACCATTTTATATCTTCCTTTAACTTAATAGTCAACTCATGTCAATACGGAACACTATGAAATTCTTGTCTCTTAACACCTTTTAGATTCAATTATGTATAATATTAACTTTTTTTTTTCACTGAATTTGTCTCAATTAATTATTTATTGCTCCATCTAATGATGGAAATGTTGTATATGGTATTGTTTATTTATTTCCATCATGTCTCTTGTTTTTCATTCGTTCTGTCATTATGTTTTTAGCACATTTTTAGCTGTATTATGTAAATAACTTTAAACACCCTTATTTCACTGAAAATGGCTCAAACGAGATGAAACATGTTTGAATTTTATTATTCCACCTAATAATGTAATTATGTCATGTACTGAATAGGATACATTAAATTTTTCCTTTGCAAAGTGAAAACCATCAATACAGAATGATTCTAATATCTTGTAATAGAAATGCCATCCAGGCAGGCAAGAAAGCCAACCTTTATTGCAATCTCGAAATAAAGGTTGCCAAATTAGGGCAAGACTTACGTTTTGTGAAAAAATGCTTGATCAATAACTTAACCCCCAATTTTTTTTAATTCACCACAAAAACTCACAGGAACACAGAAAAAACTTTGCATGCATGACTTAGCTTAAAGCCGATCAAATTTCTCCATAAAAAGGAATCTCTTCCTGAACCACAAATATATGAAACTCATTTAGAAGTTTCCACTCTTCTTTGCCCCCTCGAATAAACGTCCTTTCAATTACACGTCGACTAACAAAATCATACTTCGTTAAAGAAACAAAACACACTTGACAAAAAATGGAATGCTCTTTCAAAAACAACACTTAGCAAACATAATATCCCAAAGAGCATAAAGGAAAATGATTTTCACCAACCTGTAGTGAACATTAGTAAAATCAATCTCGATGCCGATGATATAGACGTGCTGAGCATGGGATCTAAACATATTTGGGCAATCGTTCTAACCGTGATAATTTAATTTCCACCATACCCGAATCGGAATTAGCCATTAATTAATTACCCATAAACATACAAGAAGAGGTCCGATATAAAGTCAAATGTAAACTATCTTTTATCCTTAATCAACAACAAACCATTATACCCAACACAGAACATATAGCTAAACTCCACAAACTAAAGAAAAAAGTCAAACACAATGACTTAATAATTTAAAAAAACAACAACAAAGGGAATGCTACTGTAATCATGGACAAAAGTGACTAAATCAATAAAGCACAAACATTTTTTACAGAGAACAACTTCATAACCTCTAAAAAAGATCCAACTAATAAAATACAGACAGACCTAAAAACCATTATTAAGAACGTTTCATTTTTGATTAATGACCTTGAAAAATCCAAAAAGGTATGGCTTCCCACAGTAAAAGCGCTACCCAAGATCCATAAAGCCGTCATCGTCATAAGACCCATTATCAATTTAAGAAATATTCCGACCTATGAGGTATCTCGGTTCATTCACAAATTCCTCAAATCACACTATCATTAACAAGCCAATACATCAGTAAGGAATTCTATAGAATTTTGCAATAAAATTAAACACTAATTTATCCAAACACCACACACTTTATTCATTTGATATTACTAACATGTAAGCTAATGTGTCTGTTAACACCACCATACAATTGATTAAGAACAATCTTTTCAAATTCAGCAATTTAAGTATAAGCGAAATAGATGAATTTATTCGGATTCTGATATTTACATCGAATAACAATTTCTTCACTTTCAATAATGTCATTTACCAACAGATAGGTCTTCCCATGGGGTCACCAGGTTCAGGGATCCTTGTGGATATTTACATCGATCATTTAGAACATTCTCATATCATTGGTAAGATTAACAGCATTCAACACTGGGCACACTATGTAGAGGACACGTTTGTTAATTTAGATGCCCGTGTTACTAACTTGAAATTCTCAACTCCACTGACCCACATATAAAATTCACCACAGAGTCAGAAAACAATAATCCCCTTAATTACCTGGACTTAACCATAATGAGCAACTGCAACAACACTTTATCCTTCAATATATACAGGAAACCCACCCACACCATCAATACTCGATACTTAGAGCATTAACTGTTCCTTTATCTCGCAAGAATTACAACAAAGAAATTAATACTACTTACAATATTGCAGAACACAACGGTTTCAGTAGAACCTTCATCAGCATAATCATCAATAGATATAAAAGCAAACCCAAGACTACCCTAGAAAAAGATTCCGCTCCTAACGGGAAGTTTTCCACTTTCACTTTCAATAATAGTAGCATTTACCAAATTTCTAATATCTTTAAAAAACACAACACTAAAATAGCGTTTAGAACCTCCCACACCAACTCCAAACTCATATTCAATCCATACACTGTCAACAATAACAATAATAATAACATTAATAATAGATATTTGAATTCCGGAGTTCACAAATTAGAATGCCAATCCTGTACTTCCAGCTATGTAGGTCAAACAGTCTGCAATTTTGTCATAAGATACGCTGAACATCGCAACACTCTCAAACATAATCATTTTTCAGCTACGAGTGAATGTCATAAAGCATCCAGCCACGAATACACATCAATATAGAGATATTAATGAAATCAACAAAAAGAAAAAGAACATTCTACTTGAAACATTCATTGCATAATTTGTCAGAACTTCTATAATAAAAACAAACCCCACCTCCATCTCTCCAACTCATCACTACTCCCCCCTCTCCCGATCAGCCCTGCACCCCCTCACCCCTCTTCCCCCTTCACTCGTCCCATCCTCGCAAACAAAGCTGAACCAACAATAGACATCGTAAGAATGGGACCGTTAACTTTGAGAAGGCCAGGCTGTTGCAAGTAATCAACTTCATTTTCCGTATCAAAATTTAATCACTAAGTTTTACAATATTTAAAATTCTTCCACCGTTTTGATAATTTTTTTGCCTTTTGGCAAATTTATTTGTCAACAGTACATGTTTCGTTCCTTATTTGTGTGTCACACACCAGACTATACAAGACGCAAAGCAGCAACAAACGTCCCTCCAGGGTCACAGTAGAATTGGAGTCTAACAATAGCAAGAAATTGAAACGAAGCTCCCTTCACAAAAATTGATCAACAATCAGCTTCAAAGTTCCACATTAGACTCAATCAAAGGCAACATAAGCAAACTCATAATATATAACAACTTACCTGGAAGGAACAGAAGATAAAACATTCAATAATTTGAACAGTGTTACGAAGTCAAACATTTTTAAAACTTTTAACCGCAAACAGACATTTTAATGTAACATGTACCGGGCGGTACACCTCCACTCCGCTAATTTAAAATGTGCGCCTGTTGAAACTCCTCTGTTGGAGGAAGTCTGAACTTTATCTACGCTACTAATTCTCTACTTTCTCTGAAGATGTCACCACATGGAAAACTTTGAGTTTTTGAACTGTGTCATTTTTGATGTGTTTTTGTTTCGCTTGAAGTAAGAAGTGTGAACTTTCTCTTCTAGAGGACACTACTGAAGATCACCAATAGTGCAACCTAGTGCGGAGTCAAAGAACTATTTTGTTGGAGGAATTTTTATTTCAAATGTTTGTTCTTTGCTAAATTTCTTTCTGTTATTGTTTAAGTTGGCTGTATACCCCTCTTTTCCCCCCTTGTTTTAGATTTATCCAATCCCGAATTTCTTTGAGTTATTTCCGACCAATCCGATGTATCTTCCCCCAACTTGGATATGTTTCTGTACCCTAGCCAATAAAGAATTTGCGGGAGGGTGTTTTCATTCCCCTAACGCCTCGAAACTTCTGCGAGAGGATATAAACTGCTGATTTTTGGGTCTCCAAGCCACTTCTGTTCCATCTTTCAGTGTGTAAAGTACATAGCAGGGGGCGGGAAGCGCCTCTTTCTTCTCCAGCTGTTCAACACCAGGTAATGGCCTCTTAATAACTTCTTTTCTTGCTAGGTTGGCAGTTTAACTCTCGGAGCGGGTTCGAAGCGTTTCCACCATGTAACCTTTTCCTAAAATGTAACCAATCTTTTCATCTATTCTCTTTTAAGCGGCATATTGGGATAGAGAGTGCTAACCCTCTCGAGCTCCCACTCACATTGTTTTGAGGTGAACTTATTTTCTCAACCTATTCTTCGTTAATGTAAAACCAACTGCTCTTTTCTAAAGTCACCTCTGTAGTATGGGATTAGCCCTTGCATTAGTGGCCTAGAGCCAGATTAGGTTTTAAAAACAAGTGTATTAGGAGTGCAAGATCGCCTCCTCTCAAATTGTTATTTTAGAGGTCATGTAATTGCCCCTTTTCATTTAATAGACCTCAGTAGGTTGGATATTTTACCCTTGTGTCTATGTCCAGTGAGGACAACTTGAAGGTGGAGTTTGGTGTGGCCTGGGAGAGGCTTAAATTTGAGAGCGAGTGGCTCTTTTGAAAATTGAGTGTTGTATGCCTCGAGGAGGCTTTTCAGTGTAATTTGGAGCAAGGGCTCCTAGGCATGAATGGGGTTTTCTGCCCCTCTGTTGAAACTTGTGTTTGGGGTAAAACTGAGCTGATTGCCCAAGCAGTGTAAAGTCAGGGCGCGAAGCCCAAATCCTGTAAATATTGTAACTCCCCTTTTGATTTGCTACTTTGTACCTGCCATGCTTGTTATTTCTTTGTTTTTGAAAAGAAAATATAACCTTGTTAAATTTTACATTAACTTTGATTCCGTAGTTTGAGACCCGTTCACGCCCGCACCTTCTTTCACCTCTACCTACCACTAAAACACGGTAACATAACAAAATGAGATTTTTAACAACTATTCAAATGAATAGACATAGTTTTTAAGCTGACCAACTATGTAATCATTCGTTCTCATATCATTAACACACTAACCCCTACATTGTTTTTAATATCATTTAATTTAATTGGTATTTTTAGTAGTTTTTAAGTGAATCAATGTACCTGCAAATTAACGTGTTTAAAATCTTAGCAATTCACCTAAGCTACAATAACAGCTGAGGATGTTCCTAAATAAGGAACGAAACATGTACTGTTGACAAATAAATTTGCCAAAAGGCAAAAAAAAGTATCAAAACGGTGGAAGAATTTTTAAATATTGTAAAACTTAGTGCAGGCCAGGCTGTTTCGAGAGGACAACCAGCTATTAAGTACCATAAGTTTAAAAGTTTCTTCACACTCATTTTACACTTTTTACTTATCAGCCCAAGTTTCTCACACAAACTCATTTTTTCCATTACAGACTGGAACTTCATTGACGGTTTCCACTATGATCACATAAAGTTTACCATGCACCTGTTATCTTGTCTAACACAGCTTCTCAATTTTGTCGCAGCCCTACCGACCATTGAAAATAGGGCAAACACACAATCATCGAGAACAGGACCGCTAAACTGAGAAGAAATTGAGAATGCTGCTATTCTAGAATTTGAAATTCATTGGCGTTTTTCCATCACGCATCACATACATTTCACCTGGCACGTATATCCTCTCAAACTTGGATTCTCAAGCTTTTTCGCTCCCCTCCTAGCCATTCGTGGTGATGGTGACTCTATAAAGACAGACTGTCATTTCTGAATTTTCAACACAGTAATTTCGTTCTATTTTTGAATTGTATCAAACTGAAAAATTTTTAGATTAAGAGGTCCGCAACCTCACTATAAGCACTTATTATTCGTTTCCATCTATCATTTGTTTTCATTTCTTTTCTTCTTAGGTTTAACACACCTTTTAGATTCAATTATGTATAATATTAACTTTTTTTCATTGAATTTGTCTTAACGAATTATTTATTGCTCCATCTAATGATGAAAGAGTTTTATATTGTATTGTTTTTTATTTCTGTCATGACTCTTGCTTTTCATTCGTTCCTTCATTATGTTTTTAGCACATTTTTAGCTGTATTATGTAAATAACTTTCACTCCCCTTAATCCACTGAAAATGGCTCAAACGAGTCGAAACATGTTTGAATTTTATTACTCTATCCAATGATGGAATTATGTTCTGTATTGAATACGATACATTAAATTTTTCCTTTGGAAAGTGAAAACCATCAATACGGAATGATTCTAATATCTTGTAATCTAGGGATCTGAATCAACTATTTTAACTATTTACACTGAACATCACTTTTGAAATTTGTCTCAAATTATCATTCGAATTATTTATGTTATTCTTTTGTACCCCGCTGGTTGGTAAGGCACGCACGCGCACACACATTCAAGTAAAGGTTGTTATTACTATTGAAGCTATCTTTTCCTTTAATTGTACATTTGTTACAACCCTTTTATGTCCCGGATCCCTCTGGGCTTGTTTTCCACTGTGCACAACAGTGTTTTGTTATTATTATAATTATTTCTTATGTTAAACCGGTGCTCTGTCATCGAACTCAAACTTCACCTCAAAGTACTGTAACAGCATGATAGCAGAGATCAACTAAACTAAACTAAACTAAACTAAACTAAACTCTTTGTTTTGCTGTAAGTTACATCTTACTTAACCTAACTTTACCTTGTGAAATATTTTCAAATGAATCATTTCTCTGATGACTTTGTCAATCTTTTTGACTTTGATAACACTCAACTACAGCAACAACTTAAATCGTTACCTAACCTCAAATTAATCAATCACAATTCCCCTATTTGTCATGAATTAAACACTCCAACTATGACCATTACTAATACTAATTTGCCTGAAAATCCCATTCATAACATACGGGTGAATACCATTCCAAACAAAATGCCACCTCTTACATTGCCAGATTATCGAAACGATCCCATATTTCAGGCAACCACTTCCTTTAATAATTCTGGTAACTTGTACGTTATAAAACAGGCACTTAAAAAGTTCCTCAGTTGACCGCTACAGACCCTAAGAGTTTAGTATTATGGTTATTTTCAGCACGAAAGTTATTGCTTACAACTTGCTCCATTTACACAAGAATTTACACAATTGTTTTATCTTTTAAACCCTAAGATTTCAACATTTCTAAACAAATTTTGGTTGGAAAACATGGATCTTCTTCAGAATGGGAACAATTTCGTAATGAATTACCGAGTCATTTTTTGCCGTATGACTTATAAACTTATCAGGCATCATCAGTATCCACATGAATCAACTTATGATTATTTGGACACAATAATTATCTTCAGCGATGTTTTAGCTATTCCTACTCATCCTGCTGAAATGGTGTCTATTGTACAATTTTTTGCCTCACCTTCCTTTAAACAACTCGTTAACCCCTTTGCTCCTCCCACTACTATTGCTCATCTTTATAATACAGCACAACCAGACACACTAAGTCCCTACAGTAATGCTTCTTATTATGCTACCGTTCCTCCTCCACCTTTGCCTAGGCAACCACCGTTACCAACTACATCTGATACCCAATTGCCAAGAACATATAGACACACAAGCGATTCGACTCCTACCTTCTCTTCCGCCAATTCATCATTAAAATATTATCGGTGTAAAGGATTTGGGCATATTGCAAAACAATGTCCTACTCCTCTACCGGGAAACCAGTACAGGGCCCTGTTTCATAAAACATCTTTCACTAATATTATTAGTAAGAAACCAATAATATTAACTAATAATATTCATAATTTCATATATTCATATTCATAAAATTATTAGTTAATAATATTAGTTATTAGTTTATGAGTCAAAATTATTAGTAGATGTTCCTAATAATATTAGTAAATTGTTTCATAGACAACATGACTAATAAAAGTTACTCATATTATTACGATTATTTCCATGAGTATATTTTGACTCATAATTCATATTATTAGTGAAACCAAAGTGAGCCGTATTTTAATATTTTGGCATAAAATCATGAAGATCACTGAAATGGTCGACTCTGATTCAAATAGTGATAAGGAACGAGTGTAGGTATTCACCGTTCAATAAATGTTACGTCAAAAACAGCCTGTACCGACATGTAACAAACATTCTAATACCGATACAATGGGAGATTTAGGTTAGATTACATAACTTTTGAGTATTTGCTTGATAGGATTGGTAGGTAATAGAACATTCCACTGCAAGGAATGAAGCATAACCTTAAATTAGCAGCTTCGCATTGCACTCCACCGGTTGGTAGTGATGCACAGTATCATTGTTTCTCTAGTGCAGTTCTGCTAGGACACTCCAGGTATCTTTCAAAATCTTGCCTTATATCACCAGTAAACCAAGATGATGCTGGTGATGATTATTGTTTTAAGAGGAAGTAGGCTACAACTAAGCAACCATCATCTATAACAACACTAATCAGATAGAAAAATGGATCCGACATTTTGAAAAATGAAGGTATCGGCTAAAGAAAGAGAAGGGCCACTAAGGGCGTGAAAATGAAAGACTCTCTCGGCCTCGCAACCTAATACTGTCAAGGTCGAAAAAGAACAAGTGCTGAACAAGGGAGGTCAGAAGGGTAGATGAAAACGAGCCTGGCAGAAGTTGAAGCAATAGCAGGACTCATCTCAGTGCCCCATGTTCGCCAACACATGCTCCCAAGTTGAGAACCCTGGGACCCCTTTTAGTCGCCTCTTACAACAGGCAGGGGATACAGTGACTATTATTCTACCGCCCCCACTAACAGGGGTAGTAAACAAAGATTTTGCTAGTCCATCTCGGAGATTTTTAAGAGAACATGAAATAAAAAAAGTAAAAGGAACAAGGAGAGTTATAGTGTGCAAAAGGCTGCGAATAGTTGACACTTTAACTCAATCACTTTCCGCAAAGAAATTTTCTTCTCTCACATTATTTTCACTTCTTTTATCCATTTTCATATGTATTGAAGTCACAATAACGAAAATATCAAGTGAGCCTTTTGAACATGTGGATTAATAGTCGGTTGTAGTCAAGAGCCTACTGCTAGGAACAAACCCAAACCAAGAACATATGGAACAGACCGATTCTAACCTCCATTTGTATCAGCTGACTAATGAACTAATATTATTAGTGAAGATATTTTATTAGTCATGTGTAAATCTTTATGGAACAGAATTTGCTTAACTAATAATTATTTTTATGAGTTCTAATATTATTAGCTAATATTATTAGTTAGTTTTATGAAACAGGGCCCAGACCACGTCAATAGGCAGTTTGCTATCATGGTCAAAATCTGCCATATCTTAACAATATTGCTCTACATTTGTTAATTCCCCATACTACTTCTGTAATTGTTCTACTTAACAAGCTCCCTTCTGTGGCCCTATTGGACACTGGGTCTACTAGATCATTAACTGATCACTCCCTTTTAGTTGAAGTACTTGATCTCGATCAAACTATTCAGATACTTCGTTCCACTATACAAAGTAGTTCTGCTTCAAATCATTCCCTAAATATTCTGAGTATGGTACACCTTTCTTTTAAGATATAGAAATGTACATGGTCCTATCCATTCTATATTATTACAAATTTGTCCTTTCCTATTATTCTCGGATATGATTTTTTCTCCTCTATGGGACTTATTTACGACACTTTAAATTCCTATATATCATTTCATTTTGATCCTTCACTTCATATTCTCCTTATCAACCGTTTTGATTACCCTACTCAATATTCTTGTTTGATTTCCGACTATTCTTCTACTGATGATTCTCAGCAACAAGCAGTAAATAACCTGATTGCCCAATTTTCTGATGTTATAATCGCCCAACTGAGGTACTGTGCTTAATTATTAGGCAAATATTGATTTAATTGATCATATTCCCATACGTTCACCTCCTTATCAATTAAATCCACTTAGGATACAAAAAATAAACACCTTCTTCAGGAAATGCTTGATAACTCAATTATTGTTCCCTCTACTTCAAACTATGCCTCCCCAAGCCTTTCTCGTGGACAAACCTGACGGTACTTCACGTTTAGTCGTGGATTACCGTAAGTTGAACAGGAAGATAATTTATGACGCTTACCCTATTCCAAATTTCCAGAGTGCCTTCCAGTACTTTAGTAACACCCAATATTTTTCTATATTGGATCTCAATTCTGCCTTTCTTCAGATCCTCCTGGACGCTGCTAGTAGGCGATGCACGGCATTCATTACAGCTACCGATCTGTATGAATTCACGGAAGTCCCTTTTGGCCTTAATTTGGGCTTCCAAATCATGCAAAGGCTTACTGATTATTTTCTGACATTAAATTTCAGTATTTGTTCTCGTATATAAATGATTTATATTTAGCCCTGACTTTGTCACATTGCTCATTTAACTGAAGTTCTGTCTAGATTACGTCAAGCTAACCTAACCGTCAACCCTTCAAAAATTTTGTTGGCTCGTACCTCTGTAAAATTTCTAGGCCATATTCTGTCATCAGAAGGCATCTCTGTTGATCCTCAAAGGACCGCTGCTATCAATCAAATCCCACCCCCTAAGAATCTTAAACAACTTCGTACCCTTTTGGGAATGACTAGGCATAAGGAATTCACTGTCCTTACAGACAATCAAGCATTAGCCTGGCTCTTAAGTAATGCTCCTAAGATTGAACTTGCTGGTCACTGGTTAATGCGCTTGTCTAGATTTAATTTATATCAGATGTAAGGCTGTTCAGACGTTTGCTCTATTAACCAGCGTTTCGTCTTAGGTCTGACACTAGACTCGTCAGAGTGGAATGTGTCAGACCCTACCCACTGACGCTGGGTGTATGCAGGTGAGCTTATCAGAAGCCTACATAGAGGCACAGTCAGATAACTGCATACGGGAGATAAAACTCCACAATGGAATCATTGCCCGCCTAGCAACTCGTTAAATTTTGTATCAGGTCACCACAATACTGTGTGTAGTAAAAACTTTTTTGATGTTGTGTAACTCGCGGTAAACACACACTTCAGTCGTGAAGGAAGAACACAAGACCGGGGATAATAAATCAGGTCACAGTTCAACTGACAAGTTATTTTTATGAGTTCTAATATTATTAGCTAATATTATTAGTTAGGAGGCCTGCTGGAGGCCATTTTGGTATCTCGAAAACCTTTTCTCGTATTTTGTTTATTTTTTTATTGGTCCAAAATGTATCATGCTGTCCAGACCTTTGTACACACTTGTGAATTTTGCCAAAAAGGGAAATCACTACCGCGTTGTACTTATTCCGCTGCACCTCCCTCATATCCCACTGAGGTTTTCTTTTAGACCTTGTCGGTTGATGCCTAGGGAGAAACACGTATCATAAAATGCTTTAGCCGTAAAAATAACAGCATTATCAGACACTAATTTCTGTGGAATTCCAGTGAGGGGAAAAATTTGATTGACTAGGAGGTTTATTATGGTAGTGGTGGTGGCATTTTGAATTGGGCAGATAACTAAAAATTTCGAGACACCATCTAGTAAGGTAAACACATATACATTTCCTTTGGATGATCGTGTTAGGGGACCGATCATAGTGAAGTAAGTTCTGCCAAAGGGGAATTCGTAAGTGACAGGAACTTATCCGGAATAAGTACTGCAGGCTTGAATGTACAGGGTTCGGGCCCAGCTGATGCGTATCTTCAGCAGTCGCGAAAAAGACAACACGTGTTTGATTCCAGTTCAAGTAGCTATCATGACAGTGACAGTGATGACAATAATACTGGTTACAATCCAACTAGTGCTAGTTCTTCATCAAGTTATACTGAAAATAGACAAAGGAGGTCCCGCATTGATCCAAAATTCCATCGTCATGTAAATGGCGAGTTTTTAGAGAAAACAAAAAGAGCAGAATATTTTAATTATTTTTTATGACGAGATATGCCAGAACACACGTAGCTGAACAGACAAATGATGCCCAGCAAAAAATCGCAAATAAAACCCAGTTTAGTAATATGAAACGAAGGAGTCGAGATCAAGATCAGGTCCGAACAAATAATGACGAAATAAAGCTGCTAATGGCGATACTGTTGCCGTAGGTGATTGTACAGAAATCTAAATTAGGACACTATATTTCTTGCAATAAATTGTTCACTACGCCTATTTTCTATGAGCTGATAACACAGAAGAGATTTTTTCTCACCGGGCTGACTGGCCCAGATGGTTGAGGTGCTGGCTGGCCTTCTGATCCCAACCTGGCAGGTTCGATTCTGGCTCAGACCTGTAGTATTTGAAGGTGCTCAAATAAGTCAGCCTCTTGTCAGTAGATTTACTCGCATGCAAAAAAACTCCTTAGGGACTAAATTTCGGCACCTCAGCGTTTCTGAAAGCTGTAAAATTAGTTAGTGGAACGTAAAGCCAATAATATTATTACCATTATTATTATTATTATTACATTTCTCCACAGGAAATATGGGTAGTAATGGGGCACGGGATGCACCAAGTGCCTTACAATAAGTAAAGTATTTACACATTATAATACAAACACTGATGTACAGGTATATACAAAACTGTAGATCACAGGATCTTCATTCTTGCGAGAGGAACGATCGCACAATGTTGCATGTTGACAGGAGGACAGAATGTTGCATAATTTTGTAGATGCTCGGTGGAAGACCCAGTTCTCGCAGACTCTTGTGAAGTGTGTGTGAAATGAGGCCGTTGACCAACAGAATCACAGGGACTATCTGTACCAGTTTCATCTTCCAGATCCTCTTTATCTCTTCTGCAAGTTCCTTGTACATGGAGATTTTTTCACTGTACTTCCTATCAATGTTGGTGTCATTGGGGATAGCGATGTCAATAATGAAAGTCGTGCTAGTTTTCTTGTTTACCAGCATGATGTCTGCTCTGTTATGGTTGACTGTTTTGTCTGTCACTACAGCAGTGTCCCAATAAAGCTTAATCGACTCATTCTCCAGGAGTGGTGTTGGATGGTACTTGTAATAAGGGATACGCTCCTGAATTAATTGGTTTTCCTGAGCAAGTGCCTGGTGTATGATTCCCGAGACATGATTGTGTCGTCTAGTGTATTCTACGGGGGCAAGTAATGGGCAGCCCGCAGTGATATGGTCGATGGTCTCGAGATGAACGGAGCATCATCTGCATTTGTTGGAGGGTATGCTGGTTTCTTTGATGATGTACTTTCTGTAATTGTTTGCAGCTATTACTTGGTCTTGCAAATCCCTCTGTCTCCCCAAATAAGCGCCCACTTTGTAACCACACACACGACGCATTCTTGTCTATGCTCTGTTGGTTTAGATTGCTGTAGTATTTTCCGTGGAGGGTCTTCTCTCGCCATGTCCTTTCTTTCTCCTGCAGGGATACTTGGTGATTTGTATGTGGGTCAGAGGCATTGTATGGATACAGAACAGTGTTCTTGTCAGCAAGTACTACAGCTTTATGGAGAAAGCTGTTTTCTTGCTTTTTATGGAAGTATCTCCATAGGTTCTTTATCTGATTCAGGAGCATGACTTGAAGATCCAGTACTCCTCGGTCTCCCGATTTTCGTGGGAGAGTGACCCTTTCCATGCATGAATTTGGATGATGTAATCTATAGATGGTGAGCAAAGTTCTCGTTTTTCTTTGTATGCTGTCTATTTCTGTAGCAGACCATTTCAGAATTCCGAATGAATAAACAAGAGTTGGAATAGCGTACGTATTTATTGCTTTAATTTTGTTCTTGGCATTTAGGTAGCCCTCGATGTATATTTATCAGTGAGTTCCTGTTTGATTTTCTTGTGCTCCAGAGTTGCATTCTGAGCAAATCCAAGGTACTTGTATGTCTCTGTGTGTCATTCCCTCAATTAAAGTTCCGGTATGGAGCTCATATGGTTGGGAGTTTGTGTACCGACCACGTTCAATTGTTAGCAGCTTACATTTCTTTACTCCCAACGTCATTCCCATTATTATTATTATTATTATTATTATTATTATTATTATTATTATTATTATTATTATTATATTTTCCTCCACAGCATTTTACATATCTCTACAATGAGGTGAATAACCGACAAATTCCTCCCAAAATGTACAAGATAAATCCAGTATTGGTTCATCTGTTAAAATTTTTTTCGGAAGCTTATACCCCTGATGGCAAAGTGTCAATTGATGTGAACCATCCATACATACCAAGAAAACAATCGCGTTTTGGAATGGAATCGTACAAATTATGCGAAATCGAGACAGTTTATATAACACGATCTGTTTCCGTGTGTATCATAACAAACAGCTGTAAAAGGCATAATATGATGCAGACTGTAAATACTGT
Organism: Anabrus simplex; assembly: GCF_040414725.1. NCBI lineage: Eukaryota > Metazoa > Arthropoda > Insecta > Orthoptera > Tettigoniidae > Anabrus > Anabrus simplex. The sequence goes on along the minus strand of NC_090267.1, from coordinate 229,924,105 downwards.
AAATATTACCTGTAGTGCAGAGCAATATAGTCTGTGTGTGTCACTTATGAATTGCAGGTATACTGTATAAACTTGATCCCTCAAAAGCGCTAACCAACTTAACAGAAAATTTCGTGAGTATTATAATTTATTCCATAATCTTTTATGTACATGTAAAATTTGTAAAGCAACAATTTACAAATACAGAAATATTTATTTCCAGGCAGAGTTTGTTAGTGAACTGCCTAAAATATTCAGGTAAATGTTACGGTATAAATGAAAACCAGAGCTTTGCTATTAGGAAGAAGCAACCTCGATATCACAATGTAAAAGCACTTGGTACGTTCTTGCACAAAGTATTGAAAAATTAAAATAGGATTTTTCAACAATAAAATACATTATATTCAAGTAAATATTTCTTTTAGGGCCCTTCAATAGTTCATTTTAGTCTAAGATTGTTTTTAATCAAGTAATTAAATATTTTCTTCAATCAGGGAAAATGCTCCCCACCTGGGAGTGACCCGGTGTTTACCGAGCTCCCCGCTTAAGGGGTTAAAATGGACAGGACCATATCGTATAGTTGCTTTTCCCTTCCGTGTGAATGCCTTACTGCAAAATATTTCATATTTGTCTGATGTTATCGTAGGTTATGATCTTCATTTCCGTGTTTACGTTTAACTAATAAGATAAGAGTTTGAGGGATGTTCCACCATTTAACACATTGTAAAATATATTAATTTATAAGAAGACCGGTTTTGTCTCCCTTGGAGTAATCATCAGCTCTTGTTGAAAATCAAATCAAGGGGAATCTGATAACAATCATCATAATAAAAAATGATATACCTAAAGGCGACTGCCTGGAAACACAGCAATGGGTTGCAAAACATCACCTTGAAATGTAACGTACACATGGTAAGCTGTACCTGGAACTTAAGAAGTTCTTAGTTCTGGCTTAAACTGTCTGGTGTTCATGGAACACTGGAAACATGCACTGGTTGAAAATATACACAAATGCGCCATGAACACTTGTATTACATAAAATCAGCTTCATGGTCCGTATCACACTTCATAGATTCACAACTAAGTATTTATTTATTTTCCACCTAGTCGATACAATGATTGCTTAAGGCAATTTAATGGATAAAAGTGGTACATGTTTCGTATATTATCAACATCTTCAGCCACATAGCACTGCTTAGATGAAAAATACATAAATTGACAAAGTAATGCTTTAGAGGAAGTGTCCTTAAAATTAACATAAGATTGACAACATTAAAACAAACAAAAAACTCAAGAGAAAATATATAAATTATTTCTAAAATTCAAAGCAGTCGTCAAGGAAACACTTGTACAATATTCCATAGAGAATATGTCCTAATGAATATTCTTTTCTTAATAATTCATGAAAAAGGGTCAATTTATAAATTAAAAATTATACCATTTATAAGTAATTGTTGAAATGAAGAAATCCAGATATCACAATGTGGCTCTTATTATTAATGCAGATAAAAATATAACTAATTCCTAGTTGTCAATTCTTATTAAGCCTGCTTTCCTTCAGAACAGTAACTCCTGTCATTCTTTCACAGTCTTGTGTCTGGTGTAATATTAATGATGCGTTCTTCCTTGCTCTTGCACCTGAGGAGGTGGAGGAGCGGGGGATATAGGTGTGTCAAGAACCTCCTTGCTGTCACCTATAGCTTCAACTGAGGAGGAATAAGTTGTAGGGCTATGTGTAGGTGGAGAAATTCCAATTCTTTTTTCGTGATCTTTCTCAAGCATTTTCAAATATACTAGAATTTGATAATATAATGGATTCTTATATTCTACAGCCTCATTAAGGTTATCATTTTTCTTTACAAGTTGGTCTAGATGAATGTATAGATCTTCATATGTGTTCATTAAGCTGCCCTTTTAAAATTTTGTTTATGATGGTCAGGTCTTGTTCTATGTTGGTAAATTTATGACCTGTGGCAGTCATGTGTGATCCCATAGCTGAGAATCTTCTATGTTTTTCAGCAATGACATGTTCTAAATATCTTACTTTAAAATTGCGGTCAGATTGTCCTATGTATGTATTCTTGCACTCAAAGCATGCAAGTTTATATATTCCCGAATGAAAAAATTCATCTTTTTCCGAGAGATTTATTGTATCATGGTTGAAAATATTATGTTTCAAGTTGTTAATGGTGGAAAATGCAATTTTGAAATTTTTTCTCTTAAATAAATTTGTTATTACGTGTATGTTTGGATTATTATATGTGAACTTGATGTATTTCTCAGTTTTACTAGGTTCGATTGCTAATTTAGATTGTTGCTCCTCCGAAAATGTATTAATTATTATTAATTAATTTATTAATTAATTATTTTCATTTGCATTAATAATAAGAGCCACATTGTGATATCTGGATTTCTTCATTTCGACAATTACTTATAAATTGTATAATTTTTAATTTATAAATTGACCCTTTTTCATGAATTAAGAAAAGAATATTCATTAAGACATATCTCTATGGAATATTGTACAAGTGTTTCCTTGACGACTGCTTTCAATTTTAGAAATAATTTATATATTTTCTCTTGAGTTTTTTGTTTGTTTTAATGTTGTCAATCTTATGTTAATTTTAAGGACATTCCTCTAAAGCATTACTTTGTCAATTTATGTATTTTTCATCTAAACAGTGTTATGTGGCTGAAGATATTGATAATATACGAAACATGTACCACTTTTATCCATTAAATTGCCTTAAGCAATCATTGTATCGACTAGGTGGAAAATAAATAAATACTTAGTTGTGAATGAACACTTATAACCGATATGAAACAATTGGCGCTTCAGGAATGTTCTTGGGCTTGATAGTCTTGTTTCTATCTGATTAAACTGGATTAAATATATATACATGGAAATGAAATTTACAAAGACATGAACTACTTGGCATTAAAAAGTTCTTGGTTTTGGTTTTAAAAAATTGTCTTTGTTCGTGGAACACAGAATAGAACTGTTAGTCTTGTTTCAATCTATTGGAAACAAATGCACTATTGTAGTTGAGAATATACACATTAACTGAAAATTTATAGACATATGAAACACATGGCACTTTAATGTTCTTGGATATGAGTAAAAATGTTGTCGTATGTTTGTATAACTTGGCATAGACTTATCAATCGGTCTTGCTACAATCAACTGGAATATGTGAACTTTTATAAAAACAAAACTTGTTGACTATCACATGAAACGTTTGGTAATTTATAAAAGTTCTTGGATATGGGCTAAAACACTGCACGTGTTTGAAGATGCGGAATAAACTTGTTGGACGTTTCATCTACTTGGATACATGAATCAGCTAAAATTATACATTGGCTTGAGGTAAAGGTGGAGTAAGCAACCGGTTTAGAATTATCTTCTAAGAGTGATTTTTTTTTGACGGCATTTACATTTGTTAATTATTCGTTCAATAAAAAATGTGTTATAACCAATGAATTTGGCGATGGAGCGGATGATATTCAGTTCTTTATTTAAGTTATCATTGGACAGCGGTATTTTGAAAGCGCGGTTAACAATACTGTTGGAGGAGGCGCATTTATGCGTTTGTGCGACGTAAAGCAACTAACAAAAAACTTTAAGATATAAATGACATAAATGGCTTGTTCACTCCAATATGACCTAATATCTTGTACTTCAGTGCAAATTGTTATATAAAAATTAATTTATGAATTATCCTAGTACAGCATCCACTCAGAGCTCGGACTTGGAGATAGATTTCATGGCTGATGATGCCTGCAATGACAGGCGAAGTATGTACCATACTCAAACTTAATATAATGTCAGTGTTATAGTCCTAAAGACTTAACTAGTATTGAATAGGTGGTTTCAATAAATTAATCCCCTACACATGTCGATCATCACGGCACACTGGTAAAGGTGAGCCTCATAATTTCACTTGTTCTAAATTTCTTACCCCTTGTTTTATTTCTATTTAAGTCTCCTTTTCTTTAGGCTTCATACATCCGCATCAAACTGAGGAACTGAAGTCCTACCCTGTATCCTCGGACTACATGTATGTCACTTTGCACTCTTCAATGTGCCGATAAAACAAATGGCTATATACCAAAAATTCATTTCGAACTGACAATAGAAGCTTGGAAGTATTACATAACTCCAATTCAATAAACAAAAATACTAATGTCTTTTCAAAGTCAGGTGTATACTGGTTTAAATGCAATAATAATAATAATAATAATAATAATAATAATAATAATAATAATAATAATAATAATGTCATTGGCTTTACATCCCACTAACTACTTTCATGGTTTTCAGAGATGCCGAGGTTCCGGAATTTAGTTCCACAGTTCTTTTACGTGCCAGTAAATCTACTGACACGGGGCTGATGTATATGAGCACCTTCAAACACCACCGGACTGAGCCAAGATCAAACCTGCCAAGTTGAGGTCAGAAGGCCAGCACCTCAACTGTGAGTCACTTAGCCAGGCTTATATATTGAAAAGAAATACAACACCGGCCTATTTTTTTACTTATACAATCTACTGATCCAACATTTCTGATGTTTCCCATTTGAGATACAGCCATGTTATCTATGTTTTAATCATGTATACCCAAATGGGTAAATGCCTAATGTCATACAAATCTGACATAACTTTTCATCTGGATGATTTTATATTCAACTGTAAACCACAAGCAAAGACAATGTGATTAATTTTTATTCAGTCAATATTTACCATATGCCATGACTGTGTAATATTCTGCATGATTTAAACAACCTTATGAACTGTTTGTTCGTTTGTTTATTTGTCTAACCCTTGTCCCATTTCTCTACGGGGTTGAGTATGAGGTGAGAAATATGTCGTGGTGGGTTTTTATGACCGGGTGCCCTTCCTGAGATCAACCTCATCAGAGGAGTTAATGAGATGAAATGAATGACGTGATAGTAGGAAGGGAGAGGAAGAAACACGGTGCTGGCACATAGCCTATTCCTGTCGAAAAGCACCAAGGGTTCTGCTCAAGGCTTAACATCTCCATCCAACCAACAAATCACCATCAGCAACGCCATATGCCCTCACTCCATATGAGCACTGCGAAGAGGTTCCGAATTTGATCCAGGCTTTTCGCATGCAATCTAGTGATTAGAAATAACCTTATGAACTGTTGTTTTTAATAGTGTATTTATTAATGTACATTTTGTTGTCAATGACTAAGTCAAATATTTATTATAATGGCTGAAGATGACCTCTAGTAGGTTCAAACTAGTACCAAGATGTTGTAATGTTTAAATAACTTGTATCTTCAATAAATGTGTATTGAATAGGTGGACCTTTGCTTAACTCTATATTGTAAATGACTGTCAATATGGATCATCATGAAAATCGTAACTTATGATATCAAAATGAACGCGATAATCTTTTTGAGTCCAGGCAGCACTCTTCGTTTAAAAAAAAAAAAAAAAAAAAAAAAAAACACCAATGTAGTTTTCATCTTCAGTTCACGCAACAACAGACTCTTGTACATCGTGTAGCATAAATGGAAACTGATGTGCATGTGAAACATCTATAGTCATGTTTCGGGCCATGCATGAACTAATGTTCCCTCTCACAAAATGAGATAACTCTGAACCCAAAATTAGTTATTTATATGCAATTTTCGATTCACCGCTGTTCTTAGACTGTTGACTGGAGATCAAGCGGGAAACTACGCGGAGTATAGAAATAGGGTGTTTTGGTGGTAAAAGTCGTTACAGTATAAACACATAAGTGTCTAAATGTGTCATTAATCGCTATAGTTAGTGAGTGTGTGAAATCCAGCTTAGGAGTAGTCAGATACAGAATTTATGAGTGAATTTGATATCATTCGGTAGGTGTATTTTGTAGACGCCATCTTGTCAAAGAAACAAAATATCCGAGAACGACGTGAGTAAGTAAATACACGTGAATCCCGCGGCTTTGATATACGCAGCTCATCAAGGAATAAAGGTGAAATAAATCCGCAAACATGAACAAAACAAAAGAAGATGGATCGTCGTGCAAGAAATGTGACAGAGTTTTCAACAGCACGGAAAATGCAGTCGGATGTGATGGTGGATGCAATCAATGGTACCATAGAGATTGCACAAATATAACAACCACTGAATTTAATGCATTAAAAGGGAAGAAAGGCTCCTTGCTTTGGATGTGTAACAACTGCCGTCATATGCTAGAAACATACGGAATCAACTCAGCACCGCCAGAACACACGAACTTTATCAAGGAAATGAGAGACGCTACAACCGCAAATACTAAAATGTGCGAAGTATTAAATGAAAAAAGAAACATGATTAACGAAAATATGTTGCAGAAAATGCAACTACTATTGGACACACAACTTCAACTGGCAGCAACTAAAGCATGCACAAAAATAGAAGACAACGGGACATATCACCAACACACAAGAGAAGATGCCGAAAACATAGACGTGAGCATAAGCTCTCATTCAAACAAGATAACGAGAGCGACAACTGGGATGAACACATCACCGGAAGCAAACAGTGAGGCAGAAAAAGTAAGGCCAAAGGCGCGGAAAATTAAACCGAACGAAGACACTCGAGAGCAAGCTGTTGATAACTCGCTGATATCAGAAGAGAGGACGAGCGAGGAAAAACAAGAAAGTGAATGGAAAGTTGCCACACATAGCCGTGGAAATAAGATAGCTACTAACATTAGAGACAGCAAAACAGCTAAAGTAGACAGAAATGATAAAGTGAGAGGCTCAAGAGAGGGGCAATACAGACTACAAGCAGCTGAGAAGAATGCATGGCTCTATATTGGCAGGCTTAACCCAGGAACCAAGAAGGAAGATTTGGAAGAATATTTGAGGGAAAACGGATTAGTAGGAAGACTAGACTGCACGAAAGTCAGCGATACACCAACAAGTAGTGCTTTTAAAATAGGGATACCAATCAGTGAACTCGAGAAAGTGTATAGAGACAGCTTCTGGCCCTCCAATATAATCTGTCGGCCATTTCGTGCCCCATGGAGATACAGAGGCCCCAGAGAGTAATGTGATACGGATTTTAACCTGGAATGTGGAAGGTTTAAGAGGAGTCTTAAGCAATTCACCAAGCGATATATTCAGAGACTTCGATATTTGTGTATTAACTGAGACTTTTGTAACTAGAGAACAGAATACTGTGGTACAAGGCTTGTACAACATACTTGCTCCAGCCGAGAAACACACCAGGGGAAGACCATCAGGGGGCGTGCATTGTCTAATCAAGCCAAGGTTATCCCCGTTCCATGTGCTAATGACGGACGAGGACATAGTGGCAGTAAGAACAAGAATAGGAGTCATCATCTGCGCATACTTTAGACCGGATTGCAGCTCAATAGATATAATAGACAACATTCAGAAAGCATTTGATAGTATTACTAACAACCCCAATGTAATTTTAGCAGGTGATTTTAACTGCCCCTTAGACAGACCAAGCAGAAAAACAGAGTTCGTTCTGGAATACTTAACTGAAGTAGGACTAACATTAGTGAATGACCGGAAAACGCAAACATACATCTGCCACAACGGAGGAAGCGCAATAGATCTAGTCCTGGTAAAGGGCATAGAGGTGCAGTCCCAAACTCTTCTCACAACTACTGATGGCGCACTAATAAGAAAGCACATTCCAGTGATCACAAACGTGTACTGCAGTTCAGCTAAAGAGACAAGACATAGTAATGAAAAGAAAGTAAAGAGATGTCTAAATGTATCTCTACTACAGGAAAACTCAAATGAAACTGAGCATATGCTCCAAGAAATCAGAGCAGGAAAGATCGATGAAGCGGCACTTCTCATAGAGGACTACATAAAAGAAGCGACCGAATCGCGGAATGGTAATCGCAAAGCCAAAGAATGGTTCGACAGTGAGTGCTTCCAAGTAAGACAGGCAACTTTGAAGAAAATGCGAGTAGCCAGACAAAGTATGGACGTCGTCCACCTAGCAGAATATCAAGCCGCTAGAAAGACATATAAAACTCTTTTAAAGGATAAGAAAGCCAGTTACATAGAAGCTCAATATCAGGCGCTAATGAAGGAAATCAAGGAAAACCCGTACAAAGCAGTGCGCCCGCGCCAACCAAGATTCCCAGCAGACATACCAATGGAGATCTGGGAGGTATACATGGAAAATATACTATGTAAACGGGGCTTAACACCTACAATGGAAGGAGAAGTTAAACCATGCAGTCCTTTCACTCAGGAAGAAGTAAGGAAAGTGATCTCAAGTGCAAAATCTAACAAGGCGGCAGGCTCAGATGGCCTCTACAACGAATTTCTGAAGACATCTCTCCCTTACCTAGAAACAGTATGGCTAGAGCTGATGAACAAGTGTCTGGAAACTGGAAACATTCCAAATGTATGGAGAAAATCAGTCGTTAAGATGCTATACAAAGGGAAAGGAGAAGTAAACAAACCGGAATCATATCGCGGAGTGGCTCTTGAATCAGCAGCTTTTAAGATTCTAACCAAACTGATAACCCAGAGAATCAATAGAATAGCAGACCCGCTTCTCCCTGACGAACAGTTCGGATTTAGAGCCGGGAGATCGACTCTGATGGCAGTGGAATGCCTCCTCCAAGATATTCACGAAACAACCAGAGAAAAGCAAGGCAAAATGTTCGTAATATTTATTGACTACTCCAAGGCTTTTGATACAGTAGATAGACAGAAACTTGTTAGAAAACTAGAGGAAATCATCGGTCGTACCTGGCTCACTAGACTAGTTGCCAACATACTTGCGGAGAACTATATCCAAATAAGCGACAATCTCTGCACATCAAGATGGATTCGGCAGACAAATGGGGTATTACAGGGGGACCCACTAAGCCCTCTGCTGTTTAACATCTTCACACAGGATGCAATAAAAGAAATTAAGAAGCAAACACGAAAGGTTAACGCGTACATATATGCGGACGACATGGCTATTGCGTCTGAGAGTAAAGAGGAACTACAAGTTGCCATGGACTTAATTGTGGAATGGGCAGAAGATAATAAAATGGACCTTAATGCAAACAAAACAGAATTGGTTGTTTTTAGGAGGGGAGGAAAATTATCTAGAGACGATTACATCCTGTGTAAAGGACAAAAATTACGAATTAGTAACCAGTACAAATATCTAGGGATCACAATACAGGTAACAGGAACAACATTCACAATACACCTAGAGGAGAGAATCAACGCAGCTATACGAAGCATTAGTGATATTAAACATCTTCCACAGCTATCTTTGGAGACAGCCATGGCTCTGTTTAATACGAAAGTTGTTCCAACAGCCATATATGGTCTAGAGCTAATATGGGAACACCTCTCAAAAAGACAACTGCAAGAGCTGGAAAGTTTGAAGGCTAGATTCTTGAAGAGAGTTTTATGCGTTTCTAAATATACATTATCAAGGCTAGTATACGTTCTGGCAAAGGAGACGTACTTCATTGAAGACATAAGACTTAGATTGTTACTCTCAGCGACAAGGAGTTACAGAGAGCTGCTACAAGAACTGCAAGCAAAGAGGGCTATGATATGGGACGAGTTTTACTCAACTGATGCGATGTTAAACAGGGACTGGACGCGTGGTGGATATGACCTGAGGCATACAGTGACCAGGTTTGCCGTACACGGGTTCCACCATAAGGTGTGCAGAACCATGGAATTTCACAAGTCAGGACCGGGTTGCGTATGTGTCTTCTGTGACCAACGATGCGGCATATACCATGCTATCGAATGTGTCCATAGAAAAGGAAGCTTGACACAACTGTGTAAATAACTGATCATGTTTTGCAAGCATTGACTGCATATTATCACTATTAGTGATATACATCTAAGTTATTTAAGTGTATATATCATGACCATTTGGTTGCAATACTATTATTATTATATGCAATTTTCAGTGTATGACATTTCATGACCACACTATAATGAGAGCACCAACCAATTTTTTAATGTGTTTCCTTAATGCTGATGACACATCAGAAATCTAAAACTAAATCTCAACACATTATCCAAACAAGCATCGGAATACAATTTTTCATACAAGTACGTGGCATAAGACGACAAAACACAACACTTACCTTTAGGATGCTGAACTGGTAGCAAGCTCATTGTTGCAAAGTCTCTACACATAAATGATTCAGTACCATGTTGGTCAGCACTGTTTTCTTTATCCCTGCAAACATATTAATCATCTTACAGAACATATATATAAAGCATAGTTATTACAGTATAGGAAACTCATTTGACTGTTTGTTTACATCATTTATTACAAGGTACTAGAATCATTCTGTATTGACGATTTTCACTTTACAAAGGAAAAACTGAATGTATCCTCCTAATTCAATACGTCTAATGATGGAATTATGTTTTGTATTGAATTAGGAGCATACAATTAATTTTTCCTATGTAAAGCTCCATAATTTATTACAATTGTTCAAAAGAGAGGGTATCTTTTATTAACATACATATATGAAGCCTTAGAAACACTACTGAATATAGTTTTGCTTTGCTCCTAGATGGCAGTACAATAGGAACATCAAAAATGGTATGGAGGCTGCCTATATGCCACACGTCAGGTTTGTTATCTGGTGGCTGAGGTCATACAAATATTAGCATTCCTTTTCTTATTCCTGGCCTAGCCAATTTATTGGGGTCAGCAACTGATAGGGATTAGTCCACTTTTATTGCCAAATCCCCTTCTCTCGCCATCACTGAGAGAACTCTTCACCATTGTGTGTTTCTGTGGTAGTTAACAGTGTAGTGTGTTGCATACACAGTATAAGAACAGAAGTGTATGGAGACAAACACGAACACCCAGCCCTGAACCAGAGAAATTATTCATGCACAGTTAAAATCCTTAGCCTGGTCAGGAATTGAACCTGATACCCTTTGAACAGAAGACCAGTATATTGACCACTAAGTCAAAGAGCCGCACATACAAATATTAGCATTATTATTACCAGAATATTAAGGTAAAACAACTAGGAAGTTTGGAAGGCACTAGGATAACTATATTACATACTAGCTGTTATAAACCTGTCGTCGATAGATTAGTTTTTATAATTTCAGTAATAATGCCATCTACCAGAGATGAGCGGCAGCAAAAGAGATAAAGCATAATCAACAACAAGAATCTGTCCGTGTAATGTTATTGTCAATAAGGGGTTTGGGACATTGTAAGTCACCATATTTTTTTCTTGCGGCTCGAAGATACTAAGGCATTTGTGGCATAGGCTTTCAACCTCTGTCCATTCCTTTTGTGACTCACATTTGCCCTCATTCCCCGAGTGAACGCTCCTCCGCATTTTCCTTTTCATTTTGATAGTTGTCATCTTCCAGATCAATAGGTGCTAATGACCACACAGTTTTGCAGCTAATAGAAACCGTCACAGGAACCACCAACATAGTCATTAGCTAGTTTGTTACCAAACAACAATAAGACTTCCACAACAGCAATGTTCTCTGTTGATTGTCTTGGTAATGAAAATCTACATTTGTAAATACGATGGGGGATCAAATATAAACAAGATTTTATTTTTTATTTAAATTCATTTATTGAAAAACACATGGCAATTACAATTTATTTTTCTACACAGTTTCCTGCATTGGAAATGCATTTGTCGCAGAGTATGGGCAGCTTTTTGATGCCCTCATCGTAAAAAGAACAGGGTCATGTCACCCGCCAGTTGTGCACAAAGTCTTCCACATTCTCATCATCTTCAAATCGTTGCCCTCCTAGAGCTTCTTTGAGCGCTCCGAACAAATGGAAACAACAAAATGCCTCTCTGATCGAAAAAAAAAAAAAAAAACGGTTGCAAGAACCTTGCCAGCTGACAGTCTAGCCTTGGCTTTCACTGGTGCTGCCTCCTCTTTCCTCCGCCACTCCTTTCATACACGCGTCCTTGACCAAACTGTGCAGTCAATCTCTAGCAAATTTCCGCCGCTGTATGAGCAAGAAATTTTATAATTATGCATTGCGCAGTGGAGTGGTGCACCTGTTGTCTTGATATCGTGAGCGTTACTGATGAAACTGCGGGAAATATCTAACAGCACACTCTCCCCACTCCTAACGGTCCCGCCTAAGCATAGCAGAAGCGCAGGGCCAGTTCTACCAACTGCTGATGTTCAGGAACAAAAATCAAGTTTATATTTGATCGACCTTCGTATCTCCATTATCACAGCTTGTACTTAAATTCTTCTTAGCCATTCTCCCAATCATCTGGGGTTGGCTTTACTGGTATCTCTCTTCCAATACTGTCTGCCTTTGAACCTATCCTTGGATACACTGTGTTGTTTTAGGTCTTTAGAAACATGAATTTTCCATCTCGTGTGGTCATCCCATCGCTGGATTTCCCTCAACCTCTAGCCGGTTGACTTGATGTGCGAAATAATCTTCAGGTAGTCTTTGAAGATGCCGTCAAAGTCCGCCGAAGCACTATTATAGGTGACCTGAACGCATATCATATGGCTACCCACACTATGATGCCAGGGATTATGCCTATGTGTTTTCCACAATATGGGCAGGATCTCTGCGCCTCCAAACCCACACATGATGGTCATCGGAGGTTATCACTGAACATGATGCGACACCTGTCGTCCCCTGTCCATGCCTCCCGGGCAAGACACCACTCCAAATGCAGGCATTGGTGTTCTGGTGTCAATGGCAACTGACGCATGAGGCAGTAGGACCCCAATTCGGCGGATGTGCGTTGTCGAGGCACTCTGCTGGGAACTCACAGGATGTTGTAGAGTCTCTAGTATATGTTTGCGGATGGTGGGTACTGGAGTTATGGGATCCCGTAATGTTTGGTGCACCATACGATGGTCCTCCCTCGGGGGGGTTGTTTCTTGGTCGACTTGAACCTGCACGATGTGACTAGGTGCCCTCATGTACCCATTGAGTCCAACATCAGGCCACTGTGACATCTGAAAGGCCCACATGCCTGGCAATTGCACGATACGACCAACCAGCCTCATGCAGTCCCACAATGTGGCCTCTGTCCAACACTTGTCAATTGATGGATAGGATGTTTAACGCGTCTGCGAGGCATCGCAGGTGCTTTGTACTGTATGTAGTCCTCTCTGCACGTCTTGCTTAACTGTCTGACTCGCAGCAGTTGACTGGTAACAAGTTATCAACTAAAGTATGGGTGCCATCATGAATGCACTCTAGTGGGCGTTCTACACACTACAGATCCTTGTAAATCTAATCATTTACTCACACATCAATGGTATGCATGTATACTGAAATGGGAGAATATTGGACCACTCCTTCTGGGTTCTTAGTTAACTTTTTGTTTTTGTCAGGCAGTGTACTGTATATTAAGTACTGACCTTCCTGCTGGTTCCATTAGCTCTTGTTGTGTGACTGGCTGATGCTTGACTATTTGTGTCAAGCAGCTGGCTGGTTGAAAACGTGACAAGGGGAGTGGAGGTAGCAGTAGGAGTAGTGTAGTGTAGTGGTAGGCGAAGCTTGTATTTTGTGGGAAGTTCGAATGCCTTTTGATGTCTTTTATTACCTTTTTGCATGAAAATATTTTAAGATCTCATCTAAAAGTATGTTTATATTTTCTATGATTTCATTAATGTTGTAATTGGAATTTTGTTTTCGTTCTATTTCTATACAAATTGATTCTAAAAATATTCATAAAGCTACTTTAATTTTATAGTTCGTAAAATCGTAATAGTAATTGTAATTGTAAAATTGTTATAGTGAAATTATGTTTCAATTCTCTCGTGTGTACTCAGGGCTGTGTATCTGTTATACTTATCAGCATTCGTGCGCTCTAGGTGCGGAATGTCTCCCACAAGTCCAACCCCTCCTCCTCATGGTGGGAGACGGGCAACGGTGTAAGTAGGAGATGGCCTGCAGGGGCGAAGTACAGTGGCGACTTAGTGTGCCCTGGCACCGCCACAGTAGCTGTGAAGGCCCTGCAGGAACCCTGAAAAGCGACGGCTAATGGGGCTCTGGTGAACTTTGGTGAAGTCCTCGATGGCAGTGAAGGCAGAAAGAAGAGTTCTTGGAACGATGGAACTGGCAGAAGAGGCAACCCAGCTTTCTGGGTTAAATAGGATTAGCAAGCACTGCCTTATGGGGAAGGGGAGAGATCCTTAAGGGCTACGGGAGAGAACCCCAACTAAAAACTCCCGCATGCCTGGAAGTAGAAAGGGGCAACCCCCCATCAGCCTAGGGCACTTGGGCCTATAACTCACGCCAACCCGCATAAACCTCATCAAAGAAACTGAAACCAGAAATAGCTGGATTGATTCAAAAGATGTGACATTTGCTATGAAAAAGGACACTCGAATTGGATTTCGGAACATTCAGACCATGTGGCAGACTGGGAAGCTTGAAGAAGTGTCAAGAGAAATGATGCGGTATCGAATGACATTTTTGGGTCTTAGTGAGATGAGATGCGAGAGGTTTTGGAGAAATAAAACCTAGGAATGGAAGTACTCTGTTGTAATTAGAAAGAGAGGATGACACTGCACGATTTGCATCTAGAGTAAGACCGGTTACCTTAGTACAATGTTATTCACCGACGGAGATGGCTGAAGAAAAGGAGAAAGATAGCTTTTATAGCAAGCTGAATGAACCTTTATGAAGTATACGGAAAAGAGATATTGTTATGGTAATGGGAGACTTAAATACAAAAACTGGAAGTGCAAACCAAGGCCTGAAGCAAATTATGGGAAGGCATGGTATTGGAACCCAAAATGATAATGGAGAACGATTCATTGATCTGTGTGGTATGTTCGGATTGGTTACTGGTGGTACAATTTTCCCTCACAGAGAATGCCATAAGGTAACCTGGGTCTCTCCGGATCATAAGACTGAAAACCACATTGACCATTTTGCCATAAAAAGGAATTGACACACCTCTCTACTCAATGTGAGAAATAGATGAGGAGCAGACATTGGTAGTGACCACCATTTAGTCACAGTAACTGTAGGCATTAAGATAGCATCAGTTAGACGATCAGGTCAATATGGTAGAGTGAAATATAACACCAGCAGGCTGAAGGAGACTACCATCAAAGAAGAGTTCTCAATAAAACTTCGAAATCAGTACAAAGAGATGGTCAAACTGTGAAATGTCCACGAAGACGCACACAAAATGCTGTCAGTTGGTACACTTATTTATTCACAATTATTTACAAATTAAATACACATAACCTAAATCACTGCCGTCACAACAAAACACTTCACTCCGAAACATCAACAAACCACCATTTTAACAACTGCCTATCACGGAGCACATGGAGATTACAACCTTGAAAAAGTTGACTGCTGACTGCCACAGCATGTCTGCCCAAACACAACACAAGGTCACAAGTATAACTCCTGCAAAACCATAACTCTTACTAAACAGTAACTTGTCTCTACCATTAAGACCGCCTCCTTATATAGGTGCTTGGCCAGGTTTCTAGAAAGATACATTGCAAAATAAATTCTCGTAAATTCTAGAGTGCTTAATACATATAATGTACAGAATATTCTCCATAGTTCTCATCTACCTAGTGCCATTCTGGATGCTACAGTGTGTTTCACAATACTATAGTGGATTACACATCACATATACAGGTAATAATAAATTATGTACAGGTTTTTACATTAACCCCTCAGCGCCGACCTCTATATGTTGTATAGACCCTCTTTTCTTCCGCAGTCGCCGACCTCTATACGTGCTATAGACCCATACATGGTTTCGCATTTACAGCTATAGTGCGAAGAGTTTTGGAGTTATGGATTTCCAAATTGTTTTGTTTCCAAGAAGAAATTTTGGGGTTGATCAGTGTTGTAAAATAAGAACGAAGATCGTTAAAATGTAGTTGTTTTTGCAAGGGTAAATATTTGTGAAGTAAGCCTGAGCACTTGTAATCTCTGCTTTTTTTAAAGCCTGTTTGCTTAATTCTTTCCCACATAATAAAATAAAGAAATGATGATCTGAGAAGTTTGTCTTTTCACGTGATGTTTGCTCTATTTGTACACTGCGAGTGCGAATTATGTTCATATCGTCTTCATTTCTCGGCTTGTAATATTTTCGTAACTCTCCACGAGCGCTTTGTGTAGGCATCAGTTAGTGCTGCTTTCTGTTGTACAATACAAGAACCAGTTGTTCATGGTATATATCTCGCTTGAAAGACAATGTCTCGACCTTTATCTGAAATATGTATAGAGTTGGTTTGTTTCGTCATGAATGTTATTCCCCTCATTCAGTTTCGTCCTGCTGCTTTCGGTCTTGCTGCAGCTTCATCAGTCCGTGTGACGCGCCGCGTTCAGCCGTGGTTTGACCGACAGTAATGTGCTTGAAATATTGTATAATTCAGATGAAAGTTTAGTCAGAAGTAGTAGTGACAGTATTAGCAGCAGCTGTGGCGGATGCAGTGGTAAATAATGAGAGTGACGCTGAGGAGGAACCACTACTTGAAAATTTTGTGTAGGAGACTATGGATAATTATACAGGTCAAAGGGAAGTTTTCAACAGTGAATTCCGATTTCTAAATTCTCTAATAATATCCAGACAAGTCACAGGGACAAACCCTGAGCAGTTAGGCCTATCTTATTGGGTTCAGCTGGAGGAAGGTTTGTTAACAAAATAAGCTCGCTCGGCCGAGGAACGAAATATTCAAGGCCGGCGCACATCAGATAATACAGTTCCAAGGTTGCAGGAAAGACATGTTATCATGAAATTATCACCCAAGGGTGAGAAATACAAACCTCAGAGACATTTTATCGTGTGTTCAAAACACGGCAAAAAGACGACGTAGGTGTACTGCTGCCAGGAGTGTGACGTGGGTCTCTGTCTCAAAGAGTGCTTCGAACTCTATCACATGAAACTAAATTACTAAGGTAATGTGAATTAATTATGTCATTATCTGCATGTACATAGTTCTATCATAAGGAATTCAAAATTTTGTGAATATTGGGCTACTCTTATACTTGTAGTAACGCTTTAAGTGAATCAATGTATTTCAGTTGCGCATAGTTGAAATCTCATCCGGCCACAGGGTAGGAAGCTCCTAAAATAGCCGCGATGCTGAGGGGTTAACTGAACTCATAAAAATGTCTATATACAGTACCTGTTTCATGACATAAGCTCAAACAATGCGATCATCCAACTAGGTAAATAATAATAATAATAATAATAATAATAATAATAATAATAATAATAATAATAATAATAATTCGAGCTCGATACTTGTATTATTTACCCACATGTGAGAGAATATTGTTTTCATTTTCATCAGTCTATCACACTTGCATCAACATCCCCCCTATAACTTGAAACAATTTCCATAGTCTGTCACACTTGTCGACTTTGCCTTGGTCGTAGATCGTGTCTTCTCCCTTCCTCGACGTCACTGAATGTGCTATCCTCCTCTTGACGGATCGTGCCATGTCGGGGTTCAGGGTTGCCTTGCTGCCAGCCTCTTCCTCGATGATAGTCGATGCAGTCTCCTCATGACCAGACTGTGCTTTGTCATTAGTAATCTCTCCTCCAGGTGGACCTGTGGCAGTACCAGGCTTACTCTGTATGCAGAGAGGTTGAGTGACTCGCCGCAACTCTGATGCGTGGACCTTGACAGGAGGATTAGTCTTTAGTAAGTAGACCCCATGGCCCAGCTGCTTATCCACCTCGATGGGACTAACCCTCTTCGGTGCAAAACCTGTGTGAAACCCTCTAATCTTATTACCGATTGGGTGGTTACGTCGCAGTACTTGTTGGCCTGGTAGGAAGATCTGGGTCTCTTCGACATCTTGAGCCTTGGCCTGGCTAAGGGATCTCTTCTTGGCCAAATATCCTACTGCTGCTAGGAAAACAGCTGCATCATCTTGACCAGAAGTGGTTGGTGGACAAATCTTCCAATCCCGAGTGCCGTATAGCTGTCGACCAAGGAACAGCTCCGCCGGTAATATGGTTGATGCGTCGTCGCAGGAAAGAGAGTGACTGTGGTATCCGACGGTGCCACAGTCGATGTTCTTTGTCTATCAGGTGGACCCGTAGCATCGTTTTCAGCTCCTGGTTCTGTTTTCCCATTGGATTGGCCCTTGGGTTGTAGATAGGGGTGGTCCAGTGCTCCACACCCCATTCTGTCATCATTTGCTGCCACTTCCTTGACGTGAACTGACTCCTGTTGTCTGACAGAAGACACCGCGGGAAACCTTAGCGGCTTAACACCTCATCTTGTAGAAGGCTGGTGATGCGTCCTGTATCAGAAAGGCCTCAATCCATCTTGTGAAGAGGTCGGTGATTACTAGGAGTCCTGTTTTACCCTGTGGCATTCTAGGGTAAGTTCCCATCAAGTCCAGTGTTTTGACCTCCCAAGGGCATTGCGGCCGTCTTCTTCGCTGACTGGAATCTGCCTTCCTGTTGCTCGCCTTGGTACAGGCACAGACTTAACACCCCTTCATGTAGTCCAGGATGTCTTTCGGCATGCTGACCCAAAATAATCTTCCTCGGATAGACTGATAAGTCTCTTTGCCTCCTGGATGCCTGGCTTCAGTGCTGTCATGGAACTTCTCGAGAATGTCCATCATGTGCTGTCTGGGGATCACCACTACTGTAGGCGTGTCGGAGAGGTGCGACCTGTACTTTAAGAATCCTCCGTCAACCCGGAATTTCTTGTAGCACACCTTGAATTCCCTTGGGACAAGTCGACTATCGGTGTTCTGTCTCCTAATCCATTGTGTCATGGTCCTACAGGGCTTATCTTGTTCTTGCCACTGTGTGATTACTCCCAGATCAAATTCCTACTTGATGGGCATAAAGACAGGTTCCTTAGGTTCA
Organism: Anabrus simplex; assembly: GCF_040414725.1. Lineage (NCBI taxonomy): Eukaryota > Metazoa > Arthropoda > Insecta > Orthoptera > Tettigoniidae > Anabrus > Anabrus simplex. Next base: position 229,905,307 of record NC_090267.1, on the reverse strand, counting down.
CTCTGGTGTTTTCGTGAGAACTCCCTTTCGACAATGTAGCTCCTAGCTTCAGGTTCCATCGCCGGGTGCCCAGATAAGCTGTCGGCTCCTATGTTTGTCGGTCCTGGGACTTGGAACACACCCAAATCAAATTCTGCGACTAACAGAGCCCATCGCATCAATTTAGATTTTGAGACAGAGACCGAATTCAACCATTTGAGAGCGGCCTTATCGATGTAGAGGTGGAAATTCCTTCTCTCCAAGTAACCTCTGAATTTGCCCATGGCCCACACCACAGCTAAGGCTTCCTTCTCGGTAGTGCAGTAGCGTTGTTTGGTGGGAGATAGGTTTCTGCTGGCATACTCGATGTCCCTTCCGCTGTCATTCCTCTCCTGTAATAACACTGCTCCTAAGCCGGAATTGCTGGTGTCCGCCTGCAGGCACATCTTCCGTTGAGGGTCGGGATGGGTAGATCGGGAGCGTTGCATATCGCATATGAAATCCTGTGTGGTTTCAAACCACAGAGGGGCTGTCAGGATCAGATTTTCAGTATATGCCAGGTAAATGGAATGCTCATAATAGATCCCAAGGAATCACTGAACAGGTGGAAAATGATGGTGAAATTACACTTGAGAAAGTGGAAAGGATGGTAAATAAACTCCATTGTCATAAACCAGCAGGAATACATGAAATTAGACCTGAAATGGTAAAGTATAGTGGGAAGGCAGGGATGAAATGTTTTCATAGAGTAGTAAGATTAGCATGGAGTGTTGGTAAGGTACCTTCAGACTGGACAAAAGTAGTAATTGCACCTATCTATAAGCAAGGGAACAGGAAGGATTGCAACAACTATTGAGGTATCTCATTGATTAGTATACCCGGCAAAGTATTCACTGGCATCTTGGAAGGGAAGGTGTGGTCAGTGGCTGAGAGGAAGTTGGATGAAATCCTGTGTGGTTTCAGACCACAAAGGGGCTGTCAGGAACAGATTTTCAGAATACGCCAGGTAATTGAAAAAAAGCTATGAGAAGAATAGACAGTTGTGTTTATGTTTCGTAGATCTAAAGAAATGATGATTATGATATGTAGGGAAAGCGTATGACAGGGTACCAAGGGAGATTTTGGCCAAACTGGGGGATTATGGAATTAAGGATAGATTATTCAAATTGGGCTGCAGTGAGAATTGATGGAATAATGAGTTCATGGGTCAGGGTACTTACAGGGGTTAGACAAGGCCGTAATCTTTCACCTTTGCTGTTCGTAGTTTACATGGATCATCTGCTGAAAGGTATAAGGTGGCAGGGAGGGATTCAGTTAGTGGAAATGTAGTAAGCAGTCTGGCCTATGCTGACGACTTGGTCTTAATGGCAGATAGTGCTGAAAGCCTGCAGTCTAATATCTTCGAACTTGAAAATAGGTGCAATGAATATGGTATGAAAATTAGCCTTTCGAAGACTAAATTGAAAGACTAGGTAAGACATTTAACAGATTTGAATGTCAGATTGGTGATACAAAGCTGGAGCACATAGATAATTTTTAGTATTTAGGTTGTGTGTTCTCCCAGGATGGTAATGTAGTAGGTGAGACTACATCAATGTGCAGTAAAGCTAATGCAGTGAGCTCACAGTTGCCATCAATAGTGTTCTGTAAGAAGAAAGTCAGCTCCTGGACAAAACTATTTTTACATCGGTCTGTTTTCAGACCAACTTTACTTTATGGTAGTGAAAGCTGGGTGGACTCAGGATATCTTCTTCATAAGTTAGAAGTAACAGACATGAATGTAGCGAGAATGATGGCTGGAACAAACAGGTGGGAAAAATGGCAGGAGAGTACTCAGAATGAGGAGATAAAAGCTAAGTTAGGAAGGAACTCTATGGATGAAGCTGTATGCATAAACCGATTTCGGTGGTGGGGTCATGTGAGATGAATGAAATAGGATCGGTCACCTAGGAGAATAAAGGACTCTGTTATGGGGGGTAAGAAGAGTAGAGGGTGACCAAGATGACGATGGTTAGACTCGGTTTCTAATGATTTAAAGATAAGAAGTATAGAAATAAATGAGGCCATAGCACTACTTGCAAATAGAGGATTATGGCGACGGTTAGTAAATTCACAGAGGCTTGCAGACAATGCTGAAAGGCATGACGGTCTGTAATGATAATGTTTGTATGTATGTACGTATGTATGTAAGGTAGCTTTCTGGTAATGATTACAAGTTTTACATAGCGTTCAATTGGATTTTTATAAAAATTAATAAGTGACAACTTTTAGCAATAATTACCTGGGGCTGCCGGTGCTTTATTTCTGATGGAAAGTTCAATCAATCAATCAATCACTCACTCACTACTGATCTGCATTTAGGGCAGTTGCCCAGGTGGCAGATTCCCTATCTGTTGTTTTCTTAGCCTTTTGTTAAATGATTGCAAAGAAATTGGAAATTTATTGAACATCTCCCTTGGTAAGTTATTCCAATCCCTAACTCCCCTTCCTATAAACAAATATTTGCCCCAATTTGTCATCTTGAATTCCAACTTTATCTTCATATTGTGATCTTTCCTACTTTTAAAGACACCACTCAAACTTATTTCCACACCATCTCTCCACTGACAGCTCGGAACATACCACTTACAAACCATAACCCTCATCTTTGTTCCGTATTGAAAACAGCTCTCTCACTAAGTTTACAAAAGGAGTATATTTATTACCTCACCTATTCAATACAATTAATTCCATGATTATGTGGTTAAATAAACCTAGAAATTACTAAATTTAAAGGGACATTTTTCGCCCTTCTTTTATTGGGCATCATCAGCCTTATTTAATCTGAAAACAAGCATTGGTCAGACGACATTATCACTTATTAAAATTAAAATTGAACTGCAATTTCCTAAAAGTAATGACGCTGTGGAATAATTCTTATAAAATTCAAATGTTGAAATGTAACATATACAATACATGCTAAAATCACTTTAAACAATCTAAAATGTTTGTCACAAAGAAAAGAATTTTGTGTCATATTGATTCTAAAAACAACACATGTCCGACACTGAAGTGGATCCTCTTCGTAAGAAGTTGAACATATGCATTGCTTGGGGGTCAGATATCGAACCCAAGACTTCAATAGACAGGAGTGGTATGACAATACACAAAAGCTAAGGTTGATTTCTGTTTTCTATGTAAAACACAGGAGCTAAAAAATATTGGCCAGAAAAAGGTGAAAGATTTAAAATTATCTTATTAAGTTGATTAATCAAAAATTATCGTAAGAAAACTAATGAAAGAAGACGTTGATATGTTGGTTGAAGTCACTGCTGAGATGAGTATATCAGAGTATTTGACTGGTTTGACAGTCTCGTGAAAGTGTGGTCCCTCTAGAAGATGTAGAACAACGTGGAAAAGAATGTGGTTACATCTTTCGCCGTAAACTATGTCTGTCTTAATGCATCAACGCTGCAACCACATTCTTTTCCACGATGTTCTACATCTTCTAGAGGGACCACACTTTCATGAGACTGTCAAACAAACCAGTCAAATACTCTGATATACTTGTCTCAGCAGCGACTTCTACCAACATATGAACGTTTTCTTTCATTATTTTCTTACGATAATTTTTTATTATTATTATTATTATTATTATTATTATTAGACATTTTCACTACAATTTACATTTATAAACAACAGTCTTCAACAATGAAAATAGTGAAAATTAAATGTAATCACATTTAAAAAAACTCTGGTCAATGGCAGCTGGCAGTACATTACATAATTCCTGATTTGGAAATGTAGTCTCAAAGAAGATCTGAAGACAACTAAGTTTAGGCTTATGTTAGCAAAGTTTTCTTAGTTTCTTTTCTGGATGATGAAAATGCCCTTTGTACTAAACTTATACTTTTGTACCCCGTACTGTATAAAATTATATTTATCATACTTGCTGTAAGCATAACAAAGATCTGTCACTGATTCAGACAGTTGCTTCACTTCCCTTTCAGGTTTGCCACACCCCCTCCCTCCCCCTCCCCCCCCCCCCCCCATCTAAAGACAGGTGCTATTCATGCTGCATTACCTAGGTATATAGTAACTCTGTGCATGATCACATTTTCTCCATGGCTGATGTACCTAGATTATTCACTGGTATAGTATTATGGACCTGTATCAAACCATACCAAATTATCAACAACAGACAACAATGTAACATCTAGTGCTTTGGAATGCTTTTCTTTGAATATGTTTCTGGACAATTTTATACTATAGTTACATTTACAAGTACTTACTGATTCTTTTTCCTCAATATCTGTGGTGATGGAAATATTTTACAATTTCTCAGGGGTCGTGGAGTTGTCAACGGCTTACAAGGCAAAGGCACAATTCCTTTAGGAGCCTGAAACATCAAAAGATCCATATATACATTAAGAGTAAAAAAAACTACATATTGCTTGGAAGCAGAATACTGCAGACACTTCAGTATTCTCCTCAACATAATTATAATTCAGTTAATATTTGCCTTTAATTTCCAGGTCAACATTTAAAATCAACAGAGTAACTACATCAAAAACAACATTTTTCTGATGCCCATAGGTATTTCACTCTGAAATCCTTGATTCTAAACTTAGATGCTACATGAAGTCCGAGTATGGAAAACAGAATGAAATAGGTTTTTTCCAGAGATCTTCAGAACATCTGTAATTTTCCTTCAATTGTAACTCCATAATCATCTGACTGTGTGAGAAGCTTGATCAATCTATATATTCCTGTATATTTGGCAATGGCTAATAAGCCTTCACTCAAGGCCAGCAGACAAATGTGAGACAGAGGGGTTTACCGAATTGCTACACATCGTTTTTTGAGTCTAATCTTAGAATAAAGTTTGCTACGAATAAGAAATGACAAATAACAGTTTCAACTATTCAAAACGAGTGATAATTCGTATGTCCATACAGACTACTTATACTGTCAGGAAATCATTTGAATAGATTCGAATTCCAATTCTGTGTTACAAGAAATGTTCATGATAAGAACCAAAGGGGACAATGTATAGTTTTTACAGAAGGAAATCTTTATGACGTTCCACACCCATGGAAAATTCTCCTAAACAAATATCTGTCTTTTTAAGAAAACAAAAAGTTCTGTACATCATTTTACAATATGAACATTTAGCTATTTTTCTACATAATCACCATTTTGGTTGATGCATTTTTGTAGATGCTGTGACAGTTTTTGTATGCCCATGTCATACCAGCTCACTGCCATGCTGTTCAGGAAGTCGTGAGCGGTGCTTCGGGAAATCTCAGGAACCAAAGTGCAGAGATCATCCAGGGTGATCCGCCAATCTTCACACATGATTTGCTCAACCTTCAAAACTGTCTCGACGGAAATTGACGGTCTCCCGCTCCTTTGTTCATTCGTCGTGAATTTCAGTCAAACTGGCTGCAAACGCTCTACACCACTTACGAAATTTTTTGACATACATGCACAAATCACCATACACTCCTATCAATTGGCGATGGATTTCAATCAGTTCAGTATCTTTTGTGTTAAAAAAAAAACGGATAACTGCGTGCACTTCGTGGTAACATCCAACGGGAGCTCCATTCTCAGCGGCTGCCAAGTCAAGACAGAGCCTCAGCGCGGTGTGCACACGTTTATATGTGAGCGCGGAAAACACTCTTCATAATATTGTGACCAACAGCCACACTAACAGAGTCCTGTATTTATAAAAAAAAATAGGAGACCTTACTTTTGGGATTACCCTCGCATGATTAGATTTTGTGAATGCATTTTCATGAAAAAATTGATCCTTATGTCATTGTTTTTGGACAAGCTGTGGCTCACCTAACAGATATATGGTAATTCACTAAACTGCTGATGCCGAAGGGTTTAAAATAAAAATCCAACCTGTTCCAGGAATATCCTCATGATCAGAATACAGGAAGGATAAGCACACACAGCAGTGACAGAATTATAGGTTCTCCTTGTTTAGCGTTGATTCCGCTCTGAAGCCATTTGGTATGATCAGGGATCTGGTCAGGTTGTAGGCCTGCAATCCTGACATGGTTGTGCAGGGTATGAAGCCAGAGTTGCCTCGGTCTTCCTACCAAACTTTTACCACTGATTTCCAGTGCAAACGATCTCTTTGCCACAGTTGGTTTCCCTGCTCGAAGTGCGGGGCCATACTAACACACACTGCTTTCCCTCATTTTATCCATGTTTGGAGCTACTCCATATCACCTATCTACTTCATTGTTTGTCATATGATCAAGAAGTGTAAGGCCAGATATCCACCAAAGCATCGTTGTTTCCATCACAACAAATTGTTGCTTCACTTCCTTTGGTAACCAGCCAACATTTGGCACCGCAGAGAGAAATTGGCCGGATGATAAGAGCAATGTACTTTTTATTTAAGCATGTCTGGAAATGTCCTATCACAGAGGACACCAGTCAGTCAGCCATTTAAGCCAAGTATTGCCAATGCGGTTGGTTATACCTGGCTCAAGGATCTCGTCCTCAGCAAAAGTCGAGCCGAGGTATTTAAAAGTCTTGGTTTTTGGTACATTGACTACGCTGATGTTAATGGTATCTCTTTTGTTCAAGTCTGTGTACGATATTCCATTTTTTTAAAATTCAGCTCATCAAGGTGGTTTTTCCACACCTCTTTGCTGCAAGTGGCCATGAGCATACAGTACACTCCAGAGATCTTCGCTAATGACGTCCATAATTATGATGAAAGTTAGATATGAGAGTGCTGAGCCCTGATGGACTCAATCCGAAATTGGAAACTCACTTGATAACCCAGCAGAAGAATGTATGTAGCTTTAGCGAGCATGATTAAAGAGCTTCAACCATCCTATTATTCTCCCTGGAAGGCAATGCTTTAATAGGTCGGAGCAAATCAGCTCATGAGGCACACGATTAGCCTTATCCAGAAAGGCAAGATGTAATGAGCAGCATGAATAACGATCAAAGTACTGCAACCTTTCGCAAAACCCCCACTGGTTGTTTTTAAAGTGGACAATTTCCCTTATCCTCTTCAGTCTGTACGTAGCATATACTCTGCAAGTGATTTTATTTACTTACAATAATTCAATACGATACATTATAGGAAAATTGGTAGGTAAATTAACTCCGAGTCTCGATGTAGCATACGAATGGATGCACACAAAAATGGACTGACCATCATATTTGTGAAAATTGAGTTAGATGCTGCCACCTACTGTTAATTACATGAACTACATGTACTGAAATGGGCTACCATCAGGGATTTACTATTAAGAAATACAAGGCTTCAAAGTTCTTGAGGCATAAATTATCTTGACAGAAATGCAAAATTGGGCTAAATGATTGTTTAGTCCATGATACCATGATACATGTCTGTTCTGCTATGATGTTACTTCAGAATGGAATAAAAAATGCAGATATTTTCATTTTATTAATGTGCCTTAGAAGAGTAGCATACTCAGTGCAATACATTAATGTAAATTATGAAGTGTTATACAGACATTTATCGTTCCTTATTGGCCATATTGTCTGTTTACAAACCAAGTAACAATCGCTTCTGCTTTTGAAGGCAGTTTCAATTTATGCGAACAGAATTGGAGTTCTACCAGTGAAATTTACAGAAAATGTAAAATGAACGTCAGAAACTGAAAAGGTAAAAGCAGAAAAGGAAAAGGGTTTGTGACAATTCTTGCATTACATACAGAGGTGGATCAAGGAAAAAGAAAAGCTAGGGTGGAGACTGTGCACCTAAGTTAATACTTTTGCTGAAATATGGTGAAAGCATTTTATGTTTTCACATTCTGGCCCAGTATTGTGTTTCATTTACCTCCGTAGCTGAACGTGTTTACTCACCTTCCATGAGCGGACTGAGGAGCTGCGACGTTTGGAAATCCAAAGTTCGAATCCCGGAGCTGATAGCGGCTATCATGGGTGGTTTACACTGGGTTTCCACCCCACATTCCCTCCAGGCAAATGCCAGAATAGTATCTTATTTCAAACCCCCCAGCACTTACCCCATGACCACCAGCTATTGATTGAGGATTCTTTCTTTAATGGGCTGGATTAGGATTAAGTAGCTGCATCTGAACATAATTCGCCGTCCCCTCCCCACCATTGTGATTATCAATAAAACAGTTATTGTATGCCAATGTTAAAATTAAAGCTACTTCTTTCAGATTAAAACAAAAAAAACTTAATTTTATCATCCAAAAATTTATTTTTTTCCATCAGTGTGAAAGTATCTTTTTCTCCAAGTTAAGAAAATGATGGGTAGCCCGTTTTTGCATGCATCCATTCATATATGCTACATGTCATAATACAACCTAAGGAAACATACTTATTTTCTTTGGTGAATATTTTGAAGTTATTTTAGGAAAATATAACACACCAAATGCAAAAGTAGGTTCAGGACTGAAGGGGCTAACCTGCTTTCATGGATTTGCTCTAGTATCTTCATAGTACGTGACAGAGGGCGCATGGGCAATAGGCAGAGAAGCATTCCGCTGGACTGCTTTTCTGTTTTCAAATTGGAACTGTTATGCTATACATTCATTCAGCTGGCACCTTTCCTTCTTCAATGATTTTGTTGAATAAACCTGCCAACCATTCTATGGGATCCTAGTGTTTAGATTTAGGGTAGCATAATCGGTCTGTTACTTTTCTTAATATACGCAAATGATTTAGGGAATAATATAACATCAAAAATAAGACTGTATGCAGATGACATAATTGTTTATAGGGAAATAAATAACATTGAGGATTGTTCAGAATTACAACGGGACCTTGAGAGTATCCAATAATGGGTTGAAGAAAATAATATGAAGGTTAATGGAGGCAAATCAACTGTTACAACATTTACAAACAGGAGCTTTAAAACTGAATTTGAATATACTTTGGATGAGGTAGTTACCGGTATCCCAAAAGATGGCAAGTGCAAATACTTAGGTGTGAAATTTGAAAGTAATTTGCACTGGAAGGGTCATGTGGATGGCATTGCTGGGAAAGCATAGAGCTTGTTATATGTCATAATGAGGCTACTTAAAGGATGCAACAATGAATTAAAAGAGAAAAGTTACTCAAGTATGGTTCGTCCATTATTGGAATATGCAAACAGTGTTTGGGATCCTCACCAAGAATACCTAATAAAAAAAATAGATAGTGTGCAGAGGAAAGCAGCAAGATTTGTAACAGGGGATTTCAGGAGAAAGAGTAGTGTATCAGAAATATTAAAGGAACTTGGGTGGGAAACTTCAAGTAAGAGAAGGGAGAAAACTAGACTTATAGGATTATACAGAGATATCCGTGAGAGGCTTCAGTTGCAAAATAATTATATCGGCAGGACTGACCACAAGTATAAAATTAGAAGGAATTTTAGCAGAAGCGATTGGGGTAAATTTTCATTCATTGGGAAGGGCGTGAAGGCGTGGAACAGTTTACCAGGGGTAGTGTTTGATCCTTTCCCAAAATCTGTGCAGATATTCAAGAAGAGAATAAACAGCAACAGAGAAAATAAATGAAATGTTAGAGGGTATTCGACCAGTGCAGGTTACTGTAAATGATAAATGTGTCTGAATAAATTAATTCCATCCCCTGGTCTAAGGAGTTTGGACAGCCAAAGTAGGGGACTGCCTGTAGAGGCGAAGTACAGTGGGGACTTCGAGGGCCCTAGGACTGCTATGGTAGCTGTGAAGGCCCTTCAGGAACTCTGAAAAGTGGTGGCAAAAGGGGCTCTGGTTAAGACACACTAGGACATTTTGCTACTTAGGTTCCAAAATGGGTAAAAAATAAATAAGTAAATAAATGCAATGTAAATTTTAATCTTATACCAGTTGTATAGTATTTGAAATAATTCCACATAATGTATATGAGTTGACTATGTTTGTAAGTACATGAGATATTATAAGTAGAATTTTGTAAACAATAAAAATTTATTAAGGATGAGCTGTGTGTTTAATAGAAAAAATTGTTAGTGTAAATTGTATAATATTATATTCTAGGAAAATTTTCTTCTCTTGTTAATTTAAAAATGAGTGCTTGACAATAATGTATTTTAGTGTACCGAAAAACGGGGTAACTTCGGCCATCCAGGGTAAATTCAGCTTTACGCATGGCAACACTGATTTTCTCCTGTCCCCTATACTATAAAAGATGAATCATTTGCAACAACTAAAATAAGTGCACAATAGTATGCTCTATCAACACTCGCTGGTTCAAAGAATATAGGCGGGCTCATTGTCGAGTAAAGCGATTTGTTTCGCAGCACCGATTATTGTCTTGTTGGGCAACATTGAAAAACAAACTGTTCTCCAGCCCCAGCATCTGATTCTCTACTTCAGCTGTTTATGGTGTTAGAAAGTAAGTATGTCTGGTAACTGATTAACTGAATTTGATGCATTTTATTTGAATAGATTTTTCATGGGATAGTTTTGTGATAAAAGTTGTCGTCTTCCAGGGTAACTTCGGCCATGCCAAGAAGATACAAGAAAGTTTTAGGTGACCGCAGGTATTGCAATTACAATCCCGTTTACCTAAAAAACGCATTAGAAGAGATAAGGAAAGGCACTATAACGATTCGGCAAGCCTCGGAGAAATATGCTGTTCCGCGATCGACCCTGCAAGACAAGCTGAACAAGAAGCACACGGGAAAAATAGGACGTCCAAGCATTCTTTCAGCTGAGGTTTGCGTTGGCGCTTATATGTAACTGCTTCATTTATACCCCCGAGGTATCGCTAACTGAGAAATTTTATTTACCTATTATCTCTGGTGTTGGTTTTCAGGAAGAAGCCGATCTCATTCATGGACCTACTACGTGTGCTATATGGGGATATCCGTTAACACCTGGAGACATCAGAATTGTGGTAAAGGATTATCTAGACAGAGAGGGAAAAACAATTTCCATCTTCAAAGATAATGTGCCTGGTGCAGACTGGCTCAAAAGTTTTCTTGATAGACCGAGATTTATCGTTTTGCTTTGCGGAAAATAAAAAACATGCTAGAGCCTCCGTAGGATCGGTAGAAATTGGTGAATACTTCGATAATTTAGAAACAACACTGGACGGAATTCCTCCAGAAAATATTATAAACTACGATGAGACTAATTTTGTAGATGATCCGGGTAAAGTTAAAGCAATTGTAAAAAAGAGGAAGTAAACATCCTGAGAGGATTACTGACTCATCAAAGAGTGGAACTTCTGTCATGTTGGCAGGAACAGGCTCAGGAGAGTTGTTGCCTCCATATGTGCTCTATCGAGCCAAACATTTGTACCCAGGCTGGACGGAAGGTGGTGTCACTGGTGCACATTATAACAGAAATGAAAGTGGTTGGTTTGATATGGCTATTTTTGAGGAATGGTTTTCTACAATTTGCCTGCCGTATCTCAAGAAGTTACCTGGTAAAAGAGTAATAATAGGCGACAACCTGTCCAGCCATCTGTCAATGGAAGTAATCAGACAGTGTGAGAACAACAATATATCGTTTGTGCTCCTGCCACCAAATTCAACTCGTCTAACGCAGCCATTAGATGTTGCACTTTTCTGTCCACTTAAAATGTCTTGGAGGAAACAGCTGAACAAATGGAAGAATAATAATAGAGGAACCCTACCTAAAACAGAATTTCCCAGAGTTTTCAAGGCGGCCCTGGAGGATATAGGGGATGAAAGGTTGAAAAGTAGCCTGAAATCTGGCTTCAGAGCTGCAGGACTTTGTCCTCTAAATAGAGATGCTGTCCTAAAAAGATTTCCTGACTTAACCGAAAATCAGAGTTCGGAAAAGTCATGGAGCGAATCGTTCACGAATCTCCGGAAGACATCTCGATTAGGAGAGAAGAACAATTCCAGATTCAACGGAAAACGGCTGAATGTGAGGCCTGGACGAAGTGTAACCACAAACCACATATCAGAGCAACCCCAAGATGAACAAGAGCAGCTTGAAGAAAATGATTAACTTTGCAGCCAAGGAGAGAGAATTTTAACCGAGGACAGTACGGCAACTTTGGAAATGCAAGTAGATGGGACTGATGAAAATGAAGTAGGGAACTCCGTACTTGTAAAATTTTCCAAGGACAAAATTCAGCAATTTTATGTTGGAGAAGTTAAAGAAACCGGAGAGCACTTGTTAGTGAAGTTTTTGAGGAAGCAATCTGGAAAGGATGTGTACTTCACTTTCCCAGTTATTGATGATGAATGTGACATCCAGAAAGATGATATTGTGAGGAAATTGGAAGTTCGGGATCCAGTCAGACGTGAGCGATACAAATTCAAGAGCTTAATTGACAGGCCAGATATATTTTAATGTAGACGCCAGTGTATTGAGAGAACAATCGAAAAATATTTTATTTTTTCAACTTGTTTCTTTCTTCACACATTGGACTCCGGAGAATATGATTTTGCTATCTTCATTACCTTTCATGCCGGTAAAATTAGTTACGTAATATAATGCATAATTTTTATATCATTGAGTGCTTATAGGCTTAAGTCAAATAAACTTGTTTCTTCCTTGGGGGAAAATGCGAGTTATTTGGAAATATCTTGTAAATTTGATCACTGTACGCCTGTTTTACCCCGAATGGTTTTAATTTGTTTGCCGATTATTGATATTGGGCTTTTTACAAGCTTTTAAGAAACTTTTACTGTGGCCGAAGTTATACTAAATCGGAGGAAACTTCGTTTTTTGAGTTATTTATACGGTGGCCGAAATTACCCCAAAACACGGGGTAACTCCGGCCGCTTTTTCAATAAACATAATTCATTACTGAATTACAATTACTATTATGTACATACATAACAATGAAGAAAAAATATGGCAGAACTTATATTATATTTTTCAGAAAATTAGAGGGAAAATCCGATGTTTAAATTTTCAAAATCCACGAAAAAGTGGCCGAAGTTACCCCGTTTTACGGTACCATTTGCCACCAAGATAGACACCTCATTTGCAAATAAAGACATTTTGATTTGATCGATTTGATTTCCGTGGGTTACTGTAGTCACGTCCTAGTTCGTGAACCATGGGCAACGGCTGAGTGGCCTAGTAAGTGGTCCTGAGAGGCGGGATACCAGCTGTTATGGAATGGAAGTGGGCATCTCGAACATATTCTGAGTCATGGCCCTACTTGTGATCAGGCAGCTAGGACTATACAATTCACCAGTGGTCCATAACCCGTTAGAGGAGAGATCCTCACTTGGACTATGTGCAAGTAGGGTAGCATCCTGCTTCATGAATTTACCGAGCTCAGAACATTTTAAGCAAGCCTCGGACCTATGGGAGTAATGGAGTCCCACTCCCATTTGACAGGCAAGGGACTCCTTGGAAACAACTTGGCGAACGAAATGAAATTCGATGGGGAGCTATCAATATTAACGGGGCTTATGGAAGAAAGAAAGTAGAACTCGCTGAGTCAGCAAAGAGGATGCATCTGGATGTGCTAAGAATAAGTGATATTCGGGTAAGGGGAGATAACGAGGAAGAGATAGGAGATTATAAAGTGTACTTGACGGGTGTTAGAAAGGGAAGGGCAGAGTCTGGGGTAGGGCTCTTTATCAGAAATACCCTGCACACAACATAGTTTCTGTTAGGCACGTAAATGAGCGAATGATGTGGATAGATTTGTCAGTTGGAGGAATTACGACTAGAATTGTGTCCGTGTATTCACCATGTGAAGGTGCAGATAAGGATGAAGTTTACAAGTTTTATGAAGCATTGAGTGACATCGTAGTCAGGGTCAACAGCAAGGATAGAATAGTGCTAACAGGTGATTTCAATGCAAGAGTTGGGAATAGAACTGAAGGATACGAAAGGGTGATTGGTAAATGTGGGGAAGATATGGAAGCTAATGGGAATGGGAAGCGTTAGCTGGACTTCTGTGCTAGTATGGGTTTAGCTGTTATAAATACATTCTTCAAGCATAAGGCTATTCACCGCTACACATGGGAGGCTAGGGGTACCAGATCCATAACAGACTATATCTAAACAGACTTCGAATTCAGGAAATCTGTTAGGAATGTACGAGTTTTCCGCGGATTTTTCGATGATACAGACCACTATCTGATCTGTAGTGAACTAAGTATCTCTAGGCCTAGGGTAGAGAAAGTGAAATCTGTCTGCAAACGAATAAGGGTAGAAAATCTCCAGGACAAGGAAATTAGACAGAAGTACATGGATACGATTAGTGAAAAGTTTCAAACAGTAGATAGTAAGCAGGTTCAGGACATAGAAAGTTAATGGGTGGCATACAGGGATGCTGTAGTAGAAACAGCAAGGGAATACCTAGGAACAACTGTGTGTAAAGATGGGAAAAGGCGAACATCTTGGTGGAATGATGAAGTGAGAGCAGCTTGTAAACGTAAAAAGAAGGTTTACCAGAAAAGGCTCCAAACAAGGGCCGAGCTAGACAGGGATTTGTATGTAGATGAAAGAAACAGAGCGAATCAAGTAGTTCCAACAAGAAGTCATGGGAAGATTTTGGTAACAACCTGGAAAGGCTACGTCAAGCAGCAGGGAAACCTTTCTGGACAGTAATAAAGAATCTTAGGAAGGGAGGGAAAAAGGAAATGAACAGTGTTTTGAGTAATTCAGGTGAAATAATAGATCCCAGAGAATCACTGGAGAGGTGGAATGAATATTTCGAACATCTTCTCAATGTTAAAGGAAATCATCCTGGTGGTGTTGCGAACAGCCAAGCTCATGGGGATGAGGAAAATGATGATGGTGAAATTATGCTTGAGGAAGTGGAAAGGATAGTAAATAAACTACATTGTCATAAGGCAGCAGGAATAGATGAAATTAGACCTGAAGGTGAAGTATAGTGGGAAGACAGGGATGAAATGGCTTCATAGAGTAGTAAAATTAGCATGGAGTGTTGGTAAGGTACCTTCAGATTGGACAAAAGCAGTAATTGCACCTTTCTATAAGCAAGGGAACAGGAAGGATTGCAACAACTATCAAGGTATCTCATTGATTAGTATACCAGGCAAAGTAGTCACTGGCATCTTGGAAGGGAGGGTGCGATCAGTGGTTGAGAGGAAGTTGGATGAAAACCAGTGTGGTTTCAGACCACAGAGAGGCTGTCAGGATCAGATTTTCAGTATGCGCCAGGTAATTGAAAAATGCTACGAGAGGAATAGGCAGTTGAGTTTATGTTTCGTAGATCTAGAGAAAGCATATGACAGGGTACCGAGGGAAAAGATGTTCACTATACTGAGGGACTATGGAATTAAAGGTAGATTATTACAATCAAAGGCATTTATGTTGACAATTGGGCTTCAGTGAGAATCTATGGTTGAATGAGTTCTTGGTTCAGGGTACTTACAGGGGTTAGACAAGGCTGTAATCTTTCACCTTTGCTGCTCGTAGTTTACATGGATCATTTGCTGAAAGGTATAAAATGGCAGGGACGGATTCAGTTAGGTGGAAATGTAGTAAGCAGTCTGGCCTATGCTGACGACTTGGTCTTAATGGCAGATTGTGCCGAACTTGAACTTGAAAATAGGTGCAATGGGTATGGTATGAAAATTAGCCTCTCGAAGACTAAATTGATGTCAGTAGGTAAGAAATTCAACAGAATTGAATGTCAGATTGGTGATACAAAGCTAGAACAGGTCGATAATTTCAAGTATTTAGGTTGTGTGTTCTCCCAGGATGGTAATATGGTACATGAGATTGAATCAAGGTGTCGTAAAGCTAATGCTGTGAGCTTGCAGTTGCGATCAACAGTATTCTGTAAGAAGGAAGTCAGCTACCAGACGAAACTATCTTTACATCGGTCTGTTTTCAGACCAACTTTGCTTTACGGGAGCGAAAGCTGGGTGGACTCAGGATATCTTATTCATAAATTAGAAGTAACAGGCTTGAAAGTAGCAAGAGTGATTGCTGGTACAAACAGGTGGGAATAATGGCAGGAAAGTACTCGGAATGAGGGGATAAAGGCTAATTTAGGAATGAACTTGATGAAGCTGTATGCATAAACCGGCTTCGGTGGTGGGGTCATGTGAGGCGAATGGAGGAGGATAGGTTACCTAGGAGAATAATGGACTCTGCTATGGAGGGTAAGAGAAGTAGAGGTAGACCAAGACGACGATGGTTAGACTCTGTTTCTAACAATTTAAGAGGTATAGAACTAAATGAGGCCACAACACTAGTTGCAAATCGAGGATTGTGGCGACGTTTAGTAAATTCACGGAGCGTTGCAGACTGAACGCTGAAAGGCATAACAGTCTATCATGATAATGTATGCATGTATGTATGATTTGATTTCCACAATTCCACGGGCAGGTCATCTGGTCCAGTTGTCTTCCCTTGTTTCATCTTATTCACGGCTTTCATTACTTGTGCCTTCATTATCTGCATAACAGTCCCATGAACGGGTGCTGGCTGCACAATCAAGGGATGTGGAAATTCTTTTTTATTTTTCCTAAATGTACTGTCTCCAGTGTTCCATACTCTATTCCGGTCCACAAGGAGCTTACCATTCTTATTACTGATGCCATATATTTTTTCAATGTCAGCTTTACATCCATATATATATATAGGTTAGTAGAAGCTGGGTGCAAGAGATTTTACAACCCTTTCTTGCTGAGTTAAATGAAATGGCACTTACTTTCATGCTTTTACATCTGGACTCTGAAAGGCTAATGATTCCTTGTAGGCCATTCATGAAGCATATTATGATAGTTATCAGCAACAGCCTGAATGGCCCCCTGATTTAATATCCTATGATTATCTCTGGGCAATGTTAAAGGATAACATTTACAAGACAAATCCACACACTTTAGACAAAAAATGGATAATTTCAGAAGTAGATACCAGAGATGTGTGGAAAAGGAAGGCAGGCAACTCCAGTATCTCCTTGCACAACATAGGTAAGTACATTATGTTTTTAAGTTCTTTAGAATTTATTAGAATGTCCCTACCACCAACTCTTGCATAGCATGTATGCCCATGAGCAAAGGCTTATCAGCTGATGTATTTTCTGAGACCACCCGGTCATCAGAACTGGATTTCTTTGATCTAATGTTTCAGGTTTTATGATGAACGGTTTCTTACACACCATATTTTAATTATATACAAAATACATAAAATCAGGCAAAGTATCTGTTAAATGCCAAACATCATGTCATAGTGGACGTAATCTTTCAACTAGATGACTCCAGAATCAACTGTATTAGAATTTTACTAGCCAAAACTGCAAAGATTACATTTTATTCTGAATATCTACATAACAGTCCATAGACTTAAATTTTTAAATGTATATGTGCTTTGTGAACTTATCATATGATGTCAATTCTGGTTACAATGGCTGAAGCTGACCACCTTAGTGGGTTGAAACTAGTCCCATGGTGATAAAATGTTAATATAACTTACATCAATTCACAATATGTATTGAATAGGTAGATTCTTTTCTTAATTTTATAATAGTGAAGAGTTCCAAATGTAAACTGCAGAACATTCTGTGTCAGTACACAGGAATCAAAGAAGTTGGCAAGATAAGAGTACAAAGAAGTGCAGAAACATACCTAAAAATGCTTCTTGCCCAATTTCCTACAACACTTTGCCTCAGGAACGTCTTTTTGTAAGGTACAGCACTATAAAGAAATAATATGAGTCACCACCTTATCAATACACTATTTTATTTACTATCAAACTGGTAAATAGTTCGATAGTTTGATAGTAAATAAAATAGTGTATTGATAATGTGGTGACTCATATTATTTCTATATAGTGATACCAATCAATACGGATATGAAGCTTATAAATAATAAAAGGTACAGCACTAGTCGGACTACATTGTGGCACTTCAATTGCCTTTATAATTTTTTTTCTTTTCCATTTGAGATATATCCTGGTGGAACCGTTTGCCATGTTGGTCACAACTGTGCCAAGATTATCTGGGAAGAAATCCAAATGCTTATTCAAGAAATTTAATTTAAGTGACATATTACATCCCATATGGTGGTATGATCTCAGTAGTTTCTGTACAATACCATGATAGGTTCTGCCTTTTGGCTGTCTAAAAAGACATTTGTGAAAGACAGCCATGCCAGTTTTTCAACACCATCCAACAAATCAAAGAAATGTTCATCAGACATTAATTCCCTAATTTGTGGTTCTACAAACAGAGGTGCCAACCTTTAAAGTGGCTATCAGTAATCGCCCCCAGCCCCCGAGAAAAATTTCGAGTGAAGTCCAAAGCGTCCTACTTCCTTCCTGATAATGACACCCCTTTTGCCCTTCACTCTAGCAATCTATTCAAAAATATATCATATTACACAATGAAATTTGCACATAACCTGTAAGTTCTGTGATAAAACAGGTAGAACTCCATAGGCTACACTGCAAGCATTATTACATAAAATGTTTTAAACGCTGCTCATTCACTGTAGCTTGTTTCTCACACAGCACCTGTTTCTCAGTGTAGTTTTTCTTGAAGCATTCTTCCCAATGTGATAACATTTTCGTCTTCTGAACCATAAGCGATTCCAGTGTAGATGTGCTTAATGTAGGCCTCACTTCTTTCTCAATCTTTCTGTTAACTGTCAGGTACACTTAACACAGCAAATACAATACCGAAGGATTTATAGTGGAGAAGAGCAGTGCTTGAGCTCGTTTATTCACAATGAATTTTATGACACTTATGGGTATTCACAAGCACTGAAACAACGACAATTTAGGAGAAAGGCTCGAAAGGATTGAACATTTCTCCTTTTCTTTTTCCCATACAAAATTATTTTTTCGTGATGTTAGCTTTTCCATAATAATTTCCCCTTTGACCATAACTCCATAATCATGAGGTGAAATCTGTAATAATTACGGACAATGCATAATAGTTGGCACCTCTGCGTAGAGATACGATTTTTTCATATTAATGATAAACGCGACAAAAATATTTCAAAGTGATTTAGAGAATCATGTGATTCTGGTTTAGAAAATAATTATTTTTGCGAATTACAGCGAATTAAAGCGATAAGGTCAGTTTGCTCCTCCTACCATGATATTTTGGTTTGCTATTCCATTTGCAATACAATATAATGAAATACTGCGTCGCACAAGGGTCCGGCTCCGTGGCTGAATCACGGGTTCGATTCCAGGCCAGGCCGTGGCTGGTTGTTAATTCCTCCGACGCGAGAAGGGGTTTCCCAGTATATTATCACATAGTCGCATAAGAAATCTTGGGAAGGAACATTGGTAAGTTTACCTTTGGCTGCTGGGAAACCCATTTGAGAGATTTTAAAACTGAACAAATAAAATAAAAAGGTGTCCAATGTCCCTTTGAGAAAACCAAATAATCATAAACCTACCTTTCAATAAATGAAAATTTAATCTAACGAATCATTTGAGACACATCTGTACTGAATTTGAAGTCTTCCAATTGTAGGATTCAGTGCATGAAAAGGGTGGGAGCTGACTCAGGTCCTATGAAATTGCCATAAATGAAATAATTGGTTTTCTAAGAGTATGATGAGATGAGGCCTCTTTGATAAAAGTCATGGCCATCCATAAATACACAGCCTGCACGGTTGCTAGGTAACAATGCGTCACACATTTCGTATAGCTAACCGTAGGACATATTTATATCAAGAAGAAGAAGAAGAAGAAGTGGGACTGACAAGAACTGTTCTTCCGACTGGTTGGATCAAGTCACCAAAGCTTAACGAAATACCATATGCCAGAAATGAACGTCTCTTTCTCCTCCTTAAGTACATTGTTATTGATGTATGTTCTGCCACCACTCGTTGCATTCATATCACGCAGTCTATTGACTTCCCAGGTATATCCTAAGAAGGTTTGATAAAGGTAAAAGGAACTAGCCATGTATCTGTTACCTACATGATCAAGTCCACGTGGAAATAATGCTAAGGTGAATCAGTACTTCTTGTCTGGTTCCTCCAAGAGTGATTCAACAGTCTTCATTCTCCAGAACTTTTCTGCGCACCACACAGAACTAGTATGTGATTCAAGCCAACAGGCTGTTGTTATTCGCCCACTAAGAGAGCTATTTAGATGTTATTTTTTTGCCTCACTACATCTTCAGCATTCAAATAAATCTAAAGGAGAATAGTGAACGGAAACCCACCTGCACCAGGAATTACCCGTTTTTCATCATTCTTGTTTTAGATCATGGCCTCCAGGCACAGGGAGCGGATATCTACTGGCTTAAATATTTCCTTATTCTCCCCTTCTATGTAACCATAGTGTCCAGATGGTTTAGAAAAAACTGAATATTCGCAATTGATTAAACTATATTGTTTCTTTCTGGGAAATTAATTTTTGATATAATGGCCAAAGGCAGGTATTTACACAAGCAGAGGTGCATACTTCTGATAGCGCTACATCGATGCTTTCTCCTACAACAGAGGCTTGCAATGGGACAGACTGCCCTTAACCCATCTCACACCAAAATAAAAAATAAATAAAATTGGACAATATGATCCACAATAACAACTGCTATAGGAAACCTTTTATATACATAGAGTAAAATAAACAGACACTTTCAACATTAACGTTAATTTAACAGCTACTGTGGAAACGATCTAATTATAGGATTCTCTGTAAAAATTAATCCAATGTATGAATGTATGCCTCGAATTAACCTAACAAAACCAAGTATGTTTTATATACAACACCTTAAAACAAATTTTAAATATCTCAAACTATGGACTTTGAATAACATCATCATTTAAAAAACAAAAAAGGAAAAAAGAGCAAATATGATTAGCCAACAAGCCAAACCCCTTCAAGCTCCTTATTTCCACACATTCCTCACCCAACTCCTAAATCCCTCGCTTTATCTTTAACTCGCCTGCATCTCATGGACACAGAGAAGGCGTTACCTTCTAAGTGGCCAGCCTCCCCCTTCAGGGTAGGAATGAAAAATTGCTTTTAAAAAATCCTTTGGTTGGCAGATGAAGAGTGGATCTCTGCTTACAAATGCCCAAGGCTGGTCCATGGTTCGACAGCTCTGCACTCCGATCGGCCAACCGAGCAGAGGAGGAGTGGATACGGCTTTACTGTGGCTCTACGCCTCTGTATTCAGGAGACGGAAAGGGGCTGGTCCCCACTGTCAGCTGTTCTGAGAATGGTTTTCCATAGTTTTCCATTCTCCTCCACTAAGGCGAATGCTGGGACAGTTTCTACCATAGGCCACGGTGGCCAATCCCCTCACTTCTCGTGTATTTCAATAATAACCCAATATCTCTCAAATATCAGGCAGAACAAAGTACGGACACCCGCGTTGAGCTTTTGGTAGTGAAACTGATATATAATCAATGCAGTCACGAGGTTTTTAAATGGGAGGATGATGGGGTGTTTCTTCTCTTCAGGAAGTTTAGAGTAAGAACTGGGACAGTTCCTATACAGGGCACGGCCGCTCCACTATCACCTTCTTCACACCTCAAATCACCGCAACACATCTCTTGGCCTGTGAGACGATACCCGCCGTACCCCATCAGTGTATGGAATGAAAACTTTCTATTATTGTTAGTAGCAATAGTAGCGTCTTGGAAAGTTTTTTTTTTTGCAATTGGCTTTACGTCGCACCGACATAGATAGGTCTTATGGCGATGATGGGATAAGATAGGGCTAGGAGTGGGAAAGGAAGCGGCCGTGGCCTTAATTAAGGTCTGTGGGAAACCACTGAAAACCATCTTCAAGGCCCCGACAGAGGGGTTCGAACCCACTAACTCCCGAACGCAAGCTCAAAGCCTCCGCACCCCTAATCGCATGGCTAACTCGCTCGATCTTTTTGAAAAGTGTGGCAATCCAACTGACGAGCCCACTGCGACAGCAGACGAAACGCTGGTAATTTCACGATTAAAATATGCCTTAGGAGCTTGAACATATTAATATTCGCAATCGACGTTTAATTATGATTTCCTCCTGGGAAATTCATTTTTGAGATAACGTAACTCTGTTCTTTGTCTTCTAATGAAAGTATAGTTTTCCTCTGTGACATGAATTGGACAATAAGTTAAGGAAATGTTTGTGAAGACAGATTTCCTTAATAATAATCCTATCTTCATTCGTGAGGAGTCGAGAGCTGAGTTGCACACCTGTACGGTGGTGGTACATATCTTGGCTAATGCATATAGGACTCCATATAAACCAAACCCCATGGTGTACCACGCGACCGCTCCTCAGCCTGAAGGCCTGCAGATTATGAGGTGTCGTGTGGTCAGCACGACGAATCCTCTCGGCCGTTATTCTTTGCTTTCTAGACCAGGATTCCATATAAAACTGGCGATATAAACAGTCGTGGACGAGTCCAAACTTCTGCATTCGAATGCAGTCAGCTTCATGTTATCTAATGCTTCTTCAAATTTATTTCACACGTCATGGTGTGGTATTTGTTTAAAGGACTGTAATAATTACATACTCATATTATTTTGAATGTTTATAATGTAAGTGGCGCTTTCTTTCCAATAAGCATCAATAATGTTCCTTGTTATTTAACAATATTTCACAATTTAAAATGCATAGCCAGTGTGAAACTCTTAAGAGAGGTTTATCATGCGTTGGTTCAGTCTATTTTTAGCTATGGAATATTGGCATGGGGTAGGGCTTACAAATACGTAATCAATAAAATACAAGTTGTCCAAAATCTTATATTACGAAAAATGTACCACAAAGAAAGATAATACCCCAGTGGTCAATTATATGGTGAAGCAAAATGTAAAAGCAGCTGTATACCCTAGAAATACCCAAGAAAAACAAAAATATAACTGAAAACATAAACCCTGAATATTCAATACGCAGTAAGATGTACCACCCTTGTATATTATACAAGTCAAAACTCATAACAAAAAGCTATTTCTTATAATTCATTCCAAAATTATTTCATGTCCTTACCAATTCTTTACAAATAACTACCTTGAACAAAGAAATCAGTCTGAAGCATCTTAAATCATTTGTCACGGATAGTAAAAATATTACTGAAGAAATAACTAAAAATTAAAATATTAAGTCATGATATTTAGTTTCTGTTCAAAGCACCACCGTGTGCTCTTTATCATATCCATCATACCCATATTAGTATTTCAGGCATCATTGTTAAATATATACTTCTTCTGTATGATTACAATTATGAATTACCACACACAAGGTTTTGCCTTACATGGTATTACTTATATCGTGACTCGACCCTGCTGAAGTTGGTACGATTATATTAGGAATAATAATAAAATAATAATGCATTTAACATGTGTAATAAATAGCTATGAGTTTAATTTTAAGTGTGAATATAGTAATAATACGAATATTGTAAAATATTGTCGTTTCCCCTCAAAATATCGCTATGTGACAATGTTATCATCAGGATAAATACCGACCCCCAACACATGTACAATTTAGAACGAAAATGCGTTGATATACTTCATGCAATACGAGTCCTGTAAATATGTGAACACTGTAATGAGTGAATTATCATCATCAGTATTATAACTACTACTACTACATAAGTGTTTGAATTACTTCGTATATTTCTTTGTTTCTACACATTGCTTCTTCACAATCGTCAGGATTTCACCCTTCATCCACCAACCGCTTCCCTACGATCTAAAATTATTTCACTCCACGGTCAAAACATTATTTAGTCAAAGGCCTATTTTGTGCTTTGAATTGCGAAGACCATTGCCACACCGTAAAATAGCCTGCAGATAATGGAGCGACACGTGATACGTTGGGTTACATTCTCGGCCGTATTGCCAGAATTTATGAGAGTGTGCACAGGTTCTCACATAAGACGGTTAAATTCGTGAGAATGAATGACACCCGTTTCGACTCTCAATACAGGATTTAAATCCTTGAACGAGCGGAAAATCTAGCAAGTGATTCAACATCGCACGAACACATCGTAGGTTCCTCGGTGACGTAAGGATAGGGAAAGGCTAGGAGTGGGAAGGAAGCGGCCGTGGCCTTAAGATACCGCCCAGTGTGAAAGTGGGAAACCACAGACAACCATTGTCATGGCTGCCGACGGTGAGATTCGAACCCACCTTTTCCCCAAATACAAGATCATAGCTACGCGCACCTAACTGTACAGCCAACTCGCTCAGCATTATTATTGTATGTATGTCCAACCTCTGTCCCATTTCTCTACAGGATCAAGTATGAAGTGAGACTGATCTTCATAGTGAGTTTTTACGACCGGATGCCCTTCCTGACGTCAACCTCATCAGAGTTGAGATGAAATGAATGAAGTGATATATGATAGTAGGAAGGGAGAGGATGAAACCCGGTGTAGGCATATATCCTACCCCCCCTCCAAGGAGTCTGCTCGAGATTTAACATCACCATCCGACGGACGAATCGCCAGCAACAGCGTCAAAGGCCCTCACTGTATATGAGCACTGCGGGAAGGTTTGGAATTGAATCCAGGCTTTTGGCATTCAATTTAGTGATTAGGAATTGTATACCACCTCATCTCCCACCTTGCCAGCCAACATTCTGATGGTGAAAATGTTTTCGACAATGGGACTCGAACCGGCTAACCACGATGTCAGACTATACAGACTTCACGCCTTAACAATCATGGCCACAAGGCGGGCACTGTGTAGTATTATTATTATTATTATTATTATTATTATTATTATGCCGACCATAAGCTGCATGTTAACAGGAAGGATATGGAGGTGGGCGTGGAGAGATGCCATATTCCTGGATCAACCGCGAATCTGCATTTCCTAGTGTCAGTCTGGCGATAAAATTATATCTTTGATATCTTGAACATTTGTATATTCCTTCCTTTATTTTTGCTTCAGTGATCCTAGGGAGTGGCTCTCGCAAGTATTTGAATGCATGTGATGTTTTGTTCATAGCTTTTTTATGAGACCCAATTTAATGTGCAGCAGAGGTATACAAATATTTGCAGTCAACAAGGGGAGTGTTCACCACATTTCTCTGTCCAGGGAGTAGATCATTCCGAGCAGGTCATTTATTTCCCACAAGAGTGGTTTTGTCTGTCTCTGCTGTCCCACTCGCATAGAAATCATCAGTATTTTGTATACCCTAGATGAACGCCTAGCAGAACTGTACTTACCCTGTGATCTCCACATGTCATTTATATGAGGGTATCCCAAAAATAACGTATCCTATATTTAAAAAAAAATACCATTGATTTCTATAATATAACATCATTTTAGAGGTTGAACATATATCTATTTTTTGACATAATCACCATTTCGGATAATACATTTTTGTAGATGCTGAGACCGTTTTTGTATGCCCATGTCATACAAGCTCGTTGCCATGCTGTTGAGAAGCGATGAACCTCGTCTTTCACATCATCGTCGGGACTGAATCGCCTTCCGGCCAAGTGTTATTAAAACTTAGGGAACAAGTGGTAGTCACTGGGTGTCAAGTCCAGACTATAGAGTGGGTGGGTGTTGATGTTCCATTGGCATTTTTACATGACAGCAACGGTGAAGTGTGGGCAAGTGTTGTTTTGGAGAATAATACGAATATAGTTGGTCCATTACTTGACATAATAAATTTTCCAGCAACTCATTCCTGGTTGCCAGCGTTCCGCCCCAGTGTGCTTAGTTGGGCTCATCAGTTGGTAAATAGCACACCTACCAAGACGCATAGCTAGTGCATATTGTGGAGGCCACTGCGTAGGCTACTTGGAGCCACCGGCAATGCCAATGCACTATGAGAGACTGTCTCGTTTTCAAAACATGGCTCCAAGTAGCCTACGCAGTGGCCTCCACGATATGCACTAGCCATGCGTCTTGGTAGGTGTGCTATTTACCAACTGATGAGCCCAACTTAGGACACTGGGGCGAAACGTTGGTAACCATGAATGAGTTAGCTGGAAAATTTATAATGTCCAATAAGGGACCAACTATATTGGTATTATAAATTTACTCATTCAGGACAAATATTCCAAGTTACCTATGGGAATCAACATCTATATCATCAGTTGTGGAGAAGTTTACGCCCTTGCTGAACATTCCTCTTCTCTGGTACTGAACTGCCTGTCTTGAGCTTTTTCAGCATTTCACAGTACCCGTCAGTGTTTAATGTGGTCCCAGGAGGCACGAAGTCCACCAACAATACCTCTTTTCGATCCCAAAACACAGTCGTGAAGACATTACCAACAGTCTGAGTTTGTTTGAATTTTTGCGGCTTGGGCGAAGAGGGATGCCGCCACTCGCATGATTGTTGTATGGTCTTGGGTGTGAAGTGGAATGACCAGGCTTCGTCGCTTGTGACGATCGAGTCCAAAATGCTGTCCTTTCCATCTGCATAGCAGCGAAGAAATTTACAGGAAGGATCAACACGTCACCTGCGGTACCTATCTTTCGATATTGCAAATTTTCTATTAAAATCCTGTGAATGGTGCTTCTAAAAACCTCAGGAACCAAAATGCAGAGATCAGCAAGAGTGATCCACCTATCTTCAGGCATGGATTGCTCAACTTTCATGACTGCCTTGTCGGAAAACTGATCATCTCCCATTCCTTTGTTCGTTGTGAATTTCCGTACGACCAGCTGTAAACACTCTACACCACTTGCAAGACTCGCCACACACTTCCATCGATTGACGAATTTTGATCGGTTCATTGCCTTCTGTGTTAAAATGCCAGAATAACTTTGCGAACTTTGCACTTGGCGGTAGCGTTCAACAGCAGCTCCATTCTCAACACCTGACAAGCCAAGGCTGAGCATCCTAGTGAGGCGCGCGCAGTCTTATTTGGGAGTGTAGGAACCACTCATCACAAGTGTGGCCAGCAGCTTCACAAACAGTTTTTTGTATTTATTTTAAAAAATAAGAGACCTTATTTTTGGGATTACCTTCGTATTTCTCATACTGGATAAGTGTAACAGTTTAAAGTTCTCAAATGTCTCCTTCACATGAACTGCATGAGCAATCGAAACAGAAGGAAATTTGTTCCCATTATGGAGAAGTACTGCTCTGAGACTAACTTTGCTAGAATGTATGAACAAGCACGACCCATTTACACTCCATAATGGAGTCGACATCATTACAAAAAACCATGTCTCCTTCCTTGGAGAAATATTCAGAAAAAGGAGCATGGCGGTCATGAAAAATATTCACTCTTGTACCATGAGAAGGAAGATGCCATCCTTTTAACCACGTTGCTAAAAGCTCAGCTTGTTGCTTCGACAAACTTAAATCACGAACACATGTTAAGTCTGAATGAAAATCTCCTTTTTCCTCTTCACATTCATCACTGCATTCCTCACTCCTAAAACAATAAGCAGTGACATACAAGTCACTTACCACGCTGTCAGAACTCTCAATGCAGAGATGAAACTAGAAAAACAAACACAATGCAATTTTACCTGTGCGAGCATGAATCATTGCCAATGCTGCCAACCCACCATTTCCTGAATTTCATATAGGGAAATTCCTTGTAAATATTTCAACTGTTTTTCAACAATTGTGGTATACAATTTTTAATCACTAGATTGCATGCCAAAAGCCTGGATTAAATTCCAAACCTCTCTGCAGTGCTCATACAGTATGAGGGCATATGACGCTGCTGATGGCGATTCATCCATCGGATGGGGATGAAAAGCCTCTAGCAGACTCCTTGGTGCTATTCGACAGAAGTAGGCAATGAGCTGGCACCATGTGAGACCTGTGGAGAATCTCTTTCAAAGAAATGTTTACTGTATGCTGTAAAATATTATTGTAGAATATTTTATTTGTATTCCCTTTATCTACCTAAGTAACTACTAGATTGTAAATTATTATTGTTCAGTGATATTTGGTAATGTTCTGGAAATTTTGTGACGCAGACTTTTGGAACAGGGTGTGTTGGCCCCTGTCGATTCTAGAAGCATGTCTGGAAGATGGAGAGTTCGAGATTAGGGTTTGCCAATGTTCTGGAATATTGTGAAAACATCGCGACTTGATAAAGGAGTTTTGATTGGTGGATCTGGGTGGCGATTGGAAGACTCCTGTGTTCTGATTGTCACTTGATCACACCAAGCCCAGCCTTGCCTTTTTAAGAGAGTGAGGCGAGATTTCGTGGTCTTTCGTTTTCTCGTCAGTCCAGCGATCAGACGCACGTCGGCGAATCTTCACTCCCGGGATGGGCTACCTTGGGGTAAGCACAGTTAGTTTCAGTTCCACCTTAATTTATATTTAACGTCCACTTGTATTTTCGCATAGGAGTTTACCCTACTCGCCCAGACTCGCCACTCAATTACTCAGAAGCAAGTTTAACTGGCCTCTGTGCCAAGTTTAAATAGTTCTGATTTCCCCCTATTTCCATTATGTGGCCCGATTGTCAGAAAGCGTGTTAACTTTTGTTCAATATTGTATTTCTATCCTGTGGTTCCTCTTAGACTCAAAATTGTATGGTAGAAGTTGCATTATGTTAAGATATCTTTAGTTAACCTCTTGACCTTGACCTCTTGGCAAACTACATCTAATTTGTGTTTTGGGAATAGCGTGTTTGGATTGTTTGGATAGATGGATTTTGTTCTGAATTTTCTTTGTAATGTTTACTTTGGAAAATAATATCTTGAATCAAGGGATCACCATTGATTTTTCTGGAAACCCGCAACCTTCTTATCCCAAGTGGCCCTGGTAGGTTTCCCAGACCCGCTCCACATTCCTTTATTATAGTCGTTACGTTGCTCAACCTGATATTTATTTGTTTGTATTGGCGCAGTTCATCTGATGTTTTATTTTGTGCTAAGGTTTTAAAGTGCCGTGTAATTTGATTTTTTCCCCTTTTCTTAACTGTGTATCAAGTAACCACTGGAACCCGGTTACATATTGGTATTACATGTGATAAATATCATTCTTGATCTGTATTGATGATACTTGAATGGAATAATATCGATAAGTTAATTTATTGAATTTACCACCTAATCAATACAAAATGTCATACTTTAGTTGGTTTACTTTGGCATATTAATCAAAATGGTACGTTTCGCCTTGAATTCAGGCATCATCAGCCATTATCTTAACTTAAAAATAGAAACAGGCATCTGATTTATATATACATGAAATAAAATTAAAAAACCTTGGAGAGACTAAAATTACAATTAACATATAGTAAAAGAATTAAAGTTAAGTTGCTTAAAAAGATAGTACAATGAGTCAGTAAAATAACAATTGGTGAAAGTAATGGTGATGCGACATTAGAAGGTTTTTATTATAATTAAAAAGAAAGAACAAAGCAACAGTTTGTCATAAACGAGTGATAGGATTGCTAAAAATTATGTTGGCCGACCAGCGGTTACAACGAAAATGACAACGATGGTCGTATTTAATAAAAATGTAGCTTAAAATAATAGTGAAATACGGTCATGTGAGCGTCAATACTTGTTGACTAGAGATAAATCGAAAGTCAATGGCATATGGTGATATGGTTCAGTTTAATAAGAATACGAAGTTGAATAACGATGTTTAAATAGGGTCTTTTGATATTATTCCATTCAAGTATCATCAATACGGATCAAGAATGATATTTATCACATGTAATATTAATGCCAACCAGGTAATGATAAAACCTAATAAGTATTTGAACCTAAGAATTAAAATAGGCAAGATTTCTAGAAATATTAAGTTTCTTAAAGATTGGTTGAAATTAGAGTTGGCTCCTAAGTTTCTCAAATCTTTGCAACGAAAAGGTCATCCCCATTCAAAATCTAATGTCACTCAAAAGAAAGTAAACAGCATATGGTTAAAAAATGAAATCAAGCTATTATACAGGAAGAAATCTCTATTGAATTTACAATTATACAGGACACATTTGACCATCTCTCAACAACTATCTCCACTTGAATGGAATTCATTTTTAAGGCACAAACAGAAAACCCTAAACCATAAATTATCTTGTTTACAAGAAAACAAACTCAAAATTTCCGACCATAACATGACTAACAAAGTGCCCCCTTCCCATTTGACTAACATTTCCACTACTAGCAATCTTTCTAATACTGCCTTCTCCAAACAAGAGATGAATCTATTGGATAAGGGTATTAAATATAATTGGCCTAATCACAAAAAAGCAGACGACATAATTACTACCATTGCTGAAACCGAAACTAATATTGATAAACAAATTCCGATTGAGAAGCAAACTGACATACGTTATGAAATAAAAAAGAGACTCCCAACATTGTTTAATGAGATAACATCTAACAACTACATCTCAAAACAAATCCTAAATCTGAAATCTAAAATCCATAATAGTAATGTAGTAATAACCAAAGCAGATAAAGGCAACACCATAGTAATAATGAATAAACAAGATTACATACAGTAGATAAAACAGAAACCTTTCTATCAGACAAAACCTATACTATAATTAATAAAGATCCAACAAACAAAATACAGCGTGATTTAAAGAACCTTCTCAAAAATTCTACTTTTATTTTAAATGATCACGATTATCAGAAATTAACCATAATGAACCCAAAGTTACCTACAGTAAGTCATAAAAAGGAAGTCCCCATTCGACCTATAATTAATAGTATGAATAGTCCTACCTATAAAACTTCTCAATTCCTACACAAATTCCTGAAAAAACATTTCAATTTCAACAACTCCAACCCCATAAAAAACTCGATCGAACTTTGCAATTCCCTAAATAAATTCAATCTACAACAAAACCATGTTTGATGCTCTTTCGATATCACCAACATGTACACAAATATCCCTATCAATAATATTATTAATATCATAAGGAATAATCTATCGAAACATAGCAAATTGAGTAAAATCGAAACTGATGAGTGGTTAAAATTACTTAGTTTCGTTTTAAACAATAATTACTTCACCTTCAATAAGAAAATTTACAAACAGGAAGGTTTGGCGATGGGAGACCCATTATCTGGAATATTAGCTGATATATACTTGGATAACCTCGAACACAGCAAAATAACATCAATGGACTCTGTCTTTGGCATCGTTATGTCGATGATACCATAGCAATCATAGATAAACAAATCAATAACAGTGACAACATATTATACTTCCTCAACAATTTGGACAATAACATTAAATTCACTAAAGAAGATGAAATCAATAGCTCTTTAAATTTCTTAGACATCAAAATCACATGATTATCAAACAAGTTCGACTTCCAAATATACAGAAAACCCACCTTTTTTCCAACAACCATAAAAAATGATTCTTTACATCCCAACTCACATAAAAGAGCCAATTATCACAGTCTAAAATATAGGGCATTAAAAATCCCTATGTCCCCCAGTAATTTAAAGAAAGAATTACAATTCATTAAAGAAATAGCTAAATTCAATGGATTTCATACAGATATAATTGATAAAATCATCAATAAAACCAAATTAAAATTAGCTACAAATTTAACCCCATTGAAACCCATTAAACCAAAATACACTAAATTCACATTCAATAACTATGGTATTTATCCGATATCCAATTCACTAATGAAGCACGATGTAAAAAGAGCCTATACAACAAAAAAACACTAATCGTAATCTATTCTTTAATCATAACTCTATTAACATCACAGACAATAGTTACTCTGGATCAGGAATATACAGACTAAAATGCTCCACATGTAATTTTTCCTATGTTGGCCAAACTGGCCGCAGCTTCTCCACTAGATACACCGAACATTATAATGCACAAAGACATAACAAATTTTCAGCAATGGCCAACCACATGAGGGACACAGGACACAAATTTACCACTATAGAACAAGACCTTCATATCCTTAAAAGAGTCAACAAAAGTAAACTTACGACTGAGTATGAAAATTTATTCATTTTCCTAGACCAACATTTCAACAAAGATAAGAACTTAAACGATATCACTGATAAAAAAAAGCCCCTTGTACGAACAGACTTTATGTCTATTACAAGATTCAATTCCCCTCACCAATATATTCCTAAAAGTTTTCAACCTCAAATCAATAAGCCCCCCTACCTCCTCTACAACTAACATAATCCACCCCCCCCCCCTTCCCCTCACCCCCATTACCTCTAATTCAAATGCTACCAATAGTCCCTTAGCCACACCCACTGTATTTTCGCTCCCTCCAATGGCATCTCACCGTTACAACACGCGCAGCAGCACACTTCCCCCTCTCTCTTCCGCCAATAGCAACTCCCCTCCAAGCACTACAAACAAGCCCATACACCTTCGCAAACAGTTCCACCTCCAACTCAAACATACTGTTACAACACTCGCAGAAAGAAGCAGACAGTCGACAATAACGTTCAGTTAATAACGTAATAACATGACAAACTACCCTCTCTTAGTCTAATGGTAATTGTACACAATCTTCACTTTAACATTCAATTACGATTTTTCACTCAATTAACACCACGTTTTTTGTTTCCTTTTACAG
Source organism: Anabrus simplex (assembly GCF_040414725.1). Classification (NCBI taxonomy): domain Eukaryota; kingdom Metazoa; phylum Arthropoda; class Insecta; order Orthoptera; family Tettigoniidae; genus Anabrus; species Anabrus simplex. The sequence continues at coordinate 229,873,024 of NC_090267.1, read as the reverse complement.
ATTCACCTGTAACACTTCTGTATCGACTTGAATGTCAATCATCCACACATTCTTAAGAACATTGCAGTATTTGCAACAAATTGAGATGGTCCATAAAGGCCCTATTTAAACATCGTTATTCAACTTCGTATTCTTATTAAACTGAACCATATAACCATATGCCATTGACTTTCGATTTATCTCTAGTCAACAAGTATTGACGCTCACATGACCGTATTTCACTATTATTTTAAGCTACATTTTTATTAAATACGACCATCATTGTCATTTTCATTGTAACCGCCGGTCAGTCAACATAATTTTTAGCAATCCTATCACTCGTTTATGACAAACTGTTGCTTTGTTCTTTCTTTTTAATTATAATAGAAACCTTTTAATGTCATATAACCATTACTTTCACCAATTGTTATTTTACTGACTCATTGTAATATCTTTTTAACCAACTTAACTTTAATTCTTTTACTATATGTTAATTGTAATTTTAGTCTCTCCAAGGTTTTTCAATTTTATTTCATGTATATATAAATCAGATGCCTGTTTCTATTTTTAAGTTAAGATAATGGGTGATGATGCCTGAATTCAAGGCGAAACGTACCATTTTGATTAATATGCCAAAGTAAACCAACTAAAGTATGACATTTTGTATTGATTAGGTGGTAAATTCAATAAATTAACTTATTGATATTATTCCATACATATTGGTAGCCGAGAAAGTGACTGACTGCGGACGAAAGAAAAGTGAACGGTGATCGTAACTAACCTAAAAAGCTTAAGGTATGAAATTCAAAACTCGCCTTGAAATTTAGTTTGTCAGGATGGCTTGTGCTGTTTCTAATCCTTTCCATTTGAGAAAGTTAGAATTAATTTACGAACTTCGTATCCGTAAACTGAATTCTACAGGCAATGTCAGAAATGACACGAGCCTATTGAAACAGTCCCTTAATTTACCCGCAACCATTCCTGAGTTAACTACGGACGAGTTGCGCAAATCTTTGGCCGTGGTTAAAGATAAGTTGGCAGAATTTAATGCCATTCTTGTGTCTTTCTGTGCTTGTGAGCCCTCGCAAGGCCAATTAGTGCAGGTTAAGGCACAGTTACTACATTACCTGGACAGAATAAAGGATTTGTCTCTTAAATTGCCAGCAAAGGAGCGTGAATCCGCATTAGTACAGTTTTCAAGAATAATGGATAAAATCATAGACTTGCTTGAAGGGAATGAGTTGCCTAATACTAGTTCTGAGGTTCAAGTGCCTACCCTTCTGAATCGTGTGAAAGTGTCAAATCTGGTTCTACATCTGTAGCTTCTCAAGCGTGTACTGTGGTCACTAGTGCACGAGTCGCATGTGTAATGCTCGCCTGGGATCTTCTGCCTCGTTGTCAAGAGCTATGACACCTGTAAGTGATTCATGTAATGTATCATCTTTGCATGTCGGTCTCTCTACTAATTTTCCTGTGGCAACTTGTAATTCTACCGTGCCTCAGTGTCTGTCCTCTATTGTTACACAACCTGGTTCTTATGCAATGGTGCAAAATCATCCCCGTCTTAGTGCCACCTGTATAAAGTTCTCTTTTAGGTTGCATAACCCCTACACAAGTGGTTAATGCTCCGATGGTCTCTCAAAATTGTGGGAATATTTCACAGATGAGATTATCTGCGCCTGTAACATTGCAGGCTAATGGTAGTACTAACCTCACTTCCAGTACTCCATCCTTTTCGCAAGGGGGCCCGAATCAAGGGTACTATACCACTGTAACCCCTCAGGACCACTAAGCCTTCCCAGGCACCTCCTACACCTGCTTTCCCCCAGATTTTCTCCAACTTACCTCACCCGTTGACTACTGTGTTTAAGGGAGTCTCTAAATTTTCGGCTAACTCTATTGACGAGGTTATTTCTTTCCTTCAGTTTTTAATCGAGTTTAAGGATCAGGCAATTGTGTACAATCTCGGTAACGATCAAGATTCAAATCCGATATCCATATGTATCTGGAGCTCTTTCTGAGCATATCGTTAGAGCCATTTTGAAAAGATGGACTGTAGATCAGCTTCACGCACGTGCTATTTTTCATTACTTCTCGCGCTTTGTCTTCATTAGTGCAGAAGCATTATTTCAGAGTGCAGCACTTGAACGAGTCATTATCTGAATATATTCAGGACATTAAGCTCCATGCTAGGATTTTTATGGTCCACTATTCTGAGTCTCAAATGGTTGCCAGCATTGTTGAAGGTCTTGCCCCAAACTATAGGTCATATCTCTCTCTCTCTCTCTCTCTCTCACCACGACCAGCAACTTTTGCTTAGTTGGAAGCTGTCACTGTTTCTGCAGAAGGTGTTCAATACGCCGACCAGTTACGCGTTGCATTAGCCCCCCCCTCCTATGAGCATGTCTTCTCCTCAGGATAACAAAACCGCCCCTTCACCTGCTTCCAAGCCGTGTAATTCTCATGCATGTTTTAATTGTGGCTCCACTGATCATTTCCAGCGGAATTGTCCTAAGGTTGAGGCCTTAGGCAATACAAAGCCTGCCATGGGTAGAGTCTCTTCCACCAATAATTCTTGCCGATACTGTGGGTCAAATAAGCACTTCTCTAGGCTCTCTCTCTCTCTCTCTCTCTCTCGTCATTCCACTCATATGACCCAAGTACTTTGTTGTTTCTTTTATAAGCTGATACCATTCTGTACGTACTTGCGTTTTCCGGACAGTAACTCTGCATGAAAGCCCATGATTTCTCTTACTTGATCAATCCATCCTTTTGCGACCTGTCCTCGTGTCCTTGTACCAGAAACTTTTCCTTGGACAATTAATTTCTCCAGGTTGTCATCCTCTCTTCTCATAATGTGACCAAAGAATTGCAGGATTCTCTGGTACACAACTTGGCATAAACTTTCTTGTATTCCAATTTCCCGGATGACAGAATCATTTGTTCGCCTGGCTGTCCATGGTATTTGCAACATCCTTCTCCAACACCACATTTCAAAGGCGTTGATTCAGTTCCTGTCTTTAGCTTTTATGGTCCAAGTTTCGCATCCATACAGGAAGATCGAGAACACAAGCGAATGGACTAATCTTTTCTTCGTATTCATAGATATTGCTCTATCTTGCCAGATCATCTTTAATTTTGCCATAGCTGTACGTCCTAGAATGATGCGACATTTGATTTCTTTTTCGCAGCTACTTTTATCCTCGATTATTGAACCAAGATAAGGAAACTGACAGACTCTTTGGAGATTTTTAAGGTGCTGTGGCTGCTGAATCTCTGCACCTTTGTTGACAATCATTAGTTTTGTCTTGTCAAATTAATTTCCTTGCGAAGTTTGTGACTTTCCTGTTGTACACGATCCATTATCTCGACAAGCTCCTGTACACTGCTGGCTGCAAGTGTGGTGTTGTCTGCAAAACGGAGGTTATTAATTCTCTTCCCACCAATCGAAAATCCTCCTTCCCAACTGTCGAGGGCATGCCTCATGATATATTCACCATAGAAGTTAAACAATTGAGGTGATAAAATGCATCCTTGTCTCACACCTTTGGAGACTTTGAAACTTGATGATAGATCACCATCAACTCTGACTTTGGCCAAGTTGTTATCGTATAAGCCTTTTATAAGTGAAATAAGATGGAATTCTCATTTCCTCCAGAACACACCACAACTTTGGCCACAAAACACAATCGAAGGCCTTTTGGTAGTCAATGAAGCACAGAAACAAAGGAATGTTGAATTCATGAGCCTTTTCAACCAACTGACGTATATTTAGAATCTGTTCTCTAGTTCCTCTTCCCTTGACAAAGCCAGCCTGTTCTGATGGGAGCTGATATCTAATGTAAGGTTTCAAACATTCATTTATGATATGCAATAATATTTTACTTGCATGTGATATTAGTGAGATGGTTCGATAATTCCCACAGTTCCTTGTTGATCCTTTTTTGTGAAGTGGAATGAAGATGGAAATGAGCCAATCTTGTGGCCATACACCATACCCTAATACTTCAGGCTCTGGAACTCCAGACAATAGTAATTGTAGATGTCTAAACGCCATTTCTGATGGTAAATCCCAAGGTGTGGCTTCTTGTTTTGTCTGTCATAGCTGTACATTGAAGGACGATTTACCTAATTCTAAGGCTGATGATTGGTCCCAGTCTGAACCTAGTGTCAATTTTCTGCAATCTTGTAAGATTTCTGCCATCCCTTCTTGTAAATTACCTTACTTATGCTTAAAAGTAAATAATGAACCTGTCTGTGCATTGGTAGATTCTGGAAGTTATATCACCTTGAGTGAGAACTGGTATAATTCGATGAAAACTGTTTGCAAGTTACCTACATTAGAATCTGTGTCCTTAACCTGCCATACTGCTAATTCTCACTGAACATTGTAGGATCCCTAAATGTCAAGATAAGAATCCACGATTTCACATGGAAAATGCCAGTACCAGAGGCAAAGGATTTATCTTGTCAGTTCATTTTGGGTGCAAATTTTATCACCAATAATGGCATGATTTTGGACCTGCAGTTCAACAGATTCCATTTTAAATTTTCGGCAAGAACCTTTGAACTGTGTGATTGATCCCCTATTCTGCCTTGTCACGTTAATGATGTTCCTGAAGATACGGGGGAACCCAAAGCTTTTGATTTTGATAATTTACCCAATGATCAAACCAAACAACTTAGGAAACTCTGCAATAAGTTTCCTAATGTCTTTACCGACAAGTTAGGTGTCACCAATGTTTTAGAGTACAAAATTGAAGTCACGGATAACATACCTGTTCGCTCTCCTCCGTATCGGCTGTCGCCTCTTAAAATGAAAGCACTTAAGGCTATTATTCACCAAATGCTCGCTGACGGAGTGATACGCCCTTCTAAGTCAGCTTATTCTTCTCCCATGTTTCTTGTCCTTAAACCGCAAGGTGGTTATCGTCCTGTAATTGACTATCGGATGTTGAACCATAAAGTGGTCCTCCAATTTGTTCCCCTTCCTGATTTGCACTCTTGTTTTTCTTGGTTTGCTAATGCCAAAATGTTACCACCTTTGATTTAAATAAGGCATATTACCAGATACCTCTTGCCAAGGAATCCAAGCAACTCGCTGCTTTTGCTACTGATTGGAACCTCTATGAATTTGAAACGCGTTCCATTCGGCTGTCCACGGGAGCTGCTGTCCTTACTTTGTTACTGGATAATGTTTTGTCAGACATTAAATTAAAGTTTGTGTACAATTACCTTGACGATTTGGTAATTTTTAGTGAAACCTTTGAAGAACACCTTGTCCATCTCGTTTAAGTCCTTGATAGACTGTGTAAAGCAGATCTAACCCTTAAGGTTAGCAAAGTTTCTTTCGCACAACCACATGTTTCTTAGGCCATATTGTGTCAGGGAAGAGGGTGTCTCTATTGATCACTCTCGTACTGCCGCCATCCAAAATTTTCCCACACCGAAAGACGTCAAGGCTGTAGCCAGATTTGTTGGCATGGTTAATTTCTTATTAAATGTTGCACATTAATTTATCTTGAATCCAGTGAACTGCTCTTCAACCTGACACTGAATAACCTCAAAAAGCTCCACAACGAAATAACATACAAGTTTATACGGTCATGTATTAATCCGTTATCTAACAAATCTTGATCAAACTCTCTAACAGCATTCTCGCCTTTCCACTTTAAGAGACCTAAATATTTATGCTCATTCTTCTAAGGAGTGATACTGATCTATAGAATATTTAGACCTACAAAAAAAAAAAAAAAAAAAAAAAAAATTAAAAAAATAAACATATAAGCTGAACATGTTTCAATGTCCTACAAATATAAAAAGGAATATTTAAATGCTATGACTTCAATAGACTATAATGCCATCCCAGCATCAGTATTTTCTCCATTTGACAGGATCTGAATAAGACATTCCATTGAAACTTCAAGACAAGTTCAACCTGTTCAGTTCCAAAATGTACCATAAGTTTGTATATATATTATGTAAATGTTGTAAAAAATAATGTTTAAGAATAGTTCTAGCATATGTTAATCTCCAATAAGTTGTAAAAATGTACAGATGATTTAATTCCACTTGCAGCAAGCCGTTCTCATTACCGACATTATGAAAGTTAACAGTCAATATATTCCATTAAATGTGAACATGAGTAGAATGTCACTTTAGAACTTTACAACATGGACGGCTTAATCACTCCTTTGCAATGTTATATAAATAATATTGACTATGATTAATCCTAAAATAGCACCCACTCAGAGCTCTGACTTGGAGATAGAATTAATGGCTGATGATGCCTGCTATGCCAGGCGAAACATGTACCATACTCAAAGTTAATGTAATGACATTGTTATAGTCAAAGAGTTAACCAGTATTGAATAGGTGGTTTCAATAAATTAATGTTCAACATTTAATAATTGATTTTCAATACGGTCAAAATGAAAATAATCACTTGTAATGGTTAATTTCTTCTGTAAATTCATCCTCAATTTTGCTGAACGGGCAGTTCCATTAAATGCCTTGAGAAGAAAGGATGCCAAATTTCTGTGGGGGTGATGCCCAACATGAAGCCTTTTGCGACTTGAAATCTGCCTTATGTAATGCTCCTGTGCTGGCTATGCCAGACTTGTCTAAGCTTCATCCTTCAGACTGATGCCTCTTCCACAGGTATATCTGGTGTTCTCCTTCAGGAATTTGAAGAGGGGCGTCGTCCAATTTCTTACGTTTCTCGTGCTCTGAATCCTGCTGATCTAGACTATTCCAATTATGAGTTGGAAGCCTTAGCTGTTGTCTTCTCTTTAGAATGATTCAGAATGTACTTGGAACATCTGCCCTTCGATCTTGAAACTGATTATCAGGGGTTGAGTTGGGTACTGGCCAAGCCAAGAAGAACGATCATCTTGTGCATTGGGCAGTACGCATCTCAGCCTTCCAATTAGAAGCTTGTCACATTCGTGGCACTGAAAACGTTGTGGCTGATGGCCTCAGTAGGATGTTCTATCCAGGCAGTTCTGATCCTCAATCAGAGCCTGCAGACCCCTCTCCTGAACATGTTTCGGCCTTCGTGAATATAGTTCTCACCAACTCTCCCTTCCTTTTCTAAGATATAACTAAACATCAGGAGGACGACGCTGAATTAAAAGCTATTATTGACAGGATTAAATCTGGTGAACATGTTAAGCCTTATGTCCTTAAGAATGGTGTCTTGTATTGTCCTGCTCGCGGTCGCAGAGACGCCAAAACTGTCGTCCCAACTAACCTAGTCCCGGCACTCTTCAAGTATTTTCATGAATCCCCAGTGCGGGGTCATCTTGGCATTTTCAAAACTAGAGAGAAAATTTGTACACACTTCATTTGGAAGTCCATGGATGGTGAAATCCGTATCCTTGTTAAATCAAAACTTGCAAGATCAGTAAACCTGCTCCTAATACTCACCTAGGTCTGTTGTCATCCGAGCAAGTTTCTCGTCCAATGGAGAAATTGTTCATAGACTACACTGGTCCTTTCCCGAGATCACGGACTGGCCATCGTTTCATACTTGTGTGTGTTGACGATGCCTTTTCGTGTTTTACGTGGCTGTTCCCATCTCGTATGGCTAAAGCCAACACCACCATCTTGTACTTGAAACAGATCTTTGCTTCATTTGGATCCTGTCAATTTATGGTGAGTGATAATGCAAGAGCTTTTACCTCTGTCCAGTTCCATAATTTCTGTTCTGATCTATCCATTGCTCATATAACTACTACCCTGTATTACCCGAGAACAAATTATGCTGAAAGAGTGAATCGTAATCTTTGAGCTGCTCCCATTGCCTATCACTCCGCTGACCACTCTAAGTGGGATTCATCACTAAATTGGTTGTAGTTTGCCTTTAACACTGCTGTCCATGAAAGTCTCAAGCAAACTCCTGCTTCGTTAATGTTGGCCTTTACTCCAAATTCTCAACTGTCAAATCTGTGGTCAATTAATGATCTTCTGCCTGACGACGCCAGCCCATAAAAGATCCAAGCTAATTGGCACAGTGCGCGAACAACTTGAAAGTTTATCACGCTAAAGTTCAGTGTAATTACAACAACGGGCGAAGACCGCACAATCTAGCTGTGGGTGATCAGGTGTTTATTAAAATGCACCCCGTCAGTAGTGCTGCGGACCATGTTATCAATAAGTTAGCCCCCAGATTTCGAGGTACCTGCACCAACTTTAAGTTCCTTACCCCGGTGTCATTATTAGCGAGTGATCCCAAAGGGAACAGGATCAGCAGTGTACACCTCTTTCAGGTAAATGTACCTTAAGTTGTATAGGGAGGGGTAATTTCAGTTTATCGTGACCATGTAGATTTAGTTATAAGGAATTTGTAAGATTTTTGACGCTGGCCAGCACGTATTAGTTATATCTGTACCCTAAACATAAGTGATTTGTGTAATTTAGTAATAGAGATTATAATTGTTGTGTGTAAATACATTAGGTACCCTCTAGCATTTATTTCCTTTAGTGCAATGGGTTTAGTATGATAAGTTAGGTAGGTTTTAGTTTAGGGTCACTGATTGGAATTTATTCCCCTAACATTTTCGACTCCAGGTAAACTCCTGTAGTTTTATTTTCTTTCACCCCACCCTAATCTTCTCTGAAATGTATCGATAGTGCTTGCCCCAGGGCTAGGTGCCCTAATGTCCCTGGTGTGGGCAAGGGTCTCTACATGAAATTCATTGAGCCACCGTTTGGGTGACTATGGTAGTCAGGAAATTAAAGAATGAACACAAACCCTCCTTTGAAAACGGTCTTGTCTCCAAGATCTTTTAGTCCGGCAGAGTAGCTTTACCTCGAGTATTCCCCTGTCTACTGCGTGTTGGTTTATGCTGCAGTGGCTGCAGTGCCAGACTTCGTCTGACGGCAACCTAACGTGCCAAGTTGAGAGGCACACTGCATGACTTCGACACTGCATGACTTCGACGCTACCATCCGGCACCACAATCCAGTTGCCAAGTGTCCCGATGGAGGCAGTCTGAACAGACTGCGCCTCACCCCTCTGCCCATCAATCGTTGGTTCAAGTTACGGCTGGGCTGCGCTGCAACTTTCCTGGAAAACCAGGTTTGGACTGAACATGAATGGAGGCTGTTGGCAAATGGCCGTGTCGGCTGCCACATCATCAGCAATAACCAGTGGTCAAGTTGCGCAACTTCGATCCTACGATTAATGTGAAAACTGATGCAAGATCTACTTATTCCTAAACTTTGCTAAGAGGGAGGCAGTGGACGCCTTCTTACAAGAAAGTGAATGGGCGCTGAATTATTGACATTTGGTGGAAGGAATGAGTATACATCCTTTTCTCTGGACAGAGTTAAAATGGTTGAAGCAATTTTGGAATGTTGGCAAATGCATTTTTGAACTGTAGTTTGCTTATCACATTTTGACATTTATGTGTACCAATACGTTACAGTTGAGGCGATCCTATTCGCAGAGATATAGCGGACAAAATGGTGTGCGCCGGCTTCATGCGACATGAACACACATGAACCGTCACCAAGAAGCAAGTTAATCACAGTTAATCACAGTTTAGAAGGCGGAGACATATGAAAGACAATCGGAAAAGAGTTTCATATTGGAACAACTATTGTCTTGAGAAATAATTGAATTCAATTAATTCTTACCACTTGAAAAAAGAGCGCATTTAGAAAAAGTAATCTACTTGAAACAAAGGACACGTACACTTATTGGAAGAAAAGTAATATATGGACCAGTGCAAGATCGAAGAGAAAGGGCAAATTCTAGCACTATAAGTGGCTGAATATAATAAAAAACAACAGAAGTACAGTAGTACCTAGAAGCACCAGTCAATGTGAAGAAAAAGACCTATTTGATTAGAATAAGCCACATTTAAATTTAGATAAAAGCACAATTTCAAGATATAAGAGAAATAATAGCATGTATTCATATCTGCTAATGTTTAAAATGAATGAATTAGATAATTATTCTGCTAGTATAATGTTGTTGCCTTCTTGTAATGCATCTGATGGTAATTTATTGGTCACTTTTTTTGTGTATTCAGCTTGTTTCTCTGCCTTCTTTAGCTCCCATGTCTTGATTTTTGGTTTCCTGTATTTCTGAGGTCTGTAAATTTTAATGTACTTTATTGTTGCGAGGAGAATTCTGTGGTCACTGTCCAGGCTTTCACTTCGTATAACTCAATATTAGATATTAAGCAGTTAACCGCGAGTGTGTGCCAATTTAAGTAGCAGATATAACCAAAATGCAATTATAGGTTACTGTCAACATACGTGAAACCAACTGTTGTTTATTCTCAAGCCATTCCTTACACATAGATCTAGAAGACTTTCTCCTTCTGGGTTCCTGTCTCCATAACCATATGGACCTAGTACATTTTCACATCCAAGCGTGTCTGATCCAACTTGAGCATTTAGATCTCCCATTACTATGATATTTTCCTCTCTTTCTATAGCTTCTTCTATATACATGAAAATAGTTTGTGAATGCCATTATGTTATGTTTTACAACATATCTATGCTATGGTGTGCAAGTTTCTGGGTGTGATCAACATCCCCCCCCCCCCCCCCCCCTTCCAGATAATCTTATGGTAATTGTCGAGCGTAGCTTGATTTTCCGGGTCGGAGGGGGGGGGGGGGGAGGATGAGACCTGTGGAGAATCTCTTTCAAAGAAATGTTTACTGTATGGTGTAAAATATTGTAGAATATATTATTTGTATTCCCTTTATCTACTTAAGTAACTACTGGATTGTACGAGGATTGGGGCAAAAATCATGGCAACTATTTTTTTTCTTGTAGATATGTGAACGGATCACAAACGTATATGTGTCGAGTGGAAGTTATGCAGGCATAGTGTGTATGCAGAACAACAGAAGGCTCTGTGATAGCTGGTAGTAGCGCAGCGAGGGCCGTGAAATCAGTCAGTTGGTGAGTCGTGCGAGACAGAAGTAACCCGTGTTGAGCAGCATGCTTACATCAAAATAACCGTTCTCCGAGGGAGAAATGCGATGGAATGTCACAGTGAATTAGTGGAAGCCCTTGGGAATAATACCCTACCATATGGCAGAACAGTGACCGCACAGTACTACAGGGACTTCCCGGTACGACAGGTACGATGTGGCGTTCGGGAGAAACGTCTGGATCTTGTGGACAGTGCAATAATCCTGCACGACAATGCAAAACCACATAAAGCAGAGTGTGTAGGGTAGCTACTACGACGTTGGGGATGGGAAGAATTGGAGTATCCACCGTACTCTCCCGACATTTCGCCCTGTGACTTTGATCTCATTCGAAAGATTAAGGAACCACTACGTGGTAGGCGGTTTGCAACACGACAGAATATTGCTAATGCTGTATGCCAACAGGTGACCCAATTCACACACGATGCGGCAAATGTTGAGGCAGATGGTATTCGGCGCCTCCCACATCCTTGGCAGCGTGTGGTGTCATAGCAGGGGACCACTTTGAGCAACTTTAGACCCAGGTTTGTCATGTCAACTTTATGTGTACCTACTGTGTTGTCATTCTTTTGCACCGGGAAGGCCGTATTGCCCTGTATACTACCGTAATAGATTAGTGTGTTATAATATTTCAGTGCTATTCATTGTCCACACATGTAGTTAACACATTGTCCTTTCGTCTGTATATGTCACATTTTCCAACCGGAGTGGTATCTTCAAGAAATAAATAGTTGCCATGAATTTTGCCCCAACCCTCGTAAATTATTATTATTATTGTTCAGTGATATTTGGTAATGTTCCGGAAATTTTGTGACGGAGACTTTTGGAACAGAGTGTGTTGGCCTCTGTCGATTCTAGAAGCATGTCTGGAAGATGGAAAGTTCGCAATTAGGGTTTGCCAATGTTCTGGAATATTGTGAAAGCATTGTGACTTGATAAAGAGTTTTGATTGGTGGATCTGGGTGGTGATGGGAAGACTCCTGTGCTCTGATTGGTCACTTGGTGATCACACCAAGCCCAGCCTTGCCTTTTTAAGAGAGTGAGGCGAGATTTCGTGGTCTTTCGTTTTCTCGTCAGTCCAGCGATCAGACGCACGTCGGCGAATCCTCGCACCCGGGATGAGCTACCTTGGGGTAAGCACTGTTGGTTTCAGTTCCACCTTAATTTATATTTAACGTTCACTTGTATTTTTGCATAGGAGTTTACCCTACTCGCCCAGACTCGTCACTCAATTACTCAGAAGCAAGCTAAACTGGCCTCTGCGCCAAGTTTAAATATTTCAGATTTCCCCCTATTTCCATTATGTGGCGCGATTGTCAGAAAGTGTGTCAACTTTTGTTCAATATTGCATTTGCATCCTGTGGTTCTTCTTAGTCTCAAAATTGAATTGTAGAAGTTGCATTATATTGAGATATCTTTAGTTAACCTCTTGACCTAAAAGCAAACTCTTGGCAAACTACATCTAATTTGTATTTTGGGAATAGCGTGACTGGATTGTTTGAACAGATGGATTTTGTTCCGAATTTTCCTTGTAATGTTTATTTTGGAAAATAATATCTTGAATGAAGGGATCACCGTTGATTTTTCTGGAAAACCGCAACCTACGTATCCCAAATGGCCCTGGTAGGTTTCCCAGACCCGCTCCACATTCCTTTATTATAGTTGTCACGTTGCCCAACCTGATGTTTTATTTTGTGCTAAGGTTTTAAAGTGCCGTGTAATTTGATTTTTTCCCCTTTTCTTAACTGTGTACCGTGTAACCACTGGAAACCGGTTACACAATGTTTCACCCTCTCCCTTCTTTCTATCATATTACTGTATCACATCATTAATTTAATCTCATTAACTCCTCTAATGAGGATGGCATCAGGAAAAGCATCCAGCCGTGAAAACTCTCTACGAAATTTCCCAATTTCCTCTCCCTTCATACACGACCCTGTACAGAAGCGGGACAAGGGCTGGACAAACACATCTGCAGAATACCGTAATTAAATTAAGCCACAACAGATTAACCAATACACAACGTTTCAAAGATTTTGATAGATGTTGGTGTGTCACAAGAAAACTGAGCCCAATAAGCAAAAAAATTATTTCATTTTTGAAATCAGCACCCACGACTTAGCTAAGAACACAATTCACATTCTTTGTGAAAAAATGCTGTTGACCAGTATTATTGAAAGTACATGTACAGTGTCTATGGACACAGTTAATTATTATGTGCAAATTTCAAGTAATCCTGATAACATATTAGTGCAAAGAGAAGACAACCCAATACTCAATTATTCCAGCAGACTACCTTCTGATACTGGATGGCCGTGATCATGATCGATAAGAACATGGAGATCACTCTTATCACCATCAGGTGTTAAACTACTACAGCCAAGCCAGCAGACTTAGGATGTCAAGGTATCCACATCCTGAAAGTCATCTCCATCGGAACGACAATCCAGCCGTCTTCACGATGGAAAATCTTCTAAAAGCTTAATCAATTTTGTCATATTATCTAATGTGGCACGGGATTTGATTTTTGCTGATCTTCATAGTCAATGTAAATATCAGTACCATATGGTGCAAGATACTGGTTTTCAACCTCTCAATCGCATCATATTTCTTTTGGTGTACTTTTAATCTCATTTCTAAGCCTTGTTCTTATATTTTGGAATAGCCATGCTGTTAGAATTTCTACCATGTGCTTCAGTAGACAGTAGTATTAGATCACCTAGTAATTATAATCTACTGTGAGATTACAATGATGTGTTGTGATCTAAAAATACCAAACCCATCTATCACAAATTTAGTGGTTAAAAAATGTAATGTGACTTATATGCACTGTGATGCGAATTCCACTTTATGGTTGTTAGACTGATGTAATATCACAATTAAAACATGGTGCCAATTGGTATGAGTTGTTAGAAGATCGTAATAATTGAAAATTCTCTAATTTTTGACTTTGAGAAGGCAACTTTTATAATAATAATTATTATATCATATTATATTAATAACAAAGAACCAACATCAGTAATTAAGTTGATTAATAATTAGGGACCTGAAAAAAAAATCGCATTTGCAATAAATGTGAATTTTTGAATCTTGTACTGAATCCAAGCCTACAGTAATTCTAATATAGAATAAAATAATTTCTACGCATAAATAGAAATGCGACAACATGCGAATTGTGACCCAAAATGTGAAATTAGTATGAATATGCGATTTTGGTGCAAATTCTGCGAAAATGTTCTATTTTACTGGCGAAAACATAATTTGGTCGATGAAGAAAAGTAGCCGATCGATTGCTGCTTACTGACTTTAATAGATATTTACAATGGGAATAGCGAGGGGAATAAGATCTGTGTCGAATATTATCAAAATGTAAATCGAGGGTTACGGAAATAACAAGATAGGTGCACGTTGTTTTCCTGTTGTTCAAAATTGAAACTAGTGAAGAGTAGAAAGTCGAGCGATTGTTTAGGTTATGTGGCGCACGACAAAAACTGCGCACGAAAGGGCTCAGCCACATGCATAGGATGGTTTATAAGCCACAGATTCAGCGCCAGTGTTTTGCCAGTATTGTAATTGCCGAGATGGGTGGGAAAAAAAAGGATAGCATTGCGAATCACGTTAAATCTGAAAAACACATAGGTAAACGACATAATAATGAAAGTTCAATGCCTGCTGCTAGTACGTCTCAAACAAAGCAATCTTCTGTACTTACACAGATAGTTGTAAAAGACGAAAAATTTCCAGAGATAACTTCTCGAAACGCACAGCTGAAGTATTTGCCAAAGCAAATATACCTCTGGAAAAGCTGGAAAGCAAAGAGCTAAGAGCCTGGATTACTGGGTTTTCAAATGAAGAGCTGCCATGTGTGAGAACTCTATTCTACGTGAAGTATATTTACCGGGTAAGTTTCGATTTCATTGATCGGGTACGGTTTAGGTATTACGACATCAAAACCACGCACAAAATTGAAGGGAATTTGAGTGCGATTTCCATATTTAACTATCTTTTATCTTCATTTGTGAGGGGAATTTTTCTGCGGCAAGTAATGATGCTTTTATTAAGCTCACTCCTCTACAGCAGGCTGCGCATAGAGAGACATTCCTCAAAGCTGCTCATTCTTCACAGTGCAAGCTACCCACATTGAAAGTTAAAGACCCCAAACATAAGCATTTTGTGTCAATTTCTCAAGCTTTGTATCCAAAAAATATAACTCTGAATAACACTGATAAATTAGATGAGCTTGAGAAATTGTTTGGAGTAACAGATCTCTCACGAAACGATACCTGGTCTGGTTACTGTTCTGTGAAATGCAATTCAAACCCAGATAAAAGAAAGAGAAAAATGTGATGTCATGCTTGCATTAACTGCAGTTCAGACAGAGTTCAGCATATTTGCTAAATACTGTCTTGAGTTGTTGTGGACCCCAATGAACAATGTAGATAGCGAACATGTGTTGTCTCGTTACAACACAGTGGTTACAGACAGACGGTGCAATTTGGAAAAAAAAAAAAAAATCCGAAGTACAGACAATGCTTTCATTTGAACAATGAGTTTGTATTGTGTGTGAACCAAGGATAATAATTGCACTTCATAAACTTGGAATCGTTAAAATTAATAATACCATGCGATTATTTTAACTTCGTAAATAGATGCTAATTTTGAAAAAAAAAACAGATGCTAATTTTTCAGGTCTCTATAAATAGTTATGGAAATAAACTAAAACCATACTTGAGGTATGTTAAATTTTGGTAGTATTTAACGCGATAGGCATCAATTTTTGTATGCTCCCATTGTACCGTAGTGGAGTGAGGGTTTATGCTGTTTTTTTGGCAACGTGTTTAACATCCAGATAGGGGATATGAGTAATACTAAAGAAGTATTAAAATTTACCTATGATAACAATGCCATTTACAGTAAGATACAAAAGATGAAAACTAGAAAGGCAGCTGGAATTGATAAGATTTCTGGGGATATACTAAAGGCAATGGGTTGGGATATAGTGCCATATCTGAAATACTTATTTGATTATTGTTTGATTGAAGGAGCTATACCAAATGAATGGAGAGTTGCTATAGTAGCCCCTGTGTATAAAGGAAAGGGTGACAGACATAAAGCTGAAAATTACAGGCCAGTCAGTTTGACCTGCATTGTATGTAAGGTTTGGGAAAGCATTCTTTCTGATTATATTAGACATTTTTGCAAAATTAATAACTGGTTTGATAGAAGCCAGTTTGAGTTTAGGAAAGATTATTCGACTGAAGCTCAGCTTGAAGGATTTCAGCAAGATATAGCGGATATCCTAGATTCAGGAGGCCAAATGGACTGTATTGCGATTGAGCTATCTAAGGCATTTGATAGGGTAGATCATGGAAGACTACTGGCAAAAATGAATGCAACTGGACTAGAAAAAAGAGTGACTGAATGGGTGGCTATATTTCTAGAAAATAGAACTCAGAGAATTAGAGTAGGCGAAGCTTTATCTGACCCTGTAATAATTAAGAAGGGAATTCCACAAGGCAGTTATTATTGGACCTGTATGTTTTCTTATATATATCAATGATATGTGTAAAGAAGTGGAATCAGAGATAAGGCTGTTTGCAGATGATGTTATTCTGTACAGAGTAATAAATAAGTTACAAGATTGTGAGCGGCTGCAGGGTGACCTCGATAGTATTGTGAGATGGGCGGTGGACAATGGTATGATAATAAACGGGGTTAAGAGTCAGGTTGTGAGTTTCACAAATAGGAAAAGTCCTCTCAGTTTTAATTACTGCGTTGATGAGGTGAAAGTTCCCTTTGTAAGTACCTAGGTGTTAATATAAGAAAAGACCTTCATTGGGGTAATCACATAAATATGATTGTGAATATGTGAATAAAGGGTACAGATCTCTGCACATGGTTATGAGGATATTTAGGGGTTGTAGTAAGGATGTAAAGGAGAGGGCATATAAGTCTCTGGTAAGACCCCAACAAGAGTATGGTTCCAGTGCATGGGTCCCTCACCAGGATTACTTGATTCAAGAACTGGAAAAAATCCAAAGAAAAGCAGCTCGATTTGTTCTGGGTGATTTCCGACAAAAGAGTAGCGTTACAAAAATGTTGCAAAGTTTGGGCTGGGAAGATTTGGGAGAAAGGAGACGAGCTGCTCGATTAAATGGTATGTTCTGAGCTGTCAGAGGAGAGATGGCGTGGGAGGACATCAGTAGACAAATAAGTTTGAGTGGTGTCTTTAAAAGTAGGAAAGATCACAATATCATACCTGCCAACTTTACAAAACCAAAAATCAGGAGATTTTGATATGAAAATCAGGAAAAGTCAGGAGATGCGATTCATCAAAACTGCTTATTGTATATGTGTTGCACAATACAGGAGTACTACTGTATGGTACATGTTATAACTCTTATTTTCTCAAAACCCGACTGTTGCTATACGAGGCTACAAGGCTAAAAATTACACATCTCTATTCCCTCACAGGTAGTATGCAAGTGAGATGATCGGTCTCTGATAAGCCTTCAGAAAATAGTATGTACTCATGCTTAACACGTGTGAATCAGTCGTGCACTTAGAAGCCATTAGTTAGCAAATGCATAGATTAATTTTATTGCATCACGCGCCCGCTCGATTATTCGAAATAATAAATTAAAATTCATCAGAATTGTCTCCAAATGGCTTCTAAAATTTCTAGAAAAGTCAGCAGTCGCTATCTTTGAAATTCTGTTACTAAATTACTAAAATAGACTCCAAATCTAGCGACTAGTCTCTAAAATCGATTAGACTGATGTGAACATGAACATAGCACCGATAACGAGAGACTGACAATTGATATACGCGTTTCAACAAATATCACACATTCGCACGCATTTTTCATATGAATAACATCTGTATTTCATTTGAAAGCGGCCAATGAGCGAAGGACTTCCAGCCACTGGCGTATCAAGCTGAAATGACGAGATTTGAAAAAAATATTTGAAGTTCACAAAAAAATAGGGTAAGCTAAAATCTGGGGAAATAATAGAATAATCGGGAGGCGGGGAAAACTGTCGAAAATCGGGAGTCTCCGGCCTAAATCGGAAAAGTTGACAGGTATGCAATATGAAGATAAAGTTGGAATTCAAGAGGACAAATTGGGGCAAATATTAGTTTATAGGAAGGGGAATTAGGGATTGGAATAACTTACCAAGGGAAATGTTCAATCATTTTCCAATTTCTTTGCGATCATTTAAGAAAAGGCTATGAAAACAACAGATAGGGAATCTGCAACCTGGGCGACTGCCCTAAATGCAGATCAGTAGCGATTGATTTTGAACGCCACACTAACACATCAAAGGTTTTCAGCGATGGAGGGATGTTAAAGGGCTAAGATTGGGAAGATAGCGGCTGTGGCCCTAAGATAAAGCCCCAGCATTTTTTTGGTGTGAAAATAGGAAACCACAGGAAACCATCTTCAAGACTACATGTGGAAGGATACTGACGCAAGTGTGATAAACTGATGTAACTTGAAAACAATGTTTTCTCACCCATGGATAAATAACGCAAGTATCAAGCTCGAATTATTATTATTATTATTATTATTACTTTATGATTATGATTTTTATTATTATTATTAGTATACGATCGCAGTATTTGTGAGGTTATGTCCTGAAACATTTGCTGTATATAGATATTTATATGAGTTTATTTAATGTAAGAACTGGTAATTAATATTATATAATTTATTATTACATGTATATATGATTTGTAATCCACTACAGAATTATGAAACACACTAACATCCAGAATGGCTCTCTGTAGACGAAAATTCTGTAGAATATTCTGTACATTATATCTGGGAAGCATTCTAGAATTTATGGGAAATATATCTTCCTAGAAGCCTGGCCAGGCACATATATAAAGAGGTGGTCTTGATGGTAGAGACGAGTTATTGCTTAGCTGGAGTTATGGTTTAACAGGAGTTGTATTTGTAATGCACTTGTTGTGGATGACGTGCTGTCAGCGGTCAACCGTTTCAACAGTGTTTTAAGGTTGCAATCTCCACATGGCTTGTGCTTAGTGATAGGCATTTGTTAAAGATGGCAGTTTGTTGATGTGTGTATTTTGTTTGTGACAGCAGTTGATTAGGTTATATGTATGTTTATGTGAAGTTAAGGTAAAATAAACAAGTGTACTAACTGACAGCATTTTGTGTGCATCTTTGTGGATACATCAATACAAACCCACTCTCTCGAATGGAAACTCTCAGCTGCACGACCCTAACCTCACAGGCAACTCTCTCGGCTTTATGCTGTTTATGATACTCAAAGGAAGTCAAACATTTGGAGCATGATCTTGATTTAGGGAGGATACTGTGGATTCCTCATAATTTGCAAGCACTTAGCGTATGATAGTAGAATTTTATTCTCTTTTAGAATTTGTTTAACGTCGCACTGACACAGATAGGTCTTATGGCGATAATGGGATGTGAAAGGCCTAGGAGTGGGATGGAAACAGCCGTGGCCTTAATTAAGGTATATTCCCAGCACTTGCCTGGTGTGAAAATGGGAAACCACGGAAAACCATCTTCAGGGCTGCCGACAATGGGGTTCTAACCCACTATCTCCCGGATGCATGCTCATAGCTGTGCGCCCCTAACCACACGTCCAACTCGCCCGGTGCGTATGATGATAAATACATCATGCACTTTCATGAACAATTAGTCTACGATGTGACAAATATTAACTTCTCAAGTGAATTAGAATTTTACAAGGATGGTGGATCTTCAACATATTTCAACTGAGCTTTACCACAAATATCACTACGTTTTTTTTAAACTCATTTCTTGATATTTTGTTCATGATCAAATTTGTTTCATTCATATATTTACGGCCATGTGAGCCGCGTTATAGTCCAAGCAAGAGACCCATGTGTTATACAGTCACAATTCACTATTAACCGACATAGGATGAAACTATTAGCGAGTGGACATGTAAATGTGTTTTGGAACTTATGTTGTCTTACACATGGGAAGAAATCTTGTGTCTGTAAACATTCTATATTTTTAATCTTGGGGTTAAAACCTTTATCGGCTCGTAAAAGAAGAATTACATAAAACCCATTGTAATTACAAAAGGACTTGCATCAATTGTAAATCTAAATAACTTGTTTCTATTCTTTAATATTGTTATTTTACTACAAATTATTGGTTAAGGCTTCTTGCCCTTCTAAGTATGCATTAAAGGAGTTTTGACAGAGTTGCTAAACAAGCAAGTTACTACAGGAGTTTGGGAAATTAAAATCTTGTCCCACTCTTATTTTCCCTTCATTTTCTCCTTCTTTTAAAATATTTGTTTGGTATTTCGTATTTCAGCGACCTGATGTTCTTTTGTTCTTTAAGATGTTAATGTCTATTGTTGTTTGGTGGCCCATGATTGGCCCCTCTCTTAATGAGTTTGGCCTGTGTTCATTGTCATAGAAATCCAAATGTTGATGTGGAGAAAGGCTGATTGTTAAGGTAGGGACCCTTTTCAGAGGCAGTCCTGCCCTGGGAGTGGCACTCCTGCCTATGTGATTCCCAGAGCACACTGACCCGCTGTGTAACATCTGGTAAGGGTCCCAGCTCAGGGTTACAAGCTAAGACCTCAACAACTTCTACAGCAGAGAAGGTGGACTTTGGTACGGTGGAGATGGCAGAAGAGGCAGCCCTGTATTCAGGGATTAATACGAGTACAACCTGCTGCCTTGTAGGTTGAGGTGACTGGACACTAAAGGCTATGGGAGAAAACCCTGAAAGAAAATATCCGTCTGTGTTAGGCTCAGCAGGTCAACAGAGGGATTACTGAAGAAGTTGCTTTCAAGAATAATACAAGCCTCAGATGTAGGAATTCACGACAACATCAGTTTGATGCGTATGACTGTTTACAGCCCGATGTTACACCAGCTACCCAAACCAAACGAAGACAAAGTATCAGAGTGGGAACATTAAATATCCTGACATTGACAAACAAAACTGAAGAGCTGGTCGACCTCATGGAAAGGAGGGAACTTCTGATCATGGGCCTGAGTGAAACAAAGTTTAAGAAAACTGGGAAAATGAATATCAGATTGGACTATAATATCTACTGGTCTGGACATGAAGTAGAGTCTAAGAATGGAGTAGGATTTTTAATACATAAAGACATAGATGCTTGTAGTGAAGTGGAGTTTGTTAGTGAAAGGATAATTAAGTTATCTGTAATCCAAGTCTACTTTCCACAGGTAGGATGCTCAAAAGAGGAGAAGGCCAACTTCCTTAATAACTTGGAAGAAAACACAGAGTATGGCAATCTAATTGTAATGGGTGATTTTAATTCACAAGTTGCCTCACAACGAACAGGATATGAATCCACACTTGGCCCTCATGGAATGGGAAACAGAAATGAAGAGGGAGAATATGCTAGACCTATGCATGAGAAACAACCTGATAGTGAGTAACACTTGGTTCAAGAAAAGGGACTCCCATAAAATCACAAGATATAGATGGGATGATAAAATAGGTACAGTAATAGATTAGATTCTGATAGATCAAAATGTATGGAGAAATGTCAATGATGCCAAAGTCATTCCAAGTGAAGACCTTGGTGGAGACCATAGACTGTTTGTTGCAGTTATTGCAGAGGAAAGACCTCCCAAAGTCTGTAACAAAAGAGTCCCAAAAATAAAAACTTGGCGACTAAACCAGCCAAGTGTAAAGGAAGAATTCAAGGAAGGTGTCAGCAGGTTGTTGCCGAGAGAAGAACTAAAATTAGTAGATGAAGAATGGGATACTCTAAAGAAGATTGTGGTTGGTACAGCAGAAAAAGTAAGTGGATGACAGAACCAAATAAGGAAACCTAAAGAAACTGCCTGGTGGAATGATATTAAAAAGGCTATCAATGACAGAAACCATGCAAGAAGATCCTTATATCAAGCAAGAACATGGAAAGATCAATATGAAATAGAGGAGAAGCTGTCACTTAACGGAAAAAAAAAAATTGCAGGTCAAACAGTTGGTTGTAGCTGAAAAGCAGAAATGCAAGGAAGATCTGGCTACCAAAATAAAGCAGGATGGAAATAAAAAAACTGTTATACAGTATTGTTAAGAAGAGAAGAACTCAAAATGAACCTATCCAATCTGTAGAACTTCCTAATGGTGAGGTGACTAGGGATAAGACCAAAATATTACAGGAGTTCCAAAGGCAATTTGAAACTTTGCTGAACTGTTATGAAAATGTCACTCCATTAGACGACGAACCTTATGATTTTGGCTGCCCAAATACCACTAGTCTGGCATGGTTGGAAGTAGAGACAGCAATATCTAAGCTGAAAAACAACACATCAACTGGATCAGATGAATTAAGTGTTGAGATGATCAAAGCACTAGGAGAGGTTGGACAACAGTGGATGTACAGGGTACTAAATAGAATTTGAAGAGAAATATAATACGCAATGACTGGAAGCAAGGAGTCATCATCCCCATCGTTGAAAAAAGGCGATAGAAAGAAATTTATCAACTACAGAGGTATAACTCTGCTGTCACATGGCCTCAAAATCTATGAATCCATCCTTGAGAGCAGGATTAGAAAATATGTTGAACCTACACTTGAGGAACAACATGGATTTAGACCTCACAGATCAACTATAGACCTCATTTTTGCCACCAGAATGCTCTATGAGAAGTACTGGGAGAAAGATAAAACACTTATAACCGTTTTTCTGGACATTGAGAAAGCATATGACCATGTACCACGCAGGCACATATAGGAATGTTTGAGACATAAGAAAGTGCCCGATGACGTCATAGCACGAGTACAACGATTATATGATGAAACCAAGTGTTGTGTCCAGGTCCAGGATAGAAGGTCAGGTTGGTTCAAAATGAAGAGTGGAGTGCAGCAAGGAAGTTGTCTTTCACCACTTCTCTTCATAATCATAATGGATGAAGTTTTAAAAGCAGTTAAAAGAAAGGATCCAACAACTAATGCCTCGGTTTTTGCTGATGATGTAATGGTATGGGGTGACACAGAAGCGGAAGTACAAACTAGACTAGATCTCTGGCATGAAGGCTTTACAAACTTAGGTCTCAAAATCAGCAAAACAAAGACAGCTGGCTCGGTGATGAGTAGAAACTCTCCAGTATTTAGGTAGTCTTCTGTCATCAGACAATACCATACATCAAGAGATTAGCAACAGAATACAGAAAGCTTCCAAATTCTATCACGCTGTACGTCAAACACTTTGGGATGAAACATTTCCGTTAGTTTCCAAGATCAGCTTGTACAAAATATTTCTAGTACCTATATTGACCAGCAGCAACACTTAGTGGACCAACAAAGAGTCGTCTTCAGGCAACAGAAATGAAGTTCCTCCGTTCTTGTCTACAAAAAACAAAAATGGATAAAATAAAGAATGCAGATATCTGGCAACAGCTTGGATTGGAAAGAACTTTGCTGGAGACTCTAGAAGTCAAGAGATTGCAACGGTATGGTCACATGAAAAGAATAGACCCTTACAGGACTCCTTGAACATACTTTGACCACAATGTTCCTGGAAAGAGACCAAGAGGAAGACCTCATGATGTTTGGGAAAAAAAAGATACTGAAGGCCCTTGAAATTAGAGATGTGAACGCCGCATATATGAGCGTCATCTGTGGATGAATAGGACAAACTAGAGGAGGCTTGTACAAAACTGCACCCAGCTTGCTGGAGCGAAGAAATGATGATGATGATGAGAATTTAACTTACTCGTCTCGAATTATGCTTTAAACTTAGCTTCTGTAACCAAACCTGTAAATTTAATGTTTGAAATTATTATTATCATCATCATCATCTGTACAGTAGATTCTGGTTATTTGACGTTGTTTTAAGATACCCTATTATATGGGTCGTCCATGTGGATGTTGTTTCGTAACTGAATTACCTAGGCAATTCTATTTTCTTATTACATTGATTCGATGGTGGTTTAAGTTACTTGATTTTGTTCTTCAATTATATTTTATTTCTTGAATACCACCAGTTACTTCTAAAGAATGAGTTGAAAATAGTTTCTTGTATCTAGCTTCAATTGTGATATGGGACTCCATGTTTCTTTTCTTTTATGTCATGTGATCGGGTTGCCATGACTGCTATGATTTAGTGGGGGTGTCCTATTGTTTATTGTGTTAACATATGATGTTTGACGATTGAGTCTTGGTTTGTCTGTTCTGATTCTGAAATTAATTGCATTTGTGGATGCCTGGATCTGGAAAAGTGCTATTTAATTTTAATTGAATTGCTCCTTTTAAATAGTATTAATATTTGTAGCATTCCTTTTACATTTGATCATCGATTTAATTTCCACATTTGAATCTTATTCTTGTGCTGCATGATACATGCATGTTTGTTCTGCTCAACTTAATTCTTGACATTTTCTTATTTGATGACATAATATCCATCTTATTTTCTTTATTATATTGAAGCGAGTCATACAGAGGCTGTTTTCAACTCAACTAATTATTTTCAGTCAATTAAAGGGGTGTATCGTTAAATATATATATATATAATTCCCCCAGCACAGATTAAATATATTGCTTGCGATATATTTATTCTCTTGGACTATGATCGACATATGTGACTATGCATTTCTGCTATTTCTCCATGGTTCTTTGATCGATTAATGGATTTTATTTCTCTATGGAATCGTATCGATTATTCTGTTATTATAACTGATGTTGTTTAGCTTCTCCAAGCCTATCTCTTTGCATATCAGCTGATTCACCAATATATTTATTCTGGACTTGATTCGTACTTCCGTGGGTCTTATATTATGGTTTCTCCAGCTCTGTTTTCTGGGAAATATAGCTTCATGTTACTTGCATTGTGAACGTTTTTGTATTTCCCGTTCATGCTTACAATAAGATACGCGTTATTTCCATAAGCTTGCTCAATTCTGTACGGTCCTTCATACAAATGATTGAACTTGGCGCATATTTTGGCTGGTGCGTTCGTTACTGGTGCCTTTTTAATCAAAACGAGATCGTTTCTCTTAAACGGTGCGCGAAATCTTTTATTTCGTAACCTTCTTAGCCACTTCTCAGACTGTTGTTTTAGCCTCTCTTGGACCATTTTATTGATCTGCTGGATGTCTGGTTTCTCTTCAAGTGATATGTTTATTATACTGTCCCATGTTCTCCGTGATTCTTTATTGTGATGCACACGGTTTGGTATCTGAGCAATTGATTCATTTACGGTGTTATTTAGGCATTCCTCTATTATCTCTATTACATCAATCCATTTCCAGTGACAATGATTGCAGTATATCCTACAGAATTTTGCTATCTCCTTCATGTATCGCTCCACTGGATTTGCCGACGGATGCCGTACTAAACATAATACGTGTTTTATCCCCATACTTTTCATCTTTTCTCGGAACAACATAGATGTGAATTGTGTTCCCCTGTCCGACAATATTCTTTCGGGCTTGCCCATTTTAGAAAATACCTTCTCCACTAGTCTGTGTAGAACTTGCTTTGTATTTGCCCGTTGTACTGGCTGTAGTGATATATACTTTGAAAAGATGTCAATTACTACCAATATGTATTTGTTTCCCTTTTTGGCTGTCGGTAATTTTCCAAAAATGTCAATTGCATATATTTCTCTTACTTTAGATGGCAATATGGCGATAGGTTGGTTACTAGTGATAAAATTGTTATGTTTAACCCGCTGACAAATATCACAGGTTTTAATTGTGCTTCTGACTGATTTCCTCAGCCCTGTCCATGTGAATTTTTCTGATAACGTTCCAATGACTTTATCGATTCCTGCATGTCCTGTTATTTTATGTACGTGCCAAATTAATTCACATTGCAGTGCTCGTGGTACTATTCTTTTTTTTACGCGTGGTCTCATCCACGACCTTTGTTAATATGCTGCTCAACATCTTATATTTATTTTCTATCAATGGTTCCCTCTCATCAGCCATTAACTTGTCAATGATGATCTTTAACTTTTCATCCATTTTCTGATATTCAGCAAGGTCTTCCAGTTTTGTTAGCAACTCCTCGTCTTGACTATTTAACGTTAACTGTAAAATATTCTCCTCGTGGTCTGCTGGATTTCTGCTCAATGCATCGGCTAATACATTTTCTTTCCCGCTGCAGTGTTCAATTCTGATGTTAAATTGCTGTGTATAAAGCATCCACCCAACTACTCTTTCACGGGTCATCATTGCTTTTAACCCAAAAGTTAGTGCCTTGTGATCCGTTCTGATGATCACGGGGTATCCATAAATAATCCGTCTCCATTGCTGCAGTGCATGTATTATGGCAAGGAGTTCGAGCTCCGTCGTTGTATAATGTAGCTCGTGTTTTCGCAGTTTTCTGCTCGTAAAGGCTAAGTACGTTCCTTTCTTATTCTCCTCTGCCTCTTGGTATAAACATGCTCCAACACCAATGTTTGACGCGTCTGCCTGGACAATAAAATCTTTTTCGAAATCAGGGTACCCTAGTTTGATACTTTGCCTAAGCAATTCTTTCATTCTTATGAATGCGTTTTCAGTTTCTTCGTTCCATTTCCAGCGGTTATTTGCCTTTAAGAGTTCCTGGAGCGGTGCAGCTATCTCTGTATAACCTCTACAGTGGTCTGAAAAGAATCCAGTCATACCTAGGAATTGTCTTATGTGCTTCACTTTAGAAGGACATGGGAAATCACAAATTGCTTTAATCTTTACCGGGTTTGGCTTAACTCCTTCGCCGTCTATTATATGTCCAAGGAAAAGCACTTGATTTTGGCAGAATTTTGATTTCGCTAGGTTAATTTTAAATCCGGTTTTCTGCAGGTTACTCAACAATTTTTCTAATTTTTCGCAGTGTTCCACAAAAGTTGTACTGCCAAATACTAGATCATCGACATAACAGTTGACAAATCCTTTTACTTCATCTGTTAGGTTCTTATCTAAGGCCCTTATCAAAACAGCAGAACTATTCTTCAGACCAAAGGGTAATCTGCAGTAGGCGTACGTTTGGTTATCAAACATAAACCCTGTTAGTATCCTTGACTTTTCTTCCAGCACGATGTGATGGAAGGACGATGTACAATCTAAGCTTGAGAAGTACTGCAGACCTCTAAATTTTTTTATTATATCCTTAATCCTTGGGACCTTATTGTACTCTGGGATAAGGCTTTCATTGAGGACCCTGGCGTCCACACACGGTCTGAGTTTTTCGTTGCTTTTCTTTACTATTACCAGCGGATTTAAGTAAGGTGTGGTTGTCTTTACTATTATTCCGTCAGCCATCATCTCCTGAATAATTTTTCTTACTTCTGTTAAATACCTTTCTGGTACATCGTATAACTCTCCCTTATATGGCGTCCAGTCGTTAACTAATATTTTGTACTTAAAGTTGGGTATTTGACCCGGTTTATTGTCGAAAACCTCGACATGTCTTTTCAAAATTTCAAAGATCTTCCGCTTTTCTGTGGATGATATTGTAGTTTCGGCCATAGTTTTCCAAATTTCAGTTTTCTCTTCCTCCTCCTCTTCGATAGCCATTATCTCTTTGAGCCTTTCAATCAGTTCTAAATCTATCTCTTGTTCATATATGTATTTTGATCTTGGCCTTCCATGATTTCAGGATCAATTTTCTCCATCATAATCTTCAAGTGTTCCCTTTCGTCCGTAATGTTGTTAAGTTGTATGGTTTCTATAGATTGCGTTCCACCACTTTCTGTTACTGGGAACCGGACTTCTCGTTTTTCCATATCAATGGTCATTCGAGTCGTTAACATGAAATCTATACCAAAGATGATAATATATTTTATCCTCTTCATAATCATAAATGGATGTTCAAATTTGTGCTTTCCTATCATGACTGTAACATATGCTTGCAGCTTGCAGTCAACAGATTTATCTGGGATTATTCCTCTTATTTTAATTCCTGATACAGGGATTGTAGGTATGTAGATTCTTTTAGTAAGCTCTTGGAAAAACGTTGATGCCATTACACTAATACTTGCTCCAGAGTCCACCAAGCAATGCAACTTTATGTCGGCCACTGTTACTACAATTATGGGTAGACTAAATTTTGTTCTTTCTTTGCCTCGATCATTTTCGCCAAGCAGATCACCGGGTCGAATATCCCAGTGGTCTACTTGCGGAATTATCCAACTACGAATTTTGTCGAATCTACCATTTCTTTCGCTATATGATATCTCCTCACTTCTCAGTTGGAAATCGGCGTGGTTTTTTTTCTTTCAGGTGGCTCCGAATTTCCGACAAATTCAGGAGTATTTGGATTGAGTCTCCCCTCTTCTGCTTTCCTTCGTTTATATGACTGCAATTCGAGGCTCTCCGCTCCCTCGATGTCTCCATTTATATCTTTGTCTTTTATTCCTTCTTCCCATCTGTTCTTATTTCGTCTTTCCTCTCGTAGTTGTTGTATATACCTTCGGTTTTCTTCGTTCCTACGATAATTATTTTGTCCTTTTTGATTATTAAACCATGTTCTGTTTCTAAAATGCTGTTGGTTCCTACTGCCTCAAAATCTTGGATTATTCGTATAATGTGGATTATGTCTACTACTATTCTGTCCATATTCCGCATTAGAATTTCCACTGCATTGGCAACAACATCTCTTTCTGCCCTTCTCTCTTTGTTCGTCATGGTCCTCTGGTCTATTCTTTGACTTGTGATTTTCCCTATGGTTCGTTTCCTCGGGACTAAGGATGTTTATTGCTTCTTCTTGGGCCGTATTCTGTACATTTCTATTCAATGGATATGAGGATGTCATATCGATCTGCCTTAGCTTCCTCTCCATATCGACTGCGGTTTCAACATCTGAGGCTGCTAATAACCTCTGCACATCCGGTGGGAATTGTCTTTGAATAGTTTTTATGGCTTCTAGCTCGCTTGGTGCTGAGTCTAAGTCCTGAAACCTATGAAACTGAAAAGAAAAATAGTCGCTGTATCGGGTTTGACCCGTTGACGAAAACTTTCTTGCGTAAAGTTCGATTCTTAGTTGTTGTTGAATTTCTGGACTCCAAAATTTTCTTAGGAACGCTGCCTTAAATTCCTCATAGCTGTGGAAAGAATATTTAAAAGCTTGGAACCAGATGTTCGGGTTTCTGTCTAGATGTTTTTCTATCACGCGCAGCTTCTTATCTTCTTGAATTCTACCTTCACGAAAATGTTCCTCAATATCTCTGAGAAATTGCTTAGGTGATATTTTTGACGTGTTGTCAAAATGCTTTGGGCGATCGTCGTAAGTTTTTATGACGTTTATTATGGTTGGACTTTCATTCTGACTGCTTCCATTTACCAAGTCTATGCTCTGCCTACTTGGATCCAGTGTTCTTGACGGTGTGGCCTCCCTCTCATTAGTCTGAATTTCTATCGCTTTTTGCCTTTCGCTATAATTTGAAATAACGGATTTTGTTGTCTGGTTTTCTATCCTAATTTCTTGCATCTCCTTCCTATCTGCCTTAATTCCTCTTTCGTCTTCTCCATCTTCTGGTCCATTTCGTTCTTATCGCTCTCGATCCTCTCTTTTAATTCATTCATTTTACCGGCCACCGTGCCAGCAGCCTGATCGAATTTCTCCTCCAATTCGTGATGTCTGACCTTCAATCCTTCCATGCCGCTTGTTATTTCACTCAATTCGTCCCATTTCTTCTCATTACTGACTTTTAGTTCTCGGAGATTGTTGGTCAGTTTGCTAATCTCCTCATCCTTCAACTTCTTGATGATTTCCTGGCTTTCTGTAACCTGTCCTTTAATTTTGTCCATTTCTTCGTGTATCTGCTTGTTTTTATTTTCCATACTCTGAGTCATTTCGGTTAGCCTATTCTGTATTTCCAACCGAGTTCTTGTGTTGTCTTCCTTTATTTCCTCCTGTTTCCTTCTGAGTTCTTCTGTCAATTCCCTCAGTTTATCCTCTTGCTTTCTATTCAGCTCTTGCAATAATTCTTGCTGTTCCTCTTTCCTCTCTTCACGTTGCTTTTGTTGCCACTCTTCCTGCTCCTTTCTTCTTCTTCTTCACGTTTTTGTTGCCACTCCTCCAGTTTCTCTTCTTGTTCTCTACGGAACTCCTTTAAGAATTCTTGTTGTTCTTTTTTTCTCTCTGCCCGTCTCCTATCCTTCTCTTCTTCTTGTTTCTTTTCTTTCTCTTCAAGTTCTTTCTTCTCCTTCTGTCTTTCTTCCTCCTGTTTCTTCACATATTCTTGAAACCATAACGGTATTCCTTCCTGCCTTTCCTGTGCTCTTTTCATTTCTTCTTCTTGTTCCCTTCTGGTTTGCACTCTTCCCTGAGTTGCCATTATCTCATCAATTTCAGTAATATTTCGAGTGATTTTCTAATTTCCTAGCCAACTCTAATTTTTTTAAAGTTCTCTAATATCACACAGTATCAATAAATATGTGAAATATTTTTCAATTTCTTATACTAAGATACTCTTAAAGCTAGCAATCAAGTCTCATATACTAAATATTCACTTAGTTTCTCAAATTATTTAAAATATAGACCTTCCTGAAGATCGACATCATCCTACCAGTTGAAGTATGAGCAACTTCCCAACGAAATCAGATCACTTTCCTTTGAATTCATTTCAGAAATAGTTTCCCAAAAAAAAATAATAATAATCCACCATGTGGTATTCATCATTCACTTACATACTAACTATTAATCCAAATATCAAGAATAAATTCAATTATATTTTAAAATAAAGAAATAAAGAATAATGAAATGTGAAGACCTACAATCATTTCAATAAAAAGGATAAAATGTCCTACCACTCCATCTAACAATCTACTTCTGAAAAATATTCCTACTTAAATATCATTTTCTCAATATTTAATTATTAGCTTCTCATCCGAGCCTATTTTCTTGACAAATCTCCAAGTATTTTCTTCACCAACCGCACGTTGAGCTCTTTTGCTTCCCTCAACGTTTCGCGATATTCTCTTTTGACCTCAGCACCGAGTGTCAAAAATAACTGGCTTATTTTTGGATGTCCATTACATTGCAGTCTTCGGTGCCTTTCTCCATCTATCTCTTTATCAACTACTACCTTTCTCTTCAGACCCCCATGTTGGTTCAGCAGTAAGTTATTGGACTATTTTCTCGGGTCTAACTCTCAATTAAATAATCGTTCCTGCTGTGTCTTTCTCTTCTTGTGCCAGGTTGAGTGACAATTAGATAACTGGCTTATTTTTGGTGACTGATACGTTTCTTTCTCCGGTATCTTTCTCTTTAATCGCCCCACGTTGGAGCGGCAATTAAATACTGCACCCTACGGGTCAGGGTGACCACAGTATTTTTCCCAACTAGTCAGTTACATATCTCAGGGTATTCACGCCTCCAGAAAAATGGTTAATTTTTCCATGTTTTGGTTTAACGTGCGTTCAAAGAGAAAATAATGACACCATATGCGGTCCAGCATTACGTAATTCAGTGGATTTCGCGTACGCAAACTTCAGTCAACCTTTCGACAAACACATCTGCATAACGAGAACCTTACTCACTAAGTATAACTACAGACTACCATTACAAATGAAAACTCATTCCATTCTATAAAAAATCAATCAAGAAACACATTTATTAAATTATCAAGACTTGCGAAAGAAATGGTTAACGTCAAATATTGCTCATGATCTTCCAATTGTCAACCTAATAAATAAATACTCTAATTCCTAAATCATATATTCTAAGTCAGTGCTGGCTTATTCCTAAACTAAGTTTTCATATCTTAACATTCTGGGTCGCGTATTCCTGAAATGAATTGTTGCTTTGTTTCATCTTCCTATTAAAATTTACATCTGGTCATTTAAGTATACAGTATATCATAGTCTTCTGATCACGGTCAAAATTCGGTATATCAGTAAATTATTCCATCACTCACGGTGTTAATTATACACCCTCATCAAAAATACAATCATTACATTGTTCAAATTATCGTGGAAATGAACTGAATATGAATAAAAGTGTTCTGAATACTAATATCAGTGACCTAAGTTACATTGAAAATTATCTGAGTTCGTTGGTGCAGACTACAGTGAAGAAAATGAAATATTGAATGACGCACTAAGTTTCTCGGTCCAATTGCCACTTGAGTATGGCTCCTAACTAAATATTCGCTCTAATAATATTTCAGATTAACAAAGCATCGATGATATCCTACGTAAATCTCAAATAATTTCCCTACTCTAGCTACATAATTTCTTATGCAACGTATTCCAGTTCAATATGCACGTAGCCAATAAGCATTTTTTCTCATATATGGATGTGCAAGTGCCTACATTAAGATATTTCAACACTACATTACCATACTAGTTACATCCTAATTTGATCTTCCACGCCATTAACATTCATTCAGAATACGACACAGTCATGCATTCATATACCCATCACCAGTTGTTATAATAGTCAAACCACTTTCACACTTCATTAAAATATGTGTAATTTTATTGTCCATACCTTGCTATAGTTCCTCCCTGGGGCATACTTATATTCCGTAGTCGCTTTACTTGTGCTCCTATATCGCACATTATATATATACGTTTTACTTCCTGTTAATCTGCGCAATAATACATTTAAAGTATCATATATACTTCATTATTTCATTACTAACCTTCGTTTCATCCCATATTTAATTCATTTAACATCTATAATTATCGCGTTTAACCTCCAATATTAATTAAACACAACGATACGTATCACTCCAATAGCGCAGAATTCGTTCCTCAAAATGCATTTTGTCATACAATTTAACATATAACCCCAAATTCAGTATCTATTTTTTTTTTTCAATATAATAACACAGCAAAGATTATGGTAATTTAACTTAACCAATTCAAACATGCGTCCCTCTGTGACGTAAACTGGGTTTGACTGGTATTACATCATTCATGGATCTTTCTTTTCTTTTTTTTTTTTTTTTTGCTATTTGTTTTACGTCGCACGACACAGATATGTCTTATGGCGACGATGGGATAGGAAAGGCCTAGGAATTGGAAGGAAGCGGCCGTGGCCTTAATTAAGGTACAGCCCCGGCATTTGCCTGGTGTGAAAATGGGAAACCACGGAAAACCATCTTCAGGGCTGCCGACAGTGGGGCTCGAACCCACTATCTCCCGATTACTGGATACTGGCCGCACTTAAGCGACTGCAGCTATCGAGTTCGGTATGGATCTTTCTAACTAACCGGGATTCTATGAAACATATGTTACACTACTTCACACTTTTAAATCGTATTCTTACTTCCTTGGATAAGATGATATAGTAAATACGTTACCAATCTGTCACGAGATATCGTCTTAAATATTTCACACTGCACTTTCTTGTATTCACTGCACACTTAATTATCTCATGTTTAGGCTATTCAGATCTATTGCATATACTGGTAATACTCTACATAAGAAATTATACTACTTAATACTATTACTTAGCTCGCCATTCAATATCTCGGGCCTTAGTTGCTCTTCGGTCTGGTCACAGGCCTTGGATTGAGAACTGGGCAGGTTCTCCATCACTGGTATCTCGGGTAGAGTGACCTCCTCCACACGGGTCGGGTGGTTTTAACTGCCAGGATGACATCTCCCTCCAGGTTGGTCTATGCCGATTTAGCAAGCCATTATCTGTTCAGGAACACAGTAGACAATATCCATCGATACTGGAAAATGTGAATTAATCATGGTTCTGCGAAGTATATATATATTTTTATAATGATTGCCTCTTTATTTAGGCTATCGTTGCTATTATTTCCACTTAATATAGCTCAATTTCAAGCTCTCGCGACTCAATCAACTTCTTGTTTCCGAACGATTTTGCGTCTAAGTATTTTGACGACCTTTTCGAAACTTCTGGATTTTATTTCTTCTTTACTGTATTTCAACGTTTATCTCTTCGTTTTCTTTAATATTACCGACCTCTGAGCTTAAAATTCACGTTAGATACTGCAAATCTTGCTTATTTTTTTAGAGCGATGTTCAGGAAGTCTTATCCTTACGAGGTCAATTTTTTAAGTCAGTTTTTATAATAATCCGATTGACCCTTCTTATTTTTTAAAAACAATTCTATCGATTCTACACCATTGTACACCACCTTCATAGTGGTAGGTTTAAGTTAGTCATGGCCTTCTGACATATATAAGTATCGATATCCTACTACACATTTCTTTGCCTTGGCTGGCCTCTATCTTCCGTAGGCGCCATTTTGTAATACGTCCAGTAAATGCATCGGGTACAATAAGGTATATTTGTTGATTTCAAACTACTTTAAGTTGAAGATTTTAAAATTACATAAATTTGACAATTACCGAGGGTACTGGCTGATGGTGTTGATCTAATTCTTTTCTGCAAATTAAAGTTTTCTACTACCGGTACGTTCTCTGAAACTAGTGTTCTCATTCAGTCAGTAATATGGTTACCTCATTTTAGTACTTAATTCGCCTGACCTCCTTGGGCCTAGTTTGTTGTCTTGTTCTATTTCACGACATTTTTATTGGGACTGACTGAAGGTAAGTGTGCTTTCATTTCCTGTATTTACTGTGAATGTTGTTTATTGAATGTCCCAAATCATGTAACACCTATCGCGTGTGAATGCCCTGAAGGTACGCAATTGACAATGTTTTTATCTTTAATTATTTCGATTTAGCGAGGACATTGTGGATTCCTTGTAATTTGCAAGCACTTTATGTAGGATAAATACACCATGCACTCTTATGAACACATGGGTAAGTAGTGAAAATATTGAGCTCGATTAGTAGGTGTAATTATTATTATTATTATTATTATTATTATTATTATTATTATTATTATTATTATGACTTGTGGGGTGTGGCTATGAAGTTGTTCGCATCTATTATTATTATTATTATTATTATTATTATCATCATCATTTAAGTAGTTATGTACGACAGGTTGTCAGTTCGGACTTTAATTGGTATAAATCGTGGTCGTATAATTTATTATTTCCGTGTTGTATGATCTGTCTTGTGTAACAGAACATGTGAGGTTATGTTACGATACTTCTGCTGTATGTTTATTAATATGACTTTATTTAATGTAAGAACACGTAATTAATAGTATATAATTCATTACTACCAGTAAATGAGATATGTTGTCCAACACAGGGTAAGTTTCTAGAATGACGCACCTTTGTCACTCGAGTTTTACAGAATGTTCCATTAATCTGTACATAGGTTATTGGAGACTCGAGAAGATACGAGAAAGCATGCTGTGTCATACTTTTCTGGAAACCTGGCCAGGCAAGGTATATAAAAGGGCAGAGTTGAGTTGAATTGTTAGCGAGAGCCATTAGTCTAGTTACGTATGTGAACTCATGTTGTGGTTTTGCCGTTGAAGTGCTTACTTTGTGTTGGTAGTGCTCCGTAGTTGGTGGACGAGCTAATGTGGCAGTCGAATAGTTCAAGATGGTGGTTCATTTGATGTGCAACTATTAAGGTGTATATAATTTGTAAATAAAACAGTGTAAACAATTGGCAGCATCTCGTGTGTGCGTCCTCGTGAATACAATACATTCTCTACTGAATCAGAATTTTAAAAGAATGATGGATCTTCAAGATATTTCTGTGATATATTTGACCTGATGTGTGACATTACATTAATAATGTTAATTAATTAATGTTAAAAATGTAATTATAATTTTTATCTTAATGGAGATACTTTTACATTCCTTACACTGTAATTGTGGAGAATTTTTGACAGGAATTTACCTGAAAATTTCTTTTGTAAGCATTTCAACTTAAACTTAATTAAATAGAACTTCAGAACCCAAATTCATACTTGAACATAACTATCGTTTATTAGAAGAACTTTTCCGCTTTATGCCATTTCTTGATGGATGTGGTATTTTTGCTTCTGTCTCTTTGCACAAGCCACAGCAAAATGTAGCTTCTGCTGAAGTTCCAGTCTCATCCATGGCTGTGACAATATGGAAGAGATACAGGTGGTACTGGGTATTGACATTTGGAGCACAACCAGTGCATCCGAGTGTTATGAAAGGTACTGAGAGCATCAGCTGTGCTGCAATAGTCTTATGGCCCAGTGAGGAAAGCATTGGCAAACTACCTCACTACTCATCTTGGCCAGTAATCCTCATTTTGGCACTGCCTTTGGTTTTTGCTATTTCCCTATAACAGCATGGTCATGCTTTTAGAGGATCCAACCAGCCCCTGGGCTGCTGACCTAAGACAGACAAAAGTAGTTTAGAACATCTAAGTAAACCACCTCACTTATTTACCAATTTGTAATGTAAGTGAGCTTCATTTGTTTCTTACATCACATCTGTACAAATTCAAATGAGGAATTAATGATTATTACCACCACCACCACCACCACCACCACAGATAAATTTAATGAATAAATTGCTTATTTTTATTTTTAATTGCACCATGAGTTGCGATTTGTCTACCTAGTTTGATTCTTCGTTCCATTTTTGAAATTATTTTATCTATTAATGGACTGAGCATATCTGGAACGTCACAGTGCTCACCAACTGAACTAGTAAACGGGCAGAATGTCAAGCCTATCTTTATTAGCGCAGCTGGCCTAAATGACTGTACCTCGAGCAAACAGCTGAGCGAAATGCGAGGTAAGCCTGTACCTTTGACAAACATTACCTTCCACAATTTTGACCTCCCTTAACACGCAAGTAGGAGGGATAATCCACCCATCTCTCCTTGCCTCCTTAGAAGAGAGCTGAATCTGCCACAGAAGGGCGAGTGCCTTCTTAAACACATCCTACAGAGAATACTTCTGATCAAAAATACATATTATAGTAAATGCATACAATAAACTTCATTATAATTGAGTACTGACAATTTACAAATGGAATAGAAAATGGTTACATAATTGTAGTGGACAATTATATTTCCATTCCATAATATTATAACAAGTATTACTGATTTGTTATTAAATTTAACTGCTCTTTAGTACATTTTCAGAAGATTTTGAAGGGTTTTACAATACTGCACCATGCATTTTACCTTTTTCAAACATCTCACTAGATGTGCGAGCACCCTAGGCCAAAGGCTCAAAATGTTTTTTTAACACACAAAAGTTTTATTTTCTGTAAAATGAAAACGAAGAAAATACCTATGAACATTTCTATAGAAAAATTGATTTTAAATCATGTATCCATGATCGTTTTGTTTGTAAGACTAACAGATGGTTGTACTGGATTTTGTCAGATAAGGCATGCACAATACACAAATGCAGCTTTTCCTGAAAAAATACTTGCTATATAGAAAGAAAATGCATAAGAAAGCTTTTGCAGAACACAGAGTTCTAACTATACTTGGTGAGCACCATTCTGTAACTCTAAGACTGCCACAAAGTAATTTCTGTGCTGCCAGAAAGAAATTTGGTAAGAGACATCATCAAACTTAAATGGTAAAGTGTTCCCCTGTACTTGGGGATTAATACAAGTACAAACTGCAGCAAAGGCAAAGAAGATGTAATTCAGTACAGCGGAGCTGGAGGAAGAGGCAACATGTTTTGCGCCCAACAACAAAATGGACGGAAGAGAAACCCACTATTCTTCTGGTTTCCAACGGCCGTGGAGGCGGAAGAGGTCATGCCAGACGAACTGGCCGTGGAAGCGCACCTTAGTTTAATTTTGAGTCTGCGGCAGTTCGTTGCAGTCTCTGTGTTCGGTCCTGCACATCACATTTCGTATGTGCCGCAGGACAAGACTCCAAGATCATAGTGTGTGGGTCACTTCTTGGCAAGCAGAGATCCACCCAAAATAAATTTACGCCAGTGGCACTTCTTCCATATGTCACTTACTTTCCAAAGTCCAATGGCGATGGTATGTGGATAGTGGAGGCAGTTACGGATTAAACAGAGCCCCTAGTTCGAACCTGCACGTAGGCAGCAGGTGTGTGATGGTCGTCTTTCTAGGACTCTGACTACTCAGGAATTCGGTTCTGCATCTGTGTTTGGGCAGGTCTATTTAGGATTACCGCTGCCCACCCCATATGGAGAAGACCCTAAAAAAAGGTGGACTAAACATCGGAAGTCACATCTTTTTGTCTAGCTGGGCGGCCGCACCCAGCAGGTCACTCCTCATGTGGTCAAAACTCAAAAGCAATTAAGACACACAGTTTGATTATTGGATCATGGAACGTCAGAACTTTACTTGATTTAAAAGACAATGACAGACCTGAAAGAAGAACAGCTCTTGTTATCCATGAGTTATCCAACTCAACATTGACATTGATGCTCTCAGTGAAACCAGGTTGCCCACTGAAGGCAAAATTACAGAGTTCGGATCACGATATACCATCTACTGGAAGGGAGAGAGGTGGGAAAACGTCGTATCCATGGTGTAGGATTCGCTGTGAAGACCAAATTAGTTAATGACCACCAGTTTGCTCCCACTGCAATCAGCGAAAGACTTATGACTCTCCGCATACCACTTTCAGGAAGTAAATTTATGACTCATCTCCGCCTATGCTCCAACCTTAGATACAGATGAAGTAAAGAGTCAGTTCTATAATCAGCTTAGCACAACCATCAATAAGGTATCTTCTGGAGATAAACTCTTACTCCTTGGTGATTTCAATGCCAGAGTTGGAAAGGATAAATCAGCTATGGAAGAACATGATGGGTACGCAAGGTCTTGGAAACTGTAATCCCAATGGACTCTTGCTTCTCCGTCTTTGTGCAGAACATGAACTCTTCATTACGAACACTTGGTTCCAACTGCCTAACTGTTTCAAGACCACATGGATACATCCTCGTTCTAAGCATTGGCACATCCTTGATTACATCATTACCCGGCAATGTGATAAGGACATACTTATTACCAGAACAGCAAGGAATATTGATGATTGTTGGACAGATCATAAGCTTCTCTTTTGTAAACTCAGGATCTCCATCAGACCTAAATCACCTACGCTTTTCCAAAAGTTGTCCAGAAGAAGGTTTAACACATTCAAACTTCAAGATGAAGCTATTTCTTCAAACTTTGAGTTGTGATCAATGCCCAACTGTCTGAAAATCCAGTTAGCTCAAACGATGTTCAGCAAGAATGGGCCACACTGCGGAAGACAATCACTAAGTCAGCTGAGGAAACCATTGGTTATGTAAACCAGAAGAGACAAGACTGGTGTGATAACAAAGATAATTTTGTGTCTTATGAACGACAAAAGGAAAGCCTATCTATCTCATCTTCAAGACCCGTCCTCCAACACAAAGAAAGCTCAGTATTTGGAACCAAAGAGTAATTGTCAGATAGAGATAAGAGGGATCGAGAATACTTGGTGGCAACGGAAGGTTCATGAACTTCAGAGACTATCTGATGCTCGGGACCCGAGGAACTTTCATGCAGGAATCAAAGAGCTGTGTGGTCCATTTCGTTCTGAATCAGGTACACTGAAAAGTGCTGACAACTCCACCTCTCTCACTGACAGTAATGAAATCTTGGAGCGCTGGAAAGAGCACTTCTCCATTCTTCTAATTCACCCTTCCACTACCACTGAAGACTTCTTTCGGGATGTGCTTTAACAACCTGAACAACCATGGATGGCAGTAACCCCCCCCCCCACTTTATAAGAATTCAGTGTAGCTCTCAATCAACTGAAACCCAGAAAGGCACCTGGCCCAGATAACATCCCACAGGAATTAATTCAAGCTGGAGGTCAATCCCTCAAAATGCAAATTTTCACTCTTATCCTCAAAATTTTGGAAACAAGAGAAATACCTGGTGACCTAAAGAATGCCACTATCATTATGATCTTCAAGAAAGGAGATTGCAGTGTTTGTGGCAACTGCCATGGT
This sequence comes from Anabrus simplex, assembly GCF_040414725.1. Classification (NCBI taxonomy): domain Eukaryota; kingdom Metazoa; phylum Arthropoda; class Insecta; order Orthoptera; family Tettigoniidae; genus Anabrus; species Anabrus simplex. Next base: position 229,833,324 of record NC_090267.1, on the reverse strand, counting down.
GTATAATTTCTATCTATTGTGGGAAAAATTCTTGAAGAAATTTTACTTAACTGCCTCCAGGCTATTTCTGAAAAGATAATCCAGAGTCTCAGTGTGGATTTCAATCCTCCAAAAGTACTACTGATTTGATTTTCTATGTAAGACAACTCCAGGAAAAATGTAGACAGCAACAAAATCCACTCTTCTTAGTCTTTTATGACCTGAAAAAGGCTTCTGACTCTGTTCCAAGACCTGATATGTAGGCGGTGCTGAAACACTCTGGCTGTCCTCAGTGTTTTGTTGATCGAATCCAGGCTCTCCATGATGGCATGACCGGTCAGATTTGCCATCAGAATAAGATCTCTAATGAATCTCCAATCACTTATGGACTAAAACAGGGTTGTGTACTTGCTCCAATGCTATTTGCACTGTATGTGGCTGCAATGCTCTATGAATCACCTACAAACAATCCAGGCGTAGAGATCAGATACCGTTTTGATAGAGGTCTTTTTAACATAGCACATCTTCGCTCCCAGAGCCTAACTTGGGTTACAAAGATTACCAAAATGCCGTATGCAGATGATGTTGCGTCACCTGCACTCACACCAGAGGAGTTAACTGCTACAAGAGTGCATGTGATCAATTTGGTCTCAGAATTAATGTTCAAAAGACTAAGGTCCTAGCACAACCTTCATCGGGCACAAACCTTCCAATATTCAACATCTCCATCTCAGACGCATCATTGGAGCAGGTAGACCACTTCTCATATCTGGGTAGTACCCTATCTGTGTGCTGTAACTGTGAAGAGGATGTGGAGAAAAGAATTGGTGCTGCCCATGCAGCATTTGGGCAACTATTGCATCGGGTCTTCATGAACAAAAATCTGACCGTGAACACTAAGCTATGGTGTACCAGGCTGTTGTCATCTCAACATTACCATATGGCTGTGAAACTTGGATCCTATACCAATGTAACCTCAAAAAGCTACAGCACTTCCACCAACAAAAGCTTCGATCCTTCCTTAGGATCAAGTGGAAAGACATCACCAACCTAGCTGTCCTTAAGAAGGTGCATGCTAATAGTATAGAGTCATCCATCATTGGTCATCAGTTTAGGTGGATGGGACATGTCCGCCGGATGGATGATACGAGACTTCCACGTCAGATTCTGTTTGGGGAACTCTCTTCTGGCACCAAACCTCATGGACGTCCTAAGAGGCGCTATGAGGACCAGATTAAGCAAACTACGAAGTTGACATGTCTGAATCCACAAACCTGGGAATCGCTTGCTGAAGATCGTTCAATATGGCGACAATCATCCTGGGCGCTGTCAAAGATATTTGAAGGGAAACTGCGGAGTTACAAAGAGGCCAAGCGATGAGCCCGGAAAATCAAGGCAGCTCAACCACGCTCTCCTCAACAATTCTGTGTGATCTGTGTGGTTGTTTGTTCCACGCTAAGACTGGACTATTTAGTCACCATAAACACATCCACAGACAGCCTTGAGGTCAGAATGAAGTGACACGGAAGAAGATTATACTATGAAATGAGTTAAAGCCGCCGCCGCAGATAATATATTTGTATTAGGAGTACCCTCCATATCTATGGTAGAGAAGATGGGACTCTGGTTCATGGGAGATACCTCTGAGATGTACAGTCTCAGTTGTAAGAATGAAGAAGACCTCACAGCCATCTTCCCATAGCATTTTTCAGCTTATGCATGATGCAAACCTCAACAGAACTCACCCCAGGAGGTAACCAATCCTCCGTCAAGACAATTGAAACATTCGGATTCTGGGGAACCTGAAATATTATGCAGCAGAAAAGAGTTGCAGCTTCCTAAAACTTTTAAATTGCATACTAAAAAGGAACACATGATGGGGTACACCTAATATAAACACACTAACTAAAATTGGCAAACTTAAACAGGTCATTAGAAAAATGGACAAACACAACATTAGCATATTAGCATTGCAACAAACCAGGTTCACAAACGAAGAACCTTTTGAGTTAGAAGTCTAGAGGAACTACAAAGGAAAGCCAGCTGTACACAACAGAAATGGAACTAGAATATTAAGAACCGGATTCATAGAAAGCAAGAAATATCTGGACTTTATAATTTTTTATTTATTTTTTGCTAGTTGCTTTACTTCGCATCGACACAGATAGGTCTTATGGCGACGATGGGACAGAGAAGGGCTAGGAGTGGGAAGGAAGCGGTCGTGGCCTTAATAAGGTACAGCCCCAGCATTTGCCTGGTGTGAAAATGAGAAACCACGGAATACCATTTTCAGGGCTGCCGACAGTGAGGTTCGAACCCACTATCTCCCAAATACTGGATACTGGCCGCACTTAAGCGACTGCAGCTATCGAGCTCGGTGACTTTATAATCAGCATTGATTCAACATCAGTAACGATATCGACCCTAACTTTTCATTCAGGCAAAAAAAGCATATACGCTAATAAATGACCATGCTCCTACAAACATTAAAATATATATCCAGAGGAGGATGAAGAAGTCTAGGAATGACTTGAAGGCATCACTTCTAAGATACAACACCAGGTGAAAATTCTTGTAGGCAAATTGAATGCACAGATCAGCAGAGAAGACAAATACGGTAGTTGAATTTCCAGCGCATAACAACACCAAGTGAGATATAAAAAGGTTTATAAAATGTTGTTGGCAATTTAACAAAACACTAATTTACGAGAATATCAACTGGATCATGGTGAAAATAAAGGTAAAATTTCAACTTATCAGAAAAAAAAGCAGTAGACAAGACAGTCCAATCAGAGGAGAATAAATGTCCAATTTAGAGGCAACCTAATAAGATACCAGGCTAAAATAGACACACATGAGACATGGGAAAACAAAGACTAAACATGATGCAAGCAACGCAGGACGAGAGTCACAGTAGAAGAGTAGAAAACATAGAGGTGGAACCCAGAGGGCGACAAGTGAGCTAGAAAATAGACAAGAAGCCTGGAAGAAGTGGGATAGCAATAAGAGAGAGTAACTAGAATAGCTTCAAAGAAATTAGAAAATGGACAGCGGGAGTACTACAAAAGGTTAAACAGGGAGGAGACAAAGCTGAACAGGTAGAACTAGAAGAAAACTATAGAAAGAACAACACAGATTTTTACAGAATGTTCAAAAGCAAACTAAAAAGGTACAAGAGTACAGCATTAACCTTTTGCAATCTATTAGCCACAGTGGTGATGAAACAACAAAGACAACTGTGTCATCGTAGCTGAATTATTCAAGCAGCTATTGAATTGCAAAATGCCAAAATATAGATTAAGAACAACAAAACTTAAGGAGTATAAACAGCCAGAAGCAAAACACACCAGAGGAAGTAGAAAGAGCCATCATGGAACTCAAGAACAACAACAAGGCTACTGAAGATCAGATTTCAGCTGAAATGACTAAATGGGGAGGTACCAATATGCAAGCAAACATGATTAGGCTCTTCAAGAAAGGAGACCCCAAGCATGTGAACAACTTGAGGAATTTCCCTGCTATCTATTGTATACAAGATCCTATCAAAACTCCTGTTGAACTGAGTAAAAAAGCAAGCAGGCAGCCAGATTGGTAAATACCAAGCAGGATTCAGAAAGTGCAGATCATAATGAACAGATATACATCCTCAAATCTATCATAAACATTAGGAAACTAAGAAAAAAACCCACAAATAAACAACTGTGATCTTTGCTCATTTCCAGAAGGCCTACGACTCTTTAGATAAACATTGCTTAACATACTGAATGAATTTGGCATTGATACAAGAAATGCTCACTACACCAAAGCTAAAGTAAGGTTCCAAGGAGAACATTCAAGATTAGAACAGGAGTAAGACAGGATGACTATCTCTCCCCGATATTATTTAACTTAATTCTGAAAAAAAAAAAAATCATTTGAGTATGGGGAACTGACTGCCAACAACAGCGCACACCGAACTCTATAGCTGCAGTCACTTAAGTGCGGTCAGTATCCAGTATTCGGGAGATAGTGGGTTCGAACCCCACTGTCGGCAGCCCTGAAGATGGTTTTCCGTGGTTTCCCATTTTCACACCAGGCAAATGCTGGGGCTGTACCTTAATTAAGCCACGGCCGCTTCCTTCCCACTTCTAGCCCTTTCCTGTCCCAACGTCGCAGTAAGACCTATCTGTGTCGGTGGGACGTAAAGCAAATTGCAAAAAAAAAAAAAAAACACAACAGGGCACGACTTGCATAAGGCTGGGTTATAGTAAGGACATCCTGAACATAGCCTGCTTAGCTTACTGATTTTAAGTGATACAAAAGAGAGACAAAGTGATGCTACACAAACTTTATGAAATGGCAAACAGCACAGAAAGCAGGCCTGAAAATGTCATATGGAAAGATTCAAGAAATGAATGCTATGGCAGATTGGAAAATGGAACCTGGGACAGTCAAGAAAGTAGACAAATTCGAATACCTTTGTGAATGGATACAGTCTAACAGTCAGGACAAAGAAGTGAATAAAAATAGGATTGGGAAGATGGAATCAGCAAACTCATGCAGAACATATATAACAAGAAATCAATAGCAATCAGAACAAAATTAGACCTTACAGCATAGTGAGATGAAATGGCGTATGGCTTTTAGTGCTGGGATGTGTCCGAAGACTTCGGCTTGCCAGGTGCAGGTCTTTTCATTTGACTCCCATAGGCAACCTGCACGTCGTGATGAGGATGAAATGATGATGAAGACGACACATACATCCAGTCCCCGTGCCAGGGGAATTAACCAATTACGGTTAAAATTCCTGACCCTGCCGGGAATCGAACCCAGCACCCCTGTGACCAAAAGCCAGAACGCTAACCATTTAGCCATGGAGCCGGACACAGAATAGTGGTAAGGCCAGAAGTATTGTACGCATCCAAATGTCTAACTTAGATCAGAAAAACAGAAGCTGAGATGGAGACATCTGGAATAAAAGGAATAATGAAGGATTGTACAAACAGATTAATAACCAACAAAATTAGAAAAAGACTTCTGAAGTTTGCTGTGCATATCCATCGGATGAATAACAATAAAATGGCTAAAAGGATCTCGGGTTACAGTGAAAAAATGCTAGAGCACCATAACCTCGATGAAAAAAGTAAATAAAGACCTATCAAAACTGGGCCTAAACACTGAACATATGCTAGACCGATGAAGATGGGAAGCAGAAACGAGCACGATGATGGCCTAGAAGAGATGGCTGTACAAGAACTTGGATTGATAAGAAGAGAGCCTATATATTTGAAGGCAGCAGCGTATTAAGATGTGGATTGTCCTTGTACTTTTGTGTTTCCATGTCTGTCCTGGTCTCTTATTTCTGTTGCTCCCTCTTCCAACACTGACGTGCCATGTGTTCATCCTATTATATTTCTTTCGTATCCCCCCTGCCCCTCCCTCTCAGACTTGTTTTGACACTTGTTTGTTCCTTTCCTATACTTAATTATTGTCCCATTAGGATCCTTTTCATGGTTCAAGGTGTGGGGTCACTGTAGTCACATCCTAATTGGTGAACCATGGGCGATGGCTGAGTGGCCTAGTAAGTGGTCCTGAGAGTCAGGATACCAGTTGCTATAGAATGGGAGTGGGCATCTTGGAGATATTCTGAGTCTTGGCCCTCCTTTTGCTCAGGCGGCTGGGACTAAACAATCCACCGGTGGTCCCTAAGCCGTTAGAGGAGAGATCCTCACTTAGACTATGTTTAAGTAGGGCAGCATCCTGCTTCACGAATTTACAGAGCTCAGAACATTTTAAGCAAGCTTTACAAAGGTGAAAAATGAGAGTATCCTCCTAATTCAATACAATAAATATTCCGTCATTAGACGGAGTAAACAAATTCAAACATATTTCGGCTCGTTTGAGCCATCTTCAGTGAAAAATGAGGGGAGTTTGAAATAAAGTAAATGAAAGTAAATGAAATGAAGTAAATGAAATAAAGTAAAATAAAGTAATGGAGTCCCACTCCCATTTGACAGGTGAGGGACTTCTTGGAAAACTTTGTAAACAAAATGGAATTTGATGGGGAGCTATCAATATTAAAGGGGCGTATGGAAGAAAGAAAGTAGAACTGGCTGAGTCAACATGGATGTGCTAGTAGTAAGCGATATCTGGGTACGGGGAGATAAAAAGGAGGTGATAGATTATAAAGTGTACTTGACAGGTGTTAAAAAGGGAAGGGGAAAGTGTGGGGAATACTATTGCACGCAACATAGTGTACCATTACGTTACATTCGAGGCGCTCATACGAAAAAAAAACAAAAGGGGGCAGACAAAATGGCGTGCGGCAACTTCAGGCAATACAAATACATATAAATTGTCACCAAGATTCAAATCAATCTAAGTCTAGAAGGCGCAGAATCATAAAGATCATGCAAAAGGAACTTTAAGATGGAACAAGTATTGTTTTAAAAATAACTGAAACCAATTCATTCTTTACACTTGAAGAAAAAGATCATACAGGAAAAATCACCACAGAAGCAAGAAGGAGTATATCGTCGTTCTGGGATAAAATAACAATTTAAATAAGAAGATTAGAGTACCTAATGTTCCGAGCTAGATAATAGTGGAACAGCAGTCAAGATATGGAAAGGATCGGAGATCTTTAAAATTCAAAATATTAAAAAGGGGATATATTGAAGCCACCGAAAGAAGAGACAAGAAGGCAAAGTTCCGTCCTACTAGCAATCTAGAACACTGAAAAATAATCAAAGTAGCAATTGGAATCCGAAATTAGCCTAATTAGCCTAAGCCATTGTTCTTTTTATTATTTATAAATGACTCACCGAAAGTAATAAAATATTCAAAATGCTTACTCTTTGCTGACGACCTAAAGATTTATAAGCAAATTACCGGGTATGATGATGCTATGGAATTGCAAGCTGATCTGAACAACTGTTACAAATAGTGTTGCAAACAGACTTTTTTTCAATATTAAAAAGTGTTTCGTGATCAGATTTTCTCATAACAATGTGACTGTGCATAACTACAGTGTAAATGGTGAGATCTTGCAGAGGTGTAATTTAGTAAACGATCTGGGTGTTATGCTTGATTCAAAACTTTCATTCAACAGTCATATTCATAAAATTACAAATGATGGATTTTAACAATTAGGGTTTATTATTAGAAATACTCGGGACCTTAGGGATGAATAATATACTTTAAAAATCTTATTCAGTCATCTTGTTAGAAGTAAACTTGAATATGCATGTATAGTGTGGGCTCCTCAGTACATGCGTACAATTAACGAAATAAAAAAAATACAAAACAAATTTTTACAATATTTATATTTTAAAAGATATAACCGATCATCATATCAAAGAGTTTCTTATAGAACTCTATTAAATGAATTTGGCTTAATGAATATTAGCTCAACAGATATTTCTTTACAAGAAAGTTAATGAAATATTAGATAACCTACAGTTTCCTCAAAGAATCAACTTCAATATCAAGAGGGTAACTACGTTTGAGACAAACATTTTACTGCCCCTTCTCAAGCACCTCACATCATAAAAATTCACCTGTTGTAAAAATGTGTGAAGTATATAACAGAATATCTTCAGACATCAGACAAATAGATTTTGCATTATCACTTCCTTTATTTTCAAAAATGTTAAAACAATATTTACATTAAAATGAGTAATTTATTGGAGGAAATTAATTCAGCACTGAAATATGACGTATGTAATGCCACTATTATTTTTCCAATGTATATGCGTTTGTGTATTTATTATTCTTATGAACATTTTTATTTTCTCTCTTCTAATTTGTTTTCTCTCTAACTTTGATATTTTATATATTTGTATGTTTTATTGAAAATATGTTTAAATTATTCTTAATTTAGTCATGGCAATCTTGATGTTTTAGTTATGTATTCTTTTGTACATATAGGTACCATATATATATATATTGTACCCGTAAAAAGTGTTCATATCTTTAAGGCGCTTGATATTAAATTAACGAGCATGGATCTTATCCTAGGGAGTGGCTTTATCATTGGAGTTGGTACAGAGAGGGGTATAGTTATCAATTTTAGAGATTCTTTTGATAAATTGAGTTTATTGATCATCAAAAGCAAGTTCATATCACCTTCGTACAGCAGCATGGAAGTGTCGTGGCTGGTTGGTACCTCCGAGTCCTGGGATGGCGCTGGACATTGCCTGGGCAGGGACCACACCTGCTCGGATGAGGATTTCTGGAATGTCTCGAGGTTCTGGAATGTCTCGAAGATTGGCACATGTTCCTGGGTTCGATTTGAGACGTAATTCACACTTGAGTTTTCTGCACGGCACTCCACACATTCATGGCACTGTCTGAACAGATATGACCTTTTAATTATAGTTACTGCACTCTAGATATTAAATCAAAACGTTCTGGAATAATCACTCGAAGGACAAGATGATTTTGACTTTGTAACGGTAGAAATGCAAGTTCATAATGCAAGCTTACTGTAAATTGGAATGTTCTAGAGGATTATAGCCACCACAGTTCTTAATGCATAGTTTCTGAAGATTTAAAACACATTGGCAATGAACTGAATAAATAGCACTCGGAAACTGTCTTGTTCCGTCAATAGGCGAAGTGAATAGCCATTAAAGAAAATGATATTTGAAAGAAAAAGTCTGACTTCATAAATTATGGATTCACTCAAACTACTGGAAAGTTCTAGGCTTTGAGGCACTTGGGAAAACAAGTCATATCGTTCACACGAAAGTTTATGTTGGTACGGCACAAGTTCATCCTACACGCTTGGAAAATTTCAATGTTCCAGAAATTGATTCACAAAATACAAGTTTGAATAAGTTCGAAACGTAAGTTCCATGTGGTACACAACACTCGTGAAAATTCAAAGTCCTTTCAATCGTCGTCGAATAACTAAGTCCCTATGTGGCACTTCAAAAAAATAACAAAGTTCCATTGTGTCAAAATATTAAAGTCCCAACACGACACTCGAAGAAAATAAAGTTCCGATGACAATGTTCCAGTATGTCACCTTAAGAAAATAATAAAGTCTTACCGTGACAGGGCGAAAATAACTAAGTTCCAATGAGACGCTTCAGAAAAATAACGAAGTTCCTATACGGCACTTGAAGAAAATATCAAAGTCCAATCACGACACAAAAAAATAACGAAGTTCCAATGTGTCAATATGACAAAGTTCCAACACGATGCTCGCAGAAAATAACAAAGTCCCAATCAGGCACTTCAAGAATATGATAAAGTCCCGACACAACACTTAGAGAAAATACCGAAGTTCCAATACTTGGATTTCGAAGACTGTCAACTAGAAGTTCGACACACACAATACTCCTCCTGTCACCTGTGTCACAGAGACGGCGGAGTGACAGATACTGAATTCGTAGGTCGGGTGGTCCTCCTTTTATACCCGTCCGCGTGGAAGTGTCTAGAACCCGGGTATTATCTACCCTTATATCTCCTAAAGTATTCGGTGGATTTCCCTGAAATCTTGATAGATTACGTCCATTGTAATGGTTTTTAAGATGGCAGTGTCGAAATAGCGATAAAGTAGCGCAAAATGTACTTTTGAGGGTAAGCTGGAACATAACCATATATGGTTGCGTATAGCTGGCTTACGACGGCCACGTCACTCGCTGGGTATGTCACTGCGTTCGGCGGGCTGCCTACCTTCCACCTCGCTCGAAGTTCAACAAACATACTTCGGACTTCTCTCGTAGTGGCGTTCCCGGTACAATATATTGAATGTATTTTGTACCAACCATTGTAACTGGGGATATACCCTGTTATGGATGTATTAATAAATAAATAAAAGAAACCACATCTGCATAATTATAGAGACGCAGTTCCATATAGAGACAATAATACATAGATATATTGAGAGGCTAAAAATTAATAACTCAATTATATATGCTGCCAATATGTGTGTCATTTTCTAATTTCATGAGCGACTGTGACATCATGAGATCCGCCTGGGATGCCATAACGAGGTCAAGCAGCAGCATGCCTTGGGACCAGAGATGACATCTCGAGAGGTGGAATTCAAGCACATGGAGCACGCATAATGTCCAAGCAGAAGGCAGCAGTCCCCAGAGGAGAGATGAGATATAAGTTCCTGTGTAAAGGTATTTGTAATCTTTAATAGAAATAATTTACGTTGGTGAAATATTTAACTTTAATGTCTGATACGTGCCAAATTCTTAATGTTAGTGGCAGGTCTTGATCATAACTGCGAATACTAATTATTTTTAAGTAACATATATATTCAAATGCGAAGTGATGTGGTTATGTTGATGTACGTAATGTGCCATTTCACCGTTCTATAGTTGCAGTATTAGGAACAAAAATGGCGCTCTAGCCATTAGAGAATTAAAATAAAAGCAATTAGCAGCGGTACGAGCTGAAGAGACAATAAATTCAACCGGCAATCACGGAAAGAACCACTTTTAGAAGGCGGTGCGAAAGAATGACGAGAGCGGATTATTTAAACCGATTATTAAAAAAAAAAAGTCTTCCATTAGAAAAAATCTCAATCCAGCACTGCATCGAAGAAAGGACGGAGTCGAGTAAAGAAACCAGTTACTTATCGCATTCTTTAATCAATTATTGGAGAAAAGATCAAATCTGCGATAACCCGCTTAACATCAGCTGTGGTTGACACATATACGTGAGATTATAGACCAGCTGTTAGGAAACGTCAAGTTGGATCTGTGCTACGTCACGGTTGGGCTCGGAACATTGTATTTGCCCGATACTGCACAACGTCAAGAGAGTAGAATTAAACGGGAAATAAAGTGCAATTCTAAGAGCACGTAAAATTCACACCGTTTCGGCGAGCAAGGCAGTTGAAATAAGGACGATATTTAGAACTGTTATAAGCAATCTAGACGGACCAAAATACATTATACTTTTCGCATTAGCACTACGAAGTAGATCACAGCATGTATAAATCAACTAATGCCTTGTGTTATTCTGTCCTTGACGCAATGAAGACCACTATGATGTTCTAAGAAGCTGAGGCAGAGACTACTCCGGCTATGGTGGCGCTTCACGAGATTGATGACCCAGGAGGGCGGTAATCAGCTGTGAGGACGAGATGGACCCGATTACCTAAGCCGAACCATGGAGCGAGGCCTACCATCCCATGACGATTAACAGCGAGATGGAAATCACTACCCAATAAGCAAAGTTAAGTCCCCATTTGAGTCGTGTCGTAAGTAGAAACCTTTATTCTTTTGGTTAATATATAATGTGCATATGACATTGTGTGTGCGTAGTTAATATACGAGTGTACTTGCAAGGAAATAGGTATTCATCTGAAGTTACCGTAAATCCCAGACATAGGTGTAAAATACCAGTGAATGCCGTTCGTAAGTTTGTCAATATGGTATTGGAGAAGTGATTGATATTTTCCTTAAATCGTTGTCAGTGAAGTGTTAGAATATTAAGTGGAAGCTAATATACATGCGTGATGGCTTTAACAAGATAACAAGCGTAAAGATCGTATTTAGGCACAGTTTTAAGGTTACGATTTGCTGTTCTTTGATACTATGACAGTAATGATAATGATTTATATATGTGTAGGTTATGGCACATATGTTGCGTATTTTGATGAAACGAGTGCTTTGATTATGAATGCTACGCGATAATTGAAATGTTAAATGGTGAATGTAATAAGCATATGAGTTGATAGTATATTATGATGGTGATAGTTATTGTTATTTAGGAAGTTGGTCATAGTATTCTTCGAGAAATGGTAGTATGTGTAGGTTGCACATGCTAAGGTATATGTATTGAAACGTACTGTTTCCGATCGCTATTTTATTCCCTAATATATATATAATACAGATTAGGATACGATCTCAATGCCATCAGTATAGAATTAATTGAGTAAGTAGGATCATCAGAAGAGCCGAGAGGCCACCTACGTCAATATTTAGGCCTTCACTGACATACCTATGATTGTTTTCATGTATTCTCACAGACGGCGATTTAACTTGTGATTTTATGGGAGCAACTTAACACATCACTGGTAACTTAGTCTTTCATATGTGGATTTTAGATGAAGATAGAGTCTTCCTATGTGTCAATTTTTCCACCTATGGTATTATTCGTTGGAAGGTTAATTAAATACACTTGGTAATGCTATATTAAGTCATATACGCACTCGAATTGAATTTCAACCATGAATTAAAATAATAATTGAATACTTTAGCCACATAAGCCTTACAATGGAATTTATTTGAGATTACTTACGACTTAAAGTGGACTTAGATTTGCTTATATGGAGGTCAGTTAGTATGAAATATGAAACATACCAAAATTTGAAATATCAACTAGTGAAAATCCCTAATGGACAGACATTATTTTCTCACACGATTTTTCTACTGTGCGTGGACATTGATGTGAAGTGTTCAGCCGAGTGATATGCATTTCTTTAATTGCATGTGAATTTAGGTTCAGACGATTGAATTTCGGTAATTTTAAGGAGCAATCCAGCTTAATATGGAAAGATTCCAGATCTTAATTAAATAATTAATTGATTAATTATTGGCCACTTTTTTTTTTGCGTTTTCACATTTTCAATTGAAACCCAATTTGAACATTGTATATAGTAGGGAATATAGTTTGTTTTACTTAAACCATTTGGGGATGCATCCGATTATTATAATTATGTTGAATAATTTTACTTGATTATATGATTTATTTATTTTCTTTTCATTTAATTTCCTTGAGTACTACTTAATTATGATACAATTCTTTGACAGGCCAGGATTAGGATATAGATAAATGAGGCCTAATTTCATTTATTTGTTAGAGGTTTTTCTAAACTTGTTTTCTCCAATGCGATATAATTACGGCACTTAGAGATGCTGATTGCGTAGGAAACCAGCCACAGTGTATAAATAATTTTTCAAGATATTCTACCTTTATCTAAAATCATACTTAGATCAATTTATTAATAAAAGCTGAGTAGTGAAAACATTAAAATTTTTTCAATGTCTACTTAGAATAAGTACTAGATATAAGCTAATAATGACTAATTCTCAATCACGATTATGATGATGACATATACGGAATTCTGGACAAGCCATGATAGTCTGATTTTTACGATAAAATTTCGGTATCATACAAGTACGGTATCCGACTGATAGCGTGTTGAAGACGTTCATCTACGTAGGTTGGGATTTACCGTAGGCCATCGGTGTACTTTCTCACGCGGAACTCACAACCCAGCAATAGTTGGCAGATGGAATTATTATTAAGAGCTAGTCTGGAACTCGTGTATCCCCACCTGGACGCGGGAGTGGTGCAGTAATGAGTGTACATCGATTTAACGTACCAATCTACACGGAAAAGCTATTCAGTTAGGAAGCTGGAGACGTTGGGAAGAATGCATGTATTATAAAACATAGATGAGCTTTAAAAGAAAATCAGACTGACGAACATGACCGCACTTACTTGAAATAGAGGAAATGGATCCTACTTGGATTATAAAAATATTATAGAAGAAATATCGTAGAGGGAAAGTAGTAAATTGATATTATAAGGAAGGATAATGAGATGTTATATGTGAAGAATGATTATTAAGAAAAGATGGATTCGAATTATGTGTTAACACAGATGTTGAGATTTAATGTTTATTTCGTCGAGAGGTTATGTGTAAGATGATGTTATGAATTCGTATTACACATGTTAAAAGAGGATCGTATTTGGAATAGCTGTTGTAGGGTTAGGTCATGTTGAGATGAACATAATAGCAAGAGACTAGCTGATTCAATGTCAATTTATGACACATTGTGACAGAATATGAGTAGTTAAGACTCCCTATGATTAATGGTGAACAGGTAGAGATTTATGTCAAGAATTATCGTTGTATTTAGAATCATTCTTTCCCAAGCAAGCAGTAGATTGATTTATTGCGTTAATTTGAATCAATGGCACAGCAGTATATGATATAAGATTAAATTATGACACATGGTAGGACAATATATGAATATTTGGCACATCTTTTCGGTTGATATACTAATGGAATGGTTAATGAAAGGATATTTAGCCTATTTATGATTGCTAGTGTTGCATATAGGAGTGATAAACAATTATTTCATTTTTAACGGTATTTTAATGGTATGGCAAGAATCCTTAGCCATAATAAGGAAACTTGATTATCTCGGCTCTCATAAGTCAAGAATAAGTATAGAAGAAGACCCAATATGAAAATTTTCCCCATAATAAATAATAATGAAGTTGAAAAAATTGTATAGGGGCAACTGGAAATTGATCAATTTGTGAGCATTTAAGTTTCAGTAAGGCATGTTGTTCTTCTTCTTCTTCTTTTATGACCACATAGGATCACTTTAGTCAGTCCGTCGTTCAGGTCTCTTTGAAGGGATTGTTCGGGCTTTGCGGTCCTCCCAGTACTTCTTCAGACGCTCCGATCTTCGTGCCCTTTCCTCAGTTGAAAATGTGCGTGTTGTTGGTTTGTTTTGTGTAAGGGTAAAGCGGAGGTTTTTATTCTTGAGTTTTGTATTCAATTTTATCTTATTTTTGGTGTCTTCTGTTGTAAGGCCTATTTCCTTCAGATCCTCTCTTACTTCTCTGATCCATTTACATCCTGTTGTGGTATTTTTTGAGACGAGATTGTGTTGTACTAGTTGTTTCAGAAGTCTCGAGTCCTGCATCCTCATGATATGTCCAAAGAATCCCAGTCTCCTCTTACGCATAGTATCTGTAATGGGTTCTAGCTCTTTGTACACGACTTTGTTAGGTATTAACCGCCACTGTCCATCTTTCTGGTATTTTTTCTTGATGCAGGTTCTTCCAATCCTCCTTTCAATTTTCTGAAGTCTGTCAGTCTTTGATTGTTTATTCAGGTAAAAGAGTGTTTCTGCTGCATATGTAGCTTCCGGTTTTATAACTGTGTTGTAGTGTTTTATTTTTGTATTTATTGATAGACATTTCTTTTTGTAGATATCCCATGTTAATTTTTGTGCTTTAGCTAATCTATTTGTTCTTACTTGGATTGAGATTTTTTCATTTAAGTTATGTGTTATTACTTCTCCAAGATATTTAAACTGAGTTACTATTTTGATTTTATTACCATTTATGGTGACATCTTTTAGCTGTGTTGGTTTTTGGGGCATAATTTCTGTTTTTTCAAATGATATTTTGAGGCCAATTTTATTTGCAATGTTTTGAAGTTCTGATATCTGGGTTTTTGCTTCTTTTATGTCCACTGCTAGTAATGCTAAATCGTCAGCAAAACCCAGGCAATTTGTTTTGATTTTTCGGCCAATCTTTATTTTGGGGGGACATTTTCTAAACCATTCCCTCATTACTTTTCGACAGTGGAGTTGAATCATGATTTCGGAAGTTATGAGACGATGTTAATTTAATTCAGTAAAACGACTTTCAATATTAATGAATGTATTAGCAGAAAAGAAGAGACCCCATTTCAGTTATGTCATTACGAGAAAGAAATGTGAATATGTGTTGATTATTTGTTAAGCAGCCTTTTTCTTTGCTCTCTAGAATACACTATTTCCATTTTATTCAGATTAGCATGTTAATAAACTAGTGTTAGAATTATTTTTGAGTTATTATTTCGAATTTAGGATAAGATATGTAGCGATAGGGTTATATAGTCACTGATGGTAAGCTTTTTTTATTATCGAATGTCGAACGGAGACGTCCACCAGCAGAATCCGTCTAGTAAGCGAAATTTAGAGGACTTGCCTATAATCATCTTGGGAACCTACAATAAATGAGTATGATAACGAGATGAATTACTTCCCTGAGACGCTACCAGAATTTATCCATACTCCGACTTGGACGCAGGTTGGGTGGAATAGTTTCTGTTAGGCACATAAATGAGCGAAGGATGTGGGTAGATTTGGCAGTTTGAGGAATTAGGACAAGAATTGTCTCAGTGTATTCACCATGTGAGGGTGCAGATGAGGATGAAGTTGACAAGTTTTATAAAGCCTTGTGTGACAGGGCTGACAGAGTTAACAGCAAGGATAGGATAGTGCTAATGGGCGATTTTAATCCGAGAGTTGGAAATAGAACTGAAAGATACAAAAGGATGATTGGTAAATGTGGGGAAGATATGGAAGTTAATGGGAATGGGAAGCGTTTGCTGGACTTCTGTGCTAGTATGGGTTTAGCAGTTACTAATACATTCTTCAAGCGTAAGGCTATTCACCGCTACACATGGGAGGCTAGGGGTACCAGATCCATAATAGACTATATCTTAACAGACTTCGAATTCAGGAAGTCTGTTAGTAACGTACGGGTTTATTACAAGTAATGAAAATCATTTTTGATCTGTATTGAAAGTATCATATAATGTATACAAGAAAGTATTTATTAAATTTTTTTGCTAGTTGCTTTAAGTCGCACCGACGCAGATAGGTCTTATGGCAACGATGGGACAGGGAAGGGCTAGGAGTGGGAAGAAGCGGCCGTGGCCTTAATTAAGGTACAGCCCCAGCATTTGCCTGGTATGAAAAATGGGAAACCACAGAAAACCATTTTCAGGGCTGCCGACAGTGGGGTTCGAACCTACTATCTCCCGAATACTGGATACTGGCCCCACTTAAGCGACTGCAGCTATCGAGCTTGGTATTTATTAATTTGCCACCTATTCAATACAATACAGAATGTTAACATATGAGTTAAAACATTGTTAAAATATAATGAGACAAGTTTCACCTCTTCTTATGAGGCATCCTTATTCAATATCAATCAATATTTTTTTTAAACAGGTACCTGGTTAAAGATTATTCTAACATATGTTGGAAGATGATGTAAGATAAAATTTACAGTTCATCATACAAATGTTTCTGAAATAATTAAAACTCTAATACAATGATAAATTTGTACGTAGTTCACTTAATGAAGGAGATGTCATTTGATTGTAAGTAACGTAACTGATGGCTTAAAGGTGTAGTCAATGCTTGATGTAGAAGGAAGTTGACGAGCTAATACATAGCAGAAATAATATACGATGTGCATTCAAGTTCTAAGGCCTCCGATTTTTTTTCTCCAGACTGGAAAGAAATAGAAACATGTGCATTGTTTTAAAATGAGCCCGCGTTCATTGTCAAAACGTCACAGAGATGGCAGCACTATACGACAGATGGAATTTTAGCGCCAGCCACGAGAATGAGAACTGTTTTAGATACTTAAAATGGCGACGTTTTCCTTACTTGAACAGCGTGCAATCATTCGTTTTTTGAATTTGCGTGGTGTGACACCAATTGAAATTCATCGACAGTTGAAGGAGACATGTGGTGATGGAGTTATGGATGTGTCGAAGGTGCGACAGTTTAATGAAGGCAGAACATCGTGTGACAAGCCGAAACAACCTCGGGCTCGCACAAGCCGGTCTGACGACATGATCGAGAAAGTGGAGAGAATTGTTTTGGGGGATCGCCGAATGACTGTTGAACAGATCGCCTCCAGTGTTGGCATTTCCGTGGGTTCTGTGCACACAATCCTGCATGACGACCTGAAAATGCGAAAAGTGTCATCCAGGTGGGTGCCACGAATGCTGACGGACGTTACGCAAACGTTTCTTCGTGAAAACAACTTTGAAGTGATTCCTCATGCTCCCTACTCACCTGACCTGGCTCCTAGTGACTTTTGGCTTTTTCCAACAATGAAAGACACTCTCCGTGGCTGCACATTCACCAGCCGTGCTGCTATTGCCTCAGTGATTTTCCAGTGGTCAAAACATACTCCTAAAGAAGCCTTCGCCGCTGCCATGGAATCATGGCGTCGACGTTGTGAAAAATGTGTACGTCTGCAGGGCGATTACGTCGAGAAGTAACGCCAGTTTCATCGTTTTCGGGTGAGTAGTTAGAAAAAAATCGGAGGCCTTAGAACTTGAATGCACCTCGTAAAATAGGTTCAATGTTGAATATAAAATGGGAAGGAAAAGCATTCCAAGTGCTGGGCCAATGTCGTTATTTGATGTTTGCGTGTGTTGCCCGAAACATTTATTAGTCAACAGTTCATAAGTTGTTTATAGTTTAATCCGGCGAGAGTGTATTGACATGAAGTTCAACAGATGCTTGTAATTGGCCTAATTTGTTGAAAGTCAACATGTGAGTACGCTAAAATGATAAGGGGTCGTCAATTGCTACGTTGATATGATTTTGACGCAAAGAGGGTGATGATATTCCTTGCTTCAAATTAGATGTTCTGTAATTGAGTGGATATCTTCGAAAAGAACGTTGAATAGTTGTTTTGTTTTCTTCTTCCGAATGACAGAATTTTCTTAATGTTGATTGTGAGACTTATGTTGTTGAAGAATATTGTAGAGGTTTGATGGTTAAATTGGGGTTGTTGAATTGTGTTACGATTCTTGTTTGTGGTTGGATGGTGTTGTTGGACTGTTGACTTACTGTGCAAAACGTTTTATCTTACACACATCATCTTCCAACATATTTTAGAATAGTCTTTAACCAGGTACCTGTCAAAAAAATATAAGGTTTTGATATTGACTGAGGGTGCCTCATAAGAAGAGGTGAAACATGTCTCATATTTTAACAATGTTTTAACTCATATGTTAACATTCTTTATTGTATTGAATAGGTGGCAAAATAATATTTTCTTGTATACATTATACGTACGGGTTTATCAGGGATTTTTCGATGATACAGAACACTATCTCATCTGTAGTAAACTAAGTATCTCTAGGCCTAGGATAGAGAAAGTGAAATCTGTCGGCAAACGAATAAGGGTAGAAAATCTGCAGGACGAGGAAATTAGACAGAAGTACATGGATATGATTATAAAGAAGTTTCGAACAGTGGACAGTAAGCAGGTTCAAGATATAGAAAAAGAAGGGTGGCATACAGAAATGCTGCAGTATAAACTTTTTTTATAAGTTGCTTTACATCGCACTGACACAGATAGGCGACGATGGGACAGGAAATGGCTAGGAGTGGAAAGGAAGCGGCTGTGGCCTTAAGGTACAACCCCAGCATTTGCCTGGTATGAAAATGGAAAACCATCTAACCTACAGTGGGGTTCGAACCAACTATCTCCCGAATACTGGATACTGGCCGCACTTAAGCGACTGCAGCTATCAAGCTCTGTATGCACTAGAAACAGCAAGGGAATGCCTAGGAACAAATGTGCATAAAGATGGGAAAAAGTGAACTTGGTGGAACGATGAAGCGAGAGCAGCTTGTAAACGTAAAAAGAAGGCTTATCAGCAACGGCTCCAAATAAGGGCTGATACAGACAGGAAATTGTACGTTGATGAAAGAAACAGAGCAAAACAAATAGTTGTTGAATCCAAAAAGAAGTCGTGGGAAGATTTTGGTAATAACCTCGAAAGGCTACGTCAAGGAGCAGGGAAACATTTCTGGACAGTAATAAATAATCTTAGGAAGGGAGGGAAAAAGGAAATGAACAGTTTTTTGGGTAATTCAGGAGAAACTAATAATAGATCCCAGGGAATCAGTGGACAGGTGGAGGGAATATTTTGAAAATCTTCTTAACGTCAGAGGAAATCTTCATGGTGGAGTCTCAAACAACTGAGCTCATGGGGAGGAGAAAAATTATGTCTGTGAAATTAAGGCTTGAGGAAGCAGAAAGGATGGTAAATAAACTCCATTGTCATAAAGCAGCAGGAATAGATGAAATTAGACCTGAAATGGTGAAGTATAGTGGGAAGGCAGGAATGAAATGTCTTCATAGAGTAGTAACATTACATTAGCATGGAGTGATGGTTAGGTACTTTCAGATTGGATAAAAGCAGTAATTGCACCTATCTATAAGCAAGGGAACAGGAAAGATTGCAACAACTATCGAAGCATCTCATCGATTAGTATACCAGGCAAAGTATTCACTGGCATCTTGGAAGGGAGGGTGTGATCAGTCGTTGAGAGGAAGTTGGATGAAAACCAGTGTGGTTTCAGACCACAGAGAGGCTGTCAGATCAAATTTTCAGTATGGGCCAGGTAACTGAAAAATGCTACAATCAGAATAGACAGTAGTGTTTATGTCTTGTAGATGTAGAGAAAGCATATGACAGGGTACCGAGGGAAAAGATGCTTGCCATACTGGGGAAACTATGGGATTAAGTGTAGATTATTAAAATCAATTAGGCATTTATGTTGACAATTGTGCTTCAGTGAGAATCGATGGTAGAATGAGTTCTTGGTTCAGGGTACTTACAGGGGTTAGACAAGGCTGTAATTTTTCACCTTTGTTGTTCGTAGTTTACATGGATCATCTTCTGAAAAGTATGAAGTTGCAGGGAGGGATTCAGTTAAGTGGAAATGTACTGAGCAGTTTGGCCTATGCTGACGACTTGGTCTTAACGGCAGATTGTGCCGAAAGCCTGCAGTGTAATATCTTGGAACTTGAAAATAGGTGCAATGAGTATGGTATGAAAATTAGCCTTTCGAAGACTAAATTGATGTAACATTACATGTAACTAATCTCATTTTTAGGCCCGTATTGAACTATGCTATGATATATTAACAATTTGTTGGTTATTTTGATCCACCTTTTCAATACAAATTACAGTTTGTGTTGTTAAGTTGTAATGTTACAACACTAATTTACCAGGACATGTTTCGCTTTTATTCATAAGCATTATCAGCCTATACACTAAATTGATGTCAGTAGGTAAGAAATCCAAGAGAATCGAATGTCATATTAGTGATACAAAGCTGGAACAGGTAGATAATTTTAAGTATCTAGGTTGTGTGTTCTCCCAGGGCAGTAATATAGTAAGCGAGATTGAATCAAGGTGCAGTAAAGCTAATGCAGTGAGCTCGCAGTTGCGATCAAGAGTATTCTGTAAGAAGGAAGTCAGCACTTGGACAAAACTATCGTTACATCAGTCTGTTTTCAGACCAACTTTGCTTTATGGGAGCGAAAGCTGTGTGGATCAGGACATCTTATTCATAAGTTAGAAGTAACAGACAGGAAAGTAGCGAGAATGATTGCTGGTACAAACACATGGGAACAATGGCAGGAGGGTTCATGGAATGAAGAGATAAAGGCTAAGTTAGGAATAAACCCTGTGGATGAAGCTGTACGCATAAACCGGCTTCGGTGATGGTGTCACGAGGCGAATGGAGGAAGATAGATTACCTAGGAGAATAATGGACTCTGTTATGGAGGGCAAGAGAAGTAGAGGGAGACCAAGACGACGATGGTTAGACTCAGTTTCTAGCAATTTAAAGATAAGAGGTAGTACAGAACTAAATGAGGCCACAGCACTATTTGGAAATAGAAGATTGTGGCGACGTTTAGTAAATTCACAACGGCTTGCAGACTGAACGCTGAAAGGCATAATGGTCTATAATGATGTATGTATGGGATCCTTTCCTCCTTTAGTTATTGTCCTGAATAACTATTCTTTTTTCCACCTATTATCATTGTCTTATGTTTCTTCCCTTTTCCTGTACTTATTGGGCTTTTTTCTTATCCTACACTTATCCCACATCAAGACTGAAGATCTTTCAAGACAACCCCTCAATGAGTGTTGATGTCTGCCCACCTAATGAAGCTGGGAAGCAGAAATGAGTTCGTTGGGGGAGCTGAGAAGAGATGGACGTAGATGAAGTGGGATTGATGTGGAGAGAACCCGTCTATTTAAAGATGCCAATGTATGAAGATGTGGAGATTGGTCTTAGCCTTTTGTGTTTCCATGCTTGTCCTCTTCTCCTCTTTCTGTTGCTCTCTCTTCCCATACCAAACTACCATGCATTCGTCCTATTATGTGTGTTCTTATTATGTGATAGTGTGAACCCCTGACGTAACAGTGATCAAGTTAGCACTCTTAAAACAAACTTGCATGTTACGGACGTAAGCATACAACTTTACGAACTTCCGCCATGGGGTGACGTGAACTTCCATCATTTGGATCGTGGCAACATCACAGGAACTTGGTTCTATGGTCCCGAGGGCCGGCGATGGTTCGTGGTACAATGAACCCATGGTGTAGCCAGCAAAGCAGAGACATGTCTTCAAGAGTCAACAGGCTGTCATCAAGTGATTTGTTTTTGCAAGTCCACAATTAACTTTCTTGAATGTGGAACTTTTAAAATCGGTAAAGGCAGAGGAATTCTAAGACTCAGAGACCAACACCCTTAAATAAGTGTAACTGCTCACATGTTAGAACAGATTATAGGAAGAAGAAATTTTGAGTTAGTAACTTTGCTTTCAAGAAAATATTTTAAATTGGTGATAAATTTCTTTTTGCGATATTTTTGCCTCAAGAGAGACTTTATAATTCAATCAGTTTTTATAATTTCAATGACGTAAAAGGAATACTTTAAATCATTACATAACGAAAAGACATTTCCTAAAGAAATGAATATATAAGACTTGCATTCATATTTTTTCACAGAAATCATTTTCTATAAACTTGGTAGAACCGAGAAAAGGGAATGAATAAAGCCAGCCTTTTGAACTGTTCCATAATAATTACTGGAAGGATAAGCCCACTCTGTACCCACTCCAATCAAGTACCGCACACAACCTGCGTCTTTCTCATGCTCGTCTAAATGTTGATCTTTAACTGGTACAATATAAATATACACAATACAAGGTATCTACCATGTAGTTAAACTATAAGAATAATATTAGAACAGACTTGTTTCATTATAATATCAAGGAACAACAACTCAAAATTTTACCGTAAAAAAATTTCTGATTTTGAAGAAAATAAGACCTAAATGTGGCCTGGAAAGAGGGGTTAGCTCTCTTTTAACTATGCTATCTGCAAAGGAAGAGAACAAATACTACATCATTACAACATGGATATATGTAAGCACCAAGGTATGGATATAATAAGCAAAGGATAATTAAGTTCAATTTTTCCAGTTTCCACTTCAATATAATGATTAGGAAAGCATGCACAATACCACATTCCAGGTGGGTATTAATTCCTTCCATTTAAGTACGGATAACCATCCTCATTCTAGTACATTTCATGAAGTTCCATACAACTGAGAAGAAAAATCCACTTACGACCCTGGCAAATTATGTCTGCTTGTATTGGATTTTGAGAAATGATACACCACATTTATTCTGTTTTGGGAAAAAACATTTCAAAATAATATAATTCACTGGATAGTTGAGAAAGAATACACTGTAGCATGCAGCCAACTTAAATCCGCTCAGCTTCAATTTCGACGAATGAGACTCCAGCATACATTAACTCCCTTGCCAAAATTAAGAGAAAAATTAATCAAAAAAGGAGAATGCAGCTTAGAGTTTCATAGAAAACCCCTGAAATTTAAAAGTTCTCTTCTCATCCTCTTACCTCAAGAGAAACAATGATGAATCAGGGAGAACCTGCTCCCACAATAAAACAAGGGGTATCACCTCCAGCTTGAACGACAGATGTCGAATACAAACAGATTTATTGCTGCAGAGGAGGTCCATTTTGTAGTAGCTGAGGGGGTAAGAGTAATGAGGAGTGGTAAGAAGATGGAACACACTGGAATCTTGTAGAGTAGAACACTTAGTGACATCAGAAAGGCAATGGCTGTAGATCAGGTGTTCAGTTTGTAGTTCGTAGTACAGGTGAGCGGAACGATGTAAATACAGCTTAGTAGGATGCTGTATAACATGTTCTAGTTGATGCAGGCAAGCCAATCACTGACGAGTACAACTGTCACAACCTGTATCCATTTTTGCCTCGTTTCTTCACTTTTTCATGCGTTTAACCACATTTCTTTTCGTCCTACATCTCTCGCATCAAGAATGAAGATCAATCAAGAAGATCCCTCAATGAGTACTGACGTTTGCTCTCCTGATAAAGCTGGGAAGCAGAAATGAGAGGAAATGGATGTAAAAAAACTCTAATGAAGAGAGAACCCATCTATTTGAAGATAGCAGTACATGCAGAGGATGTTCTAGTCCTTTTGTGTTTACATGTTTATCCCGGTCCCCTGACCTGTCATTGTGTTTACCCCATTATGCGTTCCTTTGAAAGTACCTCTCTCCGTAACACTTCATACTATCTATTCTGTTAACTCTTTATTACTTACATCGTTTCTACTTCATCCCCATTCCACTAAGTAAGTTGGCTCCACGGTTTGCATCACGTAGCTATGATCTTGCATTCAGGAGATAGTGGGTTCGAACCCCACTGTTGACAACCCTGTAAATGGTTTTTTGAGATTTCCCACTTTCACACCAGGCAAATGTTGGGGGCTGTACGTTAATTAAGACCGTAGACACTTCCTTACCAGTCCTAGCCTTGTCCTATCCCATTGTCACTGAAAGACCTGTGAGTCTGCTCAATGTAAAATAAATAGCAACTTTATATTTTTTCTTTTCACAATTTGCTTTACATCGCACCAACACATAGGTCTTATTGTGACGATAGGATAGGAAAGAACTAGGAGTGGGAAGGAGGAGGCAGTGGCATTAACGTACAGCCTCAGCATTTGCCTGGTGTGAAAATGGGAAACCATCTTCAGGGCTGTCGACAGTGGTTTTCATACTCACTATCTCCTGGATGCAAGTTCACAGCTGTGAACTCCTAACCACATGTCCAACTCGCCTGCAGCAACTTAATCCTCCTCTGACCCCTCACAACTTATAGGTTACGTATGTTCCCTATTTTTTCTTCCCCCAACCCAACAATGCAGCCGGCTGCAAGTAGTTCTCCCTTCGTTTCATAGATGTCTCCATGCGGCAGTCTGCAGGAACCAGTGAATTTCTTCCCGCCAGTGGCCTCAGCGTGAGTTTAGAAAATGGCTGTCACTAGTTGGACTAAGTATTCATGCTGAAGGTAAATAAGTAGATTTTTGAAGTATTTTAATGCATGGATTACCTGAATGGGCATCATTTGGATTTGTAAATGTATTACCTCTATTTTTTAACTATTACTTCTGTTTTACATTGAATCCCTTATACAGTGTGAAGGATTCAAATTAGTTGTATGTAACCTATAGGTTACAGTGAGCTCCGATCTATATTATAAGTTTTCATTATTATTTTTTGGGGGTGAAGCTGATTCCTGCTCGTGGTGCCCCTGCATAGGTAGTCGGAATTGAATTTCCGTTACCTAACTGAACATCAGCATTCCAGAAACAATACAATTCATATAAGATCAGTAAGATGTTTTCCAACAATCGGGAAGGGCTCGTATCGGAGCCAATCTTTACAATTATATCTGTAAACATAGAAGGATGAAATGTTGTATGGCTTTTAGTGCCGGGATATCCCAGGACGGGTTTGGCTCGCCAGGTGCAGGTCTTTCTAATTGACTCCCGTAGGTGACCTGCACGTCGTGATGAGGATGCAATGATGATGAAGACAACGCATACACCCAGCCCCCGAGCCATTGGAGTTAACCAATCAAGGTTAAAATCCCCGACCCGCCCGGGAATCGAACCCGGGACCCTCTGAACCGAAGGCCAGTACGCTGACTGTTTAGCCAACTAGTCGGGCAACATAGAAGGATTATCAATATGTAAAGAAGAGCTATTACACAACCTTTGTTACACTCACAAATTTGATTTATTATGTGTTCAGGAAACACATAGGGGCATTCACCAACGGCGCCCTAATATCCGAGGAATGAAATTAGTGGCCGAAAGACCTCACGGCCAGTATGGTAGTGCCATCTTTGCCAAACCAGATCTTAAAATTCTTACGACTTCCATCACAGAACAAAATAACGTTGAAATAATTACTGTAGAAGTTAGTAACCTTGTAATTTTCTCTGTCTACAAGCCTCCCAATGAGGTATTCTCATTTGGTCCTACTGCTAATTTCAGCAGTCGGAAACCATCCGTTATTGTCATAGCACTGTTTGGGGCTACTCTCAAGATGATTCAAATGGAGATGGCGTACTAGAGTGGGCAGAACTGCATCGACTAGCGTTGATCCATGATAATAAACTTCCTCCATCTTTTAATAGTGGTAGATTGCAACGTGGATACAACCCTGATCTTATTTTTTTGAGCGAGAAATTAGCTAATCAAAGCATAAAATCAATTTGTACACCGATTCCTAACACACAGCACCGCCCAATTATGTGTCAGTTGGTACCAGCAATCCTGCCACACACCGTGCACTTCAGGCGAAGGTACAATTTCAAGAAGGCAGACTGGCAAAAATCTACCACAATGCTTGATGAGAGGATTACAACAATTGATCCCGTTCCAGAGGCATATGAAGAGTTCTTGGAAGTCATCCAGTATTGCTCCAGAAAAGCCATTCCTAGAGGATGTAGGACCAGTTACATTCAAGGTCTTACCTCTGAAACATCCACTTTGCTGAAAGAATATCAAGACCTTTTCAAAAAAGATCCTTTCAGTGACGAAACTATCCACAGCAGACAGTGCGCTATTTCCTCCATTTCAGAATCCAAACGTAACCGATGGATTAAATTAATGGAAGAGCTGGATATGGGAAGAAACAGGTACAACGCGTGGAGGTTGCTTAGGCACCTCAGTAATGATACAACTAAGACCTTAGCACACAGCAACATTTCTGGAAATCAAATAGCTAGTCAGCTCGTAGAGAGCGGCACATCAAATAAAGCTGGGAGAGGATCAAAACAAAAAGAAAAGCCGACTAATCAGGAAAACAGCATTCTCTCTAACCGGTTTGCTATAGAAGATCTACATAGAGCGCTGAATAAATGCAAAAATGGCAAGGTGGCAGGCCTTGATGACATTTGTATTGAGCAACTCAAAAGATTTGGTCCTGTCAGTAAGCAATGGCTCTTGGACTTATTCAACAACTGCATCAAATATTGCAAAATTCCTCAACTGTGGAGAAAAGCGAGAGTTATAGTAGTACTCAAACCTGGCAAGAACGCAGGTGATCCGAAGAACTACCGACCAATCTCTTTGTTGTGCCATTTATATAAAATCTTAGAAAGAATGATTCTGGACAGACTATCTGAAGTGATAGACCCATTACTCATACCAGAACAAGCTGGCTTTCGACCAGGGAAAAGTTGTACTTCGCAAATACTGCACCTCGCACAATATATAGAAGACGGCTATGAAAACAAAGTCACTGGAGTGGTTTTTGTTGACTTGACATCAGCCTACGATACAGTTAATCACCATATACTGCTTCGTAAAGTGGACAGTATAACTAAGGACTATAAACTCACCCAAATGATTGAGTGCTTTCTACAAAACAGAAGTTTTTTTTGTTGAATTCCAAGGCCAGAGGAGTAGGTGGAGGAACTTAAAGAATGGCCTTCCACAAGGGAGTGTGTTAGCACCTATACTTTTCAACACCTACATCAATGATCAGCCTCGCCCACAAGGGACAAAGAGCTTTATTTATACAGACGATGTCGCTCTGGCAGCTCAAGAGGAAACGTTTGAACCAGCTGAAGAGAAGCTCTCCCACGCTCTACAAATTCTAAGTGGTTATTACCAAGAGAACCAACTAAAACCAAACCCACCAAAAACACAAGTCTGTGCCTTCCACCTAAAAAATCGACAGACAGCGAGGAAATTGCAAGTGATTTGGGAAGGTAAAATATTAGAACATTGTTTCATTCCCAAATATCTAGGAGCAACTCTTGACCGAGTAACCTATAGAACGCACTGTCTGAATACCAAAAGGAAGGTATTTGCAAGGAACAACATTATCCGGAAATTATCGGGTTCAACCTGGGGGACGCATCCTCTCCGTTTAAGAACATCAGCAATAGCCCTCTGTTATACAGCAGCAGAATACGCCTGCCCTGTCTGGTGTAGATCTAGTCATGCTAATCAAGTGGATGTCGCCTTAAATGAAACCTGCCGACTCATTACAGGATCAGATCAAAAATTAGATGGATGGCTTTTCCGGCGTTTGCTCTATTAACCAGCGTTTCGTCTTAGGTCTGACACTAGACTCTTCAGAGTGGGATGTGTCAGACCCTACCCACATCATTACACATCATTACAGGATGTTTGAGATCTACACCACTTGATAAAGTTTATTGTCTAGCAAGTATCCCACCTCCAGATATTCGCCGTGAGTGTGCATCCAGACTGGAGAAATCTAAAGCACTGAACCTGACGACCCATACTTTATATGCATACCATCCAGCAACCCAACGGCTCAAATCAAGGAAAAGCTTTCTCCATACAACTGAAAGCCTCACTGAATCACCATCAGAGTGAATTCATTGCGTTCCAGATCCAGCCACCTTGCAGAATGGATGACGCCTTCCGAAAGACTTACTCCAGGCCACGAGAAAAGCTGGTCAATATGGAAGACTCTCAACAGGTTGTGTTCAGGAGTTGGAAGAACAAAGACCAACATGAGAAAGTGGGGTTTTGTTTGTGACTCCACTCTATGAATGTGGTGAAGAACAGACAATGAGCCATCTTGTTTGTAACTTGTATCCAACTACTTGCTCTCTCCAGAATGTGATCGACGCTACCAAGGTAGCATGTAAATTAGCCACCTACTGGTCACACCACATTTAATTAATTTTGTATTTATGTAGAGCATAAATCAAATCGTTACCTGCCATCATCAGAAATGATTAATGATTATAGTACCAGATTTGTTATTGTCCTGTATAACTAAGTATAATGTATGTTTCTGACATGATTAAATAAATAAATAAATAATTATTTTTCCTTATTTCAGACTTGTGTGACAACAGACACTGAAGAGTTGCTTGACAATTCAGACTTGTCTGGCCAATCAGATGATGATAATTTGTATGAATTCAGTGCCTTACTACCAGGATCCGTGAAAGATGACACTGAGGAAGATGATGAAGGGGAAGCTGCTGTGGTCTTAGAGGGGAATGGGTGAGATCCAGGGTTTTTGAGCCATTACCTCCAGCTCCCGAATTAGTGGAAGAAATTGAAGCTATCACTCCTCTTCAAAGATGTATGATATGTTGGCCATGACTTATTTACAATACCGGCTCGTGAATCCTAACAGTCAAGACAGAGAGCGAAGGAGAAGACGAGGATGAGAACGAAACTATGTGCCAACAGAGAAAAGCAGTTATGCCATTCCTCATGTAAGCCTGAGGAAGAGGAAGGCAGAGTATTTACCTGAAATCCCTGAAGGTTTAAAGTCTTCCCAGTGCAGACTTCCTGGATGTGTAGCCCAAAATGTTGCATCAAGTGCTCAACATTTCCAGTGTTCTTGTGTATTAATGCAAATAGAAACTGCTTCAAACTGTTCCATGATTTGTGAATACTTCAATGTCATTTGGTGATGTTCTCTGTTTTAACTGTTCATTGGGCAATTTTTGAAATTTGGAAATTTTGTGATTTGAACATAGCCTATATATTAATGAAGATTATTCCAATAATTACAATTACAGTATTATATTTTGTTTGTTATTTAACTAACAACTCTACTTTGTGTTAAATTATGAAGGAACATTTCTGTTGCACATTTTTAATACAATGTAATATTGCCACACTTTTCACTTAAAAAATTGAGATCCAGTATAACCTATAGGGTACATCAAACTTTCCCACCAATACTCAGACTCAATTTTTATTTTCGTTGTCTTCAAACTGAAGTCCTTCTGTCCCATAAACCATTACAATTCAATAAAATAAATAGGCAGCTTTTAGTGGGGTCTGAGGAGAATATATTCAGGGTGTATCCAAAATATACCAACAAAAAAAAAAAAAAAAAAAAAAATCAGGGATGCTCTTCATGTTATATAAAGAATGATGGTGCAATCGAATTGGCAGAGAAAATTATTCTTTTTGAGAAAATGAGGATACTTTGTTACTTCCAAGCGCACAATTCAAATTGACAAACCCTCCGTATTTACTATGTCAGAGCGCATACCGCCGTCTGCTGCTGTGCTTCCGGAAAAGGAAGTGGGGTGACAATGCTCCACGCGAATCTATAAGTTTCTTTGTTCGAAATGTGCAGAATTGTCCTTTGCCTCTCACAGGCAATATCCACAGTTTATTTATCAAGCAGCCATAATTGGACAACACACACCATAAGAACTCACAGTAATTAAGACACACGATGCACCCATCATTTCCCCTCTCGTCTGTTGGTTTCAGTAACATTCTTTATTATTTAACATATGTGAAGATACATCGCTGCCACCACATGATTGGGCATTTGTTTACTCACAACATTGTAAAAGGAATGAAACACTGAATTAAAGGTACGTCGAGTTTGTCGATTTGAATCGCGTGCCCGGAAGTAACAAAGTAGCCTCCTTTTCTCGAAAAGAAAAATTTTCTCCGCCAATCTGATCGTGCCAACATTCTTTACATAATACGAAGAATATCCCTGTTTTTTTTTTGTCGATATAATCTATATATTTAATTTGAAACTCGTAACACAATATTGTGAGAAAGTCGTAATACTAACACCTATGTGTTATACATCAAAAGAAAAGCCTTATCTCAGGATTACCAGAAAAATATTGATTTCATTAAGCCGTTTATTTGTGTAAAAGTCATTTATTCGAACAATACAAAGCTTAGGTTGTTGCAGTTAACTATAAATGGTTCTGCAAAAGTTGTCTCTGCTGGTCTTTCTGTCAGTCTGATAGACGGCTCTGTAAAATCAAGTTATCACCAGAAAATTGTGGCATGTTTTATTCCACAGCACCATTATGGCACAACTGATTAGTTGCTCATAGCAAAAGCACCATTGTGTCAAATTTGGAATGCAGTGATGGAAGGACGTATTATCGGTAAGTGGTTATTTCTTTTCATGGTTACTTATTCCTTGACTGAATATCCTTTTCCGCTGCCTGCTTTTAGTCATTTTTAGCATCTTTTTTTTCTTTTCTTTTGTGAAATGTGTTCTGTTCCTAGGAGAGGACGCCCAAGAAGATGTGCTGTTTTAGAAACACTGCAGATGTCAGAGCTCAAATTATTAAAATGATTAAATCAAGACTGTTACAAACACTTGCCAAGGTGCAAAAATTCCGTATGTATAGTCACAATGGAAGTGCAAGTTTAAAGGCAAATAAACTGTCTTCCGGAGTTCAGTATATTTTCCATTACTTTTCTCACGCTTCTTTTATCATCAGTTTCATTTTCAGTCTTTGTTTGCAGCTATTGCTGCGACGGCCACTAGTTTAGATTTTTAAGGACCTTCAAATTAGACGTAAACTGGCACCAAATATCTTAACATCTGTGGAGGGACAGGAAAATTGGAGGAGGCTGTACACAACCGCACCCAGCTTGCTGGAGTGAAGAAGTGATGATGATGACCTCTCATGAATTACAGTATGCCACATTATTAATTTATCAAATGACATTATTACTGCTTCTTAATTTTTCATTTTGCAATTCCACGTTTCCTTTTAAAGTTGAAATCATGTATGAAAAGAAAGATTATAGACTGAATAAATAAAATTAAATGAAGGAACAAACCTTAAAAACAAATCCAGCTGGAGCAAGAGGCTTTTGCTCTTTTGTGTTTGACCGTGTCACTTTATTAGATATATCAACATTTTTGTATAGCTCAGCATCATTATGTCTAACAGAGCCACACTTAAATGGAGGTCTGTTTGCACGTTTACTCAACTGTTTGCTCAATTCTTTCTCTTTCTTCCATTTTTCATATCTCTGCTTAAGCAATTCTTTTTTACTAACTGAAAAGAAAAAGAAAAAAAAATAGGAAAGAAAATTACAACTGAATAAAATAATTTTTACACTCTATTAGTAAAATATACAAATTACTAGATTTAAGAAAGAAAGTTATGTAGTTATTAATACCCACAGACTTAACCCTAAGGTTGGTGGGTAACATGCATGTCTTCCAAGAGTCTCCTTTCTTTGCCAAACAGCTTGAAGTGGCAATAGTAGTGGTTGCATTTAATGTTGTCTATAAATTAGCAGTGAATGGGTGGCATACAGGGATGCTGTAGTAGAAACAGTAAGGGAATGCCTAGGAACAACTGTGTGTAAAGATGGGAAAAGGCGAACATCTTGGTGGAATGATGAAGTGAGAGCAGCCTGTAAACGTAAAAAGAAGGCTTATCAGAAATGGCTCCAGACAAGGGCCGAGGCAGACAGGGATTTGTACATAGATGAAAGAAACAGAGCGAAATAAATAGTTGTTGAATCCAAAAAGAAGTCGTGGGAAGATTTTGGTAATAACCTGGAAAGGCTACGTCAAGCAGCAGGGAAACCTTTCTGGAGAGTAATAAAGAATCTTAGGAAGGGAGGGAAAAAGGAAATGAACAGTGTTTTGAGTAATTCAGGTGAACTCGTAATAGATCCCAGGGAATCACTGGCGAGGTGGAGGGAATATTTTGAACATCATCTCAATGTAAAAGGAAATCATCCTGGTGGTGTTGCAACAGCCAAGCTCAGGGGGAGGAGGAAAATGATGATGGTGAAATTATGTTTATGGAAGTGGAAAGGATGGTAAGAAAACTCCATTGTCATAAGGCAGCAGGAATAGATGAAATTAGACCTGCAATGGTGAAGTAGAGTGGGAAGGCAGGGAAGAAATGGCTTCATAGAGTAATGAAATTAGCATGGAGTGTTGGTAAGATACCTTCAGATTGGACAAAAGCAATAATTGCACCTATCTATAAGCAAGGGAACAGGAAGGATAGCAACAATTATAGAGGTATCTCATTGATTAGTATACCAGGCAAAGTATTCACTGGCATCTTGGAGGGGAGGGTGCGATCAATCGTTGAGAGGAAGTTGGATGAAAACCAGTGTGGTTTCAGACCACAGAGAGGCTGTCAGGATCAGATTTTCAGTATGCGCCAGGTAACTGAAAATTGCTACGAGAGGAATGGGCAGTTGTGTTTATATTTAGTAGATCTAGAGAAAGCATACGACAGGGTACCGAGGGAAAAGATGTTCACTATACTGGGGGACTATGGACTTAAAGGTAGATTATTAAAATCAATCAAAGGCATTTATGTTGACAATTGGGCTTCAGTGAGAACTGATGGTAGAATGAGTTCTTGGTTCAGGGTACTTACAGGGGTTAGACAAGGCTGTAATCTTTCACCTTTGCTGTTCGTAGTTTACATGGATCATCTGCTGAAAGGTATAAAATGGCAGGGAGGGATTCAGTTAGGTGGAAATGTAGTAAGCAGTTTGGCCTATGCTGACAACTTGGTCTTAATGGCAGACTGTTCTGAAAGCCTGCAGTATAATATCTTGGAACTTGAAAATAGGTGCAATGAGTATGGTATGAAAATTAGCCTCTTGAAGACTAAATTGATGTCAGTAGGTAAGAAATTCAACAGAACTGAATGTCAGATTGGTGATACAAAGCTAGAACAGGTCGATAATTTCAAGTATTTAGGTTGTGTGTTCTCCCAAGATGGTAATATAGTAAGTGAGATTGAATCAAGGTGTAGTAAAGCTAATGCAGTGAGCTCGCAGTTGCGATCAGCAGTATTCTGTAAGAAGGAAGTCAGCTCCCAGACGAAACTATCTTTACATCGGTCTGTTTTCAGACCAACATTGCTTTACGGGAGTGAAAGCTGGGTGGACTCAGGATATCTTATTCATAAGTTAGAAGTAACAGACATGAAAGTAGCAAGAATGATTGCTGGTACAAACAGGTGGGAACAATGGCAGGATGGTAGTCGGAATGAGAAGATAAAGGCTAATTTAGGAATGAACTCTATGGATGAAGCTGTACGCATAAACCGGCTTCGGTGGTGGGTCGTGAGGCGAATGGAGGAGGATAGGTTACCTAGGAGAATAATGGACTCTGCTATGGACGGTAAGAGAAGTAGAGGTAGACCAAGACGACTATGGTTAGACTCGGTTTCTAACGATTTAAAGATAAGAGGTATGGAACTAAATGAGGCCACAACACTAGTTGCAAATCGAGGATTGTGGCGACGTTTAGTAAATTCTCAGAGGCTTGCAGACTGAACGCTGAAAGGCATAACAGTCTATAATAATGTATGTATGTATGTATAAATTATACTCTTGGTCTACCTTTACTCCTTCTACCTTCCAGCTTCTCTTCAAAGAGGGTGGGTCAGTCGGAATGCCGAAGCAAGTGGCAAATGAAGCTATTTCTTTTCCTGTTTAAGGTTTCAACCAAGGCGTGCGTCTCTAATTTGTACTCTATACAAATACAGTAGAGACAATACGCGACACTGAGCAAGATATCGAGGGACAGCTATTGGAGCTCACTCTAGCGGATAGACCTGAACAGTACTGATTCTCTCATAAGAGCACTAGTATTTTTGTGTGAAGTTTTTGGTGTTATTTATGCATTTTCAGTGAGTTGACATAATTAAATAGTAGCATGTGTCATTCCTTGATATCTCCTCTCAACATGAGGGGAAAGGTATGTGCTGTGTTTGGCTGCAGTAATTACGAAGTAGAGAAAAATGCGCGGTCGTTCTTCAGGTTCCCTCGTGACAAGAACATGTAAGTCTATTGTGTTTGCATATATATTCTTCCAGTGACAGAAATTTTTATAGTATTTCATAATCTTCTGACCTGCTCGACCCATATTTTAACTGGCATAAAATGTAATACGCATATTTTATTTTATAGTGCAGCAGTTAACCTTCAATACTGCTATGTTGTTGTAGGTGTGATCTGTGGGTTTTGAAATGTCACAGAAGTAATTTGGATAAGGTGTACAAGAAAGAAGGGACGTTACGCTTATATAAGAATTATAAGATCTGTTCAGATCATTTCCAGGCCAGAGACTTTAAAAATCCTCGACTATACAGCCAAGGGTATGTTACATTTTTACTCTAATTGTACGTAAATATTCCTCAAAGCATCACTATCGACAACATTTTCATACTTTTCTTTCTTTAATCCCTCTTCTCAGATTAAAGCCAGAATTTTATAGATTTTCTTTCTGTTAGTAGGCTTCATGTTAAGAGGAAAATTGTCCAGCTTTTAAATATTAATTCATTACATCATGTGTGTAAGGAATGTGCCAATATTTTTATTGACAAGTGTCTTAATGTGATCATACAATGTTTTTTAAATGAGAAAAAAGACAAATCCAACCGTAAAAGTTCAGGCAGGAATGCTAAAGCTAAAAAAGTAATGCATAAATGAAAGATCAAGCCATTTCACAGCAGCCCATTTCATATCTTGTTTATGTGTCTAATTTCAGTCTTTGAATAATAACCTTTTAAATAATTTTTCATTCATTTATCCAGAATTGCTTTAGCAACTTCGAAGTTAATATCTCAATACCACTTTCTTTCTAGACGTAATTTATTTATCCATTTCCATATATACATGTCCATTGATATTTGAATTTAGCGCGATTTGTTCACACTAGGAGCGCCACCGTCGAATTGTCTCCCATTTTAGCAAGGTGAAATCTGTGTCGCGTATTGTCTCTACTGTATTTACTCTATAGTCCAAGGCATTCTTAGGAATCAATGTCAGCACCACATCTCAAAAAACTTACACACACACACCCATCCCTACCCATACAAAAATACAATTATGACTCTGGTTTTATCTTGGATTATGTAGGAGAAGAGGGGGCACAGTGTTACATAACCTTTATTCATTAACTGTTGGTAGCTCTACCTTCACTTGTTCCAGCAGTTTGTTAGCCATCTTGTTTTCCACCATCAGCTGTGTTTTGGAGGCATTTGCAACATCGGTCAGATTTTTGTGAGTAAAATATTGTTTTTGCATGGTAAAAGTAAAATTTTGTTTGAAATCAATATGACGTCTTTTATAGAACATAATATCTTCAAGCACTGAAAATTATTTAATTGAATACCTCTGGTTCTTTAACTTAAATTGAATACAGTTACTTCGACTGACTGATCAGGATTGCAAGAAACGAAATGACAGGTGCAAAGGAAAACCAGGCTCTATGATGATGCTGTTTGTTTTAAGGGGCCTAACATCGAAGGTCATCAGCCCCCAGACTCTATGTGGAACATGCGATAAGGTCAGGGACGACGATATATCGATACAATGTGACGGTAGCCCTATATGTGAGAAATGGCACCACAAGGAGTGCACAGGCATGACTATAGGGGAGTTTGACATATTAAGACGAAAAAACAGCAAGCTGTTGTGGATGTGCGAGACGATTGATGAGCTGTCTTAGAAAGTGGACTCAATTGTGGATTTCCTGCAAAACCAGCTAGGAGCATCGATAGAGGAAATAGGAAAATCACTGAATAAGGAGAGACCACAAGTGATGCAAGGAATTCCAAAACCAAAAGCTAAACCAGTAGAAACAAAGGATAACAACGGAGGAGGAACAGAAGATAATAGGATGACTAAACCAAATGCATACAAGAACAGCACAGAAGAACGAGAAGCAGACAAACGGATGCAGACAGAAGATGCAGAGGGAGAAGGAAATACCAGCCAATTGACGCAAATGGTGAAAAGGAAGGGAAAAGAACAGATCTCGCCGCAACCACCAATCATAGTAGGGACGAAAGAGGACGAAGACCTACAAGCTTGGTTATATGTGGGATGACTGAAGAAGAGCACCACCAGTGAATCTCTAATGCGCTTCCTTAATAAAATGCAATCACAGAGGGTATATTGTGTGAGGATCTCAATGCCAAGGGGAACTACAAAGCGTTTAAGGTGGGAATACCATTCAAGAATCATTCTGACGTGGAGAATCCAGGTTTCTGACCGAAGGGAGTATTTGTGAGGAGGTTTCGGTTTCGGAGGGGACCCCCACGAACAGATGAGGAAGAGGGAGGATCACTTGAATAAACCCATAAAAATACTTCTATGGAACATCGAAGGATTAAGGAATGCATTGCCATACATACAGGAAAGTACATTAAAGGACATTGACGGAACAATACTTACCAAGACATTTCTTACAGAACCACTGAATCTGCAGTCATTCTATGCAGTGCACGCATTGGTGACACTGACAGCTGGGACCCCAGCAGGAGGAGTCACATGCTACTATAAAGGCAATTTGGGAAACCTCGAGGGTACTTCTAAAGAAGAGAATATGGTAATAATTAGGACTATAATGGTCACTCTCATAGGAATATACATCCCACCGGGCAAACTAACGGAAAACATCATAGAAATGGTATCCAAGGTAACAGAATAAACAAGAAACAACTTATCGCTGGGGATTTCAACCGCAGAACTGACAAACCCAGCACTAAGACAGACTTGCTTACGGAAGCTTTAGAAGAGCAAGGTTTTAAAATGGCAAACAACGAACATGTACCTACATACATGGCCCCAAATGGAACTAGTACAATCGACCTTGTCTTCTACAGAGGGAACAGGCTACAATTAAAGAAGCAGGAAGGACTGCGGACCTCCTCAGAAGCACCTATAAGGAAGCATATCCCAATTATAAAGCTGTTTAAAATGGAAACTAAACAAAGACAAGTGTGTTGGAGGAAATCATATACTCTCGAGGAAACTGGATCTCTAAATCCTGAAGAATAGTATGGGAGAAATAGAGAAGGCAAGGGACCTTATCAAAAAGGGAAAATTAGATGAGGCTTTAGAAATATCCACAAAAACAAAGCAAACAGCCATCATGGAAAGGAGGATAAGGCGAGCACAAAGATGGTTCGACCAGGAGTGCTACAGAAAGAGAAAGGAAACACTAAGAGCACTATTCAGAGCCAAAACATCTAAACAGCAAGCGGACCTAACATTCTACGCTGAGAGAAGAAGAGAACACAAACGTGTACTAAAACAGAAAAGAGCTGACCATATAAAGAGAGAGAAGCAAGAAAACAGGAAGAGGATGCAAGGGCAGACCCTTTCATAGCTCTCAGGAAGAGGAACCCACCTACTACAGGAGAAGTCCAATACAGGCATGGGAAAACTGCTTCAGCAAAATTCTAAACCAGCAACAGAAAGGTCAGGCATATGATCCAATAATACAACAGGTTCGCGCGTATGATCCAATAACGAAGGAGGAAGTAAGGCGGGCGATAAAGGAGGGAAAAAGGTAGCGGGACCAGACAATATCTACATCGAGCACCTGAAGGAATCTATGGATATTATGCAAAATCTCTGGGTAGATCAAATGAACAAATGCATAGAATTAGCACAGATACCCGAAAGCTGGAGAACAGCAACAATGAAGATTCTCTATAAAGGGAAAGGAAATACTACAAGCCTGGACTCATACAGGGGAGTGCTATTGAAAAGTGCTTTGTTCAAGATGTTCACGAAAGTTCTAAATGAAAGACTACTGGAAATTATCAACAATCAAATACCTGAATGTCAATTTGGATTCAGGAAAGTCGGAAGTACATTACAAACAATTTCCTACCTATCAGAGCAAATAGAAGACTCCCTTAGACACCCCGGGGGCAAGTATTATGTTGTATTTGTAGACTACAGGAAAGCGTTCGACCTGGTATACAGGAAGAAGCTTATCGAGAAACTTAAAGGAATGACTAGAAAGGACCACCCAATTGCAAGGATAACAGAAGATCTCTTGATGTATAACTACACATGTATAAATAACGTGGAAGCATCGAAACAGATTATTCAAACGAATGGCGTATTGCAGGTGGACCCTATCAGTCCTACATTATTTAACATCTAAACAGCAGAAATCATGAAAATCATTAAGGAGAACTTGAATACAACTATAATTCTATATGCAGATGATATGGTGATCAGGTCTCCTATATGGACAAAAGTACAAGAAGCAATTAACGCGGTGGAGAAATGGGCCAGGGAAAACGATGTCACTATAAACCAAGAGAAAACTGTACAGTTGACTTTTAGGAAGGGTGAAAATGCAGCAGTGACTGACAAAATTGTGTTTTCAGGCAATCCAGTAAAGAGAGTTAACAAATTCAAGCACCTAGGAGTTACACTGCAAACAACAGCATCATCGTCATACAGTCTTCACATAGACGACAGGACAGCAGCAGCAATCAGGGCAATATAAAGAATATCAGGAACCTGTCTATCAGCAAGGCGATGGCACTATTTAGAAGTGCTATAGCCCCGATCATCATCTACGGCATACAGATCATCTGGAAAAAGTTAAAAATAGGTGAATTAACCAAAATTGAAAAGGTGAAGGCTATGTACACGAAAAGAGCAATGGGAGTAGGGAAGACAGACACCTCATGACATATACGAGATGATGGGAGAAACCTACTTCATAGAGGATATTAGGATCCAACACCACCTACTATCAACAGGACCATATCAAGAGCTACTAAGGAACCGAAATAAGAAGAGAGAAGAAATACAGCTGGAATTCTACAGCTCGCCTGCTAGGGTGGAGAAGTCCTGGACCAGAGAGAACCAGAAGCAAACACATGTGATAGCCAGACTTTCAGTACACTGCTTTCACTACAAGCTGTGTATTAACAAGCTATTTCACAAACCAGACATTGATTGCAGGGTGTTCATTGAAATACTGAAGCATTTTCAACTCCATGCTAAAAGTTCTCCAGATCATAAAGTGTTATTAATTCTAGATAATCACGAATCCCTCCTCTGCGAACCATGTGACCTTGTACCGGTGGGGAGGCTTGCGTGTCCCAATGATGCAGATAGCCGAGCCGCAGGTGCAACCATATCGGACGGGTATCTGTTGAGAGACCAGACTAACGAATGGTTCATCGAAAGGGGGGTAGCAGCCTTTCGGTAGTTGCAAGGGCGGCTGTCTAGATGATTGACTGATACGGCCTTGTAATAATACTCAACATGGTTTAGCTGTGTTGATACTGCTACACGGCTGAAAGCAACGGGAAACTACAGCCGTAACTACCTCCCGAGGACATGCAGCTCTCTCTGTATGAATGATGTACTGATGATGGCTTCCTCCCAGGTAAAATATTCCGGAAGTAAAATAGTCCCCCATTCGGACCTCCGGGTGGGGACTACACGAGAGGGGGCAATCATCAGGAAGATGGATACTGACATTCGGCGAGTCGGAGCGTGGAATGTTAGAAGTTTGAATCGTTGTGGTAGGTTAGAGAATCTGAAAAGGGAGATGGATAGGCTAAAGTTAGATGTAGTTGGTACAAGTAAAGTACGTTGGCAGGAAGAACAAGATTTTTGGTCAGGCGACTACCGAATTATCAACACGAAATCAAACAGGGGAAATGCAGGAGTTGGTTTAATAATGAATAAGAAAATAGGGCAGCGGGTAAGCTACTACGACCAGCATAGTGAAAGAATTATTGTCATCAAGATAGACACCAAACCAATGCCCACCACAGTAGTGCAGGTCTATATGCCTACTAGTTCAGCGGAAAGAATATATGAGGAGATAAAAGATTTAATACAATATGTAAAAGGTGACGAGAATCTAATTGTGATGGGAGACTGGAATGCAGTGGTAGGCCAAGGAAGAGAAGGTAGTACAGTAGGAGAATTTGGATTGGGACAAAGGAACGAAAGAGGAAGTCGGCTGGTTGAATTCTGCACTGATCATAATTTAGTCCTTGCCAATACTTGGTTCAAACACCACAAACGACGGCTTTATACGTGGACGAGACCTGGAGACACTGGAAGGTATCAAATAGACTTCATTATGTTTAGGCAGAGATTCAGAAACCAGGTGTTAGATTGCAAAACTTTCCCAGGAGCAGATGTGGACTCTGACCACAACTTGTTAGTCATGAAATGCCATCTGAAGTTGAAGAAATTGAAGAAAGGAAAGAATGCAAAAAGATGGGATCTAGACAAGTTGAAAGAAAAGAGTGTGAGGGATTGTTTCAAGGAACATGTTGCAAAAGGACTAAATGAAAAGGCTGAAGGAAACACTATAGAGGAAGAGTGGAGCGTCATGAAAAATGAAGTCAGTAGGGCTGCTGAAGAAATGTTAGGAAGGAAGAAAAGATCAACTAAGAATTAGTGGATAACTCAGGAGATACTAGACCTGATTGATGAACGACGAAAATACAAGAATGCTAGAAATGAAGAGGGCAGAAAAGAATACAGGCGATTAAAGAACCAAGTGGATAGAAAGTGCAAGGTAGCTAAGGAAGAATGGCTGAAGGAGAAGTGCAAGGATGTCGAAGGCTGTAT
This sequence comes from Anabrus simplex, assembly GCF_040414725.1. NCBI lineage: Eukaryota > Metazoa > Arthropoda > Insecta > Orthoptera > Tettigoniidae > Anabrus > Anabrus simplex. The sequence continues at coordinate 229,792,444 of NC_090267.1, read as the reverse complement.
GGTCCTGGGAAAAGTAGATGCTGCATACAGGAAAATCAAGGAAACCTTTGGAGAAAGGAAATCTAGGTGTATGAATATTAAGAGCTCAGATGGAAAGCCACTTCTAGGGAAAGAAGACAAAGCAGAAAGATGGCAGGAACATATCCAACAGTTGTATCAAAGTAAAGATGTAGATAATTTGGTTCTGGAACATGAAGAGGCTGTTGATGCTGATGAAATGGGAGACCCAATTTTGAGGTCAGAGTTTGACAGAGCTGTGAGTGACCTAAATAGGAACAAGGCACCTGGAATTGATGACATTCCCTCTAAATTACTGACTACCTTAGGAGAAACCAGCATGGCAAGGTTATTTCATTTAGTGTGCAAGATGTATGAGACAGGAGAATTCCCATCTGATTTTCGGCAGAATGTTGTTATACCTATTCCCAAGAAAGCCAGTGCTGACAGGTGTGAAAACTACCGCACCATTAGTTTAGTATCTCATGTCTGCAAAATTTTAACACGTATTGTTTACAGAAGAATGGAAAAACAAGTTGAAGCTGAGTTGGGAGAAGATCAATTTGGCTTCAGAAGAAATGTAGGAACACGTGAAGCAATCTTGACTTTACGTCTGATCTTAGAGGATTGAATCAAGAAGGACAAGCCCATGTACATGGCATTCGTAGATCTAGAAAAGGCATTCGATAATGTTGATTGGACCAAGCTATTTATGATTCTGAAGATGATAGGGATCAGATACCAAGAACGAAGAATTATCTACAATCTGTATAAAAATCAGTCTGCAGTGATAAGAATCGAGGGCTTTGAAAAAGCAGCAGCAATCCAGAAAGGAGTGAGGCAAGGCTGCAGTTTGTCCCCTCTCCTTTTCAATGTTTACATAGAACAGGCAGTAAAGGAAATCAAAGAGAAATTTGGAAAGGGAATCACAGTCCAAGGAGAGGAAATCAAAACCTTGAGATTTGCCGATGATATTGTTATTTTATCTGAGACTGCATTAGATCGAGAAGTTGCTGAATGGTATGGATGAAGTCTTGGTTAAGGAGTACCAGATGAAAATAAATAAGTCCAAAACAAAAGTAATGGAGTGCAGTCGAAGGAAGGCAGGTGATGTAGGAAATATTAGATTAGGAAATGAAGTCTTAAAGGAAGTAGAGGAATATTGTTACTTGGGTAGTAAAATAACTAACGATGGCAGAAGTAAGGACGACATAAGATGCAGACTAGCACAAGCAAGGAAGAGCTTTCTTAAGAAAAGAAATTTGCTCACTTCAAACATTGATATCGGAATTAGAAAGATGTTTTTGAAGACTTTCGTGTGGAGCGTGGCATTGTATGGAAGTGAAACCTGGACGATAACTACCTCAGAAAGAAAGAGAATAGAAGCTTTTGAAATGTGGTGTTACAGAAGAATGCTGAAGGTGAGATGGATAGATCGAATCACGAATGAAGAGATACTGAATCGAATTGGTGAGAGATCGATTTGGCTAAATTCGACGAGAAGAAGAGATAGAATGATAGGACACATCTTAAGACATCCAGGACTTGTTCAGTTGGTTTTTGAAGGAAGTGTAGGTGGTAACGGTAGGGTTAGACCAAGGTATGAATATGACAAGCAGATTAGAGCAGATTTAGGATGCAATAGTTACGTAGAAATGAAAAGGTTAGCACAGGATAGGGTGGCATGGAAGGCTGCATCAAACCAGTCTATGGACATGACTCAAACACAACACAATCACGAATCAAATACAACAATAGATTCTCTAGATCTTTGCAAGGAAAATGGAATTATCCTATTAACTTTACCTCCCCATACTAGTGGGATACTACAGCCTTTAGACAAGACTGTTTACAAGTCTTCAAAACTCCATTTTAATAATGCATGTGATGACTGGATGCTAACAGATCCTGGTCAGACCATTTCAATTTACAATATTGCAGAACTTCCTGGCCGAGGTTATCCTAAAGCCTTTACACCTTCTATTATCACCAGTGGATGTCGCTCCACTGGTATATGGCCCTTAAATAGAGACATCTATGGTCCTGATCATTTTCTCTTTTGTCACTGATAGATCTGACCCTGATCAGGCATCTGAGAGCACTGTTTCCAGTCTACCCCAAGCATCAGAAGCTCCTTCCACCTCACAAAGTGACCTTGTTCACAGTTTACCCTCCACGTCATCATTTTCCAGTGACACCCACCAAATTTTGCTCATTTACACCAGAACCCCCTTGCAACCTTCATCAGGTATTGTAAAAGTAGTATCATCACAAGAAATTAGACCTTTTCCTAAAGCCCCACCTAGGAAATCTGAAGGAACTAAACGACGCTGTGGTAGTCAAATCTTGACAGACACCCCTATTAAAAGAAAAGTGACGGAAGAGCTCATGAACCGAAAGAAACAAACAAATTCCAAAAGGACACACATGCCTAAAGCAAGAGTGAATCTTTCTATGTGTCTTGACATGTCATCTACAGATGAAGAAAATTCCCCCACATATGATGAAAGGAATGACAGCATCTCTTGATGACTTCCAAACAAAACACCGGATGCGGATTTAGATCCTTCAGATATTAAGAATGGTGATTTTGTGTTAATTGAAGGACAACTTAAAGGAAATAAAATTTATTCTATTGGTGAAGTTGTAAACCAACATGATGATGACACTGAAGTGTCATATGTTAAGATACTCTTTCCTTCTTTCAAATTTTCTAGAACAAATGTGATGTATTAATTTGAAAAAAAAAAAAACACTGTATCCAAACTACCTTTCCTACATCCATCAGGAGACATATCATGGAATGTCAAAGTGTTGATCTTCCCTGTTGATTTAGCTATGTATCCATGGCTAAAATAGCTTTAAATTGTTGTACATATTTGTCATTTTTTCTGTATCAAACAACATTGTGTTATTTGCATAATTCTTGTACTATGAAACATTTAAACTGCCATGTACTCTTCAGTAATGTTACTTTTCTGACCACTGAATTAAGAGTATAACCCAGCTTGTACCTAAAATAATTTTTAAAGTAAGTTTTTTATGTATTAAAAATCAAATAAGGTCCGGTAATTATTCGCTATAAAATGTTTAATCTTTACCTATGCTGATGTAATTTAGACTTGGCAAGCAAATATACTGAAAACTTCTATTTAAATCTTATATGCAATGTTGCAGTCATAATGTAACACTGTACCCCAGGCCCCACTACCGGGGCAGTGTTACATGTTGCATCCTTACCTAAAACTGTAAATACTGCAAGTAAACGTAATAATTTGAGCATCTGACCAACTGAATGAGGTAGGTAAGACTTTAAGAAATACATACAAGCTTTCGTCTGTTTAGTTCCAATTGATATTTCACTGCTGCATAAAAAATTAAAAATAGTGTAACACTGTGTCCCCTCTTCCCCTATTTCACTTAAGATTTCAAACATATTACATCCTTATCATGCTATAAAAGTATGATAAGACATACGGAATTTCGACCCAGGTCGGGTTTTCTTTTCTTTAAATATAAATAATCGCCAGTGTTTAGATATATATGCTAGCTTGTTTGATGTAAATCATGCATATCAGCACCCATTCAACAGGAGTTTTATCTCACGTTCTTAAGAATGTCTTTAACGCCATTTACGGGGTATTTTAGCATCACTAGTTCACACATGAAGATACATTATAAAGCACACGTTCAGAATGCAATAACACAGTCTCTTAAAAAGTATTTTGCTCGTTATTCTGAAGGAAATAATAATTTAATTGAGCACACAGTTTGTGTATATAAAGCGATTACATGTCATTTAAGCATAAGTCTATTATAGGCCTATTTCGCTTAGAGCATTCCACAACATGATAACGAGGACAAGTCAAATCACACAGTGCACACACACACACACACACACAACTATCATCATGTTCATGAAAGATCTTAGTTTTGCAGAGTTTATAGTGGTACCCATGAATTGCCATAGAATTGACAAAATGTCGAAGATCCTGGTTTGTAATGGTCCAAGATCTATTTGTCATTGCTTCAGTCGAGTAGAATTCAGTACAAATATTATTCCATCTGGCCAATCTTTCATCCAAGAGTTTCTTCCAATGGTCTGTATAAGGTAGAGCGAGCTTGGATCTCAAATCTTCAATTAAAAGAGGCTCATTTGCAAGTTCATAAACCAGTCTTGATCTAGTAAATCTGGACACACAGAGGATTGTCTTTAAGAATCGGTATTTGATTTTTTCTAGTGTGTAGGTCATTCTTTGTTAGCTTATCCCAAATTATTTCCAGTCCATATTAAAATAGGAATTATGTTTGCGTCAAACAAGATCATGGCCGTCTTAAGAGATAATATATTTATGTTCTTGATGTCAAATATTGCTTTCATAGCTGCTGCAGCATGTAGCCTAATATGAAGTCTAAAGGAGATTGTCTGCATTGTCAAGCCCAGATATTGAAAACCGTTTATGTTGTTTAATGTCTCCGCTTTATAAATCACCTGGTCACTTGATGGTATTTGTCCTCCCTTTCTGAAAATCATGCAGACAGTCTTTTCAGTGTTCACTCGCAATTCATTTCTATCTGTCCACTTCTCCTGTGCATTCAGTGCTTTTTGTTGCTCTTTAACATCGTGTGATCCTAGAACCATATCACCAGCATACAAATACTGTTAACAGGGCATTAAGACACAGATAGTCTCCATTGCATGCATCGTCACGCCCAGATATTTAAAACCGTTTACGTTGTTTAATGCCTCCGCTTTATAAATAACCTGGTCACTTGATGGTATTTGTCCTCCCTTTCTGAAAATCATGTAGACAGTCTTTTCAGTGTTCACTTGCAATTCATTTCTATCTGTCCACTTCTCCTGTGCATTCAGTGCTTTTTGTAGCTCTTTAACATCGTGTGATCGTAGAACCATATCACCAGCATACAAATACTGTTAACAGGGTATTAAGACACGGATAGTCTCCATTCATTTGCATCGCATGATCAGAGTCATACAACCAACTATAATCTAGTACTCTGCCGGGACAGATGGAGAAATACAAAGCAACAAAACATTTATATGACGGTAACAATGCATTACAATATATTTCACGGACATTATTCAGAATGTTAAAATCCTAACTAAGAATCATATAAAAAAATACCTTTCGTTTCTTCCTCCGAAACTTCCAAAGATCGGTTTCTCACAAACGATCCCCTTCGTAACATTCGTCTCTCTTCATTTCGTACCCGAGCCCTTTGGGTGCGAACAATATCATCGCAGTAGTTGAAGCCTCTGGTCTTGTAAGTTCTTCTCTGTCTATCCATGGTTCCAAATGACAAATGTGGTAAAAAGCCTCACTTTAAATTATCCAGATCCTCAGACTGTTCGCCTGATATTAAAAATCTACGCAAGGCTTCACTCCCGCTTCTAGTCAAATGTCACCAACATGCAAATAAATTTTATTTTTTCCACGCGAGATTCTGAAATATATTGTTATCAGTGTCACCAACATGCACAAATGAAATTATCCCGATATCTTCAAACGTTTACCCCAAATGACTCTATACTTTCGCCAATGAGAATTTGACATTTATAATAACTACAAAAGCGAAATTTATGGGTAAGATAACAAAACCTATGAAGATAAATACAGGGGTACGGCAAGGTGACAGTTTGTCACAACTGTGTTCTAGAAAAAATTGTAAGATTTTGGAATGTAAAACTCAAAGAACACCAAATTTTGCCGGTAACTTCATTGGGAGAAAAAACAAAAAAATCAAAGGCATTGAATTAACTGCCTAGCATTTGCAGGCGATTTTGCTGTATTGTCAGAAAATCTAAAATAAGGCACTATACTAAAGTGATGAAATCGGAATGCCTTTATGTAAGTGAATGCCTGGTACTAAACTTTAGATCAGATAAACTTGAGGTACTAGAAAAGAGAATCTTGAGAAAAATTTAGCCCCTGTGGACACAGAAGTAGGTATGGAAATTAAAATCTAATGATGAAATATAGAAGAACATATAAAACATAACAGAAACCATAAGGAAAAAGAGATTACAACTTTGTAGACATATATACAGAATGGAAGATTCCACATTAACAAAAAAGGATTTTCAAAATATATCTATACTACTAGTACACAAGTATACTTCGTTGAGGTCTTAGTAAACTCGTAGCCTCATCCCCAGGTAGTGCATCTCTTTTCAGGCACACCCCCGATGGAGGTGAGCTGCATGTACCATTTTAACCACATACCACCCCTCCTGCCATTCTTAAATTTCTGGCAGTACCGGGAATCGAACTCGGGCCCCCGAGCACGGCAGCTAATAGTGCTAACCGCTACGCTACTGAGGCGTGCGAGGTCCTAGTGATGACGATGATGACATTGACCCTGTGTGGATTGATGTTGATATTAACGTTTGTGTGATTTGTGAAGAAATTGGAAAAAATAATGAATCGTCACCTTTCAAAGTTTAGAAAATGAACCTTCATAGGAGTAAATACAATATATTCAAACTCCGGTAAAAGGCGAAATTACCCCGCAAGTTGGGGAAATGCCGCCACCTGCTTCAAATATACACATTACTTGCAAATAAGACATTACATTTCTTAGAATTTATAAATTACAGATTTATCATTTGTTTTTAGGCCTACACTAAGAAGACAGATTAAAGTCACATACGTTATATAGCATTCTGTCATTTCAGTGCCACTACAGCCCTACCCCAGGAACAAAAAAAGTCACACACATACTTTTCAGCTATTTCCTTACCACTACATTCTGAATGAGCGTATCTGGAACATACGGTGCATCGGAACCACAATTCATTATTTTTTTCCAATTTCCTCACAAATCACACAAACGTTAATATCAACATCAATGCACACAGGGTCAATGTCATCATCGTCATCACACAAATATTTTTTCATCTATCTCCTCCTCATCTGAAGACGATGATGATTCAAAGGTAAGACCTATACTGCATGCCTTCATAGTATGCTTAGAAGTTTTGCTGGACATTTTCCACTTCTTCCTTTCTTGTATGACTGTGTTCTTAACGGCTTTCTTCTTGACGATGTCTTGAAAGTTGTCTTTCATTGGAGTCGAAGTTATGATTTCCGAAGGCCGCCTTCTTGTGGCCCTCCTCTGTCCTGATTTGGATGAACATGGCTTAGGTACTGGAGAGATTTGTTTTACACTTTGTGCGAACCAAGCCTGCCTTGGTGATGCATTCCCTTTATTCCTACTTCTCCTTGACTGTCGTTGTCGCCATTAGCGATAACATTACCCGAATGTGACGTGAAACTTATAGTTTCTCATTGAAGATGGCGCTCTAGCCATCTGTGTTGATACACAGTCTGTCTCTCGCTCTCCGAGTGTTATGATCCTTGAGCTGGTCTGCTCGTGATACAAACGATGGAGGAGTCGAAAATGATGAACAAACTGGGATTTAAAATGTGCTTCTTGATCTACGAATGGCTATTATCGCGGATTTACTTGTTTCAAGGCTCGGCTCTCTGCTGGGAGTCATTATTTTGATTGACGTAAATATTTCGAGATTCCTGATTACTGCTCCCAGTTATTCATTCATTTTATTTTATTTTACGTGCCACAGTTACAAGAACGGTTCCATGTGATTGTATTTTGGTAGTCCTTTATCACCTGTGCGCGGTCCGCGTTAGTACGACTGCATTAACCCTTTCGTGGTTCTATTTTCTGATTACTTCGATAACGTGTTCCACGTCACATTATTTTTCTGAAACGAGTTTGGATTTTTATGAGGTCTAACAGAAGTGAATAGTGCGATCGTGTGAACTGTCGCCGTGTAACACAAAACTTACTGTGTCATTGAACGGGATACTACTTGATGTTCTATTTTTCTGCAGTTATGTAAGTAACTTTTAAAGCAGTTTCCCATTTCTGCTTTCATTTTAATATTGTGTGTGTTCGTAATAAACCCCATTTTCTTTTGATCCATCCTTTTAGTCATGGGGGATACGGGTCCCTGCCTTTCTGTCCTTTCGGTCCGCTTTTTTAAGCACGGGTCCAGCTCCGAACTATTTAGTTCGTTCCAGTCCATCCACGCAATTTTTGAAGAGAGGTAAGTGAGGTAAGTATCTGCGAGTACATTTCGTGTACTGTGTTGTGTAATGATAACAGGGTAGTGGGGTAATAGAACTTATAGTCCAGTGAGAACAAGAAGACTGGCTCCCTTTATCATTTCTCCCGATGTTGAAGCTTTAGGTTCCGTTTTCATATGTGTATTTTGGGGTGTAGATTCTGGCACTGGAGGTTGATATGATGCAGGTCTACATGATTTCTGCCGTTCTTCATCATCTTCAATGCAAACTGTGAAATCAGTATGACGTGCAGAAATAAAACCATCTTCTTCAAATTTATTAGGATCTAAAGGATGAATTCATGTTGTCAAAAATCCTCTGACGACCTTCTCCAATGTAGGCACGCGAATGTAGTTTCGGTTGAAAATTTCTGCCAATTCATATGGTGTGATTTTTACGTTCTGGCTGTTGTAAGATTTCATGTAGAGTTCACATTCTCTATTAAAGGCGTTTTTCAGAGGTCCATAGAAGGAGATGTCCAAGGGTTGGAGTCGATGCGATGAATGGGGGTGGAAGTGACACAATATGGATGTGATCCGTTCTGCAGTAATTATGCACTCCTTAAGTTTTGTGGCTGGAGTGGTTATCCAATATGAGCAATGCAGTCATCAGCGGTTGGTCGAGTGTGCTTCTGGATATGCTGGAGCCATTCCATAAATAGTTTCTCATTTATCCAACCATTCTTTGAACATCCGTAAGTTGCATCACGGGGTCTTCCCTTCTGTAAATGCTGGGTATTCGCTGGCGTGGATAAATAGACATAGGAGGGATGTTGTTTCCTGTAGCACTCATAGCAAGAACTGCGGTCACATTCTTTCTTTTCTCCCAACGTGTAGCTGCTCCCACTTGCTTCTAACCTTTTGGTCTCATTTACATTATAGATTATACATTATAGATTTACATTATAGATTCTAGGTGCTAGGAATTTGAATTTGACCTGTACTGTTTCCAGATTTGCGAAGAAAAGGTCCACCGCAACTTTGTTAAATGCGGAAATGTAATTAAGACTCGTAACTTCTGGTTTAGGCAGACATACTCCGTGATATCTCTTCACGAAACCGTAGACCCAATCAGGGCCAGCTAATTTTGTTCCCTTATTCCCTATTTCCTTCCACTAATTCAAATGCCAAACGCCTAAGTCCGTTAAGAGAAATGCCAACAAGTAACTTTGACAGCAATAATACATGATCAGCAAATTCCTTTTCTTGTTCTGGAGTGAATAGGGGCTTTCTTCGTAGAATTCCTTTGTCTGTTGTGTTTGTTTCCAGTCGGTCTTCCAAAGTAGACCTAGGAATGTTACATTTATTCGCTGTGCTTTTTACTGAGTTGCCAGTCCGCACAGCATTAATATCTTCTTTCAAACTTTCCTCTGGCCACTTTCTTTTATCTGTTGTCCTTTTCCTAACGCGTGGCATCTGAAAAAAATAATTCCGATTACTTCCCAGTGAATTCATTTCGGTTTAATACCGCCACCCTGGCGGCGTTCCCCTGTGTAGGAGTGGCGGTATTGCCCCATATCGTACGAAACATTTTGCGGCACATTGCCACATAACCAATAAAATTATCAACACAAAATAAGATCTTAACACACTCTTTAATAGTAAATATTTCAAAGTATGTCATGCTTCTATTCATGACTTGAAATTCAAACTCACTTACCTCTCTTCAATTAGATTGTAGAAATTACATCGAAAGAGGTGAAATTGTATATACTTGAACTATAAGAAACAGTGCTCTATCGGCCGACCGGAAGCTAGTGCACTATATTTACATCTTATTCCACTAGAGTTTGCATTTATCGGCTCACGTCTTACAGTTGCAGTACGTTAGATTTGAAGGGTGACGGAATTCCCTCGAGTGGCGCCATCCCCCCCCCCCCCCCCACATTCCCCTACTTTGGGACAAAAAAGCAACAACTGGCTGGATTCAAGAAGTAAAGAAAGATTTAGAAAGAAATAATATAAGAGAAGAATAAATTATTGACAGAGATATTTTAGAAAGAGGGTAGTAAATATGGAAGGATTCCAAGGAAGATTGAACAACAAGCCTGGTGCGAAGTGGTCCGAGGACAGAAAGAAACAGCATCGTGAAAGGATGAAAGCATATTGGAAGGAACGAAAGAGAAAACAACAAAGTATGAGAACTGAATTGAAATTGACACGTAGTACTTAGCAGGCCTCATTGAACAAAAGAGGAAGGAGGAGGAGAAGAAGAAGAAGAAGAAGAAGAAGAAGAAGAAGAAGAAGAAATGTACGGTATTTATAGCAGCGAATGGCCATGTACGGTTAACGTACATTTTAAATACAGTTCATAAGTTTATATTCACATATCAAAGATGTTAGTCTACGAGGGGGATTCTATATTGTTTTACACTTTATCTTTTGTACCTCCGAGTTTGGTCCACAATTCACTTTTGAAGGTGGTGACCTGTAACTAGCGTCTTGTTCCACCGTTTGGCAGCAGCACACGCACCGCCGCAAACTACAGACATATAGTAAATAGACTGGCAGCGCCCTATCGCCCTATCTCGTAGCACGGGTTCTTGTGAAGCCGGAAACTTACGACCACAGCCATCTTACGTCACTACAGAGCCACTGTAAACATGCATATGACTGTGTTACGTACAGTTTTGTTTTATGTTCTGTTTATGCAGATTTCTAATTAATGCTTCGGCAAACTACTGTGTGGCAGAATGGGAATACCCGCGTAATGTTTGGGGGTGGTTTTTCCTATTTACGAAGAAAGAATAAGGAAGGAATATGAGTTTCAATACACCGGTAAGTAGCTTACATGTGAACATGTACACCTGTTGCCTACTTATTAATGCAATTAAATTCACTCAACGAGCTTGAATAACATAGTGGGGCTCAATGCCTTATATCGGCGCTCCCCTCGGAAGCAAAAATATGGTCTATAAAGGGAAAGGAGACCCACAGGATCCCAACTCCTATACGGGGTGTTGCATTGGAGAACAACTCATTGAAGCTACTTAAAAACTCGCAGCGGATAGACTAAGCAAAGGAATAGACACAAACATCCGGGAAGAGTAGTTTGGTTTCAGAAGAGTCAGAAGCGCGGCACACGCAATAACTAATCGAATAGACGACATAGATAACTCCCTCAGACTACCAAATGGGAAGTCCCTACTCTGTTCAGTTATTTCCCAAAGACATTTGACACATCGAACGGGAAAACAATCTCTTGGAAACTTGATACGGTACTTAAGTCGAGGAAAGTAAGGTTCTCTCTAACTTGGTCCATAACATGTTGAAGAGCATCACAGTCATAATCTAGGACAATGTAGCAATATCTAAAAGGATTACTCAGACTAAAGGCATGCTGCAGGGGGTTCCTCCCAGCCTTCTATTATTCAGTATGGTGTCGTGATAGCAATAAAAAGAGAGGCGGAGAAAGTAAGGATTTATTTACTGGGTGTTCCCAATAAATACCGACAAGTCTTGGTATGTTGTGCGGGATGGCGGACTGATCGGTTATCAAGAAGGAGCCCGTCTCAAGCAATGCACGGTGTGGGTGCTGGGGTGCGTCGAATTCGGAGAACGGTTCTGATAATTTGTTCCGATGTGGTATCTTAATAAGCAACGTACGCAATCGTTTAGTCATCTGTGTATTGCGGATGGACTATCTCAGCCTAATAACATTCCTGCCCATTCGCTACATTCCTCCACACAGTCCTTGGTGCGCAACCTACTGCGTTACTTGTGTACTGTAGCCTGCCAGTGCAGCAACGTTTTTAACAACATTGCAACATGTATCATCACACAGCTGCGGAAATTACCGACACGGTGCTTACATAAGGCAAAGTGGATTGCAGTGTTAGAGTGGCTGCAAGGTTGTATGCGGAACGTTTTCCAAACAGACGTACCCCCACATCATTACACGTTCGCGGCCATAGAGATACGACTAAGAGAACCCGGAAAGTTTCAGGTGGGTTCTTTCTGCCTGAAGTGTGTCCATTGTACAGTAAAGTAGTAGGGCTATGTGCTCAATACTTGAGAATAAGTTCTACCCAATTATACTGTTTGTCCTCTGTTAGATGCCAAAACGTATTGCGGTTCGTCCACGCTCATCAAGAACACTGCAATTTGAGGAGGACCTGCTGACAATTTTCGAAGTGGACCCATCCACCAGCACTCGGCAAGTGGCACAGTCGCTGCACACAGGTAAAAATACCATGTGGCGTGTTGTCCATTACAGCAGCTCCATGCATAACATCTGAAGAAAGTACAGGCTTTACGAGACGAGGACTACCCACGGCAAGTACAGTTTGCGCAGTGGTATTTACAGAAATGCAGATTCCATCCACAATTTCCGAGCCTGGTGCTATTCACAGATAAGTGCACTTTTACTAGAGCCGACGCATTAAACTTGCACAACATGCAAGTTTGGGCGGACCAAAATCCGCGTGCGCAGGTGATTCGAAATCACCAACACAGACTCGGTAATAACATCAGAACTGGGATAATTGGTGACCATATCATTGGGCCATATCTACTGCCAAACAGACTGGCAAGACTGATCTACTGCACATTTATTAAATATCATTTGCCTACACTGTTGGAGAAGTACAGTTCGACAGGCAATGTGGCTGCAACACGACGGAGCTTCAGCACACTTTGATGTAAATGTGCGGAATCACTTCAACGTCGCATATCCAAGTCGATGGATTGGTAGAAGTGTACCAGTTCCATGACCAGCGCGGTCGCTCGATTTGAATTCTCTCGACTACTTTCTGTGAGGAAATATGAAGTGCATGGTGTATGACACTCCTGTAACGACAGCGGAGTACCTTATTGCTCGGATCCACGGAGCGATTGGATTTCTTAAAAGACAGCCTCAAGTATTGGGTTATGGGCGTGTGGCTCAGCACCGCCGTTGTAAGCTCTGCAATGACGTAGGTGGTACACAGGTTGAACCCCGTCTGTAATGAGCCCGATGTGCTACTCATTTTGGGTTTATATTGATACTGATACGTCAATTCTCCAGGAGATCACAAAGATTGTTTGGCCCCCAGAAGGCTGTTGCTCGCTTAGCACCACCCAGGGGACACGTGTAGTGTATTGTTGGGTTAGACATACGGAATTCAGCAACACTGCAAGTGGGGACATATACCTTCGCCAGAATGCAGTTGTGGTGCTCCCAGACAGCCCATACATCACATAGTGAATGACTGCCCGACACATTCCTATAGTGGCAATTTCAGTGACTTTGTGGAAGCAGGTCCATCTGTAATAGACTTTATTAACAACTTGAAAGTCAAACTGTAAATAATGTAAATATGTATTTTAATTTTTACTAATGTTGATATGTACAGCCAAACACTAAATATAAAATTTGGGTTTATTGACGACATGTGAAACGCACATCGATCTCACACTTTGATGCGCAACAGCGTCCAAGCCGTGCGTTTCTGGATGAGCGTTCCTTCTTGAAAACCGATCAAACTGCATTTCCGCACAACATACTTAGCGTTGTCGGTGTTCTTTTTGGGATACCCTGTATATGGTGACGATATAGTTATAGGATCAGAATTCATCGCAGAAGTACAAAAAGTGTTAAATACTCTAGAGGTCTGGACAGAAGCTAACCAATCGGAGTTCAATGCCAAAAAGACTGAATACATTATCTTCAGAAAAGAAGGGAGGGTTTCCTCACGGGACGCACTGACCTACAAGCAAGACGCATTACGAATTGTAAACAACTACAAGTACGTTGGCTTTACCCTGCAGACGACTGCACGTTCATACAGATTACATGTAAGACAAAGAGCAACAGCGGCAATAAAAACTAAATTCGACATCAAACATATCAATAGACGATCTCTGAAGACACCCATGGCGCTCATTGACGCCAAAATAATTCTCATCTTAAATTAGATCATTTAGGATAAGTTAACAACGAACGATCTTTACTAGAAAAGTCAAGGCACACTTCCTAAAGACAACCCTTGGCGTTTCTATATATACAAGATCAAGATTAGTATATGAACTCGCCGAAAAAACTTTCGTAATATCTGAGTATCACAAGTTAAGCTTCTGGAGAACGATAAGTTTGTTATTCAACAGCAACTATGTGCTACTATTCATTTGAAATTATAATATTGACCAGCTTCATGCCATACATTATCTCATTTTCCAACATAAATCAGTCATTTGCCCTCTACGGACAGTTGGAAGAGACCAGTGCAGGAAAGGGAAGCCAAAAAATTCGAGATGTAGACAGAATTTTACTCTACATAGGCCATGATGGGCAAGTCTTGGGCGGACAAATTTAGGAGCTGCGACACTTCGTGACCTCAGTGGCAGTACACGGTCACCATAACAGGGTTGTAAGTTAAATACCTTACACGACACAGGAAACAAGTGCGGGTGTGAATTCTATGATAAACTCTGCGAACACTACCACGTTGTGAAGTACGAAAAGCTACCGACGGAGTGAACATTCGGATCACACAGTTTTTCTCTACAATCAATGCATAATTTGTGTCTTTTAGTATTATTAATTGCTCCCATTTTTGAACGTACTGTGTTACTACATATGGGGCGTAATTCTTGACAATCGTCTCGGTATAACACTGCGATAATACGACCTGGCCAATTAGAATGCATTCTCGAAAAGTATGCCCGCAGTTGGCCTCAGCTTTTTACGGAAGTGCTGCCATCTAAAATGATTCGTAATAAATATGACAATTGATTAGAAATTGTTTTCGGGTAAGTGGAGGGAAAAATTGTGGTTTTAATTGTGCTCAACGATTGTGTGAATATATTTTAATATTTATTTGAATTGCGTCAACAGAAGGACAGTGGGTTCATTTGGATCATTTCTAGTGTGGTCAATACGTTCATTTGGATAGTTTCTGCTACCTACACGGTGCAAAATTATATTTGGGAATAATCAAAACCTGTGAAATCACTATAGCGTTGACGGCCCAATGGAACTGGATTTACTTGTAAATTTTGTAGCTGGGGCACATCCAGCGAACGAGAGTGGCGAGGACATGTAAGCGTCATACATTTAGTCAAACCAAACCAAACCAAACCCCATGGCACTACAGCCCTTGAAGGTCCTTGGCCTACCAAGCGACCGCTGCTCAGCTCGAAGGCCTGCAGATTACGAGGTGTCGTGTGGTCAGCACGACGAATCCTCTCGGCCGTTATTCTTGGCTTTCTAGACCGGGGCCGCTATCTCACCGTCAGATAGCTCCTCAATTATAATCACGTAGGCTGAGTGGACCTCGAACCAGCCCTCAGGTCCGGGTAAGAATCCCTGACATGGCCGGGAATCGAACCCGGGGCCTCCGGTTGAGAGGCAGGCACGCTACACCTACACCATGGGGCCGGCCATACATTTAGTCAGAAGACGCAAAATTCATACAGACTGTCCTGGTAAGTTCTGATAATTTCCATATTACGAGTTGAATTGGATAGAGGAAATGGATTGGTATGTTCTTACTCAAAAGCCTGTCTTTTTTCATTTCAGTGGTGAATTGTCCGTATATCACTGTGAATCACTAAGAGTTGAGTCAGCATGTGTTGCGTGACCCCAGTGAATTAATTCTTGAAGGATTTGAAGAATCTCCTGTCGCTGAAATGTCTTTCGGTAACATGAAAATTAGAAATAATATTTAATCATTGTATCATCATAGTTATGCAACAGATCTTCATATTCATATTTTGTTCACTGTGTGTTGTTAGGCAATCCACATTACGCCATTCCTGCGTCGAGGTTGGGTCACTGAAAAGAAATCTCGACTAGTCTCTCAGAGTTCATAATATATTTTTTGCTTGAAATCAAGAAAACGCCGATACTCTCAATAATGTTTATCTATCATTAATCGGGATGGATGTCCCCGTCCGACGTATCGTTGGGCTGCAAGAAGATTGATAATCCAAGGCCTCGATTCTAATTTACCTTACATTACTATCGAAATTATAAATAACATCTCATGTATATCATATATTCAAACAATATTGAAAGTGGGTAAAAGAAAATGAAATTATGAAGTAAAAATGCAGAAATAGACCAACTACCATTCTATCTGGAGGTTTAAATTATCGTTAATTATCACTGTTATATTCGTTGCATATTTAAAAAATATCACAATTGAAAATAACTATATTCTTACTTTCATATAATATTCATAAAAGAAACTGATAAAATGAATGCACATCTGCATGGAAAATTAATGGCTAAGTTAAGATATTTCAACTATTTATGTACGTTAGTTTTTCAGTGTCAATATTCTTTTAGGTTTTCTTAGGACAGCATCTATACATCTTCTTTCGGAGTATCACAATTTAAGCTTCTGGAGAACGATAAGTGTGTTATTCAATAGCAAACATGTGCTACTATTCATTTGAAGATATAATATTGACCAGCCTCATGTCATACATGATCTAATTTTCCAACATAAATCACTCGTTGAATATAACCTACCATTTAGATTCTCAAGTGTGTCTAAAAATCAGTACGTGACCTCATGCGAATGAATTAAATATGCAGGGAATATCATTCTCAAAGATATTATGTGATACCAATTCATTTATATTCTCTATAGAAAGTAGTAATAACTATCCATGTTAACGTACGTATAACATAATCAATTTTTAAGAAAATGGGATTTTACAGTACAGATACCAAGTCAAAATGATCAAGTTAATGAACAACTTACTTCATAAGGGTTCCTCTTGATGATCTTATCCTGACATAACATTTTATAAATGGTGAAATACGTCATCACTCTCATAGTATATGGATTTTCGACAAAAAGTCCATTGCATCATAAACGTATACGATCCTAATTTGCGTTAATAATCTCATCTTTATCTTCAAATATCCCATTACATCTATTGTGTAATCGAAGCAATATATATTCCTTCAATTCATTTCTCATTACATTCATATAACATCATAACTTCTTCTTCATTTTCCATTTCATATCATAGCTCTTCCTATTCTTTCAAATATTCCGCGTATATAACTTATTTTGACGCATAAATCATTTTATTCTTGGTAATTCATGTCATTGGATCAATATATTCTTAACATTAACATGTCTCTTGTCTGCCGTCATATACATATCTAACAATATTCTAACTCCTTATGATAGCGTATAACATCCGTATATTAACTAATAATTCAACATTTTATCGAAGATCCCAAAATATTCCACTCATAATCACTTCATATACGGCATAACATTTTGGGATTCCTTGATTTCATTGAAATATCATTATCACATTATTATATCGTATTCCCTAAGCAGAGTTAGTCTTGTTTTTTAGGGAAGACTACCTACTCCCTCATATCGACACAATAAATAAATCACTCGCGAGAATCGCACACAATTTAGGTCATTCTGAAGACAAATACGGTAAGTTATATCACCTAAAGTTTAACTACAGATGAGCTATACTTCTCTCTACCTACCAATTATATACATTTATTTTAGGAAACTTAACTTTTTTCCTTCGCTTCCGGAATGATATCTTCCTTCGTTCATTATCCGCAGCTCTGGGTGATAGTCATTCTATTCCGCTGATCATTGAGATGTCATTTGGGATCCAGGTTCCTCTCTCCCATGTCAGTTCAGCTTGATATCATTCGGATAGTCTGCCTCAAGTATCCTTAGAGAGCCATGGCGATCCTGAATTGCTCAATTGGAAAAATAAAACATATTGATAAAATCAGCTGTAACATATTGGAGTTATGAAATCCTTCTAACATTATTTTACAATGAGATTCAGTTTCAGATTGCCTTGTGTAGACATACGAGT
This sequence comes from Anabrus simplex, assembly GCF_040414725.1. NCBI lineage: Eukaryota > Metazoa > Arthropoda > Insecta > Orthoptera > Tettigoniidae > Anabrus > Anabrus simplex. The sequence goes on along the minus strand of NC_090267.1, from coordinate 229,774,542 downwards.
AATTGCTCTCAGATCTGCAACATGTCTGATATTATTTCAGTTTTACGCCGTATAGAATTGTTTTATGAATTATTATGTGTTGACGCTTCATTATATCGAATTATTTCCTCTCTGGTCGAGGCCTTGTTCTTGCCGTCTTCAATACTGCTGCTAATCAATCCTTGTTATATTTAAATTATATAACACGTATATTAAAGGCCTGTTTTCACATGTAGGACTGTGCTGCGACTGTGCTTCGACCGTGCTGTGTCGTCCGCAATCGCCAAACAGTATAAATCATTCCATTTGCATTGAACAGCAGTTGAGTATTTTCACATGTAGGACTGTGTCCCTACCGTGTTGGTACCGTGCTGTCATGGATCGCCAAGCAGAGCGATTACGGCCCACACAGTCGTCGCCTGGTCTCAGCACAGTACCACATGTGAAAATTAGAAACGGTCGCCCTAGTGTCGCCAAGCCGGACTTCCGTCTTATTTCGGTGGTAATCGGAAGCACTCGGTCGTACGTGATCCAGTGACCAACGAGCACAGAATAACATAGAGTGCGCAATGCGCTGTCTGAGTACTGTGTTCGTTGGTTTAGATACATTGTGTGATAGTTTGCAGTAGTAGGTGTGGCGCAGTTGTCTTCCTTAAAGATGGACGAACAAGTGATATGTTTACTTCAACAACATGAATGCATTTATACTTATTCTTCTTTTGTTGTAAAACAATGTACGCTGCGCAGGCAATAACTACGTCTTCTTCGTTCGGATCCATGTCTCCAACCTGTGAGCACAGATGCAATGAACAAGGACCACATGCCCACAGCACAGTCGCAGCACAGTCCTAGATGTGAAAAGACAGAGTAGGCGACACCGCCGTAGCACGGTCGAAGCACAGCCGAAGCACAGTCCTACATGTGAAAACAGGCCTTAAATTAATCTTCTTATATTTATGCGTTATCTTGTTATCTAAATGTTATAAATATTCTTTCTTTCGTGGATTTACTTTTTTCAATAGCTTTATGAGGCTTAATAATCTCGTTTAGTAACGCGTCTGCTTCCTTTGAGTACTCTTTCATTTGTGTGTTTCTGATAGTGTTGTTTTTAACAATTCAAATTCTTATTTAGTCTTGACCACTGCCGTTATGACTTTGAACATTTCGACATCGCGATATATTGAACTTCCTTGACATTTTATTGAATTTATGCATTGTTTAACTTCGTTATCTGAAATCGCGTCATCCCACCTCGATTGAGTTTTATTACTGGAACAGTGAAATGGCCTGGTGTGAAAATGGGAAACCACGGAAAAACATCTTCAGGGCTGCCGACAGTGGGGCTCGAACCCACTATCTCCTGATTACTAGGTACTGGCCGCACTTAAACGACTGAGCTATCGAGCTCGGTAAAATAATAATAATAATAATAATAATAATAATAATAATAATAATAATAATAATAATAATAATAATAATAATAATAATAATAAATTAAATTTTTAAATACTAACTTTATTCAAAATCATCAATCATTTTTTACCATCATCCAAGGTCTCATGTTCACAGATCAAATATTTTTTCCCATAGTCTCCTGCGGAATTAAATTATTTATGGAAGTTCCCCTGACCTGATATGGATTATTTTCTACAACTGCTCAGTCTCATATAAAAGAAAATTAAAATTGTTTCATTCTTTAAGTTGACACAAATAATCCAGTCATTCCAACTGAACCGAGCTCGATAGCTGCAGTCGCTTAAGTGCGGCCAGTATCCAGTAATCGGGAGATAGTGGGTTCGAGCCCCACTGTCGGCAGCCGTGAAAATGGTTTTCCGTGGTTTTCCATTTTCACACCAGGCAAATGCTGGGGCTGTACCTTAATTAAGGACACGGCGGTTTCCTTTCCAATTCCTAAGCCTTTCCTATCCCATCGTCGCAATAAGACCTATCTGTGTCGGTGCGACGTAAAGCAAATAGAAAAAAAATCCATCTGACTAACTCAAAGCTATAGAAATGATATATTGTAACAGGAACGCCCGTACTTCAGTTTATCTGAGAGCATGATGAACGACAAGGCGTGTACGGCCCATGCTAAGAGAGTAAGAGAGAAGGGTAGTGAAAGAAAAATTCATGATTAAGTGGATCCTTCAGTTTATTCAATAAATAGGCAAATAATTATGTCACCTTTTATAGCTGAATTGTAGATTTGTCCCTGAGGGCGTGAAGAGGACGTTGTCCCGCGGCGGCTGCGTCGTCTTGCGGTCGGCGTCGGCGTTGTCTTCCGTCGTTGGTGTTTGTATTAGTGTTGATGACTTGAACCAGGGGCAGGAACGGGGAAATGTGGAGCTTCCACATTTGACGTCGTGGGGTATTGGTGTGACACTTCCCGATGGCGAAGCACGCCGAAATAGTTCCCACAGTAGCAAGGATAAAGTTAGAGTCACAGTTCGTATTTGGAATAATACGCAAATGAAACAATCTAGAACCTTCCGAGGTGCGGTGATCGAGCACTTCATAAAGAAAATTAAATTTATCGAGTACAGTCTCTGCACTGTACTCCACCAGCATAATACATTTGTTGAAATAAATGACAGTCCAAATTCCCGTACGTCGTGATTTTCAGATTAACACTGGCACTTAAGATCATAATGCAACACAGTTCAACGGATAGACATAGTCTTTAAAGGAAATTGAGGCTGGCTAGAAATACTACCGCTGCTTTCACACAGTCTTTGAACGAAATCAATGCTGGCACAGTTAATGCAAGAACACAGTCTTTAAATGAAATAAAGCTGACACAATTAATGCGAGAACACAGTTTTTAAACGAATTCAAAGCTGGCACCGTTTATGGGAGAACACAGTCTTTAAATGAATTCAAGCTGGCGAGAACACAGTCTTTAAACGAATTCAAAGCTGACACAATTAATGCAAGAACACAGTCTTTAAACGAATTCAAAGCTGGCACCGTTTATGGGAGAACACAGTCTTTAAATGAATTCAAGCTGGCGAGAACTCAGTCTTTAAACGAATTCAAATATACAGCCGGACCGAGAGACGAATTATGTCGCGACGGCTTACTTGCACACACCCGCTGACTCACGGCTTACTGCCGACTCACTCCACTCTCTGCCTTCAGCCCACTGCCGTCGCATACCGCGCACTCCCTCTGCTTTACTGCAGGCTTTCTGCTTACATTCTGCCTTACCCCAGGCTGGCGACTCGCTTATATTTCGTTCATGCAGTAATGGAACACGAAGGAACCTTCTGCGTGACGTCGCTTGTCCTTGGCCGGTGTTCTGGAACGTCGCGAACTTGCTCGCAGTTCCCATTATGCCTGTGCGCTCGGCGCAAGTTTTAAAGGCTTACGGCCGGGTGTTAGCGAGCTTCTCTTAATAAAAGAATGAAACGTGAATGCTCGTAGGGTGTTACCGTTTCATCTCCCCCCCTGCTCGGGAAAAAGAAAATTGCTGGGCGATTTTCTTTTCGCTCATCTCCTAGTAAAGTATTTCTTGAGATTGGCCGAGTTGAAGATCCCCTCAACGTCGCTATCTGCCCTTCCTACTTCGTAGGCACCATTATCTAGTGCGGTAAGTATCCTGAAGGGTCCTATGAACAAGGGACAAAATTTGGCGTAAATTCCCTGGTCAGGGTGTGAAACTGCAGGCTTGCGTATTAATACTAGGTCATCCACTTGTAAGGGTTGTCGAAACTTGTGATGTCGTAACTTCTTTTCTCGGATTTGAGCAGCATGTCGTAATTGCCGAAGTGCCTTGGTAATGCGAGCTTGTTGGCTCACTGCTGCGTCAGGTTGATCAGGCAAAACTCGATCCCAAGGTCTGTCAGGGGTGAGGCCTTTATGTACACTCACAGGGATGTCCTGAATAGACTCATGCATGGTGGTATTGACGATCCTTTGCATAATGGGCAGAACTTCAACCCACTTCCAATGCTGTTGTCCACAATACGATCTACAGAATCTGGCAATTTCGCGCATAACCCGTTCGGCTGGGTTGGCTTCCGGGTGTCGGATGGAGTTCATGATATGCCTTATCCCAAGTTCTTCCAGTGCAACTTGGAATTCCATGGAGGTAAACTGACTTCCATGGTCTGTTAAGAGAAATTCCGGCTTGCCCATCTCGGGAATGATGTTTCGACGAATCCTGCGGAGAATGTTCACGGTATTTGCCTTCTGAATTGGAAGCAACATAGTGTATTTAGAAAATGCATCTATGGTGACAACAATGTATCTGTTGGCACGTAACGCCTTGGGCAAAGGTCCATATAGGTCCATTGCGAAGATCTGGCCAGGTTTTTCAGGTATTAGAGGTCGTGGATATTCCCGGAGGAGCCTGTTATTGGGCTTGATCCTTTGACAAATATCACAAGTCCTAATGGTGTTACGGATGTCACGGCGTAAGTATTCCCAGGTAAACCTTTCTCTAATCAGGTTTAGGACCTTGTCCGTACCGGCGTGTCCAGAAATGGAATGGCAATGCCATATAATAGCAGTCCTTATTTGAGGAGGGGCATAAATACGATCTGTTGTTCTAGCGAGGTCGACGTACTTGTGAAGTAGGCCATCATGGTAGCAAAAATTTTGAGCTATCCTAGATATACGAGGATACTCGTCGTCGTCTTGAGGGATAAATCCTTTTAAAAAACGAATCAGCTTATGGCTTAGAGGATCTCTTCCTTGAGCTTGCGCTAGATACTTTAGTCGTCGCAAGAACTCTTCGTCTTCCTCATTCATGACTTCAATCGCATGGATCGAATCCTCATCTGTCGGATTCCGACTTAATGCGTCGCCTAGGATATTTTTCCTTCCGGGCCTGTGAACAACAGTGATATCAAATTGCTGTACAAACAGCGCCCATCGGGTTATCCGTTCGCTTGTAATGTCTGACTTGAGAATAAACGTCAGAGCTTGATGATCTGTGCAAATAATCACCGGATATCCAAAGATTATTTACTTCCAGTAAACGAGAGAATGTACTACGGCAAGGGCTTCTAACTCTGTTATCGTATAAGTCTTTTCATGGGGTCTCAACTTGCGGCTCATGAACGAGAGAAAGATGCGAACTTCAGGTTCCCTTGGATCAATTTGGAAAAGAGCTGCACCGATCCCTACGTGGCTGGCGTCACATTCAATATAAAAGGGTAGCTCGTAATTAGGATAGGCGAGTTGAACATTGTCTTTCAACATCTGTTTTGTCGCCATAAATGCTTTATCGCAGACATCAGTCCACTTCCACCTGTTGTTCTTCCTCAACAACTGCTGCAGGGGTGCTACCGTTTCAGTAAAATTAGGGCAATGCTGTGCGAAGAACTGGCAGAGGCCTAAGAATTGCCTGATGTGTTTCATTCTTGTGGGTTTAGGAAATTCTAGAATACATTGAATCTTAGCCGGATTGGGCTTGATCCCATTCCCTCCAATAAGATGGCCTAAAAACAAAACTTCAGTTTTGAAAAACTGGCTTTTCTTGGCGTTAATTTTAAAGTTCTTGGTCTCTAATTCCTCCAACACCTTATGAACATCTCGTACATGTTGTTCCAGGGACTCGGACGCGATGATGATATCGTCCACATAAATGGTGGTGATTGCCTTTACTTCATCGGAAAGTTGTTCCTCTAAGGCTCTGATAAGAACTGCACCAGAGTTCTTAATGCCAAAAGGGAGTCTGTTAAAGGCATAAGTGACATTATCAAAGATGAATCCGGTAAATTTCCGACTATCTTCATCCAATAAAATGTGAAAATATGAAGAAGCCATGTCCATAGCAGAAAATACTTTCATGTTATGAAATCTCCTAATTACATCCCGGAGTAGGGGAGGGTGGTCATATTCTAACACAAGCCTATCGTTCAAAGCCCTCGCATCGAGGCATATGCGCAGATTACCATTTGGTTTTCTTACTATAGCCAGAGGATTAATGTAAGGTGTGACGCATTTTGATATGATTCCATCATTCTCCATCTGTTTAATGATGACCCGTGCTTCTTCCAAGTACTTCATGGGTATCGGATAAGGCCGTTTCTTATAAGGTGATGTGTCAGTAACATCTAAGTGGTGCTTGAAACCCTTAATGACTCCAGGTTTCTCAGAAAATACATCTGGAAACTTCTTAAAAAGCTCTTGGATTGCCTTTATTACTTTATCATCATCGTAATCTGGGCTTTCAGTTACATTGGCGAAAAGCGTGAAGTTGTAGTGGTCCTCGTTAAACTCATCATCGATAATGGACGCCATCTGGTCCTCTACGGGTCCCACTTCCTCGGGTCGCCCCTCTTCGTGGACGCTTTCTTCGACAGGCGGAGCCTCGCTCATCTTGCCTTCTACTATGCCCACCGGGGTCTCACATTCCGGATTCTTCACGTCATTATAAGTAACCAACTGTAGCCCTACAGATTCGACGTGGAAAAATTTAATCACATTAGCGGGATAATCAATGATTCCCCCATATTGAATGAGAAAGTCTGATCCAAGAATTAAGTCAAATTTCATTTGCGTCAAAATCAAAAATAGATGTTGGAACTTAACACCACCAATTTCTAACTCAAGAAACGCCTGGAATTTGCATTTAATAGCTTTGTCAGGAACTATGCCTTTAACCTTAACTTGAGCAACCGGCAAGATGGAGATGTAGGTCGTCTCCTGCGCCACATCTATTAATTTCTGCGAAATTAGTGAGGCTTGCGATCCCGAGTCTACTAGAGAGTGGACAATCATATTGCCTAACTTAATGATAATGATCGGTAAGCCGCGTTGTATCTGAGGCTGTCGTGGTGTTGAATCCTCATATAGTAAATCTGCATCCTCTAAATACCAATGGTTAATGAGTGCGCTACATACTACTTCTCCTCCCTCCGGGTTTTCAGGCAGTCTCTTTATTGCTTCGACAAAGTTTTTTTTTGTACCCGTAGCTCTTGGATTCATTTCCGTTCTCTCATTTCTTCTCTGTATCTCTGCCTGATATTCCAAAGAAGCTGCTCCAGGTAAACCCTCTTCCCTGTTCTTATTCCTTACATACTCCGTAGTCTCTCTCCAACGTTTCTCTAATTCTTCCCGCTGGGAGTTCCTATTATCATTGGGTTGATTAGCTGCCTGCCTCCATGAAGGTCCAGGTTGAAACTTAGCCCTCCCTTCGTAGGGGCGATTCCTAGATCTTCTATACCGAAACGGAATATCTCGGCGAGTTTCTCTTTCTTCTCGCGGTTCTGGATTTACTTGAACCGGAGTTTTCATTTCCGTAAAGTTGGTTGTAGTTTCTTTGGTTCGACCTGCTTTTGCTGCGCTCTGAGTGTGCGCAGTATCGAGTTTCCTCAGGACATCATCGAGCTGCTCCAAGTCCTGGACATTTGCTGCCACCAATATTTCCTGAACATTTGGTGGAAATTGCAGCGTTATGACCTGAATAAGTTCTTGCTCCGGTAAAGGAGGGTCGAAAAACTGCATCTTTTTAAGCTGAGATATGAGATAATCTGAATATCGCGAGGAATTGACGGACGTGTTATACTTTCTAGAGTATAATTGAAGTTTTATCAGGTGCTGAGCCTCAGCACTCCAAAATCGTCTAAGTAAGGCTTCCTTAAATTCTTCGTAAGTGTTAATACTGAATTTAAAAGCGGTAAACCACATTAACGCCTTGCCTTCTAACAATCGAGATGCTATTCGTAAACGACGGTCGGTCTTAACGTGATTTTCTTGAAAGAATTCTTCGAGGTTGAGGAGAAACTCCTTAGCAGTATACTCCTCTTTCCCCGAAAATTTGGCTGGTTTTTCCTCAGTTATTTTAAAAATTGTGGAAACATTCATGGATTCTCCACTAGTGTTGTGAAGGCTAGATGATGAAACACCCTGTTCGATTTGCGATACTTTGCTGTTGAGAGCTTCTATACCCCCTTGGAGTTCAAGTTTTAGGGTTTTAATTTTCCCCTGTACGGAATTCTCAATTTCCTTGGCCTCCTTCTCTATGTCGGTCTTGAATTCTGCTACATCGCGACAGATACGAGTAATCTGCGTGTGAGCATTATCTAACTGAGTCTTGACACGTTTATCGGCCTCCTCTTGCTGACTTTTCAGAAGAGTAATTTCGTTTCCCAACTTCATGAAATTATTTTTAACAGATTCATGAAGTTTGTCTTGAATAGACGCGATTTTAGTTTGCGCTAGAGATAATTGAGCATGGGACTCTTGAAATTCTTCCTTTAAGCTTTCTACTTCTTTAAGGACCTCCTGAGAAGAAGACGGGAAAGCAAGTTTTAAGTCCTCCGCCACTTGTGATTTTATATCTTGCTTAATGGTTTCTAAGTCACGTGTTAATCTTTTAATTTATTTCCGTAAACTTAGAATCCATTCTTTTGTTAGATTCTTTAAATCTTTTTTCAATTTCGGCACCTGCACTATTGAGCCTACGTTCCAAATTATTATTAACTTCTGCAAATTTTTGATCAACAGATTCTGTCAATTTTACAATGTTGGCTTCATTAGCCTCCCTTAGTTGAGTGATACTACGATTAGTTGCTTCATTACCCTCCTTAAGTTGACCTATACTAGCCTTAGTGGCTTCCAGGGTCGCGTTAGATTCTTTAAGTTGAGTTCCTAAAGTATTGTTAGATTCTTTAAGTTGAGCTCCTAAAGTGTTGTTAGATTCAGCAATTCTACGCCCGAGATTAGTGTTACTTTCCGTAATCCTGTCATTTAGACTGAGTTTTAAAGCCTCGATGGCAGCTAGTATATTTTCCATATTAATGTCGTTATTTTCACAAAATAGCTGAATTGTAGATTTGTCCCTGAGGGCGTGAAGAGGACGTTGTCCCGCGGCGGCTGCGTCGTCTTGCGGTCGGCGTCGGCGTTGTCTTCCCTCGTTGGTGTTTGTATTAGTGTTGATGACTTGAACCAGGGGCAGGAACGGGGAAATGTGGAGCTTCCACATTTGACGTCGTGGGGTATTGGTGTGACACTTCCCGATGGCGAAGCACGCCGAAATATTTCCCACAGTAGCAAGGATAAAGTTAGAGTCACAGTTCGTATTTGGAATAATACGCAAATGAAACAATCTAGAACCTTCCGAGGTGCGGTGATCGAGCACTTCATAAAGAAAATTAAATTTATCGAGTACAGTCTCTGCACTGTACTCCACCAGCATAATACATTTGTTGAAATAAATGACAGTCCAAATTCCCGTACGTCGTGATTTTCAGATTAACACTGGCACTTAAGATCATAATGCAACACAGTTCAACGGATAGACATAGTCTTTAAAGGAAATTGAGGCTGGCTAGAAATACTACCGCTGCTTTCACACAGTCTTTGAACGAAATCAATGCTGGCACAGTTAATGCAAGAACACAGTCTTTAAATGAAATAAAGCTGACACAATTAATGCGAGAACACAGTTTTTAAACGAATTCAAAGCTGACACAATTAATGCAAGAACACAGTCTTTAAACGAATTCAAAGCTGGCACCGTTTATGGGAGAACACAGTCTTTAAATGAATTCAAGCTGGCGAGAACACAGTCTTTAAACGAATTCAAATATACAGCCGGACCGAGAGACGAATTATGTCGCGACGGCTTACTTGCACACACCCGCTGACTCACGGCTTACTGCCGACTCACTCCACTCTCTGCCTTCAGCCCACTGCCGTCGCATACCGCGCACTCCCTCTGCTTTACTGCAGGCTTTCTGCTTACATTCTGCCTTACCCCAGGCTGGCGACTCGCTTATATTTCGTTCATGCAGTAATGGAACACGAAGGAACCTTCTGCGTGACGTCGCTTGTCCTTGGCCGGTGTTCTGGAACGTCGCGAACTTGCTCGCAGTTCCCATTATGCCTGTGCGCTCGGCGCAAGTTTTAAAGGCTTACGGCCGGGTGTTAGCGAGCTTCTCTTAATAAAAGAATGAAAGTGAATGCTCGTAGGGTGTTACCGTTTCAATATTAAGAATAAAATAAAATGAAATTCTTTGGGAATAACACCTATGAGTTGTCAAATTCTCATTAAATATCAAATCCTAACATGTTGCCATGTTCCATCAAGATATTAAACCTTTACATGATATTGCGTTTGTGGTATAATAGGACAGTTCAGCCGTGCTCCCAGGGGCCTCCTCCACCATAGCCACCCGAGTGGCCTTCCCAGGGGCCTCCTTCACCACCGCCGCCCCTTCCCAGGGGGCCTCCTCCACCAAAGCCAGGGGCCTCTTCCAGTGCTGCCAACTTGACCTTAATAGCGCGAAATTTGATTAGGTAAACAAAGCCACGAGCTTTTTTGACAGCCACGTGCTTTTTGACAGACAACAACGCATCGCCAACCTCAGTACTGCCATCTTAATGGGCCTAAACCTTAGTGGTACCAACTTAAACTAACTAGCGCGAGATTTGAATCGGTAAACAAATCCACGTGCATTTTTGACAGCTGTCATCCACCATCTTTAATCAACAGAGCACCATGCTGCCCTCTTTAGCTACATATCTTTGTAATGTGGTGGCGGATAATTTGAAAAATGATTTTGATAGTAGCCATCTTTAATCGACAGAGCACCGTGCTGCACTCTGATGGCAGGCAATTCCACGTGACAGCAGCCATCTTAAATCAAGAGAGCACAGTGCTGCACTCTATGTGGTGGCGGCAATTTGAAAACTTCTACGTGCTTTTTTTACAGCTACAATCCGCCATCTTTAATCAAGAGAGCATCGTGCCGCAATCTTTAGTTGAAATATTGTGGCGGCAAATTCCACGTGCTCTTGTTTCGAAGCAATGCCACATGCTTTTCTGACAGCTCACATCCGCCATCTTTAATCAAGAGAGCACCGTGCTGCACTCTCTAGCTGAAATGTGGTGGCGGCAAATTCGGAGCGCTTTACAAATTCACATGCTTTTTGACAGCTGTCATCCGCCATCTTTAATCAAGAGAGCACATTGCTGCACTCTTAACTACATACCTTTGCAATGTGGTGGTGGCCATTTGAAATATTCTACTCGCTCTTGTTTGGAAACAAACCCACGTGCTTTTTTGACGGCTGTCGTCCGCCATTTTAATCAAGAGAGCACCGTGCTGCACTCTTTAGTTGAAATATTGTGGTGGCAAATTCCACGTGCTCTTGTTTGGAAACAAACTCACGTGCTTATTGTCATCTACCATCTTTATTCAAGAGAGCGCCGTGCTGCACTCCCTAGATGAAATGTGGCGGCGGCAAATTCGAAGTGCTTTACAAGCTCGCGTGCTTTTTGTCATCCGCCATCTTTAATAAAGCGAGGACCGTGCTGCCCTCTTTAGCTACATACCTTTAACATGTGGTGGCGGCAAATTCGAAGTGCTTTACAAACTCACGTGCTTTTTGTCATCCGCCATCTTTAATCAAGAAAGCACCGTGCTGCACTCTTTAGTTGAAATGTGGTGGTGGAAAATTCGAACTGCTCTACAAACTCAGGTGTTTTTTCGACAGCTGCCATCCGCCATCTTTAAACAAGAGAGCAAAGTGCTGCACTCCTTAACTATTTACCTTTGAGGCGCAAAATTGCTACAGCAGCCATCTTTAAACAAGAGAGCACCGCGCTGCCCTCTATGTGGTGGAGGACAATTTGAAAAGCAGCCATCTTTAATCGACAGAGCACCGGGCTGCACTCTTCACAGTAGTAGTGGACAATTTCTGTCACAGCTGTCATCCGCCATCTTGCATCGCAAACCTTAGTGCTGCCCTCTTTAGCTACTTACCTTTGAGGCGGACTATTTGAAAAATTCAATTTGACAAGCTGTTGTCCGCCATCTTGCATCCCAAACCTCAGTGCTGCACTCTTTAGTTGAAATGTGGTTGCGGACAATTTGACATCAGCCATCTTTAACCAATAGAGCATCGTGCTGCACTCTTTAGCTGAAATGTGGTGGCTGGAAATACCACGTGACAGTTGTCATCCGCCATCTTGCCTCGCTAACCTTAGTGCTGCCCTCTTTACGAAACTGCTGGTAATTTAAAATCCACGTGACAGCTGTCATCCTCCTTCTTGCATCGCAAACCTCAGTGCTACCCTCTTTAGTTGAAATGTAGTAGCGGATAATTTGAAAAATTCTATTTGACAAGCTGCCATCTTTAATCAATACAGCTACCGCTATCTTACATCGCTTACCTCGGTGCTGCACTCTTTAGTCGATATGTGGTGGCGGACAATTCTATTCGACAGCAGCCATCTTTATTCAACAGAGTACCGTGCTGCTATCTTTACGGCTACTACATCGCTAATTAGCACTTAGGTGCCGACGATACAAAATGGCGGTGGCTGTTATAGCCTCTTCCTCTGTTAAGGCATAGCTTTATCGAGCAAGTTTAAACATGCATCGGGGAAAGCTCGAGTAAGCACGTGCTGCAGTGATGATGTCATTGTTCATGTTTAGACCTGATCGTTTTCTTAAGAATAAGCAGGTGAAAGGAATGCAATAAGTAAAACATTTAGAATGCGATCAAATATTTATTTACAATGTACTATAACAGTGTTCGTTTTGCTGCTGACAAGGTTGGTATGCTTCTTAACAACGTTTTGCAGTATGCCTCCTGCAACATTCAAATTAAACAAAAACATTTAGAAATATATTATACTAAGTATGTTATGCTTTACAGAGAAGATCGTACACTTCTTACCTTGTTGTTATTCCTTTTCGGAATCATCATCATCATCATGAGGTACTAGAGAAAGTTCATTCATACACTGTGTACAGTGTTCAATCCTCGGATTTGGTCCATCCCAATCATCATCACCATTTTCTCGTCGATTTTTGTAATGTCGTTGACAAGTTCTGCATAAAGCTACTTCGATCGACATCTTACTGTGTAGAGGAGGGATGTCCCAAAAATTATGTACGTAAGAGGCAGCGTACGTAGATAAAAATCCTGGTGGTAAGTATTGAATAAGATGTTTCGGCATCGACGATCTATGTTTATAGAACATCTTAATAGCCTCACTCACTCGTGTAAGATAAATAAGATGTTGCGTATGAGCATGCAAACAGCGTGCACATTCACAGTTTTGTTCCATAGCGTACGATGTCGAAGCACACACTAATGTAAATAATAAAGAGCTATTCTTATTTATAGTCTCGTAACAATATTCGTTAGCGGATGGTAAGTAACATCACTCATATGAATAATAAGACAATAGGCTGCTGTGTTAGAAGGAATGTTTTCAGATGTTTCAAATTCTGAACGAACATCAACTGGAGAATCTTTTATAGATTCTTCATGATAAGAGCAGTCTGTAACTACAATCGGTGCTTTATTTTTAAATTCTTGAGGTGTAAATAGCGGACGATCTTCTTTCTGATAATACGATGATTGAAATTTACAAAGCATGTCATAGAGCATCCCAAACTTATTTCTCTCAAAGTTAAATTCTATGTTTCCGTAGGGATACGTAATTCCGTTGAGATATAATCTAACGTGTCTTAATTTACAGTGATCAAACAGTGAGCTCTCTTTTTCGTGATTGAATTTACGATTAGTTTGAAATCCAAAAATAATATACAAGGGCTTCTCAGTAAAACGTGATGTTTTAACAGCCCAGCCATGCTTGTTTGTAGGTGGTAACACAGTATATTCATGCAGTTCCCAACTTCAAAAACATATAGGTAATGGTGTATCACTTTCTACAATCTTGAGCAATCGAAGTTTTTCACGATCAGATAAGGTTACATGTGGAATCCTCCACAGTATACGATGAAGTGTAATTTTCTATTCTACTCGTGTTTCTACTGCTTTAAGAGAATTTTAATCACTTCGACCACGGATTAGAATAATCTCTTGTTTTGCGTTGATTATAACACGTGTAAAGTCTTCTGCGAATCCAAAAATATGTTTCAGTGATAACATACCCGTAAAAGTTCCATCCTCATTAATCATCCAGTTGTTAGTAGCTTTTGGACACCATCCTGCCATCCGCAAATGATTACTTTCTTCATCACAGAAAGGAGGGTAGAGTTTCATTGCACTTGTAATACCAACATTATTCGTTCGATCTATTTCAACATTATTTACTTCATGTCGCGCTTCAGAAAAGAGAAGGCTAGAACATGGTTGTTTAGTTGTGATGTTCGACGACAGATTGCGGAGTTGAAGTGGGAGGTGCGATGGAGTGAATGAGGGTACGAGAGTGTCAATCAATCAATACTGATCTGCATTTAGGACATTCGCCCAGGTGGCAGATTCCCTACCTGTTGTTTTCCTAGCCTTTTCTTAAATGATTGCATAGAAATTGAAAATTTATTGAACATCTCCCTTGGTAAGTTATTCAAATCCCTAACTCCCCTTCCTATAAACGAATATTTGCCCCAATTAGTCCTTTTAAATTCCACCTTTATCTTCATTTTGTGATATTTCCTACTTTTAAAGACACTATCCTACCTTATTCGTCTACTGATGCCCTCCCACGCCATCTCTCCACCGACAGCTCGGAACATACCACTTAGTCGAGCAGATCGACTCCTTTCTCCCAAGTCTTCCCAGCCCAAACTTTGCAACATTTCTGTAACGCTACTCTTTTGTCGGAAATCATCCAGAAAAAACGAGCTGCTTTTCTTTGGATTTTTGCAGTTCCTGAATCAGGTAACCCTGGTAAGGGTCCCATACACTGGAACCATACTCTAGTTGGGGTCTCACCAGAGACAAATATGCTCTCTCCTTTACATCCTTACTATAACCCCTAAATTCTCTCATAACCATGTTCAGAGATCTGTACCCTTCATTTACAATCATATTTATGTGGTTACCCCAATGAAGATCTTTCCTTATATTTATACCTAGGTATTTACAATGATCCCCAAAGGGAACTTTCACCCCATCAGCGCAGTAATTAAAACTGAGAGGACTTTTCCTAATTGTGAAACTCACAACCTGACTTTTATCCCCATTTATCATCATACCATTGCCTACTGTTCATCTCACATTATCGATGTCATTTTGCAGTTGCTCATAATCTTGTAACTTATTTATTACTCTGTATAGAATAACATCACCTGCGAAAAGCCTTGTCTCTGATTCCACTTCTTCACAAATATCATTGATATATATTAGAAAATATAAAGGTCCAAGTGTACTGCCTTGAGGAATTCCCCTCTTAATTTTTACAGGGACAGATAAAGCTTCACCTACTCTAAATCTCTGAGTTCTATTTTCGAGAAACAGAGCCACCCATTCAGTCACACTTTTGTCAAGTCCAATTGCACTCATTTTTGCCAGTAATCTGCCATGATCTACCCTATCAAATACCTTAGATAAGTCGATTGCTATACAGTGCAATTGACCTCCTGAATCCAGAATATCTGCTACACCTTGCTGGAATCCTACAAGTTGAGCTTCAGTGGAATAACCTTTCCTAAACCCAAACTGCCTTCTGTCAAACCAGTTATTAATTTTGCAAACCTGTCTGATATAATCAGAAAGAATGCTTTCCCAGAACTTACATACAATGCATGTCAAACTGACTGGCCTGTAATTTTCAGCTTTATGCCTATCACCCTTTCCTTTATATACAGGGGCTACTATAGCAACTCTCCATTCATGTGGTAAAGTTCCTTCATGCAAACAAAAATCAAACAATTTCTTCAGATATGGTGCTCTATCCCAACCCATTGTCTTTAGTATATCCCCCGAAACCTTATCAATTCCAGCTACTTTTCTAGTTTTCAACTTTTGTATCTTACTGTAAATGTCATTGCTGTCATAGGTAAATTTTAATACTTCTTTAGTATTAGTCACCTCCTCTATCTGGACATTATCCTTGTAACCAACAATCTTTACATACTGCTGACTGAATACTTCTACATTTTGAAGACCTTCGCATACACGCTCCCATTGTTCATTAATTATTACTGGAATGTCCTTCTTGGAACCTGTTTCTGCCTTAAGGTACCTATACATAACCTTCCATTTTTCACTAAAATTAGTGTGGCCACCAATTATGCTTGCCATCATGTATTCCTTAGCTGACTTCTTTGCTAGATTCAATTTCCTTGTAAGTTCCTTCAATTTCTCCTTACTTCCACAGCCATTTCTATCTCTATTTCTTTCCAACCTGCACCTCCTTCTTAGTCTCTTTAATTCCCTGTTATAATATAGTTGTTCTTTACCATTCCTTACCACCTTTAAAGGTACAAAACTATTTTCACATTCTTCAACAATTGCTTTAAACCCATCCCACAGTCTGTTTACATTTTATTTACCGTTTTCCACCGATCATAGTTACTTATTAAAAACTGTTTTATCAGCCATATGGTACTGCCTAACAGTCCTAACTTCAGTCTCTTCCTTTCTTCCACATTTATTTTTAATAACCACAAAAACAGCTTCGTGATCACTAATACCATCTATTACTTCGGTTTCTCTCTAGAGCTCATCTGGTTTTACTAGCACCACATCAAGGATATTCTTCCCTCTAGTTGGTTCCATCACTTTCTGAATCAGGTGCCCTTCCCATATTAACTTATTTGCCAATTGTTGGTCATGCTTCCTGTCGTTCGCATTACCTTCCCAATTGACATTTGGTAAATTGAGATCACCCGCTAGGATCACGTTCCTTTCCTTATCGTTTCCCACATAGCTGATTATCTGATCATATAATTCTGAATCTGCATCTGCGCTACCCTTTCCTGCTCTCTGTACACTCCAAAGGCATCTTGTTGCCTATTATCTTTAGAAATGAGCCTTACCCCTAGAATTTCGTGCTTGTCATCTTTAACTTTTTTGGTAGCTTACAAATTCTTCTTTCACGAGAATGAATACTACCCCCTCCTACCTTTCCTATCCTATCTCTACGATACACCCACAGTTCCGTGAGATAATTTTTGAATCCATTATATCATTTCTCAGCCATGATTCAACACCTATTACAATATCTGGTAAGTATATATCTATTAAATTCTGTAAATGTATCTTCTTTCTCCTTGAGTAAGTCAAGATAATTTTCCAATTTAGACATCTATTTACAGTACTTACAAACGAGTCATTCAGTATATTTGGCACAATAGCTACGGGCTACTTTGTTACCTCCCTGTCAGTTTCAGTATTTCAGCACAAGCTGCCATGCATTTATTTTTGCAACTAATGGATTATTAATTTGCACCTATTTTTCATTTTCAATGTGTCTTCTACATAATTATTGAATAGCATTGTACTTTTCTTTGCCTTCCAAAAAATACCCTGCTTAGCTTTAATGTAAAACACTACCAATGAGGTCTTAATGGGTGCAAGATGGGGAGTGTATCGTTTTGACATGTTTTCTCATGTACTTTTATTAATATTTTAATGAATGAATGTACATAAAAATAAGAAGTTGCCATTTATTGAAAATAATTCCTAGATATTACTGTAAAATGTAGTTGGTGCTTCAATGCTGATGATAATGATCCAGCAATCAATAGGGGAATTCCACAAGGCAGCATTATTGAACCTTAAATAATACGAGTAAAGAACTGGAACCATAGATATGGCTTTTTCTCGGATGATGTCATACTGTATAGAGTGATGCTACTGGGAGGGTGGCCTTCTTCTCACCAGGGGTGATGACTTGGCCGGATGGTAGGTTATTATGTGGTGTTCTTTTCTTTTTTCTTTTTTGTTTATAAACTGTGGTGTCCTTTTATTTCTTTTAGGTATATTAACTATGTCTGTTTGGTTTTGAAGTTAGTAGTAGTTTGTGTGTGTGTCTTAAGATGAACGATGTTATTTTTCTCATTCAACGGATCGATTGGGTATTTGTGTACTGTGATCTTGAGAGAAATAATAATAATAAAGAATAGAGTGATGCTAATATAAGGAATAATCCTCATTAGGGCAATCACATAAAGAGTAATGCATAAGTTACAAAATTGCGAACAACTGCAACGTGACCTCGATAATGTTGTGAGATGGACAGCAGGCAATGGTATTTTGACAAACAGAATTAAAATTCCGGTTGTGAATTTCACAAATAGGAAAAGTCCTCTAAATTTTAATTACTGCATTGATGGGGTGAAAGTTCATTTTGGGGATCATTGTAAGTATTTAGGTGTTAATATAAGGAAAGATTTTCATTGGGGTAATCACATAAATATTATTGTAAATAAAGGGTACCGATCTCTGCACTCGGTTGTGAGGGTATTTGATGTTGCAGTAAATATGTAAAGGAGAGGGCAAATTAGTCTCTGGTAATACTGCAATGAAGAGTATGTTACTAGTGTATGGGTCCTTCACTAGGATAACTCGACTCTAGAACTGAAAGAAATCCAAAGAAAAGCAGCTCGATTACCTCTGGGTGATATCTGACAGAAGAGAAGCGTTACGAAAATGTTGCAGAATTTGGGCTGGCGAGACTTGGGTGTAAGGAGACTAAATGGTACATTCTGAGCTGTCAGTAGAGAGATGGCGAGGAATGTTATTCGTAATCTAATAAGTTTGAGATCACAATATGAAGATAAAAATTGGAATTCACGAGGACAAACTGGGACAAATATTCTTTCATAAGAAGAGGAGTTAGTGATCGGAATAATTTATCATAGGAGATGTTTAATAAATTTAAAAATTCTTTGTAATTCTTGAAGAGAAAGTGAGTAAACAACATATAGGTTATCTCATGGGCAACTGCCCTAAATGCGGATCAGTGGTGACTGATACGAATGACAGAAGACATGACCGGCAAATGGTGAATAAATGTGGAAAGGACAGCTGAATCAGAAAGTGTTGGAACAAATCATATAAAGGTATAAAAGTTCTAGACATGGAGCTAGTAAGTTCAGATGAGCACTATAGAATATTTGAAGTTATCATCTATCTTTTCTGTTGTAGTGGAACATAAATGTGAGAGAATAGAAAGCTGTAAGACTGTTAGACCATATCATAAGGTTGATGAGAGAGACATAGCGGGTTTTCTAAAAATTAATTTGATTAATTAAAAATGGTGAATGAAAATATGAACAGACTATAGGATGGGTTTTAATGAAATTGTTGGGGAGTGTGTAACCAGGTATGGTTTTTTTTAGTGAAAAGGAATGGTAAAGACCGACTGTTTTATAATAGAGGTACAGGTTATGAGGAAATACGGAGAGACGGAAAGAACTTACCAGAATATTTAATTTGGCAAAAAGTCAGCTAAGGATAACATGATGGCAAGCATAATTGACAGCCATATGAATTTTAGGGGGAAATGATCGGGTATGTAAAGCTACTTTAAGGCGGACACTAGTTCCATGTAGGACATTTCAGGGAGAATTAATGAACTAGGAGAGTTTATATGTGGGGACTTCCAGAAAGCATAAGAATTCAGCTAGCAATATGCAAAGTTAGTTGGATGTAAGATTAATTTTCAGTTTGAGGAGGTGACTAATACAAGCCAAATTGTGGAATATGCCTATAATATAAAGACATTTATAAAAAAGGCACAAGAGCCGAATGCTAGAAAAGTACCTGGCTTTGTTAAGAATTCAGGGCAAACAGTTGGAATATGCTGCCATATCTGAAGTATTCATTTGTTTACTGCTTGTAAGAAGGAACTCTAGCCCCACTGTATAAAGGAAAGGGTAATAAATATAAAGCGGATAATTACAGGCCTGTCAGCTTAACATGTGTTGCATTAATAGAAAGCTATTCACTTTTAGGAAAATTAATTCCAGTGAGGCTCAACTTGTACGATTCCAACATGATACAGCAGATAATTTAGATTCAAGTCAAATGGACTGCATTGATCCAAGGTGGTGGTGGTGGTATTGGTAGTGATGATTATTGTTTTAAGGGGAACTAAACAACCGAAGTACTAGATGGTATTAGTAATCAGGAGCTGTTGTATTTAAAAATAAATGTGATAGAATCGAAGGCCCTAAAAGTAGGCCTACTATGCGGTACCATATAGCTGATAAAGCAGGCATGAGCAGTTTTTAAAAAGTAATTGTGATCGGTGGAAAACGGTTAATAAAAATGTAAACAGACTCTGGGATGGGTTTAAAGCAATTGTTGAGGATTGTGAAAACAGGTTTTTACCTTTAAAAATGGTAAAGAATCTTAAAGATCCTCCTTATTATGATAGAGAAATAAAGACACTAAGAGGAAGGTACAGACTGAAAAGTGTTAGAAATGGCTGTGGAATTAAGGAGAAATTGAACGAACTTACTAGGAAATTGAATCTAGCAAAGAAGGCAGCTAAGGATAACATGATGGCACGCATATTTGGCAGTCATACAAATTTCAGTGAAAACGGAAGGGTATGTATAAGAACTTTAAGGCAGAAACAGGTCCCAAGAGGGAAATTTCAGGCAGCAGTAACAATTGAAGTATTAGAGTGTGTATGTGATGATATTCAAAAGGCAAAAGTGTTCAATCAACGGTATGTAAAGATTGCTGGTTAAAGGATGAAGTCCAGATAGAGGAGGTGACTAATGCTAAAGAAGTATTAAAATTTACATGTGATAAAATGACTTTTACAATAAGGTGCAAAATTTGAAAACTAGAAAAATGGCTGGATTTGATAAGATTTCTGGGGATATACTAAAGGCAATGTGTTAGGATATAGTACCATACCTGACGTACTTATTTCATTATTGTTTGGTTGAAGGAGCTTCACCAAATGAATCGAGAGTTGCTGTAGTAGCCACTGTGAATAAAGGAAAGGGCGATAGACATAAATCTGTAAATTTCAGGCTAGTAAGTTTGATATGCGTTGCATGTAAGCTTTGGGAAGGCATTCTCTCTGATTATATTTGGCATGATTGCGAAATTAATAACTGGTTCGATAGAAGGCAGTTCGGTTTTAGGAATGGTTATTCCACTGAAGCTCAACTTGTAGGATTCCAGCAAAATATAGCAGATATCTTGGATTCAATAGGTCAAATTGACTGTATCCCGATTGACTTATCTAAGGCATTTGACAGATATGTTCTCACTGTCCGTTCCGCTGCTTTGTCCATTCCAGGCCACTATACTTTAGATCTGAGTCCGTTTTTCCATTTCCAAAATTCCCGGATGACCCTCGTGTGCCAAACTAAGGACTCTAGTTTCGAAACTTTTCGGAATTAGCAACTTAGTTTCTATCAGTAATATATTGTCCATGACGCATAATTACGATATCACCGCCCGAAATGGAAGGTCTACGTCATTACGATCCCAAAACCCTGTTTGTAAATGTGACCGGTCATTTTTCAGAGTGGGATCAATTTTTGAAACTTCATCTATTTCTTCCAATGTAATGCAACTGGCGCCAAATACGTAGCCAAGTGCATCAGATAATTGTCCTTCTTGTCTTCACCGATTGAATTCTCACTTAACCGTGATAAAGGATCTGCTATGTTATTTTTCCCCTTTACATACTTAACTTGGAAGTCAAGAGACTGGAGTCTCAGAAGCCAACGTTCAATTCTCGCGCAGGGTTATGATCTAGGCACAAAAAATACCTCTAGTGGTTTATCGTCTGTATACAGGCAAAACTGCTTACCCGTCGGGAAAATCCTTTAGACGCTCACACGCCCAGACATTCGCAAGTGCATCTTTCTCCGTCTGAGAGTACCTTTGTTCGACATCCGACAGGCTGCGACTAACGTAGCAATTTATGCGTGGGATCCCTTCATTGTTCCGTTGTATCAGCACCGCACCAAGTCCTTTTGGGCCAACGTCTGCCATCACTATCGTTTCGTCCTTGGGGTTGAAATATCCTAAAACTGAACTAGATGTAAGTACGTTTTTATTTTATTAAAAGCCTCTTGTTGTACTTGTTTCCATACAAACTGTGCAGATTTATGTGTAAGCTGTCGCAGTGGTTCTGTCATGGTTGATATGTTCTGAATAAATCTACTTACATAGTTCAGTAGGCCTAGAAAACCTCTCAGCTCAGACACATTTTGTGGTCTTCTGCAATTCTCCAGAGCCGCCACTCTGTCTTCGGTAGGCCTAATGCCATTAGTTGATATGATGTGACCCAAGAACTTAATTGAAGATTCACACATTTCCTCATTCAGTTCAATACCGTGCTCGCGAGAAACTTCAAGAACGTGTTTTAATCTTGAATCATGTATTTCTTTACCTTCCCATACACCAGAATGTCATCAAAAAATACGTAAACTCCTTTAGGAATCTTGTTCCTTATCAGATGCTCTATTATCTTTTGGAACTCAGGAGCTGCCCGATTCAAACCAAACATTAGCCGCTTGAAACTATATAACCCTAAATGTGTGCTAAATGTGGTAATCTCCCGTGAGTCTGGATGCAACTCCACATGGTGAAAAGCTGACCTAACATCCAACTTTGAAAAGTATTTGCTTTCACTAACTTCAGGATGTAGGTGTTCCATGGTTGGTAAGGGATGACTAGCCTTTCGTACAGCTTTATTTACCATTCGCATATCGACACACAATCTAACGCTGTCACCTTTTGGAATTGGTACAATAGGAGAAACCCATCTTGACGGTCCTTCAACCTTTTCAATTATGTCATTTTGCTCCAGCTCAACGATACGTTCTGCTATTTTTTGTTTCAATGCCAATGGCACCCTCCGCAGAGGTTGAATAACTGGCGGTACTTGCGGATCGATTGGTAATTTAAGCTAAAAATTCTTTATTTTGCCCACCATTGATGTGTCAGTAACCACCGTCTGGTTAACGTGCTCACAAATTTGTAATATTCCTAGTTTTGTTGCCGAGGAACGTCGCAAAATAGGTGGTTCCCAACCTTTAATAACTACAATAGTGGTATTAATCTTTCTACTGGAAGGCATCATGTCCGCCTCGAACTCTCCTAAAATATCCAACGGATCGGTTCTACCATAAGTAAAAAGTCTTTTTTCGAACTACTTAGTAATTTTACTTTATCGGTTACCTGCTTCCTTTTAAATTCCTTCCAAGTTTCTTGGTCAATAACATCGCAAGTAGATTCTGAGTCAATAATAAAAACGAAGGTTACCCCTGACAATAGACAAGTTGTCTTCCCCGTTGTCTCCCGTTTCTTCGCCATTTGTAAGAAAGGTGTAGTCTAAATCACTACTACATCCAGGGCGGACTTCATATTTGACGTTGCGCACGTAAGAAACTTCGTTATCAACAGTTGACTCCTCCGATTCTAACGTATATGCCCTTTTTGTTCACAACACTTCCGATAGTGCCCCGTTAAATTACAAGCCTGGCAAACTTTGTTTCTTGTAGGGCACTGGGGGTCACTTGCTAAGTGATTTGTTTCCCCGCAGCGATAACATTTCCTTTCTCCTCATTTTGATGACTATCATAACTAGTTTTCGGCGGAGCACCAGTGTTTTTGCCACTATAGGAAATAGTTCTTTGTGAAATCCCATATATCTTCTTATTCGACATACTATACACCTCTTGCTCATAACTGTCGTCCTTCCTAAAATGTGATGTCTGTATGTTTATCATTTCGTGAGCCCGTCCAATGTCAATCAAATCGTCTAGTGTGACGTTAGATTATATCTCAACGGAATTACGTATCCCTACGGAAACGTAGAATTTAACTTTGAGAGAAATAAGTTTGGGATGCTCTATGACATGCTTTGTAAATTTCAATCATCGTATTATCAGAAAGAAGATCGTCCGCTATTTACACCTCAAGAATTTAAAAATAAAGCACCGATTGTAGTTACAGACTGCTCTTATCATGAAGAATCTATAAAAGATTCTCCAGTTGATGTTCGTTCAGAATTTGAAACATCTGAAAACATTCCTTCTAACACAGCAGCCTATTGTCTTATTATTCATATGAGTGATGTTACTTACCATCCGCCAACGAATATTGTTACGAGACTATAAATAAGAATAGCTCTTTATTATTTACATTAGTGTGTGCTTCGACATCGTACGCTATGGAACAAAACTGTGAATGTGCACGCTGTTTGCATGCTCATACGCAACATCTTATTTATCTTACACGAGTGAGTGAGGCTATTAAGATGTTCTATAAACATAGATCGTCGATGCCGAAACATCTTATTCAATACTTACCACCAGGATTTTTATCTACGTACGCTGCCTCTTACGTACATAATTTTTGGGACATCCCTCCTCTACACAGTAAGATGTCGATCGAAGTAGCTTTATGCAGAACTTGTCAACGACATTACAAAAATCGACGAGAAAATGATGATGATGATTGGGATGGACCAAATCCGAGGATTGAACACTGTACACAGAAAAGTGGTACACAGGCACCATCAAGAAAATATTCACGTTTTTCGAGAAAGTCCACTCCTAAGAATGCAGATCTGCAACTTACCTCTGTTCTGTGAAAAAAGATGGTCCTCAAAAGTACAAAAACATTCATTTTTTTCAGAAAACGTTTCCAGTATCATGAAGGCTCTAGAAAATATTTCTAACTGGCGAAGTTTCAATTCCAAGACTCGACAACGTGCACATAACCTTCACTGTTCAGCATCGAACTCTGCCTTTATTGTTGCAATGCACGCAATGGAAAAATGCAGTGGCATTTAAGAACCCGTAACCAACACCCTTCAAGTGGAAGGACTGGAGCTCTTCAAAGTTAGAGAATACACCTTGTTGCTACTGGACCTTTTTAAAAAGCAACGATCAGACGCAATTGCCCACTTTCAAGGAATAATGGTAGGTGCTGAGGACGCAGATTCTAATAGTGGATTTGAATAATGCTCCCTCGCCTCGCTGCCAAGCAGTGTCACAGGGCGTACCACAATGAAACTAGGGCTGGGGACTATTATAGATTTTCAATCTAAATTCCCTACATGGACTCACTGATACAGTCTCTAGAGTTGCGATTTGGAGAACAAAACAAGATCATACTGATGCTGTATTCTGTCCATCCTTGTGTTGTGGAGACATTTAGATAGGAAGATTTTTGCATTCCATGAAAGTTGTTTATAATATCTACAAAATAGACAGGTTAGTGGTGAACGCAGAGTTGTGGTATGACGTGTGGCAATCCAAGGACTGTAAACCAGATAGGAATTTCGTGGAACTTTAAAGAGAACGTAAGTATTTTTACTCAAGCGTAGGTGTTGTTTTGGAAACGTGTATTTCCCTGCCCGCTACAACGTGCACAGGGCACAGCGGAGAGGATTATCAGCAGGTTTCGTGGTGTGAAATCTTAGCTTAGATCGACAATGACAAACGATCGATTTAGTGGGCTTTGCGTGCTGTCTTTGCACGGTGAAATAGTGGCAAAGGACAAACAAAAGTTTATTAAACACGTTCTTACACGATTTTTGAGAGATGCTCCTAGATGAATGAAACTTCTCTTACCCGATTCTGATATTTAAGGACATATTATATAAAAAAGGTAATTTAAACTATTAATCAGGTTTAAGCGTGGTTCACGTCCATTTATGTAAGTGATGGATAATATTTGTCAAGTGAAAGATATGTTTTGATTGAATGAATGTGTATGCTGGAAATCGTATTACGAAACTAAGCCTTCATATTCGTAACGCTGCTAAATCAGTACAGATTTTTGATTCGTACTTTTTCCTTCTCATTTGAAGTAGACAGAACATTTGCGTAGCCATTGCTTTTTACCACTGCCGTGGAACTAAGTGTGTGAGGAAATAAAATGAACATTGCAAAGTTTGTCATTTCGTTCAAGTGTTTCATTATTCTAACAAAGGCACTGATATATATTCATGGTTGACTGTGAAAAAGAATCTGAAAATATGGTGCCTCAAGCTGAGAATTTTCAGAAATGTAATAGTTTAATGGAATGTAGTGAGTGCATAGAATTTAATGACGGGAGAAGGTGTCGAATACCGATGGACGTCTGGATCAGGACATAGGCCAAAGGGAAAGTAATTCGCCAAGTGTTTGTGTACGTGAAGCACGTACGGTGAATGCGGAATCGGGAAAGTGTGTTGACTGTGTTAATTTATTACCCGAACTCGCCCCAAGGGATGAAATCATTCGAATGTTAAAGGAAGACATTGAAAGTATTAATTGTAATAGGCTTAGTTTAAATGGTGTGAATGAAGTGAAAACTGAGACCTGGTCGGATGTAATTACAAGGAGTTGCATCGATAGGCCTAAAACTAATCATGATCGGGGCGTAGGCCTCGCTATCGAATTAAGGAATAAGTTCCAGGTCGTTGATCAATTACCGCTAGTGAAGAAGAATGTGTAAAGGTTAACAACGTTCCAGCCATTATAAGGAAGCCTGCACAGGGGTTGAAGAAAAAAGAATGTAAGGTAGTTGTGTACGGGGATAGCCAAGGTCGGGGTATTGCTGTCGAGCTTGGTGATATGCTACCGGGAACTGAAGTTGTTTGTTTTGTCAAGCCCGGTGCTCTGTTCAAAGAGGTTCTTAAGTCAGATATGGAAGAGATGGGAACACTTTATGAGAATTACTACGTGGTTATCATGGCAGGGACGAATGATATTGCTAGAAATGAAGTATCAAACGTGATTTATTGGGCGCAGAAGGCCCTTTGCAAATTGAAGACAACCAATGTAATATTATGTAATATTCCACATCGACATGATTTAAATGAATGGTCTTGTGTAAATAAAATGATGATACAAACAGGCGACTACAGAAGATTGTCAAATGCCTTCAAAATATGGAAATAATTGATATGAGCGATATGGATCGAGGATATTTCACAAATCATGGCATGCATCGTAGCAGAAGAGGGAAAAAGCAGCTATGTAATATGATAAGAAAATAATACAACAGACCCCAGGAACAACTATCATGAATAATGCCATAACATTGCAGTTCGACAAAGATGAGGAAGTTGCAGAACATTTGCAGGTAATGAAAGTAAGAAGAGTTGAGGAAGTAGTTGAGGTGAGTGCTACCACTAAAAAAGGATGCCCAGGAGAAGAAAATCAACTGAAAGGGATTAATGTGATTCTACCACAATCATCAGAGGCAGCACCGAGTATACAGGGAAAACTCGTGAGGAAACCATTGAGCTCGTCAGTAGGAGTCACTTGGTTGAACGAGGAGAGGAGTTACTGGAGAAGTTGAATGTTGGAGCACATCAGGACGAACTGAAGTAGGGCAAGCTAAACAACCAGAAATAAGAACGCCAAGTAGTACAAGGAAACGACCAGTATTACTAGAGCAAGATTTTTTAAAGTAAAAGGTGGCAATAGTAATAATCAAACGGGGGAGCTAAATTTGTTCCACCGGAATGTTCAATCTTTAAGAAATACATTTCTAAGTATGGAGGTTCTGTTGGCAGATAACCTATAAAGGTATGATGTTTTATGTTTAACTGAACATTGGTTAATAGAGGATGAGATTTCAAACTTTGTATTAGAATGTTATGCTCTTGCAGGTAAGTTTTGTAGAAAGAAAATGAAGTGTGGAAGTTCATGTATATATGTGAGTAATATCAAATGTAAGCAGTTGGATAAATTTGAATATCTGAATGTAGAAGTGCATGTCGAGTCTAGCTTTGTTGAACTAGTGGATTATAAGTTAATACTTATATGTATTTATAGAAGTCATTCTAGTAATGTTGAAACATTTTATAATAATACCGAAATATTTTTAGATGACTTACAGAATGAGAACAAAAATGTAATGATCATGGGTGACTTTAATGTAGATTTTTAGGGAACAACGGTGGACGAGATAAGCATGGTCTAAAGGCAATTGTAAATCAACCAACGAGAATGTCGGGGGATACAAATTCAGCAGTAGATCAAGTTGTATTGAATGAGGAAACGTGGAATTATGAAATAGAAGTTTATGATACAGTTTTTGAGATCATTTTGTTCAAATTGTGCATATACATTTTATGGTAATAGGAAACCGTAATTTTAAAAATTACAATGTAATTTACAGGGAAACTAGAATGGGTAAGTGGGAAAATATCTCATATTTTGACCAGTTATTGGCCAAGGAAACTTGGGAGAGTGTATATTGAAATAACCCCAACTAATGAGTACTTCAGTGAGTTTTGAGTTTGTTCATTATTATCAAGTGGAAATACCAGTCAAAATGGTAGATGTAAAGAATTATAGGAATGGATGGATTACAACAGGAGTTAGAAATTCAAGTAGACGATTAAGGTTTATAAGCAAATGTGTGAGAGGGAGTAACACCTCATCTGAATTGAAGGATTATTATAAGAAATATAAGAACAGATATCGAGAAGTTTAGAAGGCTGCCAAAAGATTGCATTATGAGAACGAGTTAAAAAATTCTAAAGACAGGTCTAAATGTATGTGGAACGTTGTAAGAAGGGAGAACGGTATTCTAGTTCCATTAAAAATAATATTGCTCTTACAAGTGCAGGGAAAGAAGTCAGTGATCCAGAAGAATTTGCAGAAATCTTTAGTAACTATTTTCTAAAAGCAATTTTGTGGTTCAGGGAAAAAGTTTCAAACATCAATGACAAGAACAAACTTGAATACAGTTCACAGGAATGTATCATCCATGTTTCTTACTCCTGTGACTGAGCAAGAGATAGAGAATATAATAAAACAGATGGGTAAAAAGAAGTCTTCAGGTTTAGATGGTTATTCAAACTACCTTATTGAATGCAGTTACCAATATATAATCAAGCTTCTCTGTTATTTGATGAATTTATCACCAACCACTGATAATTTTTCAGACAAATTCAAGGTAACCATGCTGTTCCGATACATAAAAAGGGTATTGATGAAGATGCTGTTAACTATAGGCCTGTCTGCCCCCTCTGTATTCTCAAAAATACTGGAAAGGATTATGTACGATAGACTGTTATCAATCTTTGAGAAGGCTAATAAAATAGCTGATTGCCAAAATGGCTTTCGTAAAAATAGATCAACTACCACAGCATTCATGAATTTTGTTGAACAGATATATGACACACTAGATGGGAGGGCTGCATGTTTAGGTATTTTCTAAGACTTAACAAAGGCTTTTGAGATAACTGACCACAGCTTGCTTTTAGAAAAGTTATACATGTATGGAGTTCGGGGAATGGCCTATAACCGGTTCAAATAATTTTAGGGGATGGAAGACAGATTGTTGAAATATCATATACCGGTACTGATTTGAGCAAAAATGTAATTAAGAATGTGTATTCCTGTGCCAGAAATATAGATCATGATGTTCAACAGGAGTCAGTTTTAGGACCGTTGTTATTTTAAGTATTTATTAATGATATCGTCCAAATTATCGATGATATTCAAGAAGTGCAATTAACTTTGTTTGCAGATGATATTACTGTTTTTGTAGCTGATGAAAGTTCTGAGGGGTTAGAATTAAAGGCAGGCAATGTAGTGAGTAATATCCTGAGTTGGCTTGATGATAATAAATTAATTTTAAGTAAACAGAAATCTTCTGTGATTAGATTTCACCATAAGGTTAATCTAAATGTGAAAATTAGTCCAATATAATTTGGAGAGACTATAGTTGAGTACTCATCATCAAAAAAGATTCTTGGCTTGTGGATGGATGAGGCGTTGAATTTTCATCGCATATTTCGCCCCAATACAATGAAAATATTCACTTATCCACAAAACATTAACCTGGGAAAACATACAGAGTTTATAGGGGAAAGCTTAATAGAATTTATTTCATGACGATATCTTTGAAAAATAGTTTTAATTTAGTGGTTTGCCGAATATTGTAGTTTGCATATGTCCATCCCATACTACCTTATGGAATCATTTATTGGGGGAATTCACGATATAGAGAAGTCATCTTTAAGTTACAAAAGAAAATAATTAGAGGAATGGCCGGTGTCGGCAAGAAGCAAGCTGCAAAAATACTTTAAGCTTTATTTATTTTAGCCTTTATATCTTCCATACACTTGTATTTATGAAGGAGAATGTAAACAGTTTCACCATAAACTCCGAAGTCCATAGGTATAATACTAGATATAGACAGAGTATGCACATAGAACCACACAAAACTAAGCTATATGAATCAAGGTTGAGCCATACAGGAGTACATTTTTTAATATCTTGCCAGACTTCGTTAAGCATATAAAACCATGTTCAAAATTTAAGAAAGAATTATCCAAATTTTTTTCTAACAATTGTTTTTATTCTATTAAATTATTATAAGCTCTTGCAAATTAACTTATGTATCACCTTTTCAAAATCTGTGCCTCTTTACCACATATTATATTTCTCTTTATTTCTCATGGCATGCATATTACTGTTTTATCATTTGTTACTGTAATTATGATTATTGACGTGTCCCATATCACTGTATGATCAGTTGGATTAAATAATATACAACACAATATGCTAGAGGAAAAACGTGATGATCCACTGTAACGGTGAGTACAAAACTAGATTAAAAACATTTGTGAATATTATTCTTAATTAACTGACAAGTTATTCCATTGTGTGAACCTTTAGAATGATAAACCAGGTTGAGTTTTAGAGATATTTCTATAGTTTAATTTACCATGGTCACTTGGAATTATCTCAAAATATATCCATTTGTTTGGAAAATCCGCCAGCTTGGTTAACATTACCATTTTTAGAATTGCTTGATTTCAAATTTTTGGAAATACGACATGATCATCATATAATTTGTAACCATTTTAACAACTCAACTTTTTGATAATGAATCGCAGAAGAGGAAACGCAAAATTTTGTGGTCAAAATCTCTGAACTAAAATCTAAATTTCCATCCATTTTGGCCATAAAGTAACCAACGGTTTCAGAGCAGCGAAGTGCTGTATTTAACGAAGCAAGTAAGAAATGCAATGAAAATTGGTAGGGCTGGTGCTGGTTGCGTATCATTATCATCACCTACGTAGGTAATGAAACGAAATAATGTATCTTCTTTATGGCAGGAAAGTTGATCTAGAAATGTGTTAATGTGCCCCCTCCCGGGGAAAGATCCTATGGGCGCCCATGCCCACAACATTCTGAGACCGGAACAATTCGGATTCCGTTCACTATGCAACAAGATCATTTAACCTAAGGCGTAGCTTGGCAGCGGTATTTTTCGATTTAGAAAAGATCTTGACACCGTCTGGCACGAAAATTTAATAGCCAAACTTCTGGACCTACATGTCATTCTAAATTATTTAATCATAATGATATCATCCTATATTGCATACAGGAAATTCTACTTCACTGTAGAAAGAGAAAAATCCACCCCTCGGAGACTTCGAGCTTGAGTCCCCCAGTGCGAGCAAAATCTCCCCTATAGGCTCCGTGCGTACAGCACTGTGCTGCTGCGGGTGGATACTACGAGAACTACTTAGAGTCATCTTTATTAACAGCTCGCCACAAGAAGCTGGAATGTGTGTGACGTTTACATGCATTTATTCAATTATTTTACAGTGCTGTCTTCAGATGATAATCTTTTAATGTCACAACGTTCCGACAGAATGATGTGCTTGTTCTTGGCTGCATTAATAGATACAGTAATACAGAGCTTTCATTCACGACCTCACGAAATGAATTTGAAAAGACGGTGGATCTAGCAGTATATCGCAGGAAGTGATTCCGGATTTGTACATTTACAGTATTTAATACACAGTTACTCTTAACATAATGCAAAGGTTAACAGTTACAAACCAATTATTGAAGAAGTTGGATGTCAACGACAACATCTACAAGACCATGCAGAAGACGATGGTCATTGCCACGACTGGAATTTTAGGGAAATTTATGGGTTCAAATTCTACGCAAAACTGTGGTTTACATTAAGGTTTATTCTGCTTTGATTTCCTAAAATCTGTACAATTGCTTGAATATCATTATCACGAAAGTGTGCAAAATAATAATAATAATAATAATAATAATAATAATAATAATAATAATAATAATAATAATAATAATAATAATAATAATAATAATAATAATAATATACCGTACTACAGACCACAATGTGAAAATTTTAGAGTACTTGTCACAACCTCACGAAATGGATTTAAAAAGGCAGTGGACAAATCTAATGTAATTATAGAAATTGGCCTCAAGTACACAATATCAATAGCTCACAGAAATACCGCATTTTACATACGTAAAGTTCTGTTCTCGCCCCGAAGTGGTGCAACTCTTTTCAAGCAACCCCTAATGAACATGAGCTGCATGTACCCTCATGTCAATCTTAAATTTCTGTCTGTATCGGGAATCAAGCCCGGGCCCCCGACGAAGGAAACTAGTAGCGCTAACCGTTATATTACAGAGGTGGTCGAGATCGTATTATAAATACAGACACAATAATTTATTGGCAACGTTAAGATATTCTGATATTTTCAACTGGTCTAACATCAAACCTGTGCCTTTTTATCGGAAAAAGTTCCTCTATAATCTCTTCTCCTTGTTGTATTTCTCTTTTCGCGCTTTTTAGATGCGAGGTCCAGACAATTCACAGGGTTGATCGGTACACGAGGTGACATGTTCTGAGTAAACTGTATAAATAACAGCAGAAATATGCCTACATTTCATGGCAATATTTTTATTATTTCACCAAGGCCTGATTCGCAACATTAACCTACTCTAGCATGATATCGTA
This sequence comes from Anabrus simplex, assembly GCF_040414725.1. NCBI lineage: Eukaryota > Metazoa > Arthropoda > Insecta > Orthoptera > Tettigoniidae > Anabrus > Anabrus simplex. The sequence continues at coordinate 229,742,166 of NC_090267.1, read as the reverse complement.
TTAGATATAGGCTAAATAAATTTTTCTGAAGAGAGCATTGTTGAATGTGTACATGAAAATCAATCTCGTTATCACCACAAATAATACATAAATTACTTACTATGTTGCCTCTATGGTGAAATGGTAGTCTCTCTAGTGAACCAACGCTTTTCTCTTATCATATTTGCAGTTATTCGCTCTGTTGCTATTTCCTGCGAACAGTTTTTCTTGTAAATTCAATACATGACCACTTTCTTGAAGTTTGGAATAATTTGGCCGATTGTTGTAGCATAAAACACTCTGAAACCCCACTGTCATTATTTAGTCGTCCATAGCAACACGCTGTGAATCGATAGAGATAAGTGCGCGGTGATCGCATTAACTTACAATGTTCGCCACTCGCAGCGCAGCGGTGCATTTTCCCAGCAGCGCACGGAGCCTATATTATAGGCCTTATACGTATAATCTACCACAGTGACAGGGAGTAGAAATTCAGCAATACGGTGATATAGCTGTTTATGCCTCAAGAAGTAGAAACGGAGATACCATCTTCGCATTGCAATCTTTTATCTCTCTGTTCTGGAAGTGGTGCTTTCGGAACATAATTAAAGTAAATGCTAGCAAGTCCCAAGCAATTATTTTTTGTAAAAGAAGGCCTAGACTTGGTCATCTTCATATCAACAATGCCCCCTAATAGTAGGGTAATAGCGGTTCTGGACCATAGCGTCAGCAGGTTTTCTGCTGAGCAGCACCCGAGGTCATTTACCCCGGCCGAAGTCAGTGAACCCATGACGTCATAACCATATGACCGTGACTTCACCACCACGTGCAAAGCCACGTGCTTGGCCAAGTGAATTTTGACAGCTCTCATCTTGATGAACTCTTAACGACAACAGAACATCGCTATCCTCAGTAGTGGCATTTTGACAGGACCAAACCTCACTGTTGCCACCATATGCACGTAGTGGTGCGGAATTGAAAATCTATGTGTTTTTTGACATCTGTCAAGATGACAGGTCCAAACCACGCGGGCATGGGCTTTTTACAAGTGAACGTGGCTATCCTCATTGCTACCATCTTAACAGGGCGAAACCTCATTGATGCCACCTTATGCATGTTGGGGCACGGAATTTAAAATCCACGTGCTTTTGACAGCTGTCAGGTCGCAACCACATGGGCATGGATTTTAAGAAAGTAAACGTGGGTAACCTCAGTCCTGACATCTTAACAGGTTCTAACCTCACTGTTGCCATCTTAAGTACGTAGGAGATGCGGAAATCCACGTGCTTTTTGACAGCTAGCAGGTCCTTATCACGTGCACTTCTTTTGAACGTGGCTAACTTCACTGCTGCCATCTTGAGAGCTCCAAACCTCACTGCTACTATCAAAACTATGTAGGGAGCGCGGAATTTATGATCTTGTTAGGATAGCCACGCCGGGGAATTTTTTTGAACGATTCTAAAGCCAAGGTGCATAACCACAGTGGATTAAGGCAAGCTGCCCTTCTCGACATGCCCCTTCCCGTTACCATCTCGGAGGGGATCTAAACTCAGAGGTTTAAGGCAAGCTGCCCTTCTCGGCATGACCTTTTCCGACATAGTTTTCAGCAAGCTGCCCTTCTCGACACTGCCTTTCTCGACATACTACCATCTTAGGGCATATAGTTTTGAGGCAGGCTGCCCTTCTCGACATACCACCGTCTTAAGGCAAGCTGCCCTTCTCGACATACTATCATATTAGAGCATAGTTTTAAGGCAAGGTGCCCTTCTCGACATACCACCATCTTAGAACACATAGTTTTAAGGTATGGTGCCCTTCTCGACATACCACCATCTTAAGTCAAGCGTCAGTTCGCGACATACTAGCATCTTAGAGGACATATTTTAAGGCAAACTGCCCTTCTCGACATACTTCTATCTTAGAGGGCATTTTTAAGGGTAGCTACCCTTCTCGACACCATCTTAGAGGGAGCAATAGTTTTTTTTTTTGCTATGGACTTTCCGTCGCACCGACACAGACAGGTCTTATGGCGACGATGGTAGAGGGAAGGCCTAGGAGTTGGAAGGAAGCGGCCGTGGCCTTAATTAAGGTACAGCCCCAGCATTTGCCTGGTGTGAAAATGGGAAACCACGGAAAACCATCTTCAGGGCTGTCGATAGTGGGATTCGAACCTACTATCTCCCGGATGCAAGCTCACAGCCGCGCGCCTCTACGCGCACGGCCAACTCGCCCGGTAGCAATAGTTTTAAGGCTAGCTGCCCTTCTCGACATAACCTCTTCCTGTTACCATTTTGGTGGGGTTTAAGGACCATAGTTTTATAGCAAGGTACCCTTCTCGACTTGAAACGTTTTTCTGCACCACAAGGAAGAAGGATATAGCCGCTATCTTGTGCATTACTCCCTAGGCCGTCTGGGTCTGAGTTATATTTGTGACTTTTATCCCGCTATTAATTTAAACCTCAGACTCTCATCGGAGGTTCTGCATTAGCGGTCACAACCTGGTAGTACAAGGAAGTTGCACATGGCCGTCTTACGCGTTACTCCCTAGGCTGTAAATGTCCGAGTTCGATTTGTGACTATTATCCTGCTATGGATTTGAACCATGGAGTGTAAAGACTGCAACGCTTTTCATTCACCAAGGTGATGGGCAAGCGTACTTTCATCGGAGGGTCTTCCTTTTAACGGTCTCAGCCCTGTAGCACAAGTTGCACATAGCCATCTCACACATTACTCCCTATGCCGTCAGGGTCCGAGTTCGATTTATGACTATTATCCCGCTATGGATTTGAACCCTGGAGAGTAAGGACTGCAACGCTGTTCATTTACCAATGTGATGGGCCAGCTTACTCTCATCGGAGGGTCAGCCCTTTAACGGTCTCAGCCCGGTAGCACAAGGAAGTTGCACATGGCCATCTTACGCGTTAATGCCTAGGCCGTCAAGGTCCGAGTTCAATTTATGACTATTATCCTGATATGGATTTGAACCCTGGAGTGTAAGGACTGCAACGCTTTTCATTCACCAATGTGATGGGCAAGCGTACTTTCATCGGAGGGTTTGCCTTTTAACGGTCTCAGCAATGTAGCACAAGGAAGTTGCACATAGCCATCTCACACATTACTCCCTAGGCCGTCAGGGTCCGAGTTCGATTTATGACTATTATCCCGCTATGGATTTGAACCTCGGAGAGTAAGGACTGCAACGCTGTTCATTTACGAAGGTGATGGGCCAGTCTACTCTCATCGGAGGGTCAGCCTTTTAACGATCTCAGCCCGGAAGCACAAGGAAGTTACAAATGGCCATCTTACGCGTTACTTTCTAGGACGTCAAGGTCCGAGTTCGATTTGTGACTATTTTCCTGCTATGGATTTGAACCCTGAAGTGTAAAGACTGCAACGCTTTTCATTCACCAATGTGATGGGCAAGCGTACTTTCATCGGAGGGTCGGCATTTTAACGGTCTCAGCCCTGTAGCAAAAGGAAGTTGCACATAGCCATCTAACGCATTACTCCCTAGGTTGTCAGGGTCCGAGTTCGATTTGTGACTTTTTTCCTGCTATGGATTTGAACCATGGAATGTAAAGACTGCAAGGCTTTTCATTCACCAAGGTGATGGGCAAGCATACTTTCATCGGTGCCTTTTAACGGTCTCAGGCCTGTAGCACAAGGAAGTTGCACATAGCCATCCAACGCATTACTTCCTAGGCCGTCAGCGTCCGAGTTCGATTTGTGACTATTATCCTGCTATGGATTTGAACCCCGCAGACCCATTAAACTTTAACGCTAGGTGATGAGCCAGCCCCACTTTCATCGGAGGGTCTCTCTTTTAACGCTCTCAGCCGGTAGCACAAGGAAACGGATATATCCACCATCATGTACAATCGCCCCTAGGCTGTCAATGTAGAAAAATACCTTTATGAATATGTCAGACGAGTATGCTATGTTGTAGTCGGATAACGTTGTGGTAACAGAATTTTATTATGCAGGCCTGCTACTTAATAATCTTAACTCAACCTCTGTATGTTAGATAGGCACGACGAGCAGTCAGTCCATGCACACAGACACACAGTGTGAGCAATGCTGCATCTACAGTAATTTAACACGCCGTTTCTTGTTGCGAGAATCGTGCGGCCAGCTCGCCATGAGCAAATGTTCATTTAGATTGTACATTGTGTTTTAAATGCATTCTGTCCTTATTTACTAATTGCAAAATTAAACATAATCATGATTAATTTCCCTTCTATATGTAAGTATTGTTAATCCCAGGTAAGCTAATACATACGTATGCGTGTGTGTAATTTTATTATCTAAGTTTGTACTGTGCAGTGTGATACAGGTGGTGATTATTGATTTTACCGTAATAAAATTCCAACACCACAACGGGATCGAAATCCGAGCGTATCTATGCCTGCGTGTGTATCCCTTGCCTGTTGTATGAGGTGACTAATTTTCTTGGAAGTACTTCCAGGCTATCGTAAGTAACAACTAAAAGGGGCGCTCTTATCTTGAGAGCACTTCCTGCCTGCGCTCTTGCATGCACCTACGGTATTATCTGCCTTCTGTAAAAGACGACTAAAAGGGATTCTCAACTTGAGTAACACCTGACTATCGTAAGTGACGCCTAAAAGGGGGGATCTGAACTCTTGTATCCCTTGCCTGTTGTATGAGGTGACTAATTATCTTGGAAGTACTTCTTTCCTGTTGCAAGTAGAACTACAACAGAGGACAATCTATTATTAATTATCTTTTCGTTAAACCACGGTGGACTTCGCCTACCAAGCGACTGATGTTCAGCCTACGAAGGTCTGCAGATTATGAGGTAATGTGTGGTCAGCGTACATTATCTTGAAAGTACTTGAGTATCCCCTGCCCATCTTAAGTGACCTCTGAAAGGGGGCTCTGAACTTGTGTATCCCTTGCCTGTTGTAATAGGTAACTAATTATCTTGGAAGTAATTCCTGCCTGTTGCAAGTAGAAATACAACAGTGAGCGACTTATTATTTAGCTTTTTGTAAAACCACGGAGGACTCTGGTTACCGAACGACTGCTGCTCAGCCTACAAAGGGCTGCAGATTATGAGGTAATGTGTGGTCAACGTACATTATCTTGAAAGTACTCCCTGTCTGTCGTAAATGACTAAAATGGATTCTCAACTTGAGTATTCCCTGCCTGCTGTAAAAAACGACTAAAAGTGATTCTCAACTTGAGTATCCCCTGCCTGTTGTAAGAGGTAACTATTTATCTTGGAAGTAATTCCTGCCTATCGTAAGTGACGAAATACAACAGTCAGCAACCCATTATTTAGCTTTTCGTAAAACCACGGAGGGCTTTGTTTACCGAGCGACTGCTGCTCAGCCTACGAGACCTGCAGATTATGAGTTAATGTGTGGTCAGCATACATCACTCTTCATCACGACACGCCACAAATAGCTGTGCGGTTAGGAGCTTACAGCAAATGGTAGGTCTCTATGTCACTTAGTCGCGATTGAATCCCGAGCAAATAGCTGCACGGTATAGGTCACGTAGCTCTCAGCTTAGACCCCGCTGTCGACAGCCCTGAAGAGCGGTTTCCGTGGTTTCTTACCAGGCAAATGCTGGCGCTGTACCTTAATTATGATCACGGTCGCTTCTACTGCGCTGTTTAGCTGGCTTAGCTATTAGCTTGTAGCGGGTGCGAACCCCACTCTCAGCAGCCCAAAAGATAGGTTCCGTAGTTTCTCATTTTCACACCAGTCAAATGCTAGGGCTGTATCTTAATTAAGAAAACGGTCGCATCTACTGCGTGTAGCTATTAGCTTGCATTCGTGGATAGTAGGTGTTCGAACCCCACTCTTGTAGTCGCTAACCCACAGGCTCAGCTAAGTGCCCTGTAGTCATCAACTGCATGCCTTTGGGGCGTTAAGGGCGTCAGTTTAGTAAAAATGAATGTTGGGTATTCAGTCCGAAGGCTGGTTTGATCCTCTGCAGCTCCACCAACAGCTGTCATAAACAGCCTAGTTGTCACTGAAGAGGCGTAGTAGGGAAATGAGGAGTGAGGTAGTTTTCCGTTGCTTTCCTCACCGAGCCAGCCGTTGCTATTACATATCAGTCTGCCAAGCCCATTGAAATGCATGCACCAACTGACCCTATGAGCGATATGTTCACACCATTCATAACAGGGACTGGCTGGATAAGAAATGGTATTACTAGCATCACTCATACCTCAGTCACTTTCATATTGTCAAAGCCAAGGATGAGACTGAGACAGGTCAAGAAAAGTAACAAATTTGATGTAGCCCATACCAAAAGACAGAGTGCACTGTAAACACTGCATCTCGCCAACAAATGCATTTAGTAAAAATAACTAACAGATAAAATATTACCCCAAAAACCTGCAACAACTACTCAGGTCTATGTTTTACAGACAGATGCCCTTCTCGTTACTATTTTTTACAACAGGAAAATGCTGGGACTGTATCTTAATTAAGAGCACGATTGCTTCCACTGCGTGTAGCTATCAACTTGTAGCGGGTTGGAACCCCATTGTTGTAGTCGCTAACCTACAGACTTAGTTATGTGCCTCGTAGTCGTCAACTGCATGTCTTTAGTGCGCTGAATATGATAGTTCATTCAATCCCTGGTTTGAGCTTGGTAGGCCTAGATTTTTTAGAGGTGTATGCTATGAAATTAAAGTATTATCTCAACCCCTATTTGTAATTCTGCGACGTGCAGGCAAAATCTTGCTGTGTAGCAAATAATGCTGACAGATATTGAACTTTGTTCGACACGTGCAGTGTCTCATGTCAACCTGATGGAAGCAGAATCTTGCACTGTAGTAAAAATTCTGACCGATACGTCAGTATAGAAGCGACCGATCAGTTTTTCTCCCTCTCTCACTTTTATATCGAAGCAGCTTTCGTGTGAAGTTTAACAATTTGTGTTTGATATCTACTGTCTAATCCATCTGCTGTCTACAAAAATCTTGCAGCTTGATTTTCTACATAAATCTGAAAAAGTATGTTTGATTTTTAAATGCATAATTTATTATTATTATTATTATTATTATTATTATTATTATTATTATTATTATTATTATTATTATTATATTTGTCTTTTAGATAATAACAGAAGACACACACATATTAGAGCGACAATCGTTTACTGTGCTGTATCCGCATCTCAAAGAAGTAGTTTTCTACATCGATCGGAGAAAGGACTAGGGAGTTAGTTTTATCGATTAGAGAAAGGCCTAGGGTGTGCTTTGCTGTATCAGCAGTACATCATTTAAAGGTATGTTTTATCTTTTTATTAATCATTTATGTAAATATTAAAAATTCTAAAATTTGAAATTTAATTTTTTGTAGGAAATTAGAAAGGATTTGCCAACTAGGTCGCTTTACAGTACAAACTACAAGACGACTCAGTGATCTTCCACTTAATGAACAATTTAAGTTAATTTCACTTCGGAAAATAAGTACAAGATTTGGTGTTAGAATATTGTGTGTCTGTGAAGAATTCCTATTATTTTTACCCAATAGATTTAGTGTTGTCAGATTCAGAATTAGATAATATAAATCAACCATCAATTGGCTTAACATGCCATGGAATAAAAAACAAAACCTATACTATTAATTTTGTTGATATTTAATTTTTTATTAACATGGCAACAAATTGGGAAACTATTCATAAATATTTTTCATCACATATACTAAGCGGTATTTTATGAAATTCGTTGATTATTTTAGATCCAAATTCCTTTTAAATACCTTGCTATAATGTCTTTGTAGGAAAAGTGTCCTTTTTGCTCACTACGCATACTGCGCTTAAGCTAAATGCCTCACTTTCGTGTTCATTTATTCTTCTTAAAAATAATGCGGAAATTCATGAAACTTTTTACATTTCATCAAAAATGACAAAACTACTATGTTCGGATAATATTTCAGAATGGTTTCATGAACACATTGTAGAGGACTTGCTTGCCAAATTTCAAAAGTTTGAAGAGGGTGCGAGCAATAAAGCACTCAAATTATGTCTTATCTACAGATTAATGTCTGTAAATTTGATCCTTAAAATACAGCTAGACAATATATCGAACTTTCGCAAACCGTTGCAGATAAAAATTATCTTCTCAGTATTCGGTGTAAGGATTACTATTGCTTTCTATGGTGTATCGCAGTGGCATTAAAACCGGCAACACATCACCGTGCAAGAACTACAGGGTATAAAGATATGTTTATGAGTTGCACAGACATCGAATTTTGACGATGTTTCTTTTCCAATGGATTTAAAAAACATTTCACAGTTTGAGAAAAACGATCCTCATTTTTCATTTTATGTGTACGATGTAAACGGAGAGAGTATTGCAAGATCTTTTTATACTGGTTTTTCTCCAAATCAACACCATATTCATCTTTTGTATGTTTGCGATGAAAGCACAAGCCTTATAACAAACTTCTCATGTTTGTTAAGCTCTCAACTTTCTTTGTTTGAAGGTATTTTATATGTGACAGATGCTAGCAATACTTTTCAACATATAAAATGTTAGCTACACACTTATGCGATTGTGCAACACACCGAGCCGTAAAACTTGTTCTTCCAAATAGTAAAAATGCCGAAATTAAATTTGAGAATGATTATCGTCAGGAATCTGTTCCGTTTACTGTTTATGCAGATTTCGAACGTTTCACTGTACCTTTTCATCGTTGCCAACCAGACTTGACTGAGCCATATACTGATCATATACCGAAGCACACTTCGTTTTCGGTGTAGTATACAAAGTTGATTGTTCCTACGATTCATCTCTTTCATTCTTTAAGATGTATCGAGGAGAAAACTGTGCTGAATGGTTGTTAAATGAATTACAAGTGTTAGCACATCGCATTAATTTTCTTATTTCGCATCCAGTTTCAATTGAAATTACAGTAGATGATATGATTTTGCGTTATGAAACAGATGAATTTCACATCTGTAAACAGCCAATTACATTCCCAAAGATTAAGGTTAGAGATCACAGCCAGCTTATTGGAAAATATCGTGGACATGCGCATCATTCATGCAACCTTTTTATGTCGTGTTCCTAAATTTATTCCTTCATTTTTTCATAACTTCTCAGGCTATGGCAGCCACTTCATTGTTCGTGAGTTTGCACAATTAAATTGCACAAAGTTTACTGTAATTGCACAAAATCATGAGCGCTTCATTTCATTCGGTTATCGTGTAGACGATATTAGGATTCGCTTTCTAGATTCCTTTAAATTTATGAAATTTTCTCATGACACACTTGTAAATGTGTTTTCAAGCGACGACTTGAAATATATTCATGAGAATTTTCCAGATCCTGAGCAATTTAAACTTTGTATAAGGAAAGGTATTCTGCCATATGACTAAATTCAAAGCTTTCAAACGTTAGAAGAAACATAATTACCTCCTCATTTTGCATTTACAAGTGTATTAACTGTATGTAGTACACCGTCCTAAGCTCATCCTTATATGGTAAGCATACAATATCGATTGCAGATGAAGACAATTTTCATGCATGCAATGTGTGGTCAACATTTCATATACATTCATTAGGTGAATATGTAGACTTGTATTTGAAGGTAGATACACTTTTACTCTGTGATGTGTTTGAAAAGTTTCATAAAATGTGTTTAACTATTTATGGATTAGACCCTTGCTATTACTACACGAAACCCGGTCATTCGTGGATGCCATGTTTATAGATATAAACATGCTTTTGTTTTTTGAACTCGGAATTCGTGGTGGACCGTTTTCACTTGTTAACAGGCATGCCATTGCAAATAATCCATACCTCAAGAATTATGATTCAGAGAAAGAAGATTCTTATCTTACGTATTTCGATGTTTATAATCTGTATGGGAGGCCAATGTTTTTTAAACTCATTAATAACTCTATATATGGAAAAAGAATGGGATATGTATGCAAACATCGCGACATTCCTTTAATTAATTAATGGGATGGCCGGTATGGGGAACGCAGGAACGCAAGTACATCTGAAAACTAAATTTTAAATCCTATCATTTTATTGATCGTGACCGTATTTTTGTTGAAATGAAAAACTGATATCGTTTATATGAAGCCTATTTATTTGGGAATGGCCATACTTTATTTGTGAAAACTAAGAACGCACGATTTTCATTATAGATTTGCAAAGCAGCAGTTTTCAGATCTTGCACTTTTTTACATTTATAATTTTACTTATCATATTCGGAATACAGACGTCTACGATGTCATGCGAATCCATTATGAATACCTTGACACTTCTTCCTTTTCACATTGTGATCAATTTCACATTAAGCCACTCAACAAAAAACTCATAGGGCTTATGATAGTTCAATGTGGCATGAATATTATGGCAGAGTTTATTGGTTTAACACCAAAAATGTATGCCTATGAGACTGAAAATTCAAAATCTGTGAAAAAAGCGGAAGGCGTACGTTCAAACGTAGTTAGCTATTTACTTGTTCAACACTATCGCAATGTATTATCAACTAAAATGCCGCCTTTTGTACGTAGAAAAGATAGAATCACACAGACATCATGTTTTTACAATTGAGCAAAATAAATGCTCATTAATTCCGTTTGATGATAAACGTGTATGGAATAGTGATACTCTTACAAGTGTACCATGGGGGTACAACATATAGTCGTTTTGTTATGCCATGTGTAAATAATGTATACATAGATATGATATATAGCCCTTTCCTGTCTCATCCTAAATTATTTCTTTGTGTTATGTTATTTATTAAGTAAATGCCCCGTAGTATGTTTTTGAGATCTGGTGAAAATTTTATTATCCAGCATTGAATCAAAATGAGATAAAACTATAATTACGAATAATCCACGGAGCAGATTAATTACATTTACATTTCAAATAACATAATAGAAACGAAATAATTTAGTCCGGTGAAAGTAAAGTTGGTATTCTCTCGCAATGAAATTACAATTACAATTAAATATATCTTTTTTTACAATTGAATTTACGTCGCACCGACACAGATAGAACTTATGGAAGGAAGCGGCCGTGGCCTTAATTGAGGTACAGCCTAAGCAGTTGCCTGGTACGAAAATGGAAAACCACGGAATACCATCTTTAGGGCTGTCGACAGTGGGATTCGAAACCACTATCTCCCGAGTGCAAGCTCACAGCTGCGTGCTCGTAACCCCACGGCCAGCTCGCCCGGTACAAGTACATAGTTGTACTTCATGATTATGCAGTTAAAATCATTTAGTCTTTTAATACACACTAAGAAACTAACAGACAATAAAGAGACTGCCAGACTGACGAACGCGCGCGGAAAGCGGGTGGCCATCACCTCGTCAAAAAATTATGTACCCCTGCTACAGCACATGCAAAGATTCCACTACTTGCCGTAGCGCTATACAATAAAGGAAATACTTAGCATATAAGACAACAAGGCTTGCACAAATAGCTTTTTTAAAATAATTACTAGTTTCAGCTCGCTAAAGTGGAATAAAATGTATTATTTACTCTACAAAGTGGGGGCGTGTGCGACTATCCCTCCTCACCCCACCCCTTAACCGCCGCTACTGTTTGAAGACACGCCAAAAATGCAGTAAATGAAATCTAATAACTTATTAATTTATACACGTGTAGATATTCAACTCGATAAAAGAGTTGATTGTACGTAACATAAACTAATACTGTTCGGCGAAATATGTGTGTAGAAGGCGTACGTCTGTTTGGAGCTTCTGTTGCACTCCGACCAGGTTGTCCGGCTTAAAATAATGTCTGTGTATTCACCTCTTCTGATCACCCTAGCCATTGCCGACATGCAGACAGCAAATATAGTGCGGCTGTACCATATACCAGCTTAGAACTACCCGGTCGAAAACGATGTTTACTAATGCAAGGGGTGCATTAGAGCAGTCGCGCTGAGTAACATGCTGCGAGCGACACTCCGTTTCTTATGTCTTCATATTCTGACGTAACCTGCCCGCTGGCAGTAGTGCCCCTGTGAAAATCAGTTGGTAGACAGCCCTACATCATTTGTGCATGCGGGGCATTTATAAGCAGAAAGTACGGCGTCCCTGAGCTACCTGGTATAATTATGTGTAAGAAGGGAAAAATGTTCTATTTTCTGTTTTCAAGATGTAAAACATCAGATATGTAACTATTTTCAGAAATGCATAAAATCACAAACAATATAAGAATACTATAATAGATGAACTTGTAAATATTAAAAGATCAGTAATATTGTCAATAATTATAATAATGATCATACTTAATTAAAAATGGTATATATTTTTATTTTGCTAAATAGATTATCATCACACATCTGTTCTTTTTTCTTTGTGCATCTATTTATGAATATGTAAGAAATTATTACCTTTTTCTTACCACATCTTCCTCCTACCGCTTAGAGGTGTTTATCAAACGAAAAGGGAAAAATATGAATACAGGTAAAAATTATTACCTTCTCCTTACCGCATCATCTTCCTACCGCTGCCTCCTCTTCTTTTATCAGACAAAAAGGAATAAAAAAACCTATGCATCACAAGAATAAGACGACAGGGGTACACCATGTTTTACAGTTTAATGACGTAAGTATATCTGGTAATGGGTAATATTTGTTTAATCCTCTTATCCGTTATTCTTCACAAGCAAGACTGCGAGATCGACATCAGTTTGCTCTTTAATTGTATTAATAACAAAATTATGATTTCTAGCAAGACCCCCGGGCTAAGATCTGTCACGATAATAGCAGGAAGGTTAGGGTGGTTTTCTTTTTTTTTAATTCCACGTCTGCACATCGGAGTAGGAGGACTAGTAGGTCTAGGAGGAAGAAGCTGTTATCATGACAGCTGTTACATTTTCAAAAAATGGTGACGGGGAAGGAACTATGTCGAGAAGGGCAGCTTGCCTAAAACTATGTCTGGAAGGGTCGTTTCGAGAAGGGCAGCTTGTATAGCAGGATAATGGTCACAAATCGAACTCGAACCCTGATGGCCTAGGTAGTAATGTGTAAGATTTCTATGTGCATCTTCCTTGTGCTACCGAGCTGAGACCCTTAAAAGGCAGACCCTCCGATGAGTGTAGGCTTTCCCATGACCTTGGTGAATGAACGGCGTTGCAGTCCTTATTCTCCACGGTTCAAAAATCTATAGCATGATGATAGCCACATATCGAATCGTACCCTGACAACCTGGGGAGTAATGCACAATATGGCGACCATGTGCATCTTCCTTGTGCTGCAGAAACTTTTCGGAGACGAGAAGGGCATCTTGCAATAAAACTATGGTCCTTATACCCCTCCTATACGGTGACGTGAGGGGGTCATGTCGACAAGGGTATCTTGACTTAAAACTATATCCTCTAAGATGGTGTTGAGAAGGGCAACTTGCCATAAAACTATAGCCCCTCTAAGATGGTGTCGAGAAGGGCAGCTTGCCTTAATTCGCTGTGGTTAGTCCCCCTGAATATGTCCTCGTTGAAAAGGAGTTCCGCGGTGTGCCTAAGTCCCGTCAAGATAAATTTAAATTTCGCGCTCCTATGTAGCAGCAGTAAGGATAGGTCCTATCAAGATAGCAGCAGTGAGGTTAGCCACGTTCAAAACAAGTGCATGTGGTTACGACCTGTCAGTTTTGAAACACAGGGATTTTAAATTCCGGGTCCCCTACGTCGATAAGATGTTAACAGTGAGGTTAGGGTCTGTCAAGATGGCAGCACCGAGGTTAGCCACGTTGACATGTTTAAAATTCCGCGCCACGTGGTTAGGACCTGTCATCTTGACAGCTGTCAAAAGCACGTGGATTTTAAATTCCGCGCCACCATGTGCATAATGTGGCAACAATGAGTTTGGTGTATGTGAAGATGGCAGCAGTGAGGTTAGCGGTGCTCACTTGTCCGAGAAAGTAATTTTAGTGTCCGTCAAGATAACATGTGTCACCTTGACACCTGTCAAAATGCACGTGGATTTTAAAATTCCGCTCCACTATGTGTATAAGGTGGTGGTAATGAGGTTAGGCCCCGTCAAGATGGCATCAGTGAGGTTAGCGATGTTTTTCCTCATCAAAAGTGAGGTTGGGGTCCATCTAGATGACAGTTTTCACCTTTACAGCTGTCAAAGTGCACGCAACTTTTTTTGCAAACAAGAGCACGTGGTCGTGACGTCACGGTCAAGTGGTTATGACGTCATGGGGTCAATGACCTCGGTTGGTACTCAGTTGAAAGGTTGCTGACGGTATGGGCCAGAACCGCTATTGCCCTACTACTGCCCCTATTTCCATCAAGAGAAAAATTTATTTAGCACACGGTGTATCAGCCCCATACTGTTTTATGGCTGAGTGGCGTGGGGATATATTCCCAAAACGCCCCTTTCCAAATTAGAAGTATTCCAAACAAAATAGGTACTTAGAAAGTTGACACGAGCTCCCATTCCGAGATCTAATAGGAAGATCCACTGTGAAGCCCGTATTCCGACTATTTGAACTCAGATAAACAAGATGACCAAGGCTAGAATTCTCCAAGCCCAGTCTACCGTTCAGGGCATCTCACTTCTCACACAGTTCATAAGGACCAGGGAGCCTAACGTTTGTTATAAACTTCGCGGCCCCTGGATCGTTTTTGAGCTGGCTTAGAAGAATTATTTAGGACTTTTCTAAATTCTAGCACCACCTTCCATTAAATGTACCTAAATTGCACCCTGAAAAGCGCCGTTTTTTAAGAAATCTCCTTTCTCTTCACCTGCACTAATTCTAATATTATTCCAAATTGATCAGCGAGGGAGGAGTTTTCTCTTCTGACTTGTAGATCTTCTGCCTCCAAAACAGATTGCCTTTACACCCGCCAGTAATCAATTGGTATTTTGCGACTCATCGGGTACTCCTTGGAAACAGATGAGTAAAAGGGGACTCTGAATGTCTTAGCCAGTGACGACCCATCCACAGGAATATGAACTAAAATATTGGGACAAAGAATGTCACGATCTTATTCATAAGCGCAAACAATTATTCAAACAATATCGCCAATCAATGACGCAGCAGCATTATTTTCAATTGCGAAATCATATCGCGAAAACAAAGCTCGTCTTTAATGCAAAAAAGCGAAAAGCTTGGCAATCTTTTATTTCTCAATTAACTCCACAACTTCCAGCAACGAAATTTTGGAACGCGATCCGCATGATCACGAGAACTTTCCAATACCAAACTTCTTCTGCTTATCCGCGACAAGTTCTAGAATATCTTTTATACACCCTTGCCCCTGTTACCGTAAATCCATTCTTTCTACCCACCTCACAGAATAATTCTTGTTCTTTTATTTCCCTTTTGAATCCAATTACATATAATGAATTACACTCTGTATTATGTACCGTCAATAGCTCATCACCAGGACCTGATGCAATTACTTATCAAATGCTCAAGGCCTTACCCCCCATGTCCAAATTTATTTACTCAAATATTATAATAGTATTTTCGAGACATTACATGTACCAGCATCATGGAACGAGTTTTTCATCACACCCATTCTGAAACTAACAAAACGACCTACCGAACCTGAAAATTTCCGAGGCATAGTTCTGGGATCGTATATACGCAAAGTCTTTTGTAAAATCCTTATGAAACGAATGGCGTGGGTATTGGAATATCACTCGCTATTACCCAAGTATCAGTTCGCCTTTCGACGGGGTAATAGTACACAAGACCCTATCATTATTTTCTTACTCGACATCTTATTAGCAAAATGGCGGAAACAATCTATCGTGGCAGTTTTTTTTGGATATTAAAGGTGCCTATGATGCTGTGTTATTGCATGTCCTCTGGGAGAAATTATTTAGTGCTGGATTCCCCATCCAATTCCTTTCTATTTTAAATCAACTATTTACTAACCGCCGGTTAACTATTAAATCTCCCCAACACACAATTGATAGCCGTTATACATCACAAGGTTTACCACAGGGTTCGATACTCAGTGGAATTTTGTTTGCCCTTTATATGAAAGAGCTCGAATCTCTTGTGCTACCACACGCTCGTATTCTAGCTTACGCGGATGATTATGTTATTTATTGTGCTGACTCCCACATTGACCTTTGTAGAGCCACAATATCTCGGGTTTTAAGTTTAGTCTTTCAGTGGCTAACGACCCATGGACTTTCCCTTTCTATACCTAAATGTGCAGCGATGATCTTTACACATAAACGAACCTTTGATAAGAGCCCTATTAACTTTGACACCTATAGCATTCCCTTGGTTTCACAACACTTATATTTAGGAATATATATCGATCAAAAACTCACATGGCAAACTCATATACGACATCTTATTAGGAAATCTGATCGTTATATCACCATCCTACGAACGGTAACGAAACGTGCATGGGGTGCTGACCCCTTGTCAGCACTACAGCTATATCATGCAACCATTCGGTCCATACTTGATTATAGCGCCCACATTATTGATTTAACCTCTAAACATAGTTTATTAGCTTTGGATCGTCTCCAATTTTCAGCACTACGTATCAGTGTGGGTGCCCTCCGCACAACACCAACTAACGCTTTATTAGTAGAAACTACGGAAGAACCACTGTATATTCGCAAGATAAAACTTTCCAAAAAATTCCTACTTAAACATATTAGTAGAACGAACTCCCTTATTGTCCCTAAATTACAATTATTATATGAATATTTTCAACAGCGTCCTCCTCCCAATCATCGGTATCCCGCCATATATATGGCTTATGCTGAAATCCACCATCTTACTGAGACTATACTTCGTACACCACGCGTTAATACGTATTCATACCGCTATGACATTCAAACATTCCGTCCTTCTATTATCATTGCCCCTTCTGATACATCAAACCAAGCAATGTCTGCACCTTATCCCACATTTTACGCTCATAAGAAATTTAAAAGTCCCATAACCTCACCAGATTACCACCTATTTACCGATAGGTCAAAATCAAATACTGGAGTCGGAGCAGCATTTTACGATCCACAATTACTCATTAGCTTTAAATACCCGTTACCTAATAATTTAACTATCTTTACAGCAGAATTATATGCCATATACCAAGCCCTCGTATATGTTCAACAGTTGCACTCCAAAAAAATAAATACACTGACTGACAGAGCAAATGCAACACCAAGAAGGAGTGGTCAGAACTTTATGCCAATTGCAGGGTAGACTGACGTCACTGAGGTATGCTCATGATGTGAAATGCGCCGTTGTGCTGCGCACGTAGCGAACGATAAATGGGACACGGCGTTGGCGAATGGCCCACTTCGTACCGTGATTTCTCAGCCGATAGTCATTGTAGAACGTGTTGTCGTGTGCCACAGGACACGTGTATAGCTAAGAATGCCAGGCCGCCGTCAACGGAGGCATTTCCAGCAGACAGACGACTTTACGAGGGGTATGGTGATCGGGCTGAGAAGGGCAGGTTGGTCGCTTCGTCAAATCGCAGCCAATACCCATAGGGATGTGTCCACGGTGCAGCGCCTGTGACGAAGATGGTTGGCGCAGGGACATGTGGCACGTGCGAGGGGTCCAGGCTCAGCCCGAGTGACGTCAGCACGCGAGGATCGGCGCATCCGCCGCCAAGCGGTGGCAGCCCCGCACGCCACGTCAACCGCCATTCTTCAGCATGTGCAAGACACCCTGGCTGTTCCAATATCGACCAGAACAATTTCCCGTCGATTGGTTGAAGGAGGCCTGCACTCCCGGCCGCCGCTCAGTAGACTACCATTGACTCCACAGCATAGACGTGCACGCCTATCATGATGCCGGGCTAGAGCGACTTGGATGAGGGAATGGCGGAACGTCGTGTTCTCCGATGAGTCACGCTTCTGTTCTGTCAGTGATAGTCACCGCAGACGAGTGTGGCGTCGGCGTGGAGAAAGGTCAAATCCGGCAGTAACTGTGGAGCGCCCTACCGCTAGACAACGCGGCATCATGGTTTGGGGCGCTATTGCGTATGATTCCACGTCACCTCTAGTGCGTATTCAAGGCACGTTAAATGCCCACCGCTACGTGCAGCATGTGCTGCGGCCGGTGGCACTCCCGTACCTTCAGGGGCTGCCCAATGCTCTGTTTCAGCAGGATAATGCCCGCCCACACACTGCTCGCATCTCCCAACAGGCTCTACGAGGTGTACAGATGCTTCCGTGGCCAGCGTACTCTCCGGATCTCTCACCAATCGAACACGTGTGGGATCTCATTGGACGCCGTTTGCAAACTCTGCCCCAGCCTCGTACGGACGACCAACTGTGGCAAATGGTTGACAGAGAATGGAGAACCATCCCTCAGGACACCATCCGCACTCTTATTGACTCTGTACCTCGACGTGTTTCTGCGTGCATCGCCGCTCGCGGTGGTCCTACATCCTACTGAGTCGATGCCGTGCGCATTGTGTAACCTGCATATCGGTTTGAAATAAACATCAATTATTCTTCCGTGCCGTCTCTGTTTTTTCCCCAACTTTCATCCCTTTCGAACCACTCCTTCTTGGTGTTGCATTTGCTCTGTCAGTCAGTGTATATTCAGCGATTCTCAAAGTGTTTTACAAGCTCTGCAATCACTCGCCCCTAATACAAATACATATGTCTACGAAGTTAAGTCTCTTCTATTTTGACTTGAAACATCCGGTTTTGTTATAACGCTAATATGGATTAAAGGGCACAATCGGCACGTAGGCAACGATATGGCCGATATAGCAGCGAAAGACGCCAGTGCAGATACCGCGAATATATATTACAAATCAAAATTCCGATTCCCGACTTTTTTCCACATATCAAAACTGCAGCTCAACACACATGGTGCACACAATGGCGAATATCTGCTCGTACCGAAAGGCCAACATTACTATCAAATTCAACCGAGTATTCCCACACTGCCGTGGTTTGCAAATGGTACGTATACACGACGTCACATTACCAATATCATCCGACTACGTTTTAATCATGCCTTAACCCCAGTATATTTAACTCGATTTCACATTACGAACGACCCAACTTGTTCCTGCGGAGAATCTGAGGGCGATAGTGACCACTTGTTTTTTCATTGCCCCCAATATGCACATCACCAGGCCATTTTAATGCAGAAATTACTTAAAGTTCAAGTATCTTTCCCTACACGACTTTGAGTTTTGTTGCACCAACCTTCGCCTACGATCATTACTATTTTAAACGAATACCTTGATAACACTCACATCAAATTGTAATTATGATCTAGTTTTTCAGTTGTTTTGTTCCGACATGTTTGTGAGGTGGCACTTCGATATGTTCCTGGTGAGTAGATACTGTATCAAGGTTTTTATTACTTTCCGATCTTGTACTGTGTAACACGTTACTCCTATTCCAGCTTACTAAGTTATTTGTGTCTCTGCTCAGTATCGAATGTAATACTTCCATGAACCTACTCATACCCGATATAATTTTGCTTCTTTAAGTGCATCTATCTACGTGTGATCATGCTAAAATCGGGCATTAGTGATGTAACCGTGTGCTTTTGTGATATAAGTGTAATATATTAATTGTCTCGTGACTGGGAAAGAATTTGTTGAATCCCAAATAAATATCCGCAAGACAAGACAAGACAATGTCTTAGCCAAAAAAAAAAAAAAAAAAAAAAAAGTTGTTGTGGGTGGTGATTATGTTTATTCCTTGGTAAGAAAGTCATTTCTGCGTGATCGTCATGCGCTGATAGTTGTTTTGGCTTTTGATGTTCGTAAACACAGGCAAATGACAGAAGCATGGCATTTGTAGACAGTATGAATGAACTAAAGCTGGATGACGGGGGAACGGAAAATATTGGCCTGGGATGTGCCTTAGAATTATTTTCGGAAGTCGAGGAAATAATGAGTATGATCGATAACATAAAATCTGTTTATTCATCCGCTAACTTGGCGGAACCTGCTTATGAACGTTTTCTGTATATTTTAAGTTTATATCAAGAACAACCACATTTACTGGATCCACATCTTGAACGGATGCTAGACAGTTTAGTGGCTGTTGTTAGATGTCCTGAATCGCCGATGGAACTGAAGCATGAAACGTTCAAATATTTGCATGTGATTATGAAAGTGAGAGGTTATAAGGTGGTTGTGAGACATTTACCTCACGAGGTAAGTAGTTTGTGTTGAATACAAATTATTTTGTTTATATGTAACACATTCGGACAAGAATATGATATACGTTAATTCAGAGTTTGTGTTCCTTTAGGAATGTATTTTTTAGGAAATAATGTTTCCTTTGCCATTGCATATTGACTAGAAAGAATGCCAAACAGATTCTCGAGCGGCAATTAAATTCGAGAACGAGAATTGTGTTAAATTTCCAACATGGTGCTTTATTCGGTAAATTGTACCGTTTAGGGCCTACATTTATTTGTACATATACTGTCTGTCTGGTAGTCGCAGCACTGCAGCTACTCTAAATCAAGAAACTTTGGTATGGCAGTGTAGTACCCAATGGGAAAATCAACTCTTCCAATTAGTGTAATATACAGAAGAATTATTTATTGGTTAAAAGAAACTGGTTTATGATATCTGCTGCCTTTTGTATCCGACCTCCTTGATAGGTCTTACAAGGCTCTCATTCTGGAAAATCTTCACTTGTGGTGCATGTAAAAGAGTTAAGAATACAACATGGCTCGGCTCGCACAATGTCATAACATGCTGCTTAGGTACGGATAGTTATGAGACTATTGGTCTGGTCTAGTTTGGTTAATTTATTGTCTAGTCACAAGACCATTGATGAGGATAGGGTTGACCATTGGCTAGTGACAAGACCATTGGTCTGGTTATGTAAGCTGTCATGTCATAGTTGCGAAGCAGTCCAAAGGCCTCTAGTATCACCTGTGATGGTATTGGTTAGGGATAAGACCATTGGTCTGGGTTCAGGTTAGACCATGGTCTAATGACAAGGTCATGAGATCAGTGCAGGGACATTGACTTATGATAATAATAAGAGAAAAGCGCACAACGTGCATAGATGTTCTGCATATAGCAGTTTAGTCGCTCCGAAGTTGTGTTATAGATGTACGTCTCTGGTGACACTATAGCGCATGGTACCGATCACACTGTTTATTGGACTGTTCACATACGCACGATACTTTGTCCGGAGTGTGGAAACCCTTTTTCTTGCACACGCGATGGGGAACCCATGCACTGCGAATCGTGTCAGCGTGTGGCACAGATCGTTGTCTGCACCTTTCAAGTCTGTAGAAGTCATTGCTTCGGTCGAGTAGAATTCCAGCCATATCTCTCTTTTCTTGTTTTGAAGTTCTTCTAAGAGTTCCTTATATATGTTTGTGGATAGTAGGGGCATTTTCTGTCTTAATTGTTCTATGAAGAAAGGTTCATGTGTTTGTCTAGAGAGAGTGAATTTCGATACACTTAATAGCCTCTTAAGATATGTTGCTTTGATTTGCTCGATGTCTTTGAGATTTGATTGGGTGAGATGTTTCCATATTGATTGTAGTCCGTAAGTCACTATGGGCATTATCTTGGTGTTGAAGATCTTTATGGCAGTGGGTACAGAGAGTCTGCGCAGGAGTTGGATGTCATTGATGGCCATTAGGGCTACAGTTGCTCTATTCCTGATGTGCTTAGTGTAGGTCATTCCAGTGGTCTGTAGTGTCATTCCAAGATAGTTAAATTCCTTTGCTAGTTTGATTGGTTCCTGGTTTGGAGTGAAGAACAGTTGGTCTTTGGCCGTTAATTTCCCTCCCTAAATATCATGTGGGCTGTCTTTTGCTCATTGATCTCTAGTTTATTCTTCTCTGCTCATAATGTTAGGCGATACATACATTCCTGCAGTATCTTGAGGTTTGATGAGCCTAGTGCCATGTTGTCTGCGTACGCGTAGAATGTGACCTGTTCCTTTAGATTTCCGAAGCATTGGATAACGTCTGATGTTGCAAGATTGAACAGTAGGGGGCTGGCTGGATCACCCTGCAGAATTCCGTTGGTCTGTGCTATCGGGGTCGAAGTTTGGATGTTTATTTTGATGATGAGCTGACTTACGAGATGACGTATTCTCTATGGAAGGAGAGACAGTGTGCTTACTCCCAGTTGCCCAGTATAACCAGTAGGCTACAAAACATATAATATTTGGAGGGAAAGGTTCCCCTCCAAACATGTACTCGTTTTGGCTGAGTGCTTAAACTTACAGGCATGTTCCTGGCACAGAAAAATTAATTTACTTCCCTACACTTTAATATCCAGATCTGTACCACAAACTCCACAATGACTCAATTGTTTTATCAATGTGTGACTGACTAAAATTTTGGTGAATTGCACTTGTTCTGTTTGTAATATGTAGTAAATTAACGTTGTGAATACTGCATTTGCATCTGGCATAAGTTACACCATGACACATCTCTTTCAAACTTCTCAATTTCCTTATTTTCTCAGAATTTGGCCGTCGTGGGCCAGAGATAATGCAAGCTTTAGCGGAGAAAATAGCAAACTGTTCTTTAGCCAATAGGAAAACAGAAAGTGGCCACATTCACAGTTTTACATAGTCTTGGTTTTAATTTTTCAATATAAGTAAGAATACTTGTAGGGGTGGGTTGATGGGTTCCTGGCAAACATGGAGGAGTACTGTCTCTTTAATTCTGCTGAAGGTAGGCCCTATCGTTTCACATAATTTTTTGCATGATTTTCTCCTTCCCAAACACACTCTGCTAGTAAAGAGTTACCCTTGGTCTAAAATTAAGATCCGGGTACGATGCGCATTGGTATCACCCAAATATCACTGTAAAATTTGTCACAAATGGAACATAATAATTGCTTTTACACATATCAAGTGAAAAATCCCTGGCAAATTAAGAAATACCGTCGTTATTTGAGAAATATGAAAACATACTTAAGGCTTGTAGACAGGACTGGTTTATGTCGTACTCCGCTGCTGGTGCCGTCTTTTGTTACTTTCTTCAGGTCCAAGGCTAGCACCATGGAATGGGAGTGCTATGTCTGTAGATTCTCATTATCTTTGTCCATATGACTAGAGCGGCCAGTTCGCCAGTTCAAACAGCGAAATGGAGGTCAACAGAAAAATAGCATGATCCCTGGACCTATAAATATTTTTATTTCTGTTCGAACGAAAGTAGCTCGACCCCTGGACCAGTAAATCACTAGTCCACTGAATTTTTCTTATGTACACTGGCCATACCATTTTGTCGCCTATTAAATATTGCATATCGCGATACAATTCATGAAATGATGATGTTTGACAAGTGGAGCAATGAAACGAAAGCAAAGAAAAAGCAAAGAACTTCAGTGAACACAGATATCACACACGAAATCGTTGAAAGTGTAAGTCAAAAGACATACGTGTGTCACTGAGAGCGCAACACCAAATGTACTTGTAAAGTGGTAAAGTACGTATACATAATATTCTCCAAACATCAAATATTTCTTAATTTGCCAGGGATTTTTCACTTGATATGTGTAAAAGCAATTATTATGTTCCATTTGTGACAAATTTTATAGTGATATTTGGGTGATACCAATGCGCACTATACCCTAAGATCCTTGGACTGATCAGGAATCATGTCTGGTGCCTCCGGGTAAGAGGCAGGCATTCTACTCATATACCTCATGGGTAGGAGTAGTATAGGATACTAAATATTATTCTGGTATCCCTGTCAACATTTCCACGTAGAACATCCCTGTTCTACTTTGTACTAAGCCTACTGTCTTTGTAATAATTTGGGAAATTTAGTTACTTGTACACCTCGGTTCCAGAGTTTTACGTTCATAGGAGCTGAGGGTAATTTCTTATCTGAGCACTTAATATTCCCTTTAACACCTGAGAAGATCAAAAACACAACATTTGGGAACTGGCTTAGCTGCGTTGTTGATAAAATAACATAAAGGAAGGAAATGATTGCACAGAATTGGAATTTTCAATGAAAACATTTATTGATGAGGGGTGGAATGAGAATTCTGGTGTCCATAGTTACATTATTTGTCAAAGATAATGGTTTATATGAAAATCCTGGTTTTGCTTCATGGTTTCTTTCTTTTATGTGTAGGCCTAAACTTGTAAAAATTTAAAATTGATAATTTCACCTTTACAATACTGCAATTGTCTTTATTGAACAGACTGCATTAGACTATATTCATGATACATGTTTCGTCCTCCTATGGGACATCTTCAGTCACACATACAAACACTGAAAATAAGGTCAGGACACTTTGAAATAAGTAAGTTAAATAAAGTCTTTAAACCTTGTGACGCGGCGTGTTGGCGTCTTGTCAATCTTGAATGTTAAAATGGTGCAGCAACACGTAATATGAAGCATGAAGTCTAGTTAAAACAGATTATAATGTTCTTATATGCATAGAATTGTCCCATTATAAAACAACATGAGTGGCTGTACGAATAAAATTATATGCATGTACAGTAGAGTCTCGCTCAATCGACCTTCGCTTATCCGACATTCCATGTTACTCGACACTGGTAGGCTTAATTTGAACTTTAGGTGGAGGCAGTTCTGGGACACCTGGTGTGGAGGGTGCGACCGTGGGACAAGCAGTGGCAGTCATGCGTTAGGACTGGGTTTTCTTCAAGGACAGGTGCAGTGAGTTTTCAGCCATTGTTCAGTGTAGTATTGGTTGGGTGCAGATGTTATAGTTTTCATATCCTCTGTGAGTATGGCGAGTAAACGGAAGAAAGTGATTGTTTCTGTGGAAGACAAGTTGAATGGGTTAAAGGGACTGGACAGAGGGGAAAATCTTCAAAAAGTGGATTCAGATTATGGTGTTGGACATGTTACAGTGGGAGACTGGAAACATAAGAGGGAAGAAATTGAAAAGTGGTGCTCTACCAGAGCAACAAGTGATGCACTGAAAATTAGAAAAACAATGAAAAATGTGAGTACGAAAAAGTAAGTGAAGCACTATTTCTTTGGTTCACTCAAAACCAGGGAAAAGGCCTGTCAGTATCTGGAATAAATGGCGGTGTATTTCCAGAAGTTTAATGAAGTGGACCCTAATTTTACTGCCAGTGCTGGGTGGCTTGATCGGTGGGAAAAAACGTACGGCATTTGGCAGCTTAATACCTGCGAAGAAAAACTGTCAGCTAAATCCGATGAGGTTGTGAAATTTAAAAGGGAATTTTAAGAAATAATTCTTGCTGAAGGATTAACCGGTGATCAGATTTTTAATTGTGATGAGACTGGACTGAATTTCGAGATGCTGCCATCAAAACTCTCTCAGCCCAAGCCAAAACATCTGCACCTGGCTACAAGCGTAATAAGGAAGGAGTTGCTGTTCTTGCCTGTAGTAATATTACTGGGAACTTACAAGCAAAATTGCTTATGATCGGTAAAACGAAAAAGCCTAGGACATTTAAAATCCATTTTTGTTAATGTTGCTGTTCCTCCCTCCTAACGCGACGTCATTATGCCGCCAATGGCCCAAGTTGTGCTGGAAACATTGAAGAGGAAATATCGGTGGAAACTCGTTTTATCCCTGATATAGAAAATGGACAATGGCAGCGACATGATAGAAAAGTTAAAACGAAACAACGTGAAAGACATGGCATACTGGATAGCGCAGTCTTGGGAAGAAGTTGAAACAACTACATTAATAAGTCTTGGAACATATTGTTGAGTGAGGTTGAACATTGAGAGGAGGTGGTACACGAAGACATGGAAAACATTGTTCCCTTACTGAATTGCATTTCTGGCTGTGAGGGTGCTACGACTCAAGATGTGAGTAAGTGGTGTGCACATGATCAGCTGTTTGAACTAACTGACCCTGATATTATTGGTTTTGTGAATGCTAACAAAAATGAGGATGATGAAGAAAAAAAGAGGCATTGCAGAACAAAAGGAGAAAACGATGACTCACAGTGAAGGATTATCGTCGATGGCGGGATCTCGCAACAAGAAAACGTGAATCAGCAGGCAAGCAGACATTGTCGACAAGTTTCTTTTCGTAAGACATTTGGAATGTTTTCGTTCAATACTGCATCTACTGTACAATTGAATTGATAAGTCAATAAATAGAGTACCGTAAAACATAGTAATACAGTATAGCCTTCCTGTTTGTTTTAGTTCATTTTCGAAGTTATTCTGTATTATCCAACATTTTCAGTGATCCGACGTACTCCAGGTCCTGTTTAGGTCGGATAATCGAGACTCTACTGTAGTACATAAAATAGTGTAAAGATAATGCCACATTAAATTAGCTTCCTTGATTAGATGAAGAAGGTGGAGGAGTTATGCTGATGATGCAAGTTGAACTTGATTGTGTGTTGAAAATGTGGGCCTAAAAAAGAAAAAATATGAACTAAAGAAAAAATTCAAATGAAATGTAAACTGAGTACCCATCTGGTCACTCACCTCCTTGCCTGTCCTACGTCAACTGCTCCACCTCAAGTGTTAAATCTGAGTGATGTCCTCGAAGGTCGTTGAGGACCAACTGGGAGGGGAGGTTGATGGGAGTTTGATGTAAGGGGAGAGGTGTAAGGTAAAGCATTACTCACGCGCCTTTGTGTAAAGAATTTATTAATTATCTCCTCGAAAAGTATATTGATTTCCTCCGATATTTCATTCAGATTACAAATTGGGTTGCATTTTTGATCAGTATTTATAAAAATGTTTTCCAAAATATTCAATAGATTTCCTTTCTTACTTCAATGGAGAATTTGGTCTTGTTTTATGTCCGTGAATGTATAATTGGTATCAACTATATGAGAACCGAATGCCGAGAATCTGTGTATTTTAACGCATTAACATGTTCATTATACCTTATGTTAAAATTGTGGCCTGTCAGTCCAATATAACTGTCGGAATACTGCTGGCACTTTAATTTGTAAACTCCTGATTTCTGAAATTTGCTATTGCAGTTATTGATAGTGTGCTGATTATAGAAAAGATGAGCGTTATTGTTGGTTGTCTTGAAAGAAACTTTCATATTAAGTTTCTTGAAAACATTCGTGATTTTGTATATTTTACTGTGACTGTAGGTGAAAAGGGCGTAAACTATCTTCTTTCTTTTTAGTATCCTTGGTTAATGTGGAAAATGATTTCTTCTCGATTTTACTAATAATTTTGTCCACAAATTGCCTGTTGAACCCGTTCCTTTTAGCTATAAAATAAATAGTTTCCAATTCATTTTTACGATCTAATTCTGACATGGGTATACTATAAGCTCTGTAAATCATACTATAAAAGGAGGCCCTCTTATCTGCTGCAGGATGTATGGAATTTTGTCTAATTACGTTGCCCTTTTCACCTACAGTCACAGTAAAATATACAAAATCACAAATGTTTTCAAGAAACTTAATATGAAAGTTTCTTTCAAGACAACCAACAATAACGCTCAACTTATCTATAATCAGCACACTATCAATAACTGCAATAGCAAATTTCAGAAATTAGGATTTTACAAATTAAAGTGCCAGCAGTGTTCTAACAGTTATATTGGACAGACAGGCCACAATTTTAACATAAGGTATAGTGAACATGTTAATGCGTTAAAATACGGCAGATTCTCGGCATTCGGTTCTCATATGGTTGATACCAATCATACATTCACGGACATAAAACAAGACCTTCGAATTCTCCATTGAAGTAAGAAAGGAAATCTATTGAATATTTTGGAAAACATTTTATAAATATTGATCAAAAATGCAACCCGATTTATAATCTGAATGAAATATTGGAGGAAATCAATATATTTTTCGAGGAGATAATCAATAAATTCTTTACACGAAGGCACGTGAGTAATGCTTTACCTTACACCTCTCCCCTTACATCAAACTCCCCTCAACCTCCTCAACGACCTTCGAGGACGTCACTCAGTTAGCTTTAACACTTGAGGTGGCGCGGTCGACGTAGGACGGGCAAGGAGGTGAGTGACCAGATGGGCACTCAGTTTACATTTCACTTGAAGTTTTTCTTTAGTTCATTCATATTTTTTCTTTTTTAGGCCCTTATTGTCAACACACAATCAAGTTCAACGTGCATCATCAGCATAACTCCACCTTCTTCATCTAACCAAGGAAGTTATTTTAATGTGGCATTATCATCACATTATTTTATGTACTATATGCATATAATTTTATTCGTACAGCCACTCATGTTGTTTAATTGGACGATTCTGTGCATATAAGAACATTTTAATCTGTGTTTTAACTGAACTTCATGCTTCATATTATGTTCATGCTGCACCATTTTAATATTCAAGATTGACAAGACGCCAACACGCCGCGTCACAAGATTTAAAGACTTTTTATTTACTTATTTCAACATGTCTTGACTTTATTTTCAATGTTTGTATGTGTGACTGAAGATGTCCCATAGGAGGACGAAACATGTATCACGAATATAGTCTAATGTAGTCTTTTCAATAAAGACAATTACAGTATTTTAAAGGTGGAATTATCAATTTTAAATTTTCACAAGTTGATACTTTGACAATATGAAATTTATAACGTGCAATTTTGTGTTAGTTAAGAATATTATTAATTAGCAAGAAACATTTTTTAAAGAAAACAGTGTGTATGCATAATTTGGTTATGGTGACTAGATTTACCACATGTCAGTTAAAGCATAACGTAGACTAGACATCATTGAGCCTTTGTCACTTTCCATAATTATTATATTATTAGAAAAATCTCACGCGCTATGTCTGCACGTGTGTACAGAGTTTCTTTATCTGTTGGCTTCAGTGGCAGGTGCTTGTCGTGAAACTGAGAGGGCTATATTTGACTAACAAAGAATAATGTTAAAACTAAATACATCAAGTGGTGTTTCCTTAAGGCATAAATGTTAGCAAGAGAATGCCAGTATGCGTCTTTGTTGCTGTAAAATTGCCATGAGCCCTCCCTGCCCCATTTGGATTGGCTGCTGCGGATTGGCGTAAATGTTTTGAGGCAGTTAGATTTTGTTGGTGCACCACTTCTTAGGGAGATGTTGAAATGCTGTTGCTCATTTTTTGAAGACAAGTAGTGTAAAACCAAGGGATATTCATCAACGTAGTAAGTTTTACAAATATTATCTGGAAACTGAGTTCTTTGGACCTGTCATTGATGTCAACAAATGTATTTTCTGTGCATGGAAAATACTTGAGCCTGCCTTTTATATCCTTTCATAATATGAAGATTGTATTTACAAGTGATTAGTTTTTTCTGATGCTTTATTTTTAGGTTGCAGATTTAGAACCAGTACTTAGCATGTTGGAAAGTCAAGATCCTTCTGACAAAACTACTTGGCAAACTAGATTCGTCCTCATCCTCTGGCTATCCATTATTGTAATGATTCCATTTCACATGTCTCGTCTTGATAGTTTTCGACCAGAGGAGAACATTGGGAATACTAGGAGAACTGTGATGACAAGGTGATGGCATGATTATAATATATATTTGTGTTTGGTCATGTATTGTTATTTGAATGAACTCATTTTTCACTCTGTTTGTAGAATACTGGATATCTGCAAAATGTACACTGTCAGCAATGATCTGTATGGTATTACTGCTCATCTGATTGCTCGATTTTTGACCCGATCTGATGTTAAGGAAATCCATTTTGCATCATTTCTTGATTGGGCATGCAAGGTTGGTTGTACATTATGTAGTAGCATATTATTTAGATAGAGAAATATAGTTAATAGTTGTAATTTATTAATTATTCTGTTAACGAGGTATTCAGTTGCTTTGTATACTATCAGTCTCTTTTGCAGTGTGTTTTATGTGGAAGCTCTTGAGTTATTTAATCTTTTGGGGTAGATTATTAAGCAGATTTCACATCTTGCAAAGCAGAAAACAGTTGCAGGTTTTTTAATGGGTAGAGGCATTGCAAATTATGAGGTAACTTACAGTAAAACCTGTCCTCAGCGGAAACCCAAGGAACTGGTAATTCTTTCCGCTGTATGCAGGATTATGGTTCATAAAGGCAGTTATAAAATAAAATAAAAATCTTAAGTACGTACCTCTGTTACATAATCCATTCGTAGATTTATATGATTCTGTGCAGTAGTGGATAGAATAATGACACTAATCACACACTTATATGGTTTAATACATATTACATGTTTGATAGAAATAACACCAATAGTAATACTGTGCGGTACTGTCATTTATTTCTTCCAGTAATCCAGAATTGTACGCTGGACACAACTATCCCTGGTAGCAAGGTTCTCAATTAAAATGTGGGTACGGAAAATAATGTCGGAAAATTCTACTTTTTTTTTTTTTTTCTGCTAGTGAAAAAGACTGAGTGTCCTTTAAGGCTGATAGGGCATGTCAGTAGGACTTCACGTTACATAAACCATCTTCTTCATCGTCTTCGTTCTCGCTATCATCGCCATCAATTTCTGTTTTCTTTTATTGGAGGTGATGGGTGACGAACTCTTAGATGTTTTCTTACGTTGCCTCTGTGTGAACTTTTAGGGCAATGGCCACCTAATATTCTGCACTGACGTTACCATAATGAAACTCTTCGAGAGTTTGTTGCAGCACATCAGTATTTATTTTGATTGCTTCGTCAGGGTGAGACAACTTCGCTTTGTGAAAGCATTGATGTACCATATTTGGCAACATCCCTTTCACTGCTTCTGCGACCCAGATTAGAGCATCGAGCACAGAGACAGGCTTGGTCAGTTTGATGGCAGAGGACACTGATTCCATGTTTGTGCAAGCATTGATGCCATTATCTTTTTTCTGTACATACATACATACATGCATACATATCCCACGTCGTTCCATCTATATGATGGGTCGGCGAATGAAGCCACTCCACCAACTTCTGTCTTTGTACTTTTCTCCTTCTTCAATGCTGTCCCAGTCTCCTCTTCATTGCTGAATGTCATTTTTCACCATGTCTGTATATCGCATTCTTGGCCGCCCTCTTGGTCTTGAATATTTTAACTGCAGATCGTACGTTTTTCTGTGTATGTGAACAGGATCCATCCTTTGCATGTGACCATACCATTTGAGTCTATGCAGAGTTATGTTATCTTGCATTCTGCCAACCTGAGCCATGTCCCTGATTATCTCATTACGAATTTTATTTCATCTTATTTTGCCAACTATCGCTCGGACGAATCTCATTTCAGCTGCCTGAATCCTTGCTTCATCCTTTTTCCTCGTGGTCCAAGTCTCACTCCTATATGTCAAAATTGGCATGTAATAAGTCAGATAAATTGCTCACTTGCATTTCAATGGTACTTTTGGGTTCCATATTACGTCTCGGGCAACTCTATAGAATGTTCCTCCAGCTTGAATCCTGCTGGTAAGTTCCTCTTCAATGGAGCCTGTAGCTGATATCATGCTTCCTAGATATTTGAATTTTTTGGACAGCTTGAGTTATTTACCCTCTATTTCAATGTAACCTTCAGGTTGACCATTTCTCTGCATAACCAACACTTCATTTTTTTCCTGACTGAATCCTAGGCCGTATCCTTTAGCTGTCCATGCATTGATCTGATCCTGACGTTCCTTCTTGGAATATCCTCATAAACGGATGTCATCAGCAAATAGCATGACTTTCATTTTGTTGTCACCAACGTTTTGGCATGCTTGTTGAATCTCATTCATCACAGTAATGAAGAGAAGAGGTGCCAGAACTCCACCTTGTCTTAGGCCCGTAGTTGTTCTAAAGGGTTCCGTCATTCCTGATGGTGTTTTGACACGGCTACTGATGTCTTCATATAAATTGTCAATTTGTTTAATTTTGTTTTCTGTAATTAATCTTAAAACAATAAATGATACTCTAGTTCATTGGCTGAGTTAAGCCTACACTAGAAGTATTCGGAGAGAACCATGCTAGCTTAACATTAGAAAGCTGTATTGCTAGGTGGCACATAGCATTGTTGAGGAATAGAATGATGTTCCTGTTTTGTTGCTTCATTCTCGCGTTGAATGACACTATTTTTCTTTTAGGTATGATGTCATCCATGCCTTCTTACTGATCCCCAGTCGACAGGTAGACTCTTTAAATCAATGTTTTTGAAGCATCTGCGTTTTGTTGCTTTTCCTATAACTAATTGCTTTTAGAGTTCCCCAAAAAGAAAACCACATAAAAAACTGTCAATCTCTCTTTGGAAAGTTTCCCTCCTATACATCTTCCCTATTTTAGAGATAATGTTTTGCTAGGTAGTGCTCGAAAATTAGTCCTGTTTCATCACCATTAGGTATGTTCTGGGGTTCATAGTCTTTAGTTAGAGAGCCAATTTTGAAGTCCAATCTGCCAATGTTTTCTCAATGACACCTCTAGCTTCTCCATGGACCTCCTTCAGAGTTATCTGATACAGTCTTTTAAACTTTCCAACCACCCATTGGAAGTGGTGATATTTATCTTTCCAAGCTTTTCTGCAACTTTTCTTGCATAGTTTTGTAAACATTGGTTCTGATATGAGCAGATTTCATGCCTGCCCTTGCACTAACAAACTATTCCCAAACAATTTTGTTTATTTCCTCATTTCCAGTTACCCTGATCTTTCATTTCACCACTCTTAATTTAATTCTGCCTCTTTTTTGTTAAGAATGTCGTAGACTGCGTTTTCCCAATCTTAAAATTTGCTACAATCTCCTTAACAGATAATTTGTCTTCCTCTTACCTTCTAAATCCTTAATTTTTGTGTTCAAAACTTAAACCACACATTCCTTTCCTTCCATCAGTTTGAAAGTTACACTGTAACTACAGCACAAAGTTTCACAATTATTAACTATAAGCACACTAAATCTGTTACCTTTCTAGGGAAACTGCACTGCATTGTTAAGCAGGTAGCGACACCACCCTCCCAAATTTCTGCGTTCCTTTAGTCGACAAGTCACCGAGTGAGTTGGCCGTCTGGTTAGGGGTGCACACCTGTGAGCTTGCATTCAGGAGATAATGGGTTTGAACCCCCACTGTTGGCAGCATCTTTCCGTGGTTTCCCATTTTCACACCAGACAAATGCTTGGGCTATACCTTAAGGCCATGGCTGCTTCCTTCCCACTCCTAGCTCTTTCCTAACCTGTCGCCACCACAAGACTTATCTGTGTCGATGTGATGTAAAGCAATTTGTAAAAAGAAAGAAAAATAAAATGTCAACAACTCATTAATGTTACACTCACATGGTGACAAAATTAGATAAGTGATGGAGGAGGCCCCCGAGTTTCTTGCCTCGAGTGTTGGTCTTTCCGCATTCCTACAGTAAAGGTGTCCAAACCACACGTAATATCCCTGTCATGGTCTACAGATAGAGTTGCCGCCTTACAACTAGACGGTCTGAGTTAATTTCATGGGCGAATACTATCTTTGCCATCTTGTATCCATTCAGAATTCACATTTACTGAAAAGGGTTAGAAAGGAAATTTATATATTTTTTCCATTATAGTCGTCCAGGTTTTGCTAAATACACGTAAATTACATGCATGAATAGTCATCATCCTCCTTTCCCCTTATCCAACTCCTGCCAGCAGGGGCATTTGTGGCACTTCTCCACTTTCCTCTCTCCTTCACCATTCCTCAATCAATCAATACTAATCTGCATGTAGGGCTGTCGCCCAGGTGGCAGATTCCCTCTCTGTTGTTTTCCTAGCCTTTTCTTAAATGTTTCAATGTTTCCTCTTCCATCATGTTGTCCCAGTCCAGGTTTTTTCTTCTTACATTCCTCTTTAACGATCTGCCTTGTTCTAAGTGTCAATCTTGGTCTCTTTCCCTCCAACTTCATCTTCATCATCTGGTTTTGGTATTCTTTTCTCCATCCTCTTTATGTCCTAACCATTTCAGTTTACTTGTATCATGTTCTCTCATTTAGGTTTTCCATTCCGATCTCCTTGCTCACATCTTCGTTTCTCAATCTGTCTGTCTTACCTGTCGTACTTAGATATTTAATTTTGCAGACTTGAATTCTACTCTTCCTCCCTACTTATCATTGCTAGGCTGAGTGGCTCAGACGTTTCAGGCGCTGGCCTTCTGACCCCAACTTGGCAGGTTCGATACTGGCTCAGTCCAGTGGTATTTGAAGGTGCTCAAATACGTCAGTATTGTGTCTGTAGATTTACTGGCATGTAAGAGAACTTCTGCGGGACTACATTCCGGCACCTCAGCGTTTCCGAAAACCACAAAAGTAGTTAGTAGGACGTAAAGCAAATAACATTATTCCTTCTTGTCTTTGTCCAGGTCTCAGCTGCATAAATTAATATATACATTTTGTATATTACCTCTTTACACTTCCTGGGTACTTCCTTATTCCAGTTGAGGTTTCTTACACTCTGATAGAATGCATTGTCCTTTTGCATCCTCTTGCTAATCTCCATGTCCAGCCATGTATTCTGCGTTAATTTACTCCCTAGGTACAGTATTTGGAACAGTTCACGATTCCAAGGCTTTGACCACCAATTTTCACTGTGCCTTTCCCGTGTGTTTCTCCTCTCGATATCACCACGTTCTTGTACTTCTTTGCCGTTTATTCCCCAGATCACAATATCTGCAAATAGTAATAACTGTCTCCCTATTCCCATATGCTTCCTTTGTCTCCTTTACAATTTCATCCATAACCATTAGAAACAAAAGAGATGACAGTAAACTCCTCTGTCTTAGTCCTAGTCCAGTTTCATTTCTAAGCCATTCCATCTTTCCAAACACTGTAGACATAGTAGTTGTACATTTCTTGCACCATTTGTACATTTTGTGTAGCCAGTCTCGTTTTGATCTGTAAATGTCATAGACACATAGTTTCCATATTCCAAATCCTTTTCCATTAATTGCCTCATCCTGAAACTTGGGTCCACTGTATATCTTCCACTTCTAAAGCCATACTCTCCTCTTACCTTTCTTCTCATTCTCCTCTCTAATATCCTTTCCAGTATTTTGCCACTTGTGATAGGAGTGTGATTCCTCTATAGTTATCACAAACTATTTTTTTTGCCCCCCTTCTTAAAGACTGGTATTGTTATTCCCTTTTCCCAGTCTTGTGGCACATGCTTCTGCTTCCATATGCACTTTAACAATCTGTACACCTATTGTAGTCCAACAGGTCCAGCAGCTGTTATCATTTTCATATCTAATTTCATACATCCTTGATACCTTACCCTTTTTCATTTTACGGGCTGCTAATTCCACCTTTAACATTGTTATATCGTCTTTTATTGTTGAGTCATCACACCGTATTTCTGCTGTCTCCTTTGCACAATGTCTCACATTTGGCAGTTTATGAAAATACTCCTTCCATCTTTTCTATTTCTTACATTTTCTTTTGTTACGAAGATAGGGCCTATTTCCTTTTTATATAAAATTTGATGTTTTGGCCCACCTTTTCAATGTTTCAAGAATTTTGTATAATTTGTAAGTCAATACAGAACCACAATGAAATTCCTTGAAATGATACTTCCTTTTGCTTTCTTATTTTTAAACTCTGTTACATTCTTGCCATGATTTCTTCTTTTCTTTCACCGCTTCTCTCACCTTGTCATTCCACCAGGGTATCTCCTTTTCTTTCGCTCTCGTCAATGTTCTACCACAGGCACCATCTGGCCTCTTACAAATGGCCTTTTGAAGTTGGACCATTCATCTTCCACATTTCCTACTTCAGTAACTGGAATTTTTTGCTTCACTCTCTCCAGAAATTCTTCCTGTACATTCTTATCTATTCTTATCTTGTAATTTCCTCACTTTTATTTTACTATCTCTCATCTCCTTTAATTTTTACATTTTCCCCACTCCATTTTTTGCCTCCTGGCCACTACTCCATTTAACTGTGCAGAATCCCATAATTTCTGTACCCTCTTTTTACATAAAATCCATCACTTCTGCCTTTCCTGTCAGGGTCATAAGGTTGATTATGCCCACCTTCATGCTGGTGGTTACTGGTTGCCCAGTTTTCAAAGTACCCTCAGTACCCAAGGAACTACACGTTGCTTGCAGGGTATGCCCTAACCTTTTCTGAGACGAGTTTAGGAGTACCGTATCATATACCAGTACAGACTCTTATTACGGTAGGGTTGCCACTCCCAGAGGGATTTTATACCTACTGCCAGTTGTAAGTTTAGGATGCTCCTCAGGAGTACAGACACCTTTTACAACTGCTTTACTGACATACAGACGTTGACAGGAGGAAGTTGTTCTGCTGTTGGGACAGGGGTTCTCTTCTGCCATCTAAAACATAACCATGTTCTCCTTTCTGATGAATTTGTCATTTCCTACACAAAGGCTTTACCTGGCCTCCAAAGGGAGGACTGCTCCACCTATAGCTGTTGCACACCTGCCAACTTTCCTGATTTAGGTGTGAGACTCTCAATTTTCAACAGTTTTTCCCGCCTCCCGAAATAATAGAATAATTTCTCCCGATTTTAGCTTATTTATTGGTGAACTTCAAACATTTGTTTTCAAATCCCGCCATTTCAGCTTTTTTACCCCAGCGGCCGGAAGTCCTTCGCTCATTGGCCGCTTTCAAACGAAATATCGACGTTTATTAATGTGAGAAATGTGAGCTAATGTGCGATATTTATTGAAACCTGTATATCGATTGTCAATGTCTCGTTCTCGCGTGCTGTGTTCGTGTTCGTTCACAGTTCACATCAGTCTTAGTCAATTCTAGAGACTATTCGCTAGACATGGAGTCTTTTATTAGTAATTTAGTGACAGAATTTCAATGATAATGACTAGTGACTAAAGAGATTTTAGGAGCCATTTGGAGACGATTCTGACTAATTTTAATTTATCTCAATATAAATAAAATAAGAGTTTTGTCTGTACGTTGCTCAGAATTTAAAAAGAATGATATTTCTGTACCGGTTGTGACCACAGTAACAAGGGGAAATGCACGTTTTAATTTTCTGTAATTTCTGTCTGTATGTATGTATGTAAACTAGTCCCTAATCATTTATGTAATTTAAACTATTTACATTTTGTATTGAAAAGGTGGACCCAAATAATACATTAATTTACTCTATTGTAATCACAGTTCAATACGGATCTATCATTATGAAACTTATTTCATTTAATCGTAGTACTTACAAGTAACTAATCTCATTTTGGTCCGTATTGAAGATACAATAAGTAAAAGTGTTTTACTTATTGTAGTACTTTTCGTTAAAAGTGAGGAAATGTACTGTTTTCCATTTTATCGAATATTTTATATGATAGCATTGGTTTTAATCACGACATTCATACTGACGTCATTGTATTGACCTGTGTTGATTGTTGACTTCAGTTGGGAAAACTATAATAACAGTCTTTCTGAGAATTCCATAGCGAAGCACGGGTACATCAGCTAGTTATTTGATACAAATTGCATTGCGCTTCACATAATCGCATGGGCGCTTGATGCAATATATTAATCTATGCACTTGCTAAGCAAAGGCATGATTGATTCGCACATGTGGAGCATGAATTCATACTATTTTCGGAAGGCTTATCAGAAACTGATCATCTCACTCACATACTTCCTCTGAGGGAATAGAGATGTATAATTTTTAGCCTTGTAGCCTCGTATAGCAACAGTCGGGCTTTGAAACAATAAGTGTTATAAATATATCATAGTACTGTATTGTGCAAGACATGTAGAATAAGCAGTTTTGACCAATTGTATCTCCTGATTTTTCCTGATTTTCATATCAAAATCTCCTGATTTTTGGTTTTGTAAAGTTGTCAGGTATGCTGTGGGCCCCCTGTTTGGATGTCGTGTTTGCTAATGGCTGCTCGACCCTTGGCCAGACAGTCGCAGGTAGTACTGTCTACTGTCACATACGATAGCAGGATGGTCCTGACCTGAAAAAACTCACATGAATAATTTTTCATTTCCCCTTGTCCAGCTCCTGCCAGGTCGGGGTGTTGATCCATTTCTCCACCGTTGCTTCTCCTTTCACCACACCTCTTCAGTAATTGTATTTCAGTCCAGTCTTCTTTTTCTTATACTGTGCTTGACTGAGTCCATCCATCTTGCTCTGGGCCTCCTTCTATCTTAGCCTCCAACACTTGTTTTGGTATCCTTCCCTCCTCTATCCTCATAACATGTCCAGACCATCTCAATGTATTCTTCTCCATCCTGTCGCTCAGTTTTTCTATCCCTATCTATTTTCTGACCTCAACATTCCTTACTCTGTCTCTCCTTATCTTCCCTACAATACTCCTCAGGAATTTCATCTCACTGGCCTGAATTTTACTCTCATTTCTTGCTGTCAAAGTCCAAGTCTCTGATGCATACATTAATATAGGGGTGTAGAACATTTTGTACATTACCTTTTTAGATTTCATAGTAACTCCTCTTTTCTGCACCAGGTTCCTTACATTCTGATAGAGCGTATTTCCCGCTTGTACCCTTCTGCTGATCTCCTTATCTAACCTTGCACCTTGCATTATTTCACTTCCCTGAAAAACTTACGTGAATCTTAACCCCTT
Source organism: Anabrus simplex (assembly GCF_040414725.1). Lineage (NCBI taxonomy): Eukaryota > Metazoa > Arthropoda > Insecta > Orthoptera > Tettigoniidae > Anabrus > Anabrus simplex. The sequence goes on along the minus strand of NC_090267.1, from coordinate 229,703,886 downwards.
AAGCAGGGATTTCGGTACACTCCGGCTCACTCCCAGGTGGGGAGTGATTTCCCTGATTAAAGAAAATATTTAATTAACTTGTTTAAAAACAACCTTGTACTAAAATGTTCTGTAGAAGGGCCCTAAGAGAAATATTTAGCCTACTTGAATATAGTGTATAATTGTTGAAAAATCCTATTATTTTAATATTTCAATACTTTGTGCAGGAACGTACTAAGTGCTTTTGCACAGTGATACCGAGCTTGTTTCTTCCTAATAGGAAAGCTCTGGTGTTCGTTTATACAGTAACTTATACCTAAATATTTTAAGCAGTTTACTAACAATCACTGCCTGGAAATACATCTTTTGTGCATGCAAATAGTAGATTTACAAAGTTTACATGTACTTAAAAGATTTAGAATGGAATAAATGATAATGCTCACAAAATTTTCTGTTATGTTGGTTAGCGCTTTTGAGGGATCAAGTTTATATACTGTTCATAGGTGACACACTCAGTCTATATTACACTACAGGTACTATTTACAATATTTACAGTCTTCACAGTGTTATGTCTTTTACAGCTGTTCATTATGATACACACGGAAGCTGATCATGTTACATACCCTGTCCTGGCTTTGCATAATTTGTATGATTCCATTCTGAAATGCAATAGTTTTCTTGGTATGTAAACTTCCCACCCTAGCCTCCCTTTCCATAATAAGAGGTTCTCATCAATTGACACTTCACTATCACATGTATAAACTTCCGAAAATGTTGCTGTCCGGTGGTTAATACTGGAATTTGTCCATTATTTGTCTCATTGTCAGGTAAATGTAAAAAGCTGTGGAGGAAAAGTCTCTTCTCTGTCATCAACTCATAGAAAATAGGTGTGGTCAACAAGCGATTGAGAGAAATATAATGTCCTAATTTAGGTTTCTGTACAATCTCCTGTGGCAGCAGTATGCCCATAAGAAGCTTTATTTTGTCCTTATTTGTCGCGACCCAGTCTTGATCTCGACTCTGCTTTATCTTACTAAACTGGGTTTTATGTGTGTTTTTCTGCTGGGCATAAAGATTTGTCTGTTCAGCTATATTCTGGCATATCTTGTTATCAAGAATAATTCAAATATTTCACTCAGTTTTGTTTTCCCTAAAATTCTCCCCTTACACCATGGTGGAATTTTGGATAAAGTAGGACCTTCTTTGTCTGTTTTCAGTCTAAGTTGACGAAGAACTTGCACTGGTTGGAATTTTATCAGTGTTATTGTCATCACTGTCACTGTCATGATCGGTACTTGAACTGGAATTGAGCACATGTTGTCTTTTTTGCTACTGCTGATCATTCACATCAGCTGGGCCCTGTATATTCGAGCCTACAGTACTTGTTCCAGGTAAATTTCCATCACTTACGAATTCCCCTTCGGCAGAACTTACTTCACTAAGATCACAATCCTTTTCACTAAATTTCAACATTTCATTTATCATGACCTGTAAATCATCCTCCTCTAACGGTGGGGGTGCGTAATTCCTTTGACATTTTAGAAGAAAAATGTAAGAAAAGAATTGAATAGAACCCTGGTCTCTGCAGTTTGGAAGGAAGTCATGAATTGTGCCTATATTACGGAACACATGGGCGTGATATAATGTTGTGTAACTCGTGGTAAACATACACTCCAGTCGTGAAGGAAGAACTCAAGCCTGAAGGTGATATATTTGGTCATAGTTCTAATGTGTCATCAGAGAGGTCTTTTTAGTACCATAATATCCAGAAATCCTTTCTACAGTAATATTATTCTATTCAAGTGATGATAAAGTGATGAGCTTAAGTTTCAGTGCGAGGCTATTAGGCTTTAGTTCATACTTGCTGGGACATAAATTGCTTTCTTCATGATGCAACTTGTTGACACATTAGTATTGGGAGAACATAGTTGAAAAAGTCACATCAGAGGGCAGACTCATCCAGAACACGCTGCTGAAAAAGTAATAAACCTCTGCAAGCAGGCAACTGAGAAGAGAAAAAATAGAATCGATGGGAAAAAATTTTAAAATTAGAATCGGCAGATATATCTACGTTCCCCGCTGAGCAAGTGACTTGTAGCCACAGATCTCGCCGCATCGCCCACTGAATGGGTTACTCCATAACTCATGGGGCCAGCAAAATTTTCTGATGTGGACAGTTTTCCAGTTTATGAAGGTTCTGCTAAAGGCAGGTATTTTATTTTACCACTTTTTTGTGTAATTGCACTTTTATGAGAGATTTCTGAAGGTGACTAAACTACAGTGACAAGAGTTTGCTAGATCAAATGGGCTATACCATAAATTAAGGCCTATGGCATGTTCATAATTTCTTGAATTGTACATTCAAAATTGTATGTACACTGCAAAAAAAAAAAAAAAAAAGATTCAGACCAAGTGAAACACACGCCACAAGAATGGGTTTCCAAAGAGTCACATCAGTACACTGTAAGCAGGCAACTGAGAAAAAAATTAGTTAGAATCAGCGGGGGAAATGTTTTAAAATTAGAAACTGCAGACATATCTGCGTTCCCTGCAGAGCAAGTGACTTGTAGCCGCGCACACTTTGGTGGCATTGCAGGCATGTATTTGCGCTTGCAAACGATCATGAAGGTGCCTGCGATAGATTGTCCCAAGCATCGCGCACCTTTTGTTACAATTCGACAATGGTTCTTGCAGGCTCTGGAGAACGCGTAAGTTCCTGCTTCATCATGTACCATATGTGTTCAATTGCTGAGAGATGCACTGACGTTGCTGGCTAGGACAGTTGTTGTACACCACGTAGAGCACGTTGCGTCGCAGCAGCTATATGTGGGTGTGGATTGTCTTGCTGAAAAAGCACATCTCCTTCCTGTCAAAGAAATGACAGTAGCACAGGGACAACAACCTGTGCAATGTAGCGGGCATGATTAGGTTACTCTGCAGAAACACCAGCTGTGACCACGACTTGTAACGGGTGGTCCCCATACAGTGAAGCCTGGGGTGAGACCTGGGTGTCTTGTGCGAATGCACTCTGGGCTATGCTGCTCACCAGATCTACGTGTACACACATACGTGCATCTATTATGTACAGAAAGAACCTACTCTCGTCACTGAAGACAACAGAGCGCCATTCCCCTCTCCAGCCAACTCTTTCATAACACTGGAGTACTGTAGCTGTGCTTGGCGGTGTTGTAGTGTCAGTGGTAGCCTGGTCAGAGGCACACATGATCCTAATCCTGCTGCAGGCAGATGGTTCCCAGTGGTTCTTGGTGACACAGCAGGTGCAACATGAGAACTGATTTTGTTCCTGGATGATGTTCGGTAGGCCACCACTTCTCTCACAATGCGTCAGTCTTGACGTGCGTCTGTATACACGGACGTTCGGAGCATGGTCTGCGGGTGTGGGAGTGTTCCATAGACCACTGCTGAAAATGACACACCACCGATACATTGTGCCCAATATGTGCAGCAGTCCGTTGATACCTCCATTCAGCTTCCCGCAGGCCCACAATTCGACCCCGTTCAAATGGCTGCACTTGTTCAACAGGTGCACATACTCATCGGTGGGGTAGGGTTGTATCCTGGAACGAATGTTGCAAACACTATTCACCTCTAACCTCAGCACAGTTACTGCTTGCAGAGTCAAAACAGAGTGCGCATGGACAGGCCTCCTGAGCGCCATCTGATCGCCGATGTCCGTGACAAATGAATTGCTAATACAACCACCCCTCAGTATGCACATATTATACTCTGGTGCCACTGAACACAGTCCTTGAGGTTGTTGATTGTTTTGTTCCTGGCAGTGTATGATAATAGTGAAACAGATGATCCTTTATCGGAACTGGTATTTTGGCAGTGGGATAGAATGTATCATCTTCACTTTCATCAGCGTGTGTCCTGCCTAGTGGCAGGGTCCATGTCGTGACTCTGCTGTCTCCATTTCATTTGGTTGTGGGCCATGTGAGATTGTAATGTATTAGCTCATTGGTGCTCAAGTCATCCTTTGTGTCTCTTGACAATTTCCAGAACATAGCCCTGTAAAGATTCAGTTGCAGATATCCGAAAGGTAGGTTAGAAATCCAACATGGCGCTGCTTAGATGAGGTCAGAATTCAGTACACAGGGCAGCTGGTGTAGTGAGTCCAACTTGTGGACTCCGTGAGTTAGCAAAGAGTGCAGTCAGTGTGTTAGTGACAGCCTGGGCTGAGGGGTCTGTCTGTTGGAGCTGAGGACTAGTTTCTGTGTGCCTGTCATCATGCGTGTGAGTGTCTTGGACCAACTGCTGGAAGACGATGTGACCTGCCCTGTGCAGTGTGGAGGACAACACTGGGTGCTGACATGGGACTGTGAGTGGAGTTCTACAGACTGAGTGGACGGCAGATACTATCCCGAGCTGTGAGACTGATGTGTGGATTGTGACACGCTAACGAGTGTGACTGAGTGACTGAATGAGTGTAGTGTAAGTGATCGAAGACTCTGTGTTTGTTTCATAGTAGATAAAACGTGTGAAACAAAGACCGAGAGCTTGTGAACCGTGTAAGTGTGTGTCCTGTGTACTTGTGTAAGTTGTGAGCTCGGCAATCGTGTGTGTGTAAATAAATCTTAGAATAGGATGCTACCAGGTTCTGTCTTACTTCTTTACCGTGCCAACATGTACCACTTTGCGGCTTAACCTAGTGCTTACGCCCCTAGACACCCCCTTTGCTTGTCATGCAAATGTGGTCTGTCCAGGCCAATAATCTTGTCACTTGTCAGACCGAACAAAAGCAGGTCAGTGGTCTTTTCTTTTCACTGTCACTTTGTTGGAGGGTCCAGGCCAATCTCTGTCAGTGTTTTGTGCAGACAAGAAATTGTACCGACCAGCAGCACATGGATTTACATGAACAGGTGGTAGCATTGTCTGAGTAAGCAACTTAGCCGCTAAGAGCAAAAGAGCATTGTTCTCCATGCCTGTTAAAGCTTGCTCTTATGTGGTACTAGATGAGACAGTGCTCTAGTTCTGCATCGCTTTGCCAGTGTCCTGCCTTTTTTCATAGTCAGCGAATATTTGACACTGTAGAGTGTAGTGGTACAGATTATGATGTGTTGGTCTTTAAATTTCAAATAGTCTTTCATTTAGTAATCATAGGTGACACATCTTCTATGCCCTCTATGTAGGCTGCAGTAATTCGTGCATTGCCTTCTTTTAATAATTTGTTTCATCTTTAAAATTAATTAAAATTTAAAACTCGGGCTTAGATGCCCAAGAGAGATTCAGTTTATTCTGCAGTCTAGGCCTAGAGTAAAATAACATCAAAATTGACAAACAGGCAGCCAGATCATGTCCAATTAAAATGGCTGCACATGGTAGCTCTGGCCTTTCGATTATTATTATTATGAAGAGGGCAGAAAAGAATAGATGCGATTAAAGAATGAAGTGGATAGAAAGTGCAAGGTAGCTAAGGAAGAATGGCTGAAGGAGAACTGCAAGGATGTTGAAGGTTGTATTGTCCTTGGAAAGGTAGATGCTGCATACAGGAAAATCAAGGAAACCTTTGGAGAAAGGAAATCTAGGTGTATGAATATTAAGAGCTCAGATGGAAAGCCACTTCTAGGGAAAGAAGACAAAGCAGAAAGATGGCAGGAACATATCCAACAGTTGTATTAAGGTAAGAATGTAGATGATTTGGTTATGGATCAAGAAGAGGCTGTGGATGCTGATGAAATGGGAGTCCCAATTTTGAGGCAGAGTTTGACAGAGCTGTGAGAGACCTAAATAGGAACAAGGCATCTGGAATTGATGACATTCCCTTGGAATTACTGACTACCGTGGGAGAAACCAGCATGGCAAGGTTATTCCATCTATTGTGTAAGATGTATGAGACAGGAGAAGTGCCATGACTTTTTTCAGCAGAATGTTGTTGTACCTATTCTCAAGAAAGCCGGTGCTGACAAGTGTGAAAACTACCGCACGATTAGTTTGGTATCTCATACCTCCAAAATTTTAACACATATTATTTACAGAAGAATGGAAAGAGAAGTTGCAGCTGAGTTGGGAGAAGTCAATATTGGCTTCAGAAGAAATGCGGGAACATGTGAAGCAATCCTGACTTTATGTCTGATCTTAGAGGATCGAATTAAGAAGGACAAGCCCACGTAAATGGCGTTCAAAGACTTAGAAAAGGCATTCGATAGTGTCCTGTGTACTTGTGTAAGTTGTGAGCTCGGCAATCGTGTGTGTGTAAATAAATCTTAGAATAGGTTGCTACCAGGTTCTGTCTTACTTCTTTACCGTGCCAACATGTACCACTTTGCGGCTTAACCTAGTGCTTACGCCCCTAGACACCCCCTTTGCTTGTCATGCAAATGTGGTCTGTCCAGGCCAATAATCTTGTCACTTGTCAGACCGAACAAAAGCAGGTCAGTGGTCTTTTCTTTTCACTGTCACTTTGTTGGAGGGTCCAGGCCAATCTCTGTCAGTGTTTTGTGCAGACAAGAAATTGTACCGACCAGCAGCACATGGATTTACATGAACAGGTGGTAGCATTGTCTGAGTAAGCAACTTAGCCGCTAAGAGCAAAAGAGCATTGTTCTCCATGCCTATTAAAGCTTGCTCTTATGTGGTACTAGATGAGACAGTGCTCTAGTTCTGCATCGCTTTGCCAGTGTCCTGCCTTTTTTCATAGTCAGCGAATATTTGACACTGTAGAGTGTAGTGGTACAGATTATGATGTGTTGGTCTTTAAATTTCAAATAGTCTTTCATTTAGTAATCATAGGTGACACATCTTCTATGCCCTCTATGTAGGCTGCAGTAATTCGTGCATTGCCTTCTTTTAATAATTTGTTTCATCTTTAAAATTAATTAAAATTTAAAACTCGGGCTTAGATGCCCAAGAGAGATTCAGTTTATTCTGCAGTCTAGGCCTAGAGTAAAATAACATCAAAATTGACAAACAGGCAGCCAGATCATGTCCAATTAAAATGGCTGCACATGGTAGCTCTGGCCTTTCGATTATTATTATTATGAAGAGGGCAGAAAAGAATAGATGCGATTAAAGAATGAAGTGGATAGAAAGTGCAAGGTAGCTAAGGAAGAATGGCTGAAGGAGAACTGCAAGGATGTTGAAGGTTGTATTGTCCTTGGAAAGGTAGATGCTGCATACAGGAAAATCAAGGAAACCTTTGGAGAAAGGAAATCTAGGTGTATGAATATTAAGAGCTCAGATGGAAAGCCACTTCTAGGGAAAGAAGACAAAGCAGAAAGATGGCAGGAACATATCCAACAGTTGTATTAAGGTAAGAATGTAGATGATTTGGTTATGGATCAAGAAGAGGCTGTGGATGCTGATAAAATGGGAGTCCCAATTTTGAGGCAGAGTTTGACAGAGCTGTGAGAGACCTAAATAGGAACAAGGCATCTGGAATTGATGACATTCCCTTGGAATTACTGACTACCGTGGGAGAAACCAGCATGGCAAGGTTATTCCATCTATTGTGTAAGATGTATGAGACAGGAGAAGTGCCATGACTTTTTTCAGCAGAATGTTGTTGTACCTATTCTCAAGAAAGCCGGTGCTGACAAGTGTGAAAACTACCGCACGATTAGTTTGGTATCTCATACCTCCAAAATTTTAACACATATTATTTACAGAAGAATGGAAAGAGAAGTTGCAGCTGAGTTGGGAGAAGTCAATATTGGCTTCAGAAGAAATGCGGGAACATGTGAAGCAATCCTGACTTTATGTCTGATCTTAGAGGATCGAATTAAGAAGGACAAGCCCACGTAAATGGCGTTCAAAGACTTAGAAAAGGCATTCGATAATGTTGATTGAACCAAGCTGTTTCAGATTCTGAAGGTGATTGGGATCAGATACCGAGAACGAAGAATTATCTACAATCTGTATAAAAATCAGTCGGCAGTGATTAGAATTGAGGGCTTTGAAGAAGAAGAAGCAGCAATCCAGAAAGGAGTGAGGCAAGGCTGCAGTCTGGCCCCCTTCCCCCTGCCATTTCACTTTTCACATCTAGCAGGCAGTAAAGGAAATCAAAGAATTTGGAAAGGGAATCACAATCCAGGGAGAGGAAATCAAAACCTTGAGATTTGCTGATGATATTGTTATTTTATCTGAGACTGCAGAAGATCTCGAGAAATTGCTGAATGGTATGGGTGAAGTCTTGGGTAAGGAGTACAAGATGAAAATAAGTCCAAAACAAAAATAATGGAGTGCAGTCGAACAAAGACAGGTGATGCAGGTAATATTAGATTAGGAAATGAAGTCTTAAAGGAAGTAGATGAATATTGTTACTTGGGTAGTAAAATAACTAATTATGGCAGATGTAAGAAGGACGTAAAATGCAGACTAGCTCAAGCAAGGAAGAGCTTTCTTAATAAAAGGAATTTGCTCACTTCATACATTGATATAAGAATTGGATGTTTCTGAAAACTTTCATCTGGATTATTTATTTAGCATATGGCTTATACAGACATAATCAGTAATATATATATATACATATTTACAGCTGAGAAACAAAGTAATTTGTGCTTCACAATTGAATATCAAGTTTTTAAATCCAACGTACAGCATCTGGAGATACCAGCAGGAAGTCATCTTCATCACCGTGGTAGGCTCGAATCTTACATTCCCTGACGATATGACGAATAGTCTGGTATGGAGCTCCACAGTCACAGTGTGGATTAGGTGGCTTTTTCCACTTATGGAGAGCGGCTCTGCACCGGCCATGTCCTGTTCTGATTCTATTCAGGGCAGTCCAGGTCTTGCGTGGTAGGTGGGATCCACTTGGAAGTCTGGGACCTGAGAAGAAGGTATGAAGGTGCACATCCGTTGCTGCTTCCCATCTACTTTTCCACTCATCAAGAGATTTAAAATCCTTAGCATCCATGTTAGCAGCATCACGCAGAGTTGGATTGTGTGATTTTAGTCTATTAAGATTCAGAAGTGGCAGGTCACTATTCACGGGTACACTAGGATTTCTTGAGATCTTGTGGAATTCCTTCATAAGGGCATTAGATCGTCATAGATCAGGTGGCATTATGCCAGTTAGCAGTGGAAGCCAATGAACTGGAGTAGATGTGATTGCACCAGATATGATGCACATTGTGGTATTGAGCTGGGTGTCAACAAGCCTTGTATGATGACAGTTCATCCAAACAGGTGCACAATACTCAGCACTTGAATACACCAAACCCAGGGCTGAAGATCGCAAAGTGGTTGCTGAATCTCCAGGTAGTTCCACATAGTTTATGAAGGATGTTATTTCGAGACTTCAACTTTTGTGCTAACTTCAGGAGGTGTTGTTTGAAGGATAGTGTACAGTCCAAGATGATACCAAGGTATTTTGGGTTCCAGTTATGACAAAGAATTCTCTCTCTGAAACTAACATTCAGTTTCACGTTCCCCAAACTATTATTTAAATGAAAGCAAGACACTTCTGTTTTACTTGTACTGGGTTGAAGTCTCCAGATTTTGAAGTAATTTTCCAGTAAAGACAGGTCTTTGGTCAGAATCTCTTCAGTCGTCTCCATTACCTGATCTTGTACAGCTAGAGCCAAGTCGTCGGCATAGCAGAATTTTCTGGATGAAGTGTCAGGAAGGTCAGAGAGATATAAGTTGAACAATAATGGTGAGAGAACTGATCCTTGGGGCAATCCGTTGTTTAGCTTCCTCTCCTTGCTTATCTTGCTTCCAGTGATTACTTGGAACTTGCGATCACTTAACATGTTGTTAATCAGTTGAGCCATTGTTCTGCATGGTATGATATGAAGAAATTTGTATATATGGGCTTCCCTCCATACAGTGTCAACATCAGCAGTAAGATCAACAAATGCTACAGATGTTTTCAGCTTCATTTGATATCCTGCCTCAATGAAGGATGTAAGAGACAATACTTGGTCACAGCAGCTACGTCCTGGTCTGAAGCCTGCCTGTTCAACTGGAATATGCTCTAGGATTGCGCTACTTATTCTGTTATATATCAACTTTTCAAAAAGTTTATAGCAGCAGCTAAGAAGGGCAATGGGTCGATAGCTTTCTACCTTGTTGCTGGGTTTGCCAGGTTTCAGAATAGAAATTATCTTTGCCTTCTTAAACTCTAATGGAAGTTGACCAGTCAGCAGGATGTCAGTAAAGAACTCTGCCAACCATTTCTTAGCATATCCTCCCAAATGAAACAGAAATTCTGGATGGATGCCACCGAAACCAGGTGACTTAAAAGGTTTGAGGTCCTTCAATCCCATGTCAATGTCCAAAACTGTAAAGGGATGTGTATATTCAGATGAGGGAGATGTTGTCTTTTTCAAGTCACGAAGCTGTCGTCTGATATGTTTGGTATGTTTCTTGTCGGGAGGCACTCATGATGTGGTAATGATGTGGGGAAGCAATTTGGTCAGGTGTTACTCCTGAAGGTTTTCTGCATACTGATCCACTTCCTCCCAATCTCTTCAGAAGGCTCCATGCTTCCGTGCTTGAGTGGGTAAAGTCCATACTTTCAACTGTGTCTGTCCATTTCTGCCTTCGAGATAAGTATAAGCTGGTCAAAAGTTCTGGAGTGTGGCATTGAATGGATGTGAAACATGGACGGTAAGTAGCTCAGAAAGAAAGAGAATGGACGCTTTTGAAATGTGGTATTACAGAAAAATTGTGAAGGTGAGATGGATAGATCGAATCACGAGTGAAGAGATACTGAGTCGAATTGTTGAGAGGAGATTGATTTGGCTAAATTTGAAGAGAAGAAGACATAGAATTATAGGACACATCTTAAGACACCCAGGACTTGTTCAGTTGGTTTTTGAAGGAAATGTAGGTGGTAAGAATGGTAGGGGTAGACCAAGGTATGAATATGACAAGCAATTGTAGGATGCAATAGTTACCTATAAATGAAAAGGTTAGCACAGGATAGGGTGGCATGGAGAGCTGCATCGAACCAGTCTATGGACTGACGACTCAAACAAAATTATTATTATTATTATTATTATTATTATTGGCAGTTGTAGAGTCAAGAAAATCAGGCGAGTTGGCTGTGCGGTAGGAGGCACGCAACTGTGAACTTGCATCCGGGAGATAGAGGATTTGAACCCCACTGTCGGCAGCCCTGAACATGGTTTAACATGGTTTTCCATGGTTTCCCATTTTCACACCAGGAAAATGCTTGGGCTCTACCTTAATTCGGCCACGGCCGCTTCCTTCCCACTCCTAGACCTTTCCTACTCCATCGTCGCTACAAGACCTATATGGGTCGGTGTGACGTAAAACAAATTGGGAAAAAAAAAAAGACTTAAGATATTTAAACCTCGTCACTCAAGGAAGGTCCTCATCTTCACCTAGGATTGTTCTAATTTCTTATAGTTCTGTTATCATATATTCACATTTCTTTTCATTGAGTTCCTGCTCATATTGCACCAATTGACCATTCCATTCTTGGGTTTTATCACTCATTAAGATACAGTAAACAGAATTGGTGGTTGAGTGGAGTTCTCCGGCAACAGCTTGGATGTAGCACTTTGGCACAGTGTAAAGCAGCTGCACCCAACTGACTAGATACTCCAGGATACCATGTCATTGCAGGTCTTGTGGCATTCGATCAAATGCTTTATCAAGGTAGCCTGTAGATAAGTGAGCTGAAGCAGTGTTCCTAAATTAGGAGTCTCTAGATTATATCAGTTGAAATGCAGTTTTTTGCAAATCTAGCTTGAGTTTTGGTCATTTTGATGATCTGTCAAATGTGTTTGTCCAGAATGATTTCAAAGATTAATTAATGACACAGTAATTTGAATGAGTTCATAATTAGTACACTGTGGTATTATTTTGTTGTTGTTAAGATTAGTATAGTGACGCTGCAGTGTTAACCAGCCTTTTGCATCCCATCTTTGAGAGCACCCAGCTCTGGGACTTTTGCTGACTTCATTTATTTCAAAGCAATCCTGCCTTTATTGACATTGATTTGTTTAGTAGGTCTTTTGATGGAACTAGCATTTAGGATTGGTGTGTGGGGGAATTCCTCAGTTGACATGTTTTTGAAGTACCCTTGCCATTGTTCCCTCACTTTCCTTCTGTATACCAGCAATTTATCCATTTTGTTGTTGATGCTGCAGAGAGGTTGGATATCTTCAATTTTGTTATTGTTTTGATTTGGGGAATCAGTAGATGTGTTCTGTGTTTCACGTGTTGAGTTTCTCATAATGTTCTGTGTATCAGGTGGCTTTTATTGCTGTCATGCTCTTCTTTGCCTCGCTGTGTACTTTTTTTGAAGACATTTTGATGAGATGATGTTCTGTCATCAAGGAACTCATAATTTAACTATTTGTTCTAGTGTACCACATCATTCCAAAGCCATATGTGACGCTCTCGAGGAAACCAAGATTTTACTGGATGAAGGTAAAATGTACTGCAGTGATAAATGCGGATTCTTTTTTCAGCGCCATTAGTTAGCCTGATCCTTGAATTACATGACAGTAGCATGAAGAATACTGTCAGTGCATTGGAAAGTCTCTAAAAAGCCCTTTGATACACATTATGCGTACTCAACAAATAATTGTGTAAAATCTGTCTAAACATTAAACTTACGACAGATGCTCAAGTTTTCAAGCTAGGCACTTTTGGTTTTCATGAAATTGATTCTTATATTGTGTACTATCAAACGACATAAACAAACAATAGCATTTTGCTACTTAAGATACTGTATTGTTTCCGGGTGAGTGTCATGTATATTTTTGTTTCTCTGTCATCATCCAACTTCATTGTTCTAAGAATGACACAAACAGCTTCAGGAACAGCCTCTTTTCACTTTTATCCAGCCTTTTTCGACTATATTAATGAGTGGCAGTGTTATTCATGCTGCAGTGTCAGACTCGTTTTTGAAATACCATAATTTGTTTCTTGCTGCTCCTGTTCATGCTATATGTTTAACATGTGTCATATTGAATGGGAGCTTTCTTGTGCTGAAGGGTGGATGGATAGAATAACTAGTGGGTCTCACTCTCAGCAGCCATGAATATTCCCCATTTTTCCATTGTCACATCAGTCAAATGCTGGGGCTGTACAGAGCATGGGTTTGATGCCAGGGCGTGTACGGTCCATGCTTAGGAAATGTCGGAGAGAGGGTAGTGCAATAAGTTCTTATAGTTTTGAACTTATGTTCATTCAAAAGAAACGAACAAATCATATCACCTTGTCATAGATGAACAGCTGAATTTACAGAGTCCAGGTTGGGAAATTAGGACGCCATCCCTACGGTATCGGCATTGAGTATGTCCCGTGATGGCGAGCTCCTTCCTCTCACCATTGAACACCTCTCTGCACCATGGAACCGCGTAATCCCTCGGTGGTCGACGATTCTGAAAGTTCTGGTAGAGGCTCGAACCAAGGAGTCTGACGGCAGGTGAAGTGCAGCGTGGAATGTATAGTTAATAATGAATTCCACTTAATTCCCAAGAAAGGAGTAAAGAAGTGTCTAACATCAAATAGAATGTCAATGAAATCTGAATGACTTCCTTACAGCACTGCACTGGAGATAATTGCGTAACACTGTTCATACAAGTAACGAGTTCCACTGTTCGTAAACTTTAGCACACACAAATAAGTTTCAAGTGATCCTTTTATCGAAGGGATTAAATCAGTTTTACAATCTACGACGAAAGGTAAATTAACATTGTTCACAATTGAAATAATAACTGTCTGATTCATTCGTTGGAAAAAAAAGAAATTGATGGACTAATGTGAATAACACATTTTGTAACCTTCTCTATCACTTTAAAACTTTTTTTCTAAGCAGAGTCTAATGAAAATCAAATAATGTCATTGAGACGTCGTTTTATAGAACACTTGAAAGTATGACAAGTGTCATAATGAAGTACAGTCCCATTAACATACTACTGCACTGTTCGTAAAATAAGAACGATCGCTAAGACAAAATCGAATGAAAGAAACTAAAGTCCTTTCTCAATACACCGTCTTTCGAAGTTTCCTAAAGCATAGTCTTTCAAAGCACAATCTCATAAAATTAACACAGTTCTTTCATTGAGAATAGTCATTCGAAATTAATACAGTTTTTTCATTCAGAATAGTAATTCAAAATTAACACAGTTCTTTCATTTAGAATATTCTTTAGAAGTACGAAAAGAAATTAAGTTTCCACACGGAAACACAGCCATAAAGAGCACAGTTCCTACGGAAATAAAGTTTTTCACTGAGCACAGTCATGAAGTTAAGGCGAAGAGGCGAAGTTTCAACACTGGGGCACAATCAGTTCGTATATGATAGGGCACGGTTTTGCAGAAAATAAAGCACAGTTTTGTAAGTGCACATTTGGAGTGTTATTCAAATGAAATAATTTTAAGGCACAGTCTTTAAGAGAACAACTAAGTTTTCGTACGAAGCACAATCTGTCAGAAAAAGAACTAAGTTCTCACGAGTCACTACGCGAATATTTGTTCGTAGAATGAGCGTTACTTTTATGAGATAAATTCTATTGCACTCGCGTTACAGTTAAATGTTAGTCAATCATTATAAATGACTTGTAATATTTTAAACACCTCTTCTCACACTTGAAATTTAGAATTTGAGGTTCACACCTCGGACTTAGAAAATTTACTGAGCATTCATACTTTACGGGTTGAACATCGGCGTTTCGCCGGGCAGAGTAATGATGTAGAATCAAAGTCCCATAGCTGGGACGACACGAAGATACTGATTTACTACCGACCTCGTGGCATTCTTTTATATGTGGAGCTCGGACCACGGACTTCAAAATTCATATAAGTCTAACTTCTAATTACTTGGCTGTCTTGCTGCCGATCTTCTTGAAACTTGGTACATCACCATATTTAATGCTGGGCTACATGATGGCGTAGTCAGAAATTTGATTTCATGTTTCATTCAAGAGATAGTGACATAGAACGTATAGAAGGTTCTATTGTGACATAATTTGTCCTTGGCAAGCTCAGAGCAGCGATCAGCCGCATGACTCACCGTCATATCCGTTGCCTGTGCATACAGTGGTAGTTTCATATCACCTAGACGGGTGTTAGCTTGCGTGTCCCAGAAATACTTTGGGCGGAGAATGTCGGCATGGCATTCCCGTTCATTATGCACATAATTAAGCTAATGTTCCAACAACTAAAAATTTATGATTTGCACAGTTACTAATGCTAGTTTTCTACATATCTGATAGTCAGATGATTTGACTACAAATCACGGAGAAGTGTGTCTGTAGTATGTAGTTTTGAGTTCGAAAGTCGTAAATAGGGGCGCGCAACTGTGAGCTTGCATTCGGGAGATAGTGGATTAGAGCCTCACTGTCGGCAGCTCTGAAGACGGTTTCCATTATTTCCCATTTTTACACCAGGCAAATGCTGGGGCTGTACCTTAATTAAGGCCACGGCCACTTCCTTCCCACTCCTAGCCCTTTCCTATCCCATTATTGCCATAAGACCTATCTGTTGTGTGATGTAAAGCCAGTTTTATATATATATATATAAAAAAGAAAGTCTTAAATACTATGAGAATGTAACGTTTGATATAATTTTGTATCTTGCAGTGTATTGGGTCTCCTGAGGAGGAAGTGTTTGCACAATGTGGTGCTCTGGCAGCCATCGCATGTATCCTCAAACATGGAAAGAGGGAAGATCTCCTTCCTCATGCTCCTACACTTCTCAGATGGATTTTAGCGAGCAAATATCGTGAAAGTCAGAATGCACTTGTCAGGAAATATGGTGTCAAAGTGGTTCAGCGAATTGGTAAGAACTTAACAATCTGAAGGAGTTGTATACTTCATACTGATGGTGTCGTTCTAATACTTCACAAGTCAGTCACACCATATTTTATAGGAGAGGGGAAACTCTCATTTTACTTGCAATTATGTGGCTATTTTTATTATTCAGTAGAACATTTTCACAATACACTAGGATATCTTTCTTCATTATGGAGTAAAACCCATTTTGTACTTTCTCACATGTATCTCTTGTGCACTTTTCTCATTTATGTGAAGAAAATCTTGCAAAAACATGAAATTTATTTAAGATAAATGTGAAACTATGAAATTATTATTATTATTATTATTATTATTATTATTATTATTATTATTATTATTATTATTATTATTATTAATTTATTAACTTTATTGGCCACATTCGACCACTTGAGTCTTTCATGTACACTTTTTCTTTGAAAGTTGTACTGTTTGATTTTTCTTATCTGCCCAGTACTTCTTCATTCATTCTGATTGCAGTGTTCTTAATTCGTCTGAAATCTTTACAGGCCTTCTGTGCATCATTTCAGTTGAAAATGTGTGATTCTTAAGAAGGGTGGTAATTTTATTCTTGTTCTCTGCATCTGTAATTTTTAATTTTTTTATTGAATTTAAATGAACACATTAAGGGGTAAGTATTCTACTTATATTGATAAAAAAAATAAAACGCTTCTTACTAGTTAAAAAAAACGCTATTTGTTTGGGGCATCGACGTAGAAAGATCTTTTGCCCCTACTTGCACCATATGTGAGGAACCTGCGTGTATTTTGTAAATGGCGCAAGTGTAAAGTTTGAATGTGAGGAAAGGAACGTTATGGACGACACAAACACCCAGTCCCCAGGCCAGGGATATTAATCATTTACAATTTAAAACTCCTGACCCGGCCGGGAATCGAACCGGGGCCACCGGGTGACAGGCGGACGTGTTGCCTCCTACACTGTGGGCCTGGACTACTAGTTAGTTAATCATCATCATTATTAATGTCCCACTCCAGTCGTCTGGGTGTGGTTTAGTTTGTTAATATTGACTGTAATTACAATATTCTATTCTACCTTCCTAGTGTATTCAGGTATTAGCTCTTTAATGTGAATTATATATGATACAAGTAGCTTTTCAGTATTTTCTGGCAAAAGGTTGAATCTTCTGTCTGTAAATACTTGTATTGTTTTGTACAATAAAAAAAGAAAAGATTGCTCCACATCATGTGATGTAATGAGAGCATATTTGTATCACGCTATATTTAGTAGCTTAATATTTGCTGGATATTTCACTGCTCTTATCTTCAAGCAACTTAGTTATTTGAAGGATAATGCTGTATGTTGGATTGTTTTCCAGCAGTAAAGGCAATTTTGCAGAAGCTGCTTTTTCAGGTGCCCTTGGAACTTGAGCCAGTCCTTCCGTCAGGCCTTCTACATAGTGGACTGAAGTCAGCAGTGGAAATTTCTTTGTTTCTTACGTCTCAATTATAATAATGTAGGTACTCTGGCAAAATGTACCTGTATGCATGCTAGGTCTCCTTTCAATTTTTTACTGCGAAATTCCTTCTGTGCAAGTCGCACACAATTGCTTGACTGAGAGTCAAAACTATAAATCAAAAATCAAAACAAATATAACAAATTATTCATTAAAATATTGCAAGTTTCCATTATTTAGTTCTCTATCAATGTAGGAAAAGTGACAATAAAGAAATTTTTTATTGTTAATGGAATATTAATGGAGAGAAAATGTTTAAATCTTACAAAATATGAAGCAATGTGGAGATTTTCGTGAAATATGAAAATTTTTGTAAAACAATATGAAATATGAATTCTTTTTGGTGTGCATTGGCATCTAAACTTTGCCATTCATAAATTACTTTCCACTAGCAGCCATAATTTAGAATGTGAGATGAAATGAATTATGTGGTATGTGATAGTAGGAATGGAGTGAGCTTCTTTGGCTCAGGCAACAACGCACCTGCGTCTTATTACTGGGTTTCGTGGTTCAAATCCTGGTCAGTTAAAGTGAGATTTGTGCTGGACAAAGCAGAGGCAAGACAGTAGTCGGCACAGTTCCTATCCTTGCTTCTAGATGGGGGCTTCATTCATTCCATTCCTGACCTGGTCGAAAAAACATACTGGTCAAGGCTCTTCATAATATGTCTGGGCAAATCAAACATCAAAATATTATCTCTGATCCATTTCCAATCATTCATGGATTGAAACAAGGATGTGTGCTTACTCCAACACTGTTCGCTCTTTAACTAGTTGCCATGCTATATGGAACATCTACAGATACCAACGTGTAAAGGTCAGATATTGCTTCCAGTAACTGTTGTAAGAACTGCTTCTGCTATAGACAGCACTTTTTTAAGGGCTACCTAACATGCAAACATAGTAGAATATGTTGAATGTGACCTGTGATCATAATTATTATTGGTGTTCATTATCGCGTGTTTCATGGGATTAAGAGGAATTTATGAAAATATTTTGTCGACATCGGATTATAACTTCTGAATTCAAAACACGGCGCTGCCCGTTAACCACCATGGCTACGGAGAAGTCTGTTGTTCTTGTTGTTGTTGTCTTTATACTGTAACATGACTCTGTCAATCTAGTTTCTGATAAAAAGTCCGCCTGGTGGCCATGATTGTTGAGGAGTTGAAGTCTTTACGGTTGGCAACGTGGTCTAGAAGTGGCCTCTTCCTTTCAAATGCTGTATCAGCTTCGACAGTTATTGTCTACATATGCAAATTTCATTCACCTTCAAATGCTTCAAATTTACGGAATGTCTTCAAAGAGGCTATGTCTGAAGATATCCTTAAATCATACACACCCAAAATAGCTTACCAATTAGCTATGCAAGACATTTCCACTACACTAAAATTACATGTTTTTTTTGTTTCGTTTTTCGATTTACCTAAGATTGAGGATCCCCCTGAAAATGAAGAGGAAACTCGGGAGGGAGTCTAAGTTGGTGAACTTACACAGATGAGGGCTATAGCTAATGAAGAATAACGGGTTATTATTGACGAAATTCTTCAGTTACTCCTGAATAATGATGCATCTACAAGTGACTGCAAGGCATACTTTTTGGATGGACCAGGCGGTATTGGAAAGACTTTTGTGTATCGGTGTTTAATCCACAGTTGGATTAATTTAGGAATACAAGTCATTTCTGTAGCATGGACTGGAATTGCTGCTATGTTGCTTCCTCATGGTCGTACAGTTCACAGCAGATTTAAATTACCTCTAAATTTACATGAACATATCTGTATCAGGTTTGAATGTGAACAGCAAAGAGGCTGATATTATTCATTCTGCTAAGCTCATCATTTAGGATGAAGCACCCATGGCAAACAAACATTCTTTAATGTGTATAGACCGGTTACTGAAAGATATCAAGGGTAATGAAGTACCTGTTGGTGGAAAAATTATCATACTAGGAGGAAATTTTTGACAAGTATTACCTGTTCCTCATGCATCAAGAGCTGCTATAGTACAAAATTCAATTAGGTTTTCACCTCTGTGGCCACTTTTCAAATTTTTTTAAACTTCACAAGAATATGCGAGCTAAGGCGGATGATTGTGAATTTGCAGACTTCCTCTGGAAAATTGGTAATGGTGAATACCCTTCTAATGATGAGAACTTTATTCACTTGCCTTCTTCGATAATCACTGAAATTTATGGCAAAAATTTATTTTCATCCTCTCATGACACCTTCAATCTCTCCACAACTGCAATTCTTGCACCGAAAAATGAACATTGCCATGAAATTAATAGGGTAGTTTCAGATCTACTTCCAGGAACTTCATGATCTTACACGAGTGTGAATACATTGGTAACTGAAGAAGAAAGTGAAATTTTGCAGTTTCCCATTGAATTTTTGAACAGCCTTGAGATGAGTCGTCTACCTCCTCATGTGCTGAATTTGAAAGAATGTGCTGTTATAATGCTCCTGAGGAATTTCAATGCAACTAAGGGATTACCATACTGAACGGGACGGGGCTAATAGTTAGAAAAATGTATGATGATATCATAGATTTAGAAGTTCTAACTGGTGTAAACAGTGGGGAGCGAATACTACTACTTCACATAGATTTGTCACCATCTGACACTACAATGCCCTTATCTTTTAAACAATGGCAATTTCCTCTTACATTAGCGTTTTGTATTATGATCAACAAAGCTCAGGGTCAAATGCTTCATTGAGTTGGAATCTATTTGCCTGATCCTATTTTTAGCTACGGACAATTGTATTTTGCTTTATCCCGAGCGAAAACATTTAAAGATGTGTAAATAGAAATTAAACCTAAGGGTTGACGCACAGCGAACATTGTCTGGAAGGAAGTGTTCTGAAATAAATGTTATAAACTATTACATAATGTCGTTATTTTTTAATTCTAATAATCCAAAATAATGCTGCGGAGCAGCACGGGTGCCCTGGTAGTGATGAATGTGTGGCTGATTAAACTTCATACATAGAACGGAAGTACTCTTTTTGTGGGGTAAAATGCTCCACTTTAAAAACTAATGCTCTTTCCAACGGCTTTCAGCGAGTGGTGTCAAGTTACCCACCATAGCGTATCACATTGCACCGAAGTATTTCAATCAGGGTACGGAAAATAAGAAACAGAGCCCATAACAACAGCATTTACCAAATTAAAAAAGTATAATATAAGAATGATTCTGATAATGATACTTCATATAGAAAATAATTAATGAACTATCACAATAAGAGTCATTGAAACCTAATATTGTATTACCACTTTACGGACCCTTGATCACCAAAGACAGTCAAGTTCTGGAACAGAAAAATATCCCCTCTTTGAAACCATTTTTGGCAGTTTTATTCCACCAATAATATCATCCCATTCATAGAAAATCTTGTCTTTTCAGGATGGTCATTTCCAAGATTTCCAAGAACGAGACATTGCACTAATTGTTGCTCCCTTATCAATACAGTAAATTATAATTCCTGGATATAACTCATTATCATAAAAAAAGACCACGTGGACACCAACAGCTCGTTCAAATTCCATGTAATTCAGATGGTCTGCTTCCCCTTCGAGTTTCTCTTCAGCTTCATGCAAAACTTGTGCCTGAAACTCAGCCATTCCTAAGTCTGAGGAGCTGGAGTGCAGTGACATTTTATCAGTTGACTTTTCATCACTACTTGTAATGACTGTTTTTGTCTTCATTTTAGACAGTGGTCTTAAAGAAGAAGCTGCACTTTCCTGGGTGTTACCATTTACAGCTGCAAACTTATCAATGATATCTTCATGAGGAATGCTCTTTCCATCTGGAACATCAAGTCATTTTCTCCGTTTCTTAGCAACCTTTCGATCGGTACTCTCTCCCCTTTTTACCTGAAGGTGTTCAAGAAATGATGCATCCCCAGCTTCCCGAAAACCTCCAGGAGAAGGGATTCTTTCCAACACCTCAGATGCATTAAAAGTATATATCCCACACTTACGAAATCCAGACTTCAAAGTTTCAGTCGCTTTGCTGGAAATGGCTTCCATCAGCACTTTCAAAAGTCTTCGGAAAGTATCCTTTGGAAGGACTGATTGTTGTAAACCTTCTGATGTCTCTTTCCAGTTTAATAGTCTCCTCCATGCTACCTTCAGAGGATGGAAGAAGGCTACATCAAGAGGTTGTATCATATCCGTGCTATTGGGAGGTAGGCACACAAAATAAATATTCTCTTCACGGCATCGTTGCAAAACTCTGAGAGAAATATGAGAGTTTAAGTTGTCTCTGATAAGCACTTTTTTACCACTCTGTTTCTTTAGTTTAGGTGGCACTAAAGAAAATAACCAATCCTCAAATGTAGCTGAATCCTGAGGTGGTATGATTGTAACGACAGAGTTTTTGGACCATTTTCTGTCCATGTTGACCACATATGTTGAGACCTATAGACTACATACGTCGGAATGAGTTCTCCAGCAGCATTACCACACATCATGATGGAAGTAGAACTCTTTGAAGAGTTACAAATATTCTCAGGATAATTTGCCCCACGATGCACAATGACCCGGATTGTCCATTAAGTTTGTTTCATCATAATTGTACAGATTTTCCATTGGAACATCATCTACAACTGGTTAAAAATTCTCAAAATAATTAACAATTGTATCTCTGTCCAATGTTGCTCTTTTTCTTTTAATATTTGCTGCGAATCTAAGATTTGACTGTGGGTTTCTCTTCAAGAAACCTTTCATCCAGTCGTTCCCTGGCATGTTTCCTTTGAACTTTTTTACCTTCATTCCAGTACGCTCAAGGCAGTTCTGGATAATAAATCTCCACATAGGCTGCAAATGAGTCTTCGTCTGCTTTTGTAAATGTCATAGAAAGAAAGAGATCCACCTTATCAATACTAAATTTAATAATGTTTTTTAAACACTTTGTTAGACAAATTAAACACCATAGACCCACATATACAGTTTACAAAAGAATCAGAAAACAACTGCAAACTGAACTATCTCGATTTGACCATTACTAGACAAGACAATCATTTATCTTTCAAAATTTATCGCAAGCCCACCCATACAATAAATACAATAGCAACAGATTCCATTCATCCTAGCTCCCATAAAAATGCAGCATATTACAGTATGGTTTATAGAGCCTTTAACATACCGCTTTCAAAAACAGATTTTAATGAAGAGATACATTTAATCCAAGAAATGGCAAGAAAAAATGGATACAAGAAAGATACAGTCAATTCAATCATCCATAAATTCAAATCAAAACCCAAAACTAAATTATCAAAAATGGACAAACCTAAGAAAAACTACGCAACCTTTACATTTAATAACACGCACATATACTCGTTAACCAACATTTTCAAAAAACATAACCTTGAAATAGCCTACAGGACTACACATAACAGCAACATCATCATACATAACACAAAAACTATAAACAATAACAACAAATACCTTCGTTCTGGAGTTTACCGTATCCGATGCAATAACTGCCTAACAAGCTACATAGGACATACAGGCAGAAACTTTACTATCAGATACAACGAACACGTCAATGCCATAAAACACAACCATTTTTCGGCAATAGGACAGCACATGGTCGATTACAAACATAACTTTACTAATATAAATAATGATATGATAATATTAAGCACAAACCCCAAAGGACCCTTACTCAATATTACTGAAGAACTATATATAACAGTAGACCAATATGCCAACCCTAATTATAATATTAATGAAATAACAGATAAAACCAATATTTTATTTAATAAAATCATCCCTTTTATAAAAAACTATTATCTGAGAACAGTCAATAAACAACACCACGCGCAATCCACAGCGCAGGAGAAAGACACGACTAACTCCACCTCTACACAGTTAGCAACTCCCCTTCCCCACCCCTCCATTCCCCTCACGACAACAGACACTAATACCACAAGTTCACGATATATTACATGCCAAGCTGCCAAGCGATACACTTCCCAATCATCTCACGACAGTAAGTAATCTCTACAATACACACACACACACAAGTTTAACACTTTAACATTCTAATACGCTTCTAATTGATTTCATTTACTTTTTACAGATAGTTAGCAAGTATCATAGACCGAAAAAGAACCACCTACAACAACAGCTTTCATAACCCCAGCAGCACATTCATCTTCAATCTGTATATTTAACAAGACAATATAAGTTTATAGTGATTGGACTTTAGCAAATAGTGGCCAATAGTGCCCCATTTGAACTTGGCATGTACACGTGAAGAACAGTACTTCATATGAAGATTTACAAATTTACAGGACTGCCTCTTACCTTTTAACTTGCATATTGAAATGTACCATTGTCTTATGTTGCATTTAATGTATTTTACACAGTATATATTTGAAGAGGTCATTCAGTACAGGTTTTAATTACCTGGCATTTCATTTCTCAACGCAATCTCAAATTCAGATTCACATTATTTAATTTGACAAAGTTTATATAAAGTATACTACCCCATTTGAAATTGACACATACGCATGAAGAAAGAACAATACTTCATATGAATTTCACAAAACGTATATGATTGTCTTATACCTTTCAACTTTTGTATATTGAAGTGTGCTAATGTCTTCTTTGCATGAAATGTATTTTAAATAGCATATAATTGCAGGAGTCATTCAACAGAGGTTACAATTACCTAGCTTACTATTATTTCAAACGCATTTCACTTTGTTATTGTAATTTCAACTTCGAATTCACATTACTCATTTTGACAAAGTCTAAGCCTAATAAAAAGTATACTGTATAGGCACATGCGGCTACATTTAAGCATGTTTAGTCGACTAAAAACAACGCAGTATGAAAGTCCTTTTAAAGAACTATTACTAGTAAAACTTGAACGTTAATGCTATATTCAAGATCAGGTGTAAACAACAAATTTTATCATGTGTTATAATTCTTTTAATGTGTTAAAGATAGATATCTTTTTAATATTCTTGATCCTCTAAACTTAGATGTAAGAAGCAGAATTTCACTTCTAGACATACTACCTAATGTCTATCAAACATGACATGTTTATTTGTAAGATACAACTGTTAAAACATGTATTCTAATGTGTATGTAAATGACAGCTGAGGATGACTTGTGATAAGTCGAAACCGGTCCTATTTTAAAAAACATTATTAAATTTAGTATTGATAAGGTGGATCTCTTTCTTTCTATGACATACTATAGATATCAATACGGAACATCATGAAATTTATTAATCAAGATGCTTTTGTAAATATCGTTGGAGGCCCAGGTAACCGAGAGTGAACATTTTTAAGTCCTGCGTGGGATTCCGTAATGTAATGAAGCCTTTCTTTGTGACATGGTTTCATTTCTTCTTGCTGTCAGACATTCTTGTAGTGTTTCAGCCGAATAGACAGCATATCTTCTTGCCCCCAACTTCCTTCGGTACATTGTGAGGCATCTTAAAAAAAAAAGAAAAAAATAGTTGTTACATTCATTAAAGGTCTTGAAGTACCACTGGGAATTAAGAAAAATGCTATTTGTTTGGGGCGTTGATCTATGAAGATCTTTTGCCCCTACTGGCACCATATGTGGGGAAACTGCGTGTATTATGTAAATGGCGGAAGTGTAATGTGTTGAATGTGAGGAAAGGAACATTAAGGACGACACAAACACCCAATCCCCAGGCCAGAGGGATTAATCATTACAATTAAAAACTCCTGACCTGGCCGGAAATTGAACCCAGGGCCGCCGGGTGACAGCGGATGCGTTGCACCGTACACCGTGCGGCCAGACATTGCTGGGGATACTTTGCTCCACTTCTGTTGTGGTGCAAAGTAAACCCTCATGGCGGCAAAATATACATGTCGTGATAATAATTAGGTTATAATGGATCGTATGTTCATAAATATAAAAACATTTACGGCATTAGAAAAGCTTTCTGTGTTATGAATGATTGTACTTACCACAGTATTCCTATTGGGAATGTCCCTATAAACAGATTTTTCACACGGATAATTAGTTCACAACCGAATTTGCACAGAAACTACAGACAGATCAGTCAACCTTAAAATCTGAAGATAATTTACCTTCCCGTGTACGCTGCTGATGCACTCTATTGACCGAGAGTGGAAATATCATGCTGTGATTCATTCCATTCCATTTCGGAACTTTTTCCCGAAATGGTGCAAAGTTAATCCCCAAGGAGCAAAGTAACCCCAGTAGACGGTCTCAGAATGTTTGTCAGCAGGGTAGGGGAGGTTGTGGCATACAATTTCTAATAACTAGATTGTGTGCCAGAAGCCTGGATTAAATTCCAACCCTCTCTGCAGTGCTCATATGGAGTGAGGGCATGTGACGTGGTTGGTGATTCATCTGTCAGATAGAGATGTAAAGCCTTGAGCAGACCCCTTTGTGCTATTCGACAGGATTAGGCTATGTGCCAGCACCAGGCTTCACCCTCTCCCATCCTACTATCATTATTATTATTATTATTATTATTATTATTATTATTATTAGCGTATGGTAACGTACACAAAACAATACAAAGATTAAATATACAGCACAAAATATTATATACATAATTACAAGATAAACACATAACATTGAAAACAATCGTGCAAGCAAAAGGGTTCAAAGAGTTAGATCCAAGTTCTCTAGCCATTGTATGGCCTCAGAAGAAGCCACCACAAAGTCCTGGCTGGATCCAGCGAATGCCCTTCCAATGCATTTGGTGACAATATGGTTGATGGTCTGCTTAACTGCACCACAGTCACAGGCTGGAGATGATCTCATACCCCATTTAAACAACATTGATCCACATCTCCCGTGGTTAGTACGTACTCTGTTGAGGGCTACCCATGTCTTGCAGGGCAAATCAAAGCCAGCTGGAAGATTCTTATAATTGAACAGTGTCTGCCATTGAATCGGAGCTACGCTGTTCCATTCTTGTTGCCAATCAGTTTTTGGATTGATATCCCTCCTAACAAGTTCCTGTGCTGTTTGAATAGGAGGAGATCTTGATTTGAGGCGACTGAATCTGGCGTTAACATCTTTATGGACAGGGAGATCAGGATTGGTTAATATCTTATTGTATTCTCTATACAAGTTGTTCATGTTGTAACCAAGGATGAAGTTTACAAAACACAACTTTTATTGCTTCACTTTATGATATTTACACAAATAACTGAAATTTATTTTGAAGCAAAAAAGGAATATTGAATCTTGAGAAAAGTCTGTCTTTATACAATATGTACAGGTTTACAGTCTTTATATACACTTCTATCTTGAAAAGATAGTCTTTGTGAATTGACACGTTGATAGTCGAGAACTATCTGGCACACTAACATAAATGTTCATGAGAGTCCTTGTTTGTAGAAGTGCCTGAATTCCTAAAAGCAAGTTCAATTGATTGAAGAAATTCCACCTAGCGAAACTAAGGGAGCTTGCATAACTTAGGGAATGAAAATGGCTTGTAAAAGAATTACGGAACATAGGCAGCGGAAACAGGTAAGGGAGCGGTGACCAGAGGTGAAACCTCGTACTGCCAGAAATTCAGTCCACCTGGTCGAAGCACATTTTCAAGAGGAGTAGCCTCCGTGCTCGACGTAGGGTGTATTCTGGAGCTGGACACCGGGGCAAGTGGGCAATTGAGCAGGTAGGGAGCTCCTATTTATAGTACACTCGATGGTCAGGCACGCGCACTGAGGGCTGCGCGTCGAAGCTAGCAGAATGATACACAGGCGCGCGTGCAGCTGGCTGGCGGTGCGAGACGGGAGCGCCGGACATACAACACCCTCCCCTCCTAAATGCGCCGGTACGGCGTGAAACGGCGGCGGCGCTGGCGGCGACTGCGATGCTGGGGCGGAGCTGCTGAGGTCGCTGTTGTATTGTCCGGAGCTGGAACTGGGCGGAGTGGCGCTGTCTCGTCCTGAAAGGAACCCATTGTTATTAAATGATCTAAGGCGCGTTCAGCAATAGATTTATCAGGTTTAGCAATAGCATCAATAGCTGGACAGGGGCGGTAGCGCAGACGTATCTGATCTTGATGGCGGCAGATACGTTTCTCCGTAGTCTGTATCTCGTAGAGACGATGACCCAAAGATCTGCAGATGACTCCAGGTATCCAGAGTGGGTTGGATTTGAATGTCCTGGTGTAGACCTTGTCGTTGAGGGAGAACTTCGTTGGTGAGGTCTTATGCTGGGCTGGAAGAGGCTGTAACAGAGAAAGTAAAGTTCTGTGAGGTCGTCCATGGAGCTTCTGTGCAGGAGTGATATTATCAGCGCCGGGTAGAGTTCTGTAGTTGTTTAAGAGTTGGAGCAAGGCTTGGTCTTTAGTTAAGCCTGAAGAGACAGCTTTCTTCATACTTCTTTTAAATGTTTGTACGAAGCGTTCAGCTTCACCATTAGATTGAGGGTGAAAAGGTGGTGCTAGGATATGACGAATGCCATTATGTGTACAAAAGTTCTGAAAAGCAGTAGCTGTAAATTGAGGTCCGTTGTCCGAAATGAGTACTTGCGGTAAACCTTCTGTAGTAAAGATTTTCTGGAGAGCACGAATGGTAGCTTCGGTTGTAGTAGTCGAATGCATATCCACGACATATGGAAAGTTTGACAGTGAATCGATGACTATTAACCACATGGAATTGAGGAAAGGACCTGCGAAATCAATGTGAACTCGTTCCCATGGAGTAGTAGCAGGAGGCCATGAAGCAAGATCAGAAGACGGGGCGTTCTGATTCGTTTGACATTGCTCACAATGACGTATTAGCTTTTCGATGGCGGCATCAATACCGGGCCAGTAGCAGTGTTGACGGGCGAGTTGCTTTGTTCTGGGATCTTATTACCAGGATGGAATAAGTGTACGAGAGGCTTATGATCGGTAATGATCAGGAAATGGTTGCCATAGAGATATTCATTGAAACGGCGAATACCAAAGATGATGGCTAAAGCTTCTTTCTCTATCTGTGAGTATCGACGTTGATGGTCATTAAGTGTTTTCGAAGCGAAGGCGATGGGGCGTTCTTGTCCATGACGATCCTTCTGGGAGAGAACGGCACCGACACCGTAGTCTGAAGCGTCAGTAGCTAGCGTGATGATCTTGTCGGGCTGAAAATGAGTGAGTTGTATAGCTTGAATTAAGGCGTTGTTGATTGTTTTCCATGCCTGTTGGCATTGCGGAGTCCACTGAAACTTAACACCTTTTTTACGTAGAGCGTTTAATGGAGCTGCCACTGTAGCGAAGCGTGGAATGAACTTATTATAATAGTTCGCTTTGCCTATGAAGGACTGAAGCTGCTTGAGGTTCTGAGGTGCTGGCATGTTTACTATCGCTGAGACATTCTGTGTACTAGGACGAATTCCATTCTTATCAAGTATATGTCCTAGGTAGTGAACTTGAGGCTGAAAGAAGGTACATTTAGCGAGATTCGCTCGTAGGCCATTGTCTTTCAATTTCTGGAGAAGGAGGCGTAGATTGGTTAGATGTTCCTGATGATCTTTTCCAGTAACAATAATATCATCCAGGTAGTTAGCACAACCGGGAATGGAGGCGGTGAGTTGAGCCAAATAGCGCTGAAAAATAGCCGCGGAGGATGAAACACCGAATGGGAGCCGCTGGAGCTGGAGCAGTCCGAGAGGAGTGTTGAGTGTGAGAAATTTCTTAGATTCTTCGTCTAAAAGTAGCTGGAGATATGCTTCTTTAAGATCAACTCGAGAGAAGAATTGTCCACCAGAGAGACGACGGAATAAGTCTTCTGGACGTGGAATAGGAAAGATATCTGTGTCGAGTTGTGCGTTGACTGTAGATCGAAAATCACCACAAAGTCGAACATTACCATCAGGTTTCTTGATTACCACGAGTGGAGTAGCCCATTGACTAGAAGTAACTGGTACAACAATTCCAGTTTGTATCCATCTTTCTAATTCTTTCGTGACCTGGTCTTGAAGTGCTAGGGGTACTGGACGTGCCTTGAGGAAGCGAGGCTTAGCTCCGGATTTCAGCTGTATGTGAGCTGTATAGTCTTTTGCTGGTCCGAGCTGAGAGTCGAAGACTTCAGGAAACTGCGCTAGGAGAGCGGTAACGTCAGAAGTAGGATGCAATGTAGATACGACGTTAATGTTGTCATGTATCTGGAAACCAAATAAGTTAAATAGATCCATGCCCATAATGTTTGATGCAGTGTAGTTGTTAACTACGAGAAGAGGAATGGCCTTCTGAATTCCTTTATAACTAGCCTGAAGCTTGATTTGACCTTTGATGTCAATTTTCTTCTTGTTAAATGTCACTAGCTGGATGTCAGCTGGAGAGCATGAAGGTGAACCTAAGTCGTGGTAGGTAGTCAGGTTAATAATAGAGACAGGTGATCCAGTGTCTAATTGAAAATCGACAGATCGATCAGAGAATGAGAGAGGAATGATGATTTTGTGAGAATCCTTTGTGGGAAGAATAAGATTGATCTGATCAATTTCCATGTCTTGGCGGGGCTGTATATGCTTCCGGCGCGCTGCAGTAGTCTTAGCAGGGCGGAGCGAACTTTGACAGACAGTCTGAATGTGGCCAAGTTTATTACATCGTTCACAAGTAGCTTTGAAAAAACGACAGTCACGACGTTCATGATGCTTGAAACAACCTCGGCAGGAAGGCAGGAGTTTCGAGGTGCTTGTAGAATTGGGCTTCCGTGGAGCATTACGAGAGGGAACCTGGCGAGAATGCTTGGTGGAGAGCGCCTTATCCGTACGGTTCACTGTAGCAGAGGACTTGCGGGCCTGAGGCGAGACTTGTGCAACTTCGTGTGGAGAAGCTATGGCTGCGGCAGTCTTGGTAGTAAGCTCATAAACCGTAGCAATACGCTGGACGTCTTCTAAAGAAGGGTTACTCTGCTTGACAGCGTCAAAACGTATTTTGTCGTCAGGAGTATGTAAAATTATCATGTCCCGAATGAGAGAATCAGTGTAGGATGAACCACAACCGTCCTTGGAGCAGATGAACTGGCAGGGTTTAGCTAGACCACGCAATTCAGTTATCCATTCAGTATGTGTCTGATGGGGTTGCTTTCTGCTCTGAAAAAATTTATAGCGAGCAGCCACTATGTGAGGAGCTTTGGCATAGTGTTCCGTGAGACGGGCCAAGAGCTGCGTGAAGGGTACCTCAGATAAGTGTTCTTCTGGACTTAATTTACGTAGTAATTCACACGTAGCATTGCCAACCGAACTAAGAAATAGTGCGCGGCGGCGTTGATCGTCTGTGACAGAATGGCAGATGAGATGCTGTTGCAAGCGGGCTAAATAAACTGACCAGTCTTCCTTAGCTGGATCAAAAGCAGAGAACGGAGGAATAGCTGATGGCTGTGTAGATACAGAAATAGCTTGAATAGCCTGAATTAATGCTGCCTGTTGTTGTTGCATAAACTGTTGTTGTTGCTGCTGTAAGGCTTGGAAGACCGTAGCGAGTTGTTCCGCAGTAGCCATTGCGAGATGCGTGCAAGCAAGAGTAAGGTAAGCTGTGTGTCAGAACTGGTTGGAGTGTCGTTGTTGTTTAGCACGTCGCCGTAGAGTTGACAACTGGGCCCGTGGAATTGTAGTGTTGGTTTCGTGTTTACCTCGTCGCTATAGAGTTGGCAACTGGGACCGAAGAATTGTAGTTTGCTGCTTGTTTACCTCGTCGCCATAGAGTTGTGTTGTAACCAAGGATGAAGTTTACAAAACACAACTTTTATTGCTTCACTTTATGATATTTACACAAATAACTGAAATTTATTTTGAAGCAAAAAAGGAATATTGAATCTTGAGAAAAGTCTGTCTTTATACAATATGTACAGGTTTACAGTCTTTATATACACTTCTATCTTGAAAAGATAGTCTTTGTGAATTGACACGTTGATAGTCGAGAACTATCTGGCACACTAACATAAATGTTCATGAGAGTCCTTGTTTGTAGAAGTGCCTGAATTCCTAAAAGCAAGTTCAATTGATTGAAGAAATTCCACCTAGCGAAACTAAGGGAGCTTGCATAACTTAGGGAATGAAAATGGCTTGTAAAAGAATTACGGAACATAGGCAGCGGAAACAGGTAAGGGAGCGGTGACCAGAGGTGAAACCTCGTACTGCCAGAAATTCAGTCCACCTGGTCGAAGCACATTTTCAAGAGGAGTAGCCTCCGTGCTCGACGTAGGGTGTATTCTGGAGCTGGACACCGGGGCAAGTGGGCAATTGAGCAGGTAGGGAGCTCCTATTTATAGTACACTCGATGGTCAGGCACGCGCACTGAGGGCTGCGCGTCGAAGCTAGCAGAATGATACACAGGCGCGCGTGCAGCTGGCTGGCGGTGCGAGACGGGAGCGCCGGACATACAACAGTTCAATCTTCTAATTCTAGGAGGTTCTATGTGGCTGAGCACTGGCAACCAGAAAAGAGGAGTAGATTTTACTGTGCCACTTATGACACGCATTGTTTCATTCAAGACCGAGTCCACCTTTTTAGTATGAGAGCTGTTGATCCAAACTGAAGAACAGTACTCGGCTGTGGAAAGCACCAATGCCATAGCTGAAGTACGCAAAGTAGATGCAGAAGCTCTACATGTGGAGCCAGCAAGCTTGTGGATGATGTTGCGTGACCTTAATTTGGCTGCTAGGTTGGTTAGATGTTTGCTGTATGATAGCGTTCGATCGAGAGCAACTCCAAGATATTTGGGGTTGGCATTGTGAGGGAGAAAACTTCCATTAAGTGACACTTTCAAGGTGATATTCGCTTGTCGGTTATTTAAATGGAAGAAGCAGGTTTCCGTTTTACTAGGGCTTGGTTTCAAGTACCACGTTTTGAAGTATGCACACAGAACATCCAGGTCTGCATTTAAAGTTCTCTCTATCACATTAGTATCCACATGCTGACTAATTATTGCCAGATCGTCGGCATAAGCAAATTGACGAGAGCTCTTGACCGGTATGTCTGCAATATACAGGTTAAACAGTAATGGAGAGAGAACAGATCCTTGAGGTAGACCATTGTTAAGTACCTTTATTTTGCTGTGATTTGTATGCATGACTACCTGGATAATTGTATTTGAGAGCATATTGTTAATCAGACACGACATTTGACCACACTTTGTCAGTTTAAAGAACTTATACACAATACCTTCTCCCCACACTGTATCATATGCAGCTGTTAGATCAATAAACACTGCCCCAATCCTTAATTGCTTTTCAAAACTTGTCTCAATATGTGTTGTCAGAGCAAGCACCTGATCTTCACAACTACGTTGAGGTCTAAAACCAGCTTGTTCAATTGG
The DNA here is from genome assembly GCF_040414725.1 of Anabrus simplex. Taxonomy (NCBI): domain Eukaryota; kingdom Metazoa; phylum Arthropoda; class Insecta; order Orthoptera; family Tettigoniidae; genus Anabrus; species Anabrus simplex. The sequence goes on along the minus strand of NC_090267.1, from coordinate 229,671,415 downwards.
AATGATTCTAAAAATGAGAGGGCTTATTCTATTGTAAATAAGCCGTTCCAAGAGCTTAAAGCAGACACTCATTAAGGCAATTGGTCTGTAGCTTTCGATAGAATCCGTAGGTTTACCAGGTTTTAAGATAGCTAGTATCTTAGTTCGTTTAAACTCTGAAGGGAGTTGACTTGTTCGGAGTATGTTAGAGAAAAACTGCACTAGCCAGTTCCTTATATTTTAGCCGCAGTGCTTCAAAATTTCTGGGTGTATACCATCAAAATCTGGGGATTTTCCATTTTTCAATTCATTTAGGGCAAGCAAAAGCTCTTGCTCAGTAAAAGGAGCAGAAATGTTGGAAGAAGTAGTGTACTGCTTTCTCAAATGAGACAGTTCATTTTTAATAAACCCTTTGTGTAATTTGTCTGGCTTGGATTTGGACAAACTGGCAATGCGACTGGCAATATGATTAGGTGAAACCTCTGGTTTCAGCTGGGGACTGTGAGGTATTCTTCCTAGCTTCTTCAGAAGGCTCCAAGCTTTTCGACTTGAGTGTCTGAAGTCCAGTGTATCCATGGTTTCCTTCCATCTGCTTCGTCTAGCTTCATGTAGTTTATGAAGGAGCTCGTCAGCTACATCTTTTTCACCACTCCTCTGGAAATCTTTATAAAGTAGTTCACAAGCCTCATCCCACCCTGGTATAAAGTCCTTTCTCACTCCACGGGGAATATGTTTTTTAGCACATGTTAGAATAGCTTTCACAAACCTAGAGTAGTTACTAACCACAGGAGGAATCCATCGTATGGTACTGTCAAGGTCAGCTGATTAGCTCTCCCAGCTAGCTTTACTAAAGTTCCAGCGAGGGAGTGGAGAAGATCTTATAATAGGGATCTGCATTCCAATTTCCAGAAGGACAGGTCGATGTTGACTATGTGGAAAGTTCATAAGAACTTTACGAAACACAGGTAAGTTTGAGCCCTGATCACATGAAGCAAAGCACAAGTCAGGATTGGTTTCTGAGTCCCATCTTCCTGACTTGAATGTAGGTTTGTCTTTTGGATTGAAAATCAGTTGCATGTTACAAAGCTCTGCCCACTCTATAAGTTTTTCTCCACACTGATCACTATATCTATAACCCCACAGAGTATGATGACTATTGAAATCACCCACATAGATGGATGCGTGAGAGATTGTTTGAAGAACACTGTTAGGCCACTGAATTCCTGGAGGTTTATAAATATTTATGATCGATACATCATTAACTTTTGTAGTGATGTTGAAAATGCCTGCATCAGAATTAGCAAATACTAAATAAGTGCAGGTGATGGAATTTCGTACAAAGGTTGCAGTTCCATAAGACTGATGATAAGTAGCTCCCAGTAACTTGTATCCAGGAATGTTTCCTCTTGAACGAAGCTGAGATTGATCAGAGGCATGAGTTTCCTGAATGCATATTACATCAACATTTTTTTCCAATGCCAGTTTGGAAAGGTAGTCACTTTTAGATCTACTGATTCCTTCAATGTTGATTTGAAGGACTCTCAGAACAGTTCCCAAGGGCTTTGCAGATTGGCTCTGAAAAGAGCTAGTATCGTTCGTTTCGTGTACCATTAGCCAGGAGATCACAAGTGATATCATGTCATTCATTTGATCTCATCTCATCTACTCCTCTGATGAGGTTGACGTCAGGAAGGACACCCAGTCATAAAAACTCTCTATGAAGATTGTCACTTCATACCCAACCCCGTAGAGGAATTGGGATAAGAGTTGGACACACATACCGTCCAGTTTCTGTTCAACGTGGAGCATTCCTTTTATACACGTAGCATGGTTCTGTGCAGTCATTCATTACTACCTCCTTATTGCTGGTTTGTCAGCAATGAATACATGCATTTCAAACTAAGTGCTTACAGAAGAACATGCAGGATGATAGGTGATATTTTCATGTAGTTTATGAACTGTGAGGGGTATAAATTCAAAGAAATAGAGGCAGCTGATTCACTTGGTATAGGATAGAACTTCTAAAATATAAATATTTCAATGATTGAGAAATGTAACAGAGAGGAATTTGCAAGAGTAAGTTTGTATTTCATCAATTTCCTTGTATTATAACAATATGATTTGGAATGCTTGCTATTATGAAACATCTTCTGTGAAATTAGAAGCAGGGTTGCTGTATTTTGGTAGTTGCTGCCCTTGAAAGTGGAAAATAATTGCAGTCTTTTTTTTAAATAGGTTTGACTTTCTTAAAGATGCGAGTGGCCGTGTGGCGGTACCAACGGGGCTGTAGATCTCTTGCTGACAATCTGAGCTCAGGAGATCAAACTGTACGCAGTGTACAGCAAGTTTCAAAGGAGAGTGAAGTTTCGGAGGATTTTGAAGTCCCAGAAGAAATTGAAGAAGTGATCGAAGAGTTGATGCAAACCCTGAAAGATTCAGAAACTGTTATAAGGTAATGTGAGAAGGGTCGTTAACAAACTATAGCTTATCATCCTCCTAAGATATAGTATTTGCCATTAGCCAGATATGTTTTGTTAATACCTTTGTGATGTTTCCCCACCTTCTCACATTATGACTTCCCACATTCGTGTTTCCTTTGTTACCAAATCACTTTTCTCATAATTTTGCCTTAACTCTTCTTTCTCCTCACATTTTGTGGTCAGGTTTGCTATGTATTATCATCACTGACTAATTGTCACGGAACTGCAGTTTAAATCGTGGCAGTACATGTGGCATTTTTGAAATGAAAAGTTATTTCCCTGTAGTTTGAATTCTATATGGTTTCAGTCTTCATAATTGCAAGAAATATTTTAAACACAAACTTATGTCTCGCACTGTACTTAACTTGGAATCATATCTCTATGCACATGTTTGGTAGCATGAGCTACCTGGAAGCTATTTTCGAGCATACTCTTTGGTGTTCTGTGCTTCAGGTGTGACTGAGTTGCGATCAGCATCATGAGATTCGTGAGTCGTGAACATGGGTGAAAGAAAGAGAACGGCTATTATGATTGCTGAAAAATTACGTATTTTGAGTGTAGTGAAGAAGTGACAACATGAAATGAGTTGAAATTGCTAAGAAATTGGGGATTGCTCCGTCTACCTTAAATATTATTGTAGCTAAGGCTGCGAAAATTGAAGAAAGCGCGCATGTTATGTGTTACGACAAATAAGTGGAGCTTGATTCAGGGCGGAAAGTACAAACACCTGGAAAGTTGTTTATCGCAGTGGTTCTGGCAACATAGGGCAGAAGGCATTCCTATCAGCGGACCAAAGCTTTGCGAAAAGGCTAACATTACAATTACTTCACAGAACGTGAGTCTTTAGAAAATCACTGACTTTTTCCCCATATGATACTACAGTTTGCAAGGGAAGAGACAGTATTTCATTTTGTATTTTTGAGAGTAGTGACATCAAGTGCCTATCACCACCAAGTGAAACTAAACACACTTTCAAAATGATTATTCCCATGCAAAGTTTACATATCACATACTTGTTTTCATTATTATCAGGGTTAACTACTTGAAAATATTTATTCTAATAGGGGAATGGAAATTCCTAAACCCCTTCGTCATCATATGTTTATTCTGGTTCCATTCACAATTGTCTAAATCTCAACCAGTAACAACATGCTGTGAGTAAATGAACATGTGCGCGTTTATGCTCTCGATGTGTCACCTTGTCAATGCTGGGGCTCCAGAGTTTTCAAACGTTATCTGCTGTAACTCTACACTGAAGTAATAATGCTTTTTCCAGCTTCTGACTATCAGCTGATTTGCTGTGTATCACTTGTCAGGATTTCCTCTTAAATTTCCAGTCAAAGGCAAGTTTCTGATACGTTAACTTTCTTCTTTGTTTTGAATGTACTTTGTTTTTCAGATGGTCAGCAGCAAAAGGCATTGGTCGAGTAACAAGCCGATTACCTAAAGAACTGGCTGATGAAGTGGTGGGTTCAGTGCTGGAACTGTTCAGTCCTCGTGAGTCTGATGGTGCTTGGCATGGTGGTTGCCTTGCCCTCGCAGAATTAGGTAAGTTACCAGGAGTATTAACTTGAGAATGAGTTGGAAGTACTTCACTGATGTATAGTACAGTGATATATAGTACAGCAGTACTGGAAAGACCTTTGGTTGGTTAATAAGTCCTCAGTGAAGTGTTGTTACAGATTTGAAGTTACTTTCAGCCAATTCTGTGACTAGATCTTTTGTGAGTACAGTAGAACCTTGATGCATCGTTCCTAGAACTGTCGTTTTCCCGTATGCATCGTTTAATCTATTCGGTCCCAAAAATGTTCCATATAAACCAATGATTAATTTCCCTGCATGTATCATTCCTCGAATTATCGTTTTATTGCATTGTTCGTAAAAAACATATTTGTCCTCAGTCACAATTATCCTGCTTGGATCGATCGTACTTAAGAAAAATATATGCAAATATTTTCTGAATTTAAAGAGACAGCTCAATACTCTAGCATATAATAGTGGCAAACTTTTTTGCGAGAATGTATGAGCGATTCCAAGTTGCTAGTCTTGAGCAAGGATCTTGTAGGGTGGAGTGCTGAGCGCAGGTTATTCATGGGCAACGTCACTACGAACCTCCTGGCATCCATTTACAAAAATTAAAATGGAGGCAGTGTAAAGTACAAATTTGCTGCCATTTTCTTTGTTGCTGTTGGCTGGCTAGGGCTGCCACCTTAGTTGAAAATGAGAAAATCGCGCAGTTTAACATAGTCACAGCGTATGCAGGGTATGTTTTAGTTAGTCACAAGGTTATTAATTGCGTCGTATTTTGTGGAGTAGCCTATGCGGGATGCTAGGGGCCTGTTGAGCACTTTGTTGGTCCCTGCCTGATTGTCTTGTTACAAACCGGACCTAACCAAGCTAGTCCAATAATATTTTCACTAGCCTGGTCTTGAAACTAGTTCCTAAGTTGGCAGCCTCACATAGCCCGCTGTGACATCGTCCGAGATGCGCCATGTTGAATTTCTAAACTTTTTAATTTAAAGTTAAGAACTTCATTTTGGTCCGTATTGAATTTAGATTTACACTATAAATTGAGGATAGTTATGTCCACCTTTTCAATACAAAAACAATGTGAGGTCATTAACACATCACATATTTATTACCTTTCAAACATTGGGACCGGTTTCGGCATTATTTGTATGCCATCATCAGCCATAGGAAACTTAGTGACAAGGCCTAAGTACAATATTAACATAACTTACAACATAATTATATGTATATATAAAAATGAACATATTCTTACAGTGACTATTAAAAAATGTTTGGTGTACACCATAAAACCTTATATTAAAATTGGTAGCATATTTTATGCGATATATTATGACTTTATACAATTATTTGACTAAAGTTAAAGCTTATTGTCAGTTTTTCTAAATATTACCAAATGTTAAAAGAGCATCCAGATAACAATTTTCAATCTTTAAAAACTTTTATAACTCCTAGGCGTTAAAGATAATAGTACATTTGTTTGGTCAATAGTGCTAAATTGACATGCATTAAAATGAAATCGCCTACTGTCAGATGGGAAACAGTGACCTATTTGTACTAGGTATGGAGATAAGTTACATTATAAGTCTGTAGTAATTCTATAACTTGCGTTAATATAGTTTGGTTATTTAATAACAAGTCGAATAAAATGATAAATTCGGCTGATATTTTAAACTTTAAAATATTAATTGTCCATTGTAGAGGTCCCTTTTTCAGTGAAGATATATAGTGAGCAAAGCAGTTCCTCTTAGAATTGATTGCAGGTTCACTCTATTTTAGGTGGATTTTGGATTGAATAAATTTCTTATTTCGCAATGTAATGTCGTTAAGCAATGATCGTAATGTAATATTCCGTCATTTATGCTAATGTTGATAAAATGTAGATCGACTTGGTCGAAGTGGACTGGTGAACCAAATTTTCTTGGACCATAACATTCAAGGTCGATCCAAGACGGACCTAAGAAGAAAGAATATATATACTATGTATTAGCGTAAGAATAACTAAGTTTAATAGGCATTATTTTCGTTTAAGTAGAAACTCACCCTAAGCACTGTGTTGTCGAGAATGAAGCCGATGAGGAACTGTCTACCGGAAAGGCAGAAAGCAGACTACGAGTATTAGAAGAGGGGCGGAGCATGTTATGTAGGGGAAGGGGGATCGCGATAATGCGAGGTTATTGGTCGGGAGGGCGTGGATTACGGAGGGGATGGTATATGGCAATCAACAAAATACCTATTGATACTCAGAATGAGGTTAGATATGAAGCGAAGAAACAATTAAACAGTATACTCAATGCACCAATTTACACCACTAATTCAATGCAACACGAAGACCGGAAAAAAATCCTACAGTTTAAGAATAAGATTAAAGATACAAAAACCATCATCACCAAAGCGGACAAAGGAAACACCACTGTTATAATGGACAAAACTGATTATATATCCAAAACAAAAAACTTTTTTACTGACAGTTCGTTTACAATAATAGAAAAAGATCCAACTAAATCTATTCAAAAACAGTTAAAACAGACACTAAAAAACATAACCTTCCTGTTGACTGATAGCGAAAAAAACAAGCTGATCAACATGAATCCTGATCTCCCCACGGTCAAAGCCCAACCAAAAATCCATAAGGAAGGAGTACCTATACGTCCCATAGTAAATTTTAGACCGAGCCCTCTCTACAAGACAGCGCGATTTATACAACAGTTCCTAAGAAAACACTATACTTTCCAAGCAAACAAATCCGCGATGAACACTCTAGAATTAGTTAAAAAACTAGACAACTTTAAAATGCAACCCCATTATACGATGCATTCATTTGATATTATCAACATGTATGCAAACATAAAACCAGAAAAATTACTACCAATAATTTCAAAAAACTTACGTACTTACAGCAAACTCAGTCAATTAGAAATAGCAGATTTTATGACCATCCTTAAACTGTTGGTTAATAGCAATTACTTTACATTCGACAAGGTGATATACAAACAAGATGGACTGGCCATGGGGTCACCAGCGTCTGGTATTTTGGCTGATATATATCTTGATTTTCTTGAACATACTAGAATAGAAAATGATAAGAAATTTAATAACATTCTCTTGTGGATCAGATTTGTTGATGATACGTTTATAGTTATGGACCAGCATCTTTCAGACGCACCTACCACCCTGGCACACCTTAATAATATTGATCCAGATATTAAGTTTACAATAGAATCCGAGGACAACAGAGCTCTTAACTTTTTAGATCTAACAATCACTCGGCTCCCGCATTCCTTTAAATATAAGATCTATAGAAAACAAACACACACCGCTACAACCATTCATAAGGACTCCATACACCCACCCAGCCAAAAGCGAGCAACCTATAATAGTATGATACACCGAGCTTTTAGCATTCCCATGTCAAAATCAGACTTAAATAGAGAACTAAAAACAATACGTAGTATTGCAGCCCATAACGGCTATAATCGTAGTTTCATAGAACGAATAATTTATAAGTTCAAGCACAGACCGAAATCAAACCTACAAAAAGAAATAATTAGACCAAAAGTCTACTCAACATTCACATTTAACCCTAATGTCTATAGAATCACAAACATTTTGAAGAATAAGATTAGCATCTCTTTTAAAACCAACAACAGAAATCTCGACATATTTCATAACGCTAAACTGGTCAACGCACCAAACCCATATGATAAATCGGGCGTATACAGATTTCACTGTAACAGCTGTAATAGTACATACATTGGACAAACAGGGAGATCCTTTAAGGTTAGGTACAATGAGCACGTCAACGCCATTAAATATAGGAGATTTTCAGCTATAGGACAACACATCAATGACTATAAACACAGTTTTCATGACATCAACCATGATATTGACGTCGTAGAAATAATGGAAAAAGGGCCCTTACTTGACATAACGGAACAATGTTTTATATCATTAGATCAGTATTTTAACCCGAATTATAATCTGAATGAGATTTCCGAAAAACCCACGATATTGTTTGATACGCTCATTTCAGTGATCAACAGTCTAAAAAGACCAATAAATCAACCAGTACACAAAATGGTGCGCAATATGCTCATATACCATCCCCTCTGTAATCCACGCCCTCCCGACCAATAACCTCGCATTATCGCGATCCCCCTTCCCCTACATAACATGCTCCGCCCCTCTTCTAATACTCGTAGTCTGCTTTCTGCCTTTCCGGTAGACAGTTCCTCATCGGCTTCATTCTCGACAACACAGTGCTTAGGGTGAGTTTCTACTTAAACGAAAATAATGCCTATTAAACTTAGTTATTCTTACGCTAATACATAGTATATATATTCTTTCTTCTTAGGTCCGTCTTGGATCGACCTTGAATGTTATGGTCCAAGAAAATTTGGTTCACCAGTCCACTTCGACCAAGTCGATCTACATTTTATCAACATTAGCATAAATGACGGAATATTACATTACGATCATTGCTTAACGACATTACATTGCGAAATAAGAAATTTATTCAATCCAAAATCCACCTAAAATAGAGTGAACCTGCAATCAATTCTAAGAGGAACTGCTTTGCTCACTATATATCTTCACTGAAAAAGGGACCTCTACAATGGACAATTAATATTTTAAAGTTTAAAATATCAGCCGAATTTATCATTTTATTCGACTTGTTATTAAATAACCAAACTATATTAACGCAAGTTATAGAATTACTACAGACTTATAATGTAACTTATCTCCATACCTAGTACAAATAGGTCACTGTTTCCCATCTGACAGTAGGCGATTTCATTTTAATGCATGTCAATTTAGCACTATTGACCAAACAAATGTACTATTATCTTTAACGCCTAGGAGTTATAAAAGTTTTTAAAGATTGAAAATTGTTATCTGGATGCTCTTTTAACATTTGGTAATATTTAGAAAAACTGACAATAAGCTTTAACTTTAGTCAAATAATTGTATAAAGTCATAATATATCGCATAAAATATGCTACCAATTTTAATATAAGGTTTTATGGTGTACACCAAACATTTTTTAATAGTCACTGTAAGAATATGTTCATTTTTATATATACATATAATTATGTTGTAAGTTATGTTAATATTGTACTTAGGCCTTGTCACTAAGTTTCCTATGGCTGATGATGGCATACAAATAATGCCGAAACCGGTCCCAATGTTTGAAAGGTAATAAATATGTGATGTGTTAATGACCTCACATTGTTTTTGTATTGAAAAGGTGGACATAACTATCCTCAATTTATAGTGTATTTCTAAACTTTGCGACATCGTCAGAGCTGCGCCGTGTGGGATCTCTAAGCTGTCTTTTGTGAAGAGCCTACGGAATCTTTGCCAAAGTACAGGTTTTTGCCATAATATCCACGTATATTATTACAGTATAACCCTGATTTTGCATGACCTTGATTTAACGTAAACCCTCATTTAAGAGATAAGAATTTCATTTTGAATGGTGCGTATTGAACTCGAATAAATAAATAATGATTACAATTAAATTAAAAATTCAATACAAAATCAAGTAATGTGGGTTACATTACGGAAGGAAACATTTATTAGAACTAGTTTCGATCTATTTTTTTAAGGTCATCAGTAGCCAAATCGCAATTATGTTTCTTCCGTACGCTGTAGCAGAAGACAATGTTATTATAATCTTCAAAAATTCCTATATTAATCTGTGCACTATCCTTTGATTACACTGAAAACCCTTTTACTGATTCATCCGTTACTATGGACAAATTTGGGCGCGTTAATTTGTATCTATTATCAGTATTCATACACTGTACCAAATACAGTATATGACTCTACACCAGCGTTTATACTGAATGCGATCGATCATCTTCTGTATCAATTCCTTGCTGCGCGTGAGCGAGTCGTCTTGAGCGAGCCTGTGGTCTCCTCACAAGTCCGAGTCTCCGACTCATGTAAACAAACATCGGGATAATATCCTTTTGCAATAAGTGCAATGTCTGCAGTTGTTACCTCCTTAGAATTAAAAGCTGAAGTAAACGATTGCTTAATTTTAATATTATGTACTGAAATAAAATAAGAATGTGATACTCCTCCTCCTCCTCAAGATACATTGGTGTGCATAACTAACTTCAGAGGTTAGGTTATGTACTTTTGCATCTTGTTAAATTTCAGAAAGGCTGTTGTTATGTAAATTTATAGTAAAAATATTGTTATTCTACAGGGAGCTCGATAGCTGCAGTCGCTTAAGTGCGGCCAGTATCCAGTATTCGGGAGATAGTAGGTTCGAACCCCACTGTTGGCAGCCCTGAAGATGGTTTTCCGTGGTTTCCCATTTTCACACCAGGCCACGGCTGCTTCCTTCCCAGTCCTAGCCCTTTCCTGTCCCATCGTCACCATAAGACATATGCGTCGGTGCTACGTAAAGCCAACAGAAAAAAAACAAACAAAAAAACAAAACAAAAAACAAAAAAAACCCCGTGCACGATAAACCTAGGTTAGGTGATGCTGTTTGAAATAAGAACATGTTTGCCACAATCCTCTGGATTGATACTACAGTATTACAATTCATAAGAATGAAACGGAATATGCGTGTTCAGACTATTGGAATTAGAAAATGTGTGCTAATTAGTAAGCCGCTGCTTGGAAAACTTCTGTGAAATGTGTAAACAACCCGATTGCTGTTTCATACCGATTTTAATGTGTTTTGTGCGAGTTTGGTAGCTGTCTCATATTCTATGGAAAATCATGTACAGTAGAAGTCCGCTATAGCAAGCACGGCATATAACGAGAGCCCCGTTATAACGCTAACTTTTGCCCGTCCCTTCAAAATTCCTATATTAAACTGTGTATTATCCTTCGGTTACAGCGAGAACCGTATCACTGATGCATCCGTTATTTCGAGCGATTATACGCGCTCGATTTTTTCCGTTGCCAACATTTATGCACCCAGTCATTATACTGCATGTGATTGATCATCTTCGGTACCGTATTGTTTTCTCGCTATGCCCACCAGCGAGCTCTCTCGTCGACATTCGAAGGCAATGTTGGAGTCGATTGGTAATACCCGTCGACTGCTCTTTCGCGAGGAAAATGAAAGAGGAGAACATGTTTTCGTAATAAATGTGTAAATAACGTGTCCGATAGCCGTTGTTAACTCGTTAAAGATAAACGCTGAATAAACGATTGCTTGATTTTAATGCTAAATATCGCAAATAAGTAAGAATGAGATAGGCCTTCACCTCAAGATATTGCAGAGTGCGTCGTTGATTACGATGTTCGTTTATATTTTCTCGCGTTCGTTAAATTACGAAAGGGCTATTATAATGTAAATTTATAGTGAGAAGGTTATAATTTCTGTACTTCCGCTTGAAGTATGTTTTCATCATACATATAGTACAGATGTTAGGATATGTGACGCTATTTGAATAACAAAAATGAAACTTTGCCACGAAATGCGATCGATCTTTTTTGGTACAGTATAGTTTTCGCGCTATGTGCATTTGCGAGCTCTGCCGTCAACATTTGAGGCTGATATTGGAGTCGATTAGTAATACCCGTCGACTGCTGTTCTCAAAAGAGAATTCGAAATGAAAGAGGATAAGACGTTTTCGTAATAAATGCGTAAATAACGTGGCCGATAGCAGTTCTTAACTCGTTAAAAATAAAGGCTGAAGTAAACGATCTCTTAATTTTAATGGTATACCATATACCGGTACTGAATTTAAGCAAGAAAGTGATACACCTCAAGATATGGCAGGGTACTTTCACTGATTTCAGAGGATAGTGTATATTTTCTTGCGTCTAGTTAAATTTCAGAAAGCTATTCCCATGTCAATTTTTAGCGAGGAGGTTATCATTTCTCTAAATGCGTTTCAAATAGGTTTCCATTATACATATACGGTGAGGTTGGGTGATGCCGGTTGAAAAAGGAAAAATTAAATGTTTGCCACAGAAGCCACTCGAGTGATACCGTATTTCTTGTAATACAAGACGACATTTTTTTCTCAGAATCTCATGTGAAAAATCAAGGGTTATTTTGCATTCGTGGCCTGATAGTAATGAACACCACTGGCAACTACCGCAGTAACCATGTTGTTTCTGTACACCCCTGCGTGCGCGCACACACAAAACTCGTTGACAATAAACGACCACCGCTTTATCATAGGCCTACATCGCTAGCCACGGCGACTGGTCGTACAGTGCCTTTGTGTAACGTCACTGGATCTCGGAAACTAGTGAAGAGAGAATGACATTCTATTATCCTCTGCAAAAACGTTTCTCAGATCTGCAGAATGGCACCAAAACATGCGAGCCTTCGAATTCTTAGAAATGCCACGGCTATCAGTAGCGAGTTATAACGCGTCTGCTGTACCTGACGCTTAGTAAAATTAAGTTTTATAGACAGCAGGAATATTTTCGTGATGGATCGTCGTATTGTAAAGATACGTGGAACAGGTGTTGCCGGATAATTTTCAACAGGTTCTCGTTGACGTTACGATGCCGGTTTTAAGTTATTGGCTATTAAACACTCGGAAATGTATAATAATTGTACAGCCGCAAGAAAATACGGCATAGGCCTAATTAAAGCCCATATTCGGCGTTACCGTGAAGACAAAGATAGCTTAAAAATGCATACTGCACAAAAAATGCATTTAGTGGGCCGCAGCAAATACGCTTTAAAGAAGTTGAAGATGAAATTGTGAGGTATGTGCACAAAAGTGCATGGCCCGAATTGCCATACAGCGGGGCAATAAACTCGTTCATTGACTTTCAAAGTCCGCGATTCAGACCTATACATCGCTAGCCGATGAAGTTGGCCGAATCTGGCAAGCAAGACGTGCATGTAGTGGCAGCCAGTTATATCTGACGCTGAGTGAAAGTAACAGTTTTATAGTAAGCAAGAATATTTTCCTGGTGGATTGTCGTATTGTGCCAGTTATATCTGACGCTGAGTGAAAGTAACAGTTTCATAGTAAGCAAGAATATTTTCCTGGTGATTCGTCGTATTGTAGAGATGTGTGGAATGTGTATTGGCGGCAAATTTTCAACGAGTTCCCTTCGATATTATGATGCCAATTTTAAGTTAATGGCTAGTAAACCCGCTGAAATAAAGCATAATTGTACAGCCGCAAAAAATACGGCATAACTAAAGCCAATGTTCGGCGTCTACAGTCTAAAAATGCGTACTGTATAAGAAAAGACATTCATATGATTTTACAAAGCAGTTTTTAAGCCTGATTACATTTTTTTGAAGGAAAAAGTGGGAGTCATCTTGGATTCGGAGAAATACAGTAATATTTATTTTTCAGAATGAAATTAAACACACACTTTCACGTAGTATCAGATTTCGAAAAACAACAAACAAATAAGCCGCAATGTGGATATTATCCGTGAAAAATCAAATTTTGAATAAACTGATTGCCATTTCATACTGAATTTAATGTGTATGAGGTTTTTCCCGACCTTTACAATAATCGGATATAACGACAATTCGCTATAGCGAGTATATTTTTTGCCATTATGAATTTTCGCTATAACGGACTTCTACTGTAATAACGTTATAATATCAACCTTAAACTGAAGCAGTTTTGCATTCATCGACAAAAATTTGTCAAAATGAAGCACAAATCGTAACTACAGTACAGTGTGTAGGGTAGATATCTCTTTGTTTTATTGCTGTCACTGTGTAAATAATATATGATGGTACAATTTATGTTAATAGAGGCAAAGATCTCTGGAGAATGTGAGCTTTCTACTGAAAGCTAAATTCAAGTTAAACCCCCATTTAAGGTTAAAAAAATCAGGGCCCTGTAAAAACGTTCAATAGGTGTTCTACGGTAATTTGTAATAAGAGAACTGACCTTAAAATTTTCAATTATTGCCAGTTGTAAAGAAAAGTGAAATGAAACTGCGTAAAAGTCACGCTATTTATTTTCATCGCGTATATCATAGTTCCAATATTTTGATACCGTTATGTACAGTATATATAGTATGAGCATGTTTGGCTTCATGGCTAAATGGTTAGCGCGTGTTGACCTTCGGTTCAAGGGGTCTCGATCGGGTCGGGGATTTTCACTTTCCTTGGTTAATTCTGACGGTTCGGGTGTGTGTGTGTGCATGCAGCGACTTACACATTAGGATTCATCTTAAGCCGGTATTACACTATCAAAGAACTTGGATTCAAATAGCTTGGATCAAAGAAATTTGATAATCTTTGATGAAAGAACTTGGATGAAAACCATCTTGGATAGTCTTTGACGACTTTCTCTGTGTTGTTATATTTGGTTGAAGATTTCGTGACAAAGGTGAAAGACAACCTGGTAAAAATGCCCAATTATCAAATTGGAGCGTCGCTGCAGTGAAACGGCTTATTGCATTGCTTGAGGAGAAAGATTTGCTGTATAACACAATGTCCACACATTATAAAACAGAGAATTGCAATTAAAGAAGTACAGCGATATGGCAAATGAACTTCAGGGCCATTATGTTTGAAGATGTGAAAAAAATATATTAAAACTTTCTCAGGACCCAATATTTGGCTGAAAAGATGAAGGTAATTGCTGCTAGTACTGCATTTTTATTATTTATGCCAAGTGAATCTTAGTGTTATAATTGCAAACACCCAAGTATTGGGTCCTGAGAATGTCTTTTTCCACGTCCTCAGTCGTAATTCCCGGATCCGTCTAGACCTAATATATTGTATATATATTTGGACATGCTCCAGTGACAAGAAAATGATGAGTTACTGCCAGTCACTCTTCTATACTTCTAGTATTTTTCAAAATAATGGGTATTTTGCTTCACCGCTAATGGAAGAACTTCCTCGAACAACTTCCGAAATGTGTCTGTAACCATTCTGATGTATCTCTGGTATGATTCCATGTCTTCACTTTTCAAATTCATTCATTATTCTATTCACAATTCCCATTGAGCTTCTCCTTGCAACCCACGACCTCACTCAAAATTTCTGACTTTGATTAACAATAGTAATACAGCACATGCACTTGCAACTAGAGCGGGAGCCTACTCAGAATCTGTTTTTATTTACACAGCCTTCTCGGCAAGAAGGCTGTGGAGTTTGACTAAGATATTTGATAGTATAATAGCATATCTTTGATTACAACATGGCGTCAAAAATTGATCAAATTATTTGATCAAAGTTGTTATCTAAGTTCTTTGATAGTGTAATACATAAGTTATGAATTACAGTATGGTCCGTATTAACAATTGATCTCTACCCATTTTCATAAGTATGTAGATTGCCTATCACGCGTCAACTCGAAAGACCTGTACCTGGCTCTGGAGGCCATACGCTATTATTATTGTTATAATATTATTATTAAATTTACATGAAGAAAAATGTCTAGTTGCTTTCCCCCTATTTTTTATGTCACCCGCATTTATCATTTTCCTGCATCCGTCAATATCCCCCACCCCCTTGAAAAACGATGCATTGAGGTTTTACTGTATTGCATTAATCTTGATAGTCCTAATCTCTTACTACTACTACTACTACTACTACTTTAATTTCGTGTGGTAATTTCTAGCTGAGTGCAGCCCTTGTAAACCAGACCCTTCTATGAGGGTGGGCGGCATCTGTCGTGTAGGTAACTGCATGTTATTGTGGTGGAGGATAGTGTTATGTGTGGTGACTGCTGCTGCTGCTGCTGCTACTACTACTACTACTACTACTACCCAATGAATGTTGCATCTATCGAGTTACAGTGGCCAGAATGCACTGTGTCTCCTGTAGAGATGGGAGTTTCATATCGCAACATGATAATGCATAATACAAATATAAATGGTCCATTATTGGACATTATACATTTTCCAGCTCATTCCTCGTTGCCAGCGTTTCGCCTCAGTGTGCTAAGTTCCTAAATTATGCCACAATTGTACAAGGCATGAATGACCAACTTAATTTCAGTTTAGTTGCTGCACAGATGGAGAGAACTTTTATTTCGAGAATATGGAAATTAGAATAGGAAAACAATGCTCTAAGGTGTAAGCTGTGGTGGGCTAAGAACAAGTTCAGAGATGTTTCAAGAAGGCATGAAGGAATCACCTAAGAAGTTGAAGTATTTAAAAAAAAATTAGTTTCACAAAACTGTCGAGTTCTTACTTTCGAAAGACTGAAAAGAAAATTCCAAATGTTTATTTGTATTGGATGAGATACTGGATTTGAGAAAATAAATCCGAAGAGGGTCAGAAACATTCATTAAACAATGCGTACTATGGCATTGTTGCTCGCCGAAAGGATATAATAGGCCATATCATTAAACTGCCAAGTGAAAAACCTCTGTCCCGTTTCGTAGGAGATATGCTTCTTAAAACTGGAGTTACACCTTTAATTAATGCTAGGTTCACTGCAGAAGCTGAAAATCTCAATAAGGTTGAATTATTATGTAGTCTAGTTACTGATGAAATGTCAATCAAACAGCAGCTCGTGTATGATGCTGTACTTGATGTATTTTTTTGGAGAGACACTTCATGCCACATTCAGATACTAAAGGACTTTTCTTACTTCCAGTGGAGACATTCAAGAAAACACTTCATTGAGAAAGGACCAACCTGTTGTAGCAAAATTCCTGAGGGCAATGCTTCAGAAAACAAGACACGATAAGATCAGAAATGAAGTGATCTGAAAAGATGCCCAAATGGAACCACTTTCTGCAACTCTAACATCAAGATTGAAATGATTTAGTCACTTGAAGAAAATGGATCCAAAGAGAGTAGCAAGAGAATGGTTTGAAAGGGGCCTGGAGGACAAGTGACCTAGAGGCAGGCCAAGGACAAGATTGATGTCTCAAATAAAAGGTGGTCTGAAAGGAAGAGGCTTGGAATGGTGTAAAGTTGAAGAGGAAGAAATGTACGCCTGCAGGACTGGGAAATTGGAGATGGTGGAGTGGTGGTGGTGATGATTGTGCTTCATAATTTGTGGTCTGTCTACTAAATACAGACTACTTGTGGCATATTTCTTTACAGAAATATTATCAAGCATACCATCAAAGAAGTGAAGCTGAGGGAGTTGGCTGTGCAGTTAGTGGTGCACAGCTGTGAGCGTACATTTGGTAGATAGTGAGTTCGAACCCCACTGTCGGCAACCCTAAAGATGGTTTTCCGTGTTTTCCCATTTTCACTTCAGGCAAATGCTGGGGTTGTATGTTAATTAAGGCCCTTGCTGCTTCCTTCCCACTCTTAGCTCTTTTCTATCCCATCATCGCCATAAGATCTATCTGTGTCGGTGCGACGTTAAGCCAATTGTTAAAAAAGATAAAAATTGAAAGATGTGATCTCCTTGTACAGTGGAACCTCGATTCTCCATTTTTGGAGGGACCACCGAAAAAAAAACGTACAACACGGAAAAACGGAAAATCCGGGAATGAATGAACCATGAACAATTTGGCTAAACATTACAAAAAAGATATATGTATACTTAAAATCTTACAAACACCCCTAAACCAAACCTAACTACACCTCCAATGGGCCGTCCACCTACCAAGCGACCGCTGCTCGGTCCGAAGGCCTGCAGATTACGAGGTGACGCATGGTGAGTGTGACGAATCCTCTCAGCCGTTATCCCTGGCTCTCTAGACCGGGGTCGCCATCTCACCATTAAGTAGCGTCTCATTTGAAGGTAATCGTAGAATGAGTGAACCTGGAACCAGCCCTCATATCCAGGTAAAAATGCCTGACCTGGCCGGGAATCGAACCTGGGTCCTCGTGTGAGGCAGGCAAGTTCGGCCGGCTTCAAACATTAATTACCGGTACGCGACTTCAAAGTCTCACAACTTTTCATTCAGTTTTACCGGTGAAACTTCGTCGGTTTCCTCTGAAAACTTGTTTCAGTTCAGCAACTTTGATCGGTCAACTGTTCGTAAAACCTAATAACATCAAGCCAAATAATCGACCACAAGTGTTTTTTAATTCTCTAATCTAATAAAATAAAGCACATTGGATACAAAAGCGCCCAACATGATAGCGAAATCCCTTTTTTCTTTAAATCTTCCATTGTAATTTGATCACCGGTATACTGTTTGTAGTTAGTTTGTGGAAATCTTATACCGCACAAATTAGGCCTACGGCCTACATCGACTTTTAAAGGTTATGTTGAAGTCAAGAATATTGTTTCGAATGTAAGTATTGATTCTCAAGTTTTCAAATGCATTATATTCAATTATGTCTGTCACTAATCATGATTAAATTGGAAAGAGAAAAAGTATCATCAAAACTTCCGAATTTACGGTTATTCGCGACCTTGAGCTCAGCTGGAAAATGCGCTTCGCTGTCCAAGTCGGTACGAGTAACATGCGCGGTTTTAACATTTTAACACAATAACATGAAATTCCTAGTCTTATATTAGGACCAAAACAGTAATAGGCAATCCTAAAACCTCCCATGGCTTTATGTATATAAGGTGCAACATCTGTTCTGGTCTCGATAACGTAATTGTATACGATAATATTAAAATACTAAATTTTTGTTACTTAAGGAGGAGCAGTTTAGATTCGTGCCTGAAAACTCACTGACAATACAGTGCCCTGAGGGAAGTGCCGAAAACCTGTTCGACGATACACTTGGGAAAAAAAAAGGTAAACTTCTAACCCTGGACATAATGAGATGCTTTGCAAGTACGAACATTTGACGAAACTCTTCAAGCAGAGTTGTTGAAATGCGCTCTGTCTCCTTCCAATTGTTGTGGACAGTCTCTGCTTTATGATTTCAGTTCTCTAAACAATACCACGTGAATGCGATGCTAAGATGGTCCCTTATGCAAGTTCACCGCCGATCGCTTTTCCGCTTCTTCAAGTTACTGCAATGATCCGCAAGTATGCCGTAGCCGTCCTTTCGTGAGATACAGTTTCTTGAAAAACGTGTGATCGAGGATTTAGCGTTGATGGGACTGAAATTTCTGAACGGTTGATACAGGAAATCGTTTCTTTGAGGAACGGATAATGCGGGATTTTTACAACGTGATTTAATTTAGATGCTCACGGGACCACGCAATTTGAACGGATAATAAGAGAAAACGTAGTTTCCGGAAATGTATAATCAAGGTTCTATTGTACTTTGCACCGTAACTGATAAACTTAAGACCAGCTATGATGAAACTCTTTCCTGCAGACATGCAAATGAAGAGCATTGTGCTCATCCAGATACTCCAAGTTGGCTGCTATTTTTATTCTTTGACCCGTGTCATATTCTTCAGAATCTAAGGTCACAGTAGCTTGAAAGAACTATGTTTGACGGCAGGAAGATATGAACGGTAGCACACATAAGAAGTCTCTATGAGCTTCAGACTGCAGATACAGTGAAGCTTGTGGACATTTTGAATAGGAAAGATGCATCTTTTGCATTTTTGTACTGTTTGTTGATGTGATATTTCTGTATCACATAGTGGAAAAAGTGACGTTTCAAAATGTGGAAACGAAGAAGCACCAAAAAAATGTCAAGTGTATAGACAGTAATGAAAAAACTAAATTGTACTGTTAAAAGTGAAGATGATAGGGTTATAAATGCCAAATGCTTGTTTACATCATTCATTTTGGAGCATAATTTGCCACTTAATTGTGCAGATCGTGCAAGTCACCTTTTCAGAAAAATGTTTTTGAACAGTGATATTGCACAGAAATATGGCTGTGCAAGAACAAAAACTGCTGCAATTATTGGAGAAATGGCAAAGAAAGAGAAAGAAGAAATTGTAGAAACTTTGAAGAAATGGCCATTTTCTGTTTCAACTGACGGAAGTAACAAAGGAGATTGTAACCTGTATCCCATAGTCGTTACTGTATATAATCAGAAGAGACAAAATATTGAAAGCTGCTTATTGTCTGTCCCTAACTTGATAGGTGACTCAACTGGTGTGAACATAGGTGCCTTCTTCTCAACACCCTGAAAGAGTGAAATATTCCACTTAATAACTGTTTAGCCTTATGATGTGATAATGCACCGGTAATGGTTGGAACGAAGAATGGAGTTGCTAGTGTGCTCAAACATGATATGCCTGATCTCTTTATCGTTGCCTGTCCCTGCCATTTCTTAAATTTGGCTGCAGAAAGGGGAGCATCATGCTTGCCATTCAATATTGACGATTATTTGGTGGACTTAAACTATTTTCTGCAAAGAAGTACTAACAGGCAAGAGAAACTGAAACAATTCCTGCAACTGTACAATGCTGAGACAAGGAACATTTTAAAGCATGTGTGCACCTGTTGGCTTTCTGTGGGCAACTGTTTATCCAGGTTGTTGGAACAGTGGCAGCCTTTGTCCAGCCTGCTCAGTTATGAAGTTGAGTCTGGCAAGGCAGGTCAGCTTGGAAGTCTTGAAACTTGTCATATTTCAAAGGTGAATCAGTAGAGGGTGCTGCCCCTCCAAGGAAAAGAACCAATGAACCACCAGTCTCATGTTCTCTTTCATCCAAAACAACTAAACAGGATTCCTTCATTAAGTGCAGTCTCTCTCCTGAAGAAAGGATTTTTATGTTCCTGTCATCAAATTTAAATAAGGCATTATGTCTGTTTTTATCAACTATACCTACATTTGATAAACCAAATGTAATTATGCAATCAAGTGTGCCTCACATCCATTTACTGCAAGATCTGCTGCTGGTCACATTTAGGAATTTTATATTGAAATATGTACGAACTTCAGTGATTAAATCCTCTCTTTTGGAAGTCGATTACCACAGCAATGGAAACCAGAAGAATAATCGTGACTTGGTCATTGGTAGTTGCACTTCCCAATTCGTAGAGCATCTGAAGCATGACGAGGAGGAGGAATTTTTCTCACCAGTTCAAAAGTATTTCTCTGCCTTATGTGACTACATTGTCCACAAGTTTCCATTGAAAAATGAAATATTTAAGAATGCATCAGTTGCATGAATTACATCTGAATCCGAGGCTTCGTTTTTTTCTGTGATGATTTTGTGGCTAAGTTTCTAGTGTTACTGAATACAGATGCAGGTGAAGAGCATGAAGTCATGGGTGAATTACAGTCCCAGTTCTGTGCATTTCAGATAGATGTTATATCATATGAGATATTAATGGAAGAAAGGATTGATGAGCAGTGGTCGATGGTGGGAAAATTATAATACCAATATAAATGGTCCGTTATTGGACATTATAAATTTTCCACTAACTCATTTCTGGTTGCCAGCGTTTCGGCCCTGTGTGCTAGGTTGGGCTCATCAGTTGGTACCTAGCACATCTACCAAGGCGCTGGCTAGTGCATACCGAGGAGACCACTGCGTAGGCTACTTGAACCCACTGGCAGTGCCAATGCACTATGAGAGACTTTCTCATTACCAATAATTGATGCTTGCTTGGCCATCAGAGATATAGATGTTGATTCCCATAGGGAATCTGAAATATTTGTCCCGAATGAGTAAATTTATAATACAAATATAAATGGTCCGTTATCGGACATTATACATTTTCCAGCTAACTCATGCCTGGTTGCCAGCGTTTAGCCCCCATGTGCTAGGTTGGGCTCATCAGTTGGGAATCAACATCTATATCATCTGATGGCCAAGTAGGCATCAATTTTTGGTAATGAGACAAAGTCTCTCATAGTGCATTGGCACTGCCGGTGGCTCCAAGTAGCCTACGCAGAGGCCTCCTCGGTTTGCACTAGCCAGCGTCTTGGTAGATGTGCTATGTACCTATGACACCATATGGCGATATGGCATCCTCTCAGTCTTGCATCAGTGGAGATACCAAGGTAACTTCCCGGTATTTATTGCGAATTTTTTGTCCCTCTGTCTATTCCATGTCTGAGTAGGGAGGACATATTCACAACACCACGTTCAGGAAAATGGAGTCCCACTGGGATCGGTCCTTAGTGTCACTCTGTTCGCCATAAACGGTATTGTTGCTGCTGGTGGTTCATCAGTAATACCATCGTTATATGTGGACAATTTTGTTCTGCACTGTAGCTCGCGTAATATGGCAGTCTCAGAGCGTCAATTACACCAAGCTATTAGCAGAGTGGAGCAGTGGACCTTTGAACATGGCTTTTGGTTTTCCACCACAAAGACCTCTGCTGTCCACTTTTGTCGTCAACGTACTCTTCACCCACATCCTGAGCTTTACTTAGGAAATGTCGCTATTCCTATAGTTGACACTTACCGATTTCTTGGGCTCCTTTTCGATAGTACACTATTGTGGGAGCCACATGTGCATCAGCTAAAAGTGCAATGCACCAAGAGGCTTAATCTCTTGAAGTTTCTTAGCAGCACTAATTGGGGAGCTGACTGCATGGTGCTTCTACGCTTCTATAGGGCACATATTTTATCCAGATTAGACAACGTCAGTGCAGCACATGGCTCAGCAAGACGTCGCATTCTTGCGAGATTGAACAGTATCCTTCACGGCGGGGTTAGGTTGGCGAGGGGAGCCTTTTGAACAAGTCCCATAGCTAGCCCGCTTGCTGAATCTGGTGTGCCACCTTCACACCTGAGGCGCCAGCAGGTCCTTCTGTCGTATGCTGCAAATTTGCGACAGATGCCACTTCACCCAAGCTATCCTTGCGTATTCAACGATGAACACCATCGGCTATACACTGCTTGTCCCCGAGCAACTTGGCTGGTTGGAATACACTTGGATAGCAGTCACAGATTGTTTCACGTACCTTCGGTTCCTTGCCGTGTCAGACAACCAAGTGTGGTACCTCCGTGAGTAGTACGACGTCCTGAAATAATCCTGGATCTGCACACTGGCCCGAAGGAAATCAAGGACCCTTCGATTTATCGGAGGCTCTTTTTGACCGTTGTTGGCCGGTATCCAGGTTCAGTCGTCGTTTACACGGATGGCTCGAGAACAGACACTAAATTGGGCTGTGCGTTCGTTGTCGACACTGAGAGGTTTCTTTTTGCTCTCCCGGAAACTTGTAGTGTGTACACAGCGCTCCAGTCACGAGCGAGACATCGGGAAGTGCGGACGTGTGAATGAGCTGAGGTACGCAATATGGGAATAACACTACAGCAATACAGGCTAAGAATTGGAAGATGGCATGGTGCAAGGCAGTGTTGGAAGGAAGGTGGAGTTGAGAGAGGAAGAGAAATTAGTAGTTATAAAGGACTGTTGGAGATTATGTTGTGTGCGATGGTTATTGCGACGCTGCTGGTGGTAGGAGGTATAGAAAAGAATCCGGGTCCAAACCAGGGACCGTTCGGATGGGAGGAGCTTGAAGAGATCAAGAGAGTGGTGAAGGAAGCAAGGAAAGGAGAAGAAATTAAGGAAATGATGCTGGAACACCAGGCAACCCAAATGAAGGAGATGAAGGACTTAAAAAGTTTTATAAAAGAAGAAATTGGAGGTGTAAAGGACAAGGTAGCGGAGATAGAAGATGAGGTAGGGAGCTTGAAAAAGAAGGTGGTGGTACTGGAAGAGGAATTAACAGCAATGAAGAGAGAAGTGAGGTTAGCGAGGAACGAATCAGCAAGAAAAAATGTGTTTGTGTATGGTGTACCTGAGGAAGGAACAGAATCAAAAGTGGAATTAGTATTGAAAGTGGTGGACATAGTTTCGAACAAAATGAAGATAAACTTTTCTGAAGTTGATATAGATGATATATATAGAGTGGGAAGGAACAAGGGACATAGCCCGGTGAAGTTAAGATTAATATCAACCCTGATGGCTGATATACTTCTGAGGAATGCTGGAAATTTGAAAGGATCGAACATTTATTTGAAGGCTGAGATAGAGAAAGAAGACAGGATGCGGTTGGATGTCTATAAGTGGCATATGTGGCGTGCTAGAGCGCAGGGATTGCGAGTCAAGATAGTGGGGAGGTGTCTGGTAACTTCAGGCAGAAATTGGTCGCGATCGTGGACACAGGAGGAACTGCTGAGGATGGAAAAATGTGAGGAGGAAATGAGTTGCAGAAATCGAGAGCAGGGCGAGAAGAGAGAAGAGAGAAGATGGGACTGCGGTGTCAGCGGGCAGGTAGCGAAGACAGCAGAGTCCTTGGTGAGTCAGAACAGCCCAGGAAGGAGTGAATCAACAAGTAGGACACTAGACCGAAGTGAAGTGGATACAGGTAGTGAAGAGGTGACGGGAAGGGAAAGGAGTCAGGGTAGTGACTCAACCTCCCCGAATAGGAGTAATGCAGAAATAAACCTGGAGAGAAAGCAGGCGTTAAATAAGGCGAGATCCTTAAGTTTAAAAGATCTATGGGGTGGGGGAAAAGGGGAAGGATGGGGGTGAGAAGAAAGAGAGGGATGGGGTGGAGCCAAAAGGAAGAATCACGAGAAGTAAGGGGGGAAGTGGTGAAATGCAGAAGTATAGGGAGGGAGGGGGAGGAAATAAATAACTAGATATGGTGATGGGGATGCTGAATATTGAGGGGTTGATGGGGAAGTTAGGGAATAAGGAAATTGTGGATTTAGTGAAAGATTTTGAGATTATTGCTCTAGTAGAGACGTGGTTAGGGAAGGGGATTGAAATTACATGGGACGGTTATAGAGTAGTTAACGTGTTAAGGAAAAAATAGGGAAGAGGGGCCGAAACCCAGGGGGCATAGTAGTTTTAATAAGAAACGAGATAGCTGAATGGGTGGAGATGTTACAGACTAGGGTAGAAGGGGTAGTGTGGTTGAGAGTAAAAATGGGGAAGGGGGCAGCGGAAGCAATTTGTCTGGCACTGCTTTATAACCATCCGAGCGATTCAGTTTATGCAAATAAACATTCTTTTGACGAACTGATTGAAGAAATAAACGCAATTAAAGGAATGTATGTAGAAGATGGGATGATTTTATTGGGGGATTGGAATGCGAGAGTGAGCAATAGAGTACCGGTATACGGGAAAGAAGTAAAAGTAGACGCGGTACTGCAAAGGAAGAGTAAGGATAATGTTGTAAATAGTTATGGAGAAAGGTTATTAGAGTTACGTGCTCTAGAACATTTATTTATTTTAAATGGGTGGATGAAGGGGGATAGTGTGGGAGTTTTGACGTATATTACAACAAATGGAGGGAGTGTGGTGGATATAGGAATAAGCTCAGAGATAGCGTTAAGGAGAATAATAAGTTTTGAGGTGTTAGAATGTGGGTTGACAGAACATATGCCTATCAAAATAAAATTGAGAACTTTGGTTGCTGATGAGAAGGGAAAGATGGAGGAAAGTAAGGAGAGGTATAGGAATGGAGGATGGAAGTATGTATAGGATGAAAATACTAAGGAGAAATTAAGACGGCATTTGAAAGAGGAGGGAGATATATTAAGGGTAGGAATTGAAAAGGCAGTAGAAGGGAATGATATGGATAACGTGCTAAAATTAATTGAACTCCCTGTATGAAGGGTGGGGAAGAAAGTGAGGAGAAAGGTAGAGGGAAAAAAGAATAAAATGAATGGAATGTTTGATGAAGACTGTAGGAGAAAACGTGAGGTTGTAATGAGAGCCCTAGCGGAGTTTAGGAAGGAGGGTGTGCAAGAAAAAAGGAAGGAATATTGTAAATTGAGAAGGGAATATAAGGAGGTATTGAATGAGAAGAAAAGAGGATGGAAGGAGGCAGAAGCTGAAAAAATAAATATATATTGTAGAGAGAAGAAATTTGAGAGGATTTGGGAGTCAATAAACAAGATCAGAAGAACGAAACCGGAGGGGAAGGGGGATAAAATAGGAGAAAACGAGTGGGTTAGGCATTTTAAAAGGCTTTTAGAAGGGGAGAGGAAATTGGGTAGAGAAATAGACAAGTCACAAATTGGAAGGGAACTGGAAGTAGGCATTACAATATTGGATGGGGAGATAACAAGGCAGGAGGCAATTACAGTATTAAAAAATGCTAGACCCAAGGCTGCAGGAGGTGTGAATGGTATTTCCAATAGTGTATGGAAAGAGGTAGGGGCAAATGAACCGATGTTGAGAGGGATTGTGAAATTCTTTAATAGGTTGCTGGAAACGGGGAAATTTCCTAGAGAATGGAGGAAGGGGGTATTATGCCCTATTTATAAAAATAAAGGAGCTAGTAGTGATCCAAACAACTATAGAGGAATTACACTCCTAGACTCACTGTCAAAGGTGTACACAGGGGTTTTGGCGAATAGGATAACAAATTGGGCGGAACAGTACAGTAGGATATCTGAGTTCCAAAATGGATTTAG
Source organism: Anabrus simplex (assembly GCF_040414725.1). Classification (NCBI taxonomy): domain Eukaryota; kingdom Metazoa; phylum Arthropoda; class Insecta; order Orthoptera; family Tettigoniidae; genus Anabrus; species Anabrus simplex. The sequence continues at coordinate 229,645,333 of NC_090267.1, read as the reverse complement.
GAAAGGATGTAATACAGTTCATAATGTTTGGATTCTGGACACTTTGATTACAAAGTATGTGAGGATAGCAGGGCGTAAATTATTTTTAGCAGCGATTGACTTAGAAAAAGCCTTTGATACGGTCAGTAGGGAGGCGCTGTTTTTGAGATTAGGGGAGGTTGGAATGTCGAAAAAAATGAGGGTGGCAATTGAAACTATTTATGAGGAAGTGTTTGTGATGATTAAATTGCAGGATGGAAGGTTGAGTAAGTGTTTTGAATCGAAAAGCGGGGTGAGACAGGGATGTAAGCTATCCCCGATATTATTTATATTATTTATAAATAATATTTTAGAGGGTCATGGTGTGGAGACGCATGGCAATGCCCTTGGGTAGGGAAAATGGAGGTTCCGGGGTTGCTATTCGCGGATGACCTATTGATTTTGGCTTTGACGGCAAATGGGTTGCAAAAAGGGTTGGACAAGGTAGTTGAATATACTAGGAAATGGTCTCTCAGAGTAAATGTAAGAAAGACTCAGATAATGGTGTGTAGGAAAAGGGGTGGGAGAAAGAATAAGGAAGTCTGGAGGCTGGAGCAGGAAGAAATTAAACCAGGGGGAAAAATTGAGTACCTAGGTGTAATAATTAGTACCGGGCGAGTTGGCCGTGCGCGTAGAGGCGCGCGGCTGTGAGCTTGCATCCGGGAGATAGTAGGTTCGAATCCCACTATCGGCAGCCCTGAAAATGGTTTTCCGTGGTTTCCCATTTTAACACCAGGCAATTACCTTAATTAAGGCCATGGCCGCTTCCTTCCAACTCCTAGGCCTTTCCTATCCCATTGTCGCCATAAGACCTATCTGTGTCGGTGCGACGTAAAGCCCATAGCAAAAAAAAAAAAAAAAAAATAGTACGATAAGAATGCTTCTTGGAAAAATCAGTGTAAGAAGGCAAAACTTAAAGGAAGAGGAGCGCTTGCGGTAGTAGGGGTATTAGAAAAGAAATTTCCAGACGTTAAATACAAAATTCAGAAAACGGTGTTTAAATCACTGGTAATGGGAAAAATGCTATTTGGGGTTGAAGTATGGGGAATGGAGGAAGACAGGAGTGAACTAAACCAGGTGGTGGCGAAATTTAGCAAGATCATGATGGACCTACCGAATTGTACAGCCAATGCCGGGGCCAGATTAGTCTGTAAAGAATCGATAGAGGTTGAAATAGCTAAGAGGGTGTTCAAGTACTGGATTAGATTGGAGGAAGGGAAGGGTGGGGCGTTAGTACAAGAAACGTTTAATTTTCAGAAGGTATGACGAATGAAGGTTACTGGGTGAATAAGTGCAAAAAATGGTTACAAAAGATTGGATTGGGGGTATATGGAGAGGTCTGGGGGGATGGTAGGAATAAATGGGTATGGGAAAGGATAAAGGGAAGACTACTAGATATTGAAAGACAGAGCTTAATAGGGGAATGTAGAGAGAGAGTCTCTTTATCAGTATTAAATAAATTGGTGGAAGTAATAAACCCGAAAACGGAGTTTGAGGGTAGAAGGGATAAGAGAGGTTTGTATTGGTGGGTATTGGGTGTTCCGAGGAATAGGGGATGGGTAGGTAGTGAGAATAGGAATAGATATGTGTTATGTGGAGAGAAGTGGGAGGACCTGCATATTTTTAATCAATGCCGACCTTTGGCGGAGATAAAGATCAAACTACTAAGTAAGAAGGAGCTGCATATGGTAGGGGAAAGCTATAAGATAACATCTTGGTTATGTAGAGAGTGGGAGAAAGGAACGAATATAGCGAAATTCTTAAATGTGGCCAGAGCTATATTTATAAAGAAATTGAGGGAGTAACAGGGGCTGTGCAGATAATGTGGTTCGTGCCGAGGGAGAAAGGGGGAAGGCATTCTGCTCAGAGGAATGGATATCCGCCCTGAGCAAATGCGGGAAGGGTATCATGGTAATCATGATATCAGAAGAGGGGGCTGTAGTGTTAGGGGAAAGGGGGAGAGCACCTTGCCCTGTGGAAAGGTGATCCGCCTGGGGCAAAGGGAAAGCCTGAGAAAATTAGGTAAGCGTTGAGAAAAGGGGGGGTTGAGTAGGTTTGAGGGTAGTGTAAAGCTTAGGTGGAAGTAAAAAAAATAAAATAAAAAAAAATAAGTGAGTTGACTGAGTGAACTAATGGACTTGGAATGGAGTACTGTCTGTTGGTGTGTAAATGAGGAGTAAAAAAAAAAAAAAAAATGGATTGTTTAAGTGTATTTGTGTGAGGAGGGAGTATAAAGAAGGTATATGTGATAGAATTGAGATAGATTAAGTGGGAATGTAGTTAAGGAGAGTAGTAGGTTCGAATCCCGCTATCGGCAGCCCTGAAGATGGTTTTCCGTGGTTTCCCATTTTCACACCAGGCAAATGCTGGGGCTGTACCTTAATTAAGGCCACGGCCGCTTCCTTCCAACTCCTAGGCCTTTCCTATCCCATCGTCGCCATAAGACCTATCTGTGTCGGTGCGACGTAAAGCCCCTAGCAAAAAAAAAAAAAAAAAAAAAAAAGTTAAGGAGAAAATGTTGGCAGTATGGAAATTATGAAAGTAGGTCATATGAAAAAAAAAAAAAAAAAAAATGGTGTAGATGCCTTGATGAGGGGTGTAAAATTGAGGGATTCTTGATGTTTATGTATTAAGTTTAATAGAATGGAAGAAATGGGATAAGTCTAACAGTTTGATGTAATTGAGGTGTTGTAGACTGAGAAGACGGAGTGAACTAATGGATTTGGAATGGAAACTGTTTGTTTGTGTGTAAGTGAAATGTTTAAAGAAAGAAAGAAAAAAAGAAAAAAAAAAAGAAAAGAAAAGTCAAATTATTTTAAGTGCGATGATGAGGGATGTAAAATGATTGTTAGTTGATGTTTAAGTCTGAAGCTTAATAAGGTGAGACGGTTTGATATGTGAAGTGTGGTGCGGTAGGTGGAGAAGACTGAGTGAACTAATGGACTTCGAATGAAAAAAGTTTGTCTGTGTAAAAAAAAAGTGTTAATTGTTTTAGGTGCGTTGATGAGGGATGTTAAATGGTTGTTAGCTGATGTTTAAGTCTTAAGTTTTATAAGGTGAGATGTAGAGAGCGGGAGTAGTGCGTGAGAAGTGAGGGTGACGTATCAAGGGACGAGGGAGGGGTGGGGACTTGACCCCACTCCAAAGAAGTTAGACTTGAGCATGTCTGCATGGAAAGGAAAAGGATAGGGAAGGTAGTGTGCTGACAATGGACAAGAGTATGTGTGACGTACATAGCGGAAGTGTGTTGCAGGCCACCTGTTGGGTCTGGTTTCAGCCAGGGTGGCCTGTAACACATGATAAGCAGAGGAACACAGTGTTTGTCAGCGAGGGTCGGTGAGATACGATACCAGTTCTCATGTAGCAAGGCTGGTGGCTGCTGTAGACGGGTTGGTGGGCGTGTGTTCCATGCCAGGGCTGTTGCAGCGACCAGTCTAATTAATTATTAAAAATTTTTTTTAGGTGGTAGTCAGGGGTTGGGCTTTAGGTAGTTAGTAGTGCGGTATCGTCCTGCATGTGTGCTGGCTATCCGCGTACGTGTGGGATGATACTGAGTAGATGTAGAGGTAGTTAATGTAGTTAAGTAGTTTTAAAAGAAATGTAGTTGCTATTATTGCTTGTTTTCCTTTGTTTCGCTCTGTCTGTCTTTATTGCCTGTAAGCTGATTATGTACACTAGGGTGGGCAATAAAGATATGTATGTATGTATGTATGTATGTATGTATGTGTACACAGCGAGCGATGCCGGCACCAGAATCACGTTTCTGTGGCTCCCAAGCCACATGGGTGTACAGGGAAACTAGTTAGCAGATAAGGCTGCCAAGGAGGCAGTTACACTGCCCCCGTTGCCTTTCAAGGTTCCAGCAAACGATATTCGCTCTCAGCTGAGACATCTGGTTATGTCCCATTGGGAGATGGAGTGGCAGGCCACTCCTCTTCCAAATATGCTGAGAGCGATAAAAGGTACAACGAAGGTATGGAGGATTTCCCTTCAGGATTCTCGGAGGGAAGCACTGGTATTATGTCGTCTTCGGATCGGCCACGGTATACTAACGCACTCCCATTTATTGAAAGGAGAACCCCCTCCGGTGTGTACTTGCGGCGATCATCTTACTGTGGTACACGTCCTTACGGAGTGCGTGGACCTGGTCGATCTGCACCGTAGTCTAAAACTCCCGCGCGCCATCTCCCTCATCCTACGTGATGACAAGCAGTCCTCAGACCTCGTCATCCGCTTTATGAGGGATAGTGGTCTTTTTTATCGTATGTAATGAAGTCCTTCTTCCTAGCGTATTTGTGTTAACTGCGCTTTTATCCCATTGACTTCATTTTAGTTCGTGTTGCGTATTTTAATGTGTTATTTTAACTTCTAAGTTGAATTATACACGTGTGTGTGTGTATGTATATATATCTGTATTCCAAGCAATGCCTTATCCCTTTGTCACCTGTATTTTCTATTATTTTATTAGCAGTAGGGCATTGCGAATTAGATCCACTGCTTGTTTTAATATCGTAACCATTTTTCATCACCTTTTAAAAACTCTAGTCAGTGGATACATTTTAAAATTTTATTTATCGTATATCATGTTGTCCCTCTCGTGCCATTAGGGGCCGATGGCCTTTGATGTTAGGCCCCTTAAAACAAGAAGCATCATTATCATCATCATCATCATCTGGTTTATACATTTTCTGATACTGCCGGTACGTAACAGACTGGTTCATCATAGTATTCCAGTTATTCGATCCCTACTCTGATGCGCTGTTTTGAAGTTTTGAATAAGCAGTGTACACACTTAAGGCAGAGGCTCACGTAGTAGCAGCAGCAGCAGCAGCAGTAGTAGTAGTAGTAGTAGTTACCTGGTCTAGAATTACAATTTAGGCCTATTCCAAATTATAGCACCACAATTCACTAAATAACTCAAAATTCAACCCTGAAAAAGCCGTTTCTTAAGAAAAGCTTCTTCCTCTTCACTTTGATTAAATTCGACATTCATTTTACTCCTAATTAGCAGTGAAGAGGGGGTTTCTCCTCTGGCTTGGAGGAAAAATTTTTTTTTTTTGCTAGGGGCTTTACGTCGCACCGACACAGATAGGTCTTATGGCGACGATGGGATAGGAAAGGCCTAGGAGTTGGAAGGAAGCGGCCGTGGCCTTCAGTAAGGTACAGCCCCAGCATTTGCCTGGTGTGAAAATGGGAAACCACGGAAAACCATTTTCAGGGCTGCCGATAGTGGGATTCGAACCTACTATCTCCCGGATGCAAGCACACAGCCGCGCGCCTCTACGCGCACGGCCAACTCGCCCGGTAGGAAAAATTTGCCTCCAAGTCAGATATATTTTTCCGCCCCCTGTGTAGTGAACTGAGATTTTCCGACTCATCGGGTACCCCTTGGAAACATTATTAAAAGGGCATAGTTTTTGCCCTGGGAGTCTCCACTAGTAGTAGTAGTAGTAGTAGTAGTAGTAGTAGTAGTAATAGTAGTAGTAGTAGAATATGTTCGAATTACATTTTATTTAATTATGTTGCCTGCCTCGTTAAGTCCCTAGTTCTTTGCCCGAAGGCTCGATATATAACCACTCGGCCGAAATAAGACGAAGTGTGTTCACGGATCACGGCTGTTTGCGGATTGGTCATTCCAGCTCTGGAACTTTGGAATGTTAGATCGGCAGCGTGGTACTGTTTATTAAAAGTGAGAAAATGTGTGGGTATTCATTTGATCGATGATTTCATATGAAAGCATTGCTTTTAATCGTGCCATTCCCACTGACGTCATTGTAATGACCTATGTTCATTTCAGTTGGGAAAACTACTAAGACAGTCTTTCTGAGGAAGTAAAAAGTCAGCTGGAGAGTGAGGGTTTGCCATTATAATGAAAACTCCCCAACCTGATTGTGCCTTAACCCAGTCTTCATATGATGAAAGATGTTTGGTGACTTCCCCGTCACGTTTCTAGGGTAACGTTAAGTGCTATGCAATTTAATACAATCTTGCTCTTCTGTATACAATGTAGAATTCCTTAGCAAAACACGGGTACATTAGCTAGTGTTTTATATATTTGTGCCCGAGTGATCAGAGTGTATATATGTAAATTAGGCCAATTACTAATGTATCGGATATTACTATCGCATCTCTCGAATGGTTATATATCGAGCCTTCGGGCAAAGAACTAGGGACTTAACGAGGCAGGCAACATAATGAACTAAAATGTAATTCGAACATATTCTATGTAAACATGTTTTTCTATTTCTTGGTTTCATTACCCTGTTTTTATTTGTAAACATTTTGTTAATAATGTTGATTCATGTATATGTGCATGTCACTTTTGTTTGACCAGGCATTGGTTGGTTATTTGATTGTTCTATTTTTTAAAATTTAATATGATTTTAATTCATGTTTTTAGTTTAATAAATCCCCCCCCCCCCCCCCCATGGCCCTTGAAGGGCCTTGGCCTACCAAGTGACCGCTGCTCAGCCTGAAGGCCTGCAGATTATGAGGTGTCGTGTGATCAGCATATGAATCCTCTCGGCCGTTATTCTTGGCTTTCGAGACCGGGGAAACTCTCTCACCGTCATATTGCTCCTCAGTTCTAATCATGTAGGCTGAGTGGACCTCGAATCAGCCCTCAGGTCCAGGTTAAAATCCCTGACCTGGCCGGGATTGGAACCCGGGGCCTCCGGGTAAGAGGCAGGCATGCTACTCCTACACCACGGGGCCGGCCATGTTTAATAAATCCATTTTACTGAATTACCTGTGTTCTCATTCACTAGATTTATATGTACGTATACCTGTCCATATACTTTAGTATATTTTAGTAAATAGAGATTTTATTGCCCACGTCCGGATGCACCACACAGTTCTACCCTGAGCTAGGCCAAAATTTAAGACAGGATACGGTAGGCCTACATATAAAGCTGGTGCGCCAATCATGTGGGGCCGATTGTTATTTGTGGGCAAACTTTATATCCGCGTTGGTAGATATAAACAGTCCCTGCAAGTGCTAAACTCATTTGAAGTCCATTTCATTCTCTGGAACTCTTCAAATTATCTTATTCATTAATTCTCGGTGCGGGGACTTCTTTCCCACTCAGAACACCAGAATAACATCGTAAAACATCGATGTAGTTCTCGGGATTCATCTATTTCTTCATCAACATCAGTACAATTCAATTTTCTATTATGCCGGATTTTTGTTCTACACGACTTCCGAAAAACAAAAATGGGAACCCACTCTGGGCCTTCAACATGGTGTGAAAATCATATCCTAGTGCCTCTGTCGCTTCTAAACACATTATTTTGATTATTATCGAGTTCCAAAACATTAAAACATCAATTAATATTTAATGCATATTAACTGCAACTAATTAAAGGCTTCCACGTGTCCCATCTTACTGGATAATTTACTTTAAATCATTCTTAGAAATGAGGCCCGTACCTTTTTCACAAGTTATTATTATTACATACTTATTTAGACATAACTCGTCTCCGCTTCTCACCTCGATACCTTGATGATTATTACAACTGATGTCCACTGGCGATACTTCGCGGCACATATAATCACTGATATTTACAATAACAACCAGACATCATTCCTTTACAACATTCAAATTCACTGGTACCTCTGGATTATCATATAACATGCTTTATTATCTAAAAAAAAACCCCCAAGAGAACCTGACATAAGTCAGTCAAACACATTTGGGGCGATCCTAACATGTCATAAGTAGTTGCATATTAAATCGCCAAACATTACGAAAACAAACTAATGTCAATGTAAGCAGCAATAATGGAGATTCCCTTACTTGAGTATGTTCATAAAGCAGCAAGGTCCTTCATAGTGCCGTATGAAATAAATCACGATACTCATAATCAAGTCGGTTTTCAATCTCACTGAGAAATTAAGAAAAAACCACACATGCTCTCGTGCTCGCTCATTTTCTCTGCTAACATTATCACCTTGAAGTCAAGAATAACACTTTAACAATATGCTGCTCTTAGGTTAGCTTGGTCACAAAAGGAGAAATTTCCTTCAATTTCACCTGATTCTTGTTATGATATAGATTTTGATTCTTATAGAGAACTTGAAATATTTGTGTCCTGAATGAGTAAAGTCATAATTCCAATATAATTTTCTGTTATTGGAAATTATATATTTTCCACTTAACTCATTCTTGGTTGCCAGTGTTTTGCCCCAGAGTGGCAATTTGGGCTCAACATTTGGTAACTAGCACATGTAGCAAATTTTTGTAAAAGAGACAAAGTCTCTCATAGTGCATTGGCACTGACTGTGGCTCCAAGAAGCCTGTGCAGTGGCCTCCACAACGTGCACTAGCCATGCATCTTGGCAGGTGTGATTTCAATGTTGTTCCTTGCTCCCATGCTTGCGTTGGGTGTTGACAGTACTGGAGAGGCCTGACTTTTAGTGACAATGCCATGCACATCATGGACCTGAAAGTGCTCATTTGGAGGGAAACAGTCAAAATGAAAGAATGTGTTAACTGTACCCAGCTTGGATCTTAAGTTGCAGCAGCACATATCTATTTGATTTTCCATTCTCCTTGACAAAACTCCATCACAAACAATGGAAATGTTGCAGGAAGCCCACAAAATGCAACTCATGGGATAAACACAGGTCTTTGAATGGTATAAACTATTTAGACAGGGTAAGACTGACCTCAATGATGCACCACGTCTTTTTTTTTTTTACAATTTGTTTTACGATGCACCGACACAGATATGTCTTATGGCGATGATAGGATAGGAAAGGCCTAGGAGTGGGAAGGAAGCGGCCGTAGCCTTAATTAAGGTACAGCCTGGTGTGAAAATTTGAAACCACAGAAACCATCTTCTTGGCTGTCAACAGTGGGGCTCAAACTCACTATCTCCCGGATGCAAGCCCCCCGTCTTGGACGGCCCTCAACTTTGAAGACCGACGTCAATGTCGACACAATTAATGCCATTGTGCGAGAGGATCTTCATGTATTAATTGCAATGTTTCCTATGGATCAACTGAAGACATTATACACAATATTCTCAGCTATCACAAAGTTGCAGCAAAGTAGGAGCCTTATATGACAAATGATGAACAGAGAATTCATCGTATGATGGCATGTCAACAATGAAAGAGGAGGCTTCCGTGAGAACTAGGTTTTTTTTTTGCAAAGTCGTCACATGCGATGAAACCTGATTCCATCATTACCTGGACAAAACAGGAAAGTGCCAATGGGAATATTCTTAAAGAATGCCAAGATTGAAGGAAATGCAGGAAAGGTCATGCACCTCATATTCTTTGATCAGCAAGGCATCACATACAGTCATGTGGTGAAAAAGCATTGCACTGTTATATTTAAAGGGCCACTCAAGAGGCAAATTGCTGTTAAATGACCAATCCTTCCTCAGACGAGATGGATCCTTTATCAGGACAATGCACCTGCCCATCACGACGTCAAGACTCAAGAAACGATCACTGCATTGAGCATTAAGGTGATGCCTCACCTATCTTATTCGCTGGAGCTAGTATAATGTGATTTACACCTATTTCATACAGCGATAAAGGAGCTTTGGGGTCATTTTCATAGAGATCAGGAGTTCAACAATACCGTTTTGGGTATACTCAACAGACTATCCAAGAAGGGCTATCAGGAGTGTTTTGAACAATGGACTGGATTCTGGAACCATTGTATTGTGTCTAAGGGAGAATACTTTTAAGGTCTGTAAGTGAATGTGAATAAAGACAGCCACTATTTAACAGGAATAAAATATTTCCAGTTACTTTTTATACCCTTGTTTTAATGTAATTTTTATTTAAGTTTTGTACAGTATTTCTTTTTTATTTCTTTGTATATATATATATTTTTAGGCTTACATACAATAGTTGTATATCTATTACATAATGTTCAGTTGCACTTTCTGCAATCCATGCCATACACTAAATATATAAATAAACACATTCTTTCTAGAATGTGTACGGTGTGGCCGGAGATGTGCACTTACGTATTTGACCTTGTACTGTATTTTGTAAATTGGGAATGTTATTGTGATGTTGCAATGTTCTTGTCTTTTAGGAAGACGAGGCTTGCTGTTGCCGCAGAGGTTGAAGGATGTCGTGCCGGTTGTATTGAAGGCTCTAGTGTATGATGAACCGAGGGGGTACATGTCTATTGGTGCCCATATTCGTGATGCAGCTTGTTATGTATGTTGGTCATTTGCACGTGCCTATGATACTGAAGTCCTCAAACCTTTTGTAAAGGATATAGCTGGAGCGTTACTTGTGGTCACTGTATTTGATAGGGAGGTGAGGATCTTTAATATTTCATATTATGGCTGGGAAGTTTACATTTCAGTTGAAAGTAATTTTAATTTGTTATATAAATAACATCTGTTTAAAATGTTAAGACACCTTGGACTACACCCCAAATTAATAAACATGATAAAATTGACTCTCACCAATACCAAGTCAAAAGTGAAGTTTAGGGGTGAAACATCAGAGACATTTGAAATTAAAACTGGACTACGGCAGGGAGATGGGCTCTCACCACTGTTATTTAACTGTGCTCTAGAAATGGTAATGAGGGAATGGTTTAGAAAATGTCCCCCCAAAATAAAGATTGGCCGAAAAATCAAAACAAATTGCCTGGGTTTTGCTGACGATTTAGCATTACTAGCAGTGGACATAAAAGAAGCAAAAACCCAGATATCAGAACTTCAAAACATTGCAGATAAAATTGGCCTCAAAATATCAGTTGAAAAAACAGAAATTATGCCCCAAAAACCAACACAGCTAAAAGAAGTCACCATAAATGGTAATCAAATCCAAATAGTAACTCAGTTTAAATATCTTGGAGAAGTAATAACACATAACTTAAATGAAAAAATCTCAATCCAAGTAAGAACAAATAGATTAGCTAAAGCACAAAAATTAACATGGGATATCTACAAAAAGAAATATCTATCAATAAATACAAAAATAAAACACTACAACACAGTTATAAAACCGGAAGCTACATATGCAGCAGAAACACTCTTTTACCTGAATAAACAATCAAAGACTGACAGACTTCAGAAAATTGAAAGGAGGATTGGAAGAACCTGTATCAACAAAAAATATCAGAAAGATGGACAGTGGCGGTTAATACCTAACAAAGTCGTGTACAAAGAGCTAGAACCCATTACAGATACTATGCGTAAGAGGAGACTGGGATTCTTTGGACATATCATGAGGATGTAGGACTCGAGACTTCTGAAACAACTAGTACAACACAATCTTGTCTCAAAAAATACCACAACAGGATGTAAATGGATCAGAGAAGTAAGAGGGGATCTGAAGGAAATAGGCCTTACAACAGAAGACACCAAAAATAAGATAAAATTGAATACAAAACTCAAGAATACAAACCTCCGCTTTACCCTTACACAAAACAAACCAACAACACGCACATTTTCAACTGAGGAAAGGGCACGAAGATCGGAGCGTCTGAAGAAGTACTGGGAGGACCGCAAAGCCCGAACAATCCCTTCAAAGAGACCTGAACGACGGACTGACTAAAGTGATCCTATGTGGTCATAAAATAATAATAATAAGAAGAAATAACATCTGTAAAGATGTAAAAACTCCTAAAAGGTGATAAAAAGAAAAGGGATAGAAAACAAGATAAGAATGTGATGTGATGTTGTGTGGCCTGTGGAGAGGCCTGGTGCAAATATTTCTCGTTGATACCTCTGTTACCCTGCCGGACAACATTCTTCAGACACACAATGAGGCTAAGTTATAACCCGTGACCAACCAAAAAAAGTCATGATAGGGTGATATGGTACAACAGGAAGGAAACTCAAAAGTCAGGAAAACAGGCTAAGGTAAGACAAGGATCACAATAACTAACGGTTGAATCGTGATGAAAACAAATCGCTAGTAAAAGAAATGAACACCACCACCACCATAGCACTGAACTCGAGTCCCATCAAAACATAAATTTGGAATCTTTCAACTCAAAGGAAGGGAAGCTATATCTATGCTTTTGCCCAAAATATCTAGTTGAGCATTTATCCCAAACAAACACCCATTTAAATAAAATTATAATGTTGAAATTGTTGTAATTTTCAGTTAAAATATCCAGGAAAGTATGAAGATAATGTGAAATATGCATAAAAGTGAAGTGCCTTCTCAGAATTCATGTTCACTTGTGGAAGAGGGGAAACACTTAACTGATAAACAGTATGCATACCTACTTGCTGCATTGCACTAGTCTTTACTCAATGTTCTGAGTACTGAGCTCGATAGTTGCAGTCGCTTAAGTACGGCCAGCATCCAGTATTTGGGAGATATTAGGTTCGAACCCCACTGTCGGCAGCCCTGAAGATGGTTTACCGTGGTTTCCCATTTTCACACCAGACAAATGCTGGGGCTGTACCTTAATTAAGGCCACGGCCGCTTCCTTCCCACTCCTAGCCCTTCCCTGTCCCATCGTCGCCATAAGACCTATCTGTGTCTGTGCGACGTAAAGCAACTAACATATGAGTAACAACCCAGTAAAGGTTTCCACCTATTCAATACAAAATATATTCACAATATTTTAATTTACATGGAACTAGTTTCGACCCATCTAGGGGTCATCATCAGCCACATCAAAGCAAAGATCACTCTTGACGAAATCCTAAGAACATGTTAATTTTAACAGTAAGATTATTATGGAATAACAAGTGAATGTGGTAAATGAAAAGAGATGTTAGTATGGGACAGGTGAGTAATAGCTAATAAATATACAAGGAATATACATAAGAGGTTTGGAACAAAGTATAAAAGGGGGCTTAGTGTTGTAAAAATTATATAATCATGGAAAACAGTAAGTCCTTATAATGAAGGATGCAATGTGAAATGACATATAACGCTTAGGAAGAGTGGAGGTGGTTTAGGAGGGGAAGAGGGCTTAAGGTGGGGTTGAAGGGTGCGGGAGAAAGGGTAATTGTCTCAGAAAAGTACCTTTGATTAAATTTAGGATTGAGTTTTGGTTGGCTGCATTATTGTTTCTGAGGAAAGTGATAAATAGATCGAAGAGTATGTTGGGTTTCTCTGAGATTTGATTGAGATTGTGACTGGCATTAAAATATTGGTCTAGGTGTATGTAGTAATTTTCCATTATGTCGAGTAAAGGGCCCTTGTTTGCTAATACGAGGATGTCCATGTCTTGTTCGATATTGGTGAAGTTATGGTTATAATCTTGCATGTGTTGGCCGATGGCTGAAAACTTGTTGTATTTTATTGCGTTAGTGTGCTTGTGGTATCTGATATTGAAGTTTCTACCGGTTTGCCCGATGTAGGTTTTTCCACAGGTGTTACATTTGATCTTATCAACTCCTGATTTTAAAAAATTGCTGGTCCTGTTGATGTGTGAAGTATTGTGTAAAATGTTCATGTTCTTATAGTTGGTTTTGAAGGCTATTTTAACGCCTTATTTCTTAAAAATATTGGTTAACTTGTAGATATCATTGTTGAACGTGAAGGTGGAAAATGTTAGAGGTTTAGTTGTTTAGAAACAACAGATACGGGGAAAGAATTATCTACGATCTGTACAAAAATCACTCTGCAGTGATAAGAATCAAAGGCTTTGAAAAAGAAGCAGCAATTCAGAAATTTGTGAGGCAAAGTTGCAATTTGTCACCCTCTTTTTCTGTGTTTTTATAGAATAGGTGGTCAAGGAAATCAAAGAGGAGTTTGCAAAGGGAATCACAAAGCTAGGAGAGGAAATCAAAACCCTGAGAATGCCAATATTTTATCTGAGACTGCAGAAGATCTGGAGAAATTGCAAAATGGTATGGACAGATTCTTGGGGAAGGAGTACAAGATGAAAATAAATTAGTCCAGAACAAAAATTATGGAGAACAGTCAAACAAAGTCAGGTGATACAGGAAATATTAGATTAGGAAATGGTCTTATAGGAAGTAGATGAATATTGTTACTTGGGTAGTAAAATAGTAACCATAGCGTAATAAATAATGTTGTATGGCTTCTAGTGCTGGGAGTGTCCGAGGACATGTTCGGCTCGCTAGGTGCAGTTCTTTTGATTCGACGCCCATAGGCGACCTGCGCGTTGTGATGAGGATGAAATGCTGATGAAGACGACACATACACCCAGTCCCATTGCTAGCGAAATTAACCAATGATAGTTAAAATTCCCGACCCTGCCAGGAATCGAACCTGGGCCCTTGTGACCAAAGGCCAGCATGCTAACCATTTAGTCATGGAGCGGGACAAACGATGGCATAAGTAAGGAGGATATAAAATACAGACTAGCACAAGCAAGGAAGGCCATTCTTAAGAAAAAAAAATATCTCATTTCGAACAATAATATAGGAATTAGAAAGGTGTTTTTGAAGACTTTCGTCTGGAGCATTGCATTGTATGGAAGTTACACATGGATGATAACTAGCTCAGAAAGAAAGAGAATAGAAGCTTTTGAAATGTGGTGTTGCAGAAGAATGTTGAAGGTGAGATGGATAGATCAAATAACAGATGAAGAGATACTGAATCAAATTAGTGAAAGGAGATAGATTTGGCTAAATTTGATGAGAAGAAGAGATAGTGTGTTAGGACACATCTTAAGACAGCGAGGACTTATTCAGTTGGTTTTTGAGGGAAGTGTAGATGGTAAGAACGGTAGTGGTAGACCAAGGTATAAATGTGACAAGCAGATATAAGATGTTGTAGTTACGTAGAAATGAAAAGATTAGCACAGGATAGAGTAGCATGGAAAGCTGCGTCAAACCAGTCTATGGTCTGATTACTCAAACAGCAACACAATAATACAGAATAATTACATTTTTCTTAATGTATTAAAATCTGAAATATTAATAATTTGTTTTGATTTTGAGAGACACAATATAATCATGGCCAACTTTACATAAGGCCGCGGCGTTCGACCTTGCAACCCCGCACTTCTCTAGCCTTGGATGGCCACTGCCAGCTCTTGGCACGCGTTTGCTTCGCTACGAAAGGAATTGAAATAAGGAAATAAAGTATTTGTTATTATCAGCATTAAAGTGAAAGGATAGTGAAGAGTGAGTACATGAAGTAACAAAACCAATTTCCTCTAAGTTTTTATTGGACATATTTACAGAAACATAATACCACAGGTAGGCCTACTCTAACAAAGAATAGCGAGTTTTCTGTGATTAGTATGAGAAGTTACCCGTTCAGTCCTCAACTTCCTGTAATTATTTAACAAAATGTTACTCATTGTTAAGACAATACTTGTAACTATTGTCATAACATTACATCCACAGGCACAAGTTTTCTCGGCAATTTCTGACAATTCAATATCTGATAAAATGCCAAGTAGACTAAGATGCTGAATTACTTGGCGTTGATCGTTGCATTTACATTTTAAAAATTGTTCCTCAAACTTATCAGAAATTAGTGCCTGCGTAATTCCAACAACATGTTTACACACTGATATAATAAAATCTGCAGGAACTGAAAGTCCACCCCTATTTATTTGATTGAAGTAGCTGTCATTTATTTGCTCTTTATTTCTTAGCAAAGCCAAACATTCTTCACATTTTATTTTTGAGCATTGCTTGAACGAAATGTAACCACAGGCATAAATAAAACCTGACTCATCAAAATGTATGTTTTCGGTATACTTGTCTTCTAAAATACTGTAAAAGGTGTCGTCAACAGTAATTGACGAAAGGCTGCTTGTACTTTTTCTTGAATTTGTATCGGAAGAGGACATTATCATTTCTTTCGAAAAAGTAACTGCCCCGTACCTAGCTGAATGAATGCCAAGTACGCTTTTTAACCTTATTTTCAATTCGGCCTCCATTACCTGAGTAACTGATATATTATAGTTTCCCCCTGTTAATTGGCGGTATTGACCAAACCTGGATTCTAATTGGTCACTCTGAAATTTGCCAGTTAGCACATAAGAGGGGTTCACAGTATGTAGAGCATAAATAATAATCTCACGTAATACGTAGGTTGTTACATATAATGCATTGTAAGTTTCATTGGTTAAACAATTCTTTTTTGAGGAGTCATTTTCGTCATTCTTTTTCCATGTGGACAACCACTGGAGGAATACCTTTAGAAAAGCCAACCTTTTATCTTCGGAATTTTTGAAAGGCATTTGAAGACTATTACGCTTAACAACATGGGCGAGAGGCCGCTTAATATTAACAATGGACCACCACATTAGGATTATTCTAACAAAAAATGCAGTACCTTTATAATAATACTTGTTTAGGGCAGAAACTGTAGATTCGTGAAACACGTTTGTAACCAAAGAAACCCTTTGACGTTCAAGTGAATTTGGATAAACACTTTTAAATGTTAACTTTGGTGCAGACTTAATCAGTAAATCGGACTCCTTTTTATAGATCTCTCTTATGTCACTGAATGATGCTTGAGTTATCTCTTTAAAATCAGGGTTACAATCAACTGAACTTGAAACATTTGAAAATGAGTCTAAACCTTCCCATACAGGTATAATAAATGACTTGTTAATGCCACTTACATTCAGCCAGTTATTTCGTATATTTTTCAATACATGGACACTGTCATATAAAATAAAGGTTTTTAGGGGGTTTCCGTCAATTTGGAACCAGTAATTACTATCAGAATGTTTAGTTAGTTCTTTGAACACAGCACGATTTACAGCATTATTATCGGCTATGATGGACAAAATATTTAATCCACAATCCTGTATTTCCCTGATAACACGTTTTGCAATATCAGCTAGTTGGAAACCTGTTAACTGTTTCACTGGAACTAATTTAACAACCTCTTTCAAATTTCCAAAAGCAGAACTAACGAGAAAGGCCAGAACTGTCTTAGCTAAATCGACAGATCTATTTGCAGCAACACCAAATAAATGCCCATTTTTGAAATCTAAAACTTGTTTAACATATATTTCATCAATCTGTAAATTCACAACCCTTTCTAAACTTGATAAATCTTTGACAATGTAACTTAAAAAGTTACTGTTTTCTTCATCAGCTTTCGGAGATATGGCGAAGGAAGTAGACAATCTTTGTAAAACTCTGGGATGAGGTAGGGATAAAATATGGTTAAACCTAATTGCGCTATAACACTTTGTAGACTGCATATAAATGAGGAATGCATTTAGAGTTGTAGTGACGTTGTATCTAGGTTTCTTTAAAAATACAAGTGTAAACTGATCTTGCAGAAACGTCAATTTTTTTAGCAGAATCTCTGAAGTTTCATCTTCCTGGTTTTCAAGTTCAGATTTTAGGTTGTCTATTAAACTATTAATCTGCACAACTAGTGAATTGACAGAACTTTCAGGTAAGAAAAAGTCGTGGCAAAATTCTATTGCTTGGAACAACTGGCTCCACTTACTTAATAATGAATTTCGAAATATTACAGACCCAGAATGAAGAACATTTGTGTTAGGAATTACGCCACCATTGATGTGAATTCCGACCGTAAAATCCTTGTTTACCCTAATACTTGACCTTATTTTAGGTATGTTTGACACATCTAATTTATACAAAATACAGTAGTTTCCACCAGTACTTACAGACCACTCAATTTTATGCTCCGCCAATTTCTTTTGTATATTAGAAACAAAGGACTCAAAAGTCTTTATTTTGTTCGCTTCCTCAGCTAGGGTCTTCTTACATTCCTCTGCAGATTTTGTCCGTTTTTCTTCTTCTTCCCTTCTTTCACCTGGGGATTTCCTTATCTTGGAGGAGCACTTACTGAAGTACGATGGTAAGTTTGGAAATACCTTTGGAACCGCACGAGATAACAATACAGGCTTCTTCCGTGTGAATTCCCGATTGTTCCCATCACCATCCTTGTATTTTTCAACATAGCTTACGTCTTCAGGAAGAAAGTGTTTAATACACACGAAGGAATATTTGGTAGGTACCCAATCGGCTCGAGGAATGGCACGTTCCCACACGGCTTTCAATTGAGGATTTTTAGGAAACCCAAACACTGTCACAAATCCTTCAGTTTTTATCGATGAACGATAATTAGACTTACAATTCGGCACAACACAAGTCTTTGGCATTGTAACCAACCACTATACACAGATAAGCAACGGTATCATTTAATTTAGTTACTGTATTTTGAAGAGAACACGAGCGCGTGACACATCTCCCATGTAACTCAGTGGGCTACACAGAGCAGACTAGCCATTCACTGCGGGGTTGCCAATTTTCGCTCGCCGCGGCCTTCTGTAAAGTCGGCCATGATATAATGTACATTTTTTAAAATGAATAATCATCCATGTTTAAATGGTTAAAATGTTTAATTTTTGTCTATTTCTAAAAGTCAATTAAGTTCACTATGTTTAAATGCATGTTTATCATTTGAATTTTTGGGGAGACAGTCTTTCTCTTTGGGTGTACACATGCTTGGCTTTGCTGTTCAGTCACTCAGATCACTCTCACACAGGGCAGTTATTGGGCTCACTTGAAGGTTAGCTGCTGGAGCTGGCTGGTGAGCAGTTAAGCTGCAAAGGTTTGACTTGAAGATAGGCTAACCTCACCCAGTTCTCTTCTCCTCTACTCTCACTTCCTCATCCCTTTGGGATCACGAGCTGGGACTAGCTTTCTCCATATGTTTTGTTAACTTGCAGCTTTTAGTTTTTCTGCTTCATTTTCACAGTTGGTATTTTCCTCTTACTGATGATCCTTTATGGTATTATCAAAATAAACAAGTTCTATTTTGTTTCATCTTGCTTGTGTCAGTAGTTAATTTTACGGATGTAGATATTGATTACAGATTTAATACCTGTTGCTTAACCCTTTTGCTCTCAGGCTATTTTCACCAGTCAAGCCCAAAACACTCAGACCATTTTTCGTGATTATGTATGTTAAAATGTAAAAAATTGTCTTATAAAGAAACCCCCAGATACAAAATTGAAAAAAATCACAATAGTACACTATTTAATATAGTTTTAGGAAAAAAAATATCCCAAAATTGTTTATGGCATATTTTACTACCAAAAAAATATTGAAAATTAGAAAATACATTACAAAAAATAAAAATTGGTTTTCTAATACTCAAAATGTAATATGTTCTTTAGTGATATTGTTGTTCAGTCATTCTGAAAATAAGAGCATGTAATTGTGTATAACATGATATAATTTTGTTTTTTATATTCTTATTTAATCATGAGTTATAGCACCTGACGTAAAGAACTGTACACGTCACTTCCGGAGTCAGCATTTGTGTTTTGGAAAACATTCTCCTATCATCACTACCTGTAAAATACGAAACACTCTTCTTCTTTATCTACAGCTTTTCCCACACCTGTGGGGTCGTGGGTGCAAACTGTGTCGCACATGTGGATTTGGCTCTGTTTTATGGCCGGATGCCCTTGCTGATGCCAACCCTATATAGAGGGATGTAATCACTATCACGTGTTTCTGTGGTCGTTTGTAGTGTAGTGTGTTGTCTGAATATGAAGAGGAAAGTGTTGGGACAAACACAAACACCCAGTCCCTGGGTCAGAAGAATTAATCAAAGGCAATTAAAATCCCCGACCTGGCCGCGAATCAAACCCGGGCCCTCTGAACCGAAGGCCTCAATGCTGACCATTCAGCCAATGAGACTGACTAAAATCCAAATCACTATTGGCTATAAAGTCACTGTCATCGTCTAAAGCATCAAAATAATTCAAAACATCGAAATTATTTAGCCTAGAAATTGGCCCGGCCATTTAAAAAAATTAGGCCTACTCGTGGCACGAAAATGTAATAACACAAAATAGTTAAGCTAAACTTCACTTGAGAACACCGATAAATGTTTAATATAAACAAAATATAATAAACAATAAACTACTATTAAAATGGAAACAATAAAACGAAGGAAAACACGTATTTTGCAGCTTAAAGGAGACTGTACTCGCAACCAGCACACTTCAACTCTCCATGCGGTAAACATACGTGGTTTGATAACTTCATTTGCTCCAAACAGATGAGCTTAGTGTCTCTATCTCTCGAGAAAAGTGTAAACTAAATCCAAAAGCTACTATTGCTGTCCTTTCCTGACATCTGGGAGTCCATTAAGGTACTAATACAGCCATCCAAACACAGAGCCGATAGATCGGCATGCTGAGTGTTTTAAGCAATACCACTCGAGCCGATAGATTGGCTCGCTGAGCGTATAAGAGTTAAGGTGGTGTTATTATGACAGTCTATCCCTATTCATGTGTCTCTTGTCTTTTATCCATCAGCTCTGTTATTTCTATTGTTGGAAATTTTAAAATAATTACTCTTTGAAATAGATTGTACCTTTGTAAGTAATTTTGCATTTATTCTGATTGATTGTCAATTTCCTAGATAAATGTTCGACGAGCAGCATCTGCAGCCTTTCAAGAAAATGTGGGCCGTCAGGGAACATTTCCTCATGGTATTGATATTGTAACAACAGCAGATTATTTTGCTGTGGGTGTGCGAACCAATGCTTTCCTCAATATTAGGTAAGTTATGTTTGTTTGTAGTTAAGGTAATATAGTGAAATACTGATGTAACAAAATCACAGCCTGATCATTGTTAGCACTATCAATCTATCCTCTTCTGTTGGGGTCAAGCCTTCTGAAGTGGTTTCAATCATGCTGCATGTGTACCAATTTTGATGTTACAATTGCACTGCATTGTAGCAGTGAAAGCTTGTGATATCCAAGACAGAGTAGTAAATTTTGTTGGGTGGGTGGTGAATGAATCACCACTGAAGTTCCTAACATGTCGACCCTTATGGGATAGTGTTCCAAGATTTGGACCTATTCCTTAAAATTAGACTATTTTGGGGTCATTAAGCACTACTTCTGATCTATCATCTTTACTCATTGCTACTTCAAGGGGTGAAAGAAAGGGGTGTTTCTTTTCTTTATTCCTTCAGATACACGGTCCGCTCTTTTTGGATCTTTGAGTGCCACTTCGTTCGATCATATTCATCTTCAGGGTGCCTGTAAACTATTTGCAAATCCTTATTAATGGTGTTCTTCCACCTCTGCTTTGGTCACTTATGTGGTCGCAGCCCTACCCTCGGGACATGTCCAAACCAGCAAAGTTGGCTTTCTCTCATCTTTTCTGTAATTGCTTCCAACTAGTGTCATTGGTTATGTAGCCACAAAGAGATACTTAGTATCCATCTGAGTATTTGCATCTCCTCGGCATGGAAACGGCTCTTGGCATCCATTGTTGCTGCCAGACACTTGGTGCCTTACAGTGCAATAGGGTGGATGACCGACCTGCAGATCATCAGTTTGAGTCAGACTGGGATTTGTCTCCCACAGAGTACACCACTGAATCCAGGCCTTATTAACTCCTGCCTGCATGCTGCCACTGATGCTACTATCACCTTGGAGATGGGAGTCAATATATTGAAAATGTTCACCCTTTTAAAGTGTTGTCGATTGATTTGAAGGGTTCCAGGAGTTTCCAAATAGTTTTCTGGATGTGCACGTGGAGTCCAAAATAAGTGCAGTGGTCTTTCCAAGACTGGACTTACCTCTGCAGTTCCTCTCTTGTAATAACAGCCTTATCAACATAGAGCAGGGTCCAGAGCATGTTCTGTCCCATGTGATGAAGTCATGACCACAACAAACAGAACTGGTGACAGTGCACGGAGCAAATGGCTGTGTGGTTTGGATCACGCAACTATCACCTTACATTTGGGCGATAGTGGGTTCAAATCCCACTGTCGGAAGTCTTGAAGATGGTTTCCGTGGTTTCCCATTTCCACACCAGGCAAGCAGAACTGGTGACAGTGCACCGAGCTGTACTTCAACTCCTTTTTTCGCAGGCTGTGTAGTAAAGCATAATGGACTCGCACATTGTCTCCTGTGTTTTGCGTAGTAGAGCGTACTTGAGTTTTAAACTGTCTTCCACTGCCATATGTGGGCTAAACATATAACCTCTGTACCGGCCTGGTACCGCCAATGAACCGGAACAAGTATAAATACTCAAGAAGCTAAAAACACCCCCAAAAATACAGCATTAAAACCAAAATAGACATGGGACTTATCTTCAGCAGGTTAGGGAGTTGCTTATTATCCGCGGATTCAAGAAAATTCTGTCATGGTATCGACTTGACAAGAGTTAAGATTGAAAAGAACTCCTTTTAAAATTTGATAAATAACTTTAATTCAGAAAGGAAAATTAAATTAATGTTGTCAAAAATCGGAAATATCATCCTCGTGTAATGAAAAAAATAAACTTATTATTGTTAAACTCGGAGTACAAGTTTAGATAATTACATTCGTGTTCAATTAAACTTAAATGCGGCCGGCCAACTTAAACAAGAAAAAACAGGTTAAATTAATAACATTGGTTAAAAGCATTTTTTCTCATTCCACACTCCCCGCATCATCCTGTATAGCCACTCTGCACCAACTTCCTCTGCAGCTCTTATCATCTCCACACTTAACTCATCCACTCCTGGTGTTTTTCCCTGTTTCATCCTCTTCACAGCTTTCTTCAGTTCTGCCCAGGTTAACTTAACTCCTCCATTTTCTCCTCACACCTGTCATCAGTTTCCTCAATATGATCTTCATTTAATCCAACCACATTCAGGTGGTCGTCAAAGTATTCCTACCAGATTAGTTTAATTTCCTTGTTTCTCTCCACTAAGTTACCATGTTTATCCTTTATTCTGTCGATTTCACTCTGCCTACTCTTCCTTTTTATTTCTCACCATTCCATACAATATTTGCCGATTGCCTTTGCTATCTTCCTGCATCACCTGTGTCCGCTTCTCCATCCACTTCCTCCTCTCCTCTGTAATCACTTTCTTAGCTTCCAGCTGTTTGTTCATATAATCTTCTTTTGTCTCTGGTGTTCTTTGTTGGAACCATGCCTGAAAGGTCTTGATTTTCTTCCCTACTGCTTCTTTTAATCTGTCATTCCACCGTGGTGTCTCCTTCCATTTCTTCCTTCCGCTTATGAATCTTTCCCTTTCCTCCTCTCTTGTCCTTGGTTTGTCTGTTGGTCTGTTCTTCCTTATTATTTCTTGATACTCTTCCTTGGTTTCCTTCTCTTTTAATTTTCATACTTTTATATTCCTTTCCTGGTCTTCTGTACTTTTTCTTTCTTTCTTTCAGTATTCGGAGATTCATTACCAACAGTCGGTGGTCACTTTCTAAGGCTACTGATGGTATTACCTTCACATCTGTGATGTTCCTCTTCATCTCAGATTCGTAGAGCATATAGTCCACAACTGATTTCAGTGACCAATCCCTGCTATACCATGTTATCTTGTGGCTCTCCTACTTCTTAAACCATGAGTTTCCTACCATCAACCCATTCCCTCTTGCAGAACTCCAGCAATTTCTTTCCTTCATCATTCCTCTTTTCCCAACCTTCTGGTCCCAGCACATTCTCATAGCACCTGGGCATTTAAATCTCCCAAGACTACAATGTGCTGCCCATTTAGCTGTTTCTGGAATTGATTCTCAAAATCTTCCTTCTCTTGCAGAGTGCAGCCTACCTGAGGGACATACACCTGAAGTACTTCCAAGCTCTTTCCTTTTATAAATATTTTTATTTTCATAATTCGGTATATGCACCACAGGTTGGATGTTGTGCTCCAGAGAAGGAACAATTCTGTCAAGATCTAGAAGATATCATTGATGAAGAAAATGTCATCATCATTGGGGACTTAAATGCACAAGTTGGGACAGACAGACTTGGTTATGAGGAAATCATTGGACCACATGGGTTTGGGAACAGAAATGCAGAAGGCGAACAACTGCTTGATTTGTGCAGAAGAAATGGATTGATCATCAAAAATACCTTCTTCCAAAAACAAGACAGCCACAAGATAACAAGATATAGCTGGGATGGAAAACATAAGTCGCTCATCGACTATATCATCACTAACAAAGGAGGTGGGAAATATGTAACTGATGTCAAAGTTATCCCCAGTGAGAGTATGGACAGTGATCATAGATTATTGATTGCAGACCTAAATCATGTGGCTAACACAACCCCGAAGAAAAGAAAAAGAAAACGTAAAGGGAAGACTTGGAAATTAGAAGAAGCCAAGCTGAAGGAAGAATATAAAATAAGGATACAGAGACACTTACTAAAAGGGGAAATGAATGCAGTAGAAGAAGAATGGAAAATTTTTAAGGATATTTTGATGGGTGAAGCTAAAGACCTGTGTGGAGTAACAGGATCGACCATGAAAGTAAAAGAGACACCTTGGTGGAATGACAGAGTCAGATTGGCTATAAAAGAGAGAAATTGGGCAAAAAAGATGCTAGACAAAGAAAAGCAAAGAGATGCATAAGATTCAGGTAGCCAAGACATAACTAAACTACAGGAACTCTACAGGGCAAAAAAACTTACAGCAAAGAGGATAGTAAGAGAAGAGAAAGAGAAAAAATGGAATGAGTTTGTGGAAAAGTTGGAAGAGGACAGCAGAGGAAACAAGAAACCTTTACAGAGTAATTAAAAACAAGCGAAATAATCTAAAAGACATCAAGGTAATAGAGCAGGACAGGATCAGTAGTATGAGAGGAAGATCGAATCATGAGAGAATTCAAGACCTACTTTGACAAGCTCCTGAATGGAGAGGCATCAAATGCAATTCAAAACAGAGAAGAATCTGGAAAAAGTGAAGAGCCCAGTAAAAATATGGAGCCACCAATCACATGGCTGGAGATAGAGAAGAGCCTTAAAAGTATGAAGAAAGGGAAAGCTGCAGGAATAGATGAGTTAAGTGTGGACATGTTAAGAGCAGGAGGAACCCCAGTAATCCAATGGCTACCGAGCTCGATAGCTGTAGTCGCTTAAGTGCAGCCAGTATCCAGTATTCGGGAGATAGTAGGTTCGAACCCCACTGTCGGCAGCCCTGAAAATGGTTTTCCGTGGTTTTCCATTTTCACACCAGGCAAATGCTGGGGCTGTACCTTAATTAAGGCCACGGCCGCTTCCTTCCCAGTCCTAGCCCTTTCCTGTCCCATCGTCGCCGTAAGACCTATCTGTGTCGGTGCGACGTAAAACAACTAGCAAAAAAAAAAATCCAATGGCTATATAGACTCCTAATGTAGTATAGCAGAAAAATACCATCCCAGAAGACTGGAAGAGGGCGAGTTGGCCGTGTGCGTAGAGGCGCGCGGCTGTGAGCTTGCATCCGGGAGATAGTAGGTTCGAATCCCACTATCGGCGGCCCTGAAAATGGTTTTCCGTGGTTTCCCATTTTCACACCAGGCAAATGCTGGGGCTGTACCTTAATTAAGGCCACGGCCGCTTCCTTCCAACTCCTAAGCCTTTCCTATCCCATCGTCGCCATAAGACCTATCTGTGTCGGTGCGACGTAAAGCCCCTAGCAAAAAAAAAAAAAAGAAGACTGGAAGAAAGGTATAAGTGTACCTATATTCAAGAAAGGTAACAGACGGATTGTACCAACTACCGTGGCATCACTCTACTCTCTCATGGACTAAAAATTCTGGAAAAAATTATAGAGAATAGACTACGTAGAACCACTTTTAGAAGAGGAACAATATGGCTTTAGGCCTGGAAGATCAACAACAGATCTTATATTTGCTGTCAGGATGCTGATGGAAAAACATTGGGAAAAAGAGAAGCCTTTATATCTACTGTTCCTTGACATCGAAAAGGCCTACGACAGCATACCAAGGCAGCTTATTTGGGAGTGCCTGAGATAGCTTGAAGTTCAAGACAGTCTAATTTCAAAAGTTAAGGTGCTTTACGAGAAAACCAGAAGCTGTGTAAAAGTCAGTTCTGGACTGTCAGACTGGTTTGAGACAAAAAGGGGAGTACAACAAGGTAGTGCTTTGTCGCCCCTATTATTTATCATTGTAATGGATACCATATTAAAGGCGCTAAAAGAAAAGGGGCAACAAGACTTAAGAGCATTTGCATTTGCAGATGGTGTTGTAATTTGGGGTAACTCAGAGAAAGATGTAGAAGAGAGACTGCAGGGGTGGAGTCAGGAGTTTGAGAGATATGGATTAAACATCAACAAGGCTAAAACGGTGGTGTTGAAGGTACAGAAGGGTGACAATCAGCCAGAAATCATGCTAAATGGCACTAAGCTGGACAGTGCCACAGAATTTAAGTACTTGGGTAGTATAATGTCCAAGGATAACTTAGCTAAATTTGAAGTAAACAGTCGAATCAGCAAAGCAATACATTTTTACCTCCAAGTAAGACAGCTACTATGGGATAAACAAGTACCACTCAAAACCAAGATGACAATGTATAAATCATACTACACCCCTATCCTCACATACAGCCTGGAAACCGCTACATTAACAAGAAAGGAACCGAGCTCGATAGCTGCAGTCGCTTAAGTGCGGCCAGTGTCCAGTATTCGGGAGATAGTAGGTTCGAACCCCACTGTCGGCAGCCCTGAAAATGGTTTTCCGTGGTTTCATTGCTGGGGCTGTACCTTAATTAAGGCCACGGCCGCTTCCTTCCCACTCCTAGCCCTTCCCTGTCCCATCGTCGCCATAAGACCTATCTGTGTCGGTGCGACGTAAAGCAACTAGCAAAAAAAAAACAAGAAAGGACAACTCAAAACTCCAAGCAGCAGAAATGAAGTTCCTATTTACAATGATCCAGAAGACCAGGAGAGATAAAATCAGGAATGAAAAAGTCAGAGAAGACTTAGGACTAGAAGACTCCTTACTGCAGAAGATCCAAAAGGCAAGATTGAAGTGGTTTGGTCATGTGAAAAGAATGAGTGCCAACAGGTCTGCAAGAAAGGAGTATGAAAGAGAAATCAGGGGAAAGAGACCAGTGGGCAGACCTAGAGAAAAATGGACAGACTTAGTGAAGAAGGATGTAGAGGAGAGAGGTCAGGTTTGGGAGCGGATTGTGAACGAAGAATGGTTCATGGACAGAACAAAATGGAAGAGGCTCGTATACCACACCTGGGAAACTGGAGTTGGTCAACGATGATGATGATGATGATGATGATGATGATGAATTCGGTCACTTACTCCTTTAACTTCCACTTTCAGTCCCTTTCTCACTACTACTCTCACTCCACTCTCCCTTCCTTTTTCTTTTCCACTCCAGTACAGCCAGAAACCATTCCTCAGTTCTTTATTACTTTCTTCTCTCCACCTTGTCTTTTACAAACCTTGTATATCTATTTTCGTTTCCTCCATCACATCCACAATTTCCTCCAGTTTGTTAATGTTGTAATGTTCAGTGTTCCAAATCGTATTCTGTTAGCTAGTCTTCTGATATATCTATCCGGCTTAATGTTCCTTTTCTTAATAGCAACTTTTAATCCATCATTGGCTTGCTGCGCCTGTCGTGACTTCACCATGTTATGATACGGTAAGGAAATATAGAGTGTATTTACTACGACTTACATATGATTGGATGATTTGAGATAGAAAAATTAATTAAGCATAACTAATATGCTGACGAAGATTCAGTGGGTAACTGGTGAAAGACAAGAGACCCTCTGATGGATAAATTAAATAAACTAGAACTAATGATTTTATCATGCTATTCTAAGAGAGAATGGCACCAAGATATTAAAGTAGGCCTATCCATTTTTCTGCTGAACAAGCAGGTTTTGTGGCATGTAAAGGAACATGAGAGTCAATAGCAAACATGAGGCAGATAATTGAAAAATGCCGTGAGTTCTGTGTCCCTGCCTATATTTGTTTCCTCAATTATAAAAAGGCCTTTGATTATGTCAAGTGGGACAAGTTGTGGGAAGTGCTCAATGAATGTGGAGTCCCAAAACACTTAACGTCATTATTGAAAGCTCTTTATAATAGTCATAATGCTACTGTAAGGGTGGATGGTGAATGCTCAGAATTTTTCAATGTGACAAATGGAGTCAGGCAAGGTTGTATATTGTCACCCCAACTCTACAATATCTACGCAGAGTGTGTAATGAGAAGAGCACTGGATAGCTGCGATAGTGGAATTTCAATCGGTGGTAGGATAATCAACAATTTTCGCTCTGCTTATAGGATTCCAGCAAGATATAGCAGATATCTTGGATTCTGGAGGTCAAATGGACTGTATCGCGATTGACCTGTCTAAAGCATTTGATAGGCTGGGTCATGGGAGACTACTGGCAAAAATGAGTGCAATTGGACTAGACAAAAGAGTGACTGAATGGGTTGCTATATTTCTAGAAAATAGATCTCAGAGAATTAGAGTAGGTGAAGCTTTATCTGACCCTGCAATAATTAAGAGGGGAATTTCTCAAGGCATTATTATCAGACCTTTATGTTTTCTTATATATATAAATGATATGAGTAAAGGAGTGGAATTGGCGGTAAGGCTTTTTGTGGATGATATTCTCTATAGAGTAATAAATAAGTTACAAGATTGTGAGCAACTGCAACGTGACATCGAAAATGTTGTGAGATAGACAGCAGGCAATGGTATGTTGATAAACGGGATTAAAAGTCAGGTTGTGAGTTTCACAAATAGGAAAAGTCCTCTCAGTTTTAATTACTGCATTGATGGGGTGAAAGTTCCTTTTGGGGGTCGTTGTAAGTATCTAGGTGTTAATATAAGGAAAGATTCTCATTGGGGTAATCACATAAATGGAATTGTAAATAAAGGGTACAGATCTCTGCACATGGTTATGAGGGTGTTTTGGGGGTTGTAGTAAGGATGTAAAGGAGAGGGCATATAAGTCTGTGGTAAGACCCCAACTAGAGTATGGTTCCAGTGTATGGGACCCTCACCAGGATTACCTGATTCAAGAACTGGAAAAAAATCCAAAGAAAAGCAGCTCCATTTGTTCTGGGCGATTTCCGACAAAAGAGTAGTGTTACAAAAATGTTGCAAAGTTTGGGTTGGGAGGAATTGAGAGAAAGAAGAAGAGCTGCTCGACTAAGTGGTATGTTCCGAGCTGTCAGCGGAGAGATGGCGTGGAATGACATTAGTTGGTGAATAAGTTTCAGTGGCGTTTATAAAAGTAGGAAAGATCACAATATGAAGATAAAGTTGGAATTCAATATGTCAAATTGGGGCAAATATTCATTTATAGGAAGGGAAGTTAGGGATTGGAATAACTTACCAAGGGAGATGTTAAATAAATTTCCAATTTCTTTGAAATCATTTAGGAAAAGGCTAGGAAAACAACAGGTAGGGAATCTGCCACCTGGGCGACTGCCCTAAATGCAGATCAGTATTTATTGATTGATTGATACTACACTCATTGTAGAAAGTGGACAAGAACTTGTTGAATTGCTCTCTAGAGTGGCAATCATTAGTTCAGATTTTGGTCTAGAAACGAACACGAAAAAGACCAAACTAATGGTTATCAACCGACGAAGTCAAATCCCAATCCAAATAACAGGATGCCTGAAAGATCTGGAGTTGGTGAATGATTGTGTATATCTGGGCTCCATAATCAGTAACATGGGAAATTGTGATAAAGAAATAAAATGACGGATTGTCCTAGGTCATGCCGCAATGGTTAAACTTACAAAGATGTGGCAGAACCGGACATTTTCCAAAACAGTGAAAATACGATTGGTGGAATCACTGGTGTTTTCTGTTTTCCAGTATGGTTGTGAGACCTGGACTGTGAAGGCTAGTGACAAGAACTGATTAGATGCCTTTGAGATGTGGTGTTGGTGGAGAATGCTCCGTATACCATGGACAGAAAGAAGAACAAATGCCTCCATTATAGAAGAACTGAGAATCACAAAACGTTTATCTTCCCGCGTTAGTTAACGTTACCTCCAGTTCCTATGATACATTTTGAGGAGAGAAGGAGACAGTTTAGAAAAGACCATTCTGCAAGGCAAAATTGAAGGCACCAGACCAAGAGGCAGAACAACAAGTAGATGGTTGGACCATGCAAAGAAGATCACAGGTCTACCTCTTCACAATATCTTAAGAAGAGCTGAAGACCGCTCAGGATGGAAAAATCTCATTAAGGATGCAGTTACTAATGAAGTGAAGAAATGAGGTCACGACGCTCAGCAATGAGTAAACCGACATGATGATGATGATAATGATGACGATGATGATGATGATGATGATGATGATGATGATGATGAGGGAAGAAAACTTGAACTAGCACAAGGGGCATGTGACACTTTCAGAATGATAAGCACTTGTCTTTGTCTTAGGGCAAACAGAATAACAACATATAACATTGGAATAGTAACACAGTAAAGGTTTCCACCTATTCAGTACTAATATGTATTTACAATGTTATAAATTACATGGAACTAGTTTCGACCCACCTAGGGGTCATCATCAGCCATATTAAAGCATACATAAGTTTTTGTCGAATCCTAAAACATGTTATTTTTAACTGGAATAATCGTATGGATTTTATAATTTATAAAGTGAAGTTTGGTAATGAGATGAGAAATATTAGTATGGTACAGGTGAGTAGTAAATAATAATATATATACAAACAAGTTTGGAACAAAGTACTAGTGGGGTGCTTAGAGTTGTAAAAATATAACCTCGTGGATGTCAGTAGTCCTCGTACTAAAGAAACAATGTAAAATAACACATATAAACATATATACAAGTATGTACAAAGTCTGGAGAGTAAAGAGTGATACTCTTTTAATGTCGAGTCGGCTTGACCCTGATCACTTAAGCGGAGAAATTAGGTATTTGGTGTATTAAAGCTGTGTTGGTCGGTTGCGTTGTTGATTGTTGGACGTGAAGTTATTTTTGAATTTCTGGTTGAGAAGAAGGTAGAAACTGCGCGTGGATGTATTGATTCTCAGTTCTTAGCGGAAACCAAATTGGACCTGTTTAAATGGAGAAAGTTGGTAAAAACAAAAAATGGAGATAGGAAAAGGTTAACATAAAGTGAAAGGACGCTTACCTCGCGCTGCGGTGTGTGTAGTATAGCTGATGGTGTGCGATTGGTGGCGGGGAGAGAAGTGTGGGCAGAGAGGAGGGCAGGCGCGTGCGGGTTAGGAGGGGGTTAGGAAGAGTGGGGGTGGCTTGGGGTGAGGTGGGGGTGGGGAGCTTTTAAGGCGGGGCTGAAGGGTGCGGGAAAAAGGGTAATTGTCTCGGAAAAGTATCTTTGATTAGTCTTAGGATTGAGTTTTGGTTGGCTGCGTTATTGTTTCTGAGGAAAGTGATGAATAGATCGAAGAGTATGTTGGGTTTCTCTGAGATTTCATTGAGATTGTGACTGGCGTTGAAGTATTGGTCTAGGTGTATGTAGTAATTTTCCATTATGTTGAGTAAAGGGCCCTTGTTTGCTAATTCGAGGATGTCCATGTCCTGTTCAATATTGGTGAAATTATGGTTATAATCATGCATGTGTTGGCCGATGGCTGAAAACCTGTTGTATTTTATTGCATTAGTGTGTTCGTGGTATCTGGTATTGAAGTTTCTACCGGTTTGTCCGATGTAGGATTTTTCACAGGTGTTGCATTTGATCCTGTAAACTCCTGATTTTAAAAAACTGCTGGTCTTGTTGATGTGTGAAGTATTGTGTAAGACGTTCGTGTTCTTATTGTTGGTTTTGAAGGCTATTTTAACGCCTTGTTTCTTGAAGATATTGGTTAACTTGTAGATATCATTGTTGAACGTGAAGGTGGAAAATGTTAGAGGTTTAGTCACTTCTTTTTTGAGGGTAGTTTTAGGGCGATGTTTGTGTTTATTGATTATTCTTTCTATAAAATGATTGCTGAAGCCGTTGTGTTTTGCAATTCCGCGAATTGTGTTAAGTTCGTTCTTTAGATCTTTCTTGGATATAGGTGTGCTGAAGGCTCGGTGAACTAGGTTGTTGTATGTGGCTCGTTTGTGGGACTGGGGGTGCACTGAATCTTGGCGAATGGTGGAGGCTGTTTGAGTAGGTTTTCTGAATATTTTATAACTGAAAGAATCTGAGTTTCTAGTGATAGTTAAATCTAGGAAGTTGATTTTTTGATTTGATTCGGATTCTAGTGTGAATTTGATATGAGAATCAATAGTGTTGAGTTTTAAGAGGGTGGTGGAGGCATTAATTGATTGCTCATTCATGATTACGAAGACATCGTCAACATATCTGGCCCAAAAGAGAATGTTTCCAAATTCATTGTCGATTTTGGTGTGTTCGAGGAAGTCCAGGTATATTTCTGCCAAGATGCCTGAGGCCGGTGACCCCATTGCCAAACCATCTTGTTGATATATAACATTGTCGAAAGTGAAGAAGTTGTTGTTGATGATTAGTTTTAATACTGTGATAAAGTCTTGTGTCTCAAATTTGCTTAAGTGGCTGTTTTTGTTTAAATTGTTTTTAATTATTGGAATTAATTTTGATACTTGTATGCTTGGGTACATGTTTACAATATCGAAAGAGTGGATGGAGTGATCCGGTTGCAAATTGAAATTGTTAAGTTTTTCTACTAGCTCTGATGTGTTTTTAATGGACTTTTTGGATAAAAATTGATAATTTTTTCTTAAGAAACGTTGGATGAATTGTGATAATTTGTATAAGGGGGGGCTTGGTCTATAGTTGATAATTGGGCGGATGGGAACTCCAGCTTTGTGTATCTTGGGGAGAGCTTTAGCAGTGGGGAGTCCTGGGTTCATATGTATGAGTTTGGATTTTTCCTGTTCAGTAAATAAAAATGAAGTGTTTTTAAGAGTTTGTTTAAGTAGTCTTTGAATTTTTTGGGTGGGGTCTTTTTTGATTATAGAAAATGAGCTGTCTGTGAAAAAGTTTTTTGTTTTTTCAATATATGCTTTTTTATCCATGATAACTGTTGCATTGCCTTTGTCAGCTTTTTCCCGCACCCTTCAGCCCCGCCTTAAAAGCTCCCCACCCCCACCTCACCCCAAGCCACCCCCACTCTTCCTAACCCCCTTCTAACCCGCACGCGCCTGCCCTCCTCTCTGCCCACACTTCTCTCCCCGCCACCAATCGCACACCATCAGCTATACTACACACACCGCAGCATGAGGTAAGCATCCTTTCACTTTATGTTAACCTTTTCCTATCTCCATTTTTTGTTTTTACCAACTTTCTCCATTTAAACAGGTCCAATTTGGTTTCCGCTAAGAACTGAGAATCAATACATCCACGCGCAGTTTCCACCTTCTTCTCAACCAGAAATTCAAAAATAACTTCACGTCCAACAATCAACAACGCAACCGACCAACACAGCTTTAATACACCAAATACCTAATTTCTCCGCCTAAGTGATCAGGATTAAAAATTAAATAATTGAAGTTCAACCAATTCAATACATAAAATAAAGAAATGTATTAATTACCTTCTTATTTAAATGGGACCGGTTTTGACCTTAGTCCAGGTCATCATCAGCCGTAAAAACAAGTAGGCGAAATCACACAATGTTTATGAATATTGGAGAAATGGGTCAGATTCACACTCTGTCAGGCACAAAGTCACAACACTATCAAATAATATATGAAGATTATAAATAAACTTGAAGTTGCAGACGAACAGATTTGTAGAAGCAAACCGCCAGTTCTCGGTGATCAGCGCGGCACATTCAAGGTCATGCGCTGCGGTCTCGAACGCCAAAGTAGAATGGAGAATGTCTTGAAGGTCCAATATTTGTCTCGGTTGCGGGAAGTTAAATCAGTATAATTGAATGAGAACTTGTGCTCCTGCTAAGTTCTTGGAAAACAATTTTTTTTTTTACTTGAAAAAAACAATTGTAAAGAGAAAAAAATGTAGTAAAAAGCGCAATATCGGAAAACAAATGAAAACTTATATGCACAGTGCGCTATTTTTTAAAATTGAAAAAAATTATTAGGACATGATTGAAGTAGTCAAAATTGGCGCAAGACAAGAGTTAAAATTTGAAAGAGGAGAACCGAAATGAAGGTCTTTTTTTTTTTTTTTTAGAGAAGGTAGAATAAATTAACAGAGGAAGAGTGATAGTGAAAAGAGAGAAAAAATAAAAGAGATTGAAGTTAGATGGTATTGAGGAAGGATAAGATAGGGAAAATGAAGGAGGGGTAGTTTAGGGTGGGTTAGGAGGGTGGGTTATTGGAGGTAGAAAATGTGGGTGGGAACTTTGTAAGGCATGGAAAATAGAATTGGGGTTTTGGAATTTGGAATTTTTGAGAAGAAGAATTAGGAAGTCAAAAAGGATATTGGGTTTTTCAGAAATGTCGTTTAAATTGAAATTAGGGTTGAAGTACTGGTCAAGGTGGATAAAGCAATTTTCAGTAATGTTTAAGAGGGGGCCTTTGTTAATGATTTTAAGTATATTCATGTCATTGTTAATACTGGTGAAACTATGCTTGGAGTCTTGTATGTGCTGTCCTATGGCAGAGAATCTGTTGTATTTAATGGCGTTGACATGTTCAGAGTACCTGATATTGAAGTTGCGGCCAGTTTGTCCAACGTAGGAGGAATTGCAGTTGTTGCATTTGAATCTGTATACACCAGATTTAGAAAAAGCATTAGACTTATTTAGAGATTTAGAGTTGTGTAAGATATCAAGATTTCTATTATTAGTTCTAAAAGAAATTTTCATGTTATGTTTTTTAAAAATATTAGTTATTTTATAAGCATCCTGTTTTCCAAGAACTTAGCAGGAGCACAAGTTCTCATTCAATTATACTGATTTAACTTCCCGCAACCGAGACAAATATTGGACCTTCAAGACATTCTCCATTCTACTTTGGCGTTCGAGACTGCAGCGCATGACCTTGAATGTGCCGCGCTGATCACCGAGAACTGGCGGTTTGCTTCTACAAATCTGTTCGTCTGCGACTTCAAGTTTATTTATAATCTTCATATATTATTTGATAGTGTTGTGACTTTGTGCCTGACAGAGTGTGAATCTGACCCATTTCTCCAATATTCATAAACATTGTGTGATTTCGCCTACTTGTTTTTACGGCTGATGATGACCTGGACTAAGGTCGAAACCGGTCCCATTTAAATAAGAATGTAATTACTACATTTCTTTATTTTATGTATTGAATTGGTTGAACTTCAATTATTTAATTTTTAATGTTAATAATTTCAATACGGAACAATGAAATTTTTATCTTTAAGTGATCAGGGTCAAGCCGACTCGACATTAAAAGAGTATCACTCTTTACTCTCCAGACTTTGTACATACTTGTATATATGTTTATATGTGTTATTTTACATTGTTTCTTTAGTACGAGGACTACTGACATCCACGAGGTTATATTTTTACAACTCTAAGCACCCCACTAGTACTTTGTTCCAAACTTGTTTGTATATATATTATTATTTACTACTCACCTGTACCATACTAACATTTCTCATCTCATTACCAAACTTCACTTTATAAATTATAAAATCCATACGATTATTCCAGTTAAAAATAACATGTTTTAGGATTCGACAAAAACTTATGTATGCTTTAATATGGCTGATGATGACCCCTAGGTGGGTCGAAACTAGTTCCATGTAATTTATAACATTGTAAATACATATTAGTACTGAATAGGTGGAAACCTTTACTGTGTTACTATTCATATGTTATTCTCAGTTCAGTACGGACCAACAACATGAAATTCATAACCCTTGATTATAACATTGGAGATAATACTTGCCACATGATGTAGAATACCATTGCAGAAACGATTTGCATGTTAAACCAAATAATGTTTTTAAAACCCTTCAATATAGTACTACAAAGGTAAAAGTTCTACCACTTCACTTCAGTTCTCTCAGTTCACAAAACTGTTAGTGTTTAACCCTCCAAGTGCTGATCGTTTCACTCTTAAGTGCTGAGCATTCTTAAGGCAGCATGCAGATACATTTAAAAAAATTATAATAAATTCAAATTTGTAACTACATATGGTATATTACATATGAATTTGTTCAGGAAGAATTAGAGAATAAGCTAATAGTAGAATGTTTAACTTACAAGTATCCACTAAAGTATAATAGATGATTAGTCATATTAAAAAAAAAAAAATCAAAACATATTCCAATTTTTGAGGTTGGTCACAAGTACTACATTATCTGAAATTAAATTCCAAGATATACAAAATGTGCCAAAATTCATTACAAGCACAATGATATATAATAATAGAAACTTCAATGAATAATTAAAAAAAAAGTCACAGTAAAAAGTCTAACCATGTCAGTTGTCACAGTTTTTCAATCACATATATACATAAGTAGAAAGTTATCTTTTTCTACTTCAGAAGATCAAAAAAATTTTTTTTTGCAAGCCTCCAGTCTGCTTTGAGATCCTGAAAACTAAAAGAAAAATAATTAGTAATGCCATTTTTTGATTTTTTTTGTAATGTGTATACATATAATTATGATTTATTAGCGTACCCAATCGGAATCAGTTTCTTCGCAGGTTGCTTTCGTTTTCTCCCCTTTGGTTGCCCTCCAAAGGTGTTCCAATTGGTTGTAGCAGGTAGGATGTACTCCTGAATTGCACCCTGGGCACCAATAGCGGCTTCTTTTGGTCATTTGTGGAGAAGAACAAACAACACATACTCTCATTCTAGAGCAAGGGCGAAACATGTTCCTAACTAGTGTTTATAATTCATGTAGGATTTAATCACTACAATGTATAATTGTGTTGAACAGGTGGACACAGTAATTTTAAAGAATTTTACTTATTGTATCTTCAATACGGAATAAAATGAGATTGGTTACTTGTAACTTGATTGCCAACCAGGCAAATTATCGTTTAAACAGATATTTGAATCTTAAGGTCAAAATAGGCAATTTATATCAGCAATAAGATTAGTATAATCAGATGAGCACTAGGCTGAAGATGCCCAAAACTAGGGCGAAACATGTTCCTAACTAGTGTTTATAATTCATATAGAATTTAATCACTACAAAATATAATTGTATTGAATAGGTGGACACAGTAATTTTAAAGAATTTTACTTAGAGCAAGGTAGTTTCATAGTTTTCATGTCTCCGGCTGGTCCTGGAGTTGGTTCAGGTTGCAGATTGTCTCTATCTTGCTCACCATATACTAGAGCTTCTGAAACACTCACAGTAAACTGTATCTGCTTTCTGGATTTGTCGTGTTGAATTTATACAATATGTAGGTGTTCATTAGTGCCATATCCAAGAAATTCTCAATCTTTCTCCAGTATTTCCTACTAGGTCAGGTGCTACAGGGATTTATCTTTTACATCCACAGCCCCCATATGCAATTTATATTCATTTATTAGGGCGGCTTTTATTGCTTCAATACCACTTTTGCGGCTACGGTTAACTCGGTCATCTGCAGGAAAGGCTGTTGAAATGAGGTACACTGTTTTGCTTGTTTTCTTCTGTTTATAGCCCACAGGTAACATTTTATTGTTTCCAATAATAAAATGTTTCTTTTGGTCCCAATTTAGCTCCAATTACTTTTTTAAACAGGTCTTTAGTATTTTTGTTCACTGTGCTAGTTATGTATGTTAGATTGCTGTGAAGCTTTTCTGCCAAGGGAAGTTTTGTGTACCAATCATCAGTGTACAAGCAGTAATACTTATTCAGGAGTTTACACTTATTCAGTAAATGCAAAGCCACCTTTTGAGTAAAAGCTTCATCTGCCCCATTCCATAAAAAATCTTTGCCGCTGTATATCTCAGAGCGCAGAACATAACTCATCTGGCTACTGCACAGCTTGAACTTTACCTTTTTATACTGAACCGAGCATGTCTCTTGTTGGGGAAATACTGTATGAATGCACACTGGTTCTTCATATCAATCATAGATTCAACTATGGAGATGTTTTGAAAGGGTACGAAAAATTTCTTGAAGGCTTCATTCATCATATTGTAAAAGGGTCTGACTTTATACCAGGTCTGGTCTTTGGATGTCTCTTTTAGTGGGCTGATGTGGAAATTTGCCCTAAGTGCTTGAAATCTATTTAGGGACATATTCTCTTCAAAAAAGGGGATTCTCTGTGATTTAGCAGATGTCCAATAATGTTTATAGTTTTTTTTTAAGTAAAGCCCATATTGATTATAACTGTGATAAACTTCATCTCTTTTTTTTGTGACATCAACCCATCTTTGAAGCCTACTTTAGAGACTTAAGGTACCTGCTGTTATTCTTTTATCTGTTTGCTCATGGGCATAGGCATTTGTTTCCCCAACAACTAGGGACCACACAAGATCTGTAAAAATGAGATAAAAGTACACTACTGGTAAACTATTTCTATCAGGCAAGTTTCTTACTCCAGCATTCCTTATTTGGAAATTATTAGTTATTTCAAATGCTGGTTCAGCAGGATAAACCCTCACCCAATGTCCTTTGTCATTATTAGGCCTACAGGGTTGACAAGGAGCTGGTTGAGAGTCATCATCAGATTTGGAGTGTGTGTGTGTTGTGGTGGGTTATTTGGTCTAGATATGCCTGGTAGTTAGCACGTTTGGATTGTCTACAGCATTACTTGACGCATCACTATAGTCATGGGTATCTAAATTAGGGTATTAGGTATTTTTCAGCAGTGATATGGACTGGGTATAAGCTATGTGTCCGTGAACTGGTCCCTGAACCTCTTATTCTAAGGAACACGACACCCCCAAACATTTTCGGCACAGCAATGCACTTCAAAGATCTCATAAACCGTTGGACATAATAGTGGCCTTAACACAGATAACCTGACGTCTGAATACCAGTGATTCTTGATCAACTCCAAGAACTGTATCCTATTCCAGCCTCAATATATGCAATATTTGAAAATAACACCTTTAATCCCAAAATTGTACCATATGTATATAGCTAATATTAAGTAATTTTAGAATAGTGGTATCATGTTTATTTAATGTCATTCTTGTTTAGTTTTAATTTTAGTATTGTTTATTCTGTACAGTCGCTATTAAGTAAGTTCTCTAACAGCTGAAGATGACCTATTTACGGGTCGGTTTTTATGTAAATTATTGACACTATGTAAAATAAAGTATTGATTAGATGGAGAACTCATCCTTCATACTTGTATCAGCTGTCATAGATGGCCTAGGCATCAGTGAAGAGGCGTACTAGTCGTATAATTATAAATTATCAGGAAAATCTTCTACATTACCAATGTCTTCTTCATTTTCATCACTCCCAAGCTCCTCCAATGCTTCTCTAATTGCACTTGAACCACTTAGTTTACTCATGTTTATGTTATAATAATCACTAAACTAAAATAAACCAATTAAAATAGAATAAATCAGCCACACAGTTATCACAAATCGGCTAGCAAACAATAACCTTTAAATGCTCGAAGCAATTGCGCAATTTGAGCAGAGGTAAACAAAGACAAGTTCACAGCTGACAAGATTACTGCTTTCCTTTCCCAACCAAAGACCAACTTGCACTGCCTACCAAATAGAGAATTTCATTTCGCAGCGAGAATATTCGTAAAATCGATTGTTATACCGATTTTACGAGTTGTTATATCGATTTTATGAATAATTTCACTGTGAGACGATAGCACTTGAGCCGGGATCCGAATCGTCTCATAGGGAGACGATAGCACTTGGAGGGTTAACACATGCAAAATAAGGTTATGTTAGGTGATATGTACAATTAATACTGAGTACTTACTAACTTATTTTAGGAAATTATATTACTGAGATGTAAAAGGTTGTTATAAATTGGGATGTTATATGCAAAAATTTGGGAAATTTAACTTATATTTACTAATTAACATATTTATCAGAGTCCAAAATCTATGAAGCAATATGGCAGCACAACAATGAAAAAAAATGTTATAATTATTCCTGCTACATTGTCTTATGCCTTTGCTGGCGAGATGTAGTGTTTACAGTGCACTGTGTCTTCTGGTGTGGGCTAAAATAAATTTGTTACTTTCATTGACCTGTCTCAGTCTCATCCTTGGCTTTGACAGTATGAAAGTGACCGAGGTATGAGTGATGTTAGTAATACCATTCCTTATGCAGCCAGTCCCTGTTATGAATTATATGAAAATATCACTCACAGAGTCGTTTGGTGCGTGCATTTCAGCGGCCTTAGTAGACTGATATGTGAGCAACTTCTGGCTCGGTGAGGAAAGTGACGGGAAACTACCCCACCCCTTATTTCCTTAGTACACTTCCTCTGTGATGCCTAGGCCATATGTGACAGCTGATGGCATAGCTGTGGAGGATCAAACCAGCCTTCGGGCTGAATTCCCAACGTACAGCATACATACATTGTGTTTTGAACGTAACTCACTCACTTGATTAAATAATAACATTTATTACATTTAAGACACTTATATAACACATTATAAATACACAATACTGAGTATTGATGGGCAGATGCCCTTGATAACAGTCAGTCACATGTTCTCGTGTCCTCTCGCACGAGGCACCCAAGCATACCAGTCTCTCATCCCCCTTCCATCCACACCACTTCCGGCTGGGTGCTGAAGGGTGCTGCTATCTGTCCTAGGAAGTGGTAGCGAGCAACTAGGTGGTCTAGCCATAGCTAGGCCGGAACATGCTCCCCACCGTTGAATCACCATGATTCAACCGAATTAAACTGCCTGATATGCCCCCATGAGAGTTCAGTTCAAATATCACAGGCACTGACATACAGAGTTCATGTACAGTAACCAAAATGAGTTGATCATTCAACAAAATATAAATATAAACATAGGCAAAACAGAAACATAAGCAACAAAATATTTACACACTGTTAACAGAAGGTACTAAGTAGGTTGACTGTGTCCTCATCCATTATTATGCAGTATGAATTAAGCACACTGTAAGTTCTCAGTTCAAATCACACACACAACACCATAATTACACTCTGAAATGAACATGAAAAAATATTCACATGAAACACTTTATGTTTTAGCCACAACGATCCTGTTTAGTTTTCAATAGGTAATGGAATTAACTTGTTAACAGGTCGTTTAAAAAGACCACTGGTTGTCCTGATGGTAGCCACTCGTGCAAGTCCATCCTTTCCAGGGTGAACAGTATCCACCACAGCCAACTTCCAACAGAGAGGAGGAAGATTGTCCTCCTTCAGAAGAACAACTGTACCAGTAGCTAGGTTCTCCTTGGGACAGGTCCATTTTTTCCTCTGCTGCAGTGAGTTCAGGTAATCAGCAGACCACCTCTTCCACAACTGCTGCTGCATTGACTGGATACGCTGCCATCGAGACAATCTGTTGATGGGCAGGTCAGTAATGTCAGGCTCAGGGATGGTTGTAAGGGGGGCACCAATTAGGAAATGAGCAGGTGATAAATAATTAAGGTCACTGGGGTCATTAGATAAGGCAGATAGGGGGCGAGAATTAAGACAGGCTTCTATCTGTGCAGTAAGGGTACATAGCTCCTCAAATGTCAATAGTGCATTACCCGCAACTCTTCTCAAGTGGTACTTCATGGACTTGACAGCTGCTTCCCACAGTCCGCCAAAGTGTGGAGAGCTGGGAGGTATAAAGTGCCACGTGATGCCTTCCATCGCTAATGAATTCCTTATCTCTTCACAAAAGCTGGTTGAAAAGAATAGTTTTTGGAGATCCTGCATTCTTCTATTGGCACCAATGAAGTTAGTCCCATTATCACTATAGATGATGGAGCATTTCCCACGTCGAGCTATGAATCTCCTCAGGGCTGCCATAAAGGCATCAGTAGAGAGGTCACTCACCACCTCCAGGTGAAGAGCCTTGGTAGCAAGACAGATGAACAATGCAATGTAGCTCTTCGTTGTCTGTTTGCTTCTTACATTTCCCCTCTTGACGAAGAAAGGACCAGCATAATCAGTTCCTACATTAAGAAATGGGCGACTCTGTTGCACTCTGGTAACAGGGAGCTGTCCCATCAGCTGTTCAGCTGTTGACGCCTTGAATCTAAAACAGGTGAGGCACTTGTGGATGACTCTTCGAACAACTGCCCTAGCTGTGGGAATCCAGAATCTTTCTCTTAATGATGCAATTACTAATTGAGCACCTGCATGTAAAAGCCTAATGTGTTCTGCCATCACAACAAGGTTTGTGAGAGCATGCTGGGGAGGAAGGATAAGCTGGTGCTTATTGTCATAAGGTAGTTTTGAATTTACTAGTCTTCCTCCTACCCTTAGCATTCCCTTATCATCTAAGAAAGGATGTAAATCTGCAATTTTACTTTTCCTTGAAATGCAACACTTAGAGTTGAGACTGGCTATCTCTTGAGCGTAACACACTTGCTGTGCAATTTTGATACAGGAGTGCAAGGCCATCTGCAGCTCTTGTGTACTTAATATCCCTAACCTCTTGTCTTGAGGATTGGCACTATTGTGAATAAATCGCCAACAATATGCAGTAACTCGAGTCAGTCGGGACAGTGACGAGTACTTCAGCATAAGTTCATCCCAGTTTGTACCTATCAACATAACTACAGGAAGTGTGCTTCGTGACTCAGGTAGTTCCTCTTCTGCATGGGCTGAGCTTGTGTCTGGCCATGATTCAGTGGGCTCAGTTAACCAGGATGGTCCGTGCCACCACAGGTTCATACCTCGTAGTTGTTCTGGAGCAACACCTCTGGATATTAAATCTGCTGGATTACAACTGGTAGGAACATGTCTCCATTCAGCCTTGTGAGTGTATTCTTGAATTGAAGAGACTCGGTTGGCCACAAATGTTTTCCAGCGAGTAGCAGGAGATGCGATCCAGGCTAATACAATGGTGGAGTCTGTCCACAGGTACAGCTTGCTGACTGGCAGAGACAAAGCTGGAAGGGTCTTGTGGAGTAGTCGGGCAAGTAGTAGCGCTCCACACAGTTCAAGTCTTGGTAGTGTCAGTTTCTTCACCGGTGCTACTCTGGATTTAGAACATAATAATCTGACACAGGTCTGTCCCCCTTTGTCGACAGACCGTACATAAAGACAAGCTCCATAAGCTTGTTCTGAAGCATCAGAAAAACCATGAATTTGTATATCAACAGGGGGTCCCTTACATGTGACTAACCGCTCAATATAAAATTCTCTTACTGCCTGTGGCTTAAAGTGAAGTTCTTCCCATTCTCTGACTA
This sequence comes from Anabrus simplex, assembly GCF_040414725.1. Classification (NCBI taxonomy): domain Eukaryota; kingdom Metazoa; phylum Arthropoda; class Insecta; order Orthoptera; family Tettigoniidae; genus Anabrus; species Anabrus simplex. The sequence goes on along the minus strand of NC_090267.1, from coordinate 229,602,484 downwards.
GTTGAGATGGTAGTCTGTCATCCCAGTTCAGATTGACTAGCCAAAGTTTCTGCATAAAAACCTTGTAAGAAATTACCAAAGGGCTGACCAACCCAAGTGGATCAAATATTGATGCAATAACAGATAAGACCTTTCGTTTAGTTACATGAGAGTCAGCATGATAGGGACTGTCTGAATACAGATTGCCACAAATGAGAAAATGATCAGTGACTGGATGCCATAATAGGCCTAAAGATTTCACACTAGTGCCTTCATCAAGACTTAAAGGCAGCTGGGTTTCCCTGTCCTCTTCTGAAACTGCTTCTAGTAATGCTGGGTGGTTTGAACACCATTTCCTGAGGTGAAATCCTCCACTCTCTAGTAAATTAATAATTTCAGACTGCAACTGAAGAGCATCCTGGATATCGTCACAGCCGCTTAATAAATCATCAACATAAAAATCTCTGCGAACAACTTGTGCTGCTCTGGGGAACCTCGATTCTTCATCTTCAGCAAGTTGCTGCAGGCATCTGGTAGCTAGGAAGGGTGCTGATGCTGTACCATATGTTACAGTTGTCAGTTCATAGTGAGAGGGTGGGTCCCTAGGTGATTCCCTCCAGATAATCCGCTGAAGTTTCCTATCATCTGCATGAACCATGACTTGCCGATACATTTTAGCAATATCTGCGGTGAAGGCAAAGGTATGCATTCTGAATCTTAGAATGATAGAGTAAAGATCCTCTTGTATTGTCGTTCCAACCATTAATATGTCATTCAATGAAATGTTGTTAGAAGTTTTAGAAGATGCATCAAATACTACCCTAGTTTTGGTAGTCGAGCTACTAAGCTTAAAAACTGGATGATGGGGTAGATAATAGCTTCCACCTTCATTCCCTGACTGAGTAGATGTATCCACCTTAACCATATGCCCCATCGCCTCATACTCGTGAAGAAAGTTAGAGTACTCGTGCTTAAGTGAGGGCTGCCTGCTGAAACGCCGTTCTAATTGAGTTAGTCTTGACATGGCATGATTGAAGGAGTTTCCCAGAACCTCAGGTTTCTGCTTGAGGGGTAAGCGAACTATGAATCTACCTGTAGCATCCCTAGTAGTATTCTCTGTAAAGTGTTTTTCGGTAGCTCTCTCTTCTCTTGTCATGACTCGTGACGTAAGCTCTTCTATTTCCCAGAACCGTTGTAGTTGAGTGTCTAACCTGTCCTCTGACTTCAAGAAACATGTAGTTAGAGTAGGATTTTTCTCTTCCCTACGATGGTAGTGTCCAGCAATAATCCATCCTAGTTCAGTGTCTTGAAGGATAGGATAATCTGGTGATCGAGTTCTGCGCCGAGGTTTCAGTAATGAAAAGAAATGTTCTGCGCCTATTAACAATTCAATGTCACCTGGCTGGAAGAACTTGGGGTCAGCGAGCTTCAAATCAGTGGGCAAGTTCCAATGCTCATGCTGAATGTAACTACTGGGCATGTTACCTGTGATACGTGGAAAGACAGAGCAAGTCATACTCACAGTGAAGTTACTTACAGTGGATTGCAATTCTAACTGAACACTGTACCTTGATTGAGAAATGGAATCATTTATGCCGCTGATTGGTATGGGATTCTTCATTTTCTTAAGGCCTAATCGCTGTGCTAGACTTTCAGTGCAAAGATTAACCTGGCTGCCACTGTCAAGAAGTGCCCGGCAGACCTGCATTTGCCCCCTACAATCTAGTACCTTGACCATGGAAGTGGACAGCAGAACCCCTACAGGGTCTTTTGTATTGCAGTATGTGTGAGAGGAGTTGGATGCAGTTTGATGGGCTGTACCTCCCTCTCTACCTGATGGATTATGTAATGAGGTGTGATGCTTCCTACTACATAATTTACAGCCACGTGATTTGCACTGTTTGGCAGAATGCTGTGTACGCAAACAGTTAAAACATAAGTCCATTTCCTTAACCCTTCTTTGTCTATCTTCCACACTGAGAGCTGCAAACTCTTCACATTTAAATATCGGGTGATTACCATGACAGCAGGGACACTTTATGAGACTGGTAGTGGTGTAAGTGTAACGTGGTTGAGTATCCCCTTGAGGTTTAGGCTTATTTCTGTCAGCTTGTTGTCTGTGCGATGGTGCAGTGTGCTGTGAGCTAGGGAAGTTCTCCAGAGCTTGCCGTTTATGCTCAACAAATGACAGCAAGTCATCAAGTGATGGAACCCGAGTGTCTGCTTGTGATAATTCCCAGTCTCGTCTAGTACAAGCATCAAGTCCTTGAGCATACAGTTGAGTCAAAATAACTTCATGCAATGGAATGTTAAGTTCTAGGGCCTTGAGTGCATTCAAATGACTATTAAAAGTGTTAGAGTACCTTAACAGTTCTGTGGCTGTTTCACTGGAGACTGATTTTAAAGTTAAGAGTGCCTTAACATGAGTAGCTGCTATTAGTTTCTTGTTCTCAAATCTGTCCTTCAACATTTTCCACGCTACCTCATAATTTGCCTCTGTGATGGGTAAATTTTGAATTAATTGGCTGGCTGGGCCCTTGAGAACAGATGCTAAGTAGTGAAATTTCTGGACACTTGGCAGATTATTGTTGTTATGAATCATAACTTGAAAACTGTCTGCGAATGAGAGCCAGTTTTCGTATTTTCCATCGAAATGTGGAATGTTAATAGCCGGTAACTTTAAACTCGCGACACTGCTGACCTGAGTTCTTCCTGAATCTACCGTGTCGCGTGATGACTCTTCAAGGTTCGCTATTATTTTACTCATTTCGCCCTTTACCTTGTAGTATTTGGTTTCGAATTCGGCACGCGCCTGATCATGAGCTTGCTCGTTTTCAGCGTCTCCTAATTCTAATTCTGACTGCACGTCATCAAACTTCGACATTAATGCACTCATGTCTTCGTATCGCAGTTTAATTTCATGCGAATTCGAATGCTGTTGAGCGATGAAATTTTCAACGAATGTTTCCGAGCGGGTAAGTTGCGCTTTAAATCGCGACCTCTGCTTAAGAAGCTTTTGCCTTGTTGAAGATTCCATGATGGAGGGGGTAAGACAATAACAAGGAGAAAAGGAGAGCCTTAAATGAATAGTACTGACCTGCCTTCAGTTTAGTTTACCTCTGGTGCTGGAACATCGAACCTGGGACTGCCAGATGATGTCATTGAAGTGAACTTCCTAGTATTTCCATGTTACTGTAGAAAGTAGTCGTCCATACTACACGCCACGCTGCTTTCACGAGGTCCTCGTGGTGTAGATAATCCGGCCCGGTAATTGGACCATGTTTTGAACGTAACTCACTCACTTGATTAAATAATAACATTTATTACATTTAAGACACTTATATAACACATTATAAATACACAATACTGAGTATTGATGGGCAGATGCCCTTGATAACAGTCAGTCACATGTTCTCGTGTCCTCTCGCACGAGGCACCCAAGCATACCAGTCTCTCATCCCCCTTCCATCCACACCACTTCCGGCTGGGTGCTGAAGGGTGCTGCTATCTGTCCTAGGAAGTGGTAGCGAGCAACTAGGTGGTCTAGCCATAGCTAGGCCGGAACACATTGTCTTTGTTTTGTATACATATGTTTTAGTTATCGCATGGTTCGAATACTTTTTATTTTGGCTGAAGATGGCCACTAGGTGGCTGAAACTAGTCCCAAGACTGATGTAATATTGTGTTGAGTATGTTCAGTCCTCAGCCTGAAGGCTGGTTGGATCCTCAACAGTTTCACCATCAGCTGTCATAGATGGCCTAGGCATCACTGAAGAGGCGTACTTAGGAAATGAGGAGTGGGGTAGTTTCCCGTTGGTTTCCTCACTGAGCCTGAAGTTGCTATTACATATCAGTCTGCCAAGCCCGCTGAAATGCATGCAACAACCGACCCTATGAGCAACATTTTCACACCATTCATAACAGGGACTGGCTGGATAAGGAATGGCATTACTAGCATCGCTCATACCTCAGTCACTTTCATATTGTCAAAGCCAAGGATAAGACAGAGACCGATCAATGAAAGTAACAAAATTGCTCTAGTCTATACCAGAAGAATTAGTGCACTGTAAACACTAGGTCCTGCCAGCAAAGGCCAGATGTAATATTATTTACTTCATATATTGTATTGAAAATGTGGACCTCTTGTTAATTTATTTCTTTTAATTGCACTTCAATATGGAATAAAAATGAAATTCATAGCTTATAAATCGAGGTCACACAAAATCAGGGTCATACTGTATTCGGTTTTGTAATCAATGTGTGCATCATAAATAGTTTTACTTTATTTGATGCAACTAACTCTCCATCTAGGACAAAGCATGGACATACACAGCTGGAATTCAGGAAGCATCTCATATAAAGTACAGAAAATTATAGGAAATTTTTCTTCATTGAAATGTGGGGCAGGACCTTCCGTTATCATGGACCTTCCGTTATCATGCTCTTTACCCGCAAATAATCACACTCTTGTGAAGACTGATGGGAGGGAGAAGTCCTGTGTTCTTTGTATGACCAAGAAAAGAAGAGCCCCATCAGGTAGAACAATTCAGTCTGCCTTTAAGTGCAAGCAATGTGACATTACCTTGCTTTGTGTTGGATGATTCTTGATGTATCATCTGAACTGGGTGTTCCTATGTGTAATTGGGTAATATCATTGTATCAAATAAAGTAAAACTATATATGATGCACACATTGATTGTATTTATTTCTCTTGTAAAATTTCAGGAGATAACTTAAGCAGTTTTACAAAATAAATTATGTAGTGAAGGTATCCCACAACCATCCCTGCAAGCAAATTTTTACTCCTGGTTTTGCCAGATAGTGAGTCCAAGTATATCTGTGGGAAAAGGTTAATGAAGACCACGGTCCTTTCTTCCTACTCCTAGCCCTATCCTATTCCTACGTATCTGTGTCAGTGCAGCGTAAAGGAAATCGTAAAAATCGTCCTAAGTGCTGAGCCTTGATGCATTCCAACTGTCAGTGAAAAAATGTTGGAAAGGCCAGTTGGGCCATCGTACCCAGCTATTGGTGTTTATGTGGAACATGTATTTTATTTGCTTTAGGCTGATGATGACCTACTGTTAGGTCGAAACTAGTCCCTAAACATATAGGTAATTTAAACTCTATACAGTTTGTATTGAAAAGGTGGACCTTATTAATACATTATTTCAACTCTATTGGACATTTTGACTCAGTCAAGGAGTCTCTTGGGCACGCTGTGTTCATGGAGAGCATACCAGATCAGCTGGTGTGGGACACGATCAAAAGCCTTCCGTAGATCTAGGAATGCTATGTGCAGTGATTGAATTTTCTCCCAGTGTTCATTTATGAACTGGCGGGCTGCAGAAATGCCATTTGTCATTCCTCATCCCTTAACCCTTTGCCGTTCCCCATTTAAAGGATAATTACAGTGTTTTGTGATAGTCCTTTAAATCCCAATAGACACAGCAGCATAAATACCACTCTTTAAAAGAAAATAACCAGAAGTCAAACGAATAAAGATATATATGTAATTCCTTTTACATTTTGTTCCTAAACGATTAGTGCATATAAATGTGTACTCACCCTAATTTTGAATATCCACATTTCGCTTCTGATGGTATTCCAAAAAGCATCCTGTTCTGCACAGTGGTAGATTGCATTGCTTACATTTGAATGTTGTTTGTGTGGCTCTCCCAGAAACTGCCCTATTTTTAATTTTTAAACACAAAGCACACACTTTGGCACGACCAGGTATCTTCAGAAGAGAATGAAATAATTTAGGGGATGGACAGCCGATGGGTAAACTTCTATTCCTGCCCGTACGTGTGCAGGACGTGAAGTTCTCGATCAGCTGTTGCACCAGGTTGCACTGGTAGTTCAGATGTCTGTTTCCATGAGCTATGAGAGCTGGCTGGTTACTCATATCATAAAGAATGAAACTGTTCACAATGCATACATTGATCACAAAATGAAAAATAAATTTCCACCTTTTTTTAGACGATCGTCCAACCTTGTTGTATTCTCTTTTCTGACCACTGATGTCCATGCCACCCATATGTTTTGTGTAATTTATGAATGCACGAGTATACGCAATTTCTATTTCTTCATTACCTTTACTGGTTTTTCGTTTCACTGTACCATCATTCACAGAATTTGAACTTGTTGACAGCATAAGAACAGTTCGTTTATCTTGCCAGACTGTTGCTTTTACATAGGGTGACCAGATATTCAGAGACAAAAATCAGGACCTGATCATAAATATGATCTAGCAGCGAACTTGATCACTGATTTTTCTTGTTGTTCCTTTTAAGCGGTACCAAGCGTAAAAAACATACAGCGAATTGTACATTATTACTCACTACAGCATGATAAAACTTAAAAATACTCTGATTTTTAGATGCTATAAAAAAGGAAGTAATATGTTCCAATAACAAAAATGACCTAATTTTATTAACCTACTAACCTATTATGCTATTAAATTTGTTTACATTACAACACACAGTGTTACATTAACACGTTGCAGTGTGAAGTCACTGTGACAGGCTCTCGTACTTTTCACTTGAATGAATTGTCTTCAACAACTTTAAGTTTCCACGCAGTATGTCATAAAACTCTACGCAGTTATAATCCAAGTTGTACCTAGTGATTACCGTGTGTTTTACATTTTCAGGCTTTAGCCTGAATTTTTCATTTGTCCAAAGATTGTTCATTAATGAAAATACCCATTCTGTAGGAGCATTTGTAGCAGGCAAGCTTAACACACATTCAACAATATCACCTATATTCCTGAAGCCATTATTTTTATCTTCAAAATTAGTGAATATTTCCACCCACCTCAAATGAGTTGGTGTACGAGTCGAATTCCATTCCTTTACTTTAGTAACTGTGACATATTCCCTGACATTAACAATCTCATCAAAAAGCAATGTATTGCATAAACTATGTGATCAAAAGTATCCGGACACCTGGCAGAACATGACATACAAGTTTGTGGCGCCCTCCATCGATAATGCTGAAATTCAGTATGGTGTTGGCCCACCCTTAGCCTTGATGACAGCTCCCACTCTCGTAGGCATACGTTCAATCAGGTGCTGGAAGGTTGCTTGGGGAATGGCAGCCCATTCTTCACAGAGCGGAGGAGAGGTAGCGATGTCGGTCGGTGAGGCCTGGCACGATGTCGGCTTTCCAAAACATCCCAAAGGTGTTCTATAGGATTCAGGTCAAGACTGTGCAAGCCAGTCCATGACAGGGATGTTATTGTCGTGTAACCACTCCGCTACAGGCCGTGCATTATGAACAGGTGCTTGATCGTGTTGAAAGATGTAATCGCCATCCCGGAAGTGCTCTTCAACAGTGGGAAGCAAGAATGTGCTTAAATCGTCAATGTAGGTCTGTGCTGTAATAGTGCCACGCAAAACAACAAGGGGTGCAAACCCCCTCCATGAAAAGCACGACCTCACCATAATACCACCGCCTCCGAATTTTACTGTTGGCACTACACATGCTGGCAGACTATGTTAACCGGGCATTCGCCATACCCACACCCTGCCATCGGATCGCCACATTGTGTACCGTGATTCGTCACTCCACACAATGTTTTTCCATGGTTCAGTCGTCCAGTGTTTACGCTCCTTACACCAAGCGACGCGTCATTTGGCATTGACCTGCGTGATGTGTGGCCTATGGGCAGCCGCTTGACCATAGTATCCGCCGAACTGTCATAGTACTTGGAGTGGATCCTGATGCAGTTTGGAATTCCTGTGTGGTGGTCTGGATAGATGCCTGCCTATTACACTTTACGACCCTCTTCAACTGTCGGCGGTCTCTGTCAGTCAACAGGTGAGGTCGGCTTGTACGCTTTCATGCTGTACGTGTCCCTTCACGTTTCCACTTCACTATCACTTCAGAAACAGTGGACCTACGGATGTTTAGGGGTGTGGAAATCTTTCATACAGACTTCTGACACAAGTGACACCCAATCACCTGACAACGTTCGAAGTCTGTGAGTTCCGCAGAGTGCCCCATTCTGCTCTCTCACCATGTCTGATGACTACTGAGGTCGCTGCTATAGAGTATCTGGCAGTAGGTGGCAGCACAGTGCACCTAAGATGAAAAACGTATGTTTTTGGGGGTGTCCGGATATTTTTGATCACATAGTGTATGTCTTTCCGAGTGTACTTCAGTAAAAAATCTAATGACCTTTGTACATCACTCCATTCGAACACAGAATTAAGATCTGCCCAAATTAACACGCTGAAAATGAAATGTCCACTGGTATGAGTATTCCAAGCATGTGGAGTAAAATTTTTCAACATTTTTCTTGAAATGTGAAACATTAATTAAGCCATCATTTTAGTTTAGATTGAACAGTTGAGGGTACAAAGACACAGTCTAGCCTATTTGAGAGCTTTTTCCTGAGATCCTCAAGTACTTTATAAGCATCCAACATAACAACATGTTGCCCCTCTAATAACTGAATAACACTGAAAAATTGCTGCTTGAGTATGCACAAAATTCAACCACACCTCAGACAAGGGATCATCAAAGAACTGTTTGATTACAGTTGGACACCTGCTTTGTGATTCAAAATATGATTTCAGGGCAGGATACAAATTCAGTACTTGCTCAGTGGAAGGTAACAAGGGACGCCACCTTGTTCTACTGAAACCAAGAACTTTGGAATACTCAGTTTTGACGAAATCACGAAACTTGATCAAGGAGGCCTCACAAACAGTGTAAATGTGAAATTATGAGTAGATTTTCTGCACTACACTTTGAACACAAACTGGAAGACAGTCCACAGCAGTTTGTATTGCATTGTTGACAGTGTGAGCTTTGCATCCAACACCAACAATCGATTTCTCAGGAGACTTCTTCACGATGAAATAAATATTTTTAGAACCTTTCCGAGATGGGCCACCAAAGTTACAGTAGTATTAGTGTTGTCTGCACAAAGTCCAACCACTTTACTTTCAAGATGAAAATCATTTAGTGTTTCCGGGACAAATGACGGAATAATGTCAGCGGTTTCCCGTACCTGTTCTTCAAAATCTAACAATTTTACCTCTACCCCCCTGTTGTAAATAAAATAGCGAACATGAAAGGGGAAATGTTTGGTGGATTTATGATTTGAAGAGTCTGTGTAGACCGAGACATAGTCCACATTTTCCAAGTCCTTTTTCACTTCAGTTACCGCAAATGGGATAATCACATTAGTGACAATAGCTTCACACTTTGTCTTAGCACACGAATATTTTGGTTTGAAACACTTCTGAAGCAGTTTGGAAGTGCAGTCTGCCGAGCAAATTGTTTGGTTATGTTTAGCAGTATGGAATGCAAAACTGCCTTCAGAAGCTGCACCAATTTCTGTTCAGCTGACCCCAGTTCAACTCCTCGAAAGAAAGTAGTAAGAAATGAGCTGGATGCAGCAGCGTTATCAGCGAGTTGGTGCTTCATAGTATCCAAATGTCGTACAATCTCGCTTTTCCCGCCGTTTGCTATTGGAACCAAAGCTGAACATTTTGTGCAGCGAGCGTCGCTTTTCGATTTATCTGGTACTATAAACGGGTAGAGAAACTGCAATTCACATTTAGTACACATTTACCTTTAATATTTGGCATGATTACCACGGCTAGCTTAAACCACACTACCTGATCATCTGTATAATCACCGGTGCCGTTGCCTACGTTATACTCAAAACCGTGAAAGTGCTGTTGTCACAGCGCCAGTACACAACTACACTGCTCCAAACTGCTCTTCTCGTCTTGAAAGAAACGACTGCAACGACAACTGGAAACGGGAGTGTTTATATTTGAAGCTGTAGCCATCTTAAATTAAATATTCGTTAGTTCTCGCTCCCTTTCATTCATTTAAAACAATAATTACACATACCATATTCTGCAAAAGAAATGAAACCATTTATGATGCAAAAATATTTTGCAGTATTTTTGCAGGATATTTTATAAAAAGCAGGATATTTATACAATTTTCGATCCTCTTCGCGGACTGCAGGATAGGGTGTAAAAAAAAGAAAAGTAGTATCCTGCGAAACGCAGGACATCTGGTCACCCTACTTTTACACCCTCATTTTGCATTTTCCTACATTCTCCTCGCTTGAGTTTCAACTGTGCAAGTTTCCTAAACTGAACAGGCCAACCCTTTCTATTTACCCTTGTTGTTGAATGACTATAGGTTTTAGGAGTTAGCAATAATTTCATCAGTTTTGCAGAACTGAAAAAGTTATCAAAGTAAACGTGATGCCACTTTTCCCAGTATGACTTTGTCAGGTGTAAAACCACCTGCTCTCCTTATAATAAATTCTGGTCCTGTATTTCTTTCCTCCTCTTGTAAATCTCACATTTTAGAAGGTAGCCATTTCCACTGTCTGCAATACCCCATGCTTTGATACTCCATTTGGTGGGTTTCCCTGGGAGGTACTGTTTCAAGATAAGTCTTCCCTTGAAGCCTATCATAGCTTCATTTAATGAAATTCCTGGCCAGGAGCATACAAAATTCTGAATTTTTAGGTAAGTTGCAGAGCTGATCTTGCTTTGTACAGAATATTGTAATGTTCATCTTGTGGTGTTGGCCTGTTTACATGGCTACTTAAACCAAACCAAACCCCACGGCACTACAGCCCTTGAAGGGCCTTGGCTTACCAAGCGACCTCTGCTCAGCCCGAAGGCCTGCAGATTAAGAGGTGTCATGTGGTCAGCACGATGATTCCTCTCGGCCGTTATTCTTGGGTTTCAAGACCGGGGCCGCTATCTCACCGTCAGATAGCTCATCATTTTTAATCATGTAGGCTGAGTGGACCTCGAACCAGCCCTCAGGTCCAGGTAAAAATCCCTGGCCTGGCCGGGAATCGAACTCGGGGCCTTCGGGTAAGAGGCAGGCACGCTACCCCTACACCACGAGGCCAGCTACATGGCTACTTAGATGTTAATATTGCCCAAGTTTCCTAAACCGTTTCGGTGCCATTGCCTGCCTTACTAACGGACACACGCAAACGTCTCCTAAGAAATAATCCTCTATTTCAGGGAAAACAACCAATCCCATATAAATTAGAACTCCTACATATGCCCTTATTTCGTCACCGTTAGTGTCTTGCCAGGTAGTATCAACAGTGCCAGTTTTTCTTTGTAAATATTCGGCATGAATAATAGTCTACTCTGCTACTAGCTCATAAAATTCCAATGCCACAAATAATTAAAAAAAGAAATCTTTTTCTGAACTCCGGGATGGTAAATCGTGATTAGGACTGGCATTGTTTTCCTATATTTTCAGTTCAACAAAATGAATATTGTGACTCCGGATATCACTAGTAACATTTCTTTGTAGCCCTGTCCCTCGATCTTCACACAATATTTGTTCACGCTCATGATTCTTGGAATCATCATCACTACTACATTCATCAGAATACAATTCTGAACCACAACTAGAAAGCTCACTATCTCCACAAACTTCTAACATGTCTTCAATTCTGCATTCTTTCATACCTTTACAAAGGAAAATTTGATGCACCTTCCTATTCAATACGTAACATAATTCCATCATTAGATGAAGTAATACAATTAAAACTTGTTTTGACTCGTTTGAGCCATCTTCAGTGGAATAAGGGGGTTAAAGTTATTAACATAATAAGAGCTAAAAATATGTTAAATAATGTAAAATAATGAAGGAACAAATTAAAAACAAGAGAGACATGACGGAAATAAAAAACATTACAATATACAACATTTCCATCATTAGATGGAGCAATCAAACAACTCGTTGAGACAACTTCAGTGAGAAAAGGTTAACATTTTACATAATTGAATCTAAAAAGTGTGTTAAACGTAAGAAGAAAAGATGAAAACAAATGATACAAGACGGAAATGAACAATAAGTGCTTATAGCGAGGTTGCGGACCTCTTAGTCTAAAAATTTTGCAGTGTGATACAATTAAAAAGCAGGACGAAATCACTGTGTAAAAAATTCAGAACTGACAGTCTGTCTTTGTAGAGTCACCATCACCACTAATTTCTAGGAGGGGAGCGAAAAAACTTGAGAATTCAAGTTTTCAAGTTTGAGAAGAGACAGCGTGCCAGGTGAAATGTATGAGACACATAATGGGAAAAATGCCCATGAATTTCAAATTTTAGAAAAGCAGCACTCTCAATTATTTCTCAGTTTAGTGGTCCCATTCTCAAAGATTGTTTCCAGAGTTGGCTAGGTGTGTTTGCCTTATTTTAAATGGTCAGGAGGGCAGCGAAAAAATTGAGAAGCTGTGTTAGAGAAGATAACAGGTGTATGGTAAACTGTATGTAACCATAGTGGAAACCGTCAATGAAGTTCCAATCTATAATGGAAAAATTGAGGTTGTGTGAGGAACTTGGGCTGATAAAAAGTGAAAACCGAGTGTGAAGAAACTTTTAAACTTACGGTACTTAATAGGTGGTTGTCATCACAAAATGGCCTGGCAATGGCTGCAGTGTATCATATGAAATGTTAACAAATGAAGGCATAGGAAGTAGTGGGCAAACACAACATTCCCACAGCTTAGTTTGAGACGAGTCGTGGATAGGTTGTGAGGTTCATGTGATGACACAATCCGTCGGTGTGAAGGTGAACAACATTATGTCAAAGGTTGCCTGTTGATTACAAGATTGTAAATTTTCACTGATTTGTCTTACGTTTGCACCATGAAATTTCATACTTACTTTCTCATATTGGTAATGCTCATCATGTTCCAGTCTTTTTCGATATGCCTCACTGCAGATGGCTTTTGCAATTTACTATTTCCTTATTTCACTGTTCTTTTTCAAGCATTATAACAGCAGATGAGATACAACATATCAGTAGGATGAGGCGCACACTGGTTAACAAACAAAAGGGTTTTCCAGTTTTTATTACCCATCTGGGTAGCCTCCGTGGCTCAGGTGGCAGCGCGCCGGCTTCTCACCGCTGGGTTCCGTGGTTAAAACCTTGGTCACTCCATGTAAGATTTGTGCTGGACAAAGCGGAGGCGGGACAGGTTTTTCTCCAGGTAAGGTACTCCCGTTTTCCCTGTCATCTTTCCTTCCAGCAACACTCTCCACTATCATTTCATTTCATCTGTCATTCATTAATCATTGCCCCAGAGAAGTGCAACAGGCTTCGGCAGCTGGCACAATTCCTATTCTCGCCACTAAATGGAGGCTTCACTTCACTTCATTCCATTCCTGACCTGGTCAAGTGACTGGAAACAGGCTGTGGATTTTCATCACCCATCTGGGTATCCAGCACGTGGAAATATTGCTCAGATATTGCAGCTGTTGCCAAAGCCTTCTGATTTGAAGTGTACACTTATTTTAAAAATATTTTGGACTCTTTGCTTTTCCTGTTAATAGAGGAACCAATTTTTCTGTTCAACTTTCATTGCAACACAGTAGGATTGTTAGTCTCTATTTACATAAGTTCTCACTGTGATATTTGTTTGCCCTTAAATTCCAAAGTTTTTTTCAGGTAAAAGGTGAAAAAGTAGCCATGTCTCTGGATTGTAATTCTCAAGAAGTGATTGCAGTGTAGTCTCTCTCCATCTTTCTGCAATCTTTGGGTTCATGCTAATAACCTCGCCTTGTGCACATTTATACACTAAATTATGCCTGTTCTTAAATCTCTTAAAGCTTGAGAGTCTCAGCTGCTGTGTTAAATGAACTGCCTGTGCTCAAACCATGATTCCATGAAGTGTTTGATCCACATCAGTAACACACTTTCCAGCTTGGGAAACTGACCCTCACACACTCATTTTCGTTTTTTTTTTTTTTTTTTTGCTAGTTGTTTTACGTCACACCGACACAGATAGGTCTACATAAAATCAGCTTCATGGTCCGTATCGCACTTCAATAGATTCACAATGAAGTATTTATTTATTTTCCACCTAGTCGATACAATGATTGCCTAAGGCAATTTTTATTGGTCAAAAGTGGTACATGTTTCGTATATTGTCAACATCTTCAGCCACATAACACAGTTTAGATGAAAAATATAAAATTGACAAAGTAATGCTTTAGAGGAAGTGTCCTTGAAATTAACATAAGATTGACAATCTTATCAATCTTGTCAATCTTATGTTAATTTCAAGGACACTTCCTCTAAAGCATTACTTTGTCAATTTTATATTTTTCATCTAAACTGTGTTATGTGGCTGAAGATGTTGATAATATACGAAACATGTACCACTTTTGACCAATAAAAATTGCCTTAGGCAATCATTGTATCGACTAGGTGGAAAATAAATAAATACTTCATTGTGAACAGATAGGTCTTACGGCGACGATGGGACAGGAAAGGGCTAGGAGTGGGAAGGAAGCGACCGTGGCCTTAATTAAGGTACAGCCCCAGCATTTGCCTGGTGTGAAAATGGGAAACCACGGAAAACCATTTTCAGGGCTGCCGACAGTGGGGTTCGAACCTACTATCTCCCGAATACTGGATACTGGCCGCACTTAAACGACTACAGCTATCGAGCTCGGTACACTCATTTTCGTTTGCCTCTTGCTCCTTATTCACAAGCACGTTCAATTTCTTTCCTCCTGTTTAGTATGGTGTCAGTGTGGATGGAGGAGTGTCCATGTTCTGTTCAATATCCACATGCTTTGGGTGAGAATTGCAGTCCACTTCTTTAATGAAGTCAGCTTTTCATAATTGTTAAACTGTCACACTTTCTTTTTCTTCATAATTAAAAACACATTATTAAACTTCGTTACTAAGACACTGAATGAACTAGCGAACACAGCGCATGTCAACTGGAAACAATCACAAGCTGCTCTCGGGGTATGCTAAATAGGGAGGGAAAGAGGAACTTTTACTTCTCAGTCAAGGACGGAACCCATGTGCTGTCAAAAACTGTGTGGAAGAATCGTACACCGTCCAAGATACAAGTAACTAAATTTTGAACTTAGTCATAGGTAATGTAAAAACTAATGTCTGGTCAAACATTGATGTAAAAATTTGATAGTTTTAACCCATTGAGCCCTGCATATTTGTTGGATTGAAACTGCATTGGCGCTGGGATTATTTTGGAGGAAATATAGTGTCGCTTCATATCATGAGAAATTTCTTAGTTACAAGACCATTAAAGATATAAATATACATGAACACAAAAGGCTTCCATACCACAAACTGCGGAACAAGGAATACAGTAAAACACTTTATTTTATTAGCATCACGGGACCGTAGGCCTACTCAGTCCACCTGCTGAGCTGTAACCCAGTTTTCTCTTTGCACTTTCTCTTCGATTTCCACATCTATTTGTTATTCAAGAGCATTGCTCACACTAGTACTAATATTACTACTAATTTCACTGAAAAAATTACATTCCTAATCATCATAACTTCCTAAAAGGGGTTATATATCTGTAAATATCAGTTCTATACTGGCAGCCATCTTGTTTACAAGCGAATCTCAAAGGTAGAGATAGCCCACTTGAAACTAACATTACCAAGCACACTATCGATATATATTACCAAAGAGCGTATAACATTGCAAAGAAAGAGTCCCTACACAAATCACAAATGCAACTCACTCTGCCATCTCTTGAGGAAAAGTAGAATTACGTAGTAAAATGAGACAACGGAACAGTTCCGTGGTCCGGCGTTTGGTCCACCGAGACGAAGCACGGAACGGTTCCGTGGCTCGGGCCCAATGAGTTAAGTGGGAAAGAGAAAATTTGTTAATGAGGATATGTTAACATTTCTTTAATAGCATTAGGACTGATACCAATGAAAATTGTTGTGTTAAGCAGAAAGATTTGCTAACACAGAACGTACTAATGAAGTTCCACTGTATGTACATGAGAAAAGGACAATTTTTTAAAGTATCTGTTAGTTACAATTTAGTGACAGCACACTTAGTAGTCTTTTGTTATGCATTACATAATATTGTTTTAAAAATAAACTGTGGTGATATTTATTGCATTTATCTGAGGTTTTCAGTGCCGTGGTATTTGTTACATTGAAACTTTTACTCACAGGTATCTGTAAATTGGCAGAAACTATATAATATTTGATTGAACTGGAAAACTTTTTTATTCCATATCTGTCTGTAATGGCATTTTGCTGTGCTTTGTTCACTACTTGAATTTCAAATGATGGAAGTCTAATGTTTAGTATATTTAAATGAAATACAGTAAAACCTGCCTTGACGGACACCTCTCACCGACGGACACCCCTCATTGGCGGACAATTTTCTAGGTCCGTAATTAAATGCCATGTTGTGTATGAGTAATTTACCCCTCTTATACAGACGCCCTTTATTACGGACGCGGACACACCATCGCCACGAGAAACTCCAATTAAACCTCTTCTAACGGACACTTTCTTTAAAAAAAAAATATTGTATTTGTGACCTGTACAGTATGTATTCGCTTACTTTTTGCACAGGCGGTACTTCCAAGAATCGCAGACACCGTAACTTTTGATCCAGCCTGTACACATTTTTGGAAGGCAACACTAAGCTACGCTATCACTTCCGGAAGTTGTGTGATCTGACATGCTCGACAGCGCTGGAATTCGTACCTTCACTATCGGGTTACTTTTCATTGACTCGTGGGCTTTTGATGTGTTCAGTTTTACGTTAGTAAGTTGGTGTAAACATGGCTCCGAGGAAGTTTTTAACTTTAAAAGAAAAGGTAGGCATAATAGATTATCATAAACGTGGGAAGTGTGGTGTGCATAAACTGTCCGAAGTGTTTAAGATTGGAAAGACACAGGCAGCTGAAACTGTGAAAAAGCAAGAAGAACTAGTGAAGGAATGGCATTTAAATGGCAACAAACAGTGCATTAAACTGTTTCAAAGTTGTAGTGGAGCTCTCATTAACAAGGCAACGCTAGAGTGGTTTGCTAAAATAAGAAGTCAGGATGTCCCTGTGTCAGGACCAATGATACAAGCAAAAGCGTTAATTTGCGACAGAATTAGGTATTGGAGATTTCAAAGCCTCGAATGGCTGGCTAGAAAGATTCAGAAAGCGACATGGTATCAACTTCAGAGTGATTTGCGGAGAGTCATCCAGTGTTAATATGGAGATTGTTGAAAACTGGCAAGAAAAAATACCTTCAGTCATAGACGGGTATGCTCCAGAAAATATTTTGAATGCCGATGAAACTGGATTATTTTTCCGTGCTTTACCCCAGACGGCATCACGTAGTTGCTCTAGGGAGCCGGTGTTACTTGCTCCGCTCGAGGCGGCTGTTTGTCACGTGACAACAGAGCACCAGACAGGCGGGTTGCATAATGTGGCCATATTGTACTTGCCGCTCGGAAATGTTACCATATGAACAACAGCTTTTATAATAATAATAATAATAATAATAATAATAATAATAATAATAATAATAATAATAATAATAATAATAATAATAATTTGAAACATGGATCATGTCAGACGAACAGGACACAGATTGCGCAGTATAACAGGACAGGAAAATAATTCATTGACAATGGAAATATACAGCAGTGTGAAATATTTTCTGAATAAATACTTTTTTACGATTAACTGAAGCTTTGGGACACGTACATTTACCGAAAGAAAATACAATTTATGTGATTTGTACATATTCTTTGTACTCTCATTAACATATACAGTATTTCAATCTTTGTATTAAACGCGAACTGAAACATATCACTGGTGCACTCCTTCATGGGACCTTTGGGCTCGTTTAGATATTATTGTATTATGTTTAGTACTATCGTTTGTGTACTGGCAAGTCGCAAGACATTTCAAGTTTTCATGGGTGAGCCTACTTCATTGCAAGTGACTAATCTCATGTTTTAATCCGTATTGAAATATGTTATTTGTAACATTATAATGTATTGAACAGGTTGATTAGAAAAAAACCCTTTATTACAAAGAGCCTACTTCTGTGTCTAGATTTACAAATCTTCATTAATGAAAACATCTGTTCACATAAATAAGTTGATCCGAATATATTTACTATATGAGCATTAAATATGTACAATCTAGGAAATATCTCCCGTGGAAAACGAACATAAAATTCATTCAAACTGTTTGTGTTTGCAAACGTATTTTTCATTTGAGTATCGCACTGTAAATCAATCAGTTCTAGCTGCATTTCTGGTTTAACAGTTTGCACATCCACTGAGAAGGGCATAGCGAACCCCTGCATATCCTTTTGTAATGCCTCAATGTCGTGAAACCTACTCTCAAAATCGTCATATAGTGACACTGAAACCTCTTTATATTCTTCTAATGTTTTTAATGTGATTCAATATTTTATTACATATTAAACATTTTGCTGCGTTATTTTCTTGAACTATCAAAAACTTGTTGGCATCGCTGGCCTACGTTGTGCTGAACTCTCTTCCATAGTAAATGCAACATTAACCGACAAGATTTGAACATCGTATGGTGTGAAGATAAAGACGGAAACCCACACTACTGTCACCTCACATGAGTTCACGCTATCGTGTCGCAATCTAACCTCTCCAGAAAGATGTGCTATACTGTACCTTTGCGCTACTGGCCTGCAGTACGTACTATGGCGTGCACTTCCCCTACTTCTTCCCCTGCTTGCTTGCTAAGCTGCTCTCATACCTTGAGAGAGGGGAGCAAACTGGCTCTGAAGGCATTTTGCTCTCGATTGACGATGCCTGCTCTACCTGACAAAACTTTGTGTTTCAAAGGAAATCGTTGTATTGGTGGAAAAGTTGCAAAAGAACACCTTACGGTCTTGTTATGTGCAAGTATGAGTGGAAAATGGGAGGAGCCCCTTGTGATAGGAAAAGCTGCAAAACCAAGGGTTTTTAAGAACATGGACATTACGAAGTTTAGCATTGAATGGAAAGCGAATAGGAAAGCATGGATGACCAGAGAAATAATGATAGAGTGGCTAGGGCAATTGGACAGAAAAATGATACGCCAGGAGCGAAAAGTGTTGTTATTCCTCGATAATGCAGCATCACATCCAGATACAATTAAATTGCAATATGTGAAGATCGTCTTTTTCCCACCAAATGTAACATCAGTTTCTCAGCAGCTTGACCAAGGAGTGATCCAGAACTTCAAGGTTATGTACAGACAGTTAGAAGCACATAGTATCAGAACTTAACGGGAATGAAGTATCAGAACTTAACGGGAATGAAGTAACCCTTCAAACACTGACAAAGGGACTGAATGTTCTCCAAGCAATTTCGTGGATAACCAATGTATGGAAAAAACGTTACAGCCTCAACAATTCGTAACTGTTTTCTGAAAGCTGGGTTTTCCGCTAGTGGTGGACATCCCGAAATAGAATCGGATACCCTTCCTGACAGCATGGAAACCACGCAACAGTTGATTAATGCAGCAGGTTACAGTGTACAAGTGAACACATATCGAAATTGATTCAGATATTCCAACAGAGTGTGAGAGTGGAGACACGAAAATGATTCTTCAGTCAATCCAAGGGAAGAAGGACAAAAATGAAGATTCTGACGAAACCAGGAATGAAGGTGATGCTAATGACGACTTTGAAGAAAATACGGAAATTAATGTGCTGCCAATAACCTTGTACAGTGAGGCTCTCAGCTTTGTTAAGAGACTGAAAGAATTCTATTATAAACAAAACGATGAAAAAGGTGTAAAT
The DNA here is from genome assembly GCF_040414725.1 of Anabrus simplex. Classification (NCBI taxonomy): domain Eukaryota; kingdom Metazoa; phylum Arthropoda; class Insecta; order Orthoptera; family Tettigoniidae; genus Anabrus; species Anabrus simplex. The sequence goes on along the minus strand of NC_090267.1, from coordinate 229,582,919 downwards.
TTGACCCAGAATTTAATTGCTTATAGTGAAAACATCTTTGCTAAACCGAAATGGACAAAGCAAACAAACATTAAGGATTTTTTCAAGTGCTAATGTTTTACTGTACTATGCTAGAGATTGCTACATCTACATACTGATTTAAAGTTTTGAAAACTCATATGTTCTTCTTTAACATGGTGAATGGTAATAGTGTACAGTGTGCTCAATAGAGGTTTCCATAGAAGTGTTGTCTCTTTAATACAGTACATCGCAGCTGCAGCAGCCCATCTACAACTTTCTCATGTGAGTACAGTGCAGTATATTGTACAATACTGTATACAGTATACAATTAAAGGTACATTTGCGAGAATTGTTAACACATACTATACATGGGTTATTGTGTTCCAATTTATGTTTAATGGTACCAGTTTCATAACCTCTCTCAGGCGGACCCCCCTTCATAACGGACATTTTTTTCGGTCCTGAAGGTGTCCGTTATAGAGAGGTTTTCTGTATTACAGTGTGACCATTGGTATTGGACAAAATATTGTTTCAGTATGAAAATCACAAAGAAGTTAGTGGGACGTGAAACCTGTAACATTATTATTTATTTATTTGTTTATTTTTTTTTCAGTGTTTACATAGCTCAATTTGAGGAATACACTCTGCCTCTCATTAACCACTTGATCGAAAGAAAGATTCTCCATTGGGATGGATCAATTCGTGAATTGGCAGCAAAGGTGAGGTGGTTTTACTTCAGAATGCTTGATTCTACTTCTCTGTTGTTAGTGACATGGTCTTCAAAGCCATACTATTTATCTATTAAAAGGTTTTCCTAAGTACTACAAACGCAGAACTCAAATCTGAATGGAAATAAAAAGAAATAGTTTAATACTTTAGCTGTAAAATTACATTTATTATTATATTTCAAATTTGTTTATATCCATGGATCTGTTCAAAATGGTCATCAGTATTGAAGTATTAGTAGCAGCAGCTACAGTAGTAGTAGTAGTAGTAGTAGTACCACCACCATGGCCATTTAATGAATATTTATACAGTGGAGCAGGGATGCCCAGGTTAGATTCACGGCCTTGAAACTATGACATGAAACAATCTTCATGTAAGATGCGCACTGGTAGTCTGTATCTCATTGTATGCTCTGTCAATAACACACAGACTTTGTTAAATATTTCCCAGATCCTCTTTGTGTTTTATTAGGAAATGACAGTGCCTATCCCATGATGCAAGTTGACCGGTGTGATGAGATGCTGAGACAATGTAGGGAAGTGACGAGTAGAGTTTAAGGCAATTCATAGCGAATGTTATCATTCTATAGCATTGAAGTGCACTCTTTTATTGGCAATGTGCAGGGAAAAAAAAAGGTTTCCAGTTGAACACTGATTGAAAACTGCAAATATGTAGGCTAGATAAACCTCTGTGTGTGAACTAGACAAGAAATCTCTTTAATATGCTCCTGCCTTTTGCTTATGCTTGCACTTCTGGACTTGAAAATTATCAGCGAATCACTTTTGTGTTAAGAATGTAATCTAGTGGTAGATGCTGTAGTTTTTGTGTTGTAAATGATATCTATTGTATCCATAACATTTTTTTGATACACACTCTCTGTGAATGTCATGTACAAATCTCATAAAAACAAAACTCAAGTAGGATGGTTTAGAATTGTTTAATCAATCTTTAAGATCCAAACAAACTTTTAGGAAAAGCTTCTCTTTGTGGATGTGTTTAATTTTTTTTGCCATTGTTTATTCTGTTAATTTGTTCTTCTTTGTAGGCATTGCACAATTTGACACCACGTGCTGTCGACTATATGTCGAAGACTGTTCTCCCTATACTTCTCGACAAGACGAAGTCCATTGATCTCAGCACTCGTCATGGTGCTGTATTGGCCATTGGAGAGATAGTTCATGCACTTTCTGTTTTGGCGAGCCAGTCAGATGACAATATTGCCAATGTAATCGGTATGCCACATTTATATATTCCTGTTCATATTTAATAATCATTTTTAACATAGTGGATATCTAATGGTGGTGATAAATCTAATGCATCTTTGAGCATCAGTTAAAAATTAAGTCTCAAACTTCAGTGAAGTAACTGGGCTGAGTAGCTGAGACAGTAGACTCCAAGTTGGCAGGTTCGAGCTTGGTTCATTTACACCAGTCTTGCAAAAGAAGAACTGAATGTCAAAATTCTGGCTCCTTGGCATCTCTAAAAACCATAAAAGTAGTTAGTGTGATATAAAACCAATAAGATCATCATCATCATCATCATCATCATCATACCGGGCGAGTTGGCCATGCGGTTAGGGGCGCGTGGCTGTGAGCTTGCATCCGGGAGAGAGTGGGTTTCAGTCCAATGTTTGATCAATGATAATGCCCTGTAACTGAATTATATTCAAGATGTGAAAAGGAGTGGATGTTATGACAAAATTTTGTTTACTTTAGCACGATTTTTCTCTAGTCTCCTCTGAAACTGTAGTCTTAGAATAAAAAATGAGGTTATTCAGCATTGTGCAAATGGACAGACCCTCTTACACTCCTATTAGAGTTTCATGAAAGTAGGACTTCAGTCACAATCCAATCACACATTGTAATGAAGGAAGCATTGGACTGGTTTCTATGTATAAAACCAGGTCTTTTTTTTTTTTTTTTTTTAGCATATGGATTTTAGTGCTGGGAGTGTCTGAGGACAGTTCTGCTTGCTGGTACACCCCATGAGGGTAAGCTATGTGTACTGTTTTGTGAGGGTGCTGTGTTTGGTATAGGTGTAATTGTACGATCTAGGAATGGGAAGGAAGTGGTCGTGGCCTTGAGAAAGGTACTATTTGGCATTCGTGTGGAGTTGAATTGGAAAACTATGGATGACCATTTCCAGGATTACTGTCATGGGATTTAAACCCATCTGTCTCCCAAGTACAGAGCTAGCAACCATAACTGGCTATGTTGCAATGCACTGGGCTAATCTGTTTTGTAATGGTGTGATGAACATTTTAGATAGAAAATTTATAGTTATGTCAAAAATGTGTTGCCACCATGCATGAAACACCTTGAGTCAACATTACCTGTGATTTATGTCCGGCTCCGTGGCTAAATGGTTAGCGTGCTGGCCTTTGGTCACAGGGGTCTCGGGTTCGATTCCCTGCAGGGTCGGGAATTTTAACAGTCATTGGTTAATTTCGTTGGCTTGAGGGCTGGGTGTATGTGTTGTCTTCATCATCATTTCATCCTCATCACTGCGCGCAGGTCACCTATGGGCATCAAATTAAAAGACCTGCACCTGGAGAGCGGAACATGTCCTCGGACACTCCCGGCACTAAAAGCCATACACCATTTCATTTCAGTACCACTATAGGAGGAACACCATGGTTCCGCTTTACCAGTGTTTAGTATGATTATGAGGGGCCAGTGAGCTGGGTTTTGGACCCCTTTATATAGTGAGTGTCGTCCCAGTAATTAAAGCATTGTGAATTGGATCCACTGATTGTTTTTGTTTCACAATCAGTTTTTCATCATCATTCATTTTAGATTTTGGTCAGTGGATACATTTTGAAGTTTTAAGTTTTATTTTGTTCACCTCGTACCATTTGGGGTCGATGAGCTAGCTGTTAGCCCTCTTTAAACAACAAACATCATCATCATCATCATCATTATAAAAAATGTGCCTGATGCCCTTATTTTATGAAGTAATTCCTTCCAACATATCGCTCTGTTTGATTTCTCCGTATATTTTATGGTTTATAACATTGTATTCAGAACTGTTCCATTTTATAACAGAAATGGTCCACAATCATTTGTACTGGTGTATTGGCACAGCATTGAAGATGATCTTTTCTGTAGGACATTTTTTGTCATTATTTTTATATTCTTAAGTTCTTCAATCCTTTCCAATCGAATGATGGCAGATGGAATTATTATTTTTCTTTATTTTATTGCATTGAATATTCTTAAATGTATGTGACATTGTGGTAGTTTACCTTATGGGGTGATGGTTGGAAGGTAAGCTTAGTAATTGAATGCCACCAAGCATTTGTGCATATTCCAGGATGTAATCAAGTGGAGGACAATGTATTTTTGTACAAACTTATGATTGTTTGTGGTTTGTTATATTTTGGCTTCAAATTAAATTAACACGCGAGAGGTCGCACCTGCGGCAATTTACCGCACTTTTTAAATATTTGTTAATAATTTAGTTGCTGGCCACTGTAGGGCTTAGGGCGCTCGTTTTATCCCTCCTCTCCCTCTCTCCTGCCTGACATTGCTTACCGTCAGTGTATTGCCTGCTGTGTTCCGGAGTAGTTTAAATTTTCTTTCACTCTCGCATCTGCCGTGGCAAATTGCCTTCAAGCAACCCCTCGTGTAGCTTATTCTTACATGACTGCATTTCCAAGAAAGTTTCTTAAGTAAAGCTCATGAGGTTTATGGTGGCTTTCAGTGAAGTGTAGTGCTGTAGTTTTATCTTGAATTGTGACCAAATCATTCATTGAAATGTACAAATGCAAACATTGAGGCAATTTGCTCACGCGCGACCTCTCACGTTCTTTAAAAACTCGCGTAATTTTACTAAATTTTGTAAGAACATTTCATTAACTTTTTACATTGAGAAAATATTGTTACTGGGTAATTATGTTAGTACTAGTTGAAAGGCAGTTAAACAGGGTACATATTTATATTTTAATCAGAGCATTCACTGCAAAAGGAAAATAGCAGCTCAGAATATTAAGTGTGAGCAATTTGCCTTCACGTGACCTCTCGCGTGTTAAAATGTATGTGAAGAATGACGTTGTTGGGGATATCACTAATAAGTAAAAGACTGAATCACTTTACTTCGTCATGGCTGCCATCTTTATTCTTACTTACTACAAACCAGTATAAAACAAAAGCATAAATACAAGCGATATGGCAGTTCCCACTAGCTCCGCTAGATAGCAGGAGCTCATACTTGAAATACTAAACTATGTACAGGGAGATTGCATATCCAAATCACATAACGCCGTTAAAGTGTGTACGAGTCCTTTTCTATGAATCTCCAACAGACGTATTAGTATGTAAGTTTTAGTTTCACTTCCTTATCCCCAATTTTTCTCTCTTGTTTTTTTTCCCTATTTAATTGCACATTTTTCAGCGCAGTTGTAAAAACTGATTTATTTCAGTGACACACCAAAATGTCTTGTTTTTTATCTTTAGAGATGTATTTTATAATCAAGAATTTGTTTATAAAGAAGCCATGCCATCTCCATACAGACTATAAAGACCCTAGGAAGAGTGGTATCTATCATTTATCATTGATCTGTTTTTAGGGCTGTCACCTAAGTGGCAGATTGCTAGTCAGTATTATTTATCTAGTTTTTCTTTTTTTAATGATTTCAAAGACTTCGGAAATTTATAGGACGTTTCCCTTGATAAATTACTCCAGTTCCAAATTCCTCTTCCTAAAAATGATTATTTGCCCTAATTTTTCCTCTCTTCATTGACAGTTTTGATCATACCGTTTATTTGAGCAGGTAGTCAGTCTCCTTACTCCCAAGTCCTCCAACCTTTTAAGAAATCTATTCGTTTGTCAGAAATAACGGAGAATAAATTGTGGTGCCTTCCTTTGGATCTTTTCCTGTTCTTGTATCAGATAAATCTTGTGTGATTCCCGTAGACTGGAACTGTACTCCGATTGGAGTCTTAGAAGAGACTTGTATGTTCTCTCCTTTACATCCGTACAACAACTTCTAAATACCCTGTAATCATACGAAGAGATCTGTAACCTTACTTACTGCTTCGTTAATGTTATTTTGCCAATGAAGATCTTTCTTTATATTAACACCCAAGTACTTACTGTGATCCTTGCAAGGTACTTTTACCCCATCAACAGAGTAATTTCCTCATGGTTAAACTTACAACCTGACTTTTCATCCTGTTTACCATCATACCAGTGTCCACTGTCCATCTCGCAACATTGTTGAGGTCTGTTTGCAGTTACTCACAATCCTGTAACTTACCCTACTACTCTATACAGTATAACATCATCTGCAAAAACCTTTTCTCTGATTCCAGTTCATTACTCACATTGAAAATATACATATAAAAATATAAAGGTCCAATAATATTACCTTGTGGTGCTCCATTCTTAATCATACAGGATCAGACAATATAGCGATATAGAAGTCTTACGAAACATTTCGCAGCACCTGTTGTATTGCTATTTCGAATGGAGTGGTCTACTGGCTGACAAATCTCTGGAACAATTTTGAATCGAATTCATTTGAAAGTGCTAGGGGTCGTACAGCACGACAGTGTCATCGAGGTCTTCAAGAGGCTTGCGGAGAATCTGCATTGCCATACAGAACAGTGGCAAGGTGGGTAAAAGCCTTCAGTGACTTTTCTCGTGCCCAGGCGTTCCTTCAGAAAGTGAAGCATAGTCGCATGCGCTAATCCGGTTTTTCGGGCCAGCTCACGAATCATATGGCATCGATCAGTGTCCAGTAACCGCGGCAAGAGCATGCACTTCTTCTTCTTCACTGACACTGAAAAAAATGAAATGTCGTATGGCTTTTAGTGCCGGGATGTCCCAGGACGGGTTCGGCTCGCCAGTTGCAGGTCTTTCTATTTGACACCCGTAGGTGACCTGCGCGTCGTGATGAGGATGAAATGATGATGAAGACAACACATACACCCAGCCCCCGTGCCACTGGAATTAACCAATTAAGGTTAAAATCCCCGACCCGGCCGGGAATCGAACCCGGGACCCTCTGAACCGAAGGCCAACTGACACTAAGATGTCCTGACTGATGCATGTCTGCAACATTTTGGCGTCCCTTGTTGAAGGCTCTTACCTACCGTGCCACTGTTCTGTAAGGCAATACAGATTCCTCGCAAGCCTCTTGAAGACTTTGATGACACTTCGTGATGTACGATCTCTATCACATTCAACTGCATTCGCTTCAGAACTGTTCCAGAGATTCGCCAGGCACTAGCCCGCTCCATTCAAACTATCAATACAACAAGCGCAGCTAAATGTATCCTACGACTTCCACATCACTGGTAACGGGTTGTAAACAATGCTGGTGACTACTTTGAAGGGCAGTAAAACTTGGTAAGATGTACCTCTTTTGTATCAGTTGTTATTAAATGTCATTATTTAAGTTCCAACCCTCCTATGTTGCTGAAATGCTACAAGTTAGTCCCCACAGGAATAACATATCCAAAATCCAAAGTGCCTTCTATCAAACCACTTATTAATTTGCACACACATTTCATATAATTAGAAAGAATGCTTTCTCAGAGCTTACATTCAACACATGTCAAGCTGAATGGCCTGTAATTATCTGCTTTATATTTACCACCCTTTCCTTTGTACACTGGGACTACTATAGCAACTCTCCATTCATTTAGTGTACCTCCTTCATGTAATCAAGAATCAAATATTTCAGATAGGGCACTATATCCTAACCCATTGCCTTCAGTATATTCCCAGGAATCTTATCAATACCAGCTGCTTTTTTTAGCTCTCAACTTTTGTATCTTTTTGTAATTGGGTCTATAATAATAGGTAAATTTCAGTACTTTGCAAGTAATAAATCACCTCTCCTACCTGGACATTATCCTTATATCCAACTATCTTTACATATCGCTGACTGAATACTACTGCCTTCTGTAAGTCCTCAAATATACACTCCTCTTGTTCATTACTGATCCATGGAATGCCTTTTTTGGAACCTGTTTCTCCCTTAAAATACCTGTAAATAGCATTCCAATTTTTCTTAAAATCCATTTAACTGCCAATTATGTTATCCTTAGCTGACTTTTTTGCTAAATTCAATTTCATTACTTCCACAACCATTCCCAACTCACTGTTCCTTTCTAATCTGCACCTCCTTCTCAGTCTCTTTATTTCTCTGTTATACAGTGTGGTTGGAAACAATGTGAACTGGGTATATGAGCGTTAAAGCCTTGGTCTTACTGATAAGTAATTTGAAAAAATTTAATCGATATCTTGCACCGTTGTAATTTTTTCAGCTGCTGAAGTTAGCCAACCAGATCGCTTTGTGGGTGGATTCAAATGGGCTTTACAAGGCGATGTTGGTAACTTTGCACGTGGCTTGGTTGGGCTTGAGAACCATTGAATCAATAACAGTAAATTTCCACCTTTCTAATACTTATATTTGCTTTAAGCAAATCAAATAATCATTTACAGTGCATGTTTAGTTCCATTTGGAATATCTTCAGCTGTATTACAACGCTTAGGTGAAATTACAAGGTATTTTTATTTTCTTAAAAGCCTCCGTGGCTCAGGCAGCAGCGCATCGGCCTCTCACCACTGGGTTCCGTGGTTAAAATTCCGGTCACTCCATGTGAGATTTGTGCTGGACAAAGCGGAGTCAGGGCAGGTTTTTCTCTGGGTACTCCAGTTTTCCTAGTCATCTTTCATTCCAGCAACATTCTCCATTTCATTTCATTTCATTTCATTTCATTTCATTTCATTTCATTTCATTTCATTTCATTTCATCTGCTGGTCTAGATGAAACGTATCCTGAGTTTCTGAAGGCCATAGGCCCTGGTACAAAACATTGGCTAGTCAAGTTCTTCAATGAAATTCTACAAACTGGTAAATTACCTAAGTTGTTAATACAAGCTAAAGTAATTGCAGTCTTGAAACCAGGAAAGAAAGGAGCTGATGCTTCACATTATCGACCAATTTCACTCCTTAGCATGATCTATAAGATGCTCGAAAGAATGATACTTAACTGTATCCAGGAAGCAATAGAAAGAGTCATCCCAGTTGAACAAGTGGGTTTCAGAAAGAATCGTAGTTGTTGTGGTCAGGTGTTAACACTGACAACACAGATTAACCCGTTAAGTGGGGAGCGAGCTCTTCCTCTTTACACACTACGGTGGGGAGGTGTTTTCATCATTATTCATTTTTTTAAATACTTGGATTTATGCAACCCGACATGTATCTATCTAATATTACTTGTATATTGTGACAATAAGACACATTAATTTCGATACTGCACCACATATTCACTATAAAGAATGATTTTTAAGCACAACATTTTTTAGTGCAACAAACGCATAAGTCTCATATTTCTCGTTTTTTCTCTTAGGGGCATTGTAATAGTTACTTTCCGAAACTTCTACATAAGCAGTAAACATTTACGAATCAAACTGTCATTGTGTTCCCACAAGCACTATAATATATTGTTAAACTGTACTATTATTACACTATTGAAGAATATAAAAATGATCAGAGAAAAATGTACTCACCGAATATCTACTTTCTTCTCTTGTTCTGGATATGAAACTTCCGAGTCACTAATTTCACTCAGAGATTTTCACTATATATTCACATGCAGTGGCGGTGACAATGGGGGGGGGTCTGTGTTAGCGGTTAGGGGTAGTGCTCCTCCACATTTTGGGGAAAAATAACATTTTTATTGCATTTTAGCTGTATAAAAAAGAAATTAAATTCGCAGTTCATATGTAGGCCCTACCATTTTCTTTCTAATTTCTTTATCCCCCAGTCGCCGTCACTGTCTACACGCACGCACACACACGAGTTTACACAGTTAGGGACACTATTCACAATACACGTTCAATGGACACCTCTCAGTTCACATTTTAGCAGTGTGGTACCCTCCAAAACAAGGAGCCGGGCACAGTGCTACATCGCAGATTTTGCAGCAGTGCTGTGTCTCCTTTTTCTTATTATTTGCATTGCAAACAACACATCTCTTGCTTGCAATGGGTTTCGTCTTTGAGGGGGCATTGAAATCCGGGAAGTGCCTTCCTGAGAATCGATCCGAAGGGTCATTTGACAGTGACACTACTGATCTGACTGGCTGGGCTTCAGCAGGGGTTGATTTATCATACTTGTCAAAAAGCTTCTGGATAACGTGCATACAAAATTGTGAGTGAATTTTCCTCCATGTTTTTGATAAATAACGAAGGCATTGAACATTGTTATGTCCAACAAGTGCCTGAAAATCTTTTGGTAGAATTTCTTGATTCGCTTTCGGGCTGTACTGTACGGGACCATACACTGATCAGATAAATCGACCCCACCCATTGAGTCATTGCAATCTATACACATGGCAGGCTTTTCTACTGTGTCCCCTTTCCTGTTTATCACAGTGCGCATTTTGGCATCATGTATGCTACTTAGCATACACACATCCCTCTTGTCTCTCCACTTGAGAGCAATGAGTTTGTTACGATAAGCAAACGCAACTTCCCCCTTTTTTAGTTTCTTCCCCATAACATCTTTTGGGAGATTTTTTCTGTTCGGTCTTACGGTGCCTACAGCATCTGTCTGAAGGTTATTGAGCAGGTCAGATAGCTCCGGACTACTGTAGTAATTATCCACAGCTATTAGATAACCTTTATTCAGAAGATCTTCAGCCAGTGTAAATACAACTTTGGAAGGCTTAGTGTACTCAGAAATATCTATTCCACAAACTTCATTTACCAGATCAGTTTCCTACCCTGTATACCATAGGAGGTTCCACACGTACCCAGATTTAGCTTCACATAACTTATAAGATTCCATACCAAAGCGCGACCGTTTCTTCGGTATGTATACCTTCCATCCCAGTCTACCTTTCCACAATAACAGGCTCTCATCGATAGATAGGCGATCGTCTGGAGTATATGCTGTTCTGAATTTTGATAATAGGTCATCTAGAACTGGCTTCACTTTATACAATTTGGGGTGAACGTGTCTATTATATGCTTCATTGTCCACAAAATGCAAAAATTTAAGTAAAAGGAAAAATCGTTTCTCAGACATAATTTCATAAAATACAGGAGTAGCTAACAATTTATTACGAGAAAAGTAATGGACTAATTTTGGCTTCTGAACAATACCCCGCAGTAATAAGATTCCTAAAAAAAGTTTTATTTCATTTTTGTTAGTGGGTACCCAGTCTCTCTCACAACTTCTTCTTTTCACTTTTGCCATCACTGAATTCGAGGTAATTGTTTGCTGAGGATACAGATTTGTTTGCTGTGCAATAAGATCACAAAGTCCGTCATCTATAAAAAATTCGTAAATATCTTCGGGCTGTTTCTTATCTTAAAGTTCACCCTGGATTCCAGCATTGTAATTTATTGGAAATCTTGCCCGCTTACAACCCCGCACATCCCATTCACCCTGTACAGCAGCAGGATTACCGTCATTCGCAGATTCATTTTCACTGCTTTCACCGGAACTCGAACTCCGCACCGATTGAACCGGTCTTGGAACACTACTAGAGAAGCTACTTCCCGGAATATTTACTAATAACGGAGATTCATCGTCACTTTCCGAGCTGAAGTCACTACAACTTTCATCTTCGCTATTTTCAAGGATATCACGAATAGTACAATCACTTGGAATATCCCTCGCCCTTTTAAACATACTGTAACACGATATAAAACAAAATAAATATCATATTTCAAAAACGCAAAAGGAACACACTGAAGCTTCTATTTATCCCAAACTTAGTACAGCGCAGGGCCAGTCATGCGGCCTACTGACGAATGCACGGGCTGAATGTGATGTGGCGCTTAAGCGATTTTTGCACTGAGTAAATACGAACGAAGCAGAAAGGGGATTCCCTGTCGCAATATCGTTCTTACTACGTAGTTTAAAAAAATCGTAGAGATGGCAGCACCTTCCAAAGCATACGAGGAAAGTTTCAAGGCTTGCGCCTAATATTGAAGATAAGAAAAAAATATAAACAGTTGCGCGTCTTGAGCCGCATTGCCCACCCTAGCGCAGAGTTTGAAGTGCGGCTGGAGCCGCAAGCCCCGCTCTACGGGTTAAAGATTGAAGACTGCTGCAACTTTTGTCAACCTTACATCAGCCTATGACACGGCGCGGAGAGAGGGACTGTTGATCAAGTTTGTTCAAGTCATCCCTTGCCAGAAGTTAGCATGCTTACTGAACAACATGTTATCCAACCGTCGACTTACTGTATTCCTGAACGGTGAAAGAAGCAGGTGGAGATCTCTAAATAATGGTTTACCCCGAGGGTCAGTATTATCTCTCATTCTATTCATGACCTGCCAAGAACAACTTCAAAGAAGATGTAGTTTGCAGACAATCTAGCTTTAATTACTCAGAGTATGGATTTCGCACACTGTGAGGATGTACTTACAGAGGACCTAGCTACCATGTGTGACTATTTTCACAAATGGCGACTCCAGCCAAATCCTAGTAAAACGGAAGTAACAGCATTCCACTTGCATAACATGGAAGCTAATCGGGAGCTACATGTGGTTTTTAATGGAACAGAAGTCTCCTACAACTTCTTCCTAAAATATCTGGGTGTCATACTGGATCGATCCTTGTCGTTCAGACAGCATTGCTTGAATCTGTCAAAGAAGTTGAGTACAAGAGTAAATCTGCTGCATAAACTAGTGAGCAACAACTGGGGTGCAGATGCAAACACTCTTTGCACTGCTTCATTTTCTCTAGCATACTCGGCTGGTGAGTACTGCGCTCCTGTGTGGGAAAACAGCGTACATTAGAGCAAAATTGACGTACAGCTCAATGAAACCATGAGAATTGTTACTGGAACTGTGAGGTCCACTCCTACTCATTGACTGCCTGTTTTAGCAAACATTGCTCCTCCAGATCTGAGGAGAAAAGCAACGAAATTACAGTTGCTCAAGAAGACCTTTGCACGCAGGAACTCACTCTTGTCCAATGCCTTACGAGATCCACCTTTGGTGAGGTTAAAATCCCGAAATCCACTCTGGACTGATCTACACTCCTATGAAGAATTCAGTGTAACAGCAGAATGGAGACAGCGATGGGACCAATGTCCACCCACCAATGCCTTTCTGATTAAAGACCCAACGAAGAAAGTGCTAGGTGTCGATCTTCCTCAACAGGAGTTGTCAAAACTCAACCATTTCAGAACAGGCCACGGCAGGTGCTGATGTATGATGAAAAAGTGGGTATATTGTGAAAGTGCTGTCTGCGTGTGTGCGCTGAGAAACAGACATTGCTTCATGTTGTTGAGAGCTGTCCACTGTCAGCATTTAAGGACGGTTTACGGGCTCTGCATGAATTGACACCAAGTGCAGTGTACTGGTTGTCGAAGCTGGACATTACAGTTTAATTACTTCTATATTTTAATTTATATGTTCATTGTATATTTTTACACATTATGCTTATAAATGCCATACGATAATAATAATAATCATCTGTCAGTCATTAATCATTGCCCCAGAGGAGCGCGACTGGCTTCGGCGGCCGGCACAATTCCTATCCCTGCCTCAAGAATGGGGCCTTCATTCTTTCCATTGCTGACTCGGTCACTGATTGGAAAACAGGTTGTAGTTTTTCATTTATCTTCTTAAAAACATCTTAATGAGTACCTTGTTTTGCTTAAAATCTACTTGAATTAAATAAATTAAATAATTAAAATCTATTTGGATGGTTAAATAGGGCAGTGAAATGGGAAGGAAAATAGATTTACTTATTTTAACCTATTTTAAAACGATGTCTATTCATTTGAACAGAAGTTAAAATATGTTTTTGTTCCCAGCACTTTTCCTCACTATGACGCATGATTTTTTAGTTGTCTATAATAAAAAGTTTTTGAAAAATAATTTTCCTTTGTCACTGTTGTATTTTTACAAGGATGTTCTCTTCATTTGCTCTTTCCAAGGCGAATGTTGTATGTTTTAATTTTATAAAAGTGTCTCTTGAATTCAGTTAACGCAGGATCCCTGAAGCTGATTGCTGTCATACTATTAAAGGAGCTTCCCCAAAATCTGAAATGAAATAAAATGGGAAATTGCTTTTAATAGCATGTTTAAAATCTGCACAAGGAAACCTAGTGTTTAAAAGAGTAGTTTTATACCTTGTTGTTGATGACATATCTACTGTTTCCTTGGAGGAGCGACGGTTGATGCAGCCTTCCGTCCTGTGAAGTAATGATGTGTGTGTACCGAAGCTTGTTTCACCTTTGGTAGAGGCAAGGCTGTGGAGTGGGGAGGAGGTATGCCACTTATGGTCACGGTTTTGACTTTAGAAGAGGGGGTTTGGGGAATAGATATACGGAAGGACGGAAGTTTGGTCATTTTCTTTCTTTTGTTGTCTGTATTATTTTTAGTGCCTAATGCTTCCAGATTTGATAGTATCCCTTCGTATAAAGGATTCCTGTTATCAATTTTATTACTCAGGTTATTATCCTGATTACTTTGTTGACCTAAATAAATATATATATTTTCTAGTGTATTTAGTAGACTAACGTTTATTGTTTTATGTAATATTGTCAAATCTTGCTCTATAGTAGTGAACTGATGGCCGGCTGCACTCATGTTCGCCCATTGAGGAAAATTTTTTGTGCCTCTCAGCGTTGACGTGCTCAAGATATCTTACCGTAAAACTGTGTCCAGTTTGCCATACATAAGATCTTTTTGCATTGATGACCTGGATTATCAGGTCTTCCAACTGCAAGGGCCTTACCCAAGTTACACAAAGACCAGTTATAAACTTCCGCAGCAGTCATACTTACAAAACATCCCAATACATTAGTACATTTTTAACTAATCATTATGTTTTTCACAATAAGACACCAATAAAAAATTCAGTAGACTTTTGTAAAGTACTTAAGTATTTTAAGTTAACACTGCATCATATAATATGTTCTTTTGATACCAAAGACATGTATACAAATATTCCAGTAGATGAAACAATAGAAATCATTAGGAAGAATTTAATAGAACACAAACAACTTAGCCTACCAGAAATGGAAGACTTCATTAACATGCTTAAATTTGTTTCGAACACAATTACTTCACATTTAATAAGAAGATATACAGACAGGAAGGCCTCCCTATGGATACGCTTTGTAGACGATACCTAAGTATAGTCATAGATCAAACAGTGAGCAATAGTGATAATATCCTCAATATTTTAAATTCATTAGAATCCAGAATAAAGTTTATTGTAGAAAAAAAAAATGAATTTTTTAGACATAAATATAAGACGGGCTAAGGAGGAGTTCACTTTCAAGATATATAGAAAGCCCACTTTTACTCCTACCATGATAAAGGTCAACTCATTACATTCGGAATCACAAAAATGATCAGCTTACTATAGTCGCATATACAGAGCATTCAATATACCTCTCTCCCGCATAGAACGAGAAAAAGAACTGCTCATTATCCGTAAACAAGCCCAATATAACTGTTTTGGACTTAATATGGTAAATAAAATAATCAGAAAATTCAAACAGAAGTTTCAAAGTAATCTAACACCCAAAGTAAAGAAGAAAGATAAATATGCCAGGTCTACTCTTAACAATCGTAATATATAAGTAATCATAATCTATAAGTTTCATTTCTGTATTGATATTATACACAAATACAATGAGACGAAGACTTCCACCTAATCAGTACAGTACTTATTTTATTAAATTAAAACTACAGGACCGGTTTCAACCTTTCTAGGTCATCTTCAGCTGGTCACACAATCACATATAACATATCATGCAATCATGAAACATTGCTAGATCTAACAAAGAATGTCATACGGTGATTTAAAGATAAAAATTTAAAGATAAAAATTTCATAATGTTCCATATTGAACTGTATCACAATTAAATTGAAATAAGAAATTAAGTGGTTCAACCTATTCATCATCATCATCATCATCATCATTTCCCTTTATCCAGCTGTAGCCGGGTAGGGGCAAATATGGTTCCTCTCCACTTTCTTCGGTCTTTCCACCACTCCTCCTCCAACACTGCGTCCCAGTCCAAGTTTCTTTCTGTAATGCTACGTTGGATGGTATCCTTCCATCTCAATTGTGGTCGTCCACGGCCTCTCCTTCCTTAGATTTGCATTTCCATCACCTTTTTTTGCATTCTTTCGTTGCTCATTCGCTTTATGTGCCCAAACCATCTTAGTCGGCTCTTCTCTATTCTATCATTCACTTTTTTCACTCCAATTTCTTCCCGGATTTTCTCATTCCTTATTTTGTCTCGTCTACTCTTCTCTATCATATTCCTCAAGAACTTCATTTTGGCTGCCTGTATTCGTCTGTCATCCTTCTTCGTCATTGTCCAAGTTTCTGCTCCGTAAGTTGTTATGGGTACGTAATACATCTTGTACATAATATCCTTTGCCTCCGTTGGCACATCTTTGTCCCATAACATGTTTCTTACACTATGATAGAAACAACTTCCAGCTTGAATCCTTTTACTAATCTCAGCATCCAGTCGAGCATTCTCCATTAATTCACTCTCCAGGTATTTAAACGTTTCCACTACTTCCAGGGGCTTGTCTGCAGGTCTAATCTGACCTCTCCCTTCTTTCTCCCCTCTAGTCATTCAACCTATTCAATACAAGTAAATAAGAAATGTAGTGTTACATTCTTATTTGGTTAAAAGCGGTACCAGTTTCGACAACCAATCTGGGTCATCAGCAGCCGATTAAAAATACAAAAACAATGCATAGGAAAACAAAGAATTAAAAGATAAGTCTTTCACAAAAGCAGTTCAAGAAGCAATATAAGACAACACATACAAGACTCCAAACATAATTTCACTAATATTGAAAAAGACATAAAAATACTTAAAATCATTAACAAAGCCCCCCTTCTAAACACTACTGAAAATTGATTCACCTTGACCAATACTTCAACTCTCATTTCAATTTAAACAACCGAGCTTGATAGCTGCAGTCGTGTAAGTGCGGCCAGTATCCAGTAATCGGGAGATAGTCGGTTCGAGCCCCACTGTCGGCAGCCCTGAAGATGGTTTTCTGTGGTTTACCATTTTCACACCAGGCAAATGCCGGGGCTGTACCTTAAATAAGGCCACGGCCGCCTCCTTCCAATTCCTGGTTTTTCCTATCACTCGTGTCGGTGCGACGTAAAGCCAATAGCAAATGAATGAATCAATTTAAATGACATTTCTGAAAAACCCAATATTCTATTCGACTTCCATATTCTTCTTCTCAAAAATGCTAAATTTCTAAACCCGAATTCAATTTTCCATGCCTTACACAGTTCCTACCCATGTTTTCTACCTCCAATAACCCATCCTCCTAATCCATCCTAAACTACCCCACCTTTATTTCCTCTACTTTCCCATCTTCTTTCAACTTCCATTTCTCTTTTAATCTTTTCTCATCTACTAATCCTGCTCCTTTATTACCTTATCCCATCTTTTCTTATCTTTTCTTTTCACCTTTCCTCTCGATTAAAAAAAAAAAAAAATCCGAATTGAACTGTATACTATGATACCACCTACAATTCAGATCATGACAACATTCAAATTTAAACTCATACCTTACGCTACCTTACACTGTAATTATTAAATTAATGTAGTAATGGTCCACCTTTCAATACTATAATATGTAATATTCTAAATTACATTAATTAGGGACTAGTTTCGGCCTGGACTGGCCATCTTCAGCCTTAATGTAAAACACCTAATAACTAAACAAATGTACATGCACACAATTGACATAAAAACAAATGAAAACAAATATATACAAAGTGACATTAGAAACTGGGATGGAATATGAATAAATTTGAAAATGAACTAGGTTCTAACATCTTGAGTATGTTCATCATTGAGAATAATTTCAAGTATTAAGTATTAATTTATATACACAGAACTGTTAGTTCTAATACTGCTGATCATTTCAATAGGAACTGGTAAATGTTGATCCTGTAGTTTGTCATCAAATCTATATGTGTTGTGTTAGCTATATGTAATCCATTGGACACTGCTGTAAATAACCACTAGTTGACAGGGAACTGTTAGATGTTGTTTCATCTTCAATCAAAATAATAAATGAGATTCTCTCATGGTGCTTGTTAAATCTTGCTGAAATGTTGTTGGACATTGTCAGGACAGCACATGAAGATGTGGTTAACACAGATACATTGTGTCTGGTATAAAATTTTTGCGATTCATTGCGGTGCCCATGAAGTTAACCTGATAAATTAGATAAAATTAAATTAATGAATTGAATGAGAGAATGTGTTAGTTAGATGGCATAGGTTATATGAGACTTACCTCTCAATACAGCATAAGGTGTGTGGT
Organism: Anabrus simplex; assembly: GCF_040414725.1. Lineage (NCBI taxonomy): Eukaryota > Metazoa > Arthropoda > Insecta > Orthoptera > Tettigoniidae > Anabrus > Anabrus simplex. Next base: position 229,564,882 of record NC_090267.1, on the reverse strand, counting down.
CCATTGTTGAGTGTGCTTCAGACTAACTGTTGTGAAATTCAAATGAAAAGGAAGGAGAGGGGAGGGGAAGATCAGAAGGAGAGGGGGTTGGGGAAGGTCAGAAGGAGAGGGGGTTGGGGAAGGGGGTGGGGGAGGGGGGTTAAGGTGGGGCTGAAGGATGTGGGAAAAAGGATGGTTGTTGAGGAAATGTGCTGTGAATATTATGAAAAATTGAATTATGACTTGTTGGTTTGACATTAGTGAAAATGGGAATTAGAAGGTCAAAAAGGATATTTGGTTTTTCTGAAATTTCATTAAGATTATGATTTGGGTTGAAATATTGATCTAAATGTATGAAGCAGCTTTTGGTAATGTTAAGGAGGGGTCCTTTACTGATGATTTTGAGTATTTCCATATCTTGTTTTATGTCTGTGAATTTGTGCTTATAGTCATGCATATGCTGTCCTACAGCTGAAAATTTATTGTATTTCATGCTGTATTGAGAGGTAAGTCTCATATAACCTATGCCATCTAACTAACACATTCTCTCATTCAAGTCATTAATTTAATTTTATTGCAATGAATCGCAAAAATTTTATACCAGACACAATGTGTCTGTGTTAACCACATCTTCATATGCTGTCCTGACAATGTCCAACAACATTTCAGCGAGATTTAACAAGCACCATGAGAGCATCTCATTTATTATTTTGATTGAAGATGAAACAACATCTAACAGTTCCCTGTCAGCTAGTGGTTATTTACAGCAGTGTCCAATGGATTACATATAGCTAACACCACACATATAGATTTGATGACAAACTACAGGATCAACATTTACCAGTTCCTATTGAAATGATCAGCAGTATTAGAACTAACAGTTCTGTGTATATAAATTAATACTTAATACTTGAAATTATTCTCAATGATGAACATACTCAAGATGTTAGAACCTAGTTCATTTTCAAATTTATTCATATTCCATCCCAGTTTTTAATGTCACTTTGTATATATTTGTTTTCATTTGTTTTTATGTCAATTGTGTGCATGTACATTTGTTTAGTTATTAGGTGTTTTACATTAAGGCTGAAGATGGCCAGTCCAGGCCGAAACTAGTCCCTAATTAATGTAATTTAGAATATTACATATTATAGTATTGAAAGGTGGACCATTACTACATTAATTTAATAATTACATTGTACTTGCAATTCAATACGGATCAGAACCATGAAGTTTATAACCTATGACTACCTTACACTACCTCAAGTACGACCCGAATTCTCATCTTCAAGAAATAACACGCTATGCACATACGTTTTTCATTTGTTTCCAATATTGCGCTTGTTAACATTTTTCTCCTCACATTTGCTTTTTACGTCAACCATTCTGCACCTCTAAAGAATCTACAAGATCCTATATTAACTTGTACTATATATTTTTGCAACTGAAGCATTTACATGCTTGTTCTTTAAGCTATTCACCGAGTTTCATCGGCGTTTAAAAGCACAGTGCCGGACATTGCATATGTTGCGCTGATCTTCAGGAGCTAGCATGTTACTTTATTTAAGCGACTTGTCTTCGTCTCCTACACAATTTTGGGACTTCAAAATTATTAAATCGTGTTGTGAGTTCGTGCCTGGCAGTGTTTGCAAGCTTGTTTAATGAACTGTTCACCTCTTCTCTTAAACATTTTAAGGCACAGTGCTGGACTTTGCGTGTGTTGTGCTACTCTTCAGGGATTTATGCCTTGCTACATATAAGTGACTGATCTTCGACTTCTTCTGGATTTTATGATTTAAAATCGTGCAGTGCTAATCCCTATTGTCTTATTTTGTTTCTTGAACTGCTTTTGTGGAAGACTTATCCTTTAATTCTTTGTTTTCCTATGCATTGCTTTGTACCCCCTGTGGGTGGGGGATGCAGACGAAGAATACACCCACGGTATCCTCTGCCTGTCGCAAGAAGCGACTAAAAGGAGCGACCAAGGGATGATCAAATTAGAACCATGAAACTATTTGTGATTAGTACCACCACGCGGGGAACACCATGGGTCGCCTTTACTTGCACATAGTACCACTATGTTGGGTACCAACTAGGTTTGTGATTAGTAGCAAACTTGGGCACGACGGCTTTTACAGTACCTGTGATTAGTAACACTATATGTCCGACACCATGGGATGAAGGAACCCATGGTTCTGGCTTGCCTGTGATTAGTACCCACTATATGAGGAACACCACGGGATAGTACGAGTTCCTGTGGTTAGTACACTTAGGTGATGAACATCATAGGTTTGCGTTGCCTGTCAAGGGCGCCACAATGTACGAAACACATTAGGTCTGTAATACATGTACGAATTTCATTACCTGTGATTCGTACCATAATGTATGGAAATCCACGAATCTACGCTACTCTTGATTGGTACCACAACATAGGAAATACCATGGTTCTACTTTTCTAGTGGTAAATACCATTATGAGGGCCGATGACTTGGATTTTGGACCCGTTTCGAGAACGAGCATATTCTAATCAATTCAGCATCGTGCTATAGAAGCAGTCCCTTGGTCCGTACTACTATTGTTTTGTGCCAGCTTCTGTGCATGTGAGGCATTGTGGGTCGGATCCACTGATCTTTTTAACTTCATATCAATCCATCCATTCCTTCTTCGTCCTCGCGCTTTGAATTCTGGTCAGTGGAGGATTTTGGACTTTAAATTTGTCATTTCATTTTGTCTCATTTTGTGCCATTAGAAGCCGATGACCTCGATGTTAGGCCCCTTAAACAACAAACATCAATCAGTCATCATTGTTTTTGTATTTTTAATCGGCTGATGATGACCCAGATTGGTGGTCGAAACTGGTACCGCTTTTAACCAAATGAGAATGTAACACTACATTTCTTATTTACTTGTATTGAATAGGTTGAACCACTTAATTTTTTATTTCAATTTAATTGTCATACGATGATAACATGTCAAATTATTTTCATGATTGGGGCAATCATCAAATTGGAAACTTGGTGTTCATTGTCTATTTATGAATAACACATATAAAAAGCACATTCATAAAAGTTTGGATTGTTTGTAGGCATGAGTTTTTCTAAAATTAGGTGCTAGCTTTGTAAAACATGTGTGGTAATACAGAAAGAGCATGTGTGTTGATTACAGTTTCTTGGTCTTTTGAAATATTGGACTTGTGGGTTGCACTTCCTTGTTTCGTGAACTTTCAGTTGTACACTGTGTAGAATCTTGTTGCCCAGTGTTAATTTGCCTTAATTTTTAAAAACCAATTAGTTCTGTCCTTGAAGTCTTGATAAATAGATATTATTATGGACACTTCATGATGACTATAGAGGTAAAACATTTTAAAATTCAATGGCCTGCATTGTAGGTATAGATTACACTTTAAAATGACAGGTTCTCAAGTATGAGTTTTGTGTCACCATATATATACGAAACATAGAAATACTTGTCATTGCTGAAAAGCAATACATGAGATTGTGTTGACTCAGTTGAGACTTGAGCGGAACACAAACAGCATAGATTTTGTATGTGCACGCTTTAGAAATCTACACTCTCTTACAATGCAGAATAGTCTGGCGAGGGGCTCTACAATCGCATTCTGGAGATGGTACAAAGTTCCACTTGTAGAGAAAATCCCTGCACCTTCCATGACCTGTCCTAATCCTGTTCAATCTGGACCAAGTTGCACGCGGCAGTTGGGATCCATCAGCAATTTTTTCCCCTCTGAAGGTGTTATGCAGGGGCAAGTCTGGAGAGTTATTCCAGTGGCCTTTCCACTCCTCCAAAGCATTGAAGTTGGTGGATGTCTTCAGAGCAGCATCACAAAGGAGTGGATGTCATGATTTCAGTCTTTGGAGACTAAGAGCTGGTATGTCATTTACAACAGGTAGCAGAGGATTCCTGCAGATCATGTTGTACTCTCGAACAAGAGCACTAGATCTTCGTAAGTCAGGTGGCATTATTCAAGACAAAAGTGGGAGCCAGTGAATTGGAGTTGATCTGATGGTGCCAGATATAAGACGCATGCTGGTATTAAATTGTGGGTCTATATACTTTGTATATGGGCTATTAAGCCACACTGGAGCACAATAGTCGGCAGTAAAGAAAACCAGTGCTAAGGCTGAAGAGCGCAGGATGTATGCAGTAGATCCCCAAATAGTACCAGTTAGCTTCTGAATAATATGGTTGCTTACGTCCGCAGGATTTACCTCCTCATTACCCTGCATGTGTCCCCCGGGTGGTGCTAAGCGAGCAACAGCAATAGGCAGCCAGTCTATCCTAGGATCTCCTGGCTGTCAAATTATGTCAAAGTGATGGAGAATGAATGATGAGAGTAGAGAGGAATAAGGATTATCTTTGCTAGGAAGAATGTTCTGAATATTAGTGTTATTATGCATTCACTTGGGAGTTATCCTTCAAATTTATATATGGAAAGCTTCTTGTATTATAATCATTAAGTTGCATAATACATCACCTGTCTTTGTCGTCCTTTCAGGTCCAGAGATTGTACTGAGAATCAGAGATTTGGTGCCATTATTCAGACAACGTCACCAGTTTCGTGGTCTAGGAGGAGAGCACATGAAACAGGCTTGCTCTCACCTAATTGAGAAATGTTCATTGGCGAAAATGCCTTTCCATGGTCAGGAAATAGTTGGTAAGATTTATTTATATTCTTTTGCAGTTAGCATGTAACTTGTTGCTTTGCCTACAAAATAGTTGGCTAAAATGCATATAGAATATTTAACGTCATTGTCACCAGGACAAATCCCCTGTGGCAGAGCACGCCTTCTTGTTCCTCAGTCATGATTTGGGAAAGTCGTGATTCTTGTTACCATCTGCCAGTACAATATTTGTCTGCACCAAAAAGATATTAAAATAATTATGTAATAACTGTTTCTATGAGAAAGAAGAGGGATTACAGAGTCACAGAGTTTGACGACCTGTGAACAGAGTGAGATGTCACAAGAATGGCTGCACTGGGTCGCACTGCACAAGTCTTGATGTGAGAAATATGAGAGAGAGGCAAGTGCTGGTGTTGTTGCCACCACTTTGCCTTCTCACTGCTGTAAAAGTATGGGTGTCCACCTTGCTTGTTACATTTTATCTTGACAAGACTACTCCACAGTAATTGAAACATGAACGTGGTGAGACCTTATATCCTGAGGAAGACCATTAAAAGTCCTTTATATTTGTTAGAGATTATTTTGTTGGGAAGAAGGGTGAAACATGCAGTAGAAAAGACAAAATGCATTTTGGAATTTAATTTCTATGAATAATTTGAGATAACATCTGCCTGCTGTTATTTCTTGATGGATACAGTACTTTTGCATCCATCTCTTGGCACAGGCCAGAGTAAAGTGCAGCTTCCACTGAAGTCCCAGTCAACATCCATGGCTGTGACAACATGGAAGTTGCTGGGGTATGGGTAGTGCTGAGTAATGACATTCAGAGCATGACTAGTGCATCTGAGTGTTGTGAAAGGTGCTGCTCATAGGGTCAGTCGTGCTGCAATAGTACTTTCTGACCCAGTGAGGAAAGCAATGGCAAACTACCCCACTCCTCATCTTGCCTAGTACGCCTCATTTTGGTGCTGCCATTGGTTTTTGGGGTTTCCTTATAATCGCATAACCTTGGGTGGTGCTATTTGAGGATCCAACCAGCCTCTGGGCTGATGACCTAACAGACAGACAACAATGGGTATATCATTTCAAAATGTTATTTGGATGGAAGAAAGGACATTATTGTAAGGAAAATCATACGGTCATTAGTGAAGTGATGTCCATGATCCATGAATAGTGGGAGTTTGAGTCTATGATCCTTCTTTGGAAATTTTTCCTGTGTATATACTGTATATGTATTACTATTTGCTTTACATCGCACCACCACAGATAGGTCCTTTGACGACAATGGATAGGAAAGGGCTAGGAGTGGGAAGGAAGCAACTGTGGCCTTAATTTGCCTGTTGGGAAAATGGGAAACCATGGAAAATCATCTTCAAGGCTGCTGACAGTGGAGATCGAACCCACTATCACCTGAATGCAAGCTGTTAGCTACATGATCCAAACCGTGTAGCCACTTGCTCAGTCCTGTATAGTTTGTTGCTAATCCTAGTGAGAGGAATGCTCCTCACTAATGGAGGTAGAGATGTATGTGGAGAGATGTGCACCCACACACTCACCTACGTGCATAATTTAATCAGTCTAATAGATTTGGTGTCTCACCAACAGAAACAACAGTGAATGAATTAAATAATTCCCTTAATTCATTGACTATGTAGATGCTTAGGACCAACTACTTTTATCAGCATGAGCCTACTTAGAATGTACGAGAAATATTACCAAATACATTATGAAAAGTACCATCAACATATAGGTACTTTTTCGGTTAATGCAGAATATTATGCCAGCGAAAACTGGCAGCCGGCAGTGATGCCAGCAAGAGATAATAATTGTGGAGCAGTGGCCAACAATGTGGACGGGAAGAGCAGAGAGCAAACTAAAAGCACCTGTGAGTTGTTGAGGTTTGCGATAAAGAAGCTTGAAGCTGATTAACAGTGGACCATGTGCCCAGAATGATCTGGAATTGGAAAGTACTAGAATCTTCTATGGACCTCTATAAAGAACTCTACTGGTGCATACCAGTCAGTCTTGTGTCAGTCTCAAGTGTGAGAGTTTTTTAAAATATATTTATATTTTTTTTTACAATTTGCTTTACGTCGCACCAACACAGATAGGTCTTATGGCGACGATGGGATAGAAAAGGTCTAGGAGTGGGAAGGAAGCGGCCATGGATTTATTAAGGTACAGCCCCAGCATTTGCCTGGTGTGAAAATGGGAAACCACAGAAAACCATCTTCAGGGCTACCAACAGTGGGGTTCGAACTCACTGTCTCCCGGATGCAAGCTCACAACTGCACGTCCCTAACCGCATGGCCAACTCGTCCGGTAAGTGTGAGAGTCTCAAGTGCGTCACTAGCAAGTGAAAGTAAGCAGTACATGATGGTCTTGAGCCCGTGAGATGGCTATGCGGAATTTAGCGAGACTTGCTAGCTGTGAACTGTTCTGAAATCAACACTATGAGGAGCTGTGTGGAGAACAGGAGTTCATTTTGCTGGTATTAAGTGTTCATATATGTGTTAGTATAAGAAGAAATTCATGAAATAGTCAATAAAGTGGATGAATAGTTCCAGGTATTTCTTCAGATTGTGGAATCTGGTGTTAGGGACTTGAGGCAAGAGACGAGTGATATACTGGAAAGGATAATGGCTCTAGAATTTAGACCACCAAGGTCTACCTCCACAGACAGCAGTACCTGCACCACAAAAGTGAAACCCCTTTGCTTTGACGGTAGTACAATGTAGATTATGTTTCGTACTCAGTTTGAGACTGTGGTCAAATTAATGGGTGGACACTGGAGGAAAGGGCCGCATAACTTCTCGCCAGGTTGCATGGACGAGCAGTGGAGGTCACCAAGAAGGACTGTTTTCCATTACCTGGAATAGCCGAAGCCTTGGACACCTTATCTGGTGCTCAGTAGTTCTCAACCTTCGACCTGAAGTCAGGATATTGGCAGGTGACAGTACCCGGAGTACAAGGAGAAGACAACATTCTGTACCAGTCAGGGGTTGTAGCAGTTCACTGCTATGTCCTTTGGACTGTGTAACACACCGGAAACTTTTAAGCAATGTGCCCGATGCCTGCCTGATCTACCTATGACATCATGGTGGTAGAACACACTTTCCAGGAGCGTCTGGGAAACCTCTGGAAAATATTCCTCGGACTACAAGGTGATCACCTAAAACAGCTCTGGGAAGGATAAATTATTCCAGCAGGAGGTATGTTACCTAGCCTACATTGTCTCATTGAAGGAAATAGCACCGACGTGGAGAAGCTATAAGCTGTTAGAGATTAGCCTTGCTGAAAGCAGGCAGTAGTTTAGGAGTTTTGCTTGGCCTGGGTACCTACTACAGGAGGTTCATTGTTGGTTTCTCTCACTTCTCGAAGCCACTTTTGCAGCTCACAGAAAAGAAGACGCCATTCTGATGGTCGCCGGAGGCAGCATCCAGTCAGTCAAGGAGTCTCTGTGCTCAGAGCATATGGTAGAAGTCTGCTATAGTGGGTACGGCATATAGCGAGAACTCCGTTGTAACAACAGGTTTTTTCTCTCCCTTGAAAATTCCTATATTAAACTGTGTATTATCCTGTGGTTACAGCGAGAACCTTATCACCGATGCATCCATTATTACGAGCGATTAAGCATGCATTATATTTCCGTTATCGATTTTTTACACTCCAGCGATTACAATGAATGCGAACGATCACCTTCGGTACATTTTTCGCGTTATGTGCGCTAGCGAGCTCTCTCGCTGTCATTCGAACTCGAAGGGAGGAGTTGGTTAGTAATACTTGTTGACTGTTGTTTTGTAAACATAATTCGAAAATGAAAGAACTTGTTTCGTAATAAATGCATAAATAACCTTGTTAGAAATAAAGACTGAAATAAACAATCGATTAATTTAATGTCATGTACCAAAATTAAGTAAGAATGTAATACAACTCAAAATCCGGCATGCTGGGTTGATAAGGTGGAAGCCTCCTTTTCATTGTAATTGTGTATAATATCAATACGGAAATGAACCTATTAGATTACGGGCTGGGTGGCTCAGACGGTTGAAGAGCTTGCATTTTGACCCCAACTTCTCAGATTCAATCTGGGCTCAGTCCAGTGGTATTTGAAGGTGCTCAAATATATCAGTCTTGTTTCGGTAGATTTACTGCATGTAAAATTCCGAAATTCTGGCACATCGGCATCTCCGAAAACTGTAAGAGTATTTTTTGGGACGTAAAGTCAATAACATTATTTTAAAAATATGGCGCAGAAAAGATGACCGATTTTCAGAGGTTAGTTTATTCAGCAAAACCTCGTTTGGACGTTTCTGCAGGGGACAAGGAAAGAGAATGTGTTAAGCGAGAAAACATACTATTGAATACACAAATCAGAACTATCCAACAGGGATATGCTTTTTTTCCCCAACGAGCGTACAATTTATGTTGTGTATGTACGGGTACGGTAAAAGATATAGGCGATCTTCTGTTTCTGAAGACAGGGTATTAAAAGACATGAAAAAGATGAGAGAACAAATACGAAAACCTTTTCCACTGGGGCATATTAAATAACAACGGTGTATTAAAAGATGTGTAAAACACAAGGCAATAAATATAAAACATTTGCACTGGGGTCTGTGAAAGTATCGGAGCATTATTTTCAGTTCACACTCTTTCTAAAACAAATCCCAGCTGAAGCCTTATATTTTGGACCTGTAGGTTATTAAACATTGTTTGCTGGTCACACTCTTCAACCATGAATTATTTGGAGGTTAAACTCGGCCATGTGCTAGAGGATTACTTTGACCGTCATCTCAAATGCGACAACAGTTTGATCGACCTGAGTTGAGACTCTAAGGTGTGAGTTTCAACATACGCGCCACTGTTGCAAGATGTGGATGGCTGTCAACTTCCTGGATTTTAACTTTGTCTCCATTAGTAAGGGATATCACAACTTCTTCAGTATCCATAACTGGGCTACACAGTAATATGATCATGCTAATCAACTTCACATGATTAAATTCGTCATCCATACGTAGGCTATCACGTGATAAATATTTGCTACCCTTCACTGTATCACTTAATACTGAATAAATTTCTAACTTCTGAATGGAATGCCAAATACAAGCACAAACAGGCTCTCTAGGTCATTCATCAATATCAATGAAAACCGGAGAGCAAAATTGAACTTTTGTGAGGCTAACGGCTTCCTTCCCAAAGGTGTAATTTATCCTGTAAAGTTCAGGAATTGAAGGACATTTCTCGTTTTCGTGCAGCTTTCTCTGATCGGCCTCCTGTGATGAGGGCTCTAATCTGTGTTTGAAATCTATTCCTTTCACAAGGGAAGACAAAGAACATTTTCAGGGCTAGGAAAAATGTGATAGTACTATGCAGTAATAGTGACAATCTGTGATGCGAAAAGTGAGATTCATTAAATGTAGATTTAATATGACGTGAATCGGGACTTCGAATTTATGACGTGCTAAGCAAGAAATCATTTTAACGAGGAAATCCCATAAGATTTCACTGTATTTTCTCACATCTGGTTTAAATTTCGGAAGGGCTATTCCCAATACCAATATAAATGGTCCGTTATTGGACATTGGCGAAACGCTGGCATACGGAAATGAGTTAGCTGGAAAATTTATAATGTCCAATAACGGACCATTTATATTGGTATTATAAATTTACTCATTCGGAACAAATATTTCAGATTCCCTAGGGGAATCAACATTTATATCATCTGATGGCTAAGCAGGCATCAATTTTTGATAATGAGACGAAGTGTCTCATAGTGCATTGGCACTGCCGGTGGCTACAATTAGCCTACGCAGTGGCCTCCACGGTATGCACTAGCCAGCGTCTTGGTAGGTGTGCTAGGTACCAACTGATGAGCCCAGCCTAGCACACGAGGGCGAAACGCTGGCATACGGAAATGAGTTAGCTGGAAAATTTATAATGTCCAATAACGGACCATTTATATTGGTATTATAAATTTACTCATTCGGAACAAATATTTCAGATTCCCTAGGGGAATCAACATTTATATCAGGGCTATTCCCATGTAAATTTCTAGTGAAAAGGTTATCATTATTCTACTAGTGCTTGAAATATATTTTTATGATGCATATAAGGTTAAGTTAGGTTAGATGACGCTGTTTGAATAAGAAAACTGAAACTTGACTTATTTTTCTACTGCTTTTCCCACACCTGTGGGATCGCGGGTGCGAACTGTAGCACATGTGGATTTGGTCCTGTTTCATGGCCGGGCGTCCTTCCTGATGCAACCCTATATGGAGGGATGTAATCACTATTACATGTTTTTGTGGTGGTTGGTAGTGTAGTGTGTTGTGTGAATATGAAGAGGAAAGTGTTGGGACAAACACAGACACCCAGTCCCCAGACCAGAGGAATTAATCAGAGGTGATTAAAATCCCCGACCTGGGCAGGAATCGAACCCGGGTCAACCGATGCCCCAACACTGACCATACAGCCAATGAGTCGGAAAAAACTGAAACTTGACTGTTATCTGTGAAATATCTGTGTATTTGTATATAGTTATATTTACTTTATGACGAGTGTGAGCGATTATAATAAATGGTTATATTCTGAACATAATAGTAGTAGTTTTGCAATTTGTACAACATAAGTTTGGTGCCAAAATCTCAGGAGTATTGGGATTTCAACGCGACATGAGAGAACAGAAGAGTATCTTCATATCACAATCATGGATGTTGAGTGACTTAAATCTCGACATACCAACAAATCTCTGAGGAGAAGAAAGGGTCACCAACGCCGAACCAGCAACAACTTCAAATGCAACAGATAAGACAGAACAGAATTACAGTATACGTATTGTTAACTGTAGATTGGTTATTAAGAGATATAAGTTAAGAGATATAAACTTCATGTTGAATTGTCCGTATTGAACTGTGATTACATAGAAAATTAAAAGTGTAGTTTAACAATTCCACCTTTTTAATACAAAATTTTTGTAGTGCGGGTTACATTACAAATGAAACATTTATTTGGTACTAGTTTCGACCTAAGTTTAAGGTCATCATCAGTCAACAACATGAATCGCACAACATATTAAATAGTTCATAAAAAATGTACATATATCGCAGAAACATTGTGGTTTGACACTATAAAGTTAAAAGTTGAAGATGAAACAGTCACAGTGGGGATAAAAGTTTTAAATTATGCATAAATTGCATTAAAGTAAGGCACTTAGCTACCGTTGAAAGATGATTAAATTTCATCAATATGGATGCTGAAGATTCTTGAAAATTTATGTATCCTTTGCTACAAAGTTCTGCCAGCTGTAAGTCATCATATGGTAGTAGTGGCATTTAGAAAACAATTTATGCACATGCAGTGAACAGTCAACTTCCTCTCCACCTGGTAGAGTTTTTACGGATTCAGTCACTGTACTAACTGTATAGGCTTCATCAAATCCGAGAAATCCATCGTCTTCAGAAATATCTGGATGATTTTTTTTCCAAGACTGCACAATTGTCAATGATTTTGTTATTCCCAAGCCGAATGAATCTCATAAATACTACTACTACTACTACTACTACTACTACTACTACTACTACTACTACTACTACTACTACTACTACTACTACTACTACTACTACTACTACTACTACTACTACTACTACTACTACTACTACTACTACTACTACTACTACTACTACTACTACTACTACTACTACTACTACTACTACTACTACTACTACTACTACTACTACTACTACTACTACTACTACTACTACTACTACTACTACTACTACTACTACTACTACTACTACTACTACTACTACTACTACTACTACTACTACTACTACTACTACTACTACTACTACTACTACTACTACTACTACTACTACTACTACTACTACTACTACTACTACTACTACTACTACTACTTTTTTTTTTGTTATGGCAGGGGAAAATCTTTTAAAGACACCACTCTGTGTGGGAGTTGGATTTCCACCAACTAAAAACCCCTGCCCTCTTCACTCAAACCATTCTGGAACTGCTTGTCGGCATGACATCAGAATGGAGTGATGTATGTTATTAAGTTCTTCCTTTCTCTTCTTTCTCCTTCATCCCCATAATGCTTGTCGCCATTGCCTTTACTGTGTTCCAGGCAAACGGGCTCTCTAACATAATCTGAACCAGATTCCCTGGCGTGAGTTGTCGGCCAAGTTGTTGGCAGGCTTTTCTTCGTTCTTCTTCCCATCGAACACAGTAGAAAAAGGTGTGTTCTACTGTATCCCTTTCAGAACAGTACCAACAACCATCTCCCTGCGTCTTTCCCATCTTCATGGCGTATACGCCGAATCTTCCATGTCCTGTCAGGATCTGCGACAGATAGTAATCTACCTGCCGATGTCTACATTTAAGCCAGTCTCCTATGTTGGGTATTAGCTTTTTTGTCCATTGGCCAACATCGGTTGTGCCATCCCATCGGTCTTGCCACTCTAGTAAGAGTTGGTTCCTCGAGGCTTTCTTTTCCTCAGCAGATATAGTTGCACCCCTTTCATGCCAAAGTTTTCTCTCTGCTACGAGGAGGTCAATGGGAATACTGGCAGCTACAACTTGTAAAGCTGCTGTCGAAACAGTTCGATATGCACAGGTAACTCTGAGCAGCATTTTCCTCTGTACTCTTTCCATAGCTCTTCGGTGAATCTTCCTCCTGAGTGCATTGTGCCAGATAGGTGCAGCATAAAGTAAAATGGAATATACTGCAGAGCACATAATCTGTCTCTTAACTGTTCTTGGTCCCCCGATGTTAGGCATAAGTCTGGCTAATGCCGATGCCTTCTTCTCTGCCCTTTGGGTTACTGCCTTCACATGTGCACCAAATGTGCAATTCCTGTCAATAAGAACCCCAAGGTATCGTACAGACTTTCCTGGGATAATCACTGTATCATTTAATAAGAAACGGACATTTTTCCAATTCCTGGAACCTTTCAAAATTACAGCCTCAGTCTTATGTGGAGCCAATCTCAACTTATTATTTACCATCCAAAGGTTAACTCGTCTCAGTGATTCATTTACTCGGAAGGTCAGTTCTTCTACATTCTCTGCTATTACCACTATTGCAAGGTCATCTGCATAACCAATAGATGTTGTCCCTTTTGTCAGCTGCAGGCGTAAGACACCATCATATAGAATGTTCCACAAGGTGGGTCCTAGGACAGATCCCTGTGGAACGCCAGCACTCATTTCAAGATCTTCTAAATCATGAAATCGTATTCTTCGTCCTTTGAAGTACTTAACGATTATTTGTTGTAGATACTGAGAAATGTTCATCCTACGAAGTTCTCTCAAAATAATGCTCCAAGAAGCAGTGTTAAAAGCATTTTTGACATCTAGCGTTATCAAGGCAGCCCATTTCTCACTGCTTTCTGCCTGTATTTGAATCACTCTCTCAATAGCTTGGGTTGTGGTTCTACCCTTTCTAAATCCAAACTGGTTCGAAGAAAGTCCTCCCTGTTGTTCAAGTTCTTTCTCCAGTCTAGTTTTAATCAATCCTTCGTAAAGTTTGCTCAAGGTGTTTAATAAGCACAGTGGCCTGTATGCTGATGGATCTAATGATAGTTTCCCTGCCTTCAATAACAGCACTAGCTTGGCTACTTTCCACTCATCGGGGAATTCACGCTTTTTTAATAAATCATTGAAGACTGATAAGATCCAACCAGGTGCCACCTCAACTGCATACTTGATGGCTTCTGGTGGGATTCCATCTACACCTGGTGCCTTACCAGTCTTCATACTACTACTACTACTACTACTACTACTACTACTACTACTACTACTACTACTACTACTACTACTACTACTACTACTACTACTACTACTACTACTACTACTACTACTACTACTACTACTACTACTACTACTACTACTACTACTACTACTACTACTACTACTACTACTACTACTACTACTACTACTACTACTACTACTACTACTACTACTACTACTACTACTACTACTACTACTACTACTACTACTACTACTACTACTACTACTACTACTACTACTACTACTACTACTACTACTACTACTACTACTACTACTACTACTACTACTACTACTACTACTACTACTACTACTACTACTACTACTACTACTACTACTACTACTACTACTACTACTACTACTACTACTACTACTACTACTACTACTACTACTACTACTACTACTACTACTACTACTACTACTTTGTCTCCAAAGTCAAATGGACTCCCAGAAAAGGCCGTTCTTTTGATAGATAATGCGCACTCGCACCCAAATCAAAACATTTTAAAATCAGCAATGGCAACATTTATGCAAAACTTTTGCCTCCCACTGTCACTGCATTAATACAGCATATCTGCACTTAAAAGAAATTATCGGTCATTTCTTCTTCAAAAGAAGACTGAAGAGGGCAATGATCTCAGAACATTTTTTTGAAAAGAATTTACAATTCTCAATGCTATTTATGAGATTCACCACATTTCCACAGCTTCCTGTCTTGTTTCTTGTAGTTTTCCTAGAGTCCAGGCTTTATAAGCAGCAAAATTCTGTATATTGTTCATTATTGTATAATGTTATTGTGCATATATAATGCATCTTTTAAGTCAAACTTGTAAATTACTTTTAACATTACAATGTTTTTATTACCATCAGTCATATTTGTTATGTTTCAGATGAATGGCAGGATCTGTTGGATGAATGCCTATCTCACGAGGTGAACGTGATCCGTGAACGTGCTGCTGCAGCTCTACCAGCGCTCTTCTCAGAGTACTATTCTAATGGTAGAGATTCTGTTACTACTAGGTATACTAAACAGCTCTCTGCCAACAACCAGATTGTTCGCATGGGATTCTGTGGAGCATTAGGTAAGTTTGCACTTCATGATGATATTTTGAGAAACAGTCAGTTGACTTCAGGACAGATTGTAAGTAGGGGTGAAGCTGTACATATTAGTTAGCTTAGATGGAAATGGGCAAGGGTAGTAATTCATGAGCTTGGTTCTGGTCTTAACCAATGAAATATAACTGTTCAACCAGTAGTCTTAGAAAATGAAATAGTGTACATATTATCAAAAAGTTTTCCCAAAAGGGAATCACAATTTAATTTTGCTGGTACGAATATTAAAGTACCATATATACTGTATGTGAATAATCTCTGCACATTTTTTCCCGAATTTGGTGGAGGCAGAACACCATCATCTATGTTTTGTCACTCTCGCTTTAGAGGATTATAACATGCCCTTTACAGAGCGGGAACTCCACTTTGCCATGGCTCTTTGCATCGACACGGCTCCTGTACCATATAACATCCTAATCCAGATGTTGAAACACCTCAGCAATGATAGCCTATTACGTAGGTGCTTTGAAAAGTTCTCGGAATGTACTAGAATTAAGTATCTTACCTCGGTGGAACTGCTTTTATTTTTCAACATAGTCTCCCTGTAGACTACTGCATGTGGTCCAGCGATGTTCCAATGCCTTGATCCCATCTCGAAAATGAGATTCCTCCAGGCCTGCAAAATACCTCTCCAATTCGGCTGTCAGTTCTTCCCTTGTAGAAAATCTCTGTCCACCGAAGAAAATTTTCAGCTTGAGGAATAGATGAAAGTCTGATGGTGCCAAATCAGGTGAATAAGGTGGATGTGGCAACAATTCGTACCTCAGTTCATGAAGTTTTGCCATGGCAATAACACTTGTGTGCGGCGGAGCGTTGTCCTGATGAAAGATGACCTTTTTCCTTGCCAAACCAGGCCTTGTTTCGCTTATCTTTTCCTGTAGTTGGTCTAGGAGGTTTGCATAGTATAGCCCCGTAATTGTTTGGCCAGTAGGAAGATAATCTATCAGCAGAATGCCTTTTGCATCCCAGAAAACTGAGGCCATGACCTTTCCGGCCGAACGCACTGCCTTTGCTTTTTTTGGTGGTGGTGAATCAGCATGTTTCCACTGCTTTGACTGCTGTTTTGTCTCTGGGGTATAGTAGTGGACCCAAGTTTCATCTGTAGTCACAAACCGGCGCAAAAAATCTTGTTGGTTGCACTGAAAACGGGCCAGACTTTGTTCGGACATTTCCAATCTGGTGTGTTTATTGTCCAATGTCAAGAGCCGCGGCACCCATCTTGCGGATAATTTTTTCATAGCCAATTCTTCGGTTAAAATATATTATGCCCGTTCAGAAGACGTCCCTACAGTTTCAGCAATCTCCCGCACTTTCAGTCAACGATCCTCCATGACCATTTTATGCACTTTTGCGATAAATTCTGGGGTCATAACACTTTTTGGCCATCCCCTACGTGGATCATCATCCAAGCTCTCCCGACCAAATTTAAACTCGCTGGTCCACTTGGCAACAGTTGAAAATGAAGGAGGAGAGTCCCCCAGTGTGTTCTGAAAGTCGGCATGAATTTCCTTTGCTTTCATACCTTTCTTTACAAAGTATTTAATCACTGTTTGAATCTCAGTTTTTTCCATTGTCACAAATCACTACGCGGGAACAACAGCAAAGAGTCGTCACTATCACACTCCTGCAGCTAGAGCACTGACGTGCCACGTGTTCACTCACAAAGGATGTGTGATTATTGCGCGGGAACCTCGTTGCTCTAGCACTGACATCTAGCGGTGATTCCGAAAACTTTTCAAACCATCCTCATATATCTTCTAGAAGTGTTCAACCAAATCTGGGTAGAAGGTGAATTTCCATCACAGTGGCGAGAGGGTGTAGTAATTCTTCTCCTCAAGGATCGCAAAGAATATGCAGAAAGTGACAGATCTATTTGTCTCATCAACTGTCTGTGCAAACTGTTTGAGAGGATTATGAATCGGCGTCTTTTGTTGTGTTTGGAGAAAAGAGAACTTTTGTCCGAGTGCCAGTGTACTTTTCGAGCTGCTCGCTCCACCACTGACCGCTTGGTATGCCTGGAGAGTTATTATCCAGGATGCTTTATTTAGGGGAGGTCGCTCTTTGTTTATTTGACATGTACTGATTTCTTGGACTCCTTTTCGAAAGTAAATTATCGTGGGAGCCGCACTTGTGAAAATTAAAAGTCAAATGTGCTTAGAAACTGAATATTTTGAAGTTTCCTAGTGGTACTGTGTTGGGGGCTGACTGCACAGTGCTCCTGCGCTTTTATAGGGTACATATTTTATCCACATTAGACTGTGGCAGTGCAGCATATGGATCAGCATAGAAAACCGTTCTTGTTAAACTAAATAGCATCCACTACAGCGGAGTTAGGTTGGCAATGGGACCTTTCCATATAAGCCCCATTGCTAGCCTGTTCGCTGAATCTGGTGTGGCACCTTTACATCTGAGGCACCAGCAAACACTGTTGTTCTATGCTGTGAATTTGCATCAGATACCACTTCACCCATGCTATCCCTACATATTACATAAATAGAAGCGTTGGCTGTGTGCTACTAATCCACAAGCAACACAGCTGGTTGGTGTAAGTTTGGATAGCAGTTACAGATTGTTTGATACACCTTCTGTACCTTGTCCTGCTAGACGACAGGTGAGGTACCTCCTTGGTTAATACAATGATCTGAAATTGTCCTTAATTGCACACCGGCCCAAAAGTGAACGCGGACTCCACTATTTATTGGAGGCTCTTCAGGTCCGTTGTTAGCCAGTATCCAGGCTTAGCGGTTATTTACATGGATGGTTCGAGGGCAGAAGTGAAGGTAGGCTTTGCATTCATTGTCCATAATAAGAGGTTTCTTTTTCCTCCACCTGAAACCTGTAGCATGTACACAGCAGAGCTCTATGCTATCCTTGAAGTTTTATGGTACATGCTGTCCAGTGAATGTTGGCACTTTTTGTTGTGCATTGACTCCTTGAGCTCGTTACAGTCTATTGATTCATGTTTCCCCCAACATCCTCTGGTACATTGGATCCAGGATCTACTAGCTGAGTTTGGTAGGGTTAGCACCAGAATTATGTTTCTGTGGCTCCCAAGGCTACACGGGTGTAGAAATGAGTTAGCTGATAGGGCTGCCAAGGAGGCAGTCACATTACCCTCCCCCTCCGCCCTGGTTGCCTTACAAGGTTCCAGTCAGTGATATTCATTCTCAGCCGAGACATTTGATGATTTGCAAGTGACTAATCTCATGCTTTAATCCGTATTGAAATCTGTTGATATACAATAATAAAGTTTTATTATGAATCCACCTGTTCAATACATTATAATGTTGTCACAGATTTGGCTGATGATGCTCTGTAAGGGAGCAAAACATGTCCCATATATAACTTTTTAACTAATGAAGATATTTTAAATGTGACAACATTATAATGTATTGAACAGATGGATTCATAATAAAACTTTATTATTGTATATCAACATTTGATGATGATCCATTGAAAGTTGAAGTGGCAGGCCACCCTTCTCAATTATTAAAGGAACTACAAATGTATGGAAGGTTTCCCTTTGGTTTCTCGGAGAGAAGCAGTGGTTTTATGTCGTCTGTGGATCAGCACTCCTACTTACTGGAGTAGACCACCCCCAGTGTGTACTTGCAGCAGTCATCTGACCGTAGTACATATCCTTACGGAGTGCATGGAACTGACCAATCTAGGCTGTAGTCTAAAACTTCTGAGTACCATCTTCCTTATTCTACAAGATGATAAGCAGTTGGTAGCCCTCGTCATCTTGTGAGAGATAGTGGTCTGTTTTACCATTTTTAGAAGTGTTCTATTGCATTTTGAACTTTCCCTTTTATTGTACACTTTTATTCTTTTGACTGTTTTTAGGTATCTTTTTGTGTATTTGAATATGGTTCGACTTTTAAAGCTGGAAAAAAGTGACTTCAAAGACAGTGCCTTGTTCAATTTTATTTTAATCTGGTTTGAAATCATTTTGCGGGACAATAAGGCATTGCGAATTAAATCCACATATTATTTCAAATTCGTAATCCTTTTCTTCATCATTTTTAGATCCTGGTTAGTGAGTAAATTTTAAATTTTAAATTTTACTTATTATTCCATTTCATTTCATCTTATGCCATCAGGGGCCGATGACCTAGATGCTAGGCCCATTTAAACAACTATCATCATCATCATCATCACTACCATCATAATAATAGTTTATTCTGCTTTTTATCTGTTTGTCTTCTCTATCGACGGCTACAAGTATCAACATCGTAAGTCCAAGAATAGCCAAACTGACTTACAACCATCACCAAAGCCAATACTTCAGTATTTTTCACCTGTATAAAATTATATCTTCTGCGTCCCAAACTTAGCAGCAATAATAGATCTTAACGCTGTCTCGTAGGAAAAATGTTAGCTCAAATAAAATTGTAACTGTAGTTATGATGTTTATACAGGGGAAATGTTACAATGTTAATACTTGGAGCCATTGCTGTTATATTTCTCATTTCTCTGTCTGAGATACAGATGCATTTTGAGAGGTCAGAACGTTAACAGTATCCATTATTTGTGTAGTTTGTTTCATTTTGTTTCTTTATAGCTCTAAAGTTTGTCCATTATGTATTATTTACTATTTTTTATTCCTTAATTTATTGTGTGCAATTGTGATTTGATTAAGTTCATTTACTTGTTCCATGATGTACATTAATTTTGATAGACCATGAATAATAGTAACCTTATTTCTGCATGCTTTTGTTCCATGATCTGTTTTTGCTGTTTCTAATACTGCATCTCTGCAAATAATCCATTTCTTTACAGAGTCCTAGACTTCATTCTTATCACATTATCTGAATTCAAATTGAATAATGATATATTATTGGTCTGTTTCACATAATGTTTTAGTTTCTAACTTTTGATTATATTCTCATAACAGGTTCATTTCCAAAGTTTATGCTTGAGAGACATCTTGATGACGTGATCCCAGCACTTCTTGCCTGCGCGCAGATTACTCCTACTACCCTTAAATGGTCTGAGAGTCGGCGTGATGCCATTAAAGCTATCACAGCTGTCTGCAATACAGTGGGCGTTGGAAGTCCAGGTATGAAACCATGAGAGACTAATTCTTAAACGTGAGTTGTAGGAGGTCAAAGGGGTGTATGATTTTTTTAATTATAGTGCTACTATTTATCCTTATTTTGTCTGTCTAATATTGGTAATTCTTAACTTCATTATAGTCTTTTTTTTATTTGCGCAAAGTAAGAGACCAGAAAGGATGATAAAACATGATAAATCATAAACGCTGATAGCCAACCAAATTGGCGGCTTAATCTGCAGCAAGACATTCTGTATTAGTAGTGTTCCGTTATGAACACAGTCCAAAATGCTGCATCACTTGTTTACACCACCCCAGGCTTGCCTTGAATTCTATTACTTCAACTAATTTGCCACTTCCAACTCCTTCATTCTAATAATTTTGAAATTTATTGGATAGCCCTGGTTTAGTTTCTCCTGCGTGTATTCAGTAACACTAACAAGCTGATCAGTTCCACAAAAACTTCCTGTCTTCGGTACTCTTAATACTTTTCTTGATATGCCAACATTCCTAAAATTTTCTTCGTTTTTCCACCAGCATTGTGTGTTGTACTCGGAAACATTGAACCATACCAGGCTATTTTTCAGCCTGTACATTATTGGTGTGGTTTGTGGTGTGGGTTACTGTAGTCATGTCCTAGTTCGTGAACTATTGACAATGGCTGAGTGGTCTAGTAAGAGGTTCTGACCGAGTTCGATAGCTGCAGTTGCTTAAGTGCGGCCAGTATCCAGTATTTGGGAGATAGTAGGTTCGAACCTCACTGTCGGCAGCCCTGAAGATGGTTTTCCGTAGTTTCCCATTTTCACACCAGGCAAATGCTGGGGCTGTACCTTAATTAAGGCCACGGCTGCTTCCTTCCCACTCCCAGCCCTTCCCTATCTCATCGTCGCCATAAGACCTATCTGTATCGGTGCGACGTAAAGCAACTAGCAAGAGGTCCCAAGAGTTGGGATACCAGCTGCTATGGAATAGAGTGAACTGAGCGAGCCATATTTGTCCCGAATGAGTAAATTTATAATACCAATATAAATGGTCTGTTATTGGACATCATAAATTTTCCAGCTAACTCATTCCTGGTTGCCAGCGTTTCGCCCCTGTGTGCTAAGTTGGGCTCATCGGTTGGTAAATAGCACACTCACCAAGGCGCATGGCTAGTGCATACCGTGGAGGCCACTGCGTAGGCTACATAGAGCCACCGGCAGTGCCAATGCACTATGAGAGACTTTGTCTCATTACCAAAAATTGATGCCTGCCTGGCCATCAGATGATATAGATGTTGGTTCCCTATGGGAATCAATATCTATAGAGCTAAATAGGAACAATTTACCTGGAATTGATGACATTGCCTCTGAATTACTGACTGCCTTACGAGAAAATAGCATGACAAGGTTATTCCATTTAGTGTTTAAGATGTATGCGACAGCTGACGTGCATCTGATTTTCGGCAGAATGTTTTTATACCTAGAAGTCCGCTATAGTGAGTACGGCATATAACGAGTACTCCGTTGTAACTGAAATATATTCTGTCACAATTTTCAGATTTATTTCTAGAACTTATGATTGTGAATCATGTGGTTAAAATCAGTTGTATTAGATTGCCACTACGTCAGGAGTGGACGATGTGTACATCATTGGGTCATGTGGCCGTTCAGATAAAGCTCTCTCATTGGCTACTCCTATCTCGCCTATGGGGCGAGTTGACCATGCGGTTAGGAGCGTGTGTCTGTGAGCTTGCATCCGGGAGATAGTGGGTTTGAATCCCACTGTCAGCAGCCCTGAAGATGGTTTTCCGTGGTTTCTCATTTTTACACCAGGCAAATGCTGGGGCTGTACCTTAATTAAGGCCACAGCCGCTTCCTTCCAACTCCTAGGCCTGTTCTATTCCATCATCACCATAAGACCTATCTGTGTCGGTGCGACGTGAAGCCACTAGCCTATCTCGCCTATCCACAGCCTAAGCTTTCCCTTGATCTCGAGTCAGTTGTCATGTAGCCTGCACCTGATTCATTCCAACTCCTTAGCTGATGTGGTACTTTGAAAATAACGTGTATTATTACTAGTTATCTACCTCAAGATGTTTTATATGTAAAAGTAACGACAATTTTTGTCTGTTACTTCAAAATTCCTATCTGTAGAATAATTGTGCAGCCCCAAGAAGATACGACATAGGCCTAACTAATATTCGGCGTCAGCGTGAAGACAAAGATAGCTTAAAATTGCGTACTCCACAAAAAATGCATTCAGTGGCCCGCAACAGGGATGCTTTAAGGAAGTCAATGATAAAATTGTCAGGCATGTGCACGAAAAATGCAAGGGCGGAATGGCCATTCCGCGGTGCAATAAACTCTTCCGTTGACCTTGAATGTCCGCGATTAGACCTATACATCGGTAGCTGCTGAAGTTGGCCGAACCCAGCAAGCGATACAGGCATGTAGCGGCAGCCAGTTATAACCGATGCTGGGTGAAAGTAAGAGTTTTATAGTAAGCAGGAATATTTCCTGATGGAGCGTTGTATTGTAGAGATGCGTAGAATAGGTATTGCCAGCAAATTTTCAACGGGTTCTCTTTGATATTATGATGCCAATTTTAAGTTGATGGTTATTAAACTTGTTAAAATAAAGAATAAAAATGCAGCCAAAAAAAAAAACAAAAAAAACAAAAAAACAGAAAATACGGCGTATCTAAAGCCAATGTTCGGCGTCTAAAAATAGTATTAAAATGTGTAGTGTACAAGAAAGGCATTCATATGATTTTACAAAGCACTTTTTAAGCCTGATTTAAATTTTTTGAAGGAAAAAGTAGGGGTTGTCTTAGATTCAGAGAAATAAAGTACTATAATTTTTTCAGAATGAAATTAAACATAAACTTTCACGTAGTATCGGATTTCGAAAAATAACAAACAAGTATCCATAGTGTGGATACGGATTTTTATGTGTATGGGGGTTTTCCTGACTTTTTGCAAAAATCGGGTATAACGACAGTCCGCTATAGCGAGTAAATTTTTTGCTGTTGTGAATTCTTGCTATAATGGATTTCTATTGTATTCCCAAGAAAGCTGATGCTGACAAGTGTGAAAACTACCACACTATTAATTTAGTATCTCATGCCTGCAAAATTTTAACACCTATTATATACAGAAGAATGGAAAGACAAGTTGAAACTGAGTTGGGAGAAGATCCGTTTGGCTTCAGAAGAAATGTAGGAACACGTGAAGCAATCCTTACTTTACGTCTGATCTGAGAGGATCAAAGTAAGCCACGCACATGGT
The DNA here is from genome assembly GCF_040414725.1 of Anabrus simplex. NCBI lineage: Eukaryota > Metazoa > Arthropoda > Insecta > Orthoptera > Tettigoniidae > Anabrus > Anabrus simplex. Next base: position 229,541,022 of record NC_090267.1, on the reverse strand, counting down.
ATTTATAGATCTAGAAAAGTCATTTGATAATGTTGATTGGAACAAGGTATTTGAGATTCTTGAAGGTGATAGGGATGGGATACCATGAAAGAAGAATTATCTACAGTCTGTATAAAAATTGGTCTGCAGTGATAAGAATAGAGGGCTTTGAAGAAGCAGCAATCCAGAAATGAGTGAGACAAGGCTGCAGTTTGTCTCCCCCTCCTTTTCATTCTTTATATAGATCAGGCAGTAAAGGAAATCAAAGAGGAATTTGAAAAGGGAATTAAAGTTCAAGGAGAGATAATCAAAATCCTGACATTTTGTCGTAACTACAAAGACGCACACAGTATATGCTGTCAATTGTGTACACTGCTTTTTTTACAAATTACGTACAAGTTATACACACACACACACTAATGAAATGCTATCGTGAACAAAACACTGCGAAGAAGAAGAAGAAGAAGAAGAAGAAGAAGAAGAAGAAGAAGAAGAAGAAGAAGAAGAAGAAGAAGAAGAAGAAGAAGAAGAAGAAGAAGAAGACATTAGCATGTCAACCAACTACCAACACAACAAAATCATAACATGAGTTCACTTGAGTAACGACTTTCACTAGCAACTCTCTCTAACAACTCTATACCATATGTTTATATACCTTGTCGGACCAGGCTTCTAGAACAGTATGATGCAACATGTTTTCTTGAATTTTCTCCACTCTCCAACTACCTATTTACAAATGAATATAATATTGTGTACAGCTCTAGTGGCAAGATGTGTTTCTGGACTATTATCCTCTCTTGCACAATGTTACATTGAATTTATACATCATATTTAGACGTAATAATGAATTATATACTATTAAAAATTACATGTTCTTACATTAAATAAACTTTTACTAATACAGATACAGCAGATGTATTGTGACATAACCTCTCATGTCTTGTTAAACAAGACAGATCATACAATACACAAATAATAAATCATACGACCACGATTTATACCAAGTAAAATCCGTACATAACTACGTAAATAATAATAATATAATTGATGAAAAACACTTCATAGCCACACCTCACACCAACAACACCACCAACACCACCAACAACAACAACAACAACAACAACAACGCAAGGGCCACACACAGAACAGGCCAGTGCATTAAACGGTCTTCCTTCATAGCATAAATATAAATGCTACTCTCTCACAGTTTCATTATCTTTCGTCATTCGTCAACTAAGAGATAAGTATCCTTTACGCACGCATTACAAATTTATGATACCATGAACTCATAACATCAAATCCAAATAACATGTTTTCCTCATGCGACTGCTAGCTCCTGACAAGAAATACGGAATAGCTCAGAGACAGACTGGAGTACATCTTTTAAAAAGTAAGATGGATAAAATGCTTAATTCCACTATAATAAATCTAGAATTCCGCCAAAAACTCCGCTGTCCGTTAAATGGTATATTTCTCCGCCGACAGTGTTCTAATTCCTCCAAATTTAGCGGAAAATCCGCTAAGTTGGCAACACTGTCTAGGAAACGCAAAACATTGTAGCACACCAGCTAACCCTTCCGATTTACCCGGAAACTTTCCGTTTTTAACTCGTCTTCTGGTTTTCCAGTTTATTTTTATTCCTATTTTTGACCAATATATCCTCCAGTACAGTCAATACTCTTCTCCTAGGATAAATTCTTATGCGCCTGTCTAATTTACACAACCTCATTTTGAAGTATATTTATTTGATACTTTATTTGGTGAGTGTATCATCCGTTGCCTTCATGTATCGTATTTCCCGCTCTCTATAGCAGCGTGTGTGCTGTTCAGCTGGAAATTTGGGACGGCAGTCGTCCTACAAGCCAGAGAAGCTAGTGTGCACTAGCGACTCCGTTAATCGAGACGAAAGAATGAGTCTGATATTGTGTGGTTTGCGTGCTCGTTTCTGTGCGTAGTTTCATTGGAGTTGTAGGCCATGTGTTTTTTTTTTTTTTTTGTGGTTCTGTGCTTTACCCCCTGTCGAAATTGTATGTTAATAATGTAAGAGACATATTGATCTGTTTTGTATATGGTAGTTTAGCGTATTTCACTGCATTTGTTCATTCTTAGTTCATAATTTTAATGACTTGAACGCATTTCAAAGAGTTGTGTTGGTGACCGTTTCTGGTATTTTCTCTTCACATTATGACAACAAAACATAACAGACGTTATCTCCAAGTGTTCAGGAATACCTATAATATTTAATTTCTATTCATTTTACAGTCTAATAAAGGAAACTGTTATACATTTTGTTCTGTGTGTTGGTGCGATATAAATCTTGCATGGAGAGAAGACTGATATTGTAGCTCATAGTATCAGACAAAAACACAAAGATAGTGCTAGCTGTCTCTAGAGAAACAAAAAATTAAGTAATTTGTTTGTAGGCAGGAAGGAAGATGATGCAGTCACTCCAGCAGAACGTTTGTTCACGGTGTTCATTGTTGAACATAACCTTGCATTGTCTTGTTTTGATCACACAGGACCATTGTTCAGAAAGATGTTCTCAGATTCAGACATTGCGAACAAGTATGTGTGTAGTAGAACAAAAACATCTGCCATAATTAAGGGCCTTATTTTTTGGTGAAATAAAACTGTTGATTTCGGTGTTAACTAACACTATTTCGGTAGGTATTTCGTGAAATAAATTGTCATACTGATCGATGTTTCTTGTGAAATATTCCTTATGGTATGGGGTAAATCTTACTAATTTTGTGATTAGGGGTTTTAAAGTGAACACTTGTAATGTATTAAATTGTTATTAAACCTTAGAACAACCAAATATACAAAATGTTATAGAAATAAATACGGGTAGGCCTATATAAATCACCGAAACCTCGAAATGAAGTTAGAAATTTATACATAGCCTACACGTTTTTGCCGGTTTCGTGGTGTAGGGGTAGCGTGCCTGTCTCTCGCCAGGAGGCCCCGGATTCGATTCCCTACCAGGTCAGGGATTTTTCTCTCGACCTGAGGGCTGGTTCGAGGTCCACTCAGCCTACCTGATTAGAACTGAGGAGCTATCTGACGGTTAGATGGCGGCCCCGGTCTCGAAAGCCCAGAATAACTGCCAAGAGGATGCGTCGTGCTGACCACACGACTCCTCGTAATCTGCAGGTCTTCATGCTGAATAGCGGTCACTGGGCAGGCCAAGGCCCTTTCAGGGCGTTAAGTGCCGCGGGGTTTGGTTTGGTTCTACAAGTTTTTACATTTTGAATGACTTGTCTCCAAAGTAAAAAACTATGCATGGTTTCAACATTATCAGGATTCAGAGTTGTGCGACAGTCAGAAAGTATATTTTTTTGTAAACAAAGCATCCCCTTTCGCTGACCACATTAGACGTCGGAAACCATAATGCTTGTGAACACTTGGTGAAAATTTACTGTGGTCTTCTATCGAACCTCTTAACACATCACTAACAATGTCTTCTTTCTTTTCTTCTATCACACGTGCTTTCACTGCATTTTGCAAAGCCATATTATCCCTGGAAGATATTCATGGATATGCTGGTGCTGCCCGGCCGGGGATGAGTAACTCAGACGGTTAAGGCGTTGGCTTTCTGAGCCCAAGTTGGTAGGTTCAATCCTGGCTCAGCCCGGTGCTCAAATACGTCAGCCCCGTGTTACTAGTTTTATTGGAACGTAAAAAACTCCTGTGGGATAACATTCCGATATCTCGGCGTCTCCGAAAATCGTAAAAGTGGTTAGTGGGACGTAAAAACAATAACATTATTACAACTCAACCAGGCGATTTATTTATTTATTTATTTATTCATTTATTTATTTATTTATTTATTTTGCGATTTGCTTTACGTCGCACCGACACAGATAGGTCTGGAAGATAGGAAAAACTAGAAAGGTTCCACCTTTTCAATACAAAAATGTTATAGGTTTATTTATAACATGTATTTGCACTTGGGACTAGTTTCGACGCTGTGTTGGCGTCATCATCAGCCAAAAAATGGGAAAATAGGCCAGTGTGTAGGCATTCATATTACACAAGGTGTTACATTAAACAATACAAATCTTGCAAGGAGATAAAAACATGGATGAATATAGAAACAAATGAATCGTTGAGAAAGCAAAAGTTATACATGTTAAAAAATAACCTTAACCACACATCTTGCAGTGCGAAAATATTCTTCTTGAATGATTCCTGAGTATAAAACACACGCGCACACATTTCTGAAGAGCCAGCAGGCAGGACAAAGTAAAGTGAAACCTTAAGAGATCTTCTGAGAAGAGTTCATCTTTTTCTATGTTCCGATTAAATAATGAAGTCTCCCTTGAGTTCCTGATAAACATACACAACAGGAAATTCTCCTTCACTCTCAACAATAGCTATAAAGACCAACGGTAAATTTCATTTTTCAAAGACGTGAAAGCATGATCTTGAACGTGATGTAACTCCTTTCATTTAACCCATTTTTTACACTAGGTGTTACATTAAATAATATATCTCACGAGGAGATAAAAACAGGGACGAATGTAGAAACACATGCACCGTTGAGAGAGCAAAAGTTGTACATATTAAAAATAAGCTTAAACACATAACTTGCAGTGCGAAAATATTTGAATTTGAAAGATTCTTGAATAAAAGACGCACGCGCACACACTTCTAAAGAGCCAGCAGGCAGGAAAAAGTAAGGTGAAACCTTAAGAGTTCTTCTGAGAAGAGTTCATCATACTTTCAATGTTCCGACTAACTAATGAAGTCTCGTTTGAGTTCCTGATAAACATACACAACAGGAAATTAAACAATATACATCTTACAAGGAGATAAAAACAGGGAAAGTTATACATATTAAAAATAGTCTTAACCACACGTCTTGCAGTGTGAAAATATTCGTCTTGAATGATTCTTGAATACAAAACACACGCGCATACAATTCCGAAGAGCCAGCAGGCAGGAAAAAGTAAAGTGAAACCTTAAGAGTTCTTCTGAGAAGAGTTCATCATTTTTTCTATGTTCCGACTAGCTAATGAAGTCTCCCTTGAGTTCCTGATAAACATATACAACAGGAAATTATCCTTCACTTTCAACAATAGCTATAAAGACCAACGGTAAATTTCATTTTAAATATTGTGCAGAGACGTGAAAGCATGATTATGAACATGATATAACTCCTTCATTTAACCCAATTTTTACACAAGGTGTTACATTAAACAATACACATCTTACGAGGAGATGAAAACAGGGCCGAATGTAGAAACAAATGCATCGTTATGCATATTAAAAATGAGCTTAACCACACAACTTGCAGTGCGAAAATATTTGCCTTGAATGATACCTGAATATAAAAAACGCACGCGCACACATTTCTAAAGAGCCAGCAGGCAGGAAAGAGTAAGGTGAAACCTTAAGAGTTCTTCTGAGAAGAGTTGTATTTTAAATACTGTGTAGAGATGTGAAAGGATGATCTTGAACATGATATAACTTCTTCATTTAACCACCTATGAAAGTCTCTCTCTATATTACATAGCTTCAATAACAACCATTCTGTAGATGCACAAAATAATCTTGTAATCTTCACAGGTCCGGTATTCAGCTCGACAGGAATATAAAATTGGTATTCAGGAATACGTTTTTGAGAGTTTGGAGGTTGACTGTGCCAGAATTTGTGGTGTATTGTTGCAGCATTACGTGTAGGGGGGCGGGGGCAGGTTTCTGTGATGTTTATTGCGGGACATGATGCGGAAAAGCTATGTCGCGAGATGAAGAAGAAACAGAGCGTGTTGTATAGTTTAGGTCTGGGGAGCGGCCATTGTTGGATTAGGAGGGGGGAGGGGAGGAGTGGTAGGGGAGGAGGAGTGGAAGGAAGGGAAGTATGGAGGGTGATGTGGTGAAAGTGTGTGGCGTGACAAAGTATTATGCATAATCTGAAAGACCGATCTGTTTTTCGGGATATTCATGTTTTTGAAAAATTCAATGAGAAAGTCGAATAGGATCTTTGGTTTCTCTGAGATATCATTTAAGTTTAGGTTGGGATTGAAATATTGGTCTAAATGAATATAGAGGTTTTCAGTGACGTCTAGGAGAGAACCTTTGTTTAGAATATCTAGTACCTCAAGGTCTTGATTTCAGTAAAGTTGTGCTTAAATTCTTTTATATGTAGGCCGACCGCGGAAAAACGGTTGTGTTTTATGGCATTGACATGTTCTGCATATCTGATTTTAAAGCTGCGTCCTGTTTGCCCTAGGTAAGAACTTTTGCAGTCTTGGCAAGAAAACCTATATACACCTGATTTAGAAAAAGGACTACTTTTATTTATTGATGAAGAGTTGTGTAGAATCTCTGTGCTTCTATTGTTAGTACGAAAGGCTATTTTAACGTTGTGTTTTTTAAGGACGTTAGTGACGTTGTAAATTTCTTTATTGAAGGTAAGTGTGGAAAACGTGGCAGTGCTAGTATTGTCTTTTATTAGGGTGGTTTTTGGGCGGTGTTTGAATTTATTGATTATTCTTTCAATAAAGGATTCATTATATCCATTGAATTTTGCTATAGAGCGGATGGTGTTCAATTCTTTATTTAAGTTTTTTCTTGACATCGGAATTTTGAATGCTCGGCCCCCCCCCCCCCCCCTACACGTAATGCTGCAACAATACACCACAAATTCTGGCACAGTCAACCTCCAAACTCTCAAAAACGTATTCCTGAATACCAATTTTATATTCCTGTCGAGCTGAATACCGGACCTGTGAAGATTACAAGATTATTTTGTGCATCTACAGAATGGTTGTTATTGAAGCTATGTAATATAGAGAGAGACTTTCATAGGTGGTTAAATGAAGAAGTTATATCATGTTCAAGATCATCCTTTCACATCTCTACACAGTATTTAAAATACAACTCTTCTCAGAAGAACTCTTAAGGTTTCACCTTACTCTTTCCTGCCTGCTGGCTCTTTAGAAATGTGTGCGCGTGCGTTTTTTATATTCAGGTATCATTCAAGGCAAATATTTTTGCACTGCAAGTTGTGTGGTTAAGCTCATTTTTAATATGCATAACGATGCATTTGTTTCTACATTCGGCCCTGTTTTCATCTCCTCGTAAGATGTGTATTGTTTAATGTAACACCTTGTGTAAAAATTGGGTTAAATGAAGGAGTTATATCATGTTCATAATCATGCTTTCACGTCTCTGCACAATATTTAAAATGAAATTTACCGTTGGTCTTTATAGCTATTGTTGAAAGTGAAGGATAATTTCCTGTTGTATATGTTTATCAGGAACTCAAGGGAGACTTCATTAGCTAGTCGGAACATAGAAAAAATGATGAACTCTTCTCAGAAGAACTCTTAAGGTTTCACTTTACTTTTTCCTGCCTGCTGGCTCTTCGGAATTGTATGCGCGTGTGTTTTGTATTCAAGAATCATTCAAGACGAATATTTTCACACTGCAAGACGTGTGGTTAAGACTATTTTTAATATGTATAACTTTCCCTGTTTTTATCTCCTTGTAAGATGTATATTGTTTAATTTCCTGTTGTGTATGTTTATCAGGAACTCAAACGAGACTTCATTAGTTAGTCGGAACATTGAAAGTATGATGAACTCTTCTCAGAAGAACTCTTAAGGTTTCACCTTACTTTTTCCTGCCTGCTGGCTCTTTAGAAGTGTGTGCGCGTGCGTCTTTTATTCAAGAATCTTTCAAATTCAAATATTTTCGCACTGCAAGTTATGTGTTTAAGCTTATTTTTAATATGTACAACTTTTGCTCTCTCAACGGTGCATGTGTTTCTACATTCGTCCCTGTTTTTATCTCCTCGTGAGATATATTATTTAATGTAACACCTAGTGTAAAAAATGGGTTAAATGAAAGGAGTTACATCACGTTCAAGATCATGCTTTCACGTCTTTGAAAAATGAAATTTACCGTTGGTCTTTATAGCTATTGTTGAGAGTGAAGGAGAATTTCCTGTTGTGTATGTTTATCAGGAACTCAAGGGAGACTTCATTATTTAATTGGAACATAGAAAAAGATGAACTCTTCTCAGAAGATCTCTTAAGGTTTCACTTTACTTTGTCCTGCCTGCTGGCTCTTCAGAAATGTGTGCGCGTGTGTTTTATACTCAGGAATCATTCAAGAAGAATATTTTCGCACTGCAAGATGTGTGGTTAAGGTTATTTTTTAACATGTATAACTTTTGCTTTCTCAACGATTCATTTGTTTCTATATTCATCCATGTTTTTATCTCCTTGCAAGATTTGTATTGTTTAATGTAACACCCTGTGTAATATGAATGCCTACACACTGGCCTATTTTCCCATTTTTTGGCTGATGATGACGCCAACACAGCGTTGAAACTAGTCCCAAGTGCAAATACATGTTATAAATAAACCTATAACATTTTTGTATTGAAAAGGTGGAACCTTTCTAGTTTTTCCTATCTTCCATTCTCAGTTCAATACGGACCAAAAATGAAACTCTTATGTTTAAACAGATAGGTCTTACGGTGACGATGGGATAGGAAAGGCCTAGGAATTGGAAGGAAGCAGCCGTGGCCTTAATTAAGGTACAGCCCCGGCATTTGCCTGGTGTGAAAATGGGAAACCACGGAAAACCATCTTCAGGGCTGCCGATAGTGGGGCTCGAACCCACTAATCTTCCGATTACTGGATACTGGCCTCATTTATGCGACTGGGGCTATCGAGTTCGGTGAGATTTATTTACAATAGGCCTACTAATATCGTCATATTTTATAATAAAGTCGGTATTATTTAACTTTCCTTTTATATTCATCCATGTCCTCATGCCAGGATCATCCAATTTTTCTATAGAAATGCTGGTTTGCATGAATGCTTTTGTTGTGTCTATTACAAATTGCTCTCTATCACTTTTCAACTCCTTTGCGATGTGTAAAGTATCGTCGATTGTTATTTGCCGCTTAAAATTATGTTCATTTGCTTCATTCTTCTTCTTTTTGTGTGTTTCTGATTCTCTACAGTATTTATCGCACGTGCCTCTTCGTTTTCACGTAATGCGAATATTACAGTACTTACACATTACAATCTTCCTTGTAGCATCAAATACATAGAACGCCTCACTGTTGTATTCCTCGGCCCTCGGAAAAAATGTTGTGACTTTAGTTTTCAGCATTTTTGTACTTAAATGCTGAACATTTGCTGATAAAGTTTCATAAGTGGAGAACTCACTGCGAAAGAGTATAATGCGCACTGCTGTATCTACAACCGATCTTGCTACGACCACAACGCCATTTGCTGTAGGCTAATCGATAACAGATATCGATTTTTAATGATTGCCTTAGAGATCGCGGAACTGAATACACATATTTCCGATACACAGGGCTCATTGCTTTGTGTGCATTTGTGTAGAGAATATACGGCGCTATCAATCAACTGAGAAGGAAACTACTATAGTTAAGTTCTCAGAAGCATTTAAACGTTTATTGAAGATCTTTTCCGATACGATTCGTACCAAGTGGCGTATATTTCGTGATTATTTGCGCAATTCGCGTAATAAATCAGATTTTGCAATATTTCGCGAGTTCATTTTGCTAAAATACGTTACAGTACGGTACCTACAAGGTCATATATAGGCTAGAAAGAAGATATGAAAAATTTTGTGCGTATCACTATTACAAAAAAATACGGCCCCTAGCCATAATTAATGAAATGGCCTGTGATGCAGATAGTACGGTGATTCAGACTTTAAAGACTGAACCTTTTGCGATTTCAGCTGATGGTAGCAATGATAAAGATAGTAAGCTGTACCCTGTCATCATCTTGTTTTTCAAAAAAAGAATTGAAAAGATTGAAAATCGTTTGCTATCCTTGGAAAATTTGGAAGGCAACTCTACTGGTATTAATATTGCTACTTTACTCCTGGATGTTCTGAAAAGAGATGATGTTCTGATGGCAAACTGTATAGCTTTCAGTGCAGATAATGCTCCTGTTATGATGGGCAGAAAAAATGGTGTTGCAGCTAAAGTAAGAGAGCAGTGCAAAAACAGTATTATTATGGGATGCCCATGGTATTTGATTCATTTGGCTATAATGAAGGGTGCAGACTCCCTTCCTGTCAAGACCGATGAGATGCTAATTGATACTTATGATTATTTAGACAAAAGCTTGAAGAGAAAAGATCATCTCAAAATGTATCAATTTTATACTAAACTGATGTTGATAATAAAACGTGTTTACATGCTGGTTATCCTTGGGGAAATGTTTGGAAAGGTTGATTTCACAGTGGGAGCCACTGCAGAGTTTTTTTAAGGATGAGGTGAAACAGACCAATGACGCAGACACATCTCTCTGAAGTATTTTCAAATTTCTAAGCTAAGGTCACATGAAGATACAGAAATGGAACGTGGTCCTTGTGTCAGTAGAGTACAAGACCAAGCTTCTGTTATTTCTGGGAAAAGGAAGGCAGAGAGTAGTTCATCTCCATCTGTGAAGAAAATAAAGGAGCCTAGTTGCAGTGCCAATATTTCACGAGAGGAGAGACTCTTTCTCTCTTTCTGGCGTTCTGCTCATTTCTGGCATTTATCATGCCTACTTTTAAGAAAACAAATTAAGTTCTTCAGTTGCAAGCACCTCATATTCATCTCCTAAAATCCATGCTGACTGATATGTTGAAGGACATTCTGTGTAGGTTTGTTAAGCCAGTGGTCATTTAAAAAAAAAAAAACCTAGAGTTTTTAAAAGTGGTCTACCGGGCGAGTTGGCTGTGTGGTTAGAGGTGCGCTGGGAGATAGTGAGTTCGAATCCCACTGTCGGCAGCCCTGAAGATGGTTTTCCGTGGTTTCCCCATTTTCACACCAGGCAAATGCTGGGGCTGTACCTTAATTAAGGCCATGGCCGCTTCCTTCCAACTCCTATGCCTTTCCTATCCCGTCGTCACCATAAGACCTATCTGTGTCGGTGCGACTTAAAGCCATTAGCAAAAAAAAAATTAAAGTCATCTATCAAACAAGAGAGAATCAGAAAGCTGATGGTGATTTAGTAATTGGCTACTCAACATCTCATCTTGTAATAATAATAATAATAATAATAATAATAATAATAATAATAATAATAATATGGCCTCAGCTACCGTGTGCAGACATTTCAAATTTGACGCCATCTGGCTGTCTGCTCGTCAATTTCGACGTTCCGTTTCACTCTCAGGCCCCCACTAGATGGCAGGCCGAGTAAACCGAAACTATCTTGGGTGTCTATGGCTGAGATTCAATTAATTTTGTCGGGTAAACACCAAATGTGTCGCCAGAGATCTTTTACATGCCGACATCGTACGACATTATTATTATTATTATTATTATTATGATTATTATTATTATTATTATTATTATTATTATTATCGTCTCATCTTGTAGAAAATCTGGCACCTGAGGAGAAGAAAACTTATTTGCGTATCAGGAAGTATTTTGTCGCAGTTTGTGATGATATTATTCATACATTTCATTTGAATAGTGAAGTTTTTGTTAATGCTCAAGTAGCTCAGATACATTATTTGCAGACCTCTTCCTTCAGTGCCATAAAGTATTTTGTCTCCAAGTTTCCTGTTATATTGCCAGTGAAAGATGGTGAAGATAATCAAGAAGCTATGGATGCATTACAGTGCCAATTTTGTGCTCTCCAAGTGGAGGATTTACCATTGTCTGATGTGCAAGGAGAAAGAGTAGATTGTTCTTGGTCTGCTATACAAGGTGGAGATGGGTGTTTCAAATATAATAGAATAGCATAATTAATGCTCTCAATATTAACAATCCCACACAGCAATGCCGAATGTGGAAGATTGTTGAGCCAGGTAAAGAATATGAGGACACAGTTCCGATCATCTCTAAATGGTGAAAATCTCAGTAAAGTATTGGTGGTCATATCAAGTCTTAGTGGAAAGTGTTATGAGCAGCAGTAGGGCAGTGTATTTTTCAAGAGGGCAAAGTGAGCTGCCAGTTCAATACTAAACAAGTGAACACAGCAGTCTCTCTCACCTACATGTGTATATTTTCACTGTTGGTAAGTTGTTGTCAGTTCTTGATTTACCTGCCTAAATGTTACTATTTGTAAGTATGTGTCATAAATGGGAATGATTAGGTACATTTTCTTGTAACCATTTTTATGTTTTCTTAGTTTAAGATTTTAAATTTAATGGTAATTTTGCATTGTGACCGTAGATATGTATGCCTTTTATCTTGCCCCTTTTTCGTTATCGATACCGTGGTGCAATATACTTGATGAAATCCAAGAATTTCAAAAATCTTCCTATTTTTGATTTCTAAAAGTTGGCAGGTATGTTGTAGGCATGGTGATGAACAGGAAACATCTTTTATCACCGTTGTTTATATATTTATATCTAAAATGCTGTGAACCTGGGAAACTGTGCTTTGTTGGATGCCATTTAATAGTAAATAATGTTTTCAGTTTTTCATCCTGCCAATGACTTTTATGATTTCTGAAACGTTGAGATACCGGAATGTTGTCCCACAGGAATTCTTTTACATGCCAGTAAATCTATCAACACAAGGCTGATATATTTGAGCAGCTGGGACCTGCCAGTTTAGTCTTACTGTAGAACTCTAGCACTGTACTGTCTGAGCCACGACTCAAATTGTGAAGCACTGTACAGGCAGTTATGATATTTGGGGCATTATCCAGCTTGTTTCTCAAGCGAACTGCGAGACAAGGAAACTGCTTCTTCCATACTGCAAACAGTATCTCCACCACATTGTCCTTTCGTGGGCCCTGATGTACCTGTAAATTACAAGGCATTTTAATAGCTACGTATCAGTAAGAATAGGATGTATGTCCAAACTGCATAAAAATATAATTAACTAGAAGCACTATGTGTATTGAGGTGGAGCAATAGGATTTCATAATGGAGTAAGAATTCTCTGGCAGGTGTGTCCTGAATCCCCTAGCAGACAACTAGTGAACTTTCCTTGAACATAACAGGCATAGAGACATGTGTTCTGAAATATACCACTTTCATGCTCACTTCCAGCCCAGCTTGGCACAACATATAAAGTTTTGCCTTAGGGTCCAGAAACAGTCTAAATAAACAAAGCGAAAATAAATATTTGTTGGACATTGTTTAAAGGTAATCAAAGGACATGTTGTATCTCAGAAGATACCTGTACGTTCAAAGAAAATAGTCTTTTCTGTTTTGAAATGCTACTGCATGGTCTCTAAACTTCATGTGATAAATACGGATATGGGTGCAGTCAATAACACCCTCCACTCCAGGAATGGAGGAGTTGTTGGGATTATGAGCTCTGGCCATTTCCTCAAATAGTAAGTGGTTGGCTGCTTTCTCCTGCTGTATGATTGGCATCTTGATATGGTGCCCTATGTGTAATGCAAGAATTCTTCTTACCTTATCCACCACTTTTGATACTGTAAGTGATCAGAGGTCCCATCAACTGTATGTAAATAATATAAAGGTTACAATTATTTTTAAATATTTACAAATATCCCTTCAATTTGAATATATACCATACTTCCTTTGACAAGCAGTTAAGCCAGTGGTTCTCGACCTTTTGTAGCTCATCTCCCTTTTCTGGAGGTTGACTAACACCTATCGCCCCCTTTTCATTTTCATTGTATGCCTAATTTTAATTTGAAGTAAAGTGTAAATAATAAAGCAGTTTTATTATTGTAAACAATTTTACTACTGTATATAAAAACAACCAAACGAGTTTTATCCGGTCACTCTTAAACAAAATAGCAAAAAAAGAAAGTACATTTTTACAGAGATTTTTAAAAACAAAGAAGTGAAATAATAAACTAGGATCATTGATATACATTTAAAAAACAGGAGTACATGTTCTCATTTTAAATTAGAATCTGGAAAAATTGAAAAAGGTGACGGTTAAAATTTGAAAAAATTAATGAAAGTTTGAAAACTTTGTTATTGTTTTATTTTACCTTTTCCATGGCTGCCTTGTGCTTAGTGGATTTCAGTTAAAACTTGAATGTGCGGCTTTCTATGTTTGTCAAGTTTAGGCACAAGTCTTCTTCGAGGCATATGTCCAACTTATTTGTTTTGTGAGGAGGTGGAGAACAGAACTAAATCCTTTTTCAACTAAATATGTTGACGGGAACGAGATGAGAAGTGGTTCAGGTTTTCTCCACAGTTGTGGATAAGTGTCCATAAGCTTCACTCAGGCTAACTCATAACCGCTCTGCTTGAAAATAATGTTTGCCTCACAGTCATACTTCAGATCCATAAACTCCTTCTGCAAAGAGTTATCAAGGTTATCGACAGCTTCAAACGAGATCTAGAATTCAATCCGTAATTTGTAACTTGGTCAAATCTTGATTCCATGTCAGTTTTTAACTAGTCAAGGTGATCAGTAAAAATTAGGATTTTGTCCTCTGGGAGTTCAGGAGTCTCAATATCTGACACTGAACACCTTTTAAGGGTCGGAAAATGAATCAGCTCTTTAGGCCAATATTTACCTTGTGAATATCAAACTTGGCGATGAATGATGAAATAATTCCTGCTTTGATAAGGTTCATCTTGTTTCCTTGAAGCCTTATATTGACTTTGTTCATTTTTTCAAAAATATCTGTTATGTACACAAGTTCCAACTTGTGTTGCTTCAAATTCTCACTTAAAACAGGATCAGACATGTCGAGAAACTCAGTAACCGTGTCAAATAATTCGAAGAAACGGCGCAAACAGTTAACTTTGGAAAGCCACCTCATGGTCGTATGTAGAAGCAAGTATTTGAATTCCTCATCATTTTCATGGCAAAGTTGTCCGAACAGATGGTCATTGAGGGTAGGGTTTCATGCAGGACACCACTCAATTTTTTCGCAGCTATGTATTGATGATGAATGACACAGTGAATAGTGATGACCTCTGGCACTCCTTTCTTAAGGTGGGCTAGAAACCCAGCATGATGACCTGACATGGCAGGAGTACCGTCTGTTGCGCAGGCACTCACGTTCGTTAGGGGAATCTCTTTTTCCTCAAAATAACCTTGCACGACTTCAAAAATCGACGGTCCCTTCGTATCAATGATCAGAGTTCTAGCAAACAACATTTCCTTGGTAATTTCCTTTTGTTCATTGTTAAACCTGACATAAGCTAATGAAAAATAGCTTTGTTAACAATCACAGTTGCCTCATCAATCTGCAATGCAAATTTAGTTTTTCAACCTATTGGTGGGTTCGGATTCAACGTCCGTGGCCATTTCATCAATTCGCCTGGAACCAGGATTGTTGCTCAAAGGAACCGATTGATTTTTTACAAGGGCCCTTGCTTGGCATGATTTCAGCATTTTTTTGGTAGGCGGTGAAACAAGAGTTTCGCCAATTGTGTGAGGTTTACCACATTTAGTGATCAATAAAGACACCTCGTAAGAAGCAAGAAGACCTTTGTCGAGATCGGTAGCTTGTTTTTAAAATTTCACTCACATTGGGCCGTTTATCAGCTTTTGCTTTGAGGTGTTGAAAATAACTAAGTTCTTTACTCACTTTATCACTGTGTACTCTTGATAAATGATGTTTCATTCGCAAAGGCTTCATGGTTTCATTACTAGTAAATGTTTTATTGCACAAAAGACAATGTGGAAACTGCATATTTTGCGCTAACACGATAAAACCAAATTTTAAATACTCAGCTGAGTATTGACGACACTTCTTTTTTGATTCTATTGCGCATGAACTTCTACACTTCAAAACAAACGCACAGAAACAGAAAAGGCACGCACAAAAACTGATGGTGAGGTACACAAAGGCTAGTTGAGACTGAAGACTAATGTAGGTCAATGGCAAATGTGTTGTTATGGCAGGAGGGGGAGGGGTTTGAGCACCAGTCAGCCGCGCTGAGCAACAACAGGTGGGGACTGTGGAGAGGGGTGAGTACAGTGAACTCGCCGGCTGGGAATAGCCAGTGACTTGTGCTACCCAGCAACTTGTACTGTACAGTACTATTTTAATTTTCCCCTTTTGAATACTCATCGCCCCCCAGTCATTTATTGCCCCGCCTCCCTCGATTACCCAAATCGTCCACTTGGGGGTGATCGCCCCCAGGTTGGGAACCACTGAGTTAAGCTTTCATTTTACATTTAGTTTTGATATTGATCTGAATGAAATTAATGAGTAATGTATGCATATGATACTTCAATATTACCAAATAGTACACCATTAAAAAATAAGAAAATTTTACCAGGCGAGTTGGCTGTGTGGTTAGGGTCGCACAGCTGTGAACTTGCAACCGGGAGATAGTGGGTTCGAACCCCACTGTCGGCAGCCCTGAAGATGGTTTTCCGTGGTTTCCCATTTTCACACCAGGCAAATGCTGGGGCTGTACCTTAAGGCAATGGCCGCTTCCTTCCCCTTCCTAGGCCTTTCCTATCCCATCGTCGCCATAAGACTTGTCTGTGTTGGTGTGACGTAAAGCAAATAGGAAAAAAAAAATTACGCCTACTTATGCCCACATTGGAGCACTTTAGTCAATCCATATACATTTACGTCTTGGACTTCTTTGAACCAATTATTCTTGGTTTTACTTTTCCAAAAGTAATTGAAAATATGTTTCAGTACCCTGGTTTCTGTTAGTCGTAATATGTGGCAGAAAAATGCAGCCCTCCTTTTCTGCATTGTCTATTATTGACTCAGTTCCCTGGTATACAACTTCATTTGGTAATAATCGCCGTTGTCCTACTTGGTGTTTTTTGTTTATGATTGTTCTAAGGATTCTTCTTTCTGTCTTCTGTAATTTATTGTGTGTTCAAATTGAAGTGTTTCACTAGCATAGGTTGCTTCACGTTTAATAACGGAGTTGTAGTGTTTGAATTTTGCATTTATTGAGAGAGATTTCTTCTTGTAGGTTGGCCAAAGTGATACGTTGTGCTTGTTTCAATTTAGTTGTTCTATTTTCTACTGATACTTTCTCGTTTAAGTTCCAAGTAATAATCTCCCCAAGATACTGTACTTGAATTTATTTACAATCTTAATTTGTTTGTTATTATTCAGTGTGATAGTTGCTGTTTCAACCTTGAAGATGGCATCATTTCTGTCTTTTCCAATGAGATTTGTAGTCCGACTTTTGCTGCTATTGTTTTGAGTTCTTCAATTTTCTGTTTAGCCTCTTCCACACTATTTGCATGCAGCGCAAGATCATCTGCAAATGCCAGGCAATTGAGTTTGATATTTTTGCCAATCTTGATGTTTGGTTGGCATTTCTTAGTCCACTCTCGAATGATTTTCTCCAGTATGCAGTTAAATTGTAATGGTGAGGGACTGTTACTCCGTCAAAGTCCAGTCATCATCATCATCATCATCATCATCATCATCATTGTACAGTTCCAGTTTCCCGGGTACTGTTAATGAGCCTCTTCCACTTCTTCCTATCCATATACAACTTGTCATGGAGAATATCATCCACTGTCCATCCTCTGGTAACTAGATCAACCTTGATCATGTCCATCCATCGGATTTTAGGTCTTCCTGCAGGTCTTTTTCCCTCCCCCTGTCTTTCCAATTTTTTTTTTTTTTTTTCTGGCTGTTCTTGTAGGCTCCATCCTCATCACATGCTCATACCACCGTAGTCTGGATGTGCCGATTTGGTCTAATAGGGATGTCTTTATTCCGGCTTCTTTCCTCACCTCCTCATTTCTTAACTTGTCCATCTTGGTCTTCTGGATGGTGGATCTAAGAAATTTCATTGCTGATGCTTGCAGTCGTGATGAATCTCTTTTTGTGAGGGTGCACGCTTCAGTACCATAGGTCAATATTGGTATGAAATAGCTGTTAAAAGTCATCAGTTTGGCCTGTTTTGGAATCATGTCATCCCATAAAAGTGTTCTTACTTATTGGTAGAATTCTGATCCCTTTTGCACTCTGTTTGTAATTTCCTTTCTGACCAAATTATCACTGGAGATTACAATTCCAAGGTAAGGAAAACGATCCACACACTCTAGCTAGTGGTGTCTTGGTTTTACACTTGCTGGACGCCCTTCTCTGTTGACTGCTATCACCACCGTCTTGGTCTCGCTAATGTTGAGATTATATTCCTGGAACTGGGATTTACACACGTAGGGTCTGGTCTGTACTTCCTCTTCTGTTTCACCCCAAATCATGATATCATCACCAAAGGCCGCTGCATTCAGTTCACCTAAATTTTCCTTGACGTTCTTCATTATATTGTCCATAGCAGTGATGAACAGTAGTAGGGACAGTGCACTTCCTTGCTGAACTCCATTCTTGGTCTCAAAACATGATGATCGACCTTCTCCAATTCATACACAGCTAATACAGTCTTTGTACTGCATCTGAGTTTTCCTTACCCGTCCTTCAGGTACATTTCTTTTCTTCGGTCACTCCCAGATCTTATCTCTTATAACACTATCATAGACCTTTTCTATATCCAGGAATACAAGACCAGGTTCTTGCCTTTCTCCCAATACTTTTCCGTTAGCATGCAGGTGCTAAAAATAAATCCATTGTTGATCTGTTACCTCTGAATCCATATTGCTCCTCCTCTAACTGTAGTTCCACGATGGTTCTCAATCTTCTTAATATGATCTTCTCTAGAATTTTTAGCCCATGAGATAGCAGTGGTATTCCTCTAGAGTTGGTGGGTTTCCATCTGCTGCCTTTCTTAAATGGGAATTAAAATACCCTTGCTCCAATCTGCTTTTTTTTTTTGGTCCATACGCATTTAGTACTCTGTGCAGCCATTGTATACCGTGGTTGCCTGCTGCCTTTATCATGCCTGCATTCACTTCATCTGCACCTGAAGATTTTCCTTTAGGCATAGTTTTTCAGACTGTCTCAGTTTCTGTCGAGGTGATGGGAGGTTCCTCATTGTAGGCTTGGATTTCTGGTTCTGTATTTTGTTCTTGAACTGGTCTATTCAGTAGGTGGTCTAAATGATTCTTCAGGACTTCTCTCATGTCACATTCTGTCCTAACCAGATTTCCATTTTAATCTTAAAGTGCCTTTATGGTATTCATTGGTTTCCTTTTACCTCTGATAACACTATACAGTAGTTTTTTATTGCCTCTACTGTCTTCTTCCAGTTTCTGAGTGAATATATTCCATGACTTGGTCTTTTTTTCTGTAACTGTTCGTTTAACGTTCAGTTTCTTGTTTCGGTATAATCATTTGAGGTTTCTGATCTTTACCTTGTCTCTAGTAAGGTCCGGTTTATTTTTCTCCCGATCCCTTTCTTTCCACAAGAGATTTATTTCCCTGATTGCTACTCTTACTCTTTCATTCCACCAAGGTGTTTCCTTCTCTCTTGTTTTCATACTTGTCTTTCCACAAACTTCAGTTGCTTCCTTAACCAATGTGTCCCTTAGTCTGGTCCATTCTGCCTCTCCATTTTTCCTTTCATCTCTTGGTAACAGGGTTTTTATTCAGTTCTGATACTCAATTCTCAATTTTCTGGAGTTCCCATACTTTGAGTTTTGGCATTTTCCTGGTAACAGGTAGGGACCCTCTTAGAAGCAGCCCTGCCCAAGGAGTGGCCCCCCATGCCTATGTGAGTTGCAGAGCACACTGACCTGGTGTGTAACATCTGGTAAAGGGTCCCAGCTCAGGGTAACGAGTGAAGATCTCAATGGCAGCAAAAGCAGATGATATGATTCTGTATGGTGGAGCTGGCGGAGGAGGCAACCCATTCCTCTGGGGGTAGTACAAATGGAACCCACTGCCTTGTGGGATGAGGAGGGATCCTCATAAGCTAAGGGAGTAAACCCTGAAAGAAAATCCTCAATTATGTTAGGCCTAGCAAGCTAGTAAAAGAACTTATTTGTAGTTGCTTTCAAAAAACATAAGAGCCTCGAAGTCCAGTCCGGATTTCAAATGATTCAGACAACTCCCCTCTGAATTTAACTTTTGATTTAGTGTTCTTAATGGTAATTCCAATAAGGTTGAAAATTTTCTGGTGTAATCCAAATTCCTTGAGGATTTTAAGTAATGACTCATGATGGATACTGTAATACGCTTTCTTGAAGTCAGCAAAAGTGATGACTAACTTTTTGTTTCTCACTCTTTGATGTTTCATGATCCACTTAAGACTGATTATTTGATCTGGACAACTTCTTTCAAGTCGAAATCCTCCCTGATATTCTCCAAGTTCTTGGTCGAGTTGTTCCTGAATTCTTGTTACGATAATTCTAGACAGGATCTTATATGTGATATAAAGTAAAGAAATCCCCTGCTAATTATTTTGATCCAATCTATCACCCTTTTTGTGTATTGGATGAATTATAGCTGTGTTCCATTCTTCAGGCAGTTTTTTTGGAATTCCAGATGTCTGTGAAGTGTTTGTGGAGGTATAGGAGTGTTTGTTACCAGGCAAGTTGCTGTGCGGTTAGGGGCGCTCGGCTGTGAGCTTGCATCCGGGAGATAGTGGGTTCGATCCACTGTCGGCAGCCCTGAAGATGTTTTTCCATGGTTTCCCATTTTCACACCAGGCAAATGCTGGGACTGTACCTTAGTTAAGCCCACAGCTGCGTCCTTCCCACTCCTAGGCCTTTCCCATCCCATCGTCACCATAAGACCTATCTGTGTTGATGTGACGTACAACAAATTGTAAAAAAAAAAAAAAAAAGAAGTGTTTGTTTATTTGCATTCTTCCACAGCTCTGTAACCACTTGATTCTCTCCTGCTGCCGTGTAGTTCTTGAGACAACCAATCGCTTTAATTACTTCATTGAAATCTGATGGTGTAACCTTTTCTAGCACTTTCAACACTACCATATTTTAACATGGATGCTGGCTGTGAACTGGGTCTTTTTGCTAATTTTTAACACGTTATTATGGAGCAGCGAAACATGTTACATGCCTGATTTTTTTACCGTATGAAGGTGTCAACCATCCAAAATGAAGATGTTAATTAACAAGTGAATATCTGAAGTAATTTAATTATACTAGTTTACGAAAACCATGAAAAAAATAGTACGGAAAAAGTTTTTTACATTGAGGTTATACCAATTAGCTTGCTCAAACAATAAAAAATAATCATTTAATGCGACTACTTAGGCCACAAATAAACACAAATGCAGTGGAATAAAATATTTACCTATTTAGGAATAGTTTGTTTTCGTATGGTAGTCCTGAAAACATTGGACTATACACAGTCCTACTTTTCATTCCTTGCACCACCATTATCTCTTTTCTGACACGCTTACCACTTTTCTTCTTGCCCCTGTCTGAGCATACCTTGTAGTAATGAGTAGCATTCACTTTATTGTTCGTTGGAGGAACCTTTTCTGGAAAAATGACGAGCAAAAGTCCTGTCAACACTTGGGGAGGGAATAGGTTCCAGCCTTGAGATGTCTCCTCCTCCTTTAGCTGCTAACCGCGAACTGATCACTCTCATGTAATCTACAAGAGATATCTTCGATTTTGAGATCTCTTTATATAGAATGAAACCATTCACAACAGACATAAGGCACAAATGGAAGAAGAGCTTTTTCCACCATTTCATTGTTTTCCGTGCAAATGGGTAATAACTGTTCGGTTGATCTGCTCTATCAACACCAGTTTAATTTGTATTGTAATCAATGGCTACGTCAGGCTTTAATTTCTGTACGATACCACCCTTCGCTCTACCAGAAACAAGTGTAGTGGAAGCCTTATGTTTTGTTGAAAGGCATAAAACATCCCGCTTGCTCTTCCACTTCACAGCAAGAAGGTGCCCTTTCCTCAAAAATATCATCTCGTCCTTCTTCAATTCTTTATCTTGAACGTTGGTGGTAAACCCTTCCTGTTTTTCATGACAGTTCCATCGGCCAGGGTTTTCTTTTGCCACAGCATATTCAGTACGGAGGGGCTAGTATAGTACCTGTCCATATAAAAACAGTGGCCCTTACTGAAAAACTGTGAGCATAATCTATCTACAAGAGCCTGAATGCTGTTGTCAACGTTCCCTGCGGATCCCGTATATATTTCAAAATTCAGTACGTAGCCTGTTGCTGCATCGCAAAGTACATACATTTTCATACCGTACTTATTGGGCTTATTCTTAATATAAACCCTAAACCCTACTCGACCATGGAAGGGACATATAGCCTCATCTATTGTTAGGTTCTCATAGGGCTGAAAACTGGCAATGTATTTGTGCACAAAAAAAATCAAAGAAAGGCCTGAGTTTATGTAGTGGGTCATGATTAGGTCCCCCCTTCTTGATGAAGGTGGTATTGTCATTTAGGTGCAACATAAATAAAATTCCGGAAAATCTATCACGACTCAACGACTGGCAAATCCTATCTGATACAAGGGATCAGTAGACCAATAATCACTAAGTTTGGGTAGCTTCACCACACACATATGCAAAATTGTTGCAAAAAACCAATAAATTTCGTGAAGTTTTACTGCAGACCACCGGTGCCACATGGAATTTTCCTTCAGTTTGCCCTGACGTTTCATTGCAGCAAATGTCGTACCTGCATATCTGTTAGTTTCTGTTTTTATATTTTTGATCACATCGTCACTAAAAAAATTACTGAAACAATCCATTTCGTCACTCCCCGCGCAAAACTGAGTAGAACCAGATGCCGACTGGAGGACAGGTAGCTGCGGTTGGTCATCTGTTTCTGACCATTCCTCATCAGGTTCAGATGATCTAGCAGATGTTCCCGGCACAGGTGAATCATCAGCCTGCATCTCTTTGTCTAAACGGAAAAAAAAACCCAAATTTCTGTAGGCGAAGTATTTCTATCGTTTGTATTCAGAGTAAAATAATACAGCTAAACACTTATGTTCCAAAGTGACGTAATAAATAAAAATCTTACCTGAACTATCACTTGATACGTTATCCGGTTCGTAAGCAGGGTCGTCATTACTTTCATCCATCTCTGAACCCGCTTCTCCCGATAAATTATCCAAAATATCACTATCATTGAGCCGGCGCGAAGACATGTTTACACAGTAACACAGCTGACAGCGCGACAGATTTGGCGCGCGCAGCACACGGCACACAGAGTGCTTCGGTAGAGGTCACGGCAAGGAGAAAATACCCTGTTTATCATTTCAGTTCGAAATTCCCGATAACTGCTGCATTCTAGTGGTCACTAGATGAACTATTATCTCCAACCAAGGGACGGGAACCGTACGTGATATGTGCAGCTGGATATAAACGCACAAGAAAATCACGCCCGTACCACATACGGGCGTCGTCCAGAAGCAGGAAAGCAGTGCGCCCGTATCCCGTATGGGCATAGTATTGAAAGTGCTAGATGTGTTTTATTTTTTGGATAAAGGTCAAATTCTAAGTATTCTTTTGGTTCCTCAACATTTAGTAATTCCTTGAGGTGATTGGCTAGAATTTTGGCATTCTCTTGATTATTGTGTGCTAATTTCTCTTGTTTATTTTTCATCATGAATGTGGGTGGAGTATACTTCGATTGATATCGTCTAAATGTCCTGTAATAGTCCCTTGTCTTATGTTGTTTGAATGACTCATCTATGATGTTTTGGTTTTCTTTTTGATGGTCTCTTTTGATTCTTCTAATTTCTTTGGCTGCTTGTCTTCTAGTAATGGTTAGTTCTTCTTGAGATTTTTTGGTTTTCTTTTGTTGATCATTTAGCCATGCTTTGTGCCTTTTCTGTATTGCCATATCACATTCCTCATTCCACCAGGCGTGTTTCTTTCCCCTTCTAATAGGAGCAATTTCTTCGGCAATGTTTTTCAGTTTATCTATAATAATTTCCAGTTTGTCGCTTAGATTTGTTTTGGATCTTTCTGAATACAATGCATTATTTATTAAGTATCTGGGGTCATATTTCCTCCTTCTAGTGGATTTTGGTGGTTTATATTTCTTTCTCTGGGTTAGCTTTTTTTCTAAATCTTCGAAATATAGTGGTCTGAATTGATGTCCATCCCACGAAGGACTTTGACATTATAGATTTCTTTGTGGTACTATTTATCCATTGCTACATGGTCTATCTGAAACTCACCCATTTTAACATTAGGGCATTTCCAGGTCATTAACTTGTGCGGTTTTCTCTTAAATCTTGTGGTTTCAAGAATAAGCCCATGGTCTATGCAAAGTTCAATTAATCTTTGACCATTCTTGTTTGTCAATTTATGAGCTGGCCATTTACCTACCACTGTGTGATACTTTCTTTCTTGTCCAATATTCGTGTTGAAATCTCCAAGTATTATTTTAATATGGTTGTCAGAGATATTTGATATTGGTTGGTCAAGCTCTTCCCATACTTCAGTTTCTTCTTTGTTTTTCATGATTTTGTCATTTGTTGGGGCATGGATATTAATCAATGTATATATTTTGTTCTCAACTTCAATTGTTAAGGTTGCCATTCTTGGGGAGTTTGATGAGAAATCCTCCACTGAATCTAATATGCTGGTATGGACCAGGAATCCTATTCCAAATTGGGGAACATTCTTCATTATTCTTTTTCCTGGAGGTCCTTTATAAAGACGATATCCTCCAGATTCAAGTGGGTCCTGATCTGTGTTCCAGAGTTCCTGAAGGGCTGTATTAGAATCCTGTGTAGATCCATTACATCTGTTAAGTGTTTCAACTTTCCAATTTTCATTATCGAGTTTATGTTTAATGTTGCAGAGAGAGAATTTCCCTGGTTTACTGAATTTAAGTCTGTGTCTGCAGTTTGTCTGTTGGGCTTCCAGGCGCTTTGACTTGCCATGATCTTCTAAGTGATACCCCACCGTATCCGAGTGGTGTCTTTTCTTGGGTCCTACGATGTTGTATTTCCAAGCTGGTGGATTTTTTCATTAGAGGACTCTCCATGTTTGGTTGATTGTCTGATCATTGATCAGTGTTCTGACCGTGGTCAGGATTTACAATTCCAGATGTGATCCAGAAAGGTGATTAACGAAATATTGTATGATGTTGAATGAAATTATGGAGTGTGTTTAGTCCGCGAGAGCTATTTTATTTCGCTCAAGTCCGCCGGTAATCCGGTGAGGATCCCCCTATCTGCCACCTGGGACGTGCCACGTCGGAATATCACCTCTCCGCCTGCTATGACAGTGTAGTAGGTTCGTGGAAATCCCATTTTATTACATTTAATTGCAATATAATCATTATGCAGAAACTTGAAAGCTTCCCATGGCATAAAATCTCAGGCAAACAAGGAGGTGCAATAAAGGAGGAAGAGGCAAGTCTTGTTGGTTTTGTTTTACAAGAACTGGTTCCACTTTCGGTAGTATGACCTCCAAAATGGCATTTTTAATGAAAACTAAACCTCCTTCTGTATTCCACTGTTCTATAGAATTCAAAAAGGTCCACAATAGTTTGCAAGTTTCACTTTGGTGCACGGATTTTTTCCCCTTCAATATTTTTGTAAACCCCCCCCTTTACAGAACGGTTGTACATAATACAAGGTACATATAAAACAAGTAATGATGTAATAATCCAAATATAACAAACCTGAAGGAACGTCAGCCGATGATACACCAGGAAAAACATTTTAAATTTCAATAAAACATGGCTACGCAGGGTTACCAACGTGACAACTAGAGAAAGGATGAATGGGAAGCAGGCCGGGAAACCCTACAGAGGACGAGATCTTACGTGACGTTGTAGGGAAAGAAACGTGAGAACCTTAACCCTTTAGTCTGGTTTACTCAACATATAGAATTTTAACAGGGTATAAAAACACCAATTAAAAGGATAACTTTATCAATTAAGAAAAAAGTTAAATCGAACCACGAGGTTCCTGTCGGTGGTTCTTCAGAAAATTAAATATCTACACAGTATTACAATTACATTTAAATAGGTGAGCATCGAAAGGGGGGTAGCGGCATTTCAGTAGTTGCAAGGGCGGCAGTCTAGATGATTGACTGATATGGCCTTGTAATAATACTCAACATGGCTTAGCTGTGTTGATACTGCTACACGGCTGAAAGCAACGGGAAACTACAGCTGTAACTACCTCCCGAGGACATGCAGCTCTCTCTGTATGAATGATGTACTGATGATGGCTTCCTCCTGGGTAAAATATTTCGGAGGTAAACTAGTCCCCCATTCGGATCTCCGGGTGGGCACTACATGAGAGGGGGCGATCATCAGGAAGATGGATACTGACATTCTGTGAGTCGGAGCGTGGAATGTTAGAAGTTTGAATCGTTGTGGTAGGTTAGAGAATCTGAAAAGGGAGATGGATAGGCTAAAGTTAGATGTAGTTGGTAAAAGTGAAGTACGTTGGCAGGAAGAACAAGATTTTTGGCCAGGCGACTACCGAATTGTATGTATGTATGTTTAGTCCTCAGCCCGAAGGCTGGTTGGATCCTCAACAGCTCTGCCATCAGCTGTCATAGATGGCCTAGGCATCACTGAAGAGGCATACTAGGGAAATGAGGAGTGAGGTAGTTTCCCGTTGCTTTCCTCACCAGGCCAGAAGTTGCTATTACATATCAGTCTGCCAAGCCCACTGAAATGCATGCACCAACTGACCCTATGAGCAATATTTTCACACCATTCAGAGCAGGGACTGGCTGCAGAAGGAATGGCATTACTAGCATCACTCATACCTCAGTCACTTTCATTTTGTCAAAGCCAAGGATAAAGCTGAGACAGATCAATGAAAGTAACAAGATTGCTCTAGCCCATACCAGAAGACATAGTGCACTGTAAACACTAGGTCCCGCCAGCAAAGGCATACTACCGAATTATCAACACAAAATCAAACAGGGGAAATGCAGGAGTTGGTTTAATAATGAATAAGAAAATAGGACAGCGGGTAAGCTACTACGACCAGCATAGTGAAAGAATTATTGTTGTCAAGATAGACGCCAAACCAATGCCCATCACAATAGTGCAGGTCTATATGCCTACTAGTTCAGTGGATGATGAAGAAATCGAAAGAATATATGAGGAGATAGAAGATTTAATACAATATGTAAAAGGTGATGAAAATCTAATTGTGACGGGAGACTGGAATGCAGTGGTAGGCCAAGGAAGAGAAGGTAGTAGAGTAGGAGAATTTGGATTGGGACAAAGGTATGAAAGAGGAAGTCGGCTGGTTGAATTCTGCACTGATCATAATTTAGTCCTTGCCAATACTTGGTTCAAACACCACAAACGACGGCTGTATACGTGGACGAGACCTGAGACACTGGAAGGTATCAAATAGACTTCATTATGATTAGGCAGAGATTCAGAAACCAGGTGTTGGATTGCAAAACTTTCCCAGGAGCAGATGTGGACTCTGACCACAACTTGTTGGTCATGAAATGCCATCTGAAGTTGAAGAAATTGAAGAAATTGAAGAAAGGAAAGAATGCAAAAAGATGGGATCTAGACAAGTTGAAAGAAAAGAGTGTGAGGGATTGTTTCAAGGAACATGTTGCACAAGGACTAAATGAAAAGGCTGAAGGAAACACTATAGAGGAAGAATGGAGAGTCATGAAAAATGAAGTCAGTAGGGCTGCTGAAGAAATGTTAGGAAGGAAGAAAAGATCAACTAAGAATCAATGGATAGCTCAGCAAATACTAGACCTGATTGATGGACGACGAAAATACAAGAATGCTAGAAATGAAGAGGGCAGAAAAGAATACGGGCGATTAAAGAATCAAGTGGATAGAAAGTGCAAGGTAGCTAAGGAAGAATGGCTGAAGGAGAAGTGCAAGGATGTCGAAGGCTGTATGGTCCTGGGAAAGGTAGATGCTGCATACAGGAAAATCAAGGAAACATTTGGAGAAAGGAAATCTAGGTGTATGAATATTAAGAGCTCAGATGGAAAGGCACTACTAGGGAAAGAAGACAAAGCAGAAAGATGGCAGGAGCATATCCAACAGTTGTATCAAGGTAAAGATGTAGATAATTTGGTTCTGGAACATGAAGAGGCTGTTGATGCTGATGAAATGGGAGACTCAATTTTGAGGTCAGAGTTTGACAGAGCTGTGAGTGACCTAAATAGAAACAAGGCACTTGGAATTGATGACATTCCCTCTGAATTACTGACTGCCTTATGAGAAACCAGCATGGCAAGGTTATTTCATTTAGTGTGCAAGATGTATGAGACAGGAGAAGTCCCATCCGATTTTTGGCAGAATGTTGTTATACCTATTCCGAAGAAAGCCGGTGCTGACAGGTGTGAAAACTACCGCACCATTAGTTTAGTATCTCATGCCTGCAAAATTTCAACACGTATTATTTACAGAAGAATGGAAAAACAAGTGGAAGCTGAGTTGGGAGAAGATCAATTTGGCTTAAGAAGAAATATAGGAACACGTGAAGCAATCCTGACTTTACGTCTGATCTTAGAGGATCAAATCAAGAAGGACAAGCCCACGTACATGGCATTCGTAGATCTAGAAAAGGCATTCGATAATGTTGATTGGACCAAGCTATTTATGATTCTGAGGATGATAGGGATCAGATACTGAGAACGAAGAATTATCTACAATCTGTATAAAAATCAGTCTGCAGTGATAAGAATCGAGGGCTTTGAAAAAGAAGCAGCAATCCAGAAAGGAGTGAAGCAAGGCTGCAGTTTGTCCCCTCTCCTTTTCAATGTTTACATAGAACAGGCAGTAAAGGAAATCAAAGAGAAATTTGGAAAGGGAATCACAGTCCAAGGAGAGGAAATCAAAACCTTGAGATTTGCCGATGATATTGTTATTTTATCTGAGACTGCAGAAGATCTCGAGAAGTTGCTGAATGGTATGGATGAAGTCTTGGGTAAGGAGTACAAGATGAAAATAAATAAGTCCAAAACAAAAGTAATGGAGTGCAGTCGAACGAAGGCAGGTGATGTAGAAAATATTAGGTTAGGAAATGAAGTCTTAAAGGAAGTAGATGAATATTGTTACTTGGGTAGTAAAATAACTAATGATGGCAGAAGTAAGGAGGACATAAAATGCAGACTAGCACAAGCAAGGAAGAGCTTTCTTAAGAAAAGAAATTTGCTCACTTCAAACATTGATATCGGAATTAGAAAGATGTTTTTGAAGACTTTCGTGTGGAGCGTGGCATTGTATGGAAGTGAAACATGGACGATAACTAGCTCAGAAAGAAAGAGAATGGAAGCTTTTGAAATGTGGTGTTACAGAAGAATGCTGAAGGTGAGATGGATAGATCGAATCACAAATGAAGAGATACTGAATCGAATTGGTGAGAGGAGATCGATTTGGCTAAATTTGACGAGAAGAAGAGATAGAATGATAGGACACATCTTAAGACACCCAGGACTTGTTCAGTTGGTTTTTGAAGGAAGTGTAGGTGGTAAGAACGGTAGGGGTAGACCAAGGTATGAATATGACAAGCAGATTAGAGCAGATGTAGGATGCAATAGTTACGTAGAAATGAAAAGGTTAGCACAGGATAGGGTGGCACGGAGGGCTGCATCAAACCAGTCTATGGACTGATGACTCAAACAACAACAGGTGAGCATAACTTCGATGATGAAATTTACAAGGAAAATTTAACAGGGAATATGACATAATTACAACCATCTTACAAGGCAAATTGAAAAGAGTTTACCAGGAAAGAAAACAACGGAAATTTAAATTTAGCGCAGAGGCCTTTAGAGGTGCAGTCCTCTCCTAATACACATCAGTGAGGGATGCATAGCTGAACAGGTGTACACTAAATTGACGCTGTATTACGGGAGGCAACCCGAGTGGAAAAATTAAAATTTACATTTACACAAAAGGTTAATAAAAGGAATTGCTTCCAAAACAAAGGATAAGCCTAGCTGACGAACTAAGGCATTACAAAACCAAAACGGTGAAAACCAAGGTCTAAGGTAAACTCCCGAACAATTGAGAAAAGAAAACATACTTACTCCGGGATGACTGGAGCCGCTGAGCGGACCACCTTACAAGGTGCGTCCAATCGTAAAGACGTACGAAAATCAAAGACACTGAGCAGAGCCTTGCTCCTGCTAAGGAGCCAAAGGCCGGAAATTGAGAAACACTCAAACAGCCAATCAGGGAAGCTACCTAAGATTCAACCTGAAGTTTTCACCAACCAAAATGGCTGTTATTCCAGCCAATGAAAATACCTTACCTAATATGGTAATGTGGGAAACATATTCTAGAGGTTTTGATTGCAAAACTCAACGATTTCGTGATCGAAGCCTCCACCAAATACAGTAGAGACAATACACGACACTTACGGATTTCGCCTTGCTAAAATGGGAGACAATTCGACGGTGGCGCTCCTAGTGACTTGACCTGAACAAATAGCGCTAAATTCAAATATCAATGGAAATGTATATACGGAAATGGATAAATAAATTACGTCTAGAAAGACAGTGGTATTGAGATATTAACTTCGAAGTTGCTAAAGCAATTCTGGATAAATGAATGAAGAATTATTTAAAAGGTTATTATTCAAAGACTGAAATCAGACATATAAACAAGGTGTGAAATGGACTGCTGTGAAATAGCTTGATCTTTCATTTAGGCATTACTTTTTTAGCTTTAGCATACCTGCCTGAAATCTTACGGTTGGATTTGTCTTTTTTCCTCATTTAAAAACAATGTAACATCACATTAAGACATTTGTCAATAAAAATATCGGCACATTCCTTACACATATGATGCAATGAATTAACATTTAATAGCTGGACAATTTTCCTCTTAACATGAAGCCTACTAACAGAAAGAAAATCTATAAAATCCCGGCTTTAATCTGAGAAGAGGGATAAAAGAAAGAAAAGTTTGAAAATGTTGTCGATAGTGATGCTTCGAGGAATATTTACGTACAATTAGAGTAAAAATGTAACATACCCTTGGCTGTATAGTCGAGGATTTTTAAAGTCGCTGGCCTGGAAATGATCTGAACAGATCTTATAATTCTTTTACAGGCGTAACGTCCCTTCTTTCTTGTACACCTTATCCAAATCGCTTCTGTGACATTTCAAAACCCACAGATCACACCTACAACAACACATCGGTATTGAAGGTTAACTGCTGCTCTGTACGATAAAATATGCGTATTATATTTTAAGCCCGTTAAAACATGGGTCGAGCAGGTCAGAAGATTATGAAGTACTATAAAAATCTCTGTCACTGGAAGAATATATATGCAAACACAATATTACTTACATGTTCTTGTCACGAGGGAACCTGAAGAACGAGCGCGCATTTTTCTCTACTTCGTTATTACTGCAGCCAAACACAGCACATACCTTTCCCCTCATGTTGAGAGGAGATATCAAGGAATGACACACGCTACTATTTAATTATGTCAACTCACTGAAAACGCATAAATAACACCAAAAACTTCACACAAAAATACACGTGCTCTTATGACAGAATCAGTACCGTTCAGGTCTATCCGCTAGAGTGAACTCCAATAGCTGTCCCTCGATATCTCCCTCAGTGTCGTGTATTGTCTCTACTGTATTTGCCTCCACGTGGCAACTACAGGGTGATACAAAAAATGGGTTACAACAAACATATTACTGGAGATCTCCAATATCAGTGTCAATGTGTCTTTTCCTTTAACATTCCATTATTAAATAAATATAATTGTCTCTTTTGTGAGTCCTGAAAATTCTTTAAATCCACAAAATTTCACAACAAATAAAACACACAAAATTTACATAAATTTACAGCAACAAAAATCAAATATTTATTGAATTCTTCAAAAATGTTTTAGAGTTCCTTAGCTTCCATCCACGTTATTCATTTCTCACCACCGGTGACAATTTTATCCTGCTAATTCCTCAGAATTGTCATCCATTTTATAAGTTATGATGCAAAATAAGTCCGAGGTCCCCTTGACTTGATGAAGTTTAACTTATTTCATCAAATAAGTAGCACTTAAATGACTATGAATTGCAATAAGATCACCTTCATGAAGTTTATGAAGTATATCACTATTAAGTAAGACTTATTTGTGCTGGAATCTGGAATAAAGTCGAGATTTACTGTAAGGTCGACTTGAACATAAGTGTTATAGATGTTGATTCCCATAGGGAATCTGAAATATTTATCCCGAATGAGTAAATTTATAATACCAATATAAACGGTCCGTTATTGGACATTATAAATTTTCCAGCTAACTCATTCCTGGTTGCCAGCGTTTCGCCCCCATGTGCTAGGTTGGGCTCATCAGTTGGTACCTAGCACACCTACCAAGACGCATAGCTAGTGCATACTGTGGAGGCCACTGCTTTGGCTATTTGGAGCCACCGGCAGTGCCAATGCACTACGAGAGCCTTTGTCTCATTACCAAAGATTGATGCCTGCTTGGCCATCAGATGATATAGATGTTGATTCCCGTAGGGAATCTGAAATATTTATCCCGGATGAGTAAATTAATAATACCAATATAAATGGTCCTTTTTTGGACATTATAAATTTTCCAGCTAACTCATTCCTGGTTGCCAGCGTTTTGCCCCCGTGTGCTAGGTTGGGCTCATCAGTTGCTACCTAGCACACCTACCAAGACGCATGGCTAGTGCATACCGTAGAGGCCACTGCGTATATGTGTATGGCAAACACTACTCTTTCTAACTAAGCAATAAATCCTTAAATGGCTTGTTGCATTGCTGAGTTATTTACGTTTAAAATTCGTCAGGTATTTCTGCTGCACCCTGTACCACTACGTTAGGTACACAATAGGTTTGTGCTTAGTAGCAACAGAAGGGGAGTCTGTATGGGTTTTCGAGTACCCGTGATTAGTACCATTGGGAGAAACACCATGGGTCTGGGCGTTGCCTGTGATTAGTATCACTATATATCAGCAACACTGTGGGTCTGCGTTGCCTGTGATTAGTTCCCACTATATGGGGGACACCATGGGAATACCGGTGCTCATGATTAGCACACCTAGGCGAGGAACACCATGGGTTTGCGTTACCTGTGCTAGGTACAATACTTGTTAGTAGTACCATAATGTGTGGAACACCATGAGTCTTTTTTTTTTTTTTTTTTTTTTTTGGCTATTAGCTTTACGTCGCACCGACACAGATATGTCTTACGGCAACGATGGGATAGGAAAGGCCCAGGAAGTGGAAGGAAGCGGCCGTGGCCTTAATTAAGGTACAGCCCCGGCATTTGCCTGGTGTGAAAATGGGAAACCACGGGAAACCATCTTCAGGGCTGCCGACAGTGGGGCTCGAACCCACTATCTCCCGATTACTGGATACTGGCCGCACTTAAGCGACTGGAGCTATCGAGCTCGGTACCATGAGTCTATGCCACTTTTGATTAGTACTGCAATATGACAAATACCATGGTTCTACTTTACTAGCAATAAGTACCATTATGAGAGGCCGTTGACCTGGATTTTGGACCCCCTTAGCCAACAAGCATCCTCGATTCAGGTTTATGCTTTAGAAGCAGTCCCTTGGTCAGGAATACTGTTGTTTGTGGTAGTTTTTGGGTCAGATCCACTGATTATTTTAAATTCATATACATCGATTCATTCTTCTTCATCACATTTTTTAAATTCTGGTCACTGGATGATTTTGAACTTTTGAATTATCATTACGTTTCATCTCATTTTGTACCATTAGGGGCCGATGAGTTAGATGTTAGGCCCCTTTAAACAAAAAGCATCATCATCATCATCATCATCATCAAAATTATGCATTTATTTTCATGCTATTAAACACTTGTATGAAATGCAAATGTAATTTTCCTGTACTAATCTCATGCCATCATCCACACCAGTCCATAAAGTCATGATCATGAATAAACAACTGAATGAAAAACAAAATGTCACACTACTTGCAGCTGCAGCTGTTTCACTAGTACAAACAATCCGTGCATAGTTTGTGAGACATATGAATCTTATCAGTGTTCACTGTTAAGTCAATGTGCACACGTCTCCTAGATATGACACAGTGTGTTAATTAATACATATTATGATAAATAAGTTTGTATGGTTATAAGAAAACTATGTAAGAATACCACAAACATGAAGAAGCACACTAAAATACTCATTCCTCTTTCATTTTACACTGCACACCCTACTTTTTCTGTCCATAATTTGCTTTGCAGTACACTACAACAATCTTCTCCAAGTTTTCTGGTATTAATCTGTGGCATTTGTCTGTTGAAACTGGGTGTGACAAGACAGTACTTGAATTTGTATCTGCCTCTGTGGATCAGTGTAGAGTGTCGGCCTCTGGATCCCAAGATAGCGGGTTCAAACCCGGCAGAGGTATTGCAAGTGACTAATCTCATGTTTTAATCCATATTGAAATCTGTTGATTTACAATAACAAAGTTTTATTATGATCCACCTGTTCAATACATTATAATGTTGTCACATTTAAAATATCTTCATTAGTTAAAAATTATATGTGGGACATGAGTTAGAACTCATTCTTCCACAATTTTAATGTATCTTTCCCATTAAGCACATGTTTAAGGCATTTCTCCGAAGATTCTGTATTTTATGATATTCTAATAGAGTAAGTTTTAAGTTTGTGAAACATGGTCTAATAGTTCTTAAGTCATTATTTACGAACATAACCATTCTTCGAGATTCAGATTTGGCTGATGATACTCTGTAAGGGAGCGAAACATGTCCCACATATAACTTTTTAACTAATGAAGGTATTTTAAATGTGACAACATTGTAATGTATTGAACAGGTGGATCATAATAAAACTTTGTTATTGTAAACCGGCAGAGGTAGACTGATTTCTGAAGGGCGGAAGAAAAGTCCATTTGACACACCATGTCGTATGATGTCGGCATGTGAAAGATCTCTGGTGACACATTTGATGTTTACCCGACAAAATGAATTAAATCTCAGCCGTAGACATCCAAGAGAGTTTCAGTTTACTCGGTCTGCCATCTAGTAGGCCTAGAGTAAAACGAAATGTCGAAATTGATGAGCGGACAGCCAGATGGCGTCAAATTGAAATGTCTGCACGTGGTAGCTGAGGCCATACGACTACTACTACTACTACTACTACTACTACTACTACTACTACTACTACTACTACTTGATTTCATAAGCAAGTGTAGGTGTTAAACATTCAGGGAGATCCACATTATCATTATCAGCCAAATATTTATTTATAGCTTCCGTGACGTCGTAGCCCGGATTTCATTTAAGGACATCACAATAGTTTGTTTGCAGATGGAGTCTGAGGTTTTGTGCAATACCTTCCAGTTCGTGTTTCACATTTTTGGTAATGTCCAGCAAGTCACCAAGATGCAACCCACGTATTTCTAGCTTCTTGATTGATTCTGGCATGATTTGGAAGTGGGTCTTGATAAGTGGAGTTCCCTTTGAACCGTTTCATTGCCAAAAGTGTTCACAGCATTCATTATTTTACATTTCCTTCAAGACTGTTTGTAGAACATGTTAAAATATGCATAATAAAAATCAAAAACATGCACAATAAATAGAAAATTTGAAATGTATGCCGTAATCTCAAATATATGCGCTATTAAACTTAATAATTAGTACAATTTCTCCCTCAAATGCACTTCCTTGTCGGTTATGGAGGTGTACATATTGGCAAACAAAATGTGCTTTTGCATACAAATCCGATGTCTAATCATTAACTTATCTTTTGGATATGATTTCGTAGCCACATTCTGATATTACTGTTAGCAGTATTTCTAATAGATACGGTGAACTTACCATTTTTGATGGTACCTCTTCTGTGAGAGTGAGGAGTCATACAGTAAATTAATCACGTTGCATTTATGTATAATCATACGAGTGAGATTTACAGATTTGGTTTGATAAGAGTTTATATTATATTCTTTCAGGAGATTCGAGCCCCTCATGCGCGCCTTATGTAGATCAACTTTACAGCTGCTTTTTGGCCGGCTTGGGGGAATACACAAAGGATAGTCGTGGTGATATTGGTGCCTGGGTTCGAGAGGCATCTATGGCTGCTGTACAGGTATTGCTTGTAATTTTTTACTGTGACAAACAGTGTAAATAATAAAAAAAAATTAGTTTCCTAGAAGGAAACCCTAATTTAATACCATCGATTGAAAATGTTAAAACATTTAAGCTTTTTAAGTCTTCAGGCTTTTTTCAATCGACATGCTGGTAATTTAACGATTGAAAAAGCTTAAAGAGCCTAAGTGTAAATAATGTAAATCTTCAACTACATTTTTTAACTTTGCTCTTGCTCTGAGGAGTTACAGTTCCGTTTTAATGTTGTCCATTGAAATATTCTTTTCCATATTTTGTACTGGAGATGATGTAATGCAACTACTACTACAATAATAATAATAATAATAATAATAATAATAATAATAATAATAATAATAATAATAATAATAATAATAATAATAATAATAATAATAATAATAATAATAATTTTATTTTTACGAGGAAGTGTGGGAAATCTTTCATGAGGCACTTGTGAGGGTCCGCACCCCACAAGCGTGTGAGATTCCTACTCACTAAAACCCACACACCCTTTTCCCATGACGTATATCTCCGCCCTAGAACCGCTCTCAGATTACTTCAGGGCGGTGTCGTGCTAATTTCTCAGGTTTCTTCTTCCTTTATTTCTCCTTACTGCCGTTCATGAGCATTCATATTCCTCTTTTTCTGTCGCAGGATGCCTTCTACATATACTGCTACCTGATCCCAAGATTCTTGGCTTTGTAGCATCGCCTGCACAATAGTTTCTGACATCAGCTCTCCTTGCTCAGTATGTAAACATCTTCTCTGAGTTGACCAGTGATAGCATATAAAAAATGTGTGAAATACATAGTCTACATCATTGCAATAAATACACGCCGAGTGGCTCGCTCTACGTACTCTGTGTAGAAATTTCCGGAAGTATCCGTGACCCGTCAATAGTTGCGTAATGTAAAAGTTAACCTCACAATGAGCTCGGGCAACCCAATCAGCTAGACGTGGTATCAGCCGCTTAGTCCATTTTCCTTGAGGATCTTCCTCCCCTCTTTGCTCCCACAGCTCCATTCATTGCCTATAGCTAGCTCCTTAGCACGCTTCTTTCCAAGATCCCCTTGAGTTCGCCAAATTTCCTGTCTCTCTAAGGCAAGTAAATCAGTCGGTGCTACTGCTGCTACCGTACGAACCGCAGGTTCGGATACTGTGCGATATGTGCTTGTAATACGCAAAGCTGATCTCCGCTGTACCGCAGCTATCCTTCGCCGGTATTTTTCAAACTTTAGAGATTCAGCCCAAACTTCGGCACCATATATAAGTGTTGAGTGAACTATCGACATCAGAAGTCATCGTTTGCTAGACTTTGGACCGTTAACATTGGTCATTAATCTACTCAGCGCAATCGTTGTTTTCACCGCCTTATCTGTCACCCGTTTGATATGATCCCAAAAAGTAAATTTGGTATCAAGTGTCACTCTGAGGTACTTTATACTTCTAGATGTTTCAATTTCTGTTTGTCCAATATACATTGAAATCACGGCCATGATCCTTTTTCTTGTCAAGAGAACTATCTGTTTTATGATCTGCCAGTTGTAATCTGTGATTCGCCATCCAATCTTTCACCCGTCGCATCACTTGATTTAACTTAAACTGAGCCAACTCCAAATTTCGAGCTACTATCAAAACAGCTATAACATCAGCATAGCCCACTAGCATTGTGTCTTCCGGCATCTCTAACCTCAACAATCCGTCATACACAATGTTCCACAGATTTGGGCCAATCATGGACCCTTGTGCTGCACCAGCTGTGAGCCGTTTCACTCTCTGCCCATCTTCTGTGTGATATACTAGAGTACGATCTTTTAAATAATTTCTCATTATGTACATGAGATACTCTGGTAGTTTGAAAGTATTTTGAAGCGCTTCCAATATGTCATTCCACCTTATTGAGTTGAAAGCATTCTTAACATCCAGAGTCACAAGGAGTGTCACTTTTCGAGAATGATGATTACTCATTTGTGCACTTTTCGCTGTATTCAGCACTTCCTATACTGCATCGATTGTTGAATGTCCTCCTCGGAAACCATGTTGACGATCAGAGAGGTCCCCAGCTAGCTGAACTGCTGAAAGTATTCTTGGCTTCAAAACCTTTTCTAATCCTTTACCAGCAGTATCCAGCATACATAAAGGCCTATAGTCCCCAGATTTCCCTTTGCTTATTAAAACTAGCCGAGCTGTTTTCCAGCGAACACTAAAAACCCCCGATAGCAGACAGCTATTGTACATTTTCAGCAGTACTTGTGAACAGAAATCTGCTATCAGCTTTAGTATCTTTGCTGGAATACTATTTGGTCCTGGGGCCTTTTTATTTCTAAGGGACATAATCGTTCTCGTCAATTCTTCTTGTGTAAAAAGTGGTACATCATCTATGAAGTCATCATCATCATCATCATCAGACCTCTCAGGATGATCTGGGAATAATATATCAACAATATCCTTCATTGCATTTGAGTCCATGATCGGGTTCGAGAAACTTTGACGCAGATAACCTTTGAGATAGGAATAGACGTATTTCTTCTTAGTGAACCTTATCAAGACAAAGACCACCCAGGATGATTCGTGGATAATTGTGGGACAGCTGCAATTTGGATACGAGATTTGGGTAGATGCCCAGTATCAAACCAAGGATGCGGAGACAGTTTTGTTTGGACCCGCACTGGTAGATATACTTTAGTGAGCTGTTAATTTACGCCAAATGAGTCAGTATTTGAATTTCAGGCTAAGCTGGATGACCTAGAGGATGTATTACAACGTTTTGACAACGGTTTAATCGTGGTTGGTGATTTCATTGCACAAGCACTAGAATGGGGGTATTTCACAGTACGACTCTAGAGGGCGTCGAACTATGAAGATGGCCGCTAGGTTGGATTTGATGGTCACTAATATTGGAAATGTGCCAACCTTTTGACGACTGGGCTGTAGGTGAACCATACTGGACGTGACTTTTGTATCTGAGGACATTGTGTCAAAAATCAATGACTGGCGGGTGATTGAAGAATACACGGGAAGCGATCACCAGTACATTACTTTTCGTGTTCTTCCTGAAACTTCACAGATGAATATTAAATTGTATAAACCAACACAGTGGAATATAGAAAGTATGCACAGAGAAAAATTTCTTGCTATCTTAAGAAATTGAAATGGATAGTATTACAGAACAAATTTGTTGTTATAAAGGGAAAGAAGCAGCTGAGAAACCTGTAGAACTCGCCATGCAGCTTATTTGGAGAGCATGTAATCTGTCCATGACTAGTAGTACATTACAAAACAAGGGAATTGATTATTTTCACCATGTTGGTCCGTATTGACTTATATTGAAATCTCTATAGAACACTTTTCCGCCTTGTCAATACTTTACATATTTTATTGTACTTAATTACTGTACAGGTTTCGAGAGCCAACTACTCTCTTCTTCAGCGGTGCCAAAACATCAATTAATCTTTGGACTTGGTACATTGGTACAAATAGAACAATTATATAAAAATCTTGAAATTGTTACAATATTTCTGTGTTTCACCATTCACTTACTTACTATGTCACTTGTTACAGACTTTAAACTAGAAATTTTCAAATTATAAATAATAAAATCTATGAAATTAATCACTATATGCTAATTTTATGTCTTTATTTACATCTAAAAGGAATAAATGTTTCTTCGTGTCTAAGTTTACATTTACTTTGCCATTTAGTAAAACACTTTAAAATAAAATAGTTTCCATTTCGTAAAAATAAATAAATAACATCTGTTAAGTTAGTCACTATGTTAAAATATTTTTGCTCTCTTCTTGAAAATTTTTTTTTTTCTTTCCGTAAGTCCTAAAAATGAAAAATATTATATTTACATTCCTGATCTGTAATTCCATTACCTTATTTATTCTAATAATTGTCATTTAACTTACTGCTATAATTCTGAGACCTCACATGAATCGGAATTTCCTCCTCTTTATCCCGTCCAACCATGCTAGCCATTTAACTGTCCAATTCCTTTAAAATAAGCAACCAAAAAACCAACTTTAGAGACTTTTTTGCAAAAATAGACTACTATTCAGATGCCAGGAGAATTTTATTTTAGGCCTACTTACTTCAGTTTCATCTAAATTTATCCACAAATTAAAGTGATGTAACGGTCTGAACCAAACAATATGTCCTCCTTACTGTCAATGACCTTACGAGGCGAGCTGCTACTATGCTGCCGGTTACGTAATGACCATGCTAGCCATTTTACCATCGAATTCTTCAGTTCAACTGGTTGCCAAATTTAACCATGAACAAAATATTATTGCACTAGTCTGAATAAACAAACATGTTCTTGGTCATTGATAGCAGAGAGCAACGAATTGGAAACTATTTTATTTTAAAGTGTTTTACTAAATGGCAAAGTAAATGTAAATTTAGACACGAAGACACATTTTATTCTTTTTAGATGTAAATAAGGACGTAAAATTAGCATGTAGTGATTAATTTAATAGATTTTATTATTATTTGAAAATTTCTAGTTTAAAGTCTGTAACAAGTGACATAGTAAGTGAAAGGTGAAACACAGAGATATATTGTAACAATTTCAAGATTTATATATAATTGTTCTATTTGTACCAAAGATAAATTGATGTTTTAGCACTGCTGAAGAAGAGAGTAGTTGGCTCTCAAAACATGTACGGTAATTAAGTATAATAAAATTTGTAAAGTATTGACAAATAAATTTCATTTTTTTTCATTTTTTTTACCTGCCGCATTAGACAATCAACAGTGCAGTCAAGCACGTTAAACTATATTTACTAATGTTTTATTTTGGCCAGTCATTTGTTTTATTGAACTATCAACATGTATATCTCTACATTTAGTGTAAATTATTGTTAAAACGACTATAATACTGATCATTTTACAATTGTTCAATTAAGTTCATTTCATACAGGACTAAATATTCAAAAGATTGGGGATCAATTAAACTGACTAGGCAAATGCCTATGTTTAAAAATACTCTGACATACTCATCACATTAAAGAAAAGACGAACTCATATTAGTTTCTCACATATGTACATTGAGTGTAAGAAGAGCAATTAATTTTTGTAATTGTATAATATTGAAATTCTCAACATGGGTATAACCACTTTAAAATCGTTGAATTCTAGAATATGTCATTAGCTCTCAAAATGAGGCATAATATGTAAATGCAATTCTAGTGTAGCTAAGGATGACCTTTTGAGAGGTCGAAACCAGTCCTACATGTGACAATAAAATAGTGTTGATTAGGTGGAACTTCTCTTTCATTTATGACTTAAGTATTGACAAGGCAGAAAAGTGTTCTATAGAGATTTTACGAAACAAGAAGCGTTCAGCGTATTGGTGGACCAAAGATATTGCTGACCAGAGAAGACATTGTCTACAACTTAGACGGAAGGCACAGAGAGCACGAGTCAGCCAAGAAGACACCTCACTCACAGCTGAGTATAAGTCGGCGAAGAGAGAAGTGAGAAATGCTATCAAAAAAAGTACAGTTGACATATGGTGGAAAATGGCTAAGGAAGTGGGTGACGATCCATGGGGATGGGGATACAAGATCGTTATAATAATGATAATAATGATAATGATAATAATTAATAATTTGGAAAGGGAGTCACTATTTAAGGAGAGAAAATCAAAACTGAAATTTGTTGATTATTATTATTATTATTATTATTATTATTATTATTATTATTATTATTATTATTATTATTATTATTATTATTATTATTATTATTATTATTATTATTTTGTGACTGTTGTTGCCCAGCACACAGCCCAAGTGAGGCATAGATCTTATGATGAGGATATATTGCATCTTCCATGTATAGGAAACTGTGTTTGTGTTGTGAAGCATGGCAGTGTGTGAGCTGCAGGGATGTTGGGGACATCACGAACACCCAATCCTCAAGTCAGGGTAAGTGATGGTTGATGATTTAAATGCCACACCAGACTGGGAATCAAACCCGGAACAATGAGGCCTGAAACCGGTCATCTGTAATACTGATATCATCCAAACAGCAGTATTCTGAACATACAGACAAAAACAATTGTTGCAAAGGAAAGTTTAGAATCACTGTAGCTCATGCATTGGATTTTACTTGACATGCAGTCACATTTTGAAATAATACGTTTACATTTTTAAATAATACAATTACCGCATGTTAACTTGGAAGGTAATGCGGATGACAGAAAGCATGACCAGTACAGGGTAAACAAGTTAATGTGGGAGGGACAACTGAATCAGAGAGTGTTTGAACCAACTAGAGGGAAGAATATTCAAGACGTGGTGCTGATACATAAAACCAGATGAGCTCTATAGAGAAACTGAAGTGGTAGGTGGAGTAAGTGATCACGAAGTTTTGTTAGTCATAGTTAAAAACAAATGTGGTAGGAAGGAAGGTTGTAAAAGGAGGAACTTTCAGCAGTACCATATTATTAATGAGAAAGGCATGAGGGAGTTAAAGTAATTATGATCAGTGGAAAATAGTAAATAAAAATATAAACAGCCTATGGGGTGGGTTTGAACCAATTGTTTAGGAGTGTGGAAACAAATATGTACCTTTATTAAAAGTGGTGAGGAATGGTAAAG
The DNA here is from genome assembly GCF_040414725.1 of Anabrus simplex. Taxonomy (NCBI): domain Eukaryota; kingdom Metazoa; phylum Arthropoda; class Insecta; order Orthoptera; family Tettigoniidae; genus Anabrus; species Anabrus simplex. The sequence goes on along the minus strand of NC_090267.1, from coordinate 229,498,642 downwards.
TCTCACTATAATATAACAGAGAAATAAAGAAATTAACCCATTCACTTCAGGTTTAATGGTCTCGCACGCTCACGTAGAAATCAGATTTAAATTGTTGTCAACACACAAGTAAGCCACCCAGTCAAAACTACTGTGCACTACTCTGAAATAAATGTCATAAATGGAACAGCAATCAGAACTTTCATGCACAGTTTTCAGTGAAGAATTCAAAATAATTGTATTCGACAACAATGATGTTCGAACGAAGATTTTGTGTCTTAAATCTCAAAACATTTGTGTATATGTAGAGGTACTTCACACTACTCATTGTCTCTTGAAAAATTGGGGTCTCATTACATTTATCTTTGCTAAAAATGTAATTGGGTGTGGGCCTTACGAACCTGGGACATCAGAATGTAGAATGCAGAGGGCAAAGTAGGCGTTAATTTCATCCTCATCAGTGTGAAACCAATTGACAGTCACCATCTTTTTTCTATGTGGGTCCGATAATTGTTCTATAGTATAAATTTTTTTCTGTGCAATGTGGGAAACTACGTTCCATAAACTCCAAGAGCACAGACAACTCCGATAGAGAATTATCTAAATATTTGTCTCTCAGTTTTCCTGATACCCCTGGAGAGCCTGTAAATTAATGATTAATTGGTTGGTTATTTCTACTACTAACCCACTCCTAGTCACTATGTTTTGGTTTCACACGCAAAGTTTAGGTTCGAGTTCACAGATACTTGTATCAGATGAACTGTCACTTTCATTTAAAATCTCTTCTTCAGTGTTATCATAATCACAATCGCTGTCCTCTGAATCTAAAACACTTTCAATTAACTCAACAACAGCATTGATGTCACTTGCCTATACTACGCCCAGAGCCATGGCTAGGAGATTGACACCTATTGAAATGTTTGTGCTTTCAGAGGTTAAAATTAGGCAATAAATAATGGTGCAAGTTCTTAGAAGGAGAGCTGTAAACAAGCCACATTCTTCTGTTCATGGAAGTTCACAAAAGGGAAGTCCTTGCAGGGGTGATCAAAATATAAGGTTAGTAAATGCGACTTGGCGCGGCGTGTGAATGTCTCATCATTTGAGTTGTTTAAAGCCCGGCCAATGCTTGTGTGAACGTGTCGTCAAATGAGTTGAGTGGTTTAAGGACTTGCATGTTGGAAAGAAATTTAGATGAGGATGGATGTGAAAGTAAGGAAAAATTGAAGAAACTTACTAGGAAATTGAACTTGTAAAAAAAAAAAAAAAAAAAAAAAAAAAAAAAGTATCTAACGATAACATTATGTCAAGCATAATTGGCAGTAATATGAATATTAGTGAAAAATGGGAGGATATGTAAGGTACTTTAAGAAAGAAACAGGATCCATGAAGAACATTGTAGGATTACTCTAGAATCTAGGATTATTCTACATTCTAGATTAGTGTTGTTTAGATATTAGGGTGGTGTATATGCTAGGATTTACAATAAGGCAGAAGTATTTAGTCAGCAGTATGTTAAGATAGTTGGATGTAAGGATAATTTACCTATGATTATTTACAAAAATTAAAAGGTAGAAAATAATTTTGGATTGATAAGATTTCTGGGGATATATTAAAGACAGTGGGGTGTGATATACCAGTAGCACTACCGTATTTAAGCGAATAATCCCTGCCACCGAATAATCCCCGCACCCTAACTTTACGAAGGCCGATTTTGAAAGAAAAAAAAATGCCAACATTGACGCAAATAAAACCCACACCCCAATTTTTTGCCTCAATTTAAAAAAAAAGTGCTGGTATTATTCGTGTAAATACGGTACATATGAAGTACTTACACAAGACCCTTGTTTATCCATCCCTCATTCATCCGGATTATCCAGATTGATTTTTTTATTTATTGTGCAGTATTATTATTTTTGTGTTTTTCATCAGGAAAATATATGCTCCATTTAACTAATACTGTACATATTTCGCCTTTCTGTGTCCAGAGCGAGTCGTAAAAGAAATCCAGGCCAGTTTACTCTGTGTTCCATGATTATACAAATTTTTAACATGAGTTCCGAAAGAGAAGAGAACGGCTTCTTGATAAACACATTATTTACCAGTAGTGATGATGGACGTCTCCATCTTATAAATCTTTGGTTATCGAAGAATACGATCTATATTGCGCCTTAACTCTAAATCTATCTAAAATGCTTAACCAAATTGATAAATAGCACTTCCAGTGCCATAATTATTTATTCAAATTGAGAAAGTTGAGACAAGAAAATGAAATGAAGGAAAATTATTATCTCACATTGAATTAATTGAATCTGCTTCAACAGGGTAAATCATGAATATTGATCATTAATATGTTAGTTATGTATGATAAAAATTAATAAAATTTGAAATGAACTTATATATCACTTTCACATCATCATTCAAATTAATGAAAATATACGTAAATCAAAATTAAAATTTCTTTAAATAAGTACAAATCCACTTAGAAAGTCAAGGATAATGTTAAGTTGTTTTGTCTTTATCAATATCATAATTCATTTCTCTTATTCTGATAACTTAGGGTCAGGGTTACGCTTTATGCTTGTTTTTGGATTATCACAGTATTTGTGTGTATCGGGAAAAATATAAGTATTTCTTGTTATCAAAAACATGTGCTAATATTCACCTTAACATCTAACATTATTCATCATTGCATCATTTATCAGAATAATCTGGATCTGTACACATCCTGAAATCTCACCGGTTCGGACCTCCATAATTTAAAAAATCCGTATCACCGCTATATTTCTATATGATAAAACAATCTCTATCCTGATATGCTTTACTTTGTCCATTGTGGCAACCCGTAATTGCAGGAAGTCGTTGATACGTTCAATAAATATATAAATATATATATATATACAGTTAACCATATTTCTCACTTGAGTATCTGAATTTTAGTGTATGACCTCGTGTCATTTATCTAAATATGCAAAAGATATCTTTCATGAAGATACTAGAAATCATCTATCCTCCTGGGATTATTTATAAGAAAATAACAATGCCTATCCATGTGATTTGATGTATGCCATGCTTATCATTCAGGAAAATATAACCTTATGGTAGAGATACTAGGTTAAAATTTATCAAATTACTAACCGACACTTCCTAAAATGATTCATTGTGATGATCTAATCATGCCATAACCCATTATAACTACCACAACATGTCACTATCATAGGATATAGATTCTCTGTCTATGAAATATCATCATGGTATCATGAACATAAATGATCCTGGATTGCATCAAAATATCATCTTTCTCTTCAGACATAATCATTTTCTTCTTTTATCGACGTAGCACCATATATTCTATTTTTCCATTCTTCATTATACTCATATAACATTACCTTCATCTCACATATCTCTTCCATTTCTTTCCAATAATCCTTATATTTAACTCTTCTTGATGCTTAAAATCATTTCCTTCCCAATTATTCACTTCATTGGATCAATATCTTCATATCTATTCTCAACATGTCTTCGACTTATTCTCATATCCACGTATATAACCCTACTCTGATTTCCTATAGCAATATCTAACCTTCATATTCCAAAATATCAATAATCACTTCACATATAACCTTAAATATTCTACCACTCTGCACTACATATTTCACATGGTATAACCTTCCAATATTCTTTGGTTTCATTGCAATGGCATTAACATATTATTCACTTCACACCCCCTAATAAGAATTGATCTTATCTTTAGGATGACTACCTATCTCCATGTATTTTGACACAAATGTAAAACTATTTTGCGAGAATCTAACATAATTGAATCATCTCAAAGATATTAACGAACTAACATCTATTTATAAACAACTAAGACGTCTACTTTGGAATTTATATGACACTAATTTACCTTAATTTAATGAAAAACCTATCTTTTCCCTTCGGCTCCGGGATTGGATTATGTCTGCATCGTCATCTGCGGCTCTGGCTTGACGGTCACAGTCCGCCTCTGGTTATTGAGATGTTCTCGGATATGTGGTCCTTCTTTGCCGTCATCTTAGCTTGGTCTCGTCCAGACAATCTCCTCATAGTCTTCTTAGAACTGCGTGGCAGCCAGGTCTTGTACAAAGTTACATGTATGAAGTTAGTTGTGACATTATGTTGAATTCAAAGCCTTCTAACATTACAATTTCAATGATAATTCTTTTAGATCGAATTTTATCATAATAATGTTGCAGATCTCCAATATGTCTGCCGTTGTTTCAGCTTCATATGTATCGTATATTACTGTTTTTAAAGTTCAGTTAGTTATTGCTGCGTTATAAAGAATTCCCTTTTCTTCTGATTAAATCGAGGCCTAGTTTTCACCATGATGGACTCTAATATATGTATTGTCTTTATAATATTCTTCTTATCTTGCAGATTATATTACTGCTGTTATATTTATACACTTTCCAGTTAGTTTTAACATTGTAAATCCCTGTTTTTCTGATGATCTTCTTCTAAGTTATGAACTTATAAATGCGTGTCTAGCCTCCTCGAATTAATACATCCATTCTCTACGATGGTTCTTTCATTTATCATTTTGCAATAGTACTGGTGTTAACAGTTCTGAGTCTTGTTTTGTCTCGGCCACTGCCATGTTGATTTTTACTATTTTTACCTCACGCTATATCGTATCTCCTTGATATATATTATCGAGTTGATGCGTTCTGTTTAAATTTATCGGCAATTGCCACCATCTTAACTCCACTGAATTCTATTCTCAGAACAGTGAAATGGCACAATATGAAACTATACATTTACGTTTGCACTTCAGGCAGCATAGAGATTGCCAATCACAATGCTTCAAGCTACTATTACTAGGGTCAGTGTGGATGATAGTAACATACATGCCTTGTTGCATAATGACAGTGATGCTGGTTATGGCATGATGCACGATGGAAAAATTATTGCTGCCTGTGGTACAAAGGATGGGAGTGATGATGAGTTGAAAAATGAAAGTGAAGTTTTAGAGGAAGAAATAATGCCTTTTGCATAGGCAACAGCACAACTGGAAAAATTAATGGTTTATCCAGAATATCAGATGGAAACAACTCCAGCTGAACGGATGTTGGTGAAATGCCTATTCGATCGTGCTGCTCTCAAATGCCACATAAATTTGAAACAAAAGAAACATACATGCTGTTTCATTAAATAGAAGTGAGTACCTTATGTACTGTATTGAGTTAATGTGCCAAAAGATGTTTTTTTAAATCCGGATTACCTCCAGTCCCATTTAGTTAGGATAAACAAGGAGGTTCTTGTGTACTTATTTCTGTTTGCATGAAGGTATTCCAGATGAATTGAGAGTTGCTATAGTAGCCCCATTGTACAATGATGAACATAAAGCAGATAACTACAGGCCAGTCAGTTTGACATATGTTGCATGTAAGCTCTAGGAAAGCATTCTTTCTGATTATATTACACACGTTTGTAATATTACTAACTCGTTTGATAGAAGGCAGTTCGAGTTCAGGAAAGGTTACTTCAGTGAGGCTCAGCCTGCAGGATTCCAGCAAGATATAGCAGGTATTTTAAAGTAAGGAGGTCAAATAGACTGTTTCACTATTACATATCCAAGTTGATAGGGTAAATCATGGGAGACTACTTATGGAAATGAGTGCTGTTGAACTAGACAAAAGAGTGATAGAATGGGAGGTTCAATTTCTAGAAAATAGAACTCAGAGAATTAGGGTAGTTGAAGTATTATTCAGGGTGTTCTGATAGTTTTTGTATGTACAGTGAAACCTTGTTAGTTCGTTCCTCATTAACACGTTTTCCTGCTTAGCACTTTGTAAATTCAAAGTCCTGCTTCTCATCGTATTAAATCTATATAAAAATACCTGACTTATCGTGTCACAGATTTTCACTATTATCGTTTGGTATGATCACATTTTTCGTAGCCTTGAAAATTTTATTTGTTATCCCTTGTGAAAGGAATGTGATTTCCAGCTTGGGTAAGATCCCTCGCAACAGTTGCATGATAATGGGAAAAGGCCTTGAATATTTGAACTTCACAGGATAAGTTGCACCTTCAGGGGAGCAAGCCGTTAGCCTCAGGAATGCTCAGTTTCGCTTGCCGATTAGCTGTGAGATTGCTGAATAACTCAGTGAGCCTGTGTGTGCTTGTATTTCGCATTCCATTCAGAAGTTAGAAATTTATTTTGTGTTGAATGGTACAGTGAAGGGTAGCATATATTTGTCATGTGATAACGTACATCTGGATTAGGAACATAATCATGTGAAGTTGACCAGCATGGTACATATTTGTCTTTTGATAGCCTAGTTATGGATACGGTAAAAGTTGTGAAATTCATTACTAATGAAGACAGAATTAAAATCTGGCAGAAAGTATAACTGTCATCCACATCTTTAAGCATGCAGAGGTGGTGTAAATGTTTAAACTTGCGCCTTTGAGTTAGGTTGGACAGACCGGAACAATCGGTTGTTCCAGAAAATTAGGAGCTTGAGGTAGAGTGTTTTGGTACAGTGTGCCGGCACACGGGACTGTAACTGCGCAGTAAAAGCAACATGGCATGCTCTGCAACAGCGGGAAAGTGCTGCTGTACTGACGTGCTGTGTGTAGTTATGGCCAGCATAAAGCTGCACTGAACGTGAAGGAACAGTCGGAACACTGAATTTCATGCCCAATAATCCTGTTTAAAGGCTGCTTTTAGGTTAAGATTTTTTCGGTCAATATGAAATACACATAACACGGTCACATTGGCAGTACAGGTTTTTAAACATAACTAATCCAAGGATATTTTCATCAGTCGAATGTATTGGCCTGTATTGTGAGTAATTAGGGCCAGGATAAAACTTCACGGCACGTGAAAAAGCATGTTATAAACCTCATTATTTGTCCGCATTGAAAATTTACAGTTCAAAAGTAATAAAGGTGTTCATTAATCCACTTATTCAATACTTAATTCCACTTACAGTGGTTACATAAATGCAATAACACTTATTTGGGACATGTTTCGCCCTTAATTTAGGGCATCTTCAGCCTAAAATATTATCTTCAAAAGTACATATAATATTATAATAGAAGCTAAAACATTAGCCAGTTACTAAAATTTGGTACATATAATGTGAATATTGATACATTAATGAAAGCATTTTAATGGAACACTGTCAATGATCATACTAAAACTATCTTGTCAGAGACTAAAACTTCCTCCAATAAAATGACGTAGTTCTAATTCAAGTTGTTCAAATAAAATTATATGTGGTTTCACCTAAAGTGATAATGCGTATATTGCCAACAAAATGAAGGCGTTAACATAAGCACAAAAACATATGTCATGTATAAAACACGTTCAGGGCCGCTGTTAAAGTCGTAAGCATGAAGGTATTAAAACATTCAAAGGTAGATATACGTAAAGGCGAAACTGAAACATCAGTTGATTATCATAGAAAAAGTGGCCCTTTGTACTGGTAGGAAACATTGTCAGAAACCTTTGTCAAGAGATGCCGGTAGATTCAGGAAAAATGTTCACTGTAAGAGAAGGAAAGGAAGTCTTAAAAAGGTAAACGCAAGGAGATAACCCTTATTACGTTGCTTAGAATAGATGAGGACTTACGTGTTTGTTGTAAGTTGTTACTTGTTATCTACCGTTGTGTTAGTAACTGTCCTTCTGTTGGCTCTGTGTTTCGTATTGTATCTGTGCTGCAGAGGCGGTAGTGAACTCGGAGGGGAAGGGATGGGGGAGTGTGGAAGGGAGGAAAGGATGGGTGGAGTTAACTGTGTCGATGCTGACAAAGTGGCGGAGTTATCGAATTTGTTGGAAGTAGGCCTATTATCCGTAGGTATGGGTGGAGTTTTAGAGTATGAAGAATTAGGTATCCTAACTTTGCTTGAACTAACCGTATTTAATAATTTAGGCGTTAATTCATGTAACATGCTTTTAATGTCCGTGATGTCATTAAGATTCTGATCCTTGTTATACGTCTGGTCTAAATAGATATATAAACTTTCTAGTTCGTTCAACATTCTTCCTTTTTCTATATTTTTAATTATCGCTAGATCTTTCTCTATGGATTCAAATTGGTGACCAGTCTCTCTCATATGCAAACTCATCGCCGAGTATTTTCTTATGCTTTAACATGTTCCATGTATTTTGTCATAAAGCTTCTCTCAGTTTGTCCAGCATCTGAAAAATTACACTGTGTACATTTGAGTCTATATACTCCCGATCCCAAATAACGATTTTTGTCATAATTAACTTTTTTATTATTAAAGAATATGGATTGGTTAGTATTAGTAGTTCTAATAGCTATATTAAAATTATGTTTTTTTGAATACACTAGTAATCTGGTGAATAGCTGGATTGTTATAAGTGAATGTAGCATACTCAGTCTTTTTGGTTTTGTCTGGTATCAAATTCGTGGATAACCTGTTCTTAATTTTATTGATCATTCTATTGATCATTCCTATTTTGAAACCATTCAGTTTAGCAAGATTCCTAATATAATTCAACTCTGTCTTCAAATTCTTGGGAGATAGAGGAATTCTAAGTGCTCTGTATATTAGACTGGGAAAGGATGCCTGTTTATGTGAATTCGGGTGTAATGAGAAATTGTTTATAATTGTAGATGATTGTATCGGCTTTCTAATGATATGGAAATCAAGAGTGTTATCTTTACGCATGACTGTTACATCTAGAAAATTCAATGAGTTATCGACTTTGTCCTCTTTTGTGAATTTCAAATTGGGTTCGATTTCATTTAACTTATCTAGAACTTCTTGGCTATTAGAGACATTTTTGTTTATAATTACAAATGTATCATCTACATATCTCAACCATAAATCAATTCCTTTAATAATTGCCAATATTTCGTTGTGCGCGACTGAATCCATGAATATGTCGGCAAGGATGCCCAATATTGGGTCACTCATTGCTACTAACCCATTCCATTTATAAATTCTATTGTTAGGTAAGGGTTATACTGCCCGAAGGCAGGTCCGAACCTCCGCAGAGGTGTTCCTGAGCCGGAGTTTACGTGCGGTAGGATGGCCAGTTCCTTTCCGCTCCTCCATTCCCTTACCCACCACCAACAGCGCGTGGCAACCCATCCAACTCCTGACTACACCCAATGTTGCTTAACTTCGGAGATCTCACGGGATCCGGTGTTTCAACACAGCTACGACCGTTGGCTTCTATTGTTAAAAAAGAAGTAATTATTGTCTAATACGAATTTTAATAATCTGATGAACTCTTCTACTTCTAGTTTACTAAAACTACTATGTTTACAAATATTATCGTGTGTAATATTAACAGTCTTTTCTGTCGGAATATTCGGGAACATATTCACTACATCATACAAGCCCATCGTCTGATTTGGACGCATACCAAACTTATTCAAAATGTCACACAAGTCAATGGAATTTCTTAAGGGTTGCTTATTATTAAAGGTGTAATGTTTTTTCAAAAAATTATGAATGTATTTGGAGACCTTATATGTGGGAGAATTTCGGCAATTGATTATTGGGCGAACTGGAAGATCTTTTTTATGTATTTTGGGCAAAGGTCTGGTCACGGGGAGCCTAGGATTCATATTGAAGAGTTTTTGTTGTTCTTGTTATGTAAAAAGAAATGTGGATCTTTTAAGTAAGGCCTTTAAGTTGCGTTGTACTTTTGTTAAGGGATCTTTAGTCACTACTGTGTATTTGTTACTATCAAAACAATCTTCAGTTTTTTTGATATATGTATCCTTGTCCATCAAAACTATTGTCTCCCCCCCCCCCCGGTTTGTCAGCCTTGGTCACTATAATATTGTTATCTCAAATTTTGATTTCTTGTTTTTTATTATTATATGTTGTTTAGGATCAAAATTGGTATAAATCTCTTTAGCTAATCTGGGCAATTTCTTCTTTAACTCCAATATTACTTCGTCTTGTACATTGCATGGGGGTTTTGAGATGTTCGCTTCCGCTTCTGCTACAGTGTTAATGATATCTATTTCTCAATCTTTACGAGGCCAGTTGTGTTTTGGACGTCTTTTAAGTAGCTCATTCTCTCCTTCCGTAAACTGTACCTTGGTCAAGTTAACTACCGTAGGAGTAATAGTGTCCGTTGGGCCTATGTTTTGTTCTTTAATTTTTTGTTTACTGTGACGTATTTGTGTCTCTTTCAAATGATTCAATTTCTTATTCAATGTGTCCTGTTTCTTACTAAATGTGAACGTTAGTTTGTGTTCCATGTGTTGATAAAATGACTGCCATTCTAATGGAGCTAAATCCTGAGTTACCGCTAAGTGAACATGATATAATTGCAAATTCAACTCGGATTTCTTTCTGTAGTATGTCTTGATTTCATTTTTAAGCTATAATTCATTTACCTTACTTTGGGTTATGCTATGGTTTGGGCTGCTTATGTTTTTTCGTTGTATTGATTTAAGAAATCTAGTTACCAGTTTTAGTCTCGGACATTGTTTAAGGAAAGCTATATCCTTTACTAATTTACAAATCTTCATTTTTGAGAAACTTATATATATAAAATATCTAAAATCTGTACATGGTATGGCAAAACAGTTGGCGTTTCCGAAATCATCACATCGTTTTTCACATGAACTAGTTTTTTTTACTAAAACGGGGAAATCATTGCAGGTTGGTGTTATTAGTGAATTCATTTTTAAACATCGACGCTTTTTGAAATTTAACTGAAAGGAAGACAGTACATTATTCACACAGTTTACTACTGGAATCTACACCACATTCATACACAAATCTACTATCACCTAGATGAGAATTGGAGATGGAAAGAAATGATGAAATATTACTAACAGAAAATATCACTACTGAGATAGAGATGGAACTATATACTACAAAAGATTGATATGTAAAATTAAAAGTGTGTACTCAATTTTGTTGATGAACACCGATCTCCTGGAGTAGTAGCTCAGTCCTCCTAATGCTCTACTTCTAGAACCATTGCTATGCTATCGTCTATCTGGTCACTGTAGTGGAAATGTCCCTTGTTGAAGTCTTCATGTCTAGAGCTGATCCTCTTGAATAACACTTCATAAATAATAACCAATATAAATGGTCCGTTATTGGACGGGGGCAGTATAGAATAAGTTACAGTATTGAGAGCATCTGTAAAAAGACCTCAGCGTTGTTGTGAGATGGACAGCAAACAATGATATGACGGTAAATGTGGTGAAAAATTGGGTTGTTTCACCAAGATAAAATGTCCTCTCAGTTTTAATTACTGTGTGTTGAAGGGGTGAAAGTCCCATATGGGGATCACTGTAAGTACCTAGGTGTTAATATAAGGAAAAATCTTCATTGAGGTAATCAAATTAATGAGGTTGTAAATAAATGTTACAGACTCTTGGTACACTTACATGGGTATTTTGCAGTTGTGGTAAGGTTGTAAAGGAGATGGTGTATAGGTTGCTGGTAAGACCCCGATTAGAGTATGGTTTCAGCGCATGGGACACACTAGGAAACTGGGAAAGATTCATAAGAAAGCATCACAGTTTTTGTTGGTAATTTCTGACAAAAGAGTAATGTTACAAAAATGTTGCAAACTGGTAAGACTTGGGAGTAAGGGGAAAATTTGCTCGACCAAGCGGTATGTTCCAAGCTGTCAGTGGAGAGGTGGCATGGAATAACATTAGTAGAAGAATAAGCATGAATGGAGTTATTAGAAGTAGGATCATATTATGAAGATAAAGTTGGAATTCAAGAGGACATATTGGGGCAAATATTCGTTTATAGGAAGAGAAATTAGGGACTGGAATAATCGTTCAGTGGAGGGGAAGTCATTTAAGGAAAGACTAGTTAAACAACTGATAGCGATCTACTACATGAGCGACAGCCCTAAATGTGGATCAGTGGTGATTGATTCTTTTAATTTTACTTTTATTTGCTGATGTACCAAAGATATTGCTTACAGATCTTATAGATGGCACTTTTGAAACAGCCCAGGTAGCAAGGAATTAGGAAATGTATGATGTTAGATAAATTGTTATTCTTGATTAAAAAGCACATTTGAGTTCTTACAGACAAGCATCGGGGTGTGAAAGACATGTAACAGTAATATCTGTACTTCATCTAGGTTATACCCTTGTTGCGTTTTACCTTAGGCATGTGTGTGGTGTGGTCTTAAGAAGAGTAAATTGGATAGCATATTCTAGGCCAAGGATATAATGGTTTATGATAAACAGTCAGGGTCTTCTTTAATTTGTTCATGGTTGGTGAGGTATACGGATTTGGCTTATGACAAGAAGGAAGTGTTGTGTTCTTTATGTAACAAACATGCATCAGTTTTTAGGAACTGTATTTGTTCCAACATACAGTAATAAGCAAGGGAATTGATATCAGTACTTTTCAGGTTGCTCAGAAGAGAAATTGTCTATAAAAATTGGTTATACCGCAAAAATGTTCATGTGATGTTAAATATTTCATGGACCAGGGGGCACGATAGCTGAGTTGCATTGTCATTTCTTCTCTCCAAGGCAGCTGCAGTTCAGACCCCAGTCAATGCATGCAAGATTTTTGAAATGAAAAGTTTGGATTCCATGTAAAACTGGAGGTCCGATGGCTATAATCACAGTATCAACATTCCCTTAAAATGATGTACTTAGCTTTTTAGCTCATAGTCTATATTTACTGTGATGTTAATTTTACCTTGCAGCAAAAGTGAATTTTACTGCGGTACAGATTTTTGTGCTGTCACAAATTTAGTGTGCTGCTAATTTCCTGACTAAAAGTATGATGTTGCAGGTTTACTATGCTGCTATAGATGTAATTTTTAATTTGAAATTATAAACCTTTTTTATTTTTATTTTTGTAGCCTGTTTTAGGTGGCTGAAACTAGATTTTTTTCCTTGCCTAAAATCCAGAGGCCTAATTATATTTCTGTTTTACATGAAAATCCATTTTACTTTCTTGCAGAGTCTTACTCTGTTGGTCACAAAATCTAATCCATCTTTATTGGAGCCTCAAACAATACAAATGGTGATGGTGAACTTGGCTAAGCAGGCGGTGGAGAAAATAGACCGAACTAGGGCCTATGGTGGGAAGGCATTCAGCAGTCTGCTACACAAGTATGTATACTTTTTTAGGTTGATAGTTTGTTATTCTGTGTATAGAGTGGCTCTGATGGCAAAAGTTATGGACTGCACTGTTTGGGGGACTTAAATTGTAAACCAGTCACCAGGTGGGGATTATGGTAATGAATAAATATTCCTATTTTCAGTCTTAATTCAGGCTATATTTTTGGGTAACACAGAGAAGACTTGACCATTCTTATCCTGAACAGTACATCACCCACCTTGTAGTCTTGCTTTTTGCCACTATGAGTATCCTACCTTTGAATGGTGAGATTATGGATGGTGTGCTGTGATCTTTTTTCTGTTCCAAATATCTTAGCTAAATAAAATTATATTTAAATGAGTATCATGCTGCATATTCATAATCTCTATCTGTGTTCATTTATAACTTGAGAACAACTGGACTCATTTTTATGCGTTATTTTAGCTCTTCGCTGAAGGATCTTCTGAGGTAGTTTTCTGTGTTTTAAACGTTTAGCATTTACAAAAAGGAAGCCAAGCAGTAATGGTTTCTATGAAACACCTCAAAGAAAATGATGCCACACAAGTGATTTCTCAGCTTATGCTGCCTAATCTGTTACAGATATCCACAAACTAAATGTGCCAGAATTGTAGAACAAAAACATCTGTGTTACCACATAAAAGGTTGCCCATAATAACAGTAAGTTTTATTTTTTAACAGTAGGAAACCTGCAGAGGGTACAGGAATAGAATCCCCCCTCATACACAGACAATGTTCATTGAGCAACAGAAAAGATAAGCTTGCAACACTATCCTTGTGGTTGAATAGGGCACTCTCTAGTCCTTGATCCAGCAGTGATTTGCTCAATGGCATAGAATGCAGAAAGCAAGGGAAAACCCCTGCATTACTTTTCCCAAGAAAAACCTATGGTGAGTCAAATAATGAATATTGATGTAGCTGGGAACTTCGAGATCACATTCTAGAGGATTGATGTCTGGCCCAGTAGAGGAGGAAATAGGGCCTCTCAGGTTTGTAATAAGCAAAATACCTATTTAACAATTAGGTAATCGAATATGAAAATTGTGCTACGGGTTGGGAAATTGGAAAACCTTAAAAGAGGGATAGAAAGTCATAGTTTAGATATTTTAAAACTAGCAGAAACATGTTGGAGAGGAAAGGGTGAATTCTTGAGTGGAGAATACAAGGTTTTACACATTCTGTAAGTGATCGTGGCCAGAGTGGAGTAAGACTGGTGCTTAATAGTCCTTCCTGGAAAGCCCTCCTTGATGTTGTTTATAGAATATCATAGCACATTTATCAGCAACACCTGTAAACCTGATTGTGATGCAGGTGTATATGCTGATGTCTAACTCTAAGGATGATGAGAGATTGAAGAAAAGTCTAGTGACAATAGTGATATAATGGGAGAGTGGAATGTTGTGATTGGCGAGGGAAAAGGAAGTCTCGTTGTCGGCAAGTATGGACTAGGGAACAGAAACATACGAAGGCAACTTCTTCTTGAATTTTGTGAACAAGAGAATTTTGTTATAACTAATACCTGGTTTTCAGCAGCAAGAAAGATATTGTAGCCTGGTTTGATTTTCGCGGCCAAAGAGATGCATAAAATGTGAACGTAAAACCCAACAGAAGCAAGGATAAGGTTGGCTACATACATCAAAAATAAAATCGTAAATAAAATAAAGGATGCGGATAGGATACTTAAAACTTAAAGGTATAAATGACAACTACAGACAGGAATAGTGTGGAAAGCAGACTAGGACCCTATGAGGCTGTAAGATCGTAGGATGTTGTAAGGAAAAGAACGTACTCGCCCATACCCTTCGTATGAAATATAATTAGAAAAACAAGAACAGAAACCTATAGAACACAATTCGTGAAAAAGGAACAGAAATACAACTGCAACTTAAATCTTGAACAATAAACCAGATAGGATATAACAAACAATCTTCTGGATGGTCCATCAAAGGACAACTACAGACTTGTCTTGTAATTTCATTATACAGAGCTACTGGAGGCAACCTGACGGTAAATTAACACATTGCAACATAAAGGATAAAAGAAATTTTAAAACAGGAAAAACCTCCAAAACAAAAGGTGGCCTCGTGTAACACAGAGGCATAAATGAAATAGCCCAAACTATGATCCGAGGTGATTTCCTGGCAGGATAAGAACATTTACATTTCGCGAAATTTAAGAAGAAAGGCCGAAACACATGAAGGTTAAACTTAGAAAGAGGAAAACAAAATCACATGTTACAAAATTTTAAAATAATTAAACGTGCTTACCTTAGGGTAGGTTGGCCCCATAGGCCCGGACTGCGCGCACCGCGCGTCCGACCCCTTCGAAGATCGAAAACGAAAGACGACAAGAAAACGGTAGCACACGCGTACCTCACATCATATCAGAAATCGTACGATATCAAACCGCCAATCAGAAAACACCTCCATGTTAAACCAATTACAAAATTTCTAATTACAACCAATTACAAGAACCATAACCTTATATGGGCATCAAGCAAACGACAAGCCATGAAGAAATTGCTGACGCAACAATTGAACCATCAATTTCTTACACATGTCGGTATAGGGAGTTCATTTTTAAACTGGACCAAATATTTTAAAACATAAAATCAGCAAGACCAAATTATACAATCTTCAAAAATGTGTTAACTTTCTTGGGATACACAAAACATAACACATTTTTTCTACATATGTCCAAACAGTTTGTTTCTAAACAATTTCCTTTAAAAATAATTTTCGGATAGTCTTTACCTAGAAAAAAAAACAACAATTTCTTGAGATACACAAAACATTTTCACCGAGAAAACAAAATAAAATTACAATTTCTTGATGTATAGGAAACACTCTTGAGATCGCCGTCCAATAGTTCGATTCATCCAGAATAAAAAAAAAGTTTTCTTGCAGCTCACGTACCATGTCACCCACTACGGGTTACAGATATATTTGGAAGACACCAGGTGACAAATCCGGGTACAGATCGACAATATCCTTGTTAAACAAAGGTACAGAAATCAGGTGTTTATGTTAGACTTTGTATGTTTAATTAGTATATTTTAGTGGATATGTCCCCAATATTTGCCATATTTGGCATACATAACTGCTTCAGAATTGTTGTTTGTTTGCAGAACTTATCTTCATAAATTTATATAAAATAAATTACTGTACTATAATGATCATTAAAACTCATTTTCTCTGTAAGGAAGAGTATGATCTTTTTAAATATTCCAGAATGTTTATAATCATTGCTTTCCCTAACCATGAAACCATTTAAAAAAGTAATTTTAAAAAATCTGCATTTTTTGGAGGGTATGTTGTATGTATGTATGTTGGGTATTCAGCCCGAAGGCTGGTTTGATCCTCTGCAGCTCCGCCAACAGCTGTCATAAATAGCCTAGGCATCACTGAAGAGGCGTACTAGGGAAATGAGGAGTGAGGTAGTTTCCCGTTGCTTTCCTCACCGAGCCAGCCGTTGCTATTACATATCAGTCTGCCAAGCCCACTGAAATGCATGCACCAACCAACCCTATGAGCGATATTTTCACACCATTCATAACAGGGACTGGCTGCATAAGCAATGGTATTACTAGCATCACTCATACCTCAGTCACTTTCATATTGTCAAAGCCAAGGATGAGACTGAGACAGGTCAATGAAAGTAACAAATTTGATATAGCCCATACCAGAAGACATAGTGCACTGTAAACACTACATCTCGCCAGCAAAGGCATTTTTGGAGGGTAGCACATTCAAAAATGGCAGTCTCCTATGTGTTAAAGGTAGAAAAGGTCATAAAATGAAAATGAAGTTGAATTGGGGCAAATATATGTTTATAGGAATAGGGGTTAGGGATTGGAATAATTTACCAGAGGAGATTTTGATAAATTTCTGTCTTTTTTGCATTCATTTGAGAAAGGACTGTTAGGGAAATCTGCCACCTGAGTGACAACCTTAAATGCAAATCAGTGGTGATTATTGTGATGTACAAAATATGTGAGGAGTGATTCTAGCATTTTTTTTTGCAGCAAACCTTCAGTGCCACATATTCCATGCTATAATGAGGTAGTGGCTATATTCCCTGAAGATTTATGCAGAGAGAAGATCAACTGGATTGCAGCTGCTGATACATTCCCAAGATTCACTCAGCTCCTAGCTCTGCAACCGTACACATACAGTGTGCTGCTAGGCCTGGTTGTCAGTGTAGGTGGTCTCACAGAAAGTCTTGTAAGTATTTCATGTTGTTTGTTTTTCCTTATTTTGAGACAGAAGTCATAATATGGCAATTAAGTATTCTATTCTTGGATTTGGTGTTGCGAGATAAAGCTTTAGAGTTTCTAGTACTTATTATGTACTTGCATGTTAGTGACCTCTTCTGGGGCATGGCAACTATGTGACCAGTAGTTAATGGGATGCTGAACACAGAATATTGATGTTACTAGGTTTAGGATGTGGAGTGATCTGTCTAAATTTTCTTCTGTGTAATGTAGCCTACACTTCCCAACACGGAAACTAGGAAAATGAAGGGTTTCACAAGTTTTGCGAGGGAAGTGAACTCAACAGCAGAGACAATATCTCTTGCACATAGTCATTAATTATGCGATCCGTTGAAGGGAGATTTTTTTAGAATAGCTGTTAAGGCAACACTCTGGAGATAAAAATCAAGATTTTGGTCTTTCTGGCAATTTTTTTAATGACTGAAATTGAAAGGATTGAGTTTCTTCTTTCTTGTCACAAAGTTATTTTGTTGAATTCAAACGATTTATCTTTAATAATGCTTTGTTTGTCAGTCTGCACACAGCAGAAATGGGCGTGGCATCTGCTGAACTGCTTTGTTAGGTAATGATATCATTGTCATGTTTCCATTCAATCAAATGAGGCGCTCGGGGCTAGATAATGGTAAGCCACACATTGAGCAATATTGAGATTTGTACGCATTTTGTATCTGCTAGAGGATGGCAAGCCACTGGAGGAGTGGTGTTTGAAGAAACCAAGAGATGGCAGCACACGCTCTGTTATGTATTGCACCAAGACA
This sequence comes from Anabrus simplex, assembly GCF_040414725.1. Classification (NCBI taxonomy): domain Eukaryota; kingdom Metazoa; phylum Arthropoda; class Insecta; order Orthoptera; family Tettigoniidae; genus Anabrus; species Anabrus simplex. The sequence continues at coordinate 229,480,533 of NC_090267.1, read as the reverse complement.
CAGCACATAATTTTTGTGCTTTAGTATGGTAAGCCTCAGCAAGATGGCGTCTTGCAGAGGAAACAGTGTGAGGTGTTGTTTCGATGAAAAAAATGCATTTTGGAATCGAGACGGAGGCCGATTGTCTTGAGAGTGAATCCTCGTGTGATGACAGTGTTGTAGATGTGGATTATCAGCTGAGTCCATGTGATATCCCATCAACATCAGAGGTAAGCATCAACAAAATGTTATTATGTGGCATGCCATATTATAGCATGTGACAATGTGGCTTAACTTGACAACGCAGTACATGTAGTACTGTAAGATAACGCTAATATTTAATGGTACTATGAACTATGGGACTATTTCTAAGATATTTATACGGAGCCAAGTAACCATAAACGACTGTTAACCTAAGATGGGCATCACTAGGTGACTGCTATAGGGGTTATTGTGGCTTGCCATTATATAGCTGTTAAATTGTTGTATTGTTCAGTGTAGTTTCATAGGTTCATGCTATTAGTTTTTTATTCTTTTTTCTTCCGCAAGGATGAAGACTTAGCTCCTATTGTTAGAGAGGTGCCCATCTCACCTGCTAAGAATGGAAGGCATCGATGGCAGCAGCAAACACCAGAGTTGAGTAAAAGGGCTAAACGTAAACGTCGGTGTAATCGGGCGTGTACTTAAACATAGCTATTAACCACAATTTAAAAATATTAGAAAAATAATTACTTTAATTAAATAATAATAATTAATATTATTATTTAGGAGAGCCGTAACAGAATATTGAATTAATAGTAAATTAGTAATACGATATGTTTCATAAACATGTTGTAAGATGGACATTATTTTTTATTTTTAAGGGTGAAGAGTACACTGTTCACGGAGACTTCCATGAAATTAATGGCAAGAAGCGTGGCCGTCCTACACAGACATCGTGGATTGCGACTTTAACACAGGCCCAGTCCTGTACAGCGTAAGAAACTGTCTGTCATGGACCAGCTTCCCTACATACTTGCGGTGCATCATGGATATTATTTATCTCTGACTCAGTACGAAACCACAGAGCAGGTTGAGGAACCTGAATTAATTGATGGCAGGTTCTTAGTTGACAGTGAGAGTGACGTGATGGGTGATCAGTAAAGCCAAATGTCGGCACTGAAACTTTGGTGATACAAAATGACAAGCCACAAAATTATATGTATTCCTTGTACTTAATGTTTTTTTCTACTATGTACATTCATTAAAAAGGTTCTATTTCATGTTACGAGAATACCGTAACACGTTCAATGCGGATCACGCCCTGGGCGCGAGACGCTACTTTATAAGCACGTTCGGAGCACGTGCCTAGCGCGTCAAGGGACGGTTGCTAGAAAATGTAAATCACAGGTTTCCCGCACGGTAAGAAAGGCTCTAATTGTCATCCCGCACATCGTATAAGTCCAGTCTACGAGCAGATTGATCCGTAGCCATATTTGCGCATGCGTATTCCGTTTCCCCGCGTATTTCCTTTCCAGAGTTGTCATCATACGTCATTCATTTATGGGATCTTTGAGCAGCAAGACCACTTCAATGCGAGCTAAGACACTGCATTTTCTGTTTATTAATTCTTCAGGAGAATTACGAGTGGTTCCACTTTTGAAATAAATCTCACTACTGCAATATGTTCAGTAAAAGAACTGAACTTGTAATTGTCATTTATTCTTGCATCATTTATGTGTATAACATGAAAGAACTTCTAATTGTCATTTATTCCTCATCACATTTATAAGTAACTTGAAAGAACGTGCAGTAATCATTTTTGACTGCGTCGTGATGCTTATGTTATCATTTTATTTATATTTTTTTCTGATGGCCGACAATGTGGTTCCTTCAATATCACGAGACCTACCCAATTAGCCAAAGTATTTCATTTTTGTTTGTCAAATTCTGTAATAGAGAAGTGTAAATATGAATATATTTATGTCTGTAACATACTTTATGCATTTGTATGCTATCCGAGGTAAATAATGCACAGTAATCTACCGACGTGCATGGCGCATGATCAATCTGGTGACCAGTATTACTTCTCGATTTCAACCACCGTGCGGGTCACGCACCAGGCGTGAGTTTGATAGAACTCGTCCTACCAACGAACAAAACTTCGATAATTACAACTTTTAAAGAGTCCCACACAAATATTTTGCTCAGGTTGGCGGGTATGTCACGCTCTGCTAATACGCAGTGAACGTGTTAATGTATGTAGTACCTCATCATTCAATAAACATACCTCTTATGTTGATCACCTGATTTATGGAATTTTTTGAACCTTCATATGTCTCTCCTGTAAAATTTCCTCAATGTGGCTTACTGGTATCTAGCCCCGAGCACCTCAAATAAGCCTGTTGTTTGCTATTACGCATCCATGGGATGGGCCAAAAGCGCCCCCTGCCTTTCTCCCGATATATTTATACAGACTCAGGCTGTAAGATCTACCATATATCTGAATGAAATTATAAAGCCTGTTACGGACTAATATTTCAGTACTCGACTGTCATTGAGCAACATTTTATGCTTGTATTGGTATTCCTCTTGGTACTACAATAGTGCCAACAACTATAAATTTACTCATTCGGAACAAATATTTCAGATTTCCCAATAGGAATCAACATCTATATCATCTGATGGCCAAGCAGGCATCAGTTTTTGATAATGAGACAAAGTCTCTCATAGTGCATCGGCACTGCTGATGGCTACAATTGGCCTACGCAGTGGCCTCCATGGTATGCACAAGCCAGCGTCTTGGTAGGTGTGCTAGGTACCAACTGATGAGCCCAGCCTAGCACACGGGGGCGAAATGCTGGCAACCAGGAATGAGTTAGCTGGAAAATTTATAATGTCCAATAACAGACCATTTATTTTGGTATTAACTATAAGTTTTGTTATTCTTGTATGTTTAATCTTTTTTGTGGGTTCTGTGGTGGTATCAGTCTGTTTACTTTTGTGAAGTATGCGCGCAAGTAACGTCTTGTAGTTGTGTATCAAGATACTGTTGTAACCGTCCAGGCATACTAATTTATTGTACAGTCCTATTAAATGATATCACTCGATATCAAGATTATCCGCCATCGGCAATTTTTCATAAAGACAAAATAATTTAACTTCAATCAATTGTAAATAAGGCTTTTGGAATCATATTGTATATATTAGAACATCATTTATTATTTCAATTATAAGATAGGAATTCATTATATACTGTAAATATGGTCAATATGTTGAGTCTGAGTTTGTGTCACTTCATCTCATATTGTGTACACGGAAAAGTTATTCTCGACACTTGGGAAGTTGGAATGACTCACGGGTTTTAACTTGTAACCAATGTATTATACAGCGTTCCGCGCGCGAGGCTAGCCCAAGCTACGTGACTACATCATCGACACGCCTACTGGTTACGGGTGAAGAGTGAAGAGAGGTAAGATATGATATGAGATCTACGAATCAGATGCTTCATTGTAAAGAGATTTGGTATGGAGCAAATACCAAGAGTGGGGAGAGCTTGGGTATATTATCTTGCGCGGAGCAATCCTCAACATACAACTACAATTTATTTTTGAGACAGTGAGTGGTCGCTTCGAGAGACAATTATTATTTTCGGGACAGTGAGTTGTTGCTTCAAGGTACAGTACGTAGCTGCCGTGATGTTGTCGGATTACGGTGAGACGAAACAAGCATACGGCTTGTGATATATTCTATAATAATTTTGGACGAAGAACTACGTTAGTTCACGTCCACGGTATTTGGTACAAGTCTGTATTATATCAGGAGAATAACTAAGTTGGATTAAGATTTCTGATAATATGGAAAAATTCACAACACTGAATTTTCTCCTCATACGATCAACGGTGATCAATTTTCACAAGCATAGGGCCAATGTCTAAATTAAAGACTAGGCAATTAGGGAGTGCTAGTCCAGATAGCCCAAACCATATTGAGGAAGGCAGGAAGGATTTCCATGGAGCCAGTCTGCAACGATAACAGGGGAACGAGTAACCACGGAATACAGATGACCTCAACGGAAGCTACAATTGGTGAGCCACAATTAGACAATGCAAGCAACAGTAAATTACAGTAACATAAAATCCTTAATTCCCTCCAAGCTAAAAGGTACTTTTCTGACTCGTCTAATTTTTTTGTTTGTTTAATAAATTAATTTGACCAGATATTGTGTTAATTTTCTTTCTAAAAGCAATACTTAATGGTTAATTATTTAAAATCCTACCCCTGTGATTTAAGTATATGTTTCTATGCTATTAAATATACATTTTGCTGTAGAGTTTTGTTTAAAACTGTAACGCTGGTGCCCACACAATACATAGAGAAATGGGAAACCATGGAGTGATAATTGATTCTATGTGTGTGGCAATTTGCGGGCAAGCCACATATAGTTTATACACTAACTGACAGAGCAAATGCAACACCAAGACGGAGTGGTCAGAACTTTATGCCAATGGCAGGGTAGACTGACGTCACTGAGGTATGCTCATGATGTGAAATGCGCCGCTGTGCTGCGCACGTAGCGAACGATAAATGGGACACGGCGTTGGCGAATGGCCCACTTCGTACCGTGATTTCTCAGCCGACAATCATTGTAGAACGTGTTGTCGTGTGCCACAGGACACGTGTATAGCTAAGAATGCCAGGCCGCCGTCAACGGAGGCATTTTCAGCAGACAGACGACTTTACGAGGGGTATGGTGATCGCGCTGAGAAGGGCAGGTTGGTCGCTTCGTCAAATCGCAGCCAATACCCATAGGGATGTGTCCACGGTGCAGCGCCTGTGGCGAAGATGGTTGGTGCAGGGACATGTGGCACGTGCGAGGGGTCCAGGCGCAGCCCGAGTGACGTCAGCACGCGAGGATCGGCGCATCCGCCGCCAAGTGGTGGCAGCCCCGCACGCCACGTCAACCGCCATTCTTCAGCATGTGCAAGACACCCTGGCTGTTCCAATATCGACCAGAACAATTTCCCGTCGATTGGTTGAAGGAGGCCTGCACTCCCGGCGTCCGCTCAGAAGACTACCATTGACTCCACAGCATAGACGTGCACGCTTGGCATGGTGCCGGGTTAGAGCGACTTGGATGAGGGAATGGCGTAACGTCGTGTTCTCCGATGAGTCACGCTTCTGTTCTGTCAGTGATAGTCACCGCAGACGAGTGTGGCGTCGGCGTGGAGAAAGGTCAAATCCGGCAGTAACTGTGGAGCGCCCTACCGCTAGACAACGCGGCATCATGGTTTGGGGCGCTATTGCGTATGATTCCACGTCACCTCTAGTGCGTATTCAAGGCACGTTAAATGCCCACCGCTACGTGCAGCATGTGCTGCGGCCGGTGGCACTCCCGTACCTTCAGGGGCTGCCCAATGCTCTGTTTCAGCAGGATAATGCCCGCCCACACACTGCTCGCATCTCCCAACAGGCTCTACGAGGTGTACAGATGCTTCCGTGGCCAGCGTACTCTCCGGATCTCTCACCAATCGAACACGTGTGGGATCTCATTGGACGCCGTTTGCAAACTCTGCCCCAGCCTCGTACGGACGACCAACTGCGGCAAATGGTTGACAGAGAATGGAGAACCATCCCTCAGGACACCATCCGCACTCTTATTGACTCTGTACCTCGACGTGTTTCTGCGTGCATCGCCGCTCGCGGTGGTCCTACATCCTACTGAGTCGATGCCGTGCGCATTGTGTAACCTGCATATCGGTTTGAAATAAACATCAGTTATTCGTCCGTGCCGTCTCTGTTTTTTCCCCAACTTTCATCCCTTTCGAACCACTCCTTCTTGGTGTTGCATTTGCTCTGTCAGTCAGTGTATTTATATTCATGTGTCCCCAGCTATTAACTTTCGTCTCCTCAATTGTGAAGCTTAGGAGAGCGAACAGTTACATATGTCGTACCAACGTGGAGCTCGAAAACCATTAAATATTCATGTAAAGAAAGCAGTAAAGTAGAGTCTGTTCGAGAGGGGTTATGTGAGTGTTCATATAATTTATGTGTGTGATTTTGGGGGAATCATGGCTGCATAAGGTGAAAAGGACATGAAATTATGTAGCGGAAAGTTAGTAAAGGGAGGCGAGTCGCTGAATTCTAGGGATGTTGTAGATGAGAGCATTGAAGTAGATAAAATGGTAGAGAGTGGTAGGAGCATGGAAAATAGCACAGAATATGATGTAGCTAGGATGGAGGGCGAGAAAGAAGGTAATACGAATAGTGAAATGAATATTCAACAACTATTTGTGATGATGCAAGGGATATCAGAGCAAACAAAAGGGATAGATGAAATTAGGAAGGAAACGGATGAAATTAGGAAGGAAACAAGAGGGATAGATGAAATTAGGAAGGAAACGGATGAAATTAGGAGGGAAGTAGAGAGAACGCAGACAGAGATTAAAGAAAATAGAAAGGAGATAGAACAGACGAAAACCAAAATTAGCAGAGAAGTTAATACTAGGATGGATGCTTTAAATCGTAGATTAGATGAAGCACTAGAGCAGCAGAAACGTTTTGATAAACAGTTAGGGGAACAGGAGATGAAACGTAGCCAGCATGAGAAAGAAGTAGAAAGAAAGTTAAGTGAACATAAAATCTAAGTCATAGAGTTGGTAGAAAAAGGAAATTGTAAAGTTAGGAGCGAAGTAGACCAGCAGATCACAGGAATTAATCGTAAAATTCAAGAACAAGTAGGAGAAGTTAGCAAAGTTAGAGAACAAGTACAACGACAATACGATGATCTGTGTGGTAAGGTGGAGATTAATGCTAAAATATGTAATGAAAAGTTTAGGAAAACGTAGGAAAATGCGGTTGAAATTGAAGTCACCAAGGAAAGACAGGAACACATTGCGAGTGACGTAGAAACTAAAGTGAAAAGAATAAATGAACGTATTGATAGGTCGGAGGCACAAATACGTAAAGAAATCAGAGAAAAGCAAGGTAATATGGGAAGTCACTGCCATGGTACAAATTTCATATGTGAAACAGAACTACCTAAATTCAATGGGAAGCAGACAAACCCTTTAGATTTTTTAAACACTGTGAAGAAATGGTTTAAAAACAATAGAAGAAGGATTCATTGAAGTGGAAGAAGCATCAGAAATAATTGGCAATGCTTTTATTGGGGAAACTAAATCATGGTTCACGGTGTATAAGAGCAGCATGACCAGTATAGTGGAATTCCAGAAATATTTCATGGAGAAATTCTGGAGTGAAGTTATACAAAGCAGGGTAAGAGAACGCATTGTTTTTGGGAAATTTAGGCCACACAAAGGGGTTTCTATGACAGAATATTTCCTGGCCCACGTTATGATTTGTAAAAACGTAGATGGGATGTCAGCAGAGAGAGATATTGTGAAATTATTACTCAGACATTTTCCCAACAAAATCCGTGAAGCTAGCTGTATGCAACTGATAGAGTCTATTCAAGGAATGGAAAGATTGCTAGCAAGTTTTGATGTGTTAGGAAATAGTAGTAGTACACGAGGACACACAAACTATCAAACACCACCCGGAAGACAAGAACACAATCACCGTGGTCAATTCCAAGCGAGACAACAAAATGTAGGTAATCAGTCGCACCAGCAAAATAGGAATGTTCAGAGGGAACGTAATGTTGAGGAAGGTACAAGCCGAAATCAGGATACAAGGAGGCAGAGTAATTTAAACTGATAGTAGATGGTAATGAGAGATCAATTATCAGTCTTCAGTACGTGTTGTGAGAAATTGTGTAATGACGCACATGAATTATGATCTCGATGTCAGAGATGAGTTATTACGGGAAGTGGATCAAGTCGAAGTTGCTAGTAAAAGTAATAACCCCGTTGCTACGATCGAGGTATGGAGGGCACAGTATCAGGCTTTATTAGATTCAGGCAGTCAAAGCTCATGTGTAAGTTCGAAGTGGTATGAGGACAGAAAAAAGGTGAATATTGAGATAGAGGAAATGCCTGTGAAATCCACATATATTGTCACTGCTGTAGGTAAATGATCCAAGCAAATATGTAAACAAGTTGCCATACCTATTTGTATTAACGGGAAGTAAAAAATTCAGATATGTCTTGTTATTCCGAACCTTATATTGATGTTATCTTGGGATCCGACTGGCTAAGTTTATACTCAGCTCGGTTAGATTACAATGAGGCGATGGTATATTTAAGGTGGGATAATGAGGATATTAAAGTCAGGTGGGATGCCGAAGTTCAGACGAAAGTGGAGGTTTGTAACGTGGTGTGTCAATGAGGTTTCAAAAGATGAAGAAGAATGAGCAAATTTTAAGTTAAGTGAAGTGTGGTTAGAGGAGAACCAAGATGATGCTGTGAGAGAAGCGGTAGATAGTAGCAATTTGGAAGAAAGTTAGAGGGACCAATTGTTGTATGTGTTGAGAAAACACAAGGAAGTACAGTAGAAGTCCGTTATAGCGAGAATTCATAACGGCGAAAAATTTACTCGCTATAACAAATTGTCGTTATATCCGATTTTTGTATAAAAGCCGGAAAACCCTTCATGCACTTTAAAATCGGTAAGAAACGGCAATCAGTTTGTTCACAACTTGCGTTTTCGTAGATGATATCCACACTACGGCTTACTTGTTTGTTATTTTTTGTAATCCAATACTATGTGAAAGTGTATGTTTAATTAAATTCTGAAAAAAATATAGTACCGTATATCTCAGAATCCAAGATGAACCCCACTTTTTCCTTCAAAAAATTTAAATCAGGCTCAAAAAGAAGTTTGTAAAATCATATGAATGCCTGTCTTACAGTAGAAGGCATGAGAATAAAGAAAATATTGAATGCAAAAAGGCCCAGGAATATAAAAGAATTGAGATCATACATTGGAGTATGTAACTTTTTAGAAGATTTGTAGTAAGATTTTCCTACTTATTAGAGCTGTTTAGAGATTTGCTGAAAGCTGGCAATAAGTGGAAGTGGGCAGAATACCATGAGAAGGCATTTGAAGAGCTGAAAGATGGTTTTAGGAAAGCTGTGATTCTGAAATATCCTAGAGGTGATAGGAAGTATGTTATGACTGATTCATCACATAGTTGTATTGCCAGAGTTCTATGCCAGGTGCATGATGAGAACAACTTAGGGATTGTTTCGTTAGCTTTGAGAGAGCTAAGTGCAGCTGAGAAACGCTATACGATAACTGAATTAGAGTTTTTAGCGATTATATATTCTCTAAGTAAATTTAGGATGTACCTGTTGGGTACAAAATTTGAGATCTGGACCGACCATCATGCGCTGTCTTTTATTTCTACTTGCAAATTGTCATCTAACAGGGTCAGTAGATGGATTTTAGCAATACAGGAGTATGATTTTAAAGTGGTACACATTAAAGGCAAGAACAATGTGTTAGCCGATTTGCTATCCAGAGACCGGGATTTGTGTATTGAAGGTAGTGTCATTAAGACTCAAGAAGGCATTGTAATCTCTGCATGTCTTCATAAAGACAATAAGGAAGCTTTGAATAGATTACGGAAGATGCGTTTTGAACAATCTCAGGATAGTGAGTGTAAAGCTGTGATAAGTGAACTTCAGAACGGAGATCAGGAAAGTGTGAAGAAAGGTAGGCGCACTTATAGGATGGTTGATCAATTTTTAATGAAGAATTGTGGTGACGATTGTTGGCGCATATTTGTACCCAAGTCATTGAGAACGGAATTAATTTGTTTCATTCATAAGGAGTTGGGACATTATGGAGCAAGTAAAGTGTTGTATGAGATTCAGAGAAGGTTTGTATGGGATAAAATGGGAAGGCAAATTAGGAAAACTATTTCCTCTTGTGATTTATGCCAACAGAGTAAAGCTCCCAATAGGTATCCCAAAGGACCTAGGCAAGCGGTCATTACTGAGAAACCGGTTGACCTTGTTTGTGTAGACTTATTTGGACCTGTAGTTTGTGGTAAATATGGCTATCAATACGTGTTTGTGGTGATAGACGCTTTTTCCAAGTTAGTCAGACTGTATCCGATGAGAAAAGCAACAGGTCTTAGTTGTAGTAAGATTATTAGTGACAAGTATGTTCAGGAATTAGGTACGCCTAGGAGGTTATTATCTGATAGCGGATCTCAATTTACCTCAAAGAAGTGGAAGGCTGTGATGACTGAGTTAGGTATCACACATGTTTTTTCCTCAATTAGGAACCCGCAAGGGAATATGTGTGAATGCACGATGAAGGAATTAGGTAGGATGTTTAGATCTTTAGTTCATGACAAGTACAATGCGTGGGTGGGTTCTTTAGCATTGATTGAGAAATGGATTAATATGGTACAGCATGAAAGTACAAAATTCACTCCATTAGAGGTTCATTTTGGCAGCAACCCAAGGAATGAGCTGACAAAAGTACTAGGTATTACACAGGAACCTCAGCGGGACACTAATATATATGTCAGATTAGCAAGAGAGAATTTGATTAAAGCGGCTGAGAAGCATAGCAGACAGCAGAAACGTCAGGTGTTAGACGAATTTCAGATAGGAGATTCTGTTGTTACATGTTCCCATGCTCTCGTCCAGTGAAGAGAAGGTGACGAAGAAATTTTTTTTGTATCAGGGTCCATTCCAGATTCATTGTCGGGTTGGTCCTTGTGCATACAGATTGAAAGATGGTGATCGTGTCATGTTGGGCACTTATAATATTCGCTCTCTGAGACGATATATTTCTGAGAATTAACAGTAATGTCTCCCAGGTGTTGTTTTGATAACACTAAATGTACTTGAGTTAGAAAACGTAAATTCATGTATAGGTTGTGAACCTAGACCTGACACTATTGTAGAAGCCATGAATAACTTGGGAATTTATTGAAACTGCAGAAGGAAATTAATGCAATAATTTTCTAAGTATATATATTTTTGCAATAAAAAACAAGTAATTGCTTGCTGCCATCTAAGAGAGGTAAGCCACCTGTGATGATGTGTGTGTGGTGTATATAATTATAACAACCTGGAACTGCAGAACACTTTGATGCTGAAGTGCAAAGATAGTGTTATTTACCTGTTGTTATGTTGTAAATATTATGAGTGTTGCTGACAAACTTTCAGAAGAAAATCGGCAGGAATTATTACAAGTGTTATATGATATCATTGGAACAGACACTCTACAGTGAGATACAAGATATGATTATGTATGTTTTTTTAAAAAGTGTTTATTACATATACTGATGTATGTATCCGCCGTATTCGTGTAGTGTGTTATTTTCACATAAGTTATATTTGTAAATAACAGGAGGGTGTAAGGAACCATCCAGGCTTCTCCAGCCGTACTAATTTATTGTACAGTCCTATTAACGTGATATCACTCGATATCAAGATTATCCACCATCGGCAATTTTTCATAAAGACAAATTAATTTAACTTCAATCAATTGTAAATAAGGCTTTTGGAATCATATTGTATATATTAGAACATCATTTATTATTTAAATTATAAGATAGGAATTCATTATATACTGTAAATATGGTCAATATGTTGAGTCTGAATTTGTGTCACTTCATCTCATATTGTGTACACAGAAAAGTTATTCTTGATGCTTGGGAAGTTGGAATGACTCACAGGTTTTAACTCATGAGCAATGTATTGTACAGTGCCCCGCACGAGGCTAGCCCAAGCTACGTGACATCATCGACACGCCTACTGGTTACGGGTGAAGAATGAGGAGAGGGAAGATATGATATGAGATCTACGAATCAGATGCTTCGTTGTAAAGAGATTTGGTATGGAGCAATTACCAAGAGTGGGGAGAGCTTGGGTATATCATCTTGCGCGGAGCAATCTTCAACACACAACTACAATTTATTTTTGAGACAGTGAGTGGTTGCTTCGAGACACAATTATTATTTTCGGGACAGTGAGTTGTTGCTTCGAGATACAGTACGTAGCTGCTGTGATGTTGTCGGATCACGGTGAGACGAAACAAGCATACAGCTTGTGATATATTCTATAATTATTCTGGACGAAGAACTACGTTAGTTCAAGTCCACGGTACTTGGTACAAGTCTGTATTATATGAGGAGAATAAGTTGGATTAAGATTTCTGATAATATGGAAAAATTCACAACACTGAAGTTTCTCCTCATACGATCAACGGTGATCAATTTTCGCAAGCATAGGGCCAATGTCTAAATTAAAGACTAGGCAATTAGGGAGTGCTAGTCCAGATAGCCCAAACCATATCGCAGAAGGAAGGAAGGATGTCCATGGAGCCAGTCTGCAACGAGAACAGGGGAACGAGTAATAACAGAATACAGATGACCTCAACGGAAGCTACAGTTGGTGAGCCACAATTAGATAATGCAAGCAACAGTAAATTACAGTAACATAAAATTCTTAATTCCCTCCAAGCTAAAAGGTACTTGTCCGACTCATCTCATTTTTTGTGTTTAATAAATTCATTTGACCAGATATTGCGTTAATTTTCTTTCTAAAAGCGATACTTAATGGTTAATTATTTAAAATCCTACCCCTGTATTAAGTATAAGTCTCTATGCTGTTAAATATAAATTTTGCTGTACAGTTTTGTTTAAAACTGTAATGCTGGCACCCACACAATACATAGAGAAATGGGAAACCATGGAGTGATAATTGATTCTATGTGCGTGGCAATTTGCGGGCAGGCCACATATAGTTTATATTTATATTCATGTGTCCCCAGCTATTAATTTTCGTCTCCTCAAGTGTGAACTTAGGAGAGCGAACAGTTACACTCTTATTATTGAAAGACAGTGTGCTGTAATAATTGATAGCTTGTATTCAAGGGAATAAACAATATGCGTAAATATAAATCAGTTTAGCTAAGCGACGAATTGCTGAGCTTTTGATAGAAAAGAGATAGGGATCAGCTATTACCGGACAAGAATCTCCATTGAAGATATCAGGGTCGAAAGGTAATGAAATGTTATCAGAATCAGATTGTTCTCACCAGAAAAGTGTCGCATCAACTTCAAGCAATATAAGTCCTGCACCTTTATCCAACAATCATGACATGACAGAAATTACAATCCCCATAACTTAGGAAAGGTAGCATTGTGAGAAACAAAATGCAGGTGAATCATTTTCCGTTCTTTGGAGTAGGAGAAGAAGAAGAAGAGACAAGCTTTATCAGTGTTCGTACAGAAGCTGCTGGGAAAGGAAAGGAAGGGAAGGAAAAACATACGGTTTTGGTGACTTTTTGGTAAGGAATCGGGAAGAAAATATCACTTGAACTTTGATTTTATTTTCTCACCAATTGTAATTTTTACACTTATATCCCATTTTTCTTCCATAATATCCAGCTAATTGTAACAAACTTTGTATGGTATATGTATCACAGTTATATTAAGAAACCAGCTTATAGAATTTTTAATTACAGAATTTTTTCAAGTAGCAGAGATTTTTAAGTCCTAAATTTTAGAATGTAAAATTTACACAAACTTTAGTATGATATATCTTTTCATATAAATTATGTACAGAAAAGTTGATACATAGTGTTTTTAAAAGACGTGTTATATACCTATTTACAAATTTGCATTAACATGTTAATTAAATTTCATGAAAAAATGGAATTAAAAATTTCAAAAAATTAAAAAAAAACCCCATTTTTTTTGGAAGAGCTATTAATTGTACATGAATGAAATTTTTGTGATACTTCTGCTTTTATGTAGGTGACATTCCCACGAAGTTTCATGAAAATCCATGCATTAGGTAAAAATATATTTACAATATATACAATCCCTAGATGTCACGAAAGATGGATGCGCTAGTGTAAGGGGCGGGAAGCGTTGTGATGTCAGTAGAGAAGCAGAAACGGTAGAATTGGTCAGTCAGGAATACTCTGTGACTTTGAACGTGGACTAGTTGGTGAATGTCACCTGTGTAAAAAATACGTCAGGGGCATTTCAACCCTTATAAAGCTGCTAAAGTCGACTGTTGTTGATATGATTGTGAAGCGGAAATGCGAAGGAACAACCGCATATAAACCAAGACCAGGCAGAACTCACTTAATGATGGATAGGGACCATCGAGCATTGCGGAGGGTCGTTGTAAAAAAATCGCAAGAAATCAGCGGAAGGAATCGCTCATGAATTCCAAAGTGCTACCAGTAGTCTAGCCAGCACAATGACTGTACATTGGAAGTTAAAAAGAATGGGGTACAATGGTAAGGCTGCTGCTCATAAGCCAAGCATTTCTGTAGTCAGTGCTAAGTGATGGTTGAGATGGTGTAAAGAGCGACATCACTGGACAGTAGATGACTGGAAATGAGTGATTTGGAGTAATGAATCACACCATACCCTGTGACAATCCAATGGAAGTGGTTGGCTTTGGCGAAGCCTGGAGTACGTTACCTGCATTCGTGTAGTGCCAGCGGTAAAGTATGGAGGAGGTGGTGTTGTTTTTTGTGGTTAGGGTATGGTCCTTTTACTGCACTTAAAAAACTCTAAACGCAGAAGGTTATGAACACATTTTAAGCCATTGTTACTGCATACAGTAGAGGACCGGTTCCAAAAGTGATCGTTTGTATCACCGCGGTAATTCACCCTGTCATAAAGCTGCATTGGCGAGGCAATGGTTTGTGGACAATAACATTCCTGAAATGGACTGGCCTGCCCAGAGTACCAACCTGAACCCAATGGAACACCTTTGGGATGAGTTAGAATGTCGACTTTGCTCCAGACCCTAGCGCCCAACATCACTACCTACTCTGGTTTCGGCTCTTGAGGGTGAATGGGCTGCCATTCCTCTACCGACATTGTCACTTCATTGAAAGTTTTGAAGTGTCCCCAGCAGAATTAAAGCTGTCATAAAGGCGAAGGGTGGACCCACTCCATATTAATGTCCAGTAATAGAGAGCATGACATGCCTAAGTGCAATTTCAGATGGGTATCTGGATACTTTTGATCATGTAATATATGTAGGTGGTTTGAAAAGTTCTCGGAATGTACTAGAATTAAGTATCTTACTCGGTGGAACTGTTTTTATTTTTCAACATAGTCTCCCTGTAGACTAATGCATTTGATCCAGCGATGTTCCAATGCCTTGATCCCATCTTGGAAAATGAGATTCCTCCAGGCCTGCAAAATACCTCTCCAATTCGGCTGTCAGTTCTCCCCTTGTAGAAAATCTCTGTCCACCGAGGAAAATTTTCAACTTGGGGAATAGATGAAAGTCTGATGGTGCCAAATCAGGTGAATAAGGTGGATGTGGCAACAATTTGTACCCCAGTTCATGAAGTTTTGTCATGGCAATAACACTTGTGTGCGGCGGAGCGTTGTCCTGATGAAAGATGACCCTTTTCCTTGCCAAACCAAGCCTTGTTTCGCGTATCTTTTCCTGTAGTTGGTCTAGGAGGTTATAGTATTGCCCCGTAATTGTTTGGCCAGTAGGAAGATAATCTATCAGCAGAATGCCTTTTGCATCCCAGAAAACTGAGGCCATGACCTTTCTGGCCGAACGCACTGCCTTTGCTTTCTTTGGTGGTGGTCAATCAGCATGTTTCCACTGCTTTGACTGCTGTTTTGTCTCTGGGGTATAGTAGTGGACCCAAGTTTTATCTGTAGTCACAAACTGGCGCAAAAATATCTTGTTGGTTGCACTGAAAACGGGCCAGACTTTGTTCGGACATTTCCAATCTGGTGCGTTTATTGTCCAATGTCAAGAGCCGCGGCACCCATCTTGCGGATAATTTTTTCATAGCCAATTTTTCGGTTATGTCACAAGTGAACTATGTAGTGCAAGTGGAAAGTGTTTTTTAAAGACTTTATTTGTAAAGTACGATATGATGTTTCATTTATTGTGACCTAACCTCTACTGTTATGTGTAAAGTATGATATAATGTAAATGACCTAACCTGTACTGTGTAAGATTTGTGATATATGCATTTGTAAATAGTAGAATTCTGTTCTATATTTCCTGGAAGGATCCAGAAAGTTACATGAATTGTTGAACAGGGTGTGTTGTTTTGTAGGTAATGTATTCCAGACAATATTTCTGACTGTTTCAGGAAATACGACGTTCGCGATCAGGCGTATTCTAGAATGTTTGTCAGAGTTCGCGAATGAAAGTAGGGTTGTGATTGGTGAGTCTAGGTGGCAATAGGGAACTCATGCACGCTGATTGGTTGTTCCAAGGCCAGAGTTTACCTATATATTGAGAGAGGGGCAGTGTTCATAATAATTCGGTATTCTAAATTCTGTCGGTCTTGGTCTATCTGTCTGTGAGCAGCCTATCTGGTTGACGTCACCTGTTTTCCGGGAGGGCACACCTTTGGTTAAGCACTCTTACTTTCCGTTCCGGTTAAAATTTCCGTAATGTTCGTTTGCAATTTCGTATAGGAGTCTGCCCTAGCCTAACCTAGATTCGCCAAATTAATTATTTAGTACACCCTAGCTTTTCAGCTGGGCTTGCCTGTTTGTTTTCAAGGCATTCCCTTTTCTTATTTCACGAAATATGTAGATTGTAATTTAATATATTTACCTTGGGCTTTGCCTCTGGTAGTTCTGTATCACTTGAGATACGCTAGATTTTGGAGAACCTGTTCACTTCACTGTAAATTGCATTGTACGACTGCATTGGTAACTAGATGTATAGTTGATTTGAAATTTGAATTTATACTACTTCGAAGGTATTATCAAAGAACCTCTAAGTTATGTATATCACAGAACTTATAGTTCGTAAGTTAGAATTGTAGTTAGAATGTATTTGTAAAATTCTTTTGTAAATAATATTTTTCAAATCTAAGTATCACGCCGATTTATTTCGGAATCTGCAATCTAAGCCATGTCCATGCCTTTGGGAGGTTCCCAGCCTTTTCCACCTTCCCGGTTTGTTGTCCAGTAGTTGGCCGTACTGATATTTACGTACATGTTGTTGTTGGAGATCCGTGTAATACCAGCTAATGTTTTTCTGAGTGTGTAGTGTTCTCTGATATTGTGTAGTTGCTCTTACCTTCCCCCTTTACTGTGTTTGCGCCTTGGTTTGTGTAACCACTGTAGTTAAGGTTACAGGTTTAAATATGATATACCCATTCAGAAGACATCCCTACAGCTTCAGCGATCTCCCGCACTTTCAGTCGACGATCCTCCATGACCATTTTATGCACTTTTGTGATAAATTCTGGGGTCGTAACACTTTTTGGCCGTCCACTACGCGGATCATCATCCAAGCTCTCCCGACCAAATTTAAACTCGCTGGTCCACTTGGCAACAGTTGAAAATGAAGGAGCAGAGTCCTGCAGTGTGTTCTGAAAGTCGGCATGAATTTCCTTTGCTTTGATACCTTTCTTTACAAAGTATTTAATCACTGCTCGAATCTCAGTTTTTTCCATTGTCACAAATCACTATGCATGAACAACAACAAAGAGTTGTCACTACCACACTCCTGCAGCTAGAGCACTGACGCGCCACATGTTCACTCACAAAGGATGTGTGATTATTGCGCGGGAATCTCGTTGCTCTAGCACTGACATCTAGCGGTGATTCCAAGAACTTTTCAAACCGTCCTCATACATGGAAATAAATTGAAGCCCTCTGTTGCCTCCTGTGCATACCATGTACCCAACTAATGGGATTATTCACAGTGTAAAATTAACAATAGATAAAACAAAAAACACATTTATAATTTCTTGAAAATACAGTAAGTTAACTGTAGTTCCAAAATTGTACACATATAGAACACTTGAATCTCTTCAATAGGAAATGCATTACATCACAGCTTTGTGGCAACGAGTCTCGAAATTAATCACATGCAACTGTTTTCGTGAAGCAGAATTCAGCATTTGTTAGACTCGATTGATGCAGGTGATGACAGTTTTGGCGGTGACAAAAAATGGCACAGTTTGGGAGATTGGGCTCTGTTTGACGTATATACAGATGTCAACAACAAAGTCATTACTACAGAACCAATGATAATCCGTGAAATTATTTAAGGCATTCATTAGGAGCTGGACAATGACAACTGATGATGATCAGCCGTCTAACACTTCCGTGAGTTTTAATGAGGTTTTTAATACCCTAGAAACAATCAAATGTTTTATGATGCATCGTAATTTGTCTGGTGAAATAATCTAAGACCTATCTTGATTTGAGGGCATGGTTTATGCCATAGCAGCAGGCAATAACAGTCTAAAATAACCATTTTTTGTGGTTTTTTTAGAATGTTGTGCAGTGTAAGCTGTAAGTTAATATTAACCCCAATATATATTTTCAGTGCAATGCATTCCTGTGTTTTCTTCCCCGATATATTGTAGGCACACTTTCAGTTACATATTTTTCACACATATGTTTTTGTCTTCCTCTTCACTCCCCTGAAAAATGTATAAATGAATTTGATTTCTTTTGTATTTATGCACTTTATTATCATTACTTATTTAATATTGTAGTTATTCAATAACAGTTGCAATAAATTCATCCTGAGCACCAGATTCTCTCTGGGTAATTTCCAGAGCTCTTGTTGTATTACCTAATGATAATTTTTTGAACTTTTATGTATTTTCTGTTGTAGGTGAAGCATTCCTGTTCATCCCTGTTCTCTTACCTGAAAGGTCTTCAAGACAATAGTGAGGAGCTGAAGCGACTCTGTGATATCATAGTGGAAATATTCAGTAAACACCAGTTTGATGACCGCGTTATCGTTCCCCTGTTTGGGTTTTTGGATCGGTTAATGGGATCTGGCTGTATTCGTGCAGTTCTTCAAGATCCAAACTCAACCTTTGCTTCCAGCATCTTGAAGCATGTAAAGATTGAGATCACTAAGACTCGTGAAGTGACCAAACTAGTTTCCAGTGTAGACGTACTCTGTCAGCTAATACAGGTGATTATGTTTGAGATTTTCAGATGTCACTGTTCATACATTCCGTGGTTTCCCATTTTCACACCAGGCAAATGCTGGGGCTGTACCTTAATTAAGGCCACGGCCGCTTCCTTCCAACTCCTAGGCCTTTCCTATCCCATCGTCGCCATAAGACCTATCTGTGTCGGTGCGACGTAAATCCCCTAGCAGAAAAAAACTGTTCATACAGGTCTTTCCTATAAATGGAAGATGGTGTCAGAATCAACTCTTAATTTAAAACATTAAAGAAGAATAAAAGTAGGTACTTCTGACATTAAGGTAAAATACAGTCTAATTTTTATTGCAATATTTTATCATACATTGGTGGTTGGAGTGATTGTTTTACTAGGCATAAGAATAAGTTGGTTCTTCTTCATCTTTTCCCAATTACCTCGGTTTGGCACTTTGAATAACTTGGGCTGGTTTTACAGCCAAATGCCTTTCCTGACACCAACCCTGTGTGGGGGAATGTATTCACTATTGTGTGTTCCTGTGATGGTTTGTTGTGTGATGTGTTGTATATATTTTAAAGTGTGTGTTAAAATGAATACTAACATCTAGCCCCTGAACTAGATGAATTACTCAGACATGATTAATATTCCCGGCTGGGCCGGGAATTGAACCTGGGACCCTCTGAACCGAAGGCTAGTATGCTGATCATAACAGCCAAAGCACCCTTTATTTAGCATTAGTGTTGGTAAAGCACTCTTTATTTGGACGGTGTTATGCATCAACCGGCTAAGCGACAATTTTCCAAAAATGGAATACTGGCACCATCTACCGCCTAAGGGATCGAACTAACTGCTCGAATACTCACGGAGCTCTGTTTGAATTTAAACAGATGTAACGGAAGAAAAACGTAAGCGCTACTATCATAATGCGGGGTTACAAGTTATGCATCAACCGTCTATGCGCCTTATTGAAAGGTCTGATTCGGCAAGTGGTATATAGCGTTTTGTAACATCCGGCTAAACGACATCACACACAGTTTTACTCTCCCGAAATATTAGCTGGCAAGCTGATTTTAGTAGCCTATGTTGGAAACACTGTTTGTTTATTAAGAATTGGCGGGCTTTCTCTAGAATTGTTGTGGTGTGGTGTGCTCGTCACTCTTAATCTCGCATGATGACAACGAGAACGCAAAAAATACTTGCGTTATAGTCCGTGGAACAGTTGGAGGAGATTGAAAGTAGAACTGAAAGGGACATGTCCTATATATCACAGGTATGAAGTACGAGTTATTGTTATACAGTGCATTATCATGAGTGCTTGCTAGTTTTTACTGGATATAAGTGTACAGTTGCCTGTTTTGATTTATGTAACTTAATTTCACAAAGCAGTTTAGTAATACGTACAGCATGGTCATAAGCTTTCATTAAGTTAGTAATTAATTAAGTCGCCCGCTAAGGCCTTGAAGTAGATGCGTTAGCACAGGTGATAATGGTGTGCCTGGAAGGATGTGGGTTCGATTCCTCATCAGTTAGTCAGCATTTCTTTTTCTGCTATTTGTATTACGACTTCATCATTTATTTGCTCTTTTCCTCGAAGGATGGGTTATGGGGCGAGTGAGTCGTTTTCAACTGATATTGTGGTCTTCTCCCTCGAGTATGTGTAAATTTAATCATTTCCTTTGATATACGCGTTCACGTTGCAGAATATTAGACGATTAGATTATTAGAATTCTTTATATCTTATGTAAAGCCTTGGGGAAGTAACGTATTATGTTGTTGCAGGTAGCAACAAGCCGCATGGCTGGAGAAAACGAGGATACTCTGTCGCCTGCAGCAAGCTGCGCTGTAGAAAGAAGCCAATGGGAATCATTTTCAAGTGACCCTGCTGAACTTACCCCTCTGTTACCTGCTGCATACAATAATTGCGATATTTTATTCCAGTGTGGTGAGGATGTTCTCACACCTACATCAAAAAATGACTTTTTCAGTGTGCAAGATACCGAAAATTCTCACACGTATGATCCAAGTTTACGAAACAACAATAATGATTCAGTACAGGAAAGTAATGTAACAGACCAACATGCCACTGTAGAGAACTGTCAAGCCAACTGTCTGAAGTGAGGTTTAGTAATAATAATTGTGTTTCGGAAGTCGTCAACTCTGTTAATAATGTGAAAGCTGGAAATGAAAGTGTCAACGATTCCATAGCGATCGCTGATTCGCCTTCATTAAATTCAGGAAATTTGATCACAGCCCGTATATCTGAAGGGAGACCAAGAAGGGGACGAAAAAGAAAAGTATCTGATCAGAGCATGGACGACAGAAAAAAGAAATGCCAGCTAATCGAGTCATATGTTAGCCAACGTGGGAAGGTTGTCGATGCTAAAGAATTTTGAGACTTCCATTGCCAGGATAAATGCCATGAAAAAGTAGGTGTAGAAGAAAGAAGGAAGGAATTCAATAATTTCTGGAGTTTGGAGTCTTACGAAGCTAAGGTTTTGTTCATTTCTAGCAAAGTATCCATGGTCGAGGTAAAGAGAAAGAGAGTCAAGGGAACAAGCAGAAGAACCTGCACTAGAATTTACACTTTGGCGGGTGTGCGAGTGTGCAAACGAATTTTTACTCAAACTCTTAGAATATCTGGGGACAGGATCGATGCATATATGAAAAAAACAAGAAATTTCGAAGTGATTAAAGATGGTAGGGGAAATCTAACGCTGTAAATAGGTTACACGAAGGTAAGGTGGCCGAAGTAATCAGCCACATAAACCAATTCCCTAGGTATAAGTCACACTATTGCAGGGCAGAGACTAGTAGTGACTTCCTCCCATCACATGTCACTATTCCGGTCTTGTACGGCCTGTACAGAAATGAATATTCGGAGCCTGTGTCATTGTCCTCCTACAAGAAAATATTTTATACTAAATTTAATCTGAGGCGCAAAGCACTTAAGAAAGACACCTGCAGTGTTTGCGATTCTCTGAATGCTCAACTGAAAGGTCATGTGGATTCGCTTGACCTAAGGCAACAACTGGAGATCCATCAAGAGCTAGCGGAAAGGGCGCATTCTGAAATGAAGAATGATATGAAGCGTGCTGCTACGATCGAAGATTTAGCGGTTCTGACATTCGACCTCCAGCGGACTCTACCTTTGCCAAAAATCTCCACTAATGTAGTATTCTACAAACGCGTATTGTGGCTGTACAACTGTGGAGTTCATGATGGAGGGTCAAATAAAGGCTACTGCTATGTCTGGGTAGAAGGGCAAGCTGGCCGTGGAGCACAAGAGATAGGGTCTTGTCTCAGACAACATCTCATGGAAAATTTAGACGAGGGAAAGAAACATCTAATATTGTGGTCAGATTCTTGTGGGGGACAGAACAGGAACATAAAGCTTGTTCTTATGTTGAAGAGTATCCTGGCTTCACATCCAACATTAGAAACCATTCGAATGAAATTTCTAATACCTGGGCACAGTTTCTTGCCCAATGATGATGACTTCGGAGACACAGAGTGCTCCTTAAAGTTTCAGCAGCGGCTGTACACTCCTGATGATTACATACAAGTCATGAAGCAATGCCGTAGAAAAAACAAATTTATAGTAGAAGAGATGAAGAAAGAAGACTTCGTGGGATCTGCTTGTTTAGAAAAGAAGGTAATGAACAGGAAGAAAGGCGTTGAAGGTAAGACTGTCAGTTGGCTGAAAACCAGGGAAATTGAAATCAAAAAGAAAAAAACCATATTCACTTATTTTGAAAACGTCTTTCAATAGCAGTGAAGGTCAGGAAATTTGCTTGAAAAGAAAAAGCTCATCACGTCTGAGAGATCACGACGTATTTCGGGATGACAGTCTAGAACTTCTATGGCCTAATGGGAAGCCAATATCAGAACCCAAACTGAAAGACTTGAAGAGTATCATGCATCTCATTCCAAGTGACTGTAGAGGTTTCTATGAAAAACTGTATTCAAATGGCGGAACATATGACGATATAGATGGTTTTGACGAAAACCTTGATTTTACACTGCAAACTGAGAGTGTGTGAGAAATGAAAATGAACTGTAACTGTAACTAGATTTATATTTTGTTACCTAGTAACCTAGTAAACACTTTCTACTATTCACATAGTCCTATTAATGTATGTTTCTGTAAAATTCTGATATAATAAAATAGTAATAGGTATTGAAAATCCAATATTTTATTGCTGGTTCTTTTATATTTTGCTTTAAACTGTAACTGTTCACTAACCTAGTAAACACTTTCCACTATCCACATAGTCCTATTAATGTATGTTTTTGTAAAATTCTTATACAATACAATAGTAATAGGTATTGAAAATCCAATATTTTATTGCTGGTTCTTGGTTATTAACAACAAAATCTCACATAGTGGCGCTTAACTTGTTGTTGCATAACTACAAGTTCCGTAACCCTGAGCATCACAATGTTAACCGCCGCAGTTTGGTGCTTAGCCGCTTGATGCATATCTTCGACCCGTAAACTGCAAATACGGCTAAGTTAAATTTTAGGAAAACAAAGAAAATATTGCTCTGAATGAATTTTCATGTGAATATTAGCATTACGTGCATTTCATTACGTACCTGTACCAAATATTGATTTATTTTGTCTAAAATATCTCTTCTAAGATGGTTTTAAATGTGAAAACTTTTGAACGCGTTTTGCTCAAAACTAAGATTTGACGCTTAGCCGGTTGATGCATAACACCGTCCATTTAGCATTAGTGTTGGTAAAGCACCCTTCATTTAGCATTAGTATTAGTGTTGTATGGAGAGGAATATTCCTAACTACAAAACGAGTTCTTTTTTTTGTTTTTTTTTTGTTTGTCATGTTTAAGTGGAGTAGGACCAGCCAAATGTATTGCCGTGTGTGAACTTACACAACCGCATGCTTATCCTATCATAGTTGAAAATGTTTATTGGCTTCAGTTATGAGGTAGTGGGAAGTGTGTGGAAGAAAAAAAAAAAGGCCTCAGCTATCAGGTGCAAGCATTTTAGTTTCATGCCATCTAGCTGCTTGCTCGTCAATTTCGACATTCAGTTTTACTCTAGGCTTACTAGATTGCAGAGTAAACCGAATCTCTCTTGGGTGATCTATGGCAGAGTTTTAATTACCGTATTTACGCGAATAATCCCCGCCACCAAATAATCTCCGCACTCTAACTTTAGGAAGGCTGATTTTGAGAAAAGAATCACAACAGTGACTCAAATAAAACCCGCACACCAATTTCGTGCCTCAATTAAAAAAAAAAAATATGCGGGTATTCGTGTAAATACGGTAAGTTTGTCAGATAAACAGTGTTACCAGAGATATTTTACATTCCAACATCGTACAGCATTGAGTGTCGAATGGACCTTGGGACGTGTTTCGCCCAATTTGATTGTAATGTATAAGTCATAAGCATTCAGACGAATGTAATGTATTGAATAGGTTGAACGTTTTAGTAAACTTGATTGTTTTAAGATAGTATATAAATTTTCAATACAGATCAACCATAAAATATATTACATGTAATTGACCTTTTTTATTGCCCTTCAAAAATCCGACTACCTTTGCCAGGTTTGAACCTGCTATCTTTGGATCTGAAGGCTGACACTCTACCACTGATAATTAGAGGGAGGTAGTGTGTGGGGTAGTTATGATAGATTGAGAGATGTGTATGGATGGTGGAGCTAGTCAGTGCATGTACCAACTTCTTCATCTGGGAGTTATACCTTGGGCAAGAAGGCAGACCTGTATCATACTTTCAGAACTCTGATGTACCGGGCAAGTTGGCCCTGCGGTTAGAGGCGCGTGGCTGTGAGCTTGCATCCAGGAGATAGTGGGTTCGAATCCCACTGTCGGCAGCCCTGAAGATGGTTTTCTGTGGTTTCCCATTTTCACTCTAGGCCACTTCCAAGTCCTAGGCCTTTCCTATCCCATCGTCGCCATAAGACCTATCTGTGTCAGTGCGATGTGAAGCCACCTCTCTGATGTATAAGCCTACTCTGGCGTCATGCTTCCAAGTCTCATAGGTGTATAGATTCCGACTGTAGTCAACTGACCAAGTAAGTTTTGTTGTTTATGGTGTAATGTGAGAAAAGGAATGGAAATCAATGTTAAATAGAACTGAATAAAATGTGTATAACTGAAGGGAATGGAGAGTTGCTATTGTAGCCCTTGTGTATAAAGTCGAGGGTGATAAACATAAAGCCGAAAATTACAGGCCAGTCAGTTTGACATGTATTACATGTAAACTTTGAGAAAACATTATTTCGGAGTATAATAGACATACTTGCGAAACTTATAACTGGTTCGACAGAAGGCAGTTGAGGTTTAGGAAAGGTTAACCCAATGAAGCTCAGCTTGTAGGATTCCAGCAAGATATAGCAGATATCTTGGATTATGGAGTTCAAATGGACTGTATCGTGATTGACCTATCTAAGACATTTGATCATGGAAGAGTACTGGCAAAAATGAGTGCAGTTTGACTAGACAGAAGAGTGACTGAATGCGTGGCTATATTTCTAGAAAATAGAACCTGGGAGAATTAGAGTAGGTGAAGTATTATCTGATCCTGTAATCATTAAGGGGGGAATTTCTGAAGGCAGTATTATTGGAACTTTATGTTTTCATATATATATATAAATGACATGAGTAAAGAATCAGAGATAAGGCTTTTTGCAGATGATATACTGTATAGAGTATTAAATGAGTTAAAAGATTGTGAACGACTGCAAAAAGACCTCGACAATGTTGTGAGATGGACAGCAGGCTGGTATGATGATAAACAGTGTTAAAAGTCAGGTTGTGAGTTTCACAAATAGGAAAAGTCCTCTCATTTTTAATCACTGTGTTGATGGGGTGAAAGTTCCTTATGGGGATTACCTAAGTGTTAATACAGTATAAGGAAAGATTTACATGGGGGTAATCACATAAACAGGATTATAAATAAAGGGTACAAATCTCTGCACATGATTATGAGGGTATTTAGGGGTTATAATAAGGATATAAAGGAGAGGGCATATGTCTCTGGTAAGACTCCAACTAGAGTATGGATCCAGTGTATGGAACTCCCACCAGAATGATTTGATTTGAGAATTGGAAAAAATGCAAGGAAAAGCAGCTCGATTTGTTCTGGGTGATTTCCGACAAAAGAGTAGTGTTATGAAAATATTGCAAAGTTTGAGGTGGGAAAACTTGAAGAAAGGGGAGGAGCTGCTCGACTAAATGGATGTTCCGAGCTGTCAGTGGAGAGATGGCATGGAATGACATTAGTTGATGTTGAGTGGTGCTTTTAACAATAGGAAAGATCACAATGTATATATATAAAATAAGAGTTTTGTCTGTACATTGCTTAGAATTTAAAAAAGGATGGTATTTCTGTATCAGTAGTGTCCACTGTAACAAGGAAATGCACTTTTATTTTTTGTAATTTCTGTATGTATGTATGTACACGCATCACGAGAAAATGGGTGAAGAAAATTTAGTGAAAATCGGTATGCAAAGTTGCAGAATAAGTCGCTACAATCTAGGTCATAAATAATTTTATTTACGCTGAGTAAAATGGTAGTTTAGGGGAAGGCCTAACATTTAATTCTCAAATATTTATGTTATTAGTGGTCGTATCTTAATGAAAATCGGTAGGCGAAATCAGGGAATAAGTCGCTACAATACATTGTAAAGTCCTTACTATTTGGGATATTTACAGTCCAGTAAAAAGCCAAATTAGTGTTTTCAATTGCATTGCAATTTCTTTATATTGAAAACTAGAGAATAGCCTGCAGACAGTAGCTTGCAAGTGAGTGACAATGGTTAACATTCTGGTGTTAGAATTAGAGCATTTGTAAAGATCAGCTCAGTTGGCTTAAGATGTACAGTATATATTGATAGAAGTTCTTAAGTGCTAATAGCAAACACATTTACACATTTAAAACGATTATTAAATAAAGCAACGTGAGGTCAAAAGCTGCAGAAATCATGCAAACAATGATTGAATTCTAAATATGTATCATCAAGTGTTTTCTCGTTGCTGACTAGATAATTGTGGTTTATATTTGAAAATGTCAAGAATAAGCATCGCCTGTTTTCATGTTTTGTCTTTTTCTTGCCTTCCTATTGCTCCCTCTGCCTGGCTCTATGGCTAAATGGTTAGCATGCTGGCCTTTGGTTCAAGGAGTCCCAGATTCAATTTTCGGCCTGGTTGTAGTTTTTAACCTTGAATGGTTAACTCCGATGCCTTTGGGGCTGGGTAAGTGTGCAGTCTTTAGCATTAGAATTCATCATGGATAAGGCTCCATCCTCACAGAAGCGCGAGTCACCTATAAGGAGTCAACTCAGGGTGCACCAGACTTCTCCGGAGGCCACACATCGTTATCATTATTATTGCTCTCTCTTATCATTCTGACCTCTCAGAATGATTATTCTAATTCTTTGTTCCTATCATTCAGTATTTGATTTTATTTGTCACATGTTTGTTCTCTTTCCATTACTTGAAATCTGAAAAATTTCCTTGGCAACCATTTTATGATTGGCAATGGAAACACCATCAACAACATTTCCACGAGCCTCTACTCTAAGGCTAGTAGGGGTGAACTAAGAAATAAAGACATTTGGTAACAACAAGGAATCATTAAAAAGCCTGTTAAAATCTTCAACTTCTTCAATTTTGAAACCATTTATTAAGTGTAATATGTAAGTGAACATCTTCGAGAGGTGTGGCATTCCAGTTGATGAGCCCACTAACACACTGGGGTGAAACACTGTTTATTTTGCAGCTGAGAAAGCTTGAATATTCTTAATTTTTGTTGAAGTATAATGATTTATTGTACTTGTATTATTTTGTTCATATTATTATTATTAAGCGTATGGAATTTACAGAATGGACAAGTACATACAATATTATACAAAAGAAAAACCTGCAAAGAATACATGGTAAGTAGGGAACAATTACACATGAATATCTAAATTATTTATCCACTGCACTAGGGATACTGAGACATCAGCAAAGTCTTTTCGGTCTCCACCATAAGCACGCAGAGGGCATTCGTCCATTATATTATGCATGGTCTGGACTAAAGCACCACAATCACACGCTGGAGAGTCCCTGAAGCCCCACTGGTGAAGGGAGAATGCAGATCTTCCACAATTTGTGCGGAACCTGTTTAGTGATGCCCACGTTCTTCTTGGCAAACTGAAACCAGCTGGGGCGTGGTTTGGATTAAAGAGGCTTGGCCACTCCGGAGCTGTACGAATCCATTGCTCTTTCCATTCCTCTTTTAAATTGAAACCAGCATCCATTAGATTCTTAGCTGTTTTCATCGGTGGCTTACAGGATTTCAGCCTTTGTCTCCAGAGATCTGCAACATCTCTATGGATAGGTAGAGTTGGATTGGACATGATCTTATCATATTCTTGAACAAGGGCTCTTGAACGTCGCAGGCTTGGTGGAGCAATGTGGGACAGGACTGGCAGCCAGTGCGTTGCAGTAGGCTTCAGAGTACCAGAGATGATACGCATGGTGGTGTTAAGTTGTACATCGACTTTCTTCACGTGGCAACTGTTAAGCCATACTGAAGAGCAGTATTCGGCTGCAGAATACACGAGGCCAAGCGCAGTACGTCGTAATGTGTCCGCTGAAGCACCCCATGAAGTTCCACACAATTTAAACAGAATATTATTACGTGATCTCAACTTAGATCCGAGGTTTTCAAGATGCTTTCTATAAGATAGGGTTCGGTCAAGCGTTACCCCGAGGTACTTTGGAGTAGGATTGTGCTTTAGCACTGAGCCATTGAAGCGTACTTGGAGTTTTGTATTAGCCAACTTGTTGTCGAGATGGAAGCAAGCAGATTCTGTCTTATTCATACTGGGTTGTAGTCTCCAGTTTCGGAAGTAAGAGCTAAGTGTATCCAGGTCAGACGTCAGGATGGCCTCGGCATGGCTGAGATCTGGATGTTGAATGGCAATGGCTAGGTCGTCTGCATAAGAGAATTTTACTGATTTTGTCTCAGGAATATCCGATATGTAGAGATTGAATAGAAGAGGTGCCAATACTGATCCCTGGGGAAGGCCATTTTTTAGTTTCCTAAGACGACTAATGTCATCATACATGACAACACGGAAGAGCCTTTCGGTTAGCATATTGTTGATCAGTGTGGTTACAGTTTTGCAAGGGATAACTCGTTGCAGCTTCAAAATCAACCCTTGCCTCCACACAGTATCATATGCAGCCTTTAGATCTACAAAGACTGCAGATGTTTTAGAGCCCCTTTGAAAACCAGCCTCAATGTGAGTTGTTAGTGCTAGCACCTGGTCAACACAGCTTCGGTTCTGCCTGAATCCAGCTTGCTCTACCGGGATCACTTCATTAATGGCCGAACTAATTCTGTTGTACACAAGTCTCTCAAGGAGTTTATAGCAAACACTCAGCAATGCTATTGGTCGGTAGCTATCGACTTGGTCTTCCTGTTTACCGGGTTTCAGAATTGCAATGATCTTGCTTACCCGGAATTCATTTAGCAGATGCCCAGACGATAAGATATTAGAGTAGAATTTAGCCAACCAGAGCCTTGTGTTTGGACCACTATGTATCAGAAACTCAGGAAATATCCCATCAAAGCCAGCAGCTTTACCAGGTTTGAGGCTTTTAATAGCAGTATCTACTTCCAGATGTGAAAATGGTTCCGAGTATATGGAGTTGTCCTGCAAGTTGCTTTTCTGTTGTTTGAGCAACTTCTTTACTTGGACGGTATATTTCTTATCAGAGGGCGCTCGTGACATTTTAACAATATGTTCAGCTACTAGGTTGGGGGTGATGCAACCATTTCTCTTGTGGTAGGTTCTGTTTCCGGTAAGTTTCCTGAGAAGACTCCAGGCTTTTCTGCTGGACTGTTTGAAGTCCATAGTCTCAACCGTATTGTTCCACTTCTGCTGTCGAGATTAATCTAAACTGTAACAGAGCACTTGCTATTTCAGGATCTCCACCTTGTAAATACTCCTCATAGAGTGTCTCACAAGTTTCATTCCATCCAGGGATATACTCTTTCTGCAGCCCTCTTGGGATATATTTCTTGGCAATTGAGATAATAAGTTCAGCAAAACGTTCGTAGTTAGACTGAATAGGCGGTATAAATCGGACACATTTGTCAAGATCTTCTGAAAAGCAATACCACTTGGCTTTATTGAAATTCCAGCGTGGTCGAGGTGTGCTTTTAACCAAAGGTATTTGTATTCCTGTAGTTATCATGACAGGTCTGTGTTGACTGTGGGGAAAGTTTTCCATTACTGTCTTTGCAGTAGGCAGGACAATACCGTTTACATTTTCAGTGACAAAGCAAAGATCAGGATTGTATTCTCTCTTTCAGCGGGCTGACTTAAAGGTTCCTCTATCTTTCACATCGAAAACCAAGTGTAGATTATTAGCTTCAGCCCAGGTGACTAGTTGAGAGCCACATTCATCTGCATCATCATATTTCCAGTTCGGATGGTGACTATTGAAATCTCCGACATATATTGCTGGATGATTCTGGGTGAGGAGCACTTCATTTGACCAAGCCACAGATGGTGGTTTATACACATTTACCACTTTGATGCCCGATATGTCAACAGTTACCACGTGAACATCGTCAGTCACCGTTGCTGAAATGAGCCGAACATCTTGTAGATTTTAACGAGCATAGGTTGCTGCCCCATACATTTGGTGGTGGGTTGCCCCAATAGCGATATAACCAGGGATTTTTCCTCTCGATCTTAGCTGTTCCTCAGTCGCAGTATGAGTTTCTTGAATGGTCACTAAATCGATGTTGTTTTCAAGAAGGATTCCAGAAAGATGTTCACTCTTCGATCTGGATATGCCTTCGATGTTTATTTGGCATATTCGTAAAGAAGGTCCTAGTATCTTTGCAGGTTGGTCCTGAGAAGGACCATTTGCAGAAGTTCTCTCTGAGTCCATTTGGCCAGGAGATCAACGTCTGTTGATAGTTTGGCTGCCGATTTGTTGTTGTTCGCTTAGCACCACCCAGGGAACACGTGCAGGGCAATATGGAGGTAAATCCTGCGGATGTGAGCAACGTTCATTCCCCATTTTGTTCATATGACATGCATGTACTGATATTACCAAAATCGGTATTGATAGTTTTCTACTCAAGGTCAATAGTGCATACTGCCTAAGTTATTTGTTGAACAGTTTTCATATTAACATCTTAAATGTTCTGTATGCAACTAATAGTAAAGAGTTTAGTCATGACTAGAGCCCGGATTTCCTTGCACTATCAAATCTCAAAATATGCATGCATTCATGCACTATCATACGGCAAAACATGCACAATAAACTGGAAAATATGCCCTATCAAAATTCAGTTCCTTTTGAAACATTGTACAACAACTAATTTCTCCAAATTGTTTTGATTTAAGCTCATCCCTTTATCTG
Organism: Anabrus simplex; assembly: GCF_040414725.1. Classification (NCBI taxonomy): domain Eukaryota; kingdom Metazoa; phylum Arthropoda; class Insecta; order Orthoptera; family Tettigoniidae; genus Anabrus; species Anabrus simplex. Next base: position 229,449,352 of record NC_090267.1, on the reverse strand, counting down.
TCAGCACATTCTCAAGCACAGAAAATGATATTTCTACGTCACATGAAGTGACAGGTGCATACTTAAATGAAGACATTGGGGACAAAGTGAGGTTAAATTGTACGTCTTTGGCATTTTCACCACAATGGGTCTTTATAAGTTTGACGAACTCAGAATCAGGATTTGAATGGATCACTTTGTTAAACCCATCTCTAGCTGCCGCAGCTACTTCTCTGTGCGTTGATTGCAGACGCATTTCAATGTCATGAATAACTGGTAATGATAGCCTGCTGCGATAACGAAGACGTGTGGTGAGTGAGAGTTCCTTGTAGGAAATTTGAGGATGACAACGGAAGATGGTTCATTTAAAAACCAAGTTTTGTAAGCTGTTATGTCAGTAACGCAGTGTCACAGAAAGTGCTATACAAGTTATGTTTGTTTCGTCTAACATAGACACAAAAATGAGCCGTCAGTGAGCAATGCACAATTTATGGTTCAATTTATAGCAATTGTAAACACTGTCTAAGATCGAAAAACCTGTCTCTAGCTATTGCAGATGCCACAATGTCCAATCGTACATCATCACGCCAATACATTCTCATTCGTGGATACGGAATATTCCCCATAACTATATTTACTCCAAAGAATGTTTTAATTTTGGATGCACTAGTTTTCAATTCTTTTCCATTCTTAGACAATGAGTAATTGTTGGTGTAGTAGGCAGTAGTTTCAAAAAAGTCATCTGGGAAGTATTCTGAGAAATATTCCAATGGCCTCTTAACTGTGTGGTCCTGAAAAAAATGAAAAAAACCGTCTGAGGCCATTGAATACTTTCTGTTAATCTACAAAATACAATTAAAAATAAAACTAGTGCTTACCATTGTTTCCACATAATTAAAGGGTGACGGTGTAGGTTTCGTTAAAAAAGGCTTCCGTCTCCAGAGTAAAGGTCTAGAATTTGGAGTGGGTGCTGGTAATTTTGGCGATGGTACTGCATCAGGTTCGTCTCCTTCACTGTCACTTTCAGAATTGCACAAAACTTCTGGTCTTTCAAGAAGACCAGCAGAATTATCATCATCATCATCATCATCATCATCATCATCATCCGAAAGACCTTCAATTTCAGAGTCACTTCCTTCTAGCAATTCCAAAATTTTTCCTTCGTCATTTTCCAGTGATTCGAACTCTGAAATATAAAATAAATGAGGCATGTAAATGAATACTTTCGGCCTTACTACTACCTAGTTCTGTTTGCTCGTGTAAGCAATATCACGACATGCAGGATTTATTATGAAAAATTACATTATACTAAAGCAATATCACAAGAACTCAAGTGTGACAACACAGCACTCCATTATGCATCGTCTGTAAGAAGACCTAGCCCGCACAATTGTGCGTATCAAAATTCAAAACCTCGTGGTATCACATACGATGATGTATCTTCAAAATTTACGTTCACTAACCAATGTACACACTTCACTGAATATATTCCGCTGTTCAGTAAAGCTTCTAGATAAATATAAACGCAGTAAATAAATACTTACTTTTGGCACTACTGCTTTCCGCCATCTTGCCGATCAACTGTGCTTTTTAAACTCTTCTTTCTTCGCCCTGGCAGTCAAACGCTAACTAAAAACAATTGAAATACGCGCCACGTGTCCCGCACAATCACTGCAGTCCGGTCTAGCACCGAGAAAATGTCAAATACGGTCAGGGATAAATAAAGTATGAACCCGCACAATTGAATAACTTTGGTTGTCACATAGGAGGCTGTCTCTCAGCAATAATGTATAATGTAGAAAAATGGTCCCAAATTCTGCAAAGCAACATTCATAAACGGCACTGTCATGCAAGTTAACATTATATATGCACCAAAGTCAGAAGAAAAGTCATATTATACAATATTAAATGACCAAATATTCGCTATTAAATTCAAAATCTCCAAATATGCATTACGCATGAATTTTCTCCTGAAAAGGCCAAAACATGCAAACATGCAGGGAAAATGAATGGTTATTTGGAATCATTGAGCCATAAAACAAATATTTGCAAAGTTTAAGAAGTGTAACCAGCTTATTTAAAAACCTGCATTTGCATGGAAATCCGGGCTCTAGTCGTGATCTGTGTTGGAAAGTGAGATTTAAATTCTGTTAGAAGAGTTTCCTACTGGGCCAAGTGGCTCAGAAAGGCACTGGCTTTCTGAGGTCAGGTTGGCAGGCATCTCCAAAGACCGTAAGAATAGGTAGTGAGATGTTTTCACATTAACATTATTTCAGTATTAGTAAAATTTTTACTAGTGAAGACTTAAAAAGTGACAAGTTAAAATGCTTTTCCTTTCTTAAACTTATAATTTTAGAATGTTTATATTAATTTATTAGATTTTAACATTACAGTAATCCAGACTACTGGACAAATTTCACACCACAGAAAATGTGCAGGACAGACCATAATATTCCTTATTCCTTAATTAAACTGTATAGAAATCATTTGGAAGTAGTGGAAATTTTGGACTCCTTTTTTCTTCTTACAGGTGAATGGTGCAGTGTCAAGGGGAGCATTGGTTCAACTAAGTATATTCCTCTGCTATCGTTTCTTGTGGGTTCGCAAAATGACTGCTGCACGGCTGTATGAAGCACTTATGTTGTATGGCGAAGATAGTGTTATACCATCTGAGAATTTGGATGACGTCATGACACTGCTAAGTGACACTAACTGGGAGGAGGATGTGAACATTGTTAAACCAACACGCAATAAGTTGTGTGAACTCATGGGAGTGCCAGTTCCTAAAGTTACATCAGCTGTTCAAAAGCCTTAAATTATTTTGCATTCAGCCAGCATTGTTACCAGTATGTGATAAATAGACATCTCTCTTGCCATTTTCAAAGATCTCGAATTGTATGGTTATTCTTCAGCAATATTCATAGCATTCTCCTTGTTCAGAATTTATTTAAAACTCCTATACCAGTACAGATTTTTTTCATTTATTCCAGATATATAAATTTTATATTAAGAAAATTATTTTCTTCATCTTGAAGTCTTTGTTTTACATGAACAATTAAATCAAGGGTATGTGGTATAGATTGTGTTGCATCATTAACACTTTAAGTTGGTGAGTTTAAAGAATTTATTATTTTTTAAAAATTTAATGAATACAGTGGAGATTATTGAACGAGCATGGATAATTCTATTTCCTCCATAGCAGTTTTAAGACTGGTCATTACTTCAAATTTTTGCTTATTGTTGTAGTTCGAGTAAAGCAAGTTTCTTCTTAAAACCATAATAAGAGCTGTGAACTAATTCACAATTAAAAGAATGAAGATTCAGTTAGTTATACATTATCAAATATGAGTTGTGATTTTGTAGTATTTGATCTTACTTTTCAGCCAGAAGTATCTTTGTTAACCCTGCACAGGTCGCATATCAGAACGTAACGTAATGTTCGAGGTCGCATGGCGTCTGACTGCCTCCATTCATTTTCACTGCTTTTCTTACGTATTATTTTTTCTCGAGGTTTAAAGTCATTGCTTTACATCTTGTAAAATGTTCAGTTAATAAGAAGAGGATATAAAATTGGTATACATATGTATTACAAAGTTATAAAGTATAAGAAATAATTTGATAAACATAAACTTAAAATAAACTTAAATTATCAGCAGTAAATAAACTGGAATGTTATATTCAGTGCAAAATAAAGTGAATTTAGACTGTAAGATGCAATAAAGCATACTTTTCATCAGAAACCAAAGTACATGCATGCACAAGAAGTTAGCAGTCAGGACAAATCGGCTGAGCGTGCTGCTTGCAAAGGTAGTTCTTGCATTCTCTGCATTTATACCGAGTGTTTTTTTTTTCGATCGCCCACACTTGTGACACCTTTGCCTCTTGGAACCAGAATTTGCTTCTGTAGGAATTTGCTTCCTTGAACTGACATGACTGATGAAGAGAATGGGTGATTTTCCCGAAACATGTATGTTAAATTAATAATATTCTATCATTATAAGGTGTATTGACAAGGTGGACTCAAAATAAAACTATAATAGTTTCTTTAATAGATCTAGACAAGTCAGTACAGGTTCAAAGCAAATACCTATTTTGATTAAGTTTATCGGTAGTAAATATGTAACGATATTGTGGCATTGAGTGTGAACGTTTCTTGGTGGACAGTCTTTGACCCACTTGGAAATGTTGTCACGCCCAATGAAACACTTAGATGTTACCACTTAAATCTTCTTCAGGGTCACTTATATCACAGTTGTCATTGTGCTCTTTGGTGTCCATATCTTCTTCATGGGTTTCTACAGGGTCTTCTTCTGATTCACTCCATTCTTCATCTTGTACGTTTTGTTCACTTTCTTTGTGAAGCGTATCATGCACTTACTGCACATCTGCACCTTTAGAGAGGGCGATCTCTCTTTTTCCATCCATTTTACATTTAAAGACACTTATAAAAAATTAACATAATAACATAACTCAAAATTATCATTTAAAGAAATGAAAAAGTAGTGTAGAAATACTGATCTAAAAATCCACTTTTGAGTAACGGGAGAGGTCGCGTGGCGACTGACATACGCCAGAGGAGTCAACAGTGAAGTAAATCCTTTTGCCACAAGTAAACAATAGCAACTAAACCTGAACAGCTGGGATAGGATGCACAAAGAGGCTGCTGCTTGAAGGAAGAGAGAGCAACAATATCATAACCCTATAGACCATTCAATGAAACGTGATAGAAATTAGATGGTGTCTCACAGACACCTCGCGACCTGTCCAGGGTTAATAGATAGAATTTTTTATTTGAAAAGCAGACATCACTTTCATTTTTATTTATAAGTGCAACTGGATAGGGATACTGTAACTTACTTAATGTAATATCATATTTAGCTTATTTTGATCCAGGAAAATCCTAAGCAGTACCAGAATCCTCTAGGACTACCTATTCATTGTCCAGATATTAATTGTGGTGGGGGATTGTGGGTAATTTTACTTTTGCTCTAACCCCCTGCCACTGTTGTGCTGCAGTCTATTGTTTATCACATCTATTTTTTGGGGGCTCTCCACACAAGTAAACCTTTATTGAAAGTTTATGGAAGAGTTAGGAAATTCTTATTTCTATGGAAATTTTTACATTACTGTTCAAAATCTAGTACATACCTCGCATATTATTTATATGCAAGGTACTTCTTCATAAGCATATATTCTCTTGTTTGATTATTCCATTATCATTGTCAAGCTTTGACTTTCACTGTTATTGGTAATATTTCTTATACCTATGGTATTATGTTATTTCATATGTTTCAGTGGAAGATAAAAATAAACCTTAAACTTCGTTATCTGTTGAATTTTGAGAAATAATCATATCAAACTGGAAAAGAAAAATATTGCCTGGTATTCAGCTTTCTGACTGTTTAACCATTCAAAAGAAATGAGGCTTATGACATTGTTGATGTGTATACATTGCTGGTTTCATATTAACCCATTTGATAAGATTTGCATTCCAATGATAGCTATTTCCTTAACTTGTTTTTTTAACTCAAGTCATTTCTTTGAAATGCACAAGTACTGAAAGCTAAGCAGTAGTCAGAATAATTTATTTATCATGTGATTTTCATTTCTATGTATTAGTTACTATTGTAGATATTGATATGTATTTGTCCCTTGACTGTTATTTCTGTTTGCTTAATTGTTACTAATAGCAGAACTAGTCTCATTGAAGCTGTATGAAAGCACTGCATTCATTAACTAATGCAATTTTTTAAAACTATGAGATGCATTCTAAATTACATCTGATAATGGTGTAATATTGTTTTACATATTATTTTTATTCTGTATTTTTTTACAGGCAATGTAACATAGTAATAAAGTAATATTTACTTTCTAAATGAATGTTCTCATTTTTTCTTTCTGCTGAGATCGATGGACTGTTCATCAGGAATACTATTCCATGCAACACAGTTTCTGTTAGGCAGGTAAATGAGGTGGATAGATTTGGCATTTGGAGGAATTAGGACGAGAATTGTCTCAGTGTATTCACCATGTGAGGGTGCAAATAAGGATGAAATTAAAAAGTTTTATGAAGCATTGAATGACATCGTAGTCAGGGTCAACAGCAAGGATAGAATAGTGCTAATGGGCGATTTCAGTGTGAGAGTTGGAAATAGAACTGAAGGATACGAAAGGGTGATTGGTAAATTTGGGGAAGATATGGAAGTTAATCCCTATTAGACTGAATCCGCACATCCAGACTGTGGTGGTACAAGCATTTGATGAGGATGGAGCCTACGAGAACAGACAGAATAAATTTAGAAAGACAGGGGGGGGGGGGGGGGGGGAAAGACCTGCAGGAAGACCTAAACCTCAATGGATGGACATGATCAAGGTTGATGTAGTTACCAGAGGATGGACAGTAGATAGTGTTCTCCATGACAAGTTGTATATGGACAGGAAGAAGTGGAAGAGGTTCATTAACAGTACCCGGGAAACTGGAACTGTACAATGATGATGATGATGATGATGATGATGATGATGATGATTGGTGGACTTCTGTGCTAGTATGGGTTTAGCAGTTATGAATACTTTTTTCAAGCATAAGGCTATTCATCCCTATACATGGGAGGGTAGGGGAACCAGATCCATAGTAGACTATATCTTAACGGACTTCAAATTCAGGAAATCTGTTAGGAATGTACAGGATTTTAGTTTTCGATGATACAGACCACTATCTGCTCTGTATCGAATTAAGTATCTCTAGGCCTAGGATAGAGAAAGTGAAATCTGTCTGCAAGCAAAGAAGGGTAGAAAATCTCCAGGACAAGGAAATTAGGCAGTAGTACATGGATATGATTAGTGAGAAGTTCCGAACAGTGGATGGTAAGCAGGTTCAGGATATAGAAAGAGAATGGGTGGCATACCGGGATGTTGTAGTGGAAACAGCAAGGGAATGCCTAGGAACAACTGTGTATAAAGATGGGGAAAAGCGAACATTACGGTGGAACGATGAAGTGAGAGCAGCTTGTAAATGTAAAAAGAAGGCTTATCAGAAATGGTTCTAAACAAGGGCTGATGCAGACAGGGAATTGTATGTAGATGAAAGAAGCAGAGCAAAAAAATAGTTGTTGAATCCAAAAGGAAGTCTTGGGAAGATTTTGGTAATAACCTGGAAAGGCTAGGTCAAGCAGGAGAGAAACCTTTCTGGACAGTAATAAAGAATCTTAGGAAGGGAGGGAAAAAGGCAATGAACAGTGTTTTGGGTAATTCAGGTGAACGCATGACAGATCCCAGGGAATCACTAGACAGGTGGAGGGATTTTTTTTTTTGGATAGTTACTTTACATCGCACTGACACAGATAGGTCTTATGGCAACGATGGGATGGGAAAGGCCTAGGAGTTGAAAGGAAGCGGCCATGGCCTTTATTAAGGTACAGCCCCAGCATTTGCCTGGTATGAAAATGGGAAACCACTGAAAACCATCTTCACAGCTGCCTACAGTGGGATTCGAAACAACTATCTCCGGGATGCAAGCTCACATCCGCGTGCCCTTAACCGTATGGCCAACTCACCCGGTGAGGGAATATTTTTAATATCTTCTCCAAGTAAAAGGAAATCTTCCTGGTGGTGTCGCGAACAACCGAGCTCGTGGGGAGGAGGAAAATAATGTTGGTGAAATTACGCTTGAGGAAGTGGAAAGGACGGTAAGCAAACTCCATCGTCATAAAGCAGCAGGAACAGATGAAATTAGACCTGAAATGGTGAAGTATAGTAGGAAGGCAGGGATGAAATGGCTTCATAGAATAGTAAGATTGGCATGGAGTGTTGGTAAGATACCTTCGGATTGGACAAAAGCAGTAACTGCACTATCTATAAGCAGCGGAGGATAAGCTCAAGAACTTAAAAGAAACGTCTACAACATTCGGAGGAGAAGCTATGGAAGAACGAAACGTGCAAGGGTACGCTTTCACCAAGAAAGAATCTCAACCCTCCCTCGGGAAAAACTGTACAAGTGTCAATAATGTAACACAGTTGCATCCACTCGGAGGTGAGACTACGCAAGTGTACAACATGCAGTAATACATTTTCACGAAACAAACTAGGAAATAGCCAATAATAATAATAATAATAATAATAATCATAATCTTTAGGACCTGCTCACCTGATGAGTTAAACTCAGCACTGTCTCTGCATTGCAGGTGGCCATAGCCCTTAGGGAATTCACAAGGCTATTTATTTATTTTTTAAATTTTATTTTATGAACAAAGAAACAGGAAGGATTGCAACAACTATTGAGGTATCATTGATCAGTATACCAGGCAAACTGTTCACTGGCAGGGAGAGTGCGATCAGTGATTGAGAGGAAGTTGGATGAAAACCAGTGTGGTTTCAGACCACAGTGGGGCTGTCAGGATCAGATTTTCAGTATGTGCCAGGTAACTGAAAAATGCTACGAGAGAAATAGACAGCTGTGTTTATGTTTTGTATATCTAGGGAAAGCATATGACAGGGTACCAAGGGAAAATATGTTCACCATACTGGGGGCTGTGGGATTAAGGGTAGATTATTAAAATCAATCAACGACATTTATGTTTACAATTGGGCTTCAGTGAGAATTGATGGTAGAATGAGTTCTTGATTCAGGGTACTTACAGGGGTTAGACAAGGCTGTAATCTTTCACCTTTGTTGTTTGCTGTTTACATGGATCATCTGCTGAAAGGTATAAAGTGGCAGGGAGGGATTCAGTTAGGTGGAAATGTAGTACTCAGTGTGGTCTATGCTGATGACTTGGTCTTAATGGCAGATTGTGCCGAAAGCCTGCAGTCTGAAATCTTGGAAATTGAAAATAGGTGCATGAGTATGGTATGAAAATCAGTATTTCCAAGACTAAAGTGATGTCAGTAGGCACGAAATCCAACAGAATTGAATATCAGATTGATGATACAAACATGGAATAGGTAGATAATTTCAAGTATTTAGATGTGTGTTCTCCCAGGATGGTAATATAGTAAGTGATATTGAATTAAGGTGCAGTAAAGCTAATGCTGTGAGTTTGCATTTGCGATCAACAGTATTCTGTAAGAAGGAAGTCAGCTCCAGGATGAAACGATCTTTACATCGTACTGTTTTCAGACCAACTTTGCTTTACGGGAGCGAAAGCTGGGTGGACTCAGGATATCTTATTCATAAGTTAGAAGTAACAGATATAAAAGTAGCGAGAATGATTGCTGGTACAAACAGGTGGTAACAATGGCAGGAAGGTACTTGGAATGAGGAGATAAAGGCTAATTTAGGAATGAACTCGATGGATGAAGCTGTACGCATAATCCAGCTTCGGTGGTGGGGTCATGTGAGGCAAGTGGAGGAAGATAGGTTATCTAGGAGAATAATGGACTCTGCTATGGAGGGTAAGAGAAGTAGAGGTAGACCAAGACGAGGATGGTTAGACTCAGTTTCTAACAATTTAAAGAGAAGAGGTATAGAACTAAATGAGACCACAGCACTAGTTGCAGATAGAGGATTGTGGCGATGTTTGGTAAATTCACAGAGGCTTGCAGACTGAATGCCAAAAGGCATAATGGTATATAATGATGATATACGGATGTTGAGATCTATAGAAAATTTTATGTTGGGGAAGAATGATTTTATAAACATATTTCTGAACTCTGATCATCCTTAAACTCTTAAATCCTTCCTGAATGTTACGCATAATGTAATTTTGTGAAACATTGCAAAGTATGGAACTCGCTTGTGTCCCTGTGAAAACCATAGGGTTTGAATAATGTTGGCAAGTCATTTCTTTGTACCTCAATCTTGTTAGAATGGTAGCTAGCCACTTACATTGCACAATTAATGGTTTGAGAAAGTTACATTTGTATCCAGAATACATACCAGTTTTGTCATGTCTTGATATTGTGATACAATACTGGAAATCTTATCATGAAATTATAATACTCGTATGTAAGTGCTAGTATATGAACCTGAGGATGTTACATTATTTTCAGGTGGTTTACTGGGAAATTTAGAGATCCTGTTGAGAAAAGTGATGTATTTTCCAAATGAAACTAATTTGAAAGTCATGCCTTTCGTTGGACCTCTGCTGGATATTTCCAACAATACTGTTCCTTCAACTACTTGTGGATCTTAAGAGGTTCTTGTCATGCCATGCCACTTTTAACGTGTAGAACTCCGTTATTTCTATCCATTGCTTTCCACTCAACTCCCATTTTCTTAATGCAGTGTGGACAGCTGTGGGAAGTGATCAACATAAAACAGTCTTACACAAAATATAAATATTACATTTAAAATATTTACAACTACAGCTCATTTTATGTCATGTGGATTTTTTAAAAGTCATATTTCCTCCAGTGCTGTGGGTGCTGAGAAACATTACCCCTTACTCTCTCTCTTTATTACTCTTACTATTTTCACCGTCCCTTATATTGTGCACGAATAAATTGTTGAAGTCAGTAGTTGGTTCATTAAAATCACTTTCCCTGTCCTTTAACTCTCATAAAATATCAAAATCTGTGAGGAAAGAAGTATGACAAATGAAGGTGAAGCCATATTTACAAACAAAGCATGTCATAACCCATTTCCCATAAATATTAATAAGGAGAGTTGCTAAGGCCCTAGACTTTAAATTATGAAAGGTGTTGGTTTGGGTTCAATTAGGTGGCTGTAAGTAGTTCTACAGCCACCTCAACCTCTCCTCCCCTGGGAGAGAGGCCTCCTCCACATGAAATGTGCTGACTAAGAGTACATGCTTAACCTTACATGACCTGACTTGAAAAGTAGGGCGGTTGGTTAAGAGCACGCTGTGAACTTCACATGACCTTATGCTGGCTACATGTCAAGGTCTACCCTTGCAGACCTCGGGTTTGACCCCAAGCCTAAGGGCGTTAACCTTACAGACCTAAATTGATCACCCGGGCTAACTGCATAAGAGTGGAAGCTTAACCTAACAGACTTCATGTTCGATACCCCGGGCTAACTGCATAAAAGTGCAGGTCTAACATTACGCTGACCACGGGTTAACCTAACCTAACCTTCCAGGCTAACTGCATAAGTGTGTAAGCTTAACTTTAAATTTGATACCCAAGCTAACTGCATAATAGTGCAGGCCTAACATTATGCTGCCCATGCTTAACCTAACTTAACTCACACCCTGGCAAAAAGTGCAGGCTTAACCTTTTGCTGACCAGGCGTTAACCTAACTGGTTGCCCTTCTCTACACTCTGGCTAAAAGTGCAGGCCTAATGTTTCTCTGACCACATGTTAACCTAACTTAACCTCCCCGGACTTGGAGCTGAAATTGGAACAGGGTGGCAGCTATAAGGTTTAATGCGTACGCTTTATTCATAGGAGCGTAACATTTAAAAGCGACTTAAGGGAGCTTGGAATTACAGTTGGAACAAGGTGGCGGCTATAAGGCTTAACACATATGCTTTATTCATAGGGGTGTAATGTCGGAATGTGACTTTGGGGGCTCAGAGCTGAACTAGGAACAAGATGGCGGGTGCACATTGTACTAATGGGACACTAGGGAGATGTTGTAAGGCTTAATACATGTACTTTTTTCATAGGGGCCATAACATTTGGGAAGCATCTTTGGGGGGCTTGAAGCTGAACCTAACCTGCCAGGCTAACTGCAAAAGAATGTAAGCTTAACTTAACAGAATTTACGTTTGATACCTGGACTAACCACATAAAAGTGCAGGCTTAATCTTACGCTGACCACATGCAGTAGAGGGAAATTTGATTGATCCACCTTTTTTCTATACATAATATGTTGTTAATATAATCACAACATTTTTTATTCAGTACCGGTTTCGGTGTCTATGGACACCATCATCAGCTGAAACAGGTCGTATGAACAAAGATATACAAGTATGTAGTACATATAATAGACCCTTAGTAATAAGTGACATTAATAGGATGAAGTAAAAATACAATGATTAAAATAATATGAACAAGTTACGTGCTTGTTGGTCAATGTATAAAATGAAAGTGCAGTTATTAACAAATGTTTAAAGACTGGATCACTTTGGAATGGTTAAAATGTTTCAAGCGTAGCATTGCTGAACACTAGGTGAAAATAAAATCCAAAAACTTATGTAGGATGCAGTTCTTCCACAGAGTATTGATAATAAAGTAACATAAGTAAGTTTGATCGTGGCTTGTAACATCAATTCATAAAAAGAAGCCCTCATTTAGGAGGTACTCAAAGAAGTGGATCATATTGCAGGCAAAGAGAAAGTAGATATATGGCCAGAAAGTTCTTGATCCAATGCGGAACCTGAAGTATGAAAAGAAAGTCAAGAGTTAAAATGAGATATTGGAAATAGGGCAAAACACTACAAGGTTAAGTAGGAGACTCACCTCAAACGGCCTGATGTATGCGTGGAGAGTGGCAAGGAGCATGTGCTACAGTTTGCTAGAAGCATAGAACATCATTAAGGAGGGGGAGAAAGGGGTTGGAGAAGAGGGGTGATGGAGGGGGCAGAGTCAGGTGGGTGTGGTAGGGAAGTAGAACGTGATAACATGTGACATATAATCTGAAAAACAAGTTGTTTTTAGGGAGTTTAACACTGTTCAGAACTGAAATAAGAGAAATAAAATTCTGGGCTTTTCAGAAATGTTGTTCAAGTTGAGATTAGAATTAAAGTATTGGTTTAGATGAGGATCGAGCTCTCTGTTAGGAGGAGGAGGAGGAAGTCTATGAGGAGGAGGAATAGGAATAGTGTACAACTATATGTATGTTTGATGAGAAGGAGAAGGAAGTAGTCATACGCTTCTAAGTCTATGAGGAGGAGGAGGTAGTTATAAGCTACTAGTTCTATAAAGAGGATAGAGCTCTCTGTTAGGAGGAGGAGGATATTAGATAGATGAGATAAGGAAGTAAAAGGAAATAGCATAAAGAGTGCTCAATAAAACGATTTCTTGTAACATGCTATATCTTGCATAAGAAGGAGAGATTTCAATGGAAATGCGTTAACACTTGCGTTCACGTGACAATTAGTTCTACTTATAACAGAGGATCAGTTGTTATTATTGGTTGCAGTCTGGCAACTACTCATCATCTACCTAAGTACGCACATTAATATTAAAACATCTGATATGTATGAGTGTGATATTTGTGCTGAGATGTTTTTGAGGCAAGACAATTTTCAGCGACGTAAGACTGTTAACCTTAACTTCAGAATATTCTCATGCAATCAGTGTACTGCTACATTCAATAGGCGTGATAATCTCGCACATTATGTGAAATCAGAATGCGTTTGCTCAAGTAATCTACCAGTAGAATGCTTAAAAACTCTCTCCTGAATTTCAGCAGAGTAATATAAAGAAACATGATTCAAAGGATACATTTCCTCGGCCTACTACACATTGTGTTACTAAACACCCACCTCCAGATAAAGAGAAGCATGAAGAGGAGATGCAAGAGGAAGAAGAGCTCAACGTTTCTTTACCATCAGAGCTTTTTTATTCTACTGTGCTTCCCTAAGCCTACTACACGTTCTGTCACTGTGCAGTCATCTCAAGAAGAAGAAGATGAAGAAGGAGAAGAAGAAGGTGAAAAGCAAGATGAGGTAGAAGAAGAAGATTTCAGCACTTCTTCACTATCAAAAAGAGCTGTTTTGACTACAAATGGCATTGCAGAAACACGTACTACATCAAAAGAAATTCTACTGTTTCCTAAACATGAACTGTCTGCACGTAGTCTTAATGTTTACAACAAGAATCTGCATTTACAAACAAAGCATGTCATAACCCATTTCCCATAAACATTAATAAGGAGAGTTACTATGACCCTAGAATTCTAAATAATGAGAGGTGTTCTTTCGGGTTCCATTAGGTGCCTGTAAGTAGTTCTACAGCCATCTCAACCTCCGCCCCCTGGGTGAGGCCTCCTCCACACGGAATGTGCTGACTAAGAGTAGGCCCTACATGTTTAACCTTACATGACCTGACTTGAAAAGTAGAGCGGTTGGTGGTCTATAGCATGCTGTGAACTTCACATGACCTTAAGCTGGCTACATGTTAAGGTTTAACCTCACATACCTCAGGTTTGACCCCAAGCCTAAAGGTTTTAACCTTACAAACCTAAATTCAACACCCGGGCTAACTGCATTAGAGTGGAAGCTTAACTTAACATATTTCATGTTCAATCCCCCGGGCTAAATGCATAAAAGTGCAGGTCTAACGTTACGCTGACAACGCGTTAACCTAACCTAACCTCCCAGGCTAACTGCATAATAGTGTAAGCTTAACTTTAAGTATAATACTGAGCTAACTGCATAATAGTGCAGGTCTAATGTTATGCTGCCCATGCTTAACCTAACCTAACTCACACCCTGGCAAAAAGTGCAGGCTTAACCTTTTGCTGACTAGGCGTTAACCTAACTGGTTGCCCTCTCTACACTCTGGCTAAAAGTGCAGGCCTAATCTTCCTCTGACCACATGTTAACCTAACTTAACCTCCCGGACTTGGAGCTGAAATTGGAACAGGATGGCGGCTATAAGGTTTAATACGTATGCTTTATTCATTGGGACGTAACATTGAAAAGCGTCTTAAGGGAGCTTGGAGCTAAAGTTGGAACAAGATGGCGGCTATAAGGCTTAATGCATGTGCTTTATTCATAGGGGTGTAATGTTGGAACGTGACTTTGGGGGCTCAGAGCTGAACTAGGAATGAGATGGTGGCTGCAAATTGTACTAATGCGACTAGGGAGATGATGTAAGGCTTGATACATGTACTTTATTCATAGGGGCCATAACATTTGGGAAGCATCTTTGGGGGGTTGAATCTGAACCTAACCTGCCAGGCTAACTGCAAAAGAATGTAAGCTTAACAGATTCCCGGACTAACCGCAAAAAGTGCAGGTTTAATCTTTCACTGACCAGCGTAAATTTAACCGGTTGCCCTCCCCTACTCAAGGTCGGACATACCTTTACACCCTAGCTAATTGTGCAGGATTAACCGCACACTGACCAGGCACCTCACTGGAAGCCCTTCCCTACACTAGCTTAGCAGCTACATGCACTAATAGGACTTGGGAGATGGTGTAAGACTTAACACATATGCTTTATTCATAGGGGCGTAATGTTGAAAGGCACCCTCAGGGGCCGGGAGCTGAACTTGGAACAAGGTGGTGGCATGGGACTAGGGAGCTGGTGTTAGGCTTAATACATATTCTTTATTCATAGGGGGGCATAATGTTCGAAAGCGACTTAAGGGAGCTTGGAGCTGAACATGGAACAAGATGGTGGCTGTTCTGATGCGCAACATGCTGTTCGATTTTTTAGTGTCTGGAACACCCAAGTTTTGATATGAACTTTATAGATTTAAACTCCAGACTTACAGTAGTTTACAATATTGTTGATCTCACCCGGAGAACTAAACCCTTGTCTTCAGATCCGAATACTGTTTGCGCTACCTACCGAGTACCTAATAAGAGAGGTATTATGTATTATGAAGTGAACATTTTCACGTCTCAGCAGAAGTGTTTCTGCAAGCAGCAAGGGTTACTAACCTAACAAAAATTTGCGAATGTAGTTTTTTTGTGCATTTAGCTAGGTGTTCGTACATGTTATCGCCCCGGTCTGCATGTGAAAAAATATGCATAGGTTTGTTTGAACTTTGGCTGATTGCCCTCCCTACCTTCATCTCGGACGTAACTCTACACCCTAGCTAATTTTGCACGCTTAACCGCACGCTGAGCAGGCGTTAATCTAACTGGTATGACTATTTGTATACTTGGCGAGGAGGAGAAAGAGGTAGTCATATGCTACTAAGTCTATGAGGAGGAGGAATAGGTTGTCATACGCTACTAGTTTTAGAGCAGGAGTCGGTAGTTATAAGCTACTAGTTCTATAAGGAGGATCGAGCTCTCTGTTAGGAGGAGGAGGAAGAAGTCTAAGTCGATGATGAGGAGGAATAAGAATAGCTTTGTTTTTACGGGGGGCTCCCGTAGCCTGCTCCCCCGCCGTGACCATGGACTCAATCTACATGGCCTCCGACATGCTATTAATTTCTAAGAAGAAAAGAGATAGCTGGGTAGAGTGGGAAGTGATACTACAGGAGTATCTGCCTGTCCCCATGCTCAGCATGTTACCAGGCCAGATGTGGTGGTGGGTATCAATAGCGGTGTAATCGGGTAGTAAGGGTCAGGAAAAAACCACATAGGCGGAAATAGAAAGATGCCTACATGTAAAACCTGATATTTTGTTGATAGCACATGCAAGGATGTGGTTCTGGAGAGGTCCAGGTAATTGTGTTAGTTGGGAATAGATATCATGCACTAGTCATTAGCCTATTCCTCGCCATTCCAGTTATTCAGGGGATCAGTCCTTCTGGGCACTGCCGTGACTAGCGCGGGCCGTGCCGGTTGCCGAGCCATGCGGCAATAGCCACTAGTGCCCGCCGCACCGCCCGACCCCCTTGAGGTCCCTCGTACCCAGTCTCCGGTCCCGGAGAATAGCTGGCCATACACGGACAGATTCTTTGGCAGGCCTCGCCTTTGGGGCCAGATCCGACAGACCGCCTGCCAGGCGTGACCTTCAGAGACCCGGCCCGCTGCTCGCCATCAACTGTGACACCAAGCCTGTCGTGTTGTGCAACATAATCTGTCAACATTCCAGACCCTCTCGTTAATGGAA
The DNA here is from genome assembly GCF_040414725.1 of Anabrus simplex. NCBI lineage: Eukaryota > Metazoa > Arthropoda > Insecta > Orthoptera > Tettigoniidae > Anabrus > Anabrus simplex. The sequence goes on along the minus strand of NC_090267.1, from coordinate 229,432,728 downwards.
TGATCCCTTTGTTCTCAGCAGGCCAAGCCTCATCCGCTGGCCTTTCAAACTAGTTTGAAATCCTTGGCGGTCGGGTCTGCCGTACTTAGAACTGTGCGATGGACATCGAAGCAGACGGTGTCCAGAGGGGAAAAAAATGCTGTTGCGGCTGTTGGAATGTGCATTTTGCTATATGTTAAATCATGCAAACAAAAGAAATCGATCGAAGTGGATGAAATCATGGATAGGAGAGCGAGACAGCTTTAGTCACATGAGCCTGATACAACACCTGAAAGAAAATGAACGGGACGATTACAAGAATTACTTGCGAATGGACCACAGCGATTATGATATGATGTTAGGTAAGCATGTACCGGGCGAGTTGGCCGTGCGGTCAGTGGCACGCGGCTGTGAGCTTGCATCCGAGAGATAGTGGGTTCGAATCCCACTGTCGGCAGCCTTGAATATGGTTTTCCGTGGTTTCCCATTTTCTCACCAGGCAAATTCTGGGACTGTACCTTAATTAAGGCCACGGCCACTTCCTTCGAACTCCTACGCCTTTCCTATCCCATCGTCGTTATAAGACCTATCTGTGTCGGTGCGACGTAAGCCACTAGTAAAAAATGACTTATTTTGCGTAGCTCTTACTGGAGAACAGTCTAGTTGAAAGCTTATTTACTGTGGATATTGTAGCTTCTAAGCTGAAGAAGGAGGAAAGCAGGATACTGAAGAACGCTTGATTGCGACACCTCATGTTTTAATTGTCAAAGACACAGCCGCTCTTTGTACATTTCAATAAATTTCCCTAGCCAGTGCCTTTGTCCACTCCATGCTTTCCTTACAGGAGGCTTGATCTGTGAGGCGAGGTCTTTCCGTTGAGGTGCTGACAACAGATCTGGTCTGTAGCGGATAACGCCTCAAACTGACCTTGCTCACTAACGAGCAGCCCTAGCCTGTCGGTATGCGTCACAAAAGACCTCGCCTGTCAGAATTCCTTTCCGTGTATGGCCGGCTAATGAGGCCAAGCCCGCCGAGTCGGGGACCTGCTGGATGGTTGTGGGACATGGCGCCGGACCTCCTTCCTCTCTGCCCGCGCCATGGCCCGGTAGACAGGGCAACTGCGATGGGAGGCCGGGTGGCCCCCCGAGCAGTTGGCGCACACCGGCGCCTCCCTAAGTGCTGCGCAGGCCGTGTAGTGGTGATCACCACCACAGCGGTTGCACTTCACCTCGAGCCCACAGCTGACCTGACGGTGGCCCCACCTCAGACAGCGGACGTTTTACTCTCACCTGACTGCCGCTACCCGCTGAGGTCCTCTCCTGATTGGCTCCTCGGCTGACTGCTGTCCTGGGAGCAGTCTTGGGTTGCGGCTGGTTGGCCATCTCCTGATGGGCCGGCGTCGTCTTCTTCTGGCCGGGCTGAGTGGTTCAGACGGTTAAGGCGCTGGCCTTCTAACCCCAACTTGGCAGGTTCGATCCTGGCTCAGTCCGGTGGTATTTGAAGGTGCTCAAATACGACAGCCTCGTGTCGGTAGATTTACTGGCACGTAAAAAGAACTCCTGCGGGACTAAATTCCGGCACCTCGGAGTCTCCGAAGACCTTAAAAGTAGTTAGTGGGACGTAAAACAAATAACATTATTATTATCATTATTATTATTATTATTATTATTATTATTATTATTATTATTATTATTATTATTATTATTATTATTCCCGGGCGTGTCTTATCGGCAGGGGAAGAGGCCTCGTCCTGGTGGCCCTCCTCCCGGCCTGGTGACCCCGGGGTAGCTGATGGCTCCGCTGCGTCGCCGTCTTCTTCCTTCTCCTGGCTGGCGGCAGCGGTGTCGGTCGGTGCTAACACTCGACTGCCTTCCCGGTCCTGGGGGGCGCACATCGAGGTCTGCAGCTCGACAAACACGATGGCTGGCTGGGCCTGGGTAGCAGCCTCCGAACGCCATGGGGCGTCCTTTTCCACTGCTGTGCTGCCATCCGCCATCAGGGGCGCCTTTCTGGATTGCGCCCGGGTGACAGGCCCTTCCTGGTAGGCCTGGGTCTGTGACCACTTCGTGGAGGTGGCCCTTGGAGGAGCGGTCTGCGTCCACTTCGCAGTTCCGAGTCGCTCAGCCTGGGTCGCACAGTCGCGGCATGCTCCACCTCCGTAGTGGCGTCGCTGGTCTCCGCCTGGGTGGCTTGGACTAGGTCGGTGTTAACCGCCCTATGCCTTAGCCTCCTCGGCGTCTGGGTGATGGCCTCCCTGGTCTCCAGTTCAGCATTCCTCCTGAGGGCGCCGGCGTTCGTCCCTGGCACGCCGTCCCTCCCAGGTAGTCGGACGACTTGAAACAGAGTAGAGAGCTCCATCTCCACGTCGTGCATCCGCTCCTGGTCGTGATGCCTTATGATGAGGCCTCCTGGTAGAAAGCTCTCCACGGACATGGTCGTCGGGAGCCTCCTGCCTCCCGGGGGTGGGGCGCCGCACTCTGTCAAGGACTAGGGCCCGTTCGGAATGAACAGGGCGACCTGGCCTGTAGTAGACGAGCAGCGCCTCGTGCTCCGGATCGGTGTAGCACTCAGAGAAGAAAAAGCCGTCAGGGGGGTCGCACCCGTCCCTGTGCGGCTCCGTCTCCACCTCGGTCTGCGACGTGTCCTGCTCCTTCGGTGAGGACGGTGTCTTCGGTTCGGGGTGGTCCTCCATCCATTGCCTCGTTGGGTAGAAGCGGCCTCCCCTGTAGATAACTCCTTTCGCCAACGCCATGCCATAGGAAGCGTCCCTGCAGTTCGCCGTGGTCAACCTGAAATAAAATCCTGAAAGAGAGAAGCGAGCACTGAGAAGTGCTCAGCTTAGACAAATGCTCCTTCGAAGATGTACTAATAAGTACAAGTGCCTGCCTGATACTTGAAAAGTACAGAGCGCCTGGCAAGGAGAGAGAAAGCAGAGCGAGAGGCACTCGTCCTTCTGCTACGGCAGTCAGCTCGTTCTTTAGCTCCAAGCTCCCTTAAGACACTTTTCAATGTTACGCCCCAATGAATAAAGCATACGTATTAAATCTTATAGCCGCCATCCTGTTCCAATTTCAGCTCCAAGTCCGGGAGGTTAAGTTAGGTTAACACGTGGTCAGAGGAAGATTAGGCCTGCACTTTTAGCCAGAGTGTAGAGAGGGCAACCAGTTAGGTTAACGCCTAGTCAGCAAAAGGTTAAGCCTGCACTTTTTGCCAGGGTGTGAGTTAGGTTAGGTTAAGCATGGGCAGCATAACATTAGACCTGCACTATTATGCAGTTAGCTCAGTATCATACTTAAAGTTAAGCTTACACTATTATGCAGTTAGCCTGGGAGGTTAGGTTAGGTTAACGCGTTGTCAGCGTAACGTTAGACCTGCACTTTTATGCATTTAGCCCGGGGGATCGAACATGAAATATGTTAAGTTAATCTTCCACTCTAATGTAGTTAGCCCGGGTGTTGAATTTAGGTTTGTAAGGTTAAAACCTTTAGGCTTGGGGTCAAACCCGAGGTATGCGAGGTTAAACCTTAACATGTAGCCAGCATAAGGTCATGTGAAGTTCACAGCGTGCTATTGACCAACCGCCCTACTTTTCAAGTCAGGTCATGTAAGGTTAAGCATGTAGGGCCTACTCTTAGTCAGCACATTCCGTGTGGAGGAGGCCTCACCCAGGGGGCGGAGGTTGAGATGGCTGTAGAACTACTTACAGCAGTGGCGGTTTCTGGTATAGCGCAATGGAGCAATGAACCTCCAGTTTATATCAAATTGTTCTCAACTACGTAATTTTCATAACTCCCTTGTCAATCTCCAAGCTCTTGCTAAGTCCCTCTATCCGTAATATACTCGTACTGGCTTTCAATTCATGTGAGCTGCGCAAGGTCTGTGGCTGGATACTTGTCTGCAATGAACCCTCTTGCAAAGGCGATCTCTCCGTCCGTACATCGGCGAAGGGAGTGGCGAGGTGCGGGGGGACGAAAGCCAGCACTAAGGCAAGACCGGGATATCGCCGAAACGGATCTCTGTTCTTTACACATGCGCAATAGGCCACTGTCTCAAGACTAGCTAGTCGTGTTGTTGGGGTTGGGGTATGTGCCTGCCATCTGTCGGCCTTACGGGAATTTGACTAGGCAACAGAGAATAGTGCACGTAACTAGCGCTAGTGTTGAAAAGCATCGTTACTACCAAAAGTCACATTAAACTGTCAAATTCCAATTAATATCTTGTCTCAAATATATCATTACTTACTAAACATCTATTAATTTGCCTTCTTTAGAATAATTACCTTTTGGAGAGAAACTTAACTCAAAAATCGTTGAGGCAAAGATTTTTTTTTTGCTACGGGCTTTACGTCGCACCGACGATGGGATAGGAAGGGCCTAGGAGTTGGAAGGAAACGGCCGTGGCCGTAATTAAGGTACAGCCCCAGCATTTGCCTGGTGTGAAAATGGGAAACCACGGAAAACCATCTTCAAGGCTGCCGACAGTGGGATTCGAACCCACGATCTCCCGGATGCAAGCTCACAGCCGCACGCCTCTACGCGCACGGCCAACTCGCCCGGTGAGGCAAAGAATAGCGGCAAGGTAATACCAATGAAAACTTTTAAATATAGTTGTTACTGTACCGGGCGGTACACCTCCACGCCGCTAATTTAAAAATTGCGCCAGGTGAAACTCCTCTGCTGGAGGAAGTCTGAACTTTATCTACGCTGTTAATTCTTTACCTTCTCAGAAGATGTCACCACGTGGAAAATTTTGAGTTTTTGAACTGTGTCATTTTTGATGTGTTTTTGTTTCGCTTGAAGTAAGAAGTGTAAACTTTCTCTCCTAGAGGACACTACTGAAGATCAACAATAGTGCAACCTAGTGCGGAGTCAAAGAACTATTTTGTTGGAGAAAATTTAATTTCAAGAGTTTGTTCTTTGTTAAATTTCTTTCAGTCATTGTTTAAGTTGGCAATATTCACCCCTTCTTTCCCCTTGTGTTGAACCTAACCAATCCCGAATTTCTTAAATTAATTTCTATCCAATCAGATGTATCTTCCCCCAACTTGAATATGTTGCTGTGTCCTACCCAATAAAGTGTTTGTGGGAGGGTGTTTTCATTCCCCTAACGCCTAGAAACTTCCGCGAGAGTATTTAAACTGCTGATTTTTGGGTCTCTCGGCCACTTCTGTTCCATCTTTCAGTGTATTAAGTACATAGCAGGAGGCGGGAAGCGCCTCTTTCCTCGGCAGCGGTCAGCAACAAGGTAATGGCCGATAAATAAATTCTTTCTTTGCTAGCTCAGCAGTTTAACTTTCGGGGCGGGTTCTAAGCGTTCCACTATGTAACCTTTTCCTAAAATGTAACTTCTCTTTTCATCTATTCTCTTGTAAAGCTACATACTGGGATAGAGAGTGCTAACCCTCTCGAGCTCCCACTCACATTGTCTGGAGGTGAACTTATTTTCTCAACCAATTCTTCCGTAATGTAATGTAAATTGTTATTTTCTTAAGTCACCTCTGTAGTATGGGATTAGCCCTTGCACTAACGGCCTAAGGCCAAGTAGGTCTTAAACAAAGTGTATTAGGAGTGCAAGTTCGCCTCCCCTCAAATTGTATTTTAGAGGTCATGTATTAACCTTCTTGTCATTTAATAGACCTCAGTAGGTTGGGTATTTTACCCCTGTGTATATGTCCTTTGAGGACAGCTTAAAGGTGGAGTTTGGTGTGGCCTGGGAGAGGCTTAAAATTGAGAGCGAGTGGCTCTTTTGAAAATTGTATATTGTAGGCCTCGAGGAGGCTTTTCAGTGTAATTTGGAGCAAGGGCTCCTAGGTATGAATGGGGTTTTCTGCCCCTCTGTTAAAATTGTGTTTGGGGTAAAACTGAGCTGATTGCCCAAGAATTATGTTTCTGACTTTTGAAGCCCCAAATGGGGTACCTATGTAAATGTATTTTTCAATTGTGTTTCGGCTACTAAGTACCTGTTCTATTTGTTGTTACCTAATTTTGAAAAGAAAATATAACCTTGTTAAATTTTAAAATTAATTTCACTTTAGTAGCTTGAGACCTATTCACCACCCAGCACCTTCTTTCATGCATAACTACCACCAAAACACGGTAACAGTTACTATTCCCATGACATCGGAAGCAGAAAGGTGCTTCTCTACACAGAAGAGAATAAAGACTTTCTAGCGCAGCACAATGACCGAGGATAGACTTATTGCTCTTGCTATGTTGTCAATTGAAAGGAACTTTGTTCGAGACTCTGCGAACTTCAATGAAGCAGTTATTTCTTATTTTGCATGTGGTAAAACTCGGCATGTAGGCCTACCGTATTTTCTGCTCCTCTCGTATTTGATCACACTTCTAGAACTTTTGTCATCTTAGTTTAGGAGGTTACGGCCCACGATGGAAGAGAAGCTGGCGGAGATGGGGAGAGGAGAGGTTGGGGGGAGGCAATTTTTTTTCTTTTGAACCCCCAGTGATGAAAGTCACGCGCCGCCACTGACTTACAGGCACCTAATGGAACCCAAAAGAACACCTTTCATTATTTAGAATTCTAGGGTCATAGTAACTCTCCTTATTAAGGTTTATGGGAAATGGGTTATGACATGCTTTGTTTGTAAATGCAGATTCTTGTTGTAAACATTAAGACTACGTGCAGACAGTTCATGTTTAGGAAACAGTAGAATTTCTTTTGATGTAGTACGTGTTTCTGCAATGCCATTTGTAGTCAAAACAGCTCTTTTTGATAGTGAAGAAGTGCTGAAATCTTCTTCTTCTACCTCATTTTGCTTTTCACCTTCTTCTTCTCCTTCTTCGTCTTCTTCTTCTTGAGATGACTGCACAGTGACAGAACGTGTAGTAGGCTTAGGGAAGCACAGTAGAATAAAAAAGCTCTGATGGTAAAGAAACGTTGAGCTCTTCTTCCTCTTGCATCTCCTCTTCATGCTTCTCTTTATCTGGAGGTGGGTGTTCAGTAACACAATGTGTAGTAGGCCGAGGAAATGTATCCTTTGAATCATGTTTCTTTATATTACTCTGCTGACATTCAGGAGAGAGTTTTTAAGCATTCTACTGGTAGATTACTTGAGCAAATGCATTTCGATTTCACATGATGTGCGAGATTATCACATCTATTGAATGTAGCAGTACACTGATTGCATAGGAATATTCTGAAGTTAAGGTTAAACAGTCTTACGTCGCTGAAAATTGTCTTGCCTCGAAAACATCTCAGCACAAATATTGAGACTTTCCTGAATCTCTGACTAGCTTTACAAACATATAAATCTGCATTTAAAATGGAAAATCTGAAAATTAATATTCATTAAATAAAATACACACTCGTCGGACCTTGTACTCACACTTACTTGTTACCGGGTTACTTACACATACGTTATTTGAAGGGCGCCAGCTGCCACTCAGTGCAGCAATAATAGAATGAGAATCTTGACTATCTCTAGGGTGTGTGGTAATAAGCCTACTTTTGACAACGTACCATATAATTCTGGGAAAAGGAGATTGGCGTTCGGTTTCCCCATTAATTTTGAGGTTAAGATATTTTACTGTCATTGAAATAAAACTATGAATTCGTTTGATAGAACAAAATATATTCTTTAAATAATATATAAAAAATAGTGAGTCTTGTTGCGATAAAACAGATGAGAATATGAAATTATGACATTGCAACTGAAAGAAACTAGGCATGAATTTGTATTCTTCTTGGCCGGACATTTAACAATTTATACGAAATATTTCCCTTACTGATTCACTTGACTGTACCTTCAACACTTTGAGTGTAATTACGACGTAATCCTTTGATCTGGTGTTTACTGTAGATGTGTCACGCCTAACTTGGTGATACATCCTTGTGACTGCTTCTTCTCCATATCATCTGACTTCTTTGTAAGTCAATATGGTATTACCTCATGGCAGGTCCAGGGTTGCCCTCTCTGACTCCATGGTAAGCCCTTGAGTCCGTGTCTTCAACTAAGTGACCAACTAGCTTTGGCCTCACTCTCTCAATGACCAATGATTAATGGCTCACTGAGTCTTCTCCATCTCTCGTTCACACTCGTTGACTGACCGACTGAGGCCTCTTCATCTAGTAGACTTCTTCACTGTTCAGCTTCCGTTTAACTAATGACTGACGCTACAATATGCACCCACCTTTTATAGACGTTGGTTGACACAGCTACGTAATCTCCAGAAATAACAATGACATACTCCCACAACGCCTCAAACCGTTGCACGTAATGGTGAAATCCCCTGGGGCGGCTGAGTCTCTCAAAGGAACAGAGCTCAGTGCTAAGTGAGCACGATGACGTAGCCATGACGTGGCGATGACTTGGCAGAATCGCCAGCATTATTGCACAATGTAACGATGCCATATCCAACATCTGATATATAACAATTCTCACTGTACATGTATTGAGTGTTATTTTACACACACGTATATATGCATAGGCCTACATCTAAGTACAATCCTGCAAGCGACAAGCATTGTAAAATTGAATTGAATAAGAATTATAACAAAATAATAGTAATCTCACAGATAAAATAATAATAATAATACGGACATAATAATAATAATAATAATAATAATAATAATAATAATAATAATACAAATAAAATCCTAAAATTATAAAAATACAGATATAATCTTGTAACGGGATTTGAACCGTTACAATTCGCCTCCCTCATAAATAAATCGAAGAACAAAAAATCGATTGATTTATGAAGAAAATTATATATATAACACTGACACAGATAAACACTTTAAATGAGTATACAACAATAATTTTCTTTTTCAACATCCATACATTTTATAAAATATCACAATATGAGAATTTTTCTCGCACATTGCCATCGTAGATAACTGTTCAGTGTCCCATTCTCTGTCTCTCTCATACAAATCACAAGAGTATAGCACTCAGTTTAACACATACAAATAATTTTAAATGATTACACTACATTATTCTTTTTTTTAACATATCAAATCTTTTTGTGAAATATCACTTATATGAGAACTTTTCTCGCATATTGTTATCGCACGTAACTGTTCAATGTCTTGTTCTCCGCTTTTGCCACACAATACATGACAATGTAGCACTTATTCTTCCAATACACACCAATACGACACTTGGTTCACACGCAAATCGCAGATGTTAATTTTATTTTGCCAGTTTCTCACAAAAATTAATCATCTTAATCTTATCTCAACAAATCTCACGTGAAGTACTTCTTTAAATTGCTAATGTTATAAGTACCGACAATCTTCCCTTCCTGATCTTTTAAGGAATATGCACACTTCCCGATACGGTTCACAATAGTGAAATACCCCTGATAAAAAAGAACAACTTCAACATATTTCCCGCCTCTGCAGATGATGAAATGGAATTCTGAGTAGCACTCTGTCACTCAAACTGAATCAATTTTGCCCTTATTAACTTACATATTTCAATAGATCACATCCTCCTTGGCAACAATAATTAAAGGTTCAATACCATAGCTACAAGATGGTTTTATTCCGTAATTCAGCATAATGTTTATCTGTTCTTAGACTTCACTGGCATTTTTAAGTTGAATGGGGTACTTACCTCCCACAAATGATCAATGGTCATTTACTACAAATTTATGTTCATATACGTGTTCTTCCTCACTTACCACTAAATACATCTCGATGCTTACCTAACATCGAACACAATTACTCCTCCTGTAATTCACTCAAATTACCTCTCGTCACTGCCTCATACCGACTATCCCTCGGATACTGGTCGTTATAGACACGTAACACACACTAACATTTCCTCTCACTAGGAACAACTTCACTTACCTCTCATCTATCTTTAAAGAAACACACGTTACCAAACACTCACCTTAGACCATCATAATTAATACGTACTTCTTTGCTAGTTTTATCCCAGAACAAACACACACTACCTAAATCAAAGTCTACTCTACTTCCATGATTTGCAACCAAGTCAGCCCCTAAAATAACTGAATACACAAGTTTTGGTACAACGCATAGCTGAAACTTACAATTATCTTTACTTATGATCGGTACCTCTATCATTTTATTTACTCACTTTGACTTACCCAACGGCTGTTATAACATCTAATAGTACCTTCACTTACCTTCTTCATATCACAGTTTCTATCATCGGAGTTACTACTTCACTACTTACATCATATTCTCAGTATTATAAGTACTTACATCACTTTAACAGATCACTTCTTACGTTTAACTTACTACTGCCATTAATTACTTAATTATCTACGACTACGTCACTACTTAAATATCTCACTTAACATTACTTAGGTCACAATCACACTATACTCTTAAATCTACTTTCGCTACATAACTACTTATACTAAATACCAGTTCATCATCTACCTTCGGACTGTTTACTTAATTTACCCGATTCCCTGTGAATCTGAAATACTCTGGCTCGTTAACGACATCTTGATAACCTTCATATTCGGCTTATCATAATCCCTCTGATAACTCAAATCCCTACGCCTCCCATCTTCCGATTCTCTCTGGTTACTCCTCTAATCCTCTCTCTCATAACGTAAATACATACGCCTTCCATCTTCCGATTCTCTCTGATTACTCTTCTGACCTTCTCTCTCATAACTTAAATACATACGCCTCCCATCTTCCGATTCTCTCTAATTACTCCTCTGCACCTCTCCCTCATAACTCAAATTCATACGCCTCCCATCTTCCGATTCTCTCTGATTACTCTTCTGACCTTCTCTCTCATAACTTAAATACATACGCCTCCCATCTTCCGATTCTCTCTGATTACTCCTCTGCTCCTCTCCCTCATAACTCAAATTCATACGCCTCCCATCTTCCGATTCTCTCTGGTTACTCCTCTGACCCCTATCACCATCGATACAACTCTTAATCTTCTGCTCATCAGGATTACTACTACTCTGATACACGGCTAACATTTCCCCCCTCTCTCTACTATACTACTTTCCCCAGCCATCATGCGCTCTCTCTCTCTCGCGCGCCCTTCCACACTTCCTTCCAAAGCCTATCAATGAACTCTTTAATCTCTCCTAAATTAGACATATTATCCCAGTACACTCGAAACCATATTTTACTTTCACCAATAAAACATTCGACAAGATTTCCAGCACGTATTCCCATTCAATAATATTATTCCTCAACTTACTTGCAAATCTTTTCTCAACTACTTTTACAAACTCTATAGGATTAAACTGTTTTCCAGAAAACTTGCTTAAATCACGATCCCTACTGAATAAACCATTCGCCACTATCACTTCTCCTGTCATCTCACCTGTACCTTCTTGCCGTATCACTTCCTGGCAACTCAAAATTTCTTCTACCGCTACTCTCTCAGCATTCTCTTCCTCTATTCTCACTTCTTCCTTCAATTCTTCCTCTCTTTCTCTTACCTGCTGTGATAGCGTTTCCTGTTCGTTCCGTAGTTCAGTGACCTCCACAAGTTTGCTTTCAACTTGCTCATTTCTACTAATCTGTTCCCCCATCTCTTCCCCAACTGCATTGCAAATCTTGTCCAATCTCTTCTCGATTACCTCATGAATTTCTTCCCGATTCCTAGAACTTTCTGACAACTTAATACTTACCGGTACGATCTTGTTACTGTCCTTTGTACATATTTCTTTGACTTGCTCGGTCTGAATATGAAGATTGCTCCGATCCAACTCTATTTTACCTCCCATTTCAACACACTCTTCATTTGACTTACTTTCTAACTTATATTCTGACTTAGATGTTTGATTGTTTATCTATAATATCTTAGAATCTATTTTATTAATGGTCACATTAAAATTGTCGTTACAACTACCAATCATTTCTTCCATCTGTTTATTATTTTCGTTACTAGTATCAATCTTTTCCTCCATTCGTTTCTGACTATTTTCACTACTGCTACTAATTAATTCTTTCATCACTTTCTTATTATTTTCACTAATGATCTTGGCAAATCTGGCCATCATCAAATTTATAAAATCTTGGTTCATCCCCCCTGCGATTTCCTTTTGAGTTTTGGTGTTCTTCTCAATTTATGCACTTTCCTGAATTACCTCAGAAACTTCCATCGTATTCACCTGTTCCCTACTCTGAATTTCACCTTGGATGTCCACAGAAGCAATGACCTCATCGTCACATGACTTGTTATTGTCTTCCTTGTCCATCTTTGGTTCACTAGTGATAGTACGCGATCTCAAATTAATTTCCCTCTTCAAATCCTTGACATATCCCCAAAATACAAATATATATAAAAATTACACTCCTGACATTTACCGGTAATAATTCCGTTGGCTTAAATGTGCATACTCTTCCCAAAATGAACCTATGATATGCTGTCATTCAGAACAAGTTCTGAATTTATTCGTGCACCACGTTGCGTCGACACATTGAGACTTTCCTGAATCTCTGACTAGCTTTACAAACATATAAATCTGCATTTAAAATGGAAAATCTGAAAATTAATATTCATTAAATAAAATACACACTCGTCGGACCTTGTACTCACACTTACTTGTTACCGGGTTACTTACACATACGTTATTTGAAGGGCGCCAGCTGCCACTCAGTGCAGCAATAATAGAATGAGAATCTTGACTATCTCTAGGGTGTGGGGTAATAAGCCTACTTTTGACAACGTACCATATAAGTTCTGGGAAAAGGAGATTGGCGTTCGGTTTCCCCATTAATTTTGAGGTTAAGATATTTTACTGTCATTGAAATAAAACTATGAATTCGTTTGATAGAACAAAATATATTCTTTAAATAATATATAAAAATAGTGAGTCTAGTTGCGATAAAACAGATGAGAATATGAAATTATGACATTGCAACTGAAAGAAACTAGGCATGAATTTGTATTCTTCTTGACCGGACATTTAACAATTTATACGAAATATTTCCCTTACTGATTCACTTGACTGTACCTTCAACACTTTGAGTGTAATTACGACGTAATCCTTTGATCTGGTGTTTACTGTAGATGTGTCACGCCTAACTTGGTGATACATCCTTGTGACTGCTTCTTCTCCATATCATCTGACTTCTTTGTAAGTCAATATGGTATTACCTCATGGCAGGTCCAGGGTTGCCCTCTCTGACTCCATGGTAAGCCCTTGAGTCCGTGTCTTCAACTAAGTGACCAACTAGCTTTGGCCTCACTCTCTCAATGACCAATGATTAATGGTTCACTGAGTCTTCTCCATCTCTCGTTCACACTCGTTGACTGACCGACTGAGGCCTCTTCATCTAGTAGACTTCTTCACAGTTCAGCTTCCGTTTAACTAATGACTGACGCTACAATATGCACCCACCTTTTATAGACGTTGGTTGACACAGCTACGTAATCTCCAGAAATAACAATGACATACTCCCACAACGCCTCAAACCGTTGCACGTAATGGTGAAATCCCCTGGGGCGGCTGAGTCTCTCAAAGGAACAGAGCTCAGTGCTAAGTGAGCACGATGACGTAGCCATGACGTGGCGATGACTTGGCAGAATCGCCAGCATTATTGCACAATGTAACGATGCCATATCCAACATCTGATATATAACAATTCTCACTGTACATGTATTGAGTGTTATTTTACACACATGTATATATGCATACATCTAAGTACAATCCTGCAAGCGACAAGCATTGAAAAATTGAATTGAATAAGAATTATAACAAAATAATAGTAATCTCACTGATAAAATAATAATAATAATAATAATACGGACATAATAATAATAATAATAATAATAATAATAATAATAATAATAATAATAATAATAATAATAATAATTGTACCGGGCGGTACACCTCCACGCCGCTAATTTAAAAATTGCGCCAGGTGAAACTCCTCTGCTGGAGGAAGTCTGAACTTTATCTACGCTGTTAATTCTTTACCTTCTCAGAAGATGTCACCACGTGGAAAATTTTGAGTTTTTGAACTGTGTCATTTTTGATGTGTTTTTGTTTCGCTTGAAGTAAGAAGTGTAAACTTTCTCTCCTAGAGGACACTACTGAAGATCAACAATAGTGCAACCTAGTGCGGAGTCAAAGAACTATTTTGTTGGAGAAAATTTAATTTCAAGAGTTTGTTCTTTGTTAAATTTCTTTCAGTCATTGTTTAAGTTGGCAATATTCACCCCTTCTTTCCCCTTGTGTTGAACCTAACCAATCCCGAATTTCTTAAATTAATTTCTATCCAATCAGATGTATCTTCCCCCAACTTGAATATGTTGCTGTGTCCTACCCAATAAAGTGTTTGTGGGAGGGTGTTTTCATTCCCCTAAAGCCTAGAAACTTCCGCGAGAGTATTTAAACTGCTGATTTTCGGGTCTCCGGGCCACTTCTGTTCCATCTTTCAGTGTATTAAGTACATAGCAGGAGGCGGGAAGCGCCTCTTTCCTCGGCAGCGGTCAGCAACAAGGTAATGGCCGATTAATAAATTCTTTCTTTGCTAGCTCAGCAGTTTAACTTTCGGGGCGGGTTCTAAGCGTTCCACTATGTAACCTTTTCCTAAAATGTAACTTCTCTTTTCATCTATTCTCTTGTAAAGCTACATACTGGGATAGAGAGTGCTAACCCTCTCGAGCTCCCACTCACATTGTCTGGAGGTGAACTTATTTTCTCAACCAATTCTTCCGTAATGTAATGTAAATTGTTATTTTCTTAAGTCACCTCTGTAGTATGGGATTAGCCCTTGCACTAACGGCCTAAGGCCAAGTAGGTCTTAAACAAAGTGTATTAGGAGTGCAAGTTCGCCTCCCCTCAAATTGTATTTTAGAGGTCATGTATTAACCTTCTTGTCATTTAATAGACCTCAGTAGGTTGGGTATTTTACCCCTGTGTATATGTCCTTTGAGGACAGCTTAAAGGTGGAGTTTGGTGTGGCCTGGGAGAGGCTTAAAATTGAGAGCGAGTGGCTCTTTTGAAAATTGTATATTGTAGGCCTCGAGGAGGCTTTTCAGTGTAATTTGGAGCAAGGGCTCCTAGGTATGAATGGGGTTTTCTGCCCCTCTGTTAAAATTGTGTTTGGGGTAAAACTGAGCTGATTGCCCAAGAATTATGTTTCTGACTTTTGAAGCCCCAAATGGGGTACCTATGTAAATGTATTTTTCAATTGTGTTTCGGCTACTAAGTACCTGTTCTATTTGTTGTTACCTAATTTTGAAAAGAAAATATAACCTTGTTAAATTTTAAAATTAATTTCACTTTAGTAGCTTGAGACCTATTCACCACCCAGCACCTTCTTCCATGCATAACTACCACCAAAACACGGTAACAAGTGGTAGCAGAGCGTGGTTGAATGGGTCTCAATTTAGCCCCTTTTGACGGCTAAATATTGTTTGTTCCGAACTCTAACTATTTTCCCAGTTGCTGGAATTTTTTGAGTTTTTCAAAATTGTTCTGTCACCATGCCCGGCCCTCGCGATGTTCTCCTTCTTAACTATTTGCGCAAGGAGGAGTTGATCTATGAATTAACTATCAGAAATGTGCAATCTGGAGGCACGGTTGCAATAGACACTAACAAGCTTAGAGAGTCCCTTGATTTGCCCATTTCCATCCCCAATTTGGGAGAGAAAGAAATTGACGATTCTCTTTCCACGATCACGGAGAATGTTACTGGGCTAGCTTCTGTAGTTAGTTTTTTTGATGAAAATGATCCGTCTCCGAATCAAATTAAGCGTGTGCAAGGTAGGCTATATCATTTTTCGAATAGGGTTAACGTTCTGTTGTCTCTAAAACTGAATGATGTTCAGAGGAAGGAAGCTAGTACGCTCCTGGAAAATATTTCCGAATTATCTAGTAAGGTCACTCAATTGTTAACTGGGGAAGTTCCTCCCAAATCTGATCAACCCACCATAGTAAATGCAGGTAGTGAGGAAGCGCCTCCCAAGGGAGAAGTTAATAGAATAACCGTTGCTGCTCAAACTATCCCTGCCCCATTGGACAACGAATCTGAACGTCGTGCATCATTGAGTAACATCCGTTCTGAATTAACTTCATTACCATTGAAACCTTTACCTACTATGTCACCCGGGTTTAGCAGCTTGCCTCATCCATTGGCAATGTTGCTCAGAGGTATCTCTAAGTTTTCCGTTAATACCACCAGTGATGTAATTTCATTTTTAAGATTTCTAGTGGAATTTCAGGATCATGCCCTTGTTTTTTCTCTTTCTCCATGTCAAATCTTGCAAATTATCTATCCGTATGCTATTGGTATTCTCTCTGATAAAATCGTAAGAGCCATTGCCGAGCAATCATCTATTGAGGATTTCCATGCCCACTTGCTAGCTAACTTCATCCCTGCTAGGGCCAGGTCCTCCCTTATTCAGAAGTACTATTATCGTGTACAGCGCTTGGATGAAAACTTGGCTGATTTCATACAGGACATTAAGTTTTATACTAGGGTGTTTGCCCTTCATTTTCCTGAAGATCAGATTGTACAGGCTATTGTAGAGGGAATTTCACCTCCCTATAGGTCATATTTGTGTTTCGCGGCGTGTCCGCAAACCTTCTCTGAACTTGAAGCATTGGCCGTCTCAGCGGAAGGAGTTAGATACGCCGATTCTTTGCGTGTCGCGAAAGAACCCCCGCCTTCCTTTAGTAACACTCGGCCTCCACCTCGCCGACCAGTCAATCCCCGTAAATGTTATGCTTGCGGGTCGCCTGACCATCTGCGCAACAAGTGTCCTCTGATCAAGTCTAGTAGGGCAAATAATTGAGCGGGTTCATCACAAGGCTGTTTTAAATGTGGGGCTTTCTCACATATCGCAAAGAATTGTCCCAATTCGAATAGCACCCCCTCCTGCTCAACTTCTGGTGTAACTTCCAACAACAATCAAAAGTGACTAGTGGCTGCGGCTGAGTCAACTAATTCTGCTTCCCAAGGCTCAGCCCCTGGCAAAAAGGTCGAGAATTCAGGGAACGATAAGTCTTCGAATACATCTTTTGAATGCCCCAAAGAGTGTCTTAGGATTGCGGCGGATACCCCCGCACCTGTTCCTTTTCTTAAGATTGAGTTAAATAACGAGCCTATAACAGCTCTCTTAGATTCAGGCAGTGTTTGTTCGATTATTTCGGCTGAATGGTATTCTAAATTGAAAGCTGTTTGTAAACTACCTGACTACGTCTCATCTCCTATTCAATATGTTTCGGCTAATTCATCTCCATTAGAAATTCTAGGTTCCGTACTGGTCAAAATTCGTATTTTTAAATTTACATGGAAAATTAAATTGTTTGTGGCTAAGCACTTGTCTTGCCCCATCATACTGGGAGCGGACTTTATTTCTCACACTGGTCTTGTGCTCGATCTTCAGAGTAAGTCGTGCACATTCAAATTTGCGTCCAATTGTAAAATTCCCTTGTTTAAGTGTAATTCTGTGTCATGTTCATCTATTTCGCCTACCCAGGATGAGATGTTGTTAGACCTTAGACATCTACCTGAGGAGCAGGCTGATAATATTCGTAAATTATGTCAGTCATTTCCAGAGGTGTTCTCTGATACTCTTGGTGTTACTGACCTTATTGAATACAAAATTGAGGTCACGGATTCGATTCCTGTCCGTTTTCCACCTTATAGGCTATCTCCACCTAAAATGAAGGCTCTGAAAGAAATTATCGACCAGATGTTGAAGGATGGTATTATTAGGCCCTCTATGTCGGCGTATTCATCGCCTATTTTTCTAGTCCCGAAACCCCAAGGAGGCTTCAGGCCTGTCATTGATTACAGGGCTCTCAATCGGAAGGTGGTGTTGCAATCTGTGCCCCTTCCTGACCTTCATTCTTGTTTTTCATGGTTTCGTAAGGCCAAGTTCTTCACTATCTTGGACTTGAATCAGGCCTATAATCAAATTCCCCTTGCCGAAGAGTCTAAACACCTTACAGCGTTTGCCACGGACTGGAATTTATACGAATACAACCGCGTGCCTTTCGGGCTCCCCACGGGGGCAGCTGTGCTCACTAGGCTACTAGATAGGGTCTTCTCCGACATCAAATTCGAGTACTTATATCACTACTTAGATGATGTCGTCGTATTTTCAGAGACTTTTGAAGAACATCTAGATCATCTGCGAGAAGTTCTCGATCGCCTTCGTAAGGCTGGGTTAACTGTTAAGTTGTCCAAGGTTGCCTTTGCTAAGCCCTCTATGTCATTCCTAGGGCATATTGTGTCACCCGATGGTGTAGCAGTCGATCATTCTAGAACACAGGCCATCCGTGATTTTAAACCTCCCAAGGACATTAAAGGTATCGCCAGGTTCATTGGTATGGTGAATTTCTTCAGGAAGTTCATTCCTAACTTTGCTAATAGAGCGGCGCCCTTAAACCTTCTTCGTAGGAAAGGCATCAAATTCGAGTGGGGACCTTCTCAACAAGCCGCTTTTGAAGACCTTAAATTAGCACTTTGTAATGCCCCTGTACTTGCTATGCCTGATTTCTCGAAGAAATTCATCGTCCAAACCGACGCGTCGTCGTAAGCGGTAGCTGCAGTCCTTCTTCAAGAGACTGAACTAGGGAGGCGCCCCATCGCCTATGCATCTAGGACTTTGTCGGCTCAAGAAGCCAAGTATTCCATCTATGAGCTCGAAGGTTTGGCAGTCTTATTCGCCTTAGAGAAGTTCCGTCTCTATCTGGAACATGTTAAATTCGACCTGGAGACAGATAATCAAGCCTTAAGCTGGGTCTTAGGTAGGCCGCGTCGTACGGGTCGTATAGCCCGTTGGGCCATCCGTATTTCTGCCTTCCAATTTGACGTCAGGCATATCAGAGGTACCGAAAATGTTGTCGCTGATGGACTCAGCCGTATGTTTTCAGATGACGTTGAGAACCATGAACAGGTCGACAGTTCATCACCTCCCGAGTCCATGCTATCTGAGGTTAATGCCATCCTAACAGATGCTCCCATGCTTTTTAGGGATATCGAGAAATACCAACGTGAAGATCCGACGCTGGCTCCGATAATGGAAGCCCTTTCTTCTGGGGAACATGCTTTCCCTTATGTTCTGAGGAATGGTGTTCTATGTTGCCCTTCGAGGCATGATAAGTTGATGAAAGTTGTTGTTCCAGCGGTTCTTGTACCTATGATCTTCAAGTATTATCATGAGACCCCATTAGGAGGGCATCTTGGAATCTTTAAAACCCGTGAAAAGATTCGTGAAATGTTCATCTGGAAAGGTATGGACGGCGAAATTCGTGAACTTGTAAAAGCTTGTAAATCTTGTTTGCTCAGTAAACCCACCATGTCCACTAAGGTAGGCTTTTTGTCTTCTCATCAAGCGTCGCGCCCCATGGAACGCCTGTATATTGATTATGTAGGACCCTTCCCCCAGTCAAAGGGGAATGCCAACAAGTTCATCTTTGTATGCGTAGATGGTTTTACAAGATTTTCGTGGTTATTTCCGACTAAGCTGGCTACCGCTCAGTCTACAATTACTTGCTTAAATTCTATTTTTGCTTCTTTTGGTCCGTGCCAATATATTGTATCTGATAATGCTAAGGCTTTTACATCTAATCTTTTTCGTAAATTCTGTTTTGACTTGTCCATCTCTCATGTAACTACTTCTGCTTATTACCCTCAACCATCCCTGGCTGAACGGGTTAACCGTAATCTCAGGTCCGCACTTATTGCCTATCATCATGAAGATCATTCCAGGTGGGACACGTCCCTGCATTGGATAGCTTTTGCTTTGAATTCGGCGGTTCATGAATCTCACAAGTTTACTCCAGCTTCTTTGATGTTCAAGTTTGTTCCCAACTCGCCGCTCTCTAACCTCTGGTCTCTGAATGACATTCTACCCGAGACAATAGATCCGGATAACATTAAAGATCTTTGGAAGAAGGCTAAAGCCAATCTTAAGGTATCTCATGAAAAGGTTAGAGAAAAGTATGATCGTGGACGGAGACCCACCACTTTGAAGGTAGGTGACCAGGTGATGGTCAAGAATTTTGTTCCCGCGGGCAAGCTTGCCCCCAGATTTCATGGGCCTTGTATAATTCTCGATTTTCTTACGCCAGTTACGTTGTTAGTAAGCAATCCAGCCACCGAGAGGATATTTAGGGTTCACCTGTCACAGGTGAAACCAGTGTAAATTTTGTGTCAACTTGCTTCATATAATTTGAAAGGAATATGAAGGTTATATTTTTTTTTGAGTTTAACTTTTAAGGCTTTCTGCCCCTTCTATAATATTTTGGTCTTATATGTAAGCCTCGTGTAAAACCTTCCCCGATCCGTTAAACTGCCATTCTGTCCTTGCCTCGGCCATTACCACGCTCCCGTCTCCTGCTTCAATACACACTGTGGCTTGATTTGAGTAAATGCCATGGATATCCGCACGCTGCTGGCCCCTCAACCTCTCCACAAGCCTGTACCCTCAAAGAAGATGATGGTCCAACACAATTCTGCCGCCAAGCTTTAATGTTTCAGTGCCCCCGCAGCCGCGCGGCGCCGTGCAGCAACTGGAGCAGAGGACGGGCCCCCTCGGCCCCAGCGAGGACGACGTGTGCACGGCGAGCCGGAGCTCTCCTCCCGGCCAAGGCTGATGTGCGGCGCACGACCTGCTACTTGCCCGCAGCCTGTATATGTTCACCGCGGGCGCGGCGTGCTTCAACACCTCTGCTCCCCTCATAGTGCGGGCGAGCGGTATCTCAGGGTACTTGAGGGGTCCGAGCGGCCTCCTTTGGACGCAAGCCGCAACGGCCGGTCTGGCCATCCCACTTCATCACCATCTACTACATGAACAGTTACTATAAGTAATGACTACACTTGGGAATTCAACTGCAATATTTGGTGGACTTTGAAATTTTTTTTCCCCTTCACTTTCAAGTATAAAAAGTTATCTTCAGAAATTCAACTTCTACAAATATAAAGACTTTACTTCATCTGCAACAACAAAATTTTGAAACTCAATCAAACCAAATTAAGAAATCTTATAAATGCTTCTGCAATCAATCTTCATATCCACAGCATAACTTGGACCTTGTTTCAAACAGATTTCATGTGTCACCCCTGGAGGAACTTTTGGGGGGGGGGGAGGTCTGTACCGGGCGGTACACCTCCACGCCGCTAATTTAAAAATTGCGCCAGGTGAAACTCCTCTGCTGGAGGAAGTCTGAACTTTATCTTCTCAGAAGATGTCACCACGTGGAAAATTTTGAGTTTTTGAACTGTGTCATTTTTGATGTGTTTTTGTTTCGCTTGAAGTAAGAAGTGTAAACTTTCTCTCCTAGAGGACACTACTGAAGATCAACAATAGTGCAACCTAGTGCGGAGTCAAAGAACTATTTTGTTGGAGAAAATTTAATTTCAAGAGTTTGTTCTTTGTTAAATTTCTTTCAGTCATTGTTTAAGTTGGCAATATTCACCCCTTCTTTCCCCTTGTGTTGAACCTAACCAATCCCGAATTTCTTAAATTAATTTCTATCCAATCAGATGTATCTTCCCCCAACTTGAATATGTTGCTGTGTCCTACCCAATAAAGTGTTTGTGGGAGGGTGTTTTCATTCCCCTAACGCCTAGAAACTTCCGCGAGAGTATTTAAACTGCTGATTTTCGGGTCTCCGGGCCACTTCTGTTCCATCTTTCAGTGTATTAAGTACATAGTAGGAGGCGGGAAGCGCCTCTTTCCTCGGCAGCGGTCAGCAACAAGGTAATGGCCGATTAATAAATTCTTTCTTTGCTAGCTCAGCAGTTTAACTTTCGGGGCGGGTTCTAAGCGTTCCACTATGTAACCTTTTCCTAAAATGTAACTTCTCTTTTCATCTATTCTCTTGTAAAGCTACATACTGGGATAGAGAGTGCTAACCCTCTCGAGCTCCCACTCACATTGTCTGGAGGTGAACTTATTTTCTCAACCAATTCTTCCGTAATGTAATGTAAATTGTTATTTTCTTAAGTCACCTCTGTAGTATGGGATTAGCCCTTGCACTAACGGCCTAAGGCCAAGTAGGTCTTAAACAAAGTGTATTAGGAGTGCAAGTTCGCCTCCCCTCAAATTGTATTTTAGAGGTCATGTATTAACCTTCTTGTCATTTAATAGACCTCAGTAGGTTGGGTATTTTACCCCTGTGTATATGTCCTTGAGGACAGCTTAAAGGTGGAGTTTGGTGTGGCCTGGGAGAGGCTTAAAATTGAGAGCGAGTGGCTCTTTTGAAAATTGTATATTGTAGGCCTCGAGGAGGCTTTTCAGTGTAATTTGGAGCAAGGGCTCCTAGGTATGAATGGGGTTTTCTGCCCCTCTGTTAAAATTGTGTTTGGGGTAAAACTGAGCTGATTGCCCAAGAATTATGTTTCTGACTTTTGAAGCCCCAAATGGGGTACCTATGTAAATGTATTTTTCAATTGTGTTTCGGCTACTAAGTACCTGTTCTATTTGTTGTTACCTAATTTTGAAAAGAAAATATAACCTTGTTAAATTTTAAAATTAATTTCACTTTAGTAGCTTGAGACCTATTCACCACCCAGCACCTTCTTTCATGCATAACTACCACCAAAACACGGTAACAATAATAATAATACAAATAAAATCCTAAAATAATAAAAATACAGATATAATCAAGTAACGGGATTTGAACCGTTACAATATCACACTCAAACTTATCAGATGTTTTAATATTAATGTGCGTACTTAGGTAGATGATGAGTAGTTGCCAGACTGCAACCAGTAACAACATCAACTGATCCTCTGTTATAAGCAGAACTAATTGTCGCGTGAACGCAAGTGTTAACGCATTTCCATTGAAATCTCTCCTTCTTATGCAAGATATAGCATGTTACGGTTTAACGCCCTGTAATCAATGTCGGGCCTGAAAACGCCTTGGGGTTACGGCACAAGAAAAATGGGCGATGAATACGCGGACTTTGACGGTCGAATAATGCCATCCTTCAACATTTGATCAATGATCTCCTTAAGGGCCTTCATTTTCGGTGGAGATAGCCTATATGGAGGAAACCTTACAGGGATAGAATCAGTTACACGTCGGTCTTATATTCAATTAAGCCTGCAACACAATGTGTTTCCGAAAATACATCGGGAAACGACTGACAGAATTTCCGAATACTATCAGCCTAGCCCACAGGAAGATGTCTAAGATCTAACGACATCTCACTCTGGGTAGGCGAAATTGACGTCGATGATGGAGAGTTAACATTTTAAAAGGGGGATATGGAAATTACTTTCAAATTTGAATGTGCGAGACTTGCTCGGAAGGTCGAGCACAAGACCAGAATGTGACATGAACTCTGCCCCTAATTTCACAGGGCAGGACAACTGTTTGGCAACGGACAACTTAATTTTCCAAGTAAATTTAGAAATGTGAACTTTAGCATGAATAAATCCTAAAATGTCTAAGGGTGAAGAATTTGCCGAAACACATTTGACAGAAGACAAACCATAATCAGGAAATTAAAAACAAACTTTCAATTTGGAATGCCACTCCTCAGAAGTAATAGAGCTAACACTTTCTGAGTCTAACAGAGCCGTGACTGGTTCGTTATTTAACTGAATTTTGAGGAAGGGCACAAATCCTGAGGTTTCGGAGGCGATTTTAAGACATTCCCTTGGGCCTTCAAGAGATAAATTAGAGGGTGTTTCTTCCTCAGAGCGTTCGGTGCCGGATTTAACCTGGGCTGAGCCTCGAAAAGTTGGAGTTGGTGACTGAGCCGGGCGCGCTAGTCACTTGATATCGCCTAAGTTGTTGGAGACAGCACAAGAAGTAGAGCAGGAAAGTGTGCTGTTGTGTGAAGTACAGTTTTTAGCAGGATGTGTAAATGATCCACACTTAGAACATCCCTGGGATGGCCCTGCTCGATTCTTATTTCCATTAAATTTCACAAAGTGGCACTTATTTCGAAGATGTTCTGCCGATCCGCACTCATAACACTTGCGGGGAGGAGAGGTTCGGCAAAGTGGTGGCCGAGAATTACTAGCTGTTGAAGGAGGGTCTCTAGCGACTCTTAAAATGTCTGCGTACTTAACTCCTTCCGCGGATACTCCCATAGTCTTGAGTTCAGAAAATGTTTGAGGTCGAGAAGCTAAATATAAATACGATATGTAGGATGGAGAAATCCCTTCGACGATGGTCTGTACCACCTGACCTTCTGAGTAATGAAGGGTGAACATCCTCGTATAGAACTTGATATCTTGAATAAAATCTGCTAGGTTCTCGTCTAGCCTTTGAACTTGGAAGTAGAACTTTTGTATTAGAGATGACATTGCGCTTTCAGGAATGAAATTAGCTAAAAGATGTGCAGTTAAACCTTCTATAGAACTTCTGTCAGCTATTGCCTTTACAACCTTGTCCGAAGGACACCAACCGATTATGGGAAAATGATCTGTAAAATTTGTGAATGGGAGAGAGAAAACACTAATGCGTGATCCTAATATTCTACAAGAAACCTTCCTAATTACCTCATTAGTCGAGTTTACTGAAAATTTGGAAATGTCCTTAAGTAACATGGCTAAGGGGTGAGGCAAGCTACTGAAAACTGGTGAAATAATCGGAGACGTCATTGGAGGTTGAGGGGATTCAAAAGCAGCGTTACTGATGATGAAGGGTGGAAGTGGTAGTGGATGATTTACTTGTTCAGATGGGGCAGAAGTTTGTTGATGTGCGTCAACAGATTCCCTACTCTCAGAAGACTTAGTAGGGTCCTCGTCAGTTTGTACGTTTGCTGGTGGAAGATAGTCACCCTTAGCACTAGCGGCTCCAGACGACAATTGATTGACTTCATTAGATAAATCCGAAATGTGTTCCACAAGAGTGTTAGCTATATTAGCAGGATCATCCTTCAGTTTCAGAGACAATAGGTCTCTAGCCCTATTATAGAAATGGAACAATCTAGCTTGAACACGCTTCAGCTGATTTCCAGAAGGTTAGGCTACTTAAAAAAGTTAAAACAGAGGCAAGTTCAGTAGTATAGGCTGTGATGGTGGACAGAGCCTCATCAATTCCCTTCCACGAACCTACTACGCTGGCGTAGCAGGGGGAGAGGTGATATTCCCACGTGTCGCGTCCCAGGTAGCGGATAGGGGGGTCTAACCGGCTTGCTGGCGGACTTGAGGGCAATAAAATACCTCTCGCGGACCAAAAACACAACTGCTGTGGGTAGGGGACGCAGACGAAGAATACACCCACAGTATCCCCTGCCTGTCGTAAGAGGGGACTAAAAGGGGCGACCAAGGAATGATTGTATTAGAACCATGAAACTACTTGTGATTAGTACCAGCACGCGGGGAACACCATGGGTCGCTTTTACTTGCGCGTAGTACCACTATGTTAGATACCAAATCGGTTTGTGATTTGTAGCAACAGAGTGCGTTGCCGGCTTCTACAGTACCTGTGATTAGTACCACTTTAGGAGCGACAGCATGAGTGAGCGACACCATGGTTCTGGCTTACCTATGATTAGTACCCCATTATTATGAGGAACACCACGGGATAGTGCGGGTTCCTGTGGTTAGTACACGTATGGGATGAACACCATAGGTTTGCGTTGCCTGTAAATGGCGCCGCAATGTGCGAAACACCATAGGTCTGTATTTCATGTGTGAATTTCATTACCTGGGAGTAGTACCATACTGTGTGGAATGCTGCGAGTCTACGCTACTTTTGATTAGTATCATACCGCAACATGACAAATACCATGGTTCTACTTTCCTAGGGATAAGCACTATTGTGAGGGACCGATGACTTGAATTTTGGACCCCTTTAGACTAAAAGCATCATCGATTCAGTATTATGCTGTAGACGCAGTCCCTTAGTCAGTAATACTATTGTTTCACGTCAGTTTCTGTGAATGCGAGACATTGCGGGTCGGGTCCAGTGATTGTTTTAAATTCATATCAATCCATCCATTCATTCTTTTTCCTCACGTTTTGAATTCTGGTCAGTGGAGGATTTTGGACTTTTAATTTGTCATTCCATTTCGTCTCATTTCGTGCCATTAGGGGCCGATGACCTAGATGTTAGGCCCCTTTAAACAACAAGCATTATCATCAAGCATCATCAAATTCCTTGTCCACATACACCCGAATACAGACGAGAAACTCTAAAGATTCTTCATGTTTAGCCGCGTCTATCACAACGGTGCCACCAGATTGGACCTTCCTAATTAAAAGTTCGTAAATTAATCCTTCCTTGCGCAGATACCACGGTGCAAGGACTTCCCTAGGATCTGACATAATGAAGGAGAATCTGACTAAATTTGGAAAATTAAAAAAAGATTACAGTTCGATATCAAATTCTATGATCAGCCGTCCAAAGGGGCCGTGTCCAGACCCATTCAATCACGCTCTGCTACCATTTGTTCCGGAAATTCCGTGGGACACAGAGGTATAAGAAGGTGCGGGCACGAATGGGTGAACATAGAAAATATCAAATCTTAATTTCAAACTCTAAAATTTGAAATTTTATCTCTTTCATTTTTCTTTTCAGATTTTAAACTTTGATAAACAATAACAAATAAAAGTTGGATAGACAGAAGGGGAGCTCTGCACCTCTTATAACAAAGTTATTGGAAACCTAGATACAATAAACATAATGATTTTTAAAGAGATGAGCTAGGTAGCTCAAACGTTACAGTATTATAAAGAGCACTACTGCTCCAACTTGCACTCCTTTGAAGTTCATTTGGCAATTCTTACAACCCTATGTGGGCTTATGGCTCGAAGTTACAGAGGCTAGGCCTATACTACGGAAGTGACCAGATGGAGAGAAAATTTTAAATTAAAATTTTAAATTAAAAAGGTTTAAAATCATAGTCACCTCAATACCAAGTTGAAGGGGAGCAAAAGAGAGTTCGCACTCTTTATTCCCTAGGTTATTCTAAGGTCTTTAGACTTGGTAGAAAATTTACATTAAAAAGGAATTTTGAAACCTTCGCCTCAAGGTAGTTTTCTGAGACTATTACATGATTATAAGATGTCTGCCATTACCTTTAGCTGATGGGCCTTCCGGAGATGGCCAAGGCTAGCCCCCTGCCTCCTCTACGAACACACACTTAACTTCTTGACTGGAGCGACCGAAAGACAACATGGCCCAAAAGGCCTCAGCCTTTATAGTGGAGAGGAAGGTTCAAGAATTCTCTGGGCCGAAGCCCTGTACACACCCACAAATTCAATTGGTTGATTAAATAAATGTACAAAATTCCTGATTCGTTAAAAATTAAGAAGACGAAGGAAGGGACAGCAGTGCTAGTGACCTAAGAACACAAAAAAGAATGTACAACATTTCAGTTTTGAAAACCTCAAATTTAGAAATTTATTTGAAAATTAATTGTTCATCTTCCCACCAGAGGGGGCACATAAGTCTACAGTAGAGACACCTGATGATAAAGTTAGAAAATTCTTGTGTTTGACAGTTCACTGTATGTATTGCAGATGGCCTTCCGGTACAATTATTATTATTATTATTATTATTATTATTATTATTATTATTATTATTATTGTTGTTGTTGTTGTTCTATGAACCTGTACTCAGTGATCGAACTCGGACTTATCCAACGATCCATATCAGGACCTTCATATTTTCTTATATAATAAATGATATGAGTAAAGAAGTGGAATCAGTGTTAAGGCTTTTTACGGATCATGCTATTCTGTAGGGCCTATAGAGTAATAAATAAGTTGCAAAATTGTGAGAAACTGCAAAATGAGCTCGATAAAATTGTGAGATGGACAGGAGGCAATGGTATGATGATAAATGGGGCTAAAAGTCAGGTTGTTTCACAAACAGGAAAAGTCCTCTCAGTTTTAATTACTGCGTTGATGGAGTGGAAGTTCCTTTTTGGGGATCGTTGTAAGTACCTAGGTGTTAATATAAGGAAATATGTCCGGCTCCATGGCTAAATGGTTAGCGTGATGGCCTTTTGTCACAGGGGTCCCGGGTTCGATTCCCGACAGGGTCGGGAATTTTAACCCTAATTGGTTCATTTCGCTGGCACGGGGACTGGGTGTATGTCTCGTCTTCATCATCATTTCATCCTCATCACGACGCGCAGGTCGCCTACAGATGTCAAATCAAAAGACCTGCATCTGGCGAGCCGAACTGTCCTCGGGCACTCCCGGCACTAAATGCCACTGAAGCTCAACTTGTAGGATTCCAGGAAGATATAGCAGATATCCTGGATTCAGGAGG
Source organism: Anabrus simplex (assembly GCF_040414725.1). Taxonomy (NCBI): domain Eukaryota; kingdom Metazoa; phylum Arthropoda; class Insecta; order Orthoptera; family Tettigoniidae; genus Anabrus; species Anabrus simplex. Next base: position 229,404,619 of record NC_090267.1, on the reverse strand, counting down.
TCAATTGGATTGTATCGAGTTTGACCTGTCTAAGGCATTTGATAGGGTAGATCATGGGAGACTACTGGCAAAAATGAGCGCAATTGGACTTGACAAAAGAGTGACTGAATGGGTGGCTCTGTTTCTAGACAATAGAACTCAGAGAAGTAGAGTAGGAGATGCTTATATCTATCCCTGTAATAAATAAGAGGGGAATTCCTCAAGGCAGTATTATTGAACCTTTATGTTTTCTTATATATATCAATGATATGTGTAAAGAATTGGAATCAGAGATAAGGCTTTTTGCAGATGATGTTATTCTGTACCGAGTAATGAATAAGTTAAACGATTGTGAGCGGCTGCAGGGTGACCTCGATATTGTTGTGAGGTGGACAGTAGGCAATGGTATGATGATAAACGGGGTTAAAAGTCAGGTTGTGAGTTTCACAAATAGAAAAAGTCCTCTCAGTTTTAATTACTGCGTTGATGGGGGTGAAATTTCCCTTTGGGGGTCATTGTAAATACCTAGGTATTAATATAAGGAAAGATCTTCATTGGGGTAATCACATAAATATGATTGTAAATAAAGGGTACAGATCTCTGCGCATGGTTATGAGGGCATTTAGGGGTTGTAGTAGGATGTCAAGGAGAGAACATATAAGTCTCTGGTAAGACCCCAACTAGAGTATGGTTCCAGTGTATGGGACCCTCAACACGATTACTTGATTCAGGAACTGGAAAACCCCCAGAGAAAAGCAGCTCGATTTGTTCTGGGCAATTTCTGACAAAAGTGTAGCGTTACAAAAATGTTGCAAAGTGTGGGCTGAGAAGACGTGGGAGAAAGGAGACGAGCTGTTCGACTAAGTGGTATGCTCCGAGCTATCAGTGGAGAGATGGCGTGGGAGGACATAAGTAGACGAATAAGTTTGAGTGGTGTCTTTAAAAGTAGGAAAGATCACAATATGAAGATAAAGTTGGAATTCAAGAGGACAAATTGGGGCAAATATTCTTTTATAGGAAGGGAAATTAGAGATTGTAATAACTCACCAAGGGAGATGTTCAATACATTTCCAATTTCTTTGCAATCATTTAAGAAAAGGCTAGGAAAACAACAGATAGGGAATTTGCCACCTGGGCGACTGCCCTAAATGCAGATCAGTGGTGATTGATTGATTGATTGATTGATTGATTGATTGATTGATTGATTGATTGATTGTGATTTATTGATCCATACGCCATTTCATTTTTCATATAAGGAAAGATCATCATTGGGCTAAACTTTTTAAAAAATTGATTGGAATAAATATAGTTGATAAATATTAGTGACTGATTGGAATTATTTTCCTCATTTTCATTATTTGAGAAAGTATAATTTCAAATCACATAATTGGGATTGTACAGTAAATAAACAGTACAGATCTCTGCACATTGTTATGAGAGTATTTAGGGGTGTAGTAAGGATATAAGGGAGAGGGCGTATAAGTCTCTGGTAAGACCCCAAATAGAGTATGGTTCCAGTGAATAGGACCGTCGCCAGGATTATTTGATTATAAAGTAGATTTTTAAAACTTTCCATTGGGAAGTAGGTATGGAATTAACTAGTGTTCGTGTTACATCGTTTAAATGTAAACAGATTGACAGTTCTTTTGTTGTCTGGATAAAAAGCAAAGTCATCTCCGTACAGAATTTTATATTCCTAAGAAAGAGTGGAGTGCTGGAAGGTAAAGGTTTCCACTATCCGTAACCTCGGCACATGCTGGAGTAGAGTGGTTAGCTCTACGCTCGGCCGCCTTTGCCCCCAGGAATTAACCTGGTACTCATTTTTGGTGCAACTCGTGTTCGTGTTACATCGTATGAATGTAAACAGATTGACAGTGAATCTCAGGGCCATATGCACCTCCGGTAGTGGAAATCTCGTTTCTTAAATTTTACGACTTCCTGACGGGGATACGAACCTACGTCCTTCCGGGCGACGATAGGATAGGAAAGGGCTAGGAGTGGGAAGGAATTGACCGTGGCCTTAATTAGATGGTGCTTGGTGTGAAAATGGAAAACCACGGAAAACCGTCTATAGGGCTGCCGACAGTGGGGTTCAAACCCACAATCTCCGCATAGCCATTTGTTCGGTGAATAAAGTTATATAATACTGAGGACCAAACTATTATGTTCATTCGAGTTTGGAGCTTGTTTATGAAATAACCGATAGGCATATAGAAAACCCAATAACATTATTTTCCTTGTGTTATTTCCCGTTAGTCATGTACGTTTGGAATTTTAAATGTATACTTAAATATTCTTTTATGGCAGGTGGAACGCAGGAAGTGCCCGTTTTTAAACGCGTTTCAATCATACGTCAAGTTTAAGGAAGTATTTCTAAAAACATATTGTCTGCTTGAATCCAAATTGTAACACAATATACAATGAAATGTTCTATATGTTGTTCATAAATTTCAGAATTTTATATTCCTAAGAAAGAAAAGCTGTAATAAATTTTGTAAGCCAACTTTTTGTCGGCTCAGGGTGGTTGGAAAATTGCGTTCTTGGTCGCGTTGTAACCGAAGCCGTTGTGTGAAAACAACTATTTTGCTCAGCACTAGTGGGGAATAATAAAAAAGAAACAAGTGCACTATATCTCTAGCGATGGATCTAGTAAACGTGCAGACATTGTCGTGATTGACAGGGAGAAAAATATCGGCGTTGTTATTGATCCAGCAATAAGGTTTGAGAGTTAACAGTTCACAGGACAAAGAAGTTGATTCTGAAGAGAAGAGACACTACGAACCCTGCTTTAATTTCTTTGAAGAATGGTATCAGATACCCGGCAGTTGCTGGGAGGTAACAGGGTTGCTCTTCGGTGCACGAGGACCTGTCGCAAAATGTTCAGTTGATTTTTACTTCGTTTTTGGTATTCCTGTTTTGTTTTCAAATGATATTTCTTTAGATGTTTTACGTAATTCATTGTCAATGGTAAATAACCTATTATATAGTATTTGTTAAGAAAAATAAAGTTTTCCTGATCGGGGACTGCTGTGCAACAGGGGAATGTCGAAATTAACAAAAATATGTCAGTTCATTTTATCCTCAGAAAAATAGTGTGAAAATTACTATCAGTTTGATGCTGTTACCGTGCGGTACCCCTTGTTCTAGGGCAGCTATCCCTTTAGGATTTTCTCTCGCTATGCAATTTATTTTGTGTATATTAGTTTTTTTAACCTCAGGCTTGGGTGCGTTTTCAAGGAATTTCGCTACATTTGCCACTATTTGCTTAGTGAAGGCGGGGTCGGACGGTTCTTTGAAAGGAGTGAATACCGCCGCGAGTGAGTCCGCTATGACCTCGGCTTTATTTCGATTCTCATATACTGGTCTATTTTGTACCTCGATTGTTGGGATTACGTGCGGTTCTCGCGTGAAATGTCTTGCCAAGTTCCATACTGGCCTGGCATTTGTGTCGAACGGGCTTAGTTGGATTTTCCAAACTCATGAGCTATGTTCCTGTAGTTTTGTTTATATTTCTGCTTTTAACAGTCGAGTTGGCCGTACGGTTAAGGGCACGCAGCTGTTAGCTTGCATCCGGGAGATAATGGGTTCGAACCCCACTGTTGGCAGCCCTGAAGATGGTCCCGTGATTTCTCATTTTCATACCAGCTAAATGACGGGGCTGTACCTTAAGGCCATGGCCGCTTCCTTCCCACTCCTAGGCCTTTCCTATCCCATCGTTGCCATAAGACCTACCTGTGTCGGTGAGACGTAAAGCAAGTTCTAATAAAATATTTCTGCTTTTAGCTGGTTTTCCATTTCGCGGTCGTAATCGCGATGGTATCTTGCTCAGCTACGCCTATATTAGTTTCGCATACGTATTCATTCTTTGATGTGGGCTGGTATTTCAATGTTAGTGTGGTCTTCCTGCTTATAGACCGGAATACTCGCGGTTGTGGCTGTCTGGATCGCACCTTCCAGTGTTGTGACAGCGTCGTCAATTAAAATTCAAGATTTTTTAACTTTTTCTTCCGGGTGCTCCCGAAGCCAGCTTCCTCCCCCGCGTGGCAATCGACATTTATGTACATTGCCTCCGATATACTATTAATTCTAAAGAGAAAGAGATAGCAGGGGGGAGTGGGAAGTAATACTACAAGAGTATCGGCCAATTTCCATGTCAGACATGTTACCAGGCAGACTCTGTATTGGTAAGGTGATGTTAGGGGTGGTATTAAGGGTCAGGACAAAACCACGTAGGTGGAATATGAAAGAAGCTACATGTAAAACTTGATTAGTTAAGTATAGCACGTGCAAGGATGTGGTTCTGGAAAGGTCCAGGGTTGTGTTAGTTTGAGAATAACTGTCATGCACAAGTTACCATCCTTATTCTCGCCAGTCCATTTATTCAGGGGATCAGTCCTGGGTATTGCCGTGATTATCGCGGGCATTGCTGCTTGCCGAGCCATGTGCCAATAGCCACTAGGGCCTGTCGCACCGCTCGGCTTCCTTGGGGTCCCTCGTACCCGGTCTCCGATCCCGGAGAATGAGGCCGAGCCCGCCAAGGCGGAGGCCTCCAGGATGGGGGTGGAACATTACGCCGGGCCTCCTTCCTCTTGCCCGTGCCATGGCCCGGTAAACAGGGCAACTACGATGAGAGGCCGGGTGGGCTCCGCGCAGTTGACGCACACCGGCGCCTCTCTAAGTGCTCGCAGGCCGTGTGGTGGTGATCACCCCCCACAACGGTTGCACCTCACTAGGAGCCCACACCTATCCTGACGGTGGCTCCACCTCAAGCAGCGGAAACACTGCAAGATCTACTGAGGGCGACGTACTGATCTTACCGGACTGCCGCTACCCACTGAGGTCCTCTCCTAATTGGCTTCTCGGTCGATTGCTGTCCTGGCAGCCGTCCTGGGCTGCGGCTGAGTGGCCCTGACGTGGTGGGCTGGAGTAGTCTTCTTCCTGTTGGTCCGGGGGCGGCGTCTGCTTCCTGGCGGTGGGTGTCTCTTCTTGGCAGGGGAAGAGGCCTCGTTTTGGTGGCCCTCCTCCTGGCCTTGTGACCGTGGGGCAGCTTGTGGTCTTGCTGCTGTGCCGGTTTCCCCCTGTTTTTGGCTGGCGGCGGCGGCGTCAGTTGGTGCTGGCACCAGATTGCGCTTCTTGTCCTTTGGGGCGCACATCGATGTCTGCACCTTGACAGACGCGCTGGCAGACATGACCTTGGTAGCAGCCTCTGAACGCCAGAGGGATTCCTCCTCCACTGCTGTGCTGCCGTCCGCCGTCTGGGGCGTTTTCCTTGATTGCGCTCGGGTAGTAGGCCCTTTCTGGTTGGCCTTGGTCTGTATCCACTTCACCGTAGTATGCCTCGGGACCTCTGTCTGCGTCCACTTGGCAGAGCTGAGTAACTCGGTCTGGGTTGCACATTTGTGGCGCCAGGGGGCGGTGCGCTCCGCCTCCGTGGTGGCGTTTTTGGTCTCCGGCTGTGTGGTTTTTTGCCTCCTCGGCGTTTGGGTGGTGGCTTTGCTGGTTTCGGTCTCGGTCCTTCTCCTGAGGGTGCAGGAGTTCGTCCCTGGCACGCCGTCCCTCCCTGGTAGTCGGACGACCTGAAACAGAGTAGAAATCTCGTTCTCTACGTCGCGCATCCGCTCCTGGTCGTGATGCCTGATGATGAGGCATCGTGGTAGGAAGCTTTCGACAGATATGGTCGTCGAGAATTTCTTGCCTCCGTGGAGGGGGCGCCGCAACCTGTTCAGGCTAAGCCCTGTTCAGAACATACGGAGCGCCCCGACCTGTAGTAGACGAGCAGCGCCTAGTACTCCGGCTCCGTGTAGCCTTCGGAAAATAAAAAGCCGTTAGGGGGTCACACCCGTCCCTGTACAGCTTCGTCTCAACCTAGATCTCCGGCTCCGATGTCGGCCTCGCCGGTTCCCTGTGTTCTTCCAGCGCTGGTGCAGGAGGCCGAAAGACCTTTACGACTAAGCACGCTATCTCGACCGCACATTCTTCAGTGGTCCACATCTTTGCCTAGCTGTACTCGTTGTTCGTCATCATTCCTGTGGGTGCCTGAAACAGACTTTAGAAGAACAGCTGAGAAGTGCTAGGTGACAATGCTTTGTGTGTGTACATAAAGTACACAGGAGGCAGTGCTCTGAAAAGTGCACTGGCGCAGACAAATATTGCTCCTTCCTGTTTGTACTAACAAGTACAGGTTGTCTGACTAGTACTGATAAGTTCAAATAGCCTGACGAGGAGAGTGACTCATCGAAAAGCACGTACGTGCGCTCGCTGTGACTGCCGAACTCGTCCTCTGAAATTTTTTTTTTGAATTTATTCGGGCCTCCGCGTGGCGATCGACTCTAATCTACATCGTCTCCGACATGCTATCGTTCTAAGAAGAAGGGGTAGCAGGGAGGATTGGAAGTGTGATACTACAGGAGTATCTGCCTGTCTCCCCGTGCTCAGCATGCTACCAGGCCATATCAATAGTGGTATAATCGATAATAAGAGTCAGGACAAAACCACCTAGGAGGAAAGAGAAAGTTGCCTACATGTAAAACCTGACATTTTCTAAATAGCACGTGCAGTCATGTGGTTCTGGAAAAGTCCAGATAATTGCGTTAGTTGGGAACAGATGACATGCACTAGTCCTTAACCTATTCCTTGCCAGTTCAGTTATTCGGGTGATCAGTCCTTATGGGCATTGCCGTGACTAGCGTGGGCCTTGCCGGTTGCCGAGCCATGCGGCAATAGCCACTAGGGCCTGTTGCACCGCTCGAGTCTCTTGGGGTCCCTCGTACCCAGTCTGCAATCCCGGAGAATGAGGCCAAGCCCACCAAGGCGGGGACCTCGGGATGGAAGTGGGATGTGACGCCAGGCCTCCTTCCGCTCTGCCCGGGCTATGGCCTTGTAGACCGGGCAACTGCGATGAGAGGTCGGGTGGCTCGCGCGCAGTTGACGCACCCCGGCGCCTCCTTAAGTATTGCGCAGGCCTCACACGGTTGCACATCACTTGGAGCCCACAGCTAACATGACGGTGGTCCCTCCTCAAACAGCAGAAACACTGCCCGAGCTCTTGGGAGGGGCGTTCAGATGTCACCTGATTGCCGCTACCCGCTGAGATCATCTCCTGATAGGCTTCTCGCTCGTGTGCTGTCCTGGGCAGCGGCTGGGTGGCCCTCTCTTCAAGCGATATGACGGTACTATGTATAGTCTGCTGATATACCGAAGGCGAGGTGAGGACATGCCTGAAGATTCCGGCGTACAGATGGTATTATCCAATGATACGGCAGGAGGGGTGAAGTTCACATGACGTACGGAGGACAAAAGGCGAGCCAACAAGCGAAGTAGTGAAGAAGTGGTGCAGCCAGTTTAACATGGATCACTGTTGAAAGATCTTCGTGCGTTGTATTTAAGTCCGTAACGGCAGGATTTCTCTATCGGCGTAATAGAGGTGTGCGATGTTCTCCGCCGAGCAGGCAGGATTAGATTATACGAGGACCGGCACGGGTGAGTAACCATTACACGCTGCTACTATGAATGATAGCCAAGGTCTCGATATTTTTGAATGCTTCGAGATACCTGCAGAATTGGTGGATCAAAAGAGCCTAGCAACCCCGAAAGTGCAGTGGTCATTGGTTGCCACATCAGAAACCACTCAGTCAGGGCCATTTTCACCCTTCTCAAGTTGTTAAGTTCAATGTCGGGGATGTGATTGTGACAGTAGCGTAACCAGGATCGGCCAATGGAAGGAGGGGAGTGGTTATAGTTACATATGCTGATAGAAAATAATGAATGTGCGTGTGTGGTGCGCGCATGCATGACTTGTCTATAAAAGGACACTGATACAAGTGAATTATGATGATAGTTAGACTGCAGTACACTAAACAGAGCTCGATAGCTGCAGTCGCTTAAGTGCGGCCAGTATCCAGTATTCGGGAGATAGTAGGTTCGAACCCCACTGTCGGCAGCCCTGAAAATGGTTTTCCGTGGTTTCCCATTTTCACACCAGGCAAATGCTGGGGCTGTACCTTAATTAAGGCCACGGCCGCTTCCTTCCCACTCCTAGCCTTTTCCTGTCTCATCGTCGCCGTAAGACCTATCTCTGTCGGTGCGACGTAAAGCAAGTAGCAAAAAAAAAAAAAAAAAAAAATAGCATTACACTAAAAAATCTTATATTAAAATACAGAACAAGAACAATACGATCAAGGTCAATAATTTTACGGCGATTGGTATGTCCAGTTTACAATCTAAAATCTAATTTTCGGCACTTTAAAAAAATAGATTCAAGAGATCTGTTGGTTTCAATTATGTTTCTGAATGTTTGTTTAGTTTATAGTTTATTATTAGTTTATGTTTATTTTCTTTCTGTGAAAAAATCCATTGGGGGGGGGGGGATCTAATTCCCAGAAACACGCCCCTGGATTGTGAAGTATAAACGCAAGCACAAGAAAACACGGCGGGGTAGGCCACATGCGTTGACTGATATGAATCATCGAGCATTGAAGAAGGTGATACGCGAGAATCACATGACATCGTGTGATACCATTTCTCTACGGGGTCATATATGAAGTGAAATGTATCTTCGTATTGAATTTTTATAACCGGATGCCCTTCCTGACATCAACCTCATCAGAGGAGTTAGTGTGATTAAATGACTGACGTGATATATGATAGTAAGAAGGGAGAGGGTGAAAATCGGTCCCGGCACATAGCCTACTAGTTAAAGATCATGGCCGCCAGGCGGGCTAATTTTATTGAAATATATATTTATGATCATTTGATTTTTTCAAGGGGACATTTCTTATAATTTTCTCTACACAATCTTTGATATTTGGTTATTTAGTTTTACTGTTTTTCTTTATATTTCAATTGTTTTACCTCGATCACTCACATTCAAGTTACAATTTTGTAACAAAAGCATTAAAAGTGGAAATGAGGTTATTGACCTATAATCAATTAGTGCTCGAGGAACAATTGCACGTTAAAACTTACTAATTTCAAAGAATTCGAAAATTTGCACTGTTTTCAAGGAATAATAAATACCGTTACATGTCGGTCTTTTAACTACGGCTGGTTTAACAGATTCCAAAATGCCGTACTTTTCGCCCTGGTAAGGACTCTTTAACTTACCAGTAAATCGACTGACTGAGTCTCGCATTTAAGAATTCTTAAATGTCAAGTGATCGCGCCGGGATTCGATCCTATAACTTTGTGTACAAGATTGTGAACTTCATATGAAGTGTACTGTTCAGCTGATCTGTTCGCAAGTTCTGGGAAACAACGATGTCTTGTTATTAAAACAGAATTGAGTTTGTGCAGAAACTTCGAGACTCTAAGGCTCTGACATCTGATAGCACAATCGATACGAGTGGCTGGCTCTAAGTGCCTGCGGTGACTCTCCCATCCATCAACACGCACGGCTCTTGTGTCTAGATCTAGAGCAATGGTTTTTAAACTGGGGTACTTGTACCAGCGGCAGGTCCAAATGGGACAGTGAGGATTTTACGGTAGGTGCTTAAAATGTTGCCCTACCAAGGACATATATAGGCTTTCCTTGACCTAATATACGGCTTTAAGAAATCTCCGGTCATTTATTTTGCTTCAGTATTACTCTCTGTTAATCAGACCTGCAGCCTTCCTAGTCAGATGGCATGGGTCTATATACCTCAGGTGGTAAAGGACGGGTATATTGATGGTATGTAATGGGGGGCAAAAGGAAAGCAAGAAAACTACCTTGTAGTTTGTGTGAATTTTGACATCGTGCTCGTGGCTACGGGACCTCCAGTGTTTCGCTGAGCTCCAATTGTTCGGACATTACATTACATGTGCATTGGCCGGGATTCAAACCGAGCCGCCTTATTGAGATGCCACTTAGATATCGTGCTGCAGGGTGGAGAGAGTAAGACATTACAGGACGCCCATACGGTTTTCTCTTTTTAATAACTTATAATTGGGTAGTAGGGAATTTATGAACACTACAGTATATCGAGATCACAGAAGATAGTCATGCGCAGGGCTGAGTAGCGCAAACGGTAGAACGCTGGCCTTCTGAGCGGGTTGGTTCCTGGGTGGGGCTGTAGAACAACACCCACGGTATCTCCTGTCTGTCGTAAGAGGGGACTAAAAGAGGCCGCAGTGCCTCACCCCTTGTGGGTGGGGGCGGTAGAACAACACCCACGGTATCTCCTGTCTGTCGTAAGAGGGGACTAAAAGAGGCCGCAGTGCCTCACCCCTTGTGGGTGGGGGCGGTAGAACAACACTCACGGTATCTCCTGTCTGTCGTAAGAGGGGACTAAAAGAGGCCGCAGTGCCTCACCCCTTGTGGGTGGGGGCGGTAGAACAACACCCATGGTATCTCCTGCCTGTCGTAAGAGGGGACTAAAAGAGGCCGCAGTGCCTCACCCCTTGTGGGTGGGGGCGGTAGAACAACACTCACGGTATCTCCTGCCTGTCGTAAGAGGGGACTAAAAGAGGCCGCGGTGCCTCACCCCTTGTGGGTGGGGGCGGTAGAACAACACTCACGGTATCTCCTGCCTGTCGTAAGAGGGGACTAAAAGAGGCCGCAGTGCCTCACCCCTTGTGGATTGGGGCTGTAGAACAACACCCACGGTATCTCCTGCCTGTCGTAAGAGGGGACTAAAAGAGGCCGCAGTGCCTCACCTCTTTTGGTTGGGGGCGGTAGAACAACACTCACGGTATCTCCTGCCTGTCGTAAGAGGGGACTAAAAGAGGCCGCAGTGCCTCACCCCTTGTGGGTGGGGGCGGTAGAACAACACCCATGGTATCTCCTGCCTGTCGTAAGAGGGGACTAAAAGAGGCCGCAGTGCCTCACCCCTTGTGGGTGGGGGCGGTAGAACAACACCCACGGTATCTCCTGTCTGTCGTAAGAGGGGACTAAAAGAGGCCGCAGTGCCTCACCCCTTGTGGGTGGGGGCGGTAGAACAACACTCACGGTATCTCCTGCCTGTCGTAAGAGGGGACTAAAAGAGGCCGCAGTGCCTCACCCCTTGTGAGTGGGGGCGGTAGAACAACACTCACGGTATCTCCTGCCTGTCGTAAGAGGGGACTAAAAGAGGCCGCAGTGCCTCACCCGTTGTGGGTGGGGGCGGTAGAACAACACTCACGGTATCTCCTGCCTGTCGTAAGGAGGGACTAAAAGAGGCCGCAGTGCCTCACCCCTTGTGGGTGGGGGCGGTAGAACAACACTCACGGTATCTCCTGCCTGTCGTAAGAGGGGACTAAAAGAGGCCGCAGTGCCTCACCCCTTGTGAGTGGGGGCGGTAGAACAACACCCATGGTATCTCCTGCCTGTCGTAAGAAGGGACTAAAAGAGGCCGCAGTGCCTCACCCCTTGTGGGTGGGGGCGGTAGAACAACACTCACGGTATCTCCTGCCTGTCGTAAGAGGGGAATAAAAGAGACCGCAGTGCCTCACCCCTTGTGGGTGGGGGCGGTAGAACAACACCCATGGTATCTCCTGCCTGTCGTAAGAAGGGACTAAAAGAGGCCGCAGTGCCTCACCCCTTGTGGGTGGGGGCGGTAGAACAACACCCATGGTATCTCCTGCCTGTCGTAAGAGGGGACTAAAAGAGGCCGCAGTGCCTCACCCCTTGTGGGTGGGGGCGGTAGAACAACACCCACGGTATCTCCTGCCTGTCGTAAGAGGGGACTAAAAGAGGCCGCAGTGCCTCACCCCTTGTGGGTGGGGGCGGTAGAACAACACCCATGGTATCTCCTGCCTGTCGTAACAGGTGACTAAAAGAGGCCGCAGTGCCTCACCCCTTGTGGGTGGGGGCGGTAGAACAACACTCACGGTATCTCCTGCCTGTCGTAAGAGGGGACTAAAAGAGGCCGCAGTGCCTCACCCCTTGTGGGTGGGGGCGGTAGAACAACACCCATGGTATCTCCTGCCTGTCGTAAGAAGGGACTAAAAGAGGCCGCAGTGCCTCACCCCTTGTGGGTGGGGGCGGTAGAACAACACCCATGGTATCTCCTGTCTGTCGTAAGAGGGGACTAAAAGAGGCCGCAGTGCCTCACCCCTTGTGGGTGGGGGCGGTAGAACAACACCCATGGTATCTCCTGTCTGTCGTAAGAGGGGACTAAAAGAGGCCGCAGTGCCTCAACCCTTGTGGGTGGGGGCGGTAGAACAACACTCACGGTATCTCCTGCCTGTCGTAAGAGGGGACTAAAAGAGGCCGCAGTGCCTCACCCCTTGTGGGTGGGGGCGGTAGAACAACACTCACGGTATCTCCTGCCTGTCGTAAGAGGGGACTAAAAGAGGCCGCAGTGCCTCACCCCTTGTGTGTGGGGACGGTAGAACAACACCCATGGTATCTCCTGCCTGTCGTAAGAAGGGACTAAAAGAGGCCGCAGTGCCTCACCCCTTGTGGGTGGGGGCGGTAGAACAACACCCATGGTATCTCCTGCCTGTCGTAAGAGGGGACTAAAAGAGGCCGCAGTGCCTCACCCCTTGTGGGTGGGGGCGGTAGAACAACACTCACGGTATCTCCTGGCTGTCGTAAGAGGGGACTAAAAGGGGCCGCAGTGCCTCACCCCTTGTGGGTGGGGGCGGTAGAACAACACCCACGGTATCTCCTGCCTGTCGTAAGAGGGGACTAAAAGAGGCCGCAGTGCCTCACCCCTTGTGGGTGGGGGCGGTAGAACAACACCCACGGTATCTCCTGCCTGTCGTAAGAGGGGACTAAAAGAGGCCGCATTGCCTCACCCCTTGTGGGTGGGGGCGGTAGAACAACACTCACGGTATCTCCTGCCTGTCGTAAGAGGGGACTAAAAGAGGCCGCCGTGCCTCACCCCTTGTGGGTGGGGGCGGTAGAACAACACCCATGGTATCTCCTGCCTGTCGTAATAGGGGACTAAAAGAGGCCGCAGTGCCTCACCCCTTGTGAGTGGGGGCGGTAGAACAACACCCACAGTATGTCCTGCCTGTCGTAAGAGGGGAATATAAGAGGCCGCAGTGCCTCACCCCTGGTGGAAGGGGGCGGTAGAACAACACCCATGGTATCTCCTGCCTGTCGTAAGAGGGGACTAAAAGGGGCCGCAGTGCCTCACCCCTTGTGGGTGGGGGCGGTAAACAACACCCACGGTATCTCCTGTCTGTCGTAAGAGGGGACTAAAAGGGCTCCCAGGGGCTCTTAATTTAGCAGCGACCGGGCGAGTTGAACGTGCGCGTAGTCCCGCGCGGCTGTGAGCTTGCATCCGGGAGATAGTAGGTTCGAATCCCACTATCGGCAGCCCTGAAGATGGTTTTCCGTGGTTTCCCATTTTCACACCAGGCAAATGCTGGGGCTGTACCTTAATTAAGGCCACGGCCGCTTCCTTCCAACTCCTAGGTCTTTCCTATCCCATCGTCGCCATGAGACCTATCTGTGTCGGTGCGACGTAAAGCCCCTAGCAAAAAATTTTTTAGCAGCGTGAGTTGGTTACCACGGGTCCCTTAGCTGAGTCCTGGCATTAATTCCACTTACTAGTGCCAGGCTCTTCACTTTCGTCTATCCTATCTGACCTCACTTAGTCAACTCTTGTTATTTTCCGACCCCAACGATATTAGTTATCGGGGCCTACTGTATTGGGAAAAAGTATAGACACCCGCCTTTAAACGTTAATAAAACTTTTATCCTTTGTCCCACGTAGAAACAAGCTATACCAAAATTTATTTTATTCTATTATTCTATTTTATTCTTAATTTATTCTACGTGTAATTATGTGGAGTAGAAATAACACAGGTTGAACAAAAAAATGTGCCGGTAATGTTTTCCATTTCCAACGGAGCACTCATTCATAACTTTAAAAGTATTGATCTGATCGTTATCAAACTGTAATACGTCTTAAAGTAACTCATTGTTGATCTGTATGCCACGATTTTATTTCATCTGACATTTGTGCGAAAGGGTGTTGTAAATTTTGTGAAACAACATTTTCTCATTACCGGGTGGTGATAGCCGTAAAAATTTCATTTTCACGCCCCTCGTGGCCCTTGTCTTTTTTCGTCTGATACCTTCATTTTTCGTAGTGTCAGACCCTTTCGATTTTTCACTCTGATTAGTGTTAATAGAGGATGGTTGCCCAGTTGTCCTTCATCCTAAAACCATAACTACCAGCACTACCACCGCCATCACCACTACCCCAGGGGCTCTTAACTTGGGATTGTGAGTTGGCGACCACGAGGCCCTTAACTGAGTCCTGACATTGTTTCCATTGGTGTCAGGTTTCTCATTTTCCTCTATCATATCCGACCTCCTTTGGTCGACTCTTGTTCTTTTTGAACCCCGACGGTGTTAAATTACATTTGTAAAGTAAGTAGTTCTAAGAGTTTAGAATATAGAAACGCAACATATTGCTTCACAGTACAAAATTAAGAGGATACTGGGAGAATTTTTCAATATAATGGGAATAATGATGACTAAAGATAATTTTAACGAAAAGGGAAATGAGGGACATAATATGATAGAAAAGGGATGATAGTAAATGTTTACTATATTCTAAAGAAATGGGATGGGGACATCTTAGAGTGAAGTGAAGTAAGAGAGAAATAAAAAATTCGTGTGGCTATTTCTAGCTGAGTGCAGCCCTTGTAAGGCAGATCCTCCGATGTGGGTGGGCGGCATTTGCCATATGTAGGTAACTGCGTGGTATTGTGGTGGAGGATAGTTGGGTGCGAGTTGCAGGGATGTTGGGGACAGCACAAACACCCAGCCCCAGTCCCCGGGCCATTGGAATTAAACAATGATGGTTAAAATCCCCGATCCGGCCGGGAATCGAACCTGGGACCCTCTGAACCGAAGGCCAGTACGCTGACCATTCACCCACGAGTCGGACATAAGAGAGAAATTTATGGATAGGGTAGATGTGAGGAAAATTTATAATAAATATCAGTTGTATAAGATAATAAAGTTTTTGACTGAACGAGTTCGATAGCTGCAGTCGCTTAATTGCGCCCAGTATCCAGAATTCGGTAGGTAGTGGGTTTGAACCCCACTGTCGGCAGCCCTGAAGACGATTTTCCGTGGTTTCCCATTTTCACACCAGACAAATGCTGAGGCTGTTCCTTAATTAAGGCCACGGCTGCTTCCTTTCCACTCCTAGCCCTTTCCTATCCCATCGTCGCCATAAGACCTGTCAGTGTCGGTGCGACGTACAGCAACTTGTAAGAAATAAATAAAAAAGTAATGTTGAACAGAAATTGGATGCACCCGGGAAGAATTGCAAAATTATTGAACATTATTAGGAATGTGGAAAGGGAGGAAAATAATTGACAGGTCTAGTTACGAGGGCTGTATATAAAGTAGTGGCAATATATGACGAACTAACAAGTACAATTGCATTGCATTCCTTCAGTGTAGTCATCCGCAAAGTCTATTACCTTTTAACAAATGTCGGGAAGTCGTAGGGGACCGTTGGCAAGGTGTTCTCTGTTGATGGCAGCGACGGCGTCCCTATTGCGCGCAGTATAGATGCCACGTCAGGAAATCGGTTGCCTCGGAGAGGTTCCTTCAACTTCGGAATCAGGTCAAAGTCACAAGTACTCATGCCCGGTGAGTACGGAGGGTGTTCTAAGAGCTCCCAATGCCACCGTTGCAATAAGAGTTTGACCTTCTTTGCGAAATGACGACATGTGTTGTCTTGCAACAAGATAAGGCGATCGTCTCCAATGAACGTGTACGTTCGCGCCGCATAGCCGGACGCAGATGTCACTCCAAAAATCGGCAATAATAATGACTGTTGACTCTTTGTCCTCCAGGCACAGCATGCGCAATAATACCATCCTCGTAGTCGTATGCCATGATCAGCATAAGGTTCACCCGACTGGGTTCCTGTCAACATTTCTTTGGACGTGGCTATTCTTGGTCTCTCCATTCATTCGATTGATACTTTAATTAAGGCTTATAAGCTTGTGCCCACGTCAACAATACACTGCAGAAATACGTCTCCTTCGTTGCGGAATCTGTCTACAGTAGGTGGATGCCAGCCAATGCATACCGGCGCCATTTTTGTACGTCGCGTCGGTGAGTTGATGTGGCACCCGACGGCACGCAATTATTCTCATGTTAAGAAATGTCGTCAGTATGTGCCACATCGTTTGATGACTTGAGACCAAACTCTACGGATAATTCTCGGACAGTCCATCGATGGACACTAATGGAACAGTCATAATCAGTAACAACGGAATTCAAGAGTTAAAACGCAAACCAACAAATAAATTTCAAAACGAGATAAAGGACCTTATTCTCACAAAACAAGAAAAACGAAAGACTTATAATATAAATACCAAAGTCCCCATACCTTTCCAAAATACAAAAATAAAAAAAACTCATGTCCTATCAGACCAATATTAGATTTCAAAGATCCGCCAAGTTATAATATACTGTAAGCTAACTACTCAACCAAATTTTAAAAGAAAAAACTCACTCGAAGAAGACAGGTCGATTAAAACAAGCTAGAACTAATCCAAGAAATAAATAAACTAAAAATAACAGAGAGCACAATAATGCTATCGTTTAACATATCGTTCTGCAATGCGATTTTATTTGACGGAAATAAATATCACACGAGAACACGTTCACTTCCTTGTATGAATTACTTTATTGACACTGTACGTCACAACACACAATTATACATAGTAGCAAGTGACACTACAACACTTAATAGCGGAGTACCCTGAAGTCGATTCTGACAAGAACAGATATCAACAACACTGACTCGCGCACTATAACATACTCTCTCTTGAACACACCGAATCCACCTCGGAGCCCAACAGTTACTCGCAGTCCATCATTTGCCTTCGAGTCCAACACTGACTGTCTCACTGACTGGCAGCTCGATATATATACTGTTCGATCAAACATCTAGAATTATCGATTTCTGGAAGGGTTCTTACAACACACTAATGGAACACACTCGAAACATCGATCGACCAGCTAGTCGAATGGAGTACCCCAGTAATGGATCCAACTCGAACTTTCGTTTTCTGTTTACTAGTACACATAGAAATTTCTCCAACATTCTTAATGTTTCCCCATGCATCTGGATAATAAACCTTACAGTAAGTTTCCAGAACCCTTCATATATACCAAATAAATCTAATGTACGAACATTATAGAGTTTTCTACCGTTTTCGACTATATAGATTTTGAGTTTAAACTTATACACAATATGTATTTGAGGCTGTACAAATTTTATAATACATATTTACAGGGAAACCATGTATTAGTCATGTTTAACATTTAATACAAGAATTTAGCACTTAATAAAATATAATTAAAATATATTACATATAATAATTGAAGGTTTTACACCAGTTACGATGTCGTACCTACGACAAACATCACCAGCATGTATACTAATGTACCAACAGAAAAATCAATTAACATTTAGAAGACTTTCTAAAATAAAACATTTCAGTACAAGAAACTTTTTTTTTTGCTATGGGCTTTACGTCGCACCGACACAGATAGGTCTTATGGCGACGATGGGATAGGAAAGGCCTAGGAGTTGGAAGGAAGCGGCCGTGGCCTTAATTAAGGTACAGCCCCAGCATTTGCCTGGTGTGAAAATGGGAAACCACGGAAAACCATTTTCAGGGCTGCCGATAGTGGGATTCGAACCTACTATCTCCCGGATGCAAGCTCACAGCCGCGCGCCTCTACGCGCACGGCCAACTCGCCCGGTAGTACAAGAAACAACCGAAATAATTGACCTTCTTATAACAACCTTAGATCAAAACAGCTTTACATTCAACGACAAAATCTATTGTCAAGGAGAAGGGATAACTACGGGCTCGCCATTATCGGGTAACCTATAATAGCGAACACCTTCCTAAATAACCTCGAAAACTATTTCTTAAGCAACCAGCATTCTAAGGAACCTTACACTTGATGACGTAATATGCTTAAATGATAATGACGTCATAAACGCACGACGGTTATTGAACACAATTGATTCTTTACAAAAGTAAATAAATTAATAATGGAATAAGAAAATAACAAGAAAACAAGCTTTTGGACATCACATTCAGTGGGAATAATGACAACTTGCCATACATCACATTCAGTGGGAATAATGACAACTTGCCATACAAAAATATACAGAAAGCCCGCTCGGACATCGCACACTGTTGACAACGAATCCAACCACTCATACACACCCAGAGTAGCAGGACTGAATATAATGATGTCACATAAATAGGCCAAACGATACGTAATTTCTACGCCAGATGCAAAGAACACAAAAATGCGATCAGATACAATAGGCATTCAGCCTTCGGAGAGCACATGTATGATAATTTACACTATTTCATAGACGTTAATGCAGATTTGAACATTTTACATATCGAGAATAAAACCTAATCTTCGAATTTTTAAGAAGAGATCGAAAGTTTCATCGCACAAAACGCTAACAAAAGCAACCCCAATGATCATATACATTTAAAAATCCCCCTCTTCGCCCTACTTAATTAGCTTCTGAACAACATTTCACTTTTTGCATTAGCGCTTAATGAATTCCACAGGAGGCTACTCTGACTTAAATGTCGGGAATGTGGGTTAGTATATTCTTATTTGTGGCAAATTCTATGAATTTACGCAGCGTCTTTCACCAATCGAGGCGTTTTTGGAGGATATTATTTGCCATTAAAACTAACGTGTTACAAGATACTCTTTAATTCATTCCTACACTTTTATTCCATCAAAATTATTTTGCATTTGCTGCCCAATACACAAAAATACATTATAACATGAAGAAGCAACATCCCGCTCCCCTTTCCAATGAACAGAGTCATTGCCCACAACGCTCCCCTACTTCCCCTCCCCACTCCAAGGAACAAGGTGTTCATTGCTTCCAGAATTTCCCCCCTCATCCCCTATTTAGTTACCATGACCGAGCAAGGACACTGGACGCAGTCCATACGCAGTTGCTGAAGGTAACGGGCGATTGATTAGCGGCCTAGATAAGTACAGAAACATTTGTACAAGTTAATAAGATGACACTTGAGTACTTCTACAATCATTATTTGTTATTAATTGTTAATAATATAATCAACTGTTAATCATTGACAAGTTTACGCTATGTAACCAATATTGTACATATATGGGCATGATTTAAATTGGTTTGATAGAATCTGAGGATGTTCTTAGTGAACGAAACATTATTTTACTGGTATGTTATATTATGTGTTTTATAATAAGTGTTTTGGACAGACTGAAAAGATTTAAAGTTACATGCTAGTTAGTGACAGAATTGTGTCTGAGGTAACGTAGAGAATATAATGGTGTTGAAGTCTAGAGCAATTCGGTACGTAGATTTTAGTTCTAGCCTATAACTAATTTACCGTCATATTCGAATTAATTTTCATGTTTTGACAATTTAATACTTCTTACCACGATTCCGTGGCTCACAGAGGAACAGGAAGCACCTGGTTTGAATGGCTGGACAGGGGATCACTTATAGCAAACATTTACTTTAACAAAATTTGAAAATTTTATTTCTTTCCTTTCGTAAAATTCAGGAGTAATTCGATGACATAACAAGGAAGAGTTGAAATATTAACAACGAGGTCACCAGCTCCAACAATGCAGTGAAATTAAATGTCCTACATCAGGTAGCAAATAGATTGGGAGAAACTCATAGTCGTTAACTTACACACGAAAGAGCATAATTGCTCCTGACAGGTACAATATTACAGGAGTCTCAGCTCCAGGATACAATACCCAATGCTAGCCTCAATCAAGCAATCAGTTGTTATATACAATCTCAGTTACACACAGTAACCCCTGGGGTGATCCCACTTCATAGTGTTCATACACCGATTGCCCCATGGTGGGCTTATCTATTACAAGGTTTCACAATCCGTTTTTTAAGAACTGTTCCTTAAGGGAACCAAAACGTAGACAAGGTTACCCGAAGAACCATAAAGAATATACAGGGGCATAAATTACCCATACTACAAGGCCTTAAGAGTAAAAAGAAAAGGTTACACACAACAGGTCATTAACAAAAGGAAAGGAGGCGAAACACCTTAGCGAATATTGTGGGAGAAACGAGAACCTACGTGGGCTTAAGGCCCCATTATGCAGAGGCTAATCCCATACTAAAAAGGTTGACTAAAGGAGGAAAATTTAAAAGCCGAGACATTTCCAAAATTTAGAGGTTGAAAACTTAAATCACCCAGCTCAAAAGTTGAAGGGGAGACATCTAAGGATCATCACTCGTGTTGCCTTACATTAAATGTTTTCCCAGTAGGGAATATAAATAGAGTCTGAAGACTGCGCAGAAGGTTCTACATTTCATCCCCAAAAGAAAAGATTACATGTTAGATATTAAGAACACTTCGAACTACCTGCAGGCACAATCACATGTTTAGATAAATTCTGCCATTACCTTGTAACGCTGGATCTTCTTGAAGCCGGCCTCACCCTGCCTCCTACCCTCCATCAATTCACACTCTCAATATCCGGAGTGCTCTCCTTAAATAGTTTCGTAGGGGAAAGTTCCAGATTAAATTAAAATACAGAGAACTATTAGGATAAATTTCCATACACTCCCCCGGGTTGGATTGGATAGAGAACATAGTTACAGGCATGTGATAGGCAGATTACATGAGAGGAGGAACCAGGTGAAGTGTTGACAACTTCGGTGCATAAGAAAGCAATTATAAGAAAAAAGGGTTTGCCAACTACAACAAAAAATATCCTCAGCAATTTGTTTGTGTTCAGCCATTAGATGCCACTAGAAAATATATGACAGAGCCATCTAATCGTTAAAGAAGAAAGTTTTTAAAATGTTTTTAAAAGTTTGTGTTCACTAGTGAAGATGGCGACAGAGAAGGCGTGCAGTTTATGTAGCCGAAAAAGGTGTACCCCTGGTACAACTACTATATTCATTTGAGATGCCGGACGTGGTATGGAGGGACTGAGGATGACTACTTTGGTGACCTTCGCTTTGGGGGGTCGCGCTTCCGCGGTATTCGACGGACTTCTATAGCATGCTCGAGAAGTTTCATTTCTTCACAATTAATGCCTCACATTCCTTTCAAGCCGTTCCTTCTCTGTTAAATTTCCAATCACTCGCAGGTGTTCAATTCTGGTTAATGGTATTTTTGTGATCCTACTATTTATTTGTCCTTCTATTACATATTTTTAAATTATGCGATATGATATTAAACTTTTGTAAAACTGCATGGTGTTGCGCCTGCAAAAACTGCTACGTATTGGAGAAATACTGACCCGCAGCACAAATCTCATTAAGAACGAGCTTGAGGATCGTTGCACAATATTGAACCTTAGAAGGTAGATTCATATCATCCAAATTTCTAAGCAGAAATATTTTCACATAGCGGTTTTCGCAGGCGGAACGATGTATCTAGTCATAAGGAAAGATTACGCTAAACAAAACCCTCTTCTAACTTTTAGTTTCCAAGATTGTGAGAAGATTATTATCTTTTCTTGTCCCCGATATTTCAGTGTACTTAGAAACAACAAATTTTCTTATTCTGCCGCCTGTTTTAAGGAATTGAATGAGATTGGATAAGGATAGTGTAGGTCGCCCTTTAGAAATTGGTTCCCTTTCTTGGCGATAGCTTGAGAAACTAAATTTGTAAATTTTTAAATTTCACAGTCACAACGTTTATTTACCGGGTTGTCTCCGCATTTTGATGTCCTTGCGTTACAAGCCGTTATTTTATCACACTAAGACGCAC